>NC_133506.1:104370000-106870000 GCF_049354715.1 Callithrix jacchus
TAATTTTGTTCCAATTTAAATACCATAGCATATAGAATGTACAAATAACTGATACTCTATTTTGGAACAATGAAGAGAATTTGACAATGGGAAAAAGAACTAGCAAGATACAGCCAACCAAGGGACTTAATATTCACTAATGTGAAAAAAGATCTCACAAATTAATAGAAAAAGGAAGCCCAAATATGCATGTGTGTGCTTGAGTGTGTGTGTGTGTTGAAAATAACCTGTGTGTCCAGTAGGGGAAATGAATACTACACAAGCATTAAAAAGGCAGAGTCTAACCTGTATAAACTTCAGAAACAGACAAAACTGTTCGGTGATACAAAGTGGTAAGAGAGCAATTGAGTGGAAAGGGACACCAGGGAACTATGATGGAATGTTACTTATATGGTTAGGATGTTGGTTACATGGGTCTATATATTTTTCAAAACTCATGAGAATATGCACTTAGGATCAGTGCATTTTACTGTATGTCAGTTATACCTTAGGGTGGGCAAATGAAATGTTTTTAAAAGTGAGATTGAAATTACTTCCAGATAGAGAAGTATTTTTTTGGTTTAGAGCTAGTTAGGTTAACTTCTCCACCAGTTGAATTTTGGCAAGACTTGGACTAAGGTGAGATTATTAGCCAAAATCATGAGAAACTCACATACAGACTGAATATTTGGAAAGGTTCTAGCCCAGCTTCACTCCTAATACAGGGATCATTTTCAACATACGCTTCAAGGTCTTTCTGCTTTCTGCTTGAACTCTTCCAAAGACCAGAAACATCCCAGGCTGATGCATTATTGAGTAATACTTAAGTGTTAGGAACAAGATTATTATCAATCAATGTAGATAGATACTGGAAGACTTGCCTGTTTCTTCGGTCATTCCCACTTACTGAAAGGTTACTTCAGCATTTCCCTGTTGCTGCAGTAAAATGTTACACAGATTGAAATTTAACTGGCCAAGGATTTACTTTTTCTTTTTCTTTTTTTCCCCCTCAAACACTGCTCAGTAAGGATTTACTTTTTACTACAGGGTAAGCACTTTTACTCACTCGTGTTTTGCAAGTTTACCAGGCTCTTGAGTATCAACTTATCGCCACCTGTAAGACCCTTTTAGCTTAAGGGAAATACCACCTGGTGCAGAAAAATCAAATAGCAGGCTTAGAAGAGAAAGCAATGTTTTCATTTTTTTTTTTTTAACTCTTTTTGCCTGCCACAATCAGCATAACTGATGAGAAACATTAATGTCAGTCTGTCCACACCCTCTTGTCCCATCCCTCACATGCACAGAAGTGGAAATTGCAGAGACTCACAGCTGAACAGATGGGGCGGAAGGACATGAGACGCTCAATGTGGTAGGCATTACTCCCACTCCAGGCATCCCAGCGAGGGTATTCTCCTCTCTCCAGGATAAACTGTTGCCCACAGAAGCTGGTATGCTCATAACCAATCCAGCTGCCAAAGACATGTAGTGTTGTTTGTTCATGGTGTTCAAAGCCTATATGGCCTTGGGGAGAAGGCATCTTTCGTTTTAGATAAGTGGGGTAAAATATCAAGCCAATCCCAGTAGAGGTGTGCAAAAGTAATTTATCACAAGAAGTGAGGAATGCGTTGACAGCTATACTAAGCAGGTTTGTGAATGTGATAATTTGTTTTTGGATTATCACTGAAAATGTCTATCTACCTCACTGGTCTGAGTGGAGTGTATTAGCAAAGTCAATCTAAAATTCTATTTCCTGGCTGGGTGTGGTGGCTCATGCCTGTAGTCCCAACACTTCAGGAGGCCAAGGCAAGCGGATCTCTTGAGCCCATGAGTTCGAGACCAGCCTGGGAAACATGGTGAAAGCCTATCTACAAAACTCAAAAGTTAGCCAGGGTAGTGGCGCACTCCTACAGACCCAGCTATTCAGGGGACTGAGTGGGGAGGGTCGCTTGAGCCTGGGAGGTGGCGGCTGCAGTGAGCCGTGATCACCCCACTGCACTGCAGCCTGGGCAACAGAGTGACATCTTGTCTCAAAAAAAAAATTTTTTTTTTCTTTTTCTCCAAGTCACTTATTCTCTACCTGGTTCAGGATCTAGTGACTGACTACTGAAAGCTTGTCCAACCTGTGGGCCAAGGCTGCATGTGGCCCAAGACAGCTTTGAATGCAGCCCAAAACAAATTTATAAACTTTCTCAAAACATTATGAGCTTTTTGTTGTTGTTATTAGCTCCTCAGCTATCGTTAGTGTATTTTATATGTGGCCCAAGATAATTCTTCCAATGTGGCCCAAGGAAGCCAAAAGATTGGACACCCCTGGACTATTGCTTTGGCTCAAGCCAAACATGTTGGCTTCTTCCTAAGAAAGCACACGGATGAACAGGCAACTGATGGGTTACTAGTCTCTGTTTTCCTATGACTTGTGAGTTCTTTCACCTAGTGGCCCATTACCTATGCTTAATTTATTGAAACACTCAGCTTAGTTTTTAACAATTGGGTCTCAGTGATGACACCTTAAAGTGTTACTTGTTTTAAAGGACTGAAGAGCTTGATTTTGGTGGCAAGCAACTTGTTGAAGCCTATTCACATGTAGGCCAGTTCTACCTAGGTCAAGGGCGAATCTTTTAGCCTGAAAACAGGCTGATGATAAAGGCCTACCCTGCCAAGAGTCAGAGGACAGAAATGAGAGGGTCTCCCTCACCAAGATTAACCATCAACAAGAAACTGCCTGAAGGATGAATCAGGAACTAACATGTCTCTGGAGTCATGGAGTTGAGGTTTCCTTTTTCATAGAGAAATTAGCTAACAGTGTCTGCTCCGGGACATGCAGGAGGAGAGTTAGCCATAAAGAGGCAGCCACTTGACAAATTCTTCTCTGCCGATTTTCTGCAGGCAAGAAAAACTCAAGGGTCTTGTAGGTGTTCTGAGGGTACCCTAGGTAGCAGCCTGTGAGCTCCAGAAGCAAAAATCTCATTACTGTCATTGCCCCACCTCGTTGTATATATTTCTTTTTCCACTCCCCAAAATCTAGTACCAAGCCACTGAGAACCTCATGTTCCTTCTAGCTTTGGCTTACTGAATTATCCATGTAGTGATTTCTTTCGAGGCCTCTCTCCGAGAAATGATTAGAGCCTAGAGGAACATCTCTCTTCCCCTCTCCCCACCCTGTGGTCCCATGTCTGAAGGGACCTGAAATAAGAGGCTGCAGTTCTGCAGAGGTCCATACTCACGCGCCACATTCCACCTTGAGGGACCGGACATTATCAAAACTGTGCTCAGAGACGTTTGGGCAGGAGCTGGTGAACTCCATCCTCTTGCCCTGAAAGTTCTCCTGATCATAGATGGTTATCTGAAATGGGATTGAATGGCTCAAGAGAGCTAGAACCTGGTACGTCCGGAAAAACAGGCCCAGCTCAGCAGCTTAACTTGTGTCTGACTCTGTGTTTTCTGTCACCAGCTGTAGCCTGGGATGCCTGATGAGAGGTCTCTTCCAGAGTAGACAGGACAGGAAGGGGTTTGAATTAATGCCACTAGTTGGTGTTCATATGCCCAGACTAGGGAAGAGGTGGAGGAGGGAATGGTTTATGATAGGAATGGTCTGCCAAGGATAATAGCTAGACCAGTGGACAGGCCGAGGACTTATGGATTCCCATTCCACCACAGTTCCTTCATAAGCATGGCCCAGAGGCCAGGATTCTAGGAGTCACAGGAGCTTCCTATAGATTCTTAGCTTCTCCAGACATACCATCTATAAAAATCTAGAGTGTAAAGGAGAGTTGTGGTCAACCCTTTTTGTACTTTGAACTAAAACCTGGCTCATGGACTTTACCAGAGGACCACTCCCAAAGCTGTGAGCTGGCCTCAGAGTTGACCCAAAAGGGGAGTGGGGAGTGTTGCAGAGAGGCCAGTGAGAGGTCTGAGGATCAACCACTTTGGCCAATGGTTAAAGCCAACCTCAGGCTGGGAGGCTGAATCCAGTGATATATTAGGATCTAGTAGTAAATCTCTTTATGGGCCCTAATTTTCTCCATGGACATAATCCTTGCTGGGCTGCTGTATTTTAAGATGATTGTAGCAGCGGGGAGGAGAAAGGAGTTAGGAAACTTGTTATCATCTCCCGCCCATCTTGGCGTCCAGAGTCATCCTTCTGTTGTCCAACGGGACATCCTAGAGATCCTTCCTTTGACAGCACCTGGAGCTTGTGTGGACCCTTCCCCTACAGACTGGGATTTTACTTGTTGGTCACTGCCTCATGGATGAGCACAGGCCTGGAGCCTGCTCTGTGCAGCATCTCACCCCTGCCCTGTTGGATGTGATGGGGGTAGGCTTACCTTCCATGGCCCCAGGGACCCCGGCGTAGGGTTGGTCTGAGCCATCTTGGTGGTTGGAAGGGTTTCTGGAAGACAGAGTACACCGAAGTGATATGGCCTCTGGGGAGGAGGGCGAGGTGAGAAAATACCTCAAAAGGTAAAGGAGACTTGAAGTCTGCAAGACAGACTTTGGTTGGAATTCTGGCTCTGTCACTCACTAGCTGAGCCTCAGGGGTTTGTTTTTGTTGCTGCTGCTTTTGGAGACAGTCTCGCTCTGTCGCCTGGGCTGGAGTGCAGTGGCGTGATCTCAACTCACTGCAACCTCCACCTCCCGGTTTCAAGCAATTCTGCCTAAGCCTCCTGAGTAGTTGGGACTACAGGCACATGCCACCACGTCTGGCTAATTTTTTTGTTTTTTTTTTTTTTGTATTTTTAGTAAAGAGAGGGTTTCACCATGTTGCCTGGGCTGGTCTTGAACTCCTGAGCTCAAGCAATCCACCTGCCTCAGCCTCCCAAAGGATTACAGGCATGAGCTATCGCAACTGGCCTGTTGTTGCTGTTTCGAGACAGGGTCTTGCTCTGTCTCCCAGGCTGGAATGCAATAGTGCAATCTCACCTCACTGCAACCTCTACCTCCCAGGGTCAAGTGATCCTCCTGCCTCAGCCTCCCAAGTAGCTGGGACTATAGGCATGCACCACCATGCCCAGCTAGTTTTTGTATTTTTAGTAGAGATGGGGATCACTATGTTGGCCAGGCTGGTCTTGAACTCCTGACCTCAAGTGATCCACACACATCAGTCTCCCAAAGTGTTGGGATTACAGATGTGAGCCACCGCACCCAGCCTGAGCCTCAGTTTTTCCGTTGGTAAAGCTTCAACATGCAGAGTTATTGTAAGGATCAGAAACAATCATGCAGGTAAAGCACTGACAAGCATTGTGACCCTGTCCTCTCATTTGCTTCCAGGTGACAGTATTGCCTCTGTGCCCAATAGAAACTCTTTGGCAGCCACCTAAGCCAGACCCCTTATGTGACTGGCCAAACAGCCAGCCACGCCAGGATTCCCAAGCCCCAAACTCCCTCGTAACCCTTCATGGTCTCATCTTTATCTGGCACCTTTCTGCTTTTCTATCTCCTAGATCCTACCCAGCCTTGACCTTGCCTCCTCAGAGACTTCCCTGCCTTCTCCAGCCCACAGCCACTTGCTTTCTTTCTTGATTTCTAGCACTCCTCACAGTACCGATCTGTGTTCTGGTTGAATGTCCTGGTGAGCACCTCAGTGGCAAGGCCTGGGTCTTCTGGGGGATTGGTATAGCCCCGTGCTAAGCACATGTTGGGATGGGGGATGAGGAGACATTGGAAAAGACTTACTGAAGGAAAGTGAAGAAGAAAAGAGTTATAGGCCGGGCGTGGTGTCTCAAACCTGTAATCCCAGCACTTTGGGAGGCTGAGGTGGGTGGATCACCTGAGGTCAGGTGTTTCAGACCATCCTCGCCAACATGGCGAAACTCCGTCTCTACTAAAAAATACAAAAATTAGCTGGGCATGGCAGGCGCCTGTAATCCCAGCTACTGGGGAGGGTGAGGCAGGAGAATCACTTGAACTGGGAGGCAGAGGTTTCAGTGACCCGAGATTGCACTCCAGCTTGGGAGACAGAGCAAGACTCTGTCTAGGAAAGAAAAAAAAAACAGAAAAGAGTTGTAATAGTTAACATTCATCAATGGCTATCTACACATCCAGCCTGTTTTAAATGCTTTACATGCATTCACCATTTAATCTTCACACAAACCTATGAATTAAGAATGATCATTATCCCCATTTTACACAGGATACTGAGGCTCATAGAGGTTAGGTAGACAGTAAAGATGGTAGGATGAGTAAAAAAAAAGGAAGGATAGGAGCAAGAAAGAGGAAGGAAAAGAGCGGGGAGGAAGGGAAGAGGGAAGACAGGCCAGTGTGTATCTGTATATCAGGTTTCTTGACTTAGGAAAGATATTCATGGCCCTCCATCTGGCTGGTATCAGGCCCAGGAATGATGTGTGTAAACTCTGTAATATATCTTTCCATTCTGAATGTCTGAATAAGCAACATTTTCCAGATCCTGTCCCCATACCTTCTCCGTGCTCATTTCTTGGGGGCCCATGCCCACCCCCAACCTTGGTTGCTAGGGCAGTGGTTATTGCTACATAAGTGACTCCTCTTGGGATGACAAGAGAAGGCTGCCTTCCCCCAGAGTTCCCCACTCTTCTCCAGCTACCCTAGAAGGCTCTATACAGTAGGCAGGAGAACTGAGCCCTCTCCTGGGCATGTCTCTGCAGGGCAAGGAGAAGAAGGGCAAGGGCACCCTGAGGGCCTTACTCACCCAGCTCCTGCTGCACAGTCTGGGTCTCCATCTGGTGCCACTTGCTTTGTGGCCTCCCTCTTTATAGCCCTGCGGCCTCTGGCCTCTGGCCCTGTCAGCACTCTTCTTTCCCTCTGTCTTTGTTCCCTCTGATCCCCAGAGCTTTGGTGGCTCAGCTTGCTGGGCAGGCATCCCTCAGGCCTTTGTTTAAACCAGGGATACAGAAATCCAGAGAGGCCTCACTGTTATGGGCATGGCTGGCTGCTGCAGGCCTTGGCTGCTATAGTCTTAATCTCAGAGCAGCTAGGGGGTGAGGGCAGAGGTCTCTGCCATGAGACTTTGTCTCTTGTCCTTCTCCAGGTTCCTCACACCACCTTAGGATCTTCCTGTGTCATATCAAGCACATCAAAATGCACCCCACTTCCATACAGGACATACATTTCTTGTTGTTAAAAAAATGTAAAGGAATTATAATTCTGAACTCTATTGAGAAAAAATGGTTCATTGTATTCTTGGGAATCTTTATTATGTTGTATTTATATATAACTATGTAGGAGTTGACTTCAATTATAGTTGACTAGCAAACATGAGTCTCTCTGTAGCTATTTTATTAAATATTCATTTTAATTTTGCAATTTTCTTTTAAAATTTTGGAGCTATAACTTTAGGGGTTTTTAAAAAAAATTTTTTTTATTTTTTAATAAAGACAGGGTTTCACCATGTTGGCCAGGCTGGCCTCAAACTCCTGACCTCAGGTGATCCATCCATCTTAGCCTCCCAAAGTGCTGGGATTACAGGCGTGAGCCACTGTGCCCCCACCAGCTTTAGGGTTTTTTAAAAGAATTAAACCTTTTGTTGAATAATTCCTTTTTTTTTTGAGATGGAGTTTCGCTCTTGTTACCCAGGCTGGAGTGCAATGGCACGACCTCGGCTCACCGCAACCTCCGCCTCCTGGGTTCAGGCAATTCTCCTGCCTCAGCCTCCTGAGTAGCTGGGATTACAGGCACGCGCCACCATGTCTAGCTAATTTTTTGTATTTTTAGTAGAGACGGGGTTTCACCATGTTGACCAGGATGGTCTCGATCTGTTGACCTCGTGATCCACCCTCCTCGGCCTCCCAAAGTGCTGGGATTACAGGCGTGAGCCACCGCGCCCGGCCCGAATAATTCCTATATATTAGACACATGCTAAATATTTTTACTTGAAAAGTTTGAATTAGATACTTTTCCACAACAAAAGAAAGAAATACATTTTCACAATCACCACAACAGTGCTGTTTTCACCTGTTTTCCAGATGAAAAAACTGAGACGGAGAACAATCAAGTGACTTGCCTAAGGTCACAATATTAATAACAGCAGAGCCAAGACTCAAACTCAGTTCTAACCAACCCCAAAGTCACTACCCTGCACTGGCCTTCCCTCAGGAGTAATGCATAAATGGCCCAAAAAATCCCAGGAGAGGAAAGAGACCTCCCTGGCTAAACTGCAGTTCTGCATATAAACACTGAGCATATGATGAATGCAAGTGATCTGTTTCAAAAGGGGAAGGAGCCTAAAAATGAAGCAATTTTTCCTCCTCAAATGATCTTGGCTGCCTGTCCCTTTGTCTTCAATGTTAATTCCTTTCACCATTCTGCTCCCAAACAGCCCATGCCCACATCTGTTCCAGGAGGAAAGGGCTCTTTCAACCTGCGGGTAATCTTTGGGCAGCAGTAGGAAGGGGAAGAAGGCAACCCTTTGAATATCCCCTTTGGACTCACCATCTAGATGTAAAGGGTTCACCTACTCCATCTCAGATTCCCAGGTGCTTTTCTGTGAAGTTGTCTAGGCAAGCTGATAGGGACCTAGATGTCCTTGCTTCTCCCCTCTAGCTCACCCAGACCAGGGGCGAGAATTCCCACCATCTACACTTTCAAAACCAAAATTTTTTTTTCTCTCTGAGACGGAGTCTTGCTCTGTTGCCCAGCAGGCTGGAGTGCAGTGGCGTGATCTCGTCTCACTGTGACCTCTGCTTCCCAGGTTCAAGTGATTCTCCTGCCTCAGTCTCCTGAGTAGCTGGGATTACAGGCATCTGTCACCACACCCAGATATTTTAAAAATATTTTTAGTAGAGAGTGGTTTTCACCATATTGGCCAGGCTGGTCTCAAACTCCTGACCTCAAGTGATCCACCCACTTCGGCCTCCCAAAGTGCTGGGATTACAGATGTGAGCCACCATGCCTGGTCGAGTTTGGGGTTTTAATGTATTGTTTTAGGTCTTTGAAAGGTACCTTAAAGGGTAAAATGACTTCTCCCAGAAACTTGGGGACACTTGATGAGGGTAAGGTAGGGGAATTGTGGGCCTCCCCAGGGGCTCTGAAGGAGAAGATGTGTTCTTCAAGCATCACAGATATTGTGAGAAGCAAGAGGCTGCAATGGATGTGGAGGGCTTTGAGCCAGGCAGATGTGGGTTCAAATCCCAGCTTCCCTGCTGGGAGATTTGAAGCAAGTCACTCAGCCTCTCTTAACCTCAAAAATAGAGAGAATATCTGCCTGATACATTGTGGGCTGGTGATTCCTTCCCCTACTCTCTTTCTAGTGACAGATACTATTGAAAATGTCTTGGAAACCAGATGTCTCAAAAAAAATAATAAATAAATAAATTTAAAAAAAGAAAATGTCATAGCAGTTTGGAGAGAAGAAGAAAGTTCTCCCAATCCCTCTGCAATCTCTGCAGCCCCTGACTCAAGTTTCATCAGTGCCCCTTCTTTTCAGAACCAAAAATCAGGGGGTGAGGTCTGGTATGTATTCAAGTATTTGCAGATTTGGGCAGAACGTTCTAGACCAGGGGTGTCCAATCTTTTGGGTTTCCTGGGCCACATTGGAAGAAAAATTATCTATCTTGGGCCACATATAAAATATACTAACACTGAACAATAGCTGATAAGCTTAAAAAAAAAAAAGGGCCAGGCGTGGCGGTTCATGCTTGTAATCCCAGCACTTTGGAAAGCCAAAGTGGGCAGATCACGAGGTCAGGAGATTGAGACCATCCTGGCTAACATGGTGAAACCCCATCTCTACTAAAAATACAAAAAAAAAAAAAAAATTAGCTGGGCATGGTGGCATACGTCTGTAGCCTCAGCTACTGGGGAGGCAGAGGCAGAATTGGTAGAACCTGGGAAGTGGAGGTTGCAGTGAGTTGAGATCTTGCCACTGTACTTCAGCCTGGACAACAGAGTGAGATTCCGTCTCAAAAAAAAAAAAATTGCAAAAAAAATCTCATAATGTTTTGAGAAAGTTTATTAAGTTGTTGGGATGCATTCAGAGCTGTCCTGCCACAGGCTGCCCATTGAACAAACTTGCTCTAGACATGTAAGTCTGATGCTAAGCATGGCACATCCCCCAAGGATACTTCTGATGCCTTGATTAACTTGTGATGTCTGGACAGATGGCTGGCAGGGGACAGAGTTGCTCTTGTTACCACAGCATGTTCTGGCAACCTGCTGGCTGTGCTAGGGCTTAAAGCACTGGTTGTCTATGGCTAGTGATTCTTCTTTCCTTTCCTTTCCCTTCCTCCTTTCTTTCCTCTCCAGAATTGAGGTCTTCGGGAAACACTCATTTGCTAATTTTTTTCAATCATCTACTCTTAGACTGGCTTAGGCCTCACGGTGTGTCCTCATGGCATCCTGTGCTTTTCCAGTTACACAAGATCACATTGATCATACTGTAGAAATTGCTTTAGGAACTAGAAATACTGGTTTCCAAGGGTCGGGAGGGAACTGAGGCACTTGGGGCTTAGACATGACAAGACTTTTCATAGTATATTTTTCTGTAATCTTTAAAATTTAAACATTAAGAATGTATTTTCGATTAAAGTGATTTTAAAAAATAAAACTGGCCAGGTGCAGTGGCTCATGCTTGTAATCCCAGTACTTTGGGAGGACGAGATGAGTGGATCACCTGAGGTTAGGAGTTTGAGGCCAGCCTAGCTAACATGGTGAAACCCTTTCCCTACTAAAAATACAAAAATTAGCCGGATGTGGTGGCAGGTGCCTGTAGTCCCAGCTGTTGAGGAGGCTGAGGCAGGAGAATTGCTTGAACCCAGAAGGCGGAGTTTGCAGGGAGCTAAGAGCATACCACTGCACTCCAGCCTGGGCAAGAGTGAGACTCCATCTAAAAAAAAATAAAATTAAAATAAATAAATAAATAAAACTGATTGTTTACCTATCTAATTCTTCCACTAGGCGCCATGCTCTATAAGGGTAAGGGCCTCATCTGTCTAGTTCATTGGCTTTTTTTCTTTCTCTATTTTTAAATTTAGACAGGGTCTCACTCTGTCACCCAGGCTGGAGTGTGGGAGCATGATCATGGCTCACCGCAGCCTCCACCTCCCAGGCTCAAGCGATCCTCCCACCTCAGCCTCCCAGGTAGCTGAGATAATAGGTGCGCACCATCATGCCTGAGTAATTTTTGTATTAGTTTGTAGAGACAGGATTTCGCCATGTTGCCCAGGCAGGTCTCGCACTCCTGGACTCAAGGGATTCACTGGCCTCAGCCTCCCAAAGTGCTGGGATTATAAGCTTGAACTACTGCACCCCACCTAGTTCATTGTTTCTTTGGCTCTAAGCATAACTTCTAGCTCAATAAGTATATTTTGAATGAATGAATGACTGGGTTTTGTGATTCTGGTGGCATAGTCCTTATTGCTAGGAGCACCCAGCTGAGTTTGGCCTTCTCACCCCAGTCACAACTGGCCTGCTTGTGCTTCACACACTATCAGCATCATAATGTGGGGCCTTACATCCTACTGAATTGTTAGTACATGGAGACCAATTTAGCTAATTTTTAATTTTTGCAGAGAAGCAGGGCTTTTTTTTTTTTTTTGAGACGGAGTTTCGCTGTTGTTACCCAGGCTGGAGTGCAATGGCGCAATCTCGGCTCACTGCAACCTCCGCCTTCTGGGTTCAAGCAATTCTCCTGCCTCAGCCTCCCGAGTAGCTGGGACTACGGGCGCGCACCACCATGCCCAGCTAATTTTTGTATTTTTAGTAGAGATGGGGTTTCAATGGTCTCGATCTCTTGACCTCGTGATCTGCCCACCTCGGCCTCCCAAAGTGCTGGGATTATAGGCGTGAGCCACCACGCCCGGCCAAGCAGAGCTTTTATGTTTAATGGAAAAGCCCAAACACACATCCACAGAACTATAGTGGGGGTTGGGTGGGAATCAGGGTTATTGTGCAAACAATTTACAAATATCCATCAAACATTCCTGGAGTCATAATTCCTCATCTGGCCCCAATCCACTTTTCTCAATCACCGTAAGTCCCGAAAGATTGAGGATTCTCAGGTCTCTGGTACTGACCACCAAGCCTTCCAAATATCAACTCATTAGTTTTTAACCGAGTTCGGGGATTCCTTCTCTGATTGTCTGGCACTGCTGCTTCCCTTGCTGCAGCCCCCAGCCTCATCTCGTTCCAGGAATGTTAGAGCAGAGCCACTCAAGGAGTGGGAATGAAGGGAGTGGCCAGCTTGGAATCCCTTTTCCCAGGCTGAGTTTGGTTCACTCCTGTTCATCCTTACTAGTGATAACTATAGTTTACTGAGCATTGACTGCAAAACCAGACAGTGCCGTTGTAATCCTCACTACAATGCTGTGAAGTAGATCATAAGAATACCCATTTTATGGATGAGCTAACTGAGGTTCTGAGAGGCCAAGTTCTGGGACAGGGAACCTACCAGGGACTTCAGTACCTGTCTATCTGACTGCAAAGCCCATCTTGTTTCCTCCTGGCATGAAGTAGGAGGATAATACCTACCTTAACCACTGCTATCAGATGAAGGGAAATAAAGGGGTTTAGGCAAAGCTAGGTTCTCAGAACTCATCGCCACATTGTAATTGCATTACTGATTTTGCCAAGTCAGACACCATTTTTGGCCAGATTTTCGTAGAGACAAGTGGGAGCAAGCAGCACAGATTTTAGAAAAAAATTCAGGTAAAAAATGTTTCCTTTGAATTTGAACCACATTCACTTTATTTTTCTTGTTTTCCGATATTTTTCTTTATTTAATTTTTGCAGCATATTCTGTCAGTCTAGTTTTCTAAAGTGCATGGATTTACTGGGGTCACAGATTGCAAACCATGTTCTCAGCCAGCACACTCATTGTGCAACTGAATGGGACAACTGGCTGTCCAGTGGGGTGCACTGTTAGTTTTGGGGGTGATGTCTGACATTAAGAGGACCGTGACAGCTCCCCAGATGTAACCTGGGCAGTTTGAACTGTGAGCTTCTGGACACCCTGGCTACATGCCAAGCAGTGTAGATGCTTAATGGAATTTTGTGGATGGCTTGGACTCCTGGGCCTTGCCTCTAGGCTGGTGGGGAGGGAGTGAGGTCATGGGGCCAGGGAAGCCCTTGGACTCAGCACTTTGTGGTAAGAGCACAATGGAGCTGGCCAGGCGGCTGAGCAGCACTTTTGTTGTGCGGGAATAAGCAGAATGGGTACAAAGCAAAGGGCCTAGTCAGCGTTCAGCCTGCACCCACCTCCCCCATGAGGGGCTGCTGCTGCGGGATCTTGTTTTTCTGCCCTGTGCCTTTCTACCTCTTTAAACAGGCAGGGGAGCCAGGGCCTGGCTGGGCCTGAAAAGGCAGTAGGGCAGGCACTGGGGGAAACTTGCCTGTCTTTCTTTCTGAGCCCTTTCTGAGGTCATCCATTCCTCTGCTTCCAGGCATAAAAGGATGCCAACCTGCTGGAAAAGCTGTTGTCAGAAGGGTCCAGCCTCCACAGCCTGCTTGCTCTGTGAGTAAATGCTCAGAGCTTCTCAATTCAACTCAGTCTAACTGAAGTTCTCAATACTGCAGCTTTCGTCACTGCCTCTCAACTAGAACCCTGCGAAACAGCTAGAAAAATAGATACAAGGATCAGACTTGCCCTATTGTGTGACACTCAGCCCACTATCTCCACTGTAGCCAAGCAGTCCAACTCTGTTTCATTCAGGGTTGCTAGATTGAGCAAGTAAAAATACAGGACACTCAGGGCTGGGCGCGGTGGCTCACGGGTGGATCACAAGGTCAAGATATCGAGACCATCCTGCCCAACATGGTAAAATACAAAAATTACAAAAATTAGCTGGGTATGGTGGCGAGCGCCTGTAGTTCCAGCCACTTGGGCTGAGACAGAAGAATTGCTTGAACCCTGGAGGCGGAGGTTGCAGTGAGCTGAGATTGTACCACTGCATTCCAGCTTGGCAACAGAATGAGACCTGTCTCAAAAAAAAAAAAAAAAAAAGCACACTCAATTACATATGAATTTTAGGTAAACAATGACTGTTTTTAGTATCAGTAGATCTCAAACATTTTTTCTACTAAAAAATTATTTGTGGTTTATCTGAAATTCAACTTTAATTTGGGGATCCTGCATTTCATCTGCCAACCCTAGTCATCTCTTGCTTTTGTCTGGAGCACCCCAGGATCCACCTCTGTCAATCTGCTTCTCTTTCATCCTTTGAGGAAGACAGTGTCAAGAGCCACCACCTGCAGGAAGTCTTCCCGGGCTTATCCAGGCCGACCAGCCAACCACAGCATCCGATGACAAAGAGGAGAAAGGAAGAAAACCAATGTTTTTCAGTTTTTTCCAAATGTTATCTAGTTTAGTCCTTCCAAATAACCCTAGGAGATATGTTTAACTAGCTGCATTTTCCAATGGAGAAAACAGACTCAGAGAACATATATTATCAACCTGAGGCCACATAGCTAGGAAGCGGCAGAGCCACATTACAAACTCAATGCTCTTTGTTTCCAAAATCTGTGATTTCTTATTGTGCTGCTTATAGGCATCCCTCTTCCTCGTGACTTGTATGAACAAGAGTAGCCAGAAAAGCAACTTTATTCTCATCTCCTCTGCCCCTTTATTTATTTATTTATTAAATAAAGGGGGCTAGTTTCTCTGCCTTGGATGCCTTGGATGGTCTCATAGCTTTTCTGGACACTTGTAAGTAATAAAAAGTTAGATGGTTATTTTACTTTATTTCATTTATTTATTTTTATTTTATTTTATTTACTTATTTATTTTGAGACAGAGTCTCACTCTGTTGCCCAGGCAGGAGTGCAATGAATGGCATGATCTTGGCTCACTGCAACCTCTACCTCCTGGGTTCAAGCAATTCTCCTGCCTCAGCCTCTCAAGTAGCTGGGACTACAGGTGCATGCCAGCATTCCCAGCTAATTTTTGTATTTATAGTAGAGACAGGGTTTCATCATGTTGGTCAGCCTGATCTCAAACTTCTGACCTCGTGATCCTCCTGCCTTGGCCTCCCAATGTGCTGGGATTACAAGGATAAGCCACCACTCCTGGCCTATTTTTTTTTTTCTTTTTTTTGAGACCGAGTCTTACTCTATCACCCAGTCTGGAATGCAGTGGTGTGATCTCGGCTCACTGCAACCTCCACCTCCTGGGTCCAAGTGGTTCTTGTGCCTCGGCCTCCCCAGTAGCTGGAATTACAGGTACCCACCACCACGCCTGGCTAATTTTTGTATTTTTTGGTAGAGATGGGGTGTCGCTGTATTGGCCGGGTTGGTCTCAAACTTCTAGTCTCAAGTGATCCGCCTGCTTCAGCCTCCCAGAGTGTTGGGATTACAGGTGTGAGCCACTCTTATCAGCCTAGATGGTACTTTAAATCACAAAAGACAATCCCAATTTTAAATGTGAATGTCCAGTGTATGGTAGCAACCAAAACTTCAATCTCCATTCAAAAGTAAGTCTTCTATTTGTAATCGCAGACAGGACATGTTCTCGGCAGAAACCCTGCACCCAGGGAAAGTGAACGCTTTTTTCTTTCTCCCACTTAGTCATTGGTTTCCAACCCTTCCAGGAGTGGAAGGAACAAGAGAGGAAGAGGACAGAAAATTTCTTTCCTGTGGTTAGATGGCTTCACACTCTCTGTATCTGGCAACTCTTCACAGTTGTCACTCTGTGGGCACTTAATGGTTCTTGGGAGAGCCCTCACTTGCATAACTTGGTCTAAGTCTGTGTCTCCACCCTGGCTACCTGTTCCTTCCACGGCTCCTAGGCACCTGGTGGTCACCTCCAGTGTCACTCTGCTAAGGACACATCAGTCCTGCAGGTCTAAGTCACTACAGCGCCATTCCAGCTCCCTCTCAGGCATGGCCTCCCTCTTATCCATGGGAGGCAGTCACACATCATTTGCCATGGCCAGTTTTGGCGTGCGGGCTTGTTCTTAATCAGCCTCCTTTGCTCGGCCTCATCCTCAGCAGTGGCCCAGCCTAACTTCTGACCTTTAGATTCTACGCCGCAGGGGACACATCTTAAGCTGTCAGAGTGGGCCCTGCATAGTCTTCTCCCTTGCCTTGCAGTGAAGTTCTTTCACCCCTTCCCCTAAGGGAAGTGGGATTCACATCACAGCTGTCTCCCAAAATTTTCTTTCTGCCTCTGTCTCCAATTTCTTCAACTCTTTTATATTCTTGGCATAAGAAGGAAGAGTAGGCCAACGTGGGTGGATCACTTGAGGTCAGAAGTTCAAGACCAGCCTGGCCAACATGGCAAAACCCCATCTCTACTAAAAATACAAAAATTAGCTGAGTGTTTTAGTGCGCACCTGTAACCCCAGTTACTTGGGAGGCTGAGGCAGGAGAATTGCTTGAATCTGGTGGCGGACGTTGTAGTGAGCCCAGATCAACCCACCACACTCCAGTCTGGATGACAGAGTGAGACTCCATCTCAAAAAAAAAAAAGAAAAAAAGAAATTTCTATATATTAGTCTGTTGCACAACTCACTACTTTGGTTTCTAATATCTACCACTTTGGTGACTTTAGCCGATTTTTCCTTTTTTTGCTTTTTTTTTAGAGACAGGATCTTCCTATCTCACCCAGGCTGAAGTGCTGTGGTACAATCATGGCTCACTGCAGCCTCGACCTCTTCAGCTCAAACGAGCCTGTCACCTCAACCTCCTGAATAGCTAGGACTACAGGTGTGCACCACTATGCCTGGCTAATTTAAAAATTTTTTTGTGAGACAGGATCTCACTGCATTGTCCAGGCTGGTCTTAAACTGCTGGTTTCAAGTGATCCTCCTGCCTTGGCTTCCCAAATTGCTGGGAATACAGGTGTGAGCCACCAAGCCCAGCCGGAAATTTCCAGATTAACATCCTGCTCCATGTGTATGTTTGTTCACACTGTCTTCCAGCCGCTCACTGCCTAGTCTCCCTTTGCTCCCAGCAGGTGACATTACAACCTATTTTACCAGGCATGAGTTTCCTCAACTTTCTGCCCCTGGAATCTGCAATACCTGCAGAGCGTCTATTACCACACCCACCTCACCTCTTTTTCTCCAGCCCCAGATGATCAGCACTTCCTGTCCTGGATTATATACCTTCCTACTGTCTCAGGAACTTCATTTAATCAATAGCCTCCTTTTATCTAGTATTTTTAATAGCAACTCCTATATTTAGTTAGAAAGTTATGTATAACTTAAGAAGTCATATATTCTTGTGTCCTAAATATTTAGTGCATCAAAGGTATAGAATACATACATACATATATATATATATATATATATATATATATATATTTTTTTTTTTTTTTTTGAGATGGAGTTTTGCTCTAGTCACATAGGCTGGAGTGCAATGGCAGGATCTCAGCTCACTGCAACCTCTGCCTCCTGGGTTCAAGCAATTCTCCTGCCTCAGCCTCCTTAGTAGCTGGAATTACAGACACCCGCCACCACATCCTGGTAATTATTGTATTTTTAGTAGAGACAGGATTTCATCATGTTGACCAGGCTGGTCTCGAACTCCTGACCTTAAGTCATCCACTTGCCTCGGCCTCCCAAAGTGCTGGGATTACAGGTGTGAGCCACTGCACCCAGCCTACATATTTTTTTTTTAAAATCCAGCAGCTATGCTGCCCAGAGGTTAACATTTTCAACTTTTTTTTTTTTTTTTTTTGGTGAAAGAATTTCGCTCTTGTTACCCAGTCTGGATGGAGTGCAATGGCGCGATCTCGGCTCACCGCAACCTCCGCCTCCTGGGTTCAGGCAATTCTCCTGCCTCAGCCTCCTGAGTAGCTGGGATTACAGGCACGCGCCACCATGCCCAGCTAATTTTTTGTATTTTTAGTAGAGACGGGCTTTCACCATGTTGACCAGGATGGTCTCGATCTGTTGACCTAGTGATCCACCCTCCTCGGCCTCCCAAAGTGCTGGGATTACAGGCTTGAGCCACCCGTGCCTGGCACATTTTCAACTTTTTAAGCTTTTCTTCTGGTATTCATCGATTTGACATTATGTATTGATTATCGGTTTTGGCAGATAAGATTTTATCCCTCTGGTCAGGCATGGTGGCTCATGTCTGTAATCCCAGCACTTTGAAGGCCGAGGTGGGAGAATCACTTGAGCCTAGGAGTTTGCAACCATCCTGGGAAACATAGTGAGACCCCATATTTACAAATAAAAAAAAAATTAGCTGGGCTTGGTGTCTCATTCCTGTAGGTCCAGCTACTCAGGAGGCTGAGGCAAGAGGATTGCTTGAATCAAGGAGGCAGAGGTTGCAGTGAGCTGAGATGGCACCACTGCACTCCAGCCTGGACAACAGAGTGAGACTCTGTCTCAAAAAAAAAAAAAAAATTATCCTTCTTATTGTTCTCTCTCCCTCCCCACCGTCCTGTGGATGTATTACAAATTTTACTTAAATTCATATTTAGTGTTTCCATGTCTATGAGTTTGTAAATATTGTTCACTGCTGACCAAGTAAAATTTGATAGCATTTTTTTCTTGAATCGTTTTGCTTTTTCTAGAGTTAAGAAAACGCCTAATGTTTTTCATAGGTTCAGTTTCCTGGCATCTTCATTAAATATCTCTCATGATATTCTACATGCTTGAAACTGTCAGACCATGTCTCAGCTCCATTTTCCCCCCAGGACACCTCCTTTCTGGAAGCCTCCCACCTCAGCCTCCCAAGTAGCTGGGACTACAGATGCATGCCACCATGCCCAGCTAAGTTTTGAATGTTTTGTGACAATGGGGATTTGCCATGTTGCCACATGTTTAAGGCTGGCCTTAAACTCCTGGGCTCAAGCAATCCTCCTACCTTGGCTTCCCAGAGTGCTGTTACAGGTGTGAGCCACCATACCTCGCCTGGAAGCCTCTGTTCTGTTCCAGTCTGGGGAGGTTTCTCCCTATGCGACTCCCGATGCATAGCTGTTGCCCTGAGACTTCTCTTGACTGATGTCCTGGGAATTCCCTTTGCTTGCCTTCAGGGTTGAAACCTATGTCTTTCTCCTTCATAGTTTACCCTCTTGTTTTGGTAAAGCACATTCTCTAATAGTGTCCTGAGACATGGTACATGTAGATAATTTTTTTGAGGTCAGAATGTCTAAAAATATCCTTTTGTTCAGTAGCATTTGATTTAAGGTTTGGCTGGAAGTAGAGTATGATACTAGTACTCTGCAAATTGTGAAAATACTTCCCCTTTGACTTCTATGTGCAATGTTGCTATTGGGAAGTATGATGTCATTTTAATTTATGATTCTTTGTATAAGATTTTCTCTTCTTTCTAAAAGCTTTTGGATTTTTTTTTTTTAAATCTCTAGGGACATGAATTTCCTAAGGGTATGCTTTTGTGAAAGTCTTATTTTCTTGATTTTCCCGGGCATTTAGTAGACTTTTCCAACCTTAGGAAATCTGTGTTCTTCGATTCTTAAAAATATTATTGCATTTTAAAAAAATCATTTTCTCACTTGTATTTAATGTTTCTCTTCAATTTCTATTGTTTGGATGTTGGACTTCCTGAATTGATATTCCACTTTTCTTATATGTTTCTCCTATTTTATGTCTCTTTGTCTTTATTGTGATTTTTTTTGAGACGGAGTCTCACTCTGTCACCCAGGCTGGAGTGCAGTGGCACCATCTTGGCTCACTGCAACCTTTGCCTCCTGGGTTCAAGTGATTCTCCTGCCTCAGCTTCCTGAGTAGCTGGGATTACAGGCACATGCCACCACACCCAGCTAATTTTTGTACTTTGAGTAGATACAGGGTTTCACCATGTTGGTCAGGCTGGTCTTGAAATCCTCATCCACCCACCTCTGCCTCCCTAAGTGCTGGGATTACAGGCATGAGCCACTGCACCCGGCTTTTTTTTTTTTTTCCAGACAGACTCTTGCTTTGTTGCCCAGGCTGGAGTGCAGTGGCACAATCTGGTCACTGCAACCTACACTTCCCAGGCTCAAGCGATCCTCCTATCTCAGCCTCCTGAATAGCTGAGCCCACAGGTGCATGCCACTGCATCCAGCTAATTTTTGTATTTTTAGTAGATATGGGAGCCTTGCCTTCTTGCTCAAGCTGGTCTTGAACTCCTGGGCTCAGGTGATTCTCTCACCTGGGCCTCCCACAGTGCTGGGATTACCGGCATGAGCCACCACACTCAGCCTTTTATTCTGATTTCTAAGAGATTTCCTTGATTTTAGCGTTTAACCCATATTAATTTCCTATTGCTGCTAAAACAAATTGCCCCATAAAAAGGGAACATTTATACACTGCTAAATTAGCATAACCCTCTCTGGAAAACAGTATGGAGATTTCTTTTTTTTTTTTTTTTCCCCTTGAGATGGAATCTTGCTCTGTTGTCCAGGCTAGAGGGCAGTGGCGCCATCTCTTGGCTCACTGCAACTGCAATCGCCTCTTCTCAACCTTCACTTCAAGTAATTCCCCTGCCTCAGCCCCTCGATTACATGTACACGATATCACGCCTGGCTAAATTTTGTATTTTTAGTAAAGACAGGGTTTCACCATGTTGGCCAGACTGTGTTCAAACACCTGACCTCAGGCAATCTGCCCACTTTGGCCTCCCAAAGTGCTGAGATTATAGGCATGAGTCAGCCTACCTGGCTGGAGATTTCTTAAAGAACTGAAAGTAGATCTACCATTTGATCCAGGAACCCCACTACTGGGTACCTATCCAAAGGAAAAGTCATTATATCAAAAAGACACCTGCATGTGCATTGCAGCACAGTGCACAATTGCAAAGATAAGGAACCAACTTAAATAACTGCCCATCAACCAATGAGTGGATAAAGAAAATATGGTATATATACACCATGGAATACTACTCAGCCATGAAAAAGAGCAAAATGATGTCTTTTGCAGCAACTTAGATGGAGTTGGAGGACATTATTCTAAGTCAAGTATCTCAGAAATGGAAAACTAAATACTGTATGTTCTAACTTAGAGGTGGGAGCGAAGCTCTGGGTATGCAAAGGTATGCAGAGTGCTATAATGGACCATGCACACTCAGAAGTGGGAGGATGGAAGAGAGGTGAGGGAGAAAAAACTACATATTGGGTCCAGTGTCCACTACTCGGGTGATGGGTGCATTAAATCCCAGACCACTGTACAATTCATCCACATAACCAGAAATCACTTGTACCTTAAAAGCTATTCACATTAAAAAAAAAAAATTAGCCGGGCGAGGTGGCTCACGCCTGTAATCCCTGCACTTTGGGAGGCCAAGGTGGGCAGAGTGCCTGAGCTCAGGAGTTCGAGACCAGCCTGAGCAACACAGTGAAACCCCATCTCAAAAAAACATTTTTTAATTAAAAAAATGTCTGGACATGGTGAGTTTTGAGACCCTGTCTCAAAAAAAAATTACCACAAACTTGGTAGCTAAAAACAACAAAAATTGGCTGGACATGGTGGCTCACACCTGTAATCCCAGCACTTTGGGAGGCCGAGGTGGGTAGATCATTTGAGATCAGCTTGGCCAACACAGTGAAACCCCACCTCTACTAAAAATACAAAAATTAGCTGGGCATGGTGGTGGGCGTCTATAGTCCCAGCTACTCGGGAGGCTGAGGCAGGAGAATTGCTTGAACCCAGGAGGCAGAGGTTGCAGTGGTTAGCCATGCCTGGCTAATTGTTTTTATTTTTTGTTGTTGTTGTTTTCTTTTTTGAGATGGAGTCTCACTCTGTTGCCCAGGCTGGAGTGCAGTGGCATGATCTCGGCTCACTGCAAACCCTGCCTCCCAAGTTCAAGCAATTCTTGTGCCTCAGCCTCCCGAGTAGCTGGGATCTCAGGTATTGCCACAACACCTGGCTTATTTTTGTATTTTTAGTAGAGCTGGGGTTTCACCATGTTAATCCAGGCTGGTCTTGAACTCCTGACCTCAAGTTATCTGCCCTCCTCGGCTCCTTAAAGTGCTGGGATTACAGGCATGAGCCACTGTGCCCAGCCTGTTTTTATTTTTTAATAGTATGTTGAGGATAGGCGCGGTGGCTCATACCTGTAATCCCAGCACTTTGGTAGGCCGAGGCGGGCAGATCACCTGAGGTCAGGAGTTTGAGACCAGTCTGACCAATCTGATGAAACCGCATCTCTACTAAAATGGTGGCATCAGCCTGTAATTCTAGCTACTCGTGAGGCTGAGACAGACAGGAGAATTGCTTGAACCTGGGATGTGGAGGTTGTAATGATCCGAGATTTCGCCATTGCGCTCCAGCCTGGGCAACAAGAGTGAAACTCCATCTCAAAAAAGGAAAAAAAAGTATGTAGCCCAGGCTAGTCTTGAACTTCTGGCCTCAAGTGATCCTCCTGCCTCAGCCTCCTAAAGTGCTGGGATTACAGACATATGAGCCACTGCACCTGGCCTGGTCAGGTATATTTTATTTTTTATTGTTTTTATTTTTATTTATATTGTTTTTATTTTGGTCGGGTATATTTATATCCCTCAATTAAGATCTGTCTGTTGTTTTCCTCATGATTAGATTGGGGTGATATGTTTTTGGAAGATCATAGAGAGAAATAGCCATTTTTTTTTTTTTTTGAGACGGAGTCTTGCACCTTACTCTGTCACCCAGGTTGGAGTGCAGTGAGGCGATCTTGGCTCAGTGCAACCTCCGCCTCCCAGGTTCAAGTGATTCTCCTGCCTTAGCCTCCTGAGTAGCTGAGACTACAGGGGCATGCCACCATGCCCAGCTAATTTTTTGTATTTTTTAGTAGAGACAGGGTTTCAATGTGTCAGCCAGGATGGTCTCAATCTCCTGATCTGCCCGCCTTGGCATCCCAAAGGGCTGGGATTACAGGCGTGAGCCACCGAGCCCAGCCGAGAAAGAGCCATTCTTACCACATCACGTCAAGGACATGTACTATCAAGTGACTTATCACTGGTGTGAGGTAGTGTTTGTCAGTTTTCTCCACTTAAAAAGTTACTTTTTTTCCCTTCCTTTTAAAATACTGCCTTTTGTTTTTTCTTTTGAGACAGAGTCACTCTGACGCCAGGCTGGGGTGCAGTGGCACCATCTTGGCTCACTGCAACCTCCACCTTCTGGGTTCAAGTGGTTCTTCTGCCTCAGCCTCCTGAGGCAGAAGCTAATTTTTGTATTTTTAGTAGAGATGGGGTTTCACCGTGTTGGCCAGAATGGTGTTGCTCTCTTGACCTCGTGATCCGTTTGCCTTGGCCTCCCAAAGTGCTGGGATTACAGGCGTGAGCCACTGTCCCCGACTTATACTGCCTTCTTTGGAAGAAAGTCACCGTGCACAGCCCCCACTTAGGAAATGGTGAGTTATGGCTACCTCCTTTAGGGCTCGTTTTGCTTAAGTTGTGTCTACTAGTTTGAATTTCTGATTTTTGGTCTCCACGTTCTATTCCTGCAATTGTAAACTTTCCTCTACTGATCCTTTTTCAAGATCCTTTTCTTCAGCATATAAACATGTTTAAACTTCTTTCATCTCAAAACAAAACACAAAACCCAGGGAAGAACTCTACTTCCCTTTCTGGACATCACCTGTTGTCACTCTGCCTTTCATAGTCCCAGGCTTTAATTATTTTTAAATTTTTTTAGATAAAGACAAGTTTTCACCATGTTGGTCAGGCTGGTCTTGAACTCCCGACCTCAGGTGATCCACCCGCCTTGGCCTCCAAAGTGCTTGGATTACAGGTGTGAGCCACTATGCCCGGCCACCCCAGGCTTTAAAAGAATGGTGGCCATTTCAGTGTCCTCATTGGCCACCAAGTCTTCAATAATAGCATTCATATCTCTATCCTTGCCACTCTTCTAAAACTGCTTTGGTAGGGAAGACAAATGACTTCCATTGTCACACCCAATGGACTCTTTTTCAGGTTTTCTTATACATAATATCTCTACACCATTGGGACTATTGAACACTCCTTTTAGAAACCTCTTTCCCCTTGACTTCCAAATCACTGCTCTCTGTTGCTCCTCCTCAATGTTTTTTGTCCATTCTTTTTCTTCTTCCTGTTCCGTCAGTGTCAGTCTTCTCAGGGTTTGCTCTCGGCCTTCTCATCTCTTCTTGTTCTATACTCTCCTGAGGTCATCTCACCTACTGCCAAGAATTCAATAACTACTTTGTGCTGGTGGCTTCCAGATCTGTATTTTAAATTCATACACCTCTTTTTGTATTCGTTTCTTAGGGCTACTATAGCAAACTGCTACAAATTTGGCTTAAAACAGCAGAAATGTATTTTCTCACAGTTCTGTAGGTCAGATGTCTTAAATCAAGGGTTGGTTTCTTGACTTAAGGAGAAACTTAAGGCAGAAATCATCCCAGACCTCTCCTTTCTTCTGGTGGTTGCCAGCAATACCTGGTGCTCCTTGGCTTATAGAGGCATCATTCTAATCTCTGCCTCTGTCTTTACGTGGCATTCTTTATGTGTCTTGCTGTGTCTTTTTTTTTTTTTTTTTTTTTGAGATAGAGTCTCGCTCTGCCGCCAGGCTGGAATGCAGTGGTGCAATCTCAACTCACTTCGACCTCTGACTCCCGGGTTCGAGCGATTCTCCTGCCACAACCTCCTGAGTAGCTGGGGTTAGGCATGCACCACCACACCCAGCTAATTTTTGTATTTTTTTTAAAGTAGAAACGAGGTTTTACCATATTGACCAGGCTGGTCTCGAACTCCTGACCTCGTGATCTGCCCACTTTGGCCTCCCAAAGTGCTGGGATTACAGGCATGAGCCACCATGCCCGGCGCTGTGTTTTGTTTTGTTTTGTTTTGTTTGTTTGTTTGTTTGAGACAGAATCTCGCTCTGTCACCCAGGCTGGAGTGCACTGGTGCGATCTTGGCTCACTGCAACCACTGCCTCCTGGGTTCAAGTGATTCTCCTGCCTTAGCCTTCCAAGTAGCTGGAATTACAGGCATGCACCACCACGCCTGGCTAATTTTTGTATTTTTAGTAGAGATGGGGTTTCACCATGTTGGCCAAGCTGGTCTTGAACTCCTGACCTCAAGCAATCAGCCTGCCTCAGCCTCCCAAAGTGCTGGGATTTACAGGCGTGAGCCACCATGACCTGCCCTCGTTATGTCTTTTCATGGTCTTCTTATAGGGACACTCGTCATTATATTTTATGCTTACTCTAATCTGGTATGAACTCATCTCAATTTACCTTATTTCGTCCCTAAAGACCCCGTTTCCAAGTAAGGTCATAAACCAAGGTTCCAGGTGGACAAGAATTCTGGAGAGACACTATTCAACACAGAATACCCTTCAACTACCTTCCAGACCTCTCCAGTTAGATGACTTCCAGCAGATCCCCCGAACCCAACACAGCCACGCTGTTCAGATGATCTCACTATTTTCCTAACTCCAGCCTGATCTTCCTCTGATGTTCCCTGTTGCAGAGATGGTACCACTCAAGCCAGAAATCTAGGAATCAATCTTGACACTTTTCTCTCACCACCATACCTAACTTTCGGCGGAATCTTGCTAATTCTACCTCCCTAATAGTTCTGTACAGCCCCACTTCTCCATATCCATTGTATCATTTACTATAAGTTTGGCCGCAAGTCATAGAAAACTGAATGCAAACTGGCATAGACAATAAGAAAAGTATGTAGTTCACCTCACAGAAAACACAGTAAGGTGAGCCTCAGGCTTGGTTGATCCAGTGATGTGTCAATGACTCGGGTTTTTTTCCGTCTCTGTTCTACTGACTTCATTGTTGACCTCATCCTAAGGCTGATTGCTTTCATCATCGTTGGGTGTTTTCCAGTAGCAATTGGGGCTGTGTTCTTCATTGTTCACATCAGTGGCGGGGGAGTTTCCTGAACCTTTCTATTTCCTTTTTTTTTGAAAGCAGCTCATTTTTTGAAAGCAGCTCATTAATGACAACTATTAATCCTTTTTTTTTTCTTGAGGACAAGGTCTCGCTATGTCACTCAAGCTGGAGTGCAGTGGCATGATCATGGCTCACTGGTAGCCTCCACCTCCTGGGCTCAAGCAGAACCTTCCACCTCAGCTTTCCAAATAGCTGAGACCACAGGATTGTGCTACCATGCCTAGCCAATTCTGTATTTTTTTGTAGAGACCAGCTTTCACTGTGTTGCCCAGAATGGTCATGAACTCCTGGCCTCAAGTGATCTGCCCTCCTCAGCCTCCCAAAGCGCTGGGATTACAGTGCTGAGCCACCACTCCCAGCTCCTGGGTTTTTCTTTCTCTTTTGAGATGGAGTTTCGCTCTCGTTGCCCAGGCTGGAGTGCAATGGTGCAATCTTGGCTCACCTCAACCTCTGCCTCCCAGGTTCAAGCGATTCTCCTGCCTCAGCCTCCTGAGTAGCGGGGACTATAGGCATGTGCCACCATGCCCATGTAATTTTTTTGTATTTTTAGTAGAGACGGGTTTTCACTGCATTAGCCAGGATGGTCCCAATCTCCTGATCTTGTAATCTTCCTGCCTCGGCCTCCCAAAGTGCTGGGGTTACAGGTGTGAGCTACCGCACCCGGTTAGACTTGGTTTTATTTATCCTACTTAGGACTTCTGCTTCCTCAGCTGGCAAACTCCTGTCTTTCTTCAGTTCAGGAAACTTCCTCCCATCACCTCTGCATGCTGCCTTCCCTCTGCTGTTGTGATTTTTCCCCCTTCTGAATTCCTGTTTGGAATTTATCATACTATACACCTTGTCCTTCATTTTGTCTTTTTTATTTTCTATCCTTTACCACTTCCTGAATGATTTCCTCATATTTGTTCTGATTCATTAATTCACTCTATAGTAGGATTTAGTTAACTGTTTATTAAGTTTTGTTCAGCTGGGTGTGATCTTGGCTCACTGCAACCTCTACCTCCCAGGTTCAAGTGATTCTCCTGCCTCAGCCTCCCGAGTAGCTGGGATTACAGTCATGTGCCACCATGCCCAGCTAATTTTTTGTATTTTTAGTAGAGACAGGGTTTCTCCATGTTGGTCAGCCTGGTCTCAAACTCCCAACCTCAGGTGATTTGCCTGCCTCAGCCTACCAAAGTGCTAGGATTACAGTCGTGAGCCACCAACCTTGTCTCTTAAAAAAAAAATATATATATATATATATATATATATATATACACACACACACACACATATATTATATATAATATAAAAGAAATATGTTTAAAATGTTGTTTAAAGTGTTCAAATACTTAAAGGAAGAAATAGAATGTATATGATGAGAGTGAGATACTATGAGGGGAAAGATGGGTTTGAAAAAGAACTAAGAAGAAATTTTAGAAATGAAAAATGATGTGTAGACATTTAGGGTTTTTTTTCTTTTTTGAGACAGAGTCTTGCTCTGACACCCAGGCTACACTGCAGCCTCAGCCTCCTGGGTAGCTGCGATGCACAGGTGTGCACCACCATGCCCGGCTACGTTTTGTCTTAGCTAATTTTTTTGGTCTCAAACTCCTACCTCAGGTGATCTGCCCGAGTTGGCCTCCCGAAGTGTGGCACTACAGGCATGAGCCACAGTGCCCAGCCCAGGTTTTTCGTTTTTTTTTTAAACAAAACTTTAATTTTTTTTTTCTTTTTGGCTGGGCGTGGCGGCTCATGACTGTAATCCCAGCACTTTGGAAGGTTGAGGAGCGCAGATCACTTGAGGTCAGGAGTTCAAGATCAGCCTGTTCACCAACATGGTGACACCCTGTCTCTACTAAAAATGCAAAAATTAGTCCGGTATGGTGGTATCCCAGCATATCCAAGTTGCTGGTATGCTGTAATCCCAGCAATTTGGGAGGCTGAAGAGGGAGGATTGCTTGAACCCAGGAGCCAGAGGTTGCAGTGAGTTGAGATCATGCCACTGTACTTCAGCCTGGACAAGAGAGCAAGATGCCATCTCAAAAAAATTTTTTTTTTCTTTTTAGAGTAGAGATACACTCTCACTGTATTGCTCAGGCTGGTCTCAAACTCCTGTCCTCAA
The DNA here is from genome assembly GCF_049354715.1 of Callithrix jacchus. Taxonomy (NCBI): domain Eukaryota; kingdom Metazoa; phylum Chordata; class Mammalia; order Primates; family Cebidae; genus Callithrix; species Callithrix jacchus. Next base: position 104,397,785 of record NC_133506.1, read on the forward strand.
GCTATCCTTCTACCTCAGCCTCCCAAAATATTGTGATTACAGGTGTTAGCCACTGAACCCAGCCTGAAACACCTTTCTTTTATTTATTTAAAAAATTTTTTTAAATTTAAATTTCATCCCCTCCCCCACCTATTATTTAATTTAATTTTATTTTTTGAGACAGAGTTTGGCTCTTGTTGCCCAGACTGGAGTGCAATGGGGTGATCTTGGCTCACTGCAACCTCTGCCTCTCAGGTTAAAGAGATTCTCCTGCCTCAGCCTCCTGAGTAGCTGGGATTACAGGCGCCCACCACCACGCCTGGCTAATTTTGTATTTTTAGTAGGGACAGAGTTTCACCATGTTTTCAGGCTGGTCTGGAACTCCTGACCTCAGGTGATCCGCCCACCTCAGCCTCTAGTAAGTGCTGGGAATACAGGTGTGAATCACCTCCCCAGGCCACATTTCTTTTAAATTAGCATTTGTGTTTTGTGAATTGAAACATTTTTTCAGATTGGCCTTTTACCTGTAATTTCTGGTTGCAACATTTTCTCATTCCTTGCATTTGCCATATGTTTATTCTGTAGGTTTTGGATCAACTCCTGTAAGGCTGTTTTGTGTTTCTAGCTGCAAGTATTTTATGTGTTTCACCACCTCTGAGCAGTGTTTACTAATTTCTTGTCCTGGGGTTCTCAAATGGCAAGTCTGGTGTATATTCAGGTGCCACCTCTCTGATTGGCATAGGGTTGGAGGTCTGATTTTTTCACCCATAGGCTCCAGGCCAACACCTCGCTCTTTGCTGTGGTGCAGTTTTTCTGGAACCAGTTTTATCTACCAGACAATTCTTTTGTTCTTGACTTTTAACAGGAAACCTGGTGGCAGCTCATGGGCCTGAGGCCACATCTCCCACCCCCAGAGGGCATTAAATTTCTGATTCTGATACCCTGGGCTTATGATAAGTGAGGCCTGGGGGTGTTCTGTGATTGGTCACAAAGAGTTTTTTAGGTAAACTTTTTATTGAAATCTATGAATTCATGCCATTGAAAAGTGTACAAATCATGAGTAATCAGTCTGATGAGTTTTTACAAAGTCCACACACTGTATAACTGCCACACAGATCATGATATAGAACATTATTGTCAATCCCCTCCCTGAAACCCCTCCAGACCCCCTCTAATCACTACTCTGCACATAAAGGCAATTAGTATTCCAGTTTCTAATGGCATTTCTTTTTAACCATTTGGTACTTTTACCTTATACAAATGGAATCAGACATTATGTACTCTTCAGCATCTGGCTTCTTTTGTCATTGCATTTGTGAAATTTACTCATGTTACTGTGTGTAGTGTTCTAGTCTATGAAAATACCACAATTTAAAAATCTGGCCAGGCTCGGTGGCTCACGCCTGTAATCCCAGCACTTTGAGAGGCCAAGGCAGGCGGATCATTTGAGGTCAGGAGTTTGAGACCAGCCTGACCAACATAGTGAAACCCCATCTCTACTAAAAATATAAAAATTAGCCAGGCATGGTGGCAGGTGCCTGTAATCCCAGCTACTGGGGAGGCTGAAGCAGGTGAATTGAATAAACCCAGGAGGCGGAGGTTGCGGTGAGCTGAGATCACGCCATTGCACTCCAGCCTGGGTAACAAGAGCGAAACTCCATCTCAAAAATAAATAAATAAAAATAAAAATAAACATCTAGGCCGGGCATCATAGCTCATGCCTGTAATCCTGGCACTTTGGGAGGCCAAGGTGGATGGGTTACTTGAGGTCAGGAATTTAAGACCAGCCTGGCCAACATGGTGAAACCGTCTCTACAAAAAAATATAAAAATTAGCCAAGCATAGTGGCAGGTGCCTGTAATTCCAACTACTCAGGAGGATGATGAGGAGAATTGCTTGAACCTGGGAGGCGGAGGTTGCAGTGAGCTAAGATTGTGCCTTTGCACTCCAGCCTGGGTAACAAGAGCAAAATTCCATCTCAAAAAAAAAAAAAAATCTATTGTAGTGTCAATAGACCCTTAGGCATTTTTCCACTTGGAGGCTATTATAAATAGTATTTCTATGAACATGCTTGTATTAGTTTTCTAGTTAACATATATAAGCATTTCTTTTGGGAATGGAATTGCTGGGTCATAAATATGCTGAGTTTTAGCAGATGCTAGCAAACAATTTTTCAAAATTGTACCAGCTTGCACTCCCACCAACAGTGAGGAACGTTTTGATGTCTATGCGTCACATATTAGAGAATTCAAAACTGGAGGAAATCTTGTCTCTCAACTACACTGGATCAATATTTTTTCTTTTTTTAGATGGGGTCTGGCTCTGTCACCCAGGCTGGAGTGCAGTGGTGCAATCTTGGCTCACTGCCACCTTCAACTCTTGGACCTAAGCGATCCTTCTGCCACAGTTTCCTGTATAGTTGGGACTACTGGTTCATGATGCCATGTCCGCCTATTTTTTTTTTTTTTTTGTAAAGACAGGGGTCTCACTATGTTGTCCAGGCTGGTCTCCAACTTCTGGCCTCAAGTGATCCTACTACCTTGGCTTCCCAAAGTGCTGAGATTACAGGAGTAAGCCACTGCGCTTGGCCTCAAGAATTATCCTTTTTAAGGTGAATGAATTAAGACCGATGTCAGAATCCTGGTATATGTTGTTTATACTTCATGGTATATAACTACAAAGTATTATGTTTCAAAATCCCTACAGCTTTTTTGAACGTTTATCTAGTGCCAGGTACTGTTCTAAGAGGCCTTTTCATCACATAACCCTTTGGGGGAGGTGTTAGTATTTTTCACATGGTTCAGGTGAAGCAGCTTCAGGTTAGGAAGATGAAATAACTGTCCCTGGGCCCCAGAGCCTGGAAGTAACAGAGCTGGAACAGCCTGACTCCAAAGCCTTGGGTTCTTCTTGCTGCACTGCAAATGTATGTGCTTCTGTGTTTCCTTCCCAAGTGTGGACTCGGCTTCTTAAACAAACAACTCTTTTTAAGCCTCCTAAAGATCTAAGATCAGAGCTATATGTTGCCAGATACAAATACTTAGACCAGATGAAATTTGTCCAACTTCTCCTTGAAACTGTGCCTTAGTATCCCACGGATGAAAATAGGTGAGCCGTCACCTTCAAGAATTCTGTCCCCAAAAGTCTTGTTTCTCTCCAGTGTGCTGTGTGTTACAATGGCTCAATGCTGGCCCATAGTGGCACCTCAGTAATATTGGCTGAATGAAATTCCAGAAAAGTTCATATTTGAGCAGTTGATGGCACCTTGCTGACTGCAGCGCCTAGCCTCTAATTTCTGACCACCAGGGGGCATACATCCATTCCCAGAGTACCCTTATTCCCAGCGGACTCTGGAAAGCAGGGTCCCCAAGGACAGGGAGTCCCAAGGAAGAGAGGGACTCTCCCAGAAAACTCTGAATTGAGAGAAAAGGTACATTAGAATTGTTTTTTTCAGAGAGTGGTCCAATAGCCACCAAACCATAATCATCTAGGGTGCATGGTTAAAATGCAAACTTTGGCTGGTTCACTTAAGATTTTCTGGGGGTGGGACATAGGAATTACATGTTAAAGCCTCCAGGCAATATCCCCCGCCCCCCACATGGCTCTTTGCTCAGAATACCTATATTCAATATTGTGTTAAATGTGTGACCTCAGGCAAGTCAGTTAACCTAAGATTCAATACTGTCATATTAGGGGAACATAAAAACCTAACTCCTCGGTGTGTTGTAAGGAATAAATGTATCAGTCCATCTAGAGAGCTTAGAATGATGCCTGGCAGCATCTTAGTTCTTATATCTCTTAAGATAAGCTTATTATTGAACAAGCATAGGAAGGAGCGTGCTGAGGGGGCAAGAGCATGAGAACCGGAAATCTGAGATATGTGACTCCAGTCTGGGCCATGCTACTCTTACTAACTATATGATCTTGAGCAAGTCAGTTAACTTCCCAGGGCCTCAGTTTCTTTCTTTTGTTCTTTATTTTTTCGGGGAGACAGGGTCTCACTCTGTTACCCAGGCTGGAGTGCAGTGGCACAATTATAGCTCATTGCAGGCTTGAATGAACCCCTGGGCTCAAGCAATCCTCCCACCTCAGCCTCCTGGGTATCTGGGACCACAGCTGCATGCCACCACTCCCAGTTAATTTACTTTATATTTCTTTGAGACAAAGTCTTGCTTTGTTGCCCAGGCTGGAGTGCAGTGGCACGATCTTGGCTCACTGCAACCTCTGCCTCCCAGGTTCAAGTGATTCTTCTGCTTCAGCCTCCTAAGTAGCTAGGATTACAGGCACCTGCCACCACACCTGGCTAATTTTTTTGTATTTTTAGTAGAGACATGGTGTCACCATGTTGGCCAGGCTGGTCTTGAACTCCTGACCTAAAGTGAGCCACCCGCCTTGGCCTCCCAAAGGCATGAGCCACCACACCCAACCACACTAGATAATTTTTAATATTTTTGTAGAGATGGGGTTATTCTTATGCTCTCCAGGCTGATCTTGAACTCCTGGGCTCAAATGATCCTCCTGCCTCAGCCTCCCAAAGCGTTGGGCTTACAGGTGTGAGGCCGCCATGACTGGCCAGCCTGGGCCTCAGCTTCTATACATATAAAATAAGGGAGTAGGACGAATTGGTCTGTGAGATCCCTTCCAGTGCTAATGCTTTATACAAAACTTCACAGGGGCCAGGTGCAGTAGCTCACACCTGTAATCCCCATCATTTGTAGGAGGCAGAGTTGGGAGGATTGCTTGAGCTCAGGAGTTTGAGACCAACCTGGGCAACATAGCAAGATCCTGTCCCTACAAAAAATAAAAAAATTAGCTGGGCATGGTGGCACACATCTGTGGTTCCAGCTACCCGGGAGGCTAAGGCAGGAAGATTGCTTGAGCTTGGGAATTTGAGGTTGCAGTGAGCTGTGATTGCACCCCTGCACTCCTACCTGGGCAGCAGAGCAAGACTCTGCATCAGAAAAACAAACAAATGGCAGAGCATGGTGTCTCATGTTTATAATCCCAGCACTTTGGGAGGCTGACGTGAGTGGCTCACTTGAGGTCAGGAGTTTGTGACCAGCCTAGCCAACAGAAAAGCTCATATTCATGCATTTCATATTTGTGCATATTTTGCAACAAGGCAAAACCCTATCTCCACTAAAAATACAAAAATTAGCTGGGCCTGGTGGTGGGTGCCTGTAATCCCAGCTACTTGGTGGGGCTGAGGCAGTAGACTTGCTTGAAGCCGGGAGGTGGAGTTGCCGTGAGCTGAGATCATGCCACTGCACTCCAGCCTGGGCAACAAAGCAAGACTCTGTCTTAAACGAACAATCAAACAAAAACCCAAAAACTTCACAGGGTTTGAGGATCCTCCTGAACACACACACACACACACACACCCCACTTCCCATCATTTGTGTTCCTATAGCCTCTGTGTGGTTCATTCATCTCGAATGACATTGCTAACTATCTTCCCTGCCTTTTTGAGGGTAGGGACTGTGTGGTATTCATCCCAGGACCTCAGAGCCTGGCATGGTGCCTACCACGTGGTTCCTGTGCAGTAAATATCATCTCTACTGGAGAAAGTAGGAATATAAAGTGTGACACAAAGGGGAGGGACAGGGATAATTTTTTTTTTTTTTTTGAGTGTTGCTCTGTCGCCCAGGCTGGAGTGTAGTGGTGCGATCTCAGCTCACTGCAACCTCCGCCTCCCATGTTCAAGTGATTCTCCTGCCTCAGCCTCCGGAGTAGCTGAGACTACAGGCGCATGCCACTATGCCTGGCTAATTTTTTGTATTTTTAGTAGAGATGGGGTTTCACCGTGTTAGCCAGGATGGTCTCGATCTCTTGACCTGGTAATCGGCCTGCCTCAGCCTCCCACAGTGCTGGGATTACAGGCGTGAGCCACCGTGCCCAGACCATGATCGGGATAATTTTTTATTTTTTTAAAGATGGGGTTTCACCATGATGGCCAGGCTGGTCTTGAACTCCTGACCTCAGGTGATCCACCCACTTCAGCTTCCCAAAGTGCTAGGATTACAGGTGTTAGCCACCACACCAGTGATCTTTTTTTTCCGGGGGGGGGACGGAGTTTCGCTCTTGTTACCCAAGCTGGAGTGCAATGGCGCGATCTCGGCTCACCACAACCTCTGCCTCCTGGGTTCAAGTAATTCTCCTGCCTCAGCCTCCCGAGTAGCTGGGGCTACAGGCACATGCCACCATGCCCAGCTAATTTTTGTATTTTTAGTAGAGAAGGAGTTTCACCTTGTTTACCAGGATGGTCTCGATCTCTTGACCTCGTGATCCACCCGCCTTGGCCTCCCAAAGCATGATGGGGATAATTTTTATTCCTAGTTGGTCTTTCAGGAAATAGTTGTTGGGAGTAGGTGGAGGGGCCTGGAGACCTAAGCAGGGTGTTCTGGAGTATTGAGTGGACAGAGACCTGGGTGCAGGGAATGGGAAAAAACAGCCGTTTGGAGCAGGGGAGCCTACAATGTGTTTCACCTCCCAGGCTCCTCCTGCAATTGACCTTTGTTGTTGTTGTTGTTGGTGTTGGTTTGTTTTTTTGAAAGAAGCAGAAATGCCGTCAGGCCCAGCCCAGTAGCCTGCATGGGATAGGCCTGCAAATATCTCAAATATGTAGCCAAGAGTCATAGCACCTGAGAACTAGAAGGAAACACAGAGATTTGAGGCAGGCTTCTCATTTTTACCACTAAGTAGAAAACACAAGCCAGAAGGCAGTGTCCCTTGCCCGTCAAGTTGACCTATCAGGTAGTAGTGGTGATGGGAATGTGGGTCTGCCAACTTCCAACCCAGGGCCCCACCCTGCACCCTGCTTCCTCCAACACTTTGGCTGAACAATGAATGACTTGCCTGGGAATGTTTTGGAAATTGTGGTCGTGACTTCACCAGTCTTTGGTTCTGTCCAACCATCTAGCTGCCTCCTCCATGGATCCACCTGGATGGCCCCTGGGGCGTTTGAAATACAGATAAGCAGAACTGAGCTTGTTACCTTCTCCCAAGTTTTCCACTTCCCTCTTGTTTCTGCTCTCAGAAAAGGGTGCCACCATTAATTATTCCCATTGTCCAGATTAGAAATCTGGGCGCAGTCCTTGACTCCTACTTCTCCCTCGCCCCTCAATCGTTACCAATGCCTGTCATTTCCACCTCCTGCTCTCTTTCCATTTCATCCCTGTCTCCAGTACTGAGGCTCCAGTTTAGGGTCTCATCACGTCCAGGCAGACTCCTCATCAGTCTCACTGCACTAAGATTCCAGTCCCCAGCAGCTCAAAGTATCACCTGCAGGCTGTTTGTAAAACACAAACCTGGCTGAATGTTGATTGAAGTCCTGTGCTTCGTGCTAAATGAATGATGATGAACAAGACAGATGGGGCCGAAGAGTTAACCAGGGCAAGGGCAATATGGACAAGTATAATCTAATTATAATATACCATAGTGAGGGTGTGGCAGGGGAAATGAAGAGATGCGAACCTCGGGAAAGGACAGCTCCTGAAGCTGGTGTGTTGAATTAGTTCATGTGAGTAATGAATACTCCTAATCCTGCGAGATTTTAACATTGGCTTCTCTCCCTGTGTCTCGTAGGCTGCGTGCTGTGATTGGGAGTGTGTGTGTATGCAAGTGCCTGTCTGTGCACGCATGTGTTTCTGCTGGGATTGCATTTGGCTGTGAGTGACAGACAGCCAAAAGAGCAGTGGCTTAAACAAAATGGAAGCTTATTTTTTCTCTGACTTAAGGTCCAGACCCAAGTGGTCCAGGATTGCTGTGGTTTTGTATGTGTGTATGTGTGTTTCTTTTTTTTTTGAGACAGAGTTTCGCTCTTGTTACCCAGGCTGGAGTGCAATGGCGCAATCTCGGCTCACCGCAACCTCCACCTTCTGGGTTCAAGCAATTCTCCTGCCTCAGCCTCCCGAGTAGCTGGGACTACAGGCGCGCACCACCATGCCCAGCTAATTTTTATATTTTTAGTAGAGACGGGGTTTCCCCTTGATAAGTAGAATGATCTCGATCTCTTGACCTCGTGATCCACCCCCCTTGGCCTCCCAAAGTGCTGGGATTATAGGCGTGAGCCACCGTGCCCGGCCATGTTTCTTTTTCTTTGACACAGGGTCTCACTCTGTCACCCAGGCTGCAATGCAGTGGCATGATCACAGCTCACTGCAGCCTTGAACTCCTGGGCTCAAGCCATCCTCCTGCCTCCTCATCTTAGCTGCAACTACAGGTGTGCGCCACCCTGTATGACTAATTTTCTTATTTTTGGCAGAGATGGTGTCTTTCCCTGTTGCCCAGGCTGGCTCAGCTTCCTGGCCTCAAGTGATCTTCCCACCCTGGCCTTCCAAAGTGCTAGGACTATAAGCATGAGCCACTGCACCCAGCAGGTTGCAAATTCTTTGACACTGCTCTCATTAAGCAGTCGATCAGTGAGAGACAGCCTCACTGAGCTATAAATAAAAGGTTCAATTACTATAGAAGAAAAGGAATTTCATATTAGGGGAAGGTTAGTAGTCTCTGTCACAATGTGTGTGTGTATAAATTTTCTAGGCGTCCTTTTCCTTGAATGCTGGTGGACTTGGGACCGCTTTGACCAAAACAGTAGGTCTATTAGAGTAGGCAGAAGTGATGGCAGGTACCTTCTGGGGTTCAGTTGTAACAGGCCATAGAGCATCGACTTTGCTCACTGGAATGCTTGCTCTGGAGCCCAGGCTGCCGTGTAAGAAGTCCAACGCTCCTGACAGCTGGAGAGGCCACACGTGGATGTTCCAATTCGTAGTTCTGGCTGAGCCTTCCAGCTGTCCTGGCCGGCATGCCAGACGTGAGTGAAGCCATCAGGACTCTCCAAGCCAACCCGTGTGCAGGCTGAACTCCACCAAGTGACCTCAGTCAATGGCATAAGGAGTAAAACAATTATCCAGCTGAGCCGTGCCTGGAAGTTGCACTTACCAATACGATGTTTATCTTTCTTGACTGGGGAGTAGTCACATGGCCACACCTGGCTGGAAAGAAGGCTGGAAAAAGTAAAATCCTTATTCTGGGTGGACATTGCCCAGCTATAAATAAAAGGTCCAATTACTATAGAAGATGAGAAGACGAATCTCATATTAGGGGAAGGTTAGCTCTGTCACAGCATGTGTGTGTGTGTGTAATGTAAAGTTTCTATGTGTTTATCACTGGAAAGTCATTCAATATTTATTGGTTCTGTTACACAAATGAGGACCAGAGAGGTAGAGTGAGCCGCCCAAAGTCACACAGGAAGTGATAGTGCCCAGGCCTCTAATATCAGGTCAGGAGCATCCAGGCAGTAGATAGACTAGGAATTTGCAGCTTCTGGTCCCAGGCCTGCCCTATCACCTCCTAGGACTATACTACTGGCACCTGTTCCACCTGGCACCCACTTCCTTGTACCCACACTTACTTCTAGGTGGATGAGGGGGCCCTGGATTAGAGCAATAATTTCCTAGCATCCTCCAGAAAAGAGGGAAGACAGGCAGGAGGTGACTCCAGCCTGGAACCCTGGGCAATACTTCTGAGTGTGGTCTGGGGAGCCGCTGACATGTAGGCCAACCTGGCTGAAGGACCTACAGTCAGATCTTTTGATCCTTGGAAGAAAGATGGCTAGGAAAGACTTTTTTTTTCTGCATGGTGAAACCAGTTTATGCCAATATTTCATTACATCCTCATCCAGGGAGGCACCCGTCCCATCTGACTTGCTCATGGAGAGTAGTTCCTGGTGCTGGTGACTAGGTAGCCTGAGAGATACTGGTGAGTGTTTATGGTGCATCTAAATGGTGTGGCTCAGTGATTACAAGATGATTTTGCCCTCTGAGGATCAGTTTCTTCTTATGTAAAATGAGGACCATAAGAACTGCCTCTTAGGATTTTTATGAGCATTTAAAAATCATGGCACTGCACTCCAGCCTGGATGACAGAGACACTGTCTCTAAAACAAAAAACAAAAAACACCCACATGTGAGTCAGTGACTAGCTGAATAGTGGATGACACAGTGATTCAGATCAGCGGCAGATGACGTAGAGGCGGAGTGCTTTTACCCCCGCCTTCGGACACTTTGGAAAAATCCTGTTGCAGAAGGAGGGGAAACCTAAAATTGGCTGTGATTAAACTGAGTTATACAAAAGTTAATACCCATTTCCTATACCCTAAAGTTGGGGGTGGAGTTGTTCCTGTTACACTTGTGTCAAGTACTGTATAATGTATGACATGAAGCCATCAAGTTTAAGTCAATCAGATCTGAATTTGAATTCCAGCTGTGTGACCCAAGATAAGTTACCTAACCTCTCTGTTCCTCAGTTTCCTCTGCTACTGTGTAGGGATTCTAATATCAACCTCATAGAGTTCATGGGAGGATATGAATGAGGAAAGGGATGTAAAGTTTTTATGTGTTTAGCTCTGGAAAGCCATTCAATATTTGTTGGTTCTCTTACACAAATGAGGACCAGAGATGTAGAGGGAGTTGCCCAAAGTCACACAGGAAACCATACAGCCCTAGGCCCTTGGTTTCAGGCTTGGATGCTGAGAGATGTCAGGAAGGCCAGAGCAGCTGGGCAGGCTTTCTGGAGAAGGGCGCCCTCTTTTGGGAAGGTGCTCCTAGATGTCATCTCCAAGTTTCCCTGCCCCTCCACCAAATTGGGAGAAAAGGACTTCATGAGGAAGAACTGCTCTGGGGTGGGACAAGCCACAGCTGTTGATTCATTCCTGCCAATGTACACCAAGATCTCTTGGGTCCAGGTGGTTTCCAAGCCAGGCCTTGTCTGCCTTTCCACGTGGGTGACCACGCAGGAGCCTCAGGGCATCTACACCTGTGGAACAAATTTAGCAAATCTGGCAAGCCATGGCCACATCCAGGTCCTCAGTGCTGGCAGTGGGGGGATTCTCGTGGCTTCTGTCGTGCCGAGTGGGCAGAATTTTCAGCACGAGGGATGCCCATTGTGTCTCCCAGCTTTTGTCCCAGCCTTTTCTGAGTTTTCCTCCTGCAGGGCCCCCAAGGCCTGGGGATAAACAGCCACATTCTGCACATTTCCCGGTCTGCAGTACCCCTAAGCAGGCAGCAGGTTTATTTGGACCTCCAGCTCTCAGAGACAACCGCCTCCTTTCAGGTAAGAGAATGGTGGGCCTAGCTCTGGGGCTGTCTAGAAGGCAGAACTACACTAAGAGGGATTTAGGATACTGAAGGAGCATCTTGCTGATGGGGAGGAGAATGAGGCTATGGAGCAGGTTTTGTCTACATGTTTGGTTCAATTTCTCTTTCTCTCTTTTTTTGTCTTCTGAGAGCATGAGATGTACAGGCCTTTCATGCCCTACCATCTCTCCTTTGGAGGCTGCAGAGCCTAAAGGGCACAGGCTTTGGAGACAGCAGACCTACACTGAAATCCCAGCTCTGACATTCAGTTTTCTCACCCTTAAAATGGGAAAAATTATATATAATTATATATATAGAATAACTATATATATCCTTATTATAAATTCCATGTAGCCATTCATTCAAAATGCTTTCATTGATTTTTGAGGAACACTTGTACCAGTAACCAACCTAAGGTTACAAATGTGAGACAAGTGTAGTTTTGACTTGAATGTTGGTTAATAGTCTCATTTAAGTGAAGGAGTAAGATGAAAGTGAAACAATGAGGACTTTTGTCCTGCGCTTCATTCCTTATTCAATGACATGAACAGCTTCTTTGGTGAATCTGATAGTAGTTTACAAATACAAAAAGAATATTTCCTCGAATTTTTGTGCTATTCACAATGTAATGGCTACATACAAGACACATTGTTAAGTTTCATCTGCATAATTAACAATTTCTCCATCAATTTTTTTTTTTTGAGACAGAGTTTCACTCTTGTTGCCCAGACTGGAGTGCAATGGCACGATCTTGGCTCACCGCAAGCTCTGCCTTCTGAGTTCAAGCAATTCTCCTGCCTCAGCCTCCCGAGTAGCTGGGATTACAGGCACATGCCACCACACCCGGCTACTACTATTTTTAGCAGAGACGGGGTTTCTCTATGTTGGTCAGGCTGGTCTTGAACTCCTGACCTCAGGTGATCTGCCCACCATGTCCTCCCAAAGTGCTGGGATTACAGGAGTGAGCCACTGCACCTGGCCTCCATCAATATTTTAAGTCTCAACAATCAACGAAACAATAGCTCAAGCCCTCTGTTTTGCAGTTTTTGCTGATTTCCATACTCTTACCATGGCCAAGTTCATGCTACCAATGTGACATCACTGAGCATGGAGGTGGGAGGAGATTTACAGTAGTACAGCACAGTGTTGCACTTCTACCGCACAGATATAGTAGACATGAATAATCTCAAGAACATAGATCAGAGGAAAACGTAGTAAAATAATTAGGAAGTTATGAGTTTTGTTTTGAAGATAATTGATTTAATTATAGGCTTATATTATTTAATTTTGTATAATGATGGTACTTAACAACTGACTAAAAATTTGATGATCAGCTCTTGTGAGATAGTGCAAGCTGGCTGCAGCTCACCAGTGCACAGAAGATAAGGTAGGTCTTGTAAATGGGAGACGTTGGCTAGGTGTGGCTAAGAGAAATTGGGCAGCACCCTTTTCCCTAAATGGGAAGCCACTAACCAGGTCCCAAAAGCTATTGCGCATCGTGTGTAGTGTTGTCAGATTATCCAATTTTCTTTCCTAGAAATCTGGGTTTTTATGTGATTCTTTTGATTTAAGAAAATTGGCAACAAGTGAAGACATTTTTGCAAACATAGTGCAAGCCAAACCGAATCTATTTGTGTGCAGGATACAGCCTGTGAGCCCCCTCTGCCCTCACCTGTGCCTCATGAGCACTCCTGTTAGGGACCCAGTGAGCAGGGCCAGGACTAGGATGAGGGGAGTAAGGCACTCACCCCAGCCACAGAACTTAAGGGGATGCAAAAAATTCAATAATCAAAGTAAATAATATTTTAATGCCATATTAAAAATTTTTTTTGGCTGGGCGTGGTGGTTCATGCCTATAATCCTAGCACTTTGGGAGGCCGAGGTGGGTGGATCACCTGAGGTCAGGAGTTCAAGACCAGTCTGGCCATCACGGTGAAATCCCATCTTAAAAAAGAAACAATTTTTTTTAGGGATGGGGTCTTGCTATGTTGCCCAGGCTGGTTTCAAATTCCTAGGCTCATACAATCCTCCCACCTCAGCCCCCTGAATAGCTGAGACTATAGGCACACCCACTGTGTGCCTATATTTTTAGCAATGCCATATTTTAGCAATCATATTAAATGTAAAAAAATCCATATTGAACAAAATGATATTTTCAGTAAAGACAGAATCAGCAACAGTATTGTGCCAGGGCACACTGGAGCCTGAGGCAAAAGTAAAAATCTATAATATTGATTTGGGACTAGGGGAGCTCAATGGGCATTTGTTAATGGAGCTTAATGGCACCATCAGTGCCATTCTTTGGCCCGGTGTCCTAGGGCCTTGGGGAGGGCAGGGATACTTTAAGATTTCAAGCTGGGAGGCCAAGTGTGGTGGCTGACGCCTGTAATCCCAGCACTTTGAGAGGCCATGGTGGGTGGATGACCTGAGGTCAGGAGTTAGAGATCAGCCTGGCCAAAATGGTAAAACCTCATCTCTACTAAAAATAAAAAATTAGCCGGGCACAGCGGCTAAATCCTGTAATCCCAGCACTTTGGGAGGCCAAGGCAGGCAGATCACAGGTCAGGAGTTTGAGACCAGCCTGGCCAACATAGTGAAATCCAGTCTCTACTAAAAATGCAAAAATTAGCCAGGCATGGTGGTGCGTACCTGTAATCCCAGCTACTCAGGAGTCTGAGGCAATAGAATCTCTTGAACCTGGGAGACAGAGGTTGTGGTGAGCCAAGATCATGCTACTGCACCCCAGCCTGGGCTGCTGAGCAAGACTCCATCTCAAAAAAACAACAAAAAAAAATTAGCTGGTTATGGTGGCGCACACCTGTAATCCCAGCTACTTGGGAGGCAGAGGCAGGAGAATCGCTTGAACCCAGGAGGTGGAGGTTGCAGTGAGCTGAGATCGCACCACTGCACTCCAGTCTGGGCGACAGAATGAGACTCCGTATCAAAAACAAACGAAGATTTGGAGCTTGGAAACTTCCTTCCAGGCCTTGGCTCTTCTTTAAGGCTTCTATTTTCCATGTGGCTCCTAAGAAGGCCCAGAGAATGCTTGCTTAGCAACCTACCCCAACCCCAAAAGATCTGAGTTAGACGAGGATTGGAATCCATCACAATGGAGCTGATTTGCATGACAGGACTTGTCATTGCTGAGGACCTGGGGATTCACCACTCTTGACTCTGCAAGGTCCTTGCTGTGTGACTTTGCGCAGCTGATTGGAGCTTCACAATTTCCTAGGATATGGGGCCTGTGTTATTCTCCCTAACTTCCAGTCACAGCATCTTGTTTACCCCTTGTGGAGTTTTATTTTATTTTAATTTTACTTTAAGTTCTGGGATACATGTGCAGAACGTGCAGGTTTGTTACATAGTATACATGTGCCATGATGGTTTACTGCGCCTATCAGCTTGTCATCTAGGTTTCAAGCCCCACATGCATTAGGTATTTGTCCTAATGTTCTCCCTCCACTTTCCCCCGACCCCCCTGACAGGCCCCGCTGTGTGATGTTCCCCTCCCTGTGTCCATGTGTTCTCATTGTTCAACTCCCACTTATGAGCGAGAACATGCGGTGTTTGGTTTTCTGTTCCTGTGTTAGTTTGCTGAGAATGATGGCTTCCAGCTCCATCCATGTCCCTGCAAAGGACATAAACTCATTCTTTTTTATGGCTGTATATGTTTGATTTATTTATTTTTGGAAATAGAGTCTCACTTTGTCAAGCAGGCTGGAGTGCAGCGGTGCCATCTCAGCTCCCAGGTCTCCCAGGTTCAAGCGATTCTCCTGCCTCAGCCACCCGAGTAGCTGGGATTACAGATGTCCGCCACCACAACCACACCCGGCTAATTTTTGTATTTTTAGTAGAGATGGGGTTTCACCATATTGGCCAGGTTTGTCTCGAACTCCTGGCCTCAAGTGATCTTCCCACCTTGGCCTTCCAAAGTTCTGGGATTCCAGGTGCAAGCCACCACGCCTGGCTGAGTTTTACATTTTACATCCTAGAATATAAAGGTCAACTCTCTCCTCCCCTTCCTCCAAACAGAAAAACACTGTGTTTAGCCTAGATCGGTGGTTCTCAAATAAGGGTGGGGGGAGTTTTGTCCATCAGAAGACATTTGGCAATAAAGGCGTTTTGGGTTGTCATGATCAGGAGCAGGGGTGCTACTAGCATCTACTGAGTAGAAGCCAGGAATGCTGCTAAACCCCCTACAATGCCCAGGGCAGTTCCCTACACTGTAGAATTATCTAGTCCAAAATGTCAATATGCTGAGGTTAAAGCTGAAGTTGAGAAACCTTGGCCTAAAAAGATGGATCTCTGTCCCGTTTTCGAAGTTCTCCTGGGAGACTTGCTCTGCCTCCAGTTTTGTCTCTCTTCCGTTGCCTGAAAGCACCTTGGCCTTCCAAAGTGCTGGGATTATAGACATGAGCTACCATGCAGTTCTCTTCCATTGCCTTAAAGTTCTGGCAACCAGAAACTTCTAACTCATTCGCTCCTGTTGTTATTTTAGAACCTTCTTCTCTTCGAGGGAGATAGTAAGTTCCTCGCTGGGAGTGGTGGCTCACGCCTGTAATCCCAGCTCTTTGGGAGGCTGAAGCAAGTGGATCACCTGAGGTTAGGAGTTCGAGACCAGCCCAGCCAACAGGTGAAACCCTGTCTCTCTTAAAAAAAAAAAGTAAGTTCCTCAATCCCCACTTTCTCCTTGGGCAAACTGGCATTTCCCCCTCACTCTCCTATGCCTTGTTGATTCTTTTCCACCCTTCTCCCACCAGGGCTCAAATCAAGAGAAGCAGGGGCTCAGTTCTGGTTTCCTAGATTTGAGAAGGAGCCCCAGGCTTTGCTCTGTGGAGAGGCAGGCCAGGGAGACAGGAGGTGAGTTTCAGGGTCTGTGGGGGACCAAGGACTGACAAGGACAAGCAGGGAGCTCACCAGATGATTAATAAAGAATATTGAACAATGGGGGGCAGGTAGTTCCCTTTTGCTGCCCACTCCAGGATGTCTTTGCTTGGCAAGAAAAGAAGGCCGGGCTTGGTGGCTCACACCTGTAATCTCAGCACTTTGGGAGGCTGAGGCAAGTGGATTACTTGATCCCAGGACTCCAGACCAGCCTGGGCAACATGGCAAAAACCCTTCTTCTTAAAACAAAAACAAATTAGCTGGGTGTGGTGGCGCACACCTGTGGTCCCAGCTACTTGGGAGGCTGAGGTAGGAGGATCACCTGAATTCAGAAAGGTTGAGGCTGCTGTGAGCTGTGATTACACCACTGCACTCCAGCCTGGGCAACAGAGTGAGACCTTATCTCAAAAAAAAAAGGAAAGAAAATGCCCAGAGGTCTCCATCTCCCAAGTGCCTGCTGCCTGACCAAGGAGGCATACATAAAATGCCAGCCCTGCAGGAGCATCTGCTTCCTTAGTGGTGGTGGTGAGGAGTTTGAATACTCAGACTGGGAGTTTCTGGTATTTTCTTCCTGAAGAGTGAAGAGAAGGGTTTTGGGGCAGCATGAGAGGAACTGCCAATAGCAGTAATAATAGCTTCTATTTATCACTGAGCACCCACCAGGTGCCAGGCACTGAGGAAGGCCCGCCCACCCCCACCATTTGGTTATAGATGTTGTTTGGTTTTTTTGTTGTTGTTTGTTTTTATTTTTTTTAACTTTTATTTATTTTTTTGATGGGGTTTCACCATGTTGGTCAGGCTGGTCTTGAACTCCTGACCTCAGGGGATCTGCCCGCTTTGGCCTCCAAAGTGCTTGAATTACAGGCGTGAGCCACCACGCCTGGCCTGTTTGTTTTTTTGTTTGTTTTGAGACAGATTCTCACTCTGTAGCCTGGGCTAGAGCACAGTGATGCGATCTCGGCTTACTGCAACTTCCGCCTCCTGGGTTCTGTTTTGTTTTGATTTGTTTTGTTTTGAGACAGAGTCTTGCTCTGTCGCCAGGCTGGAGTGCAGTGGTGCAATCTTGGCTTACTGCAACCTCCGCTTCCTGGGTTCAAGCGATTCTTCCACCTCAACCTCCTGAGTAGCTGGGACCACAGGCGCGTGCCACCAAGCCTGGCTAATTTTTGTATTTTTAGTAGAGATGGTGTTTCACCATGTTGGCCAGGATGGTCTTGATCTCTTGACCTTGTGATCCGCCCACCTTGGCCTCCCAAAGTGCTGGGACTACAAGCGTGAGCCACCACGCCTGGCCCGCTTCCTGGGTTCAAGTGATTCTCATGCTTTAGCCTCCTGAATAGCTAGGGTTACAGGCACCCACCACCATATGCAACTATTTTTTATATTTTTAGTAGAGGCAGGGTTTCACCATGTTGCGCAGGCTAGTCTTGAACTCCTGACCTCAAGTGATCCACCCGCCTCAGCCTCCCAAAGTGCTGGGATTGCAGGCATGAGCCACCGCACCTGGCCATTTTGTTTTTGAGAGTCACTCTGTTGGCCAGGTTGAAGTGCAGTGGCGCAATCTCGGCGCACTGCAACCTCCACCTCCTGATTCCAGTGATTCTCGTGCCTCAGCCTCCCAGGTGGCTGGGAGTCCCACTACAAGCGTGTGCCACCATGCCTGGCTAATTTTTGTATTTTTAGTAGAGACATGTTTTCACCATGTTGGCCAGGCTAGTCTGGAACTCCTGACTTCAAGTGGTCTGACTCTCTCAGCCTCCCAAAGTGCTGGGATTACAGTCGTAAGTCACTGTGCCTGACTGGTTATATAAATGTTTTGTGGTAAAATATACATATAAAATTTACCATTCTGGCTGGGTATGGTGGCTCAAGCCTGTAATTCTAGCACTTTGGGTGGCCGAGGTGGGCGGATCACCTGAGGTCAGGAGATTGAGATCAGCCTGGCCAACATGGGGAAACCCTGTCTCTAATAAAAATACACAGATTAGCCAGACTTGGTGGTGGGCACCTGTAGCCCCAGTTACTCGGGAGGCTGATGCAGGAGAATCGCTTGAATCCAGGAGGTGGAGGTTACAGTCAGCCGAGATGGCACCACTGCACTCCAGCCTGTGCAACAGAGCAAGACTCTGTCTCAAAAAAACAAAATGTACCATTCTCGCCATTTTGAGGTGTACACTTCATGGGCATTAAGTATCTCCACAGTGTGCCTCAGTTGTTATCACCCCCATGCCCAGAACTTTCTCATCACCCCAGACAAACTGCACCCGTTAAACAATAACTCCCCAATCCTCCTCTCCAGCCCCTGGGAACCTCTGTTCTACTTTCCGCCTCTATGAATTTTGGGCAGAGTTTTACATTATCTCTCACTGTCACTATGTCTTTGTCATTCTATGTTAAAAATCTCTACTTCACAGATGGGAAAGCAGGCCCAGAGGAGGTAAGTGATTGGACGCACAGTCACACAACTAGCAAGTGGCAGAATCAGGATTTGAACCCAGGTCTGTCTGGCTCCAAAGGGCAGAGAAAGAAGAGGCAAGGAGGGAGAATGGAGGAGCTGCCTGAAGTGACGTATGGGTGAGGAATGGAGGTGGCTTGTGTTTTCTTTTTCTCTTCCACTGACAGCTTGCTCAGGAACGTTGACTAGGTGCGCCTCTCTCTCTGACCTACCTGATTCAGGCCTTGAGCTTTGAGTGAGAACAGTTGGCTTTCTTTCCTGCCTAGTGCCTCTGTTTCCCCAATGTCATCTGACATCCTTCCTAGCTGCAGTAGGGAGGAGCCAGCAGTAGGGGAATTTGGAACTCTGAGCTCTGAGTAAAATCTTGCAGAGCTTCCCCCGGAGCCTCCCTCCTCTCAAGCCTTTCTGTTCCCGGACATGTTGACCAGTGTGTGAGTCTATCTGAGCAGTTCCCTTGTGCTTGCTGCTCTGTAGGGCACAACAACAAGATAAGGCCTGATAACAGGGAACAAGGCCAGCCAGAATGTGCGCAGGGATCCTGCATAGCAGTGAGCACAAAGAATTCAGGGATGGAGGTGTTCAGGGTGGGTTGGAATAGTCAGGGAAGAATTCCTAAAGGAAGTGGGTGTAAAGTGGGTAGGATTGGGATGAAAGAAAAAGCAAAGAGCGTTCTTGGAGGTGGGAATAATTTAGAAGTTTTGGAGAGTACTCCTCTCTCTGGAGCTCTGGGAACATGAATGAGGGAGGAATTCGTTCAGCTACCCATTCAATCTTTCATTCATTCATTCAATAAACATATATTAAACACCTACTTCATATAAAGAGTAGTGATGGCCAGGCATGGTGGCTTACGCCTACAATCCAGACTTTGGGTGGCTGAGGTGGGTGGATCACTTGAGCCCAGGAATTTGAGACCAGCCTGGGCAACAGGGTGAAACCTTGTCTCTACGAAAGATACAAAAATTAGCCTGGCATGGTAGTGCATGCCTGTAGTCCCAGCTACTCGGGAGGCTGAAGTGGAAGGATTGCTTGAGCCTGGGAGGCAAATGTTGTGGTGAGTCCAGATCATGCCACTGCGTTCCAGCCTCAGTGACACTGTGAGACCCTGTCTCAAAAAAATAAAAATTAGAGTACTGAGAAATAAGATACAATTTCTGCTGTTGAATGATTCACAGTCAGGTAATGGAGATAAGTTTTGTGTTTTCAATGGAACTTGTATATGAATGGGAATTGCAGACATGATGCACTTAGCAGGAGGCCACCATGGGAATGGCCAGTCCTTTCTGGGATAGGATCAGAAACTGTCCTTGGAGAAGCTACTGCTTGAACTGAGTGTTGGGAGGTAAGTAAGAGTTGGCTGGAAAGACAGTAGGGCTGGACAGGCAGAGGCAGAGTGTGAGTGACTGCTCAGGAGCATGGAGCTGCCTGCAGGTGTGCAGGGCTTCTAGGAGTTCTGAGAGCTGGAGGGTAAGGAGAGCACAGATGGGGCTGGAAGTGCAGGCAGAGGCTAGATTAGAGAGAGTTTTTCATACCATCTTGGGGAGTAAGGCTTTATCCTGAGGACAGTGGAAGCCATTGGAGAGTTATTTATTTATTTATTTTTCTGAGATAGGGTCTCACTCTGTCACTCAGGCTAAAGTGCAGTGGCACGATCTTGGCTCACTGCAGCCTCCACCTCCTAGGCCCAAGCGATCCTCCCACCTCAGTCTCCCAAGTAGCTGGGATTATAGGCATGCACCACCACACCCGGCTATTTTTTGTAGAGATGGGGTTTCACTATGTTGCCCAGACTGGATCAACTCCTGAGATCAAGTGACCTATCCATCTTGGCCTTCCAAAGAGTTGGAATTATAGGTGTGAGCCTCTGCACGAGGCTGAGAGTTATTTATTTATTTTTTCTTGAGATGGAGTTTCACTCCTGTTGCCTAGGCTGTAGTGCAATGGCATGGTCTTGGCTCACCAAAACCTCCACTTCCCAGGTTCAAGGGATCCTCCTGCCTCAGCCTCCCAAGTAGCTGAGATTACAGGCACCCACTAACATGCCCAGCTAATTTTTGTATTTTTAGTAGAGACAGGGTTTCACCATATTATCCAGGCTAGTCTTGAACTCCTGACCTTGGGTGATCTACCTGCAGCTGAGAGTTTTAAGGAGGGAGACGAAATGGCCAGATAACCAGATATGCATTTTAGGAATGCAGCCATTGAGAGGGTAGCTCAAAGGGACAAAACTGGAGGCAGAGCAAGTTATAAGGAGGTCGGCGTGATCATGCTGGCGAGAGAAAGAGGAAGGTCTGGACAAAGTCTATGCCATGGACTGATGAGAAGGCAGTGGGTGCGAGAGATATTAAGGAAGTAGTACTGCGGGGACTTGTTCGATGTGGAGAAGCAAGAGGGAGAAATTACAGATAATGATCAGGATTTGGGCAACCTGGCTGATGGTGCCATTCACAAGACAGGAAGAGGAGTAGGTTTGGAGGAGAGATAATAATACTTAATATTAATGAAGTACTTACCATGTGCCAGGCATTTTTCTCAGTCCTTTATATATATTAACTCAGGTAACCCATACAACTCTACGAGGTAAATCTCCTTAGAATCTCCATTACACAGATGAAGAAACAGAAGCGCAGAGAGGTTACACAACTTGCTCAAGGTCACACAGCTCGGGGCATCTAAGTGCAAGTTTATAGCCACTATACCACTCCTTTCCAGGACAATAAGTTTTTTTTTTTTTTCCTTTGTTTGCTCTGTCATCCAAGCTGGAGTGAAGTGGCACATTCTTAGCTCACTGCAACCTCTGCTTCCCAAGTTCAAGCAATTCTGCCCCAGCCTTCCGAGTAGCTGGGATTATAGGCACCCTCCACCATGTCCAGCTAATTTTTGTATTTTTAGTAGAACTGGGGTTTCACCATGTTGGCCAGGCTGGTCTCAAACTCCTGACCTCAGAGGATCCGCCTTCCTCAGCCTCCCAAAGTGCTGGGATTACAGGTGTAAGCCACCACACCCAGCCCAGGAAAGTATGTTTAATGGGAGCTGGAGATGCCTGTGGCCATCCTAGCTGACTGCATCCTCCAGGACCAGTAAGAGGCTTGAAGTATCTTGAGGAATGTTAATGTCTACAGAGTGGAGAGAAGCACAGCACATTGACTCAAATGGAGCAGCCAGGGAGATAAGAGTCAAGAAAATTTGGCTTCATGAAAGTTAAGGAGGAAGAGGGAGGGGTCTCAGTAGGATCCCCAGGATTCTGTTTAGGAGGGGGTTAGGAAAGCAGTCAGTTATAAGGAAGGGTAGGGTCTGGTCTTTAGTCTGAGTTTGCGTAGTAAGCATGCTACTTACTGCTGTTATGTCTAAACCCGGCGCAGTGTCTCACGACCATAATCGCAGCACTCTGGGAGGCTGAGGTGGGAGAACTGCTTGAGGCCAGGAGTTTGAAACCAGCCTGGGTAAGATAAGACTCCCCCCACTACCGCCCACTGCCTCTACAAAATAAAAACATATAGATACAGATATTTTTTGAGATGGAGTCTCACATCTCAGTCGCCCAGGCTGGAGTGCAGGGGCATAATCTGGGCTCACTGCAGCCTCGCCTCCTGGGTTCAAGCAATTCTCCTGCCTCAGCCTCCTGAGTAACTGGGATTACAGGCATGCGCCACCACACCTGGCTGATTTTTGTATTTTTAGTAGAGTCGGGAGTTGGGGTTTTGCCATGTTTTGCCAGGCTGGTCTCAAATTCTTGGCCTCAAATAATCTGCATGCCTCAGCCTCCCAAAGTGCTGGGATTACAGGCATGAGCCATGGTGCCCAACAATTTTTTTTTTTTAATTAGCTGGGCATGGGGGACATACCTGTAGTCCTAGCTACTCAGGAGGCTGAGGCGGGAGGATCACTTGAGCCCAGGAGTTTGAGGCTACAGTGAACTATGTTCATGTTACTGCACTCCAGCCTGGGTGACAGAGTGAGACCCTGTCTCTAAAAAAATACAATAAATAAATTATGTGTTTATATGAGAGGCAGAAGGGAGAGTGTTGATGGAGATAATGGTGTAAATGCCCCACAAGCTATACCCTTGGGAATTTTTTCAGTAATTCTCAGGATCAGAAGCTGCAGAAATGTAAAGTAAAATGAGATTGTTGCAGTATGAGGCCTTAAGGACTCAGGCAGAGACAGGAGGATGTAAGACCTGTCTCTTTCAAACCCTGACATAGTAGCCAAAAAACATGTTACCCTGGACCCGGAGGAAACACAATTTAGGTCATGAATTTCCACTTTGGCACCTTGGGAGAAATATCCCTGGTATAATGTAGATCTGGAGAAAATGCCAGGACAGTTGGCAGGCCCGAAAGCCTGTTTAGTTAGGAAGAGTTCAGTGGAAGCCTGACGGTAATACAAGTGTGCAGCCTGTCTTGGTGAATTTTGGGCTGTGCCGAGCTCCTTCTGGGAATCGCTGCTTCCATCTTTTCTTCTGCAGTGTCCTTTTCTCTGCCAGCTTGTTCTTCGCGTCCTTGTCAGGCAGCGAGTGGCATGCCTGGGCGTCAGGCACAGATGGAACTGGAGCTCTTGCTGTGGGCCAGAAATAGCTTTGCAAATATCTGGCTGCGGGGGTATCATGTTTTCATCCCCCTCCCTCCCCGTCCCCTCACTTCCATTTCTTGGGATTTCTGTGTCCACAGATGAGTGACTGGTCATTCCTGGGCTGGCTCCTGAGCTGGCTCCTGAGCCGAGTGTAGAACCATCCCACCATGGTTGGCAAGGTATGGCTCACTGTCCTGGTCTTCCACTTCCTGCTTGTCACCCTGCTGTGAAGTGCTGTCTGTGGGATGAGCAGTGCAAATTCATCTGCAATACCTTGCAGCCCAGCTGCACCCATGACCACTTCTCCCACTTCTGCTGCTGGCTTTCCAGCTTGTGCTGGTGGCCGTACCCTGCATCTTCTTTGTCGCCTGTGTGCTGCACTAGATGGTGAGGGAGGAGACAGTGGGTGTGGAGAGTGGGTGTCTGCTGGAGACCTTGCAAGAGCTGGCAGCTGGAGGGGGCTCTCCCGGGACCCAGGCTGGGGCCCCTGGAGGCTTCTTACTTCCTAGAGGGGCAGCTGTTCATAGCAGAGATTTCCCCCCCAAATGCCTTGAGGCTGCTACCTGGTACCCCAGCCTGCAACCATACAGGGTCTTGGCCATCTGCACTGCCCACGTGGTGCTGTGGGCCTGCATGGAGCTGGCCTTCCTGATGGGGATGTACTCTCTGGGTGTGACGTGCCATAGTTGCTTCACTGCCACTCCTTCCCCGCCCCTCCAGTCCTGACTGCTTCATGTCCAGGGCCATGAGGAAGATCTTCCTGAACTTCAGGTGCCGTTGGTCTGCTTCCTCCTGCAGCAGTGGAGTTGCACTACCTGGCTGGGTCTTTCTTTGCCAGGCACGCTCTGTGGCCTGCACCACCTACTGCTACTTCTGCTCCACTGTGATGAGGAAGGACCTGGTGCTGGTGAGTGCCTGGGCAATGCAGGCCTCAGCACCACAGGCCCCAGGCTCACCAACCAGTGGTGACAAGCAGCTGGCTTAGGGCAGCCGCAGAGACCTGACACTCCCCTGCAACAATGCCACCCAGCAAAAAAATCCTGCCATCTTGCTTGATCTTTGAGGGTGGGGAATGTGGAGTGGGAGCCTCCTCCTGAAGACATGACCTCAACAGACATAGTACAGTGAAGTGATGAAGAGTGAGGCCTCTGGAACCAGACCACCTGGGTTCAAATCCCAGCTCTGCCACTTACCAGCTGTGTAACCTAGGACAAGTTGCTTAACTTTTCTGTACCCCAGTTTCTTTACCTGAAAAATGGAAATCATAATAGATCATACCTCATAGGAATGCTGTGAGGGTGAAATGAGTTTATACATGTAAAGTACTTACAGATAGTAGCTGGTAACAACTGTTAGCCATTGTATTAGCCTCAGCTACCTACAGCGTTGCTTTTGCCTCACCTAGCTGCCTGGGCCACCCACAATCGTGGAATCAATTGTCAATTCCTCCCTCACTTGCTCTTTGGGCTGTTGGAAGGCAAATGCCCCACATTCTTTCTTGTAAATCTTTCCTACACCTGTCACCTCCATCAGGTCCCCAGGTCATCTTCCTTGTTCACGTCTGTATTCTTGCCCCCTGCACTACTGTTGCTGAACCTGCCAAGCACCTGCACTGCCCTTCTCCATTCCAACCTACACCTGCCTCCCTGTGGAACCTCCTTGAATTAATCACTCAAAACTTTTCTGTCTGGAAACCAGCATCTTCCATGAGCCAGTCCGGACCTCCCTTTCTAGCCTGATCACCAACTTTTTCTAAAGAAGCCCTCCATTCTAGCCACACCAGGAACTGTGCCTGGGGCCTTCACAGGCTCCCTCACCTTCCCCCTTTGCCTGTGCTCCCTCCCGAGGAGCTCTGACCTAGGAGGCTTTAGGACTGAGTTCGAATCCTGCCCTGCCACTAGATGGCTGTGTGAGCTTGTGCAACTACTTGGTCCTCTTGGGATCAATTTCCTGCTGTGTAAAAAGAGACTGATCATACTTTCTTCACAGGGTCACTGTGAGGATTAAACAAGCTTCTCTAGCTAACGTGCCAGGCACACAATGTTCATCAACGAGCAGTAGATGCCATGATTATCACCTACATTCTCTTATTATTGCTCAGTTACTACCTTTTTCTTTGCAGCCTCCCTTAACCACTCCTCTGATCTTTTTTCTTCTGAGCTTCCAAGGCAATTTCACTTGACAATTAGTCATGCAGTGTTTTGTGACCCCTTTACTGTGGTCTTCAGCGGTTATTTAAATCCCATCCTGCTGTGTAACTTTGCACGTGTCTCTCGAGTCTCTCGCTGGTCTTTCATCTCAGTTGCAAGGAGGGGTGGTGATGATGTGCTTTGCAGGAAGAGGACACACCCTTCTGCTCCCAGTTTAATACTTTGCATGGAATAGGAGCTCAACTCATATATGCCGATTAAATTAATTTTGAAATCTTTAGGCTATATTTAGAACTGAGTCCAGACCTCATTTGATCCTTACAATAACCCTGTGAGGTAGGAGTTTGTAGACCCAATTGCACAGGTGTGGAAATGGAGAGGTTGGCATTTGATGAAGCACCTGTGCCAAGTAAGTGTCAAAGGCAGGGCTTAACCTCAGCCTTTTGACTCCAGACACATTTGCCTGGCTGCCTCCTGCTTCTGGATGTCCATAGTCTGGGGTGCTGGGCTCCTGGCTGGCTGTGGATCCCCTGTTCACTGCAGAACCAGGCAGAGGTCAGGAAATTCTTGGAAGCATAGAAAGAGCCTCACAGCTATGTGCAGATTAGTGCAAGAGTAAGGCTATAGGTTCACAGAAAGGCCAATACATAAACTTAGGCCATCAGGGGTTTGTAAGAGGGGCCATATTCTATGCAATAACCAGGCTCTTAAACAAATTTTTCTTGCGGTAAAATATGCATAACTCAAAATTTACCTTTCTGGCTCTGTCACCCAGGATGAATTGCAGTGATGTGCTCATAGCTCACTGTAGCCTCAAACTCCTGGGCTTAATTATTTTATGTATAAAATAGTTAATCCCAACCTTATAACTATTTTATGTGTACAATTCAGTGGCATTAAATACATTCACAATATTGTACAACCATCAGCACTATCCATTTCCAGAACTTTAAATAATCCCCAGTAGAAACTCCGTACCCATTAAACCATGACTCTCAGTTCCCCCACCCCCACCAGCCCCTAGTCCATGGTTAACTTCTATTTTCTGTCTATGAATTTGCATATTCTAGGTAGCTCACATAAGGAGAATCAAACAATCTTTGTCCTTCTGTGTCTGGATTCTTTCACTTAGCATAACTTTTTTTGTTTGTTTTTTTTTTTTGAGATGGAGTTTTGCTGTTGTTACCCAGGCTGGAGTGCAATGGCACGATCTTGGTTCACCGCAACCTCCGCCTCCCGGGTTCAAGCAATTCTCCTGCCTCAGCCTCCCGAGTAGCTGGGACTACAGGTGCACAGCACCATGCCCAGCTAATTTTTGTATTTTTAGTAGAGACGGGGTTTCACCATGTTGACCAGGATGGTCTCGATCTCTTGACCTCGTGATCTACCCGCCTTGGCCTCCCAAAGTGCTGGGATTATAGGCATGAGCCACCGCGCCCGGCCCACTTAGCATAATGTTTTTAAGGGCTATCCATGTTGTAGCCTGTATTGAAATTTCATTCCTTTGTATGGCTGAATAAAAATATGCATACATTATATATATGCCATATTTTGTTTATCCATTTATCTGTTGCTGGATAGACTCTTTTTATATTCTTATATTTCAAGTGAAGACAATCATGAATTTCTGATATCTTAAAGTATCATTTCAGAGACAACTGGAGACAATGTGCTTCCAGATATAAGACATATTCTTGCCAAAAAGGAAAAAAAAAATCAAACTCAAAGCTGATCAAGCCTCCAGATCTACCTACCAATGATAGGCTATCAAATTACCTGATGTGAATGCAATAAGCAAAATCCTGACTGTGAGAAAATCTATAGGATCAATGACTATGTTTCTTCAACAAATAAGTTTCAGAGGAAAAAAAAGAAAGAGATAAAAGGGAAACCTGTAGATTAAAAGATACTTAGAAGTGGATCTTGATTCCAATATTTTTTACAAAAGACATTTATGGAGATCATTCCGTCATGGAGATAATGGCATATTTGATGATATTAAAAATTATTGTTTAAAGGTTGGCATGACAATGGTATTGTGTTTTTGTTTTGTTTTTTATGTAATCCTGGTGGAGCATAGTGGCTCATTCCTGTAATCGCAGCACTTTGGGAGGTCGAGGTAGACAGGTCCACTTGAGCTCACAAGTTGGAGACCAGCCTGGGCAACATGGTGAAACCCCATCTCTACAAAGCAAACAAACAAACAAAAATTTAGCTGGGCGTGGTGGTGTGCACCTGTAGTCCCAGCTACATGGGAAGCAGAGGCAGAATCACTTGAGCCCCAGAGGCGGGGTTACAGTGAGCCAAGATTGTGCCACTGCACTTTAGCCTGGGTGATAGAGCCAGAACTTGTCTCAAGAAAAACAAAAAATAAAAACAAAACAAACCCTTTTAGAGTTAAAGGATGAAATTCTTTCTTTCCTTCTTTCTTTCTTTTCTTTCTTTTTTTTTTTTTTTAGACAGAGTCTCTCTGTTACTGAAGTTCAGTGGTGCAATCTCAGCTCACTGCAACCTCTACCTCCTGGCTTCACAGGATTCTCCTGCCTCAGCCTCCCAAATAGCTGAGATTACAGGTGTGTGCCACCTTGCACAATAATTTTTGTATTTTTTTAAGAGATGAGGTTTCACCATGTCAGTCGGGCTGGTCTCGAACTCCTGACCTCAAGTGAGTAACCTGCTCGGCCTCCCAAAGTTCTGGGATTACAGGTATTAGCCACTGTGCCCTGCCTTATTTCTTATTTTGAGACAGAGTCTTTCTCTGTCACTCAGGCTGGAATGCAGTGGTGTGATCTTGGCTCACTGCAACCTCATCCCTGGCTCAAGTGATCCTACTGCTTCAGTCTCCCAAGTAGCTGGGACTACAGACCCACATCATGCCAGGCTAATTTTTTTTGTATTTTTAGTAGAAATAGAGTTTCACCACTTCAGCCGGCTTGGTCTGGAACTCCTGCCCTCAAGTGATCTGCCTGTCTTGGCCTCCCAAAGTGCTGGGATTACAGGCATGAGCCACCACACCTGGCCTGAAATATTTCACATGAAATTATGTGATATCTGGGATTTGCTTCAAAATTATACTTGATATGAGGGTTGGGGAATAGATGGGAAGGTAGTTGAAACACTATTTCTGTGAATTGATAACTATTGAAGTTGTATGCTGGCTACTTGTGGGTTTATTATATTATTTTGTTTACTTGTATATGTGTTTGATTTCTTGTTAGTAACTTTCTCACTCTATCGCCCAGGATGGAGTATAGTGGCACAATTTCGGCTCACTGCAACCTCTGCCACCCAGGTTCAAGTGATTCTCCTGCCTCAGACTCCCAAGTAGCTGGGATTACAGGTGCTTGCCACTGTG
Organism: Callithrix jacchus; assembly: GCF_049354715.1. Lineage (NCBI taxonomy): Eukaryota > Metazoa > Chordata > Mammalia > Primates > Cebidae > Callithrix > Callithrix jacchus. The sequence goes on from NC_133506.1 coordinate 104,426,312, forward strand.
CTAGGCTAATTTTTGTATTTTTAGTAGAGACGGAGTTTGACGATGTTGGCCAGTCTGGTCTTGAACTCTGGACCTCGTGATCTGCCCACCTCAGCCTCCCAGAGTGCTGGGATTACAAGCATGAGCCACCGTGCCCACCCTCCTATTCTCTAACTTTTTTTTACCTCGTTTCAGAAACATGTTCCTTCATTTTAGACTGATCTTCAGCAGGTACTCTAAGAATTTAGCTTTAAGTTTCCTGGAGAGCATTCTCTATCTACACTCCAAATTTCTGTGCAAAGGGTAAAGGATCTTAAGCTCATAAGTGCATTTTGAGGAACAACATTTAAAGATGTGCTTTCAACATTTGAACATCAGCTATCAGACAGATTTGCAATTCTGTGGACTTTTTAAAAAGCAGACTTGCTTATTTTCAATTCTTTTTGAGGAGTTTTGTATTGTGGTAACTTGACGGGTGCGGTGGCTCATGCCTGTAATCCCAGCATTTTGGGAGGCCAAGGTGGGTGGAACACCTGAGGTCAGGAGTTTGAGAGCAGCCTGGCCAATGTGGTGAAACCCTGTCTCTACTAAAAATACAAAAATTAGCTGGGTGTGGTGGCATGGGCCTGTAATCCCAGCTACTTGGGAGGCTGAGGCAGGAGAATCACTTGAACACGAGAGGCGGAGGTTGGAGTGAGCCAAGATCACGCCACTGCACTCCAGCCTGGATGACAGTGAGACTCCATCTCAAAAAATAAATAAATAAATAAATAAATAAATAAAATATATATATATATAAAATTGGTAACTTACCATGCAACAGGCATCATCTTACACCCTTTACATTTGCTATTTCTTCTAAGCCTCACAGTAACTCTTTATATTATCAACCTTCATTTTACAGATGAAGAAATAGAGGTTCAGAGAGATTAATAATTCCTAACACTTGTTAACCACTTACTATATTTCAGGCACTGAGCTAATTGCTTTAAATGAATTTGCTTATTTTATTCTCTCACAGCCTTACAAGGTAGGCAATATTAATACTATTATCTTTCTTCTATAGATGAGGAAAGTGAGGTTTAGAGAGGCTAAGGAGCTTGCTGGCAAGTTGCTAGAGCGAAGCATTCTCTCTGCATGGCCCCAAAGCCGGGCACTTACCACTCTACCCAGGATTCAGCCCGGAGGTTCAGGGCAAGCATTCCTGGCTCTGCTATTTATTAGTCACAGTGCCTTGGGCAAATTAATTCACTTTCCTAAGGCTGGTTTCTAATCTGTAAAATGGGGATAAGAATAGCATCTCCCTAATAGGGTAATTCTGGGGATTAAGTGAGACAGTGCATTAAGGGGTTAGCATAGTGCCTGACCCATAGTTAGGCTCCCTTGATATAAGTGATTGTTTTTTTTCTTTTTTGAGACAGAGTTTCACTCTTGTTGCCCAGGCTGAAGTGCAGTGGCCCGATCTCAGCTCACTGCAACTTCTGCCTCCTGGGTTCAAGTGAGTCTCCTGCCTCATCCTCCCAAGTAGCTGGGACTATAGGCGCACACTACCACGCCTGGCTAATTTTTGTATTTTTAGTAGCGACAAGATTTCACCATATTGGCCGGGCTGGTCTCAAACTCCTGACCTTGTGATCCTCCTGCCTTGGCCTCCCCAAATGCTGGGATTATAGGCGTGAGCCACCGCACCGGCCAATATAAGTGATTTTTATTACCAAGCTTCTTTCTGGGGTGGGGGGCTTCTTGATTAAAGTTGGGTCACTTTAGGACTTAAGGAATCTTCTGGAAAAAATTGGCCTTCCCATGACCATCTGGGTGATTTATCTGGATACTGCTCTGGCTTTTTTCTATGCGAAGAGGAGAGGTGCTTTACTTTTACTTTTACTTAGAGCCAGGACAGGGTTTGTTCTGGCCTTTGGGAAGGAAAAGACTAAAATCAAGTGACCAAGAACCAGAGATATTGTGTCAGTGTGAGTGCTGCCCAGTCTTGCCTGGTGTCTGAAACTGGTTCCTGTTCAGACAAGAAGAGCTCTCAGGGACACCATGTGTTACCCTGAGAGTGCCCTAGGTGTAGACACATGTAAATAAAAGAGTTGTTAATATACCTATTCATTTCACTGCCATGGTGTAGGGAAAAGAATGGACTTTGGAGCCTTAGGGACTCAGTTTGAATCCTGACTCTTACTCTTTGGCTAGGTGCAAGTCACAAACCTGTCTGTGCTTAATTTCCACAACTGAGTTAGAAAAGATAACCAAGCTAACAGCTATAGAATGCTTACTATGTGCTGGGTACTATTCTTTTTATATATTAAATCGTGTAATTAAAAAAAAATAATAAATACAAGGCCAGGCACAATGGCTATGCCTGTAATCTGAGCACTTTGGGAAGCCAAGGTGGGTGGATCACCTGAGACCAGGAGTTTGAAACCAGCCTGGCCAACATGGCAAAACCTTATCTCTACGAAAAATACAAAAATTAGCCAGGTGTGGTGGCACGTGCCTGCAATCCCAGCTACTTGGAAGCTGAGGCATGAGAATCACTTGAACCTGGTAGGCAGAGGTTGTAGTTAGCTGAAATATGCCACTGCATTCCAGCCTGGGTGGCAGAGTGAGATCCTGTCTCAAAAAAAAATAATAATAATAATAATAATAATTATAGGCCAGGCACAGTGGCTCATGCCTGTAATCCCAGCACTTTGGGGGCTGAGGCGGGTGGATCATGAGGTCAGGAGTTGGAGACCAGACTGGTCAAAATGGTGAAACCCCATCTCTACTAAAAATACAAAAATCAGCTGGGTGTGGTGGCAGCTGCCTGTAATCCCAGCTGCTTGGGAGACTGAGACAGGAGAATCGCTTGAATCCAGGAGGCAGAGGTTGCAGTAAGCTGAGATTTCATCATTACACTCCAGCCTAGGCGACAGAGCGAGACTCCATCTCAAAATAATAATAATAATAATAAATATTATTTTTAAAGCAGTTTAAGTTCACAGCAAAATTGAGCAGAAAGTAGAGATTTCCCATATGCCCCCTGTCCCCACACATGCACAGCCTTTCCCACGATCACATCCTTCACCAGAGTTGTACATTTGTTATAATCGATGAACCTACATTGACACATCATTATCACCCAAAGTTCATGGTTTACATTAGGATTCACTCTTGCTGTGTACAATAATGACATGTATCCAACATTGCGGTATCATATGGAAGAGTTTCACTGTCCTAAACATCCTCTATGCTTTGTATTTTTATCCCTCCCTTGACCCTCATCCATGGCACCACGAACCTTTTTATTGTCTTCATAGTTTTACCTTTTGCAGAATGCCATATAGTTGGAATCATACAATATGTAGCCTTTTCAGATCGGCTTCTTTCACTTACGAATATGCATTTAAGTTTCCTCCATGACTTTTCACGGTTTGATAGCTCATTTCTTTTTCTTAGTGCCACATAAAATTCCATTGTCTGGATGTACCATAGATTATTTATCCATTTACCTACTGAAGTTCATCTTGGTTGCTTCCAAGTTTTGGCAATTATGAATCAAGTTGCTGTAAACATCATGTGCAGGATTTTGTGTGGACATAAGTTTTCAATTCATTTGGATAAATACCAAGGAGTGGGATTGTTGGATTGTATGGTAAGAGTATGTTTTGTTTTCTAAGAAACCACCAAACTGTCTTTCAAAGTGACTACCATTTTGCATTGCTACCAGCCATGAATGGGAGTTCTGGTTGCTCTATTGCCAGCATTTGGAGTTGTTGGTGTTTCGGACTTTGGCCATTCTAACAGGTGGGTAGTTTTATCTCCCTGTTATCTTAATTTGCTATTCTTGAGTATCTTTTCCTTTGCTTACTGCTATCCGTATATCTTATCTGGAAAGGTACTGATCAGGTTTTCTGCCCATTTTTGAATTGGGTGGTTCATTTTCTTATTGTTGAGTTTTTAAAATTCTTTGCATATTTTGGATAACAATCCTTTATCAGATATCTTTTGGATATATTTTATCCCAGTTGTGGCTTGTCTTCTTATTCTCTTGACAGTCTTTTGTAGAGAGGACATTTTTAATTTTAATGATGTCCAGCTTATCAGCCCTTTCTTTCATGGCGCCTTTGGTGTTGTATCTAAAGAATCATTGTGGGTGGGCCTGCGCGACATTCTTCCTTTTCGATCCGCCATCTGCGCCTCACGTGGGGCCGCCACCAAAATGCAGATTTTCGTGAAAACCCTTACGGGAAAAACCATCACCCTCGAGGTTGAACCCTCGGATACGATAGAAAATGTAAAGGCCAAGATCCAGGATAAGGAAGGAATTCCTCCTGATCAGCAAAGACTGATCTTTGCTGGCAAGCAACTGGAAGATGGACGTACTTTGTCTGACTACAACATTCAGAAGGAGTCTACTCTTCATCTTGTGTTGAGACTTCGTGGTGGTGCTAAGAAAAGGAAGAAGAAGTCTTACACCACTCCCAAGAAGAATAAGCACAAGAGAAAGAAGGTTAAGCTGGCTGTCCTGAAATATTACAAGGTGGATGAGAATGGCAAAATTAGTCGCCTTCGTCGAGAATGCCCTTCTGATGAATGTGGTGCTGGAGTGTTTATGGCAAGCCACTTTGACAGACATTATTGTGGCAAATGTTGTCTGACTTACTGCTTTAACAAACCAGAAGACAAATAACCGAGTTAATAAAAGACATGAACTAAAAAAAAAAAAAAAAAAAGAATCATTGTGATACTCAAGGCCATTTAGGTTTTCTCCTATGTTATCCTCGAGGAGACAGTTTTATAGTTTTGTGTTTTACATATAGGCATATTATCTATTCTGAGTTAATTTTTGTGAAGGGTATAAGGTCTGTGTCTAGGTCTTTTTTTTTTTTTTTTTGCATGTAGATGTCCAGTTTGTTGAAGAGCCCCGTTTGTTGAAAAGACTATGCTTATTTAATTTTCAAATCAAATTTTGAGGGAGGGAGTCACTGTTATTATCCCAATTTTTTAGATGTACAAAGTGAAGCACAGAGGGGTTTTATAAATCACCCAGAGTAACACAGCTAGTACTTGACAGAACTGAGATTTGAACCCAGGAAATCCAGCTCCAGAGTACATGCACTCAACCCCTATCTATAATAATCCTGTCTCCCTTATAGGTTCATTGTGAGGAATAGAGACAGTGTCTAGTGCATAGTAGGTATTCAGGAAACACTAATGATAGTCATTGTCCTACCTAGCCTTCAAGCTTCTGCTCAAATGTCATGTTTTTGTTTTATGGTTTTTTTTTCTTTTTCTTTTTTTTAAGACGGAGTTTTGCTCTTATCACCCAGGCTGGAGTGCAACGGCGCGATCTCGGCTCACCGCAACCTCCGCCTCCTGGGTTCAGGCAATTCTCTTGCCTTAGCCTCCTGAGTAGCTGGGATTACAGGCACGCGCCACCATGCCCAGCTTATTTTTTGTATTTTTAATAGAGATGAGGTTTCACCATGTTGATCGGGTTGGTCTCGATCTCTTGACCTCGTGATCCACCCGCCTCGGCCTCCCAAAGTGCTGGGATTACAGGCTTGAGCTACCGCGCCTGGCGGTTTTTTTTTCTTTTTTGGAGACAAAGTCTTGCTCTGTTGCCCAGGCTGGAGTACAGTGGTGCAATCTCGGCTCATTGCAATCTCTGCTCCCCAGGTTCAAGAGATTCTCCTGCCTCAGCTTCCCAAGTAGCTGGGATTACAGATGTGTACCACAACACCTGGTTAATTTTTTGTATTTTTAGTAGAGATGGGGTTTTACCAGGTTGGCCAGGCTGGTCTTGAAATCTGGCCTCAAGTGATCTGCCTGCCTCAGCCTCCCAAAGTGCTAGGATTACAGCCGTGAGCCACCACACCTGGCCTCAAATGTCATTTCTGAAGCAGCTCTTCTCACTCCTCAAGCCAAGTAAGCCTCCCATCATAGCACCTATCTCATCATCCAAGTTATGCCAGCATGGTGAACCCTACTACTGTCACAGTTCAGCTCTACCTGTTCCCCATGTGATTTCCCTGGAGATATGCCATGTCTGATCTCCCTCTCTGTCACCTCAAGTGCCTGGGGCTGTACTTGTCACTTAGCAGGCAGTTTGTTAAATTGAGTTTGAGTTGCATGTAATTCCAAAATGTGTAATCCGCCTGGGTCTATTTCTCAGGAACTCCTAACTCTTACTCAAGTCTTTGCTCCTGAGCCTCCCTGCTCCAACCTTCCCTGGTCTGTCAGGTTGGGCTGTCTTTACCTGGAGAAGTTCCTGTTTGGGCTGTCTAGGGAGGCAGCTGTCTTCGTCTGCTACACCCTTCTTCCTGCACCACCCCACTCAGTTTCTTCCACGTTCTGGCACACCCCACCCCAGCATGGACACTGCCCAGAGAAGTGTTCATGTTTCTTCCTCTCTCCAAACTCCAGACATAGCACCTATCTTGGAGACCTGGTCTCTGGATGTCCCTTGGCCTTTCCCAGGAAGTATAAACTTCCTTCTTGGTGGGTAGAGCAGCTCACTTGATATTTACGGGATAACGTGGACCCAGGGACAGACTGCATTCCAAAGAGCTTCTGAAAGTATTAATCTTAGCATTGGTGAACTCCTTCAGGGAGTGAGTGGCACTTACAGCCTTGTCCCCTGGGCCCTTCTATGCCTCTTGATCCACTCCACTTTGAGGCAGGGCTCTATCAGACCAAGCTATTGGGAATCTGTTCTCACCTTGGGGAGTGCATTCTGGCAGTGCCATCTCGGACATGGCAGGCAGTACCTGCTATGGACTGAGTCCGGGCACCATCCAGCAGGTCCCTGTGTGTGCCCCTGCAGAGCCACCTTGGGAAGAGATGGCCAATTGCTTCCTCTAGACAGCACTACCTTGAGCACAGCCTGCAGAGTTCGGTGCCTGCCTTGGACAGCCTCTTTTCCATACGTGCATCGTGACCCTGGTGCCTGTCCTGGGCAGTGCCACTCGGCCCCTTTCAGACGCTTTTCAGACAGCCTCCAGTGCCCAGTGCAGACAGAAACTCCAGGCAGGGCCTCTCTCAGACACAGCGAGAGGGGCTTCGGAGCCCACTGAGGACGGAGGCTCCCAGGGCAGCGCCCGTGCCCGCCTGGCCCACGTCTGGCGGCGCGTACTGGCGCTGCCGGGCAGGGCGGGAGTTTATCCCCAGAGCCGCCAGCAGGGAGCTCCCTTTCGGCTAGGCTCGCGCGGTCGCGGGGGGCGGCGCTGAGCTGCGCCGCGCTGCGCTGCGCTCCTCTCCAGCCCCAACCGGGCCGGGGCCGCTGGATGCCGCGTCTCCGCTTCTGCTGCCTGCCGGGCGGGCTCCGGCGGCCGGTGAGTGCTGGTCGGCGTGGGCAGCCGCTCTGTGGCGGGCCGGGCCCGGTGGGGCGGCGGGGCGGGATCCGGCCGGGCGGGCGGGCGGGCGGGCGGCGGGGCCCGCCGGCTCCTCCTCCTCCCCTGTCCCCTGGAAGCAGCGGCCCGGACTCCCGGCTCCCGTCCCCGGCGGTGCCGTGGAGCTCGACGCCCGGGGGTGGGGGCCGACCGGGAGCGGCGGGGAAGGGGCACCACAGGCCCCTCCGGCCAACTTGGGGGGCGCAGGGAGGCAGGACAGGGTGCCTTTTAGTGTGGGGGGATTTGGCGCTTGGAGGCGCCCAGGTGGCCCGGAGCTGAGGGGTGGGGGGTGGGCTTCTCCGGGCCCGGCCCAGGCCCCCCGATGGAGCGAGTGAGCGAGCGGGGTACTGGGGAAGGCAGCGGGGAAGGCGAGCACCTCTACCGAGCCTTTTATCTCTCCCAGCGGCCTTCACTCTTTCACTGCCGGGCCCATAGCGGGCTCCTCTCAAAGGAGCAGCTGCTAGACAGCTGGCAAAACAATGGAGACCCCTCTTCCCTGGGCCCCCTCCTTTTGGGACAGAAGATGGGGAGTGGGTGAATGGTGGCTGGCTTTGGGGATTAGGGAGTGCAGGCTGTGCCCTGCGACTGAATGCTCACCTCAGCTTTCCCTGTAGAGGGGTGGGGTGCGTGTGGGAAGGTCGGACCGGCTGCCCCAGGCCTCTGAGAGACCGCCCCGACGCCCCGCCCTGCTAACCTGTCATGCCAGTTGTTTCGCCAATGGGAAGGGGACGTGGTAGGGGTAGCTGCCCCCTCACCCTGGCCCCTGTTAATGGGGGAGGGACGCTCCTTGGTCCCATGCCGGGCCAGGAGTGTGGGTCTTGTTCCTGGGTGCGATAAAGGCCGCAGGGACCGGCCAGGCTTTGGGGCTTTGTTGCGGGGGCGGAAATGGGGGAGTTGTCCTACTGCTAGGCACATGTGTCTTGCTGATTAGTTGGAAAGGCTGTGGCCCGAATAAGCCAGAGGTGGGGGGTGGGGGAGATGTGGAGGAAGATAGCCAGTTTGTTTTTGAGCCGGCATTCATTTTGCCTGGTCACTTGGCCAATGGGGCATGTGTTTGGCGCTGGCCTCATAGTTGTGTTTGTGTGGGGAGGGCTGGGGGAATGCTTCCTGAGAGGGACTGTCCTGGCTAGGCCCTCATGCCCTCAGATGGCCGCCCAGAAGTATAGAATTGGGTTCCCTCCCCATTTCACCCTGCCAATGACTCGAGCTAGTGTGGATTCATCTTGTCTTTTGGAGCCCCTGGCGTGTCTGTGGCCGAGGAAGCCTCATCAGTGCCCCTGTGGCCAGTGAGCTCTGGGAAGTGTGTATGCACTGTGGTGTGCTGGAAGGGAGGGGAGGCCAATTAAGAGCAAGATCACCTGAGCAGGACGGTGAGTACGGAGCCCATTGAACCGAGCTGCCTTTCCCTTGTGCTGTGGAGCCCTTTCTTGAGCACGTTGGTGCCCTGTTGTTGTGGCAACAGGCCTGGCCTAATGTTCCCCACACTTTTTAGTTCAGGGGCTACTTTCTATTAGGGGATGTTGGAAGTTGCTCTCCTGAGGTCTCTGGCTTCCTGACAAGCCTCCCTGGCTGTTTGTCCATGGCTTCCCACCTCTTCAGCTTCCCCTCTTTTTTTTTGTGATAAAGTCTTTCCAGGAAACATCCTCCTGGTTTCTGGATTTGGCATGTGGGTTATATATAGCCTCTGGTGGAGGTGTGCTTGTCCATTTTGGGTTGAGGACATTGGGGTTTTGGCCTCTATTCCAGGAAAACTATGGCTTTTGGGGGCAGCTATTGTGCTGTGGGGATTAGGGGAATGAGAAGGGTTGTAGGTGGGGGTGGGGGTGGGGAGTGGGCATGGGAGGGGCAATAGGCGGTCACTTCCTTTGGGAGCTTTGAACTTTAAACAGTTGATGACCTGGTGCCTGGTAGCTCTGAATGTCTAGTTTGTTTACTCTCTCCTGGCCTGTCCCAGGTGTCAGAGTGTGTGCCTGAGGGCTTCCTCCTGCACCCCAGACTTTCCTCAGGAGGGTGTGTCCTTCCTGATTCCCGCCTGGTCTCGGCCTCACTCTTGGGCGGTCCATGAAGGCCCCCTCACTGGCCCTGCTCGTGGTTGTTCATTGAGGGGTGCATATGTCTTCAGAAGCTGGGCCTCAAAACTCTGGGTCCCCCAGAGGCGGGTACCTTAAGGTGGACTGGGTGGGGCAGAACTGGGGCTCAAGCGAAAGGGAGAATCCACCCTGCTGAGGTGGAGCTGGGAGTTGCTGGAACTCGGGAAGCCTTGATCTCGACTTGGTGTGTCACAGGTCTCCAGGGCAGCAAGGTTGTTCTTACTCCTTCAAACCAGAGGTCTGTCCCCAGCCAGATCCCCTCACCTGGAGTGGACGCCACAAGCAGGAGCCAGAGCATCCCTGTGAGTTGGGTTCTGTTGGTAGTCTGGGGCCCCAGGCCTGAGTGTGGTGGGTAAACTGAGGGGCTCTGGCTGGTTTGTAGTTTAAAGGTTTGGGGGTAGGAAGGCCCAACCCACTGTCTGCTGTAATTGACAGGTTCCCACAGGACTTCAGATTGGTAGGGGGACTTGATAGAGTTTAAGTCTGCTTTGGGTCAGACCCCCGGATGCTTTTTCTCTGATATTCAGACAGGTTGGACCATGGGCCAAAGGTCACACAGCAGCAAGTCGGAGACAGAGCTGGGTTAAAACCTGCAGTGTGTTGAGCAGAATACCTCTCCAGCCGAGGCCGAGGGCCAAGTCTGAGCTCTGAGGCCCTTGGAGATACTGTAGCTGAAATAGTGGAGGCCTAGAGAGGGAAGGGGACTTGCTCAAGGTCACGCGGAAGCGGGTGTTAGCCGAGCTGAGTGCCAGGCGGTGTACCTGGAAGAGCAGCAGGGTACCTGACGGGGCGCGGGATTGCTTCGTTCCGGGGGAGACGGGATCGCAGCGGGAGGCGCCGCGGGGCTGTGGCTGCGCCAGCCCAGCAGCCAGGAAGCGCCGAGGGTCGCCCAGCTCCCTGTGCGGCTGCTGGCGGGCCGGCTGATGTCACGTGATGAAGTGTGCGGTGGGAGTGAGGGAGCACACCTGGAGCAAGATAAGCTCCGCGTGACCTGGCAGGGAGTCACCCGGCGCTGCGGAGCTCAGCATAGCCGGCCAGGAGGAGGCTCCCTCTGGGGCGTGGGGCGGGGCCAGGTGCTGGTGACTCCTCCGGCCGCCACTGCAACCCTTGGCGCTGGCCCGAGCCGGGATGGGGACCCCGGGGCTGGAGGAAACAGCCACTCAGGGAGGTCAGAGGCCAAGGGATAGAAGCCGGCTCTCTCGGGAAAGTATTTCCTTTGTATTTATTTATGAGTGTGGGCTAGGGGTTGGGGTGGGAGGACTGACCTAAGTATCCACCCACCGCAGCCAAGTCTGGGCGCCCTTGTCTTGGGACTCTCTAACGTTATAGTTTCCATTTCCTGTATTTTTTTCCTTTCTTTTGCCAGCTGCTGGGTGACCCATTTAAATGTGTCCCCACTTACAGCCACAAGTGAGCTCTTTTTTAACCAAGTCCCCCAAGTCACTGAAACTTTTTCAAGACATGAAAATTCTTAAATTGACCATTACACTATTTGCAGATTTACTGTTAGTGGATTGCCTACTAGTTTGTCCAGACCTTTTTTTTCTTTTTTGGTCTGGAAAAAAGTTGATTCTTTAGGTAGAAAGCTAAAGCGTTACAAAAGTGTTACTCTTCTTCTCCCCTACTCTCCAGAGATGACCACTGATCAATTTTTGGATTGATTGCTTTTTAAAAGCTTGTTATATATATTTTAGGCATTACATATGTTTATAGTTTAATATATGTTATATAAAATATCATCTTATATAAATACTTAAAAAAATTCTGTAGGAGGCTGGATGCAGTGGCTCACACCTGTAATCCCAGGACTCTTTGGGAGGCTGAGGTAGGCAGATTGCTTGAGCCCAGGAATTTGAGACCAGGCTGGACAACATGGTGAGACCCTGTCTCCTCAAAAAATACAAAATACAAAAATTAGCTGGGTGTAGTGGTACATGCCTGTAGTCCCAGTTACTCAGGAGGCTGAGGTGGGAAGGATTGCTTGAGCCCCAGGAGGTTGAGGCTGGAATGAGCCAAGGTCATACTACCACATTCTAGCCTGGATGACACAGTGAGACCCTGTCTAAAAAGACAAAAGAAAGAAAAGTAGAAGAAAAATGATACATAATCCCACTCCCTAAAGCTCCTAGGTGTAAGCAAATACATGTTTACCAGATGAATGTTCTTGTAAAAAAATTAAAATACAGCCCAGATGCGGTGGCCTATGCCTATAATCCCAGTACTTTGGAGGCCAAGGTAGGTGGACATCTTGAAGCCAGGAGTTTAATATCAGCCTGTCTTAACATGTTGAGACCCCATCTCTATTATTTTAAAAAAGAAAAAATATTGAAATATGGATGAAACACAAGTCTATTTGACCCTTCTAAAATTCCAGTCTCCTCCCCAGAGCATACGATTTTCCTACACATATGCAAATATTATGCACAATGTACATGTAATATATTCACACACGTATATATAGGTTTTTAAATTTTAGCAAATTACAAACTATCCTGCAACCTGTTTTTTTCACTTAGCAATGTAGTATAGAATCTTTTCAGGTCAGTATACACAAATTTTATATTTGTAGATTTGCTATTATAAACAATGCTTCAAGGATTAGCCGTATGTATTGTGTGAATGTACCTATAGATGTCTTATAATGGAATTGCCCAAATAATATGTACACAAATATTTTCATATACCAGGTGCAGTGGTGGTGCCTGTAATCCTAGCTATTCTGGAGGCTGAGGTAGGAGGATTGCTTGGGGCCAGGAGTTTGAGACCAGCCTGGGCAGCATAGCAAGACCCTGTCTCTAAAACAATTTTTAAAAAATTAGCCAAGAGTGGTGACGCACTCCTGTAGTCCCAACTACTCAGAAGCCTGAGACAGGAGGATCACTTGAACCCAGGAGTTCAAGTCTGCAGTGATCTATGATTAAGCCACCAAACTCTAGCCTTGGTGACAAAACAAGACCTTGTGTCTTAAATTTTTTTTTTTTTTTTTTTTTTTACGGATACCACTAACTTGCCCTCTGGAAAGATATTAGTTGGTGCAAAAGTAATTACGGTTTTTGCCGTTTAAAAGTAACAGCGGCTGGGCATGGTGGCTCATGCCTGTAATCCCAGCATTTTGGGAGGCCAAGGTGGGTGGATCACAAGGTCAGGAGTTCGAGACTAGCCTGGCCAATATGATGAAACCCCATCTCTACTAAAAATACAAAAATTAGGTGGGGGTGGGGGTGGGCACCTGTACTCCCAGCTACTCAGAAGGCTGAGGCAGGAGAATCGCTTGCACCTGGGAAGCGGTTGCAGTGAGCCAAGATTGTGCCATTGCACTCTAGCCCGGGTGACAGAGAGAGACTCTGTCTCAAAAAAAAAACAAGAAAAGTAACGGCAAAAACTGTAATTACTTTGCACCAACCTACCAATTTGTGTTTCCACCAATACTTAACGAGAATCTCTGCATCCCATGGCCTAATTGATTGATGTTATCTATCTTAACAGTTTTTAACTAAACTGCTAATTAAAAAATAGTATACCTCAATTTCGCGTTTGTGAATATTATGGAGGCTGAATACCTGTTGATGTTTGTTGGTCATTTGTATGTCTGCCCCTATGAATTGGCTGTTCATAGTATCCTTGGCGTTAGCTGCGTGTGGCCTCTAGACTCAAGCCAGTGTGATCAGCTTGGCCTTGTGCTTGTTGAGCTACCTTCACTTCTTTGGGCTTTACTTTTCATGTACAAACGTTTTGACTTATTTTAGTCATACTTTTCCTGATAGTCATTTGTGCACTCTGTTATCCTCTCTACTGTCCCATTTAGATGGTCAAAAATGTGCCCTGCTACTATTAGGTACCTCTCTGAGGGTCTACTATGGGCTAGACATTATATGAAGGGCTTTTTTTTTTGAGACGGAGTCTTGCTCTGTTGCCAGGCTGGAGCACAGTGGCGCAGTCTTGGCTCACTGCAACCTCCGCCTCCTGGGTTCAAGAGATTCTTCTGCCTAAGCCTCCCGAGTAGCTGGGACTACAGGCACATGCCAAACGCCCAGCTAATTTTTGTATTTTTAGTAGAGACGGGATTTCACCATGTTGGCCAGGATGGTCTCAATCTCTTGACCTGGTGATCCACCTGCCTCAGCCTCCCAAAGTGCTGGGATTACAGGCGTAAACCACCACGCCCAGCCTTGAAGGGATTATATATGTATTTCATTTAATTCCCCCACCTTAGGTGGTAGGTACCATTATTATCTCCATTTTACAGATGGGGAAGTGGAGGCATGGAGGCCTTAAGTGGCTTGCCTGAGATTGCATAGCTATTTGCTCATTTTTTTTTTTCATTTTTATTTTATTTATTTGAGATGGAATCTTGCTCTGCTGCCCAGGTTGGAGTGCAGTGGTACAATCTTGGCTTACTGCATCCTCCACCTCCTGGGTTCAAGCGATTCTCCTGCCTCAGCCTCCTGAGTAGCTGGGACTACAGGCTCGCGCCACCATGCCCAGCTAATTTGTATTTTTAGTAGAGACAGGGTCTTACTAAACCCACCAAAGACCAGGCTGGTTTCGATTTAGCCCCCAGCATGTTGACCAGGCTGGTTTTGAACTCCTGATCTCAGGTGACCCGCCCACCTCGGCCTCCCAAAGTGCTAGGATTACAGGCATGAGCCACCATGCCTGTAGCCATTTACTTGGATTTGTTCTCAGATTTGTTACTTGATATGCAAAGCCCAAACTCTGACACTGGGCTTATTTATCTTTATGTTGCTTGCCTTTAGGAAGTGACTGATGGATACATATTTTTTCCCAACATTTTATCACAATGATCTGCAAGCATTCAAAAAAGTTAAATAATTTTGCAATGAACATCCCTCATCTCCTAGATTCTACAGTTAACATTTTCCTATCATTGCTTTTACCTAATCTTTATCCCTTGGTCCATCCATCAGGCTATGGTTTTTTTTTTCTTTTTTGAGACACGGCCTCACTCTGTTACCCAGGCTGGAATGCAATGGCATGATCATGGCTCACTGTAGCCTCGACCTCCCAGGCTCAGGTGATGTTCCCACCTTAGCCTCTCAAATAGCTCCCACAGGTGTGCCACCACATCCAGATAACTTTTTGTATTTTTAGTAGAGACAGGGATTTGCCATATTGCTCAAGCTTGTCTCCAACCCCTGAGCTCAAGCAATCCACCCATCTCAGCCTCACAGAGTGCTGGGATTATAGGTATGAGCTACCTTCCTCAATCTCATCAAGCTATCTCAAAATTTTACACATCTCAAAGTAAATTGTAGACATCAATTTACTTCACCCCAAATACTTTAACCCAAAATATACTTCACCCCAAATACTTTAACATATATATCATTCACTAGAGTTCAACATTTGTTTATAGTTCTTTAATTTTGAGTGAATATTTACAAACAATGAATGCGCAAATCTTATGTGCACCATTTGATGACTTGACACATTTATCAACGCAAACCACTATCAATATACAGGATGTAAGCATCACCCAGAAAAGTTCCCTCATGTAATCCTACTCCTACCCCCGTCATAGGTTACTTCTGTCTGTACTAGAACGTCATATAAATAGAATCTTACCAGTATGTACTCTTTTTTCAAAGACTTCTTTCGCTCTCACTTGACATCGTGATTTTGAAGTTCATCCCTGTTGTATCTTTGGCTGTTTCCTTTTTCTTGCTGAGTAGTATTCCCTTGCATGAATATGAGAATTGTTTATGCACTCTCTGATGGACAGATAGATATGTATTTGAGTTGAACAGTCATTCTCTTCAGGATGCTTACTCTCTTAAAGCGATAGAGCAGCTGAGTTGACAGATTGTACTTTCCTTTTGTTTTTGGGGATGGTAAGGTCAAGATAATTCAGGTCCATACCCTAACTTACATACATACCTTTCCTTCCCTTAAAATTAGGAAAAGCTTCTTAGAGTATGATGAGGAGAGAAAGGCAGAGAAGGAGGTCAGGGAAATTGTAAAGTTACCTTCGCTGGAGTGGAGGGAGAGGGTAGGAGGAAGAGGAAGGGGAAGCAGATAGAAACTGCAGCCTGGGATTCGGGGTGGGAAGGTGGTGGTGTCAGAGCTGTTGGAGGATTTGGACCTGAGGCCAGGAGGGGCTGGAAAGTGCAAGGTCTACAAGAAGGTGATGGAGCAGCAGCTGCATTGCAGATCTGATCATGGACGGGAGGCTGCAGGCAGCCAGGCAGCTCTAGACATGTAACTCAGGAGAGAACCAGTCTACAGCCAGGCCTGGTGATTATGGGGATGGCAGTGGGGAGGAGGTGCCTTGTGAGCTGTGTAGATGGTGGTAGCAGGACAGGGGTGGTGAGGGAAGGGCTGGCATAGCCTCATTCTCTCAAGGCCCCAGAGTTGGGATGAGAGGGGTGGCTTTGGCAGAAGGTTAGTGATTTAACCTGTGCCCCCAGGATACTTAAATATTTAGAATTTTACAGCCAGAAGAGACCTAGATCATGTAGTTCAACCTTGAGCAAAGTGACAGACTAAGGTCTGCCAGTGATTTTTTTTTGGCAGATCCAGGCCTAGATACCAAAGCTCCTGAAACTTCTGGCCAGCACCATCCTGTGTGCTGCTGCTGTGACCAGCTGCTATTCCTCCCTGCCACAATGACAGTGAGGAACAAGCTTTTGCTGAGATGGGGGTTTCCATGAAATTACTTTTTAGGAACCTTTCCAGCCCAAAGATCCTAGAATGCTGGGAGCTCTTTTCCACTCATATTCCTCAGTGATCTAGTCCTCAGCAAAGAGCCAGGATTGGATAAGCATTATAGACAGAGAATTGGGTGTCTTGGTGGGACGACATTATAGGCAGTTGGGTTCTCTATGGTTGGATTGAGGCCAAGATACTCTTGTTTGTCCCATCCAAGTCCCCAGGGTGGATTTATTTCATTTCTCCCACAAGTACCCCTGGAGTTATCTTCTAAACCATCCCTTTAAGATGGTACAGGCAGTGGTGGGTGAGGTAAAAGGTGGTAGTAACAGTTGAAGATCCTACATCTCGGTTTATGGTAGGACTATGCCACACCCTATCAGCATTCAGGAAGAGAGAGACTCCCCTTGTCATAGTAGAGCCTGAGGAGACAATGCTGGCTGTCAGATACTCCTCTACCCCAAATCAGTCCAGACCTAGCTGGCCAAGGGCCCTTGCTGTGTGCCTTTTGGGCCCTGGATTTTCTGTTTTCTAACTCCCAGGTACTGTGGATGTAGCATTTAGAACCAACACGTTCAGAGAGAACTTAGTTTTACCAATTACAAACTGAAGTCAGAGAGGGAAAAGGGTTTACACTAGGCGCACAGAGAACTAGTGACTGGACCAGATGTCCCTTTTTTTTTTTTTTTTTTTTTTTTTTTTTGAGACAGAGTCTCTCTCTGCTGCCCAGGCTAAAGTGCAATGGTGTGATCTTGGCTTATTGCAACCTCTGCCTCCCCGGTTCAAGAGATTATCATGCCTCAGCCACCCAAATAGCTGGGATTACAGGTGTGTGCCATCACACCCGGCTAATTTTTGTATTTTTAGTAGCGACGGGGTTCTGCCATGTTGGCCAGGCTGGTCTCGAACTCCTGACCTTGGGTGATCCACCTGCTTCAGCCTTTCAAAGTGCTGGGATTACAGTTGTGGGTGAATTTCTGACCTCAAGTGATCAGAAATTTCTGATCTCAAGTGATCCACCTGCCTCAGCCTCCCCAAGTATTGGGGATTACAGGCATGAACCACTGTACCTGGCTTTGAATTATATTTCTTATGGACAGCACTGCTCTAGAAAGGAGATGAGTTGGTATGCCAGGAGCGACATAAGTCAGGATGCTGGGCAGGGGGAAGCAATTAGCCATCACACTGGGGCCTTTGGGAATTTCTGACCTTGATGCCTTCCTGAGCATTGTACCTGGGTTGAAGGGTGGTCCCTCTCAGTAGAATGGGGATCCTGGAGGGCTCTGATTGGTTGTGGGGGTGGGTCATACAGAGAGGAAAGGCCTGTCCAGGGCCTGGCAAGAGGCCATTACTAGAAAGGGTAAGTTTGTAGATCCCCTGTTTAAAACTCAGAGGCATAGGCTTTCAGAGAGAGAGAGAGAAAAATTCATTTGATTTCCAATTAGGTGGCATGACCTATTTCTTTTTCTTGTTCCCTGCTGGTTAGAAGAAGAAAGGCTCTCTCAACTCTTTCCTCACCAGTCTATTCTCAGTCCTGTCCCCAGTTAGATGCGCAGGGGGGTGGGTAGGTTGGTGCCATGGTTTCACGTACTCTGGGGCTGGGTTTTTTCTTTCAGGCAACCACAGCTTTCTTCCTGGGGCTATATTTAGGCGTTGGTCTGGGGAAAAGGATGTGAATTTTTTAGGATCCTGTTTATCCAGCAGACCCTACCCCACCCCCACCTAGCAGCTGTCTATCCTCTGGTCTGGAACTTCCCTTCCTTCCCTTGCTGCTTTACTTTGGTCACCCAGACCCTAGAAAGAACTCAATATTTGCCATTGAATCCCAGCATCACCACTTATTAGCTGTATGACAACATATGCTTAATTTTCGGTGTCCCATTTTCCTCTTCTGTGCAGTGGAGATAATGATATCTACCTTGCAGGAATGCTGTGAGGCTCAAAGGAGATAGTGCATGTAAAGTGCCTGGCATTATGCTAGCAAGTGGTAGTTATTAAATAAATGTTGGTTCTTTTGAGGTCTTCTCTTAGGCAGTGGCTAAGGATGCTGCTCTAGGGGTAACAGGCTCAGCAAAGAGCCCAAAGAATGGGATATCTGTTGCTTAAACGAACATTGTCTGTGGGAGGTGATGGTGCACTAAGATCATTTTCTTTTCCCTTTGTGTTTGAATCCTTTTTTTTTTGACAAGCTGGAGTACAGTGGTATGATCATAGTTCACTGCAGCCTTGACCTCCTGGGCTTAAGAAATCTTTAGCTTCCAAGTAGCTAGAAATGCAGGTGTGCACCACCATGCCTGGCTAAGTTTTGTAGAGATGGGATCTCACTGTGTTGCCCAGGCTGGTCTTAAACTCCTACCCTCAATCTTGCTTCAGCCTCCCAAAGTGCCAGGATTACAGGCGTGTGCCACCCTGCCCAGTCTGTGTTTGAATCTTAAGTCAGGTCCCAGGTTGGCTTGAAATATCCTCTCACCAGGAGGTCAGGTCTCCCAGATACTACCTCTAGGTACACCTAAGTCTATCAAGGATTCAAGGAAATGACAGACTTTGGAATCTGGGCTTTTACCACCTTATCTGAACCTGAAGTTTCCTTATTTGTAAAATGGGGTAATAATAGTACCTATCTCTAGAAAGGTTGTAAGAATTAAATCAATGGAGACAATATTGGGTAAAGCAGAGTGCCTGGCACATGGCTAGCACCCAGTGAGGAGCAGCTGTTTCATTTGTTATGTCTGGACTGGAGACACATGAGGCTCTGTTTGAATAACCCTTCTCTCTATGTTTCTGTTTGTAGCAGCAAAGTGGGGATCCAAGGCCCTCTGCTAAGGACTCATAATCCACTGGGGGTGCCACCCTACAAACAGCACCCCCACCATGTTTAACCTAATGAAGAAAGACAAGGACAAAGATGGCGGGCGGAAGGAGAAGAAGGAAAAGAAGGAGAAAAAGGAAAGGATGTCAGCTGCAGAACTCCGGAGCCTGGAGGAGATGAGCCTGCGCCGTGGCTTCTTCAACCTGAACCGATCCTCCAAGCGTGAATCCAAGACACGCCTGGAAATCTCCAACCCCATCCCCATCAAGGTGGCCAGCGGCTCTGACCTGCACCTGACTGACATTGACTCTGACAGTAACCGGGGCAGCGTCATCCTGGACTCGGGCCACCTAAGTACAGCTAGCTCCAGCGATGACCTCAAGGGTGAGGAGGGCAGCTTCCGTGGCTCGGTGCTGCAGCGGGCAGCCAAGTTCGGCTCACTGGCCAAGCAGAACTCACAGATGATTGTCAAGCGCTTTTCCTTCTCCCAGCGTAGCCGGGATGAGAGCGCCTCAGAAACCTCGACGCCCTCAGAGCACTCTGCTGCCCCCTCGCCACAGGTGGAGGTGAGGACTCTGGAGGGACAGCTGGTGCAGCATCTTGGCCCAGGCATCCCTCGACCAGGGCACCGATCCCGAGCCCCTGAGCTGGTGACTAAAAAGTTCCCAGCTGACCTGCGCCTGCCCCCCGTGGTGCCCCTGCCCCCGCCTGCCCTCCGGGAGCTGGAGCTGCAACGACGGCCCACTGGAGACTTTGGCTTCTCCCTGCGGCGCACAACCATGCTGGATCGGGGCCCCGAGGGCCAGGTCTATCGGCGGGTGGTCCACTTTGCTGAGCCTGGTGCAGGCACCAAGGACCTGGCCCTAGGGCTGGTGCCAGGAGATCGACTGGTGGAGATTAATGGGCACAATGTGGAGAGCAAGTCCAGGGATGAGATTGTGGAGATGATCCGGCAGTCAGGGGACAGTGTGAGGCTCAAGGTGCAGCCCATTCCGGAGCTCAGTGAGCTAAGCAGGAGCTGGCTGCGGAGCAGCGAGGGACCCCGCAGGGAGCCAGCCGATGTGAGTGCTTCCCTGGGCACCTGGGCTGAGCAAGGATGGGGAATGTGGGCCTCTCCTGCTGTTGTGCTTGGCCGGGTATTTGGGGTACCCAAGAGCTGCGATCAGACCCTAGCAGTGTGAAAGTGGGGAAGCTGCGCTGCTCTCTGAGCCTGTGGGGAGCATAAGCTTAGGAGAAGGTGCCCTATACTCATAATCTTCTGGGGGTGCCACCCCTACAAACAACACCCCCAACCTAGCGAAGAAAGACAAGGACATTAAAGGAGTCACACTTTGTCTCTCTTCCTTGTTCTGGGAGCTGAGGACAAGTCCGCAAAGGGTTATTGCAGTAGGGTTCCCAGCAGTTTGGCCAGGCCTCATGGTTTTATGGTTCTCTCCAGTGTTCTGTGTCTGTTGGATTGACCTAACTGGATTCAGCGTGATGCCTTTCTCGAGGGTGCTGGGCTAGATCAAGCTCTGCCTGAACTTTAGCTGCAGCTCTGGGGCCCTCGAGAGAGGTCTGCTATTGGTTAGTAATTACTATGTAAGTATTCAGCTTCTCCACTACAAGGACCCGTTAGGGGTTTGGGCACCATATTTCCTGAGCCCTAAATTGGGGCATGTAGGCTAACATGTCACTTCCAGGTATAAGAGACACTCTAGACAGTAAAATACAATATTTCCATGTTATTTAGATCTTGGGGATAAAAAAGACAAATGATTTCAAATTAGAGCTGTCATGGAACATCTGAGAGGTATAGCTGGTGTGCTTATATCTTTGGGAAAGATTACCTCAGGCCACAGACTCCTCTTGCCCCTGAGTGAGCAAGGGAATACCAGGTGAGGCTGCAGAGAGGGCAGAGGCAGAACAAGGAGGACCTTGTAAGTCACAGTTGAAATTCAGATTTCATTCCAGTGAAATGGGACCATTGAAGGGTTTGAAGCAGAGGAGTAACTGGATCTAATTTATAAAGGTCCCTTGGACTCCAAGCATCTTTATTACCTCTCCTGGAAGGAGAAAAAGCGTGGACCTGGAAAAGCAAGAGGGATAAAACCTACACAGATAGTATGTCCTGACTGTCCCTGAGACCCCAGCTGCCAACCTGCCCACACAAAAAGAATAGCAGGAGGCACAGGAGCAGGGAGGTTTAGATCAGATGCAGGGGCAGATCTCCATGGTGCAACAAGCTCACTAACCCCAGGGGTCTTTTGATATGGTGGCTACATAGCAGTTTGAATGTCCTGCCTGGAGATAGTGCATGAAAGACAAGTTATCCTCTGGCCGTCTTCTCCTCCCAGCTGTGGGTTTTAGGACCATCCAGATCTGGCCCCTGCTGCCTGGCCAATGCATGGCCTGGCCAGGACCTTTTGGTACTAAGTGACCAGCCAGATCTGTCAAAATCAGAAATGGGAGGAAGTGCTAATGGGAGGAAATAGGCAGAGTCCCAGCCCCAGCTTTCTCCCAGGGAGGGGAAGCGGCTGCTAAGGATAACTGCTCAACTCAGCAGTACCTTGGGCCTGAAGCAGAGGGTCAACTGGCAGGAAGCCCTGCAGTTGGATTCTAGGCCTTCCTTTAACCTGGAGCTAGCTGGGTTTAGGCAGCTTTGCTAGTCGGGGAAGGATAATGAATGGGAGGAGGCCTGTGTGGAAGACCTGGACTCTTCATTCCAGAAGCACACATTGAGCACCTCCTATGTTTTAGCCACCAGGTTAGGCGGAACTCAGAGAACCACGGGGTAGAGGGGGAAGAACAAGGGAGGGGTCGTTATCTCAGAAGCAATGACTGTAACATGTTGCCATGCCTATCTGCATGCGTTCTTCTGGGCTAACACTGCTTTTAACAGATGGAATTTTCTTCTAAAGAATAAATCCCCCAGGGGATTGTTGCCAGCTCCCTGCCGAACCACAGTAAGGCCTCTTTAGGGCCCTGGGCCTGGCATCCCAGATGCTGTTTGGTTTTCTCTTTATAGCACAGGGATCATCCTGGCATCTCACATTTCCTAGCTTTCCCTTCCCAAGTAGCTGCTGCTATCCCATCCCTGGGGAGGTAGATGGTTTAGCTTTGGAGGCCCTTGTGGATTCCAAGTTACAGCTGGTATCCCTGAAATGCTGGCTCACTCTAGCTCCCATGGGGTAAGCCTAGCTGGTACCCAGAGGACTTCTCCCAGCCTCAGCCTGTGTCATCTGCCAGGGAACATGGTAGCAAACTCCATCCCCATGCGTCTCCTATAGCCATGTGGCAGGATAAGGGACACATGGGCCTGAAAGAAGTCCTGTATCTTCTCTCACCCAGGTGGGTGGTAGGGACTCATGCCACAATCAGAGAGGAGCAGAGTGAGCCCAGCGTTTCCAGCTTCCTGGACAGGCCTGGGAATGGCGTGGGGTCCTCTTCCGTACCCTCAGCCTCTATCTCCTCCTCTTCCTTTTGCTCCTACTCTTTTGCTCCTACTCCTGCTCCCTGTCTTGGCAGCAGTTCTGATCCTAGTTATGCGCCAAGAGAAGTCTTCCCACCTCCTCCAGACTCCTGGGAGGATACCCTGATGACTGTGGCCCCATGGGGACAGCTCCTACTGGCCACCCTGCCATCAGGCCATCCATCAATTGTGTCCACATATTGCCTATCCCCAGGGAGCTCTGAGGGAGCTGACGAGACATCTGTTCTCTTCCTGCATGCAGATGGGGCCAGGCCCCCTGGCTCCCCTCCATGGCCTGTTTGGAAGGCTCCAGGGAGACACAGCCCCTTGGGTTTCCCTCTCACATGGTGTGTGTCCAGAATGCTGGGCTCACACCTTCATGTGTCCCTGTCTGTAGCTGCTAGATGAGGTTCTGTTGGGAGCAGGGGTGAGCCATAGTGGTAGGGTAGACTTGGGGCCTGGCAGAAATCCACCAGCCGGCCTGGGAGACCAGCGTTTTCTTTTGCCATCTATCCTTCCACCTACGTGTCCATTAGGGAAGCGTTTGTTGAGCACTTACTGCATACTAGGTCCTGGGATCCAGCAGTGAGCCGCACATAATCCCAGCCCCAAGGAGCTCATAGTCTAGTGGGAGAGATGGTCTAGCAGCAGACTATGACAGGGCCCTCTGAGAAGCTAAACCACAGGGGCCAGTTCTGGTGCTGGGGCTCCAGCAAAGGGGCTTCAAGTCCAGTCTTGTGGATGGGTCAGCGAAAGCTGACATCTGGGTAGTAGATGAGTGAAGGGGGGGCAAAAGGAAGGAAAATGCTGTCATAAACACATGCCAAGGCCTAAAGTTATGGAGAGAGAGTAACACACTTCAGGAATGACCCTGGGAAATGGTGTGTGGGGAGTGCTGAGAGAAGCACTAGGAGGAACCCATGGGAGCCAGGTCACTGAGGCCTCTGTGAGCTGTGCTGGGGACGGGAACTTTAACCAAAGGGCACTCAAGCAATTTAATCAGAAAGCAATAAGAACAGGTTTTAGGAAATCGCTATGGCTGCTTATGGCGCATGCTCTAGGGCGTAACAAGGTTGGCTATGGGGAGAATGGTGAGGGAGTGATTGTGATCCTAGGAGAATGGATGGAGGCCTGGACTCAGGTAGAGGCAGGGGGATGGAGAGCTATCTCAGACTTGAGCAACGAAGGCAGACTTACTCTGGGGTCTTGGTGACCCACTCGTAGGGACCTGAGGGAGAGGAAGAGTCAAGTGACTGGCTGCCAGAGTACTGGGAAGATGCTATGTTATTTCCCCTTTGATTCCTCAGGGAAAGTTATTGGGGGGTCATCTGTATTTGGATCAATTACTCTTAAGTTTGCTGAAGGCCAAGTGTTTCCAGAGTCTGGTGAGGTAAGGGGAGGTGTTGGTAAAGTTGAGGATCTTAAAAACCCAGTTGGATCAAAATTCCCTCCTCCACTTCCATAAGTCTGGATAGGAAAGTCAGGGCCCATTGAGAAAGGGCAGAGGCCAGGCTGGAGACTCAGGCCTTGGGGAGGAGAAGGCGAGTCTGTTCAGTTTGTATCCTCAGTGGGTCCATACTGGGGGAGGACAAGTGCAGTCCCTTAGGACTAGGCATGTCCTCCTACATCAGGGAGCACAGGACCTCTCTGCTGAGCTCAGAAAAGCCCACCCAGCTAAACCCTGGCCAATGTGGTTGTCCTGCCATGAAGAGCCAGAGGTGCTGGCTGGAAAGCAAGGCCTCCCTGAGCATTTTTTTTTTTTTTTTTTTTTGAGACAGAGTCTCACTCTGTCACCCAGGTTGGAGTGCAATGAGGCAGTTTTGGCTCATGAGCTCAAGTGATCCTCCTGCCTCAGCCTCCTGAGAAGCTGGGACCACAGGCACACACCACCATGTCTGGCTATGTTTTTGTATTTTGTTTTTTGGTTTTTTTTGACAAGGAGTTTCACTCTTGTTGCCCAGGCTGGGGTACAATGGTGCAATCTTGGGTCACAGCAACCTCTGCCTCCCTGGTTCAAACGATTCTCCTGCCTCAGCCTCCTGAATAGCTGGGATTACAGGTGCCTGCCACCATGCCCGGCTAATTTTTGTATTTTTAGTACAGACGTGGTTTCACCATGTTGGTCAGGCTGGTCTCGAACTCCTGACCTCAGGTGATCCACCTGCCTTGGCCTCCCAAAGTGCTGGGATTACAGGTGTGAGCCACTGCGCCGGCCTAATTTTTGTATACTTTAGTGAGGAAAGGGTTTCATCATATTGCCCAGGCTGGTCTCAAACTTCTGAGCTCAAGCTATCCGCCCACCGTGGGCCTCCCAGGTGCTGTGATTATAGGCATGAGCCACTGCACCTGGCCATCCCTGAGCTTTTGAGGATGTGGTGGGGAGAGGGGATTTGTGTGTGTGTGTGTGTGTGTCTTTTGTCCACTTTTTTTTTATTATTGCATTTTAGGTTTTGGGGTACATGTGAAGAACAGGCAAGATAGTTGCATAGGTATACACGTGGCAGTGTGATTTGCTGCCTTCCTCCCCTTTACCTATATCTGGCATTTCTCCCCATGCTATCTCTCCCCAACTCCCCACCCCCACTGTCCCTCCCCTATTCCCCCCAACAGACACCAGTGTGTAGGGCTCCCCGGAGAGGGGATCTTTAAAGGAAGGCCTACTACTCCCTCCCAGCCAAGTCTAATCGCTGTGGTAGGGATACTTCTGGTGGACCTTGAGGTTGCTAGTCAAAGGTTTTAGTGTGTGGAGTGGAGGTTCTAGTCAAAGGCTTTCGGGCTGTTGGGTTCCTCCTGAGGTTGCCATGTTCATGTAAACCACCTCCATGCTCAGGTGGGTCTGGGAGAGGGCATGTTACAGTGGAAAGAGCATGGGCTCTAAGGTCTAGAGCATAATCAAGGTCTAAAAGGTAGCCTGCCCTCACCCCTTCCTGTCCTGGAGCCAGAAAGACTTGGGTTTGGGTTTTGCCAAAGTTATCAAACCTTTCAGAGCCTCAGTGTTCTCTTTTCCCAATAAATATTTAGTGAAGGTGACCTAAGGACCAGGCACTGTGCTGGCGCTGGGGAATTAAATAAATAAAATACAATCTTTCCTTGAGGAAGGGTAGACCTAAGTAAAGAATCAAAGCTGCTATCGCAGAAATCTGTGCAGACACACAGTGGGGCAGGAAAGAGGAAGTTCTGCCTAGGGTGAGGGGTGGCAATCAGGAGAGGCCTCCTGGTGGAGTTGACCTGTGATCTCTATAAAATGGGCCTATTCTTCCTCCCAGAGTTTGAGAAGGTTAAGTTGGAAAAGGATGCATACCCAGTGAATTCACTCCATCCACTTATCTCTGAGAAGCAGAATAAAATTGCAGGCCAAAGGGAGACTTACTTTTTATTCTATTCTATATACTCTATTTTGTGGGTCTTTATATGAGATAAGCATGTTTATGTTGGGCAAGTTGGCAGGTGGTAAATGCTTAGGAACATTAGTGCCCTTCCCTTCCCTCTGCTCATTCTCTAAAGCCATCCAGGGAGGGTAATTTTGCAGCTTCCTTACTTAATCCATCCTAGTATTCATCCATTCTTGTTCCTGAGGTTTTCTGAATAATGGAGACTCCTGACGCTTTCATGTAGACTTTTCCTGTAGCCCTAGCCTTACAGACAGCCAGCTGAAGGGACAGATGGGCTTCTGGGTGCTTCCTATTCTTTTCTAGCTTATTAGAGGCCAGCTTCTCAGCCCTGCAGGCTTGGCTGTCAGTGACCCTGCAGGAGACCAGCAAGTCAGGGTTGCCTGCATTTGGGAGAAGGGCAGGAGAGCCCTTTTGCTGTAGGGGAAGCCCTAGGCCCCTAGGTAGAAACTGTATGAGCCTCATCAGCCTTGTCCCTAGAGTACCTGGCTGCTGCCAGGAGTGGGGCCTGCAGGATTCCAAGGGAAGATCAAAATGGTCATGCCTCCCAGTCTGCCAGGCTGGGTTTGGAGAATAGCGCTGTGTGCTGCCTGGGCTCACTGTTCTAGAATGCTTCTGTTCCTGATTTTACTGCAAGTGATCCTTGGAGGGGGTTTTTTTTGGTTTTGTTTTGGTTTTGGTTTTTGGTTTCTGTTTTACTTTTTAAATAGGAAATTTTTACTTCATTTTGTGCCAAAGCTTCAGGCACCCCTGGCATCTGAGTCTTGCCATGTGAGAACCCTGGCTTGAGGGCTCAGTGAGCAACCCTAACTAAGTCCTTTGGTAATGAAGGGCCAGGGGGCAGGTGTCAAGGGCACAGTAAGTGGTGGGTGAAAGGTCTTTGGGATTGTCTGTCCTGGATTAGTGGGGTACATGGGACTGTCAGGGCGGAGCAGTGGACTAGATCATTTCTATCCCATCAGGTCTCCCTTCTCTGTCCCTGGAGGCACCATTCTGCCTTCTTCCTCATGAGATGCTAGATGAATTGCAGCCCTAGAGTGCCCTGGCCACCTGGCCCGTGGATGGTGGGCACAGTGCCCAGGCCGCATTGACCTGAGTGTGGATACATGGCATGGTCATTGGTTGCTTTTGCAGGCACAGTTCAGAGCCTTGGTGCAGGGGCAAGGTCTAAGAGGTAGCCTGCCCTCACCCCTTCCTGTCCTGCTCCCTTTCTGCCTGCCCTGACACCCCAAGTCACCCTGCCCTCTGCTCCCTTCTAATCTCTCTTATTTACATTGGAATGATTCTGGAAAATACCAGATATGCAAACACCCTGACTGGGGGTGGGTGGAGAGTGGGGTGAAGGGGAGTGTGTGGCGGGTGGGAACACAAGTATTTTAAAAATGCTGCAGATCTCTACAGCGTTTCCCAGAAACCACAGGCACGCGCTGCCCGCCAACAGGGCTCCCGCCACCCCACTGCACTAAGCTGCTGTATTCTCCTCACTGCACTCTTGGGGTGGATCACAGCATGGGAGGGGTGGTGGGGACTGGTGACCCAGCCGAGGTGAGGGCTTCCCTGCTGCCTGGGCAGGCGGCCTGGCGCCTCCATTGTCAGTCCTGGGCAGCGGGTATGAATGTGCCCCAGGCATCTGGCAGCACTGTGGGCGCCCACCATGCCAGCCAGCCACTG
The DNA here is from genome assembly GCF_049354715.1 of Callithrix jacchus. NCBI lineage: Eukaryota > Metazoa > Chordata > Mammalia > Primates > Cebidae > Callithrix > Callithrix jacchus. The sequence continues at coordinate 104,453,749 of NC_133506.1, forward strand.
CAAAAGAGTGGCATTTTCAGGGCCCCCACCTCTGCTGTGCAGTTTGATAGGGGGCAGCCAACTCGAGTCCCACATGGTGTTTGGCAGCAGCTTCTGTCCTGTTAAATACAGGGGACAGTGTTAGCAAAGCTTATTTTTTCAGTTGTGGGCTCTAGTTGGTTGGGAAACTATTTCCTTAGACCTGGGTCACCCCTCGGACTCCCTTAATCTCCCGCCATATGTTCTCCAGAATCAGGGCATGGTGTTCTGCCCTGGTGCGACTTGGCCCGGTTGCTTTGCTCAGACTCTCGGCTGGGGCAGGATGTCGGATGTTTGCTGGCTGTTATCTGTAGCGCTCAGTATGGTACACAGTGCAGACATGCACCCTAGGTAGTGTTTAATTGATCTGGGTAAGACTCAGCTGAGGCAGGGCACAATGGCTCACACCTATAATCCCAGCACTTTGGGAGGCCGAGGTGGGCAGGTCGCTTGAGCCTAGAAGTTTGAGACCAGCCTGGGCAACATGGCAAAACACCATCTCTGCAAAAAATACAAAAATTAGCCAGAGGTGGTGACACACACCTGTAGTCCCAGTTACTTGGGTGGCCAAGGTGGGAGGATCCCATGAACCTGGGAGGTTGAGGCTGCAGTGAGCCGTGATTATGCCACTGAACTCCAGCCTGGGAGACAGAGCAAGAGCCTGTCTCAAAAAAAAAAAGACTCAGCTGAACAGAAATGCCGTGGGGGAAGGGCATGAAAAGTTCTGGCGAGGTGAGGGTCATGCCTAACATTCACTGTAGGTTAGGCGTTGTTCTCAGTGTTTTACATATAGTAACTTATTTAATTTTCTCAGCAACCCTTGAAGGGTTATTGAAGGAGAGTTCATAATCTGTTTTAAAGATGAGGGAACTGGATTACTGAGAGGTAAAGTTAAGCAAATTGCATAAGGTTGCACAGGTGACTCATCAGGACTTGAACTCCGGCCATCTGCTCTTGACTAGTCTGTTGTATAGGGGAGAAGAAGGCAGTTATCTGGATATCCATCGATGTCCACTGCCCAGCTGAGACCTTCTGACTCCTGCTGCCCTTTCACTAAAAGCCTCTTCAATTCCTTGTTGTCCTTCCGGAAGGGAAGCCAGGAGTGACAGGCCACTCGCGCTGTGGCGATGTGCTGCAGAAAGGTGTGACCATTGCTCTCACTGTCTCCTGGAGAGTTAGCCAGAGGAAGTAAGCCCAAGTGGCAGCAGGCAGGATTTACTCTTGTAGGAGCTGGGAGAAGGAAGGGTGGCAGAGGGACGCCTTGAGAAGAGAAGCGGCACCTGCCTTGCCAGCGTTTGATGTGGTCCCAGGAGTGGAGGACCCTATGCTAGATCTGGGAGTCTGGGATGTTGCCCCTCTCACCTTTTTGCCCATTCTGGCATGTTAGTGCTGATCTCCATAGCACTTGGGGTGACAGGATCCCTGTAGTGTCACCTCTGACCAAGAGCTGGCTTGCCGGGTTGCTCGGGGCTGCACTGTTGTTTCCTCTGTGTATTGTGGAAAAACTGGCAGAGCACAGCCTGGCGGAGCACCTAGCAGGGGTGGGGGCTATGCAGGCTTCTCACTGGTCTACCCTTGAGCTCCTGCCATTCCTTTTGTCTGTAGCCCCTTTCCCTGCCCACCCTGTACACTTCTACTATACATTGGCTTCAATTTGAATGTCACTTATCCCTGATCTTCCCAGACCATGTCAGGCCCCCACCCTGGCAGCACCCCAGGCTCCTCATAGCATTCACAAGATGGTAATTGCTGAGTTATCTTACTCATTCTCCAGTGCTGGAGCACTGCTTGAGGGCAGAGGTTATTTGCTGAAGAAAAGAAGATGGTTCTATAGTCAAGAACTGGTTTCTCATTCTCTCCATTCGGTCTTCCAGACCAGAACCAAAACTTGAGCTTAGTTTTGATTCCTGGACCCCTCCTGCTCCAGCTGGTCTGGTGACTTGTCTCTAGGACCTTAGCATGTCCCGATTCCACCCATGGACTGTTTCTTGCGTGCCTGGGGCCTGGCATCTCTCACAGCAGTGGAGGAGAGGCAGTTCTGTGGGCGTCCAGGAGCAGGAGCCTAGGAAGGGGGGCTCCTGGGGACAGTCTGCCTCCTGCCCCCTGCACCAGAGCCCACATGAAGGTGCCAGGCTTGGGTGAGAAGAAGATTCAGGGTTACATGGAGGCCACACATGTCTGGCCCAGTCCTTGGAGGAATGCGCCTGTCTCACTGGCTGCAGGTCTCTGAGGGCTGGAATGTGGCCTGGTGGGGCTCAAGGCTTCCTCTTCCCTTCTGCTGCTCTCCCTGAACTGCCTTCCTGCTGGAATGTCGGCAGGCTGGGAATTTTCACAGCAAGGATCTTGCCCAGTCACAGCACTGCATTCCAGCTGGAGCCTGGGGACAGCTCCCATATGTCCCTACTAGGGAGGGGAAGGTGGGTGCTAAGGCAGCCCGAGTTGCTCTGCTCTTGGGGCCCAGGCTCAGCTCCCTTCCCTTCTGGGGAATAGTTTTGGTTCCTGGAATCTCCCTCTGACTGGCCTTGGTGACTTGTCTGTAGGACCTTAGCATGTGCCCACTGTGCCAGGTCAGGAGGAACCTGGGCTTCTGGAGCTGTAGGGCTCAGGATAGGGAGTGGGAGCTCCACCTCTGTGAGGAGAGAACGAGGCTGGTCGTGTCCCACAAGGCCTCGCTGCTTCCTGCGTGAACATGAGTCAGGGAGGGGAGCCGCCTAGATTCCATCTTCAGGTGGGGCCAGGCCTCTGAACGCAGATTCTCTGGCCTGCTGGGGCCACCCAGCCTTGGTTGGAGGTGGCCCTGCTGAATTCATCACCTGTGTCTGTCTTCTACTCTGTGGGTCCCCAACCTCCAGGGCCTGGTTTCCTCTCTTAGTGACCTTTCTTGTTCCTGTGCCCTTTGCCCCCGATCTCATTTCTGCTGGCTCCTCCCTCCCACTCCCATTTCTATAAGGAGCTGACTCACTTCCTCCCTCCTTCCCCAACTCCTCTCACTGCCAGGCCCTGGGGCAAGCAGGGTCCACACAGAGCAGCAGGTTCCTCCCAGGGAGCTCTTCTCTCACAGCAGGACTAAGGCTGCCCAGCCCTGGGGCTGAAGAGGGCTGCATGTGTGGTGGGGAAGAGGCACGGCTCTGGGCTGTAGGAAAGGCCAGATGTGGATGTCCCCAGAGCCTTGGTGCAATCAGGGTGGGATGTCAGGATGTCTTGATGAACACCTGCTTCCGGTCAGCCCCTGAGCCTGGTTCTGTGGAGAAGAAAGGCTGAAGATGCCACCCCTGTGATGAAGGAGCCTGTGCTTCTGCAAGGACAGAAGACATCTGCAGGAAGAGCCATCTCAGCCCTGGGTGGCGTGGGCCAGAGGCCAAGCAGTGACAGCACTGTCGGGCAGCGTAAGACTGTCATGACTCTCCGTGATACCCAGTTTTATTCCTGGCCCCAACACATCAAGGGGAAAGTATCTGGAGATTCCAACAGAACCTTCCAGGGACATGGTGAGGGGAAGGGTCTAATACCATTCCATTATGTGGTTAGTTCTTCCTGCTGGGGGCCCTGCCTTCTGCTCCTGCCCCTCCCTCTTTTGTGGACTGCTTTGGTTGTGGAGCTAATTGCGGAAGCACTGGCCTCCGAGCAGTACAAGGTTTCCTCCCCAGCTGGGCTGGCATCGTCTGCTGTGCCCTCCGCAGAGCTATCCAGGCTGTGGGAGCCAGTATGCCTGGCACTTCAGGCACGGGGGGAGCCCAGCCTGTGCTAAGACTGGCACAGCCTTGCCTCCTCACAGCAGGCACCTAGGTTCCCTAAAGGACATGGGCACAGGGTGAGGTTGAGTCCCTCAAGATCAATAGAGGCAAGTGGGAAGCTGGGCCCCTTGCTTAAGAAGCCTGGGGGGACCACTGTGGCCTGTCTTCCCAGAATCGGTGACCAGCAAACATCCCTATTCCCCTTAGCACTTGGCTTTGCCTGGCAGAGCCCCCATTGCCCTGGCAGCCTGAGATCCTGGCCTCAGGATTTCTGAACAATAAAAGGGGTTTCTTGCTTAGGTGAGGTGAGGGGGCAGGCAGGAATGAAGCCTTCTCTTAGGGTACCAGCCTGACCATCTCACCCCAAATGCCCTTGTCCTCCATTGAGGGAGGTGAGCCACCCTGTGCAGGCACACCGAGGCCAGTCTACATGCTTCTCCCAGGGCTGTCTGATCACTCCTGCCTCCACCCATCATCACCTAACCTCAGTCTGGGGAAGAGAACCACAGAACGGGGCTCTGTGGCAGGACACCCAGCTTAGGAATGGCCTCGGTGCCACATACGTGCGCGCACACACACACACACACACACACACACACACTCGCTCTCTCTCTCTCTGTCTCTCCCTCCCTCTCTCTCTCTTTCTCTCTCTCTCTCTCTGTCTCTGTCTCTCTCTCTCTCTCTCTGCAGAATTTAGAATCAGTTGTCCTTTTCTCCCAGACCCCTCCAATTTCTGCCATTTCCTTCTAGCTCTTACCTTCTCTTTCCAGGGGAAAACAGCTGGCTTCAAACCAGAGGACTTCGTCTCGGGTGGGGAAAGCAGTTTTCCTGCTTCAATCAGGGCTTTGGGTTCCTCACCTAACCCACTTGTCTTCCTTTGATGACTGATTTTGAGGTTTCTCTTCTGTGCCTCTGAAAGAGGGACCCATCCTATAAAGGGTCCTCTACCCTTTGTCCTGCCCATTTTCTTCAAAATGCCAGAACTACAGCTCTTATTGTTGCCATAGAAACAGATGCTTGTCAAACATGAAGTTGGTTGGAAGGATTAGTTTAGGCTGCAGGAACTGCTTTCAGCTCTTCTGGGGAGGAGAGATGAGGAAGGCAGCCTTGGCAAGGGCCTAGAGGGCAGGAGTTGCTTGTGGCTGTGAAGGTGTTGTTAATATATCGCTAAGTGTTGGCTATAGCATGGGCTCTAGAGCCAGACTGCCTGGGTCTGAATCCTGGCTGTGCTGCCTACTGGCTGAGTGACCTTGGGCAAATTATTTAATTCCTCTCTGTCTCATTTTCCTCATCTATAAAATAAGGGTAATCATAGTACTTTTAGTCCAGTGTGGTGGTTCATGCCTGTAAACCTAACACTTTGGGAGGTTGAGCCAGGAGGATTGTTTGAGCCCAGGAGTTCGAGACTAGCCTGAGCAACATAGTGAGACAAGACCAGGCAATGTGGTGAGACCCCAATGTGGGATTATAGGCATGAGCACTGGCCTAATATATAAATATGTATATTAAAAAATATATATAGACTGGTGCGGTGGCTCATACCTGTAATCCCAGCACTTTGGGAGGCCAAGGCAGGCGGCTCACAAGGTCAGGAGATCAAGACCATTCTGGCCATAGTGAAACCCTGTCTCTAATAAAATACAGAAAATTAGCCAGGCGTGGTGGCATGTGCCTCTAGTCCCAGCTACTCAGGAGGCTGAGGCAGGTCATGGCTTGAACTTGGGAGATGGAGGTTGCATTGAGCTGAGACGGCCTTGTGACAGAGCAAGACTCCATCTCAAAAAAAAAAAATTAGCTGGGTGTGGTGGTGTGTGCCTGTAGTCCCAGTTACTCAGGAGGCTGAAGTGAGAGGATTGCTTGAGCCCAGGAGTTGCTGCACTGAGCCATGATTGTACAACTATACTCCATGCTGGGTGACAGAGCAAGACCCTGTCTGAAACAGACAAGCAAACACAATGTAATAGTGCTTTCCTTGTAAGGTTGTCTTGAGGATTACTTAGAGCAGTGCCTGAAAATAGTGTGTAGAGTCAGTGAGCATTGGCCAGGCATGGGAGTTCACACCTGTAATCCCAGTGCTTTGGGAGGCTGAGGTGGGAGGATCTCTTGAGGCTAGGAGATCAAGACCAGCCTGGGATAGATAGTGAGACTGCATAAAAAGTAAAAATATTAGCCGAGCATGGTGGTACATGCCTGCCCTAGCTATTTGGGAGGCTGAAGCAGGAGGATCGCTTGAGCCCAGGAGCTTGAGGCTTCAGTGAGCTATGATCATACCACTGCACTCCAACCCGAGTGACAGAATGCGACCCTCTTTCAAAAAACAAAAGTGAACATCATCATCATCATCATTATCATTAATCTGTCTCTGATACGTCGAGAAGCACTTGTGCCTGGTAGCTTGGTACCCACAAGAATGTCACAGGTGCTCTTCCTGTTAATGGCTCAGCTCTGCTCATGGGGCAGGTTGGGGACTGCTTTATTCTTGTCGCCACGCTGGTGCTTTTGCCCAAAGTGGGGAACTTACTCAGGCCCGCGCAGTGATCTTAGGGATTTCTTTGCTCAGTGTTTCCAATCTGGTCTGAAATTTGATTCCAGTTTTTAAACTTGTGCTGCTTTCTCTGGGACCCCCTCCAGTCGTATTCTTAGCTGATGGCAAGACCTTCGGAGTACCAGGTGTCTTTCTGCCTGTTGGTTTTCCATTTGTACAAACTCACCCTACTTTTTGGTCTTTCTACAACTTATTTTGTTTCTTCACGCCTGTCTTGCTCCTGACAGCCCACTTAGATTAGGAGTAAGCAGGAACTGAGGGATAGAACAGAGAGACAGTCCTGACCTGCCAGTTCCAGGATCTGTACTCTGCTCCTTCCACCACCCATATGAGCGTACCCAGACTCTCCCACTTGTAATTTTCAACTGTGGCAAAACCTCTCCAGTGAAGTCCCTGCGATGGAACACAACAATGGTCAGACCCGCCGCTCTGTTCCTTTGCTCTTCTGTGCAAAGGACGTGGGGCTGGGGGGCTTCTCTGAGCCTCCTCTCCAGCATGTCAGGGATGTCAGAGTTCATTGTCCACCATGTTTCCCCCTCCTACTCCTCATTTTCTTCATCCAGCTGGTGACACAGGGCAGTGTCCCATTATGGTCCTCACTGGTCCATGGCAGAAATCCTGCATGCCCTGGACGAGGCTTCACTGGCCTTATTTGCCCTTGAAAGTTCAGGATTCTGTTGGGGCTTCTGTCTCTAGAGGAGTACTAACATCAGATAAGTCCTGCAGCGGGTAGCTTGGGGAAGCCCTCAGGCCACTGCATTCCAGATGTCTTACCCGTGCTTGGCCCAGAGACTGCAGAAACAAGGAACGATTGTGCAGGGCACTGAGGGGCTTTCTCCCAGGCCTGGGATGCCTCAGGGTGGGGGCAGGTTTCCATTCAGCCTTGGCTTCTGCTCCCAGCTGGGTATGAAATTGTGACTATAGTCCCCTCCTCCACCTCCTTTGGGGGCCCAGGGAACAAGGCAAGGCACCTGGGGACAGGAGTCTAAGCAGACTCTGGGGTGGGGAAGGGAGACAACAGCAGGTAGGCAGGGAAATCACCTGAAGGAGGCACTGGCAGAGGGACCAGGATACCCTGAAAGAGAACCTCTAGACCGGACCTGCCCAACAGATCATTCTGCAGGGATGGAAATGTTCTATAGCACTTTCCAACTCAGTAGGAACTAAACCTTAAATTTTATTTGATTTTAATTTAATCAGAAGTATCCTCATTGTTTCCATTTAACTGGAATTGTTTTTGGAGACATGGTCTTATTCTGTTGCCCTAGAGGCAAGTGGCACCATCACAGTTCACTGCAGCAAACTCTAGGCCTTAAGTGATCCTCCCACCTCCCCCTCCCAAGTAGCCAGAACCAGACCTGGTTAATTAAACAAATTTTTTTTTTGTAGAGACTGAGTCTCACTGTGTTGCCCAGGCTGGTCTTGAACTCCTGCCTCAAGCTATCTTGCTGCCTAGGCCTCCCAAAATGTTGGGATTATGGGCATGAGCCTCCACATCCCGACAACTTCAATTTGAATAGCCACTCATGGCTAGCAGCTACGGTATTAAACAGCACAGCTCTAAACAGCTCCCAGAAAGAAATGGTGGGGTGTTTTTGAAAGTTTGTCTCTTCCTTCAGAGTCCGCCTGGTGAGGCAGGGGACGGTCATTTCCCCTTCCTCTCAGGAAGGAAGATCTGTCCTCTCTGGCAATTTCTACACTTCACCAGCTCTGGAATCCTGATGTCCCAGGGCCAGCAGGCCCCTGGCCATGTGCCGCCACATCTGGGGCAGTGCTTCCTTACTTCACCTAGCGTATCTTCTGCCCAGCTTTGTAGCACACAGGTACTCACATGCCCCAGTGGATTTTGCCCAGGCTCCTAATGTGGAGGTGGTGGGTTGGTAGGCAAGGTAGAGGCTTTTGCTTCTTTCTGTTACTATGGACATACTGTTTGTGCTTTATTTTTGTTTCAAAGCATTCTGGAAACAGGCCCAATAGGTGCTCCAGAGGTGAGCACACAGGTTCTCAAATATTTATTGGATGTCCAGTGTTTGGAGGAGCCTGAGGCTTGTCTACAGGAACCTCTCTGACTTTGAGAATAAGCACCACAGGCCTCCATCTCTCACACCCAAGAAGACCTTACTGATATTTTTTTTAAATTGCTCTGACTGACCCTTAAGCTGACTTTATTTTCTTTTTTTCTTCTTCTGTGGATTAGAGAAGAGTTGTCATTTATATGAAAAAGAGAACAATGCTTCATTATGCTTATCCCCTCATGTCTGCCAGAGGGGGTGGGGAGGAGAACATAGTGGTTGTGGTGCATTTAGGAGACCCAGAAGTGACCCAAGTCCTGATGAGATTTGGGGTAAGGCTGTGGAGGATTTTGGGAAACCATCCTCAAAGCAGGCTCTTGGCTTTGGGACTTGGGAGAAGCTTGGTAAAGCAGAGGCAGTTTGGAAATACTCAGGGGCCATGAGGAAATCCCCAGCAGCTGAGAGACCTCAGAGAGCCACTGACCTGCTGCTGCTCAGTCAGGTGGTCCCCGCAGTCGGCCGCACCTGCCTGCCTAGTCTTCGTGTATTGACTCTGGGTCTTGGCAGAGAGGACAAGCCCAGGCGTCCATGCTTGGGCTCTGTGCCCGAAATGGTATGGTAAAACCGATGGGGTGTGCCAATGCAGGGACTGGGGGGGTGTAGGGGCTGGGGATGGTGCCAGACCCCCAAGCCTCCTCCGCGACCACTTCTGGGGCAGTGATCTGTGGTTCACTGTTCCATGCCCACTGACCTTCCTGATTGCTTATCCTGGGCCCCTCCCTACAACAGATTCAAGGCGTCTTTTGACCTTGTACTCATATATTCATTCAATAAGCATCAGTTCCTACGTATAGCAGGCATCCATCAATAAGCATTTACTGAATGTCTGCTATGTGTAGGAACTGTTCTAGGTTCTAGGGATAGAGCGGTGATGAAAACAAAGTGGGCGCCTAGTTTATCCCTGCCTCTTCTTGCCCTGCGCATCCTGGGGAGACGAGAGGCCATCTTGCCGCCGCAGCTCCCTCGGGCCAGAGCTCCCCCGGGACGCCTCCTAGGGGCGGGGCCCGGAGGCCGGCCTGGCGGAGGTGAAAGCCCGCGGCCTGGGTAGAGCGGGAGTATTGATGAGAAGGGGGCGGCCGCCCTCTGCCGGACACCAGTGGGACTGCAGGGCGGAGCTTCCGGGGCTCCAGGCGCATGTGTCGGGCCTGGCCTTGCCCCCTTAGCCCCGCCCAGGCGGGCTGTGGGGCTAACGAGGGAAGTGCAGGTCGTGACGGACGCCTGGGACTGACTCCGCCATCACAAACCCTGATCCATACGGAAGGTGCTGAGTGGCTGGGGCGACCCTGGGCGTGCACCGTTGGTCACTCCAGGTTTCCTCTCAGCCCTCCTTCTCCTTCCTGAGACCATCCCTAGGCTTCTTCAAGGGAGTCTGCCCTCTAACACTTCAGAATCTACTGGCCATCGACACCCGGTAGAATTTAATAAAAAATCTTGGCACCTCAATACCAATCACCGTCTCCTAACACTGCTGTTTCACACAAGATGAGATTTTGTAACACACAAACACAAAGGAATAAAGGAGAATTCTTCCCAAGAAAGGGAAGGCACTCTGTGCTGGCATTTTCTTTGAGACAGGTGTAGACACTAGCACTGGCCCTAGGGCTGGTGCTGAGGACCTCTGAAGTGATCATCCAGGAAGTGCACCTGCCATCCTAGTGGTTGGGCCCTCCCACCCCAAGGGCAAGTGCTCCAGGCCAACAGGACTCTCCCCAACTTCCCTAAATAAGGAGTTCTGTTAGTGACACTTTACATGCGGCAAATTTAATTTGTAATACAAGGATCATATAATTAGTACCCATTTATGGCAACGGTGCTTATAAATTTTTTTTTTTTTTTTAGAAGTTTTGATTTATAGAGGAACTAGAGGGACAAATGGGGTCAGGGAAGTATTCTTTTGTTAGGTTATATTTTGTTGAGATACTCCCAAGCTTGAAACCTTAGCACCTTCCCTTCCTTTTCTCAATATCCACCCCTACCTGCTTGTGCCCATTTCCCATCCTCCCACAAAGAGTCACCAAGTCCAGCTTATTTCTCTTGCATCACCCTCTCTTCTCCACCGACTGCCAGAATCCTAGGTAGACCCTCCTAATCTCTCATCTGGCATCACCTTTTACCTCGACTTCCTTTTTTTTCTGGTCATCAGGCTACAGTGCAGCAACATGGTCATAGCTCACTGTAACCTATAACCTTGAACTCCTGGGCTCACGATCCTCCCACTTTAGCCTCCCAACTAGCTGAGACTACAGGTGCACCCGTGGCTAATTTTTAAATGTTTTGTAGATGGGGTGTCTCTGCGTTTCCCAGGCTGGTCTTGAACTTCAGGTCTGAAGTGATCCCCTCACCTCTGCCTTCCAGAGTTTTGGGATTACAGTTGTGAGCCACTGTGCCTGTCTACCTTGACTTTCTAATGTTCTTTCACCTTCTAGCCTCCTTTCTCTTCCTCTTGCATCCTGTTAGCTCAGATTTTTTTTAAGGCAGTGTCTCTTACTCTGTCATTCAGGCTGGATTGCAGTGGTGTGATCACGACTCACTGCAGTCTTGACCTTCCCTGGGCTCAGGTGATCCTCCCACTTCAGTCTCCCAAGTAGCTGGGACCACAGGCATGCCACCGTCACGCCCAGCTAATTTTTGTGTTTTTTGTAGAGACGGGATTTCACCATGTTGCCCAAGCTGGTCTTGAACCCCTGAGCTCAAGCAATCTGCCTGCCTTGGCCTCCCAAAGTGCTGGGATTATAAGAATAAGCCACATGCCTGACCTGCTCAGCATTCTTAAAGCACAGGTTAAATCATGCCCCGTTACTCTCCAGAAACTTGTTGTGCATCCCACTGTTTTCCAGGCAGGTGGTGGTGTGTAAGGAGCCAGGCTCTGAGTTCAAATCATCTGGCCAGTCTTAACCCCTGTAAACCCCGCTTCCCCATTCCACAATTCCCCTTTTCATTACCTAGCAGGGTTTTGAGAGGAAAACCAGCAGCACTGTGCCTGGCCATGGCAAGTACGAGGTGTGTGCCTTCCTGTTACTTAGACTACCCACCTTGCTTTCATCTCAGGTAGAGCTCTTTCAGTTGCAAGCAACAGAAAGCCCAGCTCAACTGGCTTAAAAAGAAGATACGCATTAGCACCAATATCTGAAAAGTCCAACAGTAGAACTGGCTACAGGCCCAGCCTTATCTGGAAACATTATCAGTGTGACTAGGACCTGACCTTTTCTGTCTCTCACCCCATCTTCTAGGCAGGCTTGATCCTCAGAAAAGTAATGGCAAAATGTTATAGCCCTAGGTTCAAGTTGTGTGGAAAGAGAAGTATAACTCTGAATAATCCCAAAGGTTCATTATATGTCCTTGAAACTGTTTGGGTCACACAGCCTCCATGAACCTATGGCCTGAGGATGTGATATTCTTATTGGCCAGGGCCAAGTCATGTGCTGGGGTGGGTCCCCAGAGGGAAACTGGGGTGCTATAATCAGAGGATGGAGGAAATGGAGGAATGGGTGGCCAGCAGCAGAAATAACACGTCCACTACAGCACACACCTGCTTGATTTGAGACCCAGCTTCCTTCCCAGCTTTAATCCCTCCTTGCTTTCCCTATATGTGTCATATGTTTCTTTCAGACTTACTGTTCACATCTCATGCTTTCCCACCTCTTTGCCTTTTATTTATTGTATTGTATTTTTTTGAGACAGAGTATTGCTTTGTTGCCCAGGCTGAAGTGCGGTAGCGCTATCTCAGCTCACTGCAACTTCTGCCTCCCAGGTTCAAGAGATTCTCCTGCCTCAGCCTCCCAAGTAGCTGGGATTACAGGTGCCCACCACCATGCCTGGCTATTTTTTTTTTTTTTATTAGTAGAGACAGGGTTTCACCATGTTGACCAGGCTGGTCTCAAACTCCTGACTTCAGGTGATCCACCCACCTCAGCTTCCCAAAGTGCTGGGACTACTACTGGTGTAAGCCACCATGCCCGGCACCTCTTTGCCTTTTCTTACACTACTTTTTCACCCTGGAATTCTCTTCCTACCTCATTGTCACATTATAACTTCTCTCCTTCATTGGCCTAGCTCCAAGCTGTCTGTAAGCTGTCTGCCTAATTCCCTAACTGGAACAGATCTTTGCCTCTGAACTTCCCTAGATGGTTCCTGATGTCCCTGTTGGAGCACTGAGCACATTCTGACTTGAATTTTAATTCTCGGGGTACCTTTGTCATCCCCTCTGCTGTTCTGTACATTTTTTGAAGTCAGAAGTATTTAGTTGAAAACAAGAACTAAATCATCTTCTTTCACTCAGTCCCTCAAACGTGCCTCATACTGTCTCTGAGCCGGACCCAGTGCTAGGTGAGTGCTGGGGTACAGCAATGAGCAACACACAGCGTCTGCTTCAGGAAGCTCAGTCAGTGGTGGGATAGCTGAAAAAGAAGCAGGCACTGTGCTTCCCCACAGTGTTCACCTTGAGGTATTACAGTTCACGGCTAGTTGAATAAGTGAACAACTTCCTCCAGCCCTCAGAGCCTCTTACCTGGCCTGCCCCCAGCTCTGCCAGGCCACTCTGCCTGGTCAGGTGCCTGAAACAGAGCCAAGGACCTTAAACTCACCCACGAGCAGTTGAAGTTGTCACCTCACGGGAAGATCCCCTTGTTCCTCACTCTGTTCCAGCCCACTTATTGCGCAGGCACCGTTCAGATCAGTCGGCTAAATCCATATGGATTTTCCTGGAACACCTGTTGTGTGCCTCGTGCTGGGGAATGGGATGGGATATAAAGGAAGTAGGAAGTGGTCCCAGCTCTCCAGGGAGAGGAGGCTTAAACATTCAACACAAATCGATTATCATTCAGAACATTAGTTATGCTGTATAGTCATGGCATGTGGACAGTACACTTCAATAAATTCAACTATATGGTTGTGTAAGAAACTATATTACTGTAGTCTAAAATTATAAAAATTATATTTTGTGTGTTTTTGCTATAGGCCATACATGGCTATTATGCTTTCCTGCAGCTATATTCTATCAAATGGCATACCCAAAAACCATGTGTACAATACTTTGTGAGTAGTTTAGGGGGATTTTCAGGAATTTTGGACTAGATTCTATTTTTGCCTTACATGCTGACTTTAGAATCTAACCCCTTATAGTGTGTGATTCCACTGTATATAATAGAGTAACGTATTGAGTATAACCAAGAACTGTATGTATGTGATATGTTTAGGTGTAGCCAGTGAGTGCTATGGTTTATAATAATAATGATATTAATAATTTAATAACTATAATTTTCCAGGCTGCATGTCAGTTGCTTTATATGTACTGTCTTTTCTATTCTCACAACAGCCCCTTAAGGTAGATATCAGGCTATTTTAAGGCCAAAAAAATGGAAACTCTAAGAAGCCAAGTAACTTTTCCTTAGGTCAGACAGCAAGAAAGAGGCTGAGATTCAGACCCAGGCGTGTCCAGCTGCCAAGTCCACGTTCTTTGTATTGCTGGGTGGGTCTCGGGTTTCAGGGAATGCTTTATAAAGGAGTCGAGATGGGCCTGGAGAGATGGGGAGGGTCGGCCAAGGTGGAGACACATTCATAGGGAATGGCTCTGGTGGTGACAAGGGCAGGCAAATGAGGGAGAGCTAGGCTGGCTGAGAAGAGGGAGAAGAGACTAGAAAAGTGGAAGGGGCCAGATTATAGATTCCGGCTGTCCTTGGAGGCAAGCTGAAGGGCTTGGGGTGGCCTGGCTGGCTGTGGGAGTGCCCACATGACCCCTGGAGCCATCACTTAGGCTCATTGAAGACACAGACCATGCCCTGAGATTGCACCATGCTTTGAGCAGCGGAGGGACTAGCTGTGGTTGCATGTGAAGCTGAGTGGAGACAGGCACACCGACAGGCGAGTGACAGCTGATGGCCTAATAAGGCAGGGGACAAAAGAATTAGAAAGCAGACATATGGCAACAAAGGGTGTCTGGCCTTCCTAATACAGGCATATCCGAGGCTTCATGGTGGTGCCTAAGATGGACTGCTACCCTTGGAGAGAGGCTGGGGCATTGGTGGGGCAGAAGCCAAGCTCTGTAACCAGGCCAGGAAATTGGGAGTCATCATGGTGGAGGTGGCGTGCCCTTCGGTACGGGATGGAGCAGAAATGGATTGGGTTCAAGAAGGAAGGCTCAGAGTTTGAGATCTTTGAGAAGAATTTGGAGTGTTATACTTAAAAAAAGCAGGGTGTATGTGTTTGTTATTTTTAGGATTATAAATAGTATAGAATTTAGAAAATGACTTAAATATTTTATCCCTTATAAAGGGTAGGCTCCAGTTACCTGGAAATTTTGCTTACAGTGCCTCATTTTTTCCCCATTTATGATTATAGGTAGATACTTAATTAAAATGTATTGAGGCTCACGCCTGTAATCCCAGCACTTTGGGAGGCTGAGGCAGGTGGATTGCTTGAGCCCAGGAGATTGAGACCAGGCTAGGTAACATGGGGAAATGCCATCTGTACAAAAAAAAAAAAAAATACAAAACTTATAGGGTGGCATGGTGGCGCATGCCTGTGGTCCCAGCTACTAGGGAAGCTGAGGTGGGAGGATGGGCTGAGCCTGGGAGATGGAGATTTCAGGGGGCCAAGATAGTGCCACTGCACTTCAGCCTGGGCAAAAGCAAGACCCTGCTTTTTTAAAAAAAAATATTGAAAATGAATGTGCTGGGCACTGTTCTCAGAGCTGTGTATGTACTAATTCTTTTAACCCGTGTAATAACCTCACTTGGTAGGTACTGTGATTTTCCTATTTTACAAATGAAGAAATTGAAACACAGAGGCTGGGTGTGGTGGCTCACACCTGTAATCCCAGCACTTTGGGAGGCTGAAGTGGGCGGATCACTTGTGGTCAGGAGTTCGAGGCCAGCCTGGCAAAAATGGTGAAACCCTGTCTCCACTAAAAATACAAAAATTAGCTGGGTGTGGTGGCACACACCTGTAATCCCAGCTACACAGGAGGCTGAGGCACAAGAATCACTTGAACCTGGGAGCCGAGATAGTGCCACTGTACTCCAGTCGACAGAGTGAGTTGAGACTCCATTTCAAAAAATAAAATACAAATGAAAAGACACAGAGAGGTCAAATTGTGTAGTTTATTATATGGAAGGCCATGTGGCTCTGGAGGTCTCACTCCTAACCATGGTATGCTGTGAATCATTCCTTTGAAGCAGTGCTTCTCAGACTCGAAGGTGCCTCAGCACCACCTGGAAGCCTAGTTAAACACAGATGCTGCACCCCATATCCAGAGTTCTTGAGTCAGCAGGTCTGGGTGGGGTCCCTAGAATTTGCATTTCCAGCAAGTCCCCAGGGGGTGCCAGTGCTGCTGGCCTGAGAACTTTGAGAACCAAAGCCCTTTCACATACATTATGTACCAGTTCCATACTGGTTGTGTAAAAGAGTCAGTACAGGTGTAATCCTCATTTTACAGATAAGGAAAATTTAAGTCACCTGCCTGTGTTCACACAGCTAAGTCATTCACTCACTCACTCATTTAACAAATGGACATTTCTGTGTTAGGCCTTATGCTGGCCTTAGAGACTTGCCATTCTCAGCCTTGGCTACATGTAAGAATCACCTGGGGAGCTTTAATTCATAAAAAAATTCCAGTGCCCAGGCCTCCCTCCCAGGCCAATTATATCAGAAACTGAGAGGGAAAGGGTGGGCTCCAGGCATCAGTATTTTTTTTCAAGTTTCCCAGTAGATTTCAGTGAGCAGCTGAGGCTGGAACCTTTTGCTAAGTAGGCGCTAGAGATGCACCTGTGACAATGCACGTGCTTCCGAAGGGCCAGATGCTCCCCCTGGGGACACTGCTCACTCCCTAGAGAGCAGGGACAGAAGCACTGGGTTCTAATAGCCTGAGTATGTGACTGTATGATGATGGGACTTGGACAGTGCATGGCAGGTAGGAGGCAGAGCTGGGTTTTCGTCCTCTCTGGCAGTGCTTACCAATCTTTTCATGGAGAAAGTCAGATGAATGACAGGGCCAGTGGCCCTTAGAGCTGGCCAGGGGCAACAAGCATGGGATGTATGCCAGACTGGCGGTTCTGTATCCGGGCTTCCTAGCACCACCACCACCCCCTGCTTTTTCTTTTTCCTGAAGAGGAAGAGGGAGGCAATGACTGTTTCCTTTTTTCTGCAGAGCTGACAGTTTCTGAAGCTTGCACTCCCTCTCTTTTGGCCCCTTCCCTTTCTGTTCCCCAGCTCCCATTTCAGCCTCTGGGGGTCCCTAGTTCTGGTCTAGGCATCCGTGGTGCTAACTGGAGAGCCAGGCCAGGATTTCTCTTCACAAGGAACACTGGCTTTTCACAGGCAGCCATCACTCATTGGCCAGACACCCATGACTTCCTCTGTCTGCAGGGCTGAGGCCTACCCCACCCTCCCCACTGTGCAGTCCCTGGCGTGTGAGGAGGAGAGAGAGATGTAAACGTAGAGAGTGCAGTTGATTCTCTGCATGCCCCCCTGTGCTGATGGCAGTGGGGCAGTAAGTGGGCCTGCCCCTGTGGGTCTCTGCTCCTGCCAGACCTTATAGGACTGCTCTGTGGCTGCTATGTGGGCACAGTGTGCAGTGGGCCCTGTGCGTTGTCTTGGATGTGATGTTAGTGGCTGTCTTGGCCTCTGCCGCAGTAATTAAGTGGCTGAGGTAGGCCTATGATTTGCATGTTCTCAAGAATACTGTGCTGATTGAATGTTCATGTATGCTGGTGTGTGCGCGTGTGTGTGTATGTGTGTGTGTGTGTGTGTACATGTACGTGAGTCTACATGAGTGCGCATGTGCTTGTCTCAAGCTTGGCCTGTGGGGCCGGGGGCTGCAGGTCTCAAATTCCTCTGCTATTTTTAGGAGCCATATCAGCCCAGCTGTCCCAGAGCCGGGGTGTGTGTGTCCATAGGAACGTCCCACCCTCCCTGTCCTTGCCCTAACCCCCCAACACTGCCTGCCCTCCACCCTAATGGCTTTATCCTAAGAGCCTTCTCCTTCTCCACACACATTGCTGTATCACCCTCTCCCTCCTGGCATACCTGATACCCGCAGTCCTCCGGGCCACTGGCTCCAACCAGGGCTGGGCAGCTTGGAACGGGAGGGGCTGAGAGAGGGCGGGGAACTGGGCGGGGCCGATCTTGTGCTATTTTGAGCTGCTAACGGAGCAGGAGCAGCATCAGAGCGGAGTCTCCTTGCTCTGAGCTGCTCCTGGCCGGGCCATGCGGGTGAGTGTCCCTTTGACCCCCCCACCCCGGAGATGTCTCAGCTTCCTCATGCTGTTTCCTCATTTAGGAAAGGAGGGACCTTTCTGTGATTTCCCCAGATGTCGCCGAAGTAGATGGGGAGAGGGGGTGGGGCTGCCTTGGGACTCAGCTCTCCGGAGCTTCTTGGTGAGAAGGGAGTTACTCAGCCCCGGAAGCCTCAAAGAAGGGAGTTACCCAGACCCGGAAGCCTCAAACCCCTCTGTGGCTAGGAGCAGGGCATCCTGGGCTTAACTCCTGACTTCAGGAGGGGCACTGTCTTCTGTTTCCTGGGTTGCTTCCACCTCCCAGCCTGTGACACACCTTCTGGCCAACCATTAGTGCTTTTTTGGCCTTCATTCCTTAGAACGCTGTTTTCTTCAAAGCCGCAGCTCCCAGCACCAGGATCTTCAGCAGTCTTGCCCCTGCTTCGTTGCCGGTATAGCTCTCTCCCCTCTTCCTCCTTGAGAGGGGATAGGCCTTGGAGTTGTCAGGGAGCAACCCTTCTCACTGTCCCCAAGAGTAGTCTCAGCCTAGCCACCTCCATTGCTTGCACAGAACACTTGCAAGGGGCACAGATGGCATGTCAGGGATGCCCTGACTGGTCCTAAGTCTCTCTTTGAGTAGAGATTACTCCAGAGAAGTAAGTTCCTTAAAAAAGAAAGTGAGGAGAGACATAGCTGCTCCCAGTCCTTTCTGTTCCCCCGACTCTACCCCTCCCAGCCCAAGGGTAAGGTTTTCAGTGTGTCAGCAGTTGGCAGAGTGCGTGGGCTGGCCTGGTGTGGAGGTGCATCAGGAGCCTGAGATGTGCCCGTGAGCACTTGTAGCTCTCTGTGCTCAGGACTGCCCTGCCTCAGCCCTAAACTGGCACCAGGGCTGAGGTGTGTGGGCAGTATGCCTGGGGGTGGGGGAGATGTCAGAGAGAACTCCTGAGAGATGGGTGCTTCCTGGTCTAGCTTACTCTCCCCCAGCCACCCCTGAGCCACTAGCACCGGGCCTCAGATTCAGGGCCATGCACAGTGATGTCCAGGCAGACAGCAAAGTGCCCTGCAGAGGGGCAGGGAGCATCCCCAGGGAAGGGAGGCCTCTAGTAGGTCCAGTCGTTGGAGGAGGCAAGCCAGACCCTTCTGCAACTGCAGTTGCGGCAGGAAGCCATTCCAGTGCACCTGCTTCCTCTGGGCTGGCCTGCAATGAGGCGGGTGCCTGGCTGCTTTCTGTTCCGCCCTGGGGCTGGGGATGGCTCTGGCTGGAGGCAGGACTGCAAGGGCCAGGTTGTCCCTGCCAAGCTCATCTCCCCCTCCTCCTCTGTCTGGCAGTGTGGCCTTCAGTTCATTCCCTAGAGAGCTTCCCTTCTTCTCAAGCAGTTCCATGTAAAGCATATTCAGGTCGGTGGGTGGAGGGGTGGGTCCTCATTTGAAACCCCTGCTTTCCTCCCAAGCTGCTGTTCTGGCAGCTGATGTCGAAGGACAGCAGTGCAGGTGAACCAGGGGAGGTGGCAGGCAGGGTGTGCCTTCATCCCTTCAAGTGAGCTGTGGAGGTCTCTCGCTGGAGACCTGAGTGTGAGTCCCAGATCTGCCACTTGCTGCTGGGAGGCTTTGGGCAAGTCACCTGACCTTCGGAGCCTCTTTTTGCTCATTTGTAAAGTAACAGTAACACAGTCACACTAGTATCTATTTCAGAGGGATGTTGTGAGGATCAGATGAGATGATTCATGTGAAGGATTCAGCACAGTGCCTGACACATAGCAAATGCTCAGTAATGATTAACTCTTTTTTACTGTTATACTATTATTTCTTCCCTTCTCCTTTATTCCTCCCATCCCCCTCACCCCCAGTCCTTAGATAAGTTGGTGCTAGGTTGGTACTGGCAGGAAGAAGTCTCCTGAGAGCTACCCTCTGTGCCTCCGAATGGGAAAGGAGAGGGAGGAGAGGAGAATGCCCTGCCTCTTGGTCCTTAGAAGGAGAAGCCCTGGGTGTGTGAGTGCTGGCAGAGGCAGTAAGGTGGGGAACTGGCCTCAGCCACCAGCCACGTCTTGGCTTCCTCTGGGCACTCTCTCTCGAGGGTTACCTTCTGCTCTCAAGTGCTTGTAGTATGCAGATGTCTGGCATGGATGCTTGAGCCTCGATGTGGTTGCCGGGCATTCTGGGCCTGAGGGGGCTGCCTGAGGTGTGGCAGCATTCTCCTAGGAGCATTTGTGCCCCATTCCCTCCTGTGAGGAGCACACAGGATGCAGGTTAAGATCAGGGGGCTCTGCTGGCATGGTGGAGGGAAAACCCCACCTGGCACTGCTCCCTGAGCATCAGAAGCGTTCCCGGGATGAGGTTTGACAGTCCCTCAGCATACTTCTTGGATTTCTCCTCTTTGAGAACAAATGCTTCTAGCTATTATCTTCTTTGCTTTTTCTTTTTCTATTGACTATTTAGCCATCTTCACAATAAAAATAAGCAGTAAATAACAAATATATAACACAATAAATACCAAGTGTTCCTATTCTGCCTAATTTGCACAGTTTATAAGACTATTATGATCACTGTTTGTATACTATTTGAGTTCTAGTTTTTTTGATTGATGTTATTTTATGTGGAGATTTCCATATGGTTACATTGTCCACACATTTTTCTATTTAAATGGCAATAGAAGAACGGGTTGCACCTAACCATTTCCTAATTCTAGGCATTTAGGCTGTTTCCAATCTGGAGCTGTTACATAGAGTGCATCTATAAAAGTCTGTATTTTTTTTCTTTCTCTTTCTTTCAAGTCAGCTCATTGGACATACATTCCTGAAGATGGAGTGGCTAGACCAGAGGATGATGTGTTTTGTGGCTGTTGTTCCACAAAGAGCTACTAAGCAGTTTCAGTGTCCTTGCCCTCCCTCTAACACAGGCACTGAGTTTACTATGTATTTATTGGGAGTATGTTTAGAGATTATACCTCCCTTGTTTGTACCATGTCCCTGGGAATCAGAATGGGCAAATGTTGTTCTCTGTAGTTTACATTTGGGGAAGAGATTAGATGGGAATAAGAGGTTTGTGCAGAGAACCCCTGTCCCATTACTCTCATGCAGCTAACATTTATTAAGTGCCTACAGTATGATGGGTAAGTCCTGCTCAGGGGTGAATCACAGTCCAGGATGACAAAGACACACAAACAGCTCCCCAAGATCCATTCTGGTTGTGGATCCCAGCTCTACCACTTACTAGTTGTGGGGCGCTAGGCAACCCACTTTCTTTATTTCCTTATCTAGAAAGTGGGTTGTGAGGATTCAATGAAGAGACCTGTGTGAAGTGCCTTCCCCTGTGCCTGGCTCATAGTAAGTGTTCAGTGAGTGTTGGTTTCTCTTGCTGTCCCTCAAGGGAAGAAGTCAGAAGTGCCACAGAGGGAGTAGGTGGGCAGGGCTGCACAGAGTGGCAGAATCATGCTGGGGTCTCCCTTTTTGCAAGTCCATAAACTCAATTTGGAAAGTTGCACATTAGTAAAACACACGGTGAATCCGTGCTTTGGCCTGACCAGATCTGCTGAACCTTCACGCTGATGAAGTTTATCAACCAGATTTGGCTACCAAGGATGATGCCTGCCTGACGTACCAGAAAAGGTTGGCTAAGGAAGCAGCACAGGCTTTGGAGGCAGACCAATGTGGGTCGAAGTCCGAGTTCCCCCACTTAACTAGCTTTGTGACTTAATCTCTTTCTGAGTCTTTTCCCTCATCAATAAAATGGGAATCATAATAATTCCTATATCACCAATCCTCAGATTGTTGTAAGATTTACATTAGAAAATAAATGTTGAATAACTTGTTTAGGGCCCATCTCATTGTAGGTATTCAATATTCAGTAATGTTGCTGGAAGTAGCTGAAATCTCTAGAGAGAGAGAACAGGTCATTGGTCTGGCACAGTGGCTCACGCCTGTAATCCCAGCACTATGGGAGGCTGAGGCGGGTGGATCACCTGAGGTCAGGAGTTCAAGACCAGCCTAGCCAACATTTCTATTAAAAATACAAAAATTAGCCAGGTGTGGTGGTGGGCACCTGTAATCTCAGCTACTCGGGAGGCTGAGGTAGTAGAATTGTTGGAACCCAGGAGGCGGAGGCTGCAGTGAGCTGAGATTGTGCCATTGCACTTCAGCCCAGTTGACAACAACGAGACTTCGTCTCAAAAAAAAAAAAAGAGAGAGAACAGATCAGGGAAGAGAGGCCTTAGATCTCAACACCCTTGTTCCAGAGAGCCATTTGTTCCCAACTCAGATATTGCTACCATCTTTAAGGCCTGAGTTCCTTACCTATTCTGTATTGGATAAGAGCAACCTGATATTGTTTTTTTAAAATTTTTTGTGGGTACACAGTAGGTGTATATACTTAATGGGATATATATGTGTATATACATATGTGTGTGTGTGTGTATAATACACTCCGTAATGGAGTATTGCAATCTTGGCTCGCAGCCTCTGCCTCCCAGACTCAAGTGATCCTCCCACCTCAGCCTCCCCAATAGCTGGGACCCCGTCCCCAGTTAATTTTTTGTGTTTTTGGTAGAGACAGCATTTCGCCATGTTGCCCAGGCTGGTCTCAAACTCCTGAGCTCAAGCAATCCACCCACTTCAGCCTCCCAAAGTGCTGGGATTACAGGCGTGAGCCACCATGCCCAGCCCATGAGATGTTTTGATATGGGCACGCATTGAGAAACAAGCACTTTGGCTGGGTGCTGTGGCTCATGCCTGTAATCCCAGCACTTTGGGAGGCTGAGACAGGCAGATTACAAGGTCACAAGATTGAAGCCATCTTGACCAACATGGGGAAACCCTGTTTCTACTAAAATACAAAAAATTAGCTGGACGTGGTGGCCCTTGCCTGTAGTCCCAGCTACTTGGGAGGCTGGGGCAGGGGAATTGCTTGAACCCAGGAGGTGGAGATTGCAGTGAGCCAAGATCGCACCACTACACTCCAGCCTGGCGACAGAGACTGTCTCACACACACAAAAAAAGAGAAACAAGGACATCATAGAGAATGGTTCTCCACCTCCCAAGCATTTATCCTTTGAGTTATAAACAATCCAGTTACAAGATAACTTGCTCTTGATCTGAAGCAAATCTTAGTTGAAATTCAGTGATAAGGAAGGGAGGAAAACTCTCCAGGCCATTCTGCATAAAAGCCACAGAGAAAATTTCCTCTGGGGAGAGCCCCACATCTGTGTTAGAGTAATGCTCATAGGAACAGATGATGCAAAGGAACAGGCATGGGTGGAAATGGCCCGGTGTCCTCACAGCCTGGGTCGGGTGGGACCTCCCTGGACAAGTAGGAAAACTTGAACAAGAGATCAAAGATCAAATAAGTTAATTACACTAACAAACATGAAGTCCCTAACACATTAACTGAATAATAAAACAGAAGTCAACAAAGCAAAATAAAAACAATTAATTGAAAACAAAACATTTTCTAATTTTTAACTATTAATTTGTGATAAGTAGTTATAAGAATGAACCAGTTCTTAAACTCCACTGAATTGTACTGATTCTTTGGATGAGGCCTCTCCCTGGACTGAGGCAGATTCTGACTTATTTTTCAAGAGGCCCAGCTCTGGTTTCTAATCCACAGATTGACAGTTTTGCAGTTCTCCAGGCCTCTGGCCCCAGGTAATTGTGTGTTACAGCTGGAAGGCAAAGTTGTTGGATCCTGAGGCAGCTTCCTCAATTCCTCTCCTAGGTCACAGGCCCACAACTTCTACTATATTAAGGGTTTGAGTGCTGGCCGGGTGTGGTGGTTAACACTTGTAATCCCAGCACTTTGGGAGGCTGAGGCGGGTGGATCACCTGAGGTCAGGAGTTCAAGACCAGCCTGACTAACATGGTGAAACCCATCTCTACTAGAAGGGTATGGTGGCACATGCCTGTAATCCCACCTACTTGGGAGGCTGAGGCAGGAGAACTGCTTGAGCCCAGGAGGTGGAGGTTGCAGTGAGCTGAGATCACGCCGTTGTACTCCAGTCTGGGTGACAGAGCGAGACTCTGTCTCAAAAAGAAAAAATTAATAAATAAGAGTTTGAGTGCCTCTCCCCGTGTAGACTCCTAAGATGCCAGACATAGAGAGGCTTTGAGCTATTATCTAGACTAGTCAGGCCCTAATTCTTCAGGGAGACCCAGAGAGGCAAAGTGGCTTATTCGAAGCACACAGCTTCACTTTAGGACACCAAGGTGGGCGGATCACTGAGGTCAAGAGTTCAAGACTAGTTTGGCCAACATAGTGAAACGCTGTCTCTACTAAAAATACAAAAATTAGCAGGGCCTGGTGGTGCATTCCTGTAATCCCAGCTACTCAGGAGACTGAGGTGGGAGAATCACTTGAATCCGGGAGGCAGAGGCTGCAGTGAGCCAAGATGGCACCATTGCACTTCAGCCTGGGCAACAGAGCAAGACTGTGTCTCAAAAAATGAAAACAAAGCACACAGCTTCCAAGAGTAGGAAGTTCTATGTTCTGTGTCTACCTGCCTTCATTTTTTTCCTTTAATATTTTATTCCTTACTCCAATACCCTTTTGAGTTTTGTAATCCTTCCTTCTCCACTCCATCCCTTCTTTCCTTTCCCCTTGTTGCCCACAGCATTTGTCCTGGCAGATTCTGACCTTTAGGAAGACTCTGAGACCCTGAAAGACCCTGCCCCTCATTTCTTCTCTGACCCAGGGTACAGGTTACCTTCAGCGCCATGGCCTTTTCATCAAGGTTTGCCTTCTGGGAACAAAAGGAAAGTTGGATTTTAGAATCTTTATGTTTTTCCTGTGTGCTTGGCATGTTGTGTCTGCAGGCAGGAGACTGGCTTGTGGGAGAGGGAGCTTTGGAAGCTAGAGATGGACTGGGGCACGTGTGTATAATTGGTGGTGCGGGGGGAGAATGACGGGGGCTGGTGAACTCCCTATTCTGGCTGGATGGGATCCTGTGCTGAGTCATGCTCCTCCCCTTAGCCCCACCTCTGGTAAGGTGAGCTGCCTTTTGTCCCGCTGCTGGTGTCCCTCTGGGTTAACCCCTCCATACCCTTCCCACCACCCTGCTGCTTTGACTCACCCCTGGAACGTGGGCTGCTGTGGAGAGACTGCTGGAACTGGGTATTCCTGAGCCTGGGGGCTGCAGTGGGTAGGAGGACAAGGGGCTGAGGGTGGGGAGTCAGGCCAGTTGGCCACCTGCGTCCAGAGGGTGATTCAGGCTGCAGACTTGGGAGTGCCTGTGTGTGTGCCTTTGTGCATGTGCGCAGTCCCCAGCTGGGCAGTGACCTACAACAGCCAGAGCCCTTCTGGCGGGGAGGTAGCGGTGAGTCAGCCTGACACTAAATCCAGAGCTGAGCTCAGAGCTGGGCCCAGTGTTCCAGACGCTTGGGGGGCACCCAGTATTTTCCCTAATGCCACACCTTGGGGAAAACACTTGGGGACCCAAACTTGAGCCACTGGAGGGAGGACAGGTTTGGAGCTGGTGAAGAGCAGAGTGGACTTGGAATCTGGGCCACCCCGGAACCCGAGCTAACAGCACTGTGCACAGTAATGAGTGTGTCTGTGTGGTTTGCGAACACTTGTCCCCCCACTAACCTATGTGACCCGGAGCTACTGCATGGTGTGATTCCTGGGGGAGGGAGCAGGGAGAGTGATAACTTGGTGGGCAGCAGGAGGCACAAACCTAGACCCTCTCCTCACTCTGTCCACCAGCCCTTCCCTTTCTCTGCTCCGATTTCAATTCTTAAAAGAAGTAAGCTTCACTCTTGTCGATATTTGCCGTTTCCACCCATCCTCCGCATTGTAAACTAACTGTGAAGCTTGAGCCTGTTGCAAATAGCTCTGTGGACAAGAGGCAGCTTTAAAACTGCAGCGGCCATCACACCGGCCAGTGCCCCTGGTACTGCTAATTTGAGTTCAAAATTAGCCACAGAGCCTGATGGAAATTGGAGAGTCCCCCCAAATGGATCATATAAATGATTCTGGATGTTTCTAAGGATCTTTTCCCTTAGGAATCAAGGACTTCTTGCCATGCTCCTACCCGTGATGTGCTGGGAAGGGGAGGCACGCTGAGGAGGGGGTAGGGTTGGTAGCAGGGCTGTCTTCTTCCTGAAGTTCTAGTTGACTCAGGAAAGAGGAGAAATTAAATCCACCAAGACTGCCTGAGCTTTTGGAGGGAGAGTTACTGGTGAGGTGGAAAGGAGAGGGCTCTTTTAAACTTGAGACCCAGCCCCTCTAACTCTATTGTGAGCCAGTTTCTGAACTGAAAGAACCTTCAGAGCTTCCACTTCATCTGCCCTTTTTCCAGATGTGTGACAGTATCTACTGTTTCCGTGCCTCCACTCCTCCCCTCTGACTCAGGCCAGCCAGCTCCTGGGTTGTAGCACATATCCCCGGCCACAGTGTCCAGAGCTTAGCATCTTTCCTTCCTCCTTACCCCACCCCTAATTCAGAGTTCCCTCCCTCGGCTGCAAGGTTGGCAGTTTTGTGGGTCTGAGGTTGGGAAAATATCTGGCCTCCTAAATCTCCACCTCTGCCCCACTCCCAGCCTCCAGCAAGAGCTCAGCTGAGCTGAGAGAACTGTGGAGGACCAAGAAGCAAGCCAGAGCCCGCCCCAACCTTCACCTTCAGATAGGGGCCAACCTTCACCCTGCCCCAAATGCTGCTGGCCCACCAGGCACCCATGCTTTTACCTCCTCAGTCACTAGATCAGGGGCTTTTTTTCAAACCACTTCTTGTCTGAGGTGGGGATGACTCCTGTAGTTTGGATGAGTTAAATTAGCTGGCTCTTCCTATCCACCACGAAACCAAAACCATGATGTCACTGTGGGTGGACCTCTTTAGACAGCCCCCCAAGTGGGCAAAGTGGCTAGTCTGGTCGCTGAGGGCAAGACTACTTGGCTTTCACCCCCACAGAGACTCTTCATTCTCGAAGTCATCACTGAACAGTTCTGATTCTAGGATAGGATAGCTCTTGCCCAGGTCCCCTTGCCCCGGTATTCCTAAAGACTCAGGAGCTCTGCTGCTTAGCGGGAGGTAGGCCCCTTGAATGTTCCCTCCCTGTGCTTTTAGTGCTGGGTCCCCAGCCTTGACCTGCCAGTGACTTATTCACCTGCTCCCTCAGGTTAAAGAGGAGGACAAAACTCTGCCAAAGCCTGGCCCTCCTGGCAAAGAGGAAGGGGCTGTAAGTGCATCCCTGAGTTCTCTGAGGGGTGTGTGTGTGTGTGTGTGTGTGTGTGTGTGTGTGTGTTTGCCCCTGCACCTGCTAGCCCTGGACTATCCTGTGAGACAGTTCCGTGGAGTAGGTGGAGATTGTAGGGGGGCCCTTCCTATGTGGCTCAGCTGGAGAGAATTCTAGTAAAGAGGCAGAAAGTACGGTGTGTGTGATGCCAGCCTGAGGTGTGTGAAGGAGATGGCCAGGGGGCTTTGGGGACCTCCTTTATCCTCCTCCCCAATCCCTTTTAGTTGCCTTCCTTTGGTTATGGGTTCCTGAACCCTTTGGGCCTGGAGAGGCTTTGGTGGGGAAACTCTTGGATCAGGGAGCATTGAATGAGAACTCAGCTGTTAGGATTCTTCAGCCTGCTCTGGGTGGCACAAGACAAGGGCATGGAGGGACTTCACTCCAGTCACTGCTGTCTCTTCCAAGACCCTGTCAGCTGCTTGGTGCAGGTGACCTGGAGGCAGGCTCCAGCTGCCCATTGCCTCCAGCCCCAGTGCATTGGGATAGAGACCCTGAATAAAGCTGGACTCTTCTAAGGTAAGAGAGGAGGATCCGTTTCTGAATAGCCAAGTCCAGAAATGTGTAGTTAGGAGACAGCAGCTGGTAGCACAGGGGGAAGGAATACCCAGGCTCGGGGGCAGGAGTACCCGGGCTCTGGGACAGAGCTGGGTCACAGCACAGATCCTTACTTCATTACCCCAGATGATGCCTTTCCTGGCTCCCCGCACTTCCTTGGTCAATTTGATTAGCCAGGCACTGTGGCTTCCACCTAATTGGCAAACAATCCCGCAAAGCCAGCCTGTGACTTGAAAGGGATGTATGTGTGATAGGGAGAGGCCTCGGAGTTGCCCAGAATTTTTTTTTTTCAAAATCAACATGTAAAGTGCTTGAAAGAGGGCTGTGGCCCATGGTAAGTACTGTATGTGTTAGCAATCAGTATCATCATCTTTTTTTTTTTTTTTTTTGAGACAGAGTCTTACTCTGTCACCCAGGCTGAAGTGCAGTGGTGCCATCTCAGCTCACTGCAACCTCTGCTCCCCAGGCTCAAGCCATCCTCCCACTTCAGCCTCCTGAGTAGCTGGGACTATAGGTGCACACCATCAAACCTGGCTAATTTTTGTATTTTTCGTAGAAACAGTGTCACATGTTGCCCAGGCTGGTGTTGAACTCCTGAGCTTAAGTGATCTCCCTGCCTTGGCCTCCCAAAGTGCTAGGATTATAGGCGTGAGCCACCACACCTGGCCCATCATCATCATCTTAATGATGGAAGGGGGATGGGAGGAAAGCCAGAAGAGGAAGGGGAGAAGAGTAGGATCCAGCGGCTAGGGCCACTGGCCAACTCTGCAGTGCCCTGGCATGCCATTGAGCACTCTTGGCCTAAGAGGTCGAGGAAGACCTTCAAGCGCTTACTCTCCCTACCTCTTCAGCAGAGCCACCCTGTAGCCAGGGCCTAGACTGAGGCCCTTGGCTCAGCTCTGCTCAGAAAGCGGAACAACCTCTTCATGTGGCATACAGGGGCAGCAGCTCCCAGGTGTGCCTACTAAGAGCATCTTCCTGCATCCAAGCAAGCATAGGCGGGTGGGCCTTTGTAGAGCCCAGTGCCCACATGAGTTCTAGAACCAAGATCATGGTTTTGGGCAACAAGGACTCAAGTACAGCTCAGCTGGTGACAGAGCTCTGCCTAGCCAACAAGGAGACCCCAGGTTACCCTTGCTCCCCCCAGGCAATGTGGCTGGCTTTATGGAAAACTCTACCCTGCTGTTAGCCAGCCTGGCCTTCTAGTGGTAGTCCCCCGGGACCTAGACGGTTACCACCAGTGTGTGGAGGAAGGGTGAGTATACCAGCTGGAGTGTACCAGCCCACTCCAGGGCAGAATGGAGCTGAGGCTGCCTGAGTGCTTAACCCTTTGTGGGCTATACACACACTCTGGGAGCTAGGGTGTCTCCAAACCCTTGAGAGGTTTGCAGGAGGAAAACTGCAAAGAGACTGGCAGAAAGCAGGCTGAAGTGGAAGCTTCCTGGGCCAGTGCTGGGCTCTGCAGCCCTTGAGAGCATAAGTGAAGGTCAGACAGTGGCCACAGAACAGGGACACTGCCAGGAGGAGGCTTGGCATGTCTTGGGGCCAGGAAGAGCTCCCCTAATCATTTTTTCCTTCAGGATGGGCAGGCTCTTGGTCTGATTGCCCAGAAAACGGATGATGGAAGGGCCAAGGACCACAAAGGCAGGAAGCAGTGGAGTTAGGTCTGGGATTGGTGGTAGGAATGGAGGTGGGAATTGGCTGTTTGACCTCTCCATGCTCCATCTCTGCTATGGGGGCTGTGAGGCAGTGGACTCGCCTAGATTGGGACTTGGTTGCTGCCCTAACACAAAGCCAGTAACCCCGGAGCACCTCACCGGCCTCTTGGCGCTCTGTGCCGGCATCTCACAGGTCCATGCTAAGCCTGGGGATAGACAGCAGGTGGCAGTAGTACCTGATCGTGTTTTGTGGGAAAGAAGCCAAACTCTTAGCTGCAGTTGTCCTGTGGGGAAGATGGAACGTGGGCTTCCTGGGGTAGCCTCTTGGAGCCATGTGTTGCTTGGTGGATGGCTGAATGGAAGATCTGTCCCAGGCCATGAGGTCATACCTTCTTACTCCCTCTGCATGGGGTGGGCAGGGATGCAGGGGATGATGCTAATATCTACCTGTATTTGTATGACCTTAGCTAGAGTGCAGCTCAAAGGAAGGCAGTGGCCCATCTAAGCGTCCTCAGCCTCCCACCAGTTCGATACCCCCAGAGACTTCCCAGAGAGCTAAGAGCCCTGCACCCACACTCGCCATGAATGGCCTGGGAGCTGCCACAGCAGAAGGCCCAAGCGAAGAGGCCCAGGGCCTGTCCCGGAAGCGGGTGGCAAATGCAGTGAGGAAGGTGGTGAGCAAGGTGCTGCCCGGCGAGGAACTTGGGAATGCCAAGGAGCCCCCAGGCAGAGGAGTCAAGTCCCCTGAGCACCCAACTCGAAGCAAGAGGGGAGAAAAGGCAGCCCCTAGTCCCAAGCCGCCACCCCCTCCCCCGCCTCCCCCTGCTCCGCCTAAGCCTGAAGCGAAGAAGGAGGCGGCCAAGGATGAGCTCTCCCTGGGCCTGCGGAGCCTGATGTCTCGGGGCAGGGGCAAGGAGCACAAGCCTCGCAGCAAGCAGTCTCCTGGGAAGGGGCAGAAGCCTTCCAGCCAGGAGCCAGGCTCCCCAGACAGGGTGGACTCCCCAGAGAAAGCAGGATCCCCAGCCAAGCCTGAAACCCCAAAGAAGCAGTGCTCCCCAGCCCCACCAGAAGAGCTGGCGGCCCCAGGCTCCGCTGGCCTGAAGTCAGACCTCGCTGGAGAGCAGCAGTCCAAGTCACCAGCCCCTGGTGTGAAGCAGGAGGTACACGAGTGCGACACTAACCACTCCTGCCCCTCACCAGCCTCACTCAAGGGCCAGGCACCCTCACAGCTGGCTTCCCCAAGCCACCTCTATGAATCCCGCATGACCAAGAGGGCTGAGCCCAGGGTCATGTGCTGAAGGCAGGGGCTGCATGGCTTTCTTTAACAGAACGAAGACCCCGAGATTGCCTGGGCTCTGGGCCAGCAGCTGGGATGGGAACTGCTAACCAGCATGCTGCTGGCCTTGCCGTGGGAGTCACGGCCTGGTCCCCAGCTACATGGCACCAGCTTGAGGCCCCAGACCGCAAGCCGAGGATCAGAGTCTCAGCAGATCAGTTCCAAGTGGAAAGACAGTGTTTTCTCAAGTCAGGGGGTCTGGGTTTGCATCCCCAGCCACTCACCCCCTGGGACCTCAGCAAAGTCCCATCTCACACTTCTTCTATTGAATGGTGATAATGCAGGTCTGAAATTTTTTCTCTGATACCCTGGGTGTAGAAGTATTTTGGAAATCAGTAATTTTTGTATTTTAGTGCCATACAGTATATACAATGAGCAACAACGCGTAACAAACATCAATATTTCCAAAGCAAAATCTGAATATTTACACTACAGGGCATAGAGGATAAACTACCAGATTTTGCTGCCAAAATAGTTAAGCAAAAATGTTTTGTTTGGGGGGCTTTTGGGATTCTGGAATTGCAAGTAAGGGATAATACTGCTTTGAAGGATTTTAAGTAACTAGAAGATTAGAAATGATACAGATAATGCTCCAAGCTGGTCCCTGGCTGGTGGGTGCTCTGTAAATGGTAGTGTTGATAGTGGTGCTAATAACCCTTGTTACTGATGCCATCACTGCCTTCTTTAGGTCTGGCTGCAGGACTCTTGAGGAGCCCTGTGCTTGGGTGGCAGATGGGTACAGTGGGCCCCTCTGGATATAGGGACAACCCCATCTTCCCAGAAAGTGTTCTCTGGGTGTGGCAGGAGACTGAGAAGCAGGAGGGAGGCTCAGTCCAGCCTCTTCCCCTTCGAAGGTATTGCTGCCTTGGCTGGCCTCTGAGTTGGGGGCAGTTCTCTTCAAGCTTCCCTTCACTCAAGCAGTGGACCCTGCTGAGGCCTCACAGGGTGTGGGGGAGGGACATCAAGTTTTGCCACTACTTCCCTGTGCCTGTGCAGGCTCTTTCTGGCTAGAAGGAGAGAGATCTGGAGGGTGCCAGGGAACAGCCTGAGAGGCCTTGAGGCCCTCCCTGACTGCTCCCTCCTGGGACCTGGGGAGCCTTGTTGCTCCTCATTCTTCCTGGACATTGCAGCACTTAGAGAAAAGCCAGCCACCGCTTTCCCCACCCACCTGGCCCACCCTGTGAATCAGGGAAGTGACTGCTCCTGCTCACAGGGAGGAGCTGGCATGGGCATTTGGGCAGAACTGTCCGTCACTCTGGAGAACCTATAAGCAGGCAGGGAGTGTTGTGGGCCTGTTCCTGGGCTGGCTGCCCTCCCCTCGGACTCCCTGTCCCTCCTCCTCTCCCAAGGGAGGAGTTGGGAGCTGAGCTGTGCCCTGACCTGGAGTTTAGCCACCTCTGACTGGGCCTGGGTCAGAGGCCAGTGGGCAAGTGGGATAATAGGGCTTAAGAAAGGCAGGTGGGAAGAAATCACCCCAGGACTCCCAGGCACCTGTTCTTTTTTTCTAATCTGACAGTTTAAAAACTCAAGTTGCTGTGTGGCTTGCCTCCCTGGCGCTACTTTCCTTCCCTGATGGGTCCCAGTGGCTTCCTGGGCTGGGAGCTCGGCATGCTGCGGCCCTTCCGTTTCTGGGCTGGGACTAATAGTGGTTTAACCTTTAGGCAGGAGCTGCCAAGGTCCAGCTGACCCCCGTGGAAGAGGCCCACCAGCGGCTGGAGAGGATCTTCACAGCTTCTGTAATGCCGCTTGCATGTGTGGGTCTGAGTCCCTGGCCGCCCTCTTCCTGAGGCTGGCAGCAGGGCCCTGGGTGTGTCTGTAGGTGCACTGCCTGTGAAGGTGGCTCTGTGGCGGTCTGTGGGCCCTCACGTTGGCCCCTCTTGAAGCAATGAGAGAAGGGCTCTGGGGAGAGTCGTCCCTCCAGAGAGCCCAAAGCCGTGTGCATGTGGGAGGGCGCCCTGCTTGCTCAGGGTCCAGTCCCTTTCTCTGGCCACATTGCCCTGCCTTGAAGGCATGTCTTGGTGTCAGGGCCTGGCGGGTAGTAAGGAAGGGTGTCGTTGCTATTTTTGGTGCCCTGGCTCTCCAGACCCAGGTGGGGCCTGTTAACTCCTTGCCCATTTCTAACAAGTAACATCCAAGTCCTGATTGACGTGCCTTCCTCCTCGGAAAGGCTTTTCAGGGCTTTAAGTAAGCAGAGAGGTCACAGCTGGCTGCAGGGTCTGCCTACAGTGCCTTGGCTCTTGGGCAGCTGTCAGGTGGTCCCCAGGTTGAATCTGGGCGGGGTCACTGTGCCTGGCTGGCAGTGGTGGGAGTGCTGTAGGGTGCATAGAGGTTGAGGGAGAGACCCTAGACTGGAGCTGGTGGGAGCTGTATTCAATGAGGTGCAGGGCTACAGCTCTGAGCACAGCCCTTGGCCTGGGGAGTGGCACCCTGGGGCTGTGTTAGAAAGCGAGGAGCAGCTCTGTGCTGGGGCATTTCTCTAGGCTAAAAAATGCCCTGGAGATAAGGCAAGACACTCCCAGGGGGCCCAGGCCTTGGGTGTGGTGAGGTGGCCTGGCCTGGTAGACACACAGAAGATGGAGCCTGATTCAGAATGGACCAGATGGCCAGCCCAGGAGAGGCTGCGGCCAGAGGCAGAGTGGCAGACTCCTGCCCAGGCTACTGGGGATGACTTAGAACCACATCTCCTGAGGCCTGATGGTCACTAGTGTCTCTTCACCTTCCTGGCCTCTCCTTGACTGGGTACAGTTCACCTGCCCAGTCCCGCTCCCAGGTCCTGCGCCAAGCTCCTCCACCTTCACCCCGGGGCTTGGATAACCAGAGATTGCCAGCCTACTTGACCCAGGAGTGCTTGCTAAAGGGGGCATGCTAGTGGTCTGCTTGTCTTCACCCCTCTTCTCTCTCTCTCTCATTTGCTTGCTGTCGGTAGCTGGACCCTGAGGCTGCCTCTCCTGCCCACAGCCAGGTAGGGTGCTCTTCCCCCACTCAGGAGCCCTCTGCTCCCTCCGGTGACCACCCAGTGCCCCCAGCCTGCACCTGGGCTGGCATCTGTGCTCGGGCCTCCTGCTGGAGTGTAAGGCCTCTTTCCCCTCCAGGCTCCCTCCCCTCCCTGTGTCTGGGAGGACCCCAGGGGGAGGCGATGCTGGGAGCTTGAGATGGTGCAGCTCTGTGCCAGGCCCTTGGGGAGCATCTAGACCAAGTGTTGCTCTTCAAGTTGGGCCCATGTGGCATATGGTTCTCAGCCACTGGAGCCCATGGGGGGCCTAGTTGGGTTCTAGGTGTTTCAATTCTGCTCACTCTGAATAGAGAAAGCTGAAAAGACCAAATCCCTGCCCTCTTCCCAGCCCATGCCTGAAGATGAGGCATTCTTTGTCTCCACCTCCTGGCCAATGTGAGAAACCAATTTTCAGATTAGCTCTGAAGGAGTTCATTATAGGCTATGATGTCACCTTCATCATTCCCCAAATACCTGGTCCATAGAAGGTGTCCAATTAAGACAAAGGTCTTCCCTGTATTACATGATTTGAAAAAAAAATACAACATTGTAATGATTTGTATAAAGTTATAGTTCTGCAAGTATAAAGAATTAGCCTTTTTAATGTCCTCACTGAAGATACCAAAATGTTGCCAGCCCCATGGTGATCCTCCTATTCAAAGAGTTATTTCATGTGTCCATGAAACCCAGAGATCTGGGAGCCACTGGTGCAGCCCAGCCCTCTTACTCCAAGCTGGGGAAGGGCAGTCCAGCGCTGGAGGGATTTGTCTAAAGCCAGGAGCCAGCCTGGGAGGAGAGCCCCCATCTCCTTTCAGCTCCGAGAAATGTGACAAAGAACGTATTTCTTATGTTTTCTTATCTTTTCCTAATTTCTCACCCAGGGGGTCAGGACCCAGGGAGTATCCACGGCTGGGCCTCGGGTCTCAGACTAATTGTGCCTCACAGCTGGGGCCCTCTAAGAGTGTAGGGGCTTGGGCTAACCTGAGGGTGGGCCCATGGCACTGTGGTGCCCATCCCCCACCCAGGGCACGGGACAACCTTGCCATTTCACCTGCACACGACAAGGGGAACCTGATGGGCCCTGGGTCCCTCGTCTGTTTCCCCAGCTCCCCAGGCACCGTTTCTTCCCAGCTCAAGTGTCCTTAGAGGGTGCCAGGTTTGACAGCCCCATACTCTTTCAGTATCTATGAATGGTGATTTCTGAGCTGATGACCTCCTGAGGCCTCCCAGCTCCTTCACACCACTCCTATGCCACTCCTGTGCCCATCTCTGTAATGTGCAAGCCTCTCCCTGTACTTGACAGAACAGGGCTGCCCCTACCCCCATACTTCTGGCCACACTGCCTCGTGCCCTTGTGTGGCATCAGCATGTCCACTAGGTCTGTGTGACAGGGGTCTTTGCTGATGGTGGCATGGAGGAGGAGCAGGGAGGCTGGTGTGTGTACCTAGGCACTGTCCCCCTGCCCAGATAGAGCACCCTCTGCAGGGGAGGGCCAGGGCTGAGGCCAGGGCTCCGAGCCCACCTATCATTCTGTGCTGCAAAGTCCGGGTGACACTCCCCTCTCAGGTCTGAGGACATACCCTCTCCCAGCTTGGCAAAGGAGGCCCTATCATTTGGATGAAGGGAGAAGCTGGGCATGGAATATCCTGTAGCTGTGGCCGGGGTCTAGGGCCTTGGACTCAGGACACGGATCTCCCAGGCTTGGCAGGGTGGAGGGGCAGAGGGCAGCTGAGGGAGAACCTGGTGATTTGCTTCCCTGGGGCTTGCTCTCTCCTGGGTACAAGCTCCTTCTGTCCTGGTCCTGACAGATCCTCACTGATGGTATGATCCCGAGCCTCTGTCCCATCCTCAGGGCTCCATCAGAGCCGCCCCTACCTCCTGGCTTTCCCACCCTCTTTCCTAGATACCTCTGATGTCCCTGTGTTTGTCCTGTGTCTGCCACCTAACTCATCCCTCGCCCAGTGGCTCATCTTGAAGCCCTTCCCTCACTTGCCTCCCCTCTCCTGCTATCCTTGTCCCTGTCTTCCATAGCAGGGCCTGACTGTTTACTCTTCCCTCTCTCTGATAGGCAAAGACAGAAGAGCAGATTGCAGCGGAGGAGGCCTGGAATGAGACAGAGAAGGTGTGGCTGGTCCATAGGGATGGCTTCTCACTGGGTGAGTCTTGGAGGGTCTGGGACACATGTTGGGACTCTCTGGTCTCAGGGCTGGGCAGCGGATGTGGCTTCTGCGTCTGGGCAGTGAGCAAGGGGAGGCTAGTGATACAGTGAGGAGGAGGGCAGGACCGAGAAGGTCCGAAGTCGGGTAGCAGAGGCTTCCCAGCCCCATCCCAATTGTCTGTCCCTCCCCTGCAGCCAGTCAGCTCAAATCCGAGGAGCTCGGCTTGCCTGAGGGGAAGGTGCGTGTGAAGCTGGACCACGACGGGGCCATCCTGGATGTAGACGAGGATGACGTGGAGAAGGTGGGCAGGGGGCTGGGGGAGGGGAGGAAGCTCAGGAGTGCACTAGGAGGGGCAGACTCATCCTCTGGCAGCGGAGATGGGCTCTGCTGTTCCAGTGCCCACCTGTTTGTCCTCCCACACAGGCTAATGCTCCCTCCTGCGACCGTCTGGAGGATCTGGCCTCACTGGTGTACCTCAATGAGTCCAGTGTCCTGCACACCTTGCGCCAGCGCTATGGTGCTAGCCTGCTGCACACATATGCTGGCCCCAGCCTGCTGGTCCTCGGCCCCCGTGGGGCCCCTGCTGTGTACTCCGAGAAGGTGCGGTGCCCTTGAGGCTACCCCACTGGCCCCGGCCCCACCCTCCATCCTGGCTCTCTGCCCTTCCCCTGTGGCATCCCACTGGGCTCCTGTCCACTCTCACAGTTGACCTGGGAGGAGGAATCATTTCAAGAGATGGAGACAGGACCTCCCCACCGCCTTTGATGGCGTCAAGGACTTAGTGTCTGCAATTCCATGCATGGCCTTGGCCTCAGCCTCGGAATCCCTGGGCACTACAGGAGGGAAAATCCAGAAAGATATGGACCTTGGGGGTAAGGAGTGTCTAAATGGGAACAGCTAAGAGCCAACCTTTTCTCTCCCCCCGCTGTCCGCCTAAGGTGATGCACATGTTCAAGGGGTGTCGGCGGGAGGATATGGCACCCCACATCTATGCTGTGGCCCAGACCGCATACCGGGCCATGCTGATGAGCCGCCAGGACCAGTCGATCGTCCTTCTGGGCAGTAGTGGCAGTGGCAAGACCACCAGCTGCCAGCATCTGGTGCAGTACCTGGCCACCATCGCGGGCGTCAGCGGGAACAAGGTGTTTTCTGGTGAGGCAAGGACAACAGAGAAAAGTGAGAGTGGGGTGAGGAGGGGAGTGAGGAGAGAGCACCCACTGAGTTGCCAGCTCTTTTTCTCCCTGGCCTTTCCATTCCCCCAAAACCCCTCTGTCCATGGGCAGTTCTGGTCTGAGTGGCCCCAAGCCTTCATGCCTCTGGAGCTCCTAGCTGGGGGATAAGCTACCCCTGGCTTTCCTGATGTCCCCTTGGGCCTGTATTCTGCAGTGGAGAAGTGGCAGGCTCTGTATACCCTCCTGGAAGCCTTTGGGAACAGCCCCACCATCATGAACGGCAATGCCACCCGCTTCTCCCAGATCCTCTCCCTGGACTTTGACCAAGCTGGCCAGGTGGCCTCAGCCTCCATTCAGGTGAGAGTGCTGCCCAGGACTTGGGGTAGGAGGAGATAGGCCACAGGATTTCATGACCTAGAAATGAGGCTTTCTCCTGTGCCTCATTTTCCTGGAATTTTACCTCAACAAAATTGACCCAGACCTGGGCAGGGTTGGCCTGTGCTGCCCGCAGGCATCACCTTTCTGCCCTCTGTGCCTCCTGCCCTGTATGAGGCCCGGCCCAGCTTTCTGCCCAGTTCCCTTTGCCCTTCCAATCCTGGGGTTGTCCTCAGCCTACTGACGGGCCCCAGCCTCACGCCCACTTTCTGAGATTCATGCTCAGGGCTTCTCTCAGACCGATTTCACCTAGCAGAGGAGTGGCTTGTCAGAAAGTAATGCCTAGCCAAGGCTGATTCCCTCCCCTACTAAATACATCCCCACAAGCTCCCACTTCCAGAAGGCAGGTGCCTGCAGGCTAGGCAGAGCAGCAGAGCCCCTTTGGGAGAGGAGCTGGGCCTGTCTTCTTCCACCTTGTTCTGGTTTCTGTCCCCTATTTGATCCTAGAGGGATCTGGTATCTCGTTGAGCACCTTGGGAATAAGATGTAGCTGCTTAATTAATTGAGCCAGATGTGGTAGCACATGCCTGTGGTCCCAGCTACTTGGGAGGCTGAAATTGGAGGATCACTTGAGCCTGGGAGATTGAGGCTGCAGCAAGCTGTGATTGTACCACTACACTCCAGACTGAGCAATGGAGCGAGACTGTATCTAAAAAAAATTTTTTTTAAAAAGATGCAGGTTTGGGAAAGGTGGCTTATGCCTTTAATCCCAGCACTTTGGGAGGCTGAGGCAGGCAGATCACCTGAGGTCAGGAGTTCAAGACCAGCCTGACCCCATCTCTACTAAAAATACAAAAATCAACCTGGTGTGGTGGTGCATGTGCCTGTAATCCCAGCTACTTGGGAGGCCAAGGCAGGAGAATAACTTGAACCCAGGAGGCAGAGGTTGCAGTGAGCCGAGATTGCATTCAGAGCACCATTGCAGTCCAGCCTGGGTGGTGGAGTGAGACTCCATCTCAAATCTAAAAAATCACAAAATGCAGTTGCTTGTTCCCCAGGGCTTAGAGGACTGTGGGCTTGATTCCTTCTGATGTGCTGATGTGGGGTGGGAGAAACTCAATCTGGCACTACCCTCGTTACCTTACCCACACCTCCATGCTGTCCCACAGACAATGCTTCTGGAGAAGCTGCGTGTGGCTCGGCGCCCAGCCAATGAAGCCACATTCAACGTCTTCTACTACCTGCTGGCCTGTGGGGATGGCACCCTCAGGTGAGATGGGTCAGAGGGTGCACAAGGGTGCTCTGAGCTCCAGCCCACTGACTGGGCTCCTGGGCCTTGACTGCATCCTCAGTTAAAGCCACCTGATCGCATCTTGCACTGTTTGGTCACTGCATGTCTGCTACGTGCTAGGCTCTGAGCGAGGTCCCAGGGACAGTGATATGAATTAGACATAGCCCCTGCCTGTCAGGAACTCCCTGCTCCCAGGTACTGGGGCCCAGCTATAAGGGAGGGGAACAGCCAGCCCTTCAGTGTTTCCAGGGCCTAGCTAGGAGCCCCGTTACCCATGAAGCCAGTTCTGGAAAGCAAAGCACACTGAGGTGCCAGTGGCTGGGGAGTTCACTTGGGCTTGTTTTCTGCAGTGGAGAAGTGGCAGGCTCTGTACACCTTCCTGGAAGCCTTTGGGAACAGCCCCACCATCATGAATGGCAATGCCACCCGCTTCTCCTGGCTGTTAGGGGGCTGAGCTAGAATTTGAGTCCACACTGGGTCCAAAAGCCCATGCCTTTTCCAGTGCCCTCCAGGCTGGCCCTTCCTGGCCCATGTTGGCTGCCTCTGCCATGCTCTTCCCCTCAGACCTTCAGACTTGGCATGTGTGTTCACTGAAAGGAGATATATGATGAGGCTGTGTCGGCAGCCCCAGGCCATTGTTCTCTTTAGCCCTTCTAACTGAGGGCATGGGCATGGTCTCTGCCTTGGCTGGACTCGCCCTTTGGGCAGGTCCCCTGCTCTGTTCTGAGGGCCTGGCTGCATCCTCTCAGCAGGGCATGTCTGGTGACCTGTCCTCGGGAGAACGGTGCTCTGACCAGGCTTCCAGGCCAGTTAGGAAAGCGCGGCAGCTGGCCTGCCAGTCGGGGATCATGGCGTGATGGGCAGACAGAACTTGGAGTCTGGAAGCTGTCTGTCTCTCTCCACCCTGGGAGGGAAATGGCCTTGGCCATGCTGATGCCTCATTTGTACCCCTAGGACAGAGCTCCACCTCAACCACTTGGCAGAGAACAGTGTGTTTGGGATTGTGCCACTGGCCAAGGTGAGGGGTCCGTGGGGTCTGGGTTGGCAGCCCTGAGCCTTGGTGGGTAGGAGAAACCTCCAAGCATCCCGTGGGAATAGTGGGAGCCCAGCTCACTCCGGCTGCTGGCTCTACCCAAGCCTCACCCTCCCTGAGGGCCCAGCCTGTGGGGTGTGCTGGGAGGGACAGTCCTTTGAGGTCATCTGTCTCTACAGCCTGAGGAAAAACAGAAGGCAGCTCAGCAGTTTAGTAAGCTGCAGGCGGCCATGAAGGTGCTGAGCATCTCCCCCGATGAACAGAAGGCCTGCTGGCTCATTCTGGCTGCCATCTACCACCTGGGGGCTGCAGGAGCCACCAAAGGTAACCTGCAGTGGGTCCCAGCAAACTGGCCTATCCCCTGGGAGACTTCCTAGGAACCCTGCCCACTGCCAGTTTATTCTGGCCCAGGATAGACTCAGCCATTCTGAGATACCCCTCTTTTGCTTCTCAGCTCCCCACATCAGAGCAGAAGGCCCAAGAAGTGTCTTTGCCAGTGATGGCCCGAGGCCTGGACTTAGCTGTCCATGCCGGGGGGTACCATGAGGATGCATGGAGGGCTGGGGGTTTGGAGGCTGAGGGACAAGAAGGGTACTAAGGCAGGGCAGCCTCCCTGGAATAACTCTCCTCCTTGTTCCCTTCCTGACAGAGGCCCCAGAGGAGCAAGAGGGTAACTGACTTCGGCCCTGCCCTGGGGTGTAGGGGACACCATGCCCTGTCTTGGTGCTTGCCCAAGACTTTCTAGGGGCTGGGCTTGTTCTATCACTGTGGAGAGGACTGGTCTGGGGAGAAGCCCCGGGGTTGAGAGTGGAAGGAGAGCCTGCAGGCTGTGGGTTGTCTTGGAGTCCCAGGAGTAGCTGGTTCTCCTGCCTCTTTTGGATCTGGATTCTGGAACCTCTCAGGATGCCCTCCATGGGGTGGGGTAGGGTGCGCTTGCTTCCTGGGACCTCCCGTGACCAGTTTTCCCCAGTCCTCCTCTTCCCTTCTCTCCACTGGTTGGGTAGCTGCGTCTCTTCCTCTTGCATGTCAGGGTGGCTGCCACCAGAGGGCAGCAGTCACCGAAGTAACGAATGGACTGCAGCCAAGGCACTTGCGCTTGGGGAGTTGGCTTTGCTTGGAAGAGCTCTGCTCCATCCTCCAAGATGACTTACATTGGAGGGTGACAATCCTCTTCACCCCTTTTTCCTCCAGTTTAGGGAAAGGGGATGCTGGCACTGAACAGCACCTTGGGCTTTGGCTTTGTACCCCTGTGAAGGGTCCCAGGCTGCTCAGCTGGAGTGAGAAAGCCCTGGTGGGTGGTAGGTGCCTGGCGGAACGGATGCCTGGTCTTGAGGCTCTGTGTGACCCCAGGAGGTGGCATCCCTGCCCAGGAGGAGCCAGGCTCTGTGTTAGAGAAGTTGTCTCAAGACTGGAGGATGGGCGGGCAGGCAGGCAGGCACATGGCTGTGTCTTGAGGGAAGTGGCTTCACTCTGAAGCGGTAAAAAGCCTGGCTTTCCTCTAACCTACCCAGCCCCAACCACAGGCAGGTGTCAGCACAGGGACCTTGTGGAGCAAAGTCTGTTAGCACCTCAGAGCTTCCAGTGTTTTTTTTTTTGGGGGGGGGGTGCTGCACAAATGTCTTTACAGGTCTCTTTCTGTATGTGTCAGTGTGATTACACCCACAAGCCTACTCCCTGGAGACTGTGTGTGTGTGCGTGTGTCCCAAGTCTGACTGTGGTTGTGTTTTCTTGCCTGCTCATCCTCACAACTCCCCGCCCCACGGACCCTCCAAGACAGCAAGCTCCGTTGATGACTGTTTGCTAACACACTGTTTTTCTTTGCATGCTGCATGCTGGTCCTTTGCCTTACAGAAGCTACTGAAGGTAAAACCTTGTTTCTTGTTAGCTTTCCCTAATTGGCATGATTAGACACATGTTGGCTGAGGCGCATATGTCTGTGCGGGCTGTTCCCTTTCCCCTGCGGCTTTTTTGCCTCCCCACTGTTGGGCTATTAGAGGGTGTTTGTGGTCTCCACAGGCAGATGCCAGGGGGCAAGAGGGAGGGTTCTAATGCACCTAGGGAATGGGGAGTTCTCTCTCAAGATAAATCCTTCACAGGCACATGGGTTTCTTGTGCCCATCCCAGGTGGCTGGTTTGTCCTCTGACTCTGCCCTTCCCCTAGTTGGGCACCCCTGGAGCTGAGCCCTCTGAAAAGAGATTTTTGCAGCTGGCTTCTTGCCCTCTGGTGGTAGCATGTGGAGTTACCTCCCCTTTAGGACCTGCTCATTCTCTTTATCCCCACGGAACACAGGAAGTGCTAGCCACTGCTAGCTGCCCCTGTTCTGTCTGAAGCTCATCAGGTATCATCTGGGCTGATTTTTGCCTCCAGAAGATGCAGTCATCAGCTGGCCTAAGGAAAAACACCTAGGATGCGAGATCCCTTTTTTTACCCTACAGCTGGGCGAAAGCAGTTTGCCCGCCATGAGTGGGCCCAGAAGGCGGCGTACCTGCTGGGCTGCAGCCTGGAGGAGCTGTCCTCAGCCATCTTCAAGCACCAGCACAAGGCTGGCACTCTGCAGCGCTCCACCTCCTTCCGCCAGGGCCCTGAGGAGAGCAGCCCGGGAAATGGGACAGGTACTCTCTGCCCCTTGGCTGGTGATTGTGAGCAGGAGGCCTCATCCGGGGCTTGCTGCCATCCCTGGGGCTAGAGGGGACTCCTGGAGTGAACAGATGCTCTGTCAGTGGCAGAAGCCCCACCCCAGGCCCCCTGCTGACTGGGCCCTGGGCAGTTCAGGGGCATACCCAGGTGGGGAACCCTGGGGAGCAGAAGATAGCGCTGCTCCCCCTGTCCCACAGGCCCGAAACTGAGTGCGCTGGAGTGCCTCGAGGGGATGGCGGCTGGCCTCTACAGCGAGCTCTTCACCCTTCTCGTCTCCCTGGTAAACAGGTGAGTGCCAGGCGGGACCCAGGGCGTTTCCTGCTTTGGCAGAGGTGGAGTTGATGCCTTTGTGTCTGGTTGGCTGAGGCAGAGCTAGCCTCCTCCAGCAGGGGCTCACTGTCTCATGGGGGCCATGAGCTAGGCCGGCACTCCCTCCCAACCAGGTTCCTGGGGACCTGGGCAGGGGTGGAGGTCAGGCTTGGGTAGGGCAGGGCTGCCTGGTGCCAGGGACCAACCAGCGGGGCTCTGACCCAGGCTGTCCCTATCCAGGGCTCTCAAGTCCAGCCAGCACTCGCTCTGCTCCATGATGATTGTGGACACCCCGGGCTTCCAGAACCCTGAGCAGGGTGGGTCAGCTCGTGGAGCCTCCTTTGAGGAGCTGTGCCACAACTACGCCCAGGACCGGCTGCAGAGGCTCTTCCACGAGCACACCTTCGTGCAGGAGCTAGAAAGATACAAGGAGGTAGCTCTCGGACCTGGGCCCCCTGGGCCCCACCCAGCCTCAGCTTCTGGCCTTGGCACCCTCAGAAGGGCATTTGTGGATGCAGAAGGCACCCCTTCCCCACTCCTTACTCTGTTTCTGTCCTCCTGTGCTCTCCAGAGCAGGAGTCATTCCTAGCCCCCTTGTCCCTGGCCTCTGGCTTTGGCTGTGTTCTCACTTTGTGGAGAGTTTACTCTCCAAGAAGCTGTGGATGCATTGAGGGCCCTCAGGAGGCTGCCCTTGCCCTCTTTTGAGGCACCGCCCCAGCCTGGTGATTGCCACTGTATGATTCCTGCTCCAAGTGTGTCTGGGCCTGGCCTTCCCGTCTCCCTTCCCTGATCTGTGAGATGCCGGGTGATGGCTTAGTGCCTTCCATAAAAAGAGTGTCCCAGATGGGATGAGAACTGGAAATCCTGCCTCATCTGAAAGTGAGTTGAGTGAATTGTCAGGATATTTATTTGGGGTGAAAGAGGATTCAGAAGGAAAATGGCATTTGTCTTCAAGTGTTCAAGGATGATTGTGTGAAATTGAGAGTGGGCTTACTCTGCGTTGTCTAATCAACTGATGTGAGTAACAGGAGAATGTGACTCTGGCTTAGGTTAAAAAGAGGTTCTTAGAATTTTAGCTGTACAAAAAAATATAGTGAGTTGCCTTGGGAGCAGTTTCATTTGGGATGATGGTGGGAGCACCTGCAGGCACAGGAGCTTGGCCTTGCTGGCCTCAGGAACCCCTCAGCCACTCATAGGGCTGTACCCCCAACATGACCCTCATGCTCAGTATTGCTCGGCCTTCCTTCCCAGGAGAACATTGAGCTGGCGTTTGATGACTTGGAGCCCCCCACGGATGACTCTGTGGCTGCTGTGGACCAGGCCTCCCATCAGTCCCTGGTAGGAGCTCCAGAGAGGGTCTGGGCAGCCTTTCCTCTCGTTA
The DNA here is from genome assembly GCF_049354715.1 of Callithrix jacchus. NCBI lineage: Eukaryota > Metazoa > Chordata > Mammalia > Primates > Cebidae > Callithrix > Callithrix jacchus. Next base: position 104,497,446 of record NC_133506.1, read on the forward strand.
CTCACCCCTCTCCCCATCTGAGCTGCTGCTGGGGGTGCCACTGTGGGCTGAGGGAAGGTCCAGCAGTCATGCCCAGACACCAACTACTCTGTGGAGCTGGGGCTCTGCCTCTCAGCACTCAGGCAGTCTGGCCAGGAAGGTGGCATTTTCTTCTGCCCTGGTGCCCTGGGGAGCCACAGCCCACAGGTGTCCCAGCCGGGCAGGAAAGCATATCTCATTTCTTAGCATCTGAGGCTCAGGCCCCAGCTGGTGACTGGCTGAACCACCAGTGCGTCTGCCAGGAGCCCTGGTAACCAGTCCCAAGTGGTGAGGGCACAGACCCCAAGGACAAAGGCATTCCCTCCCATTGTCTCCAAGAAGAGGACTGGTGCAACCTAACAGAGCAGGGCCAGGAGCCAGCCTCCCACTCCCAGCGGAGACAGTGCTAAGCTGTACAGTGCCCTCTGGAGGGCTGTCATGGGTTTGAACCCTTGCCCCTCAACCCTGGGGGCAGGCTTTGTCACCCTTTGTGCTAGTGTCTTGGGCACCTTGGCACTCGGTGGGGGACTGGCTGGCCTTGCGAACACTTGGCATTTAGTGCTTGTCCTCCATTGGGGAATTGCATAAGGTGCTCTGTTGGAGAACCGGCATTTTGTGAGGCTGCCCATCTCCCTCCTCTGCTTTCATTCCTGCCTCTCCCTCCCTCTTCTCTGCCATAAGGCCCTGTTTGGCTTGCATACATGGTGGGGCCTGGGAGGGAGTGAGTATGCCCCAGGGACAGATGTTTAAAGTGCCCAAGCACCGCATCTCCCTGGGGAAGTGGATTTTCTTTTCCTGACACCTGAGCTCCTGTGGTGGCCTCACTCAGAGCTGTTGTAGTTCCTGGGAGAGGGGGAACGTCAGCATGTGAGACTCATGAGCAGCAGGGGTCAGGCAGCGTGTGGGAAGAGCTCAGCCCTCCTTTGTCTCCTGTGGTCTCCTCTGACTACTGTGCCCTGGCGTGGGGCAGCTGCACCCCTGGGAAGGGGCCTTGGTGCCAAGCCTGTCTCCCCATCTGATGGCTTCATTGCTTGTTCCCGCTACTCAGCACCAGCTGCCAGAGTTGCCCTGCCCTTTGGCCATGTTCTGCTTCCTTCTGGTAATCACGCCAACTCCCTTGGGCATCTGTGGGGAGGAGATGCAGGCAGCTGGGGTCAAAGAGATGAAAAATGGCTCTTTTTCTCGCTTCTTTTTTCCTCTGGTCCCTAAAGGCCAGGCCAGAATAGGGTGTAGGGAAGGTTCCTTCCTTTCTGCCTGAGGAAGATGTGGGAACTCCATAGAAAAGGCACTTTGAGGCCAGATGTGGCCACAGGCCTAGTTTGTTTGGCCTTCATGGGATATTAAAAATCAGAATTTTGTATATTTCTACCTTCTCTTGAAGAACCAGAGAGTTTATCAGTGCCAGGCCAGTGTTCTTCCAGGACAGCAGATGTCTGCAGCTCAGTGGAGGTGGTTCTCTTTAGACAGGGACACCTGCTCTCTAGCTCATCCCAGCTTCCACCAGGTTTGGCTGCCACATCCATTAAGTCACCTGTCTTATGCTTTTGGCCCTTGAGTTTATACCCTGCAGTGATCCTGGCAGCCGTCTGAGCCCTCTCTGGGTTCTCTCCTCTCGGGGACCAGGATTAAGCCCACAGCCATCACTCACTAACAGCTTCCATAGGGCCAAGCCTTGTGCTCAGGGCCTTCCAGACTTTATCCCACTGCCAAGGAGTGAGAGCAGTACAGGACTCACCCAAGCCCCTTGTGACCTCTGAGGGGACAAGGGTGGAGGAGGGACTCAGGGCACAGGCTTGGGCCAGCAGGAAGGCTGTAGTCTTTGGTGACTTTGGACCAGAGCGATAAGCGTCCTCTTTTGCTGTGAGCTTCCCTCCGCTCCATTTCTCGGCTCCCCTTTCCCTGGAATGCCCGCCTCCTCCACAAGATGTCAGCAGTGAGCAGCAGGAGCTGCGGCATGTGCGTGCGTGCAAGGGTGCATGTGTGTAGCATTCTGTAGAGTGTGTTTGGGCCCAAGGACCCTGGCCCCTTTCCCGCAGCTCCATATAACAAGGAGGGATTGCTCCTTCTCTGTAGGTCCGCTCACTGGCCCGCACAGACGAGGCGAGGGGCCTGCTCTGGCTATTGGAAGAGGAGGCCCTGGTGCCAGGGGCCAGCGAGGATGCCCTCCTGGAGCGCCTTTTCTCCTATTATGGCCCCCAGGAAGGTGACAAAAAAGGTAGGTGGCATCCCTAGAGGGTAGCTCCTCTGCTTCCTCTTACACTCAGGTGGAGCCAGGTGGCACTCCCTGGGGCCCACCCACTTTGTGCTTGGGCCCTGCCCGACAACCTGAATCTTGCTTCTCTTACCCCCAGGCCAAAGCCCTCTTCTGCGCAGCAGCAAACCACACCATTTTCTCCTGGGCCACAGCCATGGCACCAACTGGGTAGAGTACAATGTGATTGGCTGGCTGAACTACACCAAGCAGAACCCAGCCACCCAGAATGCCCCCCGGCTCCTGCAAGACTCCCAGAAGTAAGACCACCACTCCATCTGCCCCTGTCCTGTCCCCAGGACTGTTTTGGTTTTGGGGTTCCCTCCTCCTGGAGTTGTCTCAGAAGGCCCCTCACTAGCAAAGTAGATGGCCTTTATTCCTGAGAGGCAATGGCCCCGGGCACTTGGCCTTGAGGAACTGGAGAGGGCTCCTGGAGTAGAGGGGGGAGGCAGACCTGGTAGGAGAGCCATGGTTTAAATTTAAAGAACACCCCACAGTCAAAGAAGGCAGGAGCAGCCTTTGAAACCCTCTGCCCCACAGGCCCTGTCATCCACTCACTTATTCAGAAGATAGTTAGTGGGCATCCACCCTGCAACAGGTACTTGGCAGATAATAGTGAACAAAACTGAACTCCCTGCCCCTGTGGAATTTACATTCTAGTGGGAGAGACAGATAATAAACAGGAAACGTAATAAGTAAATTATATCATGTGTTAGAAGATGTTGAACCCTAACCCCTCCTGTCACATTGGAAGCCCTTCCACACCTCTGCCCTCCCTGCTGAGGGAGAAATAGATGAGTAGGTCACTCCCCTCTGTTCAATTCCTGTCCATCCCTTGGCTTCTGCCTACCTCCCACTTTCTTTCCTTACTGTTTGAAAGTTTCTCCAGTTTGTTTCTCGGTAGGGTATGGGACATACAGTCAGGTAGCCAGGCCCCTGGATGTGGCTGAATGGGACTGTTTGGTGCCCTGGGGCCTTGTGGGAGGAGTAGTCTCTTCTGCTCCATTGAGGTGACTCCTTTTCCTCCCTTGTTCTCCCACCTCTGGCAGAAAAATCATCAGCAACCTGTTTCTGGGCCGCGCAGGCAGTGCCACGGTGCTCTCAGGCTCCATTGCAGGCCTGGAGGGCGGCTCACAGCTGGCACTGCGCCGGGCCACCAGCATGCGGAAGACCTTTACCACGGGCATGGCGGCTGTCAAAAAGAAGTCACTGTGCATCCAGATTAAGCTGCAGGTGGTAAGTGCCAGCCCAGGCCCCAGCGGGCAGGCCTGGGGACTCTTACTCCTGGCAGGCAGGCCTGGGGACTCCGAGCACACTGAGGCCATCTGGTGCCCACTCAGCATCCCACTGTGACTCAGTGGCTACTGGTGGGGTCTTCTTTTCAGTGCTGCTGCCTGTGAGTGGCCACCCAGGCCTGGCGAGGGCAGAGTTGTCCAGGCTTAGCATGCCCTGGCTGGTGCTGGGACCCCTGCTACCCTGTGAGCAGTGGAGATGCTGGCACCAGTCCCTGTTCTCCTGGGCATGGGCCATCAGGGCCCACTGAGGGCGGTCCCTTCCCCTTGGCAGGACGCCCTCATTGACACCATCAAGAAGTCAAAGCTGCATTTCGTCCATTGCTTCCTGCCCGTGGCTGAGGGTTGGGCCGGAGAGCCCCGATCTGCCTCCTCGCGCCGAGTCAGCAGCAGCAGTGAGCTGGACCTGCCCTCTGGAGACCACTGCGAGGCTGGCCTCCTGCAGCTGGATGTGCCCCTGCTCCGCACCCAGCTCCGCGGCTCCCGCCTGCTTGATGCCATGCGCATGTACCGCCAAGGTGGGGCTTCCTTCCCTCTCAACTCCTGGCTCTCTTTTCCAGAGCTGGCCTGCCCGGCGCAGCCTCCTGCCTGGGACCCGTGGGCCACGGTGGGGCTGCTCCTGCCTTAGGGCTGGCCTTTGTCTCTTTCCTTACACTCCTTTCTGCTCTGATCTCTCCTTGTCTCTCCCAGCCCACAGCCCCTTCCTTTCTCCATTTTTTTCCATCCTGCAGAGTCGCTGCCTCCTCCTCTCCCTTCCATATTCAGTTCTCTTTACTCCCCCACCCCTGCTCCACCCCACTCCTTGTCATTTGTCCAGAGCCTCCTATCTCCCCATGTCCCCAGTTTGAACAGCTCAACTTTGCCCACAGCAGCAAACCCGGTGGCCTTTCGGAGCCATCTGCCCAGTGAGAAATGAGGTGCTAAATCTTTCTGAAGTACTTAAAATTCCTAAGAAAGGTCAGACAGACTCTTTTTATGGACCCATCTAGAGGAGGAGACACAGAGGATGATAGTAATAGTGGTTACTTAGCGTCCTTAGACCATTTACCGCGCACTCACCATTCGAAGCTCTTCCCACACATTCCTCATTTAATCCTCAACAACCTCACGAGGTAGATGCTGCTATCATTCCAGATGAGGAGACTGAGGCTCAGAGAGGTTAACTATCTTGCCCAAGGTCACTCAGCTCCTGAGTGGCAGAGCAGGATTTGACTAGGCAGGCTGGCTGTAGAGTCATGTCTCATGTCTCTCAAGTAGGTTATTTTTTGTTTGCTTTTATTTTTTGCCTGACAAGTTATGAGTTGCTGGGTTTCTGCTGTTTATCTCCTTCACTAGAAAAGCAGGTAGGGTCCCACCCCCACCTCCCCACAGCCAGGTCCCCTTCAGATTTTCCCATGGGCACCGTCACTTTTCCTTAGCAGCCCAAGCCAGGAAACCGGCTCCCTGCCCTGCTCTAAATAAATCATCGATCTGTCCCCATGTCTTGATATGGAGTTGGTGTTTATTATTTCAAAACCAGATTGTTACCGCTCTGAACCAAAATCAATGTGCTTTACTCAAACAAGCAGATCGATGAGGCCGGCAGCAGCAGGCCCCCCTCCCTCACCCGGCCCCCAGCCACCGACGATAGCACTGATGATTAATTAAGATGCCAGGCGTCCAGACCTGCTATCCTGGCCCATCAATTTAATTGCAATTCAGATACAATCAATAGCTCACTTTGTCTTGGCCCCTCAGCAGCCCCCGCCTCCTGTTTCAATTATCAGGCACATGCATCAGCCTCACCTCCCAGCTGGAGGGTTTCCCAGAGTCAGCTAGCCCAGCACTGCTGTGGAGCGAGCCCCTGGCTGGTTATCAGGAGCCCAGGTTTGGAAGCCAGTTCTGCCCCCGGCGGCAGCCTTTGTAACCTTGACCAAGCCAGTTGCTCCGTTTCTGGGTCTGAAAGATGAGTCGGATCTGGTTTAAGATCCCTTTCCAGTTTGAAATTATGTGATTCTGTGGGAGTGGTGTTCGTCGCCCTCTACCCTGGGCTCTGGTAAGATCGAGGTGACTTGTCATCTCCTGCTAGCCACTGCTCTGACCTTGCTCCAAGCCAAAAGCCACCTCACACCTCTCCTGACCTGAAGCCCAGACACTCTTCAGGGAAAGAGAACTACAAGTCTTTTTGGTCACCTGGCCTAGGACTCAAGGTCAGGGTGCAGGCGGGGAGGGCAGCCTTTCTGATGTCCTGCTTCAGTGGATGGAGGAAAGGAAAGGAGTGTTTATTAAATACCCAGCAAGTGAGTCACACTGTGCTTTTTACTGGTTTCTCATTTACTCTCCATGACTAGCATGTAGTACTAGGGCACCATTTAAAGGTGAAGAAACGGAGGCTCAGAGAGGTTGAGTGATTGGCCTAAGGTCACATGATCCTAAGAGGGAGGGCCAGGGCCTAGCCCAGGCACGTTTCCTCTCAGTTACTCTGTGGTGCCTTTTATTTATTTATTTTTTTGAGACAGAGTCTTGCTCTGTCTCACAGGCTGGAGTGCAGTGGTGCGATATTGACTCACTGCCGCCTCTGCCTCTTGGGTTCAAGCAATTCTTCTGCCTCAGCCTCCCGAGTAGCTGAGACTATAGGCATGCACCATCATACCCAGCTATTTTTTTTGTATTTTTAGTAGAGACCAAGTTTCACCATGCTGGCCAGACTGGTCTTGAATTCCTGACCTCAAGTGATTCTCCCACCTTGGCCTCCCAAAGTGCTGGGATTACAGGCATGAGCCACCACACCTGGCCTGGTGTCTTGTTTTTTTGAGACTGGACTCTTGCTTTTTTTGTCCAGGCTGGAGTGCAGTGGTGCCATCTCAGCTCACTGCTACCTCTGCCTCCTGGTTTCAAATGATTCTCCTGCCTTAGCCTCCCGAGTAGCAGGAGTTACAGGTGTGCGACACCACACCTGGCTAATTTTTGTTTGGCTTTTTTTTTTTTTTTTTTTTGAGGTGGAGTCTTGCTCTGTTGCCCAGGATGGAGTCCAGTGGCACGATCTCGGCTCACTGCAACGTCTGTCTCCTGGGTTCAAGCAATTCTTCTGCCTTGGCCTCCTGAGCAGCTGGAACTACAGGTGCACACCACCATGCCTGGCTAATTTTTGTTTTCTGTCTTGACCTCCCAAAGTGCTGGGATTACAGGCATGAGCTACCGCACCTGGCCTATTTTTTTTTTTTTAAGACTATAAGACGTCATTCTGTCTGGGTTATCACTGAGGCATAGATTTGGAGAGCTAGAAAGCATCTTGGGAATGCTTCCTCCCAGCTGGTCAGCTGCCCCACAACCTGCCATTTGCACACCTCACTGACTAGGAGCTTGCTTCCCTCTGAAGGAGCCTGTTCCTTTTTCAAGCCTTCCTGTCCCCCTGTGGAGAAGGCCTGATTCCTCCTGGCCTCCTCTTCCTCCTTCCCTGCCTTCCCCTTCTCTGCTCTCCTTTCCAGGCCTGCCTCAACCACAGGCTTCCCACCCCCTTCAGTTTCTTCCCCTTCGGTGACTCTCCACTGGCTTCCTCTCCACTCTTCCAGTGGCTACTGGGGTGTGCTCGGAGCAGGCAGCGTTGACAGGCCCGGCTCTGGGCCGTTCTCTCTAGGTTACCCTGACCACATGGTGTTTTCTGAGTTCCGCCGCCGCTTTGATGTCCTGGCCCCGCACCTGACCAAGAAACACGGGCGTAACTACATCGTGGTGGATGAAAGGCGGGTAGGTCCAGGTTCCCAGATCCCTCTCCCTCTGCCCAGGCCCCTCAAGCAGCTGCCCTTTCCAGACTCATCTGCCCTCCCTTCCCTGGAGACCCCATTTGGCCCTGTCAGGGGCTCCCGGTTTTGGAAGCACCCAGCTATGGCCTGGGGCCTGGACCCTAGGAGCTGGAGAAGAGCCACCTCTCCTTGGAAGCCTGAACTGGGGGCGTCTGCTCGCTGGTGAGCTAGACGGTCATCCAGGAGCAAGCAGGGCCTGGACCCACTGGGGACAGATGAGAATTAGTGATTTGGGAGCCCCATGAACAGGGATTGGTTCCTGAGGCAGGAAGCCATCCAGTGCTGGGTGAGCATTCCTCCTAGATGGAAGGTGGGTATGGCGAGACCTCTGTGGTACCAGGGTGAACACAGGCTGCCAGGCCCTTTGCCGGCCCTGGTTGGTGAATGCGTGGCTGCAGAAGGGGTGTCCCTGCCAGTTTGGGCCATCACCCTGAACCCCAGAGGCAGCCCCTCAGACAGTCACAGGGCTCCAGGAGCAAAGGAGCCCCTCCCTCACTGTGCTCAGGCCTCAGGCACCGAGCCTGACTCTGAAAGCACCTCAGACCTTAGGATGGCTTCCCTAAAAGGAGGGATGCTGCAGAATGGGACAGGAAGCCCACAGAGTGCCCAGGCTGTCTCTGTGTGTGCCCTCCGCCCCTCCACCCTCAACTTAAAGACCTGTATTCATGGAGGGGGCCCGGAAGCCCCTCCTTCCATCCTCTGGCCTGCCGGTGGCCTGAGCAACCTTGTGTGGATGTAGATGCCCATCCCACGCCCCCTTCTCATGGGCCCTCAGCCTCCATTCCAGCTTCTCACCTGTGGCTACACCAGCACCTTATCAGCCCTGGAAATGCCTCACCTCCGAAATCTGAAATTCCAGCGTGGTTTTCTCTGATCGTAGCCTCCTGCCTTCTGGTCCCACTCCCCTCTTCCCCTCAGGACACCCGCTCTCTGGCTCCATCAGGACCTCTCATTTCTGGATTGCACTCCATTTCTCTGTCAGTTCTCCCCTTTTCCATGGTTCACTCTCCAGTCACTCAGCCTCCATTGCCCTCAGCCCTCCTGAGCCTCCCACAGCTCCTGGCCTGCCAAACTCCCACCCTGAAGTGCCAGCCTTTGGGTGTCTACAGTCCTAGCTCTGGGCTCCCAAGGGTGGTGAGAGAAAATTATACAACTTTGTGGACTTGACTTCCTACAGGTTCATGGTCTTCAGCCTTTGGTGGGCCCTCAGGGGGACCAGCAAGTCTTCTAGATGTCCCTTCCTTATCTGGCCATGACTGCAGGCTTCCTATTTGCTGTTCCATTCTCCATCTTTCTCCTCAAATCCTCCCCACCCCACCTTCCAAGCTCACCTTCCAGCAGATACCCAGGACCAGATCTCAGGACATCAGGCTCCAGCTGCTTCTTCTGCCTCCTGCAAACCTCCCTTGGCCTTCATCTTCCTGTGCCCCTTCTGTCTTGGTGGGAGAGGGTCCTCCTCTCATCCAGTTCCTTGCTGCTGTGCCTTGGAGTCTATTTCCTTGGGTCTCCACAGAGACCCATCCCATCAGTGTCAACTCACTTCTATCTCTATTTCCTCTGGTGTCTCCTCTCCTGGCTCTTTTCCCTCCATGGAGAAGCTCCCCACAAACCCTGCAGGCCTTGATCTCTGGAGGGAGCTTCTGTCACCTGTGTCATTGTCCCCCTGGACTGTGCTCTGCCTCCCGCCTACTCTGGGCTTTTTTCCTGCTGCCCCCACTGCCCATGGCTGCCTGATCCCCCTCCCTGAGGCCCTGGCACCTATCTTCTCATCCCCTACACCTTCCATATTGCCAGAGCCAAGGAGCACTTTTCTATCCCTTTGTTACTTGAATTCTTAGCAGCACGGGGCTCCATTCTTTCTGAGACATTCTCTGCTGGGCCTCTGCTGCCACTCCTGATTCCCCCTTGACTCTGTTCTCACTCCCTCTGAGCTCCTCTTTTTCCACTTGCCCCTGAAATAAAGATGTCTCTTTCTCAGAACTCTCTCCTTTTCCATATATATTTTCTATTCTGCGCCCTCTTCCTGGGCAACCTCATTCACACTCATCATTTCAATTACTGCTTAAATATTGATGACTCCCAAATCAATACCTCTAGCCCAGGCCTCTCTCCTGAGCTCCAGACATGCATTTCTATCTGGCTGCCTTCTAGACTTCTCTACCCCTATGCCTTATGGCATCTCAGACTTGGCTTATTCAAACCAAACCCATTCTTCCTCCTCCCAAGCTGCCTCTTTCTCTTATATTCCCTACTTTAGGGAATGGCACCATTATCTGCTTAGTTACATAAATCGGAAATCTCAGTATAGCTCTAGATTTCTCCTTACATACCTTCCCTCTGTATCCGGCAAGGCTCTGTCTCCTTAACACCTGCTGTGTGCTCTCCTCCTCTTTTCCCCTTGGGCCAGGTTTTATTCCCTTCCTGTGGATTACTGCCTAAGTGGGGTGGGTCTCCATCCATCTACCCATTTGCCAGTGAGATCTCTACCAGTGCAGACCTGGTCATGCCCATCCCTGAGATGACTCTCCAGAGACCCCCTAAGCACACAGGGCTCCACCTGCTTCAGCTCCTGCCCCTCTCTAGCTGCACCTTAACTACCCACACCCCATCCCAGTTCCGATGAGTGACTTGGAGTTTCCTCAGTGTGTTTTGCTGTCTTGTGCTCCTAGGCCTTTGCATATGCTGATTCCTCTCCCTGAAATGCCCTATCCTCTACTTTGTCCAGCTCATTCTCACTTGCATTGAAATTTCTCACACAAACAGGACCCATCTGAGGTGCCTTGCACATGCCCTGGTCTGACATAGGTGCCGCCTCCTCTGGGTACTGCACTAGTTCACTGGTCTTGCTCCCCAGCAAGATGGTTCATTCCTCTTGTTGTCATCTCTGTGTCCCCAGAGTCCAACCCAGGGCCTGACACTGAGGAAGCCCACCCAAGTGCATGAAGAACAGATTATCTAGGAGGAGGGAGGGAAAGGGCTGAGGGCCTGGAGGAAGCCCTGCATGGCGAGGGGTGGCCCACGCGGGCTGACAGAGGCCTTTCTCCACAGGCAGTGGAGGAGCTGCTGGAGTGCTTGGATCTGGAGAAGAGCAGCTGCTGCATGGGCCTGAGCCGGGTGAGTTGCCCCGAAGGAGGGCAATCGGGCCTTACTCTCCAGCGCCCCCTGTCAGGTGGCTGGCCCGCTCCTCCTGTTCTCCCTGCTCAGCCAGACATCACCAGTCTCCTGGTGTCCCTCTGAGTCTTGCCACCAGCTCCACCCCGCCCTGCCACTCAGGGGATGCCCCCTTTGGGGCCAGGGGCCAGGGAGCTAGAGGTTTCAGATGCAGCAAACTGGCTTTCCTTCCTTCTGGATGACTGGCTTGTTCAGTCCCAGGAACGCCTCTGTAATGTCGGGAGAGAGTGGGTGGAAGGTGGCCCTGAACTTGGCTCAGTTCCTGGTGTGGGGAGTCAGGAGGGCTGGACCAAGAGGATGTGGGCTGGAAGAGACGGGAAGGCCATGGATAGAGCCCCTGTGGAGAGTTGTCTGGGGCTTCTGGGTTCCAGAGGGTAAGCAGGACATGGTAAGACTATGCCACCATCACCTGCCTACAGGCCGAATTCACCATCTGAATGGAACGCCTCGCGTAAAAGGCAGGCACACCCACCCCTGGGTGCCAGTCTGCCACGTCACTCCTCACCAAAGGGTCAGCTGAGCATTCCTCCCACGGGCAGGGAGCCCTGCACACCCCTCTCTTTCAAGCCTGGGAACCCTGGACAGGCAGCATCTGCATATGCGCCCCTGGGCCAGAGTGGAAGGGAGGCCAGTGGGGGTTCTGGAGCCGTTTCTGCTGGTAGAGAGGGAAGGAACTCTGAGTCACGGGGCCCCATGGGGTGTGTGCAGGGGAAGGAGGTACTTGCAGAGGTTTGAGTCTCACTTGTCCTGTGTCCTTGGTCCTCCTCTTGGGCCTGCATGTTGAGTCACTTTCCTGGCTCCTCCCACCCTCCCTGTCATTCACTTCCATCTCTGTGTCTGCATCTTCCCATCTCCGCTTCTGTTGTCCCTGGCTTTCCCTTTGGCCCCAGCCGTCCCTGCTGGTCTCTATTGCTTGGTTTCTGGTTCTGTGTTTTTCTGTTTCTCTCTTTGTTCTCTGTATCTTTGTGTCCCATCCTCTTTCTGTGTCATTTTCTGGTTTGTGTCACTGCTTTGTCTATCTCTGTGTCTGGCTCAGCTCTTTTCTCTCTGTCTGTTCCCTTCCCCTTGCTGCTTTAAGCCATCTGCAATCAGGGGTTTGCTTCAGCCGCAGGGTCTGTCCCAGGGTCCACTCACACTGGTCTTTCCCTCCAGGTTCCTGCCTCTCAAGCAGGCTGAGCTGCTGCTGGCTGCCATTGGGGATGGCACCTTCTCCAGCCTATGCCTGGGTTCCCAGGCCTATCTCCGGCAGGAAAGGGCCTGTGCAGGCTGATTCTCTTCCCAGCTACTATCTCAGACCTTCTGTCATCCTGAGCCATGCCAGGTGCCCAGCTGAGGCAGGCAAGCCCCAGGGCCCAGTGTTACTCCAGGGCAGAGCTGGGCCAACATTGGGCACCTGCTCACATCTAGTTTGGGAAAGAAAGCTCAGGTCATCTAGGCTCTGGTTAACACTGACTCGTGAGCAAGGATTCCACATGCGTCACATTGCTTCAGAGAGGAGGGGATCTTCATCTGAGTCATGGGACCCTGAGAGTTTCAATAAGGACTTTGGGGGAATCAGAGCCTCCTGACATGATAAAATTTGTATGAATGTGTATTTTGGGGAAGAGATGGTTCTGAGCTTTCACCCCATACCCAAAAGGACCCTTAACCCCACAGATGTTCAAGAGAGATTTGAAGCTTGCTTCTTTGGCCTCTAGACCATTCTTTCTCTTCTCACTGTGTCTCTGGGCCATTCTCCACCCCCAGCTCCGGCACCTCAGTTCTGCTCTGGGCAGGTGGCTATGGGACCTAACCAAGCGCATTTTCTGTCCCCCCCATGGAACCTGGATATTCTTTACCCCCAGTGGGATTCCGGGCTTGCACATTATATGAAATTAAGCAGCTGGGGGCCAGGCGTGGTGGCTCATGCCTACAGTCCTAGCACTTTGAGAGGCCAAGGTGGGTGGATGGCCTGAGCTCAGGAGTTTGAGACCACCATGGGCAACATGGTAAAACCCTGTCTCCACTGAAATACAAAAAATTAGCTGGGCATGGTGATGGCTGCCTGTAGTCTCCAGCTACTCAGGAGGCAGAGGCATGAGAATCATTCAAACCCAGGAGGCAAAGGTTACAGTGAGCAGAGATTGCACCACTGCACTCCAGTCTGGCAACAGAGCGAGACTGTCTCCAAAAAAGAAAAAGAAAAAGAGAAAGAAATTGAATGGCCAGGCATGACAGCTCACACCTGTAATCTCAGCACTTTGGGAGGCTGAGGCAGGAGGATCAGGTGATGCCCAAAGTTCAAGACGACCGTGGGCAACATAGGGAGACCCCATCTCTACAAAAAATACAAAACTTAGCTGGGCACCGTGGTGCACACCTGTAGTCCCAGCTACTGGGGAGGATGGCTTAAGCCTGGGAGGTTGAGGCTGCAGTAAGTCATAATCACACCACTTTACTCCAGCCTGGGTGACAGAGCAAGACTGTTCAAAAAAACTTTAAAGAAGAGAAAATAAATTGAGCCTCAGGTAGAAACTAAGACCCACGGGAGACCTCATGTTCGATGGTGGGATTTAGGGAAGTGTCACAAAGGACTGAGCTGGCCTTTTCCAAGCCCAGCCTCAGGTGACCAGGTTTCTATGGAGTTGCCAGAGGCAGAGCTTTCTCAGCAAAAAGTTTAAGCCTTCTCTTTGGATCTTTGCTGAAGGGGGCCTTGGGTTACTGTGCCTGTTGGCTCTGAGTGCATTTATGTAACCTGTGTTTCCCATCATGTTCACATCTTCTCTTTTCCCTACAAAAAGAAATTTTCTGTGTTCTGTGCCAGATGGAGGTAGGCATATACATAGGTGTCTGTGCCCACTCTCATGGATACAGAGTCATTTTTTTCGCCTAACCCTTCCAGTTTCACACACACTCCTCTTTGTGGTATGTGACAAATTTTACCAAGCCCTGTCTCAGAGCAGCGCAGAGTATAAGGAAAGGCCCGGTGTGGGGGCGCCCAGCTGGTTCCGCACATGCCTGCCCTCCAGCCCCCAAACCTGTATGACAGGTCCTTCGGCTGGGCCAACCCCCGCCCACCTCACTGGCTTCTTCATGAAAAGGTGAAACCTGGGTGTGTGTTGCGGGGTGGCACATGAAAGAGGAAACCGTCTGAAATAAGACTAGCAGGGAGCGGGAGGAGAAGGCAGGAGCCTCCCACCACCCCCTTCCTGCTCTCCCCACTCTTCCTCTGCACGCTGCTACTCAGTGCGGCTTCTCACACAGACATCTGCCAGCATCCACTTCACCTGATCCCAGCAGTTGGGAGTCAGAGGGGGCTGGAGCACAGGTTGGGCCCTGCGGTGGGCTGGGGGCACAGGGGCACTGACAGGGTTGCTGGCAGTCCTGGGTAACGAAGCCCTCAGAGATATGGTAGGATGCCCCCTCCCTGTTTGACCGGTGACTGCCCCATTTCCTTCCTTGCCCCAGGTATCTTCCCTTTACCTTCCCTCACCTTTTCTCTTTTTGAAGTTAAATTTCCCATCTTACTCCTTGCCTGCCCAAACCTCCCCAGTCCCTTCTCCCTCAACTTTCCCAGGGCCTCTTCCTGCTCCTCCCCTCCTCTTGGACAATTGGATTTTGAGGCTTTTCCCAAGCCAAGGGCTGCAGTCCCTGACCTGCTTGTTTCTCCAGCTCCCCGCCTTCCCTCCCTTTCCTCTGCTGGGCTGGCCCTGTCTCCTGCCTTCACCTAGCCTGCTTTTCCACAGGTTTTCTTCCGGGCGGGCACCCTGGCACGGCTAGAGGAGCAGCGGGATGAACAAACCAGCAGGAACCTAACCCTGTTCCAAGCAGCCTGCAGGGGCTACCTGGCCCGCCAGCACTTCAAGAAGAGAAAGGTGCTGCTCTAGGGACATCACCTCCCTCTCCCAGCCTAGATGGGCACAGCCAAGTTCCTGGGGTAGAGACTATAAGGGGAAGAAGAGGCAGGAATCTCCCAGGGCATCCTGCCCTGGGCCAGGGTGGGAAACAGGCAGCTCCCTGGTGCCAGCAAGTGTGCTGGTGTGCCCAGTGACAGGGCCTGGTTGGAGGGCTTTGTTGAGGGGTAGGGGGAAGCAGCGCCAAGGCAAAGGTGGGCTCTGGATCATAGGCTGCTCCATGAAGATTAAGGAGCTGTGTCAGCGACTCCTTTTCTTATTAGCAAGTCCATAAAACAGCCAGCACTGCCGCCTCTTGTGTTTCAGCAAGATTAGGTTTTATAGCACAGCTAGGCCAGGGTACTGGAAATAATCAGGCAGCAAATAAAGCAGATTAAACGATTCCTAATGGCGGTGGAGTGGCTAGTGCCCAGTGCAGTGTTCTCAGGGTTGGGGTCTGTGCTACCCACACTCTGAGGGAAGGAGGAAGCCTGGGGCAAGGGGGAGCATGGAAGGTATCTGACACGGGGTCAGGGGGCCAGAGGAGCAGCCCTGGGGCCTATGCTGGTGGCAGGGAGGATTCTGGGCCGAGCTTGGCCAGGGTGACTGAGAGCTCCACTGTGTGCTACCCCCACCTCACCTGCAGATCCAGGACCTGGCCATTCGCTGTGTACAGAAGAACATCAAGAAGAACAAAGGGGTGAAGGATTGGCCCTGGTGGAAGCTCTTTACCACAGTGAGGCCCCTCATCGAAGTACAGCTGTCAGAGGAGCAGATCCGGAACAAAGACGTATGTGACAGCCTGGGAGGGCAAGTCTCTGAGAGGGAAGAGCCTTGCCAGTTTATCTTGGGCTTCTAAGCACTTCTTCGTTTAGTCCAGAAAGCTGGCATCCTTGAAGTGTGCCCATCAAACAGAAGATGTCCCTCTGGGGTGCTGCCTGAGCCCCTGGGCAGCCTCTTATGATCAAATCTTGGATATCCCCAGCTTATTGGGAAGGGTCTAGGGACAGGATCCCTGGGAGGCCATGGCTCTGCTGTTGGGTACATGACTCCCCCATGATGTCCTGGCCCAAGCTTCATCAGCTTTGTTCACTACAGGGGTGCAGACCCTCGCAGGGCCTTTGGCTCACTTTGCCCTCTTCGGTTCACCTTAGGAGGAGATTCAGCAGCTGCGGAGCAAGCTTGAGAAAGTGGAGAAGGAGCGGAATGAGCTGCGGCTCAACAGTGACCGGCTGGAGACCCGGGTGAGTGACTCCTGGCACCACACAGACTGGCCATGGACTTAGGGAGACCCGGCCCCTGCAGGTCCCTCGGGTGTTCTGGCTGAGTGAGGCAGGCACTTCAACTGGTGGTGACTCCCCAACCCCAGATCTCAGAGCTGACATCGGAGCTGACGGATGAGCGTAACACGGGAGAGTCCGCCTCCCAGCTGCTGGACACGGAGACAGCAGAGAGGCTCCGGGCTGAGAAGGAGATGAAGGAGCTTCAGGTGAGAGCAGGGCCCAGGGGAGGACGGCAGGCTGGTGACTGTCATACCCTAGTCCCCATCAGCTACCCCCAAAGATACTTGGCATCTTCACCCCTAGCCCAGCATCCCTGCCTGTCCTGGGTAAGCATGTGACCATGGTCTGTGTGGTTCGGAGAGTGGGTATGAGGGGGCAGAATGGCACAGCCCATAACCCCGTCTTTTGTAGACCCAGTACGATGCACTGAAGAAGCAGATGGAGGTGATGGAAATGGAGGTGATGGAGGCCCGTCTCATCCGGGCAGCAGAGATCAACGGGGAAGTGGATGATGATGATGCAGGTGGGCCCAAGGCCCAAGGAGCTTAGCAGTGGCTTGTGATGCAAGCCCTAATGCCCACCCCTGGATGGTCATGCCCCTTGTCCAGGCCTGCCTCCCCTCCATGGGGCTGTTATAAGACTAAAGTGAAAGAAATAGAGGAGAAGGCAGATGTGCCAGTAAATGCAGGGGATTGTTATGTAGAGCTGAAACAGCCTCAGTCATGACAAAGACTGAGGACCGTGGTCCCAGCAGTCCCTGGCAAGGGGACAGCACATGCAGCCGCATCTCCCACACTGGTTTTATGGCTAGTGGCTCCTTCTGCCTTGGGAGGAAGCCATCGTTGCAGAGAGCGTTCTGAGCCTTGGCTGACTCTTCCTGCTGCCCCCCCCACTTCCTCCTTCCCCTCTGCCCCTTATGGGGACTCTCAGCACCTCCATCCTCCTTTGTCTGCCTCAATCCCACAGATGGTGAGTGGCGGCTGAAGTATGAGCGGGCTGTGCGGGAGGTGGACTTCACCAAGAAGCGGCTCCAGCAGGAGTTTGAGGACAAGCTGGAGGTGGAGCAGCAGAACAAGAGGCAGCTGGAGCGGCGGGTGAGGCTGGGGAGGAGCCAAGGCCTGTACCTGGGAGGGCCAGGAGGGGACTGGTGCCTTGTGTTGGTCTGATGAATGCTGGGGGCAGGCAGGCCTGGCCTGGGATGGATCGGGGAGGCTGGCATGTTAGCTTCTCCGTGCAGGAGCAATCAGGAGCAAGCTATCATTAGAGCTTCTTCAGTTCCCTGAGAGACCCAACTTTCTCCTGTACCCCTGGGTCTTCCCTCACTCACCCACTTCCCTCCTCGCCTTCTCTGCCAATGCTTCTGGGCCTGTCCGTGGCCACTGACTGTGCACCCCAACTTGGTCCCCAGTTCGGGGACCTGCAGGCAGATAGTGAGGAGAGCCAGCGGGCTCTGCAGCAGCTCAAGAAGAAGTGCCAGCGACTGACGGCTGAGCTGCAGGACACCAAGCTGCACCTGGAGGGCCAGCAGGTCCGCAACCACGAGCTGGAGAAGAAGCAGAGGAGGTGGGTGGGCCCCTGCCCTGGGCCCAGAGAACCTTCTGGAGCAACCAAAGCCAGGACAGCCTCCTTGCCCTGCAGAGAGGAAAAAAGGAAGGACCTGAATTTGCCTTGCCTGCCTGGTCATTCATCTTGGAACATGAAGGGGCCTCCTCCTGACCTCCAGGGTAGACTCAGGCTGTGTCCCCACTGAAGGCCTGCCCAGGCCTCAGCTCTTGGAGGTGCTCCCCGCACCGTGTGCCTGTCACCCCATGCATGCCAGGAAGGGCATCAACCAGGACCCATGCAGGAACTGCTGCATCCCTGCCCCTGGCCCCCAGCTCTGCCTCTCCCTCACTTGCCTTAACTATACAAACACACTCTCCTGACTAATGTCGTTAAACTACCGTGCCACTTCCATCTCATTATGGTAATGATACAAAGGAGGGGGGTGGCCCTCACAGGAGAAAATCCAATCTAAATTAATTTCCCAGGCTGGGAATGAGGATGGGACGCCTTTATTAGCAGCACTGAGGAACCCACACACCCTAGGAACAGCAGGGCGCCCCAGGGAGTGGGAACAGTGCCCGTTTCTCCTCTGCAGGGGAAGGGCTTCTCAGCAGAGGCACCGGTTGCCTTTGTGAAGGGGCATCCCACACCCAGGACCCTGGGAGTGAGGATGGCAGAACAGAGCCTTTCCAGTGACCCTGGGTTGCCCCTGGCCTCCTGAACCCCTACCATCTCCCCAGCTGGGGAAATAGGAAGGTTTTCCATTCCTCTCACCCAATACCATGACCATCATTCCCTCATTCTCATCTCTGCCCTCACCCTACCCCTTTACCCAAGAGCTGGCACCCTTAGCTCTACCCCCTTTCTGAGCACCTGATGGTAATGCCAGCTCAGCCTAGTTACTGTGCTGCCATGCTCCCCACTGGGCAACTTATTAGGTTTTGGCTGCCCGCAGTTTTCTTACTTTTTTTTGATGTGGGGTTGGGGTAAGGGGAGCTGTTCAATTTCCACAGGAACCTAATTAGCTATTCAGGGAAGGTGTTAAGAGGAATTTCAGCAATTTGCTCCATATTTAGCGGGAAATGGAAGGCTGGGAAGTGGAGGAGTGAAGAAAGAGGCCCCCTGTGTGCCCATTGAGGCATGCGGCCAGCTGGGCACAGTGGGAATGTCAGCTCTGAACCTAGTGTGGGGTTTCCTGGTGGTGTCCTGCCGGCACTGCTGGGATGTGTGGTCCTGGCCAAAGAGGCAGAGGCAAGGAGCCGGTTGCTGCCCTTAAAGTTGCCAAACTGAATTGTGCAAAGTGAGTTAGTGGAAGCAGGGTGCTCATCTCTATCTTCTTCCCACCCATCCCTCACGCGGGTACCTCATCCTTTGATGTGTTGAAATGGAGAATGTAGAGACCTAACTCCTGAGGGGGCCTGTTCCCCTGCCTGGAAGCAGTCTATGGGTCTCTCCTAGGCCTACTTGGTGAAGGGCTCACCTGATTGAGTGCTCCCCATCCTAAACCTGGTTACTCAATAGTGCCTCAGTGGCCTGACCTGCCACCTCTAGATGTCACCCCTATCTCACTACTGGCCCCACGTTAGGGCTGCATGGGTTCCCCCACCCCTGCTTGGGTCTTGTCCATGGCACGACCTCCTGACAGTCTCTGTGCAGGGGACCCCGGCTCTTCCCCCATTTGATGGAGATACCACGCTCCCTCACAGGTTTGACAGTGAGCTCTCGCAGGCGCATGAGGAGGCCCAGCGGGAGAAGCTGCAGCGGGAGAAGCTGCAGCGGGAGAAGGACATGCTCCTCGCTGAGGCTTTTAGCCTGAAGCAGCAACTGGAGGTGGGTAGGGCCACCCACCATCTGTGCCCCGTTCCCCTCGCAACCGGGGGCTGGCCCTGCACCAGCCTCATCTCTTTTGCTCCAGGAAAAAGACATGGACATTGCAGGGTTCACCCAGAAGGTTGTCTCCCTAGAGGCAGAGCTCCAGGACATTTCTTCCCAAGAGTCCAAGGATGAGGCCTCTCTGGCCAAGGTCAAGAAACAGCTCCGGGACCTGGAGGCCAAGGTCAAGGATCAGGAAGAGGAGCTGGATGAGCAGGCAGGGACCATCCAGATGCTGGAGCAGGTACAGGAGGGCTTGGCCAAGGGAGGGGTGAGGTGCAGTGGGGCCGCCACCATCCCCACAGCCAGCCCCAGGCACGGGCCAGAGGATCCCGCCCCCATTCATTCCTGTGTTCACTTGCTCACCTACTCACAAAATGTGGAGTGAGCACCTGATCTGTGCCAGCCACAGTGTGAAGATAATTAAGTGCTCGTGGAGCGTTCCACAAAAACAAATCTGATGGAGCTCTAGTAGGGAGGGGCTCAGGATGCATGGCAGCCGAGGGCCACAGGCCCACCCAGCCTGCCACCAAGCCACCAAGTCAGTTCAGGGAGCTAGAGCCTGCAGGCAGATGGAGAAGCTGTAGGGCTGTCCCCACTCCAGCTGCCTCTCTCTGGGCCTATGCCAGACCTCTAGTAAGGGAGTTCAGCTGCTCTGGAGAAGCTGTTGCCACGGGAGCAAGGTGCCGGCAAAGAGAACTGGCTGGCAGGATGTTCTCGGCCCCTGAGCCTAGCGAGAGTCATGCACAGGTGGGGAGTGGGTGGGTGCTGCTGTGGAGGGAACCCGGACCCTACTCCACTTCCTCCAGGCCAAGTTGCGTCTGGAGATGGAGATGGAGCGGATGAGACAGACCCATTCTAAGGAGATGGAGGGTCGGGATGAGGAGGTGGAGGAGGCCCGGCAGTCATGTCAGAAGAAGGTAAGGTATCTGGGTACTTACCTTTCCAGCGTTAACTGCCTGTTCCCATCACTGCTTTTTAGTCAGGGGCTTTTCTGTCTCCCTGCCTCAGCCACATTGTCTTCCTTTGTCATTCTGGGCCAGGAAGCACCTCTCAGGAGCCTGGCATTGGCAGGGATGTATTGGCTCAGTCTGTAGAGAAACTTGGGACCGTGAGGAACTAATGCTCCCTGCTTTCTATGCCAGGGGTAGCCCCCCATGGCCCTGCTGTGCTGTGCTGGTGCTGCTTGCAGTCAGCTAGCCTGGCTGGACAGGTCTCCACTGGGCAGCGATGTCTCCTACTCTGGCTCAGGTAGCCACCACATGTGGCCTGCCATCCCTCCTCGTCCTCCCAGGCTGCTTTGAAGCCCTAGAAACCTGGAATTTAGGTTCAGACCCCTCCATCAACATCACTGTGCTCAGGCCCACCCCACTGTTTTCCTGGAGTGGGGGACCCAGAACAGAAAGGGCCTGCTTGGCACCAGGCACTAAAGGGATGGTTGGGTCTCTGTCCCCACGGTACTCCAGTTAAAACAGATGGAGGTGCAGCTGGAGGAAGAGTATGAGGACAAGCAGAAGGTTCTGCGAGAGAAGCGGGAGCTGGAGGGCAAGCTCGCCACCCTCAGTGACCAGGTCAGGGGACGCTCCACCTGCCAAGCCTGGCCAGCTGCCTGCCCATGTAGCCTGATGGGTGGGGATCCTAGGGATGGGGAGCTGGGAACAGAGCTGCCAGAGGAATGGGGGTGCTCCAAAGAGCCCATCCTCATCCCTCATGGAATGGGGGCATCACCATATGTTGGCACGCCCAGGCCTTTCTCCCTGGTTGGCCTGATCCTGGCTCTTCCATATCCTTATGGAGATGCTGATAATGAAGACATGGTGAGGAGGGGGTTGGGGAAGACAGGAGGAGGCTGTGTGATGGTGCCCAGAACCCCAACTGCTGATGCCACCCAGGTGAACCGGCGGGACTTTGAGTCAGAGAAGCGGCTGCGGAAGGACCTGAAGCGCACCAAGGCCCTGCTGGCGGATGCCCAGCTCATGCTGGACCACCTGAAGAACAGCGCTCCCAGCAAGCGGGAGATCACCCAGCTCAAGAACCAGGTATCCAGAGAGCACAGAGCTTACCTTTTCCATTCTCTTTTTCTCTCTTGCTCCTCTCAGTGGCTCTTGAGTCCTTGGGAAGGAAAGTGACAGGAAAGAGGGGAGCCACATGTAGCAGCCAGACTCCCCAGGCTGTGTGTGTCTACTGTCTGACCACCCAGACCGGGGTGGTGTGGACGGGGCCTGGTGCCCACCAGCCCTGTCTCAGAAGGAGATGCCCATACCTGCACCACCACACACCCATGGCCCTGGGGTCTGAAGTGAATGGAGGAGGAGGAGGAGGGCATCTGGGCTCCCTCTTCTCTGCACAGCCCTCCTGTGCCCAGGGAATGGCTGACATCTCTTCCTGGGGTGGGGGGTGGTCTGTCTCCAGCTGGAGGAGTCAGAGTTCACTTGTGCAGCAGCTGTGAAAGCACGGAAAGCAATGGAGGTGGAGATCGAAGACCTGCACCTGCAGATTGATGACATCGCCAAAGCCAAGACTGCGGTGAGGGACCGGGCTGCCTGGGGCAGGGCTCAGGGGGCTGAGGCAAAATAGAGCTTCAACTGTGGCTCCCTTCACCCCAGATAGGTCCCTTCACACCAGGACTTGCTGCAGGAAGAGCAGGCCTCCCCTCCTCTGCATCTCCCTACTCTGAGCAGAGGCCTAGGGGAGGAGCATGTGGAAGAGGGAGCCAGCAAGGGCCCATCTCCCTGTTTAACCACCTGCCTGCGGGAGCTTGGCCACAGGCTCCAACATCATAAATAAAGGCAGCTAATGTGGCTGAGGGATGTAAACAGGTGCCTAGAGATTAGCAGAAGCACCGATAAGAGGACAGGATGGCTCGGCTTCCCTCCCCTTCCCCCTGCCCAGCCCACTGACAAGCCCAAGCAGCAGCTAATTACAGCTCTTATTTAATGCCTCCCTTTTAATTCCCCACCTCTCCCACGGCCCATCCATCGGCAGAGAATTCATTACGGGGATGTGGCCACCGATACCTCCTTGGGCAGGGAATGGGACAGGGAGGAGGCTGGGCTGGGCTGGCAGCTTCGTGGCCCCTGAGCTAGTCACCTGGCTGCTGAGAGATGCCAATCTCACAGGCATGATTTATCCCCGTGACATTTGTGCTCCTCAGCAGTTTTCAGGTGAGTAATTCAAATTCCTTAATTGTGTTAAAAAAGGCTGTTATAAAATTACCATTTTATTTAAATCTGAGTTAATAAATTTCTTGGCGGAGGCTTCCCCAGCTCCCCACAGCCCAGTAACAAGATGGATGGGGCAGAGAAAGAGCCAACACAGTCATTTTGGTTTGGAATTACAGGCTAATAGATTCATTCATTTCCTCAAGCTGCTGTTGGCTCTCTCTTCCCCTCCCCCAAGGAGGGGACTGGCTGTGGGGGCTGGATGCCCAGGGAGTGGGCAGTCCCAGGGGAAATGACAGTCTAAGCCAGGAGACCTTCACAGATTTGAAGGGTCCTTCCCTGGGGCCTGAAGGGGGCAGAGTACATGCAGGTCAGGGCCTGGACTGATAGTGCCAGAATGATGGGTCATTTGTTCTGGGCAGACCTTTTCTGCCTTCTCATTAGCCTCAAAAGAGCTGCCAGAAAGCAGCTGTCATTCAGCTCAGAGGCCCAGGGTCTGCCTATACTGCATACAGCCCTTTACCTCATCTCCCTGGCCCAGAGCAGGGCAGGCAGCTCCCTGAGTGTCACTGGTCCTAGGACCCACTCCAGTGTGCGGGCTCAGCCCATTATCATCTTCTTTTCTATGCCCCCGCCATTGGAGGTGGCACAGGAGGAGGCTTGGACTTGCCACCTGGAGCCCACAGGCACACCAGGCCTGATGCCCTCTGATCTGCCTTTGCCTCTGTCCAGCTGGAGGAGCAGCTGAGCCGCCTTCAGCGTGAGAAAAATGAGATACAGAACCGGCTGGAGGAGGATCAGGAAGACATGAACGAGCTGATGAAGAAGCACAAGGCCGCCGTGGCTCAGGTACCCCTGCCGGGAGTGCCCTCACGCTCTGCACCATCACCATCCTTCTGGTCTTCCTCATGGGTCTCCCACACAGCCGCTTGTTTTGGGAGGTGGCGGTGCAGTAACCTGGGTCCCCTGGTGTTCCAGCTGGGCTGGGCTAGCTGGATGTTTATGGGGGATCCTGCTTCTGATGCTCTCATCCCTTTCCCAGGCTTCCCGGGACCTGGCTCAGATAAATGATCTCCAAGCTCAGCTAGAAGAGGCCAACAAAGAGAAGCAAGAGCTGCAGGAGAAGGTGAGGACCAGCGGCTCCCTTGGGAGAAAGAGGGTGCCAGGGTTACTACATGTGGGAGGAACCCCCAAGTTCACAATTTAGAAGGTGCTTTTCTCTGTTATCAGTAATCCACAGAGCAGAGTAAGCTAGGAGCAAGAGCTAGGCTTGGAGCCATGTCACCATAGCAGACATTTGGGCTTCAGCTGCCTCATTTCCCATCTCTATTCCCTCTCTAGTCCTTAGCTTTCTCCTTTCTCTCCGAAGGGCAAGATCTGTGCCAAGCGCTGGGGCAGATGGGGGTGGCCTCTGGCTTGGGGCCCCATTCTCTTTCCTCCCCAGTGCATCATCCCACTCCGCCTTCTGGTCACCATGGTGATATTGCCTGCCCCAGATGCAGCCTCCTCCCTTTCTGGGCTCAGTTCTTTCTTCTCTTCTGCCCCTGACCTCTAGCTACAAGCCCTCCAGAGCCAGGTGGAGTTCCTGGAGCAGTCCATGGTGGACAAGTCCCTGGTGAGCAGGCAGGAAGCCAAGATACGGGAGCTAGAGACACGCCTGGAGTTTGAAAGGACGCAAGTGAAACGGCTGGAGGTGGGTTCGCACTTCTCTCGGGCCATACCAAGCAGGGAAGAGCTGCCCCAGAGCTGGAGCCGCGCATGCTCAGCAGGGCTGGGCAAACCCCTGGACACTCCTCAGAGGCTTGTGCCTCGCTGCCAGGCCAGCTGACGGGCGGGTGCTTCATTCTCACCCTGCCTGGCCTGCTCTCTGGGTACCGTGGAGCCCGCCTGCTTTACATTCTGTTTCCGTGCTTGCTTTCTGCCAAGGGACCAGAGCAGCTTAGCTCTTCGTCTTCATATTTTCCTCCACCATGAGTTCCCCCCGCCTGTTCCCCTCAACCGGCTCTCTGGCAGGGTCATAAATATGCAGTGGATGGTGCCACTTCTGTGCAGACTGGAGCCTCTTCTCTCATCTGCCCTCCCTCTCCTCCTCTCCCCTTCCCTGCTTTATTCCCTTTCTTCCTCACTTCTTCCCGCCCTCCTGTCTCTGCTTTTTCTCTCTCTCTTTCTTTTTCTTGATTATAGCCCTATTCTTTCTTCTCCCTTCATATTTTTTCCTCTCCCCAATCTTATTTCTCTTTCTCACCCTCTTCTCATCCCAGTCTCCTCTCCCTTTATTATAAAGTTCATTCACTTTTTTTTGTTTGAGATGGTGTCTCACTCCGTTGCCCAGTCTAGTGCAGTGATGTGATCATGGCTCACTGCAGCCTCGACCTCTTGGGCTCAAGCAATCAATCCTCCCATCCTCCTGCCTCAGCCTTCTGTGTAGCTGGGACCACGGGCATGTGCGGCCTCCCATGCCTGGCTAATTTTTGTATTTTTTGTAGAGACAGGGTCTTGCTTGTTCTCCAGGCTGGTCTCGAACTCCTAGGCTCAAGCAATCTGCCTGCCTCAGCCTTCCAAAGTGCTGGGATTACAGGCATGAGTCACCAAGCCAGGCCCTATTTTTCTTTCTCTTTCCTTTAATCCTTCTCCTTTTTTGTTCACCTTTTCTCTATCCTTTTATCCTCTTTCCTCCAAACTGGAGTTTCCATATTCCAAATTCAATCCTTTTTCTTTTCTTTCTTTTTTTTTTTTTTTTTGAGACAAGGTCTCACTGTCACCCAAGTTGGAGTGCAGTGGTATAATCTCAGCTCACTGCAATCTCCACCTCCTAGGCTCAAGCAATCTTCCCATCCCAGCCTCCTAAGTAGCTGGGACTATAGGTGCATGCCACCATACCCAGCTAATTTTTGTATTTTTTGTAGAGATGGGGTTTCACCATGTTTTCCAGGCTGGTCTCAAACTCCTGGGCTCAAGCAATCCACCTGCCTCAGGCTCCCAAAGTGCTGAAATTACAGGCGTGAGCCACCATGCTGGACCAATCCTTTTTCTTTCGGTCTCCAAAGCCAGCATGGGCCAGCCCCTTCCATCTCTGGCAGAGCAGATAGCAAGAGAGAGACAGAAA
The DNA here is from genome assembly GCF_049354715.1 of Callithrix jacchus. Classification (NCBI taxonomy): domain Eukaryota; kingdom Metazoa; phylum Chordata; class Mammalia; order Primates; family Cebidae; genus Callithrix; species Callithrix jacchus. Next base: position 104,522,799 of record NC_133506.1, read on the forward strand.
GGATTCTCTCCTGGGTTTACACCTGTCTCACCTTATTTTTAAGTTCTTGAGGGTTTTTTTTTGTTTTTTGACACGGAGTTTTGCTCTTGTTACCCAGGCTGGAGTGCAATGGCGCGATCTCAGCTCACTGCAACCTCTGCCTCCTGGGTTCAGGCAATTCTCCTGCCTCAGCCTCCTGAGTAGCTGGGATTACAGGCACACGCCACCATGCCCAGCTAGTTTTTTGTATTTTTAGTTGAGATGGGGTTTCACCATGTTGACCAGGATGGTCTCGATCTGTTGACCTCGTGATCCACCCGCCTCGGCCTCCCAAAGTGCTGGGATTATAGGCTTGAGCCACCGTGCCCGGCCAGTTCTTGAGTTTTTAAGCATTTGTCTCCACACCTTCGATTCTGCCTGGGCCCTGTGTTGATGAGTGTGGTTGGTAAGGGGCAGCCCTACCACCTCCTACATCAACTCCCAGTCCATGGAGCAGGCACTTAGGTAGGGATGGAAACAGGTGGGCATCTAGAGGGCATTAGTAACCTGGAGACAGGAGGAGAGCACAACTGACCCTCCCAAGGTGGGGTTGCAGCCCTCAGGAGAGCTGGAGAGAGTTAGGGGAAACTTGAGAGTTTATTTTCTGCCCGCACCAACCCCAGGCTGGCTAATAATATTTTGATCCCTATTTTACATACAGGAAGGGTTACCCAAGGTCACAGAGCTATCAAGGGACAGAGAGGCCATTGGTCTGGTGGACACAGGGCAGGCCCACAGGATCTGTCTCCTTTTCTCTTGGGCCTAGTCCCTTTCTGCACCTCTGTCTCTCAGGTTCCCTTCTGCTCATAGAGTTTTGTGATTTAGATTCATAGGATGTTAAACATGAATGGCCCAATCCTGCAGCCTGGCTCTGTTATTTTAGGGACATAGAGGCTAGAGGCCCAGTCAGAGGTAGAACCAGGGTTACAAGCAGATGCAGGATTCTTTGCTCACATTCAACCCCTCTCTCCAGTTTATTTCTTGCTCGGCATCCCACTACCTGGTGGGAGATTCATTAGGCTTAGAAAGATGCTCTCTGCTTGGAATCTGATGATTGTTTAGTCTCTCCTAATCTAGAACTCCAGTAAAGCCATTTAGTCTGAGCACAGGATCTAGCTTTTGGGGCTTCTGGGTTCAGAGTCCCTGCAGGAAGCCCTACTGACCTCAGAGGCCTCTACAAACTGTGTCAATACGGACAGGCCCACTAGGCTGTGCCCAGAACACTCCCTCAGTCTTGGTGTAGTAATGATGATAATAGCATCTTTCATCTTTCAAAGTGCATTCACATTCATTACCTTATTCATCCTCAGAAGACCCCTGGGGGGCAGGTGTTATTCTGCCCCCATTTTACAGAAAAGCAAGGGAAGCCTCAGGATTGCTAGCCCAGGTAGCCAGTGAATGGTGGAGCCAGAGCTCTGACCCAGGCCTCCTGACCCAGAGCTCTGCCACACCCTCCCTCTGCCCTGGCTGACGGGCCTACCTGCTGTGTCTTTCTTCCCCACCTGCCTGTCCAGAGCCTGGCCAGCCGGCTCAAGGAAAACATGGAGAAGCTGACTGAGGAGCGGGATCAGCGCATTGCAGCCGAGAACCGGGAGAAGGAGCAGAACAAGCGGCTACAGAGGCAGCTCCGGGACACCAAAGAGGAGATGGGCGAGCTTGCCAGGAAGGAGGCTGAGGCGAGCCGCAAGAAGCATGAACTGGTAATGCCCCCCCATCCCCCACGGGCCCCACATGGCAGCCCCCTGAGTAGCTGCTGAGTGTATGTCTCACTCTGGCCTGGTTGGGGATAGGCTGCAAAGAATTTGGATGAGTCAGAGAATGGGAGGGAGGAGGGAGGATATCAAGAGGATAGACCAGAGAGCCAAAGGCACTGGAGGCTCCCTCAGGCCCCCACAGCCCAGCAGCACCAGAGCGGAAAAGGCTCTGGAAGCCTGTGTCAACCCTCAGGTAGCGACCCCATGGCTGGGAGGGACTCAAAGCAGGCTTCTTCTGGGCATCTGCGGGAGAGGCTAGCCATCCTGTAACATGGGCTGCCCCCTCCCTCCTAGGAGATGGATCTGGAAAGCTTGGAGGCCGCTAACCAGAGCCTCCAGGCCGACCTAAAGCTGGCATTCAAGCGCATCGGGGACCTGCAGGCTGCCATCGAGGACGAGATGGAGAGTGATGAGAATGAGGACCTCATCAACAGGTGAGGGGTGGCCTCTGGGGCATCTGCAGCCAGCACAGAGGCCCTCTAGACCGCCTCTGGAACCAGGCCACCAGGTAGAACAGCTGCAACCTCTGCCTCCCCATGACCGAGCCACCAACCCCCACCCTCCCTTTACTGCCAGACCCCAGCATGGCCTGTCCTGCAGGGCCAGAGGGTGAGACAGGTACACTCTAAGTGAGGCCCCCCGCCCAGTCACCCCTCCCTGGACCAGGCCCTCCTGCTCTGCTTGCTCAAGATGAGTTATTCCCCCGTTTAGCTGCATTTCCGATGGCGTCTGCCCCACTCTGGGGAGAGCAGAGATTTAAAGGCTGTGATGCCTTGTTACTATGCCAGAGATTTTCTCATAAAACCCACCCAGGGAATGGTTTGGATAGAGAGAGAGGTTTGTAGTCTTAGATGGATGAGGAAGTCACAAGGAAGGAAGGCTGGCAGTGCAGGGCAGCGCCAGGCCTTGGAGAAGTTCCCACAGTTTCACTAGGCACACCCTAGACCTGCCCGCTTCCCACCTCAGGGCTAGGGCCCCTCCTGCAGGCAAGTCTGGGGTAGCACAGACAGCCTGCTGCATTAGGGCAGGGGAGAGATGCCAGGGACAGCCCAGATCAGGTTCTGAGGACAGCACTATCACGCATCCCCCTACCTGGTCTCAGCCAGCCAGAGCTGGCTCTTGCTGAGGGAAGAGAGGTCCTCAGCTAAGGGGTCCACCTTGGATTGCCCATTCATTTCCTCTGTTTCCTCTGGACCCCTTGCCCACCCTTTTCTCTCTATTTCTAGTTTACAGGATATGGTGACAAAGTATCAGAAAAGAAAGAATAAACTGTGAGGACTGGAGCGCATGTGCTCTCTTGCTGTCCTCGGGGGTATCTAACCACCCCTAACACTGGCTCACACCCTGGGGCTGCTGCACGCCGCATGTGGACACAGCCTCCCCACACTCCTGCCTCGCTGGTCTCTAACACTAACACTCTGACTCTGTCCTCAGGGGATGCTGGGAGTGGGTGATGAGGTGTGCTCCCTGGAAAGCTGCAGCAGGCCTAGGCACCCCTGGTAGGCAGGATAGGGGGCTCCTGCAGAAAGGAAGGCACAGCCTATTTGAGAAGTCTACCTTCCTGAGCTCTAGCACGTTCCTCCCTCAAAAACGAAGTGTGGCCATCTCTCTGGCCTATTTCTCTGGGAAAAAGTTTGTTTGGACTGGATCTGTCCACATCCTTGGCCTCCTTAGGAACCTGAGCTGCCTGAAAGAAGCGGGTATGTTTCATCTTTAAAGGTTCACCACCTTCTCTTGGCAGACAAGGGTAGAAGGTGAGGGGCATCTCCGAGTTTCTTGTTTAGAGAAAGCATTCAGGCAGCTAATCATGGGCTGCTCTGCTGTGGCGGGGAAAGGGAACACAGCCAGATGTGTTTACTTTACTCCCTGCGGCACCGTGGGCAGAGGGAGGCCCTGGCGGCCTGTGTGCTGGTGCTGTCTGTCAGGTGGTGGGAAGCCCAGGATATCCACCCCTCTCTTTTCCGTCTTTCTGGGTGGGAGCTGGACAGCAAATGCAGATGCGCAGGCCTTCAGGCAGAGCGGGCTGATCCTCCATCAAGTTCGACAGGGTTGTTTTTGGAGGCTGTTTTTCTAGCATGGCATTGGGTTTCTTCCCTTACTCTCTCTTGCCTGGTAGGCCCCCTCCCCTGGCCAAGATGGGCTGGTGGCAGCACACAGGACTCGGTGAGAGCTAATGATAAATGTAATAGTGTGTAACAGTGATAGAGGGCCGCTGGAGCCTGGTTGTCACACACAATTAATATCCCCCGCCGTTCTGTCTCCGTTTGTTTGTTCCCCCGCGATTCGGCTCCCAGTTAACTAATAGCACATGAGCCCGGACATAAATTGTATTTGACTGGAGGTTTAATTCCGACCATTTAAAATTTCAACTGCCCCTGAGCCTGCCTGCCCCTGGAGTTTGTTTATGGGCCTGATTATTTAAGGAAAAGAACATCTTCTAGATGCTTGCAACTAAAAGGAAGGTGAGGGCAGGTAGGCCAGCTTTGCAAACCATCCACTGCTCTGAATATAAGAGGAAAATTCATATTCTGGGCCCAAAACTGTCTGTCCCCTGTGTGTTTCAACCCTGCCATCCTTGGGCGGTAAGAGCTTCAAGGGCTGATAAAATGCGCATTTAAGATCATATTCTAAACTACTGCCAGGCATGCACCCACACAGGCACACCGCACATGCACACACACGCACACCGGTGTGCGCTCACATAGACGCATGGGGACGTGCAGCTCTAACCAGGTTCCGGCTGATGGCAGAGGGGCGGTGTGGCTCCTTCCTCAACAGCTCTGGGCCCCAGCTCCAAGTTATTGAGCCCAGCGCACTAAGGCAGGCAGAAAAATAATGTTTCGATTTACTTAGAGATACAGTTGTTATTGCCATAACCTTAATGAAAGCAGTAAACAGCACAGTATTAAGGTAGATTTATACAGAAACGCTTTTAACATGTAGACATAGATTTTGCGATGCATACAGCACCTCCTTTCTAAAAGCAATCAATATGGTTATGAACGGCGTGATAAATTATAGGCTCTGAAGCTAGAGAGGGAGGTTTTTTGCACGGGTGTATAAATCAGGTGGTATTGGTGTTCCATGGGGCCCATGCACCACAGTAAATCTGCCAGGCTCGGACAGGCACAGGGCTTGCATTAGCAGTTTCGAGGCTGTCTGCTAAATTCCTGTTTACCCGGGGCATCAGCCAGCCTCGTCTTTGTTATAATTCTGTATTTGATGGAAGCCCATAAAATATGCCTCTTTATTCCCCTCCCCATGAGTTGGGCTCTCTCCTGGTCCCCAGAACAATCTGGTGGTTTTGTGTGTGCCTGTGTGTGTGTGCATGTGCCTGTGTGGCTATTTATTTAAGAACATAATTCAGGAATGGAGCCATTCCTGTTGACACAAAGGAAAGGAAATTTATATCAAGGAGAAATCCTAGCCTGTCCGTAGCAGGGGAACTTGGTGAGCAGACATTCTGCAGAATTTTAGAAGCAGTCTTACCCAAAAGCTGTCTCCAAGCCCAGCTCCTTCATGAGGAGGGTAACCATGACTTCAGCCTCAAAATTTGACTCTTTGGGCTTTCCTGTAAGTGCTAAGGTCAGCTCTGTCAGACGAAGCACTTTTGAGCAAGGGCTGGGGGCTACCTGACAAGGCAAGAAGAGACCTTGAGCAACAGGGCTCTGGGCTGGGACTTTCTGAGCCCAGCTGGGCCTCCAGGGACAATTTAGGTGCTGTGACTGTTGCTAGTCCCTCTGGAAATGCCAATGCCTCTCCTTTTCCTTTCTCTGTTTCTTAAGAGCCAGAGAAGCCACAGGGTGGATCTGGAATATGGCCTGGGCCTCCTTAATCTAGAGCCCAGGTTGGTGCTGCCATCTGCTAAGGAGACCTCCAGCTTCAAGCTAACTCCAAATCCTTTGAAACTCTTGCCTTCTGCTCTGTGACCAACAGCCTAGCTCTTGTAACAAAGACATGGAAAATGACAGTAGCCATAGCCACAATTTGAGGAGTGACAGACAAGAAACAGCAGAGTAGTCCTCAAGGAGTCACCAAAGGACCCAGGGCTCCTCTTCTTAGCTCGGAGCCATTTAGGTATAATTGATAAGTGGATGGTCTTTCGGTAATTCTCCTTGGGTTGGTCAGCTGAACAGCGGCCTGTCACAGATAACTGGCATGGGAGCTGCCTCCATGCTCCTCAGTTTCTTCTTGGTGGCTGTCATACAGTGTGGCTGCTGAGTGGGGACAGGTTCCTTGTGAATGGTGTGCTCTAATCTCTCTCATTCTCCCCCCAACTCACTGACTCGCATGCCACCCACATGCCCCCTGCCCAAGACACCCCGTGTACCCCCTTCTGCTCTCCTCCTGGGCAGCAGGTGCCCATCCCTTGCCTGGCCTTGCCTACCTTTCTGCTCCTCATCCCTACAGTGAGGGAGACTCGGATGTGGATTCGGAGCTGGAGGACCGGGTTGACGGGGTCAAGTCCTGGTTGTCAAAAAACAAGGGACCTTCCAAGGCAGCTTCTGATGATGGCAGCTTGAAGAGTTCCAGGTGAGCATGTGGTCTTGAGCTGGGAGGAAAAGCCATCTCGTGCCACCAGGAATGGATGAGCAGCGCCTGGATCCCATGAGGGCAGGCCTGCATCTCTTGCCTGGCGTCTGTGAAAATAGCCCAGGTGTGCTTCTGGCATGTGCATGAGCACAGGAAGAGGCTTAGTTTCTTCTTATCCAGGGCTGCAGCTCCCTTATTTTTCTAGGTAACGTTTTCCCATTAGGCTCCGGGCTTTGCTTTGGCGTAGGTTTGTCATCTCCACTTACTCAACAAATGTTGAGCAAACTTCCTGGTAGTTCACACTCTTGGAATCAAGACTGGGATGGAGCACAGGGCACTCTTGATCCCACAGCCCTGGCCGGCTCTGGATCTCTGACATCTTACCATGAAAAGCAGCAAAAGAGACACCAGTTCCACTGATTCTTGTCCCAGCTACAGGCACATTTGTCTTTCTCTGCCCGTTCTCTCCTTCCTCTAATCTCTTCACTGCCCCCATGTCTTTCTTCCTAATAGCCACTAGGGGAACAGGCTCTCTGTTTTCTAGCCAGTCATAGTCATCTGATTATATACAGTCACCCCTGGAATCCAGAGCTTCCCCTTCCCTGTCCCTTTCCTACGGACCAGTGTGGCAGTAGGGAGAAAGAACAGCCCTCAGCCCCCTCCCCTCCTAAAGCCACATCCCTACTCCCCTCCCACAACATAGAATCCTCCCTGCAACCCAAGCCCATCCTGATCCTCCAGGGCACACCTTTCTCCATCCCCTCCCAGAGATAGGAGGTAGACTGGGTAGGAAAAGTAACATCCCTCCCTCCCTTCTCCGGCTCCCTTGAGGCCCCGTCCCCAAGCCTGGCCCCTCATCAGAAGCACCCAGTGGCCCCCTCTAATTGGTTTAATTTATTCGGCCAAACAACATTTTGTTATTGCAGATAATGCCGGCTTCCCCGCCCCACTGCCGCGGTTCACCACGGCGTGGCACAAGGCTCCAGGTAGTTGACAATGAAATAAATTGAACTAAACGTTTAGAGGGGGAAAAGTGATGAAATAGAACAATAGTCTAATTTACATGACATTCTCCATGAAGCTATTTTCACTGACGCAAATTATTTTGCTTCATTTCCTCCGACACTCTCACCACCACCACTTTGCCAGGGCTGCCGTTTTCTCCTCCTTTCGCCTCCCTCCCCCTGTGTCTTTATTCTCTGGGTTTAATGCTTGTTCATCTCTCTCTCTCAACCTCCCTCCCTCCCTCCCTGCTGCCATCATCCATGGCTGCTTCTGTCATCCTCCCTGGGAACGGCCCTCTGCAGCCTCTCTAAGGAGGCCCCAGGGGTGGAGGAGAGGCCGGCCTCGGTGGTGAGCTCCCTGAGCTATCGGAAGCGGCTCACCCTGAAGGACTCCATCGGGGGCACTGGGGATGCAGATTCACTCTTCACATCCCTGAACGAGCGGGCGGCCTCCCCCGAGAGGCCCCAGCGGAAGGCCCGCGTGGGCCCCAGGGAGGAGCCAGGCCCAGGCAGGAAGTCCGAGGAGCCGGGGGAGGAGTGCAGCTCGGTCCTCTCCGGGGCCGGGGGGCGCGCGGGCCGGAAGCGGTGGGGCTCCGACTTCAGCCGGGCCTCCCCGGTCTCTGCACCCGTCAGCCGGGCCTCCTCAGCCACACGACAGGGCTCTGGTGAGGACAGGGCCACCTCCTCCCTGAGTTTCTCGCTGTCGGGCTCGCCCAGTTCCCGCCGCAGCGCCTCCCGGCTCGACAGCCTGTCCAGGACGCTCAGCCCTTCCCTGAGCCGGGCCTCAGGCCTAGGCCGGGAGAGCCCCGATTCCCACCTGTCCCTGGGCCGGAGCTGCCTGGACGAGTGGGACGACGGCGCCAGCATGGCCTTGAGTGAGACCTGCTCGCAGTACAGCCACCCGTCGCTGACCCGCAGTCTGTCGGTGCCACCGCGGCCGCGCAGCTCAGCCTCGGCCATGGACGAGCCTCCCAGCTCCAGCGTCCGCCCTGTCAGCCGTCACTCCTACCTGGACCCAGACCTGGAGGCTGCCATCAATGAGGTCTTGAGTTACAAGCCTGTTCCATTCAAACGGAATAGCCTGGAGCCCGACTCCGACGAGGATGACAGGAAGAGCATCCAGAGTGCCCGGAGCGCCCACCTGGATCCCCCAGAGCGAGCTGCCAGCATCCGCCGCTCCGCCTCCGCTGCTGATGTGTCCCGGTCCCACGGCGGCAGGAAGAGCCGGAGCCTGCGAAGGCGCAGGAGCAGAAGGAGCAGCTCCAGCTCCAGCTCCAGCTCCAGCTCTGAAGCTTCCTCGGAGCACAAGAGGCGGAAGAAGGGGCGCTCTCGGAAGAGCAAGAAGTCCAAATGTAGGAGAAAGAGAACAGAGACAGAGTCTGAGTCCTCCTCGTCATCATCCAGTGGCTCAACCGTGTCCAGCCACAGCCGCTCCAGTGTGAAGAAGGGCCCAACTGCAGAAAGTGAAGAGGCCAGGCAGACGCACCGGCTGTCGAAGAAGGAAGAGAAGAAGCGCAAGAAGGAGGTGGACAGCCTGATGATGCGGTACCTCTACCGGCCTGAGAGCGACTAGTGCAGTAGGTGGCCCCGGCCTGGGTTCAGCATGGCGTGTCCCACCTGGTGTGAACTAACATGCTCCCTGCCCCACCGGTGGCCACCTCAGGTCCCACCCGAATTCTTCTTGGGCATGCCTGGCTTCGGAGAGCCTCCTGGCTGCCTCGGAGAGCAGGGGCCCGCCAAGGTGGTCAGCCTTCTTGAGCCCAGAGCCCCAACAGTTGATCTCTGGTGATGTCATAGCTCCCACTTACAAGTCCTGACCCTGGACCAGGGACAGGGACTGTCCTTAATAACTGCCACACTTTAGTCATTTAGCCCTCATAGTAGCTCCATGACAAAGGTCTCATTAGCCTGGTTTCATAGAAGATGAAGCTGAGGTTTGGAGAGGTTAAATCATTTGCCCTGTGGTCACACGCAGCTGGGAAGGGTTGTTGCCAGTGTCTGAGTGGGGTCTGCCCACCTCCAACCCTCTTGCCCTTACCCATTCCTCCATACCACCAGTGCAGAGCACATGGTGACATGTTTACTGTGCGAGCCTGGCAGCACCCATTCAGGAGCTTTCGTTCATGGCCCCAACAGGCTGGGCCCAGGAAAGGTCCCAAGCTGACACCCCAGCTGTGGTTGGTGCACATCAGTGATCCTAAGCTATTATGGGGCCTTTTGCTCAGCTCTCCCTCCCCCTACCTCACCCCCACAAAGCCACCTTCCTCTCTGGCATAGATCTCAAGCCTGGGAGTACAAGGTTCACAGGGCTGCAGCCCACACAGCACCACACCCTACAGCAGACCCAGGAGATGCCTGACTCCCTCCCCAGCCTTCCCACCAAAGGCCCACACATGGGTGTCACCTCAGTTCTACTCATCTTGTAAAGTTCTAATGAATAGAAATTAGCAGCTGCTGAGTGACAACCCCCTCCTGGCTCTCCTGCCTCCCCCAGCTCTTCTCCCTGTGGGGAGGGAGATCTAGCAGTTAGGCGCTTTATGCCCACACCCCCACCGTGAAAGAAGGGCAGAGCCTGACTCATTGGAATCCCATTGTTGGCAGTTTCCCTGGTGGGTGGTGACATTTTAGATCACCCTGCTTATGTGAAGCTGTTTTTGGCAGGGTGCCCTTCCAGGGCAAGCTTGCTGCTTCCCAGGAGGTATGACCCCCGAGTGCAGCCCCCTGGGACACGAGCATTTATTTCCCAGATGCATGAACTAACACACCTGTCGCATGCTTGTGCTGTGGAGCAGCTGGACATCCAGGCTGACTTTGAATGGATTATACCAAAAGGGACTGATTTAAGATCTTTTAAGGAATGGAGCAAGTGAAATGGCTCAGCCCTGCTCTGTCACTTCCCCCATGTAGCAGATGGTTACTGAGTGCTCCAGGAGGAACAGGAAGCATCTCTGTTGTACTAGGGAACCAGTGTTGGCTCCATAGTTAAGACAAGAGTCGGCCGGGCACAGTGGCTCACACCTGTAATCCCAGCACTTTGGGAAGCCGAGGCAGACGGTTCACCTGAGGTCAGGAGTTTGAGACCAGCCTGGCCAAGGTGGTGAAACCCCATCTCTACTAAAAATACAAAAATTAGCTGGGCGTGGTGGTGTGCACCTATAGTCCCAGCTACTTGGGAGGCAGAGGCAAGAGAATCGCTTGAACCTGGGAGGCGGAGATTGCAATGAACAGAGATCTCATCGCTGCACTCCAGCCTAGGTGACAGAGTGAGACTCCATCTCAAAAAGAAAAAGTTAAAATATTTGATCAGCCATCTTAGCCTTCCCCTTAGCAGGCATGCTAAGTGCCCCACACCTCTAGGGCAAGAAGTCAACTGATGGACCCAGGAGAGAGATTTGGAAAGCAAAGAGGGCCAGGCCTTTCTGCACACTGTGCCTCTACTCCAAGAAGGACATAGGCCTAAAGCAGGGCCATTCCACACTGACTGGTGACTGGCAGATTTCAGACCCCAGTGCCCTCAGCCCATCATCATCCTTGACCCCACAACCAGAAAGAACAAAAAACCAAAAGCCTGTTTCTTCCACCAGTCACCAGTGCAGTTCCTCTTTTCTACCAGGAAAGCTGGAGTAGCCCTGACACCCTATACACCACCACCTCTAAGAAGGATTGGATTCACTGTTGGTAGAGTGGCACCAAGCCAGAACCTAGCCAAGCAACACGGAGCCAGAGGGAAAAGGCCTGGGGAGGGAGGACCTCGGTGGCACTCAGCATCAACTGGCTTTGGGGTGGGGGCATGGGATGGAGCAGTCGCTTAGCTTCCCATCTGGTGATAAGGACCAGCAAGAATTTGCAGCAGGAATGCAGCTTCCATAATAAAGTCAAGGGGAGGGAAGCTGCTGCCCTGGGCTTGCCTGGCGGGAATTACTCTATGTACCAAATTGTTTGTGACAGCCTGAGCAGGAGACACTGGCTTGTGGGGAGGAAGGCTTTTTTAAACAATTTGGTTAAAATGTTCAAATTGCCAGCCCTGACTCTTGCCCTGGAGAAGAGGGCAGCTGCCTGCTGTTGGCTCCCTGATGGCTGGAGCAGTGGACGCCACTAAGGAGACTAGCTAAAGATCACCCAACCTAGAGACGAGCAATCTCGTGGGTCCACTGCCCAAGACAGAGAGACAGAGAGTTTACCACCTCCCTGGCAGCCTCTGCCCAGTATCTTGACAAAACAGTGTGGAAACCTGGCTGTCATTTATCCAGGTGTCTGCCTGGCAGGCACAAGAATGTGGGTGTGGGGCCTGGAGCCCCCACTTTGAAAAGAGGTGAGGCAGTGGAAAGGAGTAGAGGGCCCCTATTCAGCAGTTCACAGCACCCCGGAGCTCGCCAGCAGTGCCTCATTTGCATCTGGATTCCAGCCCTGGCATCTGCCTTGCCCCCCTCTGCCCATAAAATAACCCCACTGTCTTCCCACAAAACGAGGTGCTCCTTCGCCTAACAGCAGATCCTAGCCCTGAGTGTCCAGAAATTCTATGTAAAAAATGAGAACCAAACCAGGCTCCCACTAATTTAGAATTCAAACAACCCCAAAGCTAAAATAACCCCAATTTTTTTCTGTGTTGCACAGTCATCAGTAAGCTTTATAATTTTGTCCTAGAAAACCCCCCACCCCCAGAGTCCTTAAGTGCCTTTGGCCTATCAAAGTGAGACTCATTTATGTTCAGTCTAGTTTGTATTAAATGTGTTTTGTGCTATACTGATTCCTTTAAAAATGGTAATTCATTCATGAGAAATACGATAACTATTAACCAGACTGTCCCATTCCTGAGCCATTTTGCATAATTGAACATGTATTCTATCAGCCTTTTCCTTTCCCCCAGGGACAGAGAGAGAAGTATCTTTACATAACCCCTGGGCACTCGCCCAAGCCAGCAGAATTCAGGTTTGGTCTTTTTTTTTTTTCCTTAGGTCATCCCATCTAGTTGCAGGGTGAAATCGTCCAAAGTCTTTGAGGTCTGAGAGTCCCAGATTCAAGTTTACATATTGGCTGTGTGGCCTTGGGCAAGATCCTTTCATCTCTTTGGACTGGCTTCCTCGTAATATTTCATAGGGTTATTGTGAAAAGTAAGAGAATCCGTCTTGGGTGCCTAGGCCATGTCTTACTCACACGAGTACTCAGTGAGCAGATCTTGCCCTCTGCATCTCTCACTGCCACCTTGGGAAAAGCTGAGAAGGTGGTCCTTTCTGCAGAACCATGACTCCGCCTCTTTTGGTTTGGGGATAGAACTTTAAATGGACTAGTAAACAAAGAGCCCTTTTCAGCTTCTTAAGTCAGAATCGTAGGCAGCAGGAACATGGAACTGCTGTTTGCCGAAGTTGGAACTGTCTAGGATCTGGAAGCAGGGCTGCAGCTCCAGGGACCCAGCTGAGTGTGGCGCACCAGTAGGAGAGGAGCCACAGTGGGCTGTGTATTCTGCAGTTGTTTTGAAGCGAGAGTGCACTTGAACTGACAGAGGCAGTGGAGGCAGGAGGAGTAGAGGAAGGTGGCCCTAAGGCTTTGAGAGAAAGAAAAGGGAAGGTGGATGGAGCTGTGAGATGAGGTCCCCTCTTCCCTGTTCAATGCCATGATCCTGCTCCATCCAGGGGAAGAGACGTCTTCACATCCGGGTTAGCTAGAAGCCTCCAGAGCCAGCAGCCTGATGAAGACTCTAAGTTATGTTATTGTACTAAGAAAGGGGCTTTTCCCCTTGGGCCACCCTAAAACAGGTCTTCCCAGCCTCTCCCTCCTGAGCCTCCATTTCTTATGAGTAGATGATGCCATGGTAAAGGGTAAAAATTCTCACAGGCCTCAGGGAGCTGTCATTAGAGAAAAGGGTTCAGATCTGGGAGTATTTGATGGGGAAAGCGCCTCCTTCTCAGAGGGAATCTTTTTAGGAATCGGTTGCCTAAGAGAACTTCTACCCTAGACAGGTTGTAATCACCAGACCTCTAGGCCAATGTGGTTCATGGACTGCTTGCTTCAGAGCCTTCTGGAAAAGGACTGAAAATGCAGAATTCCTGGGTTGTACCCAACAGCCAGTGATTCAAGATTTCTAAGAGGAAGGGCCCAGGAGCCTGCATCAAATTCTTATGCCAGCTCGAGTCTGAATCAAATTCTTATGCCAGCTCGAGTCTGAGACCCACTGCTCTCAGCATCCCTTTTCTTGGAGCTTTAAAAGCTTCCAGAGTCTCCTTCCTGTTACCACTCTGAGTATCTTCCAAGTAAGCCAAGGAAGGTTTTTACCTAACAATGTTTGGCTTTTGGGGAGTGCTCTGATGCGGCTTTGTGGGCCTCTAGAACCAAAGGCATGGGTGCTTAAAGGTAGGAGTGTCATTTGTCCCTAACCTTATTCCTCTGTCCCTGCAGCCCCACCAGCTACTGGAAGTCCCTTGCTCCTGACCGGTCAGATGATGAGCACGACCCTCTCAACAATACCTCCAGACCCCGATACTCCTACAGCAATCTGAGTGACAGCGACGACACAGAGGCCAAGCTGACAGAGACCAGTGCATAGCCCAGGGGAGTGGCTTGCAGCCCTCTCACCCTATGGCCTGCAGCTGCCTGGGCACCTCTCCCAAGAAGTGGTGGGGCCCTCATCTCTCCCACCCGACTGCTGCTCTGCATGGGAAACACCCTGACCTCCTTCTGTCAGGGGAACTTTCCAGGCTATGGGTGTCTGATGTCTCCACGTGGAAGAGGTGGGGGAAAGAGGAGTTTCTGAAAAGAGAACTTTTTGCTCCTCCCTGCCTCAATGCCACACTCTTGGCTTCTACCCTGGGCCACCGTGGGCAGTGGCAGGTAGCCTGGCACTGCATGGAGCCAGCACATTGACCTCCCTCTCAGCCCCCTGCTCAGGGACAGTGGGCAGGTTGCCTACTGGGACACTCTAGGTTGCTGGGTCCATGGGGAGGATTGGGGGAGGAGCAGTGATGCCTTCCCTCTGGTGTGGGATGGGGGCTCTCTCTTCTTGGTGCCTGCTGTCTTTCTACTTTTTAATTTAAATACCCAACCTCTCCATCACAGCTGCATCCCTCAGAGTGGGGCGGGGGGCGCTACAGTGGTGGCTGGGCCCCCCAGAAATTACTCGGGAATCTCATCTCACCTCCATTTTCACTCTTCAGAGAGCAGTTCTTTCTCTGCAGCTGGAGACACTGGTGAGCAGAGCCAGGTCCAGGTTCTAAGAATGAGGTGGGAGGGGCTCTCTGGTGCTTCTGGGCTGGGTTGAGCAAGCCCATGCAGACAAGGGTGCATGGGGACCATCCACACCTTCAGCCCCCACTCCACCCTCTTCGTCTCAGCGTGTTACGTGCAATGACCTATTTAAGATAAACCCATTCCAACTACACCAGTTCAGGGCTGATCCAAGCACTGCCTCCCTCCTGCTCTGTCCAGGTTGCCTGGACCATAAACTCAACTCGAGAGGGAAGGCTTGAGATTGAGGGCTTTGCAATCAGGAAAACTGAAGATGGAAGTTTTGGCCAGTGCTCATTAGACATGGGTCCTCACCCTGTGTCCTGAGCCTGTATCATTCTTCCAACTCACTGCCCCCAGACACAACACCATGTGGTCTGGAGGACCCAGCCCCCACCCTAAAAGGTTATCCTGAGAACTCCACCAGACTTGGAAGCCCAAGGGCAGTGCCTGGTGCTGCTCCCATCTGCCACCCCGCTTCTCTCCTGCAATTGGTTTGTATTCATTGGGCTGTGCTCCTCCCTATTTACCTGATGTATGGAAATAAAGGCCCTTTTCCTCCTGGCTGGGGCGGTTTTCCTGCCTGTTCCTTCAGGCTCAGGTAAAGTCCAGATTGGTTGTAGCAGGATAGGCAGAGGCAGGATTCTGATGGGGACCATGGGGACATCACCCTGATCTCTGGCCTGCTCCCCAAAGTGTCAGACCAATGCCTCTTGAGCCTGGGCAATGCATTTTGGGGCAGGCAGAGGTAGTGGGATGAGGGGATTGGTCAAGGAAGACACAAGCCCCTCCTTTTATGTGAAGAGCCTGGGGACTGTGATTCAGGTTTGCAGAGCCTTTCAAGCCTCATCCTGGCCTCCACAAGGGAATGTTGAGGTCTCTGATTATTAAATCTCACTAGTTACAGAGATTCCATCTTCTCTCCCTCTTTTTCATTTTTTTTTAAAGGATGCAAGCCCCTCTCATTAGAACATTTTTTTTTTTTTTTTTTTGAGACGGAGTTTCGCTCTTGTTATCCAGGCTGGAGTGCGATGGCGCAATCTCGGCTCACCGCAGCCTCCGCCTTCTGGGTTCAGGCAATTCTCCTGCCTCAGCCTCCTGAGTAGCTGGGATTACAGGCACGCACCACCATGCCCAGCTAATTTCTTGTATTTTTAGTAGAGACGGCATTTCACCATGTTGACCAGGATGGTCTCAATCTCTTGACCTTGTGATCCACCCACCTTGGCCTCCCAAAGTGCTGGGATTACAGGCATGAGCCACCACGCCCGGCTAGAACATTTTTTAAAAGTTTAATTTTAGTCATTTCAAAGGTGACTTTTTGATGAAAATTCTCAGAACTAGCTCTGGCCTACAGGGCAACTCGAAAAAGTTGGGAGCGCTGTCTCTGTGCCCGCTCGGTCTGTCTGCATGCCCCACTCCATGCTTTGTTCCTTCATTGACAGCAAAGAGGCAGCTCATGCAGAAGGGCAAGAAACAAATGACCCCCCTCCTTCTCTTCTACCTTCTGTAGTGTGGCCAGTTATAATGCCTGAACGAATAAAGTAGTTTGGGCAGATTGGTGGGAAAAGATGTCAAACAGCCCAAGTGCTGAGGCCCTGGTAATGTCAGCCACCCAGAAAGAGTCAGAAAGGGAAGGAGGGAGAAAAGTCTCCCAAAATGAGTGGGACAGAGTGAGAAGTAGATTTGTCTTGAACGAAGGAGACTGCCCCCTCCAATGCTCCATGATAGAATAGAGAAGAGGATAGAGACGGTAGTAAAAGTGAAGTTACTGTTTTTCTTTTGGTGACAGATTCTTGCTGTGACGCCCAAGCTGGAGTGCAGTGGCACAATCTCAGCTCACTGCAACCTCCACCTCCTGGGGTTCAAGCAATTCTCCCGCCTCAGCCCCCAAGTAGCTGGGACTTGCAGATGTGTACCACCACATCCAGCTAATTTTTGTATTTTTAATAGAGAAGGAATTTCACCATGTTGGCTAGACTGGTCTCAAACTGTGACCTCAAGTGATCTGCCTACCTCGCCTCCCAAAGTGCTAGAATTACAGGCATGAGCCACTGTGCCTGGCCTAAGTTACTTGGGGGGAAAAATAGACTGCTAGCTTGTGTTCAGTTCTATCACTCTCATCTTTTATTTCTGTTTTCACATAGCGCAGTACATTTTCTGTTTCTCCCAGGAACTAGTGTGACAAACCTCCCTGCCACCTTTAGATGAATTCCCAAATCTGTTCACTCATACTGAGTCAGGCCTCTGTTTAACTGGAAACTCCAACATCAACCTCCAATAACCCCACCTGGGATAAAAAGCTTTGTTCAAGTCAGAAAACATACTCACTTGCCTAACAGTTGAGAAATAGTTCATGACTGCCTGCTGTGCCTAGGCCCCATTCTGGGTGCTGGTGATGGATAAGGTCTCTTCCTTCATAAAGCGGAGGGAGGTAGACACAAAATACGTACTGCACTTCTTAGTGTGTGCAAGCTTGGAGTGGGTGGTTAGAGAGGAACACATCATAGTGTCCATCCTCCAGGGGCTCGTGGACGAGGGCTGGAGCAGATTCATGTTGAAATAATTACATAAGACATAACAAGGATGAAGAAGTTGCTTTGGACATATTATGGAGGGAGATATTCTCTTTGGCATGGAGAATTGGGAAAGCCTCTAAAAGGAGCTGGTATTTTGACCAGGGCTTGAAAATAGCACTTCCATAGGTAGACTTGCTGGGAAAGGCATACTGAGAAGAAGAGCTTAAACAAAGGTCCAGGGGCAAGGAAAGATAGGTGATGGTAGAACATGCCACAGGCTGGCTATGCATTGCCACATGTTTCTCCAAGTTTCAGCACAGCCCCTTGGCCAAGGTGGTGGGCTCCAGGCTGAGGAGACAATTCCTTGGCACCAGTTCCCCAGAGGAGTCCAGGAGCCTTTAGGGCCACCAAAGCCCATCTTCATTTTGGGTGTACCTTGAAAACTGTGCTGTTGGCCTTACCTGTACGTTCATGGTACCTCTCTCTGGTCCTTAAGATGCTGCGGAAGGCAGATCTGGCTCTTTGCAAGACTCAAAGCCAGCCTGCTAGATCCTCTCTATAATTGCAGATCCCCAGGATTGCTCTGACTCCTGAATAAGAGGCACGGGCGGGAACCAGCACCCTGTGGGACTCCCCATGGTGTCCAGTCTCTGCCTAGAAATGGCAGTGGCAGGCAGTGACCCCTAAATGGTCTTTTTTTCCTTGTGTCTCCTTGGCAGATTATCCCAGTTGTCCTTCCCCCATCCTCCCCCGCCCCCCCGCCTGGTGGCACAGACACTTAGTGATTTGCTCCTTAATTGTCCCCCAGCTAGGCTTCGCAGATGCCGCTCTTTAATCTCTCCTGATAAATGAATCACGCCGCTCCTTTAATCATATGTTCATATCCAAGCCAATTTGAATCAATTTGGCAGGGAGCGTGTTGCAAGAGATGCCATGACTGCTGTTTCTCCCCCAGGGCCCTGGAGCCAGAGCTGCTGCTGTCCTCACCCTCAGCAAAGAGCGCAGGAGGCCCATCCAGAGAAAGGATCTCCTACCTGAATAGTGGGGACTTTTAAAAGTCATCTAATTCATTCCTGACCTCCAAGCAGGCCATGTGGGACTGGAGGGAGATGGATTCCCAAAGGCCTCAGAAGTGGAAGGGAGGGGGATGAGTCCTTAGCCTGCGTTGGTCACTGAATAAAGGGCCCAATTTTCATCCCTGAGAGAAAGTACTGCCTTAAATCTAACCCTAATCCTTTCTGTTCCCTGTTCATTTCCACTGCACTGGTTCTCTGGGAAGCTGGAACACTTCATCACCTTTTATATAGCAACACATTCCAGACAAGTCTGTGATAATTTGTCCTTGCCTGCTTGGCTACTGGCAGCCACCCGACTCCTTTCATCTTCCCCAGGACGTATTTTCTAAAACCTCCAGCCTGGTGGGCAGGCCGGGACATGCTTGATAATGTACCAAGCTCTGCTGCCTTAGTGGCTGCTGCCTTTTCACCTCCAGAGTGGTGCCCACGTGCAGTAGTGAAAACAAAGCAAAAATAGACAAAACCTGCCAAACTGAGCTCTTCTGCCTCTAGCACTGTAACCTTGGAGAAGGGGCTTAACCTGTCAGGCCTCGGTTTCCCCATCTGTGGAACAAGGTAGTACTGCTGGCAAGAACCTTCTGGAGTCTAAATTCAGAGCTCCTTACCACAGCCAAAAGAATCTCCCACGCCCTTCCCCTTCATCCCCTCTAGTGAGGAACTTGAGGGATTGACGGGTGGTGCCAGTGGGGCCTCGAGATCCCGGTGCTGCGGAAGAAACGTCGTGCATGGTCTATTGGGAGTTGGTTTCCCTTCAGTCGCTCGGTTGAACCTCATCCTCTCATTTCCTCTCCTTCCCTAGCCTGCTCTGCCTTGCCATTCACTGGGAAAGCGAAAGTCATTAGCATATTCATATCTCATTTGCGTGTCCACTGTTCTTCGGCCTTGTGGTCCCGCCTCCGCGTGGAGGTTCTTTATTCAATAACAAGAAGCCACGCCTCTTAAAAGGGCAATGGGTTTTCTAGTCGCTGACAGGCGAGTCCATCTGGGTTGCCCTTTTTTTATTTTTATTTTTTGAAACGGAGTTTCGCTCTTGTTAGCCTAGCTGGAGTACAAAGGCGCAATCTCCGCTCACTGCAACCTCCGCCTCCCAGGTACAAGCGATTCTACTGCCTCAGCCTTCCAAGTAGCTTGGATTATAGGCATGTGCCACCACGCCCGGCTAATTTTTTTGTATTTAGTAAAGACGGGGTTTCACCATGTTAGTCAGGCTGGTCGCGAACTCCTGACCTCAGGTGATCCAACTGCCTCAGCCTCCTAAAATGTTCGGATTACAGGCGTGCGTCAAACGCGCCCGGCCAGGAACTGCGTTGCCCTTTTAAGGATTACAGCGGCATAAGGACCCATCTACTCTTCCAGCAAACGGGAAATACTGTTTCCCGCCCTTTTAAGTGCACTGGGAAGTCTTTGGTCTGAGCTGAGGCCAAGAGCCAGTGACTGGGACTGCCCCTTCCTATCCTGTCAGTAGTGACACTTGTGCGGTGATGAGGAGGGTAATAAGACCAACAATAGTTCCCATTTGTTGAGAACTTAGTATGATGGCCCCAGTGTTTATCCACTTTGCCTACAACTCATTTCACCTCCATCACAACTCTGTGAAGACCTGGAAAGAAAACCAAGGCTGAGGGGTGATGTCATCTTTCTAAGCAGAGTCCTCAACTTGCTTCCAGCAGCTGGCCAGGCGTCTCCTAACTATTCTGGCCTTGGCAGAGGATGCAGTGAGAGGCAAGAAAGCAAAGAACTGCTGCCACGATCCTCATCTCAAATTGTGTGCGCTTGGCATTCGACAAGGCCTGGCCTCAGAAAGGAAACGCTTCTTGGCAATTTGGGGGGAAAATATCTACTTCACATTTGCGTTGCTCTTCACAATTTTCAGAGCATCCCCCATACATTATCACATTTTCACTTCACTCCCACTGTGCCAGCAATATGAATAACAGTTCCACATCGCTCAGAATGCATATTTTAAGCTATATTCACTTCAGTCTAATTTCATTACAGTACAACAACAATCCAGACCATTCCCGCTATTTGATCTGGGAGGAAAGATTTCCACAGCAATAGCCATTTTGGAGTTAACAAGGATGCTGCATGTGTTTAGAAAGAATCGTACAGAGAAATTGAATCTTTTATAACGTGCGCCCCAGTGATGGGTCATATACATAAGGGAGATTCCAAAAAGAGTGCGTGCTTTGCGACTGAAGTCAGTGACATAAATCCCCCAGTGGAATACTTATATGTGCAGATGGAATTTGCTTTAGATATCAAAAGTCAGCTATGATGGTTTTACAAAAAAAGAAAATTCAAAAAAGATATTATGTTTTGACACTATCCAGGCAAATTACATTTGAAGTGACTTTGGCTTAAGAGTCAAAGAGTTTCCACATTTTAATAAATTTTTATATGTTTTGTGCCACGACTATGATCTGACTAGATTAGGAAAAGAAGCAAATGGATTTGGGAAAGAGAGGACACTAGGGAATTTGAAAATGGAAATTCTTTTTTTTCCCTTTTTTTTAAGAAAAGGAGTTTAAAAGATCTCTGTATGGGGAAGATATAGTCAGTAGATTCAGAAACATTAGGACTTTGAAAGACAGGTGAGTGACAGGTAGCCAGGCAAATATAAAATAGTATGCGACAAAAGAGGTCTTATGGCTCATCTTAACCTTGGGGGCTGGCATCAATTGCAGGTTGGCACCCTTGCTTGAGGGCCGCTGGGGGACTACTGTCCAAGGGAGAGCGACCCTAGTGAGTACATTCCCTGGAAGTTTCTGCCCTGGAAGCACAGGTCTCATGGCCTGCCTTTGTGGGTTCTGGAGCACATCTGTGGGTTCCGGAGCACATCTGTTTCTGGTAGACACATACTCAGCCACTAGGCAGGATTTAATAGTAGAAAGGACTGTCTGCTACCAGAACTGACAAAATAAGCCGAGAGAACCAACTAGAAAGTGAGGCAGTCTTCTAGCTCTGTTAATGGGTTCCTAAGGTTACATATAGACATGACAAAAGTAGATGGGAAAACACAAATCAATAAGTAAATATTAGAAGGGACATCTGAAAACTGTAAGTAGTTTTACTTGGGGATGTGGGGTTATAGGTGAAGTAGCTGTGCTTTCAATACCAAGTTTTCTTACCGTTTTTAAAAGTCAGTACAGATGTGTGTAGCAACACCAAAGAAGGCCCCAATTTGTCATATTAGCGTGACTATAAGAGTCACTTCTTTCCCAGCATTTCATATGCAGAAATCATAGCAGGTGGGGCAATGGGGGGAGTGGCAAACCGTGTGGCAATGCTGCTTAGAAACTGCTTATATCCCTTGCTCAGGGAAAGCCATTCTTAAAGCAGCAGGCTCTCTTGGCACAGCTGAGAGTGGAAGCTGGAAGAGGAACAGATTGGAGGGTGGAACATGAACAGGGTATTTAGAGGAGGGGAGCAGGGCAGATGAGACAAGAGCATCTAGACCAAGCCCTCCCACTTAGCCAGGAGCCCTGCAGGTGATCGGTTTAGGTGAGGATGTTTTTGTTAAAGGGACTGGCAGTGGGGTTGCGATGAGGAGAAGCCAAGAACTGAGAAGGTCATTTAGGATATTTGTGTCATAGTGATATACTTTTTTTTTCTCAAAGATCTGCAACAGGGGCACGTGGCTCATTGGCCAGACTTTGTGCCTGGCTGGGAGATTTGTGCTTCTAATACATGATTTAATCTAAGGTGTAGCCCCTTAGGGAAATGTTGTTGCCAGAGTTGAGTGACCAGTGAGTTTCTCTGAGAAAATGCAGGACCCCTAGTAAAACAGGAAGCCCTGAGGTTCAGGCGTCCTGGAAGGTCTGGGAGGAGCAAGTCCCCTGGGGGGTGGGAGTGATCTCCATCTCCCTCCCCACCCCTATTCCTTGCTCCCCAGAAGAAATCAGCTACAAATCTCAGCTTGTTGGGAACAGATGGCCTTGGCTGACGAATAAACCACCGCAGGCTGCTCCACCTGTTCTCGGGCTGGAATAATCAGCTCGAGACAAACATCAGCGCTGAAATAACTCATGGCAGCGGGTGATTCGCAGGCACCGATTCCAAAAATCTCTTCAACAGCCCCCCTCTCTCCAACTCTCTCCCCTCCCCATCCCCTAGAGGCCATGGGGGAAGGTAATGGAGCATAGAAGACAGATAGAGCCCCAAATTGAGCGAGAGGCCGGAGCGGGAGGCCGGAGCAGGTGGGCCGGTGGAAATGGCTGGAGGACAGGGCTGAATTGTGCAGCGGGATCGGGGCATCCACTTCAGCAGGGCAGGAAACTGTTTCTCAGGAGCACGTGAAGAACATGGGCACTCCTGTGTTGGTCATGGGCCAAGGCTGAAGAGACTCAACTAGTCTGGAATGTTAGATAACTGAGAATTTAGGATTCGTTTGATTTGTTCATTAAAAGAGTGATATGCAAGTAAGGTCAAGCTACCGGGGAATCTCTCTGGGGCCATCTCCCTCTCCCTCTGTCGATGGGGTCCTGGGTGCTCACAGTTCTACAGATTTGTGTTCAGGCTCCCCCCAACCCCCAACAAAGTCACCTGGGCTAACGTTCTCTGGCACTGGTAGATGAGCCTGTCAGAGGAGTGACAGTGCAGGGAAGCACTGGTGATGGGCAGTGGGGGATGCCAAAGGAGATGGGGGTCTGAATCCCTGTGGAGCTGATCAGGAGAGGGCAGAGAGGCAGAGAGAAGCAGCTCATTGTTTGCATTGCTTGTCTTAGGCAGGTGGCTCCCTCAGTCTGGCCTCCAGGCCTGGTACACAAAGCATGGGGACTCAGTCCGCAGAGGCTGTGTGGGCTTACAGGGAAGAAGTTTGCAGAGCCCTCCAAACCCCAAGTTGCATCTCTAAGTGCCGGTTATTCTTTCCCCAAGTGGCCCTATGCTGCCCAGGGCTCGGGACGTTGGAGACAGAGCCAGCCCTCCCCTCTTATTTAGGGTCCTGCAAACCTGTTCTCCTCCAAGCCGGTTCTGCCTGCAGAAGTGCTGAGGTGGCCCCTGTCTTCCTAAGTGGCTGCTTCTGAGGTTCTCATCCCTGGCTATTTTGGTTTATATACAAAAAAAAAAAAAAAAAAAAAAAAAAAATGGCATAATGAATGAAACTGTTGATATGGTTTGGTTGTGTCCCCACCCAGATCTCATCTTGAACTATAGTTCCCGTAATCCCCATGTGTCGTGGGATGGACCCAATGGGAGGTAATTGAATCATGGGGCAGTTACCCCCATGCTGTTCTTGTGATAATGAGTGAGTTCTCAGGCGAGCTGATGGAGCTCCTTTCTTATAAGGAGCTTTTCCACACTTCACTCTGCACTCATTCTCTCTCCTGCAGCCCTATGAAGAGGTACCTTTCATCATGATTGTAAGTTTCCTGAGGCCTTCCCCAATCACATGGAACTGAGTCAATTAAACCTTTCTTTGTAAATTACCCAGTCTTCAATATTTCTTCATAGCAGTGTGAGACTGGACTAATACACCTGTTTACCCATTAATCAGCTTCAAGTTATCACTCTTCAGGAGGCTGAGATGGGAGAATTCCTTGAGCCCAGGAGTTCAAATTCAGCCTGGGAAACACAGTGAGACCCCCATATAAAAAATTAAATTAAAAAAAAATTTTTTTTGAGACAGAGTTTCACTCCTGTTGCCCAGGCTGGAGTGCAATGGCCCAATCTCAGCTCACTGCAACCTCTGCCTCCCAGGTACAAGTGGTTCTCCTGTCTCAGCCTCCCAGGTAGCTCAGATTACAGGCATGTGCCACCATACCTGGCTAATTTTTTTGTATTTAGTAGAGACAGGGTTTCACCATGTTGGTCATGCTGGTCTCAAACCCCTGACTTCAGGTGATCCACCCACCTCTGTCTCTCAAAGTGCTGGGATTACAGGCGTGAGCCACCAAACCTGGCCTGAATTTAATTTAAAATAAGAAAAATTAAAACAGTTATCAACAGGGAATCTTGCTTCATTGGCAACCCTGCCACTTCCCCATTCTCTTCACTGTATTATTTTGAAGCTGACAGACATGATGTCATTTCACCAGGAAATAGTTTTGTATCCCTCAAAGAAAAGAAAATGAGGCCAGGCACGGTGGCTCACGTCTGTAATCCCAACAGTTTGGAAGACCGAGGTAAGTGAATCACTTGAGCCCAGGAGTTTGAGACCAGTCTGGGCAACATAGAGAGCTCCCGTCTCTACAAAAACTAAAAATAATTAGCCAGGCATGGTGGTGTGTGCTTGTAGTGCCGGCTACTTGGGAGGTTAAGGTAGAAGGATCACTTGAACCTGGAAGGCAAGGCTGCAGTGACCTGTGATAGCACCACTGTACTTCAGCACTTCAGCCTGGGTGACAGAGTGAGAGGATGTCAGGATGTCAGAAAAGAGAGGAGACGAGAAGAGAGGTCAGAAAAGGAAAGGGGAGGGGAGGGGAGGGGAGGGGAGGGGAGGAGAGTCTCACTCTCTCGCCAGGCTGGAGTGCAGTGATGCCATCTTGGCTCACTGCAACCTCCACCTCCTGGGTTCAAGCTATTCTTCTGCCTCAGCCTCCTGAGTAGCTGGGACTACAGGCACACACCACCACACCCAGCTAATATTTTGTATTTTTGTTTTTATTTTATTTTATTTCATTTTTTTTGAGACAGAGTCTTTGCTCTGCTGTCACCAGGCTGGGGTGCAGTGGCGTGATCTCAGCTCACTGCAACCTCCACCTCCCAGGTTCAAGGTATCCTCCCGCCTCAGCTGGGAACTACAGGCACCCACCACCATGCCTGGCTAATTTTTTTATTTTTAGTAGAGAGGTGGTTTCACCATATTGGCCAGACTGGTCTCGAACTCTTGACCTTGTGATCCACCTGCCTTAGCCTCCCAAAGTGCTGGGATTACAGGCGTGAGCCACCGTTGCTCCAGGCCAAGCTTTTTTTTTTTTTTCCTAAACAGAAACAAAGCCTTGCTCTTTTATCCTGGCTGGAGTGCAATGGCATGATCATAACTCACTGCAGCCTCAAACGCCTGGCCTCAAGTGATGATCCTCCCACCTCGGCCTCCCAAAGCACTGGGATTACAGGCATACGACATCACACCCAGCCAGAAAATGACTCTTTATAAAACATAATCACAATACTCTTATCACATCTAAAACATAATTCCTTAATACAAAACATCCAGTCAGTGTTTAAATGTCCCTGATTTTATTATATATTTTTGTTATATATTTTATAATATGTATATTTAAATTGGTCCGTTTAGGATCCAAACAAAATTGAAGAGCTTTTTAAAAAATATGATGCCTCAGGCCTTTTCCCTCAGCAATTCTGATTTAATTGGTCTTGTGTGGGGCCCAAACATCACGATTTTTAAAGCTCCCCAGGTGGTTATAATGCGCAGCCAGGGTTGAGAAATGCTCTTTCCCCTACCAGCTTCCTGCCAACTCCTTCATGTTCATACCATTAAACACTTCTCCTCGTTTCCGGCCAGGCGACCAGGCAGCCCCCAGAGCCGCTCAGACCAGGTGAGGGCTGCCCATCTCTGGGTTCCTCTTTCAAGGTGGGCTCAAACTCTCTGTGGACACAGTATTCCCTTTTCCTACAGATTCTCTCACCAAGTGCATCTGTTCTGATCTCTTTCTCCCCAACAGACCTGGTGCTTGTTCTTGCCTTGCAAGTGTAGCAGATTTTTTTTTTAAAATAGCAAAATTCCTGCCTCAGGAAAAAGTGAGAACTTCTCTGGGGACTGTCACTCATTGCTCCGACGCCTCAGTGCTGTGCCGGAGCTGAGCACGGGGCCTGGTGGGGGCTTGGCAGCAGATGAAAGAGAAACCAGGGATTCGAGTGGGACTTGAACCCAGCACGTTTCGGGGAATCTAAGAAACCCTTCTCTCCTGAAGATGTTGGCCCCAGGAGCATTTTGGAGAGTGATGCCCAAGTCCCTCAATCTGTGCCTCTGCTCACAGCTGTGACCTGCCTCCCCACAGCTGCTGCTTCCGTTCTCCAGCCCCCAACCCCCTCACTCCACTTGACTTTTGGATTCGTTCCTCTCTCCAGTGCCCACCCCCACACTCCATGCCTCACTGAATGTTGGTGAAACAAATCTAGTCGAAAATAATGAGCAATCAACCACCCTGATGCTTGGGGGCAGCCTGGGCAGGGGCTGGGGGAAGGGGTAGGAGCTGAATCATTAATAAAGCTTAATAAAGATGCAGATGAGCAGTGCTAACTAGGAACCCCAGAGCTGGGCTTATTCACGATTCAACATTATGTAAATGTCAAGGGTCCTGCCTGTTAGAATCCCACCCCTTGTCCCTGCTGCTCCTCCAGGGCTGACAGATCCAGCCCACCTTGGGTCTCCCCGATTCTCCCTAGCCCAGGTGCCAGTATCAGCCCTGTCTTAGGCCCAGATATCTATTTCAGACCCCACCCCCAGGGTAATAAAAATCCTTGACTCCCTTTCTAGCCAGCAGACTTCCAGAACTTCTGAGGGGAGGCCCTGCCCTTCAGACAAGCCTCTACAGGCCCAAATAGTGGGGCTTCTCATTTTTTAAAAAAGATTTCCAAGGAAAGAATACAAGAATGCTCATCTACATGTTTTAGTATCTCACGAATCTACCTAATGAGATGGATTTCCTGAAGTCTAACTTTAATCCCTCCTGCTGCACTAAAAGCCCACCGTTAAAAAACCAAATTCTTGGCCAGGTGCAGCCTGTAATCCCAGCACTTTGGGAGGCCGAGGTGGGCAGATCACAAGGTTAGGAGATGGAGACCATCCTGGCCAACATGGTAAAACCCTGTCTCTACTAAAAATACAAAAATTAGCTGGGCGTGGTGCCCATGCCTGTAATCCCAGTTACTCAGGAGGCTGAGGCAGGAGAATCACTTGAACCAGGGAGGCAGAGGTTGCAGTGAGCCAAGATCGCTCCACTGCACTCCAGCCTGGGCGACAGAATGAGACTCTGTCTTAAAAAAAAAAAAAAATCTTTCATCACTCTTCTGAGAAGTAAAATGCAGGCATGGAGTTAACTTTCCAGCCGACTGTCTCCAGACTGACTCAGCCTCCTCTGACCTTTCTAGATAGTTGACCCTCCTTCCTGGGTACACTCACATTCCTTAAGCTCTGAAATTCATTCTGGGATGCCAAACTCTGCTGGGGTCTTAACTGGTACTGAGGACAGTGTATACCTCCTCCTCTCCCCACCACCATCCCTGACTGGTACCCCTCGATCACCTGGGTCTAAGGACTCAAATTACTTTGCCCTGACTCTTCTCCCTCTTTGCCTGTCTTTCCCGATTTCCCCTCCATCTCCTCATCTTTTGGCAAGGCTGAGAGATGAAAAATTGGGTCAGAGTCACGAAGGCATCGATTGCCTCTGCTCTCCCTTCTTTCCTGGCCTGGCTTTCTTCTCTCCCGCCCCCAATCTATTTTCAGCCTGCCTCTGCTTTCCTCAGTCTGCTTGCCAACCAGGCCAGCCTTTCTCTTCGTTGCCCTTATCTCTCCTCTGCAGCCTGTGCAGACCCTAGCTGCCCTTCCAGAGGTCTCTTCCTGCCTGTCCGATTGATTTTGATTTTCTTCCATCTTGAAGATCTGTACGGCCTGTGTGAAAGGGGATGGCTGGCCACGCTCAGGCAGAAGAGAAGCAGAGAGAGAAAACTGGTTGGTCTGCTTAGGAAAATCCTTCGATATAACTGAAACTCTCAGGTTGTCCCAGGACCCCTTCTGCAATGACTTTGGCTTTCCCTTAGGCCCAGAGACTATTCCCAACATCTCCTCTACAATCCCACCCCACCCCACCTAAGAACTGCTGGTTTCCCCCACTTGGGCATTCTGGGCCCGTTTCCTTTGGTTTTAGAGGTGTGTGGCATCCCTGCAGGTGCTGGCCTGCACATTGTCAATCTCTTCTTTCCCAATTTCTTGTCTCTCTGCATTCTTCACTGGCCCGATCCATCCCCCAACACCCATCCTTCCTCACTCACCCCCTGCCTCCTCCCACTCTTTCCTCGGCTTATCTGGAGAGGCCTCTGCCAGCTGAGGCAGGGCTTGGGAGCAGCCCCCACTCGTCCTTTCTCAGCCTCCGGGAGACACTGGTCCCTCCTTTAGCTGCCACCAACAAGCTGAATAATGCTGGATATTTTGGAAGGGGAGCTGCAGCTGGCTGGGGGAGGGGGTGGCATGGAGAGAAGCCAGAGGGAACTGCGGGCAGCTGTGGGGTGAGAGGTGACATTCCGAGCATCTTTCTCCCCAACTTTCTTGGCTTTGGAGCTGGTGGGATCTTATTCTGGTCCTTCTGTGTGTCTCACTCGTCTCTCCCCGCAGTGATAACACAATAACACCTTGCTTTACAACTCAGAGCATTCTTTCACCTGCATCCAAAGGCCTGCATGGCGTACTCCTTCTCCTTCAAGTCTGCCCAAAGACCCCTCCTCTGTGAGTCCTACCCTAGTCACCCACCTGAAAGGTCAGACCCTCCCCCAGCATTCCCTGTCACCTCCTCATCACCCTGCTCTGTTTTATCCCCAAAGCGTTTAGCACCTTCAAATATATAATTACTTACGTGAATTGCTTATGTGCCTCCTCCTCACTGGACTGTAAGCTTTATAAGAATGAGTTTTGGCCAGGCGCGGTGGCTCATGCCTATAATCCCAGCACTTTGGGAGGCCCAGGCGGGTGGATCACGAGGTCAAGAGATCGAGACCATCCTGGTCAACAAGGTGAAACCCCGTCTCTACTAAAAATACAAAAATTAGCTGGGCATGGTGGTGCGCACCTGTAATCCCAGCTACTCGGGAGGCTAAGGCAGGAGAATTGCTTGAACCCAGGAGGCAGAGTTTGCGGTGAGCCGAGATCATGCCATTGCACTCCAGTCTGGGTAACAACAGTGAAACTCCGTCTCAAAAAAAAAAAAAGAATGTGTTTTTTTTTTTTGTCCAGGTGTAGTGGCTCACACCTATAATCCCAGCACTTTGGGAGATCAAGGTGGGTGAATCACTTGAGGCCAGGAGTTCAAGAACCAGCCTGAACAACATAGGAAACCTCATCTCTACTAAAAAAAAAAAAAAAAAAAAAAAAAAAAATTACAAAATAAATAGCCAGGCGTGGTGGCAGGCACCTGTAATCCCAGATACCTGGGAGACTTAGACAAGAGACTCACTTGAACCCAGGAGGCGGAGGTTGCAGTGAGCTGAGATTGTGCCACTGCACTCCAGCCTGGGCAACAGAGGGAGACTCTGTCTCAAAAAAAAAAGATCTTTTTTAAAAATTGTGGTCAAAAACACATAACAAAATTGACCATCTTAACCACTTTTAAGTGTACAGCTCAGTGGCATTAAGTACTTTCACATTGTTGTGCAACCAATCTACAGAGCTCCTTTCATCTTGTAAAAGTGAAAATCTGTACCCATTAAACAAATCCCCATTTCCTTCTCCCAGATCCTGGCAACCGCTATTTACTTACTGTGTCTATGACTCTGACTACTCTAGATACCTTGTATGGATGGAGTGGAATAATACTACCTGTCTTTTTGTGACTGGTTTATTTCACTTAGCATAATGTCCTCAAGTTTCATCTATATGGTAGCATATATCAGAATTCCCTTCATTTATTTATTATTTTTAGACAGGGTCTTGCCCTGTCACTTGGCTCACTGCGACCTCCACCTTCCAGGTTCAAGTGATTCTCCTGCCTCAGCCTCCCAAGTAGCTGGAATTACAGACATGCACCACCACCCCTGGCTAATTTTTGTATTTTTAGTAGAGATAGGATTTCGACATGTTGGCCAGGCTGGTCTCCAACTCCTGGCCTCAAGTGATCCACCCGCCCTTGGCCTCCCAAAGTGCTGGGATTACAGGCATGAGCCGCCGTGCCCGGCCAGAATTCCCTTTATTTCTAAGGCTGAATAATGTTACACTGTATGTACATATCACATTTTGTTTATCCATTCATCCAACCGTGGACACCTGGGTCGTTTCTACCTCTTGGCCATCGTGAATAATGCTGCTCTGAACAGGAGTATATAAATAACTCTTTGAGATCCTGTTTTCACTTCTTCTGGGCATATACCAGAAGTGTAATTGCTGGATCATATGGTAATTCTATTTTTAATTTTTTGAGGAACAACCATACTGTTTTAGAACAGGGATTTTTATCTGTTTTGTTCACTGATACATCCACAGTGCCTCACATAGTGCCTGGCACATAATAGAGGCTCACTCAGTATTTGTGTTTTGAACAAATACATGAATGAATGATCTTAATTGATCCTCACACACCCCTGTGGAGTTGGTCGGTATTATTATTCCCATTTACAGATATGATGATTCCCGTTGTATAGAGGCTGAGGTTCAGGGAACCAGCTGAGAGCACACAAAAAGCAGACTTGGCATGGGATTGATGGGCTTGGCTGGCTTTTTTAACTCACTGGAGAATCAGCACTGATACACGTGCCTAGGCCCTTAAGGACTCAGGCAGTTGAAGAGTCATTTCCTCCGTGTTGTATTTCCTTTGGGAATATTTATACTGTCATTCTCACTGCCTGCTCCTCCCCACTGTGTGACTCCCCCGCCTTCCCCGCCCAGTCCCAGTTTTTCTCTCCCCAGGGCATTTTAACTCGTTCTCTGGACCCGAACTGGCCCAATCTGGAGATCCTCCAGGTGGGTTTCATCTCAGTGCATCTAGCCTTGCTTAAGTCTCTGTTTCCACCTCTCACCCCTCCACCCACCTTGGGGTGGTTATAAGCCTGTTCCCTTCCAAAGCAATTAGTGCAAGGAGGCCAGCTGACTCGGTGCTAATGCTGTTTCATTAAGTGGGAGCAATCCTAATGATAATAAAATGGCACATTTAACATTCAAACATTGAACAGGGTTTCTAAGTGAGTGTGTCTCTCTCTCTCTTTCTGGTATAACAGCTCGATCTTCATAAGGGCCTGACAATACACCTTAATGAGAGACTGGGGAGCTGAGCATCTTCACAGAACCAGAGAGGGGGTAAGGAGGAGACAAAGAATCCAAAGAAAGCGGGTGCAGCGCATTGAGGGGATAAAGACTCCAAGGGTTCCTGGGTTAATGGATTCTGTGGTGCTAATTTAGACAATTAGAGTCTGGAAGCAATGAGGTCACATAGAAAAGAAAGCCCACTACAGACTTCATGCAGGGCAGTTATTTATTTGTTCCACAAATATTTATTTGGTCATCGAAGACAAGCCAGATTGTGTAGGCATTTGTGATGGAGGCTGGCTCTAGCTTTAGGAAAAGGAACTCCAAGGGCACGGTGATCTCTGAGATCATCTTGTTCACCCTCCTCTGGGCAGACTTAGTTAAATCCATCCCATGCTCTTCAAATATCCCAGCAAAGAGATTTTTTTTTTTTTTTTTTTTTTGAGACAGAGTCTCACTCTTGTTGCCCAGGCTGGAGTGCAATGGCGAGATCTAAGCTCACTGCAACCGCCTAGGTTCAACTGATTCTCCTGCCTCAGCCTTCTGAGTAGCTGGGATTACAGGCATCTGCCACCACACCTGGCTAATTTTGTATTTTTAATAGAGACAGGGTTTTACTATTGTTGGTCAGGCTGATCTTGAACTCCTGGCCTCAGGTAATCCTCCCGCCTCGGCCTCCCAAAGTGTTAGGATTAGAGGCATGAGCCACGGCACCCGGCCCCCAACAAAGAGACTTTTTAACAACTGCTTTGGTCTCCGGAGCCAGTTCTTGTGCCCTCTTCTTACTGATATATCCATCTCAAAGGTCCTTGCTACTCTGCGATTGTAGAATATCTGATCAACATTCTGGGAGCAAGAAAGTAGTTGCAATGGGGAGCTGGCCAAGGAAAGAAGGTAAAGTTACTCATCTGGTGTTTACAAGGGATTAAAGTGAGGCAGAAGAAAAGGATGACATCACAGGGACACTCCCTTCATCTGACATCTCCATTTGTGAAATCAGCTCCTGTGCACAGAAGGGAGGCTTCTGACAAGAGGTCAAAGATGGGCTTTGCCCAGGCTTGAGAAACGGCTGATTTGAAAAGGTGCCAGGTCATAAGATGGTGTTAATTTCATGCTTAATTCATACAGGATCTTCCCCACCACAGGGGCCAGCTTGAACCCATGACCTGGGAAAAGAAGAGCAGACTCTCAGGCAGCCTCAGAGACAGAGAGGCTGGGCTCTCTGCACATCCCCTTCTTACCCAGACAGGGCTGACTGCCCTCCTGATCACAGCCCAAAGCCAGAAGCAGCCTCCCACCATGAATACCCCTTCTCTGACTGCCCAGCCTCCTTACACACACAGTGTCCAGGCCAGCACCTATCTGAGCAGCTAAGAGTGTGGAAAATATCATTTTGCCTGGCACTGAGGTCAGTCAGCTTTAAGGCACCCCATTCCCCGAAGCTCAGGCTCACCAGAGAATCCAGCACCAATGACAATGTTGTCATACTTTGGGTGGTGATCGAGAATGAAGTGCTCGTCAGGGGTGTTCTAGAAAGAAACAATCACACCTTGTGACCTTTGAGGCTCGAGGGAAGAGGAAGAACTGCAGGCTCTGACGGGAGGGGCTGGGCTGGATTTCTTTCCAGAAAGGATGGAATAGGGCACAGGGATGCTTCCCACATGCCAGTGCCCCTCTGGGCATGCCAGTCTTTCTCATTTGTCCATCTGCCTTTCTTCTCGAACAGAGCTATGAACACAGTAGGTGTTCAGTTAATCTTTGTAAACTAACTTTAGCCAAGATGCCTCAGGCCCTAGTGACATCTGTCTCTTCTCTTTGTCCCTAAGGCCTGCTTAACTGGAGGAGCTTGCCAAAAAATCTTTTAGAGCTCTTCTGGGAATCAGAGTGAAGGACTGACTGCCAGGCGTAGCCTAGTTTCCTAATGAAGAAGAATAGGAATAATTTCTAACAGGCCCCTCTCTGGTAGAGGTGAACCGACCCACAGAAATGAGCTCCTTTGTTTAAAGTCATACCCTATGTCAGGGGTCAAACAATAGGGCCTGGCCAGTGCGGGGTCTGTCTCCTTCTCCCCTTCTGCAGAGTGGTGAGGGGGACCAGAGAAGCTGCCCAGACCCCTTACCGTGTACATGCAGTGCTCAATGATGGCAGGTTCGGGCTTCAGGTCAGGTAAGTAATCTCTGACAAAGCGTTTCAGGATCTCGATGTCTTGGCTCTTGGCGTGTGCTGTGGGGCAGTCCCGCTCCTCAGGGTCTGCATGGTTGCCGTGGTGATAGCTGACCTGGCTTCCAATCAGAGCAGCGTGAATGTCGAGGGCTGGCCTTCCATGCACACCCATAGCCGAGAGGCAGGCGTGTACACAGGACGGGCCCCATCCATCATTCCAGCCTTCCCACTCCTGGCAGGTGCTGCAGGCTGTCACCTGAGACTGCTTAGCTCTTGGTCCCTACAACCACCCTATGTTGGCAAAGGAAGGGCTCCTTTTGCTGGGCCTCAAGGCAGCTGAGGTTCTTTCCTTGCAAATCACCAAGAGCAAAGCAGGCTCCTGCTGCTGCCCCGGGACCCAAGGGCATCTGTGGAGGGGAAAGTCAGAGAAGCTGCCCCCATCTACCGGCCTTATCTCGGTCTTTCTGCTCACCTTCATCAGCTCTGGATACTCTCCTGTGGGCAGTCCATAGATGTGGTGGGAACTCAGGCCCAGCGCCAGGAAGCACGGAAAGGCCTGGGATACACCATAGCTCCTAGGAACCATCTGTCGCCAGTAACACACGTTGATCCGCAGGGTCTTGAGGCAGGGAGAGGAAGTGGGAGATGAAGAAAGGCCATGGAACCCCACAGCAATGAGAGCAGTTTCTTTGGGGCCCTGAGGCCCTTTGACACAAGCCTGGACACCCTGTTGAATTCATCCATGCTTGTCTCTTATTTACCTGTTACATGTGTTATGATGCACAAAGATCTCCAAGCCTGTCTCTTCTCCCATTCTTAGATTTTTCCCATAACTATACCCAGACCCAGCCCTATTTCTCTCTCTGGGAATTAATAAGACCTCAGATTTATTGAGTGCTTACTATAAGCCAGGTTGTGTACTAAGGGCTTTATTTTTATTTTGTTTCTTTTTTTTTTTGAGACAGGGTCTTGCTCTGTCACCCAAGCTGGAGTGCAGTGGTAGAATCACAACTCACTGCAGCCTCAACCTCCCAGGCTCAGGGCGATCTTCCCTGCCTCAGACTCCCAAGTAGCTGGAACTACAAGCACATGCCACCATACCTGGCTAATTTTTCTTAAGTTTTTGTAGAGACAGGGCCTCGCTGTATTGCCCAGGCTGGTCTTAAACTCCTGGGCTCAAGTGATTCTCTGCCTCAGTCTCCCAGAGTATTGGGATCACAGGCATCAGCCACCACACCTGGCCTCTAAAGGTTTTATATACAGCATATATTAGGTTGGTGCAAAAGTAATTACAGTTTTTGCCGTGATTCTGGTAAAACCGCAAATACTTTTGCACCAGCCTAATAATTCAGTTCTCCAACATCTCTATGACATAGCTATCACCCCCCATATCACAGGTGATACAACTGAGTTCCGTGAGGTGAACGAATTTGCCCAAGGTTGTCCACTAGCAAGAGGTAGATCCAGGACTCAACCTAACTCCATCTGGTTCCAAAGCTTCTCTTAAGCACCAACTCTCAGGCTTTCAGCTCCTCTTACCTGGAGAGGCAGCTCAATGCCCAGGGGACGGAGGAGCTGGTTGGTCCAAGGACCTGCTGTGATGACCAAGCTCTTAGCTCGGTAGCTCCTGGAGGTGGTTTTCACCATGACTGGTAGCCCTGGGCTTATCTCCACCACCTTCTCTCCGTCACGCACCATGCCTCCTAGCTGTCCAACCACATCCTGAAAGGGCAGGAGCAGGGAAAGGTGAATTAGTTCTGTATGTGGTTCACCCTGGTGGACAAAAAGACTTTCCCCTAGGGCAGAAAAGAGTACAGAATCTAGACCTTGCCTATATTGACAAGGCCAGCAGTGTATATTTCACCGCCCTGCCCAAAAAGTCAAGACTAAAACCGGAAGGGCAAAGGCCTCATCCAGAGAGGGGTCTGGGGCTGGCTGATTGGGATCCAGGATGCCGAGCAGGGAGCACCTGCATTGCCCCAGGGCTGTACCACGTTACCTGCAGGGCCCTGAGAGCCTTGTCTGCGTAGAGAACTCCTCCGAACTTGTCCAAGAGCCCCACTTCTCCCCCGGTCAACCGGATATCTGGGAAATGTTGCTTCAGTTCCTCAGATGAAAGACACTGGTGTTCCACTCCCTCCCTAGACAGAATGGCCTGGATTGTCTTTAATTCTTGATTCTCCTTCATTCCCAGAAGCAGTAGTCCAGTCTGCCTGTTAAGAAATAAGTCACCTAGGTGAAGGTGTGTTTCAAAATCCTGGACCCAATGTGGTGGTTCATACCTGTAATCCCAGCACTTCGGGAGGCTGAGGCAGGAGGATCACTTGAGGCCATTAGTTCACTAACCACCTGGCAATCATGCAACCCTCTCTCTGCAAAAAGTAAAAAATTTTTTTTAAAAATTAGCCAAGTGTGATGTCGCATGCCTGTGATCCCAGCTATTTGGGAGGCTGAGGTGGGAGGATCACTTTAGCCAGGGAGGTCAGGGTTGCAGTGAGCCATGATCGCACCACTGCACTCCAGCCTGGTTGAGAGAGCAAGTCCCTGTTTCAAAACAAAACAAAAGAAGGCAAAGCCCTGGGCCATTTGCTCTGCTTTAGGAGGGATCTCAGGTCCAGGTGTAGGCACTGAGAGGCATCATGGCCTCGTATTCAGAGAACAGGTGAAGCCATCTAGAGTCAGTTGGTAGAGTCTCAGTATTCTCATGCTGATTTCCAGCCCATTCCCAAGTCTGCCCTTGGCTCTCGCTATTGGTTTTCTTGTCCCCTATCCCCCTTCTCAGGACCCATCCTGCCCTTGAGGGCACAGATCTAAGTCCTCTTTCATGTTCCATGGCTTGAAAGTGGTGGAAGTTCAGTCAGTTTGATGAGATTTCTTCCCCTTCCTCCTGTCCCTGACCCCATTCACTATTTTGATCTCTCTGTTCTGTATTCTCCTCTGCCCTCCCCGCTTCCATGCCACCCTCTGCTCTGTCCCTTTCCTTTTTCTCTTTCTTGTCGGATATGTTTGTCCCTTCCTGTGTGTCTGTCTCTGTCTCTCAGTTCCTTAGAGGCAGCCTGTTTCGTGGAAAGGGTCTTAAACTGGGAAACCTGGCTCTGTCTCTAGTCCTGGCTTCACCTTGGCATGACCTTGATCAAGTCGCTCACCTCTTTGGGCCCAGATTCCTCCTCTGTAACGTGCCCGTTGAACTGCTGATGGTTCCACACTGGGTGGTAGCCCCCTGCTCACCTACCCACCCTCCCAGGGACAATTGAAAATGGCATGAGCCATTTCTGTAGTTGGCACAATGCCTGGGGCTGCCACTCCCATTCAGTGGGCAGGGGCCAGGGATGCTACACCTGCAATGCTCGAGAAGATTCCACCCCAAATTCCAATGTCCCATGCAGAAACACTGGCAGACGGTCTCCTAGGGCTCCAGCAATGCATTCAGTGACTGTGATTTTGTTTCTCCCTGTACCTCCCTCTATGCTTGTACTCCCTAAAGGAGTGAAAGCTGTTTCTCTTTCATGCTTCCTACCTCTCTGTCACAAGAGACCAGATAGAGCTCCTTTTGGGGGTGGGGGGAACAGATAGAAACAATGGAAGAGTCACTCTGGCCTTTGGGACCGTTCCTGTGGTTCTTCTCCGTTTCAGCTGCTGCACTGCCCAGCAGCGGCCTGGTACATCCCCCAGGTAGTGCGTATAAAGCTCGTAATAGCCTATAATGGAGTCTCATGGATATTACATGCTTCCAAATCCCACATTATCTGGTTGGGGGGATTAAAGAGAAGATTGGGAGGGGGTAGGGACACAGTAGGCCCTGGGGCGGGTGTCAGTACACAGAGCCGCGCAGCGTGCCCAATCCATTTGCCACGGCCCCCGCCTACCCAGCATTCACCACCAGCGAGATAGCAACGAGAGCTCTGCCTCTGCAACGCTCAACAGAGGAAAGATGCCGTGGAGATCCCTGCTCTCAGCAGACTGTCTTTGTTCTGTGGCCCCGAAAAGAACTTCAGATTGGTTCAGAGGTACTGAAAACTTGCCTAGTAAACTTTTTTTTCCCAAGATGGAGTCTTACTCTGTCACCCAGGCTGGAGTGCAGTGGCGCGATCTCAGCTCACTGCAACCTCTGCACCCCAGGTTTAAACAATTCTACTGCCTCAGCCTCCGGAGCAGCTGGAATTACAGGTGCGCACCACTACCCCCAGCTAATTTTTGTATTTTCTTTTAGTAGATACGGGGTTTCACCATGTTGGCCAGGCTGGGCTCGAACTCCTCACCTTGTGATCCACCTGCCTTGGCCTCCCAAAGTTCTGGGATTACAGACGTGAGCCACTGTGCCTGGCCAAACATTTTTTGTTTTAATGGAGATAGGGTCTCACTCTATCACCCAGGCTGGGGTGCAGTGGCACGTTCACAGCTCACTGCAGCCGCAAGTGAGCTCCTCCTGCCCCAGCCCTCCACGTATCTAGGACTACAGGCGCATGCCACCACACTTGGCTAATTTTGTGTGTGTGTAGACATAGGGGTCTCACTGTGTTGCACAGGCCCATCTCAAACTCCTGGCCTCAAGTAATCCTCCTGCCTTGGCCTTCCAAATATCTGGGACTACAGGCATGTGGCACCACACTTGGCTAATTATTTGTGTTTTGTCAACACAAGGGTCACTTGCTATGTTGCCCAGGCCTGTCTCAAACTCCTGTCTTGACCTCCCAAAGTGCTAGGATTACAAGCATGATCCCCTGTGCTCAGCCCTAGTAAACTTCTTAGTCAACAAATAAGTATGAAGTCACATACATATATTTCCTTGAGCCCTTTTTACCCAGTGGGGTCCTGGCTGGGTGGGATTCTGGGAGAGACCTGGCTTAAACCACACCTAAGTAGATGTAATGTGAGATCCCTGACCCGGAAATTCCAGAGCAGCATATTCTAACCTCTGCCTGCTATACCAGCCTTGGCCTCTCATATGCTCTGAGATTTCCTTTCCCTTTTTCCATCATTTCTTCCTCCTTTTCTTCCTCCTTCTTTCCTTGAAATAACTCCTCTTATGGGGATGTACTGTATGGGAAAAATGAACGCATGCCACGACAATGGGCAAATCTGTAGAATTATGAAATGCTGAGTGATGTTCTAATTCCCAAGCTGTCCTGTGGTGGATGAAGCCGGAGCTCCCCATTCCTGGGAGTAATCAGCGAACGGATTCCGCCGGTGAATGTAATTATGCCGATTGTAATCATTTTGCTCCAGCTCTCTGCCCCTGTGGCATTTATTTCTTAGCCCAGATATTGATCTAACAGTGGGAAATTTTCCATCTGAATGTGTGATGCCGGACCCTCCCCTAGTCCAAAGATGTGTTTGGGAAATTCTCATTTTTCGTGGATCACAGCTGAGCTATTTGGCCTGAGGGAAACCGTGCGCTGCTGGAGAAATGCCTTGGATTGGAGAGAGATTTTTGACCATTATGAGCAAATCAGAAATAAATGTAAAACACTGCCTGGAAATGCAAAGGCCTGTCATTATGGGAGATAGGTGAGAGTCTCCTATGGGAAATGCTTAGAGAATTGAAAACCAGTCAATCAAAACCAGCTTGGAGAATGGGCCTTTTCCCCCCGTATGAAGATAGATGACTTCCATGGGCAGATTGAAAATCATTTAAGTGCTTATTTTCTTAATGGCTTTTTCTAGATCCCAACAAATAGACCGCTCATTCTGCATCAATTTCTCACCACTGTGCTCGTGGCCTCCCCATCTTCTTTTTTTTGCTTAGACCTGGGCTGCAAAGTTTGGGAAAGAGAAGGGTAAGAAGAGACAAGGGCATCTGCAGGATGAAAAATGACCAGGAAATGAATGGTCAGGACTAGCTACAAAGAAGGACTTAAAGCCAGCGCTTGGGTTGCCAGGGAACTCTAGAAAAGAGTGCAGCTCCCAGAATGCCCATCAGCTGAGTCAAGAGCATTTGATATGAACTATTCCTTCCTCCAGACCTAGCTTCATCCAGCACTAGGAAGAAGTAATTGAAGATTCCTCCCAAGGGCTGTGTTGACTCCTCTATGGCCCAACTAATGCCTCAGATGTGATGTAGGGAGTTGGTGATCAGGGATTTCCACCAGTTACTATGGCAGGACAGGGTGCGGGATGGAGTGGGGAGGAATTGGGAGGGGAGACTGCTCTCCCTGCACCTGTCATCTCCCATCCCAAGCTCCAGCTCTCCTCTCTCTGGGTTAAAAATGCCAGGCAAGCCAGCTCTGAGTCACCTTGGGGAAGGGATTCGAATGGGGACTTGGTAATGGCTGCTGTCTTTGTTGGTTTTAGAGGAGCTCTCGGCGTTTCATCTTCTGCTCAGTGGGCCGAGGTGGAATTGGTTAACAAAGACTGCTCCAGGGAGGGGATGTGGCTGACAAGCCAGACACTTTGCAGACACAAGAAGCAGCAGCTGCAGAGGGGGCCACCAGGTTCTGCCAGCAGCTGTACTGCCTACGGCTGTGATCTTGTCTGATATTGTCAGCTAAGCAGGGGCAGCCCGGGTCAGGAGCTAGATAGTAGGACTCAAAGGGAGAAGGCGGGGCAGGAAAGAGATGGGCCAGGGAGCTGGGTTTTGCTGTTGGAAGCAGTGTCCTGGCTATACACATCACAAAAGATTCAGACCTTGTGATCTGACACATGTGTCATTGTCTGTTCCCAGAATATATGCAAATATACCAAACCTACCCATGTTTAGTATGCCACTGTCATAGGAAGCAGCTGAACAGAATGAAAAGCACTGGACAGCCACCTGAACTGCCAACTCCTAAAGGCTTTTTTGTTTGTTTGTTTAATCATCATCAAATAGCATTAAGTATGCTCATATCTATCAGTAGCATTATGGTATTGTGCTGGTTCTTCTAGAAGAACGTGGGGAGACGTAAAAACCACACCAATGATGAATCATTTAGAAAACCAGAATCAGTAAAAGCTAAAGGAATTAAAATGGCTTTTAGCCCAAAGGTAGTAGAGCCGTAGTTAGATACCATTCTGAGACTGGGAAATATCTGTTCTGTGTCCCTGCTAAGTAAAAGAACCAAATAAATTAGTGTTCCTGATTACATTAGCCTAGCTATAAGAAAGGACTTTTAATAATCGAATAATAGCAACAATAGTAAGAATACTTAGCACTCTATAACACTTTAGAGGTTTTTAAAGCATATTCACATTACTTTTCATTTTTCATAACTGGGGCTGTGAGACAACGAAATGGTCTTTTAAGAGGTGCCATGATATTTCCCTGTCTTTAAATGCACAGTAGCAGTCTTTTGACCTGGGATGATTTAGGCATGAACTTATTTGGAGGCAGAAATGGACAAGTTAACCAGTTTGAAGTATCTGCCAGGCCCAGGACCAGCAAGCTGCCTGGGGACCAAATCTGGCCTTCTGCCTGTTTTTGTCTGGTCCATCAGCCGAGATGGTTTTTAAAATTTTAAATTGTTGACTTTTTTTAATCCAAAGAAGAATAATGTAGAGTGACACCTGAAAATTAGATGAAGTTCAAATTTCAGTGTCTATAAATAAAGTTTTATTAGAATACATCCGGGCCCACTTATTTACATCTTGCTTTCATGCTACAGCGGCAGAGTTGGATAATTGTAACAGAGACCACATGGCCTGCAAAGCCTAAGATACTTACTAGGTGGCCATTTACAGAAAAATCTGGCCAACCTCTATTGTAGACTTAGGAGTATAGTAATTCTGTGATTTGCATTAATGGGATAAGACGCTGAGTATCTGACAGCAATCCTCTCATGAGGTTGTGGGGAGAACGGAATGAGTTATAGGTATCAGATACTTAGAACAGCTCCTAGTTTCTTTTCTTTTTCTCTTTTTTTGAGACAGAGTCTCACTCTGTCACCCAGGCTGGAGTACAGTGACACAATCTAGGCTCACTGCAACCTCTACCTCCCGGGTTCAAGTGATTCTTCTGCCTCAGCCTCCCTAATAGTGGGATTACAGGTATCTGCCGCCATGCCTGGTTAATTTTTGTATTTTTAGTAGGGGTTTCACCATTTTGGTCAGGCTGGTTTTGAACCCCTGACCTCAGGTAACCCCCCTGCCTCAGTCTCCCAAAGTGCTGGGATTATAGGCGCAAGCTACTGTGCCCAGCGTAGTTTCTTATTGTAAACACTAAAAATATGGTGAA
Organism: Callithrix jacchus; assembly: GCF_049354715.1. Taxonomy (NCBI): domain Eukaryota; kingdom Metazoa; phylum Chordata; class Mammalia; order Primates; family Cebidae; genus Callithrix; species Callithrix jacchus. Next base: position 104,564,146 of record NC_133506.1, read on the forward strand.
GAGGAGGAGGAAGATGATTTTCCAGGTGCTGTTCTAAGCCCATTACCTCACAGCAGCACCATGACACAGGTATTAGTATCCCTACTTCACAGATGAAAAGTCTGAGTCTCGCCAGAGGTTCAACAGCGAATTCCAAACCACACAGCTGAATGTGTCAGAGCTGAGATTTAGAGCCAGGCCCAGTTCCAAAGCCCCTCCAAATTCCTGTCCTCCTGCCAAAGAGGAGGACTGTGTGCTTCTGAGACTGTCCTACCCAAGGGTCCCTCTCCCTCTTTCCTGCCGCCACTACCCTTGGTGTCTGTGGTTGTTGCATTCATCTGTCTCCTGCCTTTCTTCCCCCGTCGCTCAATGGAACAGGATGCAGCTGACCCAGAATAGATGGAAGGGACTGCCCCTTATAGAAAGGTGCTAGACACTGGGCCAAGTATTTCACAAAAGTCTCATTTAATCCTCACAGAGCCCTATGAGAAAAACTGAGGCACAGAGAAGTGAAGAAACTTCCAAGATCACAGAGCTGGTGAGGAATAGAACACAAAGTCAGACCTAAGCCTGTCGCACTCCAGATTCTTCTCCCTCAGAGATTCCAGACACTCCAACATCTCTTAGTTGTCTCATCGTGTGCTGGGAAGAAGTGTGCCCTCCAAGGCCCAGGGCGATTCTTTTAGTAAAAGATGCTCAGCAGTATTCACAGACATCTGACAGAGAAGGGTGCCTCTGCCAGGCCACCCCCCAGCAAGACATGCTCCTTTATTTGGGTGCTGGGTGCATTAGCTGCCTCTGAATATATCTATAATTAGCTGCCCTGGCTGTATTTGCATAATGGATTTCACTCTGTTCTTAAGTTAATGGTGTTTTTGCAACAGAACAGTAACCTCTCGGTTCCTGGCCACTAAAAAAACTGCCACCCTATAGGGTAGAGCCAGGTGGCAGTAGAGCCGGGGTTTGTTGGAAGTTCAGTGAAGAGTCACAGAGGAGGTGGGAGGGGAGGCGGGGTGGTTAAAGTTCCCATTGCATCACAGAGTATTGACTTTTTTTCCCACGAGTACTTGAAAGGTCGAGGTTTGGAGAGAGCCATGAAGGCAGCCAAGAAAGAGGTGCAGGCTCACTCCCCGGCAAGCAATCCTGCCTGGGGAACAGCCCCATTTTCTTCCTACAGGAAAAGTTATTCCAAGAGAACAAAATGGGTTTCTAGGGTTGCTATGAGGGTGAGGACCCAGCAGGAAAAGTTATGATACTGGTTGGACTGTAAAGAATCCTGAAAGTAACCTCCTCCTCTAGCCCAACCCCTCCCCTAAAAGAGTTGCAGAGGCCTCTGCAGAGTTGAAAGTACACACTCCAGCAGATTTCCGCCCCATTCGGGGCATCTGCCACATGGTGCCTTGCCAGCAGGCTTTCCAGTACTGCTTCTGCTAGGCTTGGACACATGGCCTGAACCCAGTCCTGCAACTCAGAGCCTGGCCAGAGTCCACTGGACCTGTGGGGTGACCACCATGACAGCAGAACTCTCCCATGCGTCTGGTACTTCCTGAGCCCTGTGTCCCTCCCATTGCATTCCCAATGTTCCATGGCACTGCCCCTTCACACACTACAAGCACCTGCAGGTCGGAGCCCCGTGATTCAAGGAATTCCTCCCGCAGCCCACCTGTGCAGTTGGGTTCCAGCCTCATGCTCCAGTTGGGCCCATATCTGATAGCACTCATGCATCATCCGGGTGTAAAAGTCTTGCAGGTATGCCTTTCGGATTATCCGGCTTTGTCCATGGGAGCTTCCTCGGGAATGTGGTAGAAAGAACTGGAAGTGGAAAACAAGAGCGACAAAGGAAGCCATCACCCCTTAAACCCAGTGTGTGCTGTCAACCAGGAGTCATGTATCCTTCAAATATTTCCACACAATCCGGGGAAGGATTACGCATAGGAAGATCATTTGAGCCCAGGAATTTGAGACCAGCTTGCGCAATATAGCAAGATCCTGTCTCCTCAAAAATTTAAAAACTAGCCAGGTGTGGTGGCATTTTTAATCCCAGTAGCTTGGGAGGCTGAGTAAGGAGGACTGCTTGAGCCCAGGAGTTTGAGGCTGCAGTGAACTGTGATTGCACAACTGCACGCAGCCTAGCAATAGAGTGAGATCCTGTCTCAAAAAAAAAAGAAAATCCAAACAATCTTTCCAAATTCTCTCTGTATGACCAATTTACTGACTCGGCAATCAAGATAGAAGTTGTTCAATAGCCCTAACTTGGGCTTCCTTTTAACATCGTTCACATCCAGAAGTTTGTTAGCTATTCTTCAACCATCCTGCTGCAATCTCACCTCACTTCAATTCATAAGGAAGCAAAATTACAAAAAAACCTTCCATATCATGCTGGTCTCACCCCTTCATTTTATGAACAAGGAAACTGAGGGTGACTTTACTTCCCTGTGGCTACAGATCACTCAGGGTAAGAAAACCACCTCAGAATTCAGCAACAATGAGTTTCCTGAGAGGATGAACCAGGAATCCCTTGGGCTTTGAGAAAACCGATAAAGAAATGAAAAAGGTTTCTAACTACTCTGGCTCATTACCAAGAAGAGCAAACCGTAACCAGCCTGGGTAGCTGCAGGCAGAATGGACGGGAGAGCCCACTGCAGTGGGAAGTTCTGCTGACAGCTGGGCGGCCCTGTCCTCGAGGGACCCTGCAGACACACAGCGCCCACCCACATATGCAGCGGTCACTGCAGACTGCACTGCGTAGTGGGAAAAATAAGACCTCAGTCTCACTGATCATGTATCAAACGAGGAGGCTGCTATTATCTGGAGGTGGCAGAAAAAAACAGAAGCTTCCAGGCCAGGAATATGCAGGGCAGAATCCTACCTCTTAGGCTGATAAATCAACCTTTGCCTCTAGGCAAAATTACCTTTACTTTAGGTTACCCAGAACCAATTATTTTTCTGGGTCAGATCAACCATTTGGGCACAGAAGAGACAGAGTAGTGAGAAGGAAGAGAACGGGGCCTGGGACACTTGGTGAAGGGCAGGAACTAGGAGGCAGTAGGAAGAGAAAATATGCCTAGATGTGGGTGTGAGGGATGTGAAACTTCTTTGAATTGTCATGAAACACACTAGGCAGCTAAGATACAAATTACACAGAATTTTTGATGATTCAGGCCCTTTGGCCTTGCCCTGCAGCCTGCTGGCTCTGGAACCCCTCTACAGGGAAGGTGAGTAGGACAGTCCTTAAGGTCAGGGGTGCAGAAGGGACACAGTACCTGCTCCAGCAGGAGGACCCTCTTCCTGTGTTTGGCCAGGTGGTATGCAGTGAAGCAGCCCTGGATGCCTGCCCCAATCACAATGACGTCATAGAGATCTTTCTGAGCTGCCATGATGCCCACTCAGCCCCACAGCCACAGAGCCTCAAAGGCAAAGGCAAGCAAAGACAAACTCCCGGCTGAAGGACGAGGATAAAGGTGAAGTCCAGCCTGGCCAGTGTTCCCACAATGCCCTGGGGCCGTGTCCTCCCCATTCCCTCCCTGCCAAGCCTGGCCCAGGGCTCAGCCTCCCTTCTCCTGCAGAGCAGAGCTGGGTAGTCTGATTTGTGAGGTTTAGCCCAGCTCAGCTGCCAGCCTCACCCTTGTATCCCTGTGGCTTTCTATTCTTGGCTCAATTATTGTCATGCAAATGGCTCCTTCCTTTGCCACCTTCCTGTCTCATTATGATCTTTGTCTCAGGACAGCGGCCCTGGAATTTCAATGCCTCCTAGACCGTACTGGGCACCGGGAATGCTGCCTGCCTCCCCCTGCTGGTTTTCCCCTCTTCAGCCTGATTTCCTTTAGAGTTTCTAGGGGGCCCAGCTAAGAATTTGGCACGATGCCCAGGGAAAGGCCCACCTCCCTGGTGGGTGGTGAGGTCAGGGAGTAGAGGCAGAGGCCAATTGGGAGGGCAGTTTTGTGATTATGAAATTATTCCCAGCATGTTTTACTTTCATTTTGAAGAAAGGAGAAGAAATGATCCTGAAAAGATGGAAAGGACAGAGTGAGAGGCGGAGCCCTCTCCTCAGGCACAGGGAGGGGACCAGGCGCCAGCCCAGTGCCTGGAGGGGCCCCGTGTTGAGCATCTCTCTGCGCCAGGCAGTATGCTTAGTAAGTACTGATACTGGGGTTCAGGACGGAGCCAAGATGGGTAGGGCCTGATTCTTATACAGTTGGAGGGGCCTCTTTGAGCAAATGGAAAAAGGAGAATTATTAACACAAAATTAGATGCCTGGATGTGGAAGAAACTGTTCAGTTAAGGAACCCTATGCTTGAAGTTTCATTTTTTTCATGGTAAATCTGCCTCTGTGTGTGATATCTCATTTACTCCTCCTTGCCCTAGGAGTTTCTGTATTGTGATTTGTTTTGTTTTGTTTTGTTTTGTTTTGAGACAGGATCTCCCGGATCTCACTGTCATACAGGCTGGGAGTGCAGTGGCACAATCTCTGCTCGCTGTATCCACCACTTCCTGGGCTCAAGGGATCCTCCCACCTCAGCCCCCTGAGTAGCTGAAACTATAAGCACACGCCACTATGAGCAGCAATTGTTTATTTTTTGTAGAGACAAGGGATCACTATGTGCCCAGGCTGGTCTTGAACTCTTCTACTCATCTAATCCTCCCATCTCAGCCTCCCAAAATGCTGGGATTACAGGTACGAGACACTGCACCTGGCTTAGGAGTATTTTTATCCCCACTTTTGACAGATTAAGGATGGTGTCAAATTCTTTATCACTCCTTCCATCATAGACTCTATGACCAATTCACCAATAAAATATGGCAAAAGTGATACCAATGACACTTTCTGGTCCAGCCCTAAAGAAACTGGCAGCTTCCTCTTCTTATGTTTGAACCCTGAGCTACCATGTTAGAAGTGCAGGCACCCTATGGGAGAGTGCACGTGGAGAGGACCTGGGACTATGTGGAGAACCCAATGTAAGAATGAAGTCTCTGGGCGCAGTGGCTCACATCTATAATCCCAGCACTTTGGGAGGCCGAGATGGGCTGATCACCTGAGGTTGGGAGTTCGAAACCAGCCTGACCAACATGGAGAAACCCCATCTCTACTAAAAGTACAAAAAATTAGCCAGGCATGGTGATGCATGCATGTAATTCCAGCTACTCGGGAGGCTAAGGAAGGAGAATTGTTTGAACCCAGGAGGCAGAGGTTGCAGTGAGCCGAGATCACACCATTGCACTCCAGCCTGGGCAACAAAAGTGAAACTCAGTCTCAAAAAAAAAAAAAAAAGAATGAAGTAATCTTGGCTTGGGAGGCTGAGTCAGGAAGGATTGCTTGAGGCCAGGAGTTCCAGACCAGCCTGTGCAACATGGCAAGACCTTTCCTCAAAGAAAACCGAAGCCATCTTATGTCCTCCAGCCCAGCCTAGCACCAGCTAAATACTACCGAGTGACCCAGTTGATGCTGCATAGTGCAGAAGAATCACCCAATCAAGCTTCATCTGAATTCCTCATCCACAAAACCGTGAAACAGAATAAAATGGTGGGTTGCTTTCAGCCACAACATTTTGGGAAGGTTTTTTTTTTTGTTTTTTTTTTTTTTGAGACAGAGTTTCGCTCTTGTTACCCAGGCTGGAGTGCAATGGCGCGATCTAGGCTCACCGCAACCTCCGCCTCCTGGGTTCAGGCAATTCTCCTACCTCAGCCTCCCGAGTAGCTGAGATTACAGGCACGTGCCACCATGCCCAGCTAATTTTTTGCATCTTTAGTAGAGACGGGGTTTCACCATTTTGACAAGGATGGTCTAGATCTGTTGACCTCGTGATCCACCCGCCTCGGCCTCCCAAAGCGCTGCGATTACAGGCTTGAGCCACCGCGCCCGGCCGGGAAGGTTTTTTACCTTCCCAGCCATAGCCAAAATACTGCCTAACAGCTGAAGACATGAAGGCTTAGAGAGGTCCTGTCTTACCCAAAACCACATTCCTGGTATACAAAGACACTGAGGCTGGGCACAGTGGTTCACATCTGTAATCCCAAACTTTGAGAGGCTGAGGCATGGGAGAATCACTTGAGGCCAGAAGTTTGAGACCAGTCTGGGCAACATAGCAAGACCGCATCTCCTCAAAAAATGGCAGTGCATGCCTGTAGTCTTACTTGGGAGGCTGAGACAGGAGGATCGCTTGAGCCCAGAAGTTTGAGGCTGCAGTGAGCTATGATCACACCATTGCACTCTAGCCTGGGCAATGGAGCAAGACTCCAGCTCTATGAAAAAAAAAAAAAAAAGACACTGAGGTATGACCCTAGGTCTGTCTGCTCCAGAAGCTGCTCCTTTAACCACTGTGCTTTACTGAGGATGAGCCAGAACTTGTAATGATGATTCGGTTTCAATTTTTCGCTGCTTCTCCCACAGTGAGTGGGAGAAAATAATGGTCCAGGAAATGCACATGACTACAGGGGGCTGCCAGCCTCCACACAGTGGCCTGCCAAGGCCCCCAGCAACACTTTTCATTCCACAAGTAATCCCCCAGACTGCTCTTGGCAACTGGCTGTCCTCTCAGCCCAGCCCTTTTGTTCCTAGGAAAATAGGAGCCCAGAGAGTAGGTGCCATCGGACTGGATTTTTCTTTCTTTTATCTTTTTTGTTGTTGTTGGTACGTGGTTTCACTCGTCACCCAGGCCGGAGTGCAGTGGTCACAGCTCACTGCAGTCTCAAACTCCCAGGCTCAGGTGATCTTCCCACCTCAGCCTCTAAGTAGCTGGGACCACAGGAGTGCACCACCATGCCCGGCTAATTTTTGTATTTTTTGTAGAGACTGGGTTTTGCCATGCTGCCCAGGCTAGTCTCAAACTTCTGGGCTCAAGCAATCTGCCCACCTAAGCCTCTCCAAGTGCTGAGACTGCCCAAGGGTGATGGTTCACACCTGTAATCTCAACACTTTGGGAGGCCGAGGTAGAAGGATCACTTGAGGCCAGCAGTTCAAGACCAGCCTGGCCAACATGGCAAAACCCTGTCTCTACTAAAAAATACAAAAATTGGCCTGGTGTGGTGGCATAAGCCTGTAATCCCAGCTACTCAGGTGGCTGAGGCAAGACAATTGCTTGAACCTGGGAGGTGGAGTTTGCAGCAAACCGAGATTGCACCACTGCACTCCAGCCTGGGCAACAGAGCAAGACTCTATCTAAAAAAAAAAAAGCACTGGGCTACAAGCATGAGCCACCATGCCTGACTTTTATTCTTCTGAAAAAAAAAAAAAAAATATATATATATATATATATATAGAGAGAGAGAGAGAGAGAGAGAGAAATATATATATATATTTCTAGAGTCCAGAAATCCTCACAACTCCATGCCACTCCCACCCCCACCCCCTGGGACAGGCTAGCCTCCACATCACAACTGGACAGCTCCCAAGAGTAAAAAATGGCTGACATAACCGAGAAAAATGTTCTATCTGAGTATGTAAAGGCTTGATGTAAATATATAAGATCAGCCCCCAGATTTCTCTTGATAAGATGTCAGAGGAGATGAACAGTTTACATATGAGGAAAAGCAGACAATAAATCCTCACATGGAAGAGTGCCCAGTCTCACTAGCAATGAAAGAAATGAGAATTAAATAACTGCAAGGTACTATTATGTGCCTATTAAATGAGCAAAACTAAATAAAAATGACAGCATCTTATGTTGTCAGTGCTGTGGGGACAGAGGTAGTGGAGGGTGGCAATTTGGGTCGTCAGATCTCCTTGGAGGTGGCTGAGGCAATACACAGCCATCCAGGTAAAACGGCTCAAACTTTCTGACCTAAAAATTCAGCCTGGGGAACCACATCCCAAGAGGAGACAAAGGCATGAAGATATTTATATCTGTGCTTCTATAATATTTTTTAAAAATGGGAAATAACCCAACCACAAGGAATGGCTGAGCAAACTCTGGCTCGCTGGCACAGTGGAATACTACGTAGCTATTCCAAATGACAGGCTGGACTCTGCTCTGCAGAAATGTGTGTATTAGATAATCCTGAGAAAAACAAGCAGAACACAAATAGACACGGACACACATCGCAGCCAAGTGTTCTGTGTGTGTGTGATCAAAGATCGAAAGAGAACTTGGTGGGGTAATTGAGCTTCATGCTCATTAGTTGCCGTATTCTATAAAAATCACACATCCATTCACAATTTGTAAAAGAAGGAGCAAGCCCCTGAGGAAGCAGATGCTTCAAATCTCCCTGGCCCCTGGTTCCAGGGCCTGGGGAAGTTCATTCTTTGTTCTAGTCTCAGTTCTTCCTCCTGCCCTCGATATTTCTTATTGTTCAGTCCTCCAGGGAAGCTACAAAGCGTCTCTGTATCCCGCTCCCCCACCCCCACTTTGTTTAATACAATATCCCTTCAGAGATAAAATGACAATTCCATTTCCCCATCCCTACTTCACAAGGCTGCCCTGGATTCCTGGACTCAAGCATTCTGCTTCTCGTTAAGAATTTCAAACAGCTCCTCCGAAAGCAGACACTGGCTATGGCCCAACCTTGAAATGAAAAGCGAATCGACTTCTGAAGGCTTCCCCTTCTCTCAGGGTTGCCCGTCCTTGTGGATGTCCTGACAGGGGCAGGCAGAGAGAAGCTATCCACTCAAATTCCATTTTAACACCCATTCTGGATCGGAAGACTATTAAAGGGAGAGCCAGCAGCCTTACACCTTGCTGCTTGTGTGTGTCAGCAATCGCTTCTTGTGTCCTGGGGCAGAGACGCTGAGGATATGAGGCTGAGCTGCTCATCTGATGGCTTGATTGACACTTTACAGACGGGGGTGGGAGAGCCGAGCCAGGGAAGCAGCAAGCTGTACAGATCAGAAATAATGAGAGGACCCGAATCCGGAGAGAGCAAGGAATAAATGAGAAACCTAGGAGTTGGATGGCGAGGGAAACGCTTCTGTTCTCTTTTCCCTGCCCTGCTTTGCCAAGGAGCCTGGGGCAAGGAGGCAGGCAGGCAGACCAGGAAGGGTGCTCTGGACCCATCCTGCCAGCTGCTGGGGTATCTGGGGCATCCAAACGTGCAGAGGATGCCAGCGTGAGAAAACAGACAGCAGCAGAGCAGGCTTTGTGCATGGTCTCCATACATATTGCCAGCCCAGTTCAGGTCTCAGGTTTAATCCCTTCTCCGCCATCTTCCCTCCCTTTGCCCCGAGGGTCATCTGTCCACCATCTCTTACCTAGATTATTGAATTAACCTCAAAACACTTCTCCCCACCCCATCCTTGCCCCTCTTAATCTATCCTCCGCATCCCTGCCAGAGTCATCTCTCTAAACAGCAAATCTGAACAGGTCACTCCCTGCTGAAAATTCTTTAATAGCTGCCTATTTCCTATTAGGATAAAATCTAAATTCTTTAGCTTGGCACACAAGGCGGTTCACACTCTGGCCTCTGCCTGCTCACACTCTGGCCTCTGCCTGCTCTTGCAGCTTCGTCTTAGGTCCCTTCTCACTGTGTTCTTTATGCCTGGGCAACGGCGAGCCCAGAGAGGATTTCAGCATTCCGGGTGATTCTTCCAAATTCCCTGACACTCCCAAGCCCACTTAGACAGCCTCTCTCCTATACTCCCTGCCCACCCTGCGCATCTCAATAACAGTGAGCATATTGTATTATAATTGTTCGCATGTCTGCCTTCCCCCAGGCTCTTTAAGGAGAAGGCTTTTTTTAATTGTCATTTTTCCGTAAGTAATGCATACACATAGAACAACAGCATAGTGTACAAAAGAGACCACTGTGTAGAGGATGTCTTTTTCCACCCTATCCTTAGCTGCTTAGTTCTCATCAGATATAAGCAACGCTGTTGCTATTTTCTCTTGTGTCCTTCCAGAGACGTTCTACGGGTAGACAAACATATACAGTATGTTCTCTTTTATTCATCGCAAAAGTAGGGTATAGAACACCCTGGTGTTTTCATTTTCTTTATCTTGGCAATCCACATCAGTCATACCGAGTGGTCGCCTTCTCCCTGATGGCTGCATAGTATTCCATGGTATGTGGGAGACATTTGGGAATAAGAAAGCATCCCTTCCTGTTTGCTGATAGGTTGTGGGTTTCTCCGACTCACAAAGCTTTCTAGCTGTCTGCTGTTGGGTGTTCAGGGAGGGTGAGATGCCTGTTATGGCCTGGCAAGGTTTATCGAAGGCTGACAGTGCCCTTTGTGAGTGCCCAGGACAGCACCCACCTTCAGACCAGGAGGTGGAGGGGGTCGAACCTTTATGTTTGTATTTGTTAAATGACAGATATTAGAGTCAATGCTTCTCCCTCAAGATACAAGAGTACAGTTGCTAGGCAGACTCCAGAAAATAAGAAAAGCCTTGGGAATTCAGACTGAAATCTCTGAGAAAATATAAAGTCATGATTTAGCCTGGAAGTTAGGGGCAGGCAGGATAAACCCACAAATGAGTGCCCTCAGACCTCACGGGGAGAAAAGGAAACATACCAAAAAGGAGGGTGGAGTGGCTTTCATCTGTCTTCAGGGGAAACTTTCCTGCAGATGAACACTGGGATCTCCTTTTTTATTATTATTTTATTTATTTATTTATTTATTTATTTATTTATTTATTTATTTTAGAGACGGAGTTTCACCATATTGGTCAGGCTGGTCTCAAACTCCCAACCTCAGGTGATCCGCTGGCCTCAGCCTCCCAAAGTGCTGGGATTACAGGCGTGAGCCACTGCACCCGGCCCATCACTGGAATCTTCTTAGCCTTATTTCCAGGTCTTTCCCTGACAACCCTGCACAAAAACATGTCGGTATTTGCACACTCATCTGACTGTGGTGCCCTAAAATATCCCCAGGTAGTCATTAAGTGGTGTCTTCATACACATGTACATCGGAGTGGGTATATATCTACCAGTAGGCTTTTGAGAAGGCCCCATTAAAGCTCAGCAGGCAGGGGGAAAAATGAGAAATGAGAGTGCTGAGAAGTGGTCCTGGGTCTCTGTGGAGCTGAGCGTGTGTCTGGGATGGAGATGAGGTATGTGGCCCCTGTTGGCAGCCTCCCCTCCCTTCTCTGCAGAGATGCTCTCCCATGTCTTTCCTGTGCCTCACAGCCTGGATATCACTATACCCTGAAGTGGGGATTTGGGGGAAGAGTGGAGATTGGGAGCAGGAAATGTAAACAGCTTTTACATGAACTGGGTTGGCTTGACAGGTGACAGGGCAACCAAAATTCAGCAGCATGCAGGAAGATTAACTCCAGGATTTGGCCCTCTGGTCGTCTCCTTTCTGGGTAGATATGGTCTTCCCCTCCTAGCTCTGCAGCCAGTCCTGCTGATGTTACTGTTTATTAGGGTACATAGACAGATATGCAAACTCGGGTCTTTCCCACACTATCCTGCCAGCTATGGAGGCAGAGAATCTGAGGGAAGCCTGAGAAAAAGGAGGGAAGAGAAGCAGAATGCTGGACGACTTCTAACCCTTCTTCAGTGCCCACCTTCTGCTTGTTGCCTCCAGACAGGCCCCAAAGCCAGACTGGCCCATCTCTGGGCCGTGCTGCCTGCGAGACAGACACATCTTCCTTGCTCTTTTTTCTCACTCTTTCTTATTCTCTTCTTTTTTCTGTTTCTGCCTCGGGTCCCCTTCCTTTCTTTGAAGTCAAGAGAGAAAGAGAGGGCTAGCCTGGTATTGTGGCACGCATCCATAGTCCCAGCTACTCTGCAGGCTGAGATGGGAGGATCACTTAAGCCCAGGAGTTTCAGTCCAGCCTGGGAAACATAGCAAGACCTTATCTCTTAAAAAAATAAGAGAGAAGGCTGAGCATGGTGGCTCACGCCTGTAATCCAAGCACTTTGGAGGCCCAGGCGGGCGGATCACCTGAGGTCAAGAGTTCAAGATCAGCCTGACCAACATGGTGAAATCCCTCTTTGGAAAAAAAAAAATAATAAGAGAGAGAGAGAGACTAAGAAAATAGCTAAATAAAAATAAGGGAAGGCCTTTATGGTTGGATAATAAGAAACCAGGACCTAGCTAGGGAAGAGGCCTTGAAGCAGTGGAAAAGGGAGAAAGGCCTAGAAGAGCCAGGGAATCTTTGCTGCCAAAGACAGAAGGCTATTCTTCTTGTTGGGAAGCCCAGGGCTTTTTCTTCTCATTGGGGTTTGTATGGGAAGTTTAAGTGTGCTGGAGCTGGAAAGGCTACTCTCAGCTGTACCCCTCCCTCCTTTCTCACCTGGCTGCTGGTTTAGACAGAACTGTCATGTTTGGAATTTCATGCCTCTTGGATCTGTGAACTGGTGTCTTTCATCTGCTTTGGAAAACTCTCAGACATTATCTCTTCAAACACTTTCCTCTGCCCTATTTGTTCTTCCCCCTCTTTCTGAAATTTGTATGTTAGACCTCTGCATGCTGTATCTCTTATCTTCTCTATTCTCCCCCTCTTTTTTTAATCTCTGAATTCTGGGTAATTTCTCCTTATTATCTCCTACTTTGCTAACTCTCTGTTCCACTGCATCTAAGCTGCTTTTAAATTAATAAGTTGAGTTTTAATTGCAGTTACTGTATCTTTAGTCCATTTTGTCACCTTGCATAATTTCCTGTCCCTGAAAATATTTTCAAGCTTGTCTTTTATTTATTTGCCTATAATAAGCATGGTTTTATTATAGTCTATGTATGATCATTTTAATATGTGAAGTCCTCACAGCTTTTTTTATTTTGTCTCTTGTTTCTTTAATTCTCATTCATGGAGCCTTATTTTCTTATAGGCTTGGCTGTCTTTAATAATGTTCTGGTAGCTGTGCTTGAACAAATATATTAGAATTATTTTCTTATGCAGGTGCTTCCTTTATAGCAGATTGTGTTTACTTCTGCCAGGCATCAGGGGCACAACCATCTAAACTTAGTTTCCAGCCTGAGGTTCCCTGGAGCACCCAGGCAATGTGAATGGAGCTAGCTTACTTTGGTTTACCCTTATCCTGATGGTGTAGCCCTTTGGGGGTCTCAGCATATTGAGGGGAGAATCTTTTACTAGAGTCTCCATGATGAGCAGGCACTGGGCTTGGATTTCCAATTCCCTTTCTCTACCAAGCCATCAAAATGAAAGTTCAGATTTGCAAGAATTGACAGATGCTCTTTAAGGGAAAAGCGTTTTCTATGCAGCCTCTGGTTTTCTCTTCCATGTTGGCTTGTTAATTGCTCACTATTTTATTTACTCCTCAAGGCTTTTAAGATGTTATCTATTAGGCCGAGTGCAGTGCTCACGCCTGTAATCCCAGCACTTTGGGAGGCCAAGGCAGGCAGATCATAAGGTCAGGAGTTTGAGACCAGCCTGACCAACATGGTGAAACCCCATCTCTACTAAAAATCCAAAAAATTATCCAGGCGTGGTGGTGCACACCTGTAATCCTAGCTACTTGGGAGGCTGAGGCAGGAGAATCGCTTGAACCCAGGAGGCGGAGGTTGTGATGAGCCAAGAGGGTGCCATTGCACTCCAACCTGGGCAACAAGAGTGAAACTCCATCTCAAAAAAAAAAGACGTTTTTTCTTATTTTTTTATTTTTTGTTGAGACAGAGTCGCACTCTGTCACCCAGGCTGGAGTGCAGTGGTGCAATCTTGGCTCACTGCAACTTTGGCCTCCTGGGTTCAAATGATTCTGCTGCCTTAGCCTCCCTAGAAGCTGGGACTACAGGCACCTACCACTATGCCCAGCTAATTTTTTTTTTTTTTTCGTATTTTTAGTAGAGACAGGGTTTCGCCATGTTAGTCAGGATGGTCTCGATCTCCTGACCTCATGATCCACCCGTCTTGGCCTCCCAAAGTGCTGGGATTACAGGCGTGAGCCACCGTGCCCAGCCTGTTGTTGATATTTTATCTAGCATTTTTCATTCTCTTGACTGGGATAATTGGTCCAAATAACTCAGCCTGCCATTGCCGAGCTTCTGAACTTGGTTGCAATCAAAATACTAACTCCCAGAATATCTAAGCTCTGCAGTATGTTCTGCATGTGTACTGGTCTCTCATTTCCTTCACCCCTTCCTCTCTAGATGCCAGGGTGAAAAAAGACAGTGGCAATTGTCAACAAGGATGACCACCTCCCTCTGAGGGCAGTAAGAGTGAGAATCTCTCTCTTTTTTTTTTTTTTTTTTTTTTTTTTGAGACGGAGTTTCGCTCTTGTTACCCAGGCTGGAGTGCAATGGCGTGATCACGGCTCACCGCAACCTCTGCCTCCTGGGTTCAGGCAATTCTCCTGCCTCAGACTCCCAAGTAGCTGGGACTACAGGCACGCACCACCATGCCCAGCTAATTTTTTGTATTTTTAGTAGAGAGGGGGTTTCACCATGTTGACGAGGATGGTCTCGATCTCCTGACCTCGTGATCCACCCACCTCAGCCTCCCAAAGTGCTGGGATTACAGGCATGAGCCACTGTGCCCGGCCTGAGAATCTCTTAATTGTCACCCTGAGAGCTAGATTTAGGTGTGGACCAGCCAGGCTTTGGCTGAGGGGCCAGTATACATGGAACCCTAAAGCATCATCATGAATTGGAAATACCTTAGCAGAGCATCTTGCTGTCTAAAATATTTTTTAGGGAATCACTATATTTGTTTAAAAGAAGGAATATTTTGGTAAGGTGCAGGTGCAGGCTGTGACCCCCCCCAGGTTAATTGCTTTCCTCAAAGAGTAGGTCCTGCTTACTGTACAGGTTTTGTTTTGATGAATGGGCAGCAATTGCCCACCACTGAATTGCTCAGATCCACAGAGAAGCACGGTCCTCTATTCATCCTTCCTTGTGCGGTGCTTAACCTCTTTAAATAAAGAGTTGAACAAATATTTATAGAAAATAAATTTTCTCTCTGTAAGGATAGCAAGAAACTGGCAACACTAGTTGCCTCTGGGGAGTGAAGCTGGGTGGAATCTTGCTACGTATAGGAAACCACTGAGGAGAAAATACTGTACAGATCATTGTGGTCCTATGGGAGTCAGGGATGGGATCTAGGCATTGTCAGCATCCTGTCTGCACCTTGGCTCCCAACCACAGCCTGGGTAGGAGGGAAATCCACAGAAAGGCCAGGGAGCAGGTTCAGGACTGTGTGCAGCATCTGGAAAATTTAGAGAATGTAAAGGAAGTGGGATTTCTGGGCCTATGCTGGGTCTCATCTCACTAAGCAAGGTTCTCATCCAGAGCCTTGAAAGGACCCGTGCAGAGCTCTCAGTAACGTAGTATTAGCCAACTGCCACTTACTTCCCGCCTCATCCTTGGCAGCCCCCTTTCCCAAGTGGAATCTTAGCTTTATTCTTTCTCTGGCTTTCTCTCTCTCGGTCTCTCACCTCTCAGGCTTGTCCACACTTATTTCCTTGCTGTTTAGAAGGACAGAGGAAGAAAGGTTTAGAGAAGACATTGGGAAGATTCCAGTTGTGTTTGGAACAGATCATCAGGGATCCTTGCCCAAAATTCTTAAAGGGATAGACAAAGCAGAGGTTCCTGGAATGGGCTGAGGAATATCTGCCCAGAACCCATTCAAAGCTCTCCGGACGCCATGGGGTGCTGGATAACTAGGCTTCTCATCATTGCTCCTGTATAACCGCTCACCAGGTTGTGTAAGCTTGTCACAGGTATTTTTTTTTTACTCCCATTTTGCAGATGAGGCAACTGATCACTAAAAAGCAACAGAGTTGCATTCCCACCCCCACCCAGGACTGCTCAGCCCAAACCTTTCTCCACATCCAGAGTGAGGCTGATATTCACACTCCTCAGCAGCCCGGGTCTTGGGTACTGCTCAGTTCCTTCGTGAAGATGGGGCAAGAATGTGTCTCATTCCACGTTGCAAATAATAACATTCCCTACCTCTACCCATATCTGCAAAGGAAGAGAAGAAGCATGACCCCCAGTGAGAAGAAATTCTAAAGCAGCCCCCAGGGACCTCTGGAGAAGCTGTTTGATTTATTCCAGTCCCTACTGGTACTCTGTGCCACATTTATAAACGTCAGCGCTGAAAATGAAGTTCCCACTGCCCTGGCAGCTGCCGGTTGCTGCTGTTGCTCACCAAGGGTTCAGATAAAGTATCCCCCTCCCCTTGATTGATACGGAGCCAAGAATGAAAGAAAAATAAAAGCCCCCTGGAGCATTGATGGAAGGGAGGAGGCAGCTTCTCAAGAAGAGAAAGGGTACGATCCAGAAAGGGCTGGTACCGGTGGAAGGCGGGGAAGGGGTCATCTGTCTGTCTGTGTCTGTCAGTCTATAAGAAAAAGACCCTGTTGTTAAGGGCACGTGGAATATAAATAACCTCCCTGGGAGACAGAGTGAGACCCTATCTCAAAGAAAAGGGGAAAAGAAGAGAATACATACTTCTGTTTATGCAGAGAGAAGAAAGGTGGTGAAATCCACATTTCATTTCAGGGGCTCTGCCACAAGATGAGGGAAGGAAAGCAGCTTGGTGAGATGTATTTGTGACCTCTGGGCTTCTGAACAGAATCTGCTTTCTTCTGGGGTCTGGGACAGGGATGAGGCTGGCAGAGACTTAGAACAAAGGATGTTGGGCATGATGGCTCATGCCTGTAATCCTAGCACTTTGGGAGGCTGAGGTGGGTAGATCACTTGAGGTCAGGAGTTGGAAACCAGCCTGGCCAATATGGTAAAATCTCGTCACTACTAAAAATACAAAAAAGATTAGCCAGGTGTGGTGGCAGGCACTTGTAATACCAGCTACTCAGGAAGCAGAAGAATCACTTGAACCTGGGAGGCCATGGTTGAGGCAGGAGAATTGCTCGAACCTGAGAGGTGGAGGTTGCAGTGAGCCAAGATCATGCCATTGCACTCCAGCGTGGGCAACAAGAGCAAAAGTATGTCTAAAAAAAACACAGGGCTGGGCGTGGTGACTCACGCCTGTAATCCCAGCACTTTGGGAGGCCAAGGCGAGTGGATCACAAGGTCAAGAGATCGAGACAATCCTGGTCAACACGGTGAAACCCCGTCTTTACTAAAAATACAAAAACTAGCTGGGCATGGTGGCGTGCGCCTGTAGTCCCAGCTACTCGGGAGGCTGAGGCAGGAGAATTGCCTGAACCCAGGAGGCGGAGGTTGCGGTGAGTCAAGATCGCGCCATTGCACTCCAGCCTGGGTAACAAGAGCAAAACTCCGTCTCAGAAAAAAAGAAAAGAAAAAAAATCACAAAGGGGTCCTAGAGGACAGTGGAAATAAATGAAAGGTAAATCCCAATGGACCATGCAGTTACAACGTATTATCATTATTAACGGAACTAGTGGCTGAGACTGGGGAGACCCTGCTGGGAGCAGCTTGTGGCACTCCAGGTAGCGATGTGCTGTCTTCTGCAATAATGGCTTCCCTTGCAGCTCCCCTACATCTGTGGTGCTCTCTGGTCTTTAGGAAGTGCTGACTGGGACCAAGTCATGCAGCCCCGGCCAAGCACCTGAGGGATGCAGCAGTTAAGCAGGGGTGGCCTAAGGGTTTCAAAGCAACAAGACATTAAAAAGTTGTTTTCAATCTGATTATTGTACCTTTATTTTAAAACACACCAGACCACATATTTCCAGACGGCTGTGGTTCTCTTCAAAGTCGCCCCCTTCTGAAGTTGAGTAGTTAATCCGGTAGTACTCAATGTGTGGCCCAAGTCATCCTGGAGGCTGACGTGTGAAATACCTTCAGGCCAATTTATAACCCAGGCAATAAAACGTCTTGCTACTTTATAGGGGTTTCCTTCCTCTCCTTTAACTTGATTTATCAGACCAGTTTCCCCGTAACTTTTGGCCCTTACCGAACGCCAAATGCTCTGCCAAGCTGCTTTCTCTGAGAGGTTTGGAGCAGGCTGGGGAGGCCAGGATTGTTCAGGGATGGGATGGAGGTATCATTACTAGCAAAAGAGAAATGAGAGAACCAGTATCTTAATGTGGTAGGAATCTGGGTGGGTTTTCTCTGTTTTTCACTTTCCTTATGTGAACATGTTTCTGTTTTTAAAAAAGGGTGAAATAAACAAAATGTGACATATTCATACAATGGAATATTATTTGGCCTTTAAAAAAACAAAGGTGACCCAGCCTAGGAAACACGGCAAAATCTCATCTCTACAAAAAATGCAAAAATTAGTCAGATGTGGTAGCCTGTAGTCCCATCTACTCCAGAGGCTGAGGTAGGAGGATCGCTGGAGTCCAGGAGGTCGAGGCTGCAGTGAGCTGTGATCACACCAGCACTCCAGCCTGGGTGACAGAACGAGACCCTGTGTCAAAAAAAAAAAGGAAAGAAAGAAAGAAAAGAAAAGAAGAAAGAAATGACATTCTACAGAAGAAAGAAATGACATACTACAACATGGGTGAACCTGGAGTACACTATGTTAAGTGAAACAGGACAGACACAAAAGGAGAAATATGAGTCTCCTTAGATGAGGTACCTAAAATAGACAAATTCATAAACAGAAAGTAGAACATTGGTTACCCAGGGCTGGCGATAGCGGGGATGGGAGTGAGTGTTTAATGGGGAGAGAGTTCCAGTCTGGGAGATGAAGAAGTCCTGGAGACAGAGGGCAGTGATGGCTGCACAGCAGTGTGAACGTGCTCAATGCCACTGACTTGTGCCCTTAAAATGGTTAAATTACAAATTGCAAATGTTACGTGTATTATACCACAGTTAAAAAAAAAAGTCTAGATAACAAAATAAAATCTACTCAAAAGGTAAAGATGTGGCTGGGGATGGTGGCTCACGGCTATAATCTTAGCACTTTGGAAGGCCAAGGTAGGTAGATCCTCTGAGCCCAGGAGTTCAAGACCAGTCTGGG
Organism: Callithrix jacchus; assembly: GCF_049354715.1. Taxonomy (NCBI): domain Eukaryota; kingdom Metazoa; phylum Chordata; class Mammalia; order Primates; family Cebidae; genus Callithrix; species Callithrix jacchus. The sequence goes on from NC_133506.1 coordinate 104,582,847, forward strand.
CAACATAGCAAAACGGAATCTCTACAAAAAAATTAAAATAGAAAAATTAGCTGGGTGTGTTGGTGCACACCTGTAGCTACTCAGGAGGCTGAGGCAGGAGGACCACTTGAGCCAGGGTGGTCAAGGCTGTAGTGAGCTGAGATTGCACCACTGCACTCCAGCCTGGGCGACAGAATGAAAGACTCTATCTCAAAAAAGGTAGTGGTTGGGGGGGCATATATATCACTGATGTTATTCATAAGAATTTGCCATGGGGTGGAGTGGGCCAAAGTCCAAAGAGAAAGACCCAAAATATTCCTTCCTCAGGAACAAAAAGTAGCCAGGATCAGCTGGATTAACTACAGGTATCTGTCACCCCTGCTCGAAAATAGCTCCAGGAAGGGACCCTTCTTTCAGTTCTTCTCCCATAACATCATGAACCTGTCTCTGCCCTGGAACATTCCACAGCACAGCCTGGGTTTCCCTGACCTTGGGCCCAAAGGGGCTGGTCCACTCCCCTGGCCATGTGGACAAGGCTCCTGAGAGTCGTGGTTCTGCTGGCCAGGAGGCTGCTGAGGTGGCTTTTTAATCCTCCAGCCGTGCTGTCCTAGTGATTGCTTTTATTAGGAAATGTAATGAAAAAGACTATATGAAGCCCCTGCCAGAAAAAAAAAATCTAATAAGATTTTGCACCGAGTGTGGCGAGAAAAGAAAGGGGGGAAAGCACATTAGGAGTCAGATAATGAGATAAACGAAAGACCGCAGGGAAGATCATTTTTGCAGACTTGCTGGATGGTTGTAAAATTTCTAATTTGCTGAATTCTCTTTTTTTGTGGTCTCTGACTGTCCTCATCTCTGTCTTTCACTCTCTTTCTGATGGCTGAACCCTTTCTCTCTTTGCCTCTCCCCTTTTCTTTGATTTTTCTCCATTTTAGCTCTTGCCTTGGAAGTGTGTGTGTGTGTGTGTGTGTGTGTGTGTGTGTGTGTCCTTTCCCCATGGCCAATCCTGCCTCATGACTTGGATAGGAGGCTGAGATCTGGACAGTGAGGACCCACCTAGTTAAGGGAAGAAAGAGGACAAGGAGCTGCCTCCCCCAGCCTTTGCCTTCTAGGGAGCAGCTATGATTCAGCTAAAGAAAGAGAAAGAGGAAGAAATCAAGGGAAGGAGGGGGAGAAATGGACTATGGAGGGAGGACAGGAGATCAAAGACCAGGGAAGTAAGGAGGAAGAGAAAGCCCCCGCTGCTCCTGCAAATCGATTCCCAGCAATGCCTGCCTCCCCGTCTGTGCCCTGAGCTCCTGAGCAGAATGCCACCTCTGTGGGATGCCAGGCCTGAACAGAAGGGCTCTAGGGCCCTGGGCAGGCACGCAGAGCAGGCTGCTGGGGACCCCAAGCCTGCCTTGCCCTGAAGAGAGAGGTCCTTCTTCCCCAGGACTACCCTCTCAACATCCACACGCGAAGTCCTCTCCAAAATCTAGTTTCACCACTTGCTTTGGCAGATTCCTTCCTCCTGTTCCACTTGGGAATTCTGAGGTGTCTCTTTGCTGCCGTGCATAAGTCCCAGTTCACAGCTGCAGCTTAGGGGACTGAGGGTGGCCACAATGAGCAGCTTCCCCATAGGGAGCCAGTGGAGGGAGGAGGCTGGGAAACTGTGAAGTATAGGAACGAATAGCTCAGGATGGAGTCGCACTGCTAGTTCTTAGGAACATCCCTCTCATTCCTCGGTCCCTTGTACCTTCCCAGTGGGGACTATCTGCTCTGTTTCCCTTCCAGAGACGTCATCTCTCTTGGTGCTCTCCTGACTGACTTCTTAAGGACACACAATCCTGCAAACAAGTCTCAGCACACATAGCACAGCCCCTCTCCCCAGACCCAATTGCCCCTTGCTGTGTCCGGATGACCCCTGGGGTTCCCAGGCCCTGGGAGCACCCCCAGTCCTGTGGCTCCCTGCATTGTTCCAGGGAGCAAAAGTGTGCTGCTGGTTATGGAGGGAATGGGCATTTTCCTTACCGGCCATTAAAGGACATAAAAGAGTCACCCAAATCAGCAAAGTCCATGAGAATGAGAGGACCCATTAGAAACCACACGCTTCTTACCCTTTGATCAGCAGTTTCCCCTTTCCCTATTCACCCCTCCCCCAGTCTGTGGGAGCCATCATTCTGCTCTCTACTTCCACGACTTTAACTTTTTCGGATTTCACATATAAGTGAGATCATGTGATGGATTTGTTCATTAGCCTGACTTAATCATTTCACATTGTAAACATACATAGACACATCAGGCCAGGAGCAGTGGCTCATGTTTGTAATCCCAGCACTTTGGGAGGCTAAGAAGAGAGGATCGCTTGAGGCCAGGAGTTTGAGACCAGGCTGAGCAACAAAGCAAGACCCCATCTCTGCTCTGTAAAAAAATAAAATGAAATAAAATTAGCCAGGCACGGTGCTGCATGCCTGTGGTTCCAGCTACTCAGGAGGCTGAGGTGGGAGGGCTGCTGGGAACTATAATCGCACCACTGCACTCCAGCCTGGGTGACAGAGTGGAACCCTGTCTCTAAAATAAATAAAAATAAAATAAAAACATCACAATGTACCCCATAAATATATATACAATTATTATTTGTCAATAAAAAAATAAAATTTTAAGCTGAGCACGGTGGCACATACCTATAGTCCCAACTACTCAGAGGCTGAGGTGGGAAGATCACTTGAGTCCAGGAGTTCCAATCTAGCCTAAGCAATGCAACAGGACCCCCATCTCTTAAAAAGCAAACAAACCAGCCAGGCGCAGTGGCTCACACCTGTAATTCCAGCACTTTGGGAGTCCAAGGCAGTCAGATCATGAGGTCAAGAGTTCGAGGCCAGCCTGGCCAACATGGTGAAACCCTGTCTTTACTAAAACAATTAGTCGGGCATGGTGGTACGTGCCTGTAATCCCAGCTACTCAGGAGGCTGAGGCAGGTGAATCGTTTGAACCTGGGAGGTGGAGGTTATAGTGAGCCAAGATTGCACCACTGCACTCCAGCTTGGCAACAAAGCAAGACTCTGTAAAAAAAAAAAAAAAAAGCAAACAAACCAACATATATATATATATATATTTTTTTTTTTTTTTTTTTAGGAAAAAGAAGAACTCAGGCAAAAGACCTGATAAAATCTGATATGCATCAATGGTACTCTGGGGGGTCCCAGGGAAGCTTCCAGGAATGTGGGGTATGTGGTGGGGTAGATGGTGGGGTCCCACGCCAGGCTGGGCAGTGGAGGAAGGAGGCTAGGATTGAAACAGTGATGGGTCATCTCAAGAGGGGAGATAAAATAGGTTCAAGTCCAGCTGGGAGGGGGTGGCTGCTACCAGACTGTGGAATAAGAGCTCGTACACACATCAACCAGCTCACTGAAGTGGGAAAAATACAAACGAGCTAATACACACAGTGTGTCCTATGCTCCAGGAACTGCTCTGAGAACCTGAGGATACTTATTTAATCTCACCACAATCCTATGGAGTCGGTACTATTGCTTTTTTTTTTTTTTTTTTAATTGGATTTTAGGTTTTGGGGTACATGAGCAGAGCAAGACAATTGAGTAGGTACGCACATGGCAGTGTGCTTTGCTTTGCTTCTCCCCTTCACCCACATTTGGCATTTCTCCCCAGGCTATCCCTCCCCACCTCCCCCTCCCACTGGCCCTCCCCGGTACTATTGTTAACGTCTCCGTTTACACACGAGGAAAGTGAGCCTTGGTGAGAGGATTCAGAACACAGCCACCTCCCTCCAGAGTTTGTGCTCCTAACCACCCTACTCCAGAATAGGAGCCTGGGTTGGCAAAGTCATGGAGACTGGGGGAGGAGGAGAATGGCACCGCAGTTAAGAACGTGACCTTCTGGGTCAGGGAGCCTGACTTTTACCCTCAGCGTTACTTTGGATAGGATCCTTAGCACTAAGGCCGGCCTACAGAGAGACACACGGAGTGACTGGAAGCCTGTGGGTAGAAACATGGGCACAGTGCTGCCCTTGAGCTCAGTCGGGGCAGTTTTTAACACTGCCCACCACACCCAGCCTAGGTTTGCCATTACTCTCTGCTTCCTGTGAGATAAAGGAAGCATCTTTGGTGCCCGGCAATTGGCAAGGCTCAATTTCCTACCTCCAATTTCCCACCAGAAACACAGGAGACGGACACTCCAAGGGATTGACTTCTTAAGGGCACACAATCCTGCAAACAGGTCTCAGCACACATAGCACAGCCCCTCTCCCCAGAGCTAATTGCCCCTTGCTGTGTCCTGATGACCCCTGGCGTTCCCAGGTCCTGGGAGCACCCCCAGTCCTGTGGCTCCCTGCATTGTTCCAGGGAGTGTGTGTCACCCGTCTCTTCCTTGCCTCCTTCCCTCCCCCAAGCCTTGCTTTTCTCTTATGGAGAAGGCACAAATTAGGCAGAAAGGAAAATGTTGACAGTTCCCAGCCCTCCCTTGCTGGGGATAAAGAGAAATACGTTAACGGTTGAAGCTTTAGGCGGATCAAACACAGTTTGTGAGATGCTTCAAATGTATTATTCATCTCACCAATGAGACGCAGTCTTGGGCTTTCTCTTTTTGCCCCATCAAGAGGAAACCTCAGCTACCGTGGAGATGCCAGGCTCCAGAAGGGAGGGGGTGCTTTCGGAATGCCGTCTTTTCAATTAAATCAATAAGTCCATCTTGTGTCTGCCCTGTTTCTTCTGAAGCTTTCCAAATGAGACGGGTCAACTTGCCAGAGAATCTAAGAGTGCAAAGGCTGTGGATGACACCCACAAATGTTGAGCAGCGACAGTCACCTAGAACCAAAGAGAAGACTGAGACACTTAGAGAAGGCAGGAGTTGGAGCCAGTCCTAGAAGGTCCTCCATGTCCACATGAACTTGAAGCCATGTCACTCTCATGGGCTACAAGAACTCCAAGAGGAGCCATCTCGGCTGTGCCTTTAGCTCTGTGGCGCCACTGCAGAAGGTGGGGTTGTACTCTCCCTGGCGTTTAGATCCCTGTCGGGAAGGATCTGGGTCCAGCCGTGGGTTGTTGCTGTAGAAGCTTTGGCTTTGTGATTTGGACTGGTGGAGGCCCCTGCCCCACCTGCCTAGGGGTTCTGTACCCATTCCTTGATTCTCCTCCTTTTCCCTTTGGCCACTGAGGTCCCCTTTGGGCTGCTGCCAGCATCCTAGGGTTCTTTACCCCGAGAAGTTTCCCCAGCCTCCCATGAGTTTGCCTTACTATCTCACACACCTTACGTTAGTGCTCTGTTGAACAAATCTGATGTGGGAGTAGGGTCAGGCTCCGCCGACGGAACAGGAGATTGGGACAGCCCAGAGGGAAAGAAATCTGATACGAAGGATCAAAAAGCCATGAAGTATAACCACCTTTGACCCAGCAGTTCCATTTCTTAAAGCCCCCACCAAGGAAATACTAGATAAGTGTGCAAAGATATATTAGGTTTGCCATTATTGTCTTTCTTTCTTTCTTTCTTTTTGAGATGGAGTTTCACTCTTGTTGCCCAGTCTGGAGTGCAATGGCACGATCTTGGCTCACTGCAACCTCCACCTCCTGGGTTCAAGCGATTCTCCTGCCTCAGCCTCCCAAGTAGCTGGGACTACAGGCATGTACCACCATGCCCAGCTAATTTTGTATTTTTAGTAGAGACAGGGTTTCTCCATGTTGGTCAGGCTGGTCTTGAACTCCTGAACTCAGGTGATTCACCCACCTCAGCTTCCCAAAGGGCTGGGATTACAGGCATGAGCCACCACACTTGGCCTAGGTTTGCCATTACTTTCAGTGGCAAGAACTGCAATTACTTTTTCTCCAACCTACAAAAAAATATAAAAATGTCCATATCAGCTTTATCTATTATAGCAAGACTTGTAAATATCTTAAAATCACAATAATAAAGGATTGATTAAATAGTATCCTTCTGAGCCAGTCATTTAAAATCAGATTCCAAAGGAATCACAGGAGGAAGTAATATATCAATATATTTTCATCCTAAAACATTTCCCTTTAATCCTTACCCAACCTCATTATTTTCCCCCAAGGTACTCACTTTTATCAGTTTAGTTTGTATCCTCTCCGATCTGTATTTTTGAAGAATCATATTTAATGTAAACAAGTAATAAAACCAGGTTATGCAAGTTTGTGACTATAGATGCATCTACGCAAAGAGAAAAGGCTGGCTGAAATGTGAACACCAAAACTGTGACAATGTTCAATGTTCAACTCCAAATAGTGGATTGCATATGATTTTTTACTTTCTTCTGCAGAAATTGCTGTATTTTCTACATGATCAGAAAAGAGAAACAATGCTATTTTTGAATACAGTGAAACAGAAGCAATTGCCGGCACTGGATGCCTCTGAGCAGTGGGAGAGACTGCTCACCTTATACTGTTTTACGCCCTTTGAATTTTGCACCTTGAGCACGTATCACCTATTCCAAAAAATGAATTAAATTTTAAAAAATTTAATATGGCAATAAAATGAAATGAGGGGGGTGGCGAAGACCTCCAAAGGACAGCAAGCCCTGATATTCTGAGGATCTGTAAAATTCCTCAAGCTGTACAGTTTCTGAATCAGCTCAAGATTCACTCCAATAGTGCTGGTCTCTTTCTGTCTCACTAGACAAGGAATTAGGGCCTATAACCTGGAAGAAATGAGGTAGGGTCTAAAATAAACCAGGCTGCCAGCCAGAAATAACTTTATAATAATATACAGCATAGCAACAGTAATGGCTCAGTTGAACCTGTGTCCATACTTTTTCAAAGAACTTTTCATCTGCTTTTGGTTCTCCACATTTTCCTTGAGGCTACCCACTGCTGTCAGGTTCCTGGGGAGGAAAGGATGGGACCCAAGACCTTGTCTAAAGGGCTATTGTTTGAAGTCTGCCAGCAAGACCCACATTTCCTGGGGCTGGTGTTGGTCTCAGACAATTCTCTCTCCTTCCCAGGGCCCATTTCACCCATCAACATCCAGCTTCTGCCACCTGTCTCTGCGCCTCAGTTTCCTCGCTTGTAAAATGATGGTAATCAGCCTGGTTGTGAGATGTGGGTTCCAGTCAACAGACTGTATGGCAAGGGTGCCACCCACTACAACAGAAGGTCCCTAGGGCTGGAGTGGCTTGCAGGCGCCCACCCTGGGGGAAGAATCTAGACAGCAAGTCCGAGGAGGCCTGGTATAGCTGCCATTTATCAGCTGATGACAGACATTTTCAATCTGCCATATTGTGAGAATTAAATAAGGCCCGTGCGTCTGTGTGTGAGGACGCAGGCTGTCCACCCAGCCTAGAAAATGCTGCATAAAGGATTAATTCTTCCCAGTCCCACCAATCACATCTTCCTATGCCTCTACTCCTCGGATACCTTCTTGTATTGTCATTGCGTACTTGTTTCATGAACAATGTCCCCAGACCAAGTTCCTCAACAGCGCAATTTGGGTCCTAATCATTTTAATGTCACATAGCAGATCCCCAGAAACTGTTTGCTGAATGAATAAGTACATGCTATTTATAAGGCCATGATCCTTACAAATTCTCACTAGGCTGCCTCTCGTTCCTGCCCCTGAAGTTGCTGGAGACCCACACTCTCTGTCTGAACTCACTCTAAGCCGGACCCAGAGGACGTGGGAGCAGAGAACTTCAGGGGGCAGCACAGTGTGGTGAAAAGCGGACTGGGACTGTGATCCTGGCGGTCAGAGACTTAACCTTTCTGGGCTCAGTTTCTTCCATCTATATGTGATCATTAGAGTAGATCGGGGTTGAAAACTCAAATGCCCACAGAGGCCAGGAAATTAATGTAGAGAGGGCAACAAAAGGGGAAGGTGGCACCCTCCCTTTGTTGGAGAACAGACATGCTCCTTGCACAGTGCTGCCCTTCTGTGCCAGCTCAGCGTCGCCAATTGATGCAAGACTGTGGGTCAAGTCTTGTGGCAAGATTTTCTGATCTTTCAAGGGAAGACTGCAACGTGGATTTTTATGTGAAGTCTGTTGAACAGGTCAAACTCAAGTCCATAGGCCATTTACAGCCTGGAGGCCACTGGTTTGTGCTCAGCACCAGCAGACCACCTGGCTTCCTTCCAGCTCTTCAATTCTGTGCGTTTTGGAGAGGGGAACGTTCTTGGAAGTAACTATTTAAGGGAAGGACCCAAAGTCTGGACCTCATTCTGGCCGCTGAGCCTCCAGTAACTGCAAACCTGACCCCTAAACTGCAGCTTTATGCCAAGCATGTCCCCTGTCTGCTAGCCCCCCGCCCTACCCTCCACACACACGGGGGGGGAGGGGGGGCGCAGAAATGGGGGGTGAGGAGGAGACAATGACCATTTGTCCTGGAGTGGGCCCCTTATGTTCTGCCCCTCGAAGTGCCCGCCCTGCCTAGAGAGCTAGGCCTGGGGCAAACTCCCCACCTTAGGCTTCCCTGCAGAGGGATGCCCACCGGTGATGCAGTCTCACCTAATAAATTCCTGTCAGAAAAGCCGTCAGGGCCTGGGAAATAAATAATGATATTTAACATTTTGTAATAACAACAATTAACCAGTAAATAATGTCCTTTAAACTGCAAACGCTGGAGTAAATTAATTCTTCTAATGAGCTGTCAGGCACAGAAGAAAAAAGTCCCCGTGTTCTTTGTTGCCACGCGGCTGCCGTGTGAGCAGTCGGAGACGCTCACCTCGAGCCCTGGGAGCTCATTACCGGGAAGCACGCGGCGCGGGGGTTCCCGGGGAATCAGCATGGCCTCGCCTGCACCCACGTGGGCACTCGGGCGCCGCCAGCTCCCCGCGCCCCGCGGCCCTGCCCGCATTGCGCACCGCGCGCCCCTCCAGGTGCGGATCACGAATGGACAGCGCGAAGGGCATTTCAATTAGAGACCTCTCCCTTTCCCAACTGGTAGCCTGGGCGGCGCTCAGCCACGAGGTGGCGGGGACAGAAGCTGGGAACGGAGGAGGGAGGAGGGGGTGAAGCCCTGAGCGCGTCCCTAGTCCTTGCTGCGTGACCTTGGAGAGGTTTCCTGCCCTCTCTGGGCGGGGACCTTGTAAATGGAAATGTGAAGCTAATCAAACCAGAAGTGATTACTTCTGAGCTCCTGAGAAGCCCGTGACCATAAAAAGACATCTAAGAGTGAGGCAGCTCTTTATGTACTGATTCGGAGTAATCTCCAAGATATATTGTCAGGTGACAAAAGCGAGGCACAGAAGAGCTTGCAGGGGATGCTACAACTTGTGTATTAAAAATAGGACTCAAGAAAGAGAGTATGTGTCCGTGTTTGCTTGTATATATCTAGACAGGGAGCAGGCAACATTGCTTGCTTCTGGGGAGGGGAAGAGACAGGGGCTGGAGGGAGAGTTCAGTGAACAACCTTTTATACCCTTATTATTTGAACCACGTACAGGTATTACCTATTCAAAAAAATAAACGTTACAGAAAAACAAAGCTATACACATCAGGGGTCATCTTGTCTCTCAGCAGCTATCAGGAAGTGGAAAGCTGATCAGAAGCCCCATCTGAAATCCCTCCAGAGAGAGAGCACACTGTTTCTCTAATAACCTTTTCTAGAGACAAGCTAATGAGTCAGGAAGTCCTTCCCAGTAGCTAATCCCAGTCTCTCCTCCTATTATTTAAGTTTCTCTCTTCCTGTTCTGTGTTTGCGGGTGAAGGGGCTGATAGATAATTCTCTGCAGAGAGTTGGAGGTAGAGGACAGCCACTGTACAGACAGGAGAGAGTCAAGGGCAGCCCCAGCCCTCTGGGGCCCACAGACCTGGGTTTGAATTCACTACTGTCACTTGCTCGCTGTATGGTGTGGTGTGTCACTCTCCCTGTTGGGCTTGGCTTCCTACGGTCCCTGCCTGGCTTGGGGAGAAGATTAAGGGCTGAGCCCGGTGATCAGGTATCTACTTCCCATGGGAGCCAGCAGATCCATTGCTGCCCAAGACAGAAACCTCCAGCACAATCCTGGGTCATCTGTCCCCCCAACCCCACCCCAGATCTATGCCTCTCCCAGCTGTGACGCCCAACCCCACCTTCCACCCAGAGCAGCTGTATATGGCCTCCCTGAGGCCAGAAGCAGCTTTGTCCATTTGGCATCTAAATTGTCATGCCCTGAATCCATGCCCTGAATCCAGGTAGCTGGTGACTGAGAGAGCATGTTGGAGCCAGAAATCACCAGATGTGATCAATTCTGAGCTCCTGAGAAGCCTGTGACCTAAGACACCTGAGTGAGGCAGCTCTTTATGCACTGGCCTAGGGCTTGAGGAAAGCACTCGAGTGGCTGCTGTGGGGCCGGGGTGAGAGAGGGGTTCAAGCCAGGAGAACTCCCTAGCACCATCTGACCAACTTCCCCTTGATCTATTTTGTTCCTTGCCATCCTCATAAAGTGTCTTTTGATTAAAGAGTTTCTTAGCTGGCCAGGCACAGTGGCTCACATCTATAATCCCAGCACTTTGGGAGGCCGAGGCAGGCGGATCATAGGTCAGGAGTTCAAGACCAGCCTGGCTAGCATAGTGAAACCCCATCTCTACAAAAAATACAAAAATGGGCCAGGTGTGGTGGCTCACGCCTGGAATCCCAACACTTTGGGAGGCCAGGCAGGTGGATAACCGGAGGTCAGGAGTTCAAGAGTAGCCTGGCCAACGTGATGAAAACCCATCTTTGCTAAAAATACAAAATTAGCTGGGTGTGGTGGGGCGCACCTGCAGTCCCACCTACTCAGGAGGCTGAAGCAGGAGAATCGCTTGAATCTGGGAGGTGGAGGTTGCAGTGAGCCAAGATCACACATTGCACTCCAGCCTCAGCAATAAGAGTGAAACTTTATCTCAAAAATAAATAAATAAATAAACATACAAAAATGACCCGGGTGTGGTGCCACATGCCTGTAATCCCAGCTACTCAGGAGGCTGAAGCAGGAGAATTGACTGACCCTAGGAGGCAGAGGTTGCAGTGAGTTGAGATCATGCCACTGAACTCCAGCCTGGATGACAGAATGAAATTCTGTCTCACAAAAAAAAAAAGAGTTTCTTAACTAAAACACATTTGAACTGCCCTGATCTCTGCCATTCAGAACTGGGCACCCCAGGCAATGGGGTTTCAGAAAGAGCAGAGACAAGAAAGGGGGAAAGAATCCAATGCCTACTGAGGACCCACTCTATGCCAGGCACTTTCCATGCAATTTTCCCTCTAAATCCTAACAATCTGTGGTTTGAGTAATATTATTCCTACCATATGGACAGGATGAAGGAAGTTCCAAGGGGTTAAGAGACTTACCCAGGTATATTTAACAAATAAATTGGAGTTGGGCTAGAATTTGGACCCAGATCTGCTGACTCCAAAGCCTCATCTCCCAAGACACTGCTGCCTGTCCCGGCCCCTCACCTCACTATCTTGATCTGTTAATGGGGCAGGTGGAAGTGGGGTGGTACAGAGCTGGGGTGTGGGAAGAAGAGGCCAGCTCAGCCTCTTGACCCTCTCATCCCTCAACATCCTCTACTCAGTCCCTGAAGCATTGAGATGCAAGTTCAGGGAACAATTGCTGATTGTAAGAATTTATGAGAAAGGCTTCCCTTCCCTGGGCACCTGGAGAAAAAGCACTGGCTTCTCCTGTCAGAATCTGCTTCCTCCTGACTAAAGTAGGAATTACTTAACCAGGCAATATCCAGGCAGGGGAAGAATATGGGCACCTCTGATGTCATCTTTAGGAGAGTGTGGTGGCTGAAGCTTAGGCACAGAAGTCTAATAGACATGGGTTCAAATCCAGACTCCACCACTTACAAGCTGTGTGACTCAGGACAAGTTACGTAACCTCGCTGAGCTTTGCTTTTTTTCCCTGCAAAATGTGGATTGTTGCTTCTGATCTCTTAGGGCTGTTGCAAAGGTTAAGAAAATGATGTGTATAAGCTACTTAGCATGGTGCCTGGACATAAAGTAAGCACCCAATACATGACTACATCTGTCCTGATGAGTTTTTTGTTCCCCTGCCAGACAAACACAATCTCCCAGACCAAAAAGGGCCGTTGTCCTGGTGCCTGAGATAGGCAGCCTACATCTGCAGCTCCCTGATTTGGGAGGCAGCCCAGAAAGGCCTCCAGGCTTGGTTTTTTGCAAAGGGCAGTGGAAAATCGAAGCTGAAGCCAGCAAAACAAGGATCCCAGCAGTGGATCTGAGTCAGCTCCTTCTGGGTCTGGGGGTTCTAGAGCCTTCCTCAAAGTAACACAGCTTCCTGGAACCCTGTCCTCCATGTGGCTGCCCCCCTTGGCCTGAGCCCTCTGAGGGCCCTGGGCACCTGTGTGCATAGAGCATCAGCTGGGAAAGAAAGGTGCTTCAGTGAGCAGAGGAAGCTGGGTCTCAGCCACGCGGAAATTAAAGCCAGCTTGCCCAGCACTGAGTTACCATGTCGCCTGAAATCAGATTGATTTCCTGGGCTTGTTGTGACGGCAGTGTTGCAATTGATTCGTCTGGATGGCAGGGAGTTTATCTATTCAGAGCTGTCTGTCATTGATCTGAATAAGCTGCTAAAATAGCCCAAATACCTGGCGAGGGTGAGGTCACCACCAACCTTGGTTCAATATTAATTATAATAATGAACAGGCATGAGGAGGGTTGGTTCATTGCCTGACCTGCAGGGCTGGCCTCCATGAGGTTTGGTGTTTAATATTCATTTCAAGTCAACAATGTGCTAAGAGTGGGTGGACCCTCCTAAGCTGAGAGAAGTTTGCAGGGGCAGTGAAGCTGATCTGTGCTTCCATGGGACTAGGAAGGAATCAGTGCTGCTGGAACAGAAAAAGTTTAGGTTAGACCTCAAGAAGAACTTCCTAATGACCAAAAGTGGGTGGACATATCTAATCCACTTATTAGCCTGGACAAGTTACTTCTCCCTGACTCAGCTTCCTCCTCTACCTGGCCAACATGGTGAAAACCCATCTCTAAAAAATATCTACAAATACCAGGCTGGGCGCAGTGGCTCATGCCTATGATCCCAGCACTTTGGGAGGCAGAGGCAGGCAGATCACAAGGTCAAGAGTTTGAGACCAGCCTGGCCAGCATGGTGAAATCCCGTCTCTACTAAAAATATAAAAAATTAGCCAGGCATGGTGGCGCGTGCTGTAGTCCCAGCTACTCAGGAGGCTGAGGCAGGAGAATTGCTTGAACCTGGAAGGCAGAGGTTGCAGTGAGCCAAAATAGAGCCACAGCCTGAGCAACAGAGTGAGACTCCATCTCAAAAAAAAAAAAAAAGACGAGTATCAGCTGGCAGTGGTGGTGCATGCCTGTAGTCCCAGGTACTTGGGAGGCCAAGGTAGGAAGGATCACCCGAGCCTGGGGAGGTTGAGATTACAGTGAGCCATGATTGTGCGACTATACTCCAGCCTGGGCAACAGAGTGAGACCCTGACTCAAATAATAATATCTACTTCTTGGAGCTGCTGCTACTGCTGCTCCTGGCCAAATAGCAAGATGAGGAGAAACAAAGCGACAAAACTGGCAGATTCTTCTGGGTTGTCATCTGGTTCAGGGAGCAACAGAGGGGTCCTCCTTTGGGAAACAAATCACCCTTCTCAGCATTGGCACAGAGCAAGCCTTCCATCAATGGAGCTCTTATAATAATTATTGATTCTGTGACTATTTACTGAGGCCCTGCTACATGCCTGACACTGAAGAAAAACTATTGAACAAGCCATGATCCCCTGCCTTTGAGGAGATGAATTCTGGGGTTACTATGGGAGCTAGGGTATCCCCCTCACCGGAGGCTCTCAGGAATAAGGGTGAGCCCTATCTAGGAGCTAGCTTAGAAAGTGCTCCTGGAGGCAGGCAGATGGAGGTGAAGACCTCATTCGATGGCTGCATGGGGTGTTTGAGGAATAATTATCCAGCGGAAGATCCTACTAAAAATCAGGCAAGAAGAGCCCCTCCAGAATATTGTTCTTCCAGATCCTGCCCTTGACAGGCCTTGCAAAAATGTGGTCAGACTGGGGTTCAAGTCTATAAGAAGTCAAGAGTAACCAAATGATTCCCCTGCCCCTAAATACAAATGAAGGCTGGGCGCGTTGACTCATGCCTGTAATCGCAGCACTTTGGGAGGCCAAGGTGGGTGGATCACCTAAGGTCAGGAGTTCAAGACCAGCCTGGCCAACATGGTAAAATCCAGTCTTTACTAAAAATACAAAAATTAGCCAGGCATGGTGGCGCACACCTGTAGTCCCAGCTACTGGGGAGGCTGAGGCAGGAGAATACCTTTAACCCAAGAGGCGGAGGTTGCAGTGAGCTGAGATAGATAGCATCACCGTACCCTAGCCTGGGTGACAGAGTGAGACTCCATCTCAAAAAAAAAAAAAAAACAAAACACCGACTGAAATTGCTGCAAGAAACATGGAAATTAAACGAGATTTGGAAAGCAATGAAGGAGACCATGATGAAGAGATTCCCCTGTCTGTCTGGAAGCCTGGTCAGCTGCCTTCCTTGTAACATTCCTTCCTCTATTCCTACAAAGCTCTACTCTCTTCTCCATCTCGGCTGCTGGTGGAGACCCCCATGGCCAGCCTTAAGAGAAACATCAGAAGAAAGTTAATAGTGAAACGCTCTGGCGGATCTAATTGATTTTTTTCCTATTGGTTCCCTAATATAGGCAACACTGTTCCTGCCGGTTTTCTGGGCTGGAGATTATGTCATAAATAAAGAGATTTGCTCCCTATTTCCATGTGCTTATCTTTAATAAGTTAAGAACTCAACAAGCTTTAGGAGGACTTGAAATAAGCAAGAGATCCGGTGGTGGCTTCGGCTGTGGCAGTGGCTTTATTTCAGCAAAGGGGGAGGCAGATGGCTGGGGCGGGTGGGGGAGAATTTCCATTCTTTGAGCTGCATAGGGCCCAGGCTCAGCTAGGAGAAGAGGGGGGTGAGTGGGAGAGCTGAGGGAGGAAATTCGTGGTGGCAGATACAGTAAAATGGATGGACTGGGGCTAGGGGTAATGCGGGAGTTAAAAGCATAGGTTCTAGAGCCAGGTATCCTGGGTTCAAATCCCACCTCTGTCCTTGTTTACTAGCTGTGTGACTTTGGGCAAATTACTTAGCCTCTCTGTTTCCACATTTTAAAAATGGATAATATCTAGCTCATAGGTTGTTGTGAGAATCAAAATGTAAAGTGCTTCGAACAGAGCAACAGAGAGTTCTACTTCTGGTAACAAATCACCCTTTGTTAGCCAGTATATTGTTAAGACATCCTCTAACTCAGTTCACCTTAACTGTTGCTGAGCCTGTGCCATGTGTCAGGCCCTGATCTGGGCTTCCTAGATGAGTGAGTCACCGCTCAATCTGACTTCAACAAGGAGCACCCAGCCCCTGTGACTGGTGTGAGTTGGGCAACACTAATAGGTGTTGCACTAGGAGGAATCCAGAAAGTGAAAGTCACCCACTTCCTGGAGAGACTGCCAATCACCTTCCAGTTCTGGACACCCCACAGATTAACTCGCATTTCCTGAAAACTGACGGTGAACGGAAACTGTGCAGTGCGTGCAGAAACAGCCTCACTCAAGTTTAAGTGCCAAGCTCTGCTGTTTATTTGCAGGGTCTCATTTAGTCCTAATCAACCCTATGAAGACAACAGTATTTTTTTTTTTTTTTTTGAGACAGAGTTTCGCTCTTGTTACCCAGGCTGGAGTGCAATGGCACGATCCAGGCTCACTGCAGTCTCCGCCTCCTGGGTTCAGGCAATTCTCCTGCCTCAGCCTCCTGAGTAGCTGGGATTACAGGCACGTGCCACCATGCCCAGCTAATTTTTTGTATTTTTAGTAGAGACGGGGTTTCACCATGTTGACCAGGATGGTCTCGATCTCTTGCCTCGTGATCCACCCGCCTCGGCCTCCCAAAGTGCTGGGATTACAGGCTTGAGCCACTGCGCCCAGCTGAGAGTATTGCTATCTCCCATTTTACAGTTAAGGAAGCCAAGGCACAGAGAAGTGATTTGCTCAAAGGCTTACAGCTAGCAAGTAGCAGAGTGGGGATTTGGATCCAGGTGCACTGACTTCCCCTGCTCTAAACATTGCCCTCTAGTCCTCATCCTGCACTTAGAGTGCATCTATAATCGTAAGCATTCATAAGGTACATATCATACGCAAGACCCTAGGCTTAAGGGCTGAGGGGATAGGAAAAAAACAGAAACAAGTACAAGTAGATAGAAACAAGCACCTACTATGTGCCAAGCTTCCCTACAGGTTATCTCACTGAACACTTTTCTGAAAGGCAAGTAGCATCATTTTCCTTTCATAGGTAAAGAAATGGAGGTTCCAAAACTTGCCCAAGGCAAGCATTATACTGGGATGATTTGAATTTAGGCCTGCCTCTGAAGCCAATGCTCGGGATGACCCTCGGCTTTCTTTTTTTCTTTCTTTCTTTCTTTGTTTGTTTGTTTTGTTTTTTTTTTGAGGCAGTCTCACTCTTTCACCCAGGCTGGAGTGCAGTGGCACAATCTCAGCTCACTGCAACCTCCGTCTCCCAGGTTCAAGCAATTCTCCTGCCTCAGCCTCCTGAGTAGCTAAGACTACAGGCGTGCACTACCACACCTGGCTAATTTTTGTATTTTAGTGGAGACGGGGTTTCACCATGTTGGCCAGGCTGGTCTCGAACTCCTGACCTCAGGTGATCCACCTGCCTCGGCCTCCCAAAGTGCTGGGATTATAGGCGTGAGCCATCACACCCAGCCTCCCTCAGTTTCTTAATGAGCAGTCTCCCTTTCTAGAAGGCCTTGCTCCTGCAACCCCAAATGTGGCCCTACTGCAGACGGCCTGAGAAGTGGAGCCCTCATCCTCCATAGGCCTTGGGTGGCCTCCCCACTTCCCAGGAGATGATCTCTATCCCAGGCTTCCATTTTGCATTCTTCCTTTCTCTTGCAGGCCATTGTTTGGACCCACAGATTCTGTTGCTTTAAGGACTAGTGACCTCACAATCAGTTGCCATAGAGATCATTGTGATGTCACAAGCAGAGGACAAGTAGTTCAAGGAGGAGTGGGGGAAGGAATGCATGGCTAGACTTGAGGGACACTGGGGATTTCTGTCCTATTTTCATGCCCGGAAAAGGAAGTGGCTGGAAGTGTATCTAAGGCTGGGCACTGATGTCTGAGGGAGACTTGCCCATGTCTCATATCACTTCCCCTGGGTTCTCCTGAGACTGATACCTCTAAGGCCCAAATAAAGGGTCAATGAGAAGGTACATCAGAAACACTTCCCACCACTCTGGGGCTACAAGAAGCAGGATGCTTTTGTAGCAGGAAGGAATAGTATGAGATGTCAGGAGGATCTGTGTGAATGGAAGATTCCCTGGAGGAAATGATGGACCCTGGCCTTGGGAAGCTTGAAGCATGGGAGACTTGGCCTCTAGGGCTTCCAGAGCCTTGTTTAAGTACCTTGTAGAGACAAACATGCTGTATTACAGGGTGTTGGGGTTGTTTCCCCTCCCTGATCTGGGTGCTTTTTGAAGGCTCTCCCTCTCCAGTAGCTAACTCAGGTCGTGGCATACACACAGTGCTCAATAAATGCTCACTCATTTAGTAAATGAATGAGTGGGTGATGAGTGAATTGGGAGGTAGTAGGGTGAAAGATGAATGAATAAATGGACAGATGGATGGGCAGGTGGGGCTCCTAGAGATTTCATACAAGCCACCAAGCTTTCCTACACCCCAGCTTGCTAACTACGTCCCACACCACAGTTCTTGTTAGCTGCCAGCCAGCCATGCTAACCAGCTCCTAGTCCTGCCTACCCATGCACATGCTGTTCCCTCTACACGGAATGCGCTTTCCTTCCGCTTCAATTAAATAAGTCTTCCGCATCTCACTGTAGCCTCCTGATGCCCACTCCGCAGGGCAGTCCACAGGATGCACCCAGGGCTTCCTCCCTCTTTCTCAGGAACTCACCCCAGCTGGTGACCCACTCTCTGATCACATGGCTATCAACCTGGCACCAGGTTCCCAGGCCCAGAGCAGCACCATAAACCCAATGCCTCTGGACAGATGTATTTTATGTAAGTTTAAGCACTAGAAATATTGAGTTCAGAGAATTTTATTTCTGGAGCCCTCTATATTTCTCTGGGATTATCGCCTGTCTTTGTTCCCTCCCTCTCTTGGTTATTATCTTTGGACACTTTCCAAGTCAAGCTGCCTTGATTGCTTGGAATGACAAAGGTTCCCAGCATCCTCCCATGGTGTCTCTGGGTCTGGGTTTGGGGAGAGTGACCTTGGGAGACCCTTTCTTCTTCCTTCAGCATAACCCTGCCGGTGGCCACAATGCCAGGCAGCCTTGGCTTTTAGGAGCTGGCTTCACTAAGAGACTCTCCGAGTGTCAGGGAGCATGAAGGGGACGGTGGAAGTGGAGACCTCATCCCCCCAATTGCAGAAAGCTATGATTAGAATAAGCTCTGGGGGACAGAGGGGATGGAGAAGGCCAGCTGTTCTCTTTCCTACACCATGCCAACCTAGCCTGACACCAAATTAATAGTATTCAAATGAGATACAAAGCATTATGCAAATCTAGAGGAGAACACCACTCTTACCAGGCTGTTGGAAGGCCAACGGCTTGAGTCCTTTGTGGAGGACCCCACGGGCTTTTTTCAACTTCAACTCCTGAACCTTCAGCACCGGCTGGTGTGAAGAATCCAATGAGACTGGCGTGGCCCTCTCCCGATCATCTGATCCAGTGCTCATTCTGGCTTCATGTCCCCCACCCCCCACCCCACCCCGCCCCAAAGGCACTCAGGGCCTCCTGAAATGATATAGAGGCAGCCACAAAAGGTAGCACAACCTCCCTTTAGATGCCAGAACTCCAGCTCCCCACTCATCAGCAGTGTATGCAAAGTAGATGCAGGGTTTTTTGCATCTATTAACTGTCCATTAAAATGGCCCCTCGCCTGTCACCTCTACATAGCCTCAGGCTTCCAAATTGCCAACCCCCGCTGCCTGCAAGCACCATGTGGTTCTTGCGCCTGGTGATTGCTGTGGTGTTTGTTGAGCCGTATTTGCATTTGATTGTCATTTAACTTTCCATCTTTCTCCTTCAATCAAATGAGAGATTGAGCTTTTACAATTGATTATTCATTTTATTTTCAGCCCCTTGGTGGTTTTCAAAGAGTTTTCTTTATTCGCGCCACAAAATTGAACGCTGGGACTTCTCCTGCCATATGATGGGGGAAAGCCTCCTCTCAGCCATCCCAGAGCTCCTATGTGAAAACAATCTAGCCAACATTGTAGATCTTAAGTCCTATCCCCAGTCTCCCTGTTTCAGCACCTGCCTCATTTCTGCCCAGCTGGTGGCATTAAACATTCATGGAGCTGTGGAGGATCAAAGGCCTCGGCTGGGGGTGGTGGGCAGGCTGGAGGCCTCTGTTTGGAAATGGAAAGTAGTTCACATCACACCACTTTCTGCTGCGTCTCCTTCTACCCATAGCCAAGCTAGTCCAGCTTCTGGAGCAGGAGCAAATGCCCAGAGCCAGGACTCTTCATTTATCAGAGCAGGGCCCTCCTCCTGCCCCTAAATCCAGTGGGTTGACTTTGGGTAATTCAGGGAGCCTGGCTGGAGCCCTGGCAGCCCTGACTGTTCTAGGCATTGCAAGGTCTGGGAGCCTGCTCCATGAAGTGAGTTGAAGTGAGCAGGCAGCTCTGTGCCCCTGGGACCCTCTAGAGTATGGTGGCAACCCCTGCCCTTGCCTCCCTGAAACCCCAAAACCCCTTTGGCTCCACAAAAGATATAGCTCTGGTTTGAAAGCTGTCTTGAAAGAGAGTAATTTTCTCCTCCTCTCGCGCAGAAAGCAAGTGTCATCTCAGCAGAGACTTCAAAATAAGTCACCAATGTGCCTGTGATCCTACAGATTCATGGCCCACTTACAACTGGGGAATTGAAGCTGGCTTCTCCAGGGACGGAGCTGTATGTATGTCTAGCGTTGTCTGGGCAGGGGCTGGGGTCTCTGGGATTGAAGAGCCCCTTCTTCCCTCTCTCTGACTCTCAATCCTAATTCAGTTACTGTAGCTCAGACACACACCCCACCCCCTGGCTTCTGAGTCAGCAGTGAACCCCACAGTTCCTACCACTTGCCATAGGGCTTGAAAACATACGTTAATGGTGCCAGACTGCTCTGTTTCAGTGCAAACATCTTCGTGATGGGGTAACCTCTTCAGTGTAGCCACCAAGGATGTCCTTCAGCTCAGGTGACCAGCAAACCTCCCATAACCATGCCCCAGCCTACTCCAGCCCTTCCTCCTACTTTGTAGCAGTGACTCTGCTGTAGCAGAGCCAGTCTTCTCATTGACCCCAGACTAGCTTGCATTTTCCACCACTGTGCCTCTGCATAGACCACCCCTCCCCCCCCACCCATGTTGACTGTCTTCCCTCTCCCTCTCCATTGAATCATAAAGCATATTTGGGCCAGGGGCAGTGGCTCATGCCTGTAATCCCAGCCCTTTGGGAGGCAAAGTTGGGAAGATCACTTGAGCCTAGGAATTTGAGACCAGGCTGGACAACACTGGAAGGCCTTGTCTCTACAAAATATTAAAAAATTAGACCCGGCACGGTGGCTGAAGCCTGTAACCCCAGCACTTTGGGAGGCCAAGGTGGGTGGATCACGAGGTCAAGATATCGAAACCATCCTGGTCAATATGGTGAAACCCCGTCTCTGCTAAAAATACAAAAAATTAGCTGGGCATGGTGGTGCATGCCAGTAATCCCAGCTACTCAGGAGGCTGAGGCAGGATAATTGCCTGAACCCAGAAGGTGGAGGTTGCGGTGAGCCGAGATCACGCCATTGCACTCCAGCCTGGGTAACAAGAGCGAAACTCCGTCTCTAAAAAAAAAAAAAATTTTTTAAATTAGACAGGCATGATAGTGCACATCTGTAGTCCCAGTTATTTGGGAGGCTGAGATGGAAGAATCACTTCCATCCAGGAGGTTGAAGCTGCAGTGAGCCCTGATCATGCCACTGCGTTCCAGCCTGGGCAACAGAGTGAGACTCTGCCTCAAATTTTAATTAATTAATTATTTTTAAAAAACATATTCAATTTGGTTTCATTCATCCGTTGTGTGAAGATTTCACTGACCTTGCCTCATCCCCAGAAGAAACAATTGCCCTCTTCTTCATTATCTCACAGCATTCATTTGGCACCTTGGGCTTTAGACACTCCTCATCCTTATTGCTTATCCACAGATATTTATTGAACATCTACAATGTGCCTGCCACTGAGCTAGATTGTGGGTAGAAGAGACAGACATGATCCATGCCTTTGCAAAGTCAACAACTAGTAGAGCAGACAACGAAGCAAGGAATTACACAGACAGAGGAAGCCCGGGTTCTCTGGGAGCAAAAAGCCAGGTGGGGGATGCAGAGAACAGGAGAAATGAGAGCAGTGAGGGGAGCCTTGAAAATCCCCCCAGAATGCCCCTTTCAAATGTGCCTATGAATTGAGTAGACTATAAGCCTGCCAGCCCTGTGTACAGCTAATTGTCCCCTTGGGCATTTTATTGTTCTCAATTTGTAGGTAATATCAAGGACTGGTTAGGACAAGCCCTTTGGAGGGCATGACAGAGGGCACCTGACAGAAGCCCTGTTGTTTCCCACTTTGGCCCAGGCTCTGCCCCAACCTGCCTGGGAATCCACTGCATAGAGGCTATGCTGATTGCCTTTAGGAGGGAGGAACAGCCCAGGTGCATTGTCATGCCCATTATGCAGTATAAGCCCATCTTCTGAGTTCAGGGTACAGGGCTGTATTCTGGGACTTATAGTCTCCATTTGACCCTCTAGGTTAATTCAGGTCATAGGGAAGGTGAAGTTGCAAGTTTCAGGATGGCTCATCTCACCCTCCTTCATGTGCGTAGTGCCAAGCCCATCAAGGAGCCCTGTTGCCAAGAGAGTCAGACCAGCCTGCCACCGACCTCTAAATTCCCATGAATCATCCTGGCACCCAAGGTTCATCCCTAGGTCATGACTCACCCCCCTTGCCCAAGCTGCCTAGCCATGAGGGACCAGGAATACTTTCAAGGAGGAAAGGAGAAATCTCATGACATTTGCTAGCATTTCCCTAAACTTCCCTCAGCCACACAACCTTCTACCTCTGTGCCTCTTCCCTTCCTCTGTTGGCAACTCTCTTTCTGCCCCCCTCTTGCACATTCTTTCCTGGCTTCCTCTCCTCATCCCTGATTCTTTCATCAGCTCCTCCTTCTTCCTGTCATCCTTCGGCTACTGCCCTCTTTTTCCTCAGCTTCTCAAAACAACTGTCCAGAAATCCCAGCATCTCCCTAATTCCACACGCCGTCTGCCTGCTGCCTGGGATTCTTTACAGCAGTTGTCACAGCTCCCCAGAGCCCACAAGAAGAGTGTCTGGAGAGAATCCAACCAGCAGAGCTGGGAGACTCTGGTCAAGAGGACCAAAAGATTCTCTAAGGAACTTGAGGAGAAACTTCACCACCTGCTTCCGGGATGAGGTCAGGAAGGGCATTGGACAATGACTGGAGCCTGGAAGCTTTGGGGAGAAACCAAGTTCATATGAAAAGAACTAAACACAAAACTGCCCTTCTCCCAGGGGGCAATAATGACTTCAGTCCTCCTATTCCTCTACAGGGAATAATAACATCAGCCTTAGGGTCCTGTCCCACTGTACCCATTAAAGTTCTCCAAGTGAGTTCGTCCATGAGCCCCTGCTTCTAAAGCGCAGCCTCAGATTGGTATAGCTGTAACTGCTCCCTTGCTGTCCTGTGACTCACTGGGGCTCCTCAGGGCTCTGGAAGGTTATTTTTCCATGTCTTTAATAGTACAGCCAACTCCTTCAAGTCTCTATCTAAAACAGCCCTATGGCACAGTGGTGCACGCCTGTTATCCCAGCAGTTTGGAAAGCTAAGGCTGGAGGATCACGTGAAGCCAGGAGTTCAAGACCAGCCTGGGCAACATAGCAGGACCTTATCTCTACAAAAAAAAATGAAAAATTAGCCAGGTGTGGTGGCGCATGCCTGTAGTCCTCGCTACTCAAGAGGCTGAAGTGGGAGGATCTCTTGAGCCCAGGAGTTTGAGGTTACAGTGAGCTATTAATTTAATTGTGCCACTACACTCCAGCCTGAGCAACAGAGACCCTGTCTCTAAAAACAATAATAAAATAAAATAAAACACCTCTGGGGAACCCTCTCTCATGCCTATCCCATTTTCTCCACCAGTTCCAGAAACCTGGGCAGAGACAGCATGAAGGGTCTGTATCGACTGCCATAGTGGCTTCTCTGGTCCTGCAAAGGGGCCAAGGCAGAGTCCTGGAGAGCCAGGGCTATGTGGAGACCCAGGATACTACCTTCAGCTGCCCACAGCTTGGCCCAGGTTGCCTCCTGCCACATGAAGAATGTCTCCCCAGGACGCGAGTGCCACTGGCTTTTAACTATAATATCAGGATAATTAAGCTTTTCTGTGAGCACAGTTTGCTGCTGATGCAGCTGCCTGGAGCCCTGGCATTTATTGAGCGCGAAGTAATAATTTATTGTCCTTTGTACGCTCAAAAGCCATCTTCATTATCGGCCCAAGACGGAACTGCCACAAGGGCACGCGGGCCTCACCGGCTGCCTCACTCGGATGTGTTCCCAGGTCACCCTTGGCGCCCTCAGGTACCAGGATTGGGTGGAGAGGGGTGGGGAAGGTGTTACTTTTTCTCATGGAGACTCAGAGACAACCCACCTCCTTGGCAGGCTGTTAACGGGAGAGAGGGTGGCAGGCTTGGCTGGGCGTGGGCAGCGCAGAAGGGCAGGGGCCGTGTGCTCACATGAGTAGGGCAGTCCTTTCCGGGCGCTGGCGGTGGCGCGGGAGCCTGGGCTCCTGCCCCTGGATCTCTGCGCCTTTGCTTGAGACTTTACGGTAAGCCGCTCCTCCCGCGCCCCCGCCCCCAGCCCCGCGCGGCGGTCCCCGGCGCCGACGCCAGGCGCTGGCCGTGGTGCTGATTCTGTCAGGCGCTGGCGGCGGCGGTGGCGGAGGCGGCGGCGGCCCCGCTCCCTCTCCCGGGCCGGACCCTGCTCTGCCCCCGAGCCCCAGCCCCGCCAAGCCCCCCGCCCCCCCGCCGCGGTCCCAGCCCGGAGAGCGGCCACAACCGGCACCATGCGCCCGGCAGCCCTGCTGCTCCTGCCCTCGCTGCTAGCGCTCCTGGCTCACGGTAAGGGACTCCGACGTCCGGCGGCTGGACGAAGGCGGGAGCGGGGCCCCAGGGGCGGGAAGGGAGACCCGGTACCCAGCTTCGCTCATCTGGTTGCCCAGTACAAGCACCGAGCCCCGCCGGCTGCGCTGCCCCCGGCGCCGGCCAAGCCGGGCGGGGCGCAGGCTTCGCGGGCGGGAAGCTGCCGCGGCTCCTGCCATTCGCGCCCGGCCGAGACCTCGCCTTTAATCATCTCCCCAGATCTAATGGGATTTCTCTGCTGCAATTCATCACGCCACCCACTCCCCGCACACACGCGCTCACCCGCGCGCTACCTCGCCACACTCTAGGCTTCTTAGGGCGCCGGGGCGTGTGCCCGGGGGGGCACAGGGCAGTGAGTCGGGACGGTCCAGCTGGCGGCCCGCAGTCCCGTTTCCCCTGCCGCCTGCCAAACTTCGCTCGACTTTGCCGCCGGTTCCGGGGCCTCTCGTGTTCTTACTGAGGGGAGACGGGGCCAGATGGCGGCTGGACCCGGGGTTGGGACCTCGCTCACCTCCCCATGCCTTGGCGCTGCCATGCCAGAGTCGGGACCTAGAGCACAATTCTAGAGAGAAACTCCGAAGGCCTGTACCACGTGTCCGGCTCCTGGCTCTGCCCCGGACTGCAGTAGTGGAGGTCCTGGGATAGAGATTCTGTCCTCCCCGAAGTCCTTTCCTTGCACACACACACATACACACACACACACACACACACACACACCACTGCCCCGAGCTCTGCCTCCCTCCCGGCCTGCCTTTCTGCCCGGCCCCGGTCCACCCACTACCCTCGCGGCAGATTCGTCTCTGGAGGACCGGTCTCCCACACCCTGAGAATCCCTGCACCCCCTCTAGGAGTCTGGTCCCCAACTTCATCAGTCTCAGGTCGAGGGAAGCTTGGCCATGGAGCGGGTGGCAAGGGAGTGTTGGGGAGAGGATAGGGGCTCCGTGCCTCAGAGAAGAAGGATTTCTGAGTCTTGTCTGGACTCAAACAAGACTCTCATGGAAGCTACTGGCACCCAGGTCCTTCTCCCGATACAGCCAATCGGCTGGTGGGGTCGGCAGAACCGTATTGGGACCTGCCCTCCCTTGCCATATGGTTTGTAGCATCTGATGTGGAGAAGTGTGATGGTAGGAGATTCTAACCTCCCTCCTCGATCCTTCCAGGCCATGGCCGAGGTCAGGACAGCACCGCCACGGACAGGCTAGGCCCCTGGACCGCAGTTTTCTTCATCCAGGAAAAAAACTGCCACCCCAGAGAAGTGGGAGCCTTTTTCTGAGCCTCTAGCTCCACTTTCACACAGCCCAGTGTCCTCACCCTGCCACCTGGCTGCCCACGCTGGGTCCTCCGGCAGCACCCAGAACTTGAAACTGTGTGTTCACCTTGTGGGGAGAGGGAAAGAGTCTTGCAAGCCCCACCCCAGGGACAGAGGCCAGGGAGGAGAAGCCTGAATACCTGCCCAGATGCCTGAGGATGTCCCTAGGAATTCCAAACCTATCTTTCGTGGGGTTGGGTCCTGGCACTGGACAGCTCCCCTAGGGTGCAGAGCCTGTGTCTGTGACTACACGTAGTCAAGGCCTTGTATATGAGTCTGTGGGTCTGAATATGAGAGTAATCTGGGCCCTGAATGCCTAGAGGAGACAGTTCCAGTGTATCTGCACTCCAGGTGGTCCGAATCTTGGGTGAGGGCTCAGCAGTGAACAGGTGTGAGGACTGTGTGAGGCCACTAGTATGTGGGTGCAGTCTCAGCCAGAGAGCTCCCTGCAGGGCTACATTGAGACTGTGGGAATCCAGGAGAAAGGCTAGTGTGGCCGGGAGTTGGAACAGCCCTGATGGGGATGTGGGTGTGAGTGTTAGGAGGAATCTGCTCACTCTGTGGCCTAAAGTCTTTGTGTCCCTGGGCAATTTCCCTTCCCAACTGTCAGGATCTCTAGTGCCCATGGGAGTACCTGCCCATGGGATATGTGGGGTAGTAGCCTGGCTATTGGGGAAGAGCTTTATTTTCACTTCCCAAGGGAGATAAAGAAGCAGCTCCGAAGTGCCAAGCCTGAGGGTGAGAGGGCTGGGATGTCAGAGCTGAGTGGCCAGAGGCTCCTCTCTCCTTGGCAAGGCTGGAAGTCCCAGCCATTGGGATATTGAGTCATCTCACTGGGGAGCAGCACATTTGGCCATCCCGGAGTTCCTGGGGACTTCAGTTTTGCAAAGGTGAGCCAAAAGGAGCAAAGGCCTTAGACTATGAACCTTTTCGGAGGCCAGAAGGTTGTATCCCTCAGCCTTTCGGCCCTGCCACTTCTCCAATGAGGCCGGGAGAGCTTTGCTCATAGGTGGGATGCAGGCTGCAGGATGCAGCCAGGCACAGCCCAGATGCCTCGGGAGGCCTGGTATGCCAAGGCTGCAAAGGTAGGGCAAGATCATGCTGGGCCTGGCCCAACCTCACAGGCTCAGTCGCCTATTCATCTCTGCAGCCTCCAAGGCAGGATTGGCCTTAGGCGTCAGGGGCGCCTTGGGCCACAGAATATCTTCCCAAGTCAGGTGCCTGGGCCTTCCAGCCACAGTGGAGGAAGAAAGAGGTGTGGGAGGGGCTGCGTGTGCTGAGCCTGCTGTGTCAGTTTAATGATTTTTAATGAGCAATTACCTTTAGTCATTCCCCTAATTTCTGAATATCAATAAAGTTAATTAAACTCTGCATGTGTGAATGTGGCCTAGGGAGATTGTGAAGATGGAAGCCGCTGATACTGGGCTAATGTTGGGTCTTGCAAATGGAGGCTGCCTCCAAGGCTGTGTGACCTTGGACCTGATGCTCCACCTCTCTGAGCTCCACTTGAGAATGTGGTGGTAGAGGGGGCCTGAGGCTGGCAAGTCTGGGTTGCTCACTCTGCCAAGAACTGAGGGATGATGTCTAGGAGGCAAGGTCCAGAGGAGGAAAGAGAGGAAGGACAACTCAGCTTTCAGGAGGCCTAGTGCTGCAAGGGTTAACAAACCAGGGCTGCCTTAACCTAAAATGGTAATTGCTGCTTCCTGCAGACTCCTTGGTAGGTGCTGGATTCTAACAGCACATCCCTGAGTCTGGGGACTGCTGCTGAAACCGATACTAGGTCTTGCTCCTTGTCCCCAGCCTGGCACTTTGGGATCAGGAAGTGGTGCTGGGGACAAGGCCCCATGGGAGACAGTCCAGATTCTGTTCAGTACCCTAGAGGTTGACATGGCAGGTAGGAGCGCCCCCCGACCCCTACACTTGGCTTCTGAGAAGTCTGGAGGACCCAGAGACTGCCATGGACAGGAGAAGTCTGAGTTGGCTTTTTGCTCCTCACAGGCCTAAGCTTGGCAGGCCCTGGCGGCCATCCCGGCCTCCTCAGCAGGGTGGCAGCTTATAATGCCTTGGGGACACTGTGGGGCGCTAATGGAGAACAAGGAGACACGAGGGCTGTGCTTAATTAGAAACTGAGCTTCCACTCCCCACCAGTACTACTACAGCTGCCTGAACATGGGGGCATATCAGAAGCCTGCTTCCTTAGCCCCTTCATCCATCCAGTTCCAGGCCCTCTAGCTTCCTGTACTCCTTATCCCCACCTATCCTAGCCCTATCAAGCCACATCTGCCAGGGTGGGATCGGCTCACGGATACTGTGCCCCCACCTGGGCAGAGCTGTCAGGGCTCAGTACTCCAACCCCACCCCTACACCCACCAAAAAAAAAAAAAAAGAAGAAAAGGGCCTATTAGGCAGGGGGTGCATTAGTGAAGGAACTTCTCAGCCCAGGTGGTTAAGAGCCCAGCTCCCACGTGATCTTACATATACCCCTGCCCTCTCTGGGCCTCTACTTTCTGGAGCCTTCAATGTAAGGTTGCCATGCCTGATAGCACATGAGAGCCTCAAAGTTCTTGTCAAGTCATTCAGATTTCTGGGTCCCCAGCTTACCGGCCTATTCTCAGGGAGGAGGAGCCAGGTTCTATATGGAAGAGGCTTCCAGAGGAGACTATGCTGCCAGCACTAGTCTGCAGCTGGGTGGTGGGAAGCAGGCAACAGTAGGTCTCCAAGACCAATTCCAATAGGAATCAGCAAGTCTAGGAAGCCGACCCACCCAGCCAGGCCAAAGGAGTTTTAGCTTCAGTTCCCCAAATTAGCCAAGTTCTCAACAGCTTCTAGGCTCTTGTAAGCCCTTCTGCCTGAAATTCCTTTTGCCTCCTGGGCCAGTCTGGCTCACTCTACCTCAGACTTCAAGTATTAGCTTAGCTGGCACTTCTTGTAATTCTTCAGTACATATTTAAGGGGCATCTTCAGTACATATTTAAGGGGAGCCTCGCCTGTCCTCTAGCCTGGGTCAGAGGACTCTTCCGTGCTCCCACCATCCCTTGGCTTCCCCCATCAAGGTCTTCGTTTTGCTGGGTCACAAGTCCCTGGTTACTTGGTGCTCCAGCAGCAAAACTAAACTCAGCAAAGATGATCCCAAGTCTGTTTTATTCACCCACTATGTCTTGGGGAAGCTCGGAATTTCTGTTTGGGAGAAGTTTAGGGTCAGCTGCTTGGTTAGAAAGGCGAGGCGGGCCTATGGCAGCTGGGACCGAATCTTGAAGCTGAGTTTGCGTAGCAAGCACGCTATTTTTACATAGATTGTATGTTAGAATTTTTTTCCTTTCCTAACAGTTGGCCAATTATCCCAACTGTAAATTATAGCCTTTACTTCGTTTTTTCCTTTTACAAATTAAGCTGTCACGCTGTCAGCCTGAGGTGGCTCAGGGGTAGGGTGCTGATGGCCATTTTAAATGGGCTAAAGCCTCTCCCCAGTCAGTTACCCCTTAGTGCCACCACTGCTTGTGTCCCCAGTGGAACAGAGCCTAGCACGTGGCAGACGTTAAATACATGTTGAATAAATTAATGAGAATTGCACAGGTAGATATTAGCAGAGGTAAAGCCCAGGCTTCCTGACCCCCTCCCATAACAGCCACCCTAAGCACCCACCCATCACCCCTAATGGCTGAGAGGAATACCTGATATGAACTTGGCTGGCACTAAGAGGTAAGGGAAGGATGAATCCATGTCATCTGGCTAGACATGGATTCATCCTGTCATCTGAAGCCCCCTCATCCATCTCCTGGCTTCAGGCGTTCTCACATAGCTGGCAGGGACCAACATGAATCTTAGAGAGCAGCTCTGAGCCTGCATGCCCTTTAATGGAGAGGTAGAGGCCTAAGAATCATTCAGGAGGGCCAGGCACAGTGGCTCAAGCCTGTAATCCCAGCACTTTGGGAGGCCGAGGTGGGTGGATCACGAGGTCAAGAGATCAAGACCATCCTGCTCAATATGGTGAAACCCCGTCTCTACTAAAAATACAAAAAATTGGCTGGGCATGGTGGCGCGTGCCTGTAGTCCCAGCTACTCGGGAGGCTGAGGCAGGAGAATTGCCTGAACCCGGGAGGCAGAGGTTGCGGTGAGCCGAGATCGCTCCATTGCACTCCAGCCTGGGTAACGAGAGTGAAACTCCGTCTCAAAAAAAAAAAGAATCATTCAGAACCACAATAATTCAGGTCTACAGCTCCTAAAAGAGCAGGCCCTGAGGTATTCATCCATCTATCCATCATTCATTCATTCCATAGATATATATATTGAGGTGTAAGGTGTGGGCCAGAATCCCTAGGGGCCCAGCCTTCACTGGCAAAGCCTTTCACATGACTTTTCTATTTAGTACTCACAAGAAGAGATTAGTTGTTCCCATTTTACACATGGAAAAACTGAGTTTTGAAGAACTTAAGTCATTTACCCTGAGGCTGCACAGCCAGTAAGTAGTAAGGCTACTCCAAAGTGCTGCCCATTTCACAAAACTTGGCTTCAGCTAGCACTGTGTCCACTTTCCCAGCATAGAGCAGAGCTTCACTACAGGCAGATGGGAACCCAGGAGAATATCACTATCCAAATAATAGTAATAGCAACAATGATAATAGCAAACATTTATTTGGTACCAACTATGTGCCAGGCACTGTACAAAGTGCTTTGTATACATTAGCTCATTTAGTTCTCTTAACACCTCTATGAGATAGGAGCTATTATACCTGCCTTTTATTAATCAAATTCAACCCCATATTGTCAGACAGACCCAAGACAGAAACAGCCCCTTACTTTATTCTAGCACATTTCTGGTGATGACAGATGCTTTTCAGTCCTTAGTGGCAAAGGAATAAAACATCCTTTCCAATATTTGGTGGCCAGGAAAAAGCAAGGGGCTGGGAATTATGTGACCTATGGTCCCTGACACCTTGGGCCAGAGATCAGTGATTTGCCATGACTCTTAGTCTTCAAACCTTTGAGTGCTTTGTGAATGAGAGGGCCCGTTGCTCCTGTCCTGGCATCCTGGGCTTCTGTACCTCTCCTCTTCAGCCTCCATTGAGGCCCAGCCCCCAGGTGGGAAGGCCCAGCCCTGCCCAGCTTCCTTCTACCTGCCTGCCTGCTGCCCAAACCACCAGACCTGGGAGGGGAGGATCGATGCTGCAGCCGCAGGCAGAGTATTGTTGGCCATCGATTGTTGAGATTTCTCCGCGGGTTCCAGAGCAAACAAACCTGCTGCTTCTCCAACAACAATCCACAAACCTGCCGATTCTCAGCAACAATCCGGTCCCGGGTCTCAGGCTACAGAGCCTGCAGCCTTGCTGGCAGGCAGTCTGGCAGGAAGGGGGAGGGTGGGGTCGAGGTCCTGGCTGGGCCCATCTGGAACAAGGGGCTCTGCCAGGAACTGAGCAGGGACTGAATGAAGGGGCAAGGACTGATGAAGGGGGAGCAGTGGGGAGATGCCGTGAGGATGCTAGGGTGAATCTCAGACCCTGCGCGTGCCTTGTTTCATTCAGCTCCTACAGTTTTGCTCAGCCATTTTTTTCACATACGGAATGCCATCCTGGGTCTTTCTGCTTATTTCAATTCTCCCATCCCCTCTTTTCCTGATCACCCAGCCCAGATGGCTCTCTCTGTCTCCCAAACACCAACAGAACTTAGCCTGTCCATACTCCATCCATCCGCCTATTCTCCATTCAACAACCCTCTATTCAACACCTACCAGGTGCTTTGATCAGCAGGAATACAACATAATCCCTCCCCTTAAGGAACTTAGTTTGGAGGGAAGCTGCCTTTTTGATAAGCTCAATTGTGACTATCTGTCCAGCTAGACCAGCAGCCCTCTGATTTTAATAGAACGAGATACAGATGAAATGACAAACAGCACCTATATGATCCAATTACTCTGACCTCCAGAAGGAAGGAAACTCCTAGCCAGGGACTGCTCAAGGCCTCAGTTTCTCATTTGTAGCAAAAGAGTCTGCCTTTGGATCTGTGAGGACCCAGCAAACCTCTGGGGTCCCTGGGCCAAGCCATGATGGGTGCTCTTCATCACAACCCTTCCCATCTCTGGCAGGTCAGGTGTGCCCCTGCAGAGCAGGTACAAGGCCTCTCCTGCCACTGGACAGCTCTGGCTATTGGAGGATCCTCCTCTCAAGGGGGCCTTCTGGTTTCTTCCCAGTCAACACCCCTCTGATTTCCTTTGATGCTGGTGGATAGGGACAGGCATCATGAATTTGTGGTGGGGAGAGAAGGGGGAGTCCACTGTTTGGATTCTGCAGCACAAAATTGCAAGTGCTACAGAATCTCTCCTCACCATGCCCTCCTTCCCATGCCCTCCCTCCCTAACCCTGGGTACCCAGGGCCCAGCCAGAATCTTGACACTGTGGCATCAACCCTGGCATCTCTTTCAGTCTCTCCATCCCCTGCCTCCCAACAGGCTCTTCTCTCTACCCTCAAGCCCCTCCCTCTAGCTGGTCATGAGCCTGGGAGGACAGAACTTGCGGGGCACTGTGAAAAGTGCCTAAACCACTGAGCACACCCCCATGCTCATGTGCATGCTGTTTTACCCCTTTTTGCTTGCTGGCTCCTTGTTAAAGACACCGAAGCGAACTCTGCTCCTCCTGACTTCCAGCCCCATTCCTCCTCCTTCCCCATAGCTTCTCCCTCACTCCCTCCCACCCTCCTTCCTTCCCTCCCTCCCTCCTTCCTTCCCTCCCTCCCTCTCAGCTCAGCAGCTGAGTCCCAACTCCTTTGTCTCCCAGGCAGCCACCTGCTGAGTGTCTGGCCTGGGTCCCAAAAGCCAGCAGGTGCCTAAGGAGTCCCAGAGCCTGGGGTTGGGGGCAGGGTGGCATCAGACAGTGTGGGAAGCTAAGATGTGCTCAAGGAGGAGGGGGGAGTCCCAAAGGAAGAATATAAGAGGAAGAACTCTGGTCAGGGAGCCAGGATGGCAGGGTTTACACCCAGTGCTGGGTTTTGCTGGCTGGGTGACCTTGGACAAGTTGTGTCACACCCCTATGCCTCAGTTTCCTTGGGAATTCATGATGCCTGTCCTTGCCCCACCTCTTTTGTGGAACAGCATCAGGATCAAAGGAAATCAGGATGGGCAGGTGGTGACTGGGAAGAAACCACAAGACCCCTTGAGAGGAGGGTCTGCCAACAGCCAGAGCTGTCTAGCACCAGGAGAAGCTGATTTGTCAGGCATCTCTGGAGGGGCTGAACTGTATAACTCAGGAGTCCAGGGCTGGACCACTGAGACAGGGGTGGGGGTGAGCTCCAGCTGGCTCAAGTCTGAACCAGGAAGGTGAGACTAGCAATGCAGAGAGACCGAGGCCAGGGTACTTCTAAGGCCTTCACCCTGGCTTGCTGCTCTGATGGACATTGTCTTAGACATCGTTTACCTCTAGCAAAGAGACATGCTGGTGATATGAAACATCTGGTCCAGCAGCTGGCAGGCCCCTCCTGTCATGAGGCCTTATTTTCTGGCTGGTTAGAGGAAATGTAAAAGATGGAGTTACCTTTTGTGGACCAAAGAGCCGCTGGCAAAGGGGGCATCTCCAAGCAAATGTGTGAAGGTGGGATCAAACAAGGCAGGCACGAGAGGGGTCATCCATGCATTTACTTCCCGATTCCCCTGGCCCCCTTCCCTCACTGCCTACCCATTGCCTGGCAGAGCCCCAGTCCTGCCCCACTGGGTCCAGTCACTTCTCTCCCATGCCTCGCTCTCCCTGCCAGCCAGGCTAGAAAGAGGCCTGTTGCCCAGGTCGAGTGACGCTCCTGAGGTGACAGCCACTTGTTGGTGCCCTGACTCTGGTCTGTGCTGTAACACTATCCATTCCTGATGCTGCCTCTGGTGACCCTTGGTCCTTCCCTGCCCTGAGCCACACACAGAGAGACTGAAAGAGACAAGGGAGGAGGGCTTAGCCCTCTCAACTCAAGGTCTCCACACACGCAGCTCTTCAGGGTCCTTGGAGGTCAAAATAAGGTGGAGGCAAGGGATAGGCCTGAGAGGCTGGGGGCTGTGCAGCTGGGCCCATCTAGTGTTCCTGAGGTTCGGGAGAGAGGAAGCCCCAGATATGCTGGTAGCCATGTCTACGTGCTTCTCTGCCTGGCTTGTTCACCTGTCCCTGGATGTCTGTGTCCACTTGTCCCTGCATGTCTGTGCCCTCTGTCTCTGCATCCTGGGACTGTGGCCTGGGTATAAGGCACAGCAGGCCCCAGCTCAAGTTGGTCTCTCTCCTTCCCTGCAGCCCACTCCAGTCTCTTCCTCCCCAATCTCAGGCTCCACTGACCCCTCAAGGAGACTCATAGCTGGAGCTGCTGCTGCTATTTTTAGCAGCCCTGCACCCCTCCCCTCCCCCACTCAGGTTTGCTGGGGAAGTAGAGGGCCAGGCCAGCCTCATGCGCTAGAGTGCTGAGCCGGTGAGGCCCTTTCCCCTCAGGCCCACAAGGCCTTGGAGAGCAAAAGAAGCCTGAGATAGCTCACAGGTGTGCAGGGCCCACACCCTTGGGCAGGTGAAGCTCAGCCCACCTGCCTGGGGCTGGGAGAGGTCCTAGGATGCTCTCCCTCTGCCCCCAACAACCTCACCAAGTCCCTAAGGGCAGAGCCCAGGCCTCCAGTGACTCCTCCCTAGGCCATTGAGAAATAAGGCTGGAGCTCCTGCATCTGCCACACAGAGGCTGGGAGAGGCAGAAAGGGACTTAAAGTGTCAGAACATGGAGAGGAGGGAGGCACGCTTCGAGGAGGTCGTTCATCCAGGGACCTCCAGTACTGCCCTTGCACTTCCCAGCGGGGCTTCAGGCCCTTACTATAGCTCACCTCTGCCAAAAGGCCACCGTTAGAGCTCATTGCCCTCCACGCCCTTGAGCCTTCACCCTGGGTCCCACCTCCATCACTGCTGCAGCTGCTCTGGAAACTGGTACCAGCTGGGAGAAGGTATGGTAGAGCAGTTCAAGGTGTCTGAGCTGAGAGGCCAAGGAGGGAGTGCTCTGGTCTCAGGCTGTCTTTGCTTTCAAAGGTCTTTTGTGCTTGCATCTGTCCTGTCTGTCTTGAGTTCAGCAGAACAAGGATGCCCCAGGGTCTGCCTCCCAGGCCCAGCTAGACGACCTCCCACAGGTCACATCAGCTCTCAGACCCTGTTTCTCCACCTGTGGAATGGGGAGGATTAACCAGATAGTGTAGATGTTGGGCAGCAGAGTCTAGAACACAGGAGCTGCCCAGAAACCTTGGTGCTCTCTCTGGGCCCTCTTCTCACACCTCTATCCCCTCTCCTCACCTCATACCCTCCCACATACATGAGCACACACACACACACACACACATACACACATGCTCACACAGCTACATATGTACACATGTGCATGCGTGCACAGACACACAAAAACATGCTCACACACCTACATATGTACACACATGTGTGCGTGCACAGACCATACACACACATGCTCACACAGCTACATATGTACACACAAACATGCTCACACAGCTACATATGTACACACATGCATGCATGCACAGACACACAGACATGCTCACACGCCTACATATGTACACATGTGCATGTGCACACAGACACATATACACACACAAACATGCTCACACCTACATATGTACACACGTGCATGCACACACAGACACACACAAACATGCTCACATACCTACATATGCACACATGTGTGTGCGTGCACAGACACAAACACACACACACAGCCTAGCCGTCCACAGGCAGATGAGGAGACAGGCTCCAGTGCACACAAAAGGAAAGTGGCAAGTCAACAGCGCTCAGTGCCCACCATGCCAAGGCCCACCTCCTCTAGCCCTGCCCACCAGGAGGCTCCATCAGCCACCAGAGTTGGGCACCGATAATAAAGGGGCAGTGAGGCCGGGTGCCATGGCTCACGCCTGTAATCCCAGCACTTTAGGAGGCTGAGGTGGGCAGATCATCTGAGATCAGGAGTTTGAGACCAGCTTGACAAACATGGTGAAACCTCATCTCTACCAAATATACAAAAGTAGCCAGGCAGGGTTGGTGCGTTCCTGTAATCCCATCTACTTGGGAGGCCGAGGCAGAAGAATTGCTTGAACCCAGGAGATGGAGGATGCAATGAGCCGAGATCGCGCACCTGCACCGCAGCTTGGGCAACAAGAGCGAACCTCTGTCTCAAATAAATAAATAAAGGGGCAGTGACTATGTCCCACCCACCCAAAGACTCTAAAAAGTCAGTACCAAGTACTGTATGAAAAACTGGCCAGGCAGAGAGAGGCGGGGCAAACCCAAGGCCACATAGCCTGTCAGTGGCAGAGCTCCCTCCATGCCTTCTAATAAGGCCTCACCAGGCTCCTCAGCTTCCTCAGCTAAGAGCAGACATGCCAGGGACCTCCCGGGTAGAGAGTGGCCAGATCTCACCTCAGCATCAGGGCAGCCCAGGGTTCTGGGCTCAGGGCCCCTCCATCTACAGCCAAGCTCCTCAACTCCATCTCCTCCCAGATGCAGCAGACAAAAGTAACCACAGGGCAAAGGTCACAAGATCAGGGAGATAACTTTGGTCCTGGTGCACAAAAAAGTCCCTTCGTCTGACCCAAAGACCACAGAGTCTTCGAGCTGCCAGGCTGGTGATTCGCTCAGAAGAGGACACGAGTGCTGGAACTTCCTCAGTGGTGCTGCCTTTTGAATCTCAGGGTATGGGCTGGGAGGGGACAGTAGTCCAGAGATGCTGGCCTGGGGCCTAGGAAGGAACCTGCTGTCCGGCCCTGGCACCTCATGGCCCTGTCTTGCTGGGCTTCATGGCTAGGAAGGACTGTCTTTGGTGGTATCTGGAGCCCGGCAGGAGGGCAAAGGATGGAGGGGATGCTATTCCACCCTAGATCAAACTCTGTCCCCCAACTTCACCACTGGGCTGGGCAGAGCTGGCCCTGGTACTGGCTCCAGGGAGAAAGCAGTTCCTGCCTCCACATCCTTCCTTGTCCCAGCTGACACTTCCAAGGTTTTCCATTCGGAGAAATATGGTCTCTGCTGCTGATATGGTGTTGGTAGAAACGGCTGGCACTGGGGGAGGGCTGTGAGCCAAGCACCCATCTCAGGGCCATGTACCTCTGCCCACCTGCTTCACTACCTTGGGGCCAGTAGGTAGCTCCTCATTCGCTGCCTCCTAACATAGCAGGTAGAAGGGGCCTGGGGTCAGCAGATGGACAGAAGGAGCTGATGGACAGAAACCTCTCCAGGGAGAGATCGAAGCCCAGTGCCCACCTCCATCCCTACCTAGGCCTCTGCCCTGGCCACATTTCTGGGAGTTGGCATAATCAGGGTGAGGCACAGCAGATTGATTATCAGACTGGTGAGGGGGTGATGCCAAGAGGGCCCCTGCTGCTTTTCCCATTCCTTCCATCCCACCCCAGGGGCTGGGGTCAACTCCTGCCCCTACTTGTAGGTCAGCCCCTCCCTCTCACCTAACCCCCACTCCAGGGCCCCAGCTCCTGTGCCACCTGCCCAGACTGAGGAACTGTGGGCAGGCAGGCTGGGGTCCCCAGAGCCAGCAGGCAGACAGGGAGGGGAACAAAGGGCCACAGGGGAAGGTGTAGAGAGCAGCAGGTAATGCTGGAGCACAGGCCTCATTCATCACCTCTCCAGCCCCCAGCTCTGCAGTGGCGGGACCATATTAGATTGTAAATTGGAAAGTAGAGAAGGTGGCAGTTAGCTGGGAGCTCCCCATCCCCTGGGCCCCTGGTCACAACCTTGTGGGAGGGAGGGGACACTGGAGCAAAGAGGAATGGCCTAGCCACAGCCCCAACTAGTCTCCCCCTCCCCCACCCACCCAGAGTCTGAGCCGCTGTCCAGGACAGACAGCCCTGGGAAGGGTCAGGTCAGGGCCGAAGGAGAGGGCAGAGTGAAAAAGAGGGCACAACAGCCACCTTGGGGAGAAATATATCCCTTCTTTTAGGAGATAAGGCCTTTCTGGGCTTGGGGACCTCTTGAAGCCAGGTCCCAAGGCGTGGCATCCTTTGGCAAGGACACATGGTAGTGACTTGAGGCGCAGGCATGTGTTTGGACCTACACATGCACACACACATGAACACACACACACCCCTGGGCTCGTGTACACACATGTGCCCACTTACAGATGTGTGTACACACATGCTCACCCCAAGCAACAGCCACAGCAGTAGACATTTTCATCCCAGGCTATGAAACAGGCAGACCCAGTTCAAACTCTTTATTTGCCACTTTCCTCTGTGTGAACTAGAGGATTCACTTTGTCTCTCAGCCTCAGTTTCTTCATAGGCCAAGCATACTATCGATTCCAAGCACAAAGGGCTGCCACTCTAGGTGGAAGACAGCTCTTTAAGGAGTGCATGGCTGGCCCATAGTGGGTGCTCAGCAAATGTGAGTGCCTCTCCTGTGCCTGAGGTCAGGCAGCTGCTCTGGGGTAGTAGCCAGGCCAGATATTCTGCCCTCCGTGCTGCTGGCTGGGCAGCGAGGCAGGGGCAAGCCAAAAGAGCGCAGCAAATGTTCCCCTGGAATACACATGTGAGGGCAAACCGTGAGGCTAAGTGTTCCTGGCTGTCCTCCACCCATAAAATTCTCCTAAACTGGCTCTGCCTGAGCTTCCAGAATTGTGCATCGTAAATCCAACCCTCAGAGCACCAGTGCTCGGCCAAGCTGGGAAGCAAACTGCATCGGTGGGTGACAGGAATCCTCCCTGAGGAATGAGTGGCTGCTACACCCAGGTTCCCGAGGCCTTTCTGAAAAACTCAAAGAAGTCCAGGGCTCCTTGTTGCCTCGCCCTGCCAATCCCAAGCCGCAGTCTTCCCAGACCCAAAAGGAGGGGAGCAGACACCCCATCTTAACGGTTTTTCAGGAGCCCCACTCTTCCCCACTGAGTGGTGGTGAATACTGTAAGGCTGAGAAGTCAGGTAGGGATATGCACTTTCCATTATGGTAGCCACTGATCACAGGTGCCTATTTAAATGTAAACTCATTGACATGAAATAAAACTTAAAATTTAGTTTCTCATTCTCAGTGGCCACATTTTGAGAGCTCAATAGCCACACGTGGCTACTGACTACCATAATAGACACACAAATATAAAACATTCCCAAGCTGGACATGCTGGCATGCATCTGTAGTCCCGGCTACTCAGGAGACTAAGGCAGGAGGATTGTTTGAACCCAGAAGTTCCAGTCTGTAACTGCCCAATGGGTTCCTTTTTGCCCACTGCCCAGATAGAGCCTATTTATCAAAATTGGGGAATTGCAATAGTAAAATTGTTTAACACACAGGACCAGCTAAATGGGAGACCAGGAGCTGGGCACAGTGGCTCACGCCTGTAATCCCAGCACTTTGGGCAAGGAAGATCACCTGAGGTAAGGAGTTTGAGACCAGCCTGGCCAACTTGGTGAAACCTCATCTCTGCTAAAAATACAAAAGTTAGCTGGGCATGGTAGTGCATGCCTGTAATCTCAGCTACTTGGGAGGCTGAAACAGGAGAATTGCTTGAACCTGGGAGGCAGAAGTTACAGTGAGCTGAGATCGCACCACTGCACTCCAGTCTGGACAACAGAATGAGACTCCATCTCAAAAATAAATAAATAAATAGAGACTGGGAGCAATGGCTCACACCTGTAATCCCAGCCCCTTGGAAGGCCAAAAAGGGAAGATCACCTGAGGTCAGGAGTCCGAGATCAGCCTAGCCAACATGGTGAAACTCCATCCCTACTAAAAATACAAAAATTGGCTGAGCATGGTGACACACACCTGTAGTCCCAGTTACTTGGGAGGCTGAGGCAGGAAAGTTGCTTGAACCCCAGAGGCAGAGGTTGCAGTGAGTCACACCACTGCACTCCAGCCTGGGTGACAGGGCAAGACTTCATCTAAAAAAAAAATAATTAATAAGTTAAATAAATGGGAGACCAGAGTTTTATTTACTACTCAAATCATCCTCCCTGAATATTTGGAGGCTAGGGTTTGGTGGTTTTGGGGTTTTTTACTATTATTATTATTATTAGGAAGTCATCTTTCAAGTCTGAAGGAGTCTAGGGTTTTTTATAGCCAGGGGCTGAGGAATGAGTGCTGCAGATTGGTTGGGGATGAAATTATAGGGGTGTGGAAAATGGTCCTTCCACTTGAGGGTGGGGACCACAGGACCCAGGAGTCATGAGTCTTGGGCCAGGTGGAGCCATCTTGTCATCAGAAATGCAAAAGTCTTGCCAGGCGCAGTGGCTCACACCAGTAATCCTAGCACTTTGGGAGGCCGAGGTGGGTAGATTGCTTGAGTCCAGGATTTCTAGACCAACCTGGGCAACATGCTGAAAGTCCATCTCTACTAAAATACAAAAAACTGGCCAGGTGTGGTGGCACACGCCTGTAGTTCCAACTACTTAGGAGGCTGAAGTGGGAGAATCACCTGAGCTTGGGAGGTCAAGGCTGCAGTAAGCCAAGGCCATGCCACTGCATGCCAGCCTGGGAGACAGAGTCTGTCTCAAAAAAAAAAAAAAGGAAAAAAAGAAATGCAAAAGTCTGAAAAGACATCTCAAAAAGCCAATCGTAGGTTCTACAATAGTGATGTTATTTACAGGAGTAATTGGGAAAGTTGTAAATCTTGTGACTTCCAAAATAATGGCTGATAATTGTTTACGCCTACATCTCAGCAGAATTCAGGGCCTTCTCATCCTCCAAACCTGGGTGGTCTTTCATTCGTTTTTTTCTCTTTTTTTCCAGTGGGTGGAGGAGACAGTTTTACTGTTATCGCCCAGGATGGAGTGCAATGGTGCTGTCTCAGCTCACTGCAACCTCCATCTCCTGGGTTCAAGTGATTCTCCTGCCTCAGCCTCCTGAGTAGCTGCGATTACAGGCATGCCCACCACAGCCGGCTAATTTTTGTATTTTTGGTAGAAATGGGATTTCACCATGTTGGCCAGGCTGGTCTCGAACTCCTAACCTCAGGTGATCCACCCTCCTCAGCCTCCCAAAGTGCTGGGAATACAAGCATTAGCCACCGTACCTGGCCTCTTTCATTAGTTTTTAAAACATGGTTTAGTTTTGGGAAGAGCTATTATCGTTTAAACTATAAACTAAATTTCTCTCAAAGTTAGCTTGGCCCATACCCAGGAATGACTAAGGGCAGTCTGGAGGTTAAAGGTAAGATGGAGTTGGTTATATCACATCTATTTCACTGTCCTAATTTTCTCACCATTATAATTTTTGCAAAGGTAGTTTCAAGTCCAGTATGGGCAACATAGCAAGACCATCATCTCTAAAAATAAATAAAAAGATTTCAATTATTACAAAGTTCTATTGAACAGTTCTGCTCTAGGGCTAGACAACCTAGGTTTGAATCAGATGCATCCAAAGTGCTAATGCATTTCCCTGGGTTTCAGTGTCCTCATCTATAAAATGGGATAATAAAAGTTCCCATCTCATAAAGTTATGATGGGGATTGAGTTAATTCTGATAAAGCACTTACAGTGTTGCTGAGTATGTGGTAAATGTATACTCAGTAAACAGCAGCATTCAATTTTTTTTTTTGAGACGGAGTCTCGTTCTGTCACCAGGCGCCAGGCTGGAGTGCAGTGGAGGGATCTCGGCTCACTGTAACCTCCGCCTCCCGGGTTCAAGCAATTCTCCTGCCTCAGCCTCCAGAGTAGCTGGGAATACAGATGTATGCCACCACGCCCAGCTAATTTTTGTATTTTTAGTAGAGACGGGGGTTTCACCATGTTGGCCAGGATGGTCTTGATCTCTTGATCTTGATCTGCCCACCTTGGCCTCCCAAAGTGCTGGGATTACAGGTGTGAGCCAACACGCCCAGCCTCAATATTTTTATTCATAGAGCCCTTCATGATTCACTAGATCCTACAATGTTAGAACTGGCAGGGACCCATTTTACTGATGAAAATATGGAAACTCAGATGTGGAAGTGACTTGTGCTGAGGGACTTGGCCTCTCAGGGGTAGGATGAGGATGGCATGGCCTGACTCCTAGCTGGTGTCCACTACCTCCACCCATGCTCCTTCCATGTGGCAATGAGACCCCAACTCTGGAGATGCCAAAGCCCACAGTTACCCCTGTCCCCAACCAGGACAGCTCAGGAGGCAGTGGGCTGTCCCTGGAGGTATGCCCACAGATGACAGACAACTCCAGATTGGAGGGTTCACTCTTCCCAGCAGTTGGGCCAGATGCCTTCTCAGCTCCAACCTGAGTCCCAACCCTGCCCCAAGTTTGCTGTGTGACCTGGGAAAACCTTCCCGGCTCGGTTTCTTCCTGGGTAAGTGAGGGAGGGATGAGATGCTCACAAAGGCTACAAGGGCTCAGGTTCTGGGAACCAGCCACTGCCTCGCCTGGAGGCTGGCCAAGAGAAGGTGCCTCCCATTCATATTTACAATCCAAATTTGACTGGACTGCAGGAGTTGACCAAGAAAGAGAGGGTGGTGAGAGGCCATGATGGAGATGATCAGTGGTGGGGAAGAGAGGGTAGTCTGGGGCAGTGGGGACCCACCAGCTTGTGCCAGCAGACACTCCCCATCAGCTGCCAGTTTAGGCTGTGATAGGGCACTGCCAAGGGCTAGCTGCCCATCTTCTCCCTGCAGGACTCACTCCTGCCCACCCTGCTGGCCAAGGGCTAGGCACTTTGGAGAGCAGGGTGCGTTCTGAGTGTGCAGGGAGGCAGAATCAGAGCTTGGAACCAGTGTGCCCTTAGCCCAGCCTTCACTATGCCTAGCACCAGGAAGAGAAATGGGAAGAGAGATGCCCACAGCTGGATCCTTGCCCAGGGACACAAGCCATTCATGTGTTAGGAGCCCACTAGGAAGTGCCCCCAGGAGGTCGAGGGCCAGGCAAGGATGGTTCCCCAGAGGATGATAGGAGCTGACCAGTGAAGGATGGAGAGGGTTTGCAGAAACAAAGGAATAGAGAAGTCATGGCAAGGAGAGAGAATCACATGAGCAAATGGAGCCAAAAGGGGAAAAGCCCTTGTTCTGTCAATGAGAAGGTCCCTTTGAGTGTATCCCTGTGTCTACCCCAACAACTGCCCCTCCAGGACGCCACCAGAACATTCTTCCCCATCATCCAAGCTACAGGGCTCCTGGCACGAGTGCCCTAGGTTAGTGGTGTCCAGCATGGTTGGGCATTAGGAGGCCCCAGGTGCTACAGCTGAAAGCTATGGAGCTGCCCAGCTTTGGGTTCTAGTCCCAGGCTCTGCCACTCATTTGCTGTGTGACCTTGGACAAGCTTCATAACCATTCTGGGCCCCAGTGTCTTCAACTCTTGGGATAATGTCACAAACCTCCCTGGAGCAAGGGGAGGATGAGAAAAAACCTTTTTTTTTTTTTAAATGGAGTTTCGCTCTTATTGCCCAGGCTGGAGTGCAATGGCGCCATCTTGGCTCACTGCAACCTCCACCTCCAGGTTTCAAGTGATTCTCCTGCCTCAGCCTCCCTAGTAGCTGGGATTACAGGCATGCGCCACCATGCCTGGCTAATTTTGTATTTTTAGTAGAGATGGGGTTTCTCCATGTTGGTCAGGCTGGTCTCAAACTCCCAACCTCAAGTGATCCACCCACCTTGGCCTCCCAAAGTGCTGGGATTACAGGGGTGAGCCACCGGGACCGCCATGATGGGTCCACCAGGACCAAATTGTGTATGAGGGCACTGAGTGCATGGTCAGCACACAGTGGGCACAGAGTAAGTGAATGGCAGCTCTCACCAGCCCAAGTTTCCTGGCTCCAAACCACAGGAGACAGAATGTGTCCATTCCGGCTCAGCCGTAACTTCTAGGTGGCCTTGGAGGAGCCACAGCCTCGATCTGGGCCTTGGTTTCCTTGTCTGTCTCGTGGGGGTTATATTGCTTTCCCTGTCAACACAAGCAGATGGTCAGCAGCAAACCTGCCTCAGGTGCTGGACATTGTGGGGGTAATTATTTCAGTAGCACATGGAATTGGAAGCCTCTAGAACTAGTCCTCAGATCCCAGTGGCCCTATGTCGCCCTGCCAGCCTCTAGCTGGGGCCTCACAGTACAGAGGGCAGGGCTGGGCCTGCGGA
This sequence comes from Callithrix jacchus, assembly GCF_049354715.1. Classification (NCBI taxonomy): domain Eukaryota; kingdom Metazoa; phylum Chordata; class Mammalia; order Primates; family Cebidae; genus Callithrix; species Callithrix jacchus. The sequence continues at coordinate 104,626,317 of NC_133506.1, forward strand.
ACTGTCACTCTGAGGCTGGACTCTGGCTCTGGGGGGCACTCTCAGCTCCCTCAGTTTCTTGGATAATAGGGGTCTGCAAGGACCAGACCCTCACTAATCACCTATTAAAACTTGAAAGGGGCCAGGGAACCTCCAGAATAAACTCATTAACTTTTATGGGATAATAAATGGATCCCATTAAATCCTCATTCTCCCCGTGCTGGGCCAGCTTAACCTCTGGAACCCAGAGGAGTGGGCCCCCTGCCTGCCCTGTCCCTCAGGCTTCCCCTTGTACCCACGTGCTGTCATGCCCTCTCCCGAAGCTGAGAGTTGGTGCTGCCATAAGGGAGGGGTCAGGCCTGAACTTGTCCCAGAACTTTGGCTCCTGTGCCTGCCCACCTCTGAGGGGCCAGAGGCTTGGGGAATGCCTGGCACCTCTACAGGGGCTGCCAGAGTGACAGGAAGTGCTGCATGCCCTTGCAGAGGCTGTGATGGGTGACAGCACATGTTTGTCCACAGCTGAGCCCTCCCGAAACCCAACATGTCTTCACTCCACAGATGAGCAGACAGGCTTGAGTGGGCAGCCCCTCCCCAGGCCACACAGCTAGTGCGGTATCAATTTGGGACTGGAACCCAAGGCTTTCTGGCTGACTGGTACAGAAAGATCTGCAGAAACAGCAGCACTGAAGGGGCAGACCAGCTGGCCCTGAGGTGGCACCACCACCTGGTACAGCAGTTCCCCCAGGCTGGGGCACTACATAATGACTCCAGCTCCACCGCACACCAGCACTGTGAACCTGGGCAAGCTCCTGGGCCTCACTGAGCCTCGGTTTCCCCATCTATAATAAGACAGGTCAGAACACCTACCTAGCTGGAAGCTAGAAGAGGCCCCAGTCCTTAAGGCTTCCCCTAAATACAAGCTGGTCCCCGCCCCCCATCCCCATCCAGATCTGGTGGGGGTAGGGCGCTTGGGCCCTCAGCTCCACCCTCACCCAGCTGGGCCCTGGGAAGAGGGGCAGGGTAAGCAGCCCTCCCAGGGAGTCTCAGGCTGGGGTTAGGGGGAAGGGGCCTCCAATCCCAAGAGGGGCCTTAGGGGGGCGGTGCGGGCAGGGAGGTGGGAGCGGGAGAGAATCCACCGGGGAGGCATCCTGAATGGCTCATTAGTGCCGATGAAAGCCTTTTTTCATTTCGTCTAAATACTTTAAACAGGGCTCCCTCCGATGTCTATTTGCATAGCTTAAGAGCTAATGCAGGGGGAGGGCCCAGGCGGCGGCGGGGCCAAGCCAGGGCTAGGGGCTGCTTGCGTCGGGAAGTTCCTGGCGCGGGGAGGGAAAGGGTGTTTCCCCAACCCAGCCCACTTGGAGGAGGCAGCCCCCGGCCCTGCCGGAGGGGAGGACCGAGCTACAAGGAGTGAGTACATCCTGTGTTCTGGCACCAGGTGGGCCTGGCAAGTGGGAATCATGGGGCACGATCTTGCTGCGGCCCACCTCTGCGTCCCCCACGGACATGCAGGGCCTTGATGGTGGCCGCCCTTTGCACGGTGCAGTGTTATCCTTGTTTTATGGAGGAGGTCTTTGACATCCTCAGGGTCACACATGCTGCCACCCAACGTGGAACATGGGTGGTTCCTCCAGAGAAGAGAGACCCCTACCTGCCAGGGACCAACTCCTTCCTACCCTAGAAGCCTGTCTCAGTGTTCCCCAGACAGGGACTGCCCAACCTCTGAATGTGGCCTTCTCCCTCAGTGTTCGGAACTCTTGCTATTCAGAGCATGCAGATTCCCACAAAACCCTTCCCAAGTGCCTTTTGTTTGTTTGTTATTGAGATGGAGTTTTGCTCTTGTTGCCCAGGCTGGATTGCAATCTTGGCTCACAGCAACCTTCGCCTTCCAGGTTCAAGTGATTCTCCTGCCTCAGCCTCCCAAGTAGCTGGGATTACAGGCGCGCACCACCACGCCCAGCTAATTTTGTATTTTTAGTAGAGACGAGGTTTCTTCATGTTGCTCAGGCTGGTCTCAAACTCCCGAGCTCAGATGATCCACCTGCCTCAGGCTCCCAAAGTGCTGGGATTACAGGCGTAGCCACCACACCCAGCCAAAGTGCCCAGTTTATAGCTGAGGAGGCAAAGGCTCTGAGAGGCAACTTGCCCCACTCACAAGAACTTTAAGTGGCAGAACTGACACTTGAACCCAGGTCTGTGTGGCTCTGTGCCGTGGCCCCGCAGAGCAGTGTTGCTGGGTCTCCGGTTTGGGTTCTAGGCTCAGATATGCTTCAGGCCAGGTGGGTGGGTGGTGGGGGGGCTTCCCCGGGTCCCAGCCAGAAGGCTTCTTGAGGGTCTGCTCAACCAGCGCCCAACTCAACCAAGCCCCTGATGCCAGAAGCTCTGGCCTCAGACTTCTAAATGGCATGAGATCTTGGATGAGACCGTGCCTCTCCCTGGGCTTAGTTTCTTCAACTGGCTGGAGTATTCTCCGCTGTTTAACTCCAGTCTCTCCCTCCCATGAGGCAGGTGGGTGCATAGAAAGACCTAGGGCTTTAAAGCCAGGTCAATGTAGGTTTAAGTCCCAGCCGCATCACTGTGAGACTTGAGGCCAGTCCTTGCCTCACCTCTCTAGGCTTCAGGTCTTTGTTAAGTGGGAATAAAATTCCCATCTCCCAGAGGTGCAGCATCCAGTAAATGATACAAGGTCTGGAGAGGGCCTGACAGAGTAGTGCCTGATGAGACTGGGCATTGGAGCCCCTGACACCTTCTTCTTCTGTCCCCTGTATCATACTCACCCTTTGTCAGTCCCTGTACCCCTGAAATCCATCATCCCAGGCAGAAAGAAGACCCCTATCTCCTAGCCACAATCCTGGGAAACTAGGGGGCAGATCTCAGGGCCTCAGGCCTCCAACAAAGTCAACCAGGGGGTCTGGAGATGCCCTCTCCTCAGAAATGTCTTGTCTCCCAGAGGATATCTTACCCTCTCTGAACTGACAGTGGGTGGCACCTTCTGGGACCAAGTGGCAGTGATTTTGGAATCAATTTGCTCGTTTGATATGCTATCTCGATCCCATTTAACCAAGTGCTCAGTCCCCCCATATAACACAATCAGTGCAATCGACAGTGTCGGGAGGTACCCATTAGCACTGCTCCATTGCTCAGCACCCACCTCAAAGCCAGCAGGAAGAGCTGTGCCCACTCTGGTCACTTCCTGAATTAGAGGATCTCTGTGTTCTCCCTCTCCCAGGGAAGTATCCCACAGCTACCTACTCTGAGAGTCAAGGGCCACATCTGTTGTTGGGTACTCTGGAAAGGGGCCACCTAAACCATCCCTGGCTCCAGGGGGCTCCAGTCCACGTGGTTAGAAAAGCCCCCCTTTTGTGCCATGCTAGAATCAGTCTCAGCTTACCTGGCAAAGCCTGTGTGACATCTGCAGGTTGCGGGCGGGGGGGGGGGGAGCAAAAAGAGGAGCCCTGTTCTGGCATGTCACAGGCATTGCCTGGACCTTCCATGACTGATTCAGATGAAAGACAGGCACTGGTGGACCATCTGCTCTGGGGTGTATGGGCCTGGCTGGACATCCAGATTGGATGGTGTTGTCAGTGCCTGGTACACAATGCCAAGACACAGATGGGCTGCTTTAGTGGACATCTCAGGAGATAGCTGTTGGTCCTGGTTTCTCAGGGCTGAAGGTTGCCCAAGCTCCTCTGACCCAGAAGAATGGAGAGTCCTTCAACCTGTACCCGCCTCCCCCACCCAATTTCCTCCCTCCTCCCATTTGTCTGACACATCAGAGCTGCTATGGTCTCCTGAACAGAACGTAGGCCATCTGCTGCTTCCTCACGCCTGCCAATCCATGGAGTGGGTGTGAGCCTGTGGAATGACAGCCCCACCACCAGACGTGCGGAGGAAGCGACCTTCTCCTTGCAAACTCTGTTATCTCACCCCGGCTGTGTTTCCCTTCAAGTCCTTGTGCAGCCATTTTGAGAGCTGTAAGGATCAGAAATATCCTCCCAGGCTTCTCAGAGCTGGCAAAATTGTGTATGAGCTGAATCTGGAGCCAGCATTCATTGACCTTTTCTTGGCAGTTAAGGATCTGGGGAGCCAAATGGGCCACAAGCAGAATATGCATCATTTCTCCAGCTATGTGGTTGAATAAGTCAACATAATCAATAGCAGAGCAATCTGTACCTCAGACCAGAGATAGCAAGTAAGTTTCATCCCCCAGAGCCAATCTAATTGATTGGTAGTGGCTGCCTGGATAACGTTGTTGAGAAGGAAGTTGCTAAGGCCCATGTGGCCTTAGCAAGAAATAACCAAAATTGATTAGCAATGCCTGCCATGGATTAGGGGGTGGATGGGTAGCATGCTAGATTTCCATTCTACACCTGTTTTTGACCTTGCCCTAGATGGAACCTACTGGTGTCACCAGAAAGATTAAGGGAACTCAGGGAGACATATCAAATAAAGAAGGGATGTAGTATTATCTCAGTCAATCCTAAAAAGGAAACCCAGTTTTACAGATGAGAAAAATATGGTTCAGAGAGTTTGAGTTATTTGCCTGAGGATGCACAGCCCTAAAGTAGTCCATCTGGGATTTGAACATCTGCCTAGCTCCAAAACTTGGCTCTTCCCACTCTACTCATGTTACTGCTCTAGAAGGACCATAAAAACCGAAAAAAGTACAAAAGAAATTATTTCCTAAGAACTGAGAGAAATAGGACCTAATGAGCCCCTAACAAAGAAGTCATACACCCATGGCTGGGTGCGACGACTCATTCCTGTAATCCCTAGGAGGCTGAGGTGGGAGGATTGCTTCAGCCCAGGAGTTTGAGACCAGCCCAGGCAATGTAGTGAGATGCCATCTCGACAAAAATTTTAAAAATGAGCCGGGCATGGTGGCATGCACCTGTAGTCCCAGCTACTCAGAGTAGGGGTATGGGGAGTGTGGCGGAGGTGGGAGAATCACTTGAACCTGGGAGGTTGAGGCTGCAGTGAGCTGTGATCGCGCCAATGCATTGCAGCCCAGGCCACAGAGCGAGACCCTGTCTCAAAAGAAATAAACAAAAAAAGAAGTCATGCAACCATGAGGAAATCTAAAATAAAATCCCACATATGTGACGCATTTCCTGAGGCTAATGACTAGCAGGTTCACTGAGAACAGGAAATGAACTTGAATGCCCTATCATCTCAGGCAGGAAAGACACCGTGGTGGGAGACACACTCACTCTCGCTTAAGGGTCTCATCTCAGTTCAACCGGTCGCGTGACTTTGAGCAAGTCACTTCCTTTCTCTGGTCTATTTCCTTATTAGTAAAATAAGGCTTTTGCTCTTCATTAGGGATGGCAAATATTTGTCAGGTCAGTCTGAGGTGTTAGGTATGACCACCTGGAGTGCAGTGTTGAGAAGGATTCTGAGGCTGAACCTGAGAACAGTAGGACATGGTGCATGGATGGACTAGAAATGTCTGCCTCTGGTGCTGGAGGAGAAAAAGTATCTCATGTGCCATCCTTGAAGTATATGATAGCGTCTCACTTCTAGCTCTCAAATTCTGTAGTTCCGTGAGTCTTAGCAGTGAGCTTACTCCCCAGGGCTCTCTATCAAAAGAGAGCTGGCTCCCCCACTACTCAGGCTGCGTGTGATGCTGCTTTCTGGAGTAGGGGGAGAACCTCTGACCATCCCTTGTTATTTCAGGACTCTCTTCAGAGGCCCCGACCATGGGGAAAGGACAAGCCTCAGGCATCGAGGAGGCAGATGGCGAGCTGACCGCAGCCCCCACACCTGAGCAGCCAGAACGAGGCATCCACTTTGTCACAACAGCCCCCACCTTGAAGCTGCTCAACCACCACCCACTGCTTGAGGAATTCCTACAAGAGGGGCTGGAGAAGGGAGATGAGGAGCTGAGGCCAGCACTACCCTTCCAGCCTGACCCACCGACACCCTTCACCCCAAGTCCCCTTCCCCGCCTGGCCAACCAGGACAGCCGCCCTGTCTTTACCAGCCCCACCCCAGCCATGGCTGCAGTACCCACTCAGCCCCAGTCCAGGGAGGGACCCTGGAGTCCAGAGTCAGAGCCCCCTGTCCTTCGAATCACAGCTCCCCTACCTCCAGGGCCCAGCATGGCAGTGCCCACCATAGGCCCACGGGAGAAGCCCAGCACTATACCCCCTGGCAAAGCCTGGACACCAACCCAAGAGGGTCCTGGAGATATGGGCAGGCCATGGGTTCCAGAGATTGTGTCCCAGACCACAGGGATTGGGATCCAGGGGACCATCGCCTCCTCCACAGCTTCAGGAGATGATGAGGAGACCACCACTACCACCACCATCATCACCACCACCATCACTACAGTCCAGCCACCAGGTCAGCTACCTGCTGGCTTGCAGATGTGGAAATAGGGATAAGGGGGGATGCGGGGCCCACACTGTCTCTAACACTGTGCCAGCCTGCCCTGCCCTTTGGCACTATGGGCCAGCCTGCAGGAAGTATATGGATTGGACCCAGATAGACCCGAGTTCAAATCCTGACTCTTTGGCCAGGTGTGGTGGCTCATGCCTGTAATCCCAGAACTTTGGGAGGCTGAGGCCGGTGGATCACCTGAGGTCAGGAGTTCAAGATCATCCTGGCCAACATGGCGAAACTCTGTCTCTACTAAAAATACAAAAATTAGCCAGGTGTGGTGGTAGGCGCCTGTAATCCCAGCTACTCAGGAGGCTGAGGCAGGAGACTCACTTGAGCCCAGGAGGCGGAGGTTGCAGTGAGCCCAGTCTGGGCAACAGAGTGAGACTCTTGTCTCAAAAAAAAAAAAAAAATCTTGATTCCTCCAACTATAACATGACCCTAGGAATTTCACGTAACATCTCATTTCTGAGCCTCATTTGTAAAATGGCAATAATAAAACAAACCTCATTGAGCCACTGTGAGAACTGAGATAAGATTGCTCATGGTAGGTGCCCAATAAAATGTGGTCCCCTTCTTTTAACAGGGGACTAGACATCCCAAGAGTGGTCTTCACCACACACACACACACACACACACACACACACACACACACACACACACAGAGTTCAGCCTTGACTGGACCACTTCACCAGAGCTGGCATGAGCTGGCACTAGCTTTGTGTCTCCTCCTGCCTCCCAGGCCCTTGTAGCTGGAATTTCTCAGGCCCAGAGGGCTCTCTGGACTCCCCTACAGCCCTCAGCTCACCCCCTGATGTCGGCCTGGACTGCTTCTTCTACATTTCTGTCTACCCTGGCTATGGCGTGGAAATCAAGGTGAGTGACCTGGATCTGGCAAGGGCAAAGCTGGGACTGGTGTATTCTCTTTCTTCAGAGAGGTGCAGGCTATGAGAGGATGTGGGAATGCTTAGGGGCATCAGTTGGAGGGGATTGCTTAAGGCCAGGGCTGGAAGATAGGCCTAAAACATGGTTGGATTCTGTCCTGTGTGCTTGGCAATACCCTAGGCCAAGAGGGGCTGTGGGTGGTCAGGGGATTGGGTGAATATAAACCCTGCATCTGAATCTATGGGCTGAGCAGAGAACACAGGGCTGCCTGCTTGGGCCTGAGAGAGTCATGGAGCCTTATTCATTCATTCATTCATTCAGCAAATCCTCTCTGAGCAGCAGCTCTTCCGGGTGAGGTCCTGTGCTGGCTCCTGGGATGTGGAGGTGGGGGAAGAGAGACTCGACAATACCATCAGAGAGGTGATCAGCTGATAGGGAAGTCAGATCTACAGCCCAGCCTCCTGTCCCCAGCCTCCCTGGGCTATCTTATCCCTCCCTTAGGATTAAGACTTTCTCTTAATCCCAAGGCCTGAGGCTGCAGGTCCTCACAGATATCCCACAGGCTCATCAACCTCCACAAACGCAAATCTTCCTTTTTGTTCCCCAAATCACTCCTGTCCAGGTCAGAAACTTGGAGCAGAGCCACCACAGTGCAATGAGGATGGGGCCCTGGAGCTGTGCAATATGGGGTCACCTTGGCCCTTCCCTGTCCCTCTTCCCCCAGTCCCATCAATTCATCCCCAAATTCTGTCACCATGACACTCCCCTGTAAATACGTCTGCTCTTCTCTCTCCATCCCCACAACCACATGTGGTCCAGCCCCCGCATCCCTCCCTTGATGATGTAGTATCTGCCTCACTGGTCACCCCACCCACACTTGCTCCCTACTACCTGTCTCCACCTCCACTGCTGTCATTTTTCTTAAATCGATCCTGCTCCCACACCTCTCAAGGGGCCCCTGAATCAAGGTCGCTCTCTCTGGGTCTACCCCTAGCCACTTCTTTCCTTATTCTTTACCCGAACTTGGCACTGAACAACTTGCAGCTAACTCAATGGGCTAAACCTTCTTTCCCAAGTCCCAACTGCACATGCTGGTCCCTCTGCCTGGAAGAGTCATCCCCTGATGCCCCCCCTTAGGACTTCACCCTGGCATCACCCTCTCTGGGAATTCCCTCAGATCCCCAAAGCCTAGGGCATCCCCTATCTTAGCTCCGAGCAGTCTGCCTTCCTCTATCTGTTTACACAGCCGTCCACCTCCCCAGCTAGACTATGAGCTCCTGAGGGTTGCCTTGTAGTGCAGAGCCCAGTGGGTACTCCATGGACTGACTGAATGCCCAAAGGATTGGAGGAAGGAAGGGATGTGGTGACCTTTGACTTGGATCTTGGAGACTGACCAGGGGTGGGCCAGAGAGGCATTCAACCCGGTTGAGGGAATCGGGCAGGGCACTGAGAAGCTTGTCCCGCTCCCTGTTCCCTGCCTTCGGTTCTGCTTCCCACCCATTCCAATTCCTGCCTGTCCCTGGATTTGGGCCTGGGGCTGTCTAAACCTGTCCTGGGGCAGTGCCACTAGCCCTCCCATCTGGGGATGTCAGGTCCAGGTCTCTGAATCAGACCCTGTCTGGGGGGACCCTCTCCTACCCCTGTTGGGCCCCTCCACTTCTTCCTACAATAGTTTCCTCCTACTCTGCCAAGCCCTGTGCCCCTTACTCTGGGCTGACTGGAAGGGTAATTAGGAACAGTCACTCCCCCTCTCAAGCCATTAGCACTCAGCACCGCTTAATTAAGGTAATTAATGTAAAATCATCACCTAATGAGAGGTGGCACCGGCTGTGGCTCACTGGGTGGAAGGCACCAGCTGCAGGTGTGGGAAAGGGGGTGGGAGGGGGCAGGTGCCAGGCTGGGTGCCCCCCTGCAGGCCTGGGAGGCTCTATCTTTCCCCCAAGCCTATCACCCCTACTGAAGCCCACTGGACCAGGCTGAGCCCAGCCCAGGGGCTGGCTCTGCTTGCCCCCAACTCTGACCCAGGCACAAGCTCCACGCTGGATGCCCAGCCCCTCACACAAGCCCCGTGTCTGTTGCCTGGTGCTGCCACGGTTTTTTTTTTTTTTTAGTCAGAATGCAAAAGCCGTTACCAGGCAACCTTGAGACGAAGACCTGCCACAGCCCTGGGTTGCTGTCAGGAAATGTGGCAGATGCAGGCCCCACCCTCCACCTCGGCGCCATGGGGGCTGGGTCCTTGGGGACACAGTCACCCCAGCCGGGGGCGGCCTGAGATAGTCTGAAGCCTTGGAGGGGAGGGGGGCACAGGGTGGCCAGAGCTGGGTCAGCAGCCAATTTGGGGAAGAAGCAAGAGACAGAATCAGCCAGAACTAAGCAGGATTGAAGGTGCTTCTTCCAGGGCCAGTTCTGGCAAGCCCCCCACCCACCCACCCAGGCCACTTGGGACCTGAAGAATTTCTGACACTACATACCAATGCCCACTGGAGAGTCGGAAAAACTGAGGCCCAAGCAAGAATAGGAATTTGCCTAAAGTCAGTCAGTTAATCACAAACCAGTGAATTTTGTTCAGAGGATTTGTTCCATAAGCATATGTTGAGAATTTGCTATGTGCCACACTCTGTGCTGGGCTCTGGGGACACAGACCTTCATGGTTAGTAGGGAAGACAGAAATAATAAATAATGACCACAGAACACCAGTGCTGGCAGGGATGGGGATGGGAAGCACAGGACGGGCACACCCCACCAGCCTGGGGGTCAGGGAAGGCTTCCTGGAGGTGATGACACCTGGCCTTAGGCCTGTAGGATGAGAAGCCAGAAGCCACGCCTGGCCTGGGCAGTAGCAGATGCGGCATGCCTGGCCCTTGAAGGCTGACCTGGCTGTTTTGGAAAGGTGGCTCTGTTGTGTAGGGGCAGAGAGTAAGGCCAAGGGCTGCCAGAGGTTCGGCCCAAGAGCAGTGCCCTTCTGCCCAGGCTGACAGTTGGGTCAAACCATGCTGGACACTGGGGGCAAGATGGGTGGGCAGCTGGAAGGCCTACAGTGCTGCCCATGGCTCCTCAGGCTTGGGGAGAAGGGACTGCCTGTGGCTTCCCTCCATCATGGAGAATTCCCCACCTGCCCCTGCATGAATTCACTGGGATCACTCAGAGCAGATAGGTGGGACAAAATCTGGGCAAGGAGAGTGGCAGGAGCCATGGAGGCGAGGACTGTCTTAGGGACCCACAAATCACCCCTGAGCAAGGGAGCCAGACACCATGCTGGGCCCCTAGCATGAGACCACAGCCCGTGCCTAAATTCTGGGCCTTGAGCCAGACCCTTTCAATTCCCCTTTTTTTGGAGGACCAGCCTCAGTGGTACCAGAATCCCTAAAAGCCCTACTCTCCATGGCTTGGACCACAGCCTCTCATAACCTGCTTCATCCCCTGCCTCCCGCCCCCTTTGATGGTGCTGCAGTTATTGATGCCCTCTGAGGCCAAAGGTCTGAGCCACCCACAGGGAGGAGGCCAGGTCAGGCCCTCTATGATCCAAGGGGGCTTGCCTACTTCAGCTGGGGATCAGGATTGAGCTCGGCTCTTTCCTTCTTTCTTTCTTTTTGAGACAAACTCTGGCTCTGTCGCCCAGGTTGGAGTGCAGTGGCACAGTCTTGGCTCACTGCAAACTCCACCTCTTGGGTTCAAATGATTCTCCGGCCTCAGCTTCCTGAGTAGCTCCACCACCACGCCCAGTTAGTTTTTGTATTTATAATAAAGATGGGGTTTCACTATGTTGGCCAGGCTGGTTTTGAACTCCTGACCTCGTGATCCTCCCACCTTAGCCTCCCAATGCTGGGATTACAGGTGTGAGCCACCACGCCTGGCCATGTTAGGCTATTTCTTGAGAGGTCCAGAGAAGCCCCTTCAGGATGGGTGAGCATGAGCCCCATGGCCCATGTAGGTCCTATCCCCTCCCCAGGCAGCCAGTCTCCCCTTGAGGGCTCCAGGCCTTTCCAGGCCTGGCGCCTGCCTCTCTCTGCACTTGGCATTCTAAGAGCCTTCCCACTGCCAGCCTCCATCTTAGCTTGGATACTCTCTGTACCATCTGGAGCCTGGACACAGCTGCCCACGGTCCCTGCCCTCATGCCCCAGGTGGTCTGTTGGCACATAGCTTACCCATGCCAGGCCAGCTGCCAGTTTGATGGCCAGAACACCCTCCCCTTCTAAGCCAGGTCAGGACCAGGACTGATGTGGGCATGGGGTAGGGGGTCAGTGGGGTGGAATTTCTGGGCAACTTTATATTTGCTGGCTGTAGGCAGGCTCATCCAAGAGGCATGACGAGGTGCACGCAGGTCTGGCCCCATGGATTTTGGTCACTCTCCTCATCCCTAAAGCAGACCTTACCCCATACAGTTTTCTGGATGAGTGCCAGTTCAGAAGGGCACAGAGGCTGTCTTATAGGACTGGGGTTTCAGTGTGGGCTCTGCAGCCTACCTCTCCGTGACTGGGCTAAACCCCTGGCCTTCTCTGGGCCTCAGTTTCCCTCTCTATGAAAGGAGATTGAAGCTGATGATGCACCAGGCTCCGGCTAGCCAGTGCCTTTGAATGTGGGGTCAGCAAGCTCCCTCATAGGCCTGACTGAGCAGGGGCAACTCAGGATCTTGGCCAGGGAGAGGGTGGCTCCAAGGTACAGCGCCTCCCAAGCAAGCCCTGGCAGACCTGAGGGTAAAGTAAGTTCATAGCCAGCTATCATTCCAGCTGCAGGGTGCGGCCCACATCTCCCCATTAAATGGAAAGATGACTGCTAGCACTGTGCTCCTCCATGCTGAACCCCTTACTGGCAGGATCTAACCAAATCCTCACAAACCCATACAGTAGGTAAACTCTCCGCATTTCACAGGCAAAACTGGGGCTCGGAGAGGTCATATGACTTGCCCAAGGCCCCTCAAGTGGTCAGTGATGGAGCTGGGATTTAATCTAAGACTCAAGAGCCCCTGTTCTTCCCTTGGCCCAGGAGATAGGCCTGGCTGTGGCACAAGGCAAATCCAAAAGGGGAGATTCAGGCGGAGATGGGACCTGTCAGGCTCTGCCCCAGATCCCCTTTCCCAGTCAGCCCTGCCTGATCCTGGAGGACACCCACCTGGAATTCTCCCAGTTCTGGGGAGGGCCTGGGGTTGCCACGCACACAAGACAGGGCACTGGACCAAGAACCAGGAGTCCTGGCCTCGAGTCCTGGCTTTGTTTTGGTCTCACTGTGTGACCAAAGAGGGTCTCTCAACTTCTCTGATTAAAGGTTCCCTTATCTACAAAGCGCAGGGAAACAGCCTGCCCTGCCTCCCTTTTTGAAGTTTTTTTGAGAGCTGAAGAGATGATGTGAAAACTGTAAAGGTTCTTATGGGAAAAATTGTGAGTATCCTATGGTTGCTGTGAGGGAGCACAGGTGTGTGAGGGCAGGCACATGCCAGGACACATGTTTGAGGGGACTGTGTGCATGTAAGTGGGCCTGTGTCCAAGTACACACAGGCGATAGTGACCAAGGGAGCCTAGGAGACCTGTGGCCAGCATCTGGGGGTAGGGATCGCACATAGGAGTCATCTTTGAGCTCATCTGCCTATGCTGGTTGTGCCGGTGCAAATGTGTACAAAAACTATAGTGCCATCTTGCCTATGGGTTACGCCATTAGGGTACGTGCTGGAGGCCTGACTGACAGCTTCTATGGGGACAGACAGGCCAGATGAGGCCGTTGATCTAGGGGCTGGCAGAAAACAACCTGAATCCTTCCCATCTCCCATCCTGGAAAGGGCCAGCCTCTCAAAGTGGCTATATTTCTTCCTTGAGCTGACCCCATGGTCTGCTGGAAGCAAGGCAGTGTTAGACAGCCCAGGGTCCTGCAGGAATTGTCCTCAGCTCCCTCTGTTTCTGTCTTCCCCCTACCTGGCCCCCAGGCCCCCTCCTGTCACTGGCTGTGGGTGTGGAAGACAGCTCTCATGAAAGGAGCTACATGTCAATCTGTCTCCCAGGCCCTGCAGATGCCTGCAAATTGCATGAAGACTTCATCACACCTCCTTGTCCGACACCCAGCCCTGGCCCTCAAACAAGTGACAAATTACATTCCAGCCACTGCAGCAGACCCACAAGAGGGTGCTTGAAACCCAGGGGACCAGAGCTGCTCAGACAGCCCTTGGCTGAGAACAGGGAGCCTTCTGAATAGGCGCCACTTCATTCCACATTCTCATCCCAACCCTCACCACCAGGCTGGGCTAGAAGCCAGGCCAACTTGAAGGGGCCATGCCTCCCCCGGACCATAGGGGCCAGAGGTCTCAGCTCCAAGTTTTCCCAGCTTTACAGACTGCTAGGAGCAAAGGGTGGCTAGTGGGAACTTAAATCCCAACATCTTAAAAAAGCCAGGCCAAGCCAAAACCCACCTCCCTGCTAAACCTGGAGGGCCTGGGGCCTGGGAATAAAGACATCTAAACGTCTGTTTCTACAGAAGATGCCCCCATGAAGTTGGGAGGATAGGAGCTGCCTTTATCTCAGAAAGGCAAGACTGCTTAACACCTGTGTGACCTCTTGCAAGTCCCTTAGCTTCTCTGAGCCTCTCTTTACTGGTGGGTATTTTACCACCTATCTTACAGAGTTGTGATGAGGATGAAAAGCACCTAGCACAAGGCTTGACACACTGTAGATGCTCTATGATGGCAATTGTTACTGTGTGGCTACAGCTGCTCTCTGGTCCCCACAAAGCAGCAAGATTGGGAGCAAGAAGCTAGAAGTCAAGCCAGAGGTATATAGGGAACTAAGAAGAAAATACTAAATTAATTTTTATTAAAACTTCTCTGCCTTTGCTTTCGTGGTAATTGCCCTGTAGTGAGTGTCCCCCCCTTCCTCCTTCTCCCAGTGCTCCTCTCTTCAAGGCGCTCTGAGACCCACCTGCTGCAGGCGCTTTCCCTGAGCCTCCCCAGCCCTTCGCTCTCTCCACGAGGATTCCTGCTGCCTGCATTCGGTGCCACTTAAGGCAGAATTATATGCTGCCTGGCATCTCTCGATAATTACAGATTCCACGTGTGTGAGTCTTGTTTTCCCAACTCTAGAATCACAGAATCTCCAAGTTTGAAGGGACCTCATCCAGCCTCCGCCTGCTGCAGGAATTCCCTGAGGAATGTCCCCAGCAGATGGTCAGGCAGCCTCCGCCCAAACGTGCCTGGGTGGGGAGCTTCTTACAGAGAGGAGACGCCTCGGCCTGCAATACCCTGCCTCGAGCCTTCTCTTCAGCCCGAAGACCCACCAGGTCTTTCCTCTCAGTCAGGGGTGGGGACCTCTCCCTGCCCAGATCCCCCTTCTGGAGTCCCCAGGCCACATCTCTTCTCAGCACCCAGTCTGAGGGGCCCTGAGCCTAGCAGCAGCCATATCCTTGGACCCAGCTGGGCTCAGCATCCTCTGTGCCTCTCAGCTTGCAGGTATCTGATGGGGAATGTCCCTCCAGCAGCCCACACATTTACTCTCTCCACACATCTTTGTTGAAACTGGCCAGTGAAGAAGGCATTATGACCCAACATGTCACCCAGAGCTTTAACAGCAAGATGGGCAGGGGCTAGTGGGGAGAGTCTGAAACAGGAGGACTGCCTGGCCTGGGAGGCAGAGGATGCAGCCCTGAGATCTGAAAAGATGACCAGCTTCACCAGGAGAGGAAGAAAGGAAGGCATTCACCCTGCAGAGTCCCATATGCGAATGCCCAGGGGGTGGAAGTGAGGGCGGCCTGTGGCTGCAGTGCAGGTAAATGAGGGCAGCAGAGCCACTGGCACCAAATGGACCACTGGGCAGTTTGGACCTTGTCTCTCAGCAATCCAAAGTCAGCAGGAGATGAGTTGGGGATGGGAAGTGTGAGACAAACAGAAAACCATTCTCAGGTGAAAAATCCTGGGCAGGAGGTAGTTAGAGCCAGGACAGTAGCAAGAGGATGGAGAGGAGGACCCCATTGGAGTATTTGGGAAATAAGACTGGGAAGGATTTGGTGACTCACTGGATGCGACTTACCCAGCCCAGGTGGTTAACCTTTGAAGACCCTTCTTCAGAGCAACATGGTAGGAACCTTGAGCCCATGTAGATCATTGCTTTTGAGTTGCACTAAGAATCCTGTTAAAGTGAGGAGTATGCTTTAGTGGGTCCGAGGTGGGTCTGAGACTCTGAGTCTCTTATAAGTTCCCAGGTGAGGCTGATACTGCTGGTCCAAATGAAACCACATTTGGAGTAGCAGAGATCTCCACTAGCTCATTTTATAAAATGAGGAGGCCAGGCATAGTGGCTCTCGCCTGTCATCCCAACACTTTGGGAGGCCGAGGCCGGTGGATCACGAGGTCAGAAGTTCAAGACCAGCCTGGCCAAGATAGTGAAACCTTGTCTCTACTAAAAATACAAAAATTAGCCAGGGATGGTGGCAGGCACCTGTAGTTCCAGCTACTCAGGAGGCTGAGGCAAGGAGAATTGCTTGAACCTAGGCAGCAGAGGTTGCAGTGAGCCAAGATCACGCCATGGCACTCCAGCCTGGGTGACAGAGTGAGACTCTGTCTCAAAAAAAAAAATTAAAATGAGGAAACTGACGCTCAAATAGCAGCATATTTGTCCAAGACCACATGGTTAGGATGAGGTCCCAGAGCTCTGGGCTCCAGATCAATCCAGTGTTCCTTCTGTCAAGCCATGCTGCTAATTTCCCTCTGGGCAGAGTCCATCCTTATCTGAATGGAGGCATGGAGCCCAGAAAGATGCTCAAGGGACTGAGGGTCTGAAGACCAGCGGTGGCAGAGGAGTCTGTGACAGCCAGGGGAAAGGATCAGTGAAAGCAGCTCAGAAAAAAGAGAAAGAGAATCGTGGCTGACATGCAGAGAAGAGTGGTGTAAGGCCCAGTTGACAGCAGGGTCCAAGTTGGGCAGGGCCTTGTGGGCTACGCAAGGAGTTTGAACTACATCAAGGGCTTCACAGACTCAATGGGGAGCCCCTGGAGGACTTAAACAAGGAAGCACCATGATTGGCAACAGATCTAAGACTATTAGCTGGCTATAGTTCAGAAAATATTGCTGTAGAGGGAGGAGTGGGTTAAGCCCCACAGGCAGGAACGCTGGCCAGGAGGCTGCTGCAGTGATCTAGGTGACAGTAACAGCAATGAGCGGGGGAAGCAGCAGTGGGGATGAAGAGTCATGAACAGATTTGAGGTCCAGTTGATGGGACTGAATGACTGATTGGGTACGAGGGAGGAGGCAAGATGCCAGTTTCTGACTTGGACACCCAGGGAGATACCGAGATCATTCCCAGGGGAACTGCTGGCTGGGGGAAGACAGTGAGGCAGGCTGGGTGTGAGACCTCCAAGAGGGATGTCCAGGGGAAGCTGGGCACACAGATCTGATACTTAAGACCTCATACTGCTGACCAGGCCCTCGGGCACCACCTGGTTCAATACACCTACCCCATCCCTACTTTACAGATGAGAAAACAGAGCCCAGGGAGGGGAAAGGACAGGAAGCAGCTGGTGTATCTGAAAAGCTTTGGAGACAGAAAGATGTGTTTACAAATCCCAGCTCTGGGCCAGGCGCTGTGGCTCACATCTGTAATCCCAGCAGTTTGGGAGGCTGAGGCAGGCAAATCACAAGGTCAGGAGTTCGAGACCAGCCTGACCAATATAGTGAAAGCCCATCTCTACTAAAACTATAAAAAATTAGCCAGGCGTGGTGGCATGCACCTGTAATCCCAGCTACTCAGGAAGCTGAGGCAGGAGAATCGCTTGAACCAGGGAGGTGGAGGTTGCATTGAGCCAAGATCACACCATTGCACTCCAGCCCTGGCAACAATGTGAGACTCCATTTCAAAAAAAAAAAAATCCCAGATCTGCTAAGTGTTGAAAAACATGCACTTTGAATGAAGAGACCTTCCAAACAGGTTTTGTGTGAGCAACATGGTTGTTTATTCACCTGGGTGCTGGTGGGCTAAGGCCAAAAAGGGCATTAGCAAAGGGCAATGGGATAGGAGTTGGTTTTATAAGTTTGGGTAGTGTTTTGGGGGGCGGGGGTATTGCAGAGTAAGATCAGTTACAGTGGTGGGGTAGGGGGCAAGGAGTATACATGACCACAAGCTCAGTTACAATGGCAGGGTTGAGTGAGAGGTATTTAAGGTATAAGAACCACTCTAAGGTATAAGAACAGTTAAGATGGCAGGGTTGGGTGAGGAGCTTGTCTGGGGAAGCTCCACTGCTGGGGGATCAGGAACAATGGTGAACACAGGAGGGGTGTGGGAGATATCAGCTGGGGCAGGCAGGACTTCAGACTTTCGGGCTCCAGGCTTGCACGTGAAGACCTGACACTAAATATCTCTATGTGACCTTGGATCATTTACTTAATATCTCTGAACTTCTGGTCCTGTCTCACACTGAGCTCCTCCTGTACTGCTGAAGTGCCCAGCTCAGGACCTGGGGGCTCCGATGCCCAAGGGGCATTGAGGATTGATCTGTCTGAGGCCTGCAGGATCCTGAGGGCCGTGACTCAGGCAGCAGGAAGAAGTATGACTGCTGTGCTCTTCTCTCTCCACTCCACCGGCAGGTCCAGAATATCAGCCTCCAGGAAGGGGAGACAGTGACTGTAGAGGGCCTGGGGGGGCCTGACCCATTACCCCTGGCCAACCAGTCTTTCCTGCTGCGGGGCCAAGTCATCCGCAGCCCCACCCACCAAGCAGCCCTGAGGTTCCAGAGCCTCCCGCCACCTGCTGGTCCTGGCACCTTCCGTTTCCATTACCAAGGTAAAGCCTCGGTAGCTGAGGGCAGAACCAGCCCAAACTCACTGCCCTCTTGGTGGGAGGGGGGTCTCTGTGCAATTATAGCCTAGAGGGGGCAGAGAGAGGCTAGTGACACATAGCATAAGTGTCCAGTGAAGCTCTGGACAACTGCAGGCAAGTATCGTGTATCTGAAACCTCCTGGACCTTCTCTCTTCCACCCACCACCCTGCAGAGAGCTGGTCTTGACTTAGGATCAGGTAGCCTCCAAGTGTGCCCAATGTCACCCATTCATTCATTAGCAAAGTTTTCCTAGGCACCTGCTCTTTGCCAGACTTGTGCTGGACACTGGCAATGTCAGGATGCACCAAGGTTCTTGCCCTCAAGGAGTACTTTCTCAGGAGGAGGCACTTAAACAGGCAATAACAATAGACGCCCTTCCCAAATGCAAGAGGCTAAAGGTCAAAGGGGTTTGACGATGACCTTCTGGAGGTCTTAGCTGCCAGACTGCCCTTTCTGGACCGCCTCATCCACCTTGACCTGGCCCATGCCCCAGTCAGCTCAGCACACCTCTGGAAATAAGGGAGCAGCATGATGTAATGAAGAAATCACAGAACTCCGGCGATGGGCAGATCTGTACTTGAATCTCCTTCTCACTGGCTATTGACCTTGGCTGTCCAAGGTCATTTGACCTCTCCGACGCTTCTGCTGTAATATAAGACCAAAACACCTACCCCACAAAGTCATGGTTAGGATTAAGCAAAATGGTACGTGTCAAGTGCTTAGCACATGCTTCATTAAGGACACCAGAATTACATGACTGGCAGGGAGGAAACAGGGCTCGGGACTTTGCCAGTCTCTCAGCTGTGTCCCTCCTACCCATCCCCCTCTCTGAGCACAAAGTCAGCTTGATCCTTTGCATGGGTTAACCAGTTGAGACTAGGGAGAATTAATAGGGAAATAATTGGTGTGAACAATCACGGGACTGTCTTACATTGTCATGGATCACTTCTGCAGCCCTGCAGGGGACCACAGAGAGCCAGCACTCTGGAGGTGGGGCTGCTTGGAATCCCACCTAAGGAGCACTCACCCCACCCTCACCTCTCCACCCAAAGGAGGGAAGCAGTCTGGCATGGCAGCAGGGAGCCTGGAAGTGGGCGGGGCTGTATAGTGGCTTGGCAGAGGCAAGGGGCCAGCTGAGGCAAGGGTGAAACGTCTAGGCGGCCCAGCTAGCCTCCCTAATGGCCCATCAATCCTCCCTGGCAGCAGGCATAATTTCACGCCATGGTAACCTTCTCTCTTGCCGCAAATTCCTTTGCACAAAACTCTGGACCTCGTCTCTGTCAGGCCAGACAAAGGTGGCTGAAATGGCAGTGAGCTGGAGGCCCAGCAAGGGGGAGCAACCTCCAAGGAAGGGCTGGGAGAGCTGGTCCTGGTCCTGCCTCCTCCGCTCCCAGAAGCCCTCCCTCGTCAGCCCAGTTTTTGTCAATGATCAGCTCTTGCCTTAATGAGTGTAATTCCCCTAATTATAGTCTGTAATTAGCCCTGATCCCAGAGATGGGAACAGGAGGAGCATGTACTCACACGCGCATCTCTGTGGGCTAGAGAAAGAGGGTGCCAGAAGAGGGGTGAGGGGCCTAGTACCCACACCCATGCTGAAGCTGTCCAGGCTGATGTTGGAGGTCATGAGTATGAACTTTCACAAGGGCCTCATCGCAGGACCAAGTTCCGACTCCCCTCCTACAGCCTCAGGCAGGGTGGGGAGGCAGATGACCCTGACAGGCATCCCCCTCCTCCATCCTCAGCATTCCTGGCACTGGACTTGGCTCCAGAAACAGACTCCAGTGAGAAAATAACTCAACAGATTGCAGTGGTGCAGGCTCCCCGGGAACAGTTGTCATGGCAACAGGAGGAAGCTCATCTTGGGAAGTGGTACTTTAACTACTATGAAGTCTGGGGGCTCCATTGTCTGCCCCCAGCATCCTACTCTCACCCCATTCCAGCCCAGTTTTCTCATCTGTGAAATGAAGGGCCCTTCCTTACTAGAGTTGTGATAAGAACTCAAAGGGGAATATGAAAGGGGAAATGTTGGGCCTGATGCCTGGCTCATGGTCTAGACCCCACACCCCTTTCCCCATCCCATCCTGCCCTAGGATCTCTCCCCAGGTCACTGTGAGTGGCTGCTCTGGACAACCACCCAGAGCAGGCTTGTCTGTTACTCTCAGACTTCTCTGACCCCTGAACCCAAGTTCCTGCTTCAACTAGGGAAGCAGGTGGGGTGGTGGTGGTAAGCACGAAGGTTCCAGAGTCCAGGAGCTTCAGGTTCCTGCTCTAGCACACACTTGCTGTGTGATGAGGGCACGGGGTCTCTCTGAACCTGTTCTCCTCATCTGAAACTGGGTTAATAGCCCCTACCTTGCCTGCCTTCCTCCCAAGCATATTATAGACCTCAAGAAAGAAGAATATGAAGACATTTTAGAATCTGGAAGGTACCTGCAGATGTAAGGTGCTGGCTAGTGTCTCAGGCATTTGTTCAGAAACTGCTCATATATCTTCTCACTTAACCTCCACAACCTTGGATGTAATACTGAAAATGGGTGGATAAACGAGGCAAAGGAAGCACAGAGAATTTAGGTAACTTGCCCAAGGTGGCACAGCAAGTAGGGAAGCCTGCACTCAAGCCCAGGCAGTCTGACCCAGAGCCCACCTGTTAAGCACAACTAGCCACTTACTGACCATTCTCTCCCTGAGAGACAGAAGAGGAGGAATTCTCTTCCCACTTTCACGGACATAGTAACAGGACAGGGGAAAGTCATAAAACTCAAATTTCTGGACCCTGGTCTGCCCAGAGACAGCCCCTTTTTCTTTTTCCTTTTAATGGCAAAGGAAGAGGGGGGGTCCCTTTTTTTATTCACACAAAGGCACCCAGGAACAGAGCCCTTGCATGGATCTCTCTTCCCATCTACCTGGTACCATCAATGAGGCTGCCCCCCACCCCAAGACTCAAGTTCTCCAGTCTAGACAATCTTCACCTTTCCTACCTCCCCAAGGGTTGTCAGGCTCTGCCTCTCAACCTCTCTCTTTGACCCCTCCAGGCCTTTGCTCCCACCTCTTAGACGCAAGACAGGATCTTCACTTTTTTTTTTTTTGAGAAAGCGTCTCACTCTGTCACCCAAGCTGGAGTGTAGTGGTACAATCTCTGCCCACTGCAACCTCTGCCTCCCGGGTTCAAGCAATTCTTCTGCCTCAGCCTCCCGAGTAACCAGGACTACAGGCACGTGCCACCATTCCCAGCTTTTTTTTTTTATTTTTAGTAGAGATGGGCTTTTATCATGTTGGCTAGTCTGGTCTGGAACTCCTGCCCTCATGATCCACCCACCTCAGCCTCCCAAACTGCTGGGATTACAGGCGTGAGCCATTGTGTCTGGCCAGATCTTCACCTTTATTTTATTTTATTTATTTATTTGTTTATTTTTGAGACACGGAGTCTTACTCTGTCAGGCTGGAGTGCAGTGGCACGACTTTGGTTCACTGAAACCTCAGCCTCCCGTGGCCAGGCTGGTCTTGAACTCCTGACCTCTGGCGATCCACCTGCCTCAGCCTCCCACAGTGCTGGGATTACAGGCAGGAGCTACTGTATTGGCTGATACTCACTTTTAGCTACCAGCCCAGTTTGGCCCCAGGATCGGGATATGCCAAGGTTACTTTGTAGGATTTGCTGCCACCATTTGGTCAAATGTGGTATGACAATTCCAAAGGCCACCAGGTTTCCCAAAGCAACTTGTCCTTCCCCCAACTTCCATGAAGGCAGTGCCCTGCCTCCCTACCCTCATCACCATCTTCTTGTTTGTTGTTGTTTTTCAAAACAGGGACTCACTCTGTCACCTAGGCTGGAGTGTCATGGTGCAATCATAGCTCACTGCAGCCTTAAACTCCTAGGCTCAAGCGATCTCACTTCAGCCTCCTGAGTAGCTAAGACTATTATGCCTGGCTATTTTAACATTTTTTTATAGAGAGATGGGGGCCTCACTATGTTGCCCAGGCTGGTCTCGAACTCCTGGCTTCAAGCAATCTTGAAGCCTTGCCCCAGTCTACCACCATTCTGTTTTTAAAAGAAGTCCACAGCCGTTGCCATCAAGCTTTTTGGCATTTCTCAGTGAATACTGTCAGACAGGCTTTACTGTCTGACTTCAATTTTTGCTGCTGCAATTCATATTTATTCCCTAAAGGAAAAACAGTATCAACACTTTACATCAGTATAGGCTTTTCAGTATTTCAAGTGCTTTCATGTCTACAAGTCATTCAATAAGCATTTCTTGAACATACATTATCAGCTGGGTACCAAGGATACCGAGGAAGATAAAATACTATCCTATTTATTCTCACAGTAACCCTGCACGTGGGCTGGGATTTTAAATCTCATTTAACAAATGAGGAAACACACACAAAAAGATTAAATAACCTGCCTTAAGTGTCGCAAAGCTTGGGCCAGAACCCAACCCTTCTAATTTCCAGCTCCGTATCTGCTCCAGTAACCAGCCCAGGCTGCTGGAATATAATTGGCACCTTCTAGGGAGGGGATTGGAGTCATTTTGGAACTCCTAGTGTTTCCTCTGGACCCAAATGACACCTCCAGGCACACTGAGGCAGACCTCCCCTACAAATGGCTCAGCTCCCGCCCCCACCCTGCACACATACACAGTGTCACCTGTTCTGTCTTTGCAGCCTATCTCCTGAGCTGCCACTTTCCCCGTCGTCCAGCTTATGGAGATGTGACTGTCACCAGCCTCCACCCAGGGGGCAGTGCCCACTTCCATTGTGCTACTGGCTACCAGCTGAAGGGCGCCAGGCTTCTTACCTGTCTCAATGCCACCCAGCCCTTCTGGGATTCAAAGGAGCCTGTCTGCATCGGTGAGTGTCCCTAGGGGAAAGGGCTCAGTGCCGAGCAGAGAAGTGAGGTGGGGGCTCATCCCTGCTCCCTGTTGCTGTCTGCCACTTTCATTTGCTCTTCATAAGGAAGCCAGAAAATGGCCACGCACCTCAGTGGCATTCATTCAACCTGTACTTATTGAGCATCTCCTAGATGAGGCACCACAGGTATACAGAGCTGAATTAAACAGCTAAAGAACCCTAAATATGTCCCAAAGAACCCACATTGCCAGGAAAGGGGGAAAGGAGAAAGCACAGAGGTCACCAATTTCCAGGGCAAGAAGTAAAACTCACCAATGAAAAAACATAAAGTGACCTGGGAGGTGAGGGCACAATCATTCTTAGCTGGATGTTTAGGAGGTTTCCTAGGAGAGGTGGCACTGAAGGTTTGAATTTATTGTTTTATTATTTTTATTTATTTTGAGGCAGGGTCTCACTCTATATCACCAGGTTGGAGTGCAGTGGCGCGATCTCAGCTCACTGCAACCTCCACCTACCCAGTTCAAGTGATTCTCCTGCCTCAGTCTCCCTAGTAGCTGGGATTACAGGCACCTACCACCAGGTTCAACTAATTTTTTTTGTAATTTTAGTAGAGAAGAGGTTTCACCATGTTGTTGGCCAAGCTGGTCTCGAACTCCTGATTTCATGATCTGCCTGCCTTGACCACCCAAAGTTCTGGGATTACAGGTGTAAGCCACCGCACCCGACCAGATTTGACATTTAGATGGAGGGAACGACGTAGGCAGGGACATAGAGGCAGGAAGGTGAGGATGTTTAGGGACACAGAAGACAGCCAGGTTTGGCTGAAGCCTGAGACATGTGGCAAGGGCAATGGGAGGGCCTTGAGTATCAGGGCAAGATACAGGCTGAGGAGCTGTTGAAGCTTATTAGAGAAGGGAGGCTTAGAATTCCTTAGGAGAATCAACCAGGTGATTGTCTGCTGGCTGGGAGGCCAGCCAGACAAGACAGTTTGTGATTTGGGGAATGAAGAGGAGGGGAGTTCCAAAGACACTGATGAGGGAAGAAGGGAGAGGGAAGGGAGAGGGAAAGGGGACTCCCAGGTCTGTTTCTGAGTGATCAGGTCTGAGATTGCTGCCAGTGAAAGGGGGCTTACTGGAGAAAGGAAGATAGAGTGTTTGGTTTATAGTATGAAAGGAACTTGGGCTTAGGCTTTTGAATCTTTTTTTTTTTTTTGAGATGGAGTCTCCCTTTGTCACCCAGGCAGGAGTGCAGTGGCATGATCTTGGCTCACTGCAACCTCTGCCTCTCAGGTGCAAGCAATTCTCCTGCCTCAGCTTCCCAAGTAGCCAGGGTTACAGGTGCACACCACCATACCCAGCTATTTTTTGTGTGTTTTTAATAGAGATGGGGTTTCACCATGCTGGCCAGGCTGATCTCAAACTCCTGACCTTGTGATCCACACGCCTAGGCCTCCCAAAATGCTGGGGTTACAGGCTTGAGCCACTGTGCCCGGCCATGAATCTTATTTCACTCTATTAACTCTTCCTGGGTGCCAGGCACAACTAGAGATAAATAACACAGACATATTCTCAGCCCTTGAAGATCTATCTAGCAGGGAGACCGGCAAATAGCTCAGTGCAGAGGATGCTACAATAGTAGTGAAAGAAGAGTGCTCTAGGACCCTGAGGGAGGGAGAACCACCCCAAGATGAGGGAGGCCAGGTGCAGAGGCTCTTGCCTGTAATCCCAGGACTTTGGGAGGCTGAGATGGGCGGATCACAAGGTCTGGAGTTCAAGACCAGCCTGGCCAACATGGTGAAACCCCATTTCCACTAAAAATATAAAAATTAGCTGGGAGTGGTGGCACGCACCTGTAGTCCCAGCTAATCAGGAGGCTGAGGCGGAAGAATCGCTTGAACCTGGAAGGTGGAGGTTGCAGAGAGCCAAGATGGCACCACTGCACTCCAGCCTGGGCAACAGAGAGAGACTCCATTTAAAAAACAAAACAAAACAAAACAAAATATGTATATATATATATATATGAGAGAGGAGGCAAGCAAGACTTCCCAAGGAAACAGCATGGAAGGATTTCAGAAATGTTAGTTTGGGAAAGTGGGGTGGATTCCTGGAACAGCATATGCAGATGTGTGGAGGCATGAAACAGCACAAGACAGTGAGGACACAGCGAAGTGTGCCTGAAGGAGAGGGCATGTGAGGAGAGGGGACTAAAGCTGTGTCCAGAGACAGTGGGATTCATAAAGGGCTTGAACAGTATTTTCAGCTAGAACTCTATCCTGAGGGTAATGGGGAGCCACTAAGCAATTTAAAGCAAAGGATGGGGGATGATCAGATTTGAAGGGCAGTTCCATTCTGAGACCAAGCCAAAGTAGGTCTGTCCTTTCTGCAGAGAAGGAATTTGCCCCAGCCCCCCAGGAGCTTTATTGGGTTAAAATATGCTGCTGCCTTGAGCATTTGGAGACAAAGGTCCTGTGTTTTGGTCATGGCAGCCTGGTCACTGAGAGTTGGGTGGGACAGAGCTGTGTCCAGGAGAGGAAAGCACTGCCTGCAAGCAGCCATACTTCTCTTGCCTGAGGCCCCCTCTCTGGCCTCAGTTAACTTCCAGGAGCTTGTGGCCATGTAACCCAATAATCCTCCTCACAGATAGCCACAGGCAAACTGTTCAGTCTTTCCTTAGAAAGAGAGAACAGTCCCAAGCCAGAGGGGTCAGCACTAGAAAGGTCAGTCAACGCAGGAATGGCAGTGGTAGTGAGGCCTGGGGAGCTATTTCAGAAAGTGTTTGAGGCCATCAATGGGTAGCAGTGCTGCTACAGGCACACGGTTTCGGGTGGATGGCCTGCATATCAGGTGTTTGTCGCCCTGGATCTAGTGTGAGCCCGCTTTCACATTCATTTACTCATTTTACTAAACCAACGCTGAACACCAACTCTGTGCCGGGCCTGAAAAGACCTGGCTCCTACTCCAGGGGGTCCTAGTTAAAGGACATACCCAAACAACTGATTTTAGGAAAGTGGCATGAGGTAGAAGTAGCAGATGTACCCAAGAAGGTTGAAGCCCAGAGTAAGGGCTTTAAGAAAGTCCACCTGGGGAGAGTCGGGCACAGCCTCCTAGAGAAGTCAGCAGAGAGGGAAAGTGACTTACCTAGGCACACAGCCAGGCAGTGACCCATCTACCCACAGTCAAGAGAATTGCCCTGAACAGTCCCAGGGGTGTGAAAGGTTAGGAGGCAGGATTCTGAATCTCAGGCTACCTGGATATGTAAGGTCACCAGGCTAAAAGGTTGACCTTCAGGCCCATGATGCCAAAGATGGCAGGGAGGTCCCTGCAGCTCCAAGCGGAGGAGACAGAGCTGGGATGGGGAAGAAGGCATGTTAAGCTGCCTGGGTTCAGGCAGGGGCCTAGCCTACACCCTGTCCTGGTCTTACAGCTGCCTGCGGGGGAGTGATCCGTAACGCCACCACCGGCCGCATCATCTCCCCAGGCTTCCCGGGCAACTACAGCAACAACCTCACCTGTCACTGGCTGCTTGAGGCTCCTGAGGGCCAGCGGCTACACCTGCACTTTGAGAAAGTTTCCCTGGCAGAAGATGATGACAGGTGAGGGGCTGTCCTAGTGGAATGGGAGTGCCTGGCCTGGTGATACCCTGCTGGAGGGATGCTACCTGATTCCGGGGCCACAACCCATCTGGGTCAGCCACCAGCCTACATAGCTGCCACTCTCCTGGTTCAGGCTCATCATTCGCAATGGGGACAACGTGGAGGCTCCACCGGTGTATGATTCCTATGAGGTGGAATACCTGCCCATTGAGGGCCTGCTCAGCTCTGGCAGACACTTCTTTGTCGAGCTCAGTACTGACAGCAGTGGGGCAGCGGCAGGCATGGCCCTGCGCTATGAGGGTGAGCCTGCTGGGGCCTCACTGGGAGTGGGGGGTCCAGGGGGATGGGCTCAGGGCTAGGGTCTTTCTCCCACACCCTACTCCTCTGTGCCTCCATGCTGTCACTCCTTCCAAGTCAGCCCCTGCTCACTTTCCCTGCCCCTCTCTTTGGGACCAGGATCCCTACCCCAGCTTTGCAGGCAACCTCTGCCTGGACCCAGGCCCTCTGATCCAAGGGAATAAATTATCCAGATTTTGAAAAGCAAAAAAGGCCTCAACCCTTAAGGAAGAAAAATTGCTGTAAGAGATATTCTAGAATCATTTATGCATGCATGTATTGATTAATTCATTCAAAAAACATGTATGGAGTACCTTCTGTGTACTAAGCACAAAACCAGGCACCAAGAACAGCCTGGTGATCAAGATGGCATAATAGGGATGGATACTCTTGGCTGACCCTCCTCCATCACCTCCCTGCTCCAAGCCCAGGACATACATTTGTCATTCGTACCAAGGAAAAGAAAGGCTCTGGGGAGGGAAGTAGGAGGATGCTTACCAGTCGAGGCTGAGCTGGCCTGGGCCCTGTGGTTTACAGCCTTCCAGCAGGGCCATTGCTATGAGCCCTTTGTCAAATACGGCAACTTCAGCAGCAGTGCACCCTCCTACCCTGTGGGTACCACTGTGGAGTTCAGCTGTGACCCTGGCTACACCCTGGAGCAGGGCTCCATCATCATCGAGTGTGTTGACCCCCACGACCCCCAATGGAATGAGACAGAGCCAGCATGCCGAGGTCAGTAGGCACCAGTAGATGAGCCTGCAGGGGACTAGCCGCAGAACCTGGGGCCTCAGGGGCCCTGTGATATATGTGGCTCAGGTTTCCTCCAAGGAGGAGGTGGGGGCTCCCAGCAATTGGTGGGCATTCCTATGGGCAGATGGTAACCTGGAAAAGCAACACACCTTCTGGGCCTCCCCTGCCTTCCAGCCGTGTGCAGCGGGGAGATCACAGACTCAGCTGGCGTGGTGCTCTCTCCCAACTGGCCAGAGCCCTACGGTCGTGGGCAGGACTGCATCTGGGGTGTGCATGTGGAAGAGGACAAGCGCATCATGCTGGACATCCGAGTGTGAGTGCCTACCGGGTCAGGCTGAGCCAACTCCGAAGTTCTGGGGATATCCTTTGTCCAGCCCATCCTGGGGCCCCCAGGCCTGCTGTGTCCTGACGCTCCTCCTCCACAGGCTGCGCATAGGCCCTGGAGACGTACTTACCTTCTATGATGGGGATGACCTGACAGCCCGGGTCCTGGGCCAGTACTCAGGGCCCCGTAGCCACTTCAAGCTCTTTACCTCCATGGCTGATGTGACCATTCAATTCCAGTCGGACCCCGGGACCTCAGTGCTGGGCTACCAGCAGGGCTTCGTCATCCACTTCTTTGGTGAGCTTGTCCCTACCCCACTAAGAGTACAGGCCCCAAGCCATGGCAAGTCAAAGAGGCCAGGGCAGTGAGGTGCCTGAATGCTCTTTCAGTCAAGGGGAAGCTGAAAAAACACCAGGGATCATGTGAAGGAAGCTAGTCCTGTTCTCCATCTGCTTTGAGGGGGAGCCAGAATTTGGTTGTCACAAGAGGGGTTTGGGTAGGCAGCAGAACAACTTTCTTTTTTTTCCCTTTTTTTTTTTTTTTCTGAGACACAGTTTCCCTCTGTCACCCAGGCTGGAGTGCCGTGGTTCGATCTCTGCTCACGGCAACCTCTGCCTCCTGGGCTCAAGCGATTCTCATGCCTCAGCCTCCTGAGTAGCTGGGATTACAGGCGCCCTCCACCACACCTGGCTAATTTTTGTATTTTTAGTGGAGACGGGGTTTTGCCATATTGACCAGGCTAGTCTCAAACTCCTGGCCTCAAGTGATCTGCCCACCTCAGCCTCCCAAAGTGCTGGGATTACAGGTGTGAGCCACTGCACCCGGCCAGAATAACTTTTAAACAAAAATGGAGAACAAAGGAAAGGTGCTGGCTTCTATCTTACTGACAGTCTTTCATAGAAGTGACAATTTCCCTCACCCTACCTGGTTCCATCTCTCAGGCCTGAGGAACTGGCCAAGGTGCTTTTGGAAGTAAGGCCAAAGCCTAAATGATAACCCTAGAATCTAGGAGACAGAGCAATGTCAGAGGCAGGCAAGCAGGGGCCCTTGAGCAGGGAGGAATGGATCCCTGAGCCTGCCCAGGACAGTCTAGGTCTAGGACAAACCAGCAGGAGCCAGAGCGCCCTCAGGGTGAGGGGGACAGTCACTTTGGTGCTGGCTGAAGGCCTGCATCTTGTGCCTCTGTGCCCCCAGAGGTGCCCCGCAATGACACATGTCCGGAGCTGCCTGAGATCCCCAATGGCTGGAAGAGCCCGTCGCAGCCTGAGCTAGTGCACGGCACTGTGGTCACTTACCAGTGCTACCCTGGCTACCAGGTGGTGGGATCCAGTGTCCTCATGTGCCAGTGGGACCTAACCTGGAGTGAGGACCTGCCCTCATGCCAGAGGGGTGAGTATACCTGTTACCCATTGTCCCCTTCCCAGCGCAACCTCCAAGCCTCTCTCCTGGATTCTGAGCCAGACTCTAGCTGTTATTAGCTAGTATCCTCAAAGTTCCTTCACCTCTCATAGCCTCGGTTTCCTCATCTGTTAAACAGGGATGATACCTTTTCATGGGGTTATCAGCCAGTACTCCAAGTATTTCATTCCTGGTAGATGGCCAATCAGTGTTTATCAACCCCAACAGATGGGAAGGGGACAAATGGGGGGACACACCAGTATAATGGTAGGGACAGATACACAGGGGACAGAGCTATACAAGATGAAGAAGTTAGCTGGCCTAGAACAAGGCTGGGGTGAACTGGCCTCTGCTTAGTTCTCCTTGGGCTACTTCCCCCCATCATCCCCTATCCATAGTGACCTCCTGCCATGACCCCGGAGATGTGGAGCACAGCCGACGCCTCATATCCAGCCCCAAGTTTCCTGTGGGGGCCACCGTGCAATATATCTGTGACCAGGGTTTTGTGCTGACGGGCAGCTCCATCCTCACCTGCCATGATCGCCAGGCCGGCAGCCCCAAGTGGAGTGACCGGGCCCCCAAATGTCTCTGTAAGTGTCAGATGAGTAGGAGGGAAAACCTTTAGTTGGAGATAAAAGATGCTGCCCTGGAGGCCAAGGGCATGACACCCTCACTGGGCTCTGCCTGCTTTGCAGTGGAACAGCTCAAGCCATGCCATGGTCTCAGTGCCCCTGAGAATGGCGCCCAAAATCCTGAGAAGCGGCTACACCCAGCAGGGGCCACCATCCACTTCTCATGTGCCCCTGGCTACGTGCTGAAGGGCCAGGCCAGCATCAAGTGTATGCCCGGGCACCCCTCGCATTGGAGTGACCCCCCACCCATCTGTAGGGCTGGTGAGTGCCCTGTCATCCCTCAAAACCCTGCCTGGACCATAAAGCTGCTCTGGCAAAGATGTGCAATGTTGAGAACTAGAACCACCAGCCAATGCCACCTTCATGTTACCCTTAGTCTCCCCAGTCTTTCCCAGATGCTTCTGATCTGGCATCACCAAGACCCATGCTGGAGTGGGCTCTCCTTGGACAAATCCTTCCCATAATCAGCCCACTACCTCTGCTCCCAGCCTTAGTGATTTGGCCCCTTGGACTCACCCACTGCCCTTGGCCCTCCCCTCTTGTTCCAGCCTCTCTGGATGAGTTCTACAACACCCGCAGCCTGGATGGTGAGTCTCCACCCTTGAGGGCCAGAGAAGTGGTCTCCCTGGTCCTGGTTCTCATGGCTCCCAGGCCATGGGCTTCCCAAGGAGGGAAGGCGGAGAGAGGTTTGGGCCTAGCAGAGTAAAAAGCTCCTTCCCTGTCCCCAGCCAGCTAGAGGGAGCTGGTAGCCCTTGGGCAGAGGTGAGAGGATATGGGCTCCAGGTGACAGAGACCTCTGCTCCAGTCCCACCCTCTGTGTCTTCAGTTGCCAAGGCGCCTGCTGCCTCCAGCAGCCTGGATGCTGCCCACATTGCAGCTGCCATCTTCTTGCCACTGGTGGCGATGGTGTTGTTGGTAGGAGGTGTATACCTCTACTTCTCCAGGTGAGTCTGGCTTCTCTTTCCTCTCCGCATGCCTGACTCACTCCTACCCAGTAGTCTTGACTCACAGGCTTCTCTGCCCCACAGGCTCCAGGGAAAAAGCTCCCTGCAGCTGCCCCGCACACACCCCCGCCCCTACAACCGCATTACTGTAGAGTCAGCGTTTGACAATCCAACTTACGAGACTGGAGTAAGTAACCATGCCAGCCTTGCCACCCTATCCAAGACCCAGTTTTCTGCTGCTTTGGGCAGGTAACCCTGAGGGTCCTGCCAAGCTCCTTCACTTTTTCCCTTTTCCTAGGGTAGGTGAATTAAGGCCTGGCAAATCTAATGCAAGTTTCCAACTCCCAGC
Source organism: Callithrix jacchus (assembly GCF_049354715.1). Taxonomy (NCBI): domain Eukaryota; kingdom Metazoa; phylum Chordata; class Mammalia; order Primates; family Cebidae; genus Callithrix; species Callithrix jacchus. Next base: position 104,657,522 of record NC_133506.1, read on the forward strand.
AGTCTCTTTCCTTTGCAGGAGACGAGAGAATATGAAGTCTCCATCTAGGTGGGGGCAGCCTAGGGAAGCCAACTCAGGCCTGCACCACAGTCCCACAGCAAGGCTCCTTGCTTCCTGCTGTCCCTCCACCTCCTGTACATACCACCTGGGAGGAGATGCCACCAATCCCTCAAGAAGTTGTGCCCTTCCCCACCTGCAATGCCCACCGTGACCTATTTTCTTGGTGTCACTGCCCACTTAGGGCCCCTCATTGGGCCCACGTCGGGAGGCATCTGCCTGTGGGCAGAACACAGCTGGAGCACAAGCATCAACAGCCAGCATCCCGAGCCTCCTCATGCCTGGACCAGCCTGGAACACACAAGCAGAGCAGGAGTACCTCTCTCCATGTGACCACCACCCCACCCTGGCATGGCAACCTGCAGCAGGGTCAACTTGACCATGGTAGAAACTGCACCAGGATGCTCCTCACGCAGCAATCGCAATGGCCAAAACTCCTCTCAATGGTGACCTCTGGGTAGTCCTGGCATGCCAACATCAGCCTCTTGGGAGGTCTCTAGTTCTCTAAAACCCCAGGAATGGACAGTTTTGCCTCCTGCCCTGTCCCAGTGGAGGCAGTAATTCTAGGGGATCCTAAGGAGTTCAGGGAGATCCTACCCCAACCTCAGTTTGGGCTTCCCTGGGCACTCATGCTCCAGACCAAAGCAGGATACCACATTCTCCCCTGACTACCCTATACCCTGAGGAGAGGGAGACTTTCCTCCGATGTTTATTTGGCTCTTACAAACATCTTCATCCCACTAGTCCCTCCTCCAATTCCAGCCACTTGTCAGGCTCTCCTCTTGGCCACTGTATTAGGCGATAAGGGGAGGGGGGCAGGCATATTCTGGAGAGGAGCAGAGGTCCAAGGACCCAGGAATTTGGCATGAAACAGGTGGTAGGAGAGCCCCAGGGAGATGCCCAGGAGCTGGCTGAAGGCCACTTTGTACATGTAATGTATTATATGGGCTCCAGCCAGAAAACAATCTTTTATTTCTGTTGTTTCCTTATTAAAATGGTGTTTTTGAGAAAAAATACAATCAATGGCCAGGTGAATAATGCTTTCTTGGAGGGATGGGCAGTGGGAGATAAATGGGATATGAACTTCAAGACCAGAAGGCATACTAGACCCACCAATCAATCATCCTCAGATTTTATTTTATTTGTACTGTTTTTGAGATAGGGTCTCACTCTGTCATCCAGGGTATAGTGCAGTGGCTCTATCACAGTTCACTGCAGCAACTTCTGAGGCTCAAGTGATCCACCTCAACCTCCTGAATAGCTAAGACTATAGGTGCATGCCACCACGCATGGCTAATTAAATATATATATATATAGTAGAGACAGAGTCTTACCATTTTGCCCAGGCTGGTCTCCAACTCCTGGGCTCAAGTGATTCTCCCACCTTAGCCACCCAAAGTGCTCAGATTTTATTTTAAAAGAAATAGTTACATGCAGTTGAACAGGGTCCCCTGTCCCAAAAGGGACAGTGTGACAGATGGCAGGAGAAATCAGAGGCCCCAATGGCTGGTGCCACAGGGATGTGGGAGCCCAGGAACCCCTATGCATATCCATCCAATGCCTTATTTCCTCCTCTTTGTCAGGCCCAGAACTACAGGCTGGCACACTCTCAAATCCCTTCTCAATGCCACTGATGCCCTTCTCAATGCTAACTAGGCTCAGGAAGCCTGATGCATCTCTCCTTCCCCGTATTTCCAAGCAAGCAAGGCTTTGGAAATTGGAATAGGAAACAGAGACTGAGCCCCTGAACATGGAGCCCTAACCTGGCTTGGCCTCAGAGAACACTTAGATTGTCAGAAGCAGTGGTAATGCAACTTAGGGACTTGGCTCCTAAGTTAGGCAAAGCCCTAACCATGGGCTCTGGAAAAAGGTGGCTGGGAGGATCTGCTTAAGTTTGCCCCTTCCCTATGAGACCCAGACCAACCAAGATGGAAATGCCCCACATTGGCCCCCAGTATGCACATTCTATGCTGAGAGGTGTGCCCTGCATGGCTGCTTTCCAAGAGTAAGAGCAAGAGGCCGGCAACAGGAAATTATGAGAACTCGGAATCTCCAGTCTTCCAACAGGGAGATCTTGACCACTCATGCTACCTACTCTTGGCTCTAGTACCAGCCACCTTGAAGGATGATGAAGCTCGTCCACGCAGAGTGCAGTGCCTAGATTAGCCACGAGAGGTCACTTCCAAAGATGTCTGTATCCCACCTGCGCGCTCTTCAATCCCCCCGAATTGTCAGGGCGGGAGCTCTCCAAGGTGGCACCATTCCTGGGCTCCACTGGCCTAACTTCGTCCTCCAAATTCCAAGAGGAAGGTGTGTGAAGTTTCCCTGTCACCTGTCAACAGAGCCAAGTCGTATTTCTCTCATTAGCCCATAGTTCCTATTATCAGCTGCAACTGATGGTGTCGGTCAAAGCAAAGACTTGTTCAGTGGATGGATGCCAATGGTTTACTTTTCTGCTCCATAATGCCTTCAGGCTGACACAGCAGCACTGCTGAGCCCTGAGCAGTAGGAAAAAAAGCCAAGGAGAGACAGCACATGAGGTTCTAGCCTCTGCGAGCCTGTGGCATAAAGTATAGCAGACAAGTCAGAAAATCTTGCCTCTTTCATACAAATGATCTAGTTCAGCTCTTCCCTCTCTGAGGGTACACTGACATCCCCACTCTAATTCATCCTCCTTATTGTCCCCAAAGAAAGCGTACCACTTCCTTAGAAACATTCGACATGGTGTAATGGAGTGTATGGCCTGAGAATCAAGGAATCTAATTCCTAGATCTCCACAAATGCACTGTGTGACCTAGGCAAATCACTGCTCCTCTCTGTGCATCTGGAAAAGACGGGATTAAATCAGACGATTTCTAAACCCTTTTTAGTTTTACGACTCTGAGAATGCTGTGTCCCTTAACATTAAAAGTGGGCAGAGCACAGCTACGAGAGAACAATTCCAATTAAACCCCTAGTGTCAAGCACAACGATGCAGTTCCCTTCTCCACTGCTTCATCCACCATCAGGCAGCAATAATCGGCTATCTCTGACGGTGGTACCAAGAGGAGGAGCCAGCGCCCTGAAAAGGAGCATGAATCCCCGCCCAGAATACGAGGCGGGCCCTCAGACTACAAATCCCGGCATGCAGCATAGACGCTCTCAAAAGTATCCCTTCCTGGCAGGCAAATAACTCCTCCCTGGGTCCATCCCACCATAGAATGCATCGCACGCACACGGAACTACAGCTCCCACAATCCACCAGTCCTATCGCGATTCTTGCTACCAGCGTGCAATGCTCCCCCAGTCGCCCTTTAGACCCTTTGGCATTGCAAACTGGGAGTTGGAGTCCGGGATGCCCAGGTAGCTGGGCGTTGTCAGGATTATAAGCTCTCCGCTTTAGGCTTCCCCTAGAAGAGATCTCAGGGACAGTGGTAAAGAGAGGATGGTAACGGGCAGACGCAACTCCCCACAGTGCCACCACCACAGAAGGCAGGGGTGCTCAGGATACAATTAACTGATAAAATTAGTTGTCAGGTGTAAAAGAAAAGTAGGAACCACAGTCATCCAACATGCCACCAAAGGCGTCATTTTCTGTCGCAAATGGCTTTTCTCTTTACCAATATGGCGGCCTGGTCCAGCCACACCTGATGCAAGAACCAACAGTCCAGTACATCCCTAGGAACACGACTGTCACCGACAGGTGACCAACTCCATCCAACACCACTCCTTGCTCCTTTCTGTTCATGCTTGAGGACACCAAGGGCATGACAGCCCATATCCCATTACCAAAATGGCGAAAGGAGCAGCTTTCTTGTGAGGGCCTGCGGGAGACAATACGCGTGCGCGGGAGGCGGCTGTGTTATAGAGTGGGAGGGGAGCACCCCCAACACGCCTGCGCAGGAACAAAGTCCTCTTAGTTTGCACACAAACACCAATGGATGAAGAGTCCCTAGCTTCCTGCGGCTGCGCCTTGACCCCGACGAGCTTTCCCAAGCTCCTGCGCGAGACCTCAGGTCCCGCCCTTTTGTCTCAGTGCGCTGGCGCAGGACAGAAGGTGGGGCTTCGGTGCTCCAGACGAATGCCAGCGCGGCTGCGCGCTGGGGGGTACTCCCTTATCGCGGCTGCGCGGGAGCCCGGCCGCCGGCTGTCACTGCGGTTGCGCGCGGCGAGCAGCGATCTCGGGGCGCCTGCGCGGGTGGCTTTGCGGGCGCTCGCGGTAAGTTTGCGCCAAGTGCGCGGCAGCCGGGACGCAGACGGCGGCAGCGGCGAGAGGCGGAGCCCGGGGACCACCCCCCATCACCCTCCCCCCAGTTACCTCACGTACCACAACCTCATCTAACCTCTCACCCCCCCTCCTATCCCCCCAGCCCCGGGATGGCAGCGCCCGCCAGCCTTCCCGGCCGGACCGGCGGTCGCCAGTGCCGGCTTTAGCCTGTGGGACTAGGCCCCGCCGAGGCCTGACCCCGGAGCCGGGACCCACTGTGCAGCCAGCAGCCGGGCCGGGACTGAGGGGCCGCTCCCCCCTCGCGGCCCGTGGGGAGGACGCTGTCGTCCCGGGGACTAGGGGCCGGGGGGTGGGGGGGAGCAAGGGCGAGGAAGTCGAGAACCGTGTTGAGAAAAAAGAAGCGGGGCCGGGGTCAGGAGCGCCCCCTACCCCCACATCCCCCCTCCCCCCGGGGTTGGGGGGGCCGGAGCAGAGAGCACCCAGCCCGGGAGGTGGATGAATGTGGGAGAAAATGGAGACCAAGACGATCGTGTACGACTTGGACACATCAGGGGGGCTGATGGAGGTAAGAGTGGCCCTCCATCCCCTTCCCCCAGCGTCGGGAGGGAACCTCCGCCCTCCGCCCCACAAAGCCGGTCCTAAACTCGAAGCGCCTAGAGGGTCGAGGGAGGGGGATTCTTCCTCACCCAGCTTCTCCCTTCTCTCTTTGCAATTTGGGGGGTTGATCTCGGCCTTCGAGGACGTTTGCAGCAGTTTCACCTATCCGCCGCCCTCGATTCGCTTTCCCGAGGCGCCAGCCCACTCCATCTCGTTGCACCGGCGGGCCTCCCCACCCCCTTCTTGTTGGCCCCTTTGTGCTTCCCCCAGCACGTCCGGGTACCGGGCTTTGGGCCTCTCCCGAGCCGGGCTTTGGAGTCCCCCACTGTCCATACAAGGAAGTGGCAAGAAGGGAACCGCGCACCCTCTTCCCATCCCCCTACTCTTGATCCTCCCCATTTGGAAGAAGCTGTTCTCGTTGTTGTGCTGCAGGAACGCGGTTAGGGTGGGCTCCCCCTGGTTCCGGGGGCTGAGAGGTTCTGGGAACAGCCTGGATGGGAGGAAGAAGGACAAAAGGGGGGAGAGGGGTGGGTGACGGAGAAGCCGCGCCGGGGGGGCGACGGACCGCCCGGGAGCTCCGAGTGTGCACACACGCGGTTTGTATGTGTGTGCAGCAAATCCAAGCTCTGCTGGCTCCCCCCAAGACGGACGAGACAGAAAAGCGGAGTCGGAAGCCTGAGAAGGAGCCCCGGAGAAGCGGCAGGGCCACCAACCACGACAGCTGCGATAGCTGCAAGGAAGGTGGAGATCTCCTGTGCTGCGACCACTGCCCGGCTGCCTTCCACCTCCAGTGCTGGTAAGGTCCTGGGGACCCCTTTGAAGCTTCTTGGCGGATCATTCTCTGCGCATTCCTTCATCCGGCCTGCCCCTGCCTGCCGAAATAACGGGCGCTTGCTGCCGCTAGCTGACTTTCTGCAGCCTCCGAGGCGAACACCTCCCCGCCCCCAGGTGTTCCCCGGGTTCTGGCAGTTTAGGGGGAAGGAGCAGCGGTGGGTCCGGACTTCTAGGTGGGGGTTGGGAGGAGTGAAGAGAACCCCATATGTGATTGGAAGTCGCTGGGGAGCCGGGACAGAGCCGGCCGGGACGGCAGGCAGTGGCGGGGGAGGAAGGGGAGGAGCTCCGGGCCCAGTGCCGCTTGCCTGCCCGCGCGCCCGCTGCCCTCGGGGTTCCTGCCTGGCCGGGTTCTCTTTGGGGTGGGTGTGTGGAGTCCTTGGCCACCCGAGTTGCCCTGGTCCAGACCCCGGCAACCTGGCACTTGTGGCTGTGGAAGAAATCATGGATGGTGTCTCTCGAGTCCGCCTCTTCTTTGCTTCTCTGTTTACAATATGGCGACCTGCCTTTAAATTATATTTTTATTCTCAGCGCCATTTTGGCTGCATATATGATTTGCAAACGTCTCCCGGGGAACGGTGGGGGCAGCCCATGAGTCCTTTCTGCAGAAGTTCCTCGGGGGCTCAGGCTAGGATCTCGCCGCTTTGGTCCCCTTTCTCTGTCTCCGCTTGCCCCCTGTTGCCTCTCAGAGCTGCCTTCCTCCCTCCTCCCTCCTCCCTCTTCCCTCCTCCTTCCCGGCGCCGCTGCCTCTTAGGAAATCGGACCGGGTTAGACAATTAAAATTGCCCTTGGGCGCCGATTTCACTTCTCCGCTCCGGATCGGCGAGCCCTTCGCTGCAGAATTCTTTGCTGTCGGGGGAGGATTGTGTGCGGTGGTACCGGAAAGGCATTTTTAAGGAGCTGAGAGCTGGAAAGCCTTTACGCTTTTTCCCCCGTTACTGAACGCTAGGGGAGGGGAGAGACCGAACTGAGAGGGAGGGACCTGCGTTGATCGCCCGCTGCTTGATCCTCCTCAGCGGCTCAGCCCAGAACAATCCGGCAAAGAAGAGTTTAAACTCCATCTTCTGCCAGCCGAAATCACCTCTGCCCTCCACAAAAATCCCACATCTGCGGCAGCAAACCCAGATTTCGTCTTGTTCTACTGGGTCTCATTTTGTGGTTCAGCAACAGTTGACTGAGGCAGGCGGGAGGAGCAAGTCTGGAGAGAGAAGAGAGGGCTATTCTGTTTGTTCCCACCAGTTTTTCGATGTTGCCTTTTTTATTCCTCTTTTTGTTTTTGTTTTTGTTTTTTTTAAGTGAAATTTTACTGAAGGTCTCTTAACAGTTCCATTCACATTCCATCTCTCGGTTTGTGGAGTTGTGTCTGCCGTATATTTGTACTAATTGTAGGTTTGGGAACACTTAATAGACAGATGACTGATACTGAGCAAATTAAGTCTGTGGTCAGAAGTTATGTAGGAAGCTCCCATTACCATTCCCAAGATACTTTTGCCCAGGAGGACACCCCATCCTGGCTTGTAAAATTGTAGGGTCCAAAATCATTATCCTAGAGGAAGTTTTGCTGCTGGCTTTAAAATTTTTATTATGCAGTGACTAAGGGTCTGTGGTTTTTAGCCTTTACTTCCTATAAGGTGTAATTTACCTGGAGAAGATATCTCTGGTCGTTTCCTTTGCTGGTCTTAGGAGAAATTTGTGCTTGTATATTGTGTTGCTTACTAGTTACTCCCAGTTGCTTATATTTTTTTAGTGTGCTTATTTGGTGTTTATATTACTAGGACTGAATTGTAGACTTCTTGATTTAAAATGTGGGCTTACATCCTATCCCTAGGATGAAATTGGTGTTAACCATTATTGTTGACACGTATGTTGAGTGAAATTTGCTAAGCTCTCTATTATCTTTAGTCTCATTTATTTGATAAAGCTGAAATTGTTTATTAGAAACGTCAGGCATGGAAAAAGTGTGCTGTCTGGTTTGTCTGAAACTGGGCTTTTAAACTGTAAAACCTAACCTCTGAATTTTTTAATTAGATGAGTCTAAATTGACAAGTCTAAAGTCTTGTCAAGTTGTAACAATTAACAGTTTCCACTTTAGCTGGAAAAGGAGAGAGAAGGAGGGACTCTTTAGCTGTTGGTGAGATTCAGTCTTCCCTAGACTGTACATTTCATTGAAAATTTTTTTTTTTTTGAGACCATGAATGGAAACTGGTAATCAGAGATTTGTGAATAGTAGTAAATGAAGTAATGCTTGTTTCACATCTCCTGTTCTCCTTTGAAGATGCCAGTACTCAATGTACCATTGAGTTATCTGAGTTATTATCTAAATCACAAAGCATTGTAGGTATTGGTGCAAAGGCAGGAAGTCTTTTAAGTGGAATTCTCTAGACGAATTTCATTTAGTGAGGCTTATCCCACTTTTCTGTGTCTGAAGCCACATTCTTTCCACCAAGAGTGAAATATTTTTATTTACTTACTTAGTTTTTCTAAGATAGGAGTCTTTGCTTTGTCTCCCAGGCTTGGAGTGCAGTGAAGCATCTCGGCTCACTGCAACGTCCACCTCTGGGGTTCCAGTGATTCTCCTGCCTCAGCCTCCCAAGTAGGTGGGATTATAGGTGCCTGTCACCATATCCAGCTAATTTTGGTATTTTTAGTAGAGATAGGATTTGACTATGTTAGCCAGGCTGGAGAGAGAAGTATTTCATTAACTTAACCGGAGTAGTTAGATCAAGTAGTTAATGTCTCAGAACACTTTTATTCTTGAATGTGTTTTCATTAATTTGTCCTGGCTGGGCACAGTGGCTCATGCCTGTCCCAGCATTTTGGGAGGCCGAAGTGGGTAGATCACAAGGTCAGGAGTAGTTCGAGACCGGCCTGGCTAACATAGTGAAACGCTGTCTCTACTAAAAATACAAAAATTAACTGGGTGTAGTGGCACATGCCTGTAGTCCCAGCTACTCAGGAGGCTGAGGTGGGAGAAGCGCTTGAACCCCGGAGGCGGAAGTTGCAGTGAGGCAAGACCACGCCATTGCACTCCAGCCTGGGTGACAAAGTGAGACTCCGTCTCAAAAAAAAAAAAAAAAAAAAAATTACTGCTTGCTTTTGCCATATGAGAGTGAGGTTAGGGGGTATGGCTCTATTTCCTCTTGCTTCCCTTTTAAACTGGCTAAAACAGAATAATTTCCCTGTGTACAGAAAGTACAAGAGTGAGGTTGAGGCCGAGTATAGTGGCTCACACCTGTAATCCCAGCACTTCAAGGGGCCAAGGTGGAAGGATCACCCAAGGACAGGAGTTCAAGACCAGTCTGGGCAACATAGCGAGACTCCATCTCTACAAAATTTAAAGAAAAGGTGAAGTTTAAATTTTCCAAATGCTGTAGGTCTTAATTGCAGTGCTGCCGTGGTTCTCCATCCAGAGCTCTATGGGATAAGTCCTTTTTTAGTCTCTACTATTCCTTGCTAGTCCGCCTCACAGTGAACACAATCCAGTACAATGTTCCAGAAATGGTTCTAGGCAAACTTTACCTCTTGGGTTTAATGACATAGCCATAAACCACAGGGGATCTTTTTAAGATAAATTTCTAAAAGAAATGATTGGTCAAATAAGTTGTTTTAATTGTTCTGTCTTTTCTCAGGAACCAGTGCTTTGTATGAGGCACGTCATCTCTTCCCAGTTAGACTGGGAGCCCTATTTCTGAATTTTCTGTAATGATCCTCTGTATGAAGGAATGAATTGTCTTGTGCACAGTACCGTGACCTCACTGAAGAATTAAACTGGAAAAACTGATGTCTTTGTTTTTGATTAAGTGATAGTGTAATCATTTTATCCAAGTTTAACTGCTTTATCAATTATAGTAGTGATAGTAGGGGTTACTAAATCTGTCCCTAGAGTATTAGAAAGAGAGATGTTTTTAAGTGTCCCTTGGTGAACCTGACCTTCGTCATAATTATCATGCCAGGAGTTGAGCTTTCTGAAAGTTCTCATCTGACTGATCCCAAAAGTCTATTAAAAATTAGAATAACCAGGTGGGACATGGTGGCTTACGCCTGTAATCCCAACACTTTGGGAGGCCGAGGTGGGCAGATGACGAGGTCAAGAGATTAAGACCATCCTGGCCAACATGGTGAAACCCTGTCTCTACTAAAAGTACAAAAAAAAAAATCAGCCAGGCATGGTGGTACATGCCTATAGTCCCAGCTACTCGGGAGGCTGAGGCAGGAGAATTGCTTGAAACTGGAAAACGGAAGTTGCAGTGAGCCGGGATCGCACCACTGCACTCCCTCCAGCCTAGTGATAGATCGAGATTCTGTCTTTAAAAAAAAAAAAATGAGCAAGATCGGGACCATCCTAGCCAACATGGTGAAACCCCGTCTCTACTAAAAATACAAAAATTAGCTGGGTGTGGTGGCGTGCACCTGTAGTCCCAGCTACTCAGAATGCTGAAGCAGGAGAATCACTTGAACCCAGGAGGTGGAGGTTGCAGTGAGCCAAGATTGCCTCACTGCACACTCCAGCCTGGTGACAGAGCAAGACTGTCTCAAAAAAAAAAAAAAAAAAAAAGAATAACCAATACAGCTTTAGTTGCCACTGACCCATCTTTCTGTTTGAGATTGGTAGGATTGTTTTCATTGACAGAGTTAATACCATGGGGCATCAGTGATCAGGATGATAAAACTGGCTGGTTTCCTGTGATTGCCTTCTCATGGCATTTTGCTCCAAACAAACTGAGAGACTAAAATGGTCTGATTGAGAAGTGCATCTACCTCAGCAGACCTCAGCATGGTCCCTTCCCGTCAGACAGATTTCTGTAGCATTTGCCTCCGCATGTTATATTTGGAATTGTTGGCCAGCTTTCCTCTCTCTGGTGTTGGCAGCAAGATCCAAAATAAGGTTTTCGAAGAATGAGAGTAAAAAGGTCTCTGTGCACAGGCAAAACTAAGCTCAGTTTGGAGTTGTGCATATTTTCAGTGAGTCATAACAAAGGTTTCACACATAGAATAGAAAACTGCCTTGCAGAAAATGTTTGCTGTTTGAAGTGGAGTTGTTTGTTTGTTTGTTTTTGGAGACTGGGTCTCACTGTGTTGCCCAGGCTAGAGTGCAGTGGCTTGATCCTAACTCCCTGCAGCCTTTAACTATGGGCTCAAGTGATCTTCCCACTTAAGCCTCCCCAGTAGCTGGGACCACAGGAATGTTCCACCATGCAGGGCTAATTTTTAAAATTTGTTTGTAGAAACAGGGTCTCACTATGCTGCCCCAGGCAGACCAAGGAATCCTCTCGCCTTGGCCTCCCAAAGTGTTGAGATTACAGGATAAGCTGCCATGCCAAACCTGTTTGAACTTATAAGGAGCTGGTTTTTCTGATTTTGTTGTGTTTAGCTCCTCCTTAGAATAGTATCAGGCCAAGTGATGGGTTAAAATACATTAATTTTAACATTATCTTGTCAGTATGTTGTTTTTGACATTGCAAGTGGTTAGAAGCCTGGCACTGATGAACTGGAGGTCACGATGTCTAGATTCCTTCCCCTCACCCTGCCCCATCAATAGTAAAATGATTCCACAGTAAACAAACCTAATTTGTTTTTATGTTTATTTCACTTATTTGTTTTGCATTTTCTGTGTTGAATTAGCATCTAGATATGTCATGTTGTCTTTTTTTTTTTTTTTAAACAAAGTGTCTCACTCTGCTGCCCAGACTAGAGTGCAGTGGCGTGATCTCAGCTCACTGCAACCTCTGTCTCCTAGGTTCAAGTGATTCTCATGCCTTAGCCTCCCATGTCGTGTTGTCTTAATGGTCTATCTAAATATGGAAGATACAATAATGTTCAACTTTAACTCAGGTTCAGATACATGCTTCCTTTTTTTTTTTTGAGACGGAGTTTCGCTCTTGTTACCCAGGCTGGAGTGCAGTGGCGCGATCTCGGCTCACCGCAACCTCTGCCTCCTAGGTTCAGGCGATTCTCCGTCTCAGCCTCCTGAGTAGCTGAGATTATAGGCACACGCCACCATGTTGACCAGGATGGTCTCGATTTCATGACCTTGTGATCCACCCTCCTTGGCCTCCCAAAGTGCTGGGATTACAGGCTTGAGCTACTGCACCGGGCAAGATACATGCTTCTTAATGTGGGGCCCGGGCTAATTCTTACGAAATGAGTGCAATTGTCAGAAATATTTAAAGTGGAAAAGGAGGTTATATTCTTGAAAGGTGACAGTTTTTGTGTAAGATTAGGCAAGTACTTAGTAGTATTGTTATGGGAAATTTTTCACTTAAGGCCTGTCCCAAAATGAATTAACATACACAGTAAAAGGTACATTGCAGTTACAGTCTCATAAATCTGCTGCTGTTCCTTAAGGCTCTCAAAGTACTTTATAGATAGGCTCCACTAATAATATATTAGGACAGTTTTTGGCCTTTGTAAATGACTTGTGTATTTTTAATAGATAAAAAGGTTGAAACAAATATTTAGGCACTGCTTTCATTTGAATCTGGAGATGGGATTCATTTTGGTCTCTTGTAAGTTCTTGGTCAAGTACACCTCCAGCAGTATTTCTGAAAGCTAAATTAGTAATATTCAATAAATTGTCTATCTTAAATTTAAAAGGAATTCAACTAGTCACTATTAATGTGTTGAATAAAACACTGGTTTTTGTTAAGCTGAGTGAAAGTACAGGTGATACCTAAAATTGGGAGTTCAGTGAATCTTTCCAAGGTTCATTCTGGTTGTAGCATTTATCAATACTTACATTCCTTTTTATGGCTAAACAATATTCCATTGTATGGATGCGCATTTTATTCATCAGTTCATTAGTTGATAGACATTTGGGTTGTTTCTACTTTTTGATTTTGTAAGTAATGTAGTGAACATTTTGGTGCAAGTTTTCTTTGTTGTCGGTTTTGGTTTGTGGGGTGGTTTTGTTTATTTGTTTGTTTTTGAGACGAAGTTTAGCTTTGTTCCCCAGGCTGAAGTGCAGTGGCATGATCTCGGCTCACTGCAGCCTCCACCTCCCAGGTTCAAGCAATTCTCTTGCCTCAGCCTCCCAAGTAGTTGGGATTACAGATTCCTGCAACCATGCCTGACTAATTTTTGTATTTTTAGTAGAGATGGGGTTTCATTAGTTTGGTCAGGCTGGTCTCGTACTCCTAACCTCAAGTGATCTGCCTGCCTCAGCCTCCCAAAGTGCTGGGATTACAGGTGTGAGCCACCATGCCCGGCCAGGGTGCAAGTTTTCATTTCTCTTGGATGTACACCTAGAGGCAGAATTGCTGGGTCTTATGGTACCTTTTAACCTTTTGAGGAACTGCCTGTTTTCCAAAGAAACTGCATTATTTTACTTTCTCACCAGTAGCATAAGAGGGTTCTAATTTCTCTACTTCCTCGACAACACTTGTTATTATCTGCCTTCTTGATTAAAACCATCCTAGTGAGCATGAAGTCGTATCACATTGTGGTTTTGAATCAAATTTCCCTGAAGACTAGTGATGTTAAACGTTTTCTTCATGTGCTTATTGGCCATTTGTATATTTTCTTGGAGGTGTCTATTCCGATTTTTGTCCATTTTTAATTGAGTTATTTGCTTTTTTAATTGAGTTGTGAGAGTTCTTTATATGTTGTAAATATAAGTCCCTTGTCACATATATGATTTGCAAGTATTCTCCTATTTTATGGGTTGTCTTTACACCTCACCCATCATTTATTTATTTATTTTTAGAGGCAGAGTCTTGCTCTGTCGCCCAGGCTGGAGGGCACTGGCACAGTCATAACTCACAGTAATCTCAAACTCCTCAACTCAGGCAGTCCTCCCACCTCAGCCTCCTGAGTAGCTAGGCCTACAGGCATTTGCCAGCTAATTTTTTCCTTTTTTTTTTTTTTTTTTTTTTTTGTGGAGACAGGGACTCACTGTGTTACTTAGGCTATTCTCAAACTCCTGTCCTGACCTCAGCTGATCCTCCTGCCTCAGCCTCTGTTTTTTTATTTTTGAGTCTTAATCTAACAGAAGATGGTTGATTTAAGCACACTTTAATATCTATGCCTATATTATCTATGTAATGTCAGTAAGTGAAGAGTTTCTTCTGTAAACTCCAGTCAGGATGGTAGATCCCAGTGAAGAGAACCTTACAACGTGATTTGGTATGTTGCTGTTTCAGCTTTTCTGGATGTCCCTTCCTAGCAAAGAATTTTAAAGCTGGAAGTTGCCTTAGAGGAAGTATGAAAAATCTACCATCTGCCTTTAGATAGGATGTTCACCTGGCATCCACTAGCCACAATAGAAAATTTCTGTGTATGAGCACTTCTCATACTTGGGGGACCCTAGTTTAAGAAAGAAGATTTTGGCAGGGCGCAGTGGTTTACCCCTGTAATCCCAGCACTTTGGGAAGCCAAGGCAGCTAGATCACTTGAGGTCAGGAATTCGAGACCAACCTGACTAACATCTCTACTAAAAATACAAAATTAGCCTGGCGTGGTGGTGCACGCCTGTAGTCCCAGCTACTCGGGAGGCTGAGGCAGGAGAATCGATCACTTGAACCCGGAAGGTGGAGGTTGCAGTGAACCAAGATTGCACCATTGCACTCCAGCCTGGGTGACAAGAGTGAAACTCTGTCTCAAAAAATAAAAAATAAAAAGGAAAAAAAAAGATTTTAATTGTCTCAGGTTTTTTTGTTTGTTGGTTTGGGTTCTTTCTTTCTTTCTTTCTTTCTTTCTTTCTTTTACTGAGAAAAGTGCTTGGAAATTGTCTCAGTTTTATTGTTAGTGGTGGAAATAACCTCAGGTCAATTAAAATGTGCTGTCTTTTGAGCCCGGTTAACAAGAACAAAAAGTTGCTTGTATATTGCAGCAAACTCACCTGCTTATTTTTATCTTTGTATAAGCCCAGATAACAATAAATAGGGAGACAGAGTGCAGAGAATATTTGCCTGACAGTTTTATATCACTCATAAAAAGAAACAGTCTGCTTTGATCCTCCCAAGAGGATTTTTGCTACCTAAAAATGCAGATGTCCTGCTTCTTGAACAGAAATGGATGTAACTTTTCTCCCACAAGTGAAGAGTAACAGAAAATAGATTAAGCTGAATACTGTGGGCTTTTGATAATGGGTAAGCATACTGAAATCCATTTCTGAACTTTCTTGCCCCAACCCCAATACAGACAATTCCTTGGGTATACAGTTAAGTAGGCCACCCTGATAGAAGATTCTGTTTGGGTTTATGGTGGCCCTTATATATTAATGCAGCACAAGCTCCTGGAAATGCATTCAAGTTTTAAGGTGCCAGTGTTTTAAGGCACCAGAAAACACACACACGCACACACACACACACACACACACACACTCTCAAATGTCTGTTTTCCCCCTCCGCTGGGTTCCTCCTTTGACTTAGAGTCCCCAGGGAGTACAACATGGCCAGTTGCATTGCCATTCAGTGAGTGACACTTATAAGAGAACCTCTGCATAATGCTTGCCTCCCAAGAGAACACAAGACAGGAGTACGGCTGTCCCCCTGCCAGTTTCATGAAAGAGGAGGACATTGTATTCAGTGCGAGTCCTAGACCAGATTTCAGAAAGGCACGTTGGTATTGCAGATTTGTCACTATGCCCAGGACACATGCACAGGTCCCTGGCTGACTGCTTTTCCCATGACTTGAGAGCAGTTAAGAAGAATAAGGTGACTCCTTTTTCTGCCTGCCATTCCCAGATATCAAACTCCTCATATTTTAAGCCTAAGATTATTCCTAAATCTAAGTCTTGGCAAATAAGAACAAAGATGAGGTTTTAGCCCACTTGTGTGAGGTACAAAAGCTGAGGTGTACAATAGACACTAATAAAAAGAGGAATCCATGAGTTGACCCATCAACAAGAAGGAACTTGACTACTACATAGAGCTCTTGTGGAAGTCACAATAAGTAAATTACAAATGCACTTTGCAGATTGGTGCAATTTTCAAAGTAATGAAAAGTTTGACTTGCTCTCTCAAAGAGTGAGTCCCTTTTGCTCTGCTGCCTACTTTCCCTTTTGCTGTAATCGTGCTACGTAAGTGCTCACTAAACTACTTGAAAGCCAGAGGCTGACCCATTTCCTCTTCTCACTGCTGTGTAATACCTAGTGGTATTACAGATGAGAGACATGCAAAGGTAAACACTAGCTGGGGAACAAAAATGATATCTGGGTTATTCCAAGTGGATGGTAACTTTGTTAACACAAACACAAGGTGAGAATTTCTTTTCCCCTAATCATATTTGCTTTCTTGTATGTTAATCAGTTGGGTGTTTGTTTGTTTGTTAGTTTGTTTTGAGACAGAGTCTTGCTCTGTCACCAGGCACCAGGCTGAAGTGCAGTGGCTCAATCTCGGCTCACTGTAATTTCCACCTCCCGGGTTCAAGCAATTCTTCTGCCTCAGCCTCCCGAGTAGCTGGGACTACAGGCACACACCACCATGACCAGCTAATTTTTATATTTTTTAGTGGAGACAGGGTTTCACCATGTTGGCCAGGATGGTCTTGATCTCTTGACCTCATGATTCACCTGCCTTGGCCTCCCAAAGTACTGTGATTACAGGCATGAGCCACCACGCCCAGCCTATTTATTTTTTTGAAACATAGTCTCTCTCTGTTGCCAGGCTGGAGTGCAATGGCACAATCTCGGCTCACTGCAACCTCTGACTCCCTGGTTCCAGCAATTCTCCTGCCTCAGCCTCCTGAGTAGCTGGGATTACAGGCACGTGCCACCACAGCCAGCTAATTTTTGGGGGTATTTTTAAGTAGAGACGGGGTTTCACCATGTTGGCCAGGATGGTCTTGATCTCGTGATCCACCCGCCTCAGCCTCCCAAAGTGCTGGGATTACAGGCGTGAGCCACCACACGTGGCCCACTTTGGTGTTTAATTTTTGCCCCTCCTCTGTTTTCTGACAAATTGTACAGGATATCTCCCAGGAAATGTTTTTCAGCCTTGACGGGACAAAAGACATGTAGAGTAACAGCAGGGCAGGGAGAAACTCCATGCCTGAATATAGTGTCAGTCTTTCCCACTGATCTGTGCTCTCTGCATGAGGCTCTTTTTGAAATAAGCTTGAGTGAGCAAAAGAGTACTCTCCACAGGGTTTGAAATCAACCGTAGCCCAAAGACATCACTTTATTTCCAAGCCAGGCAGGGATAGGAGAACCTCTCAGAATTACTAGCAAGGTTGAGTTTCAGGTGGAACCCTGTTTGTGGCAGCACAAGCACATTTTTTATTCAGCTGTGATCCTCAGGGATGTGGAATATTATTTTTCTCCTGTCTGCATTTGTGCAGAGAACAGAGCAGAGAAACTAATGAAATGCACAGAGCTTCAAGTGACTTTAAACAAGACTCTGCATTATGAAATCAGGCAGTGAGGACCTACTCTTGCTTTTCTTTCTACCACCCCTGGGCTCTTGTGATGAGCTGAGTGCTTGTTAATTCCCACATTCACTAAACCATCAGAGTTCCGCTGATTCTCAGTTTTAGAGGGAAACTCTACAGTGAACTTTTTCAATTGGCAGTCATCAATTACTGGTCAGAATACATTATAATTGTGAAAATTATACTCCATTAATCTCATTAAATATGTCTAAACCTATAACTTTTTGTAGTTCTGTACATAGCTTGGCTATATTTAACTTGCCTTGATCTTATTTGCCATTTTTTACAAAAGCATCATCTAAAATATAGGGAGGGTTGTCAGTAATTTGGGCTTGTTAATAAACATTGTTTTGCTCTGTCATTTTTGTTTTACTTCATCCCTCCTTTGTGTCCTTGTGGTTTTGCCTGGCATGGGTGACACTTAGCTATTTTAACTTAGCAAACTGTCATACCAAAGAAAATGCCTAATTCTATGATATCAGACATCTGACTGTAGGCTGTGGTTTGTTCGCATTGAAGTAAGCTGTAAGTTAAGAAAAGTATCTGCATTTTCTTGAGGACTTTCCTCAAATCTCACCATTTGTGTCTACACTTAGAGACCTTTAGGGTGATGATTCTTTGGTTAGGGACCATCGGAAAGAAAAATGGGACAAAGGAAAAATCATGGCTCTGGAGAAGTATGTTCAACTCGTAAATAGGTCACTGGTGGGTATAACTGGAAGGCTTTGGAAGCCCAAGTCAGCACTTAGCTGTGGCGTCAAACCACGACAGCACAGTTTGACAGCATGCCCAGGAGATTACTTCAGTCCTGTAGGGTGGGGAGCTTTTATGTTTATGAGTAGAATTGGGGGATGGGAGAGGGTAAGGGTAAAAGAAGTGGGGAATAATCCCTATGCTGATATGGCCCAAATAATATTATTCTCCCTCTTTACTTTTTTTATAGACCCTGTCAGGGATTGGTAAATGAAACAGAAGTCACTCCTTAGGGAAAAGCAGCCAGGTCTTAAGTAGAAACCTGCTCTTGGGCTGAGCGTAGTGGCTCACACCTGTAATCCCAGCATTTTGGGAGGCCAAAGCAGGCAGATCAGGAGGTCAGAAGTTTGAGACCAGCCTAACCAACACGGTGAAATACTAAAAATACAAAAATTAGCCAGGTGTGGTGGCACGTGCCTGTAATCCCAGCTACTCAGGGGGCTAACGCAGGAGAATATTCTTGAACCCGGGAGGTGGAAGTTGCAGTGAGCTGAGATCGAGCCACTGCACTCCCACCTGGGCAACAGAACAAGCACCATCTCAAAAAAAAGAAAGAAAGAAAGAAACCTGCTCTCTTGATTTTGTTGGGTTTTAAATAAAGATATTGTTAGTGTTTTTTGTTTTCTGAGCCTTTATAGAATTTTGTTTAATATGTATATAAACTGTAAACTGGCCCAAATTCCTGAGCTGTGTCTCCAAGAAGTGTCACCTGGCTATTTCCTTTTTCTTGATAGTCTGCTAAAATTTGGCAACAGAATAGTATCTAGTTTTCCATACCCCTGAGATTCTCCAGAATACATGGTTGCAGTTGTTGGTTCTTCCTTCCAATGGAATGTTCCCAAGAGTGTTAGAAAATTACTGCCGATGCCAGAATTTTGTACCTTTTCCAAAACAGGTGGGCTCTAGCAACTATCATGAGGGTGAATGAATGAAGCCCCTTTTTAACATGTTTGCAGCCCAGCCCATTCTTCCTTTGTAGAGAAACCAGAATTGCAAGAATAGTCAAACCAGGCTAGTAATAGATCAGGCCCTTGGCACTGGGGCTCAGCTTGTAGAAAAGTTAGCAGAGGCAAACACCTGGTATAACTGTTAGTTGCTCTACCCTCCCTCCTTCCTTTTTTCCCTGTATTAACTAGTAACACTCATGGCCAGGTGTCCTTTACTGAGAAGATGCCACAAGCCAGCTCTACATAGAAGGCAGTAAAACCTGGGGACACAGCCTGTTTAAAAGGATTGTATGCCTGTGGAAGTGATGCAACTAGCTAAGTTTCTCAATGGGGCATTTGTAATGGCCTGGCACTTCATTGGTTTCCTTGTTAACACTGCCACTGAGGCTTTGCATGAAAAAACCAGCAGTTCTTATACTTTTTATGTACTTTGTGGTATTAGTGGTATTTGAGTCAGTAACCAGGATGAAGAAGGATAAGGGATTAAGGTTGAGGGACCCTATGAACTTTCTGCTTTCACCTCTTTAATATCCTTCACTATAGCTATCTTCATGTAAAAGATAGGCCATAGTTGAAGAGAAAAGCTGAGCCCACACAAGTGTCCAGAGGAAGCTTACTATTTCGGCTGACATTTAAATTTCATTAAATGGTGTTCCCTGAAAGCATACACTTTAAAACTGGGGTGTATTAATACAGCTTTTAATTTAAATTAAACTTTACCCAGTGCCACTTAGCTTTCCTAGGACATAAATTTGTTTCCATTTATAAAAGGCTGGTTTTCTGTGTTCACGGGTCACTTTATAGAGCAAGATGGCTGCTAAGAGGCTGAGGCATGATGGTGGTCCTGTCAGTGATCACCTTCACTCCCCATTTTGGCTAATATCAGCACATTTTCTGAACTGGCTGAGGGCCACAGGGCCAGTCTGAGGGAGAGTAGGCCTGTTCTGAGCATGTATTATGTTTTGCAGTTTGTCTTACACAGTGCTACTAAATATAATATAATTGCAGGATTTTTATCTGGTGGTGGTTCTCACATGGTTGGATGAGCCCTGCAAACTGTGAAATTAAAAATCAAAACTGCTCAGTGCTATTGTTTGCTTGCTAAACCCCTCTTCCCTCACCAAAAAAAGGGTAGGGAGGCATACAGATGATGATAGGGGCATTGAACTCTTTCTTAGTTCAACTGATGTTTTATTTCAACTGAAACTACCATAGATGGCTAGAGAGCGTCTGATTCCTGAAGAATTATGGGTTCTGACAAGAGGAACCCTACCAGCTCATGTGACTGACCTCTTTTGGAAGAGAACCCACTTAGTAGGCTGTTGGTATATTGTATATGGATATGCTATTTTCATAGTGTTCCTGTTAACTGTTTATATTAAATAGAATTACTTTGTTAGTTCAGAAAGAGAAAATGAAGTGTGCTTTTTCTTAAATATTTTGCATCTACCTGCTTGCTTTTGGACTAAGACATACACCAAAGCTTTTAAAAGTCCAGAGCCCAGTATCATTTTTATCTCCATGTTGTGACACAGAAAAAGGTCTCTAAAATATAAAAGGCAGTCTTTTTGCTTCCCGATTGCTCTCTCTTGCTCTCACTCGCCTCTTCCCTTTGTTCTCTTGTTTCCCCATCCCCCGCTCCAATTCCATATTGAGAAACTGCTTATGCTGGATGGATAATTAATATGGTACTATGGAGCAACAGGTCCCATTGGTAGCGACTAAATCTGAAGTAAATGCTAATGTTGTGCAGGTTCACATGCATTAACAAGCGAGGGAGATGAGTCGTGAGGTTAGACTCAGATCAACCACACTGGTATATGGCTTGAAATAGATCCTCTTAATTAGAGAGCCAAGAACTGTGACAACTACCAACATCTTCAACTTGCAGCATTGAGCTGCAGCCTCATTAGTGAATGAAAGGCATTCTAAATTAAAGCTGGACTTTATCCTTGGGCTGAGAGTTGGGATCATCTGGCTTTGGGCTTTGATTTGAATCTTTGACACAGAGAGGTCTATTAGTGCAGACATTACAGTTAGCTGAGGGATGTCTGTTTGTGGTTTTCTCCTTGATGACTCTAGAAATAGACTGATCTAGATACCATCCTCAGCAATAGAGATGGGCCATTTGGATTTGTTTATGGGAGTCTTATGTATGTAGGAGTCATGCTGCAGAGGTTGGCTTTAGGAATTGATTTGTATGTAAATATTACTGTTAACACTTTGTAGGCCTTCTAGGTATCACAGAGAGCCTCACCAAACTGAGAAATATATCCTCCAAATGAATGTACAGTCTCTGAAGATTCAGGGCTTTATTGTTATGAACTACTTTATAATTAACAGCATGTCTTTAAGATCAGATAGTGGTTAAAATAGTGAGGTGGGCCAGGTGCAGTGGCTCACACCTGTAATCCTAACATTTTGGGAGGCCGAGGAGGGCAGATCACCTGAGGTCAGGAGTTCAAGACCAGCCTGGCCAACATGGTGAAACCTCATCTCTACTAAAAATACAAAAATTAGCCCAGTATGGTGGCACATGCCTGTAATCCCAGCTACTCAGGAGGCTGAGGCACAAGAATTGCTTGAACCCAGGAGGCAGAGGTTACAGTGATCTGAGATCATACCACTGCCCTCCAGCCTGAGCGACAGAACAAGACTCCATCTCAAAACAAAAAAATAAAATACTAGTGAGTTGGAAATGCAATGAACAGTTACTTTCTGGCAGGAATTGTAGACCAGAGCCTTTTAACAAATGATCTGGAAGGAAACTTATCAACAGCAGTGAAGATGGAAAGATATTCTGCAAGAACTTCATCTCTGCCAGTGGAAAAGAATCCCTGTCTCATAGCAATGCAGGCTATGTTCTTTTGAAGCCAGAAAATAGAGGTCCTTGGCCTGTTGGCTAAAAAGCTACCAGTTTTCCAAGACAAGCTAGCTCAGGTACAGAAGACAACTATTCCAGGGTTCACCATCCCAAGTACATAGGTAATTCTCAGAAGGAATCTAAAGGCTCAGACACTCAAGGTATGATGGCTCACACCTGTAATCCTAGCACTTTGGGAGGCAGAGATGGATGAATCACCTTAGGTCAGGAGTTTGAGACCAGCCTGACCAAGATGGTGAAACCCCATCTCTACTAAAAATACAAAAATTAGCTGGGCGTGGTGGTGGGTGCCTATAATCCCAGCTACTCCAGAGGAGAATCACTTGAACCCAGGAGGCAGAAGTTACAGTGATTAGAGATCGTGCCATTGCACTCCAGCCTGGACAACAGAGTGAAACTCCGACTCAAAAAAAAAAAGAAAGAAAGAAAGGTTCAAACACTTATGCTCTAGACAGACTGAAACATTCATTTTCAGGAGACATGTCCCCATTCCTAGAACCTTCCTTTTATAAGGTATTTTATCAAAATGAAAAAATATACCTGAATATACCTGCTTCTGAAACTATGGCTTCCTCCTGAACGCCTCACGATCCTTAACTTCACTGTCTGTAAAGGCTCACTGGCTGAATTACTATTTGTTAAATAGCTCTGAATTATGCAAAGAGTAGGAAAAAGCCCATTGTCATCTTCAGATACCAAATGTCCAAACTTTAGGGCTCTGGCATCCATAAACAATTGAGTTTAATGTGAGTCTTTATGGTAAGAATCAATTTGTAGTTGATTGTATATGATCTTATTACCATATGTCCTTTTCATCTTGTCTCCAGCCCATGATCCCTAAAATCAAGAACCATTTCTGAAATCCCAGCACTTAGCACATTGCCTAGCCTAAAATAAACATCTAATAATGTTTGAGTGGTTGGATGACTTTGATCCTCTCTCTCCAAGGCTACTTTTTTTTTTTTTTTTTAAGGCAGGATTTTGCTTTGTCACCCAGGTTGGGATGCAGTGGTGTGAACACGGCTCACTTCAGTTTTGCCCTCCTGGACTCAAGTGATCCTCCTGCCTCCCAAGTAGCTGAGACTACAAATGCATGCCACCATGCCTAGCTAATTTTTGTATTTTTTGTAGAAAAGGGGGCTCACCATGTTTCCCAGCCTGGCCTCCAACTCCTCCCACCTTAGCCTCCCACAGCGCTGGGATTACAGGTGTGAGCCACAGCCCGGCCTAAATTACTTTTTTGGTGGGGTAGATGATAATTAGTTTGCTTCATATTCATTTTTCAGTGTGGTACCTACTACGTTGATGAGAAAGTAATGGGTACTCAATAAATACTGACTGATGGAGAAGAAAATACTCAGACTTGAGATTAAGGAGGGTACCCTGATGGATATTTCACTGTGTGCCCCAGAAATACAAAAACTACTAAAGGTTCTTAAAAAACAACTTGGGCTCTTAAGTATACCCTGAGAGTGAACCAAAAACACAACAGCAACAACAGTAAAAACAGCTTAGGCTCAAGATTTCAAAGAGTCAGGAAACTTTGATTTGGGTTCCAATTCTGCTACTTAGTAGCTTTAGATAAGTCAGTTTCCTTCCCTGTATGATGGGAATAAGAATTATCTCAGAGCCTGGTAGTGAAGATCAGTTAAGAACATCTGTTAAAATACTTTGTAAACTGTTAATACTAGATGTCAATGAAATTATCACTCTGCTATTTCTAGGCTTTAGTTTAAGAAACACATTGATGTCTTTACAAAAGCAGCATTGGCTCCATTATAGTGTTTTCACTGCTGAGTAGCTGAAACTCTGGTAGAGTAATCTCAGTGTTACGTGAGTTTTAACTTTTAATGATTTTCTCTCATAAAGGATGGCTTCTAGCACCCTGTCTTTATTGCTGTATGAGGATGAGAAGGAGCTAGGGCAGAGCCATTTTTTCTTGATAGGCATATCATGCTTTAAAGACTCTGGTGTGCATGTAATTATTTCAGAGTTGCACACTAAGCTTATGGGAACACCATTCCTTCAGGGAAGGAAGGTTTTGTTCTTTCTTTTTTTACTATCTCTGGTAATGGGTATAAGCAATCTTGTTTTTTTCTTTTTTTTTTTCTGAGAAAGAGTCTTGCTTTGTCACCCAGGCTAGAGTACAGTGATGCGATCTCGGCTCATTGCAACCTTTACCTCCTGGGTTCAAGCAATTCTTTTGCCTCAGCTTCCCCAGTAGCTGGGACTACAACTGTGCGACACCTTGTCCAGCTAATTTTTGTATTTTTAGTAGAGATGGGGTTTTGCCTTGTTGGCCAGGCTGGTCTCGAACTCCTGACCTCAGGTGATCCACTGCCTCAGCCTCCCAAAGTGTTGGGATTATAGGTGTGAGTCACTACACCCAGCTAGGGAAGGAGTTTTGAGATGGGTAGCTGAGGTGGGGAGTCCTCAGAGTAAGTACGAGTACCCTGAAACTGCAGAATCTCCTTTCTCCCTGGAATCCTTCCCCTGTCAGCAGTATTTCTGATATAGAGCAAAACAGCCTCTTTCAGAAGTAGTTCCTGAGCTTACCTCAATGACAGTGTCTTTCCTGGAACCATTTCATGAATCCTTTTCCTCTAAAAAATTTGCATTCAGTCCGGTGTGGTGGCTCACACTGACAATCCCAGCATTTTGGAAGGCAGAGGCAAGCAGATCATTTGAGCCCAAGAGTTTGAAACCCAGCCTGGGCAACGTAACGAAACCCTATCTCTACAAAAAATACAAAATTTAGCCCAGCATAGTGGTATGCACCTGTGGTCCCAGCTACTCGGGAGGCTGAGGTGGGAGGATTGCTTGAGCCCAGGGGGTCAGGGCTTCAGTGAGTCAAGATTGCGCCACTGCACTCCAGCCTGAGCAACAGAGTGAATTCCTGCCTCAAAAAAAAAAAAAATAAGTTTGAATTGAAAAGCTGCCTTCTAAATAGCTTGAAAGGAATTAATTATTTGAAGCAGAGAGGAAACATGGTCATGAGAAAGCTTTATGATGGGTGATTCTTATGTTCAAGCTATGCCTATGATGATCATTTTCTAAGACCTTTCTTTCCTGTCCATTTAATCTTAGATATTACTCCCTTCTCTCAAGATACCATCTTTTCAAATTTGTTATTTCAAGATGCATGTTCTGTCTCTAAGAAAGCAGCAAATCTTGGCTGTGCATGGTGGCTCATGCCTGTAATTCCAGCACTTTGGGAGGCTGAGGCGGGTGGCTCATTTCAGTTCAGGAGTTTGAGACCAGCCTGGCCAACATGGTGAAACCCCATCTCTACTAAAAATACAAAAATTAGCTGGACATGGTGGCGGGCACCTATAATCCCAGAGTACTGGGATTATACTGGGAATACTCCTGGGAATACTCAGGAGGCTGAGGCAGGGAGAATCACTTGAACCCAGGAGGCAGAGGTTGCAGTGAGCCGAGATCATGTCACTGCACTCCAGCCTGGGTGACACAGCAAGACTGCATCTCAAAAAAAAAAAAAAAAGAAAGAAAGAAAAGCAAATCTTTTTTTTTTTTTTTTTTTTTTTTAATTTTAATTTCTGGGGCACATTTGCAGATCTTGCAGGATTGTTACACGGTAATACACGTGCCATGTTGGTTTGCTGCCTCCATCCCCCCTCACCTATATTAGGTATTTCAAGAAAGCAAATCTTAAAATGTGATGGCCTTGGCTAGGTGCAGTAGCTCACACCTGTAATCCCAATACTTTGGGAGGCCAAGGTGGGTGGATCACTTCACATCAGGAGTTCAAGACTGGCCTGGCCAACATAGCAAAACTCCATCTCTACTAAAAATACGAAAATTAGCCAGGCATGGTGGCGAGCTCCTGTAATCCCAGCTACTCAGGAGGCTGAGGCAGGGGAATCACTTGAACGCAGGAGGCGGAGGTTGCAATGAGCCGAGATCGCATCACTTGACTCCAGCCTGATGACAGGGAAAGACTCCATCTCAAAAATAAAAGAGTTTACCTGGTGAAGCAGTTGGAGAAGAGTGGTAGGGTTGTGGGTAGCAGCCCTGGAGTGAGCAGAGACAGAGGTGAGAAACAGTATGGGCCATGGAGGGAGCCAACTAATCAAGCTGGAGAAAAAAGAGGGTTCTGGCCACAGGGTCTTAATCTTATAATGGATGGGAGAGGAGCATCGTCGAAGTGCTTTTAATCAGGAGAGTGGTATGATCAGACTTAAGTTTTGTGTTTTGGATAATTATTCTGCCAGCAAGGTTGAGAATAGATCGAGGAAAGCATGAAGGGTGGCCGAGAGACCATTCACGTCTTAGTGAAAGATCTAAGCCCATATCACTTTCCTTTACCCTTCTCTACTTTTAATGTTTGATATAGGATATCTTGGTACAAAGCCAGTGGGCAGATGAACAGGAATGATGAGAAACAGAATCAGAAGTGACACCCTTCAGGGTTAATTTTGATATGACAGCTACTGAAGCATAGCAGAGTCTGTAGGCCTTTGAAAATTATATGCATGCAGTCAGGTGGGTGAGATGGTGAAACCCCATCTCTACTAAAAATACAAAAATTAGCCAGTCTCGGTGGTAGGCACCTTTAATCCCAGCTACTTGGGAGGCTGAGGCAGGAGAATCACTTGAACCTGGGAGGTGGAGGTTGCAGTGAGCCAAGATTGCACTACTGGACTCTAGCCTGGACAATAGGGCAAGACTCCGTCTCAGAAAAAAAAAAAGAAAGAAAGAAAAAAGAAAATTACATACATGCATTTCAGTAGTTTGGATGTGGCCTTTTGCAGAATTACATTGGAGAAAATGAACAAAGAATTACAGGTGACATTTACTGGTGGTCCTGCAGGGCTTCGAGACCTGTCCCAGCCGGCCACTATTTTTCCAGTTTCCTGCTTCCTGGTAAACATCCTCCTGAGATTTCACTAATGAAACAGGGAGGAAGGGAAGCAATGAGCTAAACAGGGAGGAAGGGAAGCAATGAGCTGTGATGGCTTGGTGGGCATCTGACTTGTTGCTCAGAGATCTGGGGAAACAGGGAGCTAAAAAAATTTGCCAAGTCAAGTGCTGTTTTATGTAGAAATGGTAAAACAGGATAGCTTTAAGCCCTGAGACACTAAGGAGACTCCCTGTATAGTAAAAATACTCTTTTTTTTTTTTTTACTTATTTCCCCAATTCTTTGAAGAAAAATTTCCTGCATACCATTCCAAGTAAGTGACTTAGCCAAGAACCCAAAGGTAGTAATTTCTTAAGCATAAGTATAGTCTGTTTTTGTTTTGTCGTGTTTGTTTTTGTTTTGTTTTTTGTTTTTGAGATGGAGTTTCGCTGGAGTGCAATGGTGCAATCTTGGCTCACTGCAACCTCTGCCTCCCAAGTTTAAAGGATTCTCCTGCCTCAACCTCCCAAGTACCTGGCATTACAGGCGCCCGCCACCACACCAAGATAATGTTTGTATTTTTAATAGAGATGGAGGCTGGTCTCAAACTTCCAACCTTAGGTGATCCACTGTGTGCACAACCCCTACATTTATAAAGATACAAAGAGTCAGAAGAGATATACTCATTTTCCTAGTCCCTCTAATAAAAGAAGTAGGTGCCGGGCACAGTGGTTCATGCCTGTAATCCCAGCACTTTGGGAGGCCAAGGCAGGCAGATCACAAGGTCAAGAGATTGACACTATCCTGGCCAACATGGTGAAATCCCATCTCTACTAAAAATACAAAAAATTAGCTGGGCATGGTGGCACACACCTGTAGTCCCAGCTACTCGGGAGGCTGAGGCAGGAGAATCACTTGAACCACAGAGGCAGAGGTTGCAGGGAGCCGAGAGCACGATTCCATCTCAAAAAAATAAAATATAAGAGAACTGCTGAAATGGGCAAAGCATGGGAAGTGCCAGAAGCAAGAGGTTCAAGATACAGGAATAATACAAACTCATGGGAAAGCTGTTTGTTTCTCTATTCTTGCATAACAAACTACGCCAAAACTCAGTGACCTGAATACAGAAACTTGTTATTATCTCTCACAGTTCTGAGGGTTGTCTGGGCTCTGCTGGGTGGTTTTTCTGTTTCACATGATGTTGGCTGGGACTGCAGTCATTTGGAGGTTTGACTGAACTGGTATGTCCAAAATAACTCACATAGCAATAGTTGCTGCTGCCTATTGGCTTGAAGTTATTTGGAGTTACTCAAGTTACTTGGAGTGAAGCTGTTTTTTGGGGTCGAGGTGGAGTCTCACTCTGTTGCCCAGGCTAGAGTGCAGGGGTGCAATCTTGACTTACTGAAGTCTCCCCCTCCCAGGTTCAAGCAATTCTCCTGCCTCAGCCTTCCAAATAGCTGGAATTAGAGGCATGCGCCACCACATCTGGCTAATTTTTGTATTTTTAGTAGAGATGGGGTTTTGCCATGTTGGCCAGGCTGGTCTTGAACTCCTAACCTCAAGTGATCCATTGGCCTCGGTGTCCCAAAGTCCTAGTATTCCAGGCATGAGCCACCGCACCCATCCTGAAGCTGTTGATTGGAATACCTTGTCTTCTACATGTCCTCTCTCATAGCATGACAGAAGGGCTCTGAGGTGGAACTTTCCAAGCATATTTTTTTAAAAGTAGAATCTGCAGATCTCTTAAGGCCTACCTTCGAAAGTTGCAACATTGTCACCTCTGCTGCATTCTGTGCTCAAAGCAAGTCATAAGACAAGTGCAATTCAAGAGGAGGGAAAGGGACTACCTGTGGATGGGAGGCAAAGCGAATAATTTGCAGCTGTCTTTAATCCATCACAGCTGATGGAGGTAGGCATGAAAGGATGAAGAGAGTTTTGACAGCCATAGCTTTCTAAAAGAAGGATATTCTAGAAAAAGAAATAGGAAATCTTCCATTTGATTAGTGGGACGAGTACCTGAAAGGGGCCTGGGAAGATGGAATGGGACCATGTGACAGGGCTTTGAACAGCAATTAGAAAAGCTTAGATCTTACACTAACAGGCTTTTTTTTTTTCTTTGAGACAGAGTTTCACTCTTGTTACCCAGGCTTTTAAAAAACAGTGTAGAAGACCTCTCAGTGATTTTATTATACCTTTCCCTATAAACCCAGTGTTAATAGCTCTGGATTTGGCTTTTCTCTCTAAGTTGTGGGAAGGGATGCTCACTCCTTACATTATTATGAGTGATGCTAAGCGTTTTGAAGGACAGAATCCTAGCAGTGCTGCAGGACTGGCCACAATAGGAATTTAGCAACATGCAGACCTAGCTAGGCTTTTTCTTCTGCCTCAAAGGGCTAGTTACTTAGTCTTGCCCTTGTCTGTTCCCCACAGTAACCCTCCACTGAGTGAAGAGATGTTGCCTCCTGGAGAGTGGATGTGTCACCGGTGCACTGTTCGCCGAAAGGTAATCATGCTGCTTTCTGAAGACTCTGTCCAGAAAGCCTGATCCAGAGCACTGATATGCTAGAGCTAAGACGGCCTGGCCCTGAAGGCATTCTTGTCCCTTCTTCTTGTCTCTTCCAGCCCTGGAATCACCCTACTCTTCCCATGGTGACTGTTTGGAATCCAGTAGGGCCTAAAAATCCAAACATGGGCTGCTGAAATGGGCAGAAGAGGTGTGTTAATTTACTGAGCCATGTTTAGTCACTAGTGACAGGAGTAGTCTTAACTTCTTCTTGACCTCCTAATAAGTTGCCTATATGTGGCATCCTTATCCATGGCTGAAGAAAATGAAGGCTGCTTCTCCAGCTTGATGGAAAAAGGAGTTTTCTCTCACCCCAAGGCAAATAAGTCGCTAGTATCCAGAGAGACTTGGCATACTGATGGAGAGGATTTTTAACCCATTTGTACCCCAAGTTCCTTATCTCTCTTTAGCTTCCCTTCCTTCAGCTTTGATAATTCAGTACTGGCTTCAAGAACATAGTTTATTATTTTCTGCTTTCAGAACTTTTGTGGGTAACAAGAGCCTAAATTCTCCTTTATTAAAAAAAGGAAGTAGGTGTGCTGGCACTCAGATTATGATTGACCCAACCCTCAAATTGTAGGCTATGGATTAGAATTTGTCTGTGCATTGTAATCCACCTCCCTGTGCTCCCCTCACACTCATTATACAACAAGCAACTTTCCTACGTTGTGACCTCACCTCTATTTGCCTGGTCCCCAAATATGATGTCATAATGAATGATGACTTCCTTGGTTGCAGAAACAGGATGAGATGATTCAGATTGTGGTTTGCGTGTAACAGTTTCAGCCTTAAAGAAGGTAAACAAGCAGACATTTTTCAAATACATGCATAGTGTTCATATTAAAAAGCAAGCTAAAGCCAAGGCAACCACCTAACCACAGCTATAGTTAAGTATCTCCATAAAACAGGCTATCTTCCAGCCTCTCCACCTTCCAAGATCCTTTCCTGTGTGTCCCTAATTAGGTCAGAGCAGGGCCAGTTAGAGGCACCTGCCAGCTAAGAGCCCTCTCAGAAACTTGCCATTCAAAAAAGCTGGACCTGAGAAGGTTGCGGGAGCTGAAGGAAAAGAGGTAAAGAGGGTGGAAAAAAGGAAATAACATGATGTTAGTGACCATTATGTGCCAGGTGTTTGGATTATGTTATCCTATTACCTATCCATACAGCCATAGATGGATACCAAATCCTGGCAGTAGATTTCCATTTTAGAAAGGAAGAAGTGGAGGCTCAAATATGTAGATTAACTTTCCTAAAAACTCAAAGGAATTGACACACCCAATATTTGAAACAAAATTTCTCATTCCAAACTTCTATTACCTCTTCATCAGTTTTCTAGAAGCAGAGCTGTGTGTTGGGGATTATAGTATGAGGGCACTTCTCCTGAGATGCCTCTCTGACCTTTCCCACGGACCTCTTTGCCTACCGGTGCCAAATCTGCCTTTCCACCATCACCAGCACTACTCCCCTTTGGCCTCCTGTATTTACACTGAAGTGAATTGCAATCATACATCCTCTGGGCTTCATCAGCCCCTGACATTCAGGTCCTATCATGATTCATAGTGGAAGTGCTAGATCCTACTCCAACTCCAAATTATCTCTTTCATATATATGACCTTTTTTATCTCCCTATACCATATCCCTGAGAGGAAGAGAAGAAAGATTTTTCTGTCTCATTTTACAGATGAAGAAATCCCTGCCCACCGGCCTGAGTCACCACAAGGTCAGAGGGGATCCGTGGCAGAAGTAGGACAAGATCACAGATCCTCCTACCTTAGATCAATATTAAACCTATATTTGACTACTCTATTTGGAGTCCTGGAGGAAAATGTCCTATCAGACATCCAGTCTCACTGAGTACACTTAATCTTTTTCCATTTCCCTACCTTCTGAGAGTGTCATTTATTTTGAGCAAACTTTTTAAAACCATTCAGAAGGTCAGGAGGCTCTAAGGCAAACTATAATGATCTCATTGATTTTCACTATTAGTTTCACTAAATTTATTCTCACTGTGTTTCCTTTTTAGCTCTTTACCCTATATTTTATAGATGTTGTATGTCATATGATAATTATTCCTAACTTTCCACACTTTTTGGTGATTCTCTGATGCAATAGTTTCGTCAGCTCCAGTTCAATTATAGTTGTGTCAATTTTAACAGACGATGTTCCAAGTCACCAGGTAGATGAATGTGATATGCGAAGGACTTTTACAATTTTGGTTAGTGATCTACCAGGACTTTGTAGCATCCATCTCTTTGTTTCATGGTATTTTTCATGATGGGCCCACCTGTTCATTTGCACAGAAACGAGAGCAGAAAAAGGAGCTGGGTCATGTCAATGGACTGGTGGACAAATCTGGCAAACGGACTACATCCCCCATCAGTGACACTGACTTGTTGGACAGATCGGCCAGCAAAACTGAACTAAAGGCCATTGCCCATGCCCGGATCCTGGAAAGGAGAGCCAGCCGGCCTGGCACACCCACATCCAACGCCAGTACAGAGACCCCCACCTCTGAGCAGAATGATGTCGACGAAGACATCATTGACGTGGATGAGGAACCAGTAGCAGCGGAGCCAGACTATGTGCAGCCCCAGCTGAGGCGGCCCTTTGAGCTGCTGATTGCTGCCGCCATGGAGCGGAACCCCACCCAATTTCAGTTGCCCAATGAACTGACTTGTACCACTGCACTACCAGGTCAGCCAAACCATCATCATATCCCTCCCCCACCCAGCTTTCCCAAAGGACCAGCACAAGAGCAGTGCTGCCTATGGAGTCACTGTTCATGTAGCTACTATCTTGGTTCCTGTTCCTGGATCTGCTTGAGGTCTTTGAAGGTCTTAGCCATTACAGAGCTTACTTGGTTATTTCTTTTTTTTGAGATGGAGTCTCACTCTATCACCCAGGCTGGAGTGCAGTGGCATAATTTCAGCTCACTGCAACCTCCACCTCCCATGTTCAAGAGATTCTCCTGCCTGAGCCTCCCAAGTAGCTGAGACTACAGGCAGGAGCCACTGCGCCCGGCTAATTTTTGTATTTTTTTTAGTAGAGATGGGGTTTCACCATGTTTGGCCAGGCTGATCTCAAACCCCTGACCTTGTGATCTGCCCGCCTCAGCCTCCCAAAGTGCTGGGATTACAGGTGTAAGTCACTACGCCCCGCGACTTTGTTTTTCATTTTCTCAGTCTCTGAACTACATTTCTACCCCTCCCCAGAACTATCTTTTTCCTTTTTTAATTTTTTTTAATATTATTTATTTTGAGAAAAAGTCTCACTTTGTCACCCAGGCTGGAGTGCAGTGGTGCGATCTCGGCTCACTGCAACCTCCGCCTCCCAGGTTAAAGCAATTCTCCTGCCTCAGCCTTCCAAGTAGCTGGGACTACAGGCACAAGCCACCACACCTGGCTAATTTTTGTATTTTAGTAGAGACAGGATTTCACCATGTTGGCCAGGCTGGTCTTGAACTCCTGACATCAGGTGATCCGCCCACCTCGGCCTCCCAAAGTGCTGAGCCACCGGTACCCAGTCCCAGAATTATCTTTAAAAAAAAAAAAAAAAAGTTTAATACATTCACATGGTTCAAAAATCAAAAAATATTAAGGGCTGCAATGAAAATTTCCCTTCCATCCCTGTCTGCCATTGCCTGCTTTCCACATTCCTGCTCTTCACAGATAACCACTGGTTGATTCTTGTTTATTCTTCTCAAATTTCTTTGTGCATATAAAAACAAATAAAAATATATGCTGATTAATTTCCCCTTAAATAACATACTAGGTAAACCATTCTATACCTTGCTTTTTTTTTAACTTTAAAATATGTTCTAGAAGTCTTTTCATACTAATATAGATTTCTCTTTTTCTGAGACACAGCCTTGCTCTGTCACCTAGGCTGGAATTGCACGATCTCGGCTCATTGCAACCTTCACCTCTGGGGTTCAAGCAGTTCTCCTGCCTCAGCCTCCCGAGTAGCTGGGATTATAGGCACCTGCCACCACACCTGGCTCATTTCTGTATTTTTAGTAGAAACAGAGTTTCACCATGTTGGCCAGGCTGGTCTCAAACTCCTGCCCTTATGATCCACCCGCCTTGGCTTCCCAAAGTACTGGGATTACAAGCGTGAACCACCACACCCAGCTGCCTCCTCACTCTTTTTAATGGTTGCGTAGTAGTTATTAATGGACATTTTGGTTCCAGATCTTTTGTTACTACTGGTAGTGCTTCAGTGAATAACTTTGTAAATACATCATTGTACACATGTATAGATGTGCGACTGTATCTGTAGGACAGTAGCTGGGTCAAAACTATGCATTTATAGTTTTGATAGATATTGCCAAATTGCCCTCCATTCATTTTTCCTTTTTTTAAGTCCTGGCTTCTTGATATCGTAAAGCTTCTAGGTCTTACTTTTTCTTCTCAGAGAAAGTGAAATTGGTAGGCTTAAAAAGGATGCATATGGAATCAAAGCTACACTGATTTTTTTTTTTTTTTTAGATGGAGTCTTGCTCTGTCACCAGGCTAGAGTGCAGTGTTCAATCTCGGCTTACTACAACCTCCACCTCCTGAGTTCAAGCAATTCTTACGCCTCAGCCTCCTGAGTAGCTGGGACCACAGGCTCATGCCAGCACACCCGGCTAATTTTTTTGTATTTTTAGTAGAGACGGGGTTTCACCATGTTGGCCAGGATGGTCCCGATCTCTTGACCTCGTGATCCGCCTGCCTTGGCCTCCCAAAGTGCAGGGATTACAGGTGTGAGCCACCGCGCCTGGCCAGCTTCTCTGTTCTTTATAAAAATGTGGGCCAGGTGTGGTGGCTCACACCTGTAATTCTTGCTCTTTGAGAGATCAAGACAAGGAGGATCATTTGAGGCCAGGAATTGGAGACCAGTCTGGGTAACATAATGAGACCCCCATCTCTCAAAAAAAGAAAAAAGTTAGCTGAGTTTGGTGCTGCACATCTGTAGTCTAGGCTAATCTGGAGGCTGAGGCTGGAAGGTTGCTTGAGCCCAGTAGTTGAAGGCTGCAGGCCAACTCCACAGAATAGTCCTTGTTGACTATGTGACTTGGACATATATATTTCTTAGGTTGTCAGTATCTAACCTAGCATTTCTGACCATTTTATTTTGCAAAACAGTTAGATGTGGTTCTGTCATAGAGCAGGTGACTTCTGGTTCTGACTTATGTATCAGTCTCTTTTTTTTCTCCCTTCTCATTCCTTCTTCTAACTTAAAATCAACCCCAGGGGCCTCAGAGAGCAATCCATGTCTAGGTCATGGCACATACATAAGATCTGTTTCTGTCACTTAATGTTGTTTCCTTATTTCAGGCTAGGAACTCTGAAGCGAGGGTTAGTTCAGCATCATCACTTTCTTTTCTAGGTTCTAGCAAGAGGAGAAGAAAGGAGGAAACCACAGGGAAAAATGTTAAGAAGACACAGCATGAATTAGATCACAATGGTCTTGTTCCCTTACCGGTCAAAGTCTGCTTCACGTGTAACAGGTATTTTCTTTCATACTAAGGGGCTCTTTCTCATATTTAGCAAATGATACTTTTTCTCTCATCACCTCTACCAGACCATATATGTTAAATGTGAACAACCCATATTCTGATAGTATGAATACACAGAGACTAACTGAATAATGGACTGACGAGAGTCTTGAATGAGTATGTGTTAACAACATTTTCTGAAGAATCACAGTATAGGAGTACTGGGAACTGTGTTTAGGCTGAGCACAGTGGCTCATACCTGTAATCCCAGCACTTTGGGAAGCCAAGGCAGGCAGATTGTTTGAACCTGGGAGTTTGAGACCAGCCTGGGCAACACAGTGAATTTGTGTATCAATTAAAAAAATTTATATTAAAGGAGAAGAAATTTCACAAATTTTTATATTAAAAGAAGAAATTAAAAAAAATTTTTTTTAATGATCCAGGTGTGGTGATACACACCTGTAGTCCCAGCTACTCAGGAAGTTTAAGCAGATTAGCCCTGGAGGCTAGACCGTGATCACGCCACTGCACTCCAGCCTGGTCAACAGAGCGAGACCCTGTATTTTAAATAAATAAATAAAAACTGTATTTATAGACACTAAAACTAGAAGAGTTGCACTTAAACTAAACATTAACTTGAATCACTAAAGATAAGTTTAAAAGTAGTATAAGTATTCATGATAGTGTATGTTGGACTGGATGACTTCCAAAAGCCCCTAGGCTGCCCCAGTTGTAGTCTCTGAGACGCAGGTTTCCTTTAAATAGGATCTCTTTGACAGAAACCAGCTGCTGCAGTTACTAAAGGTGAACCTGCTGGCTTGGGTGTGTTAGAGGACTGTATTATGGTCAGAGCAGGGTAGCCAGAGAAAATAACTATCAAAAAGAAATGTTCCACAGCAAAAGCTATGGGGAAAGGGAACTAGATAGTAGAATGGCAGAACTCTGAGGACAAACTGTGGCTTCGTATATCTCAGGGACCACAGGAGTATTGTAGTTACAAATCGTACTTATCATTTCCTTAGTACCTCTCCCTTGAATCCTGCTTACATTAATACATTACAAAATCGTTTTTCCAGCACACCTCTAATTGTCAGTTCTGCTGAGTTCTTCATGCAGAAGAGAAATATTTTCTTGCTGTGGTTAAGACTCCAGAAAGGTTGCTAGTGATTTTTTTTTTTTTTAATGAGCTAGTCTCTCTTTTACCAGAAGTAGGAAGATCAGAGCACTGTTTTCCCACAGTGAATACTGAGCATTGATCATCCCTGCTCTGACAGCCACTTTAGCTGTACTCCAAATAAACATTCACTTTGCCATAAGACACATTCTTCTTAGAAGAGAGAATAATGGAGAGCCTAATGAGAGCCCCCAAATCCATCCATTGTTCTAATCATGAATGTAACTGAATCACTGGAGGAAGATGTGGGAGGCTGTTGTTAGGATTAAGGAGGGGAGGCTGTTCCACAGGTCAGTGTTAGTTTGAATTTTCCTATCTTGCCACAGAAATGCCCTACATCTCTTTTTTGCAGGAGTTGCCGCGTGGCTCCTCTCATCCAGTGTGACTATTGCCCCCTCCTGTTTCACATGGACTGCCTCGAGCCGCCGCTCACTGCCATGCCCCTGGGCAGATGGATGTGTCCGAATCACATCGAACATGTGGTGGTAAGCACAGCAGTGTCCATTCAGTCCTCAATAGGCATAGCTGGAGCGTGGACTGATAAGAGTAGAAATCATATTAAGGTCAGCTTGCTGCTGCAGTTCACCACATTGTCACAGGTACTGGTTGCTGCAGGCCACCCTACTCAATTCTGATCATTTTGACATATTTCAGCTGTGCTTTTTCTCACACAGTTTTGTTTTGGCTACTCACACAGACTTAATTCACTAGTGCTTGGCTGTTTGTGATTTCTCCTGTAGTGAATTAAGCAGTTGACATTACAGCCCTAAAAGCAGAGTATATTAGATCCAACCTTAAGGAAATAAATCATTGGCTGTCTGGAGTACATGTGTCCCAGGCACCAAATGAGGTTCAGTAAATAAGCTGCTGAAGGCCGGGCGCGGTGGCTCAAGCCTGTAATCCCAGCACTTTGGGAGGCCGAGGCGGGTGGATCATGAGGTCAAGAGATTGAGAACATCCTGGTCAACATGGTGAAACCCCGTCTCTACTAAAAATACAAAAATTAGCTGGGCATGGTGGCGCATGCCTGTAATCCCAGCTACTCAGGAGGCTGAGGCAGGAGAATTGCCTGAACCCAGGAGTCGGAGGTTGCAGTGAGCCGAGATCGTGCCATTGCACTCCAGCCTGGGTAACAAGAGCAAAACTCCGTCTCAAAAAAAAAAAAAGGCTGTTGAATGAATGATGGTGTGAAGGTCCTATTGCTTTATCTTCCAAGAGTCTTGGGTGTATTTTCCAGACTGAAGCTATAACAGAGCCATCACTTGCTATCTCCAAAAGAAGTCTAGGACATCTCTTTATAGGCAGTTAGAATAGTCACTCACAAGTTCAAATGGGGTCAGATTTGAGGAGAAGGATCTCCCTCATAAGAGCAGCCTTCCAAATTAAAAAGCCTACAGCTTAAGACATTGTCTGTCAAATGATGGTAACCATGGAATGACCGTTGGCCTCATGGCAGTGTGCTGCTGCCCCTGCACTGAGAGTAACCTCTGTTAAAGACTTGTACACATGGAAGAGAAGAGTTACTTTGTGTTCTTTTGACTCATGCCACTCAGATTTTTCTAGGAGGAAAATCTAGTCTTGTTTTGCTTCCTTGCTTCTCTCCTAGTGTTGTTTCCTGATGAACCAGAAAAAAAATGACCATAAGTCGTTTACCCAAATATGAATCTTAAAGAGCAGCTTTCTAGCAGTTGAGAAATTCTTAATTGGTTAAATTTTTATTAGCCACTTAAAGATTTTCCCTCATTTATTAATTGGGAAGCTGCCACAACAGGTCATTTCTTCTACCCAGATGTAGAAGAGGAAAAGTGGTGTAATTTCTGTATGCCTTCTGTATATTATCGCAGAAACTCTTCTTTCTTTTCTCCCTTTGGCCTGTAAGAGCAATCCAGTTTTCCCTTCCAGTAGAGGAAGACTGATACAAGATGGGTTAACTTATGTTCCTTGGTACCATGGAGTAGGAATAGAGCAGAGCACACAGAGTTCTGGTTCTGACCCAGTTGTCAGTCAAGCTCCTATGTAGGACACAGTCCTGCTTTTCCTGTGAGAGAGAGACCCTTGCTGGGAAGGGAGTCTGGGTCCCTTAAGGGTCAAAGCATATGTCTCCTCTGAAACCTGTGCTGCTATTAAAGGATTCTGAGAAAGGCTTGTCTGAGCTGGAACAGAGGACTGTCAGAGGCTGAATTTGGAAGGGCCTGTATTGGCTAATTTCTCCTGCCTTCCTTAAGGCCCTCTAGAGAGCCAGAACATATTAGCTCTCTTCTACTGGACTGGACAGGGCTGAGTAGGAACTCTCATCCATGTTCTCTTACTCTGACAGGAGCGCCAACATCCTGGTCCCTAATTGACAGAACCCATGTGCCTGAGGGCTTCTAGTTTTTAAACACAGGAAATGGGGTTAACTGGGACAGGGAGTGCCTTTTGAGGCTCACCACAGGGTTGTGTCTGCTCTGTCCCTAGCTGAACCAGAAGAATATGACGCTGAGTAATCGGTGCCAGGTGTTTGATCGTTTCCAGGACACCATTTCGCAGCATGTCGTCAAAGTGGACTTCCTGAACCGAATCCACAAGAAGCACCCTCCTAACCGTCGTGTGCTCCAGTCGGTCAAAAGAAGAAGCTTGAAGGTAAGTCACAATTAGGTGTAGGCAAGATGGTGGTCTGACTCCCATCACGGGGTAGACAGGGAATCGCTGTCCTAATTTTACAGCCAGGGAAACTGAGGCTCCAGAGTTATGTTTGTGGCATCTAATAAGTAATGAGTGTGACCTTCATTTTAATACTTGGGGATGATAGTCAGGATTATGAGGGCTAAACCTCAAGTTAGCCTTTGAAGTCTACCAGTCTCCAGTTTTCTAAAGGATAAGCACTCTTCAGCCCATCCCACCAAACCCAAATGTGCTCTGTTGTTACTGTTGCCCTTGCCTAACACTCATTCTGTCTGTTCCTGTTAGATGGCCTCTGTCCAAGAGGTAAGGTAAAGGTGGGGGTGATTAAGCAGAAAGAGCCATATGGAAGGTGAAGAGCTAATCCCACCTCAGGAACTTAAATGGAAAATATCTAAAGGAAAGTTAAATCTGTTTTTCCAGACTGCTGTTAATATATTACTGATACTTCAAATTGTATTCCTTCCTTCCTGAATTTGGAAGGGCCTGTATTGGCTAATTTCTCCTGCCTTTATAAATGTTAGGTATTATTACAGCTATGCTGTGATACTGACATTGGCCAAAGTGTGTTTACAGAGATTGACAGAAATATTTACTTCCTTGAAATGTTAGGTATTATTATTACATTGCTATAATAATACCGAACATTTATATGCACTTGACATTAGCCAAAGTGTGTTTACAGAGATTGACAGAAATATTTCCTTCCTTGAAAAGCATCTGGTGGTCGTCAGGATGTTTTAAACCATTCAATCCCCTCATTCAGTTAACTTAGAGGGCCTAACACTATATACCATATATAAACTTGTTTTTCTCTTTTGAAATGATCCCACAGTTATTTCAAAATGAAATGTGCTAACAGAAACCAGCAATTCTCAAGTATGGCCACTTGGTGGCAGCCACACTTTAAAATCAATCACACCAACCCGGCAGTGGCTCAAGCCTATAATCCCAGCACTTTTGGGAGGTTGAGGCAGGTGGGTCACCTGAGATCAGGAGTTCGAGACCAGCCTGGCCAACATTGTGAAACCCCTGTCTCTACCAAAGATACAAAACATTAGCCAGGAGTTGAGGCAGGAGAATTGCTTGAACCTAGGAGGCAGAGGTTGCAATGAGCCAAGACCGTGCCATTGTACTCCAACCTGGACAACAAGAGTGAAACGCCATCTCATAAAAAATAAAAAAAAAAAAAAAAATCACACCACTGCTGTCACCTCTAGTGGGTATCAGCACTTGCAAGATGCTAACTGTTGAAAATTGTATAATAAACTTAACTGGGCAAATATTTATACATCAATAGAAACATAGGTTTTTAAAAACTAGATTCAAATATTTTGAGGATGGGTGATATTAAAGGTGGTATGCCTCATCTCAGTGAAACAGATCTAAAAGTAAAGCAGACTGTGTAATTCACTGTGTAGATTTGGCAGAGAGCATGGCTGCTGAAGTGAACAGGGCAGGAAACCTTGATAAAAAACCTGTCTTTGTATGGTACCCATCCCCCCACCCTTTTTTTCTAGGATGGAGTCTTGCTCTGTCACCCCGGCTAGAGTGCAGTGGCACAATCTTGGCTGACTGCAACCACTGCCTCCCAGGTTCAAGCAATTCTCCTGCCTCAGCCTCCTGTATTTTTAGTGAAGACAGGGTTTCACCATGTTGGTCAGGCCGGTCTTGAACTTCTGACCAGGTGATCCATCCACCTGCCTTGGCCTCCCAAATTGCTGGGATTACAGGCATGAGCCATTGCGCCTGGTCCCCTCTTTTTAAGTATTTCTCTAGTAAGGAAACTCAAAAGGCCGTAACTCAAGCATTTTGTACTTGGACAGCTTGAGAGTGAAGTGAGTACTGTAGCACCATAGAATATTGGTGAAGAACCTCAGCTCTCTCCTGGAACATTAGCCTTTACCGTTGATTATGGAAATTCAGGAAAAATATGCTGAGAACTGTGTATCTTCATTGGGAATTTCTCTTCCACTTAGCCCTTTACTCTTCCCCAGTGGTGGCCTTAGATTAGCCCACTGTTCCATTCCTCCTTCTCCCATTCCTTACAGAAAGCCCTTGGCACCAGGCAAAGCCATCACCAACCCATGGTGATGACTCTCAACTCCATATTCCATTCCTTTCTCCTTATATCCAGATTCATGTCTGCCTGCCCATCCCACATATATCTCAAGATGAACCTGCCTAAGACCAAAAGTCTTCTGCCTCTCCACATCTACTCTTCCTCCTGTATCTCCTATTGCAGTAAATAACAATTATCTCTATTCGGTCCCTCAAACTAAAATTCTGGGAACCATTTTCAGTTCTTCTTCCCTTGTCTTCCATAAAGACTTTGTTACCAAATCTGTTGGTTCTCTGGATGTTCTCCAAATCCACAAAGTGCTAACACATCTCTAAGCCTTACATGCTTCTCCCTCTTCCTTATTTTTCC
The DNA here is from genome assembly GCF_049354715.1 of Callithrix jacchus. Lineage (NCBI taxonomy): Eukaryota > Metazoa > Chordata > Mammalia > Primates > Cebidae > Callithrix > Callithrix jacchus. Next base: position 104,698,332 of record NC_133506.1, read on the forward strand.
TTTATCTTCCTGGAAGATCCTTCTCAACTTCCAAGTGTCAACTCAAATACTGACTTCCTATAAAATCTTCCCCTAGGCCAGGCGCGGTGGCTCACGCCTATAATCCCAGCACTTTGGGAGGCCAAGATGGGTGGATCACCAGGTCAAGAGATCGAGACCATCCTGGTCAACATGGTGAAACCCGTCTCTACTAAAAATACGAAAATTAGCTGGGCATGGTGGCGTGCACCTGTAGTCCCAGCTACTTGGGAGGCTGAGGCAGGAGAATTGCTTGAACCCAGGAGGTAGAGGTCGCAGTGACCCGAGATCATACCATTGCACTCCAGCCTGGGTAACAAGAGCAAAACTCCATCTCAAAAAAAAAAAAAAAAAAATCAGCCAGGCGCGGTGGCTCATGCCTGTAATCCGAGCACTTTGGGAGGCCGAGGCAGGTAGATCACGAGGTCAAGAGATCGAGACCATCCTGGTCAACATGGTGAAACCCCATCTCTACTACACATACAAAAAATTAGCTGGGCATGGTGGCGCGTGCCTGTAATCCCAGCTACTCAGGAGGCTGAGGCAGGAGAATTGCCTGAACCCAGGAGGCGGAGGATGCGGTGAGCTGAGATCACGCCATTGCACTCCAGCCTCGGTAACAAGAGCGAAACTCTGTCTCAAAAAAAAAAAAAAAAAAAATCCCTAATCCCAAATTCCTGTCCCCAAAACTAAAATAAACACTCTTTTTTTTTTTTCCTTTGAGACAGAGTCTCATTCTGTTACCCAGGCTAGAGTGCAATGGCACAATCTTGGTTCACTGTAACTTCTGCCTCCCGAGTTCAAGCAATTCTTCTGCCTCAGCCTCCCGAGTAGCTGGGATAACAGGCGCCCACCACCATGCCTGGCTAATTTTTAGTAGAGACAGGTTTTGTCATGTTAGTCAGGCTGGTCTCAAACTCCTAACCTTAGGTGATCTGCCCACCTCAGCCTCCCAAAGTGCTGGGTTTACAGGTGTGAGCCACTGCACCCAGCTTTCTTTATGCTTTAAATAGCACCTTACACGTGTCTATTCTAGAACCCTTTACCTTATGTTGTAATATTTCTGTGTTTATCTCTCAACTAGACTGTGAGCTCCTTGAGGGAAAGTCTTAAGTTTTATTCATCTCTGGATATCTAGAACTTGAAAAAGTGCCCAGACACAGGAGGTGCTCAATAAATGTTGGTTGAATGTATGAATGACTCTTTGCTTGTGTGGCTCTTTCATTCTTACATGGTGTGTGATTCAGAGTGTGTCTTCTGTCTTTGTTGCACAGAGGTGTTTAGTTGTTTCATGAGTCGTGAATGAATGGATGAAGGAAACTAACATTGACTGAGTGCTTATCATAAGCCAGGCATCATGTCAAGCATTTTTCTCTCTCAGTGACTGCTCATTCACCTCCCAAACTTGACACTGAGCAATAGGAACCCAGAGTACTACTCTGAAACCCTGTCCAGTACCCATTTTACACCTTTCAGGCTGAAGCAGAGGACAGCACATGGTGGTTTCTATGTTTTGCAGGCCTTAGACCTTGATGAAGAAAAGTGGAGGCCCCACCTGCTATATTTCCATTTCTGAGCCTCCTTTTCCTTAGTGGACCCCAGAGTGGATGGTCCCTTGGGCACCAGCACCACAGACAGAACAGCACACCAGGGCAGAATCAACTGGACATGTTGGAACTATCTCCCTCTCCTTCTTCCTTCTGTCTATCCTGAACAGGTTCCTGATGCTATAAAATCTCAGTACCAGTTTCCACCCCCTCTCATTGCACCCGCGGCCATTCGGGACGGGGAGCTGATCTGCAATGGGATCCCTGAGGAATCACAGATGCACCTTTTGAACTCTGAGCACTTAGCCACCCAAGCAGAGCAGCAAGAGGTGAGTGAAGGCAGGGCTGGGATTCCAAATTCAGTCTTCCATGTCACCACAGCTGTTATCTAAAGTAGCCTCAGTCATTCTCATTCCTGTCCCCACCTACCCTCATCCTAACCCCTCAATAGTTGAGTATTCCAGAGGGAACTTCTGGCTCAAATCACAAAGGCAAGTAGGAGATCTACAAAGTCAACCACTCTGCTTCTCTGCATCATTCCCCCAGTGCACCGAAATCTATACCCTAGAAAGAGATGAGTAGACCCATAGAGAGGTTAAGTGATAGTGCTGGATATTGGTCACAAGGTAAGCCTTAAAGGCAGAGCCAAAATGAGGATCCCAAGCTCTGTTGGCCAGAGGGAATGTTGCCTGCTGAGTGTACCCACAAGTCTTGCTTGGGAATGGAAATGGAATTCTATCAGGAATCAAGCACACCCTTTGTGAGCATTTGCAATGGGACCTCGGAAACTGCTTGTCAGCTCTGCTGCAGCTCTGGCCACTGTGGCGGGAAGGACCAGCACTTCTCAGGCCTCTCACCCTCCTCTCCTCTCCTCTCCTTCCATTGCAGTGGCTCTGTAGTGTTGTTGCGCTCCAGTGCAGCATATTGAAACATTTATCTGCTAAGCAGATGCCTTCGCATTGGGACTCTGAACAGACAGAGAAGGCTGATATTAAGCCTGTTATTGTGACTGACAGCTCAATCACCACCTCCCTGCAAACAGCTGACAAGACACCTACACCTTCCCACTACCCCTTGTCCTGCCCCTCAGGGATTAGCACCCAGAATTCCCTGAGCTGCTCTCCACCCCTCCAGCCCTCAGCCCTAGAGGACATCGGCTGCAGTTCTTGTGCGGAAAAATCCAAGAAAGCCCCTTGCGGGACTGCCAACGGGCCAGTGAACACAGAGGTGAAAGCCAATGGCCCACACCTCTACAGCAGCCCTACTGATTCCACGGACCCCCGGCGACTTCCAGGCGCCAACACCCCCCTACCAGGCCTCTCATACCGGCAAGGCTGGCCCCGGCCCCTCACGCCACCAGCAGCTGGGGGCCTTCAGAACCACACCGTCGGCATCATTGTGAAGACAGAGAATACCACTGGCCCCAGCTCTTGCCCCCAGAGGAGTTTGGTTCCTGTCCCAAGCCTGCCCCCTTCCATTCCCAGCTCTTGTGCCAGCATCGAGAACACCAGCACTTTGCAAAGAAAGACTGTCCAATCACAGATAGGACCTCCGTTGACAGATTCAAGGCCACTGGGCTCACCCCCAAATGCCACCCGGGTGCTCACTCCCCCCCAAGCAGCAGATGGTATCTTGGCCACAGCAGCCAACCAACGATTCTGCTCACCAGCGCCATCGTCAGGTGAGTGCTGCTTAACCTTGGGGTGATTTGGAATAATGTTATGCTCTTCCTGGCAAATAAGACAAGATTCCAAAAGCACTTATATCCCTGTGAATACTTCAGAGGACTTTGGCCTCTGTATTGTTTGTGTTACTCCCATTTCCGTAATACAAGAGGAAGCGCATGTTAACTTGTCCCATTTATAGATGGGACTGCTTAGGCTCTGAAAGCTTCAGTGATTTCCTTAAAATGACCTACTGAGTCAGCAACAGGATTGGAACCACAGCTCAGGTTTCCTGACTCCATCCTGTACCTTCCAGGCCTATGCCCTCACCTGTTTTGTTCTGTCACCTCAAGGCAGGGTGCTCTCTGGAATTACTGTGATTAACCTGAGGTTCTGGGTGATGGCTTCAGTATTGTCAGATCCACACAAAAGAATGGATTCATGCCTGATGTATAGTCTCAGGAACAGTTCATGTGAGGAACTTCCACGTCAGGAAGCAGGGATAGATAGTAGCACTGTCTTTCAGAGCTATAGAGTGGGATGCCTACAGGGGTTTGTCTATCCCAGAAGCTTGCTCTCGGGCCACCGGCCAAAGGGCGGTCCTTTAGGTCTGTATTTGGCCTAATGTGGACCTCTCAGCTGTCCCCAGTCAGCACTCAGGACCTCAAGGTTGCTGACCCCGGCATCTGAACCAGGTTTCAGATGCTGCCGGAACCCCCTGTGGTCTCTCCCGTCTGAACTGAAGCTGGCCTCCTAGTCAGCTGGGAGTCTCGGTAACCAGGTGACTGCGATTTCTCTGCATGGGGGCCCCTGGTCCCAGGATGGCCCCACTTCCAGGCTGTTTTCCTATCTCTCTTTATCACTTAATACCAGCATGAGTAGATTTTCCATGCTGTGAGTCATATTTCAGTAGGCAGGAATTACAAGGGCAGGCACCACTTACTTAAGAGCAGAGGCAGCAGGGAGGTGGTCATGGCCCGAAGAATGAAGCTGCCCCACTACTTTCCCCAGAGCAGTGGATTTCAATGGTTCTCAGTGCTCTGAGACTCCTGCGTGCCCGGGTATATTTGTCGTTCCATCTGCCCTTCCTCACCACACGTTTTTAGCTCTACGAGTTCCAGAACCTATGGGTTGAGAATCAAGAAGGGAACATCACCTTGGGTCCGAAATCCAGACCTGTCTCAGCAGTGGGGGATTGGACCGGTGGGTTTCCCTCAGGCAACGTAAGTAACAGTCTTCCTGCTCCGTCCCCAGATGGCAAGGTCAGCCCCGGCACGTTATCCATAGGAAGCGCTTTAACCGTACCCTCTTTCCCAGCCAACTCTACTGCCATGGTGGACCTCACCAACTCACTTCGAGCATTTATGGATGTCAATGGAGGTGAGTGAGTGAGCAGCTGCTATTCCAACAGTTGCTATGTTGAAGGTGCTTTCCTAGATATCATTCAGCTCATTTCAGAAAGGGGGAGAAGGAACACCTGATCCCAAAGGTCTAGGGGAGATGGGAATGAGGAGTATCCTTTTGGATAAGGGAGTGGAGTGAAAAAGAAAGCTCCTTCTACAGCTCTGCCTTCTACATATGCTTATACTCACAATCAGAGATGAAGGGAGGACAGAGCCAAACTGAACCAGTGAGAAAAGAACAAAATCACTTTAGGCAGATCACCTGGATTTGCAGACTAAAACTAGGATCCTCACTCCCAAAGGAGGGACTTCATCTGTGGGAAACCCCCAAAGTCCAGGAGAACAGGGACAGATCTTGATCTCTGTGAACAGAAGGTGGGTAGAAAATTCAGGTCTCGGTTCATATCCGAGTCACGGCACTAAAGGAAAAAAAAAAGAAAATTCAGGTCTCAATATCAGACATCCAGGCCCTCCCCCACAGACAGGAAAGTGGTTTATTCCACTCTGCCTTTCTAGAACCACTTTAATTAAAATCAGTCTATGCAACTACAGGAAGCAGCTGCACAGGCTGCACTGGGGCCCATCTCACTGCAAATGGCAAGTGCAGTGCCCAGCTGCAGATCCCTATACACTCTGTACTAAGTGCTGTTTGAGTAACAGTCACTTGGCTGGATTTTAGAAATGCTGACTATTTGCACTGTGACCCTGATTTGCTTCCACCTCAGCTACTTTTTCATCTTTCTCTTTGGCTATTAGAAATCGAGATTAATATGCTGGACGAGAAGCTGATCAAGTTTCTGGCCTTGCAGAGAATACATCAGCTTTTTCCCTCCCGGGTCCAACCTTCACCGGGCAGTGTCGGGACACATCAGCTGGCTTCTGGAGGGCACCACACAGAAGGTGCGCATGTACACACCTGTCACCACATCATCAGCTCTCCCCTCTACGTGTGCGAATGGTCACCTTGCCTCCGTGGAGAATCTGAGCTTCCAGTATTTCAAACCTCCTTGTGTGTTTTTCAAGGGTTTAATAAAGCACCATGGTTTTTTTCTCAAGAGAGCAGGAACAAGATGGCAACTCAGCTTTCTGATCAGACTTGGGGAAGTGTGCATATAAGTCCACTTCAAGACACAGCAAAGCAGCTACCAGTACCTTTGGGTATATGTAGTGTATTTTTTGCTCACTTGCTTTCAAATATTTGAATTAGAAGGGCTTCCCGACTGAGTGCAGTGGCTCACACCTGTAATCCCAGCACTTTGGGAGGCTGAAGCAGGAAGATCACTTGAGCCCAGGAGTTGGAGACCAGCCTGGGAAACCAGTGAGATCCTATCTCTACAAATAATTTAAAACTTAGCCAGGCATGCTGGCATGTACCTGTAGTCCCAGCTGCTTAGGAGGCTAAGGTGGGAGGGTTGCTTGAGCCTGGGAGGTCAAGGCTCCAATGAGCTATGATTGCACCACTGCACTCCAGCCTGGGCAACAGAGCAAGACCCTGTCTCAAAATCAATAAAATTTTAAAAAGAAGGGCTTCCCAGGAAGGAACTTTTCAAGTTCAAGGTGAGAAACAGATTAACAGTAGGCCAGCCTTCTGGAAATTTTCCCCAAGTGGTTAACTCTGTTTCAGATATATCTAAGTGTTGGCCATTAAGAGCCTTGCTGCTTCAAAGTGTGGTTCCCAGACCAGCAGCAGTAGCAGCCCCTGAGAACTTGTTAGAAATGCAGAGTTCAATGCACTGATTCTTCGCTTATTTTTAAAGAAAGCAAAGAAATGCAAGCTAAGGCCCCTCCTCAGACCTATTGAATCAGAATCTGCATTTCAGCAAGATCTGTAGGCAATTAATATGCACATTAAAGTTTGAGAAACACTGGTCCATGCCTTGTTTTTCCATGTTCTCCCTATAGTACCAGTTGGAATATCCCAGATAAGCCAACCAGGAGCCCAGGAATTTAGAGTACTGTCATCTCTGACTTCTCTGACCGTCTTCAAAGATGGTCCTCTATACCCCATGTTGGAAATGCTGTGGGTGGGGAGAGAAAGCCTTACCCAAAAGCAGCTCAGTGTTGGATGTGAGTTTGGAAAGATGAGTCATCCAGTGGGATTTTCTCCAGGCCATGAGCCAAAGGTCCAGATTTTGTTGGTTTATGTTTGGATCACAGGATCTGAGTTTCTGAATGATCCTATTCCTATGTTTGTCTTGTAGTGCAAAGAAAGGAGGTACAGGCCCGAGCTGTGTTCTACCCCCTCTTAGGGTTGGGAGGAGCTGTGAACATGTGCTATCGAACCCTCTACATCGGGACAGGTGAGCCAGCTAGGAAGCTGGGAGAGACACTGAATCTGTTCAGCCCTAAAGACTGACACCCTTACCCACAGAAGCTAGAAAGGGGTGAGGAAGCCCTTTCCAGAGTTGACTGCTTTAAACCAGTGGATGGCCAGACAAGAGAAACTAAGAATAGAGACAATCAGCCAGTCACGGTGTCTCGGGCCCATAATCCCAGCACTTTGAGAGGACAAGGCAGGAGGATCATTTGAGCCCAGGACTTCGAGACCAGCCTGGGCAACATGGTGAAACCCCATTTCAACCAAAAACAAATAGAAAAAATAGCTGGGCACATGCCTATAGTCCCAGCTACTCTGGAGGCTGAGGTGGGAAGGTCACCTGAGTGAGAGAGTGAGGCAGTGATCCTGTTTGTGTTGCTGCACTCCGGCCTGGGCAACAGAGTGAGACCCTGCCTCAAAAATAAAAGAGACAATCCGTTCCTTGTCTTCCCTTGCTCAGGCCCTTTGCTTTGCCTTTGCCCAGTATGGCATCAGCAGAGATGAAAGCTCAGACTACTGCCCTTGGAGGCATTTTAAACACTGCAGGGAAGAACCCAAGGAGAAGGCAGATGCTTTGTCCCTGGTCTTTGAGAGTGATAGGCTCACACATACCCAATCTTCAGTTCGCCCTGTATCTGTTTTTTTGTTGTTGTTTTCCACAGAAGTCCTAGAGACAGCTGTATATCTGGTACAGAAGGACAGACAGATTAGTCCTTACCCTAGAAACTTCCTTTTTTTTTTTTTTAAGGTGATACGATTTTCTAGGCCCTGCATCCCCATGTTGTATTCTCATAAAAATATCCCATCCTCTTCAGTAGCTCACTGTTCCTGTCTGGGTTAAGCAGCCACATGTTCTAAAGCAGATCAGTTGGCAGGGACAGCTGTTCTTTATCAGGTGCTTGGAAAATACATCAGTTTTTGTTCAAAAATAAAAGGGGAGGGCCCTGATTTCACTCCTGAAGTCTCTACTAGTGCCAACCCAGAAACTAACTCCCTCCCTCTCTTACCTCCGCCACACATGCACCTTACAATCTGTTCTCTGCCTTCCTTTTCCTCTACTCCTGCCACCTTGCAGGAGCTGACATGGATGTGTGCCTTACAAACTATGGTCACTGTAACTACGTGTCCGGGAAGCATGCCTGCATATTCTACGATGAGGTGAGGGGTGGAGATGGGATGGGAGGGAGCTTTCCCAACCTGAGGCCTCTTCCAGGCACTAGGTTTTTGTTCAGTGCCCTGAGGGGAGGGAAAAGGGCTTGGAGGGTCCTCTCCTCTTCCCTCCCTGTCATTCCTGGAGGAGGAGATCCTTGGTGTGAAACCATTCTACCAAGGCTACCTGCTTCCCAGGTGCAGAGCCACTATTTTTCCTGAGGTTAGTCACAGGCACAACAGAGGGAGCCTACCCTAAAGCAGGGGAGGGGACCAGCGTAGAAGGAAGCCAAGCCCTGTGGGTGTGTCACTGTGAATTTCATTATCATCAGGGACCAATGAATATCATACAAGAGGAGCCAGTGCTGAGAGGGCAGAGTGAAGGAGCAGTGGGAGAGTAGGGAGTGTAGAATGCCAGAAGGAAGGCTTCCCTGAGGAGGTGTCTTCAGTCCTATTCTGAAAGGACAGGGGCCATGACTGGGGAGATAAGTAAGGTCTCACTAGGTAGAGTAGCACAGCCTTCTCCATACGTCCTCTCTCCCCTTAGCCCCAGGCCCCACACAGCAGACCACACATCTTATCTCCCCTCCTCCTCCTCAGAATACCAAACATTATGAGCTGTTAAACTACAGTGAGCATGGGACAACGGTGGACAATGTGCTGTATTCATGTGACTTCTCCGAGAAGACCCCGCCAACCCCCCCAAGCAGTATTGTTGCCAAAGTGCAGAGTGTCATCAGTAAGTTGGAGCAGAGGTCTGTGGCCACAAAGCTGAGGCCCCAGTCAGGGTGGTTCTGACTTGCTGCCCATGGTCTGTCTCTTGCCTTCCCAGTCCTAATGGCCAAGCTCTCCTTCCTTGTGGGCCCCGGGCAGACCACAGAGAAATAAGTGCTGAGTACCCTCGTGTGTGTACACACCTGTGGGGCCTTCAGACTCCACCAACCCTTTCGGAGCATCCCGTACCCTTAGTCATGTAGCAGTTGGAATGGGGAGATGCAGGATCCCAACCTTGGCAAACAGTCCAGATGGGTTGGCTGCTCACCGTTCCTCTTCTGTGACCATCCCCCTTTTTCTCAGGGCGCCGCCGGCACCAGAAACAGGATGAAGAGCCAAGTGAGGAGGCAGCCATAATGAGTTCCCAGGCCCAGGGGCCGCAGCGGAGACCCTGCAATTGCAAAGCCAGCAGCTCGAGCTTGATTGGGGGCAGTGGGGCCGGCTGGGAGGGCACGGCCTTACTGCACCATGGCAGCTACATCAAGCTGGGCTGCCTGCAGTTTGTCTTCAGCATCACTGAGTTTGCGACCAAACAGCCCAAAGGGGATGCCAGCCTGCTGCAGGATGGGGTCTTGGCCGAGAAGCTCTCTCTCAAGCCCCACCAGGGCCCTGTGCTGCGCTCCAACTCTGTTCCCTAGGACTGGCGGCTGCCCCGCCACTGGCCTGTACACCCAAGACTCCTGCAATGCAAAAATGTACACAAATCAAGCCCGGGTGTTTTCTATACTCTACCAGAAACCCTTCAACCACAATCTTTGCATGAAATGAAGAAAACCTTTTGACTGTTTTTTAAAAATCCTTTTTCTTTTCTCAAGTTCTAGGGGGCATTTGCACATATATTTGTACTCAACATTTCGTGGGAAAGCGGCAGACCCGAGCTGAGGAACAGCGTGGGCAGGGAGGGAAAGACCCATGGTCTGGACACTTCCTCCAACACAAAATCCTTCCCCACCCACCTCCTGCTCCCTCCCCCTCGCCCGCCGTTGTAAAATAATCAGAAACTTGTTCTATTTTGTGGCAGTGACAATAGTTTTATATTAAAAGAAATACAGTTTTCATACAGCAAAATCTATACAATATCATTGTTTTATTTAATATAAAGATCGCTACCCACTTTCCTTCCATGGTTCCCATCCTCCAAGTTATTTTTTCCCCTTCTGCAGCGGTTGCACTACAGGTAGCTACTGTGTATTATGGACAAATGAGAAATGAATTCTTTTTCTGGCTGTCCATCTATTTTATTTCAAATAAGGAAAAGTGTATTTGGATTTTGTGTAAATACATCTAGTGATGACATTTTTTCAATGTTTTTAAAAACCGTGTACAGTACTACATGTGGTAGAGCGTTTTCTCAAATTGTCTATTGTAGCAAAAATGTTTTTGTCGTAAACCTGTTTCGTCTCCTTTTTTTGTTCTCTTGCCACTTCTCTCCTCTTCCTCCTGCCCCTGATACCCTCCTCTCCTCCCACCCCCACAACTAGTACCAATGTACATAGTAATTGTAATGTTTTAGACTTTACAGAAACTTTCCTGTATTCTGTATATAAAAAACAAAAATAATTCAAATTATGTTTTCTGACTGTCTGTCCTACCTGTCATCACCCTTAGAGGAGACCCTCCCTTAGATCTGGGTCCAGCAGGTGAGGGACCTTTTGGACGGGTCTCATTTCCATAGCGAAGTTTGGGAGGGGAGATGTTGGAGAAAAGCAGGTCAGGGTGGGTGTAGGACAATGGAAGGACATGGGTGCATCTGCTGGCCGGGGGACTTTTTCCAGAGAACCCTGACTGATAGTAGAATCCAGTCTTGACCCACTTCCAGTCATGTGATTCGCAGTCACACCTCTCTACAACTGCTATTCCTCATCAGAAAACGAGTCTGCTGCATTAACTTAATTATCAAGTCCCGGGATGCTCATTAAACCAAATACCGTGCTTTCGTCCCAGATCTTAGGAACTTTCTCCAGGAAATTTTCCTGAAGAGAGCACCTTTGTGTACATTCCAGCAGTGTCTGTGTAGATGCACCTGCTTGCATATCAGGATTTTGCCTTAGGGATAGAGAATGAATATTCTATCCCCAGCCTCATCCTCAGCATCTACAGTGGAAACCATCCACGATGCAGCTAAACAGGAAACTAGCCCTGGAATCCTGAAGTCTGTTCCTGACTCTAATCTGCCCATCTAGGCTTCATCACTCTAATCCCCCTGCCTTGATGGGCTTCTTGAAACCCCTAAGGGCAGAAACTTGTATTTCTTCTGCTCAGAATTTCTAGGGCTAACTACACTGCTGAGCATACTATAAGTGCCAAATACTAGGCACTTACGAATTTCTCAGGCAATGGCCTTCTGGTCTGGAATGCGCTTACCCATTTGTCCCTAGCCGGCCCCATCCTTCTTGCCATCATTGTCACTTATAAGTGAGTGATGGAGCTTCTCTGCCTATCTCTATCACCTGTGAGGACCATTACAAAGGAAAATTTCCTGAAAGGCAATAATAGATTTTACTCTCTATCTCTTCTTGCTTTCCTTTCAGCCATGGAGGGGATTAGTGGGACTGAGGTAGGGAAGACAGATGGGGAATGAAGGAGTGAATTCTGACACCCCTTAACTGCCTGTGCCACCTTGAACAGTGTCCCCTCTAGCCTGTGTGGGGAGAACAGGGAAGAATCCTAGAAGCTGGGGGCTGGATGTGAAGATAAAAAAATTGAAGGATTTGGCCAAGCACAGAGGCTCACACCTGTAATGCCAGCCCTTTCAGAGGCTGAATCAGGTGGATCACTGAAGGTCAGAACTTCGAGACCAACCTGGCCAACATGGTGAAGACCCGTCTCTACTAAAATACAAAATTAGCCAGGCACGGTGGCACACACCTGTAATCCCAGCTACTCTGGAGCCTGAGGCAGGAAAATTGCTTGAACCAGGAAGTGGAGGTTGCAGTGAGCTGAGATCATGCCATTGCACTCCAGCCTGGGTGACAGAACAAGACTCTGTCTCAGAAAAAAAAAAAAAAAAAGCCAGGGCCAGGCACGGTGGCTCACACCTGCAATCCCAGCACTTTGGGAGGCCGAGGCCGGTAGATCACCTGAGGTCAGGGGTTCGAGACCAGCCTGACCAACATGGAGAAATCCCATCTTTACTAAAAATAACAAAATTAGCCAGGCATGGTGGCACATGCCTGTAATCCCAGCTATTTGGGAGGTTGAGGCAGGAGAATCGCTTGAACCTGGGAGGCAGATGTTTCAGTGAGGTGAGACCGCACCATTGCACTCTAGCCTGAGCAACAGTGTGAGACTCTGTCTCAGAAAAGAAAGAAAGAAGAAAGAGGAAAGAGAGAGGAAGGAAGGAGGGAGGGAGGGAAGAAAGGAAGGAAAGAAGAAAGGAAGGAAGGAAGGAGGAAAGGAAGGACGAGAAAGGAAGGGATTTGTTCCTAGAGGAAAAAGCATCTAGGACTAGACTCAAAGACATAGGTGTATTCATGCACACACCTTCAGAAGGAAAAGACTGACTTCAAAAGGAAAGGACTGTGCTACATACACCTAGAGTAAACATATGGAGATATTCGAGCACACGCGTTTACAGAGACTACAGATGCAGGCACATACCTGCACGGACTCTGCCTGAAGGCACACAAATACTGACAAGGTGCTTACATGGGCTCACACACAGGATCCAGAGGCAAGCACACAACCCGAAGGGTGATCCTAGGGCCCTTGGGCACATACACATCTAGAGTTCATTCACACACAAGCGTTGCAGATGCATGCACATACCTAGCGTGCACTCCCAGGGTGCCCGTGGACACACGCACCTAAGAGTTCATACAGGCACACACCTAGGGGGCGCTCCCAGGGCCCAAGTGCACACACGCACCTCAAAGGTGTCCACAAAGGCACACGCCCCCAGGACGCCGACGCACGCCTAGGGGGCGCTCGCAGGGCCGGCGCACACCCGCACGCACACACACCCCTGCCCAGCCTCCTGCCCGCCTCCGCCTTCGGAGGCTGACTAGCCCCGGCGCCGTTCCAGGCCTGTGTCGGGCGTATCGGCAGCCGCTTGGCGGCAATCCAGGGCGGCGCGGGGCCTGGGCGGGAACCGGGAGGCGCGGCTGGCATGGAGGCGCTGCTGCTGGGCGCGGGGTTGCTACTGGGCGCTTACGTGCTTGTCTACTACAACCTGGTGAAGGCCCCGCCGTGCGGCGGCATAGGCAATTTGCGGGGCCGCACGGCAGTGGTCACGGGTGAGTGCGGAGGCGGGTGAGTGTGAGCCAGCGGGCGCGCGGAGAGTACGCCGGGCCGGCGGGAGCAGCGGCCCTCCAGGCTCAGCTCAGCTCTGCTTTCTCCCGCGGTCCGCAGGCGCCAACAGCGGCATCGGGAAGATGACGGCCCTGGAGCTGGCCCGCCGGGGAGCACGCGTGGTGCTGGCCTGCCGCAGCCGGGAGCGCGGGGAGGCTGCTGCCTTCGACCTCCGCCAGGTGAGGGGCGGCGGGGGCGCGTGGGACTGTGAGCCGAGAACCCGCCGGGACACAGACAAGCCAGCAAAGCGGCTGCGGAGGATCCGGGTCCGGGAAGGAGAATGCGGCGCGGGCGGCTCAGCGCGAAGAGGGGGTGCACGGAGCGCTGAGGTCACCCAAGGAAGGCGCACCAGAGCCGAGTCGGGGGAGGGCTTCCTGAAGGCCGTAATTGCAGTTCTGAGACGTTTAACGTTCAGTAGGATTTGAGTTAATGAAGATTAGTAGGGAAGGGAACAGCAGAGGGCACAGCATAAGCAAAGGCCCTGAGGCAAGAAAGCTTGACTGATCTGAGAATCTGAGAAAAAGATTAAATGTGGCTAGAGCACAAAGTATGGGGAAGATGGGCAAATGACAGGGCTGGAGCCATTCTAGAGCCTGTTGAGAAGCTTGGAATTTATTGATGGGGCAGCAGAGACCAGCGGACAGTAGGTCTCATGAACAGCCCTCAGTAGGCTCAGGACTGGCAGAATAGCCTTTGAAACGAACCCCTTTGTGGCTGCCTGGAGCCTGGAGTGGAGGGGGAAGAACAGGTGAAAGAAGACCAGTGAGAAGTCTCTTAGAGATTTTAGGGTAAATGGTAATGGGGAAAGTGGATGATAATAATAATAGCAAATACCTACCCAGTGCTGCTGGAGTGTATTTTACTCATGTTAACTCCTTTCATCCTCACAACAGCTCGGTGAGATTGGTACTGTTATTATTATTCCCTTTATGCAGTGAGAGAACTGAGGCCCAGAGAGATTAAGTATCTTGCCCAAGGTCACACTCTAGTAAAAGACTAGGTCAGGATTTGAATCCACACGCTTATCTATGACACTGTAAGACACAGGGGCAGATTTTTGTAAACAGTAGGAGATGGACTCTCAGAATTTGGTGCCTGGGGAGAGGGAAGAGGAGAGAGGTGCCTGGTGACAAGCCCAGCCCTTGCCGCTCCACAGGAGAGTGGGAACAATGAGGTCATCTTCATGGCCTTGGACTTGGCCAGTCTGGCCTCCGTGCGGGCCTTTGCCACTGCCTTCCTGAGTTCTGAGCCACGGTTGGACATCCTCATCCACAATGCCGGTGAGGGGCAGCAGGCCCTGCAGGGGGGTGGTGGGTGGCCAGGGGCAGTTGCCCCCTCCAGTGGGGCCCTGCTGGGGCCAGTGGACACATGGGAAGGATGCCCCCTATTCCAATCTCACAGATAGGGATGCCAAGGCTGCATAGCTCCTTCTAGAGCAGCCGCTCACACCTGGCCTCTGCCCCAGGGATCAGTTCCTGTGGCCGGACCCGCGAGGCATTTAACCTGCTGCTTCGGGTGAACCACATCGGTCCCTTTCTGCTGACACATCTGCTGCTGCCTCGCCTGAAGGCATGTACCCCTAGCCGAGTGGTGGTGGTGGCTTCAGCTGCCCACCGGCGAGGACGCCTCGACTTCAAACGCCTGGACCGCCCAGTGGTGGGCTGGCGGCAGGAGCTGCGGGCATATGCTGACAGTAAGCTGGCTAATGTACTGTTTGCCCGGGAGCTTGCCACCCAGCTTGAGGGCACTGGCGTCACCTGCTATGCAGCCCACCCAGGTGAGGTCTGGTTCTTTGACTCCTGATTCCCCTCTCCCTTCTTTGCCCCATCCTGTGCCCGCCCCCACACCATTTCCACCTCCCTGCCCCCCAGCCCTCATTGAGTCACAGAATCTCAGGGCAGGAAGGAAGCATGGTCCAAGGAGAGACCTGTTCCTTGCTGATCTTGGAAGCAGGCTCTACTGGTTTAGGTTCTTCTCACACCATAAGCCTAGGTGCTGAGCCCTGGGGCAGGGGTGGTAATGGCCATGAATAAGACCTGGATTCCCACCCCCAGGAGCCATCTGCACTGACTGAACTGACTATAATATGATGATGATGATAGCTAATAATTATTCATTCATCCAAGAAGCATTTACTGAGTACCTACTATGTATCAGGCATTATTTGCAGTGCTGAGGATATAGCAGTGAACAAAACAAAGACCCTGCCCTCATAGAGTTTGCATTCTAGTTTGGAGGAGAGGGAGACAGCCTATAAATAAATATATATACTATGAGGAGTAGTGATAGAGCGCTGTAAGGAAAGAGGAAGCACGGCAAGTGGCAAATGGAATGGGAATATGGAGTGGCAGTCAAGGAAGACATATATCCATAAAGGCAACATTTGAACAGAGGCCTAAAAGATACTGAGATGCCCAAAAAGAGAGAGAAAGGCGCAAAAATAAGTGCAAAGGGGCCAGACGTGGTGGCTCATGCCTGTAATCTCAGCATTTTGGGAGCCCGAGGCTGGCGGATCACTTAAGGTCAGGAGTTCAAGACCAGCCTGGCCAACATGGTGAAACCGTCTCTAATAAAAATACAAACAATTAGCTGGGCATAGTGGTGGGTGCCTCGAATCCCAGCTACTCAGGAGGCCGAGGCAGGAGAATTGCTTGAACCCAGGAGGTGGAGGTTGCAGTGAGCCGAGATCATGTCGATGCACTCCAGCCTGGACGGCAGAACGAGACTCTGTCTCTAAAAAAAAAAGTAAGTGCAAAGGCCCTCAGGCAGAAGTTCCTGGTGTGCTTGAGAAAGGCTAGTGTGGAGAGAATAGCAAGAGGTGAAGTCAAAGAGAAGCACCAGGTCCTGTAGGGTTTGGAGGGAGGTCCACTGTAGGCATTCTGGCTTTTACTCTTGAGTGAGATAATTGGAGATCCAGAGGTAGGCTTTGTCTTATGGAAGAGGTTCTACCAGGATAACAATATCTGCCATATTCATATTACCATACCACATTTTAGATAGTCACTGCCTAAGGCTTATTAGTAATTATAATAGTGACGATCACAATTAACCTTTATTAACCCTTTATTATACTCCATATCCCTAATGTCCAAAACAGTGGCTGGTATACTGCAAGTACTTAGTAAATGCTGCTTAAACAAGGGACAGGACTTGAGCTAGAAGAAAAGGTGGAGAGAGACTGAGAATTTTTTCAGGCATGGGACACAGCATGAACAAAATCTGGGATATGGGGTGTACAAGTAGTTTGGATGGAAGGGAAGAGGCTTCATGCAGGAAATGAGTGAAGTCATCTTGCAGAAGCCCTGAATACCTGGTAAATACTACCCTGGTTTCCACTGAATCAGATTCTCTCCCTGGTCTCCTAGCTCTGTCCCAACTCTTTTTTTTTTTTTAAAGAGATAGAGTTTCACTGTTGCCCTGACTGGTCCCAAAAAGCTAGGTTCAAGCGATCCTCCTGCTCCTCCTCTCCAGTAGCTGTGACTATAGATGCATAGCACTGCACCTAGTCCAACTCCTTTCCTTCTTCCTGCCTACAGGGCCTGTGAACTCGGAGCTGTTCCTGCGCCATGTTCCGGGATGGCTGCGCCCACTTTTGCTCCCATTGGCTTGGCTGGTGCTCCGGGCACCCAGAGGAGGTGCCCAGACACCCCTGTACTGTGCTCTACAAGAGGGCCTCGAGCCCCTCAGTGGGAGATATTTTGCCAACTGCCATGTGGAAGAGGTGCCTCCAGCTGCCCGAGATGACCAGGCAGCCCATCGGCTATGGGAGGCCAGCAAGAGGCTGGCAGGGCTTGGGCCTATGGAGGATGCTGAACCAGATGAAGACCCCCAGCCTGAGGACTCAGGGGCCCCATCTTCTCTGAGCTCCCCCAACCCTAAGCAGCCCACAGTTTCTGAATCCTACCCTAACCCTCAGAGCTCACCAGATTTGTCTAAGATGACACGCCGAATTCAGGCTAAAGTTGAGCCTAAAACCCAGCTCTGCTAACCCTAAGGCCAGGATGCTTTCCATGGAACTTTATGGCCCTTGAAAACCTCGGATGTGTGCCAGGCCATGCCCTGGACACTGACGGGTTTGTGATCTTGACCTCCATGGTTACTTTCTGGGGTCCCAAGCTATGCCCTGGACATCTTTTTCTGGTTGAAGGAATAATGGGTGATTATTTCTTTCTGAGAGTGACAGTAACCCCAGATGGAGAGATAGGGAGTAATATGCTAGACCCTGTGCTTCTTGGGAATTTGGATTTAGTATTTCCAGGCCCCACCCTCGTTCATTCTAATCAGCTCTGGAGCAGAGGCAGGGAGCTTGCAATGTGATACACTGCCAACATTGAGAATTAGTGAACCGAGCCCTTTGCAACCATCTAGCTAGGTAAATTACCCCCATGTTCTTGAAACGGGATTAGGCGCCCAATCTAAGGGATTCGCCTAAGGTCTCACAGCGAGTAGAAGCAGGGCCTGGGATTTGATCCCAGGGCTTCGAGCTCAGGGCCGACTGCCATAAGATAGGTGCTAGGAAGTGAGTCAAGGCAGGGCAGTTGGTATCGAGGTGCCTCATGGGAGTAAGGGGACTCCTGGGCGGCTGCAGGCAGGCCTGGGGCTATCTGCATCTGGAGCCCCTTAGAATAAAGCGCATTGACCGCCCAGGATGCGCTCGTTCCTGCCTCAATGCGCCGGCCCCGCCCTCCGCCGCCACACTTCCGGCGGGGCTGCGACCACAGAGGGGCGCGGGCGAGCGGGCAGCCGGCCGCTGAGGGTGGCGGGATAGGCTGGGCGCGGCCGGCGCTTCGGACCCGCTACTGCTGTCCGGGTCTCTGTGGTCCTGAGGGCCCTCCGTGCCGCCGGCGCTATGGGCAATTGCCACACAGTGGGGCCCAACGAGGCGCTGGTGGTTTCAGGTGAGGGGGCGGCGAGGGAGGTGGGCGCTGTGGAGGGTGCTCGGTGTGGATGCATGGCTGGGGAGGGCACGGGGAAGACCTGGGCCTGAGTCTACCGCGCCGCACAGGGCGCTGGTCCCCAGGAGAGACCCCCCTGTGCTCATGCTTTCCTTGCTGCGTGAGCTCCCCCTCCCGCTGCGTGTTTTCTAGTGTTTGCTTCTCCTCCCCATCCCCCTCCCTAGGCCGGGCCTCCCCCTCACGGGCTCCACCGTGAGCTTGGGGTTCCCGAACTGAAGTCGCGGGGTTCCGTGAGAGAGGGAGCTGGTGGTTCCGGGAACGCAGAGGTTTGGCTGGATTCCACCGCTCGGGACTGGGACGGGTCGCGCAGCCCTGGAGGGCAGGTGCCTGTAGGGGAGGGGCCCTGAGACATAGGTCCTTTCTCTGGGCACAGTCTGACCCGTTAATTCCGAGCAGGCTGGGGCTTGTTGGGGATTACCGGCATTGCCCGCCCAGGCGACGCGGGTGCGGCCTCTACAGGTTGGGAAACCCGGCTCTGGGCTGTGCAGCTCGGGATTGCAAAATGCTGCAAGCTCCAGAATTTCTGTCAAGGTGGGGCTTGGGGACTGCAGTAATGGAGAAAATGAGTTGCTATTGAGATTTTATATTGGGGTGCTTTGGGAAGCGACTGACACCTTGCAAGCCACCAGATTGTGCAGCTCCTGACTCTCAGGAGCTGGGGGAGGGGGTCCTGGTGCCTGACAGTTTGACGGCCTGGAGCTGGAGGAATTTCTCTTGTCTGTCTTCCCACTATCAGTGCTGAGTTTTTCAGCCTGCGTGCAGATTTGGTAGAAGTGGCTACAGAAGAAATAGAAGGAGGTAGAAGCCCTGAGCCAGGCCTTATAGCTGCCATCCCTTGGAAAGGTATGATAAGTCCACTGGGAATTTTCATTCCAAAACATGGCTTCTGGGTCACTTTGAATCTCAAAATCAATCTAATAAGTACCCTACCCCCCTGAAGACCAGAAGTAGCCTTGGGGACAGGAGGGAGACCCCCAGAGAACACTGAGGCCAGACTTGCCCCTCTATAAGACCTAGACCTGTCTCCCAGTCCCCACCCTTACAGAAGGCTTTTAGAGACCAGAATCTGCACTGCACTTTTGTTTTTCTTGTGGAATTTTCTTCAGGAAACCCAAACTCTGGGCTGAAAAGACAAAAGCTCCAATTCCATCTTTGTGAAAAATCTTGAGACTGAGGGCCAAAAAGTGCCCCAGAGATGGGCTGCTCTGTGCCTTCCAGCTACCGAGAACCTGCTCTTCTGAACAGAAGTCAATGTAGTTAGCTTCAAAGCTATGTTAGGGGTGAAAAGAGGAGGCCATGCTGAGAACTGAGGATGCTGGAGTCAGGGAAGCAGAGAAGGCAGGGGGATAATGCCTGGCGTAATGGTGCCTTGGGATTTGAGATGATCAAGCTGAGATGCAGCTCCCTCTTGGGTGTGGACTCGCAAGAGCAGAGCAACTGCTCCCACCCCTGCTCCCACCTTTCTGCTTTGCTCTTTGGACCTCCATCTAGGTCCAGAGGCATCTCACCCAGCCCAATTTCAGAAGGAGGATGCTAATCATCTCAAAGTCATCTTTTCCATCCTTTCTTAATGTCTAACTCCCTCCTTCAGTTTGTAACATAAAACTTCTTTTCTCTCTACTTTTGAAAATTTTAAAGGGGAATCATTTTCTTTTTTTTTGAGACGGAGTTTCGCTGTTGTTACCCAGACTGGAGTGCAATGGCACAATCTCAGCTCACCGCAACCTCCACCTTCTGGGTTCAAGCAATTCTCCTACCTCAGCCTCCCAAGTAGCTGGGACTACAGGCGCACACCACCATGCCCAGCTAATTTTTGTATTTTTAGTAGAGACGGGGTTTCACCATGTTGACCAGGATGGTCTCGATCTCTTGACCTCATGATCCACCTGCCTCGGACTCCCAAAGTGCTAGGATTATAGGCGTGAGCCACTGCACCTGGCCAATCTTTTTCATTTTTAAAGGGGACTTCTTTTCATGGGTCAGGGTTGGGGGTAAGGTTTGAGAAAGCACAATTTTATTTTCTCTCATCCATTGAAATTTAGTGTTTTCTGTGATTATGAATATTGGCAACAATTCATGATAGTATTAGCAGGCATTTTCCTAACACACTAGTTATTGCTGGTACCTTGAAAATCATTGGCCAGTGCAGTGGCTCGCACCTGTAATGCTAGCACTTTGGGAGGCTGAGGCAGGCGGATCACCTGAGATCAGGAGTTTGAGACTGGCCTGGATAGCATGATAAAAACCTGTTTCTACTAAAAATACAAAAAATTAGCCAGGCATGGTGGCGTGTGCTGGTAATCCCAGCAGCTACTCAGGCAGCTGTGGCAGGAGAATCACTTGAACCCGGGAGGCGGAGGCTGCAATACGCCAAGAGTGTTCCATTGAACTCCAGCTTGGGAAACAAGAGCAAACTCTGTCTCAAAAAAAAAAAAAAAAAAAGGAAACCATTTACACGCCTCTGTATTTTGAAATTAAGCTAGTAATTAAATCTACCACTAGATCTTACTATTTAATGTATTAATAAAGAAGGACATATTACTGTATTACACATTTGGTTGTTTTAAATTTTGATAACTTTCAATATAATTTCTTATGTATTTATTTTATGAATTTATAAATATTCTTGGCCAGACTCATGCCTGTAATTCCAGCAATTTGAGAGCCTGAGGAAAGATGGATCACTTGGAGGCCAGGAATTTGAGACTAGCTTGGGCAACATGGCAAAACTCTGCCTCTACCAAAAAAAAAAAAAAAAATAGCCAGGACTGGTGGCACATATGTGGTCCCAGCTACTCCAGAGGCGGACGTGGGAGTATCGCTTGAGCTCAGGAAGCAGAGGTTGCATTGAGCCAAGATCATACCACTGTACTCCAGCCTGGGCAACAGAGTGTACCCTGTCTCAAAAAATAAATAAATAGATAGATAGATAAACAAATATTCTTGAGGAGGGGTCCTTAGACATTGCTGGATTGCTAAAGGGGTGTGTAGCTCAAAAAAGGCTAAAACCCTCTAGTAGGATATGGACTTTTATTTTTATATTTTTTTCTTTTGAGACACAGTCTTGCTCTGTCACCCAGGCTACTAGAGTGCAGTAGCACAATCACAGGTTGCAGCCTCCACCTCCCAGGCTCAAGCAAGCCTCCCACCTCAGCCTCCCAAGTAGCTGAGACTATAATTGTGCACCACCACACTTAGTTGTTTTTTTTTTTCTCTCTCTTTTAAAACAAGGTCTTGCTCTGTTGCCCAGGCCAGAGTACAGTGATTCAACTTGACTCTGCAATCTCTACCTACCAGGTTCAAGCAATTCTCATGCCTCAGCCTCCCGAGTAGCTGGGATTACAGATGCACGCCACCATGCCCAGCTAAGTTCTATATTTTTAGTAGAGACGGGGCTTCACTGTGTTGGCTAGGCTGCTCTCAAACTCCTGGCCTCAAGTCATCAGCCCACCTCAGGCTCCTGAAGTTCTGGGATTACAGGTGTGAGCCATCATGCCTGGCTGCTAATTTTTAATTTTTTGTAGAAATAGGGTCTCCCTGTGTTGCCTAGGCTGGTCTTAAACTCCTAGGCTCAAGCAGTCCTCCCACCACAGCCTCACAAAATGCTGGAATTACAGGCATGAGCCACCATGCCCAGCCAAGATACAGACTTCTTGACTAGTAGGAAGAAGGTGGGCTGGGCACAGTGGCTCACACCTGTAATCCCAGCACTTTGGGAGACCGAGGTGGGAGAGTAACTTGAGGCCCAGAGTTTGAGACCAGCCTGTGCAACATAGCAAGACCCTGTCTCTACAAAAACAGTTCTTTTTAATTAGGCAGGCGTGGTGGGTGGTGTATGGAAGGCTGAGGCTGGAGAATCACTTGAGCCCATGAGTTCAAGGCTGCAGTGAGCTATGATCACACCACTGCACTCAGCTTAGGTGACAGAGCACAACACTGTCTCAAAAACAAAAGAAGGTGGAGGAGAGCCAGGAAGGGCAGGGGGTGCTCCTGAGAGGACAGAGTGGTGGGCTGTGTCCTTGGGAGGAGCTAAGGGGGTGGAACAGAGGTTATCGTAAGGTATTTTGTGGTTCTTCAGCTTAATTACGGAAAAGGAAAGCAAGTTGGCTTAGAAAGAGTGAGGTACAAGTAGGAGAAACTTCTAGGTCTTGAGATGAGTAAGAGTTAGGGAAGTCAAGGAAGAGGCACCTAACTGGCCTCTTGGGAGGGCTGCTCAGGCTGAGTGACAGAAAGCTGACAGGAAGTTGCCTTTCCGGGAGGATGCTGGTCGGGGCAGGGCAATTTGGCAGTTCCAGCTTCCTGTTGTTTCTACCCCTGGGAACCTGGCCATGTTGCTCTTGGCCAAGGCCCAGCTTGAGCTGTGGCAGCCTGCTCCCCAAGTCAAAGAATAAGTTAAAGGTAAAGGATGGCCTGGGCACGGTGGCTCATGCCTGTAATCCCAGCACTTTGGGAGGCCGAGGAAAGCAGATCACCTGAGTTTAGGAGTTCAAGACCAGCCTGGCCAACATGGCAAAACCCTTGTCTACTGAAAAAAAATTAGCCAGATATGGTGGTGGGTGCCTATAATCCCAGCTACTCAGGAGGCTGAGGCAGGAGAATCGCTTCAACCCTGGAGGTGGAGGTTGCAGTGAGCTGAGTTCGTGCCACCACACTCCAGCCTGGGCAACACAGCGAAACTCCGTCTAAAAAAAAAAAAAAGGGCCAGGCGCAGTGGCTCATGCCTGTAATCCCAGCACTTTGGGAGGTGATGGCAGGTGGATCATGAAATGAAGAGATCGAGACCATCCTGGCCAACATGGTGAAACCCTGTCTCTAAAAATACAAAAATTAGCTGGGCATGGTGGCACATGCCTGTAGTCCCAGCTACTCAGGAGGCTGAGGGAGGAGAATCACTTGAATCCCAGAGGTGGAGGTTGCGGTGAGCTGAGATTGCACTACTGCACTCTAGCCTGGATGACAGAGCAAGACTCCATCTCAAAAAAAAAAAAAAAAGTAAGCTAAGGGGTGGCCATCTATACTGTCCATCCCCCACCCCACCTCCTCATCCTACCCCCTACCACTACCACCTTCCCACTGCATATTTTGAGAAGTCCCCTGGAGCTAGCCCAAGGTAGCCATGCCCCAGCCCCCACCAAGCCAGAAGATCTAGAATAAGCTGTGATTTTTGGCACCCTTCCAGTTTCACTTGATCCTGAGATGGTTTGGGTTTCAGATTGAGTGCTTGTCCTCAGATGCCACCCTATTCTACCTCCCAGGTCAGAAAAGCCTGGAATGGCTTACCTTGAACAGCAGCCCTGTAAGCAGGTAGTTCCACCTCAGCAAAACAGATATCCAAGACCCCCTCTTACTGTTCCCTGCCCA
Organism: Callithrix jacchus; assembly: GCF_049354715.1. Classification (NCBI taxonomy): domain Eukaryota; kingdom Metazoa; phylum Chordata; class Mammalia; order Primates; family Cebidae; genus Callithrix; species Callithrix jacchus. The sequence goes on from NC_133506.1 coordinate 104,721,810, forward strand.
CACTGTGGGGCTGCTCTTTGATCCCTGAACCTCTGGCTTTGCTTCTGGAACTTCATGCATGGCAGCAGACCCAGAAAACTGAGTTACCTGCCTGTTAAGCAGTATTAGATGCCAGCTCTCCAACCTTTCAAGCCTTCCCCACTGGGGGTGGGGTGGAGCAGGTCTTTGTTCCCTTGCCTCCACCCACCCAAAATTTGTCCCTAGTTTCCTGTTCTCTCCATAGTGTCTGTTTCTATCATTGTCCTCACCACCCACTCAAACCCAGACTGTAGAGCTGCACTACCCAATGTGGACACTAGCCACAGGTAACCATTTAAATTAATCAAATAAAAAATTCAGGCTCGCCAGGCATGGTAGCTCACAACTGTAATCCCCTCACTTTGGGAGGCTGAGGCGGGTGGATCACCTCAGGTCAGGAGTTCAAGACCAGCCTGACCAACATGGTGAAACCTCATCTTAAAAAAAAAAAAAATTCAGGCTGGGCACGGTGGCTCACACCTGTAACCCCAGCAGTTTGGGAGGCCGAAGTGGGAGCCTCATGGGGTCAGGAGATGGAGATCATCCTAGCTAACATGGTCAAACCCTGTTTCTACTAAAAGAACAAAAAATTAGCTGGAGGTGGTAGCACACACCTGTAGTCTTAGCTACTTGGGAGGATGAGGCAGGAGAATCACTTGAACCCTAGAGGCAAAGGTTGCAGTGAGCCGAAATCATGCCACTGCACTCCAGCCTGGGCAACAAAACGAGAATTCGTCTCAAAAAAATAAAATACAGGGGGCCGGACACTGTGGCTCACGCCTATAATCCCAGCACTTTGGGAGGCCGAAGCGGGTGGATCACGAGGTCAAGAGATTGAGACCATCCTGGTCAACAAGGTGAAACCCCGTCTCTACTAAAAATACAAAAATTAGCTGGGCATGGTGGTGCACGCCTGTAGTCCCAGCTACTCGGGAGGCTGAGGCAGGAGAATTGCTTGAATCCAGGAGGCAGAGGTTGCGGTGAGCCAAGATCATGCCATTACACTCCAGCCTGGGTAACAACAGTGAAACTCCGTCTCAAAAAAAAATTCAGTTCCCCAGTCATACTAGTCTCATTTGAAGTGCACAACAGTTGCATATTGCTAGAGGCTGCTGTACTGCACAGTGTAAACACAGAAGAAGATATAGAACATTCCTACCCTCTCAGAAAGTTGTCTTGGATAAGACTGCTCTAGAAGTTGTCTGCCCATATCAGCCACCATGCCTTGCCTGGGTTACTGCAAGAGGTTTCTACCCAGTGTCCCTGATCCCAGTGTCTTCCTCCTCGTGCAAAGTGGCATGTTTCTCAAGGGTAACCTGGCTTCCTGTCACACAGCTCCTTGGCCTGACGTACAAGACACTGTGTGATCTGCCCTCTGCCCCCGCCTCCACTTGCCTTGTTCCCTGCTGTGAGGGAACTAACCCAACTGTATGAAACTCCCCCAGACCCTTGACCTGGGGAATCAAACAACCTTTTGAGGTTGGGTTAGAAAACCTAACTTTGTGAAGATGGAAATGATAATGCTTGGCTGGTCTCAGTGGCTCACACCTGTAATCCCAGCATTTTGGGAGGCCAAGGCATGTGAATCGCTTGAGCCCAGGAATTCGAGACCAGCCTGGGCAATGTGGTGAAACCCTGTCTCCACAAAAAATCAGCCAGCCCTGGTGGCATATACATGTGGTTCCGGCTCTCAAGAAGCTAAGGTGAGAGGATCGATTGAGCCCAAGAGATCAAGGCTGCAGTGAGCCGTGATCGCACCACTGTACTCCAGCCTGGGCAACAGAATGAGACCCTGTCTCTAAAAAAGAAAAGAAAAGAAAAGAAAAGAAAACACTCTGGTTTTTCCCAGATCATGTATTTTCTTTGAATTCTGTTTCCTGTACATTTTTTTGCACTGCAAGTTAACTACCTGTCCAGTTTTATGAAGGTTTCCTTGAACTTGATAAGGAATTTTGGCATTAACGAAAGTTTACCACAAGAATCTCAAGAATTGATTTTTTTCATTTCTGTATAGGGAACATGTCTACAGCATGGATCTGGGTTGTGGCTGAATTAGATATTCTGTATAGTTGACACACTGTTTCCCAAGAACCACTTCCTTTTTAGGCCTTTTTGCTTTCTCTTCACTTAGCCCATTGGCACCACAAGTTAGCATTTGTTTTCGTTTTTTTTTTTGAGACGGAGTTTTGCTGTTGTTACCCAGACTGGAGTGCAATGGCACAATTTTGGCTCACTGCAACCTCTGCCTTCTGGGTTCAAGCAATTCTCCTGCCTCAGCCTCCCAAGTGGCTGGGACTACAGGCGTGCACCACCGTGCCCAGCTAATTTTTGGATTTTTAGTAGAGACGGGGTTTCACCTTGTTGACCAGGATGGTCTCGATCTCTTGACTCCGTGATCCACCTGCCTCGGCCTCCCAAAGTGCTGGGATTATAGGCATGAGCCACTGCGCCCGGCCACAAGTTAGCATTTGTTTCGAGGCCTAGCCTTCACCCACTCCCATGAGAGGAACAAAGTCATTCTGAATATTCTGGAACTAGAGAACCAGCCTCACTGAGATGTATCTGCTAGGCAGAAGAGCAAGCCCCACCACCTTGACTGGAAGACTATTCCTTCCTTCCCACAAGCCCCACAGTGTGGCTCCCCTCTGCGTTCCCTCTCTATCTACACCCACCGTGATAACAGGTGAACTGCAGGGCATACTTTTTTTTTTTTTAAAGACAGGATTTCACCATGTTGGCCAGGCTGGTGTTGAAATCCTGACCTCAGATGATCTGCCTGCCTTGGCCTCCCAAAGTGCTGAGATTACAGGCGTGAGCCACCACGCCCAGCCAGGGCATACTTTTTTATCGAATGAATTAATTAAAAATGGAAGCTGGACCAGGCACAGTGGCTCATGCTTATTATCCCAGCACTTTGGGAGGCTGAGGTGGGCCAATCACGAGGTCAGGAGTTCAAGACCTTGTCTCTAATAAGAATACAAAAATTAGCCCAGCACGATGGTACGTACGTGCCTGTAATCCCAGCTGCTCGAGAGGCTGAGGCAGGAGAGTTGCTTGAACCCAGGAGGCTGAGGTTGCAGTGAGCCAAGATCACACCATTCTACTTCAACCTGGGTGACAGAGCAGGACTCCATCCTGAGAAGAAAAAATTTAGTTGGGTGTGGTAGCATGAGCCTGTATTCCCAGCTACTCAGGAGGCTGAGGAAGGAGAATCGCTTGAACCCAGGAAGTGGAAGTTGCAGTGAGCCAAGATTGCATCACTGTACTTCATTCAGCCTGTCCACAGCGAGATTCCCTCTCAAAATAAAAATTAAAAAATAATGGGCTGGGTTCAGTGGCTCACACATGTAATCTCAGCACTTTGGGAGACCAGGGTGGGCAGATCACCTGAGGTTGGGAGTTCGAGACCAGCCTGACCAACATGGAGAAACCGGGTCTCTAATAAAATACAAAATTTAGCTGGGTGTGGTAGTGCATGCCTGTAATCCCAGCTACTCAGGGAGTCAGGAGAATTGCTTGAATGTGGGAGGCAGAGGTTGTAGTGAGCTGAGATTGCACCATTGCACTCCAGCCTGGGCAACAAGATCAAAAACTCTGTCTCTCTTTTTTTTTTTCTCTCTCTCTCTCTTTTTTAATTCTTTTTTTTCTTTTTCTTTCTTTTTTTTTTTTTTTTTTTTTGAGACGGAGTTTCGCTGTCATTACCCAGACTGGAGTGCAATGGCACAATCTCAGCTCACCGCAACCTCCACCTTCTGGGTTCAAGCAATTCTCCTACCTCAGCCTCCCAAGTAGCTGGGACTACAGGTGTGCACCACCATGCCCAGCTAATTTTTGTATTTTTAGTAGAGACGGGGTTTCACCATGTTGACCAGGATGGTCTCAATCTCTTGACCTCGTGATCCACCTGCCTCGGCCTCCCAAAGTGCTGGGATTATAGGCATGAGCCACCGCGCCTGGCCTAATTCTTTTTTTTTTTTTTTTTTCTTTTCAATAGTTTAACCCCAAGTTAATTCCAACTGTCTAAAAAAAAAAAAAAAAAAGGGTGGGGGGAAGCTGGCCTGGTGAGGTGGCTCACACCTGTTATCCTAGCACTTTGGGAGACCAAGGTAGGCATATTGCCTGAGGCCAAGAGTGTGAGACCAGCCTGACCAACATGATGAAACTCTGTTTCTAATATTAATATAAAAATTAGCCGGGTGTGGTATGGTAGGCATGTATGTAATTCCAGCTACTCAAGAGACTGAGGTAGGAGAACTGCTTGAGCCTGGAGGCAGAGGTTGCAGTGAGTCAAGATCATGCCACTGCACTCCAGCCTGGGTGACAGAATGAGACTTTATTTGACAAAAAGAAGTGGGGGAAGCTTTTCCAGATCACCTCTGCCCATTGTCTTGCTCTGTTCTGTTCTCTGTAAGCACTTACATTCTCAACTATTCATTGGGTATCCTTCTCTTTATGTAAATTGCCTGTGTACCAAGCTAGATTTTAAGTCCCATAACGGCAGGGAGAACTTCTCTCTCATTTGTGTGTAACCTCGGCACGAGGCACCCAACAGTAGACGTTGTCAAGTATCAGAGCAGGTAAAGGACAAAATTTGCTATCAGTGGGCTGGGGAGTAGACAGACCCAAGAACCAACTGACTTGGGGTGGTTTGCTTTGCTCCCCAGGGGGCTGTTGTGGTTCCGACTATAAACAGTACGTGTTTGGCGGCTGGGCCTGGGCCTGGTGGTGTATCTCCGACACTCAGAGGTAAGCACCTGGGGGCTCTAGAACCTGTCATGGAGTGGGCCAGGGAGAGAGGGACTTATAGCATTCTTCTGCTTTACCCCAAGGGTCAGCTAGAACATCTACCATTTCCACATTCCATTCTGGTAGGCGGGGCCTTCTAAGAAGCAGGTGAGATGGATTGGGCAGGGATGCAGGAGACATGTATCAGGAAAGTCTGTCATGGGTGCCCCCTTCTTAGTGGGCATTCTTTTTTCCACTGGAGGTGGCATTACTTCTGTCCCAAAGAACTCAGGGTCATGCCCAGGCAGAATCTTGATTTCCTAATCATAGCTTAAAGTTATTTAAGAAGTCTTTATTATATGCCCAGTTTGGCATGGGCATATAAGAGAGGAAAACCAGGAGAGACCCCATGCACACCTTTACCTATGTAGGCCCTGGGGTAATCCAGGCAGGGACTACGTGGCAGATAATGGATATATACTCAGAAGTGGTCCTGTGACAGTGATGAGTTAGAGACAGGGGTGGGGACGTAACGAATTAGTGCTAGGATCAGGGGTAAGACAGGTCTAGACCTCCTAAATCAGTCTGGAAAGACTGACTAGAGGAAGTGAGTTTTCAGCTCCCCAGAGGGCCCACCATTCAGCTCTACCTTCTGCTGCCTGCAGAGCCCAAGGCAGGGCAGACCTGGCCTCTCCTGCCACCTCATCTCCCACCCAGCAGATGAGGCATGCCAGCTACCTTTCCAGGATCACCCCCTTCCTGATTATGGGAGGTGGAGGGGAGGAGCAGACCCTTCCCAACCAGGACCCAGGCAACAAGGGCAGCAGAGCTGGTGGGCATGTTGCAAGGGGGTCAGTCACCCCACAGGGGAAATCATGGAGATTCCAGTGGAAACCCCCTCTGCCTAGCCCCCACCCATCAGCAGCTCATGTCTGCACTGAGCTGCTAGCACTTGAGGCTCCTGGGAGCCTGAGGACATCTACTAGGATTGGGGGAATGGGAAGCATGGCACAACGGATTAACTTCACTGGTTCCCAGTAACTGCTCCACTCTCCCACCTCTCCCCCCACTTTACCTGGCCAGAGGTGAGTAATATCCAAGGCTCAGATTGTCAGAGTAATCGACAGTGGCCATAGCCTCTACTCGAGAGGATCCTGGACACATCTGAGTGGGCCAGTGGCCTGTCAGAAGCCATGGGGAGCCCTCTCCAGACACACCACCACCCTACACATTGTGCACTCCCAGCACAACAGAGTATCTTGTACAGATGCCTCGACCTGCAGCCAGGCCCACCTGTCCTGTGTGGGTAGCCACTGCTAGGGCAAGTCTCCTGCAGCCCTTTCTCCATATTCTTGGTCCTCTGCTCTCCCTTCTTGCTCCAGGGAGCAGAGCCAGGACAGAAGGGCTGATCCTTTCTGACAGCAGGTTTGGAAGTTAGAGGTAAGGGACCTTGTATCTCTTCCCAGGACACCGACCTCACACCCAGGCTCCACATCCTCCCTGTGGTCCCACTGACTGGGTAGTCTGAGCCAGTAGTCCTTTCCCTCTTATCCCCTTTTCTGGGGTCATCACCTTCCCCAGTCCCCAGCCTACTTGGGGGACATCTCCACAGGCTGGGGCCTTTATGTCCCTAGGCTTTCAGGAGCCTCTCAGGTCAGAGTAGAGGCTTCTAATAGCCTGGATATTCAGCCTCCCTCTCAAGGTCCTTTCTGCAGCTGTCGCGTGCCTTGGGGTCAGCCATTCTTCTTATAGGCTCAGTGACCCATCCTGCTGCACTTTGCTGCTACATCCTATACTACCCCAAGGCCCTGATGTGGGCAGCTCTCTCTTCCTTACCTGAGCAATTCTCCACCCTTGGCATCTGAACTGCAGCCTCCCTTCTTTCCTCCCTGCTACCCTTCATCCCTCCCTCTCCCTATTTCCCTTTCTCCTTCCCCAGAAGAGAGCTTGGTAGGTTCCTGTCTGAGCCAGGTCAAGAGTCCTCTCAGGCCCAAGGATGCTAGTGTTAGAGGCTTGAATGAAGGCAACCTTTGCATGTCTGCATGGCCAGAGCCCCAGGGCTGGCACTGAAGATGACCCTCCCCGGCTTGAGATGGGAGCTGCACATCACCTGCTGTTCCTTCTCACCCCCTCCACCTGCTTCTGCCCCTTCACCCTTGGCCTCTGTCCTCTCTTCCTTCCTCTGATTTAGGGAAACTTTCCATACCGTCCACAGCCTGGCCTCTGCCTAGACAGCCACCCTATACACACACTGCCTAGGGAGGCCTAGCCAGAGAATGAGCCAGAGAGCTTTGAGGCACCTTGATTTCTTTGCCAATAATCTTCTCTCTGCCCCTGGCCAACTTTGGAAATTCCCAGTTAAATTTCTCCCTTATCTCCTGGTTGTCCCTGAGTTTTCCGGCAGGAGCACACTTTCTCCCCCAGCCTTCCTTGACCCCCACATCAGAACATCCAAATTTTCTTTGGGCTTTTCTGGCCTCGCCTTGCCTTCTTAGTGATAGATAGTGCAGACCTGGTGGATTCAGCGTTTGCTAAAGCTCAGGAGTCCCCAGAATAGCCTCCCACTCCCAATTTCTGGAAACACTGGTTTACCTGTGTGAAGACGGTAGGGGCTAAGGCTCAGTCCCCCAGGTTGTTAACAGGATCCCTGGGAAAGTGAGGTGGCAGGCAACCTGGGTGCCCTGTGCATAAGCCTCCCAACCTCATGCCGCAGGCCCAGGGTGGCAGCAGGCATCTTCCCCAGCCCAGCAACTCCTCACTGGAATGGTTTGGGGACTAGAGAAGAGACCAGAGACAGGCCAGCATGGGGGGTCTCTGCTCTCCTGCAGCCCTCGGCTAAGCTGGCAGTTGGGGGTTGGGTTACTGACAGCATGTCTACCCTCCAGGCATCAGGCATCAGTGCTTGTCTGGTAACTACTGTGTGTGTTTGCTGTGTCCCCTCCTCCCCTTCCTTTCCCTACCTCTCCCCAACCCCTGGCTGCTCCTCAGACTGTCTCTGGAGGTTATGACCATCCTGTGTCGCTGTGAGAATATTGAGACGTCGGAGGGGGTTCCACTATTCGTAACAGGGGTTGCACAGGTAATAACCCACCTGCTTCCTCCTCCATGTCTAACCTTCTCTCTTCCTGCCCTTCGGGGCCTGGCAGACAGGAGCCGATGAACTCCCCTCCTAAGAACGTGCCTTTCTCCCTCTCCTCTTTTCTCTCCTCCACTGCCCTGGGTGCCAGGATGGATCCCGGTAGATCCCCAGGTCCCTTGCCCTTGCCTATTGGCCTGCAAGCGGGGAAAGAGTGAGGGATTCTGGAAGCTCTGCCATGTCTGCCAGTTAGTGTCCCAGGATGCCAAGCCTTCATTACCATGCAGCCATAGCTGGTGAAATCTATTCTTGGATCTGGGTGTTAAGTAGCTCCAAATGTTTACTCTGCCATATGTGGGTTCCCCTCTTCATTGCTTCATTCACCAGCTCTCTACTGAGCACCTTCTCAGTTCAAAGCACGTGGACTGCAGGAGTGAACATCAAAAAGCTCCTGCCCCCTCAGAGCCCATGTGCCAGCTGGTTCCCAGGCTGGAAGAGGGCTAAACAGCATCTTCCTCATCCTCTCCCTCTGCATTAAATTGCCCATCAGCCTGCTTAGGCACTCCCTTCTTCACCCATCCTGCCATCTCCAATGGGGAAGGGGACCATCCCCATCTCATTAGCCCTTGTAGCCATGGGAGGTGCAGAGGCCTGAGAGGCTCAGAGCACCTTGTGTGGAAGTAGAGTCCAGGCCTCCCTCAGCACCCCATTTGATGCAGTCCTGTCCCCCTCCAAACCCACTCCTACACTTGTAACATCTGCAAATGCCCAGATCCCTTTTAAGCTGGGTGACTGTGGACCCTGGAGGAATCAGATTGCCTGGCCAGAACAACTGTTTCCAGGATTAACACTCCTTGGCCAAGAGGCTCTAGTGGGACCTCAATCTACATTCCCCATGTGACCCACCCGGGCCTAATACCAGATGTGGGTTTCAAGTCAAAGACTACAGCCAGGTGGAGGGACCAGGCAGGTCTTCCCTGGCAAGGGGCAGGTACAGGATCACTTCCATCTTGGCCCAGCAGTGGGCATACTCCCAGGATGCCAGACAATCAGGCAGAGCTTTCCAGGCAGCTTCCTGGGGCACCCTGGAGTGCTGAGTAGACCAAGGAATGGGTCAGGGCCCCTGCAGGAGGCTCAGATGGCATCCACACTGGCCTGCAGGGCCAGGAGGACCAGCACTGACTTGCTATCCTAGAACATACACACAGCTACACCTGGATTCTCCCCTGCCAACAGCCCAGACCACCCACGGCCACTTCTTTCCACTTCGTTTTTCTCACTATTCCAGCCAGGCTGACTTGAGCAGAGGGTGTGTGCACATACACAGCCCACTTCTACTCCTTCCCCTAGGGCCACCTGCACCCAAGCTCCCCCCCGGCCCACCTCCTTCTCAGACATCTACAGCCCTTTGGAGAGTCCTCCCTCCACCCTTCTCACCAGGACCCAGCTGGAGCCGTGAGGTACTAGACTCTTTCCCAACACTCCCAGGCCCTGGGCCCCCAGACCCATGCCCCTGTTTTGCATTTCTTGGCAGGATTTCCCTAGAGATTATGACGTTGCAGCCCCGCTGCGAGGACGTAGAGACGGCCGAGGGGGTAGCTTTAACTGTGACGGGTGTCGCCCAGGTATAGTAACTCAGCAGCCCCGCGCATGTCCATTGAGCTGCCTGGTCCCGTACTCGGGTTCGGGGGGAGGAGGAGAGGACGGCAGCCAGGGGCAATCTCTCTCCAGCGTCCCAGCCCCGGCAAGTCCCACAAGAGAGGGCGAGTTGGGTCATCGCCACTGGAACTTGCTCACCTGGCCCTTTTGGCCACCCAGTAGGACTAACAGACACCCCTTCTTTCCTCAGCGGGCCCACGAAGGACCGAACCAGTGCTGAGGGCTCCTGGCTCACTAACCCCACCCTCATTCTTTGCAGGTGTTGGAAATGCCAAGCCCCAAAATCCAGGCCTTCCTTGTTCCCTGGGTATGGGGTGGGCGGGATGGGGCCCAGAGAGAGAGGCCATGTGAGGCAGAGGAGCTCTGGACTCTGGGAGTTGGAGGCTGTGTCATATTCCCAGCTGGGGGACTAGTTGGGGGCTTCCTACCCTGATCTACCTCTCAGCTTCACAGGGCAGCGAGGTTCAGCCATGCTGTAGGCCTCGGCGAGGGGTTGGCTGAGTACCTCGAAAAGGAGAGGCACCCTTGGTCACATCCCCTGACCCTCTCCTGCCCTGTCTAGGCTCTTTCCGTCTCTGTCTTTGTTCCTATTGCTCATTCTCCTTGTCATACTCTTTGCCCCTCAGCCCGAGGGTCTCCCATGTGTTGGAAGCCTGCAAAGGAGGAATTGGCTGGTGAGGGGACAGTGAGCTGGAGGAGTGGGGAGACAAGCCCCGAATGCCCAGGAGAGGCCGTGGCAGGGCCTGGGGCTGCCAGCGCAGTGAAGTTTCTCAGTATTAGGAAGTCCTTGTGCTGCTGTCTCCCCACTAGAGGCCTCAGACAGATTCCAGCCCCCAGGGCCTCCAGGTCTGAAAAAAGGAGGGAAGCGGGTACAGCCACCACCCTGCCTACCTGTGGGTCTGGGGCCTCTGTCTGCCTCACTCCAGCCTGACTGAAGCGCCTCTGTCATCACTGGCAGGTGAAGATCATGACAGAGAAGGAACTCCTGGCCGTGGCTTGTGAGCAATTCCTGGGTAAGAATGTGCAGGACATCAAAAACGTCGTCCTGCAGACCCTGGAGGGACATCTGCGCTCCATCCTCGGTGAGGCCCTGTCCAGCCTTTGAGGAGCTTCATGGGGTTCCTAAGCCAGGGCAGGGGAGGGGTGCAGAGCTTGGCAGGGGGCCTCTTTCACTGGGGTTTCAAGGTAAAACATTTTTCCTCAAGTATTTCATTTTAAAACTTCAGGTAACTTGAGTGGAGAGGCCATTGGGTGGGCTGGGCCTAGGGGGGCTGTCAGTCTGCTCAGGAACCTGGTGCTGCTTGGGACACTTCTCGTCCAGCCTGGACTCTGCAGCAGGAGGCCCAGTGTTAAATGCTGTTGAGAAGATACTCCAGGAAGGCCCAGCTCAGACTGCAGCATCCCTGCATGCACCCAACCTCTCCATGCATGCCTCCTCCCTTCCCCAGCTGGCTGGGTCCCTGGGGAACCAGCCCCTGATCTCTCTGCCTCCAGGGACTCTGACAGTAGAGCAGATTTATCAGGACCGGGACCAGTTTGCCAAGCTGGTGCGGGAGGTGGCAGCCCCTGACGTTGGCCGCATGGGCATTGAGATCCTCAGCTTCACCATCAAGGTACTGTGTGATGGGAAGCTGTATCTCCTAGTGTCCATCTGGGAGAAGGTGGCTTGGCTAGAGGAGCACCTTTGTGCCTCTAGCTGCTCCTTTGAGCTTATGATACCCTCTTTCCTCCCCAGGACGTGTATGATAAAGTGGACTATCTGAGCTCCCTGGGCAAGACACAGACTGCTGTGGTACAGAGAGATGCTGACATTGGTGTGGCCGAGGCTGAACGGGACGCAGGCATCCGGGTCCGTGGGTTCAAGGATGGGAAACTCAGGGGTGATAGGACCATGCTCACTTAGGGGAGCTTTACTCACTTGCCCCTTCTGCCTGCAGGAAGCTGAGTGCAAGAAGGAGATGCTAGATGTAAAGTTCATGGCAGACACAAAGATCGCCGACTCTAAGCGAGCCTTTGAGCTGCAAAAGTCGGCCTTCAGTGAGGAGGTTAACATCAAGGTGAGCAGCCTGAGGGCATCCTGGGTTGGGGCTTAGGGATCAGGACTTGGTGACCAGCTTCTAAGGTGCCAGTCACCCTCTTGCCACAGACAGCTGAGGCCCAGTTGGCCTACGAGCTGCAGGGGGCCCGTGAGCAGCAGAAGATCCGGCAGGAAGAGATTGAGATTGAGGTTGTGCAGCGCAAGAAGCAGATTGACGTGGAGGCGCAGGAGATCCTGCGCACGGACAAGGAGCTCATTGCTACGGTGCGCCGGCCCGCTGAGGCCGAGGCCCACCGGATCCAGCAGATCGCCGAGGGTGAAAAGTGAGAGCCGCCCAGGTGCCGGTCGGGGCTTAGTCAGGCTCCTCTGCCTTCTACTGTCCTGACCACAGTTTGGAAGCCACTTCTCCCACCTCCACCATGTCTGCTTACTCACTGTGAAGTGAGAATAACCCCATATTCCCTTGAGGGTCCTAGATAAAGGAGGCTCCAGTGCCTAGTGTAGTGCATGGGAATAAAAGGCATCCTGGTTTTTCCCCTCCCACGTACAGCTGGGAGCTGGTGGCCTCTCCCTGGCCAGAGCCAGAAGGCTAGGCCACCCCCGCCCTTCAAATGTCTCCCACCCCTGACAGCCCCAGAGCAGAGGGTTTGAAGGTTTACTGGCCCCCAGGCAAGGCTTGCGGGGACCCTGGTACGTCCCACTAATCCTGCCCGGCCTGGTCTCCCCCAGGGTGAAGCAGGTCCTCTTGGCACAGGCAGAGGCTGAGAAGATCCGCAAAATCGGGGAGGCGGAGGCAGCAGTCATTGAGGCGATGGGCAAGGCGGAGGCTGAGCGGATGAAGCTCAAGGCAGAAGCCTACCAGAAATACGGGGATGCAGCCAAGATGGCCTTGGTGCTGGAGGCCCTGCCCCAGGTGAGGCTTCCACCCAGGCGGGTCCCAGGGTTCAGGTGTCCCTGCTTGATTGACTAGCTAGGCAAGTGCCAGAACTTCCCTGGGCTTTGCGAGTGACACAGGGACAGGTGGCTAAAAGGGGGGCCAGGCACGGTGGCTCAAGCCTGTAATCCCAGCACTTTGGGAGGCCGAGGTGGGTGGATCACGAGGCAAGAGATCGAGACCATCCTGGTCAACATGGTGAAACCCCATCTCTACTAAAAATACAAAAATTAGCTGGGCATTGTGGCATGTGCCTATAATCCCAGCTACTCCAGAGGCTGAGGCAGGAGAATTGCCTGAACCCAGGAGGCAGAGGTTGCGGTGAGCCGAGATCGCGCCATTGCACTCCAGCCTGGGTAACAAGAGCAAAACTCTGTCTCAAAAAAAAAAAAAAAAAGAAGGGTTAAAAGAGAAGTGTCCTGTCCCCCTGTAGGGCAGGAACCCTACAACAGGCCTAAGCCATCCCTGACCCACAGAGCCTCTCTTACCATGCTAGACTAAGGGCCACCCAGGCTGCTTTGGGGTTGGAGTGAGTTGAGGAAGGGAGGGAGAGAGATGCTGGACTGGGCTGGGGACGGAGTCAGCTCCAACCAGTCTCTCCTCCCACTCTTACCTCCTAGATTGCTGCCAAAATCGCCGCTCCACTTACCAAAGTCGATGAGATTGTGGTCCTCAGTGGGGACAACAGCAAGGTCACATCAGAAGTGAACCGACTGCTGGCCGAGCTGCCTGCCTCTGTGCATGCCCTCACGGGCGTGGACCTATCTAAGGTGTGTGCCTGCCCAGCTGCAGCAGTGGGGTTGCCTGGGCAGCCCATCGGACAGGCCCAGGCAGAGTGGTCCTGGGCTCTGGAGCCTCATGGCATCTCCCATCCTTGCAGATACCCCTGATCAAGAAGGCCACCGGTGTCCAAGTATGAGGCTCCTGCAGGCCCACTCTCTTCGGCAGCCACCCAGTCCTCCCTTCAGCACCCGTTTTAATCCCACAGGAACAACGGGAATGTTACTGACTCTGGTGCCTTATCTTGAAGGGACCAGAAGTGCTGTGTGTTCAGGCCATCTCTGGCTGTCTTCCTATCTCTCCTGTCTCTGTCCACCTCCTCCTCTTCCTCTCCTTTACCCCACGTTCACTGCCACTTTCATCAGGTTTGTCTCATCTCCCTGTGTATCTTCCTTTGTCTTTTTCTTTCCCCCCATGCACATCATGTAGTATAAGCTGAAGATGTTTATTACAATTACTCTCTGTCTATGGGGGGTGGCCCCACTGCTCCTCAGAATCCTGGTGCCTTGAAGTTCTCTGTGTATCTGTCCGTCCTCCCTATGGCCCTGGCCAGAACTCAGCATGGGCAGGGGTTCTGGGTAGGACGGTCACTGTCCCCTCTCCTGGACTGGTCTTCCCAGCCCTAAACCCTGCCCCAGGAAGCCCACAACCTCACCTGCTGCTGCCCCTCTAGGCCTGGGCAGCCATGGCCTGTAGGGTCCAGAGCCACTGTCCTTCCCCTCATCTGCCCCAGGCCCCGGCTGGCACTCATACCCTGTACTCTCTCCCCCACCCTAAGGGCACAGAGGCAAGGCCTCCTGCCTACAGCAGCTTCCTCAGTTTCTTACTGCCTTAGGAGGCCCCTGCTTGTGCTCAGGGAAGGACTCTTCATGGGCATGTTCCTGCTGGGGCAGTGGGGCTTGGTTCCAACTCTGCTAAGTTTTCTGAGATCAGGGTCCAGCCCTGTTGGGGACAGAAAAGTATGTAGACCTTCCTGCTAGGGCTGCAGTGTCCTGGGTTTTGGGCCCTTCCAGTGGGCAAGGCTGTGCCAACCCTGTAAAGAATCAAGTGCTGTAGCCTGGCCAGACCCCAGAGCCCTTGTGCTATCTTTCTGCCTGGCCAGAGTGATAGGATTCCAGTCATGAGGAAGCAGCCCAATCCTCTGCCTCCTTGCTCCAATGGAGTCAGAAGAGCCCAGGACACAAGCGTCCTGGCAGGGGTGCTGTGGGTGTCCAGTGGTCCCGGCTCCCCACCCTGGCTCTGCCCCAGCCTGTGTAGCTCTTCCTGCATGTGGATGCTGCATGTCTGGTCTGGGGCTTGGATGTTGCACTGCCCCACTGCCTGTCCCTTCTGGTAAAATAAAGATCTCTTAATGCCCACGCCAGCATTGTGTCTTCTGTGAGGAGAGAGATTGAGAACCAACAACCAACCAGGTCCCTCCCCTTTAGCATCAAGGCAGCTTTTAGCCTGTTCTTCCCCACCCTAGCCACTGGGGGGCAACAGCACACTGGCCTTGCCCCCAGTAGAGCCTTGGGCATGACTGATTGGCCAAGATACTGAGGCCAGACCCCAGCCCTGGAACACCTGGCTCCATCACAGGCAGAAGGTGGAGGGGGCGAGCAGGGTGCAGTTGCATACACCTGTAGTCCCAACTACTCAGGATGCTGAGGTGAGAGAGGATTGCTTGAGCCTAGGAGTTTGAGGCCAGCCTGGGCAACACAGCAAGACCCCATCTCTTAAAAAAAAAAAAAAAAGTTGGAGGAAGCTGCCAGGTTCACTGCAGCTCTGTACCAGTGTACTGAGCCCTACTTAGTAATGGAGCCCATCTCTCAGGCTTAAGAACTTAGATTCTGAAGTAAGGCAGATTTGGTTTAAATTTCAGCTTTTTGCTTATAGCCATTACTGGAAAAAAGAATAAAACGAAAATAAATAAATAAATTTCAGCTTTGTTGTTTATTACCTGTGTTATCTTAGGCAAGTAACTTCATCTTTCTGGGCTTCAATATTCTTATTCATTTAATAAATTTATCAAATGCTTGCCATGTACCAAGCATGTCTTAGATGCTAGAGAGACGAGTGAACAAAATGAATGAATAGCCGTTCAAGCTTACATTCCAGTAGAAACAAAAATATACAGTCTGTTAGATAATGGTAAGTCATAAGGAAAAGAAGTCAAAGAAATAAGTGTGGGAGGGTGCTGAAATTTTGGGGTATTCAAAGAAGGTCTCATTGAGAAGGTAGCACTAAGGAAAGTAACGGAATGAGGCATACGGATATCTGAAGGAAGAGCTTTCCGTACAAAGGCCCTGAAGTGGGAGAGTGTCTGGCATGATCAAAGAAGAGCAAGGTGGAAGGCTGAGGCAGGCGGATCACCTAAGGTCAAGAATTCAAAACCGGACTGACCAACATGGAGAAATCCTGTCTCTACCAAAATTACAAAAATTAGTGGTGGCGCATGCCTGTTACCCAAGCTACTCAGGAGGCTGAGGCAGAAGAATCACTTGAACCCAGGAGGCGGAGGTTGCAATGACCCAAGATCACGACACCACTCCAGCCTGGGACAACAAGAGTGAGACTCCGTCTCGGAAAAAAAAAAAGAAGAGCAAGGTCAGGGTGTTTGCAGCAAGGGAGTAAGTCAGGGTATCAGGAGATGAGGTCAGGATCTCATCTTTCAGATCATGTAGAACCTTAATGAGGTATATTTTGGCCTTTATTCTGAGGTGGGAAACCACTGAAGGGCTTTGAAAAGGGAGTGATATCATTTGATACACCTCAAAAGGTAATTCTAGGCACCAAGACGATTCAAGGGAGAAAGAAACAGATGGTGCTGGAACAACTGGGTCTCTATTGGGGAAAAAAAATTGAATTGCAGCTGGGCGCAGTGGCTCACACCTGTAATCCCAGCACTTTGGAAGGCCAAGGCAGGTGGATCAAAAGGTCAAGAGTTCAAGACCAGCCTGGCCAAGATGATGAAACCCTGACTCTACTAAAAACTACAAAAATGAGCCTGGTATAGTGGCAGGCTACCTGTAATCCCAGCTACTTGGGAGGCTGAGGCGGGAGAATCACTTGAACCTGGGCAGCAGAGGTTACAGTGAGCCAAAATTGTGCCACTGCACTCCAGCCTGGGCAACAGAGTGAGACTCTGTCTCAAAAAAATTGAATTGCAACCCCTACCTCACTCCATATACCAAGCCTAGTTTGGGGTGGGCCACAGATGTAAAACTCGAATGTAAAAACTCAAAACATAAAGTTTATAGAGGAAGCAGGGAATGCTTCTATGACCTTGACATAGTCAAGATTTCTTTTTTTTTTTTTTTTTTTTTTGAGACGGAGTTTTGCTCTTGTTACCCAGGCTGGAGTGCAATGGCCAAGCCAAGATTTCTTAAGACAAAAAGGACTAACCATAAAAGAAAAATTTGATATATTGCACCATCAAAATAAGTCTTGGCCGGCCGGGCATGGTGGCTCATGCCTGTAATCCCAGCACTTTGGGAGGCTGAGGCAGGCAGATCACCTGAGGTCAGGAGTTCGAGACCAGTCTGACCAACATGGTGAAACCCTGTCTCTACTAAAACTACAAAAATTAGCCAGGTGTAGTGGCTGGCACCTGTAATCTCAGCTACTCGGGAGGCTGAGGTAGGGAGAATTGCTTGAACATGGGAGGCGGAGGTTGCAGTGAGCCAAGATTGTGCCACTGAACTCCAGCCTGGGCAACAAATCGAGACTCCATCTCAAAAAAAAAAAAAAAAAGTAACTGAGCATGGTCCCTATAGTGCCTATAGTCCCAGCTACTCAGGTGGCTGAGGTGGGAGGATTGCTTGAGCCTGGGAGATGGAGGCTGCAGTGAACTGTGATCACTTCACTCCAGCCTGGGTGACAGAGTGAGATGCCGTCTCAAAAAAAAAAAAAAAGACAGGCCGGGCGCGGTGGCTCAAGCCTGTAATCCCAGCACTTTGGGAGGCCGAGGCGGGTGGATCACGAGGTCAACAGATCGAGACCATCCTGGTCAACATGGTGAAACCCCGTCTCTACTAAAAATACAAAAAATTAGCTGGGCATGGTGGCATGTGCCTGTAATCCCAGCTACTTGGGAGGCTGAGGCAGGAGAATTGCCTGAACCCAGGAGGCGGAAGTTGCGGTGAGCCGAGATTGCGCCATTGCACTCCAGCGAAACTCGTCTCAAAAAAAAAAAAAAAAAGAATGAGAAGGCAAGCATCAGAATAATGGGGGGAAAATATTTGCAAGATATATGTCTGGCAAAAAAAATTTTTTTAATTTAAAAAACCCTAGCATTCAGAATATATTTTACCAATTAGTAAGGGAAGCGATGGTAACCCAGCAGAAAAACAGACAAATAATGAGCTTAGGCACTACATGGAATGGCCAATAGATGTGTGAAATGTATGTGACAGATTGTATTTTCCACAGATAGTGGCAACTATCTTCCATCCCACATGTTCCTCTTACAGTGTCACTTTGACCGTCCTTACAATTAGAGGTAGAGCCTCTGCTTCCTTTCCTTGAAACTGGTGGACTTTTGTGGCTATTTAGGCCAATGGAGTATGATAGAAGTGACATTATGTGACTTCTGAGGTTAGATCACAAACGATGACAAAGCTTAGGCTTTATTTGCCGGAATTCTCTCTCTTTAAGCCTTCAGCCACCATGTAAGCAGTAAGACCATTCTGAGGCCACTGTACTGTAAGGAAGTCCACAGGGACCACAAGGTTAGGCCCTGGCTACATGAAGAGGGAGAGAGAGATACCTGCAGCTGCTCCAGCCCCCATCTGGCTGCATCTGTATGAGGGACCCCAAGCCAGTTCTGTCCAACCAACCTCCTAAAATCCAGACTCCTAAAACTGTGTGAGATAGTCCTTTCCGGCGGTGACGACCTACGCACGAGAACATGCCTCTCGCAAAGGATCTCCTTCATCCGTCTCCGGAAGAGGAGAAGAGGAAACACAAGAAGAAACGCCTGGTGCAAAGTCCCAATTCCTACTTCATGGATGTGAAATGCCCAGGATGCTATAAAATCACCACGGTCTTCAGCCATGCACAAACGGTGGTTTTGTGTGTTGGTTGCTCCACTGTCCTCTGCCAGCCTACAGGAGGAAAAGCAAGGCTTACAGAAGGATGTTCATTCAGGAGGAAGCAGCACTAAAAGTACTCTGAATCAAGATGAGTGGGAAACTATCTTAATAAACACATTTTGCATAAAAAAAAAACTGTGTGAGATAGTAAACGGACTGTTCATTGTTTAAGCTTCTAAATTGGAGGTTGATTTGCTACACAGTAAAGAATAGCAGGAATAGCATGCATAACTTCATTAGTCATCAAGGAAATGCAAATTAAAACCAAAATGAGATTATCACTACACACCCACCAGAATGACTAAAATGAAAACAAAAGTTACAATATCAAGTATGGGTGAGGAGGAGGAGCAATTGGAACATTCATAGGCTGCTGCTAGAAACGTATGTCCATACAACAACTTTGGAAACCTGTTTGACAGAATCTACTACAGCTGAACATAAGCATACCTTTTGACCCAACCATTTCACTCCCAACAGCAATATACATACTTATAGATACAAGAATACTCACAGCAGCATTATGAATAATGGCCCCCAAATTCAAACAACTCCAATGTTCATGAATGGTAGAATGAAAAAGTGTATCATATTCATTAAATTAAATACTATGCAGTAATGAAAACAAATGAACTACTGCTACAGGTAAATACTTGAATGAATCTTGCAAACATAATGTTGCAAGATTATGAAACAAACCAGACATGGGCTGGTTGCAGTGGCTCACACCTGTAATCCTAGCATTTTGGGAGGATGAGGTGGGCAGATTGCTTGAGTACAAGAGTTCAAGACCAGCCTGGGTAATGTGGCAAAACCCTGTCTCTACAAAAGATACAAAAAAGGCCGGGCACGGTGGCTCACGCCTATAATCCCAGCACTTTGGGAAGCCGAGGCGGGTGGATCACGAGGTCAAGAGATCGAGACCATCCTGGTCAACAAGGTGAAACCCGTCTCTACTAAAAATACAAAAATTAGCTGGGCATGGTGGCGCGTGCCTGTAATCCCAGCTACTCAGGAGGCTGAGGCAGGAGAATTGCCTGAACCCAGGAGGCGGAGGTTGCGGTGAGCCGAGATCGCGCCATTGCACTCCAGTCTGGGTAACAACAGCGAAATTCCGTCTCAAAAAAAAAAATACAAAAATTAGCCGGGCATGGTAGTTCACACCTGTACTACCAGCTACTAGGGAGGCTGAGGCAGGAGAATTGCTTGAACCCAGGGGGCAGAAGTTGCAGTGAACCAAGATTTTGCCATTGCACTCCAGCCTAAAAGACAGAGTGAGACCCTGTCTCAAATAATAATAATAACAGCCAGGCACAGTAGTTCACTCCTGTAATCCCAGCATTTTGGGAGGCTGAGGTGGAACATGACATCAGCAGTTCAAGAGCAGCCTGGCCAACATGTAGTGAAACCCCATCTCTACTAAAAATACAAAAATTAGCTGGGCATGGTGGCACACGTCCATAATCCCAGCTACTTGGGAAACTGAGGCAGGAAAATCGCTTGAACCTGCAGTGAGCCGAGATCGCGCCATTGCACTCCAGCCTGGGCAACAGAGTGAGACTCCATCTTAAAAAAAAAATTAATAAGGCCAGGCACGGTGGCTCAAGCCTGTAATCCCAGCACTTTGAGGCTGAGGCGGGTGGATCATGAGGTCAAGAGATTGAGACCATCCTGGTCAACATGGTGAAATCCCGTCTCTACTCAAAATACAAAAAAATTAGCTGGGCATGGTGGCACGTGCCTGTAATCCCAGCTACTCAGGATGCTGAGGCAGGAGAATTGCCTGAACCCAGGAGGTGGAGGTTGCGGTGAGCCGAGATCGTGCCATTGCACTCCAGCCTGGGTAACAAGAGCGAAACTCCATCTCAAAAAAAATTGCCTCTAAGATCTTTGTCCTGTCTGGAAGAACAGAGTTGCTATTTACTGAAATGGCAAAATTATTTGAGGGAGCAGACTTGGTTTTTTTTCAAGCTAGATAGTGTCTCTTTTTGTTGCCCAGGCTGGAGTGCAGTGGCACCATCATGACTCACTGCAGCCTCAACCTTCCTGAACTCAAGTGATCCTTCTACCTCAGCCTCCTGAGTAGCTTGGACTACAGGCATACACACCACATCTGGCTAATTTTTGTTTTTGTTTTGTTTTTTGAGACACAGTCCTGCTCTGCTGGGCTGGAGTGCAGTGGCACAATCTCGGCTCACTGCAACCTCCGCCTCCCAGGTTCAAGCGATTCTCCTGCCTCAGCCGCCCAAGTAGCTGGGACTACAAACATGCACGACCATGCCCAGCTAATTTTTGTATTTTTAGTAGAGATGAGGTTTCACCATGTTGCTCAGGCTGGTCTCGAACTTCTGAGGCTCAGGTAATCCACCTGCCTCGGCCTCCCAAAGCGCTGGGATTACAGGCATAAGCCACCATGCCTGGCCTACTACTGCTCTTTTCACTGTTTCCTGTTGACCTTCAGGAAAAGGAGGCCTGAGAGGCTACAATTAGACCCAACTAGGAGATTGTCCAGGTTGGTCTTAGTGTCAGGGACAGTCACTAGCCAGGGGAGACCACCAGAAGGGTCTGGGAAAAGGTGGTCGCCAAGAAGATGGGTGGAGACTTGCTGAAAGAGATCTGAAGGATGCTGGAGAGGAGACAGGAGCAATGACGTGAGGGTAGGGAGTGAGGAGGGGATGCATCAGCACCTGTACTATGCCAATAGACCCCCAAAATGGAGAAAGCCAGGCCTCTGTTCCCAGAGCCTGAAACCAGCCTCAGGAAGGGGGAGTAGAGAGTATAAAGCCTTCTGCCTAAGCCTTCAGAGGTCCACTCAGGCCCTCTTTACCATGAACTCAGGATGGAAAGGGCCTAGGATGCAGAATGGGCACCTGGAGGGTACAGGTGATGCTGTTTCACACCCTGCTGTGCTCATGACATCAGCCTTAGGAACTCAGTATAGAGGGTACTAGGCCTACCCATGTTCCCTGCTATGCCCAGTCCCAAGGCCTGAAGCCCCAGCACAGAGGGGGTTAAGGGCTCAGAAACACTTGCCTCTGGGTGGGTGGGAACTGTCATCAAGGGGCCTTGTCTGGCTTGATAATCCAGGCTGCCTATCTCTTCCACAGCAGCTGTGAAGCAGACAGGTCGTCCTGGCAGGGAGGGAAGGAGGGAGGGAGGCAAAGGCCTGACTGATGGCGGGAACCCAGGCTCCCTCAGGATCCTTTTCCACCCAACAGCCACCTTTAGAACTGTACCTGGAATAAAAGACCAAGCTTTCATGTGGTTAAAAAAAAAAAAAAACAAGGCCGGGCGCGGTGGCTCACACCTGTAATCCCAGCACTTTGGGAGGTTGAGGCAGTTGGATCACGAGGTCAAGAGATTGAGACCATCCTGGTCAACATGGTGAAACCCCGTCTCTACTCAAAATACGAAAAATTAGCTGGGCATGGTGGCGCGTGCCTGTAATCCCAGCTACTCAGGAGGCTGAGGCGGGAGAATTGCCTGAACCCAGGAGGCAGAGGTTGCGGTGAGCCGAGATCGCACCATTGCACTTCAGCCTGGGTAACAAGAGCGAAACTCCATCTGAAAAAAAAAAAAAGAAAGAAAGAAAAAAATAGAACTGTACCTGGAGACTGGAAAGGTCATGGCCCAAGTCTGGACACCAGGGTCCCCACTGACCCAGAGAACAGGAACTGGAAGCTGATGAATAGAGTTAGGGAGGTGTTGAAAGGAAAGTTTCCATTTCTGACTCAATATGTGTCTTAATAGGAGTACAATGGGCGCACTATCACATGTACGTGCACAGATATGAGTGAGCACACGTGCCCAGAGGTATGTGCCCCACTGGAGGGAGTGAACAGGGAAAGCCCACTGCAAAGCCAAAAAGGAAGGAACTTGGTGTCTTTTGAGCTCCTGTTGTTTATGTGCCAGGCTCTAGGTTAGAAATACCAACCTTCATTGTTTTCTTTTTTTTTTTTAGATGGAGTCTCACTTTGTTGCCCAGGCTGAAGTGCAGTGGCATGATCTCAGCTCACTGCAACTTCTGCCTCCCAGATTCAAGCAGTTCTCTGCCTCAGCCTCCCTAGTAGCTGGGGGATTACAGACACACGCCACCATGCCTGGCTAATTTTTGTATTTTTAGTAGAGACAGGGTTTCACCACCTTGGCCAGGCTGGTCTTGAACTCTGGACCTCATTATCTACCTGCTTCGGGCTCCCAAAGTTCTGGGATCATAGGCGTGAGCCACCGCGCCGAGCCCACCATCTTGTTTCATCTTCACAAGCATGGAAAATAAAGCATTTGAATCCCCCCTTTTTTTTTTGAGACAGAGTCTCTCTCAGTAGTCCAGGCTGGAGTGCAATGGTGCTATCTCAGCTCACTGCAAACTCTGCCTCCCAGGTTCAAGAGATTCTCCTGCCTCAGCCTCTTGAGTACCTGGCATTACAGGGGCCCACAACCACGCCTGGCAATTTTAGTATTTTTAGTAGAGACAGTGTTTCGCCATGTCAGCCAGGCTGGTCTCAAACTCCTGACTTCAAGTGATCCACCCACCTCGGCCTCCCAAAGTGTTGGGATTACAGGCGTGAGCCACCGCACCTGGCCTGAACTCCATTTTACTGTTGAGGAAGCCAAGACTCTAAGATCAGGTGCAGGGGCCAGAGTCACTCAGCAGGTAGTGTGGTGGAGCCCAGACTCTAACAAGTCAATCAAAGCTGTGCTTATTCCCTGCTAGCTCTCAGGACTCCTAGGCAGGAAGCAAGAGAACCTAAGGCAAAACCCCTAACTCTGAAGGCTAAAGCTCTGGTTCAAGACAAACGTGGGCTGTGATTTCAGAAAAAGTGACCTTCATGAGAAGGCCTAGCTCATAAACTGCAGAAGGTCAGAGAAAGGTGAGGGGATTAGAAAGAAAAAAAAAAAAAGAAGAAAAAAGAAAAAAAAAGGAGAGGGGACTGTTGCTGGATTGCAGCTGGCCAAGAGCTGTGCATAGCAGAGGCTTAGAAGGGATTCGATGGGCTAGGTGGGGTAGCTCAAGTCTGCAGTCCCAGCACTTTGGGAGACTGAGGCAGGCAGATCACCTCAGGTTGGGAGTTCGAGATCAGCCTGACCAACATGAAGAAACCATATCTCTACTAAAAACACAAAATTAGACAGGCATGGTGACGTATGCCCGTAATCCTAGCTGCTTAGAAGGCTGAGGCAGGAAAAACCCTGGAGGCAGAGGTTGCGGTGAGCAGAGATGGTGCCATTGCATTCCAGCCAGGGCAACAAGAGTGAAACTCCATCTCAAAAAACAAAAAACGATGCAGCTGGGCGAGGTGGCTCACACCTGTAATCCCAGCACTTTGAGGCGGGTGGATCACCTGAGGTCGGGAGTCCAAGACCAGCCTGACATGGAGAAACCCCAACTCTACTAAAAAAATACAAAATTAGCTGGGCATGGTGGTACTGCCTGTAATCCCAGTTACTCGGGAGGCTGAGGCAGGAGAATTGCTTGAACCCGGGAGGTGGAGGTTGCAGTGAGCCAAGATTGCACCACGGCACTCCAGCCTGGGCAGCAGGATGAAACTGTCTCAAAAAAAAAAGGCGGGGGAGATTAGATGACTAGGCACAGTGGTGCATGCCTGTAATCCCAGAACTTCAGAACTTTTAGAGGGCGAGTTGGGAGGTTAGCTTGAGGCCTGGAGTTTGAGACCAGGCTAGGTCTCATAGTGAGGCTCCCCATGTCTATTTTTCTTGAGACGGAGTCTCGCTGTTGTCAGCCTGGGCTGGGGTGGAATGGTGCGATCTCAGCTCACTGCAACCTCCGCCTCCCAGGTTCCAGCAATTCTCCTGCCTCAGCCTTCTGAGTAGCTGAGATTACAGGCGCCCACCACCACACCTGGCTAATTTTTGTTTTTGTCATTGTTTTGAGAAGGAGTTTCACTTTTGTTGCCCGGGCCGGAGTGCAATGGCGCCATTTCAGCTCATTGCAACCTCCACCTCCCGGGTTCAAGCGATTCTCCTGCTTCAGCTTCTCAAGTAACTGGGATTACAGGCATGCACCACCATGCTGGGCTAATTTTGTATTTTTAGTAGACATGAGGTTTCTCTGTGTTGGTCAGATTGGTCCTGAACCCCCAACCTCATGTGATCCACCTGCCTCAGCCTCCCAAAGTGTTGGGATTACAGACGTGAGCCAGCAAGTCCAGCCTCAAATTTTTGTATTTTTAGTAGGGATGGGGTTTTGCTATGTTGGTCAGGCTGATTTCAAACTCCTGGTCTTGAGCTCCTGACCTCAGGCTGGTCTCGAACTCCTGACCTCAAACTTGCCTCAGCCCCTCAAAGTGCTGGGATTATAGGTGTGAGCCACCATGCCTGGCTAGATTTAACTGAATCTTCTGAAGGACCATGTGAGGCAGGTATTATTTTCATCCCCATAATAAATAAGGAGACTCAGAATCACATTACTGGTAACTGGCAAAACTCAGGTTTCATTCCATTGCCTCTGAAACCCAAAAAGGCCTCACAAAGACACAAAATCAAACCCTTTCCTGGAAGGTTTGTGCACAGAGCCAGGGCATGGGGTCTGGAGAGCAGGGCTGTAGTTCTGCTCACTATGAGAGGCCAAGCACTTCCACCCCAAACCTTAGTTTCTCTATCGTGAAACTGGCATGTCTTTTGGAGACTGATGGACATTGGCAAAGCCCCCAGGAAGCCATTCCTAGGACTCCACTCCCTGGAAGGGCTGCAGGGGCATCTGGGTACAGTGCTCAGCATGCACACTTCCTCATGGGGCTGAACAGCATAGAAAGTGTAAGAGGACATACACCTGAGCATATGTTGGACATTGTCTCCAGGGGTTGGCAGCCTCTATTCCACATAAGGCGTTCTCTCAACACCAGGATAAATCCCAGGTGCTGGGCCAGGGAGATGGTTCAGACAGGATGCCTATTCATGGAATGGTTGGGGATAAACAAGGGAATTTGTCATGGTGTGATGAGGACAACAGTAAGAGCAGGTCCCAAGCCTGGACATAGAGAGGCAAGTGTCAGGGAAGGTGAAGAGAAGTTTCACAGACCAGTCAAGATGAAGTGGATCATGCCTCTCTGACAAACTCCTCAATCTCAAGCCCCATTGACCACATGGAAGGTAAGGATTAGAAGGGTTTTCCAGGCTGGGCGCAGTGGCTTACATCTGTAATCTCAGTACTTTGGGAGGCCAAGGCAGAAGGAATCCTTACTCAGTTACTGTCAAGAGGCTGAGGTAGGAGGATCCCTTAAGCCCAGAAGTGAGTTATGACCATACCACTGCACCACTGCACTCCAGCCCGGGCAATAGAATGAGAGAGACCCTGTCTTAAAAAAAAAAAAGAAAGAAAGAAAGAAACAGTGGCTGGATGGGGGGCAGATCTCCTGAGGTCAGAAGTTCAAGACCAGCCTGGCCAACATGGGGAAACCCCATCTCTACTAAAAATACAAAAATTGGCCAGGCACAGTGACCCACGCCTGTAATTCCAGCACTTTGGGAGGCCAAGGCGGGCAGACCACCTGAGGTCGGGAGTTTGAGACCAGTCTGACCAACATGGAGAAAGTCCATCTCTACTAAAAATACAAAAAAATTAACCAGGTGTGGTGGCACAGGCCTGTAACCCCAGCTATGTGGGAAGCTGAGGCAGGAGAATCCCTTGAACCCAGGAGGCAGAGGTTGTGGTGAGCTGAGATCGCGCCATTGCACTCTAGCCTGGACAACAACAGCAAAACTTCATCTCAAAAAAAAGTACAAAAATTAGCCAGGTGTGGTGGCATGTGTCTGAAGTCCCAGCTACTTGGAGGCTGAGGCAGGAGAACTGCTTGAACCCTGGAGGTGGAGGTTGCAGCGAACCAACATCATACCACTGCACTCTAGCCTAGGCAACAGAATGAGACTCCCATCTCAAAACACAAACAAAACAAAAAACCAGTTTTCCAGCTTCTCAGAATTTCTCAAAGTCCTTTGTTCCAGAATGAGTTTGGCTACTGTCTGTGCTATGAGACATTGAATGAGAAAAGCATTGAATAACCATATTATTTGGCCTTTTTTTATAATAAAGAAATAAAACTGCTAATGTCATGAAACGTATTAAAGCAACCATGAGGAAAATAAGAGTAATTCTTTTTTTTTTTTTTTTTAATTTTTTATTGCATTTTAGGTTTGGGGGTACATGTGCAGAACATGCAAGACAGTTGCATAGGAACACACATGGCAGTGTGTTTTGCTTTCTTTCTCCCCTTCACCCACATTTGGCATTTCTCCCCAGGCTATCCCTCCCCACCTCCCCCCCCACTGGCCCTCCCCATTTCCCCCCAATAGACCCCAGCGTTTAGTACTCTTCTCTCTGTGTCCATGCATTCTCATTTTTCATCACCCACCTATGAGTGAGAATATGCGGTGTAAGAGTAATTCTACTAGCTGAATTTATTATTTATTTTTTAGAAACAGGGTCTCAGGCTGGGTGCAGTGGCTCACACATATAATCTCCGCACTTTGGGAGGCCAAAGTGGGCAGATCATGAGGTCAAGAGATCGAAACCATCCTGGTCAGCATGGTGAAACCCTGTACTAAAAATACAAAAATTAGCTAGAGGTGGTGGTGTACACCTGTAGTCCCAGCTATTCAGGAGGCTGAAGCAGAAGAATCGCTTAATCCTGGAAGGTGGAGGTTGCAGTGAGCTGAGATTGCGCCACTGCACTCCAGCCTGGGCAACAGAGCAAGACTCCATCTCAAAAAAAAAAAAGAAAGAAACAGGGTCTCACTCAGTCGGTCTCACTCAGTTGCCCACGCTGTAGTTCAGTGCTTTGCAATCATAGTTCACTGATGCCTCAATCCCCCTGGGCTCAAGCACTTCTCCCACCCCAGCCTCCCAAGTAGCTGGGATTACAGGCACGTGCCACCACAGCCAGCTAATTTTTAAATGTCTTTGGAGAGATGAGGTCTAGCTACGTTGACGAGGCCAGTCTGAACTCCTGGGCTCAAGCGACCCTCTTGCCTCTGCCTCCTAAAGTGCTGGATTATAGGCATGAGCCATCATGCCCAGTCTGAATTTATTTTTTTGACGTGTATCTCTATGTGTTGTGTGTCTGTGTACATGTGGGCAGTGTATATATGTGCATTTGTATGTGTGTGTTTTGCACATTATGTGTCTGTCTGTGAGTGTCTGCGGCTGCCTTCCTGTTCCTCTTTCTGTCATGCATTGTTCCTCCATGCTGAGAGGTAAAGGGAACCTGCAAGCTTTTCTTGCAGGACAATTCTCTCCTCCTCTCTGGCTTCAGTTTCTCTCCTATATAGATGGGAGACTTGAACTCCATGATTTTGAAGGACCTGTGCAGATCTGACCATTCTTTTTCTTTTTTTTGAGATGGAGTTTCGCTCTTGTTACCCAGGCTGGAGTGCAATGGTGCGATCTCGGCTCACTACAACCTCCGCCTCCTGGGTTCAGGCAATTCTCCTGCCTCAGCCTCCTGAGTAGCTGGGATTACAGACATGTGCCACCATGCCCAGCTAATTTTTTTTATTTTTAGTAGAGATGGGGTTTTACCATGTTGACCAGGATAGGATGGTCTCAATCTCTTGACCTCGTGATCCACCGGCCTCAGCCTCCCAAAGTGCTGGGATTACAGGCATGAGCCACTGCGCCCGGCCTAGATCTGACCATTCTTAACTTCATCAATCACCATACATTTTAGGACTTCTTCCAAAAAAGATCTAAAGAATAGTCAACAGCTTAAAGCTGCAGTGGCAGGGATTGAAGTTAGAAGGACAAAGGCCCCAGACTGGCCTACACCGGCCTCAGGAGAGCCATGGAGCTCCTGGTTTGGAGCAAAAGCTGTCAGAATTGAAAGTCAGGCCCAAGGCCCCAGCTAGTGTTCTCCAACCCCTGTACTGGCCAGAGAGTTTCCATGTGACTTGCAGAGAGGGAGAGGGATTCACATTCCAACTCCCTGTGGGCTGCTGGGTAGGCAGAGGAATGGAAGAACAACTATCCAGGAAGACAGCCCTGGGTGGGAAGTGAAGTGTCCTCAGCCCTGCTTTGGCCCCTGCTGGCTCCTGATAAGCAGGAGGCTGCTGGGCCCCCACCCTGATAGCTCAGTGTCTGCTTATCAGGGTCCTTCACTATCCCACCCAGGCCCAGACTCTCCTCCAACCCACACCCTGCTCACAGAAATCCCCACCCCTGGCCAGGGACCACAGCCACAGGACCTCTGGCTGGCTGAGATAATCTCTCTCCTCTCCCTTCAGGACCCCTAGGTTCTGCCTATGCTCATTTTGGACTCAGCCCCCAGGGACTAGGCAGAAGCCTAGGGAGTAAGTGGCATGAATTGTGCCCTAGTGCATGAAGCCCCTCACTCTGTTGAAGGAGCTTGAGCTGTCTGTGGGGTCTCTGAGTGGAGGTGGCCTGGCAGAAGGGACACAGGACAGGAAAGGGGGTCAGGGGAAGCAGGAGCAGACATAATGACAATGCCTCACCTGGTTAAGGCAGCTGGGTTTCTGAAGCTTTCTCACTCTTGAGTGTGTGTCTGTCTGTGTGTGTATGTGTGTGTGTGTATGTGTGTGTGTGTGAGAAAGAGAGAGAGAGCGAGAGAGAGAGAGAGAGAGACAGAGGAGTCTCACTTTGTTGCCCAGGCTAGAGGGTAGTGGTGCAGTCTAGGCTCATGGCAACCTCCACCTCCTGGGTTCAAGCAATTCTTGTGCCTCAGCCTCCCAAGTAGTTGGGATTACTGGTGCACGCCACCATGCCCATCTAATTTTTGGATTTTTAGTAAAGACGGGATTTCACCATGTTGGCCAGGCTGGTCTCGAATTCCTGACCTCGGATGATCCACCTGCCTCAGCCTCCCAAAGTGCTAGGATTACAGGTGTGAGCCACTGTGCCTGGCCCTCACTCATCTTTTCTTTCTTTCCCTCCCTTCCATACTTCCTTTCTTCCTTTTCTCTCTTTCTTTCTTTTTTTTGAGATACTCTCCCTCTATAACCCAGGCTGAAGTGCAGTGGTGAAAATATGGCTCATCACAGCCTCGACCTCCCAGGCTAAAGTGATCCTCTCACCACAGCCCACCAAGTAGCTGGGATTACAGGCACATGCCAACACACCTGGCTAATTTTTTTTTTTTTTTTTTTTTGTACTTTTAGGAAAGACAGGGTCTCACTATGTTACCTAGGCTGGTCTTTTTTTTTTTTTTTTTTGAGACGGAGTTTCGCTCTTGTTACCCAGGCTGGAATGCAATGGCGTGATCTCGGCTCACCGCAACCTCCGCCTCCTGGGTTCAGGCAATTCTCCTACCTCAGCCTCCTGAGTAGCTGGGATTACAGGCTGCGCCACCATGCCCAGCTAAGTTTTGTATTTTTAGTAGAGATGGGTTTCACCATGTTGACCAGGATGGTCTCAATTTCTTGACCTAGTGATCCACCCGCCTCAGCCACCCAAAGTGCTAGGATTATAGGCGTGAGCCACTGCGCCCGGCCTTCCAGACTGGTCTTGAACTCCTATGCTCAAGTGATCTGCCCCCTAAAGTGCTGGGATTATAGTCATGAGCCACTGTGCCTGGCCTCTCACTCGTATTTCTGACTGACTCTTCCAACTTGGCAAGGTGTGTATAAACACCAAAGCTCAGAGAAGCGCAATTTGTCCCCAGTCACACAGTTCGTGAGACAGAGGAAAAAAGGAAACTGACATTTGTTTCATGTGTGCTAGGCCCTGATCTGGGAGCTTGAGATGAGTGCTCATATAACCGTCCTCATCACTGTGTAAGGTAGGTATTGATAGCTGCCATTTTTATTTTGAGGAAACGGAGGCTGGGAGCATTTGGTCCAAAGTCACAGAGCTGGATGCAGCAGAGCTGAGACTGTCACTTAGGACCTGTCACCTCTAGACCTGGGTTTTCGCAGTGGTCCTAGGCTGCTTTCAAGAATATTCCATGGGCTTTCAGATGTTCAAGGACAGGCCTTGTGGGGATCCCTGTGGGAATGGGGTGAGGTGGGAATTAACTTGTTTGAACCCCTTCTGATGACTGGCACCAGTGCAATGTAAGTCCTCACCAGCAGCTGATCCCCTAGATCTGGCAACTCTGTGAACAGGGGACTGCCGTTATTCCTATTCACCAATAAGAATAGGGAGGGTCCCAGAGAGAAAAATGGCTTGCCCGAGAGAGCCACAGCTTTGCCGTCTGCCTCCTCAGGCCAAGGTCTCTCTCCTCCCCCACATTACATTGGGCTCAGCTTGATGTAGGCTGGAACATTTATTTAGTTGCTGATTATGTGATAGAAGTACATCAGTCAAGAAACAGGACCCTCATTGTTACTTACTTAACGTGAATATCATACAAATAAATAAGCCCCTATCAGGGGGACTTAAATAGTCTGGGAAGACTTTCCTGCAGAAGTAACACTTAGAGACGTGAAGAGGGAGGCTGGCCGGGTGGTTCATGCCTGTAATCCCAGCACTGAGAGGCTGATGCAGGTGGATCTCCTGAGCCCAGGAGTTTGAGAGCAGCCTAGGCAACATAGCAAAACCCCGTCTCCACTAAAAATACAAAAATTAGCCAGGTATGGTGGCACATGCCTGTAGTCCCAGCTATTTTGGAGGTTTGAGGTGAGAGGATCACCTGAGCCCAGGAGGTCAAGGCTGCAGTGAGCCGTGATCACGCCACCACACTCCAGCCTGGGTGACAGAGTGAAATTTGTTTCAAAGAAAGGAAGGGATAAAAAAAAAGAGATCTGAAGAGGGGCCAGGAGCTAACTAGACAAGAAAGGAGGGAAGACCATGCAAAGCAGAGGGTAGAATATGTGCCAACATGCCATGGCCACAGGAAATAGAACACCTCCATAGAACCCAGAAAAGGTTGGGTCTCTTCCCACTTCCATCCTGGTTTAGTCTGCCCCTGCAGGAGGGGTATAACTGCCTCCCAGCACACAGACCAGACTGTCTGGGGTAGGGAAGAGGGAAGGGATTGTTCCCCAGAATGGGGATTCTAAACAGTGGAGGCCCTGCTTTGAAGAGCCTCTCCCCTACCCCAGAGGCAAAGAATCAAACAGTGCTAGGCTCTCACTGGAAGTGCCTTGAGCATTGAAGAACAGGTCCACAAGAGCTGGGGATTCAGCTGCTCTCAAATCTCCTAGTAGAGCACCCCTGACCCAGAGGACCTTGCAAGGGCAGTGGTAGGCAAGGAGTCTCTCTGCCTCTCTAGGTCTGGCCTCCTTGGGCTCATGATAAACATAGGGACAGGGCCTGGGAACAGAAATTTAGGCTGGGGGTAGTGTGAGCTCACCCACCAGACAGATCCAGCTGCCAGGACCCTTCCTGTCCTATATAGAGATTCAACTAACATTGCCCACCATCACTGCAAAACAAAAACAAAAAAAGCAAAAACTAAAAACTTTCCACCAGGGATCTGGCCAGCAATTAAGCCCTGATGAATGGGATGAGGCAGTTCTTTCTCCTTCCCTTCCCAGCCCAGCCGAGATAATCAGCTTCTTGGGGATGGGAGTGAAGGGTGAATCTCAGGCTTAATGTGGTCCACTAGAGGGTATGTGAAAAAAGTCCTATTAGGGAGAGAGGCCAGTGACCCTTCTTTCATGGATTCTAGCAGGGCAAGGGTTAAGAGGCAGGGCCAGGAAAAGTGCCCCACCCAGGGGAGGGACTGGTATGTTAAAAGGCAAGCAGCTTGAGGAAGAGGAAGGGACAGATCCTCCCTGCATCCAAAGGCCTCCTCAGTCTGCAGCTCCAGCTCCAGCTCCAGGTAAGTGCACCTTCTCTGGGTCTGCCTGCCTATCTGCTCGTTGGACTGAACAGAGGGAACCTTCTGCATCATTATGCCATCTCTGGCTGGTTTAACACTGGCCCTGGGTCCCCAAGAGATCTCAACTGACCCTAGCTCCAGTCCCCTTCCCATAACCCACCTGGGCTGTGCTTGATCACAGAATCAAGGAGACACTGGCCTGGGAAGGGAGCTGTAGAGCAGGGACTGTGGAGCTGTGTGTGTTCAGCCCTGACCTGTCCTGTCCTGCCCCCAGCCCACAGTGTTTTCCAAGCCATGCTTCCTGTGACCTCGATGGGGCCCTGGCTGGGATATCATCATATACTGTAAGTTTGCGATGAGACACTACAGTATAGATGATGTACTAGTCTGGGCACCCCCAGCTCTGGGGCCTGACAAGGAGGGCAGGAGAGATGCTGCGAGTCCAGGAAGCTCTCTGCTCAGCCTATCACAGCCTGCCGACTGCCAGGGCACTTGGGAATGGCAAGGAAACCGTTACCATTACTGAGTTTAGTAATGGTAACGGTTCTCTTGCTGTACCCAGAAAACGTGCGAGAAGAGAACTCAGGACCCTGGAGCAGACTACTAGGAGACTCCAGCTAAAATAAGGCAGGGGTGGGGGCGTGGGATGGGGGGTGGATGGAGGGAATACATAAATTTTCTCTTTCCTGTTGTAAAGAAATAAAGCTAAGGCCAGGCACGGTGGCTCACGCCTGTAATCCCACCACTTTCAGAGGCCAAGACAGGAGGATTTCTGGAGCCCAGGAGTTTGAGACCAGCCTAGGAAACATAGTGAGACTCAGTCTCTACTATTAAAAAATAAAAATAAAGAAATAAAATAAAAGGAATAAAGATGAGAACCAGAATGCTTGTCTTTTAACTTTATTAGTATCCAAGATGTGGGGAGAGGGATGGGGTGGGAGAGATCAAGAACTGGGGAGCAGATAGGAGGCGCTACCTCACTCAGGAGACTCCAGTCCATACGCAAGTTTAAGGTGAAAGAAACAGGGGTGGAGAAAGATCTCCCTGCTCACAACAATGGCTCAGGGAGAAACTCTGGACCCAAAGCCAGCTGGAGGCAGGGTGACATTGCTCCCACCAATAGGCCATCTTCTGTAGCTGTGGCCCCAGGCAGAGGAACCACCTGGGAACTGAGCTAAGGCAGGTTCCTTCTTCCAGCAGGAAATACAGCTGGGCAGGGACTGTGCAGACTCAGTAGGGCCACTCCACTAGTAGCCAGTCAATGTTCATGTCCCTCACTAGTTCCTGGAAGGTCCCCTGCAAAGGACTGATCTGGTTAGTTCCTGCCAGCAGCTTGAGCTGGGATGCCCTGGGAGGGTCAGTAGAAAGTAGTTAGTTGAGGAGCTTCACAGAGAGGCGGATGTCAACATCACAGAGAAAGATGTTCATGAGGTCGCGGCTTGCCTCCTGTGCAATCTGGGAGATCATGTGGCCCTTTGGACCAATCAGGAGCCTCTGAGGGTATGTGAAAGAGAAGGAAACCAGGAATGATGGCACATGCCTGTAGACCCAGCCATTCAGGGGGCTCAGGTGGGAGGATCCTTTGAGGCCAGGAGTTTGAGTCCAGCCTGGGTAACAGTGTGACCCCTCTTTAAAAAAAAGAGAGGGTGGCTGGGCACCGTGGCTCATGCCTGTAATCCCGGCACTGTTTTTTTTTTTAAGAGATGGGGTTTCACCATGTTGGCCAGGATGGTCTCAATCTCTTGACCTCGTGATCTGCCTGCCTCGGCCTCCCAAAGTGCTGGGATTACAGGTGTGAGCCACTGCACCCAGCCAATCCCAGCACTTTGGGAGGCCGAGGCGGGCGGATCACTTGAGGTCAGAAGTTAGAGACCAGCCTGACCAACATGGTGAAACCCCATCTCTACTAAAAATACAAAATATTAGCTGGACATGGTGGCAGGTGCCTGTAATCTCAGCTACTTGGAAGGCTGAGGCAAGAGAATTGATTGAACCCGGGAGGCAGAGAGGTTGCAGTGAGCTGAGATCACGCCACTGTACTCCAGCGTGGGTGACAGAGTGAGACTCTGTCACAAAAACAATTTTAAAAAAGAGGCCAGGCATGATGGCTCAGGCCTGTAATCCCAGCACTTTGGGAGGCCAGGGAGGGCAGATCACAAGCTCAGGAGTTCAAGATCAGCATGGCCAACACAGTAAAACCCCATCTCTACTAAAAAATACAGAAAAATTAGCCAGGCACAGTGGCACATGCCTGTAGTCCCAGCTATTCGGGAAGCTGAGGCAGGAGAACTGCTTGAACCCAGGAGGTGGAGGTTGCAGTGAGCCAAGATCATGCCACTGTACTCTAGCTTGGGCAACAGCTTCATTTCAAAACAAATAAATAAATTAATTTAATTTAATTAAAAAAGAGCGGGTGGGTGCAGTGGCTTATGCTTGTAATCCCAGCACTTTTAGAGGCCAAGGTAAGTGGATTGCTTAAGCCCAGAAGTTTGAGACCAGCCCGGGAAAGATGGTAAAACCCCTTCTCTACAAAAACTTTTAAAAAATTAGCCAGATGGTTAAGCGTGGAGGCTCACACCCGTAATCTCAGCACTTTAGGAGGCCGAGGTGGGTGGGTCATTTGAGGTCAAGAGTTCAAAACCGGCCAGGCGCAGTGGCTCACACCTGTAATCCCAGCACTTTGGGAGGCCACGAGGTCAAGAGATCGAGACCATCCTGGTCAACATGGTGAAACCCTGTCTCTACTAAAGATACAAAAAATTAGCTGGGCATGGTGGCGCGTGCCTGTAATCCCAGCTACTCAGGATGCTGAAGCAGGAGAATTGCCTGAACCCAGGAGGCGGAGGTTGCGGTGAGCCGAGATCACGCCATTGCATTCCAGCCTGGGTAACAAGAGCGAAACTCCATCTCAAAAAAAACCAAAAAACAAAAAAAAGAGTTCAAAACCAGCCTGGCCAACATGGTGAAAGCCTCCTTCAACTAAAAATTAGCCATTCGTAGTGGTGGGCACTTTTAATCCAAGCTTCTCAGGAGGCTGAGGCAGGAGAATCACTTGAGCCCGGGAGGCGGAGGTTGCAGAGAGCAGAGAGCATACCACTGGACTCTAGCCTGGGTGACAGAACGAGACTTTGCCTTTAAATAAATAAATAAATAAATAAATAAACAAACAAACAAATTAGCTGGTCCTGGGCTGGGCGCAGTGGCTCATGCCAATAATCCCAGCAGTTTGGG
Organism: Callithrix jacchus; assembly: GCF_049354715.1. Lineage (NCBI taxonomy): Eukaryota > Metazoa > Chordata > Mammalia > Primates > Cebidae > Callithrix > Callithrix jacchus. The sequence goes on from NC_133506.1 coordinate 104,757,076, forward strand.
AGGCCGAGGTGGGCAGATCACCTGAGGTCAGAAGTTCGAGACCAGCCTGACCAACATGGTGAAACCTCATTTCTACTAAAAATACAAAATTAGCCAGATGTGGTGACGCATGCCTGTAATCCCAGCTACTGGGGAGGCTAAGGCAGGAGAATCATTTGAACTCGGGAGGTGGAGGTTGTGGTGAGCCGAGATCACGCCATTGCAGTCCAGCCTCAGCACTCCATCTCAAAAAAAAAAAAAAAAAAATAGCTGCTCCCAGCTCCTCAGGCGGCTGAGGTGGGAGGATTGCTTGATTCTGGGAAGTCAAGGCTGCAGTGAGCTGTGATTGTACCACTGCACTCCAGCCTAGGTGACAGAGCAAGACTCTGTCTCAAAAAAAAAGAAAAGAAAAAGGAAAAAAGAGAGAAGGACATGGCCCTGCTCTCAGGGCTCACAAGTTGGGGGAAGAACTCCTGTCTAACACAGCCTTGATCTCTCCTCTGAGCCTAGTCTCACTTACCATATAAGATTCTTTGGGCACCAGAAGCTTCTGTTGGATAACCAGCTCCCCGCTTGGTCCTTCCTCCCATACTACTGTCTTCTATACAGGAAGACAACGTGATTAGTCAGTCATACCCCTGGGTATAGGTGTGTACCTGGTAGAGAGATCCCAGAACCCTTTACTCTGTACCTGCTGCACATTGTAAGGCACCTCCTGGGGCAGGTACTCTAGAAGCTTCTCTCGGATGATGTTGGCACAGATCTCTTCTGGTGTCTGGTTAGTAAGGACTTCACTGTGATATTCCCAGGGCCCTGGCTGGGCCTGTGCTAGGAGGTATTTCTGTGGGAACAGAGGGACTAGATGGGCTTCTTAGTCCCAGTGAGGACTTTTCTACTCACTTTTGCTTCCAGGAGGAAATCTGAGAGCTGTCTTCATATGGTAGAAACGAAGGGCCAGGCTACAGCCAAAACTAACTGACCTTTAGTGTTTGCACATCCTCCTGGCTTAGGGCTGACAACATGAAGATCTCCTGGAAGTGGGGCCAGCCAATCCTCTGAGGGCTTCCCACAGACTGTGTGTTTGAATCCTTAACTGCTGGGCTGGGGCAATGGGTACCAGGGTGTGAGTGGAAGGCCTGCCTCATCTTGAGCTTTTTGCCATTGACCACACCTTCAGTGAGGGCTGCTGTGAGCTCCAGGAGAACTGACTTCTGCTTCAGACAATCTACCTGGACATGGGGGACAGGCAAGGGTGTGTAGTCAGAGATAGGGGACTTGGAGGGAAACAGACCTCCTCCTCAGGTGGGTAGTGCTCACCTTGTTCATGACCAGGATACTAGGAACCTGGGAGAACTTGGTCAAACACCTGAGCAATTGGGGGTTGAGCTGGTTCCGAGTCCACTTGTCTGAGACATCCACAAGAACCACAACTGGAAGATGGCAAGGCAGGAAAAAGGATGAGGAAATGGTCGCTCTTTCTCCCACCCTGACAAAAACTTCCATGGTATGAGCTCTTGCTTTTGCCCCCCAAACTACCAGGAATGAAAGGCCATAAACCCTGTAAACTGGGCTTAAGATTCCCATCCTGAACCTAACCAAGATCAGCAGATTCCATGCTCTTCCATGGATCTTCCAACAAAGAAAGCTCCAGATGGTGCCTGGGGAACAGACAAACATCAGTCAAGAAGGGTCTTGTGACTTAGGCATTTCTGACAAGGGATGTGGGATGGTAAAGGAGTTTTCCAGCCCGTACGATGGAATTTCCCCACCTTCTTTCAGTACCTCCCCTCCATCCACCCTCTGATTCCACAGCCATTACCTCTTCTGTTTAACAGGACTGATAATGCCAGGTGTGTCAAGTAGAATCTAAAATCAGGAAAGTGAGATACCCAGACCCCAGGAGAAAAGATTATGACTGGGAAGTGACAGAGGCCACCCATGATGTCAGGAGCCTGCCCTCCTTCCCTTCTCAGCCAAGCTGTTACTGACTAGGTTTATTTATTTATTTAGACAGAGTCTCACTCTGCCACCAGGCTGGAGTGCAGTGGCACAATCTTGGCTCACTGCAACCCCCACCTCTTGGGTTCAAGTGATTCTTCTGCCTCAGCCTCCTGAGTAGCTGGGATTATAGGCACCAGCCATCAGTCCCAGCTAATTTTTCTATTTTTAGTTGGCCAGGCTGGTCTCAATCTCCTGACCTCGTGATCCACCTGCCTGGGCCTCCCAAAGGGCTGGGATTACAGGAGTGAGCCACTGTACCTGGCCAGTTTTTTTTTTTTTTTGAAACAGTCTCACTCTGTGGTCCAGGCTGGAATGCAGTGGTACCATCTTGGCTCACTGCAACCTCTGCCTCCCGCATTCAAGCAATTCTCCTGCCTCAACCTCCCAAGTAGCTGGGATTACAGGTATGTGTCACCACACCTGGCTAATTTTTGTATTTTTTTAGTAGAAACAGGGTTTTGAGGCTGGGCGCGGTGGCTCACACCTGTAATCCCAGCACTTTGGGAGGCCGAGGTGGGTGGAACACGAGGTCAAGAGATTGAGACCACCCTGGTCAACATGGTGAAACCCCGTCTCTACTCAAAATACAAAAAATTAGCTGGGCATGGTGGCGCGTGCCTGTAATCCCAGCTACTCAGGAGGCTGAGGCAGGAGAATTGCCTGAACCCAGGAGGCGGAGGTTGCGGTGAGCCGAGATCATGCCATTGCACTCCAGCCTGGGTAACAAGAGCGACACTCTGTCTCAAAAAAAAAAAAAAAAAAGAAAGAAACAGGGTTTTGCCATGTTGGCCAGGCTGATCTCAAACTCTTGACCTCATCTGCCTGCTTCAGCCTCTCAAAGTGCTGGGATTATAGACGTGAGCCACTGTGCCTGGGCTGACTTTATGATTTTACCATTCTGCTTTGTTTTAATTCTGGATGGGATCTGGGAGTAAAATGATGACTATGAATATATGGAAGATTAGGAAGCAGTAAAGAGAAATAAAATCTTTCTGACTAGATGCCAGAATAGGGGAAGGTAGACAGAACTGCGTCATGCCTAAAGGAAGAGGAAACCCCATTTCCTCAGATAAATGAATGTAAGCATCCTTTTCTTCAAGGTTGACGGTAAGGGAGACCCTCTTAGCTTCACACTCTGTCCTATTTCAAGGACTCCCTTTGTAGGTACCCACCACCTGGGTCTCCTTCTCTGTGATGACCCCCAGAGCTTGGCAGCGAGTGGTATGCACCTTCTTGGAAACAGGGAACACCTGCCAGGAGCAAAGGAATCTCAATGAGGTCCCAGATCCCTCCAAGACCATCCTTGAAGGCATGGCAAGAAGTAAAAGATAAAAAGGGTAGGAGGGTCAAGGGTGTTGCATACCTTTCGGCCCAGTAGCTGATTGGAGAGTGTTGACTTCCCTGCATTTGGGGCTCCCAGGAGGACCACTCGTAGGACCCGGGGATTCTCAGGCATATCAGGGTGATGGACCAAGAGGACATCCTGCTTATCTATGTGCAAGTGGGAAGAGGTGTGAGACATAGTGGAATCTGGATTTCCCATCAAGTGCTTGTTCCTGCCTACCCACAAAGGGTGAGACTTTGTTTGGCCCTGCCCTTAATTTACATTAATTTATAAAGTAACTCTCTTTAAAAAAATAGATAGATAGATTATTATTATTATTTTTAAAGACGGGGTTTCACCATGTGGGTCAGGCTGGTCTTGAACTCCCGACCTCAGGTGATCTGCCCGTCTTGGCCTCCAAAGTGTTTGGATTACAGGTGTGAGCCACCACGCCCGTCCAATATAATTTTTTCTTTCCTCCCTCCCTCCTTCTAAAGTAACTCTCTGAGCCCTTTAGTTTTCTCATATGTAAAATCAAGTTGATATTAATGGTACCTATTTACCAGCTTTTAAAATTTTTTTTTTATGTTTTTGGAGATGAGTCTCGCATTGTCACCTAGGCTGGAGTACAGTGGCACAATCTCTGCTCACTGCAACCTCTGCCTCCCGGGTTCAAGCAATTCTCCAGCCTCAGCCACCCGAGTAGCTGGCATTACAGGTGCCCACCACCATGCCCAGCTAATTTTTTGTATATTTTTTTAAGACAGGGTTTCACCATGTTGGCCAGGATGGTCTCGAACTCCTGACCTCAGGTGATCCACCCACCTCAACCTTCCAAAGTGCTGGGATTACAGGCATGAGCCACCACGACTAGCCATTTTTTGTATTTTTAGTAGAGACAGGGTTTCACTATGTTGGCCAGGCTGCTCTTGAACTCCGGATCTAATGATCTGCCCACCTCAGCCTCCCAAAGTGTTGGGATTACAGGGATGAGCCACCTCGCCCAGCCACCAGTTTATCTTATAATTTTTTTTGATGACTATCAATTGTTTAAAACAACTCAGCCCAATGCCTGGCACTTACTACTCAATTGCTGTATGTACTTATAATGTGTAGCTGTGCCTAAGAAGTGTATGTGCATGAAAGTAAGCTGGATTACACAAAGCCAGGTATTTCCTCAGCTCTCATTCTCTCACCCTACTAAGGGTGCTATGAAGACTCTGCAAGAGGGACGGGAGGAAGGGCTAGGGGTCAAAAAGGGAGAGAGCTCAGTCTTTTTTTTTTTTTTTTTTTTTTGAGACGGAGTTTTGCTTTTGTTGCCCAGGCTGGAGTGCAATGGCGCGATCTCCCAAAGTACTGGGATTACAGGAGTGAGCCACCTCGCACGGCCAGGGCCCAGTCTTTTTATATTATCTCCTTATGACACTATTTTGCAATGACCAGTTTGTGTCCAGTCCAGACTCTGAAGTATAAAGTGTGCTATTTTCCAGGTGTAACTGTGTCATGACAAGTAGATGAGGCCCAATATGCATTATTGGATCAAATTTTCTTCCCAAGTCAGGGTGCAGAGCCGTAGTTCCGCTTTGTCTGTGGCCCTTCAATCTTATGCTCTTTAGTGAGCGTCTCTGGTTGTGACCAGATCGGTTCCTTCTTCCACTCAAACTGTTATTTCTCTCCTGTGAGATTCCTCACTCTTCATCCCTGTCAGGGCCTCAAAATAGTTTTCTATAAAATAGGATTAAAGACGATATCCCCAGAAAGCTTTCAGTGCTAAAAATGTGACAGTTCCGTGCAAACCTATCAGGGCTCTTTACCTCTGTGCATGGACACAGCGGGGGCGCAAGGAGTCACCGAGTTGTCAAGCTGAGGGAATCCGAGGAGGTGGGCCAGGGCAGAGCCCTGGTCATGACTGCGAGAAGCCGAGGCAAGGCGGGGACCAGAGAAAGCGGAGCCCACGATGCAAGACACGTACCTCCATTGACAGCCTAAGAGTGAAGGGAAAGGGATCACCCGCTCCCTCGCAACATGAGGGCCCACCTGCCAGACCCTTAACACCGCTTGAACAAGCCCAGCCCCGCGCCAGCTGGTGGCAGCCATTACAGCCGCAAGGCACTCTGGGAACCGAACGGGAGGAGCGCTCTCACGATTGAACGGAGCGGCTGACGAACCAGCGAGTAGTAGAGAGGTAGGTCGGCCCAAAGGGAGAGCAGAGACGCATGGGATGTGGGCGACGGGAAGCGCCGCTCGGGAGACTGGCCGAGGCCAAGGAAGGGGGAAAACGTGTATTTAGAGGCTGTCCAAGCTTGTCGTTGTTTTGGACTGTTATACATAACCTATTTTTTTCTTCTGTCAAAGTTTTGTGAAAGGTCTTTCTGGGGGCCGGGGGCGGTGACTCACGCTTGTAATCCCAGCACTTTAGGAGACCGAGGCGGGCAGATCACGAGGTGAGGAGTTCAAGACCAGCCTGGACAACATAGTGAAACCCCGTCTCTACTAAAAATACAAAAATTAGCCGAGAATGGTGGCGGGCTCCTGTAGTCCTAGCTACTCAGGAGGCTGAGACAGGAGAATCGCTTGAACCCGGGAGGACGAGGTTGCAGTGAGCTGAAATCACCCATTGCACTCCAGCCTGGGTGACAGAGCAAAAGACCAAGTCTCAAAAAAAAAAAAAAAAAAAAAGAAAGAAAGAAAAAGAAAAAGCCTTTCTGGCCATGTCTCCTGAAGGACTACATTTCCCATGAGGCCAAAAAGCAGAAATCGTCCTCCTTTCGAGGGAGGAATGGTTGTGGGCGTGGGAGCCAGCACTGTTCCCCCTGTCCCCATGTTTGTTGTTGTGGTGGTTTGTACCTTGTCCTTTCGATCCTTAGGCCTGAAGGATCCTCTCCTAGCCTTTGGCTTGCCCTAGCAGTCAGTGGTGGCCACGGACTGTCTGCACCTTTGCTTTACGCTAGGCTCCTGGAAGGAGTGGTCCCTGGGTTCGTGTTTGGGATGAAGAGCAGGTCTGGATTTCCTTCCTGTAAACCTCAGCTACTGTCTTCTATCTGAGGTCATTCCTTCCTGAAATAAAACCAAAGGGTTTGCAAAGGAGGAAGAAGCGGCTTAGCCTCCTAGGATCTCCTAGACCGCTCCTAGACCACTTTAGCAGCTGGAGGAACTAGATTTACTTTGGTCTGTTTGAGGCCTTGAGCCCTCTTCATCCTTTGTAGCCTCCGAATCAAACACTTGAAACAGAGATAAACCTTGGTAGAGGGGAATTGAGGAAAGAAGGTTCTTAGAGTCAGTGCTCATTCTGTCACTCAGGCTGGAGTGCAGTGGCATGATCATAGCTCAATGGAGCCTGAAACTCTTGGGTTCAAGCGATCCTCCAGTTTCAGCCCTCTTGGGTAGCTAGGACTACAGGCACTTGCCAACATGCCTGACTATGGAGGAAGACGTATAAAGCATCTACTGGCAAGCTCTGTCTCATGCTGGGGATACATCAGTGAACAAAAAGAAATCTCTCTCATGGGACTTTAGGGACCCCATCTCTAAAATAACACCAATAAAAATATGACACCATACAGTAAACAACTATTTATATAGCACTTACATTGTATTATATATTATAAGTAATCCAGAGATGACTTAAAGTCATCTCTTATTCACTGCAAGAGAATCAGCATATTTTTGTATCCATGGGATGGGAGGGTGGAAATTATGGTATCTCAATTCCCTTGGAAGACAAGACTATATATTCTGGCTATTCTCAATTCCTTGCCTCCTATTCTCTCTCTCTCTCTTTTTTTTTTTTTTTTTTTGAGATGGAGTTTCACTGTTGTTACCCAGACTGGAGTGCAATGGCATGATCTCGGCTCACCGCAACCTCCGCCTTCTGGGTTCAAGCAATTCTCCTGCCTCAGCCTCCCACGTAGCTGCGACTACAGGCGCACACCATCATGCCCAGCAATTTTTGTATTTTTAGTAGAGACAGAGTTTCACCTTGTTGACCAGGATGGTCTCGATCTCTTGACCTCGTGATCCACCCGCCTTGGCCTCCCAAAGTGCTGGGATTATGGGCGTGAGCCACCGCGCCCAGCCATCTCTCTTTTTATTATTTATTTATTTGTTTGTTTTGAGACAGAGTCTTGCTCTGTTGCCCAGGCTGGAGTGCACTGGCACAGTCTCAGCTCACTGCAACCTCTGCCTCCCAGGTTCAAGAGACTCTCCTGTCTCAGCCTCCTGAGCAGCTGGGATTACAGGTGTCTACCACCACACCCAGCTAATTTTTGTATTTTTAGTAGAGACAGGGTTTCCCTATGTTGCCCAGGCTGAACTCCTGACCTCGTGATGCACCTGCCTCAGCCTCCCAAAATGTTGGGATTATAGGTGTTAGCCACCGTGCCTGGCCTATTTTTATTTTTTTGAGACAGGGTCTTGCTCTGTCACCCAGACTGGAGTGCAGTGATGTAATCATGGCTTACTGCAGCCTTGATCTCCCAGGCTCAAGCATTCCTTCCACCTCAGCCTCCCTAGTATCTGTGACTACAGTCCTGCCACCACCATACCCAGCTAATTTTAAAATATTTTGCAGAGACAGTCTCACTATGTTGCCCAGGCTGGTCACAAACTCCTGGCCTGGAGTGATCCTCCGCCGCCTTGGCCTTCCCAAGTGCCGAGTTTACAGGCATGAAACACTGTGCTTGGCCTTTCCCCAGATATTTTTGATCTTCAGTTGGTTGAATTCTTGGATGCTGAACCCTGGGATATTGAGGGCCAATATCGAGCAGGAGAGGGCTGTGGGGTTAATAGAGGATTTTCTTTATTTTTCATTTATTTATTTATTTAAGATGGAGTTTTGCTTGTCATCCAGGCTTGAGGGCAATGGCTTGATCTCAGCTCACTGCAATCTCTCCCTCCCAGGTTCAAGCGATTCTCCTGCCTCAACCTCCCGAGTAGCTGAGCTTACAGACGCCTACCACCGCGACCAGCTAATTTTTGTTTATTTAGTAGAGACAAGGTTTCACCATGTTGACCAGGCTGGTCTCAAACTCCTGACCTCAGGTGATCCACCCACCTTGGCCTCCCAAAGTGCTGGGATTACAGGTGTGAGCGCCTGACCCAGGCTGGTCTTGAACTCCTGGGCTCAAGTGGTCTACCCACCTTGCCCTCCCAAAGTGCTGAGATTACAGGCATGAATTACTGCCCCTAGCCTCAGAACTTTTTTTTAAAATTGTACTTTGGACTCTGGGAATATATGTGCACATCCAGCCTTCTGCAGGATTGTTGTATAGGTATATACATGCCATGGTGGTTTGCTGTCTCCATTCCCCCACCTCCATCCCCTACATCAGGCATTTCTCTCTCTCTTTTTTTTTAAGGAAAAAAATGTTAAAATATGTAACGCTTCACGAATTTGCGTGGCATCCTTGCACAGGGGCCATGCTAATCTTCTCTGTATCGTTCCAATTTTAGTATATGTGCTGCCAAAGCGAGCACTACATCAGGCATTTCTCCCAGTGTTATCCCTTCCCATCCTCCCCCACCACTGCTACATTTTCTTTTTTTTTTTTTTTAATAGAGCAGGCTTTCACCATGTCATCCAGGCTGGTCTTGAACTCTTGACCCCAAGTGATCTGCCCACCTCGGCCTCCCAAAATGCTGGGATTACAGTCGTGAGCCACTGTGCCTGGCCTACATTTTTAAAAAATAAATGGGATGGGGGAGCTGGGGAGGGATAGCCTGGGGAGAAATGCCAAATGTGGGTGAAGGGGAGGAAGGCAGCAAGGCACACTGCCATGTGTGTACCTATGCAAATGTCTAGCATGTTCTGCACATGTACCCCAAAACCTAAAATGCAATAAAAAAAAATAAATGTTAATTTGTATGGAAAGAAAGAGCCTGTTCAAATTGGTCAGACGCTGCACACTAGAAGTTTACAGAACCACAATAATGACAAAAAGCAAAAACTGACAGACAGAAGAAAACAGGCAAACAGACAGAACTGACAGACAGAATAAAAATACCCCAGACTAAACTGCCTCTAAATCAAGGTCCTAGTTGACCAAAGGATTCTTTTTTTTTTTTTTTGAGACGGAGTTTTGCTTTTTGTTACCCAAGGCTGGAGTGCAATGGCGCGATCTCGGCTCACCACAACCTTCGCCTCCTGGTTTCAGGCAATTCTCCCACCTCAGCCTCCTGAGTAGCTGAGATTACAGGCACACGTCACCATGTCCAGCTAATTTTTTGTATTTTTAGTAGAGACGGGGTTTCACCATATTGACCAGGATGGTCTTGATCTCTTGACCTCGTGATCCACTCGCTCGGCCTCCCAAAGTGCTGGAATTACAGGTGTGAGCCACCGTGCCCGGCAGGATTCTGAAGAAACTCATGTGGCCAAGGGTGAGGAGACCCCAATGCCTGAGCAAGTACCCACAGTGGAAGGAAAAACAATTCAGAAATTCAAACCATATTCCCTGCCCATTGGCCCCTCACACCGTCAAGAGTGAGGCAAAGGGCTTCACAGCTTTATGGGGCAGAGGGAAGAGTGATGACAATAATTTAGATAATGTGAGGAGGGGGATTTTTATACTTCAACTTTTTGTTTTCTATTCCCTTATAGGGGAAGAGGAGAGAGTGGTAGCTTGAAGTTAAGGAGAAAACAGTGATTTTTTTTCTTCTTTAATGGAGAAAACATCTAGAAAGGGCAGGCTGTCATGAAAAAATGCCAAATTTGGCCAGTTCCTAAAGAGGGGGTGGGGCCTGGTGTGGGTTGGTTATGAGAGATACCAACCTTGGGTGTTTGAGCCTCTTGGAAGAAAACAACTCCAGATACAAAGATTTGGGGGTGAGAGAGTAGAAGGGGGGCCAGAATGGAGAACCTTTAAATGGTACCAAAATTAGCTGCTGCTGAGTTCCTGCTGGTGAGTTCCTGGAGTGTGGAGAGTAGCATGGAAGGAATTGGGGTTGAAGGGAAAATAAATTGAGATGCTGATTAAAAAACAAAAACAACTCTAGGCCGAGCACAGTGGCTCATGCCTGTAATCCCAGCATTTTGGGAGGCTGAGGCAGGTGGATCACGAGGTCCGGAGTTCAAGACCAGCCTGGCCAAGATGATGAAACCCCGCCTCTATTAAAAATACAAAAATCAGCTGGGCATGGTGGCGGGTGGGTGCCTGTAATCCCAGCTACTTGAGAGGCTGAGGCAGAGAATTGCTTGAACCCAGGAGGCAGAGGTTGCAGCTGAGATTGTGCCAATGCACTCCCGCCTGAGTGCCAGAGCCAGACTCCGTCTCAAAAAACAAACAAAAAAAAACTCTATTCAAGGGTCCATGGCCCTGGGTCTGAAGAGTAGAAAACCAAAAGGTGTCATTGATAGTGCTTTCTTGGATTATCCCCCACTGAACCTCAGCTCAGTTCTGGTGGGGAATCAATGCTGCCTGGACTGGGGGTATGGGCTGGTGGCCCTGTCTTGACTCTTGGCTACCAGGGGAAAGGGGAAAGTGGCGCCCACTGCTGGAATCTATATGACAACAACATACATTCCTATATTTGAACCATTATGGGTCTTCTGAGCCATTTCCCTACTTGAATTTCTTTCTTTCTTTTTTTTATTTGAGATGGAGTCTTGCTCTGTTGCTCAGGCTAGAGTGCAGTGCCGTGATCTCAGCTCACTGCAACCTCCACCTCCCAGGTTCAAGTGATTCTCCTGCCTCAGCCTCCTGAGTAACTGGGATTACAGGCACCTGCCACCAAGCATGGCGGATTTTTGTATTTTTAGTAGAGATGGGGTTTCACCATCTTGGCCAGGCTGGTCTTGGACTCCTGACCTCATGATCCATGTGGATCAAAAAGTGTTGGAATTATAGGCCTGAGCCACCGTGCCCAGCCCCCTACCTGAATTTCTTACCAAGGGCAGAATACTGGATCTTTCCCCTGCTGATCATTAATTCATTATATACAATATAGTTATCCATAGCAACATCCCTACTCCAAAATCAGACCATGTGGTTTGGATGAGACTCACTCTAGGCATGGAGCATACAAAACTGAACCAACTCAATCAGCATATAACATTCTCTAGGCCATGATGATTGTTTTAGGGATGGGTACATAACCTAGTGAGAGATAAAAAGGTACAAGGAGAGGTCAGGCATGGTGGCTTATGCCTGTAATCCCAGCATTTTGGGAGGCTAAGGTGGTTGGATCACAAAATCACAAGATTGAGATCATCCTGGCCAACATGGTAAAACCCTGTCTCTACTAAAATACAAAAAAACCCAAAAAACAAAAAACTAGCTAGGCATGGTGGTGTGTGCCTGTAGTCCCAGCTACTTGGGAGGCTGAGGCAGGGCAATCGCTTGAACCTGGGAGGCAGAGGTTGCAGTGAGCCGAGATCACATCACTGCACTCCAGCCTGGTAACAATAGAACAAGGCTCTGTCTCAAAAAAAAAAAAAAAGAAAGAAAAGAAAAAAGAAAGGCCGGGCGCGGTGGCTCAAGCCTGTAATCCCAGCACTTTGGGAGGCTGAGGCAGGTGGATCACGAGGTCAAGAGACCATCCTGGTCAACAAGGTGAAACCCCGTCTCTACTAAAAATACAAAATATTAGCTGGGCATAATGGCGCACACCTGTAGTCCCAGCTACTCGGGAGGCTGAGGCAGGAGAATTGCTTGAATCCAGGAGGCAGAGGTTGCAGTGAGCCGAGATCGTGTCATTGCACTCCAGCCTGGGTAACAAGAGCAAAACTCCGTCTCAAAAAAAAAAAAAAAAAAATTCCTCTCTGAGCACTCATCTTGTCATCTTTATTTCTCCCTTACATTGTATCTTGGCCCTTATGTGTCCAAACTTTGAAAAGAGGAGACCAACGCTGGAGTTGAGAGAGAAAAAAGAGACATGGGGATGAGGAGGGAGTTTAGTCCTGTACCTTCTCTTCCCTTTGGTTGCTGTTCATTGCCTGCTGCTTTCAAATTTGTTTTGTTGAATTCTCAGGACTCCATTGAGCTTAGTCACTACCAGGTTATACCAAAGCAGCAGTCTAGGGACTGATAGTTGGGCCTCACTGGGCTAAAGATCTAAGGTTTTCCTTTACCACTTTGCAAAAGGGCCAGGCTCACAGTGAGAACTGGAAAGTAGGGGACTATTTGCCTGCAAATTCCTCAGTGGCACATATATGATACCTGGAACATTTTTGTCCAATAAAAAGCATGTGCTTGATAAACGTACTGAATTTAGCAGTGTCCCAGTGCATTCTAGGTGAGGTCACCTTCTTGACAAAGTCCCCAGGACCTCATTGCATCTCCTGGCTAGTAGTGTATTCTAGGATGGCAAAGCTGCTTTTTACATAATTACCCCCAACACATTCTAGACATGATCGTTTTCTTGAAAGAGACCCAAATTTGGCTGGGCACGGTGGCTCACGCCTGTAATCCCAGTACTTTAGGAGGCTGAGATGGGCGGATCATCTGAGGTCAGGAGTTCGAGACCAGCCTGACCAACATGGTGAAACCCCGTCTCTACTAAGATACAAAAATTAGCCGGGTGTGGGGGCGCAAGCCTGTAATCCCAGCTACCAAGGAGGCTGAGGCTGAGGCAGGAGAATCGCTTGAACCCAAGAGGTGGAGGTTGCAGTGAGCTGCTATCATGCCACTGCATTCCAGCTTGGGCAACAAGAGCGAAACTCCGTCTGAGAAAAAAAAAGAGAGAGAGAAAAGGAGACCCAAATTTATCATCAGTGGTCACCTCAGAGCACCTGAATTCAGGCCTCTAAGTGCAAGTAGGATGCAGAATCCTGGAAATGCCATTAAATCTATGGCTCCATTAGGGGAAGCGCAATCCAAGAGTTTAGTAATCTAGGCACGGTACTCCAGAGGCGTTAAACCCTGAGGCAGCCGCCAAATCCTCTAAGCCTCAGAAGTCTTCAAGGGCAGCTCCCGTGTCCACCGGAGACCCAGAGGTCCAGACCATCAGGCAGTGAGGAAGACGCCCCCGGTAGGGTCTGCGCAGGCGCGTGCGTCCCGAAAGGGCCCAGGTGCTCCACGCTGCGCAGGCGCAGGAGCGGCTCCGGCTAGTCCAGACAGCAGCGGCGGCGGTGACTGAGGGGCTGGGGCGTGAAGTGGTGGCGGCGGGCGGCTGGCGGCAACGGAGCAGCCATGAGGGCCGGGCCCAGTCACCGACCGTGAGTAGTGGTGGAAGGGGAGTGGGCAGCGCGTGGGAAGAGGGTAACTTGACGGAAGGATACCATGACTTTGTGGGGTGGGCTCTGCCTGTGGGAGACGGAAGGGCGTGGGGGAGGTACAGTTTGAGGTGATGATGGGAGAATTTGGGGCCGGGGAGGCCAGGTCCCCGGCCGCAGAGCTGGATAGCTTGGGGGAGGGGGAAGGATTGCGCGCTGTGGAGTGAAGCAGCTTGTGGCAGGGCTAATGTCCCGTGCTCCCCCATTTGTGTCATCCCTTCCTCTAGGAGCTTTTGGTCGCCTCTCCTTTTCCGCTTCTTTCAGAGAATGGTCGCGGGGGGAGGGTGGTGGAGGATGAAAGCTCTGCAGGAGCTGAAGTAGCAAACTCAACCAGGCAGGGGAAGGGTCGGTCGCCCGGAGTAATAGGCTGCTCTGGGTAGAGGATGGGGATCGGGAGCTCTCTTTTGAAAGCTGGGAGAGGTCTAGGGAAAAGAGTTAGGGGCTTGGAGTCAGGTAGGTTCGAAACCAACTCCACCACTGATAAAGCTGTTAGGTAACCTTGGGCAGGTCCCACTTAACCTTTCTGAACACCAGGAAGATGCCATGCCTCAAATGTGCTGTTGCAAGCATCACCTATGTAATTGAAATTGTTTATGCAAATTGTGAATTGTTTAAGTACTATGCTGATGTTAATGTATCACCAACAGTTTCTGGAATTTAGACCTTACTGTTGTTAATAGAATGACTGATTTCTCTGTCAAGGCAAGAAGCATATTGTTTGTAAAACCTCAGTAGACTCCATTGTGCTTTCGGTATGCGCACAGCAGATCATGTATAGAACTACCAGTTCTGTAATGTGACAAATTAGCCATCAGACTTGTGTAGGAAAAATACCGTATTCTCTGGTGTTTTTACAAATGGTGTGCAGCTCCTCACCCAAAAGGAATGGAGGGCCAATCTGTTAAATACTTTCTGAACATAGCTCACTCAGGTTGCCTTGTAATTGCTTGGCATTTATGTGCTTTAAAGAGTTGAGAAGACGGTCAAGGTGGCCTGTAATCCCAGCACTTTGGGAGGCTGAGGCAGGCAGATCACCTGAAGTTGGGAGTTCGAGACCAGCCTGACCAGCGTGGAGAAACCCCATCTTACTAAAAATACAAAAAATTACCTGGGCGTGGTGGCTCATCCTGTAATCCCAGCTACTCAGGAGACTGAGACAGGAGAATGGCTTGAATCTGGGAGTCGGAGGTTGTGGTGAGCTGAAATCTTGCCATTGCACTCCAGCCTGGGTAACAAGAGTGAAACTCCATCTTAAAAAAAAAAAGGTTTACCTTTGTAAAGGAGTCTCTGGTTTTCCAAGGACCTGTACCCATTTTGGAGGTCAGATATGCATACAGCAGCTATTAAGTAAGCCCTGCTTTTATGCTGCTTGTCAGTGGGATCTCCCAGGTCGAATATCTCAGAAGACGGAAGCAGCTGTGCAAGAGCCCATGAGGTGTCTGGTTTTCCTGACAGGCTGAAGAAACATTCCTTAGGCGGCGTTGCTGTTTTTTAATGTAGACAAAGCAGAGGATGGTTAAACTACGTGTTTATGGAGAGAGAAAATGGTTTCCAAAAGAGAAATGCAGACTCCTTTTAAAAGGACATAAAGAGACAGACGATTCAGCTTTGCTGGCTCTGAGGATTGAGACCTTGAAATGTCAAGGCTTTCTGGAAATTGTTGACTGATCTGTCTTTTACCTGAGTTAAGGTAGGGAGGGGCTATACCTTAACTTTTACCTGAGTTAAGGTAGGGAGGTTCTTGAAGATTCACAAATAAGGGGAGTGAATTACTTTATAGGAATGGGGAAAATGAAAGCTGGTGTTTTTAACTTCTGTCTGGTAAAATGTGTTTCGCTTTTCCTTCCTGGAAATGCACAGTGATATATAATTTTAACCTTTTTGCTTTAGTTCCTTGACTGTCCCAATAGTTTATCTGTCTATATCTATTTTCTGTAAGATAATAGTTTTAAAAAGAAAGCATTTGTTAATATTGTGATATGTCATTACAGAAATTTATTCCATCTTTGCTACATGGCAAATGCAGTAGAGTATAAAATGTTAAAGCTGGCTTAGCCATCTTATTTTATTTTTTAATCATTGGAAATTTATTTTTAATGTTGGTAATGCATTTTTTCCCCCGCTGGAAATTTCCATCAGTTCAAATAAGCCCATAAATGCCACCCGTGTTATGTTAAAATAATAGAGGTTTGTTCAGCTGTGGTGAGAATTTCCTGTCCTCCTCTCCTAGTCTCTTTCCTATTTGTGGTTACTTTTATGTGGTAGATGACCCTTACAAATTGAGGATTTCTTCCCCTGGGGAAGAAAAAGGGGTGAGCTAGTCTGCTGCGTGAGAAGTTTTTCTAAACTTCTTGTCTGTTGTGTGAGAAGTTTTTCTAAAGTGGGAGAAGAGCTTTGGAGATTTAAGGACTTCCTGTGAATCTCTGACATAGCAGGGGCTAAAATTTTAAAAAATTATTTATTGATTTATTTATTTTTTATTTTGACACGGAGTTTCACTCTTGTTGCCCAAGCTGGAGTGGAATGGCGCCATCTTGGCTCACTGCAACCTCCGCCTCCCGGATTCAAGCAATTCTCCTGCCTCAGCCTCCCGAGTAGCTGGTATTACAGGCATGTGCCACCATGCCCAGCTATTTTTTTGTATTTTTTTTTTCTTTTGAGATGGAATTTCGCTCTTGTTACCCAGGCTGGACTGCAATGGCTCGATCTCGGCTCACCGCAACCTCCACCTCCTAGGTTCAAGCAATTCTCCTGACTCAGCCTCCCGAGTAGCTGGGACTACAGGCATGCGCCACCATGCCCAGCTAATTCTTTTGTATTTTTAGTAGAGACGGGGTTTCACCATGTTGACCAGTATGGTCTTGATCTCTTGACCTCGTGATCCACCCACCTCGGCCTCCCAAATTGCTGGGATTATAGGCGTGAGCCACCATGCCTGGCCTATTTTTTTGTATTTTTAGTAGAAATGGGATTTCACCATGTTAGCCAGGCTGGTCTTGAACTCCTGACCTCAGGTGATCCACGCACCTTTGTCTCTCAAAGTGTTGAGATTACAGGTGTGAGCCACCGTGCCCAGCCTGGCTTATTTTTTTTTTTGTGGTGGGGGCAGCCTCCTAAATAGCTAGAGTTAATTTTTGTATTTTTAGTAGAGATGGGGTTTTACCATGTTGGCCAGACTGGTCTTAACCTGACCTTATTCTGTTGCCCAGGCTGGAGTACAGTGTCTCTATCTTGGCTCACTGCAATGTCTGCCTCCTGTGTTCAAGTGATTCTTCTGCCTCAGCCTCCCAAGTAGCTGGGACTATAGGTGGGCATCATCACACCTGGCTAATTTTTGTATTTTTGGTAAAGATGGGGTTTCACCATGTTGGCCAGGCTAGTCATGAACTCCTGACCTCAGGTAATCCACCTGCCTTGGCCTCCCAAAGTGTTAGGATTATAGGCATGAGCCACCATTCCCCACCTATTGGCTAATTTATATTCTGATAAAATGAATCATTTTTCTTAAAAAAGTGTCCCATTCCTTAGGGAAATTTAAAAAAATTTTTTGAGACAAATCCTCACTCTGTCGTCCAGGCTGGAGTGCAGTGGTGCAATCTGGGCTCACTGCAATCTCTGCCTCCCAGGCCAAGCGATTCTCCTGCCTCAGCTTCTTCTGAGTGGGTGGAACTATAGGTGCACACCACTACCGCCTGACTAATTTTTATATTTTTAGTAGAGACAGGGTTTCATCATGTTGGCCAGCCTGGTCTTGAACACCTGACCTCAAATGATCCACCTACCTCGGCCTCCCAGAGTACTGGGATTACAGGCGTGAGCCACCGTGCCCAGCCTAAAAACATTCTTTTTTTTCTCCCTGAGACAGAGTCTTACTCTGTTGCCAGGCTAGAGCGCAGTGGCTTGATCTTGGCTTACTGCAACCTTCGCCTCCCAAATTCAAGATTCTCCTGCCTCAGCCTCCCAAGTAGCTGGGACTACAGGTGTGCCCCACCATGCCCAGCTAATTTTTGTATTTTTAGTGGAGATGGGGTTTCACCATGTTGGCCAGGATGGTCTCAATCTCCTCACCTGGTGATCTGCCCGCCTTGGTCTCCCAAAGTGCTGGGATTACAGGCGTGAACCACCGCACCCATCCAACAGTCTATTTAAAAACAAATTATTGGCTGGGCGCGGTGGCTGACACTTGTAATCCCAGCACTTTGGGATGCCGAGGCAGACAGATCACGAGGTCAAGAGATCGAGACCATCCTGGCCAACATGGTGAAACCCCGTCTCTACTAAAAATACAAAAATTAGCTGGGCGTGGGGGTGTGCGCCTGTAGTCCCAGCTACTCAGGAAGCTGAGGCAGGAGAATTGCTTGAACCCAGGAGGCAGAGGTTGCAGTGAGCCGAGATCATGCCACTGCACTCCAGCCTGGTGCCTGGCGACAGAGCGAGACCCTGTCTCAAAAACAAACAAAACAAAACAAAAAAATCCCAAATTTATTGACTGGGTATGTTGGCTCATGCCTGCAATCCTAGCACTTTAGGCGACTGAGGTAGGTGGATCACTTGAGGTCAGAAGCCACTGTGCCCAGCCGTGTTTTTACTTTTTTATTTTTTACTGATCATATTTACTTGAAAACAGAAGTTTTGTCTCTTCTTTTTGAGGCGGCGTCTGGCTTTATCACTCAGGCTGGCCTGCAATGGCATGATTATGTCTCACTACAGCCTTGATCTCCTTGGTTCAAGTTATCCTCCCGCCTCAGTGTCACCTGCCTCCCAGGTTCAAATGATTTTCCTGCCTCAGCCTCCCAAGCAGCTGGGATTACAGGTGTGCACCACCATACCCGGCTAATTTTTTTTTTTTTTTTTTTTTTGAGATGGAGTCTCGCTCTTGTTATGGGTGATCACTTGAGGCCAGGAGTTCAAGACCAGCCTGGCCAACATGGTGAAACCCTGTCTCTACTAAAAATGCAAAAATTAGCTGGGCATGGTGGGGCACACCTGTAGTCCCACTACTTGGGGAGGCTGAGGCCAGGGAACTGCTTGAACCCAAGAGGCGGAGGTTGCAGTGAGCTGAGATTGTACCACTGCACTCCACCCTGGGTGACAGGGAGACTCCTTCCTCCCAAAAAATAGCAACTTTAAAAAGGTGAAAGGTGATTCCAGGCTGAACATGGTGGCTCACGCCTATCATCCCAGCACTTTGGGAGGCCAAGGCAGGCAGACCACCTGTGGTCAGGAGTTCTAGACCAACCTGGCCAATGTAGTCTCTACTAAAAATACAACAATTAGCTGGGCGTGATGGCTCAACACCTGTAATCCCAGCTACTTGGGAGGCTGCAGCAGGAGAATCATTTTAATTTGGGAGGCGGAGGTTGTAATGAGCCTAGATTGTGCCAAGGTGCTCCATCCTGGGCGACAGAGAGAATCTGTCTCAAAAAAAAAGAAAAAAAAGCTGGGTGGGGTAGCTCACCTGCCTTGGCCTCCCAAAGTCCCAGCACTTGGGAGGCCGAGGCAGGCAGATCACAAAGTCAAGATTGAGACCATCCTGCCCAATATGGTGAAACACTGTCTGTACTAAAAAATATGTAAAAATTAGCTGGACGTGCTGGCGAGCCCCTGTGGTTCCAGCTACTCGGGATCCTGAGGCAGGAGAATTGTTTCAACCCGGGAGGTGGAGGTTGCAGTGAGCCAAAATTGCACCACTGCACTGTACTGCTCTCCAGCCTGGTGACAGAGCGAGACTCCGTCTCAAAAAAAAAAAAAAAAAAGGTGTTTAATATGTTTTTCTGTCTTATCACTGCATCTTAAGGTCTCGATTGTTTCTGTCAGAGCTCTGTGACTTATAGTGAAAAGGACTACAATTTAATAAGAGAAATACGAAATTTTCTTTATTAAAGATGCATTTAATACAAGGAGGGAAATAATCAGATTTGCTGGCTCAATTATTAAATGGTGGTTTGGTACAACACTGGGTCATACTATTTCATCGGAAAATATAGGTCATTTAGGAAGTGATTTAGGGCCGGGTGTGGTGGCTCACACCTGTAATCCCTGCACTTTGGGAGGCCGAGGCAGGTGGATCACCTGATGAGGTTGGGAGTTTGAGACCAGCCTGTCCAACATGGAGAAACCCCATCTCTACTAAAAATACAAAATTAGCTGGGTGTGGTGGGACTTGCCTGTAATCCTAGCTACTCAGGAGGCTGAGGCAGGAGAATCGCTTGGACCTGGGAAGCGGAATTGTAGTGAGCTGATATCCTGCCACTGCACTCCAGCCTGGGCAACAACAGCAAAACTCTGTCAAAAAAAAAAAGAAGAAGTGATTTAGGCCAGCATGGTGACTCATGCCTGTAATCTAAGCATTTTGGGAGGCCTAGGGAGGAGGATTACTTGAGCCCAGGAGTTCGAGATCAGCCTGGGCAATGTGGCAAAAACCTGTCTCTACGAAAATATTAAAAAATTAGCCAGGCATGGTGGCATGCACCTATAGTCACAGCTACTTAGGAGGCTGAAGTGGGAAGATCACTTGAGTCCAAGAGATCAAAGATGCAGTGAGCAGTAATCTGAGCTGTGATCATGCTATTGCATTCCAGCCTGGGTGACAGAGTGAGACCCTATTTAAAAAAAAAAAAAAAGTGTCTTATTTAAAAGATTTACTTGGTTACCAATTTTCTGGGAATTAACTCTGAAACTAGTAGAGAAAAATATGCAAACCTAGAAACAACATAAGTATCAATTTGTGAATTTATGTAATGTCTTTTTTTCTACCAGTAAGCCATAACTAAGCTTGAATCGTAAGCTTTTTGGATTCTGTGGCCTCATTGAAAAATGTTACAGTTGATCCTTTCAGCAGTCAACTTCAGCAAATATTTAAGTGTCTACTCTATGTCATGTCTTGTGCTAGGTGCTGGGAGGGAATTAAAAGGTAAATGACATTTTTTTTTTTTTTAGTAGAATCGGGTTTTCACCATGTTGGTCAGGCTGGTTTTGAACACCTGACCTTGTGATCCACCCGCCTGGGCCTCCTGAAGTGCTGGGATTACAGGCGTGAGCCAATGCCCCTGGCCAACAAAGTAATTTTTTTTTTTTTT
Organism: Callithrix jacchus; assembly: GCF_049354715.1. Lineage (NCBI taxonomy): Eukaryota > Metazoa > Chordata > Mammalia > Primates > Cebidae > Callithrix > Callithrix jacchus. Next base: position 104,777,669 of record NC_133506.1, read on the forward strand.
TTTTGAGATGGAGTTTTGCGCTTGTTACCCAGGCTGCAGTGCAATGGCATGATCTCGGCTCACTGCAACCTCCGCCTCCTGGGTTCAAGCAATTCTCCTGCCTCAGCCTCCCGAGTATCTGGGACTACATAGGTGGGTGCCACCATGCCTAGCCAATTTTTTTTTTTTGTATTTTTAGTAGAGATGGGGTTTCGCCATATTGACTAGGATGGTCTCCATCTCTTGACCTTGTGATCCTCCCGCCTCAGCCTCCCAAAGTGCTGGGATTATAGGCGTGAGCCACTGTGTCCGGCCCAAAATCATTTTTAAAGAGTTTGCTTTTGACCAGGCATGGTGGCTCATGCCTATAATCCCAGCACTTTGGGAGGCCATTCCAGCATGGGTGGATCATGAGGTCAGGAGTTCAAGACCAGCCTGGCCAAGATGGTGAAACGCTGTATCTACTAAAAATACTAAAATTAGCCAGGCATGGTGGCAGGCACCTGTAATCTCAGCTGCTTGGGTGGCTGAGGTGGAGAATTGCTTGAACCTGGGAGGCCAAGGTTGCAGTGAGCCAAGGTCGTGCCACTGCACTCCAGCCTAGGGGACAGAGATTTGCACTCAAAAAAAAAAACACTTAGCTGAGCCTGGTGGCGGGGCACCTGTAATCCCAGCTGCTCGGGAACTGAGGCAAGAGAATGGTTTGAACCCAGGAGGTGGATGTTGCAGTGAGCCCACATCGCATCATTGTACTCCAGCCTAGACTACTACAGGGTGAGACTCTGTCTCAGAAAAAAAGAGTCCACTTTTTTTTTTTTCTTTTTCTAAAGGCTAGCCAAGTGAAGCAGAGGGAATGAAGAAGTAACAAAGAAATTTGTAACTGGTTATGATCAATTAGTCGTAAACATTACTGCACTTGGATCAGCCACATTATAATTAGAGACCAACACATAAATAATTCTGAATCAGTATAAGTGCTGTAATAGAGATCTGTACTAAATGCTATGGGAACATTAGTTCTGCCTAATAGTGGGAGGGGAAAGTAGGAGAAGACTTCCTAGAGAGTCAGAGGGTCTTGAAGGAGGAATACAATTTGGCTGAGTCAGCAAACAAAAAGGATTGGAAAAGTTAATGTTTGAAGTTCAGACAACAGCTTGTATAAAGATACAGATGTGTGAGAAGATACAGATGTGTGAGAAGAAGTTTATTGTGGGTATGAGGAAGGAGTGCAATGAAGTAAGGTGAGAAATGAGTTGGAATCCAGTTTAGATGACCTCAGTAAGGGGTCTGTGAATTTTATTTTGTAGGTGCTGAGGAGTCATGGAAGAGTTTTTAAACCAGGTGAGGAACATATTTAGATCACTATTTAAGTAGAAGTAACTCTGTTGACAGTGTACAAGTTAGATTTTGAAAGGCATAATTGATTGTAGGGAGACTAGTTGGTTGGGAGACTGGTATGATGACTTGAGAGATATTGAGGATATCAGGCATAGCAGTCACAGTGGAATTGTAGACAGATTGGAGAACTTTTTTTTTTAAGACGGAATCTTGCTCTGTCGCCAGGCTGGAGTATGGTGGTGGGATCTCGGCTCACTGCAACCTCTGCCTCCCAGGTTCAAGCGATTCTCCTGCCTCAGCCTCCCGAGTAGCTGGGACTACAGGTGTGTGCCATCACACCCAGCTAATTTTTGTATTTTTGGTAGAGACGGGGCTTCACCATGTTGGCCAGAGTGGTCTCCTGACCTCATAATCTACCTGCCTCGGCCTCCCAAAGCGCTGGGATTACAGGTGTCAGACACTACGCCCAGCCAGATTGAAGAATTTAGGAGAGTAACTAAAAGTTACTTTATATTGACTTTATATTGGGGTATGGGTAAAGGAAAAGGAGTTGACAAACAGAGATGGATTTGAACTTGCTGGCTTGGATAGCTAAGTGGAATGTGATGTCATTAGCCAGGTTAGGGAATACAGGAGTAAAAGAGGGTATTACATTTGACGCAGATAAGTTTGATTTTTGGTATATTGGATTTGAGGTATCTGGGAAATCCAGTAGCAAATTAAATAAACTTCTTTCTGGATACAGACATATATATATATATATATATATGAGTAGAAAGGTTTAGAAGGGAGATTCAGATTTAGTAGTCATCAGCATATTAGTAGTTAAAGCCAGCTTGATGACCCTGTAAGTCCAAGATTCAGTTGCTTTATAGGTTGCTCATTCATATATTTTTGAACAATTAGCCTTACAGGAATGTGGCGTGACAACTACTATCTCACAGTGTAGTGCTAGTCTTTTTCCTTATTTTTCTATTTTTTTTCTGTGAACTACTTGCTTTTTTTAGACAGAGTTTTGCTCTTGTGGCCCAGGCTGGAGTGCAATGGTGTGATCTCGGCCCACTGCAACCTCTGCCTCCTAGGTTCAAACGATTCTTCTGCCTTAGCCTCCCAGGTAACTGGGTTTACAGGCTTGCGCCACCATGCCCAACTAATTTTGTACTTTTAGTAGGGATGAGGTTTCTCCATGTTGGTCAGGCTGGTCTCCAACTCCTGACCTCAGGTCATCTGCCCACCTCAGCTTCCCAAAGTGCTGGGTTGAGTCACTGAGCTCAGCCACATACATAGTTTTATAAAGTTTTTGATAAAAGAAAATTAGTATGCCTATGAGCTCTATACCATCTTTTCTTTTTCCCAATGGTTTGTCTTAGAAAAACTGCCTTCTTAACATCAGTTCTCTTAGAAAAATGGAAAAAGTAGCAATCTGTTCCATCAAATACCTCACATTAGAAATTGGGTGATTTTTGACCGGGTATGGTAGCTTACATCATTTAAACCCAGCGCTTTGGGAAGTGAAGGTAGGAGGATTGTTTCAGGCTAGGATTTGGAGACCAGAGACCAACACAGCAAGTCCATGTCTCTAAAAAAAATTTTTTTTTTAAAAATCTGGGCATGGTGGCAAGCAGCAGTAGTCCCAGCTATCTGGGAGGCTGAGGTAGGAGCATCACTTGAGTGTAGGAATTGGAGGCTGCAATGCGCTATGATCATGCCATTGTATTCTAGCCTGGGATGCAACAGAGTGAGACCTCATGTCTTTTTTTTTTTTTTTTTTGGGATGGAGTTTCGCTGTTGTTACCCAGACTGGAGTGCAATGGCATGATCTCGGCTCACCGCAACCTCTGCCTTCTGGGTTCAAGCAATTCTCCTGTCTCAGCCTCCCGAGTAGCTGGGGCTACAGGCGTGCACCACCATGCCCAGCTAATTTTTGTATTTTTAGTGGAGACGGGGTTTCACCTTGTTGACCAGGATGGTCTCGATGTCTTGACCTTGTGATCCACCCACCTCGGCCTCCCAAAGTGCTGGGATTATAGGCATGAGCCACTGCGCCCAGCCCAGACCTTATGTCTTAAAAAATAAAGACAAGGGCTGGAAGTAATCACACCTGCAGTCCTAACACTTTGGGAGGCCCAGGCGGGCAGATCACAAGGTCAGGAGATGGAGACCATCTTGGCCAACATAGTTAAACCCCATCTGTACTAAAAATACAAAAATTAGCTGGACGTAGTGGTGTGTGCCTGTAGTCCCAGCTACTCAGGAGGCTGAGGCAGGAGAATTGCTTGATCCTGGGAGGTGGAGATTGCAGTGAGCCAAGATCGTGCCATCGCACTCGAGTCACCGAGACTCTGTCACAAAAAAAAATAAATAAATAAAAATTAAAAAAGATTAAGAAAAAGAAAACAAAGTGGGTGATATTTATGAACCAGAAACTCTGAAGATTTAGTTTGAAGAATACAGATCTTTTTGAACCAGCAGTGCTAGGTGTGTTCAGAACTGGGATTGAGAGCTCAAGCCACTTATGTATAGGCTTCTGTTACACCATAGCTTTTTCACAAGTGATGTAAGAACTGAAAACACTGAAATAAACATACCTCATGGTAAGTGAAAGATATATGTGTGGTGGCTCACGCCTGTAATCCCAACATTTTGGGAGGCATAGGTGGATGGATCACTTGAGTCCAGGAGTTTGAGACCAGCCTGAACAATGTAGTGAGACTTTTGTCTACACTAAAAAATAAAAAAAAAAGCTGGGGCCAGGCGTAGTGGCTCACGACTATAATCCCAGCACTTTGGGAGGCCAAGGGCATGAATCATTTAAGGTCAGGAATTTGAGATCAGTCAGCCTGGCCAACATGGTAAAAACCCTCATCTCTACTAAAAATAAAAAATTAGCCAGGTGTAGTGGTGTGTGCCTGTAATCCCAGCTACTAGGGAGGCTGAGACAGGAGAAACACTTGAACCTGGGAGACAGGGGTTGCAGTGAGCTAGGATTGTACTACTGTACTCCCGCCTGGGCGACAGAGCAAGACTTTGTCTCAAAAAAAAAAAAAAAAAAAATGAGGCCAGGCGTGGTGGATCACAAGGTGAGGAGTTTGAGACCAGTCTGGCCAATATGGTGAAACCTGTCTCTACTAAAAATATAAAAATTTGCTGGGCTTGGTGGTGTATGTATGCCTGTAGTCCCAGTTACTTGGGAGGCTGAGGCAAAAGAATTGCTTGAACCTAGGAGGCAGAGGTTGCAGTGAACTGAGAGTGAGCCATTGCACTCCAGCCTGGGTGACAGAGTAAGACTCCATCTCAAAAAAAAAAAAACAATTAGCTGGGCATGGTGGTGTGTGCCTGTAGTCCCAGCTATTGAGGAGAGCTGAGATGGGAGGATCAGTTGAGCGTGGGAAGTTGAGGCTGCAGTGAATTGTGATTGAGCCACAGCACTCCAGCTTGGGTGACAGAGTGAGACACTGTCTCGGGAAAAAAAGTAAAAGAAAAGAGAAAATGGTATATATTCTATCCTTGCTTTTTGGAAGAATAATTTGGTATTAGGTGCTTTTTTTTTTTATAGTTCATGACTTTGAAATATAAGTAGAGACATGTTTTATGAAAAAAGAATATGCAGAATATCTGAAATTTTTGGTAGATTTTGGGTAAGCATTGTTAATTTTTTTTTGAGACAGAGTCTCATCTGTCACCCAGCTGGAGTGCAGTGGTGCGATCTCAGCTCACTGGAACCTCCACCTCTCAGGTTGAAGCAGTTCTTGTGTCTCAGCCTCCTGAATAGCAGGGACTACAGGCACCCGTCTACACCTGGCTGATTTTTTGTATTTTTAGTAGCGACAGGGTTTCACCATGTTGCCGGGATGGGATCAAACTCCTCAGCTCAGGCAATCCACCATATTGGCCTGTCAAAGTGCTGGGATTACAGGCATGAGCCATTGTGCCCGGCCAATATTAAAATTTTTTTGAGATGAGGTCTCACTGTGTTGCCCTGGCTGAAGTGTAGTGGCGTGATCAGGCTCACTGCAGCCTCAACTTCCTGGGCTCAAGTGGTTCTCCTGCTTCAGCTCCTCAGTAGCAAGACACTACAGGCACAGGCCACCATGCCCAGCTAATTTTTTTGGGGGGAGAGTGGGTAGAGATGAAGTCTTACTGTGCTGCCCAGGCAGGTCTCAAACCCCTGGGCTGAAACAGTCCTCCCACCTCAGCCTTCCAAAGTGTTGGGATTACAGGCGTGAGCCACCACACCTAGCCCTGGATTATTTTGAATCACATCCCAGACATGTAATTTCATGAATAAATACTTCAGTATCTCTAAAATATAAGGACTAAAAAAAAAAAAAAAAAAAAAAAATCCCGGCCGTGTGCAGTGGCTCACGCCTGTAATCTCAGTACTTTGGGAGGCTGAGGCGGGCGAATCACCTGAGGTCAAGAGTTCAAGACCAGCCTGGCCAACATGGTGAAACCCTGTCTTTAAAAACAAACAAAAAAAAAACTCACAAAAAGTTACCTTTTTTTTTTTTTTTTTTTTTGAGATGGAGTCTTGCTCTGTCACCAGGCTGGAGTGCAGTGGCGCAATATCGGCTCACTGCAACATCTGCCTCCTGGGTTCAAGCGATTCTTCCGCCTCAGCCTCCGGAGTAGCTAGGACCATAGGCACGTGCCACCACGCCCGGCTAATTGTTTTGTATTTTTAGTAGAGACGGGGTTTCACCATGTTGGCCAGGATGCTCTCGATCTCTTGACCTCATGATCCACCTGCCTCTGCCTCCCAGAGTGCTGGGATTACAGACGTGAGCCGCCGCACCTGGCCACCCTTTTTTTTTAAGACAGAGTTTTGCTCTTGTTGCCGAGGCTGGAGTGTGCAATGGTGCTATCTCGGCTTACCAGAACCTCCACCTCCTGGGTTCAAATGATTCTCCTGCCTCAGCCTCCCAAATAGCTGGGATTGCAGGCATGTGCCACCACACCTGGCTAATTTTTTTGTATTTTTAGTAGAGACAGGGTTTCTCCATGTTGATTAGGCTGATCTTGAACTCCGGACCTCAGGTGATCCGCCCACCTCAGCCTCCCAAAGCCCTGGGATTACAGGCATGAGCCAGGCCAACCCTTTTTTTTTTTTTTCTTTAAATATGGCCTAGCTCTTTCGTCCACACTGGAAAGCAGTAGTGTGATCATGGCCCACTGCAGCCTCAACTTTCAGGCTCAAGCCATCCTTCTCCCTCAGTCTCTGGAGTAGCTGAGACTGTCGGGTCCAGGGTATACCATGGCTGGCTAATTCAAACTTCTTTTTTTAAGAGATGGGGTCTTACTATATTGCCTAGACTTGTCTTGAACTCCTAGGCACAAGCTATCCTTCAGTCTTGGCCTCCCAAAGTTCAGGGATTACAGGTGTGAGCCACCATGCTCTGCCAACAAGCATTTCTTTTTTTTTTTCTCTGTCTTTTTTTTTTTTTTTAAAGACAGGGTTTCACCATGTTGGTCAGGCTGGTCTTGAACTCCCGACCTCAGGTGATCCGCCCGCCTTGGCCTCCAAAGTGCTTGGATTACAGGCGTGAAAGACCATGCCCGGCCGACAAGCATTTCTTAGTTATCATCAAATAACCAGTTGGTTTTCACATTTCTGCAATTATCTCATAATTTTTTGACTGTTTAAAACAGTATCTAGATAAGGTTCATGCATTAAAATTTTCATAAGTCTATTTACTTTTTTTTTTTTTTTTTTTTTAAAGAAAACAGCTTTATTGAGGTGGCAGTGTTATTACAGCTCCATTACTACTCCTGCAGAGCAGGGCTACTTGCTAGGCAGTGTGTGGAGAGCAGCCTGATGTTTATCTTTTAATCTCTAGATTTGCCTTCTATCTCTTCACATATTTATTAAGGATCTTTTCGTTTTTTTAAATAGAGACAGAGTCTCACTGTGTTGCTCAGAGTGGTCTCAAAATCCTGGCCTCAAGTGATCCTCCTGCCTCAGCCTCCCAAAGTGCTAGGATTTTAGGCACGAGCCACTGTGCCCAGCCTTTCTTTTTTAACTGCTATCACTTTCCACTTTTTTGGAGGATTCTTTTTGTTGTTACTGAGGTGGAATCTTGCTCTGTTGCCAGGCTGGAGTGCAGTGGTGCGATCTTGGCTCACTATAAACTTACCACCTCCCAGGTTCAAGCTATTCCTCTGCCTCAGCCTCCCACATAGCAGGGACTACAGGTGCCCACCACCATGCCCAGCTAATTTTTATATATTTAGTTGAGATGGGGTTTCACCATGTTGGCCAAGATGGTCTCCATCTCTTGACCTCGGGATTTGCCTGCCGTGGCCTCCCAAAGTGCTGGGACTACAGGCATGAGCCACTGTACCCGGCTTGGAGGATTCTTTTTATAGCTTATTTGCAAGGTAAGACATCCTGTTTTCAACTTCTCCCCTTTCTTGCTGTTAATTCAAAGCAATTGGTCATTCAGAACAAAGACTTTGAGTATATAGCTCTGTCTATGCTAGGAGCTAAAATGTAAGTATTAGTGTAGTGCCTTCCTACCCACCAAAGTTTATGTACTGATGGGAGAAACAAGTTAACTCTCAGTTATAGAGTTGAGAGTGATAGGCCGGGCACAGTGGCTCACGCCTGTAATCCCAGTGCTTTGGGAGGCCGAGGCAGGCAGATCACAAGGTCAAGAGATCGAGACCATCCTGGCCAACATGGTGAAACCCCGTCTCTACTAAAGATACAAAAAATTAGCTGGGCATGGTGGCATACGCCTATAGTCCCAGCTACTTGGGAGGCTGAGGCAGAAGAATTGCTTGAACCTGGGAGGCGGAGGTTGCAGTGAGCCGAGATCATGCCACTGCACTCCAGCCTTGTGCCTAGCTAGAAAACAAGACTCTGTCTCCAACAACAACAGAAAAAAAGTGTGATGATAGGGGTCTTTAGAGTGTAATGGAAATATGTTAACCCTTAGTCCATATTTAGGGGAAATCAAGAAAGGCTTGTGGATGGAGGATTATCCAAAGTAAGACCTGAAGGATGAGTATGAGTTAGGTAAAGAGTAAGAGGAAGATCATTGGCAGCAGAGGGACCATTGTTTGTAAAGTACAAGAAGCTTAACATATTTTATTTTCACTGTTTGGAATGAAGAGCATGTCTTTTATGAAAAATGGGCTTTCAACTTTGTTGTATTAAGTAATAATACATGTCTTTATACAAAACATTTTTCCTTTCTTTCTTTTTTTTTTTTTTTTGAGACGGAGTTTCGCTGTTGTTACCCAGGCTGGAGTGCAATGGCGCACGATCTCGGCTCCCCGCAACCTCCGCCTCCTGGGTTCAAGCAATTCTCCTGCCTCAGCCTCCCGAGCAGCTGGAACTACAGGCGTGCACCACCATGCCCAGCTAATTTTTGTATTTTTAGTAGAGATGGGGTTTCACCATGTTGACCAGGATGGTCTCGATCTCTTGACCTCGTGATCCACCCACCTTGGCCTCCCAGAGTGCTGGGATTACAGGCATGAGTCACTGCGCCCGGCTTGACTTATACTATCTCATTTAAAGAGCTACAGTAATCAAGACAGTGCAGTATTGGCAAAAGGATAGATCCATAGATCAATTAATAGAACATAGCGTTCAGAAATAGATTCAGCCCAGGCACGGTGGCTCACACCTGTAATCCCAGCACTTTGGGAGCCCAAGGCAGGCACATCACAAGGTTAGGAGACTGAGACCATCCTGGCCAACATGGTGAAACCTTGTCTCAACTAAAAATACAAAAATTGGCTTGGCATGGTGGTGCATGCCAGTAATCCCAGCTACTCGGGAAGTTGAGGGAGGAGAATCCCTTGAACCAGGAATTTGGAGACTACAGTGAGCCGAGATTGTGCCACTGCACTCCAGCCTGGCAACAGAGTGAGACTCCATCTAAATACATACATACATACATACATACATACATGCATGCATGCATGCATGCATGCATGCATACATACATACATACATAAATGACCTAAGTATTTACCCAAGTGAAATAAAAATCTGTGTTCATAAAAGAACTTGTATGTGGCTGTTTTACAACAGCTTTATTTATAGTCACCACAAACTCGAAACAACCTGAATGACTCTTAACTGGGGAATGAATAAATAACCTGTGATATATTTATACAATGGAATACTACTCAGCAATAAAAAGGAACTATTTGTATATCCCATAACGTGAATAAATCTCATGGGTGTTAGGCCCAGTCAAAGAAACTAAACTCAAGAGGCTATACTCTGTATGATTGCATTTGTACGATGTTCTGGGGAAAACTCAAAACTCTAGGACAGTGGTGAACAGATTAGTGATTGCCTGGGGTTAAGAGTAGAGAGAGAATGGCTGGGCACTTGGGAGGCCGAGGTGGGTGGATCACAAGGTCAGGAGTTCAAGACCAGCCTGGCCAACATAGTTGAAACTGCATCTCTACTATAAATACAAAAATTAGCCGGGCATGGTGACGTGTACCTGTAGTCCCAGCTACTGGGGAGGCTGAGGCAAGAAAATCACTTGAACCTGGAAGGTGGAGGTTGCAGCAAGCCAAGATGGTGCCACTGCCCTCTAGCAGGGCAACAGACTGAGACTCTGTCTCCAAAAAAAAAAAAAAAAAAAAAAAGTAGAGAGTTTGACTACAAAGAGGTAGTATAAGGAAGTATTTTAGGGGTAATATGACTATTTTGATCATGGTTATGGTTACACGAGTATGCATTTATGACAACTCTTAGAACTGAACACTAAAAGAGTGTTATTATCTGGGGGTGGAGGAGAGAGACTTTAAAGACTAATTCCAGAAATTTAATTCCCCAAATACATTTGAATTTTTAGCTTAATTTTATTTCTTTTTTAAAATACATTTGACATAATTAAAAAGTCTAGAAAATTTAGATCCTTTTAAACTTCTTTATTTTACTTAGAAATGCAGTTGTGGGCTGGGTATGGTGGCTTATGCCTGTAATCCCAGCACTTTGGGAGGCCGAGGCGGGTGGATCACGAGGTCAAGAGATTGAGACCATCCTGGTCAACATGGTGAAAGCCCGTCTCCACTAAAAATACAAAATTTAGCTGGGTATGGTGGTGTGTGCCTGTAGTCCCAGCTACTCGGGAAGCTGAGGCAGGAGAATTGATTGAACCCAGGAGGCGAAGGTTGTGGTGAGCTGAGATCGTGCCATTGCACTCCAGTCTGGGTTACAACAGCGAAACTTCGTCTCAAAAAAAAAGAAATGCAGTTGTGTAAGTTTTTTTTTTTTTTTTTTTTTTGAGACAGGGTCTTCTCTGTCACTCAGGCTGGAGTGCAGTGGAACAATCACAGCTCACTGCACCCTCTGCATCCTGGGCTCAAGTGATCCTCTCACCTCAGCCTTTCAAGTAACTGGAACAGATGGTGTGCCACCATGCCTGGCTAATTTTGGGGGGATTTTTTAGTAGAGATGGGGTTTTGCTGTGTTGCCCAGACTGGTCTTGAACTTATGGGATCAAGTATCTGGTTGCTTCAGCCTCCCAAAGGGCTGGGATTACAGGTGTGAACCACTGCGCCCAGCCCACTTTCTTTGTTTTTTTGTGACAAGGTTTCCCTCTTATCCAGGCTGGCATGCACTGTCATGATTATGGCTCTCTGCAGCCTCGAGCTACTGAGTGCAAGCAATCCTGCCTCAGCCTCTCAGTTAACTGGCCCTACAGGTGTGTGCCACCATGACCTACTAATTTTTAAATTTTTTATAGAGATGGGGTTTTCCTATGTTGCCCAGGCTTTTCTCAAACTTCTGGGTTCAAGTAATCCTTACATCTTGGCCTCCTCCCAAAGTGTTGGGATCACCGACATAAGCCCCAACTGCGCTCAGCCAACTAGCTTTCTTTTCCTCTCTTTTTTTCTATCCTAGGACACTTGTGTCACCTGAAGACATATCCTTCACTTCAGTTCATGAAAAAGTTTTCAGTTGTGAAATTTACCACGTTAATATGTAGATCTCATCCTTAGTCTAGCTAAATTATTCTCCCAGGGATTGCTTAATGGACCGAAGCTTGGACACTCAGAATATTGGGGCAGGAGGTATCCTTAAATATTCCTGGAAGTTATGTATTTCAGTTTCCAGGTGAGTGTGGAATTTTGGATTTGGGAAGACATTGAAAAAATTGCCTGGAATTTTTAGGCAGCTGGACCAAGTCCAGTATTGATTAACATTTCCCCTCTGCTTGGCATCCAGTGTCTTCTCTCTGCTACTTTTTTCTGAGAGGCAATTTGAAGTATTTGCCAGTGTTTCTGGATCCTGTCTCTACTCTGCTCTTACTTCTCCATAGCTACTCTGCGTTTCCATCAGATCTCAGATTTCTGGGTAATGACAAGTATTTAGATAAAATATAATAAGATTGGGGCCAGGCATTGGTGGCTCACACCTGTCATCCCAGCACTTTGGGAGGCCAAGGCGGGCAGATCACCTGAGGTCAGGAGTTCAAGACCAGCCTGACCAACATGGAGAAACCCCATCTCTACTAAAAATAGAAAAATTACCCGGAGGCCGGGTGTGGTGGCTCACACCTATAATCCCAGCACTTTGGGAGGCCGAGGCGGGTGGATCATGAGGTCAAGAGATCGAGACCATCCTGGTCAACAAGGTGAAACCCCGTCTCTACTAAAAATACAAAAATTAGCTGGGCATGATGGTGTGCGCCTGTAGTCCCAGCTACTTGGGAGACTGAGGCAGAAGAATCGCTTGAACCTGGGAGGTGGAGGTTGCAGTGAGCTGAGATCATACCACTGCACTCCAGCCTGGGTAACAAGAGTGAAACTCCGTCTCAAAAAAAAAAAAAAAAAAAAAAGATTTCAGACGTAGACTCATGAAAAAAAAAAAAAAAAATTCCCCTCAGTAGGGGATAGTTGGGTGTCTGGTTAAGCTTCTGTCACCTGAATATTTGCTTGTTCTTGATAAATTGTTAATCTAGTTGATTATTAATTTAGTCCTTTAATGTTATTCTCCCCCAGTCTTTCTCTTAAAGGCTATCAAGTAGACGTTGCCTATACTACTTTCTTCTATACCTGCAGTTTACTGTATCCATATTCATGTTGCCTTTTCCTGTCTTTGCTGTACGGTTAATCCCTCCCTGATATTATTGCATCACTATTTCTCTCTTTTTTTTTTTTTTTTTTTTTAAATTTTTTATTGGATTATAGGTTTTGGGGTACATGAGCAGAGCATGCAAGACAGTTGCGTAGGTACACACATGGCAGTGTGCTTTGCTTTTCTTCTCCCCTTCACCCACATTTGGCATTTCTCCCCAGGCTATCCCTCCCCACCTCCCCACTATTTCTCTTTTATCTCAATCTTCAGTCTTTGTCTCTACTGTCTCTTTTCCCCAATTCTCTGTCCCCACCTTACCTTCAGCTATTGTTGTGTTTCTCTCCTGTTCCTAAAAGTAGTCTCCCCTATTCTGTTCACTTTCTTTCTTTTTTTTTTGAGGGGAAGTCTCACTCTGTGGCTCTGTCACCCAGCCTGGAATGCAGTGATGCGATCTCGGCTCACTGCAACCTACGCCTCCTGGGTTCAAGTGATTCTCTTGGCTCAGCCTCCTGAGTAGCTGGGATTGCAGGTGTGCCACCATCATGCCCGGCTAATTTTTGTATTTTTAGTAGAGATGAGGTTTCACCATGTTGGCCAGGATGGTCTTTATCTCTTGACCTCGTGATCCACCCAACTCAGGCTCTGTTTACTTTCTTACAACCAATTTTTTCCTTAAATACTATAATTGTGTTTTGTCCCCACCACTTCACTGAAATTGCTCTGTTTAGTGATGTGGTTTTCAAACCCAGATGACACTTTTCAGTCTTTAGCTTTTTACCTCTCTCCTACTTTTAAACTGTGATGCTGTCCACTCTTAGTTTTGCTCTAACCTACTATTCCTTCTTAGCCTTCTTCATTGTCTCCTTTTCTTCTACTCAATCCCTAAATGTTGGTGTTCATGGCCCAAGGATTCTGTTCTTTGCTGCCTTGCCTTGCCTTTTCCTCTTCCTTTCTTTCTCTCTCCTTTCTGTCTCTCTTTCTGTCTCAGTTACAGTAGCCTTCTAACTAATCTGCATGTCTCAAGGCTTATCACCTCTCTTAATTTGTTTACCACACTGCCACAAGAGTGATTTTCCTAAGTTGTAAGACTACTTATGCCCTTTCCCTTTAATACCCTTCATTATCCTGTTGCCTGATGCCTAGCAGATGCTTGATTCCATCTTCCTTCCTCACCTTATTGTTTTTGCTCAAGCAATTTTCTTTTCTTCCAAGGACATTTCTTCCAAAATAGACAAATATAACCAATAATCCGAACAAATATAACCAAGATTCTCCTAATTAATCTTTAGGATATACCTTATAGTTCATTTCTTCTGTTAAGTCTTCCCTGTTCCCAAAGCAATATTAATCATTCTTGCTCATGGGCTACTCTGACATTTTATTATCCTGCTAACATTACATATATTATGTTTTACATTGTTTATAGGGCAACATCTCATTCTATAAAATAGAATGCATGTTCCCTGCATTTATTATTTAATTGCTATTCTATTTCCTCATCTGGATTGTGAGCTTTTTGTGGGTAGGGGTTATGCCTTCTTTACTTACTCTTTTTCTTTCTTTTTTTTTTTTTTTTGAGACGGAGTTTCGCTCTTGTTACCCAGGCTGGAGTGCAATGGCACGATCTTGGCTCACCGCAACCTCCGCCTCTTGGGTTCAGGCAATTCTCCTGCCTCAGCCTCCTGAGTAGCTGGGATTACAGGCACGCGCCACCATGCCCAGCTAATTTTTTGTATTTTTAGTAGAGACGGAGTTTCACCATGTTGACCAGGATGGTCTTGATCTCTTGACCTCGTGATCCACCTGCCTCGGCCTCCCAAAGTGCTGGGATTATAGGGGTGAGCCACCGCGCCTGGCCAGCTCACTGCAGCTTCTAAACTCTTGGGCTCAAGCAATCCTCTTGCCTCAGCCTCCCAAGCCAGCACACCCAGCTAATTTTTAAAATTTTTTGTGGAGACGGAGTCTCAATATGTTGTCCAGGCTTTTTTTTTTTTTTAAGACAGAGTCTTATTCTTACCCAAGCTAGAGTACAGTGGTGCTGTTATAGCTCACTGCAATCTCTTGGGCCTAAATGATCCTCTCATGTCAGCATCCCAAGTAGGTAGGACTATAGACACAAGCAACTATACCTAGCTAATGAAAAAAACTTTTATTTTTGGCAAAGCCAAGGTCTTGCGATATTGTCCATGCTGGTCTCAAGCTTCTGGCCTCAAGTGATCCTCCCACCTCAGCCTCCCAAAATGCTAGGATTATAGGTATGAGCACCTGGCCATTTTTCACCTTTTTAACTTCAGCACCTAATAACTAAGCCTGCCAAATTTATTGAGTTTATACTATGTTTCCAGCATGGGCAGTACACAAAACAGATAGACAAAGTCCCTGTTCTTATGGAGCTTACATTCCAATGAGGGCAAACAGACAACAAACACTTTTTTTTTTTTGACTTAGAGTTTTGTTCTTGTTGCCCAGGCTGGAGTGCAATGGCACGATCTCGGCTCACTGCAACTTCCACCTCCCAGGTACAAGTGATTCTCCCATCTTAGCCTCCCAAGGTAGCTCGGATTACAGGCATGCGCTGCCATGCCTGACTTTTTTTTTTTTTTTGGTATTGAGTAGAAACCAGGTTTCACCACGTTAGACAGGCTGGTTGCGAACTCCTGACCTCTGGTGATCCACCTGCCTCGGTCTCCCAAAGTGCTGGTATTACAGGTGTGCGACGTTGTGCCCGGCAACAAACAGCTTTTTAAAAATCAGTTAATGGCCGAGCATGTTGGCTTATATCTGTAAATCCAGCGCTTTGGGAGGCCGAGGCAGGCAGATCACTTGAGGTCTGGAGTTTGAGACCAGCATGGCCAACATGGTGAAACCCTGTCTCTACTAAGAATACCAAAAATTAGCTGAGTGTGGTGGCAAGTGCTTGTAGTCCCAGCTACTGAGGAGGCTGAGGCAGGAGAATCGCTTGAACCCGGGAGGTGGAGGTTGCAGGGAGCCGAGGTCACGCCACTGCACTGCAGCCTGGGCGACAGAGCAAGACTTCATCTCAAAAAAATATATGTATATCAGTTAATGGCCGGGCATGGTAATCCCAGCACTTTGGGAGGTCAAGGTGGGCAGATCACTTGAGTCCAGGAGTTTGAGACCAGCCTGGCCAACATGGCGAAACCCTGTCTCTACTAAAAATATAAAAATTAGCTGGGCATGGTGGCGGGCTCCCGTAATCCCAGCTATTTGGGAGGCTGAGGTAGGAGAATTGCTTGAACCTGGGAGGTGGAGTTTGCAGTGAGCCGAGATGGCACCACTGCACTCCAGACTGTAAGAGCGAGACTCCATCTCAAAAATAAAATAAAATAAAAAATTAGTTAATAAATACTATACAGAAAAATAGAAGATGTGATAGACAGTATGAATGGATAGCTACTTTAGATTGGGAGAATACATCTCTGAGGATATAGCATTTAAGATCTAGGAGTATATGAAGATCAGCAGATCAAACGTTACAGTACAAAGCACCTAAGGAGGAATTAACTTGCTATGTTGGAGGAACAGATATAAGACCAGTGTTTGCATATGGTGAATGAGGGAATGACAAGAGATAAGAAAGGCAGAGGCCAGATGACAGTGAGATATGGAAGCTAGAGTAAGGTGTTTCCTTTGAAGTTTTTTGTTTTTTTGTTTACACACACACACACACACACACACACACACACACACACACACACATTTACCTCTCAAGCTTCATGTATCAGTTGTTTGTGACATTTAACCATAAGTTTGGTGCAGAAACTGAAAGGGCAAGAGGATTAAAGCAAGAAATAACTCTTTATACCTTTGCGCTTTACATGGGGTTTTACTCTGTCACCCAGGTTGGAGTGCAGTGGTGCTATCTTGGCTCACTGCATACTCCATCTCCTGGGCTAAGGGATTCTCCTACCCCAGCCTCTCAAGTAGATAGGTGCACACCTCTATGCCCTGTTAATTTTTTGTATTTTTGGTAGAGAAGAGATTTCACCATGTTGCCAGTCTGATCTTGAACTCCTGAGCTCAGGCAACACCTGCCTTGGTCTCCCAAAGTGCTAGGATTACAGGTGTGAGTCACTGTACCCAGCCTTCTTTGGAGTTTTTTTTTTTTTTTTTTTGAGACGGAGTTTTGCTATTGTTATCCAGACTGGAATGCAATGGCACGATCTTGGCTCACTGCAACCTCCGCCTTCTGGGTTCAAGCAATTCTCCTGCCTCAGCCAGTAGCTGGGACTATAGGCGCGCACTAACATGCACTAATAAGCTTTGTATTTTTAGTAGAGATGGTGTTTCACCTTGTTGACCAGGATGGTCTCGATCTCTTGACCTCGTGATCCACCTGCCTCGGCCTCCCAAAGTGCTGGGATTATAGGGGTGAGCCACTGCAACCGGCCCCTTTGGAGTTTTTAAGTACGATTGTGATATGAGTTGATTTGTGACTAGAAAGAATGTTCAGTTGCTGTGTTAGAAATGGATTGTAGGCCAGGTGCAGTGTCTCAGGCCTGTAATCCCAGCACTTTGGGAGGCCCAGGTGGATGGATCACCTGAGGTCAGTTATTCGACCAACGTGGAGAAACCCCATCTCTACTAAAAACACAAAATTAGCCGGCTGTGGTGGCACATGCCTGTAATCCCAGCTACTCGGGAGGCTACGGTGGGAGAATCGCTTGAACCCAGGAGGTTGTGATGAGCCCAGATCACGCCATTGCATCCAGCCTCGGCAACAAGAGTGAAACTCCATTTCAAAAAAAGAGAAATGGATTGTAGAGAGTTGAAGACTTAAAACAAGGAGACCAGTAACAAGGCTCTTTGCACTAATCAAATGAGTTCATGGTAACTTGGACTGGGGTGATGTTATAAAAACTGTGGAAAGGTAGATAGATTTGGCATATCTTTTGGAAGTGAGGTTGACAGAGCTTGCTTTGGAATTTTGCCACTGCACTCCAGGTGACAGAGCTAGACACTTTCGGAAGTGAGGTAATAAGGACATGGATAACTTCTGTATTTTTGACTAGAGCAACCAGGGAAGTAAATAGTTGATGCTATTACTTGAGATGGGTAAGACTAGCAGAATATGATTGTCAAGAATTCTTGGCCAGTGGTGGCTCATGCCTGTAATCCAGCAGTTTGGGAGGCTGAGGCAAGAGGATCGCCTGAGCCCAGGAGTTTGAGACCAGCTTAGACAAGATAGAGAGACCCTGTGTCTACAAAAAATAAGAAAACTAGCCGCGTGTGGTGGTACATCTCTGTGGTCACAGCTACTTGGGGGTCTGAGGTGGGAGGAGCCCAGGGGATGGAGGTTGTAGTGAGCTGTGATTGTGCCACTGCACTTCAGCCTTGGCAACAGAGTGATAACTTGTCTAAAATTAAAAAAAAAATTGTTTTTGGTCCTGTCAAGTTTGGGATACTTGTTAGGTATCCAGATGGAGAAATCAGATAGGCAGTTAGAAATGCCTGGCATTCCTAGAAATCTGAGCTGAAATAGATAGAATTTGAAGTCATGGAATTCAATCAGGAGGTCACCTACAGATGGTTTGTAGCTAAAAAGAGCAGTTTGAAAGAGCAGGAATTGCTGGTGAGGTAGGTGGAAAACCCAGAAAGAGAAGCTATAGAAGCCAGGTAAAGAAGTGTCTCAAGAAGGGAGTGGTCAGCCTGGGTAACATAATGAGACCTTGTGTCTACAAAAAAATTGAAAATTAGCTGTCCATGGTGGTACATGCCTGTGGTAGTCCCAGCTATATAGGAGGTTGAGGTGGGATGATTGCTTGAGACTGGGAGGTTAAGGCTCCAGTAATCAGTGATTGCGCCACTGCACTAGACACTGTCTCAAAAAAAAAAAGGGGGGGGATTTGTTAGCTGTGTTCAATGCTGTATAGAGGTCACATAACAGGTATACTGACAGGATTTGACAACCTAAGGAGGTAGGAATTATTGGCGACTTTGAGTAGAACTGTTCATTGGAGTGGTGGAAATAGAAGTATAATTGTAGTGGATTGAGAGGGAAAAATAAGATGAAGAATCATTTGGGCCAGGTAATCCCCAGCACTTTGGGAGGCCAAGGTGGGCAAATCATTAGAGGTCAGGGGTTTGAGACCAGTCTGGCCAACATGTGAAACCCCATCTCTACTAAAAATACAAAAAAATTAGCTGGGTGTGGTGGTGGGTGCCTGTTATCCCAGCTACTGGGAGGCTGAGGCAGGAGAATCGCTTGAACACAAGAGGCAGAGGTTGCAGTGAGCCAAGACTGCGTCACTGCACTCCAGCCTGGGCAACTGAGCCAGACTCTGTCTCAAAAAAAAAAAATTGATTTTTGTTTTTGTTTTTGTTTGATAACAGGTTTTGGAACCCAGTTTCTTTGAAAACGTCCTGTGTCATTGTTACTAAGTTCTTACCTGTTTGTATTCCAGTTGATTGTGTGTGTGTGTGTGTGTGTGTGTTTTTCTGAGACGGAGTCTTGCTTTCTTGCCCAGGCTGGAGTGCAGTGATGCAATATCGGCTTACTGCAACCTCTGTCCCAAGTTCAAGCAATTGTCCTGCCTCAGCCTCATGAGTAGCTGGGATTACCTGCAAATGTGACCATGTATCTATCTATCTATTATATGTATATATATGTGTGTGTGTGTGTGTGTGTGTTTTTTTTTTTTGAGATGGAGTCTCATTCTTGTTACGTAGGCTGGAGTGCAAAGGCATGATCTTGGCTCACTGCAACCTCTACCTCCTGGGTTCAAGCAATTTTCCTACCTCAGCCTCCCAAGTAGCTGGGATTACAGGCACCTGCCACCACACCCAGCTAATTTTTTTTTATTTTTTAGTAGAGACAGGGTTTCGCCATGTTGGCCAGGCTATCTTGAACTCGTGACTTCAAGTGATCCACCCGCCTTGGCCTCTCAGAGTGCTGGGATTACAGGCATGAGTCACCGTGCATGGCCTGACTATGTATTTTTGTTGAAGTAGTATCATCTTTCAGTGTTTTTGTACCATTATTTTATTTTATTTATTTTGAGATGGAGTCTTGCTCTGTCACCCAGGCTGGAATGCAGTGGCATGATCTCGGCTCATTGCAGCCTCCACCTCCCAAGTTCAAACAATTGTCCCACCTCAGCCTCCTGAGTAGCTGGGATTATAGGTGTGCACCACCATGCCCAGCTAATTTTTGTGTTTTTAGTAGAGATGGGGTTTTACCATGTTGGCTAGGCTGGTCTCAAACTCCTGACACCATGTGATCAGTCTGCCTTGGCCTCCCAAAGTGCTGGGATTACAGGCATGAGCCACCTCGCCTGGCCTTGTACCATTATTTTAGATGGACTCCTATTTCTAAAATCCTGCTTTAATTACTTTTATGAGCAATATAGGTAACGGGTGAACAAATGAGAGTTTTTATAAGGGTTAGGCCCTTGGTCTATAAGAAAAGCAGGCTGACTTGACCTTGGCTTTAAAGTACATCAGTTTTCTAAGAAAACTGTTGAATGAGGATAACATTTTGGCTTATTGGGTGATTGTGATGCATGACTAATGAAAATAATTGTAAAACATTTTGCAAGTTAAAGTGTGATATAAATGCTAAATAATAGTTCTTTATTATGATGATGTGAAAATTAGCAACATGCTGTCTATTGGGGGCCTTAAGTTCCTTTTGAGAAGGTGATATATTTTTGTAAATTCTATTATATTACTTTAGAGTGTTAAGAGTTTTACCAGGCTGGGCCCTAGCACTTTGGGAGGCCGAGGCAGGTGGATCATTTGAGTTTAGAAGTTTGAGACCAGTCTAGCCAACATGATGAAACTCTGTCTCTACTAAAAATACAAAAAAAAATTAGCCTGACATGGTGGTGGGGGCCTGTAATCCCAGCTACACGGGAGGGTAAGGAAGGAGAATTGCTTGAACCCGGGAGGTGGAGGTTTCAGTGAGCTGAGATCATTCCACTGCATTCCAGCCTGGGCCACAGAGTGAGACTTCATCTTAAAAATAAAAAAAAAAAAAGAGAGATTTATCATCTTTGTGGTTCTGGTGAGGAATGAATTCCACCTTATGGTAGTTACAATTCTGAATGTTTAAAGGACTGATGGGAGTGACTTAATTATGTCTATAGTATAGCATCACAGCCACTCAGTAGAAACATTCTCACACACAAAAAACACTGAAAAAGCATTTTAACTTCTTATAGGTAACACCATAAAGACATTTTAAGGCCGGGCGCGGTGGCTCAAGCCTGTAATCCCAGCACTTTGGGAGGCCGAGGCGGGTGGATCACGAGGTCAAGAGATCGAGACCATCCTGGTCAACATGGTGAAACCTCATCTCTACTAAAAATACAAAAAATTAGCTGGGCATGGTGGCACACGCCTGTAATCCCAGCTACTCAGGAGGCTGAGGCAGGAGAATTGCTTGAACCCAGGAGGCGGAGGTTGCGGTGAGCCAAGATTGCACCATTGCACTTCAGCCAGGGTAACGAGCGAAACTCTGTCTCAAAAAACAAAACAAAACAAAACAAAAAAGACATTTTAATGCAGGATTAGGTGTTTTTTGCAGTCAGGTTTGAAGAGTGACATGATGCCATTTTAGACAAAACTAACCCCTTGTTCCATACCAGAGACTAAATATAGAATCAGTGGCATTATTACCTATACTGTACTTAGGAAGTGCATTGAAATTTGAATCTGTTGAACTAAATTTTTCTCAGTCTTTTAAGTGACATTAACAATAGAGGAAAATTGGGATGTGGTCTAAAGATGATAAGGGAAAACTGAAATGGTCTGCTGATGTGCTGGGAACTTTACCCTGACACCTCAGCTGGGATCTTGTATATTGTTTTCAGTATAGGGACCTGTGTGTTTCTAATTTTAGAATAAAGTAACAGTTTTTAGCGTTATGCAGGTTGGAGTTGAATCTTTTTTTCTGGAATTTGATTTCTCTCACAATCCATTACCTTTTTTTATCAAGGACAAGTGAAAGGTTTAGGTTTCTTTTTTCTCTTTGATGGGAAGATTGTACTTGATTTTGCTGTATTCAGGCATTATCTGCTTTTCTTTTGCATTTGCATTTGGTGACTGCTAAAAGGGTCCTTGAATAACATGCTTTCACAGCAAAGACAATTGACTAAGTTTACTTTCTTAGAAATGTTTTATTTCTGTGGTTTGTATTAAGACTTCCTGTTATTTGCTTCAGTCATTGGCCTTGTTCATTCTAGGCTGAGGGATTGGCTTCAACTGTTTTACATTCATAGGCAAAAGTTCATCTTATATTCATATTTAATTATCTTGGATTTAATTTGTAGCCTACCTGTATCCATTGTATTGAATAGTTTCCTTCCTAGATTAGGTATTTCATAAAACTTCTAAGTATTTTTAGGAATGTATTACTTATGCTTGACATCTTTATCATTATTATTTCATTCAGAATAGTCCAAGTTTCTCTGAAAGCTTGCAGTTGGCAGTGCTATCAAGATAAAATGCCTTTTGGACTGTATGGAGAAAGCACTTTCCACCACTACCTAACAATATGGAATATATATAACCTTTGACGTTATGTATTTCTTCCGTGATTAACTAGCTCATATTCTTTGAATATTTTCCTCTTTGGTTATTTGTCTTCGTCTTATTGACTTATAAAAGTTATTTGTATATTGTGGCATTACACTATTTTATTTATTTATAAAATATTCTTTTAAGGCTATGAATAAGAAGCGAGAAGGGAGGCTGTTGCATTAAATGCTAATCCAAAATCGTGTTTGGTTAAATTGTTTTATTGTTTGCCTTGATTATTTTGAGCAATGGCAAGCTTCTTTTGTCTCTCCCCTTCCAAAGATGCATAGAAAAGCTCCTTCTGTCTGAAGTAAAGTGTTGGCTCTATGTTGGTTATAATTTGCTTTTTCTGGCTTGCACAGCCTTCTTTTTGTTTTCTGTCTTCTGACAGATTATAGGATTGTGGGGAAACAGCGTCCAGGGCTTTTTCAGGAACTGTGCCATTTTGTCTACAGGAGAAGCCATTGGCTTTGGCACTAGAAGAGAATTGGCTCTGCGTTTAAAGATGCCAAATCATGCTCGATTCACAAGTTTACTGTCTCATTTTGTCTATGTGTGTGAAACTTTTTCAGGATTTTGGCTTTTTATTTTTTCTACCTCATCAGGAAGAGAAATTGACAACTTACCCCTTCTCTCTAGCTCTCTACTCCCAGAACATACAACCCGAACATCCTAAACCATAACAAAGGATGGAGCTGTCATTTTGAAGATGAGGGGAAAATATACCATACAAGTGTTTCCCTTTGGCACCCTTATCGTGACTTTGAGCTTTAATTCTGTTTTTTTAGTCATTCCTATAGAGTCTTTTTTTTTTTTTAAGACAGGGTCTTGCTCTGTCACTCAGGCTTGGAGTGCTGTGGCACGATCATAGCTCACTATAATCTCCAACTCTTTACTCCTGGGCTCAAGTGATCCTCCCGCCTCAGCCTCCGAAGTAGCTGGAAGTATAGACCACACCACTACACCCCACCTTCATGCCTTTAAAACTGCATAAAACTGATTTTGAAGCCTTACCAAGTAGTTATTTTAGCAAACCTTCTTTACCAAATAATGCTTCTACTTTCTATAGATAGAAGTTTAAAGGTACCATCCAGATATAAGTTATTTCCATTTAGATTAAGGCCAGAAAGATTGTTAATAGGAGAAAAAGCCAGTTTGGATATGCTGGTTTGTCTAGTGTGAATTATTATATATAGGTGCATGGGAGGATCTCTTCCAGGAATGGTTCTCCTTCTGTCCTGTCCCATATCCATAGTCTCCCAAAGTCTTGGGTTTGATTCTCTACTCTGCATTCTCTGTTGTAGTTTGCCTTTTATTATTATTATTCTTATTATTATTTTTGGAGATGGAGTTTTGCTCTTGTTGCCCAAGCTGGAGTGCAATGGTGCAATCTGGGCTCACTGCAGCCTCTGCCTCCCAGGTTCAAGTGATTCTCCTGCCTCAGCCTCCCTAGTAGCTGGGATTACAGGCAACCACCACACCCAGCTAATTCTTTGTATTTTTAGTAGAGACCGGATTTAACCATGTTGGCCAGGCTGATCTCGAACTTCTGACCTTAGCTAGTCCACCTGCTTCAGTGTCCCAAAGTGCTGGGATTACAGGTGTGAGCCACTGCGCCTGGCATAATTATTATTGTTTTTATTTCTTTTGAGACTGTCTCACTGTGTTGCCCAGGCTGCAGTGCAGTGGTATGATCTCAGCTCACTGCAATCTCTGTCTCCCAGGTTCAAGCTAGTCTCCTGCCTTAGCCTCCTGAGTATCTGGGATTACAGGCATGTGCCACCATGCCCTGCTAATTTTTGTATTTTTAGTAGACAGGGTTTTGCCATGTTGGCCAGGAAGGTCTCAAATTCCTGGCCTCAGATGATCCGCCTGCCTCAGCCTCCAAAAGTGCTAGGATTACAGGCATGAGCCACCAGGCCCGGCCACTATTATTTATTTATTTATTTATTTTTGAGGTGGAGTTTCGCTCTTGTTACCCAGGCTGGAGTGCAATGGCGCCATCTCGGCTCACTGCAACCTCCGCCTCCTGGGTTCAGGTAATTCTCCTGCTTCAGCCTCCTGAGTAGCTGGGATTACAGGCACACGCCACCGTGCCCAGCTAATTTTTTGTATTTTTAGTAGAGACGGGGTTTCACCATGTTGACCAGGATGGTCTCGATCTCTTGACCTTGTGATCCACCCGCCTCGGCCTCCCAAAGTGCTAGGATTACAGGCGTGAGCCACTGCGCCCGGCCCTGCCACTATTATTATTATTATTTTTTTTTTTTAAATTGCATTTTAGGTTTTGGGGTACAGGTGAAGAACATGCAAGATAGTTGCATAGGTACACACGTGGCAGTGTGATTTGCTGCCCACTATTATTTTTTAAGACGGAGTTTCGCTCTTGTCATTGTCACCCAGGCTGTAGTGCAATGGCACAATCTCAGCTCACTACAGCCTCTGCCTCCTGGGTTCAAGCTATTCTCCTGCCTCAGCCTCCTGAGTAGCTGGGATTACCTGCCACTATGCCCAGCTAAGTTTTGTATTTTTTAATAGAAACGGGCTTTCACCATGTTGGCCAGGCTGGTCTCGAACTCCTGCCCTCAGGTGATCCACCCACCTTGGCCTCCCAAAGTGCTGGGATTACAGATGCGAGCCACTACACCGGCCTTATTATTAGTTTTTAACAGGCATAGTTTCCCTAAATAACTAAGTACTTTAAAGACAAAGACCGTATCTTATTCATCTTTTTGTCTCTGGGATCTAATAGAATTTTTGGCATATTTGGTGACGTTAGTGAATAAGTAAAACAAAATCTCAGATACAGTCAATGAATTTTTATACTCCCCTCTAGTGTCTGAAAGAGAAAGTGCAGCCAGTTAAGAACCTTTACTGTTAAAGAGCACCTTGCTACATTAAAGTAACAGTGCAAGGAATTCCCTTTAAAAAAAAAAATGCAGTGTTTTTCTCAGACCTACTGTTCTCTTGAAGTCTAACGAACAATAAAGCTTTTATGAGAGTTTCTGTGCTCTGTGTCATGAGTGTTTGAATGCTATAAATATCACGTAGCAGGTCTTGATGAGAAAACTGTCTTTTTTTTTTTTGAGTTGGAGTTTCACTCTTGTTGCCCAGGCTGGAGGGCAATGGTGAGATCTCGGCTCACTGCAACCTCCATTTCCTGGGTTCAGGTGATTCTCCTGCCTCGGCCTCATGAGTGGCTGGGATTATAGGCACGTGCCACCACACCCAGCTAATTTTTGTATTTTTAGTAGAGACAGGGTTTTGCCATGTTGGCCAGGCTAGTCTCGAACTCCTGACTTCAGGTGATCCACCTGCCTCAGCCTCCCAAAGTGCTGGCATTATAGGCATGAGCCACTGTGCTCAGCTGGATATTGTCTTTTTAAGACTGTTTACCTTCTTTTGGGGCTCAATCATTGTTGTTTTGTGTGTTTGTTATTCTGTTCTACTGGAACTGTATCAGTGTCAAAGTTACATTTTAATTTTTTTGCTTGTTATAAATGCTGCCATTTGGGAAATTTGTAAAAATTTGCTCAAGAAATAATGAGGTGCAAACTGATCAGTCTAGAGGGATGTTACCTAGTTTTTAGTCTAGCCTATTGATCTTTTCCATCTATTTCTGAGAGATATTTATGTTTTAGTATCTTTTACTGACTATAAAAGTAAGACATGTTAACATAACTTAAAGATGATAAAATCTGTAATTTCACTGTTAATCTAGTAAAAATGAGAAAATTAATGCTTTTTATTTTATTTATTTATTTATTTATTTAGAGACAGAGCGTCACTTGCCCAGGATGGAGTGCAATGGCAAGATCTCAGCTCACTGCAACCTCTGCCTCCTGGTTTCAAGCAGTTTTCCTGCCCCAGCCTTCCAAGTAGCTGGGATTACAGGTCCCTGCTACCATGCCAGGCTAATTTTTTTTTTTTTTTGTAGAGATGAGGTTTCACTCTGTTGGCCAGGCTGGTCTCGAACCTCTGACCTCAAGTGATCTGCCCAACTCAGCCTCCCAGTGTGTTAGGATTACAGGCCTCAGCCACCATGCCGGGCCTTAATTTTTTATTTTTATTCTTTTGAGACAAAGTTTCACTCTGTCGTCCAGGCTGGAACACACTGGGGCCATCCCAACTCAACTGCAGTGTCAACCTCCCAGGCTCAAGTGATCCTCTTACCTCACCTTCCCAAACAGCTGTGACTACAGGTGCACACCACCATGCCCAGCTAATTTTTGTATTTTTTGTAGAGATAGGGTTTTGCTGTGTTGCCCAGGCTAGTCTTGAACTCCTGAGCTCAAATGATCTACCCACCTCAGCCTCCCAAAGTGCTGAAATTACAGGCATCAGCCACTGCAACTGGCTCACCTTTTTATTTTTTAAAAGATACAATAAAACAAATTATCTTCTTTTCTTCTCCCTACCTGTATTCTTATTCTTTCTCTCAGTGATAACTACTGTTGACAGATTAGTATGTATACTGCTAGATATACTGGACCAAGAGATGTATATTCACATGTGCTTAAAAAATAGATGTGATCCGCCTGGCATGTTGGCTCACACCTGTAATCCCAGCATTTTGGAAGGCCGAGGCAGGCAGATCACTTGAGGTCAGGAGTTTGAGACCAGCCTGCTGGCCACCATGGTGAAACCCCGTCTCTACTAAAAATACAAAAATTAGCTGGGCGTTGGGGTGTGCTCCTGTTATTTCGGCTACTTGGGAGGCTGAGGCAGGAGAATCACTTGAACCCGGGAGGCAGAGGTTGCAGTGAGCCAAGATTGCACCACAGCATCATGTTACTGCATTCCAGCTTGGGTGATGGAGTGAAACTCCATCTCAAAAATAAATAAAGTAAAACAGGCTTGTTGTACAGCTCCTTTTCCATCTTCCAGGAGTTCTGAAGTTGTTATATATGAAAAGTTTTGAGTTCCAAGGTAGACTAGGCTGCTTAATGTTAATGTTTTGTTTTGTTTTAAATTATAGTAGTGTTTGGGGGGATTAAGGAGTGTTGTAGAGTGTGATGTAGATATTTAATGTCATGCATTTGCAGAACTCTGAACACAACAAAAATGACAACCTAGGTAATAACTTGCCTTCCCTGACCCCTATTTTTTTTTTCTTTTTTGGCATTAGGGTCTTACTCTCACGTAGGCTGAGTGCAGTGGCATGTTCTCTGCTCACTGCACTCTCCCAAGTAGCTGGGACTATGGCATGAGTCACCATGCTTATTTACTTTAAAAAATTTCTTTGTTTTAGCCAGGCGTGGTGGCTCGGTGGCTCATGCCTGTAATCCCAACACTTTGGGAGGCCCAAGGCGGGTGGATCACGAAGTCAAGAGATCGAGACCATCCTATCCTGGTCAACATGGTGAAACCCCGTCTCTACTAAAAATACAAAAAAAAAAAAAAATTAGCTGGGCATGGTGGTGCGTGCCTGTAATCCCAGCTACTCAGGAGGCTGAGGCAGGAGAATTGCCTGAACCCAGGAGGCAGAGGTTGCGGTGAGCTGAGATCACACCATTGCACTCCAGCCTGGATAACAAGAGTGAAACTCCGTCTCAAAAATAAATAAATAAATAAATAAAAATAATTTGTTTGTTTTGAGATAGAGTCTTGCTCTGTTGCCCAGGCTGGAGTGCAGTGGTATGATTGTGGCTCACTGCAACCTCTGCCTTCGGGGTTCAAGTGATTCTCCTGCCTCAGCCTCCGAGTAGCTGGAATTACAGGTGCCTGCCACCACAACCAGCTAATTTTTTTATTTTTAGGATTTCACCATGTTGGCCAAGCTGGTCTCAAACTCCTGACCTTGTGATCTGCCCACCTTGGCCTCTCAAAGTGCTGGGATTACAGGCATGAGCCACTGAGCCTGGCTACTTTTAAAATTTTTGGTACAGGTGGGGTCTCACCATGTCTGGTGTTAACCGGGTGGTGATGTTAACCAGGCTGGTCTCGAACTCCTGGGTTCAAGTGATCCACCTGCCTTGTCCTCCCAAAGTACTGGGATTACAGGTGAGACACACCGCGCCTGGCTGGTTTTTCTTAAATGAGCCCCATGTAGTGCTTTATCACTACACCCAAGAAAATATACCAGTGTTTAGCATATTCTATTCCAACAGCGTTATGCCCCTAATGTTGGCATTAGTGACTGAAGTTTTAGTGCAGCCTGCCAATTACTCTCAGCCTGGTGGTTGCTCAGAGTATGTTCCCCATAAAACTAGGTAGGTGATTGAACAAGGGTTAGGTGTTTGCTCCCTAATTGTACTGAAACCCGCTGTCTTGGGATTTTACTGGATTGGAGACATCCAGTTAAATACATTGGACATTTTGTATCTGAAGCAGGTTGAAGTCAACTATGTGTGGTTTTTTCTATGTGTTTTTTTCTTTTTTGGCCAATGATTTGATGTATTCCCTTCTCCACCCCACAAACTTCTAGATACATACTTTTTCCACCCCCCCCCACCCCCCCCCCCCCCGCCTCGCTCCTTAATTTCTGCGTCACGGGAAGCAGGAGTTTCCGACAGGGAGGATCGATGTGTGCAATTGATTTAATATGCAATCCTAAATCCGTCCACTGTTACAGTGCAGTGCAGTTGATTAGACCAGAGGCAGAGAGGCTTGGGGAGCATCTTTTTACTGTTGAGTGTCTCCAGGTGGCAACTGCTGTTGAAGTCTGAGGCACTCTGAGAGGTATCGCGTGGGTAGGGGGTCTCCTAGTACCTAGGCAGAGAGTGGGAAGGGGCAGGGGGACAGAGGGAGAAGGGGCGCCAGGCAGCGTCGCTTCACCTGGCCCAGCTACGGGATGCTTAGCTCCTGGCTTTGGGGTGGGGGCCAGGAGAGAGAGGGGCAGCGCTAACAAAGAGGAGCCGAGTCGGCCGGGTCCGCGGGTAGCGGGCCTATCCTGGTGGCTGACCTCCCTATGGGCCTCTCCAGTTGGATGCTTGGCGAGTCGCTCTGCTGGCTCCCTGGCTCGCCATTGGCTGTGCAGACAGGAGGGGGCTCGCGAAGAGCCGGGGCGAGGGGGCGGGGCTGGCTTCCGGCGGCGGCGGAGGGGAGCTAGCGGCAGCCGACTGGGGGAGGGGGTGTCGGCGCACCACGGAGTGCTGCGCTCCTTGAGCCTGGCACCCGGAGCAGCCGCCTCCCCCTCCCCCTGCCTAGACCGCTAGAAGCCCCTTCTCTTCTGTCCTCCCTGGGTGGGGGTGAGCTGGGCTGAGCTGTCCCAGGCTGGCGGGGCGGAGCCAGGAGCCCCACCGAGCGCTGCGGAGCGAACCTCACCTCCTTTCCAGGGTGCAAGGTGTGTGTGTGCTTTTTCTAACGCGACCCCGACTTCAGCCGACTTAACCTTGTAAGAAAAGGGGAAATGGAATGGGAAATAGTATCTGTGGATCCCATCAGATTATTTTGGTTTTCTGTTTCTACCCTTCATCCGTTTTTTTTCCTTCCCTTCATCTCACCCCTGCAGATGGGTAAGGAGATTCAGGACTCTTATCTCTTTTTACTGATGTGTCGATATCGGTCGCGTAGTAAAATGCACGGAGAAGAAAAGCGCTTTTTTTGTGTGTGGTATCTGATGCAGTAAACCGCAATTAAAAAAAAAAAAAAGGCAAGCTAGGAGTGGATATTTGGAACTGTACTGCATCCGTGTCCATTAAGGCTGTCTTCACCATTTTCCTTCTTGGGACTGCCTTGATCAGCAATAACAATCTGAAAGGAGAGGAGGTGCTAGTGGAAAGAGGGATCAGCCCCAGTCAAATGGTGGTTAAAGGAAATCCTGATAGTTGTTAGCGGTGAACTCTGCTAAAGTCTCTTCCCGGAGTACATTGTCACCGGCTTTGTGTAGCAGCTCAGCTCTGTTGGAGAAACCTGGCTAGAGCAGGCAAACTTGTACCTTGCTGTTGCTGAAACTTATCTTTTTCTCTGTTGGTGTATTTCTTATATTCACAGACCCTCGGAGGGATTAGTTTCTGTGGTCAAAAACCAAAACAAAACTTTAAAAACCTCCAGATGAATTTTAATTTTTTTTGTTTATTTTTGTTGTTTTGTTGTTTTTGAGACAGAGTCTCTCTCTGTCGCCCAGGCTGGAGTGTAGTGGCACAATCTCGGCTTACTGGCACCCTCTGCCTCCCAGGTTCAAGCGATTCTCCTGCCTCAGCCTCCCGAGTAGCGCCACCATGCCTGGCTGATTTTTGTGTTTTTAGTAGAGTTGAGGTTTCGCCATGTATCAGGCTGTTCTCGAACTCCTGACCTCGTGATCTGCCCGCCTAGGCCTCCCAGAGTGCTGGTATTATAGAAGTGAGCCACTGCTCTCGGCCTCATTAATTTTTTAGAAAAGATTCGGCCGGGCGCAGTGGCTCAAGCCTGTAATCCCAGCACTTTGGGAGGCCGAGGCGGGTGGATCACGAGGTCAAGAGATCGAGACCATCCTGGTCAACATGGTGAAACCCCGTCTCTATTAAAAATACAAAAAATTAGCTGGGCACGGTGGCGGGTGCCTGTAATCCCAGCTGCTCAGGAGGCGGAGGCAGGAGAATTGCCTGAACCCAGGAGGTGGAGGTTGTGAAGAGCCGAGATGGCGCCATTGCACTCCAGCCTGGGTAACAAGAGTGAAACTCCGTCTCAAAAAAAAAAAACGAAAAGATTCCTCTCCCCAAACTTTATGAGTTTGGGTGGCTGTAGCATTACAACTTAAATGAAATTGAGTTCCTTTGCTTCTTCAACTTAGGGATACCTTCTTTCTGAAGAACACCTATCTCCAGCCAAAATTGGGAACCTCTTTAAATTGAGAGGAACGTTTTCAGTTGAAGATAGAAAATCCAAAATTTTTGATGTCAGAAACGGGTGTGTGTGTGTGTGTGTGTTGGGTGGCAGCATATGTGACACCCTTGCTTTAAGTGGGCATCTTCCACCAAATGTGTTTGGACCAGATTTATCTTAATGTTGATTAGCAAAGAGCTGCAGTTCGAGAAGGTATGAAATATTTTTTTTTTTTTTGGCAACACTTTGATAAATATTAATTAAAATGGTTCAGAATTTATGTAATACAGGTTCAGTTTCCAAAGATTGTTCTAACTGGGGTCCACTTTTGAAGACAGAATTGCTACACTGGAGCTGTCTTACAGTTTTGGCTAGATTAATGCTTTTTCTTTACATTGACTTATTAGCTCTTTAAACAATCAGGAGCAATTTGGGGTGAAAGCAAGTATAAAAAATAGGGATAGTGGGATAGGAAACCATTTCAATTGTGGAAATAACAGGTATTACTTTTCCCTATTACTACCTTTTTAAAAAATAAAATCTCAAATACCTTAGATTAGACATGTTACTAAAAAGTAGATTCACACTAATCCTGTGTCAGGTTTTGGGGTTTTACTTCATTACTCATTTGTCCCTTAAGTCTCCATGAATTGTGTTTAAATTGGGAGGGAAAGGGATTCCCCTCCAGATGTTGACTTAGTTAACTTGTTACTGAGAGTGAACTGTTAAAAATCACTGATTGAAACCTTAACAGTTAGCTAGCATATAAAACAAAGTGCGCTTTGATGTCTAAGGTATACGAAACTGGGGAAGTGACCAAAAAACCAGTTGGAAGGTGGGGTACAATGGCTCACGCTTGTAATCTCAGCACTTTGGGAGGCTGAGGTGGGCAGATCACTTGAGGTCAGGAGTTCAAGACCAGCCTGGCCAACTTGGTGAAAACCCGGTCTCTACCAAAACCTAAAAAAATTAACTGGGCATGGTGGCACACTCCTGTAGTCCCAGCTACTTGGGAGACTGAGGTGGGAGAATTGCTTGAACCCGGATGACAGAGGTTGCAGTGAGCCAAGGTTGTGCCACTGCACTCCAGCCTGGGTGACAGAATGAGGCCCTGTCTCAAAAACAGACAGTTGGAGGCTGTAAGATTTCAACTCACCTCTACCAAAAAACAAGTCGCCCTTCTATTTGATATCTAGGTGGTATTTGAGTTCTCTACCCATGTGTGAGCAGTAAGTACAGCTTTATAGAGTTGTGTTATACTTCACTCTCTTTTTTTATATTGCTATTATATTTTAATTTTTATGTTTTGTAGAGAATGAGGTCTGGCTCTGTTGCCCAGGTTGGTCTCAAACTCTTGACCTCAAGCAGTCCTCCAAGAAGCCTCCCAAAGTGTTGGCATTAAGGTGTGGGCCACTGTGCCCCTCCATACCCGATATTTCTGTTTTCTTGACTGATTTGTATGATCAGTATTTTGCATAGTGCAATGAGTAGGGGTCCCTGAAAACATTTTCCCAGGAGACAGGACTATGTATAGAACTGATTGATCATAAGGGTATTTGCACTGATCTCCAGATACCATGTAACGGGCATGGAAATACTGGAATTTGGTCATCTGCAAGAAAACAATTATAGAAAGCCATAATCTCTTAGGTTGAGGGAACCTAGTGCTGGTTGAGGTTGAAGTAATTGATTTAATTTTCTTTAGCAGTCTGTTTTTATCCATCCTGCTCATTTCTTGCTTTTTTTTTTTTTTTTAGGCAGAGTCTTGCTCTGTCGCCCAGGCTGGAGTGCAGTGGCACGATCTCTGCTCACTCCAACCTCTGCCTCCCATGTTCAAGCAATTCTCCTGCTTCAGCCTCCTGAGTAGTTGGGACTACAGGCACACACCACCACATGGCTATTTTTTTTTTTTTTTATTTTTAGTAGATACAGAGTTTCACCATGTTGTCCAGGATGGTCTTGAACTCCTGACCTGAGGTGATCCACCAAAGTTCTGGGATTACAGGCATGAGCCACTGTGCCTGGGTCATCCTGCTTATTTCTGTGAGTCATGGCTTAGAATGTGTTAAGAAAAGGGCTCTATGTTGTCTTTAAAGGGAGACTCGAGACTAATCCCCTGTTCACATGAGAAGTATAAAATAATCCCCTTGAGAAGGTGAAGGAAAAATATTGGGCCCTTGGAGTTGCTTGATTCTCATAATAATCAGCTGAGTGTTGTAAGGTTTGGAATTGAGAAAAGCTTACTCAAGGTGGGAAAATAATAGAAGCAAAACAGACTCTGAAAATGCTCTCTCAGTTATCTAAATAAGTTGACTTATTTAGAACAGTGGATGGATTCATATGGAGATGTAGCTGATGGTAGTTTTTAGCTTTTCAGCTTTGTCTCTCTGGTGTCAGAGACAATATTTTGTGTGTTTAAGCACAACCCCCTCCCCCAGGGTTTGACTCTTGGAAGCTGAATCCTTTGAGGAAGTTGTTTGCTGTGAGTCTGAATCCTGAAAGTAGAGGACTTGGTGGAGTCTGTAATCTGTTTACCAGTCAGATGAGGATGTTGAATTTATTGTTGGTGAGTTACTGAACTCTTCCTAAAGAATGGTTGCTAGGCAAATTTTATCTCAATCGGTTTAACCCTCAATAGTTTACAGTCTGCTCTTAGTGAGGGCCAGAGCTGTCTTTCTAATGATATTGTGCTTTAAGAATCCTTTTTGGTGGTGTATGTATGTTGTTCAGTGGCTCAAAATAAAGGACTAGAATGATGTATGGATCTCTCTTAATCCAGGACAATTTAGCTTTTGGTAACCTGAACTGGCATTGTTATTACTTTCTCCCCTGGATCAAGTGGTTGATGGGGTTGCTCTCCAATGTTAAGATACTGTGTTTGATTGTCTGGTTTTGTAACTAGTAGGGCAATGAGTTAAGCATTCATTTTGGAAACAGGCCAGTGGTAACATGGCTCTTGGGCCTGGACGTATGGGAAAAAATAGGACAGAGTAAACAATTGAGTGCATAAATAATGAATCTTCCAACTGAGCCCTGGCAGAGTGAGGGAGATTATCCTCAGAGCTGTTCAGTCTGGCAGTAGGAAAGAGTCCACTGAATTAATTACCTGCACTGTATTTGATACTGCAGGAATTATGAGATTGTTAGAACCATTCAAAACAAAGTTACCATTCAGATACAAACATTTAACCTTTTTGTTTGTTTTAAACACATTCAAATTGTTCATTTATTTTTTAGAATCCAGGCCTTTGTATCTTCCTTAAACTTTGTTTTATATGTTAGCTTTTTTTTTTGAGACGGAGTCTCTCTCTTGTTACCCAGGCTGGAGTGCAGTGGCATCTCGGCTCACCGCAACCTCCACCTCCTGGGTTCAGGCAATTCTCCTCCCTCAGCCTCTTGAGTAGCTGGGATTACGGGCACGTGCCACCATGCCCAGCTAATTTTTTGTATTTTGAGTAGAGACGGAGTTTCACCATGTTGACCAGGATGGTCTCGATCTCTTGACCTCGTGATCCACCCGCCTCGGCCTCCCAAAGTGCTGGAATTAATTACAGGCTTGAGCCACCGCCGCGCCCGGCTATGTTAGCATTCTATGAACACTGGATGGTCTTTTTGTTTGGTCAGATCATATAATTTTACTTCATTAGCGATTTCATGATTTGTAAATATACAAAAGTCTCAAAAAAGGTTAAGACAAGAGTTTAAGCTGGACATGGTGGCTCACACCTGTAATCCCAGCACTTTGGGAGGCCGAGGCGGCAGATCCCTTGAGGCCAGGAGTTCAAGACCAGCCTGACCAACATGGTGAAACCCTGTCTCTACTAAAAATACAAAAATTGGGCCAGGCTTGGTGGCGCATGCTTGTAATCACAGCACTTTGGGAGGCCGAGGCGGGAGGATCACAAGGCCAGGAGATTGAGACCATCCTGGCCAACATGGTGAAACCCCATCTCTACTAAAATACAAAAAAATTAGCCAGGCATGGTGTTGCGTACCTGTAGTCCTAGCTACTCAGGAGGCTGAGGCAAGGGAATCGCTTGAACCTGAGTGGTGGAGGAAGCCATGAGCTGAGATCGTGCCACTGCACTACAGCCTGAGCAACAAAGCAAGACTCTGTCTCAAAAAAAAAAAACAACCAAAAACAAAAATTATCCCGGCATGGTGGCACAGGCTTGTACTCCCAGCTACTCAGGAGGCTGAGGCAGGAGAATTGCCTGAACCTGGGAGGTGAAGGTTGCAGTGAGCCAAGATAACACCACTGCACACCAGCCTGGGTGAGAGAGTGAAACTCCGCATCAAAAAAAAGAGTTTCTTCAGCCCAAGAATCATTTTCAGTATTAAGGTAAATATTCTTACTTTGGATAGTTTTTATCCAGTGAATTAAATGAACATTGGTCTCAGCATTTCCCTGAAGTAGGGAAAACGAATGCCCTATGATTATCTAAATAACTTAAGTGATTTGGTAGTGAAGCCAGACCAAGAGGCAAGGTCTCTGAATTCTTCCTTTCTCTGAATTTCTAATATACCTTATTATTTTCTCTAAGAACTTTCAGGAACCATATTTGAAATGATTTGAAGTTTTCCTCTCTCTACCCTGAGAAGCTGTTTTCATCTCTGGTTGTGAAGGGAATCCAAAGACCAGGATGCTATTATTATTCAAGAGAAGAAGGCTCAAGATGAGGTATTGGAGAAAGAAAAGATAGAGTTGTTAAGAAAAGACCAACTTGAAGGTGATTTTGTTTTGTTTTGAGAAAGGGGTCCCATTATGTTGCCAGGCTGGCCTTGAACTCCTGGGCTCAAGCAACCCTCCTGCCCCAGCCTTGGAAGTAGCTGGGACTACAGGTGTGCACCATGGTGCCCGATGTCCAAATTGAAGTTTTATTATATTTGGTGCTGGTGGATCCCAGGAGGGAAATACTGGGTTCATTAGATTAAATTTAGTCATGGACTGAGTTTGTTACATTGCAGCCTAACTGAAAAAGGCAGAGCGCGTCTTTACCAAAATATGGTCTAGTTAAGAGTTAATTCCTTAGATTCACAGATACCAAACAATGGAGAAAACAAAAGTTCCTTCCTGATCTGTGAGTATTCTGTTATTGATTATTCACACAGAAAGGCAAGCAGGCAAAATATAGACAGGTGAAATCAATCCAAAAATATTCTCATGGGCACATTTTTAAGCAATAGCTTTAACTTCCTCTGCTTTTTAACAGATTTTTCTAGGCATACAAACTACTGAGAAATTTGTTTTTTTCCTTTGGTCATTCAGGTAAGCAGTAGGCAAGATAGCCAAGAACTTGTATTACACTTAGTTTTGTTTTGAGAGAGAGATTCTACTTTTTGTGTTTTCTCTCTCTCTCTCTCTCTCTCTCTCTCTCTCTCTCTCTCTCTCTGTGTTTTGTTTGTTTTTAGACAGGTTCTCACTGTGTCATTCAGGTTGGAATATAGTGTGATCATAGCTCACTGCAGTCTCTACACCCGGGGCTCAAGCATTCCTCATATCTCAGCCTCTTTTGTTTGTTTGTTTTTGAGATGAGAGTCTTGTTCTGTCACTCAGGCTGGAGTGCAGTGTCACGATCTCTGCTCATTGCAAACTCTACCTCCTTGGTTCAAGTGATTCTTGTACCTCAGCCTCCTGAATAGCTGGGATTACAGGCTTGCGCCACCACGCCTGGCTAATTTTTGTATTTTCCGTAGAGAGGGTGTTTCACCATGTTGGCCAGGCTGGTCTCAAACTCCTGACCTCTAGTGATCTGCCCCCCTTGGCATCCCAAAGTGCTGGGATTATAGGCGTGAGCGACCACGCCCGGCCCATCTCAGCCTCTTGAGTAGGTGGGACCACAAGTTAGCATCATCATGCCTGACTGCTTTTTTCATTTTTTGTTGAGATGGGGTCTCCCTGTGTTGCCCAGGCTGGTCTCAAACTCCTGAGCTCCAATGCTACTCCCACCTTGGCCTCCCAAGTGCTTTTATTACAGCCATGAACTATCATGCTTAGATTATACTTAGTTTCTTAATCATCAATAGTAGTATATAACTCAGTACTGGACCTAGAAAAATTCAGCTCAGTGTAGTATCCTTGGAACAGTTTGTTTTATTTAATACTAAATATAAAATCTGTATTAGGGTTTTCCAGAGAAACAGAACCAGGAGGGTAAATATATAAGAGGGGATTAGGACTTGGCTTATTCAGTTACGGAGGCTGAGAAGTTTCACAGTATACTGTCTGCAAGCCCAAGAACCAGGAAAGCTGGTGGTGTCATTCAGTCTGAGGCCAAAGGCCTACTAAGAACTTGGAGCTCTCATTGCCAAGGGGAGGAGAACATAGACATTCTGGTTCCCAAAGAGACTTGATCCTTGTTACCTAATCACACTGAGATGCTATGGAGAATTGAAATCTTTCAAGTAAGTCATACATAAACTAGGTTTTGATACTGAAATGTCTTCTTTATTGGTCTTCTGACACCAATATGTAATTATTCATCATATGTGGATGACTGTTGGTAGCTAAGCCAAAGAAACAAACTTCAGCTGGATGCAGTGGCTCATCCCCAAGTGTTCATTCCACTTCAGCCTCCCACCCCACTCTTTTGGGAGGCTGAAGCAGGAGGATCACTTGAGGCTTGAGCCCAGGAGTTCAAGACCAGCCCGGGGAAGATGGAGAGACCCTGTCTCTATATTAAAAAATTAGGTGGGTGTGGTGGTGAGTGCCTGTAGTCCCAGTTACTTAGGAGGCTGATATGGAAGGATCCCTTGAGCCCAGGAGTTCGAGGCTGCAGTGAGCTGTGATCATGCCACTGCACTCCAGCAACAGTGAGAGAGAGCAAGACCATGTCTCTAAAAAGAAAAAAGAAGAAACTGGGCCCTGTGGCTCATGCTTGTAATCTCAGCACTTAGCACTTTGGGAGGCCAAGGTGCGCAGATCACTTGAGGTCAGGAGTTCCAGACCAGCCTGGCCAACATGGTGAAACCCTGTCTCTACGAAAATTCAAAAATTAGTTGGGTGTGGTGGCACGCAGTGGTAATCCCAGTTACTCAGGAGGCTAAGGCAGGAGAATCACTTGAACCAAGGAGGTGGAGGTTTCAGTGAGCTGAGATGGTACCACCGTACTCGTCTGGACAACAGAATGAGACTCCCTCTCAAAGAAAAAAAAGCATATAAACAAACCTGTCTTCTTACCAAAGCACAGCTTTCTTTTTTTTTTGTTTTGAGATGGAGTTTCGCTCTTGTTACCCAGACTGGAGTGCAATGGCATGATCTCGGCTCACTGCAACCTTTGCCTTCTGGGTTCAAGCAATTCTCCTGCCTCAGCCTCCCGAGTAGCTAAGACTACAGCTCAGCTGTACCACCATGCCCAGCTAATTGTTTGAATTTTTAGTAGAGACGGGGTTTCACCATGTTGACCAGGATGGTCTTGATCGCTTGACCTCATGATCCACCCGCCTCAGCCTCCCAAAGTGCTGGGATTATAGGCATGAGCCACCGCGCCCAGCCACAACTTTCTAACACTATGCAATATATGCTAATGATCAGAGCTGTTGACTGAAATTAAATCCATTTAGAATAGTATGTGATGAAAGTAGTACTGTCAACACTTTTGTTGTTGCAGTTGTATAACTTTATTTGATGACCATTGGTTAGTTCTTATCCACATTGAGTGTCTGTAGATTTTAAAAGTGGTAACAGGTACCTAAGTAACCAAAGTATGGAGATTGTTTTATTATTTATTTATTTATTTATTTGAGACAGAGTCTTGCTTTGTCACCCAGACTGGAGTGCAGTGGTGCAATCTTGGCTCACTGCAACCTCCGCCTCCCAGGTTCAAGTGATTCTCCTGCCTCAGCCTCCCAAAGTGCTGGGATTACAGACATGAGCCACTGTGCCCGGCCTAGAGCTTGTTTTAGTGAATCTTTACTTCATTACATTTTCTGGACAACCACACAGGGATACACTGCGTGAGACATTCCTTAGTACGTTGACCCAGACAGCTCTGTTGAGCCTGCTATCAATGTGTGCATCTGGGGTCCTCATCTCCCTCGTGGCAGATTTCCAGATCTCTTTGAGTGCTTGAGGGGCTTGCTTCTTAGAGGTTCACTCCATGGGTGCACTTATGAATCTCAGTAGTGTATTCTTGGGTTACCACCTGGTTGATGGCAGAACAGCCTTTCTTCTTGCCACTCTTTGTGGGAGCCATTCTGCTGGGCCCAAATTAGAGAGCAGTCATCACTTTAAAGCTGGGGGTTTCAGGCAGGGGGAGGTGACTCATGCCTGTAATCCCAGCACTTTGGGAGGCTGAGACGGGCAGATCACATGAGGTCAGGAGTTTGAGACCATCCTGGTTAATATGGTGAAACCCCGTCTCTACTAAAAATACAAAAAAATTAGCTGGGCACGGTGGTGCGTGCCTGTAGTCCCAGCTACTCGGGAGGCTGAGGCAGGAGAATTGCTTGAACCCAGGAGGTGGTGGTTGCGGTGAGCCGAGATCGCGCCATTGCACTCCATCCTGGGTAACAAGAGCGAAACTCCATCTCAAAAAAAAAAAAAAAAAAAAAATAGCTGGGTGTGGTGGTGGGCACCTGTGATCCCAGCTACTCGGGAGGCTGAAGCAGGAGAATTGCTTGAATCTTGGAAGGCAGAGGTTGCAGTGTGCAGATGTTGCACTCCAGCTTAGGCCACAGAGTAAAACTTAGTTTCAAAAAAAAAAAAAAAAAAGGCCTGCCTTCCCTCCCTCCCTCCCTCCCTCCCTCCTTCCTTCCTTCCCTCCCTGCCTCCCTCCCTCCCTCTTTCCCGCCTTCCTTCCCTCCTCCCTCCCTCCCTCCCTCCCCCCTCCCTCCTTCCTTCCTTCCTTCCTCAGATTTTTTTTTTTCCTTTGAGACAGGGTCTCACTCTGTCGCCCAGGCTGGAGTGCAATGGCATGATCTTTGCTCACTGCAACCTCCACCTCCCGGGTTTAAGTGATTCTCCTGTCTCAGCCTCCCGAGTAGCTGGGATTATAGGCACCTGCCACTATTCCTGGCTAACTTTTGTATTTTTAGTAGAGATGGGATTTCACTATGTTGGTCAGACTGGTCTCGAACTCCTGACCTCAGGTGATCTGCCTGTTTCGGCCTCCCAAAGTGCTGGGATTACAGGCATGAGCCACTGTTTACGGCCTTTACAGCAAATTTAAAAGGTGAGATTTCCATGAACAATCACTAATTTTTTTTTCTGCATTCAGCAAAGTGTTTTTGTGGATCAGTTGCTAAGCTGAATGAAAATCAGATTTTATGCCACTTGCAAAATTGAGATGATTTAGACAACATTCATGTTGCTTCAAAGGAGAAGCATAAGCATTATTAGCCATAACTTAAAATTTACTTCCTTCCAAAAGCTAAGCACTTCTACCATTGGCATTTTATTTATCTTCATCCTTACTGTGTAAAGGATAGGACTTAAATGACTTTAAAAG
This sequence comes from Callithrix jacchus, assembly GCF_049354715.1. Lineage (NCBI taxonomy): Eukaryota > Metazoa > Chordata > Mammalia > Primates > Cebidae > Callithrix > Callithrix jacchus. The sequence continues at coordinate 104,817,773 of NC_133506.1, forward strand.
GAAAGGTGTATCAAGACTGAGAAGCTGAAGGCAACTCATCCTAAATTAGGATAGAAAAGTCCTATTTCCTCAGTTCCTATATGGAACCTTTGCATTACCCAGCTATTTAGTGGAGTGGTTTTACTATTATGAAGACATTAATTTTGTAGCTGTAAAGGTATTGGTTTGGATTTTGCTTATCTTATTCTCCCAGAACCTTTTTTTTCAACAGGAAATGGAACCAGTAGAGTAAGGAAGAATCCACATCTTATTTATTTATTTTTGAGATGCAGTCTTGCTCTGTTACCTGGCTGGAGTGCAGTGGCGTAATTTTTAGTAGAGATGGGGTTTCATCATGTTGGCCAGGATGGTCTCCTCAGCCTCCCAAAGTGCTGGGATTACAGGCATGAGCCACCGTGCCTTGCCAATTTTTTAATTTTTTTTTTAAGAGATGGGGTTCTGCCTATGTTGCTCAGGCTGGTCTTTGGTCTTGAGCTTTTGGGCTCAAGCAGTCCTCCTACCCCAGCCTCTTAAATTTCTGGGATTACAGGCATGAGTCATGATGGCTGGCAAGTTCCTAGTTTCTTTATCTGTGAAAATAGGACTAATGATACATACCCAAACTATCTCAAAGGGCATCTTGAGAAGATTAAGCAAGAGAATCATGTGAAAAAGTACTTTGAGGCCGGGCGCTGTGACTCATGCCTGTAATCCCAGCACTTAGGGAGGCTGAGGTGAGTGGATCGCAAGGTTAGGAGTTCAAGACCAGCCTGGCCAACATAGTGAAACCCCATCTCTACTAAAAATACAAAAATTATCCAGGGTGGTGGCACGCCTGTAGTTCCAGCTACTCAGGAGGCTGAGGCAGGAGAATCACTTGAACCTGGGAAGTAGAGGTTGCAGTGAGCCAAGACCGTGCTATTGCACTCCAGCCTGGGCGACAGAGCAGGACTCTGTCTCAGAAAAAGAAAGAAACAGGAAAAGCACTTTGAAAATTATAAAGCTCTCTACAAATGTAAGATATTGTTAATGACATTACAGAACCACCTTTGTAAATGATTTAGCATCATAGAATCTCAAAGTTGGATTGAGTGGTCATCTGGTCCAAGTTCTTTTTTTTTTTTTTTTAGAGGCAGGGTTTCACCATGTTGGCCAGGCTGGTCTTGAACTCCTGACCTCAGGTGATCCACCTGCCTCAGCCTCCCAAAGTGCTGGGATTACAGACATGAGCCACCACGCCCGGCCTAGCCCAAATTCTTAGCTACTGAAAATAAACCCTTTTCCGTCATTCCTGATGAATGGTCATTAATTTTGCTTCACTATTTTCTCTGTCACTGTTGAACAAGTTCAGATTATTCTTTATGTTCACTTAAAATTGCCTTTCTTAAAAAACTTAATATTAAGTTAATTTTTATCTCTAGAAATCAGACAGATCTACTCCATTATTTATATGATAGGCCCTTTTATGAAATCCACATTTGAGATCTTCATCATCTTACCTCAAAATCACAATAGGTGGCTGGGCACGGCGGCTCATGCCTGTAATCCCAGCACTCTGGGAAGCCGAGGTGGGCGGATCACTTGAGGCCAGGAGTTTGAGACCAGTCAACATACAGAAACCTCATCTCTACTAAAAATACAAAAATTAGCCAGGTTTGGTGGCTTATGCCTGTATCCCATCTACTCAGGAGGCTAAGGCAGGAGAATCGCTTAAGCCCAGGAGGCGAAGGTTGCAGTGAGCTGAGATATTGCCATTGTATTCCAGCCTGGGCGACAAAGCAAGACTCTGTCTCAAAAAAAAAAAAAAGGCAATAGCTACTTCACTCTTCACTGCCTGCTTCTACCATCTCCCATTTTTCTTTCACACTTCTAGATTTATTCTAAATAGACATCTGGTCATGTTACTCTCCTTAAAACCTATCCCTATTCAGAGAAGTCTGACGTTAGCAAATATAATAACTTCCATCAGTCACAGGCAGTGTACTACTAACCGCTTTACAAATACCATCTCATTTAATCAGCAGCATGATTATTCTGTTAGGTATTGGGTCCACTTTCTTTCTTTTTTTTTTTTCCGAGACAGAGTCTTGCTCTGAGCGTCACCCAGTCTAGAGTGCAGTGGTTCAGTCTTGGCTCACTGCAACCTCCACCTCCTGGGTTCAAGTGATTCTCCTGTCTCTGCCTCCCAAGAACCTGGGATTACAGGTCCCACCACCACACCCAGCTAATTTTTGTATTTTTAGTACGTATGGGGTTTCACCCTATTGGTCAGGCTATTATCAAACACCTGACCCACCTCAGCCTCCCAAAGTGCTGGGATTATAGGCATAAGCCCACCATGCCCTACCTAGGTGTTGGGTCCACTTTCATGCCAATCTAATGGTAACAACATTGAGCTTTTACTTAAAAAAGAATAAACCCAGCTTTATTCTTTTTCTTTTCTCTTTTTTAAAATTTTTTCTCCCTCCCTCCTCCCCCTCCCCAGCTCCATTCAATCTATTGTTATGTCTTTCTAGCATGAAATATTAATATAATTTGGCACATCAGGCTTATCTCCATGTTTAGCCCATACATCCAACATCCTGCTTTCCATATCAGATCATGTTGGCCAGGATGATCTCAATCTCCTGACCCTCGTGATTGACCTGACTCAGCCTCCCAAGGTGCTGGGATTACAGGTCTGAGCCACCATGCAGGCTTAGTGTCATTTAGTTTTACAGCTGCATGCCTTTCATTGTAGTAGTTTTTGACTACCCTTTCTTCTCAGTCTGGTAGATTCTTACTCAGTCTTCAATGATCTGTGCTGCTATTCTCCCTTCTTTCTCACTGTCCCTTGAAGTGTTTCATTGTCTGAATTTTCAAACAACTTTATTCACATTTCTCATCAAAGATTTTGTCTTATTTGTTTTCTCAATACATAGTATTACCACAGTGTCTGATGCATAGTAGGTGTTCAGTGAATAAATAAATGATTAATATCTCACCAATTTTCTGTTTCCATTTACTTACCTTTTTACAGTTTCTAGATCTCTCACTGTAATGACTGATTCTCTATTTGTTATGTCCTGGCTGAGCTATTCATAGCCCTTTCCACATTTCATATTGGGAGAATTATATTTTAATGACTACAGAAAGTGAACATCAACCTTCCAAAATAACTTTTACCAAAAAATATTTGAAGTGGACTTGCCTTGCTGCTTTTTGGAAAAAGTTTTGATTCCATTAATTTCTACTACCTGCTTGCCAGTATAGGGCCCAAAACACCTAAGAAAACATAAGCAGAAGTAGCACTTTGTACCTGCTTTTATCTTTTTTACCTTCTGTCACCTGAGTAGGACACCTGTGTCCTGCCTTCTTCACAAGTCACTGTTGATATAGAAACCACAGTCATTTCTCCTCCCCCCCATCTGTAAAATAGAATGACTTTTTGAGTCTCTACAATACCCTTAGGAGTCTTAGTTCCCTCAGGCTGCAGATATAGTTGAAAAGCAGTATGTTATACTGAATTCCAGAGAAATGGGCACAGTTCTTGTCCAGAATTGGACGAGAAATAAATCAGGCAGCAGGAATCTGTCAGCTCCAAAGCCCATTCAGAAATGATTTAATCTTTGCTGTTGAAGCAGATCAACAATACCATTTTCCTGTGTAAAAATGAGGTTTTCTGGGCTGGGCACAGTGGCTCATGCCTGTAATCCCAGTACTTTGGGAGGCTGAGGCAGATGGATCACGAGGTCAGGAGATCAAGACCACCCTGACTAACACGATGAAACCTTGTCTCTACTAAAAATACAAAAAAAATTAACCAGGTGTGGTGGCGCGGACCTATAGTCCCAGCTACTTGGGAAGCTGAGGCAAGAGACTCTCTTGGACCCGGGAGACAGAGGTTGCAGTGAGCCGAGATTGCACCACTGCATTCCAGCCTGAGAGACAGAGTGAGACTCCGTCTCAAAAAAAAAAAAAAAAAAAATGTTTTCCAGGATTCTGTTAAAAGACGACAAATTGTTAATGTTACAAACAGTAGCTTCTGTCTTTGCATACTGTCTCTTCTTACTACTATATACGGTTGGCACATGGTGCATCTAATGCACAGTATTATGATGTGGAAATCAGACCACAGTGCTTTACTTAGGGCATCCGGGGGAAATTTAACAGTTCTCAGTAACTCTCAGCCTTAATGAGCTTGGTTATTGTTAAAATTCATCTTTATCAAAGGAAACACCAGTTAATGATTTTTCTCCTGGCCCAACATGCTGGGCATTAACTGGAATTGCTGAGTGATTTGCAGTGGAGAAACCATGAGAGCAATTTCATGTTTGTCCACAAATTATCATTAGCAGTTTCATTTGCAGATTGAAGGAGCAGGAGGAATGGGCTCTTCGCCAGTTACAGCTTCCCTCCAATTAGGGTGTTAGTTCAGTTATGTCCAATTAACTTTTATTGCAGATAGTGATGATAATTACTTGCAAGTCAGTTTTTGGCTGCATTTATCCAAAGACTAAAGTGTGAACTTGATGGATTTTAATAACTGGTATGACACATTTCACACCCTTGCTCCACTGCGGTTATTTCTTTTTCCAGGCCTCTTTTAGACAAGAGGTCAAAGCATTGAAAAAAATCAATCTCACAATTAAGATATATTGTCCTTCCTTTGAAGAGCCTTGTAGGATCATATTTTAAAAGAATCTATTAGGAGCTGTCTTAATGACTTTTTATATTCTGAGATCATACCCTTGAGTTCACTGTTGTTTATCATAGGAGAATAGATTGAGATAAAACTAAATGTCATTCACAGCAATATATGCTAATTTTAAGATTATAGTAACTGGCAAGGTGCAGTCAAGTTTTCTGATTGCATTTTAAATTCTCTTCTAAATGCAAAAGAAAACTTGGTTTGGGCACTTTAAAACTCAGTAGGACAGGACGCAGTGGCTCACACCTGTAATACCAGCATTTTGGGAGGCTGAGGCAGGTGGATCACCTGAGAGCAGGAGTTCGAGACCAGCCTGGCCAACGTGGTGAAACCCTGTCTCTACTAAAAATACAAAAATTTAGCCAGGCATGGTGGTGCACACCTGTAATCCCAGCTACTCAGGAGGCTGAGGCAGGACAATCGCTTGAACCAGGAGATGATGGTTGCAGTGAGCCATTGCACTCTGGCTTGGACAACAAGAACAAAACTCTGTCTCAAAAAAAAAAAAAAAAAATCAATAGGACATTGGTTGTAATCCAGTGCCTGTAATCCCAGCATTTGGGGGAGGATGAGATGGATTGCTTAAACCCAGGAGTTTGAGACCAGTTGGGGCAACTTGGTGAAACTCCTTCTTTACAAAAAATATTTTTTAAAAATTAGCTGGGTGTGGTGGCACATTTCTGTAGTCCTAGATGCCCAGGGGGTTGAAGTGGGATAATCACCTGAGCCCCGGAGGTCGAGGCTGCAGTGATTGCATCACTGTGCTCCAGCCTAGACAACAGAATGAGAACCTGTCTCAAAAACAAAAGAAAAGAAATCCAGTCACAGTGGCTTACACCTGTAATCTTAGCACTTTGGGAGGCTGAGGCAGGCAGATCACTTGAAGTCAGGAGCTCAAGACCGACTAGTCTGCCCAACATGGCGAAACCCTGTCTCTACTAAAAATACAAATTAGCTGGAGATGTTGGCATACACCTATAATCCCAGCTACTCAGGAGGCTGAGGCAGGCGGAAAGACCGACTAGTCTGACCCACATGGCGAAACCCTGTCTCTACTAAAAATATAAAAGTTAGCTGGAGATGTTGGCATGCACCTATAATCCCAGCTACTCAGGAGGCTGAGGCAGGAGAATTGCTCGAACTTGAGAGGCAGAGGTTGCAATGAGTCACCGTTGTACTCCAGGCTAGGTGACAGAGTGAGACTCCATTTCAAAAAGAAAAGAAATCAGTAGGACACTAGGACACACTTCTTTAGCTGTATAGGAATTTTAGGTGTTTTTTTTAAAACAGAGTCTCACTCTATTGCCTAGGCTGGAGTGCAGTCACGCAGTCTCGACTCACTGCAACCTCTGCCTCACAGGTTCAAACGATTCTCCTGCCTTAGCCTCCCAAGTAGCTGGGATTACAGGCATGTGCCACCATGCCTGGCTAATTTTGTATTTTTAGTAGAGATGGGGTTTCTCCATGTTGGTCAGGCTGGTCTTGAACTCCCGACTACAGGTGATCCACCCTCCTCGACCTCCCAAAGTGCTGGGATTACAGGCATGAGCCACCACACCCAGCCTAGTATGTTGCTTTAATAGAAAGTTACATATCTTTCGAAACAACCCTTATAAGATGGATAAAGAGGGACAGAAACAAGGGAAATATTTTGCCTTTCTCTGAAGAAGACTCATAGGTCCCTTCCTGCTTTCTTCAAACTTTCCCTTCATTGTTGTTCTTTGATGGGTACCCTGAAAAGTGAATGGAGTTATAAGCAAAATATTTTTAAAATTTTATTTGTACTTTTTATTGTTTCTTAAAATGTTAGGGGTATAAGCAAAATCTTAATCTCTTTAAAACGCAAAAGACAAGTTGATTCCAGCTGGCGCTGTTATTAGATTTCCATGTGACTTGCTGCTGCTTTCATTCTGGCTGTTGCTCACCTTCGTTATCCTTTGTTAATGAGTACTCTTTCTAAGGGTGTATCAGTTTCCTTGATTATCTTCATGGGCTTGGCTACATAAAAATTTGATTGAATCAGTTGCCAAGGAATATGGCAATGCAGTTTAAGAGTCTAGTTTTTGTTAATGTTGGTTTAAAGTGGGTGAATAAGGATCGCTGCTTACAAAAGGTTCATAACACACTTCTATCTCTAGAACTTCCCAGACCCCACTAAATAGGAAAGAGGAGGAAAGTGGGAATATATAGACATCATCCTTGTACTAGAACGCTTTTCATTGGTTGTTTCTGAAAACCATTCTGCTGTAGAATAACCAAGTCCCTGCTGGCCAGCTGCTGTTGGTGTGAACATGGAGAAGCTAGCTATATAGTGGGTACTACTTTTCAGGAAGCTGGAGCTAAAGTTTATGATGTCATTTGAAACTGTTTGATGTAGGAAAGAATGTCAAAACTTACACTCTGGAAGATATAACAAGGCTTTCTTTTATTTTTTATTTTTTTATTTTTTGAGATGGAGTTTCGCTCTTGTTACCCAAGCTGGAGTGCAATGGCGCGATCTCAGCTCACCGCAACCTCTGCCTCCTGGGTTCAGGCAGTTCTCCTGCCTCAGCCTCCTGAGTAGGATTACAGGCGTGGGGGCTTTCTTTTAAAACAGAGTTTGCATGACACTTGATGGATGTATGTGTAGAAGGAAGGGCCTTGAAAAACTCTTACTAAAAAGTGTGAACATGGGCTGGGAATGGTGGCTCACACCTGTAATCAGCACTTTGGGAGGCCAAGGCAGGAGGATTGCTTGAGCCCAAGAGTTCAAGACCAGACTGGGCAACATAGTGAGACCGTCTCTACAAAAAATTTTATAATTAGCCAGGTGTGGTAGTGCGTGCTTGTAGTCCCAACTGTTGAGTGGGGGTAGGGGTGGGGGTGGGAAGGACTGAGGTGGCAGCACTTGAGCCCAGGAAGTTGAGGCTGCAATTGTGATCACACTATTGGACTGAATGGAGTGAGATCCAATTTCAAAAGAGAAAAAGAAAAGTGAACATGGCACATAGTAAAGAGATGGCGGTGAATGTCAGGTATGAAGAAGGGACAATTAGTAGTTCCTCCTTCAGAATAGACATTTCCCCTTCCTTCCTCCCTCCTCCCGCCTTATCACTTTAGCCAGGGAGGTCAAGGCTGCAATAAGCTGTGATTGCACCACTGCACTCCAGCCTAGGCGACAGAGTGAGACTCCATCTCAAAAATAAATAAATAAATTCCTGGGCTTAACCGATCCTCTTGACTCAGTCTCCCAAGGAGCTGGGATTGCAGTTGTGAGCTATCACACCTGACTGAGGATAGGTTTTTGTTTGTTTGTTTCAGTGCTTTCTAAAGGCAAAATTCTCTGTCTTTAGGATAAGGGAGTGCATGAATGCCCACAGTGGAAACATTGCCAGAACAGAGTGGAAGCAGGGAGATAATTTGAAGTATAGGCACTGGAGAAAATGTTATTCAGATAACTGTTGAAAAGAAATTGGAAGTTGATGAGGCAGAAAGTTACAGGAAACCTATTCCAGGTGGCAGGAACCCCAGTGGCTCACTCACCAATTTAGAGATGTCTTCTTCATTAAGATAAATGAGAATAGTCATTAACAGACCACTCTCTCCACCTCTTTTTGATCTCCAATCCCACCGTTTCTAGACTTCAACACTCTGCTACCTTGTATTTTTTTAAATTAAAAAATTGGAAACAATTTGAAATTTATTGAACAGTTGCAAGTATGCTAGAAACAATTCTTTTCTTTCAGTCACTTGAGAGTAAGTTGCTGACCTAATGCTCCATCGTTTCTGAATACTTTAGTATTTCCTATAAACAAGAGGCATTCTCCAACTTTACCATAATACAGCTGTCAAAATCAGGAAAGTAACATTGACGAATTACTTCCATATAATTCTCAGATCCTCTATAATGTTGCTAAATAGTGTACCAATTTTATGCTTTATAGCAAAAAATATCCAGGTCAGAATCTCACATTGCATTTATTTTTCATGGTCTTAGTCTTCTCCAGTCTGGGACAGTTTCTTCAGGCCTTCTTTGATGTTCATAATTTTGATGCTATTAAGTTATTTTGTAGAAAGTCCCTCAGTTTGGACTTGTCTGGTGGTTCCTCATGTTAGTTTAGGTAACACATCTTCAGCAGGAATATCCCAGGAGTGATGCTGTGTTCTTAATTGCATGATTTCAAAAGGTATAGAATTTTGATTTGTGTCGTTACTGATAATGTTTGGCTTTTCCAAAGTAAAGTTACTCATTTTCCCTTTGTAATTAGTAAGTATTTTTACAAGACAGGGCTTTGAAACGATACAAATATCCTATTCCTTTTCAGCCTTTCAGTGTATTAGTTTGTTTACATTAGTATGAACTAATGATTTCTTGTTTTATTCAGTGAAATATAATCTGCTATCATTATTTATTTTCATGCTCAGATTATTCCATATTTGGCTAGTAAATCAAGAAAAAAATTATATGTTTAATAATAAAGATGCCAAAATAATCTGCCATTCTTTTATTTCAGAAGGTTAGCAGATAGATACTCCCCAAACTAACATCTTAAAGGCAATGGTAGAAAATAAAAATTCAGAACTGTTATATTCCTGGTAACATGCCTACTTTACCCAGTGTATGCACTCACTGTCTTTTCTAATTTCTACTGCATAACTTTGCTCTCTGGGGTTTCCCTCACCAATTGAGCATCTTGTGGCTTCTTTATCCTTTGATATTTCACTGTTACTATTTGAGCACTTACTTTCCTGCACAATAAGATATACTAGATTCATCTAGTACTTTCTCTGCCTCAGTCAGTTCCCCAAGGAGCCTTTGTTCCTTTTAATGGAAAATGCAGTATTTAGACGCCAAGACTAGGCCCTGTTAGAGCTCCTTGCTATTGGATGGGAGTGGTCACTGCATCCCCAGATGCAGATACTCTTCTCATTCTGTTTGGGTAGCTTCCATTTCTAATTCAATTGAAGTGACTAAATAGAACTGGGTGAAAGTTGATAAGGACACTGAGTTGGTAAGGGAGGTCCCAGAGAGAGAAGAAATTAAAGAGGACAGTGAATGTGTACACAGAATGAAGAATATGTATAATAGAAGAATTTTGAACTTTTGTTTTCTACCATTATCCGTAAGATTACTTGGGAAGCGTTGTTAGCTATTTCTTAGAGGTACCTTTGAGATAAAAGAAAGGTAGGGCTGGGCTCAGTGGTTTATGCCTGTAATCCCAGCACTTTGGGAGGCCAAGGCAGGGGGATCACCTGATTACAGTATCTCTAATCCCACCTACTCGAGAGGCTGTGGCAGGAAGATCCCCTAAGCCCAGGAGTTTGAGGTTGCAGTGAGCTATGATTGTACCACCATACTCTAGCCTGGATGACAGAGTGAGACCCTGTCTCTAAAACAAACAAACAAAAAAACAATTCTGAATGACTGTTAAAATTCTCAGGGCCACAGAAGGGAGCCAAATAATTCTGCTGATCATCAAGTGCGTTGTGGTACTTTGAACACTTTATAGGTTTAAAGGACTACTTTATTGGTTTTGTTTGTTTGTTTTGTTTTTTCTTTTTTTTTTTTTGAAATGGAGTTTCGCTCTTGTTACCCAGGCTGGAGTGCAAAGGTGCGATCCCGGATCACTACAACCTCCGCCCCTCCTGGGTTCAGGCAATTCTCCTGCCTCAGCCTCCCGAGTAGGTGGGACTACAGGTGTGCGCCACCGTGCCCAGCTAATTTTTTGTATTTTTAGTAGAGACAGGGTTTCACCTTGTTGACCAGGATGGTCTCGATCTCTTGACCTCATGATCCACCTGCCTCGGCCTCCCAAAATTCTGGGATTATAGGCGTGAGCCACTGTGCCCGGCCTACTTGTATTATTCTTTCATATAATTTACTCTTAATAATACTCCCCTGGGGGGAAAAAAAAAGTCTGACCACTTAAAGCTTTTCTTTGTCTATATATAGTCATTTTTCCAGTGGACTCTTACTTTGCTCATAGTTGCTATCTTATCTACTTTGAAAGGATCTTCACTATGAATTGGTTACAAAGTGTTGACTAGCCAAAGCATAAGTATGAGTTACATTGCAAAGTGTTGGCCTGGGACAGGTGATTCCTCCAATTCATTAGAAAGTCAGATATTACATGCACTTTTTTTTTTTTTTGAGACAGAGTTTTGCTTGTTATCCGGGCTGGAGTGCAATGGCTCGATCTTGGCTCACCACAACATCCGCCTCCTGGGTTCAAGCAATTCTCCTGCCTCAGCCTCCCGAGTAGCTAGGACTATAGGCGCGCACCACCATGCCCAGCTAATTTTTGTATTTTTAGTAGAGATGGGGTTTCACCTTGTTGACCAGGATGGTCTCGATCTCTTGACGTCGTGATCCACCCACCTCGGCCTCCCAAAGTGCTGGGATTATAGGTGTGAGCCACCACGCCCAGCCCTACATGCACATTTTAAAAAACAAAACCTGTAATCCCAGCACTTTGGGAGGCTGAGGTGGGTAGATCACCTGAGGTCAGTAGTTCAAGAACAGACTGGTCAACATGGTAAAACCTGTCTCTACCACCACACCCAGCTAATTTTTTAATTTTTTTTTGTAGAGATGGGATCTCTATGTTGTCCAGGCTGGTCTCAAATTCCTGGTCTGAAGTGATCTTCCCACCTTAGGCTCCCAGCTGCTGGAATTACAAGTGTGAACCAGCATGCCTGGCCTCCATATTTTGATCTTATGGGACCACCATTGTATGTGCAGTCTGTTGTTGACTGAAATGGGGCATGCCTGTATACAAAACATTGTTATTAACTATAGTCACCATGTTGTACAATAGATCTCTTGAACTTGTTCCTCCTGCTTGCTTAGCTGAAATTTTGTTTCCTTTTCCCCAGTCACCCCTCCCAAGACCATTATCTCTCTGCTTCCGAGTTTGACTTTTTTAGATTCCACATGTTAGTGAAATTATACAGTATTTGACTTTCTGTGTCAGACTTATTTCACTTAAAGTAATGTCCTCCAGGTTCATTTGTGTTACTTAAAATGACAGGATTTGTGAATATACATTTTCTTTGATGTGTTCATTCACTGATGGACTGACACTTAGGTTGATTCCGTATCTTGGCTGTTATGAATAATGCTGCAGTGAACATAGGAGTGCAGGTATCTTTTCAACATGCTGATTTCATTTCCTTGTATATGTGCTTAGTAGAGGGATTGTTGGATCATATGGTAGTTCTGTTTTTAGTTCTGTGAGAAACCTCCATACTGTTTTCCATAATGGCTATGCCAGTTTACATTTGTACCAACAGTGTGCAAAAGGTTCTTTTTCTCCACATAATCTTCAGTAGTTTTTCTTATTAATATTAGCCATTCTGACAGGTGTGAGTTGATATGGTTTGTTTTTTTTTTTTTGAGACATGGTCTCACTCCCATCACCCAGGCTAGAGTACAGTGGCACAATCATGGCTCACTGCATTATAGACTTTGTGGGCTCAGGTGATCCTCCCACCTCAGCCTCCAGAATAGCTGTCCACATCAGGCCTCCCAAAGTGCTGGGATTACTGGTATGAGCCACCGCACCTGGCCTCTTAAATATTTTATATTTATTAGTGTATAGTCTTTCGCCTCTTTGGTAGCTATTGTAAATGACATTGTTTTCTTCTTTTTTTTTAAATTAATTAATTTTTTTTTTAAGACAGGGTTTCACCATGTTGGTCAGGCTGGTCTTGAACTTCTGACCTCAGGTGATCCGCCCACCTTGGCCTCCAAAGTGCTTGGATTACAGGCGTGAGCCACCATGCCCGGCCGACATTGTTTTCTTGATATCTTTTTTGGATAGTTTGTTGGTAATATATAGAAACGCTGCTGATTTGATTTCCTATCCTACAACTTAACTGAATTTGTTCATTAGTTCTAATAGTATTTTGGAGTTTTTATGGTTTTCTGTATTAACAGAAAATTAACAAAATTTTCTGTTTTAAGATGACATGCTCTAACTGGGTAACAAGAGCAAAACTCTGTCTTCAAAAAAAGTATGTTGAATTTTGTCAGATGCTTTTTTGTATTTGTTGCGATGATCATATGTTTTTTTTCCTTCACTCTGCTTATATGGTTTATCACATTTAGGATTTATGTATGTTGAACCACCCATGTATCCCTGGGATAAATCCCACTCCTTTTGTTTTTTTCCCCCCCCAAACGAAGTTTTGCTCTTATTACCCAGGCTGGAGTGCAATGGCATGATCTCGGCTCACCGCAACCTCCGCCTCCTGGGTTCAGACAATTCTCCTGCCTCAGCCTCCTGAGTAGCTGGGATTACAGGCATGTGCCACCATGTCCAGCTAATTTTTTGTATTTTTAGTAGAGACGGAGTTTCACCATGTTGACCAGGATGGTCTCGATCTCTTGACCTCGTGATCCACCTGCCTCGGCCTCCCAAAGTGCTGGGATTACAGGCTTGAGCCACCACTCCCGGCCGAATGATCCTTTTAATGGGCTGTTGAATTTGGTTTATTAGTATTTTGTTGACGATTTTTGCATATTTGTTCATCAGGGATATTGGCCTATAATTTTCTTGTAGCGTCCTTGTTTCGCTTTGGTATCAGGGTAATGCTGACATAGTTTGGAAGTGCATCTGGAAGTATTTTGTCTTCTCTGATTCTTGGGAAGAGTTTGAGAAGGATTGGCACTACTTGTATCTTAAGTGTTTGGCAGAATTCTTCTGGTTTCTTGATGTTCTCATTGCCTTGCTGGGCATAAATCCAGGTACCTATGAGCAAAATTTACTCAGTCTGTCAATTCTGCTTATGATTATGAATGTGATTAAATGTAGAGGTTACTCTACCTCTCTAAGGTGGTTGAGCTCAAGTTATAATGATCCAGTCCTGATAGAACTTTGAAACCTCAGGTCTATAATGTAATGAAAAATTGGGCTTGGTTGAAGCAGGTGGATCACTTGAGTTCAGGAGTTCAAGACCAGGCTGGGCAACATGGCAAAACCCCGTTTCTAGAAAAAAAAAAAAAAAAATTTAGCTGGGCATGATGGCATACACCTGTAGTCCCAGCTACTCAGGAGGCTGAGGTAGGAGGATTGCCTGAGCCCAGGAGGTGGAGGTTGCAGTGAGCCAAGGTCACACTACCATATTCCAACCTGGGTGACAGAAGGAGGCCCTGTCTAAAAAAAAAAGGAACACTCATTTTTATTTAATAGGAATTAAATGCTGGGGTGGCTCACACCTGTAATCCCAGAACTTTGGGAGGCCAAGGTGGGCGGATCACGAGGTCAGGAGTTCAAGACCACCAGCCTGGTCAATATGGTGAAACCCCGTCTCTACTAAAAATACGAAAGTTAGCTGGGCATGGTGGCAACTTCTGCCTCCTGGGTTCAAGCAATTCTTCTGCCTCAGCTACTCACGCCACTGCACTCCAGCCTGGGAGACAGAGTGAGACTCCGTCTCAAAAAAAAAAAAAAAAAAAAGGAATTAAAACACAGAAGCCTGTAGCCATAAAAAAAAAAAAATGAGTTTATGTCCTTTGCAGGGACATGGATGAAGCTGGAAACCATCATTCTCAGCAAACTAACACAAGAACAGAAAACCAAACACCATATGTTCTCACTTACAAGTGGGAGTCGAACAGTGAGAACACATGGACACAGAGAGGGGAACATCACACAACCGGGCCTGTTGGGGGTGGAGTGGGGCAAGAGCATTAGGAAAAATACCTAATGCATTCGGGCTTAAAACCTAGATGAAGGGCTGATAGGTATAGCAAACCACCATGGCACATGAATACCTGTATAACAAACCTGCACATTCTGTAAATGTATCCTAGAACTTAAATTAAAAAACAAAACAAGGCCGGACGCAGTGGCTCACGCCTGTAATCCCAGCACTTTGGGAGGCTGAGGTGGATGGATCATGAGGTCAAGAGATCGAGACCATCCTGGTCAACATGGTGAAACCCCGTCTCTACTAAAAACACAAAAAATTAGCTGGGCATGGTGGTGCGTACTTGTAATCCCAGCTACTCAGGAGGCAGTTACTCAGGAGGCGGAGGTTGCGGTGAGCTGAGATCGCGCCATTGCACTCCAGCCTGGGTAACAAGAGCAAAAGAAATTCCGTCTCATGCCTGTAATCCCAGCACTTTGGGAGGCCGAGGTGGGTGGATCACGAAGTCAAGAGATGGACCATCCTGGCCAACATGGTGAAACCCTGTCTCTACTAAAAATACAAAAATTAGTTAGGAATGGTGGTTAGCGCCTGTAGTCCCAGCTACTTGGGAGGCTGAGGCAGGAGAATCAGATGAACTCAGGAAGCAGAGGTTGCAGCGAGCCAAGATTGCACCTCTGCACTCCAGCCTGGGCAACAGAGTGGAACTTCGTTTCGAAAAAAAAAAAATGTCTAGCCTAGGCAACATGATGAATGATGAAACCCTGTCACCACTAAAAATACAGAAAAATTAGCCAGGCATGGCAGCTCATGCCTGTAATCCCAGCTACTCAGGAGGCTGAAGTCAGAGGGAGGCTGAACACTAGGAGTCAAGGCTACAGTGAGCCAGGATTGCACCACTACACTTTAGCCTGGGTGACCTAAGTAAGACCCTGTCTCAAAAATTTTTTAAAAAGAGGGGAGGTGAGAGATTAACAAAAAATAAAAATGTACCATGCATTTTTATCTCCTTTTTCCTCTCACTCCCCTAGTAAAGTTACCTGTACACACATGCACACACACACATTTGGTAACACTTGTATTATCCATGTACCTTAAAGTTCCAGAGCCTGGAATTAAAGTATGTGCTATCCTTCAGGAATGTGAGCCAGTGAAAGTTATTAAACATTTATTATATGAATATTCTTGCCCCTGACTCTGTAACTTGGAAGAACAATTAGGAGACAGGCTGTGGTCTTAGGAAGGTCACACTCAAATTGAAAATCCAGGGAGAATACTTTCCTGATACCTGAATAATAAAGAATTCAAGAGAAAACTCTGAGTCAAAGATGAGTTAAGTAATATTAAGTAGACCCAGGAAAGAGCATCATCACCCAAGAAAGCAGTGGTATAGATACTGCCTTTGAGGGAATCAGGGTGGGGATGGGAAACAGGATAGGAAGAGGACCTGTTGTGACAGATTCTAAAGTGTAGTTTAGAACTAGGTTTCCAAACGCCTTGAGCCATGTGTTCAGCAGCATGAAGGTAGCTTGTAGCACATACATTTCAAGGGTTTCAACAGAGTAAGTCTAGAGTAAATCTCCATCTCTCTTCTTTGCCCTTTCCTCTAGCCTAGACTTGTGAGGTCACAATTGCCAGCGACTTTAAGGTCCGATATTGAGTGAAAGATAGAGAAGAAAGAGGCCTTTGAGGAATGGCTAAACATTATCAGGTTAGGTAAATAGTGAAATGTACTAGTTGGGGGGGTTCTTAGTTATTTGGGCTGACAAAATTACCTGTTGAATGGATTGTTTGATTCTAACAGACCTTAACGATGACTGATTTTGCAGAGTCTGATTTGATAAACTTGTAATTTTTGCAGTCTTTGTTGCTGCTTATTTTTCCCAGAGCAGCATTTTGGTGTCTCCCTTAGGTTTGAGCTGTATTTCTTGGAACCGAGGAGTAAGGGAAGAGGGAGCGATACAGGATAAAACTTTCCCCTTGATTATCAAAAGGAGTCTTTTGTCTGGGCACAGTGGCTCATACCTATAATCTCAGCACTTTGGAAGGCCACTTGAGGCCAGAAGATTACTTCAGCAGGAGTTCAACGGCAACCTGGGTAACAAAGTAAGACTCCATCTCTACAAAAAATTTTTAAAAATTAACCAGATGGTGGCACATCCCTTTGGTCCCAGCTACACAGGAGGCTGAAGCAGGAGGATTGCTTGAGCCTGGGAGGTTGAGGCTATAGTGAGCCGTGTTTGTGCCACTGCACTCCAGCCTGAGTGACAGAGTGAGACCCTATGTCCAAAAAAAAAAAATTAGTCTTTTTAGGTAAACCTTTGGCTCAGATATTGGCAATGACTTTTTTTTTTTTTTTTTTTTTTTAGACAGTCTCACTCTGTCTCTCAGGCTGGAGTGCAGTGACACAATCGCAGTTTACTGCAACCTCCGCCTCCTGGGTTCAAGTGATTCTTGTGCCTCAGCCTCCTGAGTAGCTGGGATTACAGGTGTGCACCACCACGCCGACCCTTTTTTTTTTGGAAAGGAAGTCTCACTCTGTCACCCAGGGTGGAATGCACTGGTGCAATCTCGGCTCACTGCAACCTCCATTTCCTAGATTCAAGTGATTCTTCTGCCTCAGCCTCCCAAGTAGCTGGGACTATAGTCAAGAGCCACCACGCCCAGCTAATTTTTTTATTTTTAGTAGAGGTGGGGTTTCACTATGTTAGTCAAGCTGGTCACTAACTCCTGATCTCAAGTAATTTACCTGCCTCTGCCTCCCAAAGTGCTGGGCTTTCAGGGGTGACCACTGCACCTGGCCTATTTTTTTTTGTATTTTTAGTGAAGACAGGGTTTCACCATGTTGGCCAGGCTGGTCTTGAACTCCTGACCTCCAATGATCCACCCACCTCAACCTCCCAAAGTGCTGGGATTACAGGTGTGAGCCACCACACATGACCTCCAATTTCACTTTTTAATTCAAGTGTATAAACTTCATTTTTGAACTCCAGCATGAATCAGAAGCTGGACTGGTCACTCTGGGTTTTGGGGGGCTAGGGGAATAGGTGGGGGTTTTTTTTTTTTTTTTTTTTTTGGAAGGCGGGGGCTGAAGGCAGCTATAAGGAGGAAAGTAGAAGAGAACTAATGAAGTACTGAAAGACACTAGATTGTAGGTAGTGAGGCTATACTGGGAAGTGAGCTCCCTAGATAGCACTTTATCACTTTATCCCCTAAGGAAAAATGCCTTTGCCAATACTTTATTTTCTCTCCCCCTCCTTTTCCCATCAAAAAACATATGAGGCTGGGTGTGGTGGCTTCCGCCTGTAATCCCAGCACTTTGGGAGGCCGAAGAGGGTGGATTGCTTGAGGTCAGGAGTTGGAGACCAACCTGACGAACATGGTGAAACCCCATCTCTACTAAAAATACAAAATTACCTGGATGTGGTGGTGTGCACCTGTAATATCAGCTACTGGGGAGGCTAAGGCATGAGAATTGCTTGAACCCAGGAGGTGGAGGTGGCAGTGATCAGATTGCGCCACTGCACTCCAGTCTCGGATATCGGGGCCGGGAGGAGAGAGAAAAAGAAGACACCTGAGTAGTTTTGCTTGGGCTCACTGAAACCTCCACCTCCTGAGTTCAAGCGATTCTCTTGCCTCAGCCTCCTGAGTAGGTGGAATTACAGGTGCCCACCACCATGCCCGGCTAATTTTTGTATTTTTAGTAGAGACGAGGTTTCACCACTTTGTCCAGGCTGTTCTCAAGCTCCCAAACCTGAGATTTTCTTGCACAAACCTACCCTGAAAGCAGAGGTGGTCTTTTTTCACATGCCACCCAAGAAAGCAGAGAGTGTGACATCAGAGCTCTAATAAAACCTCTAGTAGCTTCTGGTGGTGGGGGCGGGCGGGGGGTGGTGGGGGGAGCAGAGATGAAAGCACTTTTGAATTTTCCCAGTGGGGAAAAAGGTCTGTTCCTTAATTAGAGGTAGTCTGGGAAATGCTAGCAGTTGTACAGGTGCCCCAGGAGAGTTGGAAAAGCTTAGTTCTGTGCTCACTGTGATACTGTATTCCCTACTGCCTTGGGTAGCCAACGTAGCATACCAGCTGGCATTAGGAAAACTGGCTGAGAGCACACAGAGAAGCTCTGCCAAGGAGATCGATCTTTCTCTGTGCTGTCTGTAGCTCATTTGGCCTTCTCCAGGTTACTACTTGAGTCTCTTCAGAAGTTAAGAGTTTAGCTGGGTGTGATGGCTCACACCTGTAATCCAAGCACTTTGGAGGCCAAGGTGGGCGCATCACCTGAGGTCGGGAGTTCAAGACCAGTCTGACCAACATGGTGAAACCCTGTCTTTAAAAAAAAAAAAAGAAGTTAAGAGTTGAATTCTGAAACATTTTCAGAGAGTAATGCTAATTGTGATTTCTGGGTCTAATTCTGGAAATAGCAACTGTAAAAAATTCCTATATTGGAATTTACATTTAAGAAAAAGCCAGATCCCAACCAGTAGTGTCCAGAAAAGAAAAAGAAAAAAAAAAGCCAGATGGTAATCAAAAAGTGTGGGTGGTTTGAAGATTTTAAATAAAAGGCCTTCACTCAGCTGCCAGGTCACTGGAGGATTCCTTCATACTGACATCTCTGCTTTCTAGAAAGGGTTGTGGGGAGAGGTTGCTTCATTCCTGTTTCATCACAATCCTTATGACCTTGCCACAGTCTGAGCTCGTTCCCTACCTTTTCTACCCTAGCAGGATCTGATTCTTGATGTCAGTGAAACCGGTCAAGGGGTTTGTGGACTTTCTTAGTACTGGAGGAAGTCTTCTGGAAAAGATTATAAATGATCCCAGAATTCTTTTTTTTTTTTTTTTGAGATGGAGCTCTATCTCCGAGGCTGGAGTGGAGTGGCATGATCACTGCAACCTCCGCCTCCTGGGTTCGGGTGATTGTCCTGCCTCAGCCTCTTTAGTAGCTGGGATTACAGGCGCCTGCCACCATACCCAGCTAATTTTTGTGTTTTGAGTAGAGTCAGGGTTTCACCATGTTGGCCAGGCTGGTCTTGAAGTGCGACCTCAGGCGACCTGCCCACCTCAGCCTCCCAAAGTGCTAGGATTACAGGGGTGAGAACCACCATGCCCGGCCGCGATACACACATATTTTAAAGGTGAAAATAAGACTAATCATACCTACCTTCCTTCCTCAGTTACTCCTGTAGGTGTGTATCAGCTTCCAAAATCAAAAAAAGTAATATTCCAGAGTCTGCAGAGTATGTTTGAGGCCAACTGCAGAGTCCAAGAAAGCACTTTCTCATTTAGATTCTGAGTTTTTTGTTCTTTAATAAGGCCATCTGTATCCTGTCTGACCTTGGATTTAGCAGTGTTTTCATTTACCTATCTTTCCCTTAGAAGTCCAAGATGGCACTCTCAACTACCTAGGGAGCATCACTGCACCCTCTCCTCTTAAAAAAAAAACATACATACATATATATATATATATATATATATGCACACACACATACATATATATGTATATATATTTTTTAATTTACATAAATATGTATATGTGTATATATAAATTAAATTGCCTCATGATTATAGCCATTGTAACCCTTAGAACCTACTGAATGTACTATTAAAAATTGAAACTGGGCCAGGCGCAGTGGCTCAAGCCTGTAATCCCAGCACTTTGGGAGGCCGAGGAGGGTGGATCATGAGGTCAAGAGATCAAGACCATCCTGGTCAATATGGTGAAACCCTGTCTCTACTAAAAATACAAAAAATTAGCTGGACATGGTGGCACATGCCTGTAATCCCAGCTACTCAGGAGGCTGAGGCAGGAGAATCGCCTGAACCCAGGAGGTGGAGGTCGCGGTGAGCCGAGATCGCGCCATTGCACTCCAGCCTGGGGGTAACAAGATGGAAACTCCGTCTCAAAAAAAAAAAAATGGAAACTGGTATGGCTGGGCAAGGTGGCTCACGCCTGTAATCCCAGCACTTGGGGAGGCCGAGGAGGGCAAATCACAAGGTCAAGAGATCGAGACCATCCTGGCCAACATAGTGAAACCTCATCTCTTCTAAGATATAAAAATTAGCTGGGCGCGGTGGTGCACATCTGTAGTCCCAGCTACTCAGGAGGCTGAGGTAGGAGAATTGCTTGAACCTGGAAGGCAGAGGTTGCAGTGAGCCGAGGTCGCACCACTGCACTTCAGCCTGACGCCTGGCGACAAAGCAAGACTCTGTCTCAAAAAAAAAAAAAAAAAAAAGAAAGAAAACTGATAATAGCCTAGAGTTAAAGAGTGAGCACAGGCTTTGGGAAAAGTGAAATCTGGGTTTCAATCCTGGGCTCTGCCATCATTAATAGATTAATGACATCTGTAGGTTAAATGACAACCTCACCAAATTAATAACAATCTGCCTTTTATATGGTCAACAATTATTTGTGGAGAGCCTACTAAGTGGTAGTAGATGCTTTTCTAGATATAATAATGAACAAAACGAACCAAGGGTCTCTTCTTAAGGAGTTTATATCCTAGTAGGGTGGAGAGAGATGGAAATAAAACAGGTGGTAATGATGGTGGTAAAAAGTGAGGGAAATAGAGGAGTTAGCAACAGGAAGGGCCTGAGCCTGAGAATTGTTTGGGAGGAAGTGTCGAGTTCAGGGTCTCAGGACAGATTTTAAAAGAAAAAAATGAGGGATAAAGGATACTGCTTTAGACATGGAGGTCAAAGAAGCCCTCCCCTTAGGAAGTGACATTCATGCAGAAACCTGAATGAAGTGAGGGAACTAGAAAGACAGACATCTGGGGCAAGAACATACCAGGCCGAAGGAATGGAAAGGACGAAACCCTGAAGCAGAAGTGTGTTTGGCTGTTGAAGGAGCTGTAGGGAGACCATTGTGGCTGGAAGTAATGAGTCAGCAAGAGAGGGCAGGGTTGGTCAGAAGGTGAGGTCAGAGAGCCAGTAGTAATAGATAATGGAGAGCCTTGGGGTCCATGTTAGGATTTTGTATTTTGTCCTGAGATGGAAAGTCATTAGAGATATTTGAGATGCTCTGATTTCCAATTAAAAGAATTAATTGGCTGGATGCAGTGGCTCACACCTGTAATCCCAACACTTTGGGAGGCCAAGGCGGGTGAATCACATGGTCAGGAGTTCAGGACCAGCCTGGCCAAGATGGTGAACCCCATCTCTACTAAACATACAAAAATTAGCCGGGTGTGGTAGCAGGTGCCTGTAATCCCAACTACTCGGGAGGCTGTGGCAGAGAATTGCTTGAACCCAGGAGTCGGAGGTTGCAGTGAGCCAAGATGGCACCACTGCACTCCAGCCTGAGTGACAAAGCAAGACTCCATCTCAAAAAAAAAAAAAAACAAAACGTTGCTGAGTAGAGAATAGATTAGGTGATAAAGGGTAAGAGTGGAACATAGAGACCATTTAGAAGACTAATAGTAATTCCAGCTAGAGATGATGAGATGACAGGTGAAGTTTGTTACCTAATTCCAAGAAAGCTTGGGAGATGCAATTGAGAAAACATCACTAAAGCCCCTCATACAGCCCATTTCACAGTTTTAGCTCCCAGTACTTGTTAATTCCCTTCCTTTCCTTGGAGTTGGCCTTCAGCTGTATTAGGACCTTAAGGGGGAAGTTATGTAAAGATCAGCATCCACAAGGGAAGGGATTGTGAGCAGTACTTCAGTCACTTGACCCCAACAGAAGACTTTTTTTTTTTTTTTTTGAGACAGAATTTCATTCTCGTCACCCAGGTTGGAGTGCAGTGGCTCAGCCTTGGTTCACTGCAACCTCCACCTCCCCAGTTCAAGTGATTCTCCTGCCTCTGCCTTCCAAGTAGTTGGGATTACAGGCATGCACCACCATGCCCGGCTAATTTTATATTTTTAGTAAAAACTGGGTTTCACCACTTTGGCCAGGGTGGTCTCGAACTCCTGACCTCAGGTAATCCTGCCTGCCTTGGCCTCCCAAAGTGCTGGGCCATCACACCCGGCCAAGACTTTTTATTTCTTGAGGCACTGCAGTTGGCCCACTGTGTTCATTCTGTTTTCCCACCCACCAGAGACCTTAAAAAGACTCAACCTGTGCTAGAGCTCGTGGACAGCTCTGTTCTCATTAAGTCATTCAATCTTCAGTTCTTTCTGAGGTTGCTATCTTAGACATAGTTTGAGCAGCCTCTTGTACAAAGTATCTTTTCAGCTACCTGGTCTTGCAAGCTGGAGCCCTCTGATACTCATCATGACAAGGTAGTTTCATTTACCCAGAGAGCCCTCTAAAGAAAATAAAGAGGTTTTTGTTGTCTTTGTTTAACTTTTGAGCTTTCCTCCCATTCCTTTTTTGCTGCGATCTAAAGCCATAATTTGCCACTTTGATTTAGAAGTTCATGTACTTTGCCACATTCTGTTTATTTAGGAAAATTGCATTTCTGGTACATAAGGAGCTTGCATTGTTGACAGGGCTTCCTTGGCTACAGAAGGCCACATCAATGTCTGCTTGCTTGGGCTGTGTGTGTCTGGCTGGTAAACACTACTGATGAAACCCATGCCATCTTGACATGTCAGGACTGCCTGTACAAAGAGAGCTACCAACTAAAGCTCCTTGCTTTAGTCAGGGAACAATGCATTTTTTTTTGGTGGTTGGGGTTGGTTCAGGAGGTCTTATTGTATGATAGACAAAAAGGAAGGGTGAATCCCCAGAAATTGATAAACAGAATTTGCTTTATCAGTGGTTAATTGTGCCTCCTAGGATGCTTTCCTCCTCCTCCTATTTAAAATGAGTTCATATTACTGGCTCACAAGTCAGACATTGGGTACCTTTGCAATAATACACTATGCTGCCTCTAAAAACGTCTGACTGGTCTCCACCCAGGGCTGTAAATGGGCTGAGCCAGGCCCTATGAGGGTCCACCCTCTTCAAGAGTACTGAGACCTTACAAATGCACCTGTTCTTTCCAGTTGTATGAATAGGTACTTTCCAGTTTTATTTCTTGCACCCACACATCTGTGGTAACTGAAAAATCATTTTAGCCATAGTAATAGTTGACAGCAAATTGTTACCACAGGTAAAAATATAAATATATTTTCAGCCAACACACTGCTAATTAAATTGCTTTATCTGTCTAAACTTGGGCCTTCTGCTACTCATATCCAGTGTCCCTGTTGTCTTCTTTGAATGAGTTGCCTTGTGTTTCATGACCTTGTTTTTGTTCATTACAGTGTGAGCCACTGCCCCATGTTGTGTTGATGCCAGTCTGCCATGCTAGCCTGTCTACCAGGGCCAGGTGACCCATCCTTTCAGCTTCTTTGTCACACGCAGATGAACACTGGACTTCAGAAATGTAAGTAATCTGTATCCTAGGGAAACCTGTGTGATTCCTTGTTTTTGTCCCTACATGTGGGCTGTCCCTGAGGCACATCTGGGGTACATTGACCTTGAATTTTGACACTTTCCGTTTTTTCTTTTTCTTTTTTTTTTAAGATGGAGTCTTGCTCTTGTCACCCAGGCTGGAGTGCGATAACACGATCTCAGCTCACTTCAACCTTCAGCTCCTGGGTTCGAGCAATTCTCCTGCTTCAGCCTCCTGAACAGCTGGGATTACAGACACCTGCCACCACTCCCGGCTAAGTTTTATATTTTTAGTGGAGGCAGGGTTTCACCATGTTAGCCAGGCTGGTCTTGAACTCCTGACCTCAGGTGATCTGCCTGCCTCTGCCTCCCAATGTGCTGGTATTACAGATGTGAGCCACTGTCCAGGCAGTAGGGGTCTTCTTAAATTCTGTAATTCCCCAATATATGTCAATTTTAATTGTTGCTGATAGCTTTCTGTTGAGCAACAAAACTATAAAGAGCTTCAGAGGGAATATATATATCACCCTTAAAAAAGATCTTTCAGGCTGGGTGCGGTGGCTCATGCCTATAATTCCAGCACTTTGGGAGGCCGAGACCGGTGAATCACGAGGTCAAGGGATCGAGACCATCCTGGTCAACATGGTGAAACCCCGTCTACTAAAAGTACAAAAATTAGCTGAGCGTGATGGCACACGCCTGTAGTCCCAGCTGCTCGGGAGGCTAAGGCAGGAGAATTGCTTGAACCCAGGAGACAGATGTTGTGGTGAGCCGAGATCGTGCCATTGCACTCCAGCCTGGGTAACAAGAGCAAAACTCCGTCTCATAAAAAAGAAAAAAAAGATGTTTCATTTTGAACCTTCACAAGAAATTGAATGAAAACTCATAGCTCTGAAATAAACCGTTTATGCTGTTCTCCTGTTTTGAACTCTGAGTACAGTTCTGTCATGGAAACAGTTCCCTTTGGCTTTTCTGTCTGCCTTCTGAGCCAGTGTGACTTTAGATGATAGGAAGTAAAGGAGCTTTTGCCCTCAGAAGAGATGGAGAGCCAGCTTTCTCATTCTCTCTGGGCATTTTCCTGCTAATACACTTCCCACAAGATTGAGCCTTTGAAAACTGTTAGATTCTTGTCTTAACTGGCTGAAATGGGGACCTTATACTTCATATTTTCCCAGAATCCTTCCTTCTCTCCCTGTACTACATGATATGCAAGGAGAAGGTTCTATTCTTGGCACATTACCATGTGTAGTATCTTCAGGTGTAAAAACAGCCCTAAATTTGGATTAGACCTTCCATTCAGAGCACAAAGGGGCAATCAGTGAGGTCACTAACCTTCTCTTTGATAGAAAAGGTGCCTTAGCACCTTACCTAAACCCTTCGCAACAAAGGTTAACAAACTTTTTATGTAAAGGCCAGACAGCAAATAATTTTAGCTTTGTGGGCCATGTGGTCTCGGTTGCATCTACTCAACCGAGTGGCATTGTAGGGCAAAGGCAGCCATAGACAACAAACAAATGAGGGTGTCTGTGTTCCAATGAAACTTTTTACAAAAACAAGCAACTGGACTGGGAATGCAGGCTGTCGTTTGCCAGCCCCTGCCCTGTGAGATCACCATCAGAAGTTAAAAATGGTCCAGCCTCCATAAGACTCAGAGCCTGGCTAGTTCTGGGATTTAGACAGTGAATCCAGCCCTGTGTAATAACAGCTGAAGGTGGTAGTTTTCCTTCTACAGTTGCTTGATACAATAAGGCAAGCTCTGCTATAGCTTTCTCGACCCAGCCTCTATCTTGATAAGTGATGATTGGGTTATGAAGGTGTTATGTTATACTCCCTGGCCATCCAAATCAGCATCCTAACTACACTGTGCCTATTTCTGGGCTTCTGGGGGTACAACTGTAGAGGGAATGTACTTAGAGGTGTATAATAAGATGACAAAGAGAAGCTTGCTTTCTTACACACTGACAGCTTTACCCAAAGATGTGATATCAAGGGAAGAGCCATTTGGAGGAAAAGCAAATTGGCAGGTTTATCTTGGTGTGCACTTTTTGTTTTATTTTATTTTATTTATTTATTTATTTGAGACGGAGTCTCACTCTGTTGCCCAGGCTGGAATGCAGTGGCACAACCTCAGCTCTCTGCAGCCTCCACCTCCCGAGTTCAAAAGATTCTCCCGCCTCAGCCTCCTGAGTAGTAGCTGGGAGTATAGGCATGTGTTACCACCCCAGGCTAATTTTTGTATTTTTAGTAGAGACAGGGTTTCACCATGTTGCCCAGGCTGGTCTTGAGCTCCCGACCTCATGTGTTACAGGTGTTACTGCGCCTTGGTGGCTTATGCCTGTAACCCTGGCACTTTGGGAGGCCGAGGCAGGCAGATCACCTGAGGTCGGGAGTTCAAGACCAGCCTGGGCAACATGGTGAAACCCAGTTTCTACTAAAAATACAAAAATTAGCCAGGTATGGTGGCAGGTGCCAGTAATCCTGAGGCTGAGGTGGGAGAATCACCAGAACCTGGAAGGCAGAGGCAGGAGAATCGTTAGAACCCGGGAGGAGGAGGTTGTAGTGAGCCAAGATCGTGCCATTGCACTCCATTCTGGGTAACAAGAGTGAGACTCTGCCTCAAAAAAAAAAAAAAAAGGCTGGGCGTGGTGGTTTATACCTGTAATCCCAGCACTTTGGGAGGCGGAGGTGGGTGGATCACCTGAGGTCAGGAGTTCTAAATCAGCCTGGCCAACAAGGCAAAAACTTGTCTCTACTAAAAATGCAAAAAATTAGCCAGGCACAGTGGTGGGTGCCTGTAATCCAGCTACTCAGGGGACTGAGGCTGGAGAATTATTTGAACCCGGGAGGCAGAGGTTACAGTGAGCTGAGATCACACCATTGCACTCTAACCTGGATGACAGAGCAAGACTCCATCTCAAAAAAAAAAAAACACCCTTCTCCCCAAAGCAGCTCCCAAGTAACCTCTGCTAACCACTGTCCCCAAATCTGGATTCAGAATTGAGATATCCGTCTTCTCTGGTTTTAGGCTCATATGTCCGTTTCGCAGACAAAGTGTTTGATCCCTTCCAACTCTCATTGCTATCCATAAACACACCCACACCTTTGTAGAAGCAAGAGCTTAATTGTGTTTGAAGAAGCTTGTCTGCTGTCTTCTTTTCTCCCCCAAAATGTTTAAGAAAAAAATTAGGTCATGTGACTTATAGCTGTTAGCATTAAGCATTTACAGTTAAGGT
This sequence comes from Callithrix jacchus, assembly GCF_049354715.1. Classification (NCBI taxonomy): domain Eukaryota; kingdom Metazoa; phylum Chordata; class Mammalia; order Primates; family Cebidae; genus Callithrix; species Callithrix jacchus. The sequence goes on from NC_133506.1 coordinate 104,844,629, forward strand.
GAGATAGAGCATAAACTGTCTCCTTTGGGAACCAGCAGCCAGGCAGCTGCTCAGAGCCCCGGTCCATCAGCAATAGAGACCTTAAAAAGTTTTGTGATAATGCTGTCAGCCGTTCCCTACCCTCCATCCTCAGGAGGGTCTTAAAAGTTGCTAGAAACACAAAGCGTGATGTCTGGTGGAGTGGGATGGGCACAGGTGTTTACAGTTCAGTGTGCTTTATAATATAAATACAGTCAGCATGAGGCAGGATTGGTGGACCCCAGGGATCAGAAGATGGGAAATGTGGCTTCTTTCCCCAGCACTGTAAGTTACCTAGCTAATGGCTTTTCCCAAGGCTTCAGCTGCCATATGTTCAGAATCACAGGATTGATCCCTTAAAACTTTTTCTGTTCTCCTCTTCCTTTTCTGTGTGTGTAGGAGACTGTAATGTTCTTCCTAACCCAGATTTGTGATTTGCCAGAGGGCAGGCTGAATGGATTAAAGAACATCTTGGCTTGGGGTTAGGTTAGTTGAGGTTAGATGGATGGCCTCCTAGAGCTTTTCTAGATCATATATTCCATGACGTAACTTGCTTGGAGAGTCCTTAGCCATTTTGAAACTTTGTACGTGGAAATTTTGTTTTAATCTGACCCATCTTCCCCCAATGCCTCAGAAAATGTGTGATTTTGAACTTCTCTTTCTTTTCTTTTTTCTTTTAGCCAAATTCTTCAATATTGAGAAATTTTTTCTTTCTTAATCCCAAACCTCTGCTCTGTATTTCTCCTTCTCAGGATCACAATATAGTAGTGGCTCAGTAAATATTTACTGTTTGAATGGCTGAAATGATAACAGGTCCTTGGTCGTTAAACCATCTTTAGATAACAACTTTGACCTCCTTCCATGGCAGAGCACTGGGGGTCCTGGGACAAATGCCAAAATCAGCTTCTTTTACTGCTTCTTTATATGCCCATCTGCCCCCTAGTGGAGGGGCCTGGAAATGGGAAATTGACCCAATAACTGGATAGACTCATAGAAATAATACTTAACATTTGTCAAGTTGCTACCATGTGCCAAGCACTATATTGAATATTTTCACATATGTTCTCACTCATTCCTCAGAAGTTCCATATGGGAGACTCTGTGTTACAAGGATAAGGCATAGAAGATTTGTCAATTGCCAGTGCCACATGACTGTCCAGTGATTGGACTAGAATTTGTACTCAGCTCAGACTCCAAAATCTATGTTTGAAATACAGTGCCTGTGCCTCTTCCTACCGATAGAGGTTCCTCTGCATATGCCACCTGTGCTCTTTGGCCTCCAAAACAGAAAGATGAACAGAGAGGTCTCCATTGGGAGGACTGGATTTCAAGGAGAAATTTTCTTCCAGTTGCTGGAATAGACAACAGTGCTTTCTGTTACATTTAACTCAGGCTGAAGGCCAGGGGTCCTGCAGTTAGGGATTCTTTAGTCAGTTTGCTTTGTGTTGCCTGTGGTCAGACTCAGCCACATCTGCTATCCTTGAATAGTAACTATTGACCATCATAGTTCCTGTTCACATTGAAATGAAAATGCTCATTCAGTGACAAGGTTCCTTGAATCTCTTGATCTTAGTAAGTCTGTGAAGTAGGAAAGCAGAATTCATCCCTGTTGATAATTGAGGAATGACGGGCTCTCAGTATGGGCAGATGATGAAGCTAGTACTTGAATACATGTTTCTCTAACTTTTTACAAACTACAGATTTTCTATTCCCTACATTTTCTATGTCTCTATCAGTGACACCATTGGTACAAGATATTTAAGTAAGTTGCTTACAAAGCTGTGGTGTCTGTGCTGGCTGTGCAATTACGGAAATACATTACAGAAGAAAATAAGTGGTCAGGGTGCCTGTGTGGGGCTGTGATAAGTGTTGAGAAAACTTTTTTTTTAAGGGTTAGGCTTCAGTCTGGTATGTGAGGTAGATGGTGCTGTATTCCCAGAATGACACCCCGTTTTTGTTCAGTACACTGTACTGATCTTTGGGGTTCTTCCTTAACAAAGCTACTATAGCCTTGTTACTGTACCCTCCCTGCCCTCATCTCACTTTAATTCTGAATCCTTTGACTACCCTCTTCACCACTGTCAGTATCAGTGGAGGCAGCACCAAGAGAACTAATCAATGTGGATAAATGTCCCCTTCCATACTCCTGAATGAGGCCAAGTTTTCCCCTTGCCTCTGCTAGGAAAAAAACTGAGTTGGTACTGACACAGAACAAAGGGGCTCTTCTATTCAACAAGGTACTATATGACTCCTACTTGGATTTCAAGGAGAGAAGCCCACCAGCATGGAGGTGGAGTAAGTTTAAGGCGCTGTGCTTGGAGTATCATATGAAATTTTGTTTATTTATTTATTTATTTATTTATTGAGATGGAGTTTCGCTCTTGTTACCCAGGCTGGAGTGCAATGGCGCAATCTTGGCTCACCGCAACCTCCGCCTCCTGGGTTCAGGCAATTCTCCTGCCTCAGCCTCCTGAGTAGCTGGGATTACAGGCACGCGCCACCATGCCCAGCTAATTTTTTGTGTCTTTAGTAGAGACGGGGTTTCACCATGTTGACCAGGATGGTCTCGATATCTTGATCTCGTGATCCACCCGCCTCGGCCTCCCAAAGTGCTGGGATTACAGGCTTGAGCCACCGCACCCGGCCTCATATGAAATTTTAACCAATAAGACACATAGGTGGCCGGGCGCGCTCAAACCTGTAATCCCAGCACTTTGGGAGCCGAGGCAGGTGGATCATGAGGTCAAGAGATTGAGACCATCCTGGTCAACATGGTGAAACCCCGTCTCTACCAAAGATACAAAAAATTAGCTGGGCATGGTGGTGTGTGCCTGTAATCCCAGCTACTCAGGAGGATGAGGCAGGAGAATTGCCTGAACCCAGGAGGCGGAGGTTGCGGTGAGCCGAGATCGAAGACACATAGGTACAGTGGTTGACCAAGGCATTTCTATTGGAATTCTGGTGTCTTGAGTTTAGGGACTGTCTCTCAGTCAGTGATCCCAGACCTTTTTTTGCCAGTATTTGAAAGCACAGACCTTTTTTCGGGGGTTGGGATACCTGGGTCTTTTTGCTTAGATCTGCCTGTGAGCATGGGCCCAAATCTCTCTTGCCCCTGCTGACTTGAACTTTATTTTCCTGCTTCCCAAAGCAGGATTTCTAAGCTTGCTAAACATCATTATCACTGAATAAAGGCAGTTGTACTCATTTTCCTTCTAATATGCTCACTAGCCTACCTCTGTTCTGGGTGATACCCAGTGACATGACTTTGAATGGGGTCTCCTTTGGGTCAAGGCCACCTGAGGCCACAAGCTGGGCATTCAGTCAGATTAGTCTGGCTGCCTTTTGCAAGGGGAGGAAGTAGGGAGAGAGTCAGCTAGCTAACCCTGGGCTCCCAGCCAAGCCATTTCTGTTTTGGACAGTCTATGTACTCAGTCAGCAAGCATTTATTAAGCACCTTTTGTGTAAACTCAGGGGAGACCCTCCCTCAGAGAGAGAGAGAGAGAGAGAGTAGAGCAGAGCCCCAGCCCCCTTGCAGGAGCTTGGCATCCGTAAAGAGCCCTTGTTCTTGGAACCTTTTCCTTTTTGACTGGAAGCCGGACATCCGCTGAGCCCCCTGATGGGAGGCAACAGGAGATGGGAACAAAGAGACTGTTAACATTAATGAGGCACACCGAGTAGGCATTTCCGCAGTCTCCAAAGGAAGGCAGGTTTTTCCTCTTTCTTTTTGGAAAGTGACAGCTAATATGGACCAAATATACACATTTTTGGCTCTTAGGATTGAAAGATGCTCTGAATCCTTTCTTCTCAATTCCCTTCCCTGCTGCCCTGTCATTATTACCATCCTTCTCAAGGAAATAAATAAAGCCTTTGATCCTCACCCAGCCAGGCATAGAGTAAACTGTAAACAAAAGTGAACTTGTGACATGGGGAATGGGAGAGAGGTTGGCAGCTTATTCCTCTGCTCCTGAAAGGAAGCATTCTGTCCACTGTGTCAGGGTGCCCACCCAGTTGGCACAGCCCCCCAGCTGCCAAGATACAAGGGAAAGCTGATGCCTCATTGGTCACTGCAGACTGCAGAGTCGTAGCTCTGGGTTCCGTATAGACTGAAGGGCCACCAAGGGCCCTGGCAAGTAGCTTTGCTTAGAACCTTCTACCGTCAGGCCACTGGGCTGGTAGAGTTCCAGACGCTGTATTTCTCTTTTTTTATTTTCCTGAGACGGAGCCTTGCTCTGTCACCCAGGCTGGAGTGCAGTGGTGCAATCTCGGCTCACTGCAAACTCAGCCTTGCGGGTTCAAGCTATTCTTCTGCCTTAGCCTCTCAAGTAGTTGTGATTACAGGTGCCGGCCACCACGCCTGGCTAATTTTCATATTTTTAGTAGAGACAGGGTTTTGCCATGTTGGCCAAGCTGGTCTGGAACTCTTGACCTCAGGTGATCTGCCTGCCTCGGCCTCCCAAAGTGCTGGGAATACAGGTGTGAGCCACCATGCTCAGCACAGACCCTGCATTTCTTTTTTTTTTCCTTTTTTTTGAGATGGAGTTTTGCTCTTATTGCCCAGGCTAGAGTGCAATGGCACAATCTCAGCCCACTGCAACCTCCACCTCCCAGGTTCAAGTGATTCTCCTGCCTCAGTCTCCTGAGTAGCTGGGATTACAGGCATGTACCACCATGTGTGAGTAATTTTATATTTTTAGTAGAGATGGGATTTCTCCATGTTGGTCAGGCTGGTCTCAAACTCCTGACCTCAGGTGATCTACCCACCTTGGCCTTCCAAAGTGCTTACAGGTGTGAACCACTGTGCCTGGCCCCTACCCTGCCTTTTTTTATTTTTATTTTTTGGAGATGGAGTCTCTCTCTGTCGCCCAGGCTGGAGTGAAGTGACACAATCTCGACACTGCAACCTCCGCTTCCCAGGTTCAAGCAGTTCTCCTGCCTCAGCCTCCTCAATAGCTGGGATTACAGGCACACACCACAGCTAATTTTTGTATTTTTAGTAGAGACAGGGTTTCACCATGTTGGCCAGGCTGGTCTCGAACTCCTGACGTCAGGTGATCCACCTGCCTTGGCCTCCCAAACTGCTGAGATTACAGGCGTGAGCCACTGTGCCCAGAAACCCTGCATTTCTGTGTAGTGGGGGAACTCATGGTTACCTCTCTGAGTATTGGCCAAGTTCTGGTTCTCCAAGATGAGACTTCGAAAGCTGCTTTGCTATTCTGATCTCTAGTTAGCTCATTTATAAAATGGGAATGATGCTAGTGCCTGCTTCTAAAGCAATAGTGAGGAGTCACTGAGATGGCCTGTAACTCAGCACAGAGCCTGGTCCACTTTAAGCACTTACTGAACGTTAGCAGTGCTTGTTAATGTGAAGACTGAAGCTGGGTCTAGAATGAAGACTATAAATGATAACTAGTCACTTCCCCACCCCACCCTAGGCCCTCAATAGGGAAGTCTAGAAGGGCTGGTTGGCTTGGCACTGATGAGCTCCCTCTCCCTCTTTGCTCTCCTTCCCATTCTCTCTCTCTCTCTCTCTAGGGGACACTACACAGAAAATGAGAACTGCTCACTATCCTACCCCAGCCGAATTGGATGCATATGCTAAGAAGGTCGCAAACAACCCACTGACTATAAAAATCTTCCCCAACAGTGTGAAGGTTCCCCAGCGGAAACACGTTCGTCGTACTGTGAACGGCCTCGACACATCAGTCCAGCGCTACAGCCCCTATCCGACGCAGGCCGCCACCAAGGCAGGCCTGCTTGCCATTGTCAAAGTGCCAGCCAAAAGCATACTCAAGGACTTTGACGGCACCCGAGCCCGGTTGCTCCCTGAGGCCATCATGAACCCCCCAGTGGCACCCTATGCTACTGTGGCACCCAGCACTTTAGCCCACCCCCAGGCCCAGGCTCTGGCCCGTCAGCAGGCCCTGCAGCATGCACAGACCCTGGCCCATGCCCCTCCCCAGACGCTGCAGCACCCTCAGGGTATCCCACCACCCCAGGCACTGTCCCACCCTCAGAGCCTCCAGCAGCCTCAGGGCCTGGGCCACCCTCAGCCCATGGCCCAAACCCAGGGCTTGGTCCACCCTCAGGCCCTGGCACACCAGGGTCTCCAGCACCCCCATAATCCCTTGCTGCATGGAGGCCGGAAGATGCCAGACTCAGATGCCCCCCCGAATGTGACCGTGTCTACCTCAACTATCCCCCTTTCAATGGCGGCCACCCTGCAGCACAGCCAGCCCCCGGACCTGAGTAGCATCGTGCACCAGATCAACCAGTTTTGCCAGACGAGGGCAGGCATCAGCACTACCTCAGTGTGTGAGGGCCAGATCGCCAACCCCAGCCCCATTAGTCGCAGTCTGCTCATCAATGCAAGCACCCGGGTGTCAACCCACAGCGTCCCCACACCAATGCCTTCATGTGTGGTCAATCCCATGGAGCACACCCATGCGGCCACCGCCGCGTTGCCTGCTGCAGGTCCCGTTAACCTGCCCACAGGCATCTCTCGCGCCCCCACTGGCTACCCTAGCGACCTCAAGCCAGTCACCTGGAACCAGCACCAGCTGGCCCACCTACAACAGATGTGCAACGAGGCTGGTGGGACACCAGCCCCTGGCCTGACAGGCAAGCATGCAGCAGGACGCGAGTTGGCAGGGCCTGGCTTTGTGGGCAAGGCCCCTGCCTACCCGCAGGAACTCTGCCTGGCACAGTCCTTCCATCTGAAGCCACCCCTGGAAAAGCCAACCCCATCCCCACCAGTCAACGGCCTGGCAGCCCCATTGGCCTACCCCAATGGTCACTACTTCCAACCCCTGTGGAACAACATTCTGCCCACTCCCAATAGCGACAGCTCGGGGTCTCAGGACCTCGCCATGCCGTTCCACGGTGGGCAGCCCACAGGTGCACCCCTCGACTGTGCGGCCGCTCCTGGGGCCCACTACCGAGCAGGGACCGGGGGCGGTCCAGTGGCAAGCCAGAACAGCTTGATGCAAACAGTGGATTACCTAAGTGGGGATTTCCAGCAGGCCTGCTTCCGAGAACAGAGCCTGGCCATGCTGAGCAAGGCCCACCGAGCCCCTGGCAACCGAGCCCCTGATCCCACAGATAGTCGAAGTCTTCATATTCAGCACCCAGGGTATAGATAGGTAGCCCTGGTGCCCTCCACGTGCAACACATCATACATCACCCTCCTAGGTTTAGTCTTTTAAGTAACTGGATAGTTTGAAAGTTTCACTGCTCCAATGTGATCATTCTCAGATGTCTAAGAAAGGGAATTTGGTGGAATCTAACAGGACAGAATGAGTCTTCTCATCCTCCCCTCTAGCAACTTTTGGTTTTATGTTAGAACCTAACCCCAAGCCCAGGCTTTCCTCTCCATTGACTGCCTGTCAGCTCATCTCTGGACCTTGACCATTTCCAGCCAGCTCCCACACATCTTTTTTTTGAACCTCTGCCTGTTTCCCTTTGGACAACTGAGGTGTGGGCTGAGGGAATGCCCTAGTTGAGATAGTGTAGGTGCTCAGGCCCCTAAACCAGGCCTCTGCCTGTTGCTCCTCCCTTCCTCCTCCCCCACATCCCCCCAGGACTAAGAAGCAAGATTTCCCAAGTGCTCTGGAAGCTAATTCCTTATTCACCCAAAGATCTCAAATCAAAGCTGACCCAGTCTTCATGTCCTTCGAGTTCCTTTCCATTCCTCAAGGCTTTGTTTTGTGACATTGATCCCACAGCCACTACACTTGCCCTTGCCACACTCGACCTCAAGGGTATCTTGCAGGTATTTGACCATTTCTTGAGATATGTATGTGGGGGGAAATCTTTGTATTGGCATCTTGGTTCCAGATTCCCCTTTCCAAACCTAGAAAAACACAGTGACTTTTCAGCATACTCAAGATCTCTTCTCACTGTTGCCTGTCCCCTAACTCACCTGCTGCCCACAGCCCCTGTCCTTTCCCCCTCAAACAAACAAAGTCTACCTTACTTCAGGAATTAGGTAGGTAAGGAATGATCACATTGGAGTTTGGGATTAAAAACACCAAAAAAAAAAAAAAAAAAAGGCATTTGGTTCTCTCTACACTGGCTAAGAATATTGCTCTACACTGTTAAGTTTTAAATGTTACGTTTCTGTATGAATGTAGTGTGGGTTTGAGTAGCATTGTGTGTGAGTGGCCCCACAGGTACATTCACCCTGTAGTGCAGCCCCTCAGTTTAATGAAGGAAAAAAAAAAAAAAAACACAAAGCCTTAAGCTCTTTGAATACTTCCTTTACCAAATGAGCATGGTTGTGACACCTGGAGCTGGGCCTACATTGGAAACAGCCCCTCCTGCCCTTTGTCCATTCTTAGAGCGTACCCTCATCTGCTCCATGCTCAGCGTGTCTCATCCCCAAGGACAATTAGTTGGCTAGAAATTTAACAGTTTTCTGTAACTTTAAACTTAGGTTGTTTTGTTAAAAATTTTTGCACTCCTGTTAAAGATGCAGAGTTGGGCTTTTTTATTTTTTAAAGACAAAATAAGCCCTTACCTTTCCTCTTGTCTCTGGAGAATGTGAGCTAATGGTTCTTATTTAAGATTTTGCATTTTGTTCACAATCCACTACTGTTCTTTAGCCAGAAATTCTCTAGTGATCTGAAGCAATGTGACTGGCGACCAGTTTTTAAATTATGTGTTGGCAAGTTGCCTTATATTTAAAAAGAAAAAGGAAAAAAAAAAGCTTGATTGTGTTATGCCAAATGATAGCAACATGAAGTCCTAATTTATTGTTCCCAGTTGTTTTCCTGCTGTCTGTGAACACTGGTACCTCCCTGTCCTGAGCCCTCAGGAGCACCTGCAGCTTCCGGCTCAATGCCTTCTCCCAAGGTATTGGCCACCACCTCACCCAGGGCCCTCTTCCAGTTCCTGCTTTTCGGAGTCACGTTTAAAGAGCACCACTGTCTCCCCCATCCCTTGCTTGATCTCCAAAAGATACTCTTGCTGTATTTTTTTTTTTTTTCTCCCCAATACCTCTCCCTGAAAGGTGAGCTGCCATTTTAGGAAATTGGACCAGACACCAACTTGGGGGCTTTAAGTCAAACAACCTCAAACTCTTCCTGTGTAGGGGTGCAAGTCTCTAAAGCTCTCACTCCCACCCCTAGTCTGCATGGAAAATGTACTGTGATCCCCCTGCCCCCAACTGCCCTCGCCTTTGGTGTGAGATGTTCCCTATTTTGCAGTTCAGCCTGAGTCCCACTTCCCTCTGCCAGCCACCCCCAGCCAGCAATAAGGGTCCAAGCCAGGGCCTCCTCTCCACACTCCCTGTCTCCATCCCACACTACCCTAGGGAATATCTGGATTCCCCACTCTATCCACATACTGTAGCATTCATTCTCCATCTCTCTCACCTGTGGTGGTTTATGGGTGTGATGGGGTTTTAAAAATTATTATAAACCAGTAAAAAGGAAAAAAAACCTCGCTTTCTGACCTTGTCCTATTCGTTTAATGCTGTGAATGTTTGAGGTAATTTTTTCTTATGTTTCTAACCTCACTTGATAGAGTAATTCCTAATTTTTAAAAAGGGGGGCCCTGTAGTATGCATCCTTTCAGAAGTTGTCTCCAAATTCATCAGTTCAGGCCAGGAGCTGTGCTGATTGTAGGGCATGGGTAGACAGTTCCTTAGTGAACCCCTGGACACACGGTACTCCTCTGTCAGGCCCTCTCCCTGGGCAGGGCAGCTAGGGGCTTTCTGTGAAGTTTGATGGATAAATGTGGTTTGCTGCTTCTAATGGGAGGTCCAAAGGGTCCTGCCACTTTCACTTCAAGGGCCATAAGTCATTGAGAAATGGAGATCTGGTTTGGTTTGTTCGTTTTAACAAGTCTCGCTCTATCACCCCGGCTGGAGTGCAGTGGTACAATCTCGGCTCACTGCAACCTCCACCTCCCAGGTTCAAGCGAGTCTCCTGCCTCAGCCACCCAAGTAGCTGGGATTGCAGGTGCCTGCCACCACGCCTTTTTTTTTTTTTTTTTTTTTGTATTTTTAGTAGAGACTATATTTCACTATGTTGGCCAGAATGGTCTCAAACTCCTGACCTTAAGTGATCCACCTGCCTTGGCCACCGTAAGTGCTGGGATTACAGGCATGAGCCACCAAGTCCAGCCAAAAAATGGGGATCTGGTTTGTTAATAAGCCAACCCAAACTTCAAACCTAACCTCCCTTGTCCCCCACTCCAACACTGGAATTTCTGAGGGCCTCCAACAGAGTTGAAGGTGATAGGGGCTCTTATCCTCAACATAACTGGCTCCTCAGTGATTTCAGTTTTTTTTGTTTTTGTTTTTGTTTTTTTGAAACGGAGTTTTACTCTTGCCCAGGCTAGAGTGCAATGGCATGATCTCTGCTCACGGCAACCTCTGACTCCTGGGTTCAGGCGTTTCTCTTGCCTCAGCCTCCCGAGTAGCCACCACGCCCAGCTAATTTTGTATTTTTAGTAGAGATGGGGTTTCTCCATGTTTGTCAGGCTAGTCTTTAACTCCCGACCTCAGATGATCTGCCTGCTTTGGCCTCCTAAAATGTTGGGATTACAGGCGTGAGCCACTGATCCCGGTTCGATTCCAGTTTTCTTACGTTGAATTGTGGAGAATTTTCTCTCTTTTTTTTTTTTGTCTGCAGAGGAAAAAAAAACAACCTAAAGAGTGATTTAGGCCAGGTGAGGTGGCTTACACCTGTAATCCCAGCACTTTGGGAGGCTGAGACGGGTGGATCACCTGAGGTCAGAAGTTCAAGAAAAGCCTGACCAACATGGCGAAACCTCATCTCTACTAAAAATGCAAAAATTAGCTGGGTGTGGTGGCATTCATGTATAATTCCAGCTACTCGGAAGTCTGAGACAGGGCTTGAACCTAGGAGGTGGAGGTTGCAGTGAGCCAAGATCGTGCAATTGCACTCCAGCCTGGGCGACAGAGTGAGACTCCGTCTTTAAAAAAAATTAAAAAAAGAGTGATTGCAGTTTCCTTCCTCTTCAGCTGAGACTGAGTTTGAGCTAAGATGTAATGCAGGGAAAAACCGATTCTGGGTGAATGCAGTGACTCATGCCTGTACTCCTAGCTCTTTGGGTGGCTGAGGTGGATCGCTTGCACCCAGGGGTAAGACCCTGGCTCTTCAAAAAAAAATTTTGTTTTCTTTTCTTTTTGTCACCAAGACTCGCTCATCTCCCTCAGACTGAAGTGCAATGGCACGATCTCGACTCACTGCAACCTCTGCCTCCCGGGCTCAAGCAATTCTCCTGCCTCAGCCTCTTGAGTAGCTGGGATTATAGGTGCCTGCCACTACTGCTGGCTAGTTTTTGTATTTTTAGTAGAGACGGGGTTTCACCATGTTAGCCAGGATGGTCTTGAACTCGACCTCAGGTGATCTGCCCGCCTTAGCCTCTCAAAGTGCTGGGATTACAGGTGTAAGCCACCATACCCAACCATCAATTTTCTTTTCTTTTTCTCTTTTTTTTTTGAGACAGAGTGTCACTTTGTCGTCCAGGCTGGAGCACAGTGTCTCAATCTTGGCTCACTGCAACCTCCGTCCCCTGGGTTCAGGCCATTCTTCTGCCTCCGCCTCCTGAGTAGCTGGAACTACAGGGGTGTGCCACCATGCCCAGCTAATTTTGTGTTTTTATTAGAGAGAGAGTTTCACCGTCTTGGCCAGATTGATCTCGAACTCCTGACCTCATGATCCGCCCGCCTCAGCCTCCCAAAGTGCTGGGATTATAGGCATGAGCCACCGTGCCTGGCTTCTTTTAAAATTACATATATATATGTAATAATATATATATATATATATATATATATATATATATATGTAATATTTAAAGATGGGGGGGTCTCTAGTCACTCAGATAGTGGTACTGCAGCCTTAAACTCCTGGGCTCAAGGGATCCAACCGCTTAAGCCTCCCAAGTAACGGACTATAGGCACATGCCATCACACCAAACTTAGTTTTAAAATTTGAGTTGGACACCAGCCTGGCCAACATGGTGAAACCCCCGTCTCTACTAAAAATACAAAAATTAGCCAGGCCTGTAATCCCAGCACTTTGGGAGGCCAAGGCAGGCAGATCACAAGGTCAAGTGATAGAGACCATCCTGGCCAACATGGTGAAACTCTGTCTCTACTAAAAATACAAGAATTAGCCAGGTGTGGTGGCACACACCTGTAGTCCCAGCTACTTGGGAGGCTGAGGCAGGAGAATTGCTTGAACCCTAGAGGCAGAGGTTGCAGTGAGCCAAAATCACACCCCTGCATTCCAGCCTGGCAACAGAGGGAGACTCCGTCTCAAAAAAAAAAAAAAAAAAGATTCCACAAGATGTGGGATTCAGGGAGGGTAGAATTAGACCCTTGGTAGCAAGAGTCCACAGGTCCTGAATGCTGATGGAGCTCAAGCACCTAGCCTTCTTGAGCACTCCCTTTTCTGTAGGGTGATTTTTTTTTTTTTTTTGGAAGGAAAGTCTTGCTCTGTTGCCCGTGATGGAGTGCAGTGGCACGATCTTGGCTTACTGCAACCTCTACCTCCTGGGTTCAAGCGATTCTCCTGCCTCAGCCCCCTAAGAAGTTGGGACTACAGGTGTGCACCACCATGCCCAGTTAATTTTTGTATTTTTATTAAAGACAGGGTTTTGCCATGTTGGCCAAGCTGGTCTTGAACTCCTGACCTCAAGTCATCTGCCTGCCTCAGCCTCACAGTGTTGCGATTGCAGGCGTGAGCCACTGTGGCCAGCCGAAGGTGCTCTTTTGTGAAAGTGTTTTGACTCTTTTTTTTTTTTTTTGAGACAGAGTTTCATCTCGTTGCCAGGCTGGAGTGCAATGGCGTGACTCGGCTCACTGCAACCTCCGCCTCCTGGGTTCAAGCAATTCTTCTGCCTCAGCCTCTCCAGTAGCTGGGATTACAGGCGCGCGCCACCATGCCCAGCTAATTTTTGTATTTTTAGTAGAGATGGGGTTTCACCTCGTTGACCAGGATGATCTCGATCTCTTGACCTCGTGATCCACCCGCCTCGGCATCCCAGAGTGCTGGGATTACAGGCGTGAGCCACCGCGCCCGGTTGTGTTTTGACTCTTTTATGCCTCATGCCACCCCTGTGAAAGAAAGCTGTCATCTTGTATGTCAAGTAAGATCTGCAGTCAGCCTAAGGTCATAGAGTAAGATCTGCAGTCAGCCTAAGGTCATAGAGCTAGACAGTAGGAAAGTATGGCTCTCCTCCCAGAGCGAATGACTCCTGGGCTGAGGTAGATGCTTGGGAAGTCCAGCTCACACTTTTATTGCAGAACCTGGCCTGAATTCTGTAGGTTATGACTAGCACTGAAATGAGGGCCAGGTTTGTGAGGCTGGCAGAGTATGGGGTTAACGGTCCCATTGTTTGCAGACAACTCTAGGAGGCACCATCTAGTCTATGTGAATGTGACTCCTGGAATCATGCAGTGGCAGTGTCCTGGCAGCACAGGAACCTGTTTGGCCAAGGTAACCAGCTTATTTATTTATTTAGAGATGGAGCCTCCTCAGGCTGGAGTGCAATGGCGAAATCTCAGCTCACTGCAACCTCTGCCTCCTGGGTTCAAGTGATTCTCCTGCCTCAGTCTCCCAAGTAGCTGGGACTACAGGTGGGCACTACCACACCCAGCGAATTTTGAATTTGTAGTAGAAACGGGATTTCACCATATTGGCCAGGCTGGTCTTGAACTCCTGACCTTAAGTCATCTGCCCACCTCAGCCTCCCAAAGTGCTGGAATTACAGGAGTCAGCTGCCATGCCTGGCTGCTTTTATTTTTTTGTAGAGACAGGGCATCTTGCTTTGTTGCCCAGGCTGGTATCCAACTCAGGCTCACAAAGTGCTGGAATTCTACGTGCCAGCCACTGTGCCTGGCTAAGTGTTTGTTGGGATGCTGGTAGGGTGGCCCGGCCTGTTGCCTGAAAGCATTTCTGCTGCTGGAGCCATGGTTGCCTCTACCAGTTTCCAGGCATCACCATACCAAGATGGCTTATCTGGTGAAGAGGTCAAGCTCTGCTTTCTCAGGCAGCAGGGCCCCTTTCTCCCTAGATAAGTGAATTTGACCTTTTTGAAAAGATTTGGCTGACGATGAGCTCCCCAGTCTGGCTTACTGAGGCTTAGTCCTGTTCTGTCATCTGATAATTTTTTTTTTTTTTTGAGACAGGATCTGGCTCTACCACACAAGCGATCAAGAGATTGTATAGTAGCACAATCTTGGCTCACTGCAACCTCCACCTCCTGGCTATCCTCCCACCTCAGCCTCCTGAGTAACTATGCGTGCACCACAGAGGCTGAGGTTTTTTGTTTTTTTATCATTTTTTATTAAAAAAAATTTTTTCCCCCAGAGGAAAAGAAATAATGAGTTTTTTTAAAAAAAGCCCTGGAACCTTCCCTTAGTAATAATTCCCATACATACAGCCTCATACAAGGCTAGGTAAGACACAGTAAGGCACTGCATTCTAACCAGTTCATTTAATCTTTACAACAAATCTGGGAGGTGAGCAGACTTTCACCAGGGTAGGTAATGGAGGCCCTATGTAGCTGAGAAACTTGCCAGAAGCAAGCAAAAGCATCCACACCTATTGACAAAATTAGAGGGAGCTACAACTACTGGGGTTTAAAACAGAATCCAGGCCCTGCCTGAACCCTCAGAAGAATCAATAAGTTGCTTCTGTTGGTATTTCATCAGTGAAATATGGATAATCACAAGCACCCACTAGGCCCATAAGAAAAGCCGGTGAGAAAACCAAGTGCCTTGAACATCTTGAAGCCCCCTTTGCTCAACATCCAGTCAGTCACTGGATGTGGACTGGGGTTTGGATTTAGAAAGCATTCACTAAGCACTTATTCTGGGCCAGGAATATGCATTGTCTCATTAACTCTTCTCTAGAGCCCACTAAGCCAGTTGTGATAAAAGGCATTTCACTTGACAGTTGTTTTCAATGAAACAATGCACGTCAAGTGCTTAACAGCATCAGTCCTATTATCATTAGACCAAGAAAGACCTGCCTAGGGCAGAGGCACAAGTCTGGTGGGGCTGACCAGGGACTCCAGCCTTAAGAAATGCAGACCTTGGGAGGCCGAGGCGGGTGGATCACGAAGTCCAGAGATGGAGACCATCCTGGTCAACATGGTGAAACCCCGTCTCTACTAAAAATACAAAAAATTAGCTGGGCATGGTGGCGGGTGCCTGTAATCCCAGCTACTCAGGAGGCTGAGGCAGAATTGCCTGAACCCAGGAGGCGGAGGTTGCGGTGAGCCGAGATTGCGCCATTGCACTCCAGCCTGGGTAACAAGAGTGAAACTCGGTCTCAAAAAAAAAAAAAGAAGAAACGCAGACCATGCACCTCCGCATTTAATCGCCAGAGGGCAGTGGCAGGACCCGTCTGCCACACAAAGCCCAATGCAGTTCCCCGGGCGTCCACCAGAAGGCGAGCCAACAGGGCAAATGGATCCTGGGGACAGACCCCGGCAGCGGCCGTTCTCTTACTGGTCCTTTCTTTGCCTTCAGTTGTACTAAACCTCCCGGGGCCCTAACCAACCCAAGTAAGTCAGGCTGAAAGCAAATTAATAAATACAATTCTGGATTTATTAAAAATCAGGGCTCCCCTGCTGCGCCCTCCTGGCACTAAGGAAATAAATAACCAGAGGGTACACAGCTAGGGAAAGGGGAAAAAAAAATCAGATCTCAAGACAGACTGAAGTACCCTTCCTCCATCCCCAACTCCCACCCCCCTATGGCTCTTGGGACATAGCACCTGAGCAGGCACCTCAGTTCTGGTAGAGTGTGACCCAGCACCAAGGCATGTCTGCCCTGCCCAAGAAGAGAGACAGGCCCTGGGGTCACTTGTTTCCAGCCCTTGATGACCCCAAGACCTGTTCCCCATAGGGGCCAGGGCTGAAGCACCAATTGGAGGCACCTGAGGGTGGTGGTTCAGGGAGGAAGAATGGGATAACAGAACCTATGCAGAAGCCGCGGACGGGGGTCCGGCCCCCTCTCCAAGTTTAGCAGTGCCTGACTCAGGTCTGCCCCATTCTCCTTTCCCCTTGAGCCCCGCCTGCACTCAGCTGAGGATCTTCCGGGGCAGTTCAACAGCGGCACGGATGAAGACTGCATCATCCCGCACATAGTTTCGCTTTCGGATGTCCTGATGGGAGATGAACTTGGGATAACCAAAGCCCAGAGAACTCTCATCCAGGGAGCCCCGCCAAGTGCCTGGCTTCTGGAAATTCTTCCAGTTTGGGTCAGGGTGGAAGGTCTCAGTGACGTGCTGTGGTTTAGCCAGCCCAGGGTCGCTCTGATCCAGCAGGGAGAAGGTGACACGGCGGGCAAAGGGCCACTCAAGGAGATTGTCAAAGGCGCCAGGCAGCACTCGAATGTACAGTGAGAGGTGTGTGCCCTCGCCACTGCCATTGCCATTGAGGAATGCAGACACCTGCAGCTTGTAACCATACTTATGTGTGTAGAAGGCTGGGCTGAAGCATTCAAGGTTGGGCTTGGCCTTGGCCTCCTGCAGCCGTCGCCCGTAGCTGCCAATCTTCCAGATGAGCACGCCATCACTGCCCACTGATAGCTCCTCCAGCTCTCGCCGAAGCTCCTGCAGCTCCTGGCGTTGCCGGCTCACCAGGGCACACATCATGGCCAGATGTGGCTTCACACTCTCCTCCACATGCCGTGCCATTGCGAGCTTAGGGCACTGTTGGCAAAGCCCAGGCCATAGGGGAAGGGAGAAGAGTTATTAGTAGGGGAAAGTCCAGGGGAGAGAAGAGTGGGTACAGGGTAGCAGGGACCCAGCTCTATGTGAGGAAGATAGAGGGTGGTAGGAAGAGGCTGGAGCTGGCCAGCATGGGGGACTGATGGCTTCAGAGAAGCACAGCAGGGACCACACCAAGGCCTAAGTGGCATCAAGAAGCCAAGCCTCCGTCTAGGGCTTCAAGGACAAAAAAGGGCTGACAGAAGGAGAAGGGGTATCTCACCCTGTGCTTGCAGCCGGAGTCTTTGAATGGGCATAGCACCAGGGCGGTACTACAGCTGTCCTTCAGATGGCCTGGCAGGTCCTCCCGAGCCACAGTGCCCACACCACACTGGTTGGGGCAGGGAACAGGCAGCCTTGGGCACTGGTACTGGTGGCTCTGGGGCCACAGAGGCAGAGAGGCAGTAGTCAATAGCCTGGCTCTGTGTCACCTGCCCTGCAACCTCCCTGTCACCTGGCTCCCTGTCACCTGCCCTGCTCAGGAAGGGCCTCACCTGGATGGTGTCAAAGACGAACTCCTTAGTGCAGTAGGTGCAAGGCTGAGTGCGCTTGGGGCACTCCGAGGTGGCATGCTGAGCCAGCAGCCGCCGCATCATGCGGGCACCACACTTATTCTCACAGTAGACACTCTCTTGGGGGCACATACCCTCGTGACTCTGTGGAAATGTCAGAGGTGCTGAGTCAAGGGATGCCTAGGCCATCAGGTACCCCTCCTCCACACTCAGCCAGACCCCACCCACCTCATACGCCTCCCCACTGAAGTCACAGCCACAAAACTCGCACTTGAGGCGCCGCTTGGGGCAGTCGTGCTGTAAGTGTGCAGGTAGATCACGGCGGCTCAGCTTCATGGGGCAGCGATTAGGGCAGGGAACTACATTGAAGCTGCAGGTATTCAGGTGGCCCTGGTGGGAAGGCTGCCGTTAGTGCCTGCCAAGGGAGAGGTGGTGCCAGACCTCCCATCAGAGCCTCACCTGTAGATGACGTAGTGGCCCACTCCAGCGGCAGCCCTCCTCACTGTGGATGCAGCGGATAGGCAGGCCCAATACTTGTACTTCCAGCTCCGGGTCTGGGTAGATCTGGGGGTGGGGATAGGGGGAACTGGCCAGGGTGAGAGCCGACTGCAGTGCCCATTGCACA
This sequence comes from Callithrix jacchus, assembly GCF_049354715.1. NCBI lineage: Eukaryota > Metazoa > Chordata > Mammalia > Primates > Cebidae > Callithrix > Callithrix jacchus. Next base: position 104,862,535 of record NC_133506.1, read on the forward strand.
CCCCGGGCCCCAGGTGGGCTGGCTCTACCTTGGAGCCTGTAACAGCCTCCCGGGCTCTTTGCCCCTCTGTGTCCAGGGATGCAGGGCACAGCAGGCAGCGTCTGCTCTGATGCTGGGTCCTAACATGCCTGCACAGGACGCTTCCTTTGAAGAGGGAGCCAATCGGCCTGCTCAATCCCAGGCTGTCCCCCAGGCTCTGCTTCCTTCCCCCTGGAGGAGGGATACTGGCCCTCAGCCACAGGTCTAGTCTGCCACCGGAAGGGGAGGGAGCACTTGTTGCAGGCACAGAGCAGCTCTGTGCACCCCTACAGGCTGGGCATTGTGCCTGCCCTCCAGGGCAAACAGGGCCCTCGTTTGCAAACTGGCCTGGTGGGAGGGAACAGGTTACCTTTGTAGGGGCACACTATCCTCAGGCTCTTGGTTGACACTGGCCCTGAGCCCACTGGCTGCCAGCACCTCCAGCCTCCAAGGGCAACAGACTGTGCTTGGCCTTCTTCCTGGCAGTGTGGACTCACCTTGGCATAGTCCAGAGGAAGCTGGTCCTCAGGGCACTTGAAGACTCCTTCACTGAAAGCGGGGAGGGGCAGGGTCAAGGCTTCTCATTAGGGGAAAGGAAGGCCTGGCTCCACCCCCTCCACCAGAGCAGCCTCCTTCCCTCACCAGACCGGTTCCCAGCCAGCCCAGGTGAGACAAAAGGGCAAGCAAAGGCCCTAGGGGCTCCACTTCCCCAGGATCCCAGAAGATACCCTAGCCCGTGTCCTGGGAAGGGGGGTCTCCTGGGAAGGGGGGTCTCGGCCTAGTGGAGGCACAAGCTGCCTCAGTCAGGACTTGGCCAACAGGTGGCAGCTGGCACCCCCTCCCCCAGGAAGGCAGCTGAACTGGGAAAGGAACAGGTTGCACAGTCACCCCCTCCCCCCAGGTTAGTTTTCATTGGCTGGGCTGAAAGCTGATTGGGAGGGGGAACAGGGATGGGCAGAGATTAAGGGCCTTCCATGGCTGCCCAGTCCCCAGGAAGGTCCCCTGCCAAGAACCAGGGCAAAGGTCAGCTTGCGGCCACCTCACCCAGCCCTCCTCCTTTAAGGGTGTGTCTCCCATGGGAAAGGGGAGGAAAGGCATGCTCCCTGGCACTTGTTTATACTCCTCCCCGGCCCTTGCCACCTGCCTCTGAGAAAGGGTGGAATGCCCCCATTTTACAGATGGAACAGCTTACAAGTGAAGCAGCACCTGGCTATGTGTGTCTGACTCCACAGCTCAAACAGGCTCTACTAAACCACACACAGAGGAAGAGAAGCTGGCAAGCGAAAATGTCCAGGCAAGCACAGCTAAGACTGGGCACTGCTCAGTGGGCTTCTGAAGCCTGGTGACGCTCCCCTTCTGCAAGCTGTCCGCCTTTTCCTGCAGATTCCTACCTGGCTGTCAGCACCCAAGGAGCCTGTTGGCATGCTTCTTTCTGTCAACACGCCCTCGCTGACCCCAGCCACAACCAGTCACACATGCCTGGCAGGGCTGAGGCAGAGCAAGAGCTCACCCAGCAGGACTGAAGGCCCTGGGGCAGGGCATTCCTGGCAGGTCTGAGTCAGGTAGGTGGGAGGCAGGCAGGGAGCAAGGCGGAAGCAGAGCCCAAAAGGCAGCCCAGTTCTAGAGGCACTCTCCAGGGTCTGGGCAGTCCAGGCCCCTACTGCCCCAAGGATTTCTAGCACCCACCTCCTCCCCTTGACCCCACTACCACTGACCCCACTATCAATGCCAAGGACAATACAAGCAGCGCAGGCAGTGAAGGGGTGTGTCTGCCCACAGGGCAACCAGCATTCCTGGGCCAACCTAACAGCTCAGGCAGGAGTGGGGAAAGAGGGGTGGGCCCAGGGGTAGAGGGGTCCACTTGGCTGCTTCAAGAATGTGCTGACTTAGTGGTTTTGGAGACAGGGAGAGGATGGAAGCAAGTCCCTAGGCTTCAGACAGAAGCCTAGCCTGCAGCTTGGGGCCCAGCCAGGGCTGTGGACACCCTCACTCGTGCTTGTTCCGTGACGGTTGAGGGTGAGGAGTAGTGCCCGCCCAACCACCTCTCCCCTTCAGAAGCCTCAGCAACACAGCTCAGGCGCTGGGGGATGGGGGGAGAGGCAGGGCAGAGGCTGCTCCAGGATGTGCAGTGGAGGCCCAGGCCCAGGGAAGAAGACAGGATGGGGGGAGGGGCAGTGGGAGAGGAAGAGGGGATTTCCGGGAGGGGGAGGGGCAGAGAGGGGCCAAGAAAGTGGTAGAAGGAATCGGGCCTGCCAGCCCCCTCCCCTGCTCCTTCCCCGAGGTAGTCAGGATGGGTCAGCTGTTGGGGGGGGGCGGAAGGGGGCTTAGCTGGCCTCATCTGGAACCCAGAGGGCCGGGGAAGAGCCAAGGCGGAGACAATGGGACTGTGTCTGTAGGAGTGTAAATGTGTACACTGCCAGGGGGAGGGGGAGGCCAGGGAGGAGGGGGCAGTCGTGAAGCTTGTGCGGGAGCATCTGTGAGGGCAGGAGCCGGCCCCGGCTGTGGGGAACAGAAAACAAAGGGCCTGCAGAGATTTCCGCCAGTAGGAGCTGCGGAGGACCACGCGAGGGAGGAAGGCTTGGAGGGAGGGAGCACTGAAGGCAGGAGCCCCAGAGGTGCTCTCCCTGCCGTGCCCTCGGTCCCCTCTGCTCCGCAAACAGCCAGGCAGTGGCCGACCCAGCCTCCCCTGGCGCTCTGGGACATGACCTCCGCAGGTGTCCGGGCTCCTTCACCCTGCCTTCCACACCCGGGCCTGAAAGGTTCATAGCCAGGAGATTCTAGACACCACAGGGCGCCCAGAAACTTGATGGATGCCCAAGAGCCAAGGGCTGACCTGAGAGGGCAGCGGGAGTTCAGTAACAACGAGTGCGACCCCCTCCTTCACGACTTATGGCCCACCCGCCCTACTCCAACCCCGGGAAGAGAAGGGAACCGCCTAGAGGGGTCCGGGTTCGGGGCAGGATTCAGTCCTTCCTCCATTGTGTGCTCACAGCAGCCCGAGCTTAAATCCCGGTTAAGCCTTTAAGAAACTCTGTGACCCTGGGCAAGTCGCAGCCTTTCTTTGAATCTCGTTTCCCCATCTGTGAAATGGGAGAACAATAGCTCCGTTCTCTGAACGTTCGAAGAACCGGGAGAGGTTAGATGGGGGAAAGCTCCGGAGGCTTAAAGTGCCGCGCTGGAGCGGGTTCTGTCCTCTTCCCGCAAGATTCAAAGTTCAAGGCTGAGGCCGCGACGGCTCTCAGGTGAGGGGGAAGGGCATCTTCCCCTCCCCGCCCCGCGGGAAGGCGCCGAGGTCTTCCGCCCGGGGCCGGGCAGGTGGACCCGGACCCCTCGGATTCCTGCGGGGGTCCTCCCTCGGGGCTTGACGTCACCTCTCCCTTCCCCGTGACGTCACGGGCGCCCCTGAGGTCACAGGGTCGCGGCGCAGACAAAGACCCGGCGTGCCCCAAGCTCGAGCCCCTCCCCAAGCGGCGCCCCCCACCCCGCCCCGCCCCCGCCGGCTCCAACTCCGTCTCCTCGGCCCGCACCTGAGGAACTCCTGCAGGCAGGTGTCGCAGAAGCGGTGGCCGCAGGTGGATACCTGCACAGGCTCGCGCATGGGCTTCCCGCACAGTGGGCAGAGCAGCCGTCGCTTGGGCTTCTCCAGGAATTTGTAGTCGAAGCCGGGCATGGCGGGCGAGTGGCCGGCACGGGCGAGCGAGGCCGGGCACACGGCGGCCCCACAGCCCGCGCCTCGCTGGAGCCGCGCTCCGGGCTCCGGGCGGCGCCGACTGGCGGCCGCGGCCAAGACCCGGCTCTGGAGCCCGCCCGCCGGAAGAGGGGGCGGGGCAGCGGCCGCGCGGTCCTAATGCGCGCCCGTGCGGCCCCGCCCACTCCCGAGTGCAAGGCTTTCGGGTCCGGTAACTGCAAGTCTCGCCCACCGCGGGAGCTAGGGCTTTCTTTCCCCTGTGGGAGAGAGATCGCAGCTCCGCTTCTCCCCAGAGCGGGCGGGGCCTGGCGCTAGGATGGGACGGAGGGCCCCGGGAGAGTGCGGGTCGGAAAAAGGGAAGGGCCGCGCCACAGAGGTTTTTTTCCTCAGAGGCAACAGCTCGGCCTCGGGGGCCGGAGCCGCCTGGGATCGGGGCCCCAGCTTCCAGGTGCTAGGCAGCCGAAGCCTGGCAACCAGCTCGGGGGAGCCCAGCTGAGGCGGGTAGGCTGGACTGGGCTCTGGGCCAGAGGAACCTCGGCCCCAGCCTCCGGCTGCGCCCACATTCCTCCCTTGGCCGCAGCCCTGCATCCGAGGTCCGGCCCAGCCCAGTCCTGGGGTGCCTGGTCGCCACTCCCACCCCTGAAGACACCGCACTCCAGGCAGGCCGCTGAAATTTTTATTAGCGCTACTTCCTGTCCTCTGGGAAACAAGTCTGGTCCCACCAGCTACCCTTTCTACCATTACTGGGGAAAGGCATGGGGTGAGGGACAACCCCCCAGCGCTGATCTTTTCTGCAGCAGATACTTAGTGGCTGTTGCCCTCCCGCTGGGGAAGGGAGGCCAGCTAACGTCGAACAAATCCCTGCCTTAGAATGAAAGTGTGGGGAGGTGGCAGCACTCCCTGGGACCCCAGTGCCCCAGGCTATGCAGAATGAAAGTGTGATGGAGGTGGCAGCACCCCCTGGGACCCCCGTGCCCCAGGCTATACAGAAGCTAGGCAGGCCTAACGTCCAGTCCAGGCAGGCTCTGGCTTGCTCTGCTCCAAAACATGGAGACACTCCTGGTGAGCACCAAGGACATTTGAGAGGGAGTCTTGATCTGTCACCCAGACTGGAGTGCAGTGGTTTGATCTCGACTCACTGCAACCTTCGTCTCCCAGGTTCAAGGAATTCTCCTGCTTTAACCTCCAGAGTAGCTGGGATTATAGGCACCCACCATCACGCCCAGCTAATTTTTGTTTTGTTTTTTGAGACAGTTTTGCTCGTTACCCAGGCTGGCGTGCAATGGCGCGATCTCAGCTCACCGCAACCTCCGCCTCCTGGGTTCAGGCAATTCTCCTGCCTCAGGCTCCTGAGTAGCTGGGACTATAGACGCACGCCACCATGCCCAGCTAATTTTTTTTTTTTGTATTTTTAGTAGAGATGGGGTTTCACCATGTTGACTAGGATGGTCTCGATCTCTTGACCTTGTGATCCACCCGCCTCGGCCTCCCAAAGTGCTGGGATTATAGGCGTGAGCCACCCTGCCTGGCCTTGTTTTTTCTTTCCTTTATTTTTTAAAGAACCTATAATGAGAACTTTAATGGGCCAGAATTTTTTTTTTTTTAAGATGGGATTTCACCATGTTGGTCAGACTGGTCTTGAACTCCCGACCTCAGGTGATCCGCCGGCCTTGGCCTCCAAAGTGCTTGGACTACAGACGTGAGCCCCATTTTTGTATTTTTAGTAGAGACAGAGTTTCACCATGTTGACCTGGCTGGCCTCAAACTCCTGACCTCAAGTGATCCGCCCACCTCAGCCTCCCAAAGTGCTGGGATTAAAGGCCTGAGCCACCACACCTGGCCTTATTTTCTTGTCGTTCTTTTTTTTTTTTTTTTTGGTGGAGACAGCAGTCTCTCTATGGTCCCCAGGCTGGTCTCCAACTCCTGGCCACAAGGGATCCTCAACTGCCTTGGCCTCCCAAAGCACTGGGACTGCAGATGTTAGCCACCACCCCTGGTCCAGACTTATTTTCTAACTGGGGTGGGGGAAAGGGCAGGGTCTGTGTGGTGGAGGAGGAGCTATAGCTGCCTTCAGTCTTTTTATGGCAAGGCTCTGGAGGCCACCCTGCTTCCAAAGGCTGGGTCTGCCTTCTAACTCTAGCCAGACTGGACCCTGGGGACACTGACTGAAGGGAAGAAGGGGTAGGAAGGGCAAAGGTGTGGTGGGAGAACAAAGTGGTTGAGGTTTCCATGTCCAAGGCCAAAAGCAGAGCAGGGATTTCACCAGCCCTGACACCCCCACTGATGAATAATCCAGGAGACAGCTGGGAGTCATGCCTTAGGCACCTGCATTTTTCAGTTCAGAGGAGAAGCAATATTAGGGTGGTCCAGAGATGTATCCAGGTGCCTCACGGGGGGACTGGCTCATCTGTGACCGCTGTAGGGTAATGAAGAGAAACCCTTGCAGCTTCGGAGGGCAGTGCCTCCAGAAATCATCATTCACCTCCCATTCCCAGTGGGCCCTGGACTGTGGACCCTGATAGGCTAGAAAAAGAGATTCAACATCAACTGGACTCAGGAGTAGGAGAAGGAAAGCATGTGAACCCTGGGGAGCAGTGCAAGCAGCTCTTTGATGAGGCCCCAGAAGCACCTGCCTTGCTGGCCCCAGGCAGGAAGCTTCAAGCTTTTTACCTGTAGCTTCTGCTTTCTTTTATCTAGGGGCTAAAGATGCTTTTGGTGATATGGGCATCTGTGAACACTGGGGATGAAAGTGTAGGGAGGGGCCAGCTGGGCTGTGTGGTGAAGTGGGAAAAGTTTCAACTCACGGCGAACAGCCAGGAGGGTGTTTCCATGGCAACAGGACACGGAAGTCACCGTGTAAGGGTGTGTCTCATCCAGTTGCACTGGCCGAGGGAATCCAGCATCTTCATCCCTCCTTCCCAGTCGACCTCGGGCCCCTTTGCCCCAAGAGTACACTTCACCCTCTGCCAGGAAGAATCCCCAGGAAGGAAGTGGGAAGCGGGCACAGCCCAAGCAGCAGCTCCCCTCCCACATTGCCAGGATGGCCCCAGGAGGCTGCTGAGTCCAGTGGCCCTGAGCAGCAAACCCCACTACTGCTCAGGGCACTATCTGTCCCCACCATACTCAGTCCTCACCTGCCCCAATAGCTACAGTGAAGGCATCCCCACAGGCTACCACTGCCATCTTGATGCCCTCAAGGCCTTGGACCTTACAGGGTACCCGGCTGCCCCGGCGAGCATTGGTGCCCAACTGCCCATGCTGATTGCTGCCAAAAGTGTAGCAATCACCCAAGGCTGTGGGGGGAGAAGAAGGAAAGGAATGCTTCAACAGGGTACCAAGGAGACCATGAGTCCCCCTCTCGCCTCCTGACCCAAGTCCTGCTCACCAGTCACAGCAGCTGAGTGAGCAGTGCCCAGGTCTACACTCAGCAGGGGCTCCCGGTCCAGGGGTGCAGAGCCTAGTGGTGTGAAGCTCAGGGCCTCCTCCACCTGCTGGTGGAGAACAGGCTCCTCCCCCAGGGAGAGATGGTCCAGGCCCAGCTTGTTGAATCTGAGGGCAGAGCCAGAAGCTAAATCCATCCGATAGTTTGGGCAGGAGCTGGTGCACCAGAAGACAGATCCCACCCTGTGTTGAACCAATAGCACCCTCAGCCCCCTCAATTCTGGTCTTTGGTGAGAGGTAGGCAATGATGGATGGAGCACTGGCAGCCAAGGAGAGCTAGGGACAGATTAGTCATCCCGATGACCTAGTCACCTGTTGCTTCCACAGGCCAGGGCTTGGCCAGGCACAGTGAGGATCATGGAGGAGTCGATGCCACATACAACTCGCTGAGCTTCCTGTCCCAGGGGCATGGGCACCTGCTGGGGGCAGCTGTGGGACTCCCTGGTGCCTAGTCCCAGTCTCCCTGTAAGAAGAAGCCCAGAAGGGGTTAATTTGAGCTTTAGCAGGGGGTGATGCCAGGATGAGGAGGGCCCACTGAGGGGAGGGAACGGCGTGAGTTTTCTGTTCTCTCAGCCCAAGATGCCTTTCCTAGGACTTTCTGCTGGTTGAAATCCTCCTTTATTTTTTATTCCTTCCTTCTTTATTTTGAGACAGTCTCACTCTGTTGCCAAGCTGGAGTGCAATGGTATGATCTCAGCTTACTACAACCTCCAACTCCTTGGTTCAAGTGATTCTCCTGCCTCGGCCTCCAGAGCAGCTGGGATTACAGGCATGCGCCACCATGCCCAGCTAATTATTTTTTATTTTTAATAGAGATGGGGTTTCACCATGTTGGCCAGGATGGTCTAGATCTCATGACCTCATGATCTGCCTGCCTCAGACTCCTAAAGTGCTGAGATTAAAGGTGTGAGCACCACGCCCAGCCTGTTCTTTATTTTTATTTTTTGAGACCGAGTCTCACTGTCACCCAGGCTGGAGTGCAATGGCAAGATCTCAGCTCGCTGCAACCTCCAGCTCCTGGGTTCAAGTGATTCTCCTGCCTCAGCCTCCTGAGTAGCTGAGATTACAGACATCCACCACAATGCCTGGCTAATTTTTTATATTTTTAGTAGAGACAAGGTTTCTCCATGTTGGCCAGGCTGGACTTGAACTCTTGACCTCAGGTGATCTGCCTGCCTCAGCCTCCCAAAGTGCTGGGATTATAGGTGTCAGCCACAGCACCTGGCCAAAATCCTCCTTTAAAGCCCTGTTCAGGTGCCATCTCTCTCCTCCAGTTGACATCACTGTTCACTGAGTTCCACACCTCTGCACCTGGTATGTAGCCCTGATGCTATCTGTTCTCTGGCATGCTGGAGACGTCATCTTTCCCCAACTAGACTGAGTCCTCCAGGAAGACAGGAACCCATCAATGTCATCTCTAGTTTCAGTGCCCACCCTGATGCCTGACCCAAAGGGACCTCAATAAAAATCGGTATGGCTGGGTGTGGTGGCTCACGCCTGTAATCCAAGCATTTTGGAGGCCAAGGCTGGCAGATCACCTGAGTTCGGGAGTTCAAGACCAGCCTGACCAACATGGTGAAACCCCGTCTTTATATTAAATAAATAAATAAATAAATAAAGATAGGTAGATGGCTGGGCACAGTGGCTCACACCTGTAATCTCAGCACTTTGGGAGGCCAAGGTGGGTGGATCATGAGGCCAGGAGTTTGAGACCAGTCTGGCCAAGATGGTGAAACCCTGTCTCTACTAAAAATACAAAAATTAGTCGGGCGTGGTCACAGGCACCTATAGTTTTTTTTTTTTTTTTTTTGAGATGGAGTTTCGCTCTTGTTACCCAGGCTGGAGTGCAATGGCGCGATCTCGGCTTACCACAACCTCCGCCTCCTGGGTTCAAGCAGTTCTCCTGCCTCAGCCTCCCGAGTAGCTGGGATTACAGGCGCACGCCACCATGCCAGCTAATTTTTGTATTTTTAGTAGAGACGGGGTTTCACCATGTTGACCAGGATGGTCTCGATTTCTTAACCTCGTGATCCACCCGCCTCAGCCTCCCAAAGTGCTGGGATTATAGGCGTGAGCCACCGTGCCCGGCCCACAGGCACTTATAATCCCAGCTACTCGGGAGGCTGAGGCAGAGAATCGCTTGAACCCAGGTGGCAGAGGTTGCAGTGAGCCGAGATTGTGCTACTGTGCTCCAGCCTGGGCGAAGAAGTGAGATTCTGTCTCAAAAAAAAAAAAAAAAAAAGGTAGATGAATGAAATTTCCTTCATTACATCATAAACACCTGAAGGAAGCCACATATGCATCTCATCTCATCACTAGCACAGGGTGTGCACATAGTTGGTGTAAAATAAAGATTTGCTGAATGAATGAAGAGAATTTGAGAGAAAAGAGGGAGGAGATAATGGGCTGTGGGATGGAAGTATGAAGGGGAACAAGTCATGGCTGAGGATACTGTGAGATGAGACTAGAGGCTGGAGCTTACCCCCATCTCCACGGCCCCACGCAAATAGTTCTCGCTCAGTGGACAAGGCCAGCACGTGAGAGGCCCCACAGGCCACCTGCACCATCTCATAGCCAAGCAAGGCCTCCACAATGGTGGGCTAAAGAGGAGAGGAAGTAAGGAGAGACTGGGCAAAGGGTCTAGACTAACCATCTGGCCTCAACACCCCCTGTAGGGACAAAGCTGGAGGCTGCGCATTCTCCGGAGGTGGCTGTGTCTTTAACTCTAGCCACACGCACTGCCAAGTGGGCAACCACTGGGGCAGCCTGGTCTTTCTGTACTTCCCCTGATGTAGGCGGCGTAGAGCAGGTGCAGCCGGGAAGCTAGAGGAACCTGTGGCTGCTGGGAACTCCCCTGTCCCCAATCTGGTGTCAGCTCTCAGATGTGGGCTCCCTGCCATCCCCTAACTTCCCCCTCCCCAGGGTACATGTGATACCCACCTGGCTGATGTCAGTGAGGCTGCCATGGCCTAGGCACCCATTGCTGCCACTGCCAAAGGTCATGATGATGCCTCGGTCTGGGGAGGAGGGCCGTGAGGAAGGAGAAGGAAGAGAAGTTAAGCAGTCATTCCAGATAGCCCTGTCCACCAGGGGGTTGCAGCAACAAAATAAAGTTGGGGACCAGGGCTGGAAAGATGGGATAGGAAGAGAGGAAGGATAGGAGTCTCTTCAAATGTATATGACTTTGGACAAGTGACACCCTCTCTGAGCCTTAATGTCCCCACTTGTCAAATGAGGATACTATAACTGTTTTGGCAGGCCTGTCCATAGGATCAAGGAGGTAGTGTAAGGAAATCTCCTCAACACTTACTAGAAAGAAGCAATAGCTTGATGACTAGTGAAAGCATTCGTTAAGTAAATGGTTTGCAAGAGAAGAGAGACAGTGCTCTGTGGGGCCTTATAGAAGGTCCCCACCCCGAGGTAGGCCCAAGTCTCACCCGTCAGGCAGGCGGTGAAGAAGTCCCCGCAGGCCACGTGCTTGATGGTCACGCCTGACTGGCCCTCCAGGAAGCGCGAGATGAACTGGGGCTGTGGCTGCTCCACTGCCCCAGGAAGGAGGGTGCCTCCGCCTGCACCTAGGGGTGGGGCCTACAGGGGCGGGAGGATGGGCAGTGCCTGAGCACCCCAACCCTTCTGTGGACCTACACTTCCACCTGTCCAGGCCACCTCCCCACTGGCCTGCTCACCTCCCACAGGATGAGACGCCCAGAGCGTGTGATGCCAGCTTTCTGCGTACGCCCAGCTGCCACCTGGACCACCTCTGTGTTGAGCATTGGCAGCCGCAGGGGGGTGCCCAGCCCACCACCCCAGGTGTACACTGACGACAGTGGTGGTGGGATGGCTGGCCTCACAGGTCCCCGGGGGACACCTGTGGGTACAGTGCATGGGGACTATTAAACTGATGTGAATGGTGTGCCATCTATGGGGACTGACGGCTTCTTCCCACTTACCTCTGCAGCGGACACTGGTGGTCCTGCTCCCTGTGCTGCCAGGGGTCACAGACTTCTCCACCCTGCGGGACAGACGGGGGCCTAAGAACAAAGACTCTCCTGACATTCCTACCTGCAGGGAGGGAGGACTCACCCAGGTGCCCCTCTGCCCCAGGCCTCCTGTGCTCCCATTGGGTGCCCACACCCTGCTGCCCAGGATCGCTTGCTCTCCCTGCACAGGCCTCCGCATGCGGACACTGCCCACGTCGGTGTGGAGGTTGAGGAGGGCACGAATGCAGAGGGGCTGTGCCATGATGTGGCTGAGTGGGGGCCGCTGGGCAGGCTCCAGGCTGAGTAGACTCAGGACCAGCTGGCGCAGCTCGGGGCTGTACCGGTCAGAGATGGGTGCAAAGGTGCCGCTCATGATCTTCAGCACCAGGGCTGGCAGGTTCTGTGAGGGCACCAGGTTGGGAAGTTGGTGAAGTGAGGGCAGCGCCCCCCAGCCCCAACCCCTGGTCTCCTGGGATAACAGCTTTGCCCTCAGGAGACTTCAGTCTGATGAGGTGATTCCCAGACCGCTAGGGGAGTCCAACCTGGCTTTCAGTGACCCCTAGTCTGACAGGGGAGCTACAGCTATGTCTCAGAAGCCCCAGGATGCTGGGAAAACTCAAGTCTTACTCTTGGGAGGGTCCCTTGGGAGAGCCACAGCCCTGCCCTCAGGAGCCCTCAGTCTAATGGGAGGCAAGACCTACTCTTAGAAATCCATAGTCTGAGGCATAGCCATAGCTCTTCCCTGGGGTAATCTGAAAAGGGAGAAACATAACCAGCCAGAGGAGAAACCCCAGGTGGCGGGAGCGAGGGCTGCTGGGGAAGTGGTAGATTTCCCAGTTGTCCCCTAGAGGGTGTGTACACTCACCGCAGCTTCAAAAGCCCTCTTGAGGCTGGCCAGCTCGTAGAGGACACAGCCCAGGGCCCAGATGTCACTCTTCTGGTTATAGGGCTTGCCCTCGCACAGCTCAGGGGAGATGTAGCATGGGGTACCCACCACCTGCAGGAGGGAAGCTGGGATCACAGCCCTGCAGGGAGGAAGACCAGGGGCTCTGCACATTAGCCCATTTGGGGCCACCTTCTCAAGGCAAGCCAAGGAGCTTCCTCCTGCAGGACCACCCAAACAGGGGCCAAAGGGCCAAGGGTTTTTTAGGGGGAGGGGAGGAGGCAGGTTAGGCCCTGGCCCTCAAGACTTCTAGCACCCTGGAGGTCCCCTCCATGCCCAGGCACCGTGTAGGCCTTGCTCTTGCTGCTAAGGATCTTGGAGATGCCAAAATCCCCAATCTTGACGACCATGCGGTGTTTGTCAAGAAGGATGTTCTGGGTCTTGAGGTCTCGGTGCAGGATGAGGTGGGTGTGCACATGATGCAGTGCAAGCAGGATCTGCACAAAGAAGTGCAGGATGGTCTCCTCCTCCAGCAGGGAATTGCAGCGCTTTTGGATGAACTCAGCCAGGGTGCCACCTGTGGCCCAAGGGACTAATCAAGATCCAGGCTTTCACACACCTAGGACAACCCCTCTCCTTTTATGTATGGAACAGAGCACTGGGACCAGAGAGGACAAGGGGCCAGCTGGGGGCAGATCACTGGGACCAGAACTCTGACCCTTGGCCATGCCCATTACAAGGAGGGAAGCCAGGTGATCTAAGTCTGTCTGTTCCAGAGGTAAGAGGCCCCTCCAGCCAGGCCACTATAAGGAGGCTGGCCCACCTGGTGCATATTCCATGGCGATCATGAGGGCTTTGTCTTCCAGGAAGTTCTCGTAGTACTCAATGACATTGGGGTGGTTCAGCAGCTTGAGGACCTGGCACTCATTCTGGGCTGCCTGTCGCTCATCCTTGGTCATCTGTTCCACTGGGATCTGCTTGATGATCACCAGCTTCTGGTCAGCCTTTCGTAGGCACAGGTGCACAATCCTAGGGATATGGAGAACAGGGACAGGTACCAGCTGGGCCTCCAGGCACATATCACGCGCAGGGCAGCCTGGTGACTGATGTCTCTTAGAAGAGGGTTCTAGGCTGGGCGCAGTGGCTCATGCCTGTAATCCACTTTGGGAGGCTGAGGCAGGTGGATCATGAGTTCAGGAGTTCAAGACCAGCCTAGCCAATATGGTGAAAACCTGTTTCTACTAAAAATATAAAAAATTAGCCAGGCGTGGTGGCACACAACTGTTGTCCCAGTTACTTGGGAGGCTGAGGCAGGAGAATCGTTTGAACTCAGGAGGTGGAGGTTGCAGTGAGCTGAAATTGCACCACTGCACTCCAGCCTGGGTGACAGAATGAGAATTCATCTCAAAAAAAGAAAAAAGAAGAGGGTTCTAGACTAAGAGATCATCTAAACAAGTGCACAGAACACTGAGCTTGGGAACAGGGAAAACTGATTACAAGCTGTGTGGGACTTCAGTTTCACCACAGGCACAGAGAGGGTAAAGTTAGTCTTGATCTCTAAGTTCCTGCAGACTGCCTGGGTTCAAATCTGGGCTCCTCCTCTTCCTAGCTATCTGGTTTGATACATTATGTGACATCATTGTCTTGAAAATAAAATGGGCCTCACAGGGTTGTTGAGAGGATCAAATGAGAAAATGCATTAAGGCACTGAGCGCAGTGGCCAGCACAAAGAAAATGCTCAATGAATAGAAGCTTTTCATATTTTTTTATTTCAACTCTGTGGTCAGTGTCCATAAAAGCAGGCACTACAACATTCTGGTTCACCACAGTATTCCCAGTGCGTAGCCCAATATTTAGCACACAATAGGTGGTCAAGAAGCATTTGCTCAATGAATGGAATATAAGCTGATCTAAGTCTCCCATTTTTACCTCTAGCTCAGACTTCTCCTCTGAGCCCCAGACTCAGATATCCACTTGAATGGCTCACATCATCCTAAATTTTTAACAAATTCAAAATAACACCCTTGATTCCTGCCTCCAGACCTTTCCTGGCTCAGGCTCTTCCATCTTGGCAAATTATACCACAATCTGCCAGTTATTAAAATCAGAAACTGCTCAAATCAGAAACCTGAGGCAGGGCCAAGTGGCTCAACACTGTGGAAGCCAAGGCACGGATCACTTGAGTCCAGGCATTCAAGATCAGCCTGGGCAACATGGTGAAACCCAGTCTCTCCAAAAAAAAAATTAGCTGAGCAGGGTGGCATCTATGGTGCCAGCTGCTCTGGAGGCTGAGATGGGAGGATCACTTGAGCCTGGGACATTGAAGCTACAGTTAGCCATGATCATGCCACTGTACTCTAGCCTGGGTGACCAAGTGAGACAGTCTCAAAACAAAACGAAACAACAACAACAAAAGACACTTGAAAATCACCCTAGGCCGGGAGCGGTGGCTCATACCTGTAATCCCAACACTTTGGGAGGACAAGGCAGGCAGATCACTTGAGGTAAGCAGTTTGCGATCAGCCTGGCCAACATGGTGAAACCTCATCTCTACCCAAAATACAAAAATTAGCCAGGCATGGTGGCGGGCACCTGTAATCCCAGCTACTTGGGAGGCTGAGGCAGGAGAATTGCTTGAACCTGGGAGGCGGAGGTTGCAGTGAGCCGAGATCGTGCCACTGCACTCCAGCCTGTATAACAGAGTGAGACTGTCTCAAGGAAAAAAGAAAAGAAAAGAAAAAAGAGGCCAGGCGTGGTGGCTCATGCCTGTAACCCCAGCACTTTGGGAGGCTGAGATGGGCAGATCATGAGGTCAGGAGTTTGAGACCAGCCTGGCCAACACAGTGAAACCTCATGTCTATAAGAAAAAAGAAAAGAAAATCACTCTAGAATCTTTCCTCCATCTCACACAAACACATCACCAAATCCCATCTCTACCTCTGAACTACTGTAAACCCATCCATTCTCTGTACCTTCTCTACAACCCTTATCCTATAGTCATCATCTTTTCTTGCCTAAGATAATGTACAAGTCTCTAAAATAGTCCCTTTCATGCCTGTCACCCTCAAATCTAAATTCCATATGGCAACCAAAATGACATTTTATTCATTTTTAATTTACTTGTCTTTTTTAATGCATATTGGGGTCTCATTATATTGGCCAGGTTGGTCTTGAACTCTTGGCCTCAAGTGATCCTCCCACCTCAGCCTCCAAAAGTGCTGGGATTATAGGCATGAGTTACTATGCTCATCCCCAGAATGCCTTTTAAAAATCCTATCAGACCACTCCTCTTTCTTTTTTTCTTCCCTTTTTTTTTTTTAGACGGATTTTCACTCTTGTTGCCAAGGCTGGAGTGCAATGGCACAGTCTCAGCTCACTGTAACCTCTGTCTCCCAGGTTCAAGTGATTCTCCTGCCTTAGCCTCCCAAGTAGCTGTGATTACAAGGCACCCAACACCATGCCCAGCTAATTTCTGTGTTTTTAGTAGAGACAAAGTTTTCACTGTGTTGGCCAGGTTGGTCAAAAGTGGGTGGATCTCTTGACCTCAGGTGATCCACCCGCTTTGTTCTCCCAAAGTGCTAGGATTACAGGTGTGAGCCCCCATGCCCATCCCTCCTTCTTTTCTCTCTTTTTCTCTTATAGTATTTTTTTTTTAGGGTCTCTGTCACCCAGACTGAAGTGCAGTGTTCCAATTTCAGCTTACTACAGCCTCCACCTCCCATGCTCAAGTGATCCTCCCACCTCAGCCTCCCGAGTATCTGGGACTACAGGCACATGAAAATGCCACCACACCTGGCTAATTTTGTATTTTTTGTAGAAAGAGGGACTCACTGTGTTGCCCAGGGTGATTTCTAACTCCTTAGCTCAAGCAATTGCCCACCTTGGCCTCCCAAAGTGCTAGGATTACAGCTGTGAGCCACTGTACCCTGCCCTTTTTCAAAAAACTCTGCCATGTCTCAGGATCTTTCTCCCCCTTTAAAATCCTTAGTGGTGGGCCAGGCGTGGTGGCTTGCTCCTGTAATCCTAGCACTTTGGGAGGCCGAGGTGGGTGGATCACCAGAGGTCAGGAGTCCAAGACCAGGCTGGCCAACACAGTGAAAACCCCGTCTCTATTAAAATAGAAAAATTAGCTGGGTATGGTGGCACACATCTGTAGTCCCAGCTACTTGGGAGGCTGAGGCAAGAGAACTGCTTGAACCTGGGAGGCAGAGGTTGCAGTGAACCAAGATAGTACCACTTCACTCCAGCCTGGGGGACAGAGTGAGACTTTGTCTCAACAAAAATATTAGCGGGGCATCGTGGTATGTGCCTGTAATACCAGCTACTTGGGAGGCTGAGGCAGGAGAATTGCTTGAACCTGGGAGTCAGAGGTTACAGTGAACTGAGATCGTGGCACTGCATTTGAGCCTAGGTGACAGCACAAGACCCTGTCACAAAAAAAGAAAAAACCAAAAAAAAAAACAACAAAAAAACAAAACAAAAAAACCCATCGTGGCAAATGAACCATTTTACCTCAGGTTACCAGGCCATAATCTAGTCCCTGCCCTCAACAATTACATTTTATACCATTCTCTACCTTGCCCACTACATTCCAACTATACTAGTCTTTTTCTCTGTTCCCATGTGAGAAATTTCACATATGCTATTTCCTCTCTCTGAAAAGCTCTCTCTTCACCTTCAGACTACTGATCCTCATTCCCTAAGTCTTGGCTTTAAATCTCACTTTTGGCTGGGCACGGTGGCTCATGCCTGTAATCCCAGAACTTTGAGAGGCCGAGGTGGGCGGATCACCTGAGTTCAGGAGTTCCAGACCAGCCTGGCCAACATGGCGAAACCCTGTGTATACAAAAAAATCCAAAAAATTTAGTCAGGCGTGGTGGTGCACACCTGTAATCCCAGCTACTTGGGAGGCTGAGACATGACAATTGCTTGAACCTGGGAGGCAGAGGTTGCAGTGTGCCGAGATTGTGCCACTGCACTCCAGCCTGAGTAAGAAAGGGAGACTCTGTCTCAAAAATAAATGAATAAATAAATCTCATCGGCCGGGCGTGGTGGCTCATGCCTGTAATCCAAGCACTTTGGAGGCCAAGGTGGGCAGATCCCCTGAGGTCGGGAGTTCAAGACCAGCCTGACCAACATGGTGAAACCCCGTCTTAGAAAAATAAATAAATAAATAAACCTCCCTTCTCAGAGATTTATTCCTTGACCATCTCATATAAGTAGTCTCCCTGGTAATGTACTCTATCCTTACAACCTGTTAACCTTTCATAATTACTATAACTTAGTATTTCATAATGTTTTGTTTATTGTATAATTTTCCTATAGTCAGTAAGCGCCAAGAGGGAAAAGACTACGCCTGTTCCGGTTCTAACTGTACACCCAACGCCCAAAGCCTGACATACATAGCTGGCACTCAATATTAGTAGAACAAACGAATTAAGAATCAGTGGGCGGGGCAATGGGCTTGTCAGGGGAGTGGCCTCCATAGAGGCGGAGTCTCCCCCCCCACCCGCCGACAGGGACCGGAAGCTTGGGCGGGACTGTTCACGCCTTGGGGCGGGGCTAGGTAGGCGGCGACTTCGCGGGCAGAATTGGGGCTCATTTTCCCTCTCCCCTAGCAGTTCCTCCCCCAGAACCCTAGCTCACCCAAAGGCACCTCTCCCCACCACTCGGATCCGCTCGTACTTCTCCATCTCATTTCTTAGAGTTTCACTTCCGTCCCCCACGCGGCGCGTGCGCGGACCTGCCCACTCTGGGCCCCGCCCCTTCGCGGTGAGCGGCTTGCGGGGCGGAGCCAGCGCGCTAAGCGTGAGTTCAGCCCAGCGTCGGTGTTCGTGGGCGTGTACCGCACCTGCAGCTGCGACACGCCGTCACTTTTCTCCTCACGACCCTGCCCCACGCAGGGTCTAAGGAATAGGGCAAGAAAATAGGGCGTGCCCCGCACGGTATCCGCCCCTCCCACACACATACCCAGCCTTTGTAAAGCTTGTTAGACTAAAAGGAAGTCGCGCTCCCGAGAGGTGGACCCCACAGGCCGGGCGGGGATGGGAAGCGAGGGTTAGCCCCGTCTGCCCAGGAGTGAAGCTGTTTCAGGAGAAAGCGGATTCTCCTTGGCACGCAAACGATAAACACTACCAAAACGACCGAGACCAGCGCTCCCGGCAGAAAGCAGCAGAGCTAGTTTCGTGTTTGCCTAGGGAGGGACAGGGGAAATCCCGAGCTGTGTAAGTTGATTCACCTGGGGAGGACGTGACACGGTCTCAGGCCATCCCGACTAGTGAACACCGCGCTCGTCAGCACTCTCAACTCCTCCTTCACACACGCGCGCTGCAGGAGGGTAATTTGCCTTCAGTGCTCATCTAGCGTGAACCCCCACGGGGCAAGACGGGGCGGAGGTGGATTACTACCTGAAAACATCGGGGTAGAAGGAAAGACCGCGGTTTCCCCGGGATGAGTTCAAGGCAGAAGCCCAGAGGCAGGGGGCTGGTTAGCGTGCCCAGCGAGGCTCTTGACCGGAAGTGAGGCTAATTCCAGGTTGTCCCTGGCTCCTGTTCTGCGGGAGCTCTTTTTTTTTTTTTTGAGACGGAGTTTGGTTCTTGTTACCCAGGCTGGAGTGCAATGGCGCGATCTCGGCTCACCGCAACCTCCGCCTCCTTGGTTCAGACAATTCTCCTGCCTCAGCCTCCTGAGTAGCTGGGATTACAGGCACGCGCCGCCATGTCCAGCTAATTTTTTGTATTTTTAGTAGAGACGGGGTTTCACCATGTTGACCAGGATGGTCTCGATCTTTTGATCTCGTGATCCACCCGCCTCGGCCTCCCAAAGTGCTGGGTTTACAGGCTTGAGCCACCGCGCCCGGCCGGGAGCTCTTTAAAAATTTAGTATTCGGCCGGGCGCGGTGGCTCACGCCTGTAATCCCAGCACTTTGGGAGGCCGAGGTGGGCAGATCACCTGAGGTCCGGAGTTCGAAACCAGACTAGCCAACATGGAGAAACCCCATCTCTATTAAAAAAAAAAAAAAAAAAAAAAAAAAAAAAAGTAGGGCCGGGCGCGGTGGCTCGCGCCTGTAATCCCAACACTTTGGGAGGCCGAGGCGGGTGGATCACGAGGTCAAGAGATCGAGACCATCCTGGTCAACATGGTGAAACCCCGTCTCTACTAAAAATACAAAAAATTAGCTGGGCATGGTGGCACATGCCTGTAATCCCAGCTACTCGGGAGGCTGAGGCAGGAGAACTGCCTGAACCCATGGGGCGGAGGTTGCGGTGAGCCGAGATCGCGCCATTGCACTCCAGCCTGGGTAACAAGAGCAAAACTCCGTCTCAAGAAAAAATAAAAATAAAAACGTAGTATTCGACTGGGCGCGGTGGCTCACGCCTGTAATCCCAGTACTATGGGAGGCCTAGGCAGGTGGATTACCTAAGGTTAGGAGTTTAAGACCGACATGGTGTTCCTGGCCAACATGGTGAAACCTCATCTCTACTAAAAATACAAAAATTAGTTGGGCCTGGTGGCGCGTGCCTGTAATCCCAGGTACTCGGGAGGCTGAGGCAGGAAAATCGCTTGAACCCAGGAGGCGGAGATTGCAGTGAGCAGAGATCGCGCCATTGCACACTCCAGCCTGGGCGACAGACGAAAACTCCATTTCTCTCTTTTTTTTAGACGGAGTCTCCCTCTGTCGCCAGGCTGGAGTGCAATGACGCTATCTTGGCTCACTGCAACCTCCGGCTCCCGGGTTCAAGCCGTTCTCGTGCCTGAGCCTCTCGAGTAGCAGCTTACACTATAGGTGCACGTCGCCATATCCAACTAATTTTTGTTTTTAGTAGAGACGGGGTTTCACTATGTTGGCCAGGATGATCTCGATCTCTTAACCTCGTGATCTGCCCACTTCGGCCTCCCAAAGTGTTGGGATTACAAGCGTGAGCCACCTTGCCCGGCTGAAACTCCGTCTCAAAAACAAAAACAAAAACAAAACCCTCAGTATTCAGGAGGAGGATGGTCATTAGCTGAGGATTAGAGTCCCTATGTTAGAGTGGGCTCTAATCCTACGTTAGAGGATTGTGAGGAAAGGGACGTTTTATCTTCTGCTCCATCCCTGGCCCTCGCAAGGGTACCGAACCCGGACACGTGGAATGACCGCTGGAAGGGCGCTGGCTCAGGCCGGTGTCGGCCCGCGGACAGAGCAGCCTGTGAGCCAAGTGGCGGGGCGGAAAAGCTGCTCACCCGGGACGCCAGTGCTCTCACCTAGAAACCGACTGGGCCTTGGTTGACCTAGAAGTCCCACAGTGGTTAATGTGTAACCTTGGAGCCATAAGGAGAGGCAAACACTCAAAACGATTGGTCCCTGGGTCCTTACGCTTCAGGTTTTTAGCTTCTTCCTCCCTCCGCAGCACACCCGCTTTTCCCCTCCCCTCCTCTATTACCACCTTCTTCTCCCTCTGTGCCCCGACCCCCACTTCACTTCCCTCGCTGGCTCCTAGCTGCTCCTCTTTTCGCCCAGACCACCTACTTTTCCCTCAAAGCAGCTGTTTCGCTCGGAGGCGGGAGGGGAAGCCCGCACCACAGTGAGGTCAGGCTGACACCTAGTGGCCAGGAGCTGGAACTGCTGCAGGGCCACCGGCCTGGAGAGCGAGGGTCACCCCAGCAGTCCCGGCAAATCCGCGGTCTTGCCTGCCCAGACTCTGGGGAGCCAGGCCGAGGGCCGGGACTGTCTGAGGGAGGACTGTGACAGCCGCTCTGCCCTAGGAGCTTAAGAGCGGGGGTGGAGAGGTGGCGATGGGTTACTCAGCAATTCCCAAGTGCCCACCCTTGCGGGCGCGGGAGGGACGGGTAAACACGGGTCTCCGGCTAGAAGACTGCGAGTGGTGCGGTGCGGGGAACTGGGTCTGCGAGGAGACCTCTGTCGAAAGCTGGGCTCCCGAGCCCACCCCAGGACCGGGACTTAGGGGGCGTGGGCGTGCCGGGTTCAGTCCAGCTCTGCCCAGAAAGTGGAGAGAGCTCTCGCGGTACCCGCCCAGGGCGGGGGAGCCGGTGGCCCCGGGGAAAGTGGGGACGCGGGTTAATGAGGCCACGCGAGCGAGGGCAGCGGGGACGCCGTCGGCAGTCGGGAGGCGCCAGAGAGGGGTGCCTCGGCAGCGCTCCCCCAGCTCAGGTTCCAGTCGCCCGAAGTCCGCGGGAGCCCAGCGGGGGCCGGGCAGCTGGGTGTATAACCCGCTAGCGCGGCCGCGGCGCCTAAGGGGCGGAGGCAGGCGGGAGGGGCGGGGGCAGAGGCCTCGCGGGGAGGACGGGGAGGAGCCAAGGGGCCTAGAGGGCTCCGCCGAAACTGTGCGGGGCTGGCTGCCGGCGGGAGAGACGGCTGTGCTGGACCGGGTCGAGAGGGATCCCGGTTCCCAGAACAGCCCTAGGAGGCGGCCTCGAGGGCGGACGGGTGGACAGCAGGGAGGGCCAGCATGCCCCCACTGCTGCACCCCGCCCTGCCGCTGCTCTTGGGCGCCACGCTGACCTTCCGGGTGCTCCGGCGCGCGCTCTGTCGCCTGCCCCTACCCGTACAAGTGCGCGCCGACCCCCTGCGCACCTGGCGCTGGCACAACCTGCTCGTCTCCTTCGCTCACTCCATTGTGTCGGGGATCTGGGCGCTGCTGTGGTGAGTGAGCGACTGTGGGAATGAGGTGGCCGGGAATCCTGAGCGGGCAGTTGGGGCCGTCTCTTCTGTTTCTACCCCCATCGCTCACTGGACTGAGGCCACGCATTCTCACCTGATCCCGTTTGGTATCCTATCCAACCAGAAGCCGCTGTGGCCGCAGGGGAGGGGGATTGCACCTGGGAAACTCGAGGTACTTGGGTTTTGCCCAGCCACTCCTAGCTTCTCAGTCAGCCACTAGCGCGAGCCGACTCCCCCGGGACTGGCAAGGATAACCGGAAAGGTGAGCCTTTCTTCCCTCCCTTACAGTGTATGGCAGACCCCCGAAATGTTGGTGGAGATTGAGACAGCATGGTCGCTCTCTGGCTATTTGCTCGTTTGCTTCTCTGCAGGTAGGTCTTGCCCAGGAAGCAGAAAGCTAGTTGGGGACAGGAAGCTGCTTGTTCAGTCGCTCGTAACCTATTGTCTCATCCCTCTATTAGGGTATTTCATCCACGACACGGTGGACATCGTGGCTAGCGGTCAGGCTAGAGCCTCTTGGGAATACCTTGTTCATCACATCATGGTAAGAGAAGCAGGCTATGTGGAATAGGCCTCGCGCCAGTAACCGCGTTTCTGAACCTGGGAGGCGGCCTATTTTAACACCCCACCCCCACCCCCTGCAACCTGTGTGCTACTTCTTATGCTAGGATGCTGGAGGTTGGCAGTCTGTGTGTTTATTCACTGAGGCCAGCAACCCATGGCCTCACTGGCTCCTTAGACTGGAGACACCATCCACAACCAGAAGCTGTGAGCAGGGACCAAGATCTTAACGATGTTGAATGAACAGAACCAAGCATCTTATTCTCTACAATTATTCCAGAAGGAAAAAATTCAGGATTTTCCAGCCCTCCACCTTATGTCCTCCACCAACTTACAGGAAAGCATTTGCATCTGGGTTCCCTAACTCTTATTTTTTTCCTCTAGGCCATGGGTGCCTTCTTCTCTGGCATCTTTTGGAACAGTTTTGTCGGTGGGGGTGTCTTAACGCTACTGGTGGAAGTCAGCAACATCTTCCTCACCATCCGCATGATGATGAAAATCAGTAACACCCAGGATCATCTCCTTTATCAGGTTAACAAGTATGTGAACCTGGTCATGTACTTTCTCTTCCGCCTGGCCCCTCAGGCCTACCTCACCCATTTCTTCTTACATTATGTGGGCCAGAGGACCCTGGGCACCTTCCTACTGGCTGTCCTGCTCATGTTGGACATGATGATCCTAATCTACTTTTCCCGCCTCCTCCGCTCCGACTTCTGCCCTGAGCGTGTCCCCAGGCAGCAACACAAAGACAAGTTTTTGACTGAGTGAGGCACAGAGCCTGGGACAGCAAACATGGACAAGAACAGAAAGCCTCACATGGAAACTGGGACTTAGCCCCAAGCTCGGGTGTCCTCTGGGGCAAGCCTCTCTACCTTCGGAGCCTGCGCCCACACTATTGAAAACACTAATGAAAGCACTCCTCTGAAGTCCTTGTCCTTTATTGGGCAAGGGGTGAGGGAAGCAGACAGACCGGTTGGACATAGTAGATGGGTGTGTGAGGACAAAATGCTACTCGAAAGCCAGCCAACCCACACTCCCCTGAAATGGATGCTAACGTGCTTCAAACTCTGGGCACTGGTTTCACACACAGCCTCTTCGAGGGATGAAAGGGGTTCTTGTAAAGTTTTTTGTTACCCTCAACCAGGGAGGCAAGCTCTGAGTTCTGGTTTTCCTAGGACACTAATGCTAGTCACAAAGATCTCTGGAGTGATCAAGGATGGAGGAGTGGCAGGGTGAGTTTCAAAAAGGTTAAGCAGGAGTCTTGCCCAAGCAGTGGGCAAGTTACAACAACAGTTCCTGTGTATGGCCTCCCACCCAACCAGAAACTGACAGAGGCATATATATGGTGAAAAGATATACATATATTTAGAATTAGCCAGCTGGACTGTTTAGATGATCCCAATCTGAAAAACAAAAAGGAGCCTCGTTACTGGAGTTGAAACATGAAGATTAAACTGGAATTTTTAGAAAGCAAAATGAGGAACATGAGGGTAAGGCTTAAGGATACAAGTGAAGTCAGTTAATTATAACTAATCAGCGAAAGCCAGGCTTTGGTCACTAGCATATGCATCATTTGCACCCAGGGATGAGCATTAAGGAGTTTGTAGGAAGGAAACTTACTTTGTTTGCAACATCCAAAGCATCGTAATCAGGAGCCAGTCGAACATATGCCTTCTTCTCTCCATCAGGCCTGGGGCAGAGAAGGAAGCCTTAATCCCAGCTGCCTTCACTGCTCACACACCCTCCCCCACTTCCTCCCCCAGTCCTCTGGCACTTCAGCGGTTCCTTTGTTCATGTCATTCCTTTCCAGTGATTTTTCCATCATTAGCCCAGAGGACATTATGAAGCTACAAAGCCAATTCTCTTAAGGGGAACACCACAGGCCAAGTTGAAACTTAAACCAAGGTAATTTGCAAGAAACTGTCTCATTCTAGTGGCTCCAGAAAATGAGCACCAATGAACCCCACAATTAAGTCCTAGAAAGCGTTTCCTGAGGTCCTTACAAGGGTCTGTGATTACAGCAGTCTATAATTCCTGCCTCAAGGCTCACACACTGGGAAACCTACTTCTGACTCCAAGTGTAAATCAAGGAAACTTTTCCCCCTGCTAAAAGGTCCAGGGGAATTTTTTTTTTTTTGAAAGGGTCTTGCTTGATTGCTTAGGCTAGAGTATAATGGGACAATTATACTCTAATTGCAGTGGGTCACTGCAGTCTCAAACTGGACTCAAGCGATCCTCCTGCATAGCAGGGACTATAAACATCAAGGAAAGCTTATGAACCACAGGATTTCTGGCTGCAGACTGCTGGTCCAGCTCACTCCATATCCCTCGAGGCCCAACTCACCGAATCAGGGTGTTGACCTTGGCCACATCAATGTCATAGAGCTTCTTCACAGCCTGTTTGATCTGGTGCTTGTTGGCTTTAACATCCACAATGAACACAAGTGTGTTGTTGTCTTCTATCTTCTTCATGGCAGACTCAGTGGTCAGTGGAAACTTGATGATCGCATAGTGGTCAAGTCTGGGAGAGAGACAAAATGGGGTCACCTGGCCCGCACCCAATAGAAAGATGGGCCCTCTTTTGTAGTCCAGAGAGAGGAAAGCCTAGGTGCATCAGACAATGAAGTACCAATCATTTTGTTCAGACTTTGGTCGCTTTACAGTGTCATCATCTGCACCCTGAAATCTAAGGGCCTGAAGCCTCAACCCCAGGGGCAGAACATGGTGCATTTTCTTTCTCTTGAAGGGCTCTTACTCCTCAAGTGATTTAAGAATCATCTGACCAGGCACAATGGCTCATGCCTGTAATCCCAGCACTTTGGGAAGCCGAGGTGAACAAATCACAAGGTCAAGAAATCAAGACCATCCTGGTCAACATGGTGAAACCCTGTCTCTACTTAAAATACAAACATTAGCTGGGTGTGGTCGAGTGTGCTTGTAGTCCCAGCTAATTTGGGAGGCCAAGGCAGGAGAATCGCTTGAACCCGGGAGGCAGAGGTTGCAGTGCACTCCAGCTTAATAACATGGCTAGTCTCCAGTAAATAAATCATCTATTTGGTAGAGTTCCACTCTGCTGGTTCACTTTGAGGCTGACTCATGCATTTCTGTCCCTTTTGGTTGCTGAAAACTGGCCCTATGATCAAGGGGCACCAATTCTTGAAATAAAGTTTTTTTTTTGAGATGAATTTGTCGCCCAGGCTGGAGTGCAGTGACACAATCTCGGCTTAGTGCAACCTCCGTGTGAGCGCCACCACACCCAGCTAATTTTATTTTTAATACAGACAGGGTTTCACCACATTGGCCAAGCTGGTCTCGAACAACTCCTGTCCTCATGATCTACCTGCCTTGGCCTCCCAAACTGCTGGGATTACAGGTGTGAGCCACCACCTCCATTCCTCAAGAGCAAATTCTTATGTACAGCTGAGCACAACTATAATACACCCTTCCCCACTAAAAGTCAGCAGCAGGCTGTTTCCTCAGACACTACTTTCCTGGTCTGAAACCAGGTCAGGCCTAAACTTCACCACACTAAATTCTAGGTCCAACTTGGTGGGGGAGGGGCAGGAAGACAGTCTGTGAACTGCTTTCCTGTATGAACACAATCCACTTTTTTTTTTTTTTTTTTGAGACAGAGTTTCACTCTTGTTGCCCAGGCTGGAGTGCAATGGCATGATCTCGGCTCACTGCAACCTCTGCCTCCCGGGTTCAAGCAATTCTCCTGCCTCAGCCTTCTGAGCAGTTGGGATTACAGGAATGCACCACCACACCCAGCTAATTTTGTAGTTTTAGTAGAGACGGGGTTTCACCATGTTGGTTAGGCTGGTTTGGAACTCCCGACCTCAGATCATCTGCCTGCCTCAGTCTCCTAAAGTTCTGAGATTACAGGCATGAGCCACCATGCCCGGCTTTTTCTTTTCTCATTCTTTCTCTTAGGAAAGAGCAGAAACAGCAAAAACCCATTGGTAGTAACTACTACCAATGCTCTACTCAAATCTGTGGTCGCTAAAAAGTCAGTTATTACTGGTAGCTCAAATACTGAAGTGTCCAACTTTTTGCTCATTTTCCCCTAACCATTCCTTCAGCAGTATGAAAACTTGGGAAAATGAATGGAACAAAGCTTCTATACACCACTGCAGGCCATCACTGCAACATATAGATGATGGAATCCCCATTATCAATAAAGAATCAACCCACATTCTCACCGTCAAGAACTGTTCCCTATAGCAGCTGGAGCTATGAGCAAGGAATCTCTGTAATTCTACTTTATACTCACCCCAAAATAGTTTACAAATCGTGACCAGATGTGAAGCAATAATTAACCTACCAGAAACTTTGAAAGACTCTGTTTTTTTTGACAGAGCTTCACTCTTGTTGCCCAGTCTGGTGTACAATGGAACGATCTCTGCTCACCACAACCTCTGCCTCCCCAGTTCAAGGTGGCACAAGCCACCCCACCCTGTTAATTTTGTATTTTTAGTAGAAACTAGGTTTCTCCATGTTGGTCAGGCTGGTCTCAAACTCCTGACCTCAGGTGATCCACCCTTCTCGGCCTTCCAAAGTGCTGGGATTACAGACGTTGAGCCACCGCGCCGGGCCACTGAGCTGATTCAATAAGAATTCCTGCCAGCATTGTAAATGGGGCAGAAACAATATCCTTACACTGCCAATTAGAGAAGCACACTGGGCCGGGCACGACTCACGTCTGTAATCCCAGCACTTTGGGAGGCCAAGGCGGGCAGATCACGAGACCATCCTGGCCAACATGGTGAAACCTCATCTCTATTTAAAATAAAAAAAGAGAAGCACACTGTACACAACTTGTGTCTGAGAAGCCACCACACAGAGTCAGTCAATTTCCCAATATACCAATGGAGGATACCCAAATCTTTTCATGGGTAATGGGGCAGTACTGACTTGTTTCTCCTGGGGGCGCTCTTCCGAGGATATTTGGGCTGCCTTCGGAGTCGCAGTGTCTTGGGCCGCCGGAAGGTGGGTGACGTGCGGATCTTCTTTTTTTTGTGGCTGTGGACACCTTTCAACACTGCCTTCTTGGCCTTTAAAGCCTTCGCTTTGGCTTCGGCTTTAGGAGGGGCAGGAGCTGGGAGAGAAGAAAAGAAAATGAGAGTGAGGAATTAAAAAATAGGCCACTTCCGGCCTCAAGAACTACAGTGGGCGACCCTGGCCACATGTGCATCAGCGGTTCCTTTGCAGACATCACAAGTGTCAGGAAATTAAAATTTTTCCATCATATGCACGATACCAGAGGCAAAGTCACCAACTCGCAGCTCCAGGAATACGACTAAGAAACAAAGTAGTAATGAACGAAAGCTTGATCACTTTCCAGAACATGTCCTACGAATTTTACACATACCCCATCGCAAAACCACGCGGAGAAGGCGGGTAATGTAGCCCGGTCAAACGTGAACCAGAAGGAAAATGAGTAAAGCTGAGGGCACTAATTCCTTACAGGCCCGGGGACATGGAGCGCCAGCTTGTGGATGCGTACAGCTTCCCAGAGCCGACTATCTGGCTCTCCCTGTCGGGTGATAATGCCGGTGGGGTGACCTCCCCAACTCTCTCCACAGGAACTCAGCCCATGAGGCTGGGCACAAGCGGCCCACGTATACTGCGTGTCCGAAACGCCGGGAGCAGCTTCGGAGCACAGCCCTCAGGGCTTAGTCCAGCTGCCATACTCCCAATTCGTTCGCTCTGCGGCGCGACGATCCCCGGTAAACCAACAGCGGCCCCCATTCTCAGCACATACCTTCCTTCTTCGCTTTCGGCGCCATCTTGTAAAAAGGGTCTCCGATGCCCGTTCCCACGGGCTTATAGCGCCAAATCGCACCAAAGACTCGCGATGCTTTGTACTTAGAGCTGACTGGCTAATTTGCAGACTGGCGCCTTCTGGGAGCGGTAGTTAGGTGTAATTTCTTTTTCAAGCGTGAACTAGCATGCACCACTCCTCCCCTCAAAGGCACTAAAGCTTCATGGGAGTTGTAGTTTTTTGAAGACACGCGTTTATTTGCTCAGGCTAGTGGCCCGCGTAGCCGGGTGTCGCTCGGGTCTGGTCCCAGGAGCTTACCATCTTGATCAACTGCCAGTCTCAGGGAAGAGGATTGCCACGCCAGGAGACAGGAAAGCTGCCAAGCGGAAAGAACACATTTAGATTGACTCGAGAGTTAGATACAGCTAAGTTCTAGAGTGCTGGAGCAGGATTTGCTCAGTCGAATGCCCTCAGCCAGCATCTGTGGAAACTTGAGGTCCAGAGAGGAATGTGATTAATCGATAACACAGTGATTTGGTGGCAGAAAAAAAATCAAGTCAGGGCCGGGTGCGGTGGCTCACGCCTGTAATCTCGGCACTTTGTAAGGCCGAGGTGGGCGAATTGCTTCGAGCCCAGGAGTTCGAGACCAGCCTAGGCAACATGGTGAAACTTCATCTCTACAAAAAAATACAAAAATTACCCGGGCATGGTGGTGTGTGCCTGTAGTCCCAGTTCCTTGAGAGATTGGGGTGGAAGGATCTCTTGAGCCCAGAAGGTCGAGGCTGCAGTGAGCCATTCCAGCCTGGGTGGCAGAGTGAGACCCTGTCTCAAAAAAAAAAAAAAAATCGAGTCACGAGGGGGACAAATGTCAGAAGTACAAGGAGGCCACACCTGCCCCTCTTCACCTGTCACACTGGCACTCAGTTTTCCTGCATTTCCGATAATGCTCTTGAAGTTCTACGAAAATTCCACACATTTCTCCAAGATTCGCTAGTTCTTCCTGTGAGTAACTTCACTCACAGTCCCCTACCCTAAACTAGTCTTCCCTTCCATGTCCGGGTCATCTTTACATGCTCAAATTCAGCTCCAGACACAGGACAAGGTTTCATAACACTCATGTTTGCTTCTGAGGTGTATGCCAAACCCATCCCCCTTGATCCTTTCTGTCATCCCTCTCCCCTCATAAATCCAGAGACATCCCCTTTGACGGTGAAATTCATTGTGCACTACCCCGTCTTCTATCCGGCAGGACTTTGCAAAGAGAAGTTGTCCTTGGGGGGTAAAGATTCCAATGGGGTCAGTACAATGAACACCCACACCGGAGGGGAGTACCCACCTCCCAGAGCGGAGAGCACCCCAAAGAGCGGAGTTTCCTGATCCACTTGGCCCTTCTTTATCCTCTGTTGAGGGAAGCAGCTTGATCTTCAGCCCTTCCACCTCCCAATCTCCACAGCAGCCTTGAAGGAGAAGATGCCAGATTTCAGACGTCTCTCTCCTCGGTGGGCACCTTATTCTAACCCTGGCAACCCCTTCAAACGCTTCCCCCCTCCCACATCCCAGGGCAGAAGGGCAAACGGGGCAGACTCTGTGAGTCACCTCCTGGGCCTGGAGTTGAGGAGAGAAGCGCCGCCTCTCCTTGGGCCCCTTCTCTCCCCCTTTCCCCTCCCCGCGGGTTCCTGGCATCGCCAGATGCTACGCAGCAGTCTCCGATTCCCCATCACTAATTCAGCTGGGTAAGGTCCCCATGAAGGCGCAGCCCGGCTTAGAAGTGCAGGGGCGAGGAGGCTGGGGAGTTCCTATCTGGATAGGCTCCAGCCTGGCTGGGGGCGGTCCCGGTGCCCGGTGAGGCGTCAGGCGAGGGAGCCTGAGCTGGGCAGCGCAGAGGGGAGGAGAGGAGAGGGAGGCGAGGGCGGGCTGCGAGACCCGCAGCGGCCAGGAGAGGGGCAGGGGGCGGCCTTTCTCCAGGAATTTCCGGGGATCGTGTTACAGCGTTCGCGCAGCCAGAGCGGAGTGGGACGCGAGGCCCTGCAGCCAGACTGGGCCCCTCGCCCCCTCCTCCAGCGGCCTGCGGGCCTTGGCAGCGCCGCCCCTGCGCACACTGACCCCGTGTGGCGGGGCCGCTCTGCGCCCCGGGCCGTTCTGTTATGGTAGGGTCGCCTCAGTCCCGAGATGACGTCGGGTCTCAGCGGCCCCGGGTTATTGTAGGCACTGTCCGGCCCCGCGTAATCGTAGGGTCTGCGCGGGCTCGGCCCCCATCAGACGGGACTCCCCGTCCCCAATTGGCGGCTGAGGAGTCTCCCCGCCCCAGAGTCATCTTCGGGACGCCCAGGGCCCGAGTGATTGTGGGCTCGCCCCGGCCCGGGGTGATTGTTTCATCTCCGTGGCCCGCGGTGGTCGTAGCGTCTCCGAGACCGCGGGCTCCTGTTGGGTCTCCGTGGCCCCGAGTTATAGTCGGGACACCCCGGCCACGGGTGATCGTCGGGTCTCCACGCGCTCGGGTCGCTGGCGCGGATCTGGCCTCGGCTCCTTCTCAAGGCGCCCCGCAAGGCCGCAGGCAGGATGAACATTCTGGCTCCAGTGCGGAGGGACCGCGTCCTGGCGGAGCTGCCCCAGGTAGGCGCCAGGGCCACGTCAGGCTTCTGTCTACAGCCCAGGGTGTGGGCGAGGAGGAGGAGGCGGCACCTGACGAGTTAGAGGACTGGGCCCAGCCCTGCCACCCAGCTAGGCCTGCTGCTTCTGGGTGGTCCCTGCACTCCACCCCTACCCGGGCTGCTTGGCTGTGGGAAAGGGCCAGGAGCCGGAAGCTACATTCTCTATCATCCCTCCCACTAAGTGCCTGAGGAAGGAGGCCGCTTTGCACGTGCACAAAGACTTCCACCCTCGCGTCACCTGCGCCTGCCAGGAGCACCGGACAGGCACCGTGGGGTGAGTTAGGGACACCCATAACAAAGAGAGGAGGTCCCAGGAAACTAGCCTTAGCAAGGGTAAACAACCTCCTTCTTGGGGCTTCATTTCAGCCCCTACCAGCTATATGGTTATTTCCCCTCTTTAAGCCGCTGTGTTCTCTCCTCTCTTTCCAACAAGGTTGTGAGTTCTTTGAGATGGGGTGGGGTAAAGGGTGGCAGCTGGATTCCTGAGTAGAGACTAAGGTGTCTGAGATGGGAAGGTGGTCACCTGCTCAGATCCCCACATAGCATCCATGGAGCCCCAGGGCAGGGATCTTGCTGTGCTTACAGGGATGAGTCTTATTGTGGGTTTTAAAGGTAATACTGATAACAGTTGCCATCATTAACTGAGCATTTGCTGTGTGCCAGGCTGTGTTGGGTACTATCATTATCTTTATTGAATGTAAAAGACCATCACTTAAGATATATTCAGATTTCAGAGATGTTAAAATGGTGGGGGAGGGTGTCTTAGAATATAGGACATTTATCTCATTTTAACCTTCACAACTACCCAATAAAATATATACTAACTTCACTTAAGTGTTGAAACTGAGGCTTAGGGAGGCTAAATAATGTGTCCAAAGTCACACACCTAGTAAGTGTGAGAGCTGAGATTCAAATTCATGTCTCTCTGATGCTGGAGCATAAAACACTCCTCCTCCCTAGCACATCTGTCCAGGCAGCTGCCTGGGACACCTGGTGTCTATAAGTCCCTCAGCTTAGGTGCAGCTACCGTCGTGGACCTAGTCGGGAGCACTGGAACGCCCTAGGGTGAAAGAGCTTTTGCCCACTCCCCTTGCCCACTCTTGTGTCCAGCAGATTTAAGATCTCCAAGGTCATTGTGGTGGGGGACCTGTCAGTGGGGAAGACTTGCCTCATTAATAGGTAAGGGGGTGCTGGAGCTGAACTGGGCAGGGTGGGGCTGAACAGCCCAGGTGGGCTGACTCCAGATTGGAGCATCTGGTAACCTCTCAGGTTCTGCAAAGACATCTTTGATAAGAATTATAAGGCCACCATTGGAGTGGACTTCGAGATGGAACGATTTGAGGTGCTGGGCGTCCCCTTCAGTTTGCAGCTGTGAGTGCTTCCATACCCCTTCCAGCCATCCCTTCCCTCAGCACCCACACCCCCCAGCACACACCTGTGCTTTACTCCTTCTTTCTCCCAGTTGGGATACCGCTGGACAGGAGAGGTTCAAATGCATTGCATCAACCTACTACCGAGGAGCTCAAGGTAAGCGGCTGGGTGAAGTGGGGTAGGCGGGTCTCAGAGTGTACATGGCTTCTCATCTAGAGCTGGAATGATTGGGGAAATGAGCCAGTAGTGGCTTCCCTGTCAACCTGGGGCTGTTTCTGCCACTCTTGCAGCCATCATCATTGTCTTCAACCTGAATGATGTGGCATCTCTGGAACATACCAAGTATGTGAGCATCCTGCAATATAATGGGAGGTTCCAGGAAGAGAGGGTTCAGAACAGAGGGGTGGTCGGGAAGAAGAATGCATATAGGACCAGAGAGGGGGTCACTGGACATATGAATATCAGCGGGAGGGGCCCAGCAGGCTCACTCCTCCCTCACTTTCCACCACCCATGGCAGACAGTGGCTGGCTGATGCCCTGAAGGAGAATGACCCTTCCAGTGTGCTTCTCTTCCTCGTAGGTTCCAAGAAGGACCTGAGTGTGAGTGTGCCAGTGGGGGGACTTCCCATTCTTGGTGAGGGAATGCCCCCCTCTGATTCTGACTTTCCCTCAGACCCCTGCTCAGTATGCACTGATGGAGAAAGACGCCCTCAAGGTGGCCCAGGAGATGAAGGCTGAGTACTGGGCAGTCTCATCTCTCACTGGTGAGTTGGAGGCTTCAGGCCTCTGCTGTGGCACTCCTGCCTGCCTCTCCTGTCACTGCTACACCTCCAGCTGTGCTCTATGCCCCAATTCCCAGCACTGTTCCTGAGCACCTATCTGCTGCTTGTGTCAGGTGAGAATGTCCGAGAATTCTTCTTCCGTGTGGCAGCACTGACCTTTGAGGCCAATGTCCTGGCTGAGCTGGAGAAATCAGGGGCCCGACGCATTGGGGATGTTGTCCGTGAGTGCCTGCCTGGTTGAGGGTGGCAGAGGGCACAGTGAGTCTCCGATCCTGCTTCACATATTTTCCATCCTTCTATAGGCATCAGCAGTAATGACAGCAACCTCTACCTAACTGCCGGCAAGAAGAAGCCCACATGTTGCCCATGAGAGGTTGAGGAGACTGTTCAGAGACTGCCCAGCCCTGGGGTACTGTGCCACCTTCATTCCCCCAGAGCTTGACCCCTGGACATTTGCACTGACTTTATCCAGACCAAAGAGCTGCCTCTTGGTGGCAATATCCCCAGAGGGGTAGCTGGGACCATGCTAGTCACTTCCTGCCCCCAGGCACCGTGCCAAAGACTGGATGCCCCCTACTCCTCAGGGGACTCTTCAGGGTGCCCAGCAGTAGAGGGGGAAAGTGTCCCCTGTTCTTTTGCTCAGCCTGCTGAACGCTTTGTGTATGAGAATGCCTAATGATTCCAGCCTCTCACTGTGCCTTTATGCATTAAAATTTCTTTCTTACGACACTTTAGGGGCTGGAGTTCTTTTTTGGGGATGAGGAATATGGAATGGGCACGACTGTATGGCCATCTTGGTACTGGACCCCCCGTGGGGATGCTATGCTGGCCACTATGGGCCCCTGGGAAGGTTCAGGTAGGCTGGGAGCTGAAAGTCAGTTTGGGGGCTGCACCAGGCCCTCACGGGGTGAGGTCTGAATGGCTGGCTTTGAGACCCCTTTCCCCTGATCCTTTCCCCACACATGCTTATACCCAAATTTTCACCACTGGGGAATCTTTTTCATTTTTTTCACCTTTTTCTTGCCTTCCCTTTAAGCAATACTTTTCCAGGCCATGCGTGGTGGCTCACGCCTGTAATCTCAGCACTTTGGGAGGCCAAGGCGGGTGGATAAGCAGGTCAGGAGATCAAGACCATCCTGGCCAACATGGTGAAACGGTGTCTCTACTAAAAATGCAAAAATTAGCTGGGCGTGGTGGCAGGCTTCTGTAATCCCAGCTATTCGGGATTTACAGGAGAATAGCTTGAATCAGGGAGTTGGAGGTTGCAGTGAGCTGAGATCGTGCCACTCCACTCTAGCCTGGTAACAGAGCGAGACTCCATCTCAAAAAAAAAAGGCTGGATGAGGTGGCTCACACCTGTAATCCCAGCACTTTGGGAGGCCAAGGCAGGTGGAACATGAGGTCAGGAGTTCAAGACCAGCCTGACGAAACCCTGTCTCTACAAAAAAATAAAAAAGAAAGACTTTTCCAGCCTGATTGGCGCAGTGGTTCTTGCTTGTTATCTCAGCACTTTGGGAGGCCAAGGCAGGTGGATCATTTGAATTCAGGAGTTCAAGACCATCCTGGCCAACAAGGTGAAACCCCATCTCTACTAAAAATACCAAAAAATTAGTTGGGTGTGGTGGCACACGCTTGTAGTCCCAGCTACTAGGAAGGCTGAGGCAGGAGAATTGCTTGAACCCAGGAAGCAGAGATTGCAGTGAGCCGCGATTGAGCCACTGCACTACAGCCTGGGCGACTGCAAGGCTGTGTCTCAAAAAAAAAAAGGAAAAGGAAAAGAAATACTTTTCCAAAGGAAACAAAGAAGTGATTGAGTTTTGGATTTGTCGTTGTTGTGTTGTTTTTGTTGTTGAGGGGTTGACCACACAGTCCAGGGAGGATAGGGACCCTGGCTCTAATTCAGAAGGACCTGAGTTTGAATGTTTGAATCCTTGCTGTCCACTCAGTATGAGAATGCAGGCAAATCACTTATCCTCTGGGCCTCAATTTCCTCATCTGATAATACTGAGTTCATGAGGTCATAAGGATAAAATAAGATAAAGTACTAACATACACACATAAGATGAGCTCAAAAAACCTTCGTTATTATTATTTTTTTTGAGACAGAGTTTCACTCCTAGTTACCCAGGCTGGAGTGCAATGGCTCGATCTCTGCTCACCGCAACCTCTGCCTTCTGGGTTCAAGCAATTCTCCTGCCTCAGCCTCCCGAGTAGCTGGGATTACAGGCGTGCATCACCATGCCCAGCTAATTCTGTATTTTTAGTAGAGATGGGGTTTCACCTTGTTGACCAGGATGGTCTCGATCTCTTGACCTCGTGATCCACCCGCCTCGGCCTCCCAAAGTGCTGTGATTATAGGCGTGAGCCACCGCGCCCGGCCAATTTTTGTATTCTTAGTAGAGACGGGGTTTCACCAAATTGGCCAGGCTGGTCTTGAACTCCTGACCTCGTGATCCACCTGCCTGGGCCTCCCAAAGTGCTGAGATTACAGGTGTGAGCCACCTTGCCTGGCAAACCATTAACTATCATTTTTGTTTATCAACTTTTGTATGGGGAAGGGTGACCAAGACCCTGGCTCCTTGTTGACATCTGACCTGGAGTTCCAGAATAGCTGTAAGTACCTCAGACATCTGGGTCAACAAGGGAGGACTTATGGCCTTGTGTCATCCTGGGAGTCTAAGGAGGGTCCAGGTCAGAAGGCAGATTCTGGCTCCAAGTCGGCAAGTGCTCTGTTCCATGCCCGGTTCCATTCTCACCAGGATGGATGGCTTTTCTGGACACTTCCCGTCCTGGCTTCCCCTCCCTTGCAGTTCCTAGACTCCCTAGAGCTACCAAGGGAAGGAGGGGCTGGGCAGCAGCCCTACCCAATCTGGACTTGGGTCTGGAGGAAAATGAAGGTGGGGATCAGGCAGAGCAACAGCAGCAGCAGAGATGTGGATGATGGTGGAAAAAAACATGTGAAGTCCATCCTTTTCCCTCCTCTCCATCTTGACTTTGGAAGCTGGTGCAGAGAGAAATGGAGGGGTGTGAGGCATGGAATGTGGGTGATGTGGCGATAACTTCTTTTCACATTCTCGTCATCATTTTTTCCATGTCTGCTCCCTCGCAGCCCTGTGCTCCTCACCCTTGCCTTGCCTGTTATCAGATGTGTTGTGTGTGAAGCCAGCACCACAGTCCAGGTGTGTGTGGTGTTTGTGCTGCACCGGGTGTGCGAGTTCTGTGTTCTGTGTGCATGCTGTATTAGTCTGTGTGTGGTTGAGTAGATTTTTTGTGTGCTGTGAGATATGTGCATGTGCAGAGTGTGTATGTTGTACCTGAGGGGATGAGGTTCCTATGAATGCAGCTGGCCCTGTTCTCGGGACAAGCTTACAGAGACAGAACGGAGTCTCTTTTTTTTTTGAAACTGAGTCCCGTTCTGCTGCCCAGGCTGGAGTGCCATGGCCAGGTCTTGGCTCACTGCAACCTCCGCCTCCTGGGTTCAAGTGATTTTCCTGCCTCAGCCTCCTGAGTAGCTTGGATTACAGGAATGCCCAACCACACCCAGCTACTTTTTTATATTTTTAGTAGGGACGGGGTTTCTCCGTGTTAGGCTGGTCTCGAATTCCTGACCTCAGGTGATCCACCCGCCTCGGCCTCCCAAAGTGTTGGGATTACACGCATAAGCCACCACGCCTGGCCTGAACCAACTCTCTAGCGGGCATTATTGTCTCTGGAACAGGGTGTCCCATAGGGGCCGGGGGCGGGAACGCTGCGGGGTGGCGCTGGGGCTGGGAGCCCACATCAGGTTTTCACCCGGGGGTTAGGCTTTGGGAGAGGCCTGTGGACAAAGTGAGGGAAGCCCGACCTCCTCCGTAGACGGAGGGACCTCGAAACCAGGACCGTGGGGTGGAGATGGCGACGCCCGGAGGCCCTCGCTCGCCGGCGGGCAGAAGTGGGTGTGCCGCGGGGTTCCCGAGGGTCGGCGGGGCGGGGAGCGGGCGGGTATCAGGTTTCGAAATGCAAGCCTGGAGTCTGAAAGTCTGAAGTCCTGTTTGCCTCGGAAGATGTCTCCCACCCACTGCCTGCGTTCGCCATTGTCCCTGATCGCTTCCCTGGACTGGCCCCTCACCCAACCCTGCCATCTTAACTGTTCTTATGATAATGTAAATACCTCTCACTCGACCCTGCCATTGTAATCGAACTTGCGGTCATGTATACTCCTTGCCCCCTACCCCCCACCGCTGTAACTGATCTTACTCTGTAACACCCCCGCCCCCAAAAACTACCCAAACCTATAACACCAACTCCTTTCCCACTGCCCTTTGCTAATGCCCTTTTCGGCTTTAGCCCACCTGCACCCAAGTGAATAAACAGCCATGTTGCTCACACCAAGCCTGTTTGGAAGGTCTCTTGATCCAAAGCGCGCGGTTTTTCAAAAGCCGGAGTGTGCGGTTTAGAGAATGGCTGGGGCGGGGCTAAGAATGGGGCTGGGACAAGGATCGGTGTAAGGCTAACAGCTGGGGCTACGATCTGGAGGCAGGGTTAAAATCTGGGGTTTGGACTGCGATCTGGAACCAGGGATGGATGGTGAGCGCTGGGCCTGTAAAGCTAAGGTCTGCGATAAACGATAAGTTCTAGGGTTACGGGGAGAACAAAGAGGGGCCTGGGAGGTGCCGGGAGGCCCCGGATGAAGAACGCGGCTGACGCAGAGCCCCGGGCTGGGGAGACCACGCAGCTGGGGCGGGGCGGGGCGGGGCAGGCGGGCGGGGGCTGAGCCAGAATGAGTCGGAGTTTGGGCTAGGTGGGGTCGAAGCCTAGACTGGAGTTCATGGCTGGGCCAAGGGCTCGACCTGGCAGAGGCTCGGGGTTGGACTTCACAGAAGAGACCTGTGGAGACGAAAACTTCGGCGGAGAGTGATGTGGGTCAGAACTACGCTCACAACTGAAAGGTGGACTAAGGAAAAGACCGAGCCCAAGGCCCGCTCGTGGGATGTGAGACGGCGCCGCTGTAAGAGGGTCTGGGGCGTGGCGTGGCGCGGCTTGGCTCGTGTACCCCGGGGTGGTGCACGTGGGAGGCGGGGGCCCAGGGCTGAGCCGGGGGCGGGCTTGCGTCGAGCCGCGGGCCAATGATTGAGAGCTGGGGACCTGCGCCTTGCTGTGCCGCCTGTGGGTTGGGCTGGAAGTCTGGGCTGTCGGACTGGGAGGCACCGCGGGGTCCTACCCGCGGGCTCTGGCCGCTGCTTTTGAAGTGCGGGTCTTGGCTGGGGCCCATGGACTAGCGCCCACCCCGACGCCGGGGCGGGAGCGGGCCGTTCCATCGACCCTGAGGGTGGACCAAGGAATCTGGGGGTTCCACGCGTGACATCACAATTGCCTCTGTGGGGGCGAGGCCAGAGAGGCATTTCCTAGGAGACGCGGGCGCACTGCCCCTCCCTTGCTTCCCCCTTTTCCCTCTTTCCTAGTTTCTTCCGTCCCCTTTCTTCTTCCCTCCCTTCCCTCCCTACTCCTTTTGACTGCTCTGGTGCCCACCCCCTGTGCCTCAAGGGCGGGGAGAGCCCCTCGGCCCCGCAGGACACAGGGAGGATTCTGTACAGATGAGCATCACCTGTGAGTTTTGAGTTAGGCATCTGCGCGCCGATTAACATCTCGCAGGGAAAGAACACCATAAGCCTCCCACTTCCTTTCACCCTATCACCCTCCTCATTCATTGTGCAGTGTCAGTCACTCGCTGCAAGAGCTCTGGACTGCTGCTGGTCAGAGCTCTCCTGTCCTCTGGAACTAAAGAGCAGATTGCTTTTCTCACCTCTGAAGAGAGTTACTAAATTCATCTCCCCTTTTGCCCCTCCTCCCCTGGTCTCCTTTGGAGACACAGCTGATGGGTGTCTGAAGTCCTGGGGAGCTAGTCAGTGAAGAGTAAACAGGCTCTGACCCTGCATGTGCGCCTCTTTCATGGTGGCTCCTGAAAGAGCAAGGCAGAGTAGTTTTGGTTCCTCACCCTGGCTGGGGCCCCTGCGGCATTGGCAGTGTTGGGGCTGAGAAGCAGGTGTAGTAGGAAGTGATGACTGGAAGGACAGGTGTTTTTGTTGTTGTTTGTTTTGTTTTGAGACGCAGTCTCACTCTGTCGCCCAGGCTGGAGTGCAGTAGCACGATCTCCGCTCAGTGCAACTTGCAATTCCTGGGTTCAGGCGATTCATGCCTCAGCCTCCTGAGTAGCTGGGACTACGGGTGTGTGCCGCCACACCTGGCAAATTTTTTGATTTTGAGTAGAGACAGGACTTCATCATGTTGACTATGCTGGTCTCAAACTCCTGACCTCAAGTGACCCACCTGCCTCGGCCTCCCAAAGTTCTGGGATTATAGGCACGAGCCACTGCACCAGGCCTGTAAGGACAAGGTTTTGCATATGGAGATGAATGTGTTTTATTTTATTTTATTTATTAATTTTGAGATGGAGTTTCACTCTTGCTGCTCAGGCTGGAGTGCAGTGGCGCAATCAGAACTCACTACAACCTCCACCTCCTGGGTTCAAGCAGTTCTAACTGTCTCAGCCTCCTGAGCATCTGGGATTACAGGCACCTGCCACTGTGCCCGACTATTTTTAGTAGAGACGGGGTTTCACCATGTTGGCCAGGTTGGTCACAAACTCCTTCCTGAGTTCAGGCAGTCTGCCAGCCTCAGCCTCCCAAAGTGCTGGGATTACAGGTGTGAGCTACCGTGCCCGGCCAGTTTATTTTTTAAGACAGTCTCACTCTGTTGCCCAGGTTGGAGTGCTATGGCGTTCTCAGCTCACTGCAACCTCCACCTCGCCGGCTGACTCAAGCAGAATGTGGTTTTAAGGCTTGGCTATGGAGCTTCATATACAGAATGACCCTTTGTTTACAGTCATGTGTCCCCAGCCAACAGTAAGTAGGGCAGAAAGAGCATAGGCTATGGAACCAGGAAGACCTGGGTTTGAATCCTGCCTCTGCCATCTATTAACATACATCTTGGGACAAATTACTTATTCTGAGTGTCTGTGTTCTCATCCGTAGACTGGGGCTGTGGTGGAGATTTAGAATCAAAGGCATATATTTTAGTTGAGACAAGGTCTCACTCTTTTGCCCAGGCTGGAGTGCAATGATGCGATCATGGCTTACTGCAGCCTCTAATTCCCTGGGCTCAGGTGATCCTCCCACCAAAGCCTCCCAAGTAGTTGGGACTACAGGTGCACACCACTAGCCAGCTAGTATTTTTTTTTTTTTTTTGAGACGGAGTTTCGCTCTTGTTACCCAGACTGGAGTGCAATGGCGCGATCTTGGCTCACCGCAACCTCCGCCTTCTGGGTTCAAGCAATTCTCCTGCCTCAGCCTCCCGAGTAGCTGGGACTACAGGTGTGCACCACCATGCCCAGCTAATTTTTGTATTTTTAGTAGAGACGGGGTTTCACCTTGTTGACCAGGATGGTCTCGATCTCTTGACCTCGTGATCCACCCGCCTCGGCCTCCCAAAGTGCTGGGATTATAGGCGTGAGCCACCTGGCCTCAGCTAATATTTTTTTGCAGCGATGGGGTTTTGCCATGTTGCCCAGGTTGGTCTCGTGGCTCGTGATCTTCCCGCCTCAGACTCCCAAAATGATGGGATTACAGATTTATGTAATTTCTTTTCTTTCTTTTTTTTTTTTTTTTTGAGACAGAGTCTCACTCTGTTGCCAGGCTCCAGGCTGGAGTGCAGTGGCAGAATCTCAGCTCACTGCAACCTCTGCCTCCTGGGTACAAGCAATTCTCCTGCCTCAGCCTCCCGAGTAGCTGGGACTACAGGCATACGACCACCACGCCCAGTTAATTTTTGTATTTTTAGTAGAGATGAGGTTTCACCATGTTGGCCAGGATGGTCTCGATCTCTTGACCTTGTGATCCACCCGCCTTGGCCTCCCAAAGCGCTGGGATTACAGGGTTGAGCCATCGCGCCTGGCTGATTTATGTAATTTCATTGGTGGATGTTGGAAACATGGAATTTGATGAAATTATCCAGGATATGCTTTTGTAGAGTCTTCTGAGGAGGCCACCAAGACAGAACTCTGGTAATCACCAATTTAAGGTGTACAGCAAAACAAGAGGAGATAGCAAAGGAAATAGGGAAGAACTAAAGAGCTAGTTAGAGAAGAAAGAGAAAGATGAGGTCTGCCATGGAAGCCCAAGGATCAGTTTGCAGAAGAAAGAGATTCATTTGTCAACAGGGTCAAATGAGATGAGACAAGAAGGCCACTGGGTTTGGCTACTGGGAAACTGCTGGTGGCCTTTGCCAAAGCTATTCACATGGAGGGGTTGATGGCTGCCATGTTGCAGGAGGCTGGAGGAGAAGAGGTCAGCTCACTGAGCTCACTGAAGGTAGGGACTGGGCCTCTTTTCTAGTGCTGAGTGAAGCCACCCAACATACGTCCTCTAAATGAATGAGTGAATCAATTTGGATTGAGAGGGGGATATGCAGTTGCAGGTGAAACAGGATTGACAGAGTGTTTTGTTTAATGATGTTTATAGCCTGTAAGCCAGTAAAAACGGAGAAGGTGTCAATTCTGGCTGGGACTTAAAATATAGATGCTTTGGGCATGAGGGAGGAGGGACACCCTTTCCCGGGGAAGAAAAGTTGATGAGGGATGGAGCTTCCACAGATAATGCCAGTGAAATTATCTGCTGAGAGAAACAGTGGTTGTAGGAGTTTCCGGGAAGTGCTTAAAGTCATTCATTCATTCATTCACTCGTTTGTTTCACAAATTTTGAGTACTGGCTGTGCTGTGGAAAACAGGTGGAGGACCTGGTCAGGGACTTGTAGGAGGATGACCAAGAGCCATGAAGGCCTGCTGAAGACCCCAAGCAATCAGCTTCTCTTCCTTAAGCAGGCCTCAAGTCCAGTGGCTCAAGGGACAAAGCTAGTTGTGGGACGGAAAGGCATAGGGACAGACTTGTCTTGTGGTTGCTGATGGCTGAGGGAGCTGCTGCCCCTGTTGGAGGTCTGCTCAGGGTCACCCTCTGTTCAAGCTCCACACACCC
Organism: Callithrix jacchus; assembly: GCF_049354715.1. Lineage (NCBI taxonomy): Eukaryota > Metazoa > Chordata > Mammalia > Primates > Cebidae > Callithrix > Callithrix jacchus. The sequence goes on from NC_133506.1 coordinate 104,904,340, forward strand.
TGGGATAGTTTCTGGAGCTGTCCCTCCTTGCCTAGACCCTGGCTGGCTCCTGTTAATCACTCTAACTCTAGTGATGCTCCTTCCAAGAAGTCTTCCGTAATCCCCCATCCTCCTTTCCAGTCTTGGTAGGTGGCCCTTGTCCTGTGCTACTACCATTTCCCTCTCTGTCAGCATCTGTATCACACTATTGTCATGAACTTCCCCTGTATCCCTTTCCCCTCCCACAACCCCTCAAAAGCAGGGACTGTTGTTTTATCTCTGCATCTCCAGGATGCAGCGGGGACCTGACAAGTGGCGCTTCTTGGGATATGTTTGGTGAATAAACGGCACAGGGAGGGGGCTGCTGCCACTACTGCCACTCTGTCCTCTCTCAGATGTAAACAGGTTTCCCAGTTGGGAGAGAGGACATCTGCTGGCCGATGTGACATCCAGCACTTGTGTGTCTACCGTCTCCTCTGAAGGTGGGTCCAGGAGACCTTTGACCCAGCGGGCCCCCATCACCCCTCACCTGGGAAAGCTGGCAGCCGGTGGGAGTTTGGCCCTGAGTCAGGGAGGGAGGGAAGTGTTTGGTCCTGAAGGGTTATCCAGCTGTCCCATCCTCAACCCATCCCCTACAGATGCCAGAGGGACCCCTTTCTCGGGCCACAATCACCCTATTCCTTTGTATAGCACTAGGACACATAAGTATCTTTGATATATGTGAATTGAGTCCTCCCAACAACCTTGCAAAATAGGTATGACCACCATCCCATTTTGTGGATAAGGAAACTGAAGGCTCAGGGAAATAAAGGAATTTGCCCTAGGCCACATGACTAGTAAGTGACAGACCCATGACTTGGGCTCAGGCCTGACTCTAAGTTCAGGGCACTTTGCCACTATGCTGCCCTTTGGCCCAGCTCAGCAGTGGTGAGGGAGGCTGAGCTGGTGGTGAAGTACAAGGGTCCTGCCATGCACTGTGCCTTCCTCATCTCCCCTGGAGATTAAGGGTACAGGACGGGAGGAAAGAGATACAGAGATCACCACATGGGTAAGCAGTGTAGTGAGGTCCCACAACTTCACAGCCTTGTGTGGGGAAGGGAAGGAAGGAGAAATGTGGGTAAGCCTCAGGCCAAGCTGCTGGCTCACCTCTCAGCATTGTGAGGCCACTTGGACTCACATCCACAGCCTGGGCTCATTCCTGGCTGGTGGCCAGTATGAGGTTTCACCCTAGTTCCACTCCTCCTGGGGGCTGGCCAAGGCACAATCCTCACGGCCTCTTTGAGGGTAAGCCAGCCATAGGACCCCAGGCCAGTGCCTGCTCCCTCCCTCCCCCAGGGGTGCCAGGGAACCTGAGGTAAGGTCCCTTGTCCTCTGGTAAGAGATCGTGGGCTGTGAGAGGCAGAGTCGTCTCTTGGGCTTACCTTTGAGACAGTGCCAGGAGGGGACAGCCAGTGGTAGATGAGGGCCTCAGGCAGGGTCAGAGGAGAGGCAGTGGGGGTAGACCTAGGAAACTCTCCTGTCTCTAGGACTGGCATTGAGCTGAGCAAGATGTGGGGGCCTTCCTACAGGGCTCTTCCTTAACCCCGAATTCTCACCCCAGCAGCTTCTTCCTGTGCCCTGGGAAAGGGGATGTGGTCTCTGCGCTGCCTAAAAGGGTGCCCAGGCTGGGGTAGGTCGGTTGAAAGCCTGGAGCTCTAGGGACTGGGGAAGAGCATGGGAACATGCTGAGTGAAGAGCAGGGGGAAGGATGAAGAAGAGGGGATGGGAAGGGAGGACAGTGAGAAAAGTATCAGGTGGGAGGAGAAAAGGGGCTTAGAGGAGATGGGAGGAGGGGGAAATGGGGAAGGAAGGACCAGTCCAAAGCTAATGAGCATGATGCAGGCCTTAGCTCCTGGCCAGGCTGTGAGGGGTCAGAGTGGGACAGGGCAGGTGTAGGAACTGAGGATGCTGCGGCTCTGCTGCTCCTGGAGCTCCGGGGTGCCATGGTAGGAGGGCCTTCTCCTACCAGGTGCCTTGTAGAGCAGGGCCGCCACTCACTTTGGGCAGCTGGGTGAGGGGCAGGCAGGAGCTGCTGGAGGCCTCCCACTGGAGGGAGAGAATGGAAGGAACAGGGAGTCACAGGACAGTGGGGGCTTGTGAGGACCTCCTGTGTATTAGACATGGAACCAGACATTTTGCTGGGACCTGGGGTTACTCTGAGGCTGTTACTACTGCTGAAGCAAAATACTTCTTGGGGTGGGGGCAGGTGGGGGCAGCTGGTGGCAGCAGGTGAATTTGGTGAGGTTTTAGCTTGAGCTGTGGGAAGACCGAGAGGTCTGCAGCTGCTGCTGAGTGACCCAGGCCCCTGCCCCCTCAGGTGACTGCAAGGAATCTGACAGGTGCTGCTGGAAACACAAGCAGTGCACTGGGCACATCATCTATCCCTTCGCCTCTGACTGTGGCCACCACAGCCTGCACCGACACTCTGTCAAGCACTGCGACTGTAATTCTAGGTGACACCCCCCCCTCAACTTGGAGAACCCATGGCAGAGCCACGTCCAGACTTTCATTGTGGTCCCCCCTTCAACCTTTGGTTTGCCTCTTCAGCTTTGACCTGGTGCTGCTGGCCCAGCCCCAGCTCTCACCTTGCTCTGCTCTAAGAGCAATGGGGAGGAGGTCTGTTGGCGGCCTGGGCCAGGCCCCGCAGAAGCCCACTGTCCCTAAGACTTCTGGCTCTGGGTCCCTGGGGGAAGTGATGGGAGACAGACTGAGAGTCCCATGTGTGGCAGGCAGAAGGACTGCTCAGAGAATAGCAGCAGCTCCCGGGGCGCTGGCCCAACCTGCTCCCATGTCATCGAGTCCCCTTGCTTTGAGCTCACCCCGGAGGAGGAGCACGTGGAGCGGTTCTGGTATGGCTGGTGAGTGAGCTCCAGTGGGCTAATGGGGAAGGGACCTCTACAGGGCACTGCCCCCACCTGTCTGTCAAACTTCCCGTCCTCCCTCCTCCCAGGTGTGAAAGCTACAGACCTGTCTCTGTGGCAGTGATCCACCATCCCCTTCACCATGAGTGTGGAGCAGATGATGTAAATCAAGAAGAGGAAGAGGAGGAGGAAAGCAAGCCTCCTATCCCGGCGCAGGTGGGGCCCGCCACTGCCTCCCCTGACCTAGGCACCACCATGGCCACTGGTACCCCTGACTCTGCAGCACCCATCACCATCTGGCGCTCTGAGAGCCCCACAGGGAAGGGTCAGGGCAGCAAGGTGATCAAGAAGGTAAAGAAGAAAAAGGAAAAAGAGAAAGACAAGGAGGAGGGCACGGATGAGAAGGCAAAGCTAAAAAAAAAAGCCAAGAAGGGCAAATTGACTAAGAAGAAAAGCCCAGTTAAATCAGAGCCTTCCCCTCCAGACGTGAGCCGATCATTAAGCCCAAGACAGCTGGCCAGGATGTCCGAGTCCAGCCCAGAAAGCCGGGAAGAGCTGGAGAGTAAGGACAGTTACAGTGGCCGGGGGCAGGGGGAACTGTCCAGCGAGGATAATGTGGAATGGTTATCACCCAGGAAGAAAGAGAACACAGTACAGGCCAAGAAGACAGGGGCAAAGCCCTCACAAACCAGGAAGGTAAACAAGAGAAAATCTCCCCCAGGATCAAACCCCAATCTCAGTTGAGGCCAGGGTGCAGAATAAATGCCATAGAGCCTGTGGCTGGTCCCCTGCTTGTTCTCTCCCTCCAACCTGGCTGTTTCTTGGGGAGCAGAGGGTGGGCTCAGGGCTGCAGGGGTTTCTCAAAGGCAATCTGCTTTCACAAGAAAGCCCATGGGAAGGCAGGCGGGAAGGAAAGGAAGGGGCACAGCCGTGTTTCTTCCTCACACCCTAGGACAAGGGTAAACAAGTAGTGGGAAGGAGAGCTTCCCCTCTCTCCTGGGAGAGACTGGTCTGTGTGAAATCCATTTCTGGGACAGGCAGTACTGTCTGCAGCGACACCCCCAAAAAACAGAACTTTTGAACCCACTCTATGCCACTGTGCCTGGCCCTTCCCTCCTCTAAGTGGCTCTGAGGAAGGTGCTCATAGTACCACTGGGAACTGACCTTCCCAGCTGATGTGGTCCAGCTCCTGGACTGAGGAAGGTGCTTATAGTACCACTGGGAACTGACCTTCCCAGCTGATGTGGTCCAGCTCCTGGACTGAGGAAGGTGCTTATAGTACCACTGGGAACTGACCTTCCCAGCTGATGTGGTCCAGCTCCTGGACTGAGGAAGGTGCTTATAGTACCACTGGGAACTGACCTTCCCAGCTGATGTGGTCCAGCTCCTGGACTCTTGTAGCCCTTTTGTGTTGAAGGGAACAGACCTGAGTTCCTGGCAAAGCAGGTTCCTTTCCCCAGCTCTTGATGAAGAAAAGCAAGGGGAGGGAATACCACGTGTGGGCAGCAGTGGCCTTTTCCGACTTCTCTGTTAAGTCCCAAGCAGAGGAAAGGGAGCCAGAGACCCCACTCTCCCAGCACTGACTCAGAGTGAGACGAAGCCCTTGTGCAGAAACAGGGAGTGCAGGAGTCCAGAATAAAAAATGCAGTGGGGCAGGGACAAAGGGCCAAAGCCAGTGTGTTGGACGGGAGCAGGTGGGCGGGGCCCCATCCTGGGGCAGGAACACCTGACTGCTGGGAGCCTGTCAGAGACCAAGGCCCAGCTGAAAAGAGACGAATGGCAGAGGCTCAAGTTGAGAAACCCAGATTTACTTGTGGTCTTTCTCCAGTATGCTAGAGAAAACCAGCAGGCACGGCGGATGGGGCAGCTGTGCTGTGAGTGAGTGGGTGTACTATAGCGGGTAACATTTGCGAGGTACTAGGCGTTGGGCCAAGGAGCTTGCACAGGCTGCCTCGGTCTTCACAGCAGACGATGAGGCAGGTATCACTATCTCCATGTTACAGCTGAAAGACTGCAGGAGCTGGCACAGGCTCACAGGGCTGGGAAGTAGAGCAGGGATGGGCCCCAGGCAGTATGATGCAGAAGCTGCCTAGTCTATGAATCTCTGCCTCTGATGGATCAGAAGAGGGAGTCAGAAGAGTCCTTTGAGCTCCAAATGCTGCTTTGAAAGCCACCCCTCAAAGAGCCAGAGAGTTGAAGAGAGAGGCTTTGGCAAGGGCTCCGTAGAAACACTGTTTATTCAAATGACAGGCAGGAAGCGGTGGTGGCAGAAGGTGGGAGAGGGCAGCCAGGCAGGGCTGGGCAGGTGAGTGCTGCTTCTCTCTGTCCCTTGCAATCCTGCTTGGACAACTACCTGGCTGTTGGCATCAGGATCAGAAATATTTTCCCTCTTCTCCCTCTTGCCCCAAACTGAATAAATAGCATCCCTCTCCCCATAAGAGCTAGGGGAGACTCGTGCTAAGCTTGGTGCCCCAGTCACAGCCCAGGGTCCAGTGAGGGCAGAAGTTCAAAATGGCTTATAGGGAGAATACAGAACTGTTCCACTCATTCTCACCTTCCTCTTCCTCCTCCCTGCTACACTCCCCTCCCAGCCTGGTCCCAGGACAGGTGGTCAGCGAGGGTCTGGAGTGGGAGAATTGTTGCCTAGCATACACTGAGCTCAAGTTCACAAGGCCATCTAGCCTGTCACCCATCCAGGTTGACCACCAAAGAGAACGTCACTTCACGCCACTTTATGGACAGAAAAGGAGGGGCAGGGAGGGAGGCAGTGGGCGGCCAGGCCTTTCCCAGCCTCAGAGGTAACCAGAGTCCGAGGAGCAGGCCCCCTACCGATCCATCTCGTCCAGGAGTGGGGTGGCATCGCCAGCAATGGACATGGGGGTGCTTTCGATCATGGGGCTGGGGGAGGGCCGAGGTGTCAGCCGTTGCTTCTGTTTCCGCCGTTCTGCCTCCTTCTCCTGCAGCCACTGCTCCGCCATCTTTCCCCAGTCGATGGCTGCATGGCTGTTGGACCTGGGAGGGGAAGAAAAATTTAGATTGGGACTTTGTTAAAAGGAAGTCTTCCCACCAATCACTGGGGAGTATCCACCCTTGCAGAAAGGGACCTCACACCTATGGGCAGCAGCCCCTCTGCTGGGTGAGGCAGATGCAACAGCAGCTGGTTGCCACACTGCCCTCTTCTGTCTTCCCTCAGAAACTAGTGTTCCTGATATATGACATGGTCAGGGCGCTCAGAGGATCCAGAGCACCTGCCTATGCTAAGCCTCTCAGCTTCTTGACAACACCTGCCCCCACTACTGACCTGCACTGTGCCAGCATCCAGATACTTACTTTGGCTGCTGTTGCCGTTGCCGGGAGCTGGAGGAGGGCTGGGGCTGGGCCTGGGCCGACTGTGGGGTGGTGCTGGCCTGGAGCTGGTGGTACTGAGGGGTGGTGATGGGCTGGCTTGGGGTTGTGTAGGAGTAGCTAGGGGTCATCAGTGGTGTGGCCACTGGCTGCTGGGCTGGCGTTGGGAATACCTGGAGAGATGCGAACAATTAAATGGGGATGGGTGTGGGGTTTGTCTGGCCTTACTGTGAATTCTGGTTAAGCACAAGGGTGGGCTCAGCAAAGATTTCCAGATGATCCTCCACTGAGTGTGTGCTTCTGACCAGCAGTGGGAAGCCTGCAGGCTGGCACCTAGCACACAGTGGGGCCCACCAGTCCCAACCACATCAGATTTCTAGTGGCTTGCGGATTCCAAAGATCCCAAAGACCTGTGGAGAGGTCACACCCTCTCTTACTCTCTTCCCCTTCAAATGGGCCTGAGGACAAGGAGTATCTGTTGGAGACAGTTACCAAGGCCATGGCAGCCCCATCTGTACATATGAAGCCCCTTGTGGGCAGTGCAAGAGGCCAGTTTATGGGCCCCACCCTGCACAGGGAGCCTCCTTCCCAAGTCACGTACGTGGTAAGCACTGCTACCGCCTCCACTGCCGCCATAGCCATACTGGCTGGAGGCCCACTGGGCTGGGGTGGCATTAGGGTTCTGTCCTTGGCCTGTCACCGCAGCAATGGCACTGAACATCTGTGAAGTCATGTTCTGGGGCAGGGCATTCACGGCCCGTGTCAGATCTGTAAGCACACAGAGAGGGGGAGGGGCATGTTAGAGGTGAAAGTCCCTTTAGTTCCATCCTCCCCACCTCCAGTTCCAGGCTCAAGCTCCTCACCTGCAAGGTTGATGTTGGCTGGGGTAGCATTGATAGAGGCAGGTGTCCGGGTCCTGCTGCTGCTGCTAGGGGTGATGCCTGCAGGAAGTGGCTACTTAGTTACATCCCTCCAGAAACCTATTTTTGGTTTTCCAATTCAGTGGGCTGGAAGGGGCACTGAAGTAGGTGGAGGGAGGAAGGGAAACTGCATAGGCACAGTGGATGGAGAACCTTCCTGATGCTAGGAGGCTGGGGGACTAGTAAGACACCTGCAATGACAGCCTACTCCTCACCACTCCCCTAGGCTGGGACTACTATGAGTCTGGTCTGAGGTGTTCCTCCAGCCATATACCCCTGAAGTCAGAAGAGCAGAACTCGCCTGGTACAGGATCCTGGTAGTGATCCTTAAACCATCTGAAGAGTCCATTCACGGTTGGGAAGATCTGGCCCCGGTACCGGAATCCCTCTGGAGTCACCGTTACATATTCTATCCTGGGATTTTAGAAGGAAACATGCATCAGAAACCACTTGGGACCCACCATGAGAAAGCGACCAGAACAGATGTCCACCATGTGAAGTAGCCATTCTGGGTGCTAGGGGAAAGGAGAGATGACACAGCCAGTCCCTGGGCCTGTGAAGGGAGGTGAACAGCACAGAGTACAGTCAAGGCCAAGGAGTTGGTGGCCCCTTGTGTGCTGCATACAGGCTGCCGGAGGAAGGCTTGCTGGAGGCTATGTCGCCATACTGGGCTGCAGTGTGAACACAGCATACTGCCAGTGAGGTGAGACTGAGGTCCCATAATGCCAGGGTTGGAAAGGGCCTTCCAGGGTAGCAAATTGCAACTCCCCAAAAGCAGGCATCTTTCTGCAGTGGCTGTGGAAGGTGGTTAGTCTGCCCTGTTCAACACTTCTGAGTAGCAGACAGTAGTTAAGAGGAGGGCTCCAGGTTAGTTCCAGATCTAGTTCTAGTTTTAGCTCTGCCGTTCACCACCTATGACACATTGCACCAAATAGCTAAACTTGAATCTCTGCTTCATTTGTCCAATGAGGACCACAGCACTTCAACCTATGGGGTGGGTGTGAGGATAAATGAGAATGCACAGAGCACATTCCACAACGCCTAAAGCTGGGCTGTGCTCAATAAAGTCCAGCTATCAAGGACAAACAGACAGTGCTACACAGTACACAGTTCTCATTTCTATTAGGCTAACACCTGCCCCCTAACTCTAAGTGTTAATTCTGCCACACAAGGAGAATCAGCTGCTTTCCAGAGAAGCTATCATCCTGCACCTGCTCCTGGATAGAGGCCCCAGTTTGTTCAACTGTTCCTCATGAGACACAGGTGCCAGCTCCACACAGCCATGGATGCTGGCCTCTGGAAGCACAATGGTGAGTCAGAACAGGCTTCTCAAGAAACGAGCACAATATTCCAGATATGCCCAAGATGGCACACGGTCCAGAGTCTAGGACTTCCTGTCATCTGGCCACTGAGCTCCTACTAATACAGCCTGAGCTGTGCATCACATGTAGCCAGTACAGGGATAAAAGGAGAAGTGCACATGGCCTTGGCCAAAGGCCAATGGAAGGATGGAAGCAGGGCTTAGGCAGAGAAAGTGAGTGTGATTACCAGTCTGTGTCACAGATACAAAGAAGGCAGGTCTAAGAAAACTGGACTTTGTCCTCTAGGTTCAAGGTGAGTGCTAGAGGTACTCAGATAAAGGAATACCTTAGGAAGGCCAGCCTGTGAGTCACACAGAAGGAGGCAGAGCAGGAGACAGAGCAGAACAGGAGAGTTCTCCTGACCACTGCCTCGGTGCTGGTGGAGTGAGCACATTATATTATAGCAACAGTGAGTCACTATGTGCAAGCCCTGGTGAGGGTAAGGCAGATGGTGGACAGGAAAGACCAGTGTACTGGCTCCCCCAGTCTCTGCAATCAGGTGGAAGTTATCTGGTGACTTCTGTCTCTCTGTGGGAGGGAGAGGAGGTAAAAGGAACTCCTTTCTCACAGTGCTAAAGAAATCACCCTTCTTTATGTGAATCCTTGCCTTTTGCCTCTAAATCATCACCCTCTTTCCCCACTTCCAACCTCCACCTCTGTTCTAAACAGACGAGAGGAGAAAGGCAGTCGAGCAGAGCCAGCAAGGGCACTGCTCCGGGCCTCTCTCTCCCTTCTTGCCTGCTTGTGAATCCCAGTGGCAGCACCTTCTCAGCACTAGTGCTCACCTGGGTTTACCCCGGGGCTGGTATCCCAGTAGGAACTTGCCGGGCAGTTCCTTGCAGGCACAGATGAAATAGGGGATGAAGGTGGGCTTCTCCTTCTTAGTTTTGATGAGCAGCTCCTCTAATTTCTGGGGGTAGAATGAGGGGGAGAGGTTGGGACAGAAGCATGCTTGGTATACAATGTCTGGTGCACACATGATGTACACTTCCTTCACCACCTGAGTGTCCCCTACACTGAAGGGAAAGCGTACATCCTTAAGTGACTGGAAAGTGTCATCCCTCAGAGGGCCCTGGGCTCACCTTGCGGTCCCCACCGCTGCAGTCCTGATAATACTTGTGGTTCAGAAGGTCCCGGGCGAAGGATGCCATGGGCTGGACATATCGAGCAACAATCTCATCCAAATCTTCAAATTCCTGTGGGAAGAAGGTAAAGGCTTCATGTGCCATATCCAGAGCTGAGACTCTTGGCCTTTCATCAGATCCATCCAGAAGAGAAACCACAGGAAGGAATGGGCTTCTCAGTCCTGCTGAAGCCTCACTCCACAGCGAAGTCCCCTCAATGTATCTCTCTGTGTCATGCCCAGATATATTAGCTCACAGGGCATAAAGTCCTTTAAATCCTGGCTTTGATTCTCCCCTAGTGCTTGGGAACAACAGGAAAGTTCACCAGTATTTCTCTTCACTGAAAACAGAAAAGAGAAACTTGATATGTGTGTGCATACACATGTGTATTTTCTCCTCTTCCTCTACTGGCTCGCTCTAGGTAGCCTGTTTTAACATTTGAGGGAGAGGGAAGGAGGGGGCAAAATAATATCTCCTGTTTTGTTGATCTGCACAGCTAAAATACCTATGACCCAAGTTACTAAAGTCAGGTGGGGCCTCTTTCTGGAAGCAGGAATTGGGATGGGAGGCAGGCAGGCACTGGTTCTCACCTCACTGTTGATCCACAGAGTGGCTCCCAGGCTGAAGGCATTTTCCTTGCCCTCCTCCCGCACATCCACATGCTGGTAGATGCCATCACTGACTTTCCAGGTCACTGTCAGGTGGTTCTCACCCTTGCTGCTTGGTCGGATAATCACATCACCCTGGTCCATGGTCTCCATCATCTTTTCTGCTTGCTTGAAATTGATATTATGGAAGGATGGGTGTGCGATCACTCTCTTGATGTATGCTGAAGAGGGCAGAAAAGCAGTACAGACTGGATGATGGGACTAGGAGCTGGCAGCAATAGGACAAACCAGTCCTTAATTTCTTATTTATTGAGTTGGTGTGCTTTGTCATCTGGGCTGGAGTGCCAGTGACACAATCATGGCCCATTGCAGCCCCAAACTCCTGGGCTCAAGCAGTCCTCCTGATTCAGCCTCTAAGATAGCTGGGAATATCTTACAGGTGCGCGTCATACCTGGCCTTTTTTTTTTTTTTTTGAGACTGAGTTTCGCTGTTGTTAACCGGACTGGAGTGCAATGGCACGATCTCGGCTCACTGCAACCTCTGCCTTCTGGGTTCAAGCAATTCTTCTGCCTCAGCCTCCCGAGTAGCTGGGACTACAGGTGCGCACCACAATGCCCAGCTAATTTTTCTATTTTTAGTAGAGACGGGGTTTCACCATGTTGACCAGGATGGTCTCGATCTCTTGACCTCGTGATCCACCCGCCTTGGCCTCCCAAAGTGCTGGGATTACAGGCTTGAGCCATCGAGTCTGGCAGTTTTTTTTTTTTTTTTTTTTGAGATAGAGTCTTGCTCTGTCACCCGGGCTGGAGTGCAGTGGTGAGATCTCAGCTCACTGCAACCTCCGCCTCCCAGGTTCAAATGATTCTCCAGCCTCAGCCTCCCGAGTAGCTGGGAATACAGGCCTGTGCCACCGAGCCCAGCTAATTTTTGTATTTTTAGTAGAGACAGGAGCAAGTGATCCACTCACCTCAGCCTCCCAAAGTGCTGGGATTACAGGCATAAACCACCGTGCCCAGCATTTTTTTTTTTTGAGACACAGCCTTACTCTATCACCCAGATCGTAGTGCAGTGGTGCAATTTCAGCTCACTGTAACTTCCTTGGTTCAAGCAATTCTCCTGCCTCAGTAGCTGGGATTATAGACACCCACCACCATGCCTGGCTAGTTTTTATATTTTTAGTAAAGATGAGGTTTCACCATTTTGGCCAGGCTGGCCTTGAACTCCTGACCTCAAGGGATCCATGTGCCTCAGCCTCCAAAGTGCTGGGATTACATGGGTGAGCCACCATGCCCGGCTCCTGGCTAATCTTTAAATTTTTTTTGTAGAGATGGGGTCTTACTAAGATGACCAGGCTGGTCTTGAACTCCTGGGCTCAAGTGCTCCCCCTTCCTTGGCCTACCAAAGCGCAGGGTCTGTAGGATGAGCCACCCTGTTTGGGCTTAATTTATGACCCAATATGGGACTGTGAGACTCCTTCACCTTCTCTGGCCTGGATATAAAGGACATGTTATCTTGGGTTCCTAGGACACTAAAAGAATGAGACTTTAAGAGCCACAAGCCATTAGCAAAGAAAATGTGACCCAAGAGACTCTGGGTTCCAGCCCTACCTATGACTCTTTCGTGACATCTCCAGGCCTCAGCACCTCAAAGTTGAGTCCCCACTCCCAAGGGGAGACTGACACATGTGCATCCTGTGGCCTGAATCCTTGCACTGGGAGAACTGCCAAGATTCAGGGTGCACAGAGATGGTGGGAGGCACACTCACTGGTTCGCTGCTGCTTCCGCTTCATGTCCTCCTCCTGCTTGTGGTCTGCAGCTTCAGCATCAAAGTCATAGTAGGTGTCCTTGGGCAGCTTCCACTCATTGTTTCTGTCCATGAGGTCTGAGGTGCGGCAGGTCAGGTCTGCACTGAACTTCTCAATGTCAATCTTCATGATGCGGCAGTGAACAGTCATTCCTACCTAGATCCACAGAACATTTGAGCTGGAAGGGACAAAGATGATCTAGCCCGATGCCCTATTTCACACGTGAGAAAACCAAACTCCGGGCAGAAAAGTGTAAGGTGTAAAGTGACTTGCCCAAAACCAGCTAGCTGCTGAATGGCAGACTGGGAATCTGGGGTAGAGTCTGGTCTGTAGACTGCACTGATGCCTCCACTCTGGGCAGGAAAATCAGCTGGAGCCTGTTGGACTTATCCTGTCCCTGGCTCTCTTCTTTCTTCTCTCATGAAGTTGACTAGCTACTGCCCATGGTGCCATCAAAGGTTGACTTCCCCCTACTTTTTTTTTTTGGAGATGTAGTCTTGCTCAGTTGCCCAGACTGGAGTGCAATGGCGTGGTCTCAGCTCACTGCAACCTCTGCCTCCTGGGTTCAAGTGATTCTCTTGCCTCTGTCTCCCAAATAGGTGGGATTACAAGCAGCCGCCACCAGGCCTGGCTAATTTTTCTATTTTTAGTAGAGACAGGGTTTAACCATATTGGCCAGGCTGGTCTCAAACTCCTGACCTGGTGATGCGCCTGCCTTGGCCTCTCAAAGCACTGGGATTATAGGTGTAAGCCACCACACCTGGCTAATTTTTTTTTTGAGATAGTCTGACTTGTTGCTAAGGCTAGATTGCAGTGTCGTGATCTTGGCTCACTGCAACCTCCTCCTCCAGGATTCAAGAGATTCTCCTGTCTTACCTTCCTGAGTAGCTGGGATTATAGGCGCATGCCACCATGCCTGGCTAATTTTTGTATTTTCAGTAGAGATGGGGTTTCACCATGTTGGCCAGGCTAGTCTTGAACTCCTAACCTCAAGTGATCCACCCGCCTTGGCCTCCTCAAGTGCTGGGATTACAAGTGTGAGCCACTGCACCTGGCCTGACTTCACTTTTGAAGGGGAAGCAAAATAATAGCTGTTCTGTATCTTACCCTTGACATGAGCCTTTCTTTCTAAAGTAGTGGCAAAAGTCAGTAACTCTGCATCACTCTCCTGCTTGTGCAAAATCTCCCCAGCTTCATTTACTAGAACTACCTTTCCCCCAGCCTTCCTGTCATAGTTCTCAGGGGTTTACAACACTCAGAACCAGTGAACTTGGCAGAGCTGCTATCAGCGATGTCACTAACTAACTGGGTGATTCTGAAGAAGTTGAATTTCTCTGAAAAAAGACAGTATTTCTATTTCCATCAGGTTGTGATTAGAGACAACATATGTTGGTGTCAGTCCTGGTATCTAGTGGGAGCATAATATATAGCAGGAAAATAATAGAACAGAAAGAGAGCCTAGAGATTTATTCTCCATCCTTTCCTAGACACCATCGCAAGGTTCCTTCTGTGTTATCTGGTTCTGCCTATAGGATTCAGAGGCTCCCTGTGCACAGAAACTGTGCCATACATTCTTTTCCATCCTCTAAAGCACTGCTGCCTGACCTTGGGAGAACAGGCAGCGCCTTTCTGTTTCACAGCATGTAATGCTGGGCCCTGCTTCCTGCCCTCTGGACTAAATTGCAGCTTCCCACACAGGAAGAGGGAACCCTCTCCCAAAGGACCGGCAAACTTGTTGAAATTTCACAAAGGCAGTGAACAAAAGCTGCTACTCATTCAGATGCTTCTCACCCTAGCTTCTTTCAACTAGTTATAAATCTTCTCTGAAATGCTCCCCACCAGCAGCCACTGGGAACAGAGCCTAACTTCTCGTGGGGATAGCCCATAGTTAAAGAAAGCCCGATCTGGGGAGCTGAAAACTGCTCCACAACCTCAGGACAGCCAGTCATCTACCTTTACTCGTTCTTCTGGCCGCTTTACCACTTTATCACTGAGGAATTTGGTGGGGATGAAGCCGGTGACACCATTGTCTAGCCGTGTTTTGACACCGATGGCCTGGCCTGGGCATGAACCGCTGTCAAAGTGGTTCCAGACCTGAAGAGGCATGAGGAGAGTAACTTGATTATCAAGATTCTGGAGATCATACATTCAGAAAAGAGCTCCCAGAGGTGGTGTAATTTATTTTACCATTGATACCTTGCACCATGATCTGAAAACACAATAACTTAGTCATTTGCCAAGACAGAATTTGAACATCTACTAAGTTCCTTGTCTCACAGCTGATAGCTGACGCCTAGCACCACTGGCCATCTGATGAATCTTTTCTTTGAAGTCTTGCTCTGTTGCCCAGGCTGCAGTGCAGTGGCGCGATCTCAGCTCACTGCAACCTTTGCTTCCCAGGTTCAAGCAATTCTCTCACCTCGGTTTCCAGAGTAGCTGGGATTATAGGCACCCACCATCATGCCTAGCTAATTTTTGTATTTTTAGCCCGGATGGGGTTTCACCATGTTGGACAGGCTGGTCGTGAACTCTTGACCAAAGGTGATCTGCCTGCCTCAGCCTCCCAAAGTGTTGGGATTAAAGGCGTGAGCCACCGCTCCCAGCCATCATTTTTTTCTTGAGACAGGATCACTCTGTTGCTCAGGCTGGAGTGCAGTGCTGCAATCCCGGTTCACTGTACCCTCAACCTCAAGTAATCCTCCCATCTTGGCCTCTTGAGTAGCTAGGACTATAAGTGCGTACCCCCATGCCTGGGTAATTCTTTTGTTTTGTAGAGATTGGGTTTTGTCATGTTGCTAAGGCTGGTCTTGAACTCCTGGGCTCAAGCACTCCACCCACCTTGGCCCCTGAAAGCACTGGGATTACTGGTGTGACTGTATCCTCTTTAATGTTTGTCCAACTTAGATCTCTTTAGCTGCAACTGAAGCCCCTCCAGCCTTTTTTTTTTTTTTGAGACAGAGTCTTGCCAGCACACCTGGCTAATCTCTGTATTTTTAGTAGAGATGGGGTTTCGCCACGTTGGCCAGGCTGGTCTCGAACTCCTGACCACAGGTGATCCACCCACCTCACCCTCCCGAAGTACTGGGATTACAGGTATGACCCACCGTACCTGGCCCGGCCCCTCCTGTTTTTAAAAAAGGAGATGGGGTCTTGCTATATTGCTCAGGCTGGCCTCAAATTCCTGGGCTTAAGTAATCCTCCCAAATCAGCCTCCAAGTAGCTGGCACTAGGTGCAAGGACCACCGTGCCTGGCTGCCATTTTGTTTTGACCCAGCGACCATAAGACATTTCTATGTCAGCCCTTTTTTTCCCCTGAGACGAAGTCTCACTCTGTTGCCCAGGCTGGAGTGCAGTGGGGTGATCTCAGCTCACCACAACCTCCACCTCCTGGGTTCTCCTGCCTCAGCCTCCTGAGTAGCTGGGATTACAGGCATGTGCCATCACACCTGGCTGTATTTTTTATTTTTAGTAGAAACGGGGTTTTGCCATGTTGGCCAGGCTGGTCTTGAACCCCTGACCTCAGGTGATCCGCCTGCCTTGGCCCCCCAAACTGCTAGGATATAGGAGTGAGCCACCATACCCAGGTATATGAGCATTCTCCGAGGGCACTTCAGGCCAAACCTGTATGTTTCCTATTGCTCTTCCTTCCTTGTGTACTTGTTTGATCTAGAACACTCTCACTTCTGACTCCCTTCTAGGCACCAAGATTATTCAACCAAGGAAATTCACTGAGCAAGACAACGCTGCAACACACACCTCACTTAATTCAGGGAAATTGTCCTGCTGACAGAAGGGGCACTGCCATAGCCCTGTTTCATCATTTCGGATCGCCTGGTCATAGCTCTCACCCTGGGGACGCCTGTGGGCGATGCCAGTGACATTGCAGATGATGAGCTTTCCTGCAGGAAGGAAAGAGGATGGGGAGCAGGCTCAGAAAATGTGGACAGGACTGTCCACCAGCCTTTCAGTGACAGAATTATCTGACTTCCTTCCCATCCCTGAAGAGGGAGCTCTTCCCCTGATTTTTCTTTTTTATTTTTGAGACAGAGTCTCACTTTGTTGCCCAAGCTGGAAGGCAGTGGTGCAATCCTGGCTCACTATAACTTCTGCCTCTCAGGTTCTCAGGTTCTCGCAATGCTCCTGCCTCAGCCTCCGGAGTAGCTGGGATTACAGGTGTCTGCCACCACACCCAGCTAATTTTTGTATTTTTAGTAGAGATGGGGTTTCACCATATTACCCAGGCTGGTCTTGAACTCCTGACCTCAGGAGATCCACCTGCCTCAGCTTCCCAAAGTGCTGGGATTATAGGCATGAGCCATTGTGTCTAGCCATTCCCCTGATTTGATGATAGCGGAGAATGAAGCCTATTAGAAGACTAATTGCACAATGTGCTATAGAAGAATATTCCACAGCACATTGGAAGCATATTTGACCTTAAATTCAGTTTTGACTTCTAGTCCAAGACTCTCCAGTCTTTTAAAATGCTCTCCTGGTCTTCCCCACATACAATACAAACTGTTTTGGGACTGCTGCTTGGTTTGAATGTATAAAGTAAACACAGCCCCACCCCCAGTAAAAAAAATGGCCCCAGAATTTACCAATGTAGAAGGTCTCTGGTGTTTCTTTGGTTAACATATTGAAGATCTCTTCTGTGTTGGGAGAGCGGTAGGCTGTCCGGAGGTCCTTATACCGACAGCTTAGCTCTGCCCGGATGTCATACAGTGTGATGTGTTTGTCACCATAGCCCTGGGGAAGAAGCCCATCAAGAAGTGCCTTGCAGCTGCTCCCCAATCCGAGCCTTAGGAGATTTCCATGGAAGGGACAGGCCTCCCCAAATGGGATTTAAGTTTCTGTCAGGGCTTCTCTTCTCTTCTTTCCCTTCAACATTTGCTAAAGGAGGTTTTCAAACTTAGCCGTGAAACACTGTTCTGTAATCAGAATGCTTCATGGAACCCCAATGAGTCAACAGATAAATGCAAAGCTATGCTATTAGAAAGGAGGAAAGGGGGCCTAGATGGAAACTCTAGTATTGACGTCCTCCCAACCCCCTCCTGCCCTTTATAATTATGGTGGCAATCTCTGAGACTTCCCTAGCTCCTTAATAAGCAGACTGAAAACGTCTTTGAGGAACCCAGTAGAGCAGGGCAGAGAGATGAAAGGATCAAGTCTGCCTTACCAACAGTATCGGGCTTTCTCTGGACACTCACTGTCCTACCAACCTGGGCACTTAGGATGGGTTTTCCTGCTGGGCCTTCCATGCTGTTACTTACCTGCCTCTCCAGCTCTTCTGCAAAGGCATCAAGGTCCAGGTCTTTGAGTCGCTCTGGGTTTTCCAAGATTTCTTCAAGGGCTCCTGCAGGATTGGCATCCTCGGCTGACTCATCGTATTCCAGGGCATCCACTGCCATCTTCCTAGCCCACTCATAGGTCTCAGGGTGAACGCGGGAACCATCAAGAACTTCAATATATGAGTCGGTGCTGGAGGAAAGGCAGAAAAGGAACAGGATATAGAACAAGAAGCTTCTAGTAGCAACCCAAATGTCCACCAATGGGGAACTGGTTAAATAAATTAGGGCACCTCCATACAATGAAATACTATACAGCCATTAACAAGAATGAGGGAGATCTATGTGTGCTGACATGGAAAGATGGTCACGATATATTGATACGTGAAAAATGCACTGCAAAAACACTATGAACCATATGATCCCATTTTTGTAATAAATGGGTAGTTAGTAAATGCATAGCAAAAATAAAATTTAGAAAAACTGTAGTATACATAAAATTGTTATGGTAGTTATCTCTGGGGGGTGGGATTATGGGGGACTTCCACTTTCTGCATAATTATTCTGTATGTTGAATTTTACATGATGAACTTATATGAGTCTCATAATAGGATAAATCAAGAAAGGGGAAAAAAACCTTTGAAAATTTGCTGACAGCTATTTTCCCCCATAAAGCCTTCCCAGGCTGGTCTTGCCCGTGCACTCACATGGACCTATGTTATTCGTGGAGTGTTACAGCAAAGCTGAGTGGAAAATGAAGTTTTAGAACTTGAAGCCTATTTCCCCACTGATTTCCATTACTGAATGAGGAGCTATGTGCCCGTGGAAAAGATCCTCCAAAGACTGAGTTGACAACTTCTGGAGAGGAAGAGGTCAATAGTGAAGTCCAAAGTCCAAGTGAATAGAACTTTCTCTTAATAACATCATCTCAAAACATACCAAATCTCTCTCCCCCTTCCTTATCTCTTCATACCCCCAAACTCCTTTTTCATTGCCCCTGCTGTTCCCACCCTTACCTGGCCACAACAAACCATAATTTAAAAAAAAGCAAGTTTGTTTTCACTGAAGAAAATCTTGTGTTTTCTGTCCTTAATGTATAAGCTAAGCTGGTTCTTTTTATGTTTCTCTTACACAAAAAATGTTTTACATAATTGAACCGATCTTTTCCATAGGTCAGGGGCTCTTGACTGAATAAAGTTCCTTACCTTTTCTTTAAAACATTGCCTAAGTTAAATGGCTTGTGGCCCTTTAATAGCCCTAATCCCCCGAAACCCAAAAACAAAGCCCACTAGGAATTCCTCCTGCCCCATCCAGGCAGAGGGCATCACCTGTCCCCCAGGGAGGCCGTGTCGATCTTGAGGAAGCCGGCACAATTCATGAAGACTTTGGGACCCATGTGGCACATGGTAACCAGCTGGGTCCGGCTCTCGAGCCGGGTGTTGTTCTGCTTCAGGATCTGGGGGAGAGAGCTGGACTGAGCCAGGGCAGTAAGCATGCCCCACCTCCCCAGACTGTTCTGGTTTCTGTTAAACTCTCGTAACAAAAACTCTGTCTCCACCTAGTATCTAGTTGAGCACTGTGGCATACTGTCGGCCACTAAGAATTAAGAAACAACAACAACAAACCCCAACATTTTGCCTTAAATGGGAAAATAATAAATAAATGATACTATACCTACACCAAAGACCACATACAACTAATGTATGGCTCATAAGTTAGAAGTTGACACTAGTAGGCTAGGCTCGGTGGCTCAGCTCATGCCTGTAATCCCAACACTTTGGGAGGCCGAGGCAAGCAGATCACTTGAAGTCAGGTGTTCGCAACCAGCCTGGTCAACATGGCGAAACCCCATCTCCACTAAAAATACAAAAATTAGCCGGGCATGATAGTGCATGCCTGTAATCTCAGCTACTTGGGAGGCTGAGGCAGGAGAATCACTTGAACCCGGAAGGTGGAGACTGCAGTGAGCCAAGATCGTGCCACTGCATTCCAGCCTGGGTGACAAAGAATAAGACTCAGTCTCAAAAAATGTTATTAGTTGTATGGCTTAAGTAAAGTAGCTAATGATAAAAAATACAACCAAGTCCCCATCACCTATCTTAAGAAATATAGGCCAGGCGCAGTGGCTCACACCTATAATCCCAGCACTCTGGGAGGCCGAGGGGGGTGGATCAGGAGGTCAAGAGATCGAGACCATCCTGGTCAACATGGTGAAACCCCATCTCTACTAAAAATACAAAAATTAGCTGGGCATGGTAGCGTGTACCTGTAGTCCCAGCTAATCGGGAGGCTGAGACAGGAGAATTGCTTGAACCCAGGAGGTGGAGGCTACGGTGAGCCGAGATCGCACTCCAGTCTGGGTAACAACAGCGAAACTCCGTCTCAAAAAAAAAAGAAAAATAATATTACTAATAATTCTGAAGATCCCTGCATGCTCCCCTATCTGATTGAAATCCTTTTACTTTCCACTGGAAAAACCCCACTATCCTGAGGTTTGTGTCCAGCCGTCTCCTGTTTTCTCTATCCATTTCAGATCATGGCTTATGGCTACCTTTTCCATGAGCCACTAGAATACAGCAGAGCAAAGGCTGGGCACGGTGGCTCACACCTGTAATCCCAGCACTTTGGGAAGCTGAGGTGGGCAGATCACAAGGTCAGGAGTTTGAGACCAACCAGTCTGGCTAATATGGCGAAACCCCGTCTCTACTAAAAATACAAAAATCAGCCAGACATGGTGGCACATGGCTGTAGTCTCAGCTACTTGGGAGGCTGAAGTAGAAAATCACTTGAAAGCAGGAGGCAGAGGTTGCAGTGAACTGAGATCATGCCTCTGCATTCCAGCCTGGGTGATAGAGCAAGATTTCATCTTAAAAAAAAAAAAAAAAGAATAAAGCGGTGAAGGGCACAGCTTTGGCCACCTGGGTCTGTAGTCAGACTGACTCTCACTAGCTGAGTGATTCTCCACAAGTCACTTTACTTTTCTGACCTTGGTCTTCCTGATGTTTCAAATTAATGAAAAAGTATATATTCATATTCAATGAAATGGCAAGTTTTAAAATTTCTGATCACTCCAATCCTACCTTCAGGAGGTGGGTCCCTTTCCGAGGTCCCAGGCCACAAACATATTGGATCAAGGCCTGGCTGTAAGGGTGGGCAATGGCACGGTTGACATCGACCCCAACCTCATTGACTCGGTTGATAAATTCACAGTACAAGGCGTTGAGCAGCTCCTCTTTCACCACATGCTCCTGTTGACATTCAGCAGACAGGAGTAAGGTTACTCTGCCTTTCCCTCCACCCGAGCCTGCCTGTCAAATCCTACTCACCTGCAAGGGGTGAAACTTGAGACACAGGATGTCTTCATCGGAGCTGCACACCTGGGCAAATTCAATCAGAGGGTCCTGGATGCGCCGGGCCAGGGAGACAGCCTGTCTCAGCACTGGAGGGTAATCCCGGAACTCTGCCTAGAGTCAAACAAGGGTCAGCAGGGCCTTAAAATCCCCTCAGCTCCAACATCAAGAGGAAATCCAAACCATTCTGGTTTAAAGTGATTTTCTCTGTTTCTCTGGGATTTTTTTCCTGGGATCAGTTTAATCTCTGGGACTCCCAATCTGAACCATAATTGCAAAATGGAGAACTTCTGCATGGATCAGGACACAGGTACAATCCTGTGCCCGTGCTGACGTTTGTTTCCCTATTTCATCTCTTTGGGATTAATAGCACTTGCCTGGGCAGGCCCTAAGGGTGGGGCTTCAGCATTACCTCTGACTTCTTGCTGTTCATATAGAGAATGGCCAACTCGTTGTCAACCAGTTCTACCCCAATAGATGACAGCTGCTGGCCCTGGTCCAGCTCATGTACAATGCGCTTCACATCTTCAATCAACATCTGGGCGTCCCTGGTGGGATGAGTGTTGGTCAATGAATACATTTTCTTTCTTTCTTTTTTTTTTGAGGCGGAGTTTCACTCTTGTGACCCAGGCTGGAGTGCAATGGCGCGATCTCAGCTCACCGCAACCTCTGCCTCCTGGGTTCAGGCAATTCTCCTGCCTCAGCCTCCCCAGTAGCTGGGATTACAGGCATGTGCCACCATGCCCAGCTAATTTTTTGTATTTTTAGTAATGATGGGGTTTCACCATGTTGACCAGGATGGTCTCGATCTCTTGACCTTGTGATCCACCCGCCTCGGTCTCCCACAGTGCTGGGATTACAGGCGTGAGCCACCGCGCCTGGCCAATGAATACATTTTCTTAGGGATTGACAGTCTCATGACTGCCTTGGGGGTGAAGAGGTGGGGGACGAAAGAACTTTTAAGACAAAGAGGTAAAACATCCCCAGGGATACTCTGTGGGGATATCATCAATACCCTACATAGGCACAAGCCCCATCTGTTATGGGCATATGCCAGATTCAATAGTAAGACATGAATTGGGTCATAGCCTTAAACCAGAAATGGTCTAATCCCCACCTACCTGTTCTCTCCTGCAACTGTCACCACATGAGGCTTCTTATTCAGGAGAAATTTCTTTAGTGTTTCAATGTCTTGAGCCTGGATTGAAAGAAAATTCAAGCTGAATGGCTCTGAAAATACGGAGATTTCTGTCTCTCTATGTTGGATAACTTTTTTTTTGGCGGCGGGGGAGGGGGGGATAGAGTTTCACTCTTGTTGCCCAGGCTGGAGTGCAATGGCACCATCTCAGCTCACTGCAACCTCTGCCTCCCGAGTTCAAGCAATTCTCCTCCCTCAGCCTCCCAAGTAGCTGAGATTACAGGCATGTGCCACTAAGCCTAGCTAATTCTGTATTTTTAGTAAAGATGGGGTTTCACCATGTTGATCAGGCTAGTCTTGAACTCCTGACCTCAGGTGATCCACCCACCTTAGCCTCCCAGAGTGCTGGGATTACAGGTGAGAACCGCTGCACCCAGTGGAGATCTTTTTGTTTTTTTTTTGGAGATGGAGTTTCACTCTTCTTACCCAGGCTGGAGTGCAATGGCACGATCTCAGCTCAGCTGAGATATACAGCTCAGCATACAGGCGTGCGCCACCATGCCCAGCTAATTTTTGTATTTTTAGTAGAGATAGGGTTTCACCATGTTGACCAGGATGGTCTTGATCTCTTGACCTCGTGATCCACCTGTCTTGGGCTCCCAAAGTGCTGGAATTATAGGCGTAAGCCACTGCGCCCGGCCGGTCCCAGTGGAGATCTTATGAGGAAACTGATATGGACCAGATGTGGAAGATATGAAACCAGATATGGAAGATATCTGGTTCAAGTTGGTACGTACCAAAGATCCCAAAGGGCTGGGCTTATAGGCATGAGCCACCACTCTGCAGAGATCTTGTAAGAACTGGAAGAACCTTCATATGGAAAATATCTGGTCCAAGTTGGTACCAAGGATCCATTTCCACCCTCTCCTGAAAGTTAACCACCCTGCCTCTGCTTAATAATCCCACTGACTAGAACTATACTCCAGTGATACTAGCTGCCACTGGCCAGGTCTCAAGAATGAAGTTAGGAAACTGTACTTTTATATTGTGAACCAAAATCTAATATTCAGCCTCTAGTTCTGTTTTTTTTTTTTTTTTTTGAGACGAAGTTTCGCTGTTGTTACCCAGACTGGAGTGTAATGGCACGATCTTGGCTCACGACAACCTCCACCTTCTGGGTTCAAGCAATTCTTCTGCCTCAGCCTCCCGAGTAGCTGGGACTATAGGCATGCACCACCATGCCCAGCTAATTTTTGTATTTTTAGTAGAGATGGGGTTTCACCATGTTGACCAGGACGGTCTAGATCTCTTGACCTCATGATCCACCCGCCTCGGCCTCTGAAAGTGCTGGAATTATAGGCGTGAAACACTGCACCCGGCCTAGTTCTAGTTTTGATGAAGCAAAATGAATAACTAGTAGCTGCCTTCTTTTGGGTGGGGGCCCACTGAAAAGGTCAACATGGCAGTGCCTCATGCCTATAATCCCAGCACTTTGGGAGGCTGAAGTGGGTGGATCACAAGGTCAGGAGATCCAGACCACCCTGGCGAACATGGTGAAACCCCGTCTCTACTAAAATACAAAAAACTAGCTGAGTGAGGTGGTGCATGCCTGTAGTCCCAGCTACTCAGGAGGCTGAGGCAGGGGAATCACTTGAACCTGGGAGGCAGAGGTTGCAGTGAGCCAAGATCTCACCACTGCATTCCAGCCTTCCAGAGCAAGACTCTGTCTCGGGGAAAAAAAAAAAAAGGCAACATGGTTAAGTATAATTTTCTTCAGCTAAAGATGTCCGGTTCCTTTTTATTTAATTCCTAGTACCTCACACTCCTGCATGTCCTCCTATAGTTTTTGTAGCTATTTCATTTGTAGTGTCACTTTTGCTAAAAATGTTGAGTAGTGGCCACGTGTGGAGGCTCATGCCTGTAATCCCAGCACTTTGGGAGGCCAAGGTGGGCAGATTACGAGGTAGGAGATCAAGACAATCCTGGCCTACATGGTGAAAACCTGTCCTACTAAAAATACAAAACAATTAGCTGTGTGTGGTGGTGAAGTCCCAGCTACTCAGGAGGCTGAGGCAGAAGAATTGCCAGAACCCAGGAGGCGGAGACTGTAGTGAGCCAAGATCGCGCCACTGCACTATAGCCTGGGTGACAGTGCAAGATTCTGTCTCAAAACAAAAAAAAGTGAGTAGTTAGGACTGATAACTGGAACTATTTGAAATTCTGATCTCCATTTCAATACTTGTTATTATTTTTTTTAAGACGGGGTTTCACCATGATGGCCAGGCTGGTCTTGAACTCCTGACCTCAGGTGATCCACCCACCTTGGCCTCCCAAAGTGCTAGGATTATAGGCATCAGTCACCATGCCGGGCCCATTTCAAAATTTTAATGGCTGAGTGCAGTGGCTCATACCTGTAATCCCAGCACTTTGGGAAACTGAGGCAGATGGATCACTTGAGTCTAGGAATTTGAGACCTGCCTGGGCACATGGTGAAATCTTGTCTCTACAAAAAATACAAAAATTAGCCAGGCATAATGGTGAGTACCTCTGTCCCAGCTACTTGGGAGGCTGAAGCAGGAGGATCACTTGAGCCTGGGAGACAGAGGTTGCAGTGAGCTGAGTTCTTGCCACTGCACTCCAGCCTGGTGACAAAGCCAGACGCTGTTTCAAAAAATAATAATAATAGGCTGAGCATGGTGGCTCATGCCTGTAATCCCAGCACTTTGGGAGGCCGAGCCAGGGGGATCACTTGAGGTCAGGAGTTCAAACCAGCCTGGCCAACATGGTCAAACCCCGCCTCTACTAAAAATACAAAAATTAGCTGGGCATGGTGGCACATGCCTGTAATTCCAGCTGCTCGGGAGCTTAAGGTAGGAGAACCACTTGAACCTGGGAGGCAAAGATTACAGTGAGCTCGGATTGCGCCACTGCACTTCAGCCTGGGCGAGAGAATGAGATTCTGTCTCAAAAATAAATGAATAAAAATAAAAATAAAAATAAATTAAATTAAAAAAAAGTTGTTTGTTAAGAAATTTTTCGTTCAAGAATGCAGCTCTATCCACAAAACTGAAAGATACCATAGATACCATTAGGATAAACAAAATTCAGAAATATACCAACCAAATGAATTGAAAGTCTTCTTTCCTTGGAAGAAAAGACACTGAAAGGCTAAAGAAGGGAAAAGGTTGGCTTCATGCCTCAGTGGCTTTCAGCTGCTGGAACAGCCTGACCCAGATGCTGGTAAGAACAGAGGCAGTTAAGGCAACTCCAGAAGCACACAAGGCCTAGGAACTGGCCTGAAGCCAGAAGCAAATTCTGTACCAGATAACTTGAGTGCCATCTACTGCTCATGAAATTGAGGCATCCCAGGGGACAAGTCAGTGACCAGATCAGAGACAGTCTTGCATAGGATGTTGCTTAGACCATAAACAGTTATCTCCACTGAATCATAAGACATTCTCCAGATATATTTTAGTAACCTCATCCTAGCCACTTGCCTTCTTTTCTCGCTCTTCCTCTCTCCACGCAGTTCGCCGTTTGGTAAAATGGGGCAGTCGAAGGAAGTCTGTCACTTCTCCTTCACCATTGACTAGGGCGCAGAACACTGGGTGATCTCTGCAAGCCAGACAGAAAAACAAGAGTGCAACAATCAGCAATATGAAGTTATGAATGAGAGAAAAATGAAATTAGGAAGACAAGTAAGAGATGGTGCTGGGCAGGCAGAAACAGGCTGTTACCTGGCAGAGGAGAAAGCAATGCCAAGGACTCGAATACCCTTCCCTTGGTTCTCGTCCATAAAGTCGTCATCTTCCTCCACCTGCTGATCTGGTCGGTAGGGTGCCACTCTCAACCAGTTGTAGAGCTTTCGACTACAGGCCTGTGGGAAGAGACACAATAGATATTATATACATGATGACAATATGGTCATCAGGTTCACCAAGTGTGCTAAGGGAACACACACATGCACACATGGGCGAGGGTGTGTACTCTTATGTGCCCATGTTCCTAGCCATTGGCAGGCTTATCACCTGAAGGCATTGCTTGTGGAAACAGCAGGATATAGAGAACAGCGAAATAAACAAAGAATGTTTGGGTGAGTGGCGGTGGGGAAGGAAAGAAGCTCCTGGGGCAGAGATGTCTTAGAGGTGGCCCATGTGGCCTTGTTAGAATTCCCTCTCACATTATGCTTCACCTGCCCCCAGTGTTTCTCCATCAGCTATGGGACTATTAGTAAGGGGTTCCTTCATGCCCAGTTCCAGTTTGGGGAAATCATATGACTAAAAATCATGAGGCTCTGTCCTCACCTTTATAACATATTCCTTGGCTTCAGCCAGCAGCTTGTTCTTGAGTTCCTTGGCCATCTGCACATAGAGGAACTGCTGTAAAGCCCGTTCGATGGCCATGGTGCGTTGCCGGTTCCACTCCTGCACCTGGTGGCTGAACTCATCTCGGTAGTAAAACTGTTTTATCTCTTCAAAATATGTCTGGTCATTGCCATAACTGAGGAGAGACACAAAGCTACGGTGTCAGGAATGGAGAAAAGGTGACACCGAATATCCATGAATGTTCTAAGCAAGCCAGAGACAACAGCTTGCTCAACTCCAAAATTGTGGTTACCCACTCCCGAGGGGCCCTTCCGTCCACCAGACTCCTCACCAGGCTTTCCCAGAGAGCCCCCAGCCCAGGGCTCTGCTTACCCTTCCACTCCCTTCATATCTATGCTGATGTCAATGGTGAGCAGCCCTTCATCTTCAGCCAGGCATATCTTGAGGAACTGGTCATCTCTCAGTTCCTTAACCGGCTTGTTCTTTAAGTACTTGAAGGAATAGGCATAGTGGGCCTCATCTACATCCTGCACACATGAAGAGGGAATCATGAGCCTGTGGATGGGCTGGGCCAGGCCTCTGGAGGAAAGACTGCCTTTTTGCTTTCAGGCAGACAACTCAGTGAAGTGGAAGGCAAGAAACTCAGACCACAGAAAGAGCTGAGGCACACCTTGGATCAAAGCCCTTCACCCAGCTCACCTTTCTACCTTTCTTGGTGGGGGTTATGTTTAGCTTGGCTCTCTCTTGGAAGGTTTGCCTCAGCACCTGCCGGACAAGAGGCTCACGGGCAATCTGCAGGGCTACCATGTAGCGAGCGCCTTCTAGCACAGCCTCTGGAGTAGGGAACTGGCTGTGGGGAAAATGATGCAGCTACAGGACCAGGGCGTTGTGGCCCTTACGCCCCTCCTCCTGCCAGCCACCTGCTGCATGCCTACCTGCAAACATAATCCTTGGCCAGCTCCAAGGGCTCTGCAGGAAACTGCTCTGTCTCGTGCCGCTGGTAACTGTCCCGGAGGTTCTCCCCAAACTGTTCAGGAGTAAGCCCAAACTTTTTGGCCAGGCCATCTAAAGCAAATAGAAGAATGAAGTGTAAGACAGCAGAGGGCCTATACACCTCTTGGCTTTCAGAATCTGGAGTAGCAGTTCTGGGAACAAGCCTTTTTTATTTTCCTGAGAAAGGAAATAACACCTCTTGGGCATGGTGGTACACAATTGTAGACCCAACTATTCAGGGGAGGCTGAGGTGGGAAGATTGCTTGAGCCTGGGAGGTCAAGGCTACAGTGAGCCATTACGGCACCACTGCACTCTAGCCTAGAAACAGAGTGAAACCCGGTCTCAAAAAAAAATGAGAAAGCTCTTGCTGGGTCTACCTCTTGTTTCCTAAATTCTTGGGTGCTCTGTCACCCAGGCTAAAGTGCAGTGGTGTGATCATGGCTCATTGCAGCCTCAACCTCCTGGGCTCGGGTGATCCTCCCATTTCAGCTTTCCCGAGTAGCTGGGACTACAGCCGTGTGCCACCACTCCTGGCTAATTTTTTTCTGTAAAGTCTTGCTATGTTGCCCAGGCTGGCCTCCAACTCCTGGGCTCAAGCAATCCTTCCACCTTGACCTCCCAAAGTGCTAGGATTACATGTGTAAGCCACTGTGCCCGGCTAGGGCACTGGACTTAAAAGAGGCCATGAATAAGCAGGAACAAGTGGTCAAAGAACAATGAAAAAGCTGACTTTAAACACTTGATAGGCTATTATAAAGCAGAAGAAACAGACAGCCTGGACTCTCTCCCTTCAATCATGAGTTTCCTATTACCTCAGGAAATCAGGGAGAGGCTGAATCATCATTGTGGGGTGGATATGGGTGTGGAGGGGAAGTGTTTTTGAGGACCAGGTAATAAGCTGGTTCAGGACTGGATTGGTGATTGACCCGATAGCCTTTCTTTGTCCTGCCCACCAGTCTTTTTTTTCTGGGTAACTCTTGCTCAGGCTAGAATGCCTAAATCCTAAAGATGCTAGCTTTTACCTAGCCCAGCACTCTGGCAGATGGTGTACATGTCTCGGCGAGAGGCCTGCTTGAGCTCGGGGCCCCTCTGCTCCTCATCTTCTGCTTCCTCACCTTCGCCTGGGAAGAAAACATGGAAAGATTTAGGGTTCTAGTTTGCCATCACTCCCAAGGATCCGAGATATGTTGGGGGGAGAAGCCCCAAAGGGCACCCAGCCAAGGGCCTCCTTCAAGATGCCATGGCTGCCAAGTCTCTAGGGTTCTCTTTATTATTTTTTGAGGCAGAGTCTTGATTTGTTGCCCAGGCTGGTGTGCAGTGGCATGATCTCAGCTCACTGCAACCTCTGCCTCCAGGTTCAGGCACACCTCAGCCTCCTAAGCAGCTAAAATTATAGGAGCGTGCCACGTGGCCTGGCTAATTTTGCACTTTTTTTTTTTGAGACGGAGTTTCGCTGTTGTTACCCAGGCTGGAGTGCAATGGCATGATCTCGGCTCACCGCAACCTCCGCCTCCTGGGTTCAAGCAATTCTCCTGCCTCAGCCTCCTAAGTAGCTGGGATTACAGGCACGCACCACCATGCCCAGCTAATTTTTGTACTTTTAGTAGAGACAGGGTTTCACCTTGTTGACCAGGATGGTCTCGATCTCTTGACCTCGTGATCCACCTGCCTCGGCCTCCCAAAGTGCTGGGATTATAGGCGTGAGCCACTGTGCCCAGCTCTAATTTTGCATTTTTAGTGGAGATAGTGTTTCACCATGTTGGCCAGGCTGATCTCACACTCCTGACCTCAGGTGATCTGCCTGCCTTAGCCTCCCAAAGTGCTGGGATTACAGGTGTGAGCCATAATGCACGGCCATGAGTCTCCCAGATTTTCTTTCCCATCACTAACCTTCTTCATCTCCCTCTTCCCTTACACGCTTCAGCTTCTTGCGGCTAGCCTTGGCAGCATTCTGCATCTTGGGGATGTCTCGACCATAATAAAGAAGAAAATGATTGTAGACATCTTTCAGCTCATCCATTGACTGGACATCCTTGAGTCTGAAGAGGATGAGACATAAGGTTTGAGTCATCACTACAGAAGGGGTATACCCCAATTTGGCTACAAGAGGTCCAATTCCCAAAAGGCAAGATCCCAACTAGAATGGGATCCCAACCAGTCTTTTCCAATTATTACTATAGCTATTACTTTTGAGCCCTAGACCATAACTTTTTTTTGTTTTGTGAGATTAAGTCTCGCTCTGTCGCCCAGGCTGGAGTGCAGTGGTGCGATCTTGGCTCATTCCATCTTTTGCCTCCCAGGTTCAAGCAATTCTGCCTCAGCCACCAAGACCATATCTTAATTGCAAACAAGTCATCTGAAAGAAGGCATTTATGTCAAACAGAAATGGTAGCTGGTTGTGGTTAGAAATGGAAGCAAAAAGAGAGAGACAGACAGGGCACGTTGCTCATGCCTGTAATCCCAGTGCTTTGAGAGACCAAAGTTGGAGGATCGATTGACACCAGGAGTTAGAGATTAGCCTGGGCACTGTATCGAGACCTGTCTTAAAACTTTAAAAATTTGCCAGGCGTGGTGGCACATGCCTGTAATTCTAGCTACTCAGGAGGCTGAGGCAGGAGAATTGCTTGAACCCAAAACAGGGAGGTTGTGGTCAGCCGAGATCATGCCACTGTACTTCAGCCTGGGCCACAGAGCAAGACTCGGTCTTAAAAAAAAAAAACCAAAAACCAAAAAACAAACAACCATCTATTCCCCTCCCACAGCCTATTTTCTCTACACTGAATAATGGTACAGACTAGCAAATATAAATATCCAATTATTCTGACAATGTTTCTTTTCTATATGTTGATACGGAAAACTAAGATGAATTTGTCTCTCAGATTAATTTTGATGTGTTGACAAGTCAGATTCCTTTTTCTTGAGATGGAGTTTTGCTCTTGTTGCCCAGGCTGGAATGTAATGGTGTGATTTCGGCTGACTGCAACCTCCGCCTCCTGGGTTCAAGAGATTCTCCAGCCTCAGCCTCCCGAGTAGCTAGGATCACAGGCACACACCACCATACCTGGCTAATGTTTGTATTTTAAGTAGAGACAGGGTTTCACCATGTTGGCCAGGATGGTCTTGAACTCCTGACTTCAGGTGTTCTACTCGCCTCAGCCTCCCAAAGTGCTGGGATGACAGGTGTGAGCCACTGCGCCCGGCCCTTTCTTTTTCTAAGAGACAGGATATTATTTTCACCCAGTGTGGAGTGCAGTATCATAATCATAGCTCATGGTAGCCCTGAATTCCTGGGCTGGTGATCTTCTTGCCTCAGCCTCCCACGTAACTGGGACAAGCCACTGTGGCTGGCTTTGACAAGCTTGATTTCTTTTCTTTTTTATTTTTGAGATGAAGTCTCGCTCTGTTGCCCACGCTGGAGTGCAGTGGGCACAATCCTGGCTCACTGCAACCTCCGCCTCCTGGGTTCAAGCGATTCTCCTGGCTCAGCCTCCTGAGTAGCTGAGATTACTGGCATGCGCCACTGCCCCTGGCTAATTTTTTTTTTATTTTGTAGACAGGGTTTCACCATGCTGGTCAGGCTGGTCTTGAACTCCTGACCTCAAGTAGTCCACCTGCCTTGGCTACCCAAAGTGCTGTGATTACAGGCGTGAGCCATTGCACCCAGCTGACAAACTGGATCTCTAAGGGATGGGCCCTGTGCTGCACATTCTGCAAGGTTTAACAGTGCGCCTTCAGGGCCAGCCTTGGGTCTGAGGGCTTCCCATAATGGAATAAACCCTACATGTGTTACCTCTCCATGTCAGTGGTATCCAAAGCCCGGATGCCATCGGCAAGAGGTTTGTCAGGGTCAGCAGAGATCTGCTCATACTGATAAGCCTGCATCTTCTCAAACAGCCGTGTTAGGTTCTCTTTACGGATCCTCAGCTGGGTCCACTAGGGTGAAGCAGAGCAGGAATGAGGGCTAGTGTTCGGCCCTGGAGACCCAAGGCTCTGTTCCTTAACAGGCTGGCGGGGGGAACTAGACAGCCTGGGAAGTTTGGGTTTGTAGGTACCCTGATAGTAGTGGTGCCTACCCTGGCCCACACCTCTTGGGGGCCATGGATCCACATTACCTTTTCATCCCACTGCCAGACTCTCCACAAGTCATTGATGTGCAACTCAGGCTCCACATACTCCTTTCGGTAGAAGGCAATAAAAGGCACCTAGGATGGCAAAGAGACTGCAGTCACTCAGAGAAGACAGATCTGTTAAGATCCCCTCTGCCAGTAGATAATAATTTCCTGGAAAAACAGCTCCAGGAAATTCAACAGTCGGAATCCTGGCCTCCCTCACAGCTCTTCCAGGGCCTGGTGCTTTCCTTAATAGGAGAAAATAATGCAGACAGGGTAGCATCGTTCTCATGATCACTATGGTCTCTGCTGGTCCTAACACTTCTTGAGTCATGGGTAGGGGACAGGGGAAGGGGACTCCCACCTGGTTTCGGGAACTATCTTTTCCCTCATCTCCTAATTAAATTTCTCACCAATGGGCCACCAGAGCTTGAGGTATTACCTCAAAATGCTGATTTCGCATGAAGCCCAGGGCCTCTTTGATCTTCTGAATTGTGCTGGGCCCTTTCCGACTGAAGCTGCTGGCTGGTTGCCCTCGGTCTAGGTAATCACAGCTTTCCTGCAGTAGGAAAATACAGAAATAGCAAGACAGTGTTACTTGCTTTGTCTTACTATACATAACTGCTTAATAATAAAAAACAACCTTTTAGATGAAATCAAGAAATTTTGGCCAGGTGCTGTGGCTCATGTCTATAATCCCAGCACTTTGGGAGGCCGCGGGTGGATCACGAGGTCAAGAGATCGAGACCATCCTGGTCAACAAGTTGAAATCCCGTCTCTACTAAAAAACAAAAATTAGCTGGGCACAGTGGTGCGCGCCTGTAGTCCCAGCTACTTGGGAGGCCGAGGCAGGAGAATTGCCTGAACCCAGAAGGCGGAGGTTGCGGTGAGCCGAGATCGTGCCATTGCACTCCAGTCTGGGTAACGAGAGCGAAACTCCATCTCAAAAAAGAAATTTTTTCTCATTTACACACACTTAAAATTTTTTAGAGACGGGTCTCACTATGTTTCCCAGGTTGAACTTGAACTCTGGGCTCAAGCGATCCTCCCACCTTCAGCCTCCCAAGTAGCTGGGACTATGTACAGAGTTTTCTGTACCAGGCACACAGATGTATGGAATAGGGCAGGAAGAGCTTCCTATCTTGATGAAGTATCATTTGGTTCATATCAAAACATAAGGATCTTTTTTGGGTACCTGGAGAGAAATGGTTGGTGTGGCAAAAGCATTCCTGTAGATCCAGTCAGCTTCTTCTTCTAGTTCATCATCTTCAGCCCCCTTGACTGGGATGGAGCGGAGCTGCAGTGGATAAGACAACAGGGTGAGATTGACTTTATCTTGTGTCTCACTTAAGAAAAACATATGCCTTTTTGAACAGAAATGTGTGATCATCAGGTGCACATTTCCAGTACCTAGCAGTGTTGTCCTGGCATGAAGCAAGCATTTTACAGCTTTCTAATTTTTTTTTTTTTTTTTTTGAGACAGGCTGTTTCTAGGCTAGAATGCAGTGGTGCAATAATGGCTCACTGAAGCCTTGACCTCCCAGGCTCAAGCAATCTTCCCACCTCAACCTCCTGAGTAGTTGGGTCTACAGGTGTGCACCACCATGCCCAGCTAGTCTTTTATATTTTGTGTAGAGACAAGGTCTCCCTATGTTGCCCAGGCTGGTCTCAAGCTCCTGGGCTCAAGCAATCTGCCCACTTTGTCCTCCCAAAGTGCTGGGATTATAGGTGTGAGCCACTGCACCCAGCCTGCATTTCATAGATTTCTAAAGAAAACAGTATTTCAAGAACCATAAGCAAGATAGAGTCTATCTTCCCTTCTCTAAGAGCTGGATTTCCCAGGCCCCAGGTGAGATGAGGTTCAAAGCATGTGCTGGATACTCAATGCTAGACTTTTACTGGATTATTTCCTGGCTACAAGGTAATTATGGATTGGTAAAAGAGCAGAGGCTGGTGGTTTCTTACCTGGAACCTCTCAGGCAGGTCAGTGGCTCTGATTTCATTGTCCTGATCTGTGAGATGGCTGCTTTCCAGCTCACTGGGCTCATACATTTCAAAGATGCTCCTTCGGCTCACACGCTTCTTGGTGGTCTTCTTGGGGCGTACTCGGATTTCACCCTCAGCCTCATCATCCTCATACTCATACTCTTCCTCCAGTTCTTCATCATACTCATTGTATTTCTCAAATTCATCATAGTCAAAGTCCACACCAAAGATTTCCTGGGCTTCCTGCAGGGCCCTGTGGGTGGCAGCAAGAGGCAGTTGGCTGAGGTTCAGGTGAAGGGAGAGAAATGCAGCCCTTGCATACTCCTTTACTTGTACCAAGGGAACTAAGAGGGTTAGGAGAAAGGTAAACAAAATAACCATATTCACTGTGGACAAAAGACTTCATTGGGGGATATTTCTGGGCAAACTTGTATATGGAAGAATAAAAAGCCCATCTTTGGCACTTTTGAGTGACAGTAATCAAATAGCAACACAGCAGATGGGTCCATATCTTGCTCAGTGGATTCATCTTCTGCTAAGGTATTACAGTATTTCCTTAAAGCAAAAGCTTTCAAACTTCTAAATTGTGATGCAGGCATTTTCTTCCAACAAAATTATATTAAGAAGGTCAATATATATATAAATGAATAAACATGGAACTCTAAGTGGAAGAGGAGTGCTGGAGCCTTGCTCATGTGTGACTCTATTCGAATACCACAGTGGCCCTAGAGTGCAGAGACAGCTTCCAGGGCTTCCAGGAACTGTCTGAAATCACTGCCTCATAGAGGGTATTTGATGAAGGGAAACAAAATGGCGGCAAGCTGGGAATGCCCCATTTTTGGCAAAGGCCTCTGACCTCCTCCTTCCCGATTGGGCCCACTCAATCATTTTATCCCCACCTTGTACCAGACCCCACTCACGCATCTGTGTATCCAGGAAGCTTCTTCCGCCACTTAGGTTTTTTCAGAGGCTGTCCATCATCATCCACAATGAAGTCATCAATATCTGGGTAGGAAAAGGAGGGGTTGGGGCTCAGAGTCAGGGGCTGAACCACGACTAAATCATTTTGGTTCCTACTATTTGAGTGGCCAGTGAGGAACAGAGTAGGGAGGCTCCTGAAAAGGAACTTCTTTGTGTCAAATGCTGGGGGATGTAGCTAAAGAATGGCTTCTATTCTATTCCCACAGGCTAGGAAATCCCAATACCCATCCAAACACTGGCTTCCCTGCCCAATATGACATACCTGACTCCTCATCATCTTCTTCCTCCTCCTCTGGAGGAGCCATGGGGGCCTCCATGGCCTCCTGTCCTTCTTCCCCTTCCCCATCCTGGAAGATTTCCTCCGCAATAGCTTCTTTTTCATGTTCCTCCTTGCCATATTCCTCCTCGTCATCGTCCTCATCATCTGACATTTTTTTGACACGCCGGTACTTTTGCTAGGGGTGGGAAAACCTGCCTAATCAGGATCTGAAAAGGCTGGCATACTGATACCAAATCTCCAGTCTCACTTCCTTCTTCCCACCACAATTACTCTGACCAAGGGAGATGGGAAAGAACATACTGAGTGATGCTCTTGTAGCCTCAAAACCCACCCTTGAAACTTGGACAAGACTTTCTCTAACAGGCACCCAGATCTGGGATGCAGATCTAGGCTCCATAGCGCAATGATGGCGAACACCATTCTCCTCTTAATGTTCTCCAAACTGTCCTGCATGTATCTCCTCACTCAGAGACACACTGAAATTTGAAGGAAAAACTTCACCCTCCAGGGACAAAGACAAAGAATGACACTTACTCCTCTTTTGACTTTGACACCTAAATTCTCCTCAATGAGGTCAAAATCATCATCCTCCAGGCGGTCGTCAAAAGAGGCTGAAGAAACAAAGAGTTGCCCATGGTGAAAAGGTGCCCTTTTCCACTAAAACCTCCACCCCAAGCCTCACCTGAGCCAGCGACAGACTACTCACTGCGTTTTCTCTTCTTGTGGCCAACATCATCTTCTGAATCGCCAGAGTCACTGCCCTCATCCTCCTCTCCTTCATCTTCATCATCATCGTCATTGATAAAGCCTTTCAGGTTGCCTTGCTCATCTTGATCATCTAGGTTCTCCTCTTCCTCCTCCTCATCTGGAAGACATGCATGTTTGAGGCATGGAGACTAAAAAACAGGCTAGAGGTGCAGGGCCACTCGATTAATGTGATTATCCATTTGCTCTGCACCTAATTACCTGGGTGCCATGTTAACTCTTCTGCCTCATGTAAAGACGCGAAACATGGCCAGTGACTTAGAATAGCAGCATCTGGAAAGAATGGTTTTCCCCCTACATTCACCATTTGTCTTTGGCCAGGATGTAGGTTATTTCCCTATATTTGCCACCTGTCTTTGGCTTCTCAAAATTGTTACTACATTATTATAGCCACCAATAACTTTGTTTTAGTCAGTTTGTAAATTCAGCAGCTATACTCCTTCTTTCAGCCACAATTCCTTTGATAAAACTTGTATGTCCCTTTACCCCTTTAAAGTCATTTTGTAGTTCTAATCTGTTGACGGGTCTAAATATTGGGCTTGGACAGAGAAATAGGAAACTTGGTAATAAATATCAATAATGCTAGGTCTAAAAGCAGAAAGTATTACATATGGACTTATCACTGGTTTATTATCTACCCCCTCTCACTAATGTAAACTCCAC
Source organism: Callithrix jacchus (assembly GCF_049354715.1). NCBI lineage: Eukaryota > Metazoa > Chordata > Mammalia > Primates > Cebidae > Callithrix > Callithrix jacchus. Next base: position 104,940,259 of record NC_133506.1, read on the forward strand.
AATAGCTAGATTTTGTTGTTTTATATTTCTAGGCCTAGTGCCTGGCATATAGACAGATGCTCAGTTAGTATCTGCTAAGAATGACTGAAAGTTCTCAAGCTGGTACCTCATGTGTGATAACTTCTGTGCTGAGCCTGAGCCTTTCATCAGCAAGAATCCAACTATCCAAAGCTTAGCAATAGTGGGGAGAAGCTTGAGGCTGGGGCCTCCTCACCATCATCCTCCTCTTCCACAAATTTCTTGGTGACTCGGGGTACCACCTCGCCTTCATCATTGTATTCTTCCTCTGACTCCTCAGCCTCGCTTTCCACAAAATCAGACATTACTGCAGTTTCTCACTCAGACTGAAGATGACTAGGGAAGGAAAAGAGGGTAGAACGAAAAAATGTGACACATGATTGTACAGAGGGCTCTTAAACGTTCCCACAAACAGCCTTTTAGCAACCTGCCACTGCTCTGCCCACTCAACATTCCCACTTGGGGAAAAGAGAGGAAGAAGCATACGGTTCCAGATCTTCCATTATCCATTCCTCCTAGCATTGATTCTTTCTTATGTACTGTTTTTTTTTTTTGAGACTGAGTCTCAGTCTTTCGTCCAGGCTGGAGTGCAGTGGTGCGATCTCCGCTCACTGCAACCTCTGCCTGCCTGGTTCAAGCAATTCTCCTGCCTCAGCCTCCCGAGTAGCTGGGATTATAGGAGGGGGAGGCCTGTTAAAATAATATATATATATATTGGGCTGGGCGCAGTGGCTCACGCCTGTAATCCCAGCACTTTGGGAGGCCGAGGCAGGTGGATCACGAGGTCAAGAGATCGAGACCATCCTGGTCAACATGGTGAAACCCCGTCTCTACTAAAAATACAAAAATTAGCTGGGCATGTTGGTGTGCACCTGTAGTCCCAGCTACTCGGGAGGCTGAGGCAGGAGAATTGCTTAAACCCAGAAGGCGGAGGTTGCGGTGAGCCAAGATCATGCCATTGCACTCCAGCCTGGGTAACAAGAGCAAAACTCCGTCTCAAAATAAATAAATAAATAAATAAATAAATACAACCATGCCTGGCTAATTTTGTATTTTTAGTAGAGATGGAGTTTCACCACGTTGGTCAGGCTGATCTCGAACTCCTGACCTCAGGTGATCCACCTGACTTGGCCTCCCAAAGTGCTGGGATTACAGGCATGAGCCATCTCACCTGTCCTCACCTCCCAAAGTGCTAGGATTATAGGCATGAGCCACCATGCCCAACCTAATTGCCTTGTTTTTAAAAGTACAAATGAGGCTGGTGCTCCATGCTGCACACAGCTTGGGAAGATAGCTGTATTCTCTTTCTTTCCATCCCATTTGAAGACAGGAATGGGCAAATGAGGAAATAAACTAATATAGGAATAATTAAGCAGGGATATAGTGTAGAGTGAGATTATATAATCTGCTCCTAGGAGGGTTAGGAAACAATAAGTGCCAACTTTATAAAAGGACCTGTTATATATTTAGGTATACTATTCTTAGTTATGAAAATCTTTTTTTTTTTTTTGAGACAGTCTTGCTCTGTAGCCCAGGCTGTAGTGCAGTGGTGTGATCTGTTGGCTCACTGCAACCTCCACCTCCCGGGTTCAATCGATTCTTCTGCCTCAGCCTCCCGAGTAACTAGGACTATAAGCGCATGCCACCACACCCGGCTAATTTTTGTATTTTTTAGTAGAGATAGGATTTCTCCATGTCGGCCAGGCTACTAGTCTTGAACTCCCGACCTCAGGTGATCCGCCTGCCTCGGCCTCCCAAAATGCTGGGATTACAGGCATGAGCCACCACACTCGGCAAAATCTCTTTCCTTTTTTTTTTTTTTGAGATGGAGTTTCACTCTTGTTGCCCAGGCTTGAGTGCAATGGCACAATCTTGGCTCATTGCAACCTCTGCCTCCCAGGTTCAAGTGATTCTCCTGCGTTAGCCTCCCGAGCAGCTGGGATTACAGGCACACACCACCACACCCGGCTAACAGCACCACACCCGGCTAATTTTTGTATTTTTTAGTAGAGATAGGATTTCTCCATGTTGGCCAGGCTAGTCTTGAACTCCCGACCTCAGGTGATCCGTCTGCCTCAGCCTCCCAAAATGCTGGGATTACAGGTGTGAGCCACCACACCTGGCCAAAATCTCTTTTATTTTATTTTTTTTGAGACGGAGTTTTGCTGTTGTTACCCAGGCTGGAGTGCAATGGCATGATCTTGGCTCACCGCAACCTTCGCCTTCTGGGTTTAAGCAATTCTCCTGCCTCAGCCTCCCGAGTAGCTGGGACTACAGGTGCACACCAACATGCCCAGCTAATTTTTGTATTTTTAGTAGAGACGGGGTTTCACCATGTTGACCAGGATGGTCTCGATCTCTTGACCTCGTGATCCACCTGCCTCGGCCTCCCAAAGTGCTGTGATTATAGGCGTGAGCCACTGGGTGGCAAAATCTCTTTTCAATAGATTAAATACACAATTACTTCATGAACTTGAGCTGATTTGTGTGAGTATTGTCTGGGAGCATTTGGGTCCAAAAAGGGCCTATTTTTATCATTTATTCCCCTTGCAAGCAAAAAATCTTGACAGGCTTCCATGTCCTACAAAATAAAGGCAACATGTTTAAATGGAAAGACTGCTGGGCTTAAGAGCAGAAATCAAATCCTGGTCTCATATCCCACCAGCTACACATAAACTTTAGCAAATTACTTGACATGCCTGAGTATCACTTTCTTAATCTGGAAAATGGTAAGGGCACTACCTACCTCACAGGAGAGTTGGCAATATTACATGACATAGGGGAAAGAATCTATTGTTTCAAAATGTGTTAACTGAGTTTGAATTTGAATCCTGGACCTAATATTCCTTAGCATTCTGTAACTTTGTACTAACCAATTCCAACTTTATCTTCTACATCCCTGCTTTCAGACTCTTCCACCAAAGCCTGGAAATGACAGTAGGGATCTTCTAAGAATAGTAACATGGAGCTTGATGGGCCTTGAGCAGGACTTAAAAAATTATCACATCAAGATTCCATTGTGGAACCCTCAAGCTGGCTGCTGACACACTCAGTATCATTCTTCACCCTGTCCCGTAAAATGGTCTACTATATATATATCCCATGTCCCTTTCTCCTACTTAAGACTATAAGCTTCTGGAAGATAAAGACCATATTCAATGGAGGGACTAATAAAAGACCTAATTTGTGTAGCACACCTGAAGGGATATAGCTTTTCTGGTACAGAATCACAGAGTGCCTTATAATGCCTCTTGTATTGCCATTTATGTTTTTGACTTCCTAGTTCAAGCAATTCTCCTGCCTCAGCCTCCCAAGTAGCTGGGATTACAGGCACATGCCACCATGCCCAGCTAATTTTTATATTTTTAGTAGAGATGAGGTTTCACCATGTTGGCCAGGATGGTCTCGATCTCCTGACCTCGTGATCTGCCTGCCTAGGCCTCCCAAAGTGCTGGGATTACAGACATAAGCTACCATGCCCAGCCTTATGTTTTTCAGACGGAGGTTTCACCATGTTAGTCTGGTTTCGAACTCCTGAGCTCAAGTGACCCACCTGCCTCGACCTCCCAAAATACTGGGATTAGAGGAGTGAGCCACCACACCCAGTCCATTCTTACTAAAATGGCTTGTTTTAAAAACTACTATTGGCTTGGCTTGGTGGCTCATGCCTGTAATCCCAGTATTCTGGGAGGCTGAGGCGGGAGGATCATGAGGTCAGAAGATTGAGACCATCCTGGCTAACATGGTGAAAACTCCAAAAATTAGCTGGGCATGGTAGTGTGCGCCTGTACTCCCAGCCACTTGGGAGGCTGAGACAGGAGAACTGCTTGAACCCGGGGTGGGGGGGCGGCGAGGGTTGCAGTGAGCCAAGATTGCGCCACTACACTCCAGCCTGGATAATAAAGCAAGACACTTGTCTAAAAAACAAAAACAAAAAACTACTATTCTTCGACTAGGTGCAGTTGCTCACGCCTGTAATCCCAGCATTTTGGGAGGCTAAGGTGGGCAGATCACCTGAGGTCAGGAGTTTGAGACCAGCCTGGCCAACATGGTAAAACCCTGTGTCTATTAAAAGTAAAAAATTAGCTGGCTGTAGTGGCACATGCCTGTAGTTCCAGCTACTCGGGAGGCTGAGGCAGGAGAATTGCTTGAACCTGGGAAGTAGAGGTTGCAGTGAGCCGAGATCACACCATTGCACTCCAGCCTGGCAATAAAGCAAGACTCCATCTCAAAAAAAAAAAAAAAACCACAAAAGGTCCTGAGACCAAAAAGTTTAGGAATGACTATAAAGACTAGGCCTAAAGAGCTGTGGGACAGGAAGCCTAGGGGTTAGGTTGATGCCCCTCATGCCCCCAAGAGCGGTATCCTTAAGGTCATTTAGCTTGAGTATTGCCAAAAGTGAAAGTCTTAAACTGCCAATTAAATCTGAAGCTCTAATTTTAATTCTGACATTGCTCCTCCTCAGCCCTGAACTGAGCCATTAAAAATAGATTTGAGTATGGCAGCCCCCACACGTAGCTTGTTTTAATTAGGCTAGCAGACCCATAAGTTCAATCTTTTAAGGCCTCAACATCTTCAAATTAAATGCCAGCTCCTTCAGACCAGATGCCTCTCAGCCTACTTAACAGAGAAACAGACAGCCTACCTGATTAAAACAACAGCCTTCTTCTGTCTCAGGGGCAGCTGGTGCTCCATGCTGCACACAGCTTGGGAAGATAGCTGTGTTCTCTTTCTTCCCATCACCTAGGTTAGCAATAAAGCACATGCTATGCTATAGCTGGGGAATGCCTCCAATCTAGCTCAATAACAAGACTTCCACTTGTAAGAGGTTTGCCAGAAGCAATTCCGACTTGCTGCAACTTGCAGGAGCTAGATGTGCAGACTGCAGTAGCACTGCGGTCTGAGACTGACAAGCAGGAACTACTCTAGAACAAAGATACTAATGTATGTATTTTTATTATTAATATATGATATCTATAATAGGCCTGATAGAGCTTGGATGTATTCAGCACTTACGCTCTTAAAATTTTCCCTATGCTCACACTGTAAGTTAAATTTGCAACTGAAATAGGTCTAGAAGGGGAGTGGGGAGATAGAGGGAGAAGGTTTCTCTAGGCAGAAGCACAGTTGCAGAACAAGATGTGGCTCAAAGGGAGAAGCTGGTGGTTACCATGACATTCTCTGGAAGAGGAATGGAACTGGGATCAGATTGCCATGGGAGAGGCCCTCTGCAGTCCCTCCCTTTGAACAAGAAGTTGTAGGAGGCAATTAAGAGGAGACCAGAGTGAAAAGAGATCTAGTCTTTTAATTCCTTTCACTTTGCAGCTTCAATTAACATTTGCTAGTTTTTTTTTTTTAAAGAGCCAAGCTTGTGCTGGGACTTAGGTATATAAAAATGAGTAAAATATGTTCCAACCTGGTGGAGTTCACAATCTTGTCTCAAAAAACTTGTTAATGAAGTTACAACAAAGCACAATTAGGATTATGTTAAGTTACACACTTGAACTATAAGAGTAATGGGAAGGTTGGGGAACACTTCAGAAAAGGTGATGCCTAAGATACAGTCTGGAGAAAGGCAACATGAGCAAACACTTAGGTGTGGTGCTCTGGAGAACAGCCCCAGAAATCTAGGGTGAAGTTTAAGCTACAAAACATTCCACACTGTCTTGTATCCTATATTTTATGAGCAAGGGCCTAGTACTATTCCAAAGGTATCCATAAGTGAATATCCAATTTGGAATTACAAAACCTAAAAGTTTAATACAGAAAAAATTAATTCTGTTCATTTAAAAATATTATTTATTCAGGCAGGCACAGTGGTTCACACCTATAATCCCAGCATTTTGGGAGGCTTAGGCAGGCGGATCACGAGGTCAAGATATCGAGACCATCCTGGCCAACATGGTGAAAACCTGTCTCTACTAAAAATACAAAAATTAGCTGGGTGTGGTGGCGAGTGCCTGTGGTCCCCGCTACTCAGAAGGCTGAGGCAGAAGAATCTCTTGAAACCAGGAGGAGAAGGTTGCAGTGAGCCGAGATTGCACCACTGCACTCCAGCCTGGGTGACACATCAAGACTCAAAAAAAAAAAAATTTGTTTTTAAAATTCCTTTTCTTTCCACATTTCTTTGGAGAAACAGGGTAAGGGCAAAAGAAGGGCACAACTTAAATATGTAAGCAGATTCAGAACCCCTGCAACACAGAGAGAGATGAAGTTACTGAACTTCATGGTACACACATTGGGGAACACACAGTTCCTGCTCTAAGCACAGGGGTTGGCAAATCTTCCTTTTCTCTATAGGGCCAGATCTGCCATTGTAGCACAGAAGCATACATAACATATAAATGAATGGGGGTGACCTTATTTGGCTCACAGGCCTTAGTTTGGTGACCCCTGATTTAGAAGTACAGGTCTTTAGGGAATTGATGACAAGGATAGCATGGGATCCTGTAAAAAGACAACCTACCCTGGTTTTGAGGAAGTGACTTTAAACAAAGACCTTAAGAGTAAGGAGGAATTAGTTCAGCAGAGGAGCTGGCTTTTTTGGAGATGGGTGTGGGGAATGATGTTGGAGTTGTGTGCTTCAAGCACAATGCACGCACTGTGGCAGGTACAGAGAAGACCCAGAAGGGGAAGAATGGTTCATAAGAGTTGGAGAAGTTATAAGGATCTAGTGTTAGTGAAGCCATTGCAGAAACACAGAATTGACTTAATTTACTTGCTAATCCAACAAAAACTTATTTATTTTTTGAGATGAGGCCCTACTCTGTTACCCAGGCTAAAGTTCAGTGGTGTGATCACATCTCACTATAGCCTTGACCTCCTGGGCTCAAGCCATAATCTCAACTCAGCCTCCCTAGTAGCTAGGACAAACTTTTTTTTTTTTTGAGACAGAGTCTTGCTTTGTCACCCAGGCTGGAGTGCAGTGGCGTAATCTTGAGTCACTGCACCTCTGATTCCTGGGTTCAAGCAATTCTCCTGCCACAGCCTCCCAAGTAGCTGGGATTACAGGTGCCCACCACCACATCCAGCTAATTTTTTTTTTTTTTGTAGTTTTAGTAGAGACGAGGTTTCACCACATTGGCCAGCCTGGTCTAGAACCCCTGTCCTCAGGTGATCTACCCGCCTCAGCCTCCCAAAGTGCTGGGATTACAGGCATATGCCACCGTGTCCAGCCACTTTTTTTTTTTTTTTTTGAGACAGAGTCTTGCTCTGTCATCAGGCTGGAGTGCAGTGGCACAATCTCGGCTCAATCCAATCTCTGTCTCCCAGGTTTAGGTGATTCTCTTGTCTCAGCCTCCTGAGTAGCTGGGACTACAGGCACATGCCACCATGCTCAGCTAATTTTTGTATTTTTAGTAGAGACAGGGCTTTACCATGTTGGCCAGGATGGTCTTTTTTTTTTTATTTAACTATTTTATTTTTTGATATAGTATAGTAGAGTACAGTGGAGTTTAGTGGCCCAATCTTGGCTCATTGCAGCCTCTGCCTCCAGGGTTCCAGCAATTCTCCTGCCTCAGCCCTCTGAGTACCTGGGATTATAGGTGCATGCCACTGCGCCAGTGTAATTTTTGTATTTTCAGTAGAGACTGGGTTTCACCATGCTGGCCAGGCTGGTCTCAAACACCTGACCTCAGTTGATCCACATGCCTCAGCCTCCCAAAGCGCTGGGATTACAGGTGTGAGCCACCATGCCTGGCACTAATACTTATTTAATGAGTGTCTCCCACATGCCAGGCATATACAAGACCAGATCCATGCTCCTAGGATGCCTGTATGCTGGTGTAGCAGATACACTACCAACAAATAAAACAAACCTTGCTCTAAGAGCTAAGAAGGAAATACACATCCTCATCTCTAAGTAAAGTGAGTTTACTTAGGCTGAGATGTCCATAGGTAGGATGTGACCTGTAGAACCACGGGGAGAGGTTCCAGTAGAGAAAGTGGGCAAGAACATGGTATATGATAGGTGACATCATAATGCTGATGGCACCAGAGCATGGTGAAGGCAGCAGTCTATGAGGGAGAGGCCTGCTCAAGCAGGGCGTGAAGGCCACAGAAAGTCACTGGAGAGTAAGTAGGGAAATGACATGATCTGCCCTGATCCGATCTTGTTTCATGGAAAAATGAACTGGAGGAAGATCTGAGTGAAAACCTAGGAAACCTGAGGATACCGTCATGGTTGCCCAGGCAAAAGATGGTGGTGGCTTGGAATAGGGTAGTAGCAGTGAAGACAGAGAAGAGAAGACAGATTATAAATACATTCTGGAAGTGGAAGGGACAGAACTTATTGAAAGACTGGGGAAGAGGAGTAGTAAAGGAAAAGAACAAAGATGATTCTCAGAGGTCCATCTTTGGTAACCCTATGGATAGGAGTACCACTCAGTGAAATGAGAAGGGTAACACTTAGAATGATGAGAAAACCAAAACTTTCTTTTGGTTATGTTAGCTTTGGGGTACCTAAGAAATATCCAAAGGGAGATAATTAAACAGGCATTTTTAGTGTGTGATTCTGGAACATAGAGGAGAGGGCTGGACTAGAGATTTAAACTTTAGAGTTGCCAACTTTCAGGTGGTAATTAAAGCCATAGGACTGGGCCACCTAAAGGAAAAACATGCAGAGGGCTCAGGATTAAATCCTGTGAGAATTCCAACACACACATATATATATATACATATATATATATACACACATATATATATATACATATATATATATACACACATATATATATATACATATATATATATACACACATATATATACATATATATATATACACACATATATATACACGTAAATATATATAAATATATAAATACACACACACACACACACACACACACACACACACGTTTGAGATAGAGTCTTGCTCTGTTGCCTATGCTGGAGTGCAGTGGCATAATCTCTGCTTACTGCAACCTCTGCCTCCTGGATTCAAGTGATTCTCCTGTCTCAGCCTCCCAAGTAGCTGGGATTATAGGCGTGCCATCATGCCCCACTAGTTTTTGTATTTTTAGTAGAGATGGGGTTTTACCATCTTGGCCAGGCTGGTCTTGAACTCCTGACCTCAAGTGATCCACCCACTTCAACCTCCCAAAGTGTTGGGATTACAGGCGTGAGCCACTGCCCCCAGACCCAATATTTAGACATGAGAGAGAGAGCAAAAATGGCTAGCAAATGAGACTCAGAAGGAACAGCCAGATAAATGGAGAAAAATCAAGAGTGCAATGTCAATGAAGCCAAGATGGGAGTTTGGAGACAGGAGTAACTATTTGAACATTGCAGAGACAAAGGAAGATGAGAACAAAGTATCCATTGGATTTGGCAACAAAGAAGTCACTGGTGACCTTGATCAGGGCAACTTCAGTGGAGTGGGCAAAGTTGCTGTGGTGGCACTTGCCTACTAAAAGCTGTCTCAGGAGGACTGCTTGAGCTCAGGAGTTCCCGTTGGCAGTGAGCTATGATAGAGCCACTGAGCTCCAATGTGGGCAACAGAGCAAGACCCTGTCTCTTAAAAAAAAAAAAAAAAAAAAAAAGAGTCGGCAGAAGAGAAGCCAGATTGGTATAAAATGAAGAGTAAATAAAAAGTGAGAAAGCTGAGTTGGTAAAGGTAGTTATCTATGAATGGAAATTTAAAAAATTACCACATTAGTTGGAGAGGAATGTGAGGGATACCAGAACATAATCTGTATGCTGATAGGAACAGTTTTATGGAAAGAAAGGATTTGGTGACTCTCTGTATTGGGAAATAGTGGAGAGAAAGGAAGCCAAGGATTATAGGTAAGATTGATAGTAGCGCCATTTATTAAGATCAAGACTATAGAAGCAAGGGCAAAAGTATTTGCCTACAAAGATCATATGTTTCCACCACACTAGAGAGGCTTTCAGAAGGAGAACTGTAAAAATTGACTAAGCCTCTCCAGACTGCACCACTTTCTGATGTAATTAATCTCTTGATGAAGTTAAGACCTCTTAGAGTCTCAGGCCATGCAATGCAATCTAGCAGCCACACAAACCAAGTGAATAATAATGGACTTGTACTGGTGAAAGGGACACTACTCATGGAAAAGGGCCCTAAATTCACAGCTGATGGAAGAGCAGTCATGCTTTTGTAATCAAAACACCGAAGACTTACAAACCGGTAACTTTCAGACAAACAGTGGAACCAGACATTTTCCCGAAGAAATTAATCAAATTCAATATCGTTTACACTCTCTAATGCTTATTAATGATGTAGCTTCATACACCCTTGCTACTTCTGATATTACAGTGAATTTCCGTGGAAGTATTTTTAGAGAGCTTAGGTCTCTGAAATAAGCATCAGTTCGCGTAACAACCCAGGGAAATGAATTTCTCCAGCTGGTTCAAAGGAGTGCCTGAGGAGAAAGGCAGAAACTAGACAATACAATTTTGATCTAATAAATCATTCTAATGTTCATGATAGGCGTCTGGCAAACGTTTGAGAAAATGAATGTACGGAGAATGAATGGGCTTCAGGTACTTCTACAAGACCTTCGCCCTTTAGAAAGGAATGAAGGATGCAACCGTCTACAAAAAGTTCCATTTGTATTTTTCAGCAATATGTAATGAGCTGGAATTTGGCATCGCCCTCTAGCCTGCTGGCCGAACTGCTGAAAGCTCCATAGTATTCATATCCCCAGAACAAACAATTCGATCACCTGATCCCTGCTCAGAAGCCCCAGGTCCCTTCCATCCCCAGTGCTTTCCTGTGGCCCAGTTTTATAAAAAGCTGCGGAGGGAAGGACGGGATGCCAGGAAGCCTGTTGATTCAACATGCCACCCAATTGACGGGTTCCAGGTGTTACCGGGCTGGGAAAAGCTTTGAGACTCTGAGCAACCGCTTTCCTCCCCTTCCCCCCACAGAGCAAGGAAGGCCAGGCCCCCCCTTCCTTCTTCCCGCATTCGGCTCCCCATAGCCTCTTCCTTTACGCGACCAGGCCCTAGAAGCCTGGTTCCCCACCTGACCAATGCGAGAAACACGCTCTCTAGTCGGAACTTTACCTGCCTGAAGCCGGCCGCTCCTCCGGTGCGCTAAGCCCCCACCGAGGAAAATGGAGTCGTCGAACCAAGACTGGGAAAGGATAGTACGGAGCCACCGCACTGCCCCTCCGCCGCCACCGCCGCCGCTGCTGCGTCAACGTGCTACGTCATTTCCGGCTCCCTGTCACTGGGAGTGGGCGGCCCATTTCTTACTCTCTCTGCAGCTCTTGGGGGTTTCGTCCTGAGGGTGCGAAAGCTAGCCGAAGCGGCTCAGGACGACAGCTGCCACAGGGACCCCGGAACAGAGCGAGAGTTTCTTAAGGAACCAGGCCCAGCCGGTTTTTCCGGCCGCTCTAGCAAAATAAACCATAAAGATCAGACTCGGGCTTCTTCACTTCCTTCTCTCCGTGGTTTCGCCTTCAGCTTCCGGTTCCGGGGAGGGGCCGAGTTTTCTTCGAAGATCTGGAGCTCCGCGATACAGCTACGATGGCTGTGGTACCGCTACTGTTGTTGGGGGGTTTGTGGAACGCTGTGGGAGCGTCCAATCTGGCTGTCGTTACTTGCGGCTCCGTGGTGAAGCTAGTCAATACGCGCCACAACGTCCGACTGCACTCACACGATGTGCGCTATGGGTCAGGTAATGCTGGGGACCGGTCTTGGGTGGGCTGGGGAGGCCTGGGAAGCTCTGGAGGGGCGGGACCCCCTGAGGGTGTGGTCTGGGAAGGTTAGCAGTTCCCTGGGAAGGTTCCTCAGGTCTAGAGAGTCGGAGAACTGAGTTGTTCTAAAGCGTCTTAATCGCAACAACACTTAATATTTGCTAAGCTACCGGCCAGGCACGTTACTTGTGTTCTTTTTCCGATTATTAACTTTCCTGTAAGGTGATAACGATTGATATCCTCATTTCGCAGTTGAGGAAACAGTCGCAAAGAAATTAAATCGCTTATTCAAAGCCTTGCATCTCGCAAATGACAAAGTCGGGGTTCTATCCAAATCTATCTAGGTTCAAAGCCTGCTTTAGAGACAAACAAGAAAATTACAGTAAGTGCTATCTGAAATTTTAAAGTTACGGAAAGTACTGTATCTGAAACTTTAAACTCCAAGAGCTCACTCTTTGACTACAACCCTTTGTCTTCCAGCTCTTTTGCTTCTTTCACTTGCTCCTCAATTTGTATCTTTTGTTCCCCTTATACCCAAACCTTAACCTCCTTCTTGTAATGAACTTGGAGCAGTGACAAGAATTGCAGAGAAAATGCCTTTTTTTTTTTTGACAAGGAGTCTCAAAAAAAGAGACTCTGTCACCCAGGCTGGAGTGCAGTGGCCTGATCTCAGCTCACTGCATCCTCTGCCTCCCGGGTTCAGGTGATTCTCCTGCCTCAGCCTCTCGAGTAGCTGGGACTACAGGTACGTGCCAACACACCTGGCTAATTTTTGTGTTTTTAGTAGAGACAAGGTTTCGCCATGTTGGCGAGGCTGGTCTCGAACTCCTGACCTCAGGTGATCCACCCACCTTGGCCACCAAAAGTGTTGGGTTTACCAGCATGAGTCACTGCGCCCAGTGAAAACCAGTTTTTTTTAACATTTGAAATTAAAATGTTTAGGAATAAATTTTATGTGGATTCATTCATTAAGCATAGGTCTTAATGAGTTCCTACTACATGGCTAAAATTGTACGACATACAGGAGACTCAGTAGTGATAAACATTCAAGCAAATTACAAGACAATGAAAACAGACCAAAAAAAGAAAATCTTATCTGTCTGAAAAAGAAGATAAACTAAAAAAAAAACAAAATAAAGAATGAAGGTCAGCTAGTGAGATGTGAGAGGCATCTAAGATAACTAGTAGATTTCTGTCTTGGATGACTGATGATGCTGTTTGCTGAGGGAGGAGAGTTCTCTCAGGCGTGCTAGTCTGGTTCATGATTCCCAAAACTTATCTGATCCGTTAAGACTAGGCAAGGACCTGAGTTGTCATCACTGGGATGTCTTAATAATCCTAGCACTCATTCAGTGAAGACTACCATGTTGTTAGGCTTGTTTTTAAATTTGTTTTGGTTTCCTACTTTGGATCTACTGAATTAGAGTGGTGGTGGAGAGAGGCTTGGCAGTAGGGATCTGTAGGTTTAAAAAGCTCTTAAGATTTTTTTTTTTTTTTTTTTTGAGATGGAGTCTCACTCTCTCACCAGGCTGGAGTACAGTGGTGTGATCTTGGCTCACTGCAACCTCCCTATCCCAGGTTCAAATGATTCTCCTGCCTCAGCCTCCCAAGTAGCTGGGATTACTGGCATGTGCCACCACACCCAGCTAATTTTTTTTGTTTTTTTTGTATTTTTAGTAGAGACAGGGTTTTACCATGTTGACCAGGATGGTCTCGATCTCCTGACCTTGTGATCCGCCTGCCTTGACCTCCCAAAGTGCTGGGATTACAGGTACCAGCTGCTGCGCCCGGCCAGGTGGTTCTGATGGGCAGCCAGATTTGAGAACCAGGTTCAGTCTGGAGCTCAAAAAAGGGATCTGTGCTGAGCCTGAGATACAACATTAAATACAACATCTTGTACAGACTGTGGTTGAAGATGTCAGGGTACTACATGAAATCGCCCAGGATGAACTGTGGTTCTCAATCTGGCATCAATTTGAATAACTTGAGAAACTTGTTAAAAATACAGATGCTGGCTGGGTGTGGTGGCTCATGCCTGTAATCTCAGCACTTTAGGGAGCCAAGGTGGGCAGATTGCCTGCGCTCAGGAGTTGGAGACCAGCCTGGGTAACACGCTGAAACCATGTCTCTACTAAAATACAAAAAATTAGCTGGGCGTGGCAGCGGGCGCCTGTAGTCCCAGCTACTCAGGAGGCTGAGGCAGGAGAATTGCAAGAACCTGGGAGGCGGAGGTTGCAGTGAGCTGAGATCACTGCACTCCAGCCTGGGTGACAGAGCAAGACTCTCAAAAAAATAAAAAACAAATGCTTTTGTCCTGATCCCCAACAATTGTTTAAGAGGTAGAAACAGATGAAAGCCAGGCACAGAACTTTCAGTATTCCAAGGTATAAGGATTTGGAGGAGGAAGTAAAGGGTTGAATAGAAAGCAGAAACTGTAAGACACAAAATGTAGACCATGGTTTAGTGAAGTGTGGCTGTGAGGACCCAGAGAGCTGTAAGGCAGTAACCAGAAGTAGGAAGAGAGAGTTGGTTTGCCTTTTCTTTTCTGAAAGAAGATATGAAGTCATGAGCTGAGTGGAAGAAGACAGTAGAAAGGAGCTGATAATTGGCTACATTTACCCATATAACTGGCATAAAGCATAATGGTATACATGGTAAAAGGGAAATATCAAAAGGCTGTGGTCAGGCAAGGCCATGGAGCTGAAGGCAAATCTAGAAGGAATAGGTAAAACTGTTGAAAAGTATCTGGGAAATACCGATACTTCAAAGACCTGGGTAGTGAATGAAGCCTTGGAAAGAGTATCCCCGGAGTTTATGAGAGTAGCTTGTTTGGGGAAACCTGACAAATTAAAGCTGTTGGAAAAAAGATGACTTTAGTGGGATACGATGCAGAATGGTTAAGACTGTTAGTTCTGGAGTTGGACTGCCTATGTTCATTCAACCCCAGCCTTGTTTCTTTTTCTTTTTTTTTTTTTTTGAGATGGAGTCTTGCTCTGTTGTCAGTAGAACACAGTGGCACGATCTTGGCTCACTACAGACTCTACCTCCTGGGTTCAAGCCATTCTCCTGCCTCAGCCTCTTGAGTAGCTGGGACTACACTGTGCCATGACACCCATCTAACTTTTGTATTTTTAGTAGAGATGGGGTTTTACCATGTTGGCCAGGATGGTCTGGATCTCTTGACCTCATGATCTGCCCACCTTGGCCTCCCAAAATGCTGGGATTACAGGTGTGAGCCACTGCAACCAGCTGCCTTATTTCTTAGAGTTGTGTGACCTTGGGTATGCTGGAGAAAATGATACCTATCTCAGCAAATAGATGTAGATTTTAAATAAGAATATTCAAGCAAAGGACTTAGGTCAGTGCCAGATACCCAGTAAGTGTAAGTGCTCACACACTGTGGTGCTGAGCAGTTTTAGTAATACACGTTAGCTATCAGTGATTGTTTATATATCTCTCACCCCCTTTTTTTAAAGCCTGTAGCTACATTTTTTTTCTTTAAATTTAAGAGAGTCTCACTCTGTTACCCAGGCCAAAGTGTAGTGACAAAATCGCGACTCATTGCAGTCTTGACCTCCTGGGCTCAAGCAATCCTCACAACTTAGCCTCCTGTGTAGCTGGGACTACAAGTGTACCCCACCACACCTAATTTTTTGTATCTTTTGTAATGATGGGGTTTTGTCTTGTTACCTAGGCTTGGTCTTGAATTCTTGGGCTCAAGCGATCCGCCCATCTCAGCCCCACAAAGTGCTGGGATTATGACGGTGGCCATTGTGCCCAGCCTTTTTTTTTTTTTTTTTTTAAGTAAAGACAAGATTTCACCATGTTGGTCAGGCTGGTCTTGAACTCCCAACCTCAGGCGATCCCCCCACCTTGGTCTCCAAAATGCTTGGATTACAGGCGTGAGCCACTACGCCCAGCAATATTAATTTTTTTAGGCCTGGTATAATGGCTCACACCTGTCATCCTAGCACTTTGAGGTGGGCAGATTGGTTGAGCCCAGGAGTTCGAGACAAGCCTGGGCAACATGGCAAAACTCCATCTCTACAAAAAAATGCAAAAATTAGCTGGGTGTGTTGGCAGGCATCTAAAATCCCAGCTACTTGGGAGGCTAGGGCAGGAGGATCACCTGAGCCTGGGAGGTCAAGGCTCTAGTGAGCTGTGATTGTGCCACTGCACTCCAACCTAGGTGACAGAGGGACACCGTCTCAAAAAATTTATGTATAAAATAAAATAAAATAAAATAAAATTATGTATATAGGCTGGGCACAGTGGCTCCCGCCTGTAATCGCAGCACTTTGGGAGGCCAAGGCAGGTGGCTCATGAGGTCAGGAGTTCAATACCAGCCTGGCCAAGATAGTGAAACCCTGTCTCTACTAAAAATACAAAAAAAATTTAGCTGGGTGAGAATCTGTCTCAACACACACTCTCTCTCTCTCTCTCTCTCTCTCTCTCTCTCTCTCTCTCTCTGGATCTTGCTGTGTTGCTGAGGCTGGTCTCCAACTCCTGGACTCAAGGGATCCTCCTACCTTACCCTCCCCAAGCGCTTAGATTATTGGCATGAGCCACTGTGCCAGACCTATAAGAATACTTTTATAATAATTGACCACTCATGGGAGTTGGGAGCTGTAATGGCTGCTTGGATTAAAGTTGGCAATGTAAAATAGTCTCATTTTAATTGTGAATAAAAATTTTATTGTAATAGTTAATGAACATGAATAATATTACAAACGTGAAAATTATATGATTGGACATATTAGGGGTTATGCAGGCTAGTGTGTACAGGTTAGCACTGCCTGTGCCTCAAAACACTCACATACCATTTGTGCCTTTGATATCCTTTGATGCAAATTGTTAGAATTTTCTTTTTTCTTTTTTTTTTGGAGATGGAGTCTTTGTTGCCAAACTGGAGTGCAGTGGCATGATCGTGGCTCACTGCAACCTCTGCCTCCTGGGTTCAAGCAGTACTCCTGCCTCAGCCTCCTGAGTAGCTGGGACTACAGGCGTGTGCCACCACACCCAGCTAATTTTTGTATTTTTAGTAGAGATGAGATTTCACCATGTTGGCCAGGATGGTCTCGATTTCTTGACCTTGTGATTGCCCAGCTTGGCCTCCCAAAGTGCTGGGATTACAGGCATAAGCCACCGCGCCAGGCCAGAATTTTCTGATATGACATACTCTTAAGTAAGTATACTTTATCATATAATAACTAGTATTATGTGGACACATTTCATTTTCAAATAAATATTTTAATGTTGTAGAAGAAAAGATATTGGCAAGCATAGCATTTACTCCTCACCCCTTCTTACCTGTTTTATGACACAGAGTGCAATATTGGCCATAGACAAGAAAGGTGAGGTTGAGCTCACTTGCCTTTTTTTTTTGAGGAATGGGTGCCAAATTTTTTATTTGTTAATTTCTTACATTTGAAGTACACATCTTTGGCCTGAAATTCTTTGCCGCAGTCCTTCACACAACTGCAACCAGCCACTTTACAGAATTTCCTTATGTGTCATTTTTACAGAGCTTAGCCATTTCTCTGGTTTCTTACGGTCATCAATCTTGTTTTTTTTTTTCTTACTTGTATGCAAAGTCACATGAAAGCATCATCAATCTTAATTGGGTTGATTTGGCGTTCAGCACCAAGGGCCACCACTAGCTTGACATACACAGGCTCTTCACAGTTGGATGCAAACAAAGATGGGCTTGGCTCTTGTCTAAGGCTTTGGCAGCTTTGCAGATTCCACCTAGTAGGCCATCATGGATGATGGTGGTCTTCAGTGCCTCTTGTAAAGCAGTATTAATATCCATTACACCTCCAGCAGCAGTATCTTCCTTGGCCATGGTGGTGGGTTATTGGTGAAGCTGAGTCTTGAGCACACTCGAGCTTCTGTTTCTGAACATGTTGTCCATGGCAGAGAAAGAGAGTTGGCTTTCTTTTCTTAACTGCAGGTAGTGGGCAGCAGTCAGTGACAGGTGTAACCTCTGTGGATGACAGCAACAGTTACTGGAGGATACGGGGGAAGACCGCCACAGTGTGTGAGAGGGGAACCCCCATCAAGTGTGGCCAACCCATCCGGCTGACACATGTCAACACTGGCCGAAACCTCCATAGTCACCACTTTACTTCACCTCTTTCTGGAAACCAGGTGAGGTGGCTTTTAATGGATCGATGGATCATTGCTGCCCTGAATTACTCAGTGGGTGGTGGTTTGATTTCTTAACTGTTTCTTTTCCAGGTGTAGATATTCTCTTTTGTGCAGACCTAGGGAAATGGCTCTGCTATTTTGTTTTTTTTGTCACCCAGGCTGCAGTGTAGTGGCATGATCTCTGCTCAGTGCAACCTCCACCTCCTGGGTTCAAGTAATTCTCCTGTCTTGGCCTCCTAAGGAGCTGGGACTACAGGCATGCGCCACCACGCCTGGCTAAGTTTTGTATTTTCAGTAGAAATAGGGTTTCGCCATAATGGCCAGGCTGGTCTCAAACTCATGACCTCAGGTGTTCCACCCGCCTCAGCCTTCTAAAAGTGTTGGGATTACAAGCTTGAGCCACCGTGTCTGGTGGCTCTGTTTTATAAATGTGAAGAAAATTGTTCCAGTCCAAGTGGAGACAACAACTAAACTAAATCGAGAAATGGGAAGGACAGACAGCATATCTTAAGTTCTGATATCCTGCAATAAAGAAACCCAATGTTTTCCAACTTGCAGTTAGTTTTTTTTTTTTTGAGACAGAGTTTCACTCTTGTTACCCAGGCTGGAGTGCAATGGCGCGATCTCGGCTCACCGCAACCTCCGCCTCCTGGGTTCAGGCAATTCTCCTGCCTCAGCCTCCTGAGTAGCTGGGATTACAGACACCCGTCACCGTGCCCAGCTAATTTTTTTGTATTTTTAGTAGAGACGCGGTTTCACCATGTTGACCAGGATGGTCTTGATCGCTTGACCTCGTGATCCACCCGCCTCGGCCTCCCAAAGTGCTGGGATTACAGGTGTGAGCCACTGCGTTTGGCCCCAGTTTTTTTTTTTTTAATTTTTTTAATGATGCTAGCTAGTTACATTAGGAAAATGGATTTGTTATTGTGTCATTATTCTTTTTTTTAAACACAGAGTCTTGGTCTGTCACCCAGGCTGCAGTGCAGTGGTGTGATCTTGCTTGCTGCAGCCTTGGCTTCCTGGGCTTAAGCACTTCTCCTACCTCAGCCCCCACTACAGGCTTATGCCACCATGCCCGGCTAATTTTTGTATTTTTTTGGTAGATGCAGGATTTTGCCTTGTTGCCCAGGCTGGTTTCAAACTCCTGAGCTCAAGCTATCTGTCCACCATAGCCTCCCAAAGTACTGGGATTACAGGCCTAAGCCACTGCGCCCCGCCTTGTGCCACTGTTTTAAGCTTTGAGTTGTCAGGGGATGGTGACCCCTTAATGACTCCTTCCCTGTCCCCACTGCCTGTATACAGTTTTCCCTATTAACATCTTATCTTAGAAGGGTAAATTTGCTACACTTATTGAGGCAATACTGAGACAGTTTTATTAACTAAAGTTCATAGCTTTTTTCTGATTCCCTTAGTGAATTTTTTTTTATTTTTTGAGACAGAATCTCTGTCCCAGGCTGGAGTGCAGTGGCACAATCTCCATTTGCTTTAACCTCTGTCTCCCAGGTTCAAGCTATTCTGCCTCAGCCTCCCGAGTAGCTGGGATTACAGGCATCTGCCACCACGCGTGGCTAGTTGTGTGTGTGTGTGTGTGTGTGTGTGTGTGTGTATTTGAGTCAGAGTTACGCACTGTAGCCAGGGCTGGAGTGCAATGGTGCAATCTCGGCTCACTGCAACCTCTGCCTTCCAGGTTCAAGCGATTCTCCTGCCTCAGCCTCTGAGTAGCTGGGATTACAGGCATCTGCCACCATGCCCGGCAATTTTTTGTATTTTTTAAGTATAGACAGGGTTTCACTGTGTTTGCCAGGCTCATCTCTAACTCCTGACCTCGTAATCCACCCGCCTCGGCCTCCCAAAGTGCTGGGATTACAGGCGTGAGTCACCACGCCTGGCCAATTTTTGTATTTTTAGTAGAGACGAAGTTTCATAATATTGGCCATGCTGGTCTCGAACTCCTGACCTCGTGATCCATCCACCTTGGCCTCCCAAAGTGCTGGGATTACAGGTGTGAGGCTACTGTGCCCAGCCCCTTAGTTTTTACCTAATGTTCCTTTTCTATTCCAAGATACATTACATATACTTGTCATATCTTATTAGGCTGTTCTTGGGTGTGACAGTTTTTCAGAATTCCCTAGTTTTTGATGACCTTGACAGCTTTGAGGGGTAATCAGATGTATTGTAGAATGCCCCTCAGTTGGAATTTGTCTGTTTTTCTTATGATTAGACTAGTCTTATAAAGGATTTAGGAGGAAGATCACAGAGGTAAAGTGCCATTTTTATCCCATCATAGCAGGGGTATATACTGTCTTTATGATTTTTTTTTTTACAGTCCAGAGGTCTTTTATTTTTTTTAACACCTATTATGCCATGAATTCATAGGGAATAGGTTCCAGCAGCTCAGGCTCCTTCCTATTGGTTCTCACACAGTGTGCTTCTCTGGGTGGAGCAGGCTGTCACTTCAGTTGGACCCAGGTACGTTTCTCTTTGGCTTCTTTCTTTTTCTGATCATTTTCCTTCACACGTTTTAGGAAGCTATCTTGGCTCTTAGAGTGCTTGATGTGCTCAATACGCACATTAATTCTCTTGGCAAGAATCTTGCCCTTAACTTGTTTGTTTACAACAATGCCAACAGCATGCTGGGTAACATTGTCAACTCTTTCAGTTTTGCCATTATAACATTTGTGGGGCATTCGTTTTTGAACAGTACCCATTCCCTTGATGTCTACAATATCACCTTTCTTATAGATTCGCATATATGTGGCCAAAGGAACAGCTCCATGTTTTCTTAAAGGCCTAGAGTGCCTCTCCTCTCTCCCTTTGTGTTCATGATTTTGGCGAATTACTGGAAGATGGCGGTTCCAGCCAAAAGGCTTTATGATTTATGACTGTTGATGTTGACCTTGATTACTTGGCTGAAGTAGTGTTTGTTGGTTGGGTTTCTCCTGTAAAGTTACTCTTTTCATTTTCCCCCTTTCCATTCACTTTTTGAAGGAAGTCACTATGTGCATTTCACTCTTATAGACTGGAGAGTTATGCTTTCTTTACCTTAGTGTGGAATACCTACATAGTTTATTTGGGATTTTTCCATATGGGGGATTTGTCTCTTTTCCCCAATTTATTTATTTATTCAGTTATTTACATTAGTCTAAACTCATGGATAGTTTATACTTTGTTATAATCTAATACTACATTTTGTTGTTTAAATTGTTCCAACTTTGAGTATTAGGAATTCTTTCAGCTGGCTTTGTGTCTATTTGACAGCATCCCATTGTGTGTGTGTGTATACGTGCATACACTTTAAAGCACTTCTTAACTTTCTGGCACCAAAAGATGCCACAGGCTCATCTTGCTTATTTCTTGCTCCAGTACTAGAATCAGCTATTTCTCCAAGGAACTATGCTTCCTTTTATTGGAGAGTGGTATTAAAACCAAGTTCTAGGCCTTATCTAACCTTGTCTAAAAGAAACTGTAATGTTTCTTTTAGGCCCTCTAACTTGACAGAATAAAGAACTGTGTCTGGCCAGGGGTGGTGGCTCATGCCTGTAATTCCAGCACTTTCGGAGGCTGAGGCAGGTGGATCATGAGGTCAGGAGATCAAGACCATCTGGCCATGTTGAAAGCCCATCTCTATTAAAATACAAAAAATTAGCCGGGCTTGGTGGTGCATACCTGTAGTCCCAGCTACTCAGGAGGCTAAGGCACGGGAATCACTTGAGACGGAGGTTGCAGTGAGCCAAGATCGTGCCACTGTACTGCAGCCTGGTGACAGAGCAAGACTCTGTCTCAAAAAAAAAAAAAAAAAAAGAGCTGTATCTGTGTATACTTACTCATGTATATACACATATCTATAAATATTTTTATGTGTAGCCATCTGTATCTATATATATATTAAGTTAAATGAGGTTTCTTTTTCTTTTCCTTTTTTTAAGATGGGCTCTTTCTGTGTTATCCAGACTGGAATGCAGTGGCTATTCATAGGTGTGATCATAGTGCACTAGAGCCTGCCTCAGCCTCCTAAGTAGCTGGGAGTACAGGCATGCCCCACTGTGCCTGGCTAGGGTTCTTACTGATGTTTTTAGCTGTAATCCATTACCACATAAATCATGCTAGCCTCCCCGTGTTAATTTGTAAATTCCCACTCCAACAGTAAGATACCTTGCTCCCACCATCCGACATTCATGTATTGAACTTGTTCATTCCAGTATACAAACATAGCAGTGTCAGAATTACATACTGGTACCCTCCTGGGAAACAATTTTATCAAGTAGAGTGCACACACACACACACACACACACACACACCTGAAATAACCAATAAATGTTCAATTGCCATTGTATAGAAACCGAATATTTGGCCTTGTGGAGAATGGGATTTAGATGAGGAGTAGAATATAGAAAACTTTCTCTTTCACTGCCTTTTTTGAAAGAAAGAAAAAAAAAAAATATAGAGAACTTGCTATGTTTTGCTCAGTTAATATTTGCTATCTCATTTAATTCTCACAGTTGCTCTGTCGGGTGATACTGTGATCATTTTATAGAGGAGAAAACAAAGGCTCAGAGGATTTACAGAGGAAGGGATCAAGTTGAGATTCAGAGTTGGCCTGACTCCAGAGTCCATTCCCTTTTGAACTTGTCATCAGGTCATTTAAAAGCTACTTAAGGGAATGAAGCAGTAATATTTAAAGTCAAATAATTAGGGATATAAAGTATTTTAAGGGCCGAATATGGTGGCTCATGCCTGTAATCCCAGCACTTTGGGAGGATGAGATGGGTGGATCACTTGAGGCTGGGAGTTTGATATCAGCCTGGTCAACATGGTGAAACCCTATCTCTATTAAAAAAATACAAAAATTAGCTGGGTGTGGAAGCACATGCCTGTAATCCCAGCTACTCTGGAGGCTGAGGCATGAGAATCACTAGAACCTGGGAGGCGGAGGTTGCAGTGTGCCAAGATTGTGCCACTGCACTCTAGCCTGGACAACAGAGCGAGATGCTATCTCAAGAAAATAAAGTATTTTAAGGCCAGCATGGTGACTCACACCTATAATTCCAACACCTTGAAAGTCCAAGCAAGGAGAATCACTTAAGACTAGCAGTTCAAGATCAGCTGAGGCAACATAGTTGCTTACAAAATTTTTTTTTAATTACCAGGGTGTGGTGGTATACACCTGTAGTTGTAGCTACTCAGGAGCTGAGTCCATAAGATCACTTGAGGCACTGCACTCCAGCCCTGGCAACAGAGCAAGGTCCCAGCTCTTTTTTTGAGATGAAGTTTCACTTTTGTCACCCAGGCTGGAGTGCAATGGTACGATCTTGGCTTATTGCAACCTCCACCTCCCGGTTCAAGCGATTCCCCTACCTCAGCCTCCTGAGTAGCTGGGATTACAGGTTCCTGCCACCACGTCAGCTAATTTTTGTATTTTCAGTAGAGACAGAGTTTCACCATGTTGGCCAAGCTGGTCTCGAACTCCTGACCTTAGGCGATCTGCCCACCTGGGCCTCCCAAAGTGCTGAGATTACAGGTGTGAGCCACCGTACCTGGCCAAGATCCCAACTCTTCAAGAGAAAAAAAGTTATAATATTTTAACAATGTAATAGAAAATATAAGGTAAATATAGTATTAATTGTAAAATAAGGGTTTGGACAATAATCTTTTTTTTTTCTTTCTGTTTGATGCCATGACTCAGATAGAAACCATGGACCATAATCTTATAGGAATGAATTTTTTTTTCTTCTTACATCCTTTGTGTCTTTTTTTGCTTTGTCATCCAAGCTGGAGTGCAGTGATAAGATCACGGCTCACTGCAGCCTCAACCTCCCAAACTCAGGTGATAGCTGTAGTAGCTGGGTACTATAGGCATGTGCCACCATACCCAGCTAATTTCTTTTATGTGTTTTCAGGATGTGGTTTCGCTGTGTTGCCCAGGCTGGTCTCAAACTCCTGGGCTCAAGGGATCTGTCTTCCTCAGCCTCCCAAAGTGCTAGGATTACAGGCCTGAGCCACCATGCCTGGCCACCTCGATTTTTTATTTCAAGGTGGCCTTCTTTTTTCTTCCCATTCCCTCCCACCCCTTTTCAAGCCCTTGTCAGCCATGCTAATGTTACTACCTTCTGTGTTTTCCAGGAAGTGAGTGCTTTTGGTGAGGAAGGTGAAGGTGATTATCTGGATGACTGGACAGTGCTCTGTAATGGACCCTACTGGGTGAGAGATGGTGAGGTGCGGTTCAAACACTCTTCCACTGAGGTACTGCTGTCTGTCACAGGAGAACAATATGGTCGACCTATCAGTGGGCAAAAAGAAGTGCATGGCATGGCCCAGCCAAGTCAGAACAACTACTGGAAAGCCATGGAAGGCATCTTCATGAAGCCCAGTGAGTTGTTGAAGGCAGAAGCCCACCATGCAGAGCTATAAATCTAGAGGCTCTGAGCCACTGTTAACACAGTGTTCATAGACGTCTGTTGCTGCCTCTCCTTGGTATCCCTGCCACAAGTTCCTTGGTCAGTGGCCATGTCACCATTGAGATGAAGACATACAACAGAAAATAGAGGCTCTGTTTGGAAGCTTCAGCCTGCACAATTGAACTTCATTCTCCCAGACTTGCATAGGTCGGTTCTTTCTGAGTAGAGGACTTGCTGGTAAAGGGGCGGATGTTTTTTATTCATATTGATAAACTGAGGGCAGTATCCCTCTTAGCTGAGAAACTTTTACTCCTCAGGAGCTTGACATCATGGACTGTTAATCTATGTGATTTTCCCCCTATTTTCTCTCTCCAAAATGATAAAAACAATAATTTTATTATTAGTCACTATGTTGTTATTTATTATGTGTGCTATTTCATTATCTGCTTAATCCTTGAGTCCTAACACTCTTTGGAGATGCTATGAACCTTCAGTTGGGTTCTTTTAAGAACTTTACTTGCATCCAAACCTTTTCTCTCTCTACGTTGACTTCTCTCCAGACATTTCATCTTTAATAGATCTTTGACTAATTATAGCTAAAAACTCTCAAAGAATATAGCATAACAAACAGCCAGTGAAATGTTTGCTTTGTAGCTGTTATTGCAAATGAGAAAAAGGGGTGGGGTAGAAAGAACCAGTATGCACGGCTAAATACTAGGTACCATATTATAGATCTTACCTCATTTAATCTTCACAGAATTAGTATAGGGTAATACATTTTTTACCAGTGCAACAGAAAAGTTGAGTAACTGCCTGAATTTTGTTTTTTTCTTTTTTGAGACAGGGTCTTTGCTGTCATCCAGGTGGGAGGGATGCGATCACAGCTTATTATAACCTTGACCTCCTGGGCTCAAGTGATCCTCCTGTGTCAGTTTTTGGTTTATTGTAGAGTTGAGATCTCACTAGGTTACCCAGGCTGGTCTGGAACTCCTGGGCTCAAGCGATACTCATGCTGTGGTCTCTCAAAGTGCTGGGATTACTGGGATAAGCTGCCATGACTGGCTTACTGCCTGAATTCTTAAAACGAATAATTTTGGAATAGTAATCCAGCTGTTCATGACTCATGTTTTTTTAACTACACAATTGTGTTTAGCTTTTGGAAAACAAATCCTGTTTTTTGGACAAACGTAGATATATCTTTCTCTAAAAAGATGGTTAGAAAACTACTTTTGTCCTCTGCCTACATGATTTCCTCCTTTCCTATGTCAGTTATAGAAAATTTGCTCCTGTAGCTTTCAGTCATAGTATTGGTGAACAGAGATGGCTGCCATCTGCTGGAATTTCAGTGACTAGCAGCCTTTTTTATTTTTAGAAACTTCTGGGTTTTGTTCTTTTTCCTATTTGCTTTGTTAACGTAGAACATTTAGAGACCAGTTCTGTGCCAAACATGGCCCATGACATTAAAAGACTTGGTCTCTTTTACAAGGATTTGTGGTCTCAATAAATGGAGGCCATGAATTAGTTGAGCTCCACTGCTGCCTCTACTGTCCCTCCTGCTCCCCGACTCCCTGTATTTATTCTACTTGTGTTGTTCCCTTAAGATCTCTCCAGAAAGAAATAGAAAAATGCTAAAATCAACATGTTAAGCTATGAGATGGTTGGGAGTAGGGCTAGTAACAGTCTAGGGAGAAGGAAGGAAGGGATAGTCTTGGCTGAATAAACAGATTAGATAACATGAACCAGAGTAAGGATATGTGTTGCATGGCACCCCTCCTTGATTTGGACAGAGGTTTTCAGTGAATTAGGCCTTCCTGAGCATTCAGAGGATGTACCCTGGGGGAAGGCTGCAGATTACAAGGAAGATGACACAAATATAGTGCTTGAGAGGTAAGTATGACCTTGAAACAGCTTTGGAGCTCTTGGGGAGATGTGAAATCACTGATGAGAGGACTAGATAAGGGAAGAAACCAGTCAGAGACATAAAAGCAACTTTGGGCCACAAATAGGTGAAAGATGAAATGGTATTTTATCTGAGGAAGCCAAACAGAAACTCTTGAGTAAAATCTTGAAGGATATTTATGGAATTAGGATGTGGGAATGAAGGGGCATGAAAAGAGACATGACCTACTCCATTTATTTTGAAACCCTCAGGGTCAGGCGCAGTGGCTCACGCCTGAAATCCCAGCACTTTGGGAAGCTGAGGTGGGTGGATCACCTGAGGTCGGGAGTTTGAGACAAGCCTGGCTAACATGATGAAACCCCATTTCTACTAAAAATACAAAAATATTGTTAGCTGGTCATGGTGGGGTTCACCCGTAATCCCAGCTACTTGGGAGGCTGAGGCAGAATCGTTTGAGCCCGGGAGGTGGAGGTTTG
The DNA here is from genome assembly GCF_049354715.1 of Callithrix jacchus. Classification (NCBI taxonomy): domain Eukaryota; kingdom Metazoa; phylum Chordata; class Mammalia; order Primates; family Cebidae; genus Callithrix; species Callithrix jacchus. The sequence continues at coordinate 104,966,859 of NC_133506.1, forward strand.
CAGTGAGCCCAGATTGCGACATTGCACTCCTGCTTGGTCAACAAGAGCAAAACTCCATCTCAAAAAAAAAAAAAAAAAAATCCTCAGGATTTTCTTAGCTTGTGCTGTATTATCGGTATCATTCAGATACTGATTCTTGGTAGCAGCACAGTAACTCTGAGAGACCTTTGTCCTGTTCTCTCATTTTACAGAGAAGCAGGCAAAAACTATGTATTGTCTATTTTATATGTCTGCTTCCCAGATAAACTATTTTTTGCTAACGGGCAAGAACAATATTCAGTACTTCTGCAGTATCTCCCCTCTTCAGGGCCCAGTTCGTACTATAAGTAGATTGACCAGAACAGTGTTCAAACAGTAAATGAAGTAAAAACTCATTGGCCAGGAACGGTTTCGCGCGTCTTTAGTCCCAGCAACTCAGGAGGCTGAGGTGAGAAGATCCCTTGAGCCTGCAGGAGTTCGAGACCAGACTGGGCACCATAACGAGTCCTCGTCTCAAAAAAAACAAAAAAAAAAACACAACTCATTAGTTTCCTCTGGATGGAATTGGGCGGGATTTTTCAGGCTTTTTAATTACCTCCTAGTTTCCGCCTCAGTAATTTTCCTGAACAGGATCTTGAATAAGATACCACTAGTCTGACGGGGGTGTAACTTCCGCAGAACATAAGTCCAGGCCTAAGTGGCGAGGCGGACTCCAACTCCCCTGCCCCTGAAAGTTAGCTCTCCCCGCCGAAATGAGCCAGCCAAGTCACCGCAGCCCAGGAAGTGGGCCCGGACTCCGGGCACCGTGGGGAGCGCCCGGGGCGTCTGTCAGCTCTCGGTCGGCTCCCCAGCGCCCTCCTCCCGGGGCCACACCCGTTCCTAGCGCACGCAGCCGGTCGGCCCTGCCGGGTCGCGGGGCGGGGTGGGGCTGAGGAGGGAGGCCGTTGGCTGGCTGGCGGGCTGTGGGAGGCGGGGCTCGCGTGCGCACCAACGCTTCCTAGCTCAGCGCTGCTCCTGCGCTCGCGGCTGGTCGGCCCGCGGCTGCGTTGCGCGGATCCGGCGTCGGGGCCCGGCATGGCGGGGGCCGGGGCCAAGCCGGGCCGGACCCGGACCTAAATGCCTCTGTTCTTTTCCGCGCTGTTGGTTTTGCTGCTGGTTGCGCTTAGCGCTCTCTTTCTAGGCCGGTGAGGGGCTCTCGGCCGCGGCAGTGGCGGAGGGAGGGAGGGGGCAAAGAGGAGGAAGAAAGACTGAGGAGGGGGCGCCGGCCGGACTGAGGCGCGGGAGGCAGAATGGGTAGAGTTGAGGAGGGGGCGCGCGGCGAGGGGAGGGATCGTGCGGGGGCGCGCGGCCTGAGCTGCAGGGAATGGGCTGAGAGTGGGGGAGACTGAGGAAGCGGGCGGGGCCTGAGGAAATGCTGAGGCCAGGAACTGAATAGGAGTCTGAGGAAGGGGCCTGGTTCAGTGGCCTCGCTTTCCCTCTCTTCCCCCCCGAATGTCCTCTTTGCCAAGCGCGAAGGGCACCTGCAGCATAGGTCTGGGGAGAACAGCATTCTAGCAGCCAGGTCTGACCTCAAAGTGCCTTCTCGCGGATACCTATCTGGAGGGTGGGGGCAGGAGACGGAGACCCTCTGGGGAGTGTGATGGCGTGATGGCATATCTGACAGAGCCGCCTCCGCTGTGACTCCTGCTGGGGCCTTCTGCCTTTGCTTCTGGGATTCCTAACAATTTGAGAGATTTTTTTTTTTTTTTTTGTCCCCAACTTAGAGGGTGGAGTTTCTGGTTTCCTCTGGGTGGAGGGGTCAGTCGAGAGCTAGGATCTTGATCAGTGTCGCTGAATGTCTATGACAGAGTGGTGCTTTGGGAGAAAGGAGGGTTGCTCAGATCCAGTTTCAGGAAACGACCTTTTTGCAAGGCTTTGTAAGACCAGCAAGGGGTGAGGGAAACTTTCATTGGAAAAGGGTCCTATGAATAAACGGAAATTTTTCTGCAGGTGGCTTGTAGTCCGGTTGGCCACCAAGTGGTGTCAGCGGAAGCTGCAGGCGGAGCTAAAGATTGGCTCCTTCCGCTTTTTTTGGATCCAGAATGTCAGTCTTAAGTTTCAGCAGCACCAGCAAACAGTGGTGAGTTCTAGGAAACTCTGGATATGTATGTAAGGTTGATTCAGCTGAATTTAAACTCTTAATTTCCTTTTTTAAAAAAAAAATAAATTCTGGTGGCTTTTCTAGTAAATCCCAGCCTTGCCATTTCTTTGCCAAGATGATCTTAGAACTAGTTGGAGAACGCTGGGATTGATGCAAGTTGTTCAGTTAAAAATGTTTATAGGACACAGAGTGTCCAGGCCACATAACAAAGATACAAAAGAAAGATAACAGGATATCGAAGAGTTTACTATTCTAAGAGGGGATTCAAGGCAACATGCCTATGAAAGAGAAATTCTAATAATCCAGAACCTTTCCTGGCTTGTCAAGCTGCTCATTGCTTATTTAGCAGCAGCTAGCACACAGAACTTTCTCCCTCACTATTTTAGGAAATTGATAACCTGTGGATTTCCAGCAAACTCCTTAGCCATGATCTTCCGTGAGTACCCTATATTCTCACTTCTCCCCTAAGGGAGTATTTTGTAGTTGGTGTTTCCAGAGTGAGATTCTTCTACAGAGGACTCACAATCCAAGGAGGAAGGGATGTTCTTGCTGAAGTCTTCCTGTTAGCCTGGGTGCCGTTATCTCGTGAGACAGATATTGATAACTGCTATAAACCTAACCCTCTGATTTGAGCTATATTTCTTGGAAGGATGAGAAAGTGAATGTGAGGGTGGAGAATAGATTGCTATGAGAGGAATGGGCCTGGTGGCAGTGAGATTTCTCTTCTGGGCAGACACTATGTGGCGTTGTGCTTTGGAGAAGTGCGTATCAGAACGGACCTACAGAAAGTTTCTGGCCTGTCTGCCCCATTCTCCCAGAGCGCTGGGGTGGATCAAAAGGAACTGTCCTTCAGCCCATCCTTACTGAAGATCTTCTGCCAAGTGAGACAACTTCTCCCGCTATCCTGGACTGTACTTTGGCATGGTTGGCTTTGGAGTTATGGGTAGATTTTTCTACTATTTTTAGGGCATAATCCTAAGAGCTGTTTCTCTTACATATTTGGAAAGGAAGGGTAGTTCCTTAACAATAATTAATGTTTGTCTTCGCTTTTTCCTTCCAGCTATTCTCTATTCATGTAGATGCTATAAACATTATGGTTCTCAAGGTGGATACCTCTGAGTCCTTATGGCATATACAGATCAGTAGAAGCAGATTTCTTTTGGATAGTGATGGGAAAAGGTAAGCACTGGGGAGGAGAGAATGGAGCTGTCCTGTTCTTGCCTTAGAGTTGTTTCAGGGCCTCCTTATTAAGGTGTTAAGTTCTCATGTGCAACTTGAGGAGGTGTCAACATTAGACATTTCACTTGCCTTGTCCCTTCTAGCCAACAGAGCTTGATTGGAGGTAAATGGTGAGGAAAAGGGTGAAGTGCTCCTAATTTTTTTCCTTTCCTAGGCTAATCTGTGAGGTGAGCTTATGTAAGGTCAACAGCAAAGTTCTAAAGAGTGGTCAGCTGGTAAGTATGCCATGATCATTCAGATGCCTCATTTCCTCCTGGGCATAAAGAAGGAGCTTAGGGCTTACATTCTAGGTTCTGTGGCCTTAGGGGGTTCCCTCAAGTCAGTACCTGGTGTTCCAGATCACCACATTTTGACCTAAGACTGCCAAACCTTCTTACACACCTCAGAGGCTTATCTTCCCCACAGGAAGACACCTGCCTAGTGGAGCTCTCACTGGCCCTGGACCTGTGTCTAAAGGTGGGCATTAGCAGTCGGCATCTGACAGCTATCTCTGTGGATGTGTGGACACTCCATGCTGAACTGCATGAAGGCCTCTTCCAGAGCCAACTGCTGTGCCAGGGCCCAAGCCTGGCATCTAAGCCTGTTCCCTGTTCAGGTAAAGCCCCAGTCATTGAGTTTCTTGGCTATCTTGTTCTCAGGGATTGTTTTGGAAGTAGATAAAATGGTGGCCTCACTCCTTTTTTAGGTATGAGTCATTAGTCACCATGGACTTTGACCCTAAGGACAGTTAGAAGAAATAGGCATTTGCTTATGCAGAGTGACAGAACTAACACTGAGTGGGCATCTATCATGGGTTAGTTACTATGTATTTTATATACAATTTACCATTGAACAACATGGTTTGAGCTGTGTGGGTTTACTTATATGTGGATTTTTTTCAGTACATACAGTTGGCTCTCCATATCTGTGTGTTCTACATCCATAACCAAACATGTATGGAAAATGCAGCATTTGCAGGATATGAAACTTGCTGATGTGGAGGGCTGACTTTTTGTATACACAGGTTCCCACAGGGACAACTGCTGCAGTTGAATATGTTTGGACTTTGGTATCTGCAGGGAGTCCTGGAACCCAAAGCCCCAAGTATACCAAGGGATGACTGTATATTCTCTCACTAAATCCTCAGCATTTCACAAATAAGGAAACTGAAGCCTAGGAAGGTTAGCTTGGTAACTAGACTGAAGTTATACAGCTAATCAGTAGTAAAAATGAGGTTTAAATTATTTGGCCCTAAGGTCCATATTCTTATCATTTACCAACCTGCTCCTTGTACTCTTTAGGTTTTTAGAGTCTGGAGAAGGAAGTACAGCAGGTGCCTGGATCTCTGGGGTGTTCACCCTGTGGTCCATCCAGCTTAGGCATTTTCTTAGTCTACTTTATGTGGGAGAATTTGTCCATAGAGGACAGGGCATTTCTGGAGAATTGAAAGTGTTAAGATTGTTGGTTCTTGTGTTATTCATTCATGTTTTCAGAGGTGACAGAGGACTTGGTTGAGCCAACTCTGCCTGGCCTGATCCTCCTCCAGCAGCTGCCAGACCAGGTCAAGGTTAAGATGGAGAACACAAGTGTGGTATTGTCCATGAATAGTCAAAAGAGGTGAGGTCTCTCCTGACACAGAGGATGGGAGAGTGATCGTGGGAGCTGTATGTTGGGATCTCTGTAACCAGCCTAGTAGTTGCACTGAGCTTGCCTATGGGGAGAAAGGAAATAGGAATGGTTACATCTATGTAATGTGAGAAGAATTTAAATTATTAAAAAAAAATAAAAATAACAAGAAGTAGGAGTGGCATCCACATCTTCCTGAGCCAGAATCTGTCTTGGTTCAGGCACCTGACTTGGACTTTGAAGCTACTGCAGTTCCTGTATCACCGTGATGAGGATCAGCTGCCCCTTCGAAGCTTCACAGCAAATTCTGATATGGCACAGATGAGCACTGAACTCCTGCTGGAAGGTTCATGGGTCGGGGTACTGGTACTGAGAGAGAATGGGAGGAGTAGATACTCTCTTTGCTCATGTCTCATATGGTCTTCTTAATCTAATCTCAGTGTAACTGGGGAGCAGAAGGAGGGAACATAATGAGAGAAAACAGCCCCAACTCACAAGTGTTAGTGACAGTCTTAACCTCTTTGCCAACTTCTGACCCTCTCCCAGTTTTATCTCTTGCCCTTCCAGTGCTGTCCTCTGATCTGTCCTTTGGCCTCTTACAGATGGGTTGTTGCTGTCCCAGAGTCGCCAGCGCATTGTCTGCCTCAATTCCCTCAAGGCTAGTGTGCAGGTATGATGATTGTGGTACCAAGAATTGTTTCTTTCTCTACTTTGTCTCTACATTATTATATTTATGAGTTTGTAAAATAAAACCCAATCCACAGTTTGTCTTCTCATTTCAGGTGACTACCATTGACCTCTCAGCCTCCCTGGTTCTGAACACTTGCATCATTCACTACCGGCACCAGGAATTCTCTCACTGGCTGCATCTACTGGCACTGGAGACTCAAGGGTCTAGTTCACCTGTTCTTAAGCAAAGGAAAAAAAGGTCAGTCTGATCTTTTTCAGCCACCATCTTATCAGTTGGATTCTCTGGGATTCTTTTAGTCCAAAGTGGCATCTTGTGTTAAATGAGGAGGTTGTTTGACCACCTCAAATCTGAGTCACAATAGCAATCTGTTTTATATATCTTTCTTATTAGACTAGACTCCTTCATGGCAGGATGTTGTCCTCTTTGTTTTTGTGTCCTTAGTGCCCAGCATACTGTTTTATACAAAATAAACATTTGTTGAACTGAACTTAAGTGACAAGGAAAATCTTTGTCTTGTCTGCCAACATGGAGATTGTAAGGTGACAGTTATGTCTTTGTGTAGTGCTTCCATTGTGCTGCACAGAGAACTTAAGGTTATAGTTTAAAAGTGATGCTTCTTGGTTATTTTAGGTTCAGTCATATAATATTGCTGGTGTTCATCATATTTGGCCTGTGAAAGTGACAATTTTAGATGATTCAGTCTAATTAATATCTTTCTGGGGTTCCTGCAGATTACTGTTAAGAGTAGCAGTAAATTGGCCGGGCATGGTGGCTCAAGCCTGTAATCCCAGCACTTTGGGAGGCCGAGGCGGGTGGATCACGAGGTCAAGAGATCAAGACCATCCTGGTCAACATGGTGAAACCCCGTCTCTATGAAAAATACAAAATATTAGCTGGGCACGATGGCATGTGCCTGTAATCCCAGCTACTCAAGGCTGAGGCAGGAGAATTGCCTGAACCCAGGAGGTGGAGGTTGCGGTGAGCCGAGATCGCGCCATCGCACTCTAGCCTGGGTAACAAGAGCAAAACTCTGTTTCAAAAAAAAAAAAAAGAGTAGCAGTAAGTTGATGAATTCAGTGTTTTATCTTCTAGGTGTATCCCATCCTAAGAATCACAACACAACTGTAAATTCTCACTCTGATGTTGTGAGCTTCAGAAACTGTTCCATAATAGGAGGTTGCACTTTTTACCAAACAGTGATGTCTTGTCCCTATGCAGAACCTTCCCCCAAATTCTGGCTCCCATCATCTTTAGCACCTCCATCTCCAATGTCAACATTTCCATTCAGCTTGGAGATACACCGCCTTTTGCCTTGGGATTCAATTCCATCTCTCTGGGTAAGCCTCTCAGATGGAAAAGGAACAAGAATCTGTCCATTAGTGGAGCTTGGCCCAACTGATGGCCACGGTGGCTCCATGGAACTCTTTTCTCACCTTTGTTCAGATTACCAGCACCTCAGGCCACAAAGCATCCATCAGCGGGGCGTCCTAACTGTGGACCACCTCTGCTGGCGTGTGGGCAGTGACTCCCACATTCAGCGGGCACCACACCCACCCAATATGCATGTTTGGGGTGAGGCTCTTGTTCTGGATTCCTTCACACTACAGGTAGGTGGGGGCTTTGGTGAATAGGGGCCTGCACGGCTCTCCTCATCCTGTCATGGATCAGAGCACTGAGCATCCTGTTGGGAGCTGGCAGTGCATCAGGGCATTATAAAACGGTGCACCTGTGTACTTCTAATGGTATCTGTCTGCTTCTTCTCTAGGGTAGCTATAACCAGCCTCTGGGCTTGTCCAGCACCCAGTCAGATACCCTCTTTCTTGATTGTACCATTCGAGGACTTCAGGTAGAAGCATCAGATACCTGTGCCCAATGTCTGTCTCGTATTTTATCCCTGATGGGTTCACAATCTGGGAAGTCAGCTGTCTCTAGGGACTCTTCATTTGGGGAATCTGTGTCATTACTGTGGAAAGTGGACTTGAAGGTCGAAGACATGAACTTGTTCACCCTTTCTGCCTTGGTTGGTAAGTGGGACAAGGAGTCTATACTGAAGTGTGCTACTTGAATGGCTGAGGCAGGAGAATTGCTTGAACCTGGGAGGCAGAGGTTGCAGTGAGCTGAGGTGGTGCCACTGCACTCCAGCCTGGGCAACAGAGCGAGACTCTGTCTCCAAAAATAAAATAAATAAATATACTGAAGTGTGTAGTGTGTAACCTAAGCAGATTATGTTGGTTTAGTGTGCTCCTTCTCATTTGATGAAGCTGATTATCTGGAATTTTTCTAAATTAGAGTCATGAGATGCTTGAAGGTCTTGCATAAATATTAGGTTTCTTGATATTTCTTAAGGGCTTATGAAAGGCAAGTAGTAAGCAAGACCTAAGAAAAAGACAGCCTTGATCTAGTCAAGAGAGTGAGATCCATATAGCTTCTTATTTCCTTGTGTGTTTAGTTCTAGAGGGTAAGTGGTATGTGTCTGTGCAATTTGTAGGAGTTAAGGAAATTCTTTGGCTCTGCTGAATCTAGTTAGGTTAAGATGGAAAAGGGAAAGTTTCCTTAAAACCTAAGGAATGAGGCCAGGCGCAGTGGCTCATGCCTGTAATGCCAGCACTTTGGGAGGCTGAGGCAGGCAGATCACCTGAGGTTGGGAGTTCAAGACCAGCCTGGCCAACATGGAGAAACCCCATCTCTTTAAAAAAAATTTTAAAAACCTAAGGAATGGGCCGGGCGCGGTGGCTCAAGCCTGTAATCCCAGCACTTTGGGAGGCTGAGGTGGGTGGATCAAGAGGTCAAGAGATCGAGACCATCCTGGTCAACATGGTGAAACCCTGTCTCTACTAAAAATACAAAAAATTAGCTGGGCATGGTGGCGCGTGCCTGTAATCCCAGCTACTCGGGAGGCTGAGGCAGGAGAATTGCCTGAACCCAGGAGGTAGAGGTTGCAGTGAGCCGAGATTGTGCCATTGCACTCCAGCCTGGGTAACAAGAGCGAAACTCTGTCTCAAAAAAAAAAAAAAAAACCTAAGGAATGAACTTAAGGTGGCATGAGGAATAAAGATAATTAAGGAAATAAATAAGAAAGGTAAGTGAGGACTATTGTTTCCCTTTGAGAGCTGTGAACCAAGGCTGTCATGGTTTCTTGTTGTTAGGTGCTTCAGAGGTACGTCTGGACACCCTGACTATCCTGGGCAGTGCGGAGACCTCCACTGTGGGGATTCAAGGACTTGTGCTAGCACTGGTAAAATCAGTCACAGAGAAGATGCAGCCCTGTTGCAAGGCCCCTGACATTCCCACCCCAGTGCTCAGCCTTTCCATGATCTCCATCACCTATCACAGCAGCATCCGCTCTCTAGAGGTAATGTTCCTGTGGAGAGGTGGGGCCAGGCTGGCTTTTCCCTCAGCTTAGAGCCTTCCTGTGTCTTTTTTTTTTTCTTATCTTTTCCCAAGACAGAGTCTCATGTTTTGCTCAGACTGGTCTTAAACTCCTGGGCTCAAGCAATCCTCCTATTTTGGCCTCCCAAAGTGCTGAGATTATAGGTGTGAGCCACCATGCCCAGCCTCTCTTTTTAACTCATGTTGTAAAACTGGTTTCATGAGAAGTATGACACCTGATCATCATTATTTTTTGTAGCTTGTATGTTTTTAACCTTTTGTGGAATTGAAAATATATACAAAACTAGAGAGACTATATAAGCTTTTGTATATCAAGATTCAATAATTATCAGGCTGGGCGCGGTGGCTCACGCCTATAATCCCAGCACTTTGGGAGGCCGAGGAGGGTGGATCACGAGGTCAAGAGATCGAGACCATCCTGGTCAATGAGGTGAAACCTCATCTCTATTAAAAATACAAAAATTAGCTGGGCATGGTGGTGCGCGCCTGTAGTCCCAGCTACTCGGGAGGCTGAGGCAGGAGAATTGCTTGAACCCAGAAGGTGGAGGTTGCAGTGAGCCGAGATCGTGCCATTGCACTCCAGTCTGGGTAACAACAGCGAAACTCCGTCTCAAAAAAAAAAAAAAGATTCAATAATTATCAATTCATGTAGGTATCAGATATATATAACTTCAACTATAAATATTTCAGTATGCATCTCTGAAAAATAAGGGACTTTTAAAAAATAATGATCTGGTGTCATTTTGTTGAAGCCCTTAGCCCATCAAAAGACTGGAAGGAGTCAGAAGATAGAGGCACCAGCACGTTTTCAGAGAGGCTTTCCAGTGTCTTTGTCCTCAGGGTAACAGATGGACATGGGACCCTCTTAGGAGGAGGGTGGGGTATTTTCCTCTTTGTCAGACTTCACCTTCCTTTAGAAACTGAAGTTTCTTTTTTTGGAGACTAGAACTTGAGAATTTTTATGTCCTGGAATTTTACTTTTCTCTGTCCACTTAGCTATTCAGAACTGACTTTGTTTTTCAAGCTGACGAAGACTCTACTCCCATCCTTGAGGCATACTTTTATATAAGTCAGCTGCCATATTGACTTGTGTGCTCAGTAATTTATTATGCTGTATTTTGAGAATGAAATTGATGCAGTCAGTTCATGAAACATTCAAGTTGACTGTTGCAGTGGTTACCAGACAAAGTTTAGTTGCTGATAGAAAGGCAACTCACAAGCAGAAACATGAAGCCAGATGATTTATTGAGTACCTGCTGTCTACACTGAGTGTACTATGGTAGATACCGAAGAATTAAAACACCTGACCGCTATTCTCAGACAATTTAGGATTCAGTTGAGGAAAACTTAAAAAGTATAAGTACTCTTAAATTTAAGATAATAACAACTGTTAGCTCACCGCATTAGTGCTAACAGGAACAAAAGAAGGGAGTAATTAATGTGGTTACTCAAGAAAGACTTCTGGGTGGAGATGGTTCTTGAGCCAGGTGTGCATGTATCATAATCCTTACCATCTCTACTGTTTTGCGACATGGTAATTGACAGATCCTTTTCTTCTGCTCCCTAAAGGTTCAGTGTGGTGCAGGGCTGACCTTACTTTGGAGCCCCCCCGATCACATGTACCTGTACCAGCATGTCCTGGCCACTCTACAGTGCCGAGACCTGCTAAGAGCCACTATGTTTCCTGAGACTGTACCATCCCTTGCACTAGAGACTTCAAGAACCACTTCTGAGCTAGAAGGCCATGCCTCTGAGCCTTTACCCCCAAAGCGGCTGCTAAACCTGACCCTGGAGGTGAGCACAGCCAAGGTGACAGCTTTTGTAGCTGAGGACAAGTTCATTACCCTGGCTGCAGAGAGTGTGTCACTGAGCCGGCATGGAGGTTCCCTGCAGGTATACTGTCCAGAGCTGGCTGTTGGCTTTGATGGCAATAGTATCTTCAACTTCAAGGAGGTGGAGGTGCAGTTGCTACCTGAGCTGGAAGAGATGATTCTCCACCGGAACCCCTTCCCTGCACTGCAGACCCTCCGGAACCGTGTTTGGCTCCTCTCCCTTGGCTCAGTCTCAGTGGAGTTTCCTTATCAATATGACTTTTCTCGAACTCTAGATGAGGCTGTGGGAGTTCAGAAGTGGCTGAAGGGACTGCATCGAGGGACTTGTGCTTGGGCCTCCACACACCCTGTCCCGCTCCCACCTGATCTACTCTTAAAGGTTCAGCACTTTTCATGGGTTTTCCTGGATGACATTTTTGAGGTGAAACTTCATGATAACTATGAGCTGATGAAGGATGAAAGTAAGGAGAGTGCCAAAAGGCTGCAGCTTTTGGATGCCAAAGTGGCCGCCCTTCGGAAGCAGCATGGGGAGTTATTGCCTGCCCGCAAAATTGAGGAGCTCTATGCCTCTTTGGAACGCAAAAACATTGAAATCTACATCCAGCGCTCCCGTCGTCTCTATGGCAACACACCCATGCGCCAGGCACTGCTTACTTGGAGTGTAGCAGGGCTAGAGCTGGTAGCTCTGGCAGATGCCTCCTTCCATGGTCCTGAGCGTGTGGTAGAGCAGGTTCAAGAGCTTGATCCAGGCAGCCCTTTTCCTCCTGAGGGAGTAGATCTTGTCATTCAGTGGTGTCGTATGCTCAAGTGCAATGTCAAGACTTTTCTGGGTAAGTAATGTTTCCCTTATTTGCAGACCTGGTGTTTGCCCTCTGAGCTCTAGGGAGCTCTCTGAGTGATTTCAGAAGAACTAAGTTATATTGGGAACCGTGGCTGTTTGGGATGGGTGGAGTGGGATGGGTGAGCTCCCCTTCCCTTTCTTTGTTCCTGAATTTCACCCTAAAATTGCTTGGCTAACATGAAGGGAAAGCTGCTAACACAGTCATCTTTAAGGTTATTGTGGCTCTTGGATCTCAGTGCTATGCCCTTAACCTTCTGCTCCAGGGTCACTGTCACTTTTCAGCTTGCTGCCAGCTGCCTGCCCTTGTTCTCTCAATTGACTTTGTAAATATAGACGGGTAAAGTAGTGGTGAGGTAAAAGACATGCCCCAGAGTGCTCAGACTGAGCCTGAGCAGCCAGTGTGTATTCTTCCTCTGATAACAGTTCGGATCAGAGACTACCCACGGTACCTGTTTGAGATCTGTGACTGGCGGCTGATGGGTCGACTTGTGGGCACTGAGCAGAGTGGTCAGCCTTGCTCCCGTCGGCGTCAGATCCTGCACTTGGGGCTTCCGTGGGGTAACGTGGCAGTGGAGAGGAACATGCCCCCACTCAAATTCTACCATGACTTTCACTGTGAGTAGAGATGGGGCAGTTGGCTTGGCTGAGGGACATTTGTAATGGGTGAAATGGGAGGTGAGCTGAGGTCCTTCTGGAGTGAAGGAGGAAGAGAGGAGTAATGTTATGTTCAAGTTATAGCCTTTGTTCCTCTACCCCAGCGGAAATATTCCAGTATACAGTGGTATGGGGCCCATGCTGGGATCCAGCCTGGACATTGATTGGCCAGTGTGTGGACCTGTTGACCAAGCCCTCAGCTGACCCCAGCCCACCTTTGCCCTGGTGGGACAAGAGCCGTCTTCTGTTCCATGGAGACTGGCACATGGACATTGAACAGGCGAACCTGCACCAACTGGCCACTGAGGTGAGGGGTGTCATGATACTTTTTTCCTATCAGGATGGTATGGTTGAGGCCTGTATAGCACGTGTGGGAAGAGAGAAAGGTGCTGATTTGGGAGATGAGGATGGTTTTCTTATCTATATCTCACCAAATTCTTGGGGGTGGTCATAGGATCCATACAACACAACTGAAAATATGCACTGGGAGTGGAGCCACCTGTCTTTTCATTGGAAACCTGGTCAGTTTGTGTTCAAGGGTGACTTGGATATCAACGTGAGAACAGCCTCTAAGTGAGTGGAGTGAAGGGAGGGGCCTCCATGGGGTGAGGGACTTAGGTTGGAGGGAGGGGGAAGAACCAAGGGGAAGTGAGTGACCAGGGCACTGAGGGCTGGGGCTCCGTTGTGAGGCAGGTATGACGACTGCTGCTTCCTTCACCTGCCTGACCTCTGCATGACACTGGACCTGCAGTGGCTGTGCCATGGGAACCCCCATGATCACCATAGTGTCACTCTACGGGCCCCAGAGTTCCTGCCTGAGGTGCCCTTGGGCCAGCTCCATGACTCCTACCGGGCCTTTCGCTCAGAGAACCTCAATCTCTCCATCAAGATGGATCTGACTCGTCACAGTGGAAGTGAGGCTTGGGCCTGGGGCAGTGGGGAGGAAGGGCTGGGAGGATGGGCATGGACACTGGGGACTTCAGCTTGACTGTCTTGGGAGGGGAGAGGACAAGGACAAGGGAGAAGCTGGGTTAGGACCTTTTTTTTTGTTTGTTTATTGGAAAGAGTTGATGTCTTAGTCCTTTTTGGCTGCTGTAACAATAATACCACAAGTTTGGTAACTTATAAACAGCAAACATTTATCTGTCATAGTTCTGGAGGCTTGAAAGTCCAAGATCAAAGAGCTGACAGATTCAGTGTCTTGAGGGTGCATTCCTCATAGATGGTGACTTTTTGCTCTGTCCTAATATGGTGGAAGGAGTCAGTGAGCTCCCTTGGACCACTTTTAAAAGGGCACTAATCCTAATCATAAGGTCTCCACCCTTGTGATCTAGTGACCTCCCAGAGGTCCACCTTTTAACATCATCACCTTAGGTGATGATGTTTTTCTTTTTTTTTTTTTTTCCTGAGATGGAGTTTCACTCTATCACCAAGGCTGGAGTGCAGTGCCACGATCTCGGCTCACTGCAACCTCTGTCACCCAGGTTCAAGCGATTCTTCTGCCTCAGCCTCCAAGTAGCTGGGATTATAGGCACCTGCCACCGTGCCTGGCTAATTTTTTGTATTTTTAGTAGAGATGGGATTTTATCATCTTGGTCAGGCTGGTCTTCAACTCCTGACCTTATGATCCACCCACCTCGGCCTCCCAGAGTGCTGGGGTTACAGACATGAGCCACTGTGCCTGGCTGGGGTTAGTTTTTTTTTTTTTTTTTTTTTTTTGAGATGGAGTCTTGCTCTGTTACCCAGGCTGGAGTACAGTGGCATGATCTCAGCTCACTGAGACCTCTACCTCCCGAGTTCAAATGATTCTCCTGCCTCAGCCTCTGAAGTAGCTGGGACTCTAGGCATGCACCACCACACCCAGCTAATTTTTGTATTTTTAGTAGAGACAGGATGGTCTTGATATCTTGACCTCGTGATCTGTCTGCCTCAGCCTCCTAAAGTGCTTGGATTACAGGCGTGAGCCACTGTGCCTGGCCTGGGGTTAGTATTTCAATGTGAATTTTGGGAAAATGCAAATATTTAGACCACAGCAGTAGGGGAAAGCAGAGAGCTTAGATCATTGAAAGAAGAGGGAGTTGGGGATGCTGAATGCGAGGCTAGGTGCTGTTTGGATTTTAGATTTTTAAGCCTCTACAACCTGAAGTAAGGGAAAGATTTAGCTTTATCTCTGTGTTTCATCCATAACTAAGAAATGTCTATCCTTCCCTTTGCAGCAATATCCCAGCCCCGAATTCTGCTATATAGTAGTACCCTGCGCTGGATGCAAAATTTCTGGGCAACTTGGACTAGTGTCACAAGGCCTATCTGCAGGGGAAAGCTCTTCAATAACCTGAAACCCAGCAAGAAGAAACTTGGTCAGCACTACAAGCAACTTTCCTATACAGCCCTCTTTCCCCAGCTGCAGGTAAGGCACTGATGTCCTTGCTGACATCTTCACTTCTATTCTGCTTCTAATTTTCTTGTTTCTCATATTGAATCCCTTAATCATCCCTCTCATGCCTTCCTTTGTTCAGTTATGCTCTCTTGTTGTCAGGTACATTATTGGGCCTCATTTGCCCAGCAACGGGGCATCCAGATTGAGTGCAGTCAGGGCCACGTCTTCACTCGGGGAACTCAGCGGCTTATACCTCAAGGTAAAATAAAAGACTCCCTTCATTTCTCCTATCCTATTCCCTGTTGTTTTTCCCTTTCTCAGTTTAATTTCCCTCCTCCATCTCTGTCTCACACTATCCTCTGAACTGGGTAGCATGGGCTCTGTGTACCTCCTTTTCTCAGCAGGCACAGTGATGCGGCGCCTTATCTCTGATTGGAGTGTGACCCAGATGGTGAGTGATTTAAGTCAGGTGACCGTTCATCTGATGGCCTCACCCACTGAGGAGAATGCTGATCACTGTCTTGATCCCTTGGTAACAAAGACCCACCTGCTGAGCTTGTCCTCCCTCACCTACCAACGGCATAGCAATCGCACGGCTGAGGAGGTACTGCCCAATAGTTTATTTATTTCCTTATTTATATTAGTAGGTATCTCAGCCTACTTGGGCTGCCATAACAAAATACCAAAGATAGGAGGTTTAAACAACAGAAATTTATTTTTCAGTTTTGGTGACTGGGAATTCCAAGATCAGGGTGCCTGCATGGTTGGGTTCTGGTGAGGGCTCTGTTCCTGACTTACAGAGGGCTGCCTTGTCTCTGTCCTCACATGGCAGAGAGGGAGAGAGAGCACAAGTGTGGATGAGTGCTCTGGTTTCTCTTATTATACAAGCACTAATTCCATCATGAGTGCCCCACCCTCATGACCTCATGTAATTACCTCCCAAAGGGCCATCTCCATATACCATTACATTGGGAAGTGGGACTTCACCATATGAATTTGGGGGCAACACAATAAAGTCCATAGGAGTAGTTTGCAGGCTAAGTCCCTGGTAAGGTTTCTCATATTCCAAGCATGTATGTCATTTATGACAGACTCACTTTGTTTAGCTATATCAGCATCCCTCTTTTTGAAAATACCTTTTCTTCCTCTTCTAAAAATAGTATCTTACTCTTTAGGAAATAGAGTAAAAATTTTTCCTAACTCTGAAAAAAAGCTGGTATTGACTTTTCCCCCAGTTAGGGAAGGATTTTAAGTTGAAATTCTGTCATTTAAAATATAGTGGGGGAGGGCTGGGTGCAGTGACTCAATGCCTGTAATCCCAGCACTTTGGGAGGCCAAAGCAGGTGGATCATTTGAAGTCAGAAGTTCGAGACCAACTTGGCCAACATGATGAAACCCTGTATCTACTAAAAATACAAAATTAGCTGGGTATGGTGGAGCATGCCTGTTGTCCCAGCTACTTGGGAGGCTGAGGCAGGAGAATCTCTTGAACTTGGGAGGCGGAGGCTGCGGTGAACCAAGATCGTGCCACTGTGCTCCAGCGTGGGCACCAGAGCAAGATGCTGTCTCCAAAAAACAAAAACAAAACAAATAAAATACGGTCAGGGCTAGGCTCAGTGGCTCACACCTGTAATCCCAGCCCTTTGGGAGGCTGAAGCAGGTGCATTGCTTGAGCTCAGCTATTTGAGACCAGCCTGGGCAACATGAGGAAACCCTGTCTCTAACAAAAATCTAAAAAAGTATCTGGGTGTGGTGGCATGTGCCTGTGGTCCAGACTGCTCAGAAGCCTGAGGTGAGAGGTTTGCTGGAGTCTGGGAAGTTAAGGCTGCAGTGAGCTGTGATCATGCCACTGCGATCCAGCCTGGTTGACAGTAAGATCCCATCTCAAAAATAAATAGGCAAGGTATGATGGCTCATGCCTATAATCCCAGCACTCTTGGAGGCCAAAGTAGGTGGATCCCTTGAGCTCAAGAGTTCCAGAGCAGCCTGGGCAACATGGTGAAACCCTGTCTCTACAAAAAAGCACAAAAAAATTAGCCAGGCATGGTGGTATGCACCTTTACCTTTAGTCCCAGCTACTCAGGAGGCTGAGATGGGAGGATGGCGTGAGCCCAGGAGGCAGAGGTTGTATCGAGCCAGGATTGCACCATTGGGGCTGGGTGCAGTGGCTCACGCCTTTACTCTTAGCACTTTGGGAGGCTGAGGCATGTGGATCATTAAAGATCAGGAGTTTGAGACCAGACTGGCCAACATGGTGAAACCCTGTCTCTACTAAAAATACAAAAATTAGGCCAGGTGTAGTGGCTCTCACTTGTAATCCCAGCACTTTGAGATGCCAAGGTGGGTGGATCGTTTGAGGTCAGGAGTTCCAGACCAGCCTGGCCAATACGGTGAAACCCCATCTCTACTAAAAAAATACAAAAATTCACTGGGCATGGTGGTAGGTGCCTGTAATCCCAGCTACTTAGGAAGCTGAGGCAGGAGAATTGCTTGAACCCAGGAAGTGGAGGTTGAAGCCAGCCAAGATTGCACCAGTACACTCCAGCCTGGGTGACAGAGTGAGACTCTGTCTCAAAAAAGATAAAAAAAAAATAAAAAATTGGCTGGGCGCAGTGGCTCACGCCTGTAATCCCAGCACTTTGGGAGGCCGAGTCAAGTGGATCACGAGGTCAAGAGATCGAGACCATCCTGGTCAACATGGTGAAACCCCGTCTCTACTAAAAAAGATACAAAAAATTAGCTGGGCATGGTGGCGCATGCCTGTAATCCCAGCTACTCGGGAGGCTGAGGCAGGAGAACTGCTTGAACCCAGGAGGCGGAGGTTGCGGTGAGCCGAGATCATGCCATTGCACTCCAGTCTGAGTAACAACAGTGAAACTCCGTCTCAAAAATAAAATAAAATAAAAAATTGCCAGGTGTGGTGGCACACAACTGTAATGCTAGGTACTTGGAGGCTGAAGCATGAGAATCTCTTGAACCTGGGAGGTGGAAGTTGCATTTAGCCAAGATCATGCCACTGCACTCCAGCATGGGTGATGGAGTGAGAATCAGCTGGGCACAGTGGCTCACACCAGTAATCCCAGCACTTTGGGAGGCTGAGGTGGGCAGATCGTAAATAAATAAAAATATTTTAAAAATAAAATACAGTGGTGCCAGGCACAGTGGATTTTGCCTGTAGTCCTAGCTACTTAGGAGACTGAGGCAGGAAGATTGCTTGAAGCCAGGAGTTCAAGACCATTCTAGGCAAAATAGACTTAGACTCCATTGCATTGCTTTCTTTTGAGACAGAGTCTCGCTCAGGCGCCAGGCTGGAGTGCAGTGGTGCAATCTTGGCTCACTGCAACCTCTGCCTCCTGGGTTCAAGCAGTTCTCCTGCCTCAGCTTCCCGAGTAGCTGGGACTACAAGCGTGTGCCACCATGCCCAGCTAATTTTTGTATTTTTATAGAGACAGGGTTTCACCATGTTGGCCAGTATGGTCTAGATCTCTTGACCTTGTGATCCGCCTGCCTCGGCCTCCCAAAGTGCTAGGATTACAGGTGTAAACCACCGTGCCTGGCCTAGACTGCATTTCTAAAAAAAATATTTTAGAGGAACTCCAAAAAATTTTTTTAATAATGAATAAAATACAGTCGGTATAGTTTTAATGTAATATAACAAACAAGCCAAGACCACTTAGTTTTTCCTTCTCCAGGGTCTGTCTCCCCACAACAGGTTTTTTTTTTTGTGAGACTAAGTCTCTCACTGTTGCCTGGGCTGGAGTGCAATGGTGTGATCACTGTAACCTTCACCTCCCGGGTTCAAGCAATTCTCTTGCCTCAGCCTCCTGAGTAGCTGGGATTATAGGCGCCTACCACCACACCCAGCTAGTTTTTTGTATTTTTAGTAGAGATGGGTTTTCCCTGTCTTGGCCAGGCTGGTTTCAAACTCCTGACCTGGTGACTTACCTGTCTCGTCCTCACAAAGTGCTGGGATTATGGGCATGAGCCCCTGTGCCTAACAGGTTTCTTATTCAACAAACTTTTCTTTTATCATTGTCTTTGTGGAACAATAGCATTGGGGGCAATTTCCATGCTTACCTGAAGTCCTTTTCCTGTTTCTTAGGAGCTTTCTACTCGTGATGGGGATCCTACCTTTCATACACATCAGCTACACTTGGTAGATTTACGAATTTCCTGGACAACCACCAATCGAGACATTGCCTTTGGGTTATATGATGGCTACAAAAAGGCAGCAGTACTCAAACGTAATCTTTCTACTGAGGCCCTGAAGGGGTTAAAGATTGATCCACAGATGCCAGCCAAAAAGCCAAAGCGGGGTGTCCCAACTAGTGCCTCAACCCCACCTCGTGTTAACACTCCCAGCTTCAGTGGACGGCCTGATAAGGGGTCATCAGGAGGTAAGCTCAGGGAGATGAGACTTAATAGGTTTAGTTGTAGAATGTGGATATGAGCTTGGACAGGAGTTTGAAAAGGACTGAATCATGGCTTGTTCCATCTATGTGCAGAAGTGAAACATATTTTTCCTTCTTAGGTCACTTAAGTCTTATATATTAATTAACAGTGATGTAGGGGCATTAAATGGTGTGGTCCTATGGCCAGAATGGAGTGACGGAGCCAAAACAAGATCAGTAAGGGAAAGAAGCAAAGTGATAGATGCCACAAAAGAGACATAAGAGAATATGGAAGTTGGCCGGGCATAGTGGCTCCCTTCTGTAATCCCAGCACTGTGGGAGGCCGAGGCAGGTGTGTCACTTGAGGTCAAGAGTTCAAGACCATCCTGGCCAACATGACGAAACCCCATCTCTACTAAAAAAAATACAAAAAAAATTAGCCAGGCATATTCCAGCTATTCGAGAGGCTAAGGCACGAGAATCGCTTGAACTCAGGAGGCAGAGGTTGCAGTGAGCTGAGATTGTGCCACTGCACTCCAGCCTGGGTGATGGGGCGGGATTGCATCTCAAAAAAAAAAAAGAATATGGGAGTTGTTGCTGACAGGAGTGAAGCAGGAATACCATCCAGGAAGGGTTTGTTGAGGAAGTAGCTTTTGAGCTGGGCCTTGAAAGCTTAATATGATTTGGACATGTATAAATGGGGTAGAAGGGCAATCAGGGCAGAGGGAATAGCCTGAGTAGGAGTGGCATTGGAAAGCTCAGTGTGTTCAAAGAAGAGTCGAGTTTAAAAAAGCCCAAACTCAAAAGTGTTTTTTTCTGTTCTCTCACTCGAAAACAAATGAAGAAGACTTCTGTGACCAAACGTGGGAATTTTTCCTGACCAATAAGCAAGCAATTAATTCTGCAGCAGACACCTATTGGGTGTCCTCCAATTTAGTTCAATTCTGACACTATCTACCTGGAGACAGCATCAGATCCCAAAGGTTGACCACTTAGTCTCTAAGCCGGCCCCTTTCTCATAAGCCAGTCACAGGCTCCAGGTTGCTTTACTGTGCTTCTCACCAACTGGCTATAAACGGGTTCCCACAGTGCCCTCCTTGAGTTTGATTACTCACAGAACTGAAGGAAGCATTTTACTGCTTTATTATAAAGGGTATTACAAAGGATACAGATGCAGAGATGCATAGTGCAAGGTATGAGTAGTGGCGGGAAGCTTCTGTCCTCTTTCCAGGCAGGCATGCTACTACCCCCCAGCGACTTCCACGTGTTCAGCTATCCAGAAGCTCTCCAAACCCTGTCTTTCTGGGTCTGTATGAAAACTTCATTTTTATTTATTTATTTTTTTTTTGAGATGGAGTTTCGCTGTTGTTACCCAGACTGGTGTGTAATGGCACGATCTTGGCTCACTGCAACCTCTGCCTCCTGGGTTCAAGCAATTCTATCTCAGTCTCCCGATTAGCTGGGACTACAGGCGCGCACCACCATGCCCAGCTAATTTTTGTATTTTTAGTAGAGACGGGGTTTCACCTTGTTGACCAGGATGGTCTCGATCTCTTGACCTCGTGATCCACCCGCCTGGGCCTCCCAAAGTGCTGGGATTATAGGCGTGAGCCACCGCGCCCGGCTGAAAACTTCATTATATAGGCATGATTGATTAAACCATTGGCCATTGGTGATTAACTTAACCTTCAGCCCCTCTCTTCCCAGGAAGTGGCAGGGTGGGGCTGAAAGTTATAATCCTCTAATCCTGCTTGGGTCTTTCCAGTGACAGCCCCCATCCTGAAGCTACTTAGGGGCCTCCAGCAACCAGTCAACTCAGCATACAAAAAGACATCACTGGCTGGGTATGGCAGTGGCTCATGCCTGTAATCCCAGGATTTTGGGAGGCTGAGGTGGGCGGATCACCTGAGGTCAGGAGTTTGAGACGAGCCTGACCAACATGGAGAAACCCCGTCTCTACTTAAAAAATACAGAATTAGCTGGGCATGGTGATGCGTGCCTGTACTCCTAGCTACTCTGGAGGCTCAGGCAGGAGAATCGCTGGAACCCAGGAGACGGAGGTTGCAGTGAGCTGAGATTGCACCATTGCACTCCAGCCTGGGCAACAAGAGCAAAACTCCATCTCAAATAAATAAGTAAATAAAAAGAGGTATTGAGGGCTGGAACTAGGTAGAGGCAGTGGGAATGGAGATAAGATGGATATAAACATTATTGTGCATATGGGAGAATTGGCCACTGGTTGGAAGGAGGAGTTACAGGGAGAAAATTATAACGACTAAGACTGTAATATCAGAAATAGAGCCAGCGACTAAACAGGTTTGGGGAGGTGTAGGGTAGTTGAATTCAGATTTGGACATGCTGAATTTGTGTTACTAGTAGGACATCTATATAATGTCTAACAAACAGCTGGAAATGAGGGTCTGAAAGCTTAGGGCTAAAGATAGATATTTAGGAATTTCAGCATAGAGCTAAGAGTTAATGCCAAGGATATTGTAATAGTTGCTTACTGTGTGGTAGGTACTCTGCAAGATGTTTTTATGTATTATTCCTTTGAACTCACTTTTTTTTTTTTTTTTTTTTTTTTTGAGACGGAGTCTTGCTCTGTCACCAGGCTGGAGTGTAATCGCACAATCTCCGCTCACTGCAACTTCTGCCTCCCGGGTTCCAACAATTCACCTGCCCTAGCCTCCCAAGTAGCTGGGATTACAGGCACGCGCCACAACACCTGGCTAATTTTTGTATTTTTAGTAGAGATGAGGTTTCACCATGTTGGCCAGGATGGTCTCAATCTCCTGACTTCATGATCTGCCCACTTCAGCCTCCCAAAGTGCTAGGATTACAGTCGTTAGCCACAGTGCCCTGCCCCATTAAACTTTCATAGCAATCTTATGAGGTAGTTACTGTTATTTTACAGACAAGGAAACTGAGAAGCAAAGAAGCAATCTGCCCAAGGTCATAACACAGGCAGACTAGTCTGATTCTGGAAACTGCTCTTAACCATATACACTATTAGACAAACCCATTAAGAGAAAGTGTAGGAAAGAGAAGGGAACATGCCAAGGATGGATCTGAGGAGTTTAGACCTGGGAGAAGGAAGAGGGCCTGGAGACAATCAGAGAAAGCAGCAGAGTTAGGAGAACATGATGACATTGCTGGCAAGAGAGTGGTTTCAAGTGAAAAAGAGTCAAATAGCATATAAAATAATATGAAATGAAAAATAAAAAGAATAAAATAAGGTTGTGGGGGAGATTATAGAGTAATCTAGAGGTGGTTATACTTAAGAGAAAAAAATGTTATCTTACCTAGCATTTCTAAATTTCTGTTGGAAATCTGCTACTTTTATTAAAATTGAAGGGAAAATGAAATAACCCTTGTTTTGCCTTCATGGGTCAAGGGGTGGGCTAGGCTAGAGTTCTAGGTTCGAGAGGAAGTATTCTAAGCCCTTACCTAGCCAGATAAATTGAAGGAAGATCAGTTTGGCTCTGGAAAGGGAAAAGTCTTTCCCTTTGAGACTGCAACCTTTCCCTGCTTCCTATTTTTCTGCCAGGTGCTTACATGTTGCAGAAGCTAATTGAAGAGACAGATAGGTTTGTAGTGTTCACAGAAGAGGAGTCAGGCATGAGTGACCAGTTGTGTGGCATTGCTGCCTGCCAGACGGATGACATATACAACCGAAACTGCCTTATTGAGCTGGTCAACTGTCAGGTACCTTCTCTTTACAAGTCACCCCAACACCAGACTAGATTATGATCATATTGTTCACCTTCCCCCTCCTCTAAATATGAATGGGTGAATAGAGCTCCAAAAGTCTTTTCCTTCTCATAGGTGTCATAGATAATCACTTCTGTGTTTAAAAGCCAGTAAAAATTTACTCAGTAAGCCAGAATTAGACCTAGCTGCAGTGGTTGGTACAGTGTGCTCACTAAACTTCTCACCTTCTTTGGTAGCTTAACTCTGCTTCTATCTCTGGCATAGATGGTTCTTCGTGGAGCGGAGACAGAAGGCTGTGTCATTGTGTCAGCTGCCAAAGCCCAACTGCTGCAGTGCCAGCATCATCCAGCTTGGTATGGTGATACATTGAAGCAAAAGACATCCTGGACTTGCCTCTTGGATGGCATGCAGTACTTTGCCACCACTGAAAGCAGCCCCACAGAGCAGGATGGCCGACAGCTCTGGTTAGAGGTTAGTCAGTGCGTTTGTGAAGGCACATTATATTCCTACCTTTCCATAGACTTTCTAATAGCTGGAAGATTCTGTTACTAACTTAGCAGAATAATGAAGCTGATAACACCTTGAATGTGGACAGTCTCTGGTCTGGAAGCATATAAATATTTTTTTTTTTCTCTCATGATGTTCTATTTCATTGCAAGAGAAACTTGTTTCCCACAACTAATATAAAATGGACTGGAGCTTTTTAACTCTTGAAGATTGCTGATCCCTATTAATGTTCACATTGATATAGCCGTCAGCCAAGAAAACAGGCAGTGAGTCTGAGAATTTTTGATAAGCTTACTATCTGCCCTTTCTCCGTCCTTTCTTATGAAAATGACTGATTGGTTATTTCAGCAAGGCATTGACGTTGAATGAAAGATGTCTAGGAGTCAGGTTATGTGAGTTCTGATGATAGCTTTCCCATTATAGTAGCCATGAGCTCTTGTACAAATCACCTTTAATTGTGAAATGGAATTGATACTTCACCCTCACAAGATTGTTGAAAGGATCACATGATAAGGTGCTTTGAAAATACAAAGCTTTATTCAGGTGGAAAGTAGTCATTTTTTTTTAAGGCAGTACATCTAGGGAAGTCTAAGTGTGTGGCAAGATAATATTTTTTTTTTTTTTTTTTTATGAGATGGAGTTTTGCTCTCTTTACCCAGGCTGGAGTGCAGTGGCGTGATCTCGGCTCACCGCAACCTCCGCCTCCTGGGTTCAAGCAATTCTCCTGCCTCAGCCTCCCCAGTAGCTGGGACTACAGGCTCGCACCACCACGCCCGGCTAATTTTTGTATTTTTAGTAGAGATGGGGTTTCACCATGTTGACCAGGATGTTCTTGATCTCTTTACCTCGTGATCCACCCATCCTGGCCTCCCAAAGTGCTGGGATTATAGACATGAGCCACTGCACCCGGCCGATAATGTTGTTTTTTTTTTTTTTGAGACAGAGTCTCGCTCTGTTGCCCACGCTGGAGTGCAATGGTTCGATCTCAGCTCACTGGAACTTCCGCCTCCCAGGTTCAAGCGGTTCTGTAGCCTCAGCCTCCTGAGGAGTTGGGATTACAGGTGAGCCACCACGCCTGGCTAATTTTTATATTTTTAGTAAAAATGGGGTTTCACCTTGTTGGTCAGGCTGGTCCCAAACTCCTGACCTTAGGTGATTCCCCGCCCCTACCTTGGCCTCCCAAAGTGCTGGGATTACAGGTGTGAACCACTGCACCCGGCCAAGATAATGTTTTTTTAGATGGTGAGATTGTGAGTAGTTGGCAAAAACTAGGGAAGAAGTCTGTCTTTGCTTTGCCAGATTGTGAATTTTCTTTTCAGCTTTTCGGTAAAACTGAACCAGGATATAGTTTATGCTTTAACTTCTAAGATGCAATATCATCAGAATTATTGGAGAGTCTAATGGTTATGAGATATGCCTAGTCACTATTGTATGTTGTTATTACTTAACAGCTGTTAAGTGCCCACATTGCACAGGGCATGGTACACCCCTAAATGAGTTACAGGATCTAGCTGCATCTGTTAAGGACCAAAATGATAAATCCATTTACAGTTTCTCTTTGTGGGAGGTAAAACTGATCCTTCCTTTCACCTCCCTGGCTGATGCTTCTTATATCAAGGACCTTAGGGCTTAATTTAGGCAACCTCAAATGTAGTAAGAGGTAATGAGCATTTAGATCAGATGTCAAGATGAGTAAGGGACCGGTTGTTGGTAATATGAGAAGTCATGCTGATATATAAGAGCTGTGGTTCATTCAGGCAAGCAGTGCCCTTTACCAGTAGTCTTAGGAGGTAAGCACAGGTGTTAACTACCCATGCAGAAGTAGAATGGTTGAGCTATCAGGATCTTTCTGGCACTTTCTGCATCTGTGCTGCTTTTAGGCATGCCTTCTTTTGCAGGTGAACTCTTTTTTTTTTTTTTTTTTTTCCCCCCTCAGGCTGTGATACTAGCATTAGAGTGGAACGTCGTTGGCTTAGGTATGAGGGACTTTGATCTGGCCTTTCCTATATTTTTTTGAGACTTGACAGATCCACCATCTGCTGTGGTCTTCCCATCGCACTCATTCTGTTATTCATTCTGCTTCAGCTTGGCAGAGTGAATCAAAATAATTCAGTCCCCTTTTCCCATGGCAACATTGTCAAAGAGGTTATCTATCTGAAGATAGAAAACAGCAAGAACACAAATGGAACAAATACCAAAATGGGTGGGAAAGACTTTTTTTTTTTAACGAGATATTTTGCCCATAACATGATTAGATTTGAACCTCACTCATTGTTTTTCTGTCTTGAGTCCTGTGGGCCTGGCAAAGTGTGCATGTAACTCAATTGGGTTGGAGAATTTGGGTATACTGGGGCAAGAGAATGAGACAAATATGTCCTCTATCCTGGGAGATGGTTCAAGCTATTCTAGGCAGTAGAGCTCTAGATAGTATACGTAACTACTTAAAACATGGAGATCTGTCACCCAGTTGGCCACGGACAAGCCACTGTTTCCCCAGGAGCTAAAGTTGCCTGCATCTCTGTCTTTAGGTGAAGAATATTGAGGAGCACCGGCAGCGTAGTCTGGACTCTGTGCAGGAGCTGATGGAGAGTGGACAGGCAGTGGGCGGCATGGTTACCACAACCACAGGTCAGCTCTCCCCGTCCTCCGTGTCAAATGATTAGGATCAGATGTGTATCCCGAAGGGACTTCATTTTCCTACCTATTCTTAATGTCAGTGTACGTTGGATTAGGACCATTTTGTGCTATGCTAGGTTGAAAGCGGTGTTTCTGGAGTTTCTGAGACATAGCTGGGAGGCTCTCACATTACCTTTATTGAGAATGTCTTTTTCTTATCTCTTTCCCACCTCTTCCCAGATTGGAACCAGCCAGCGGAGGCACAGCAAGCTCAGCAAGTCCAGCGGATCATTTCGCGTTGCAGCTGCCGAATGTACTATATTAGTTATAGCCATGACATTGATCCTGAACTAGCAACTCAGATTAAGCCACCTGAAGTTCTTGAGAACCAGGAAAAGGAAGATCTCCTAAAGAAGCAGGAAGGTATTCAGGGCTTGAAAGGCTTTTAGGAGGGGACTTTGCAACAGTAAAGTTATTAAAAGTTCATTGTGCACTGGCATTAACATTTCACTTTGCTCTACTTTTTGTAAATTCTGCTATTAGAAAATAACCTCTATTCTTGCAGGGAGCTGGGATGAACGGGCATTGCTTATGATTCTGAAATAAACATGTTTCTGCCCATGAGTACCTCTCACCCTTTCTGTGGGGTTGACTAGTGGGGTGGTTCCAAATGTGGGTTAGGAGATGGAGTAGACATTTGGGTAGAAACTTGCGCCTTTTATTTAGCTGCTAACAATTATCTAGGGGCTGTGGATACCTTCACCCTTATCCACCATGAGCTGGAAATTTCCACCAACCCAGCTCAGTATGCCATGATCCTGGACATCGTCAACAACCTGCTGCTGCATGTAGAACCCAAGCGGAAGGTGAGCATGGGTCCTTGTAGAATGCTGGTTAGCCTCACAGGAACACCCAGACTTTGTGCTTTATTTGGCCTCATACTTCACACGGAAAAAGGGCCTTGTGGTTAACACATCCTCTTAGCAGTGGCAGTTGGAATCCTACTTATTTAGAAAAGGCCTGAGTGTCTCTCAGAC
Source organism: Callithrix jacchus (assembly GCF_049354715.1). Taxonomy (NCBI): domain Eukaryota; kingdom Metazoa; phylum Chordata; class Mammalia; order Primates; family Cebidae; genus Callithrix; species Callithrix jacchus. Next base: position 104,993,869 of record NC_133506.1, read on the forward strand.
TGTAGGGCTTGTTTGCCTGATTGTTTTCTCCTAGTCATTTCTCTACCCAGTCACCTAGACACTTGTAAAAACATTTAACTATTCCCTGCTTCCACCTCTATCTGCATCCCGTTGGGCCTGACTTGTGAAATCCACACTGCCAGATTTTCTGCATTGACCTACCACTGTTGCTGTTAACAGTGACAGATAAAGGTTAGCTTTCTAGAAGAGATCACCCCCATTTCTTTCTCTTTTCTCTATTTCACTTTACTGTAAGAATTGTCTATTTAGAAATCCTATTCATTTCCCTTTCCTTTCCTTTAGGAACATAGTGAGAAGAAGCAACGGGTCAGGTTCCAGCTTGAAATCTCTAGCAATCCCGAGGAGCAGCGCAGCAGTATACTGCATTTGCAGGAGGCTGTGCGGCAGCATGTGGCCCAAATACGACAGCTGGAGAAGCAGATGTATTCTATCATGAAGGTAGTCACTGCAGATAGATAGTCAAGGACCAGGAAGTCTCCTAGAATGAGGGAGATCTCCTCTCAATTTCTATCCTGCTTCCCTAGTCTTTGCAGGATGATAGCAAGAATGAGAATCTGCTTGACCTGAACCAAAAGCTTCAGTTGCAGCTAAACCAGGAAAAGGCCACCCTGCAGCTAGAAAGTGAAGAGCTGAATATTCTCATCAGGTACCCCAGTATTCTTTCCTTACTCTTTTCCAGTGCCTCAGCTAGAGGCAGTTCTCTTCCTTGCCCATGTTCTGACTATCTTTAGGTCTAATGTGCATTATCAAAGGCTCATGTAGGAATAGGTTCAGATACCTCTTCCTGGAAAAGAAAAATGGGTAGTTGGGAAAGATCACTTTTTTTTTTTTTGTAAACAGAGTTTTGCTCTTGTTGCCCAGGCTGGAGTGCAGTGGCATGATCTCGGCTCACTGCAACCTCCGTCTCCTGGGTTCAATGATTCTCTTGCGTCAGCCCCCCAAGTAGCTGGGACTATAGACATGCGCCACCACATCCAGCCAATTTTTGTATTTTTAGTAGAGACGGAGTTTCACCATGTTGGCCAGGATGGTCTCAATCTCCTGACCTTGTGATCCACCCGTCTCGGCCTCCCAAACTGCTGGGATTACAGGCATGAGCCACCGTCCCCAGCCGAAAGATCACTTTTATGGCCTTTTTGTTTGTTTGTTTTTGATCTCCTTTTTTTGTACCTGTATATGTCAAGGAATTTTGTGGCCTTGATACTATGCATCTTAATTGAAAATATCTTTTTTTTTTAAATGAACCTGACATAACAAACATAAAAATATCTTTATCAGTATACAATTGCAGATATAATTCTAGAAATTATTAGTGGGAAGATACGACTTTATCAAGAAGCTGTAGAGCTCAAAGATGGGGTTTGTGTTTCTATGACCTAGAATGTCAGGAGCAGTAAATTCAGTGAAAAAAAATTTAGGGACTGGCTAACCCAGAATAGGTTTATTTCTGAGTTTACCTTACCTCCTGCATCTTTTTTTTTTTCAAACCCAAGCAGCACTATCTTGAACCCCCTGCATCACTCCAGAGCATACTACCCTACCCCCAACCTGTGTGCTGTTTCCCTTACTGGCTTTGGCGCCCCTGTCCACTTATAGGTGTTTTAAGGATTTCCAGTTGCAGCGGGCTAACAAGATGGAGCTGAGAAAGCAGCAAGAAGATGTGAGTGTGGTCCGTCGCACTGAGTTTTATTTTGCTCAGGCACGATGGCGCCTGACAGAGGAAGATGGACAGCTGGGAATTGCTGAATTAGAGCTGCAGAGGTTCCTCTACAGCAAGGTATCTGGGATATATGATCACACAAAGGCAGCTGTGTTGAGAGACATTGACCTAGCTTAGGAGTCTAACTCATAAAAGAGAAATAAAAAGGGGCTAATTATTATATGCTTGCTAATGATGGTATAATTGGAAATATGAGCAGTGCTTCCTTAGACACATCTGTTTGTTTTTTCTTTTTTTTTTTGAGATGGAGTTTTCGCTCTTGTTTCCCAGGCTGGAGTGCAATGGCGCGATCTTGGCTCACCACAACCTCCACCTCCTGGGTTCAGGCAATTCTCCTGCCTCAGCCTCCTAAATAGCTGGGATTATAGGCATGTACCACCATGCCCACCTAATTTTTTGTATTTTTAGTAGAGACAGGGTTTCACCATGTTGACCAGGATGGTCTCAATCTCTTGACCTTGTCATCCACCCGCTTCGGCCTCCCTAAGTGCTGGGATTACAGGCTTGAGCCACCGCGCCTGGCCGAGACACATCTGTTTATGAGTGATACACATATAGCTCTGATGCCATAGGGGAGAGTAAGAATGAACAAAGAAATAAAACATTTTTTAAAAAGTGATACAGGCCAGGTGTGGTGGCTCATGCCTTTAATCCCATAACTTTGGGAAGCTGAGAGGGGAGGATTGCTTGAAACCAAGAGTTGAACAAAAAATTAAAAAATTAGTGCATCATGGTGCACACCTGTGGTCCCAGCTACTTGGGAGGCTGAGGCAAGAGGATTGCAGGCCCAGGAATTTGAGCCTGCAGTGAGCTGTGATCACACCATTGCACTCCAGCCTGGGAAACAGAGTGAGACACTGTCTCTACAAAAGAAAGTAAGTAATTAAAAACACATATGACAGGCTGGGTGCAGTGGCTCACACCTGTAATCCCAGCACTTTGGGAGACTGAGGCGGGTGGATCACCTGAGGTCAGAAGTTCAAGACCAGCCTGGCCAACATGGTGAAACCTGTCTCTACTAAGAATATAAAAAATAGGCCGGGCACAGTGGCTCAAGCCTGTAATCCCAGCACTTTGGGAGGCCGAGGCGGGTGGATCACGAGGTTGGCAGATCGAGACCATCCTGGTAAACATGGTGAAACCCCGTCTCTACTAAAAATTACAAAAAATTAGCTGGGCACGGTGGTGTGTGCCTGTAATCCCAGCTACTCAGGAGGCTGAGGCAGAATTGCCTGAACCCAAGGGCGGAGGTTGCGGTGAGCCGAGATCGCACCATTGCACTCCAGCCTGGGTAACAAGAGCAAAACTCCGTCTCAAAAAAAAAAAAAAAAAAGAATATAAAAATTAGGCCGGGCGTGGTGGCTCATGCCTATAATCCAAGCACTTTGGAGGCCAAGGCGGGCGGATCACCTGAGGTCGGGAGTTCAAGACCAGTCTGACCAACATGGTGAAACCCTGTCTTAAAAAACAAAAAAAGAAAGAATACAAAAATTAGCCAGGTGTGGTGGTACACGTCTGTGGTCCCAGCTATTTGGGAGGCTAAGGCAAGAGAATCACTTGAACCCAGGAGACGGAGGTTGCAGTGAGCTGAGATTGTGCCACCACTGCACTCCATTCCAGATGACAGAATTAGACTCCATCTCCAAAAACAAAAAAATTACAAAAGTTAGCTGGGTGTGATGGTGTGTGCCTGTAAGCCCAGCTACTCAGGAGGCTGAGGCAGGAGAATGGCTTGAACCCAGGAGGTGGATGTTGCAGAGCTGAGATTGTGCCACTGAATATCAGCCTGGGCAATAGAATGAGACCCTGTCTCAAATTTAAAAAAAAAAAGATACATTACAGATGAGTTTGATCAAATGCTTTTCTCATTGAATAAGATTATCCCTAGAAATGTGGCCCAGAGGCAAATAATATTTCATGTCCAGCCTGGAATTGAGTCTTCTTTTTTTTTTTTATGTTTATTTTTTGAGACGGAGTCTTGCTCTGTTGCCCAGGCTGGAGTGCAGTGGCACAGTCTTGGCTCACTGCACCCTCTGCCTCCTGGGTTCAAGTGATTGTCCTGGCTCAGCCTCCTGAGTAGCAGCGATTTACAGGCACATGCCACCACGCCCAGCTAATTTTTGTATTTGTAGTAGAGATGGGGTTTTACCATGTTGGTCAGGCTGGTCCTGACCTCGTGATCCACCCACCTCAGCCTCCCAAAGTGCTGGGATTACAAGTGTGAACCACCGTGCCTGGCTAGAATAGAATATTCTAATACTGACATTCAGCTTTCCTGCCATTGACATGAAGAAGAGGATATTATTTATTACTTTCTCCTACAAGGGACATTTGGAAATGAGTTAGACAATTTTTTAATGTCACTATGGCTAGATAGTACTACCAACATTTAGTGTCCTGGATAATGGTACCCATGAGAAATGCTGGATTAAAGAGTATTGATTGTATAAGATTGAAGAAGATAGATAGCAAGGTTGGGATTAGGCATACGTAGAGCCTGAAAACAAACTGGATATATAGCAGTTGTCTAGTAGACTTCTGAGAAAGGTTTATTATAGTAGATGGGTCATAATCTGTCTTTATAGGTGAATAAGTCTGATGACACAGCAGAACATCTTCTGGAGTTGGGCTGGTTCACTATGAACAACCTCCTCCCCAATGCTGTCTATAAGGCAAGTCCTTTTTCCTCCATTCCTAGTCCATTTGCATATTTTTAGCACAGGGCATTTATAATGGCTCTTTAATATGAATCCACTATGGAAAACAATGTGGTGATCTGAGAGGGTGAAGGCTTGCCCAGCTTAGCAACTTCTCCTCTCATTCTGCAGAGGGTTTATGGGTTGCTTTATGGCAGGAAGGACATTGGGTTGGGGGCTGTTATTTACTCTGTATCCTACAGGTAGTACTGCGGCCCCAGAGCTCCTGCCAGTCTGGGCGACAGCTAGCTCTCCGCCTCTTCAGCAAAGTCCGGCCCCCTGTTGGGGGTATCTCTGTTAAGGAGCATTTTGAGGTTAGTAAGCAGTCCCTTAGGGACATGGGAACAAAGGATATTCAAAAGCCAGCTGTGTGTTACACAATATCAGGCGTAGGTAAACTGATGATGGTGTCTGAGCTTAATTGCTTCTTGAATCTTTTTCCTCTTTAGGTAAATGTGGTCCCTCTCACCATCCAGCTGACACACCAGTTCTTTCATAGAATGATGGGCTTTTTCTTTCCTGGCCGAAGTGTGGAAGATGATGAAGTTGGTGATGAAGAGGATAAGTCCAAACTGGTGACTACTGGTGAGAACTTTTATGACGGAGTGCCAGAATAGAGTAGCAGCCTCAAAGACAGCTGAGACTTAAGAATGAGGATGGATGACAACTGGTGCACTTGCTTTTTCATAGGAATACCAGTGGTAAAGCCTCGGCAGCTGATCGCAACAGATGATGCAGTACCATTGGGCCCCGGGAAGGGTGTGGCGCAGGGTTTGACTCGGAGTTCTGGGGTCAGAAGGTCATTTCGCAAATCACCAGAGGTACCAAACATGCCCCAATGACAGAAAAATGGGAGAGTCCTGAGGTCCTGTTTGGCGTGGCTGGGCATTTCTTTGGTTTTGAGTCCACTCTAAGGATAAAAGAAGAGGGAGATGTTTGGGGTCCTGAGTTTCTTCTGATGGATTCAGGGGTCACACTCCTTGCCCACCTTTCTTAGCACCCTGTGGATGATATTGACAAGATGAAAGAGCGAGCTGCCATGAACAACTCCTTCATCTACATAAAGATTCCACAGGTTCCACTGTGTGTCAGCTACAAGGTTTGCACCTCTCAAGCACTTTGTAGAACAGGGTGGGAAGGGAACCAGATAAGATCATCAGAGATTCTAGACAGCGACATAGCCAGGTTGTTTGTGATGCTAAGCTGTGGGTGATAAATCTACTGTTCCTCTGCTCCTCTCAGGAGTCAGCACCATTACCAGGCTGAGGTAAGGGGAAATCGGTATCTGTAGGTTATTATTGTAGGACTTGCACTCAGGTGGCTGGCTTGGACTCAAAATGGCAGCTGATGTATTTTTCTCCCCCTCTTTTTTTCTTTCTCCTCTGCCGCCTCTTACAGGGTGAGAAGAACAGTGTGGACTGGGGTGACCTTAACCTGGTGCTGCCCTGTCTGGAGTACCATAACAACACATGGACATGGCTTGACTTTGCCATGGCTGTCAAAAGGGACAGCCGCAAAGCCCTGGTTGCCCAGGTATCCCGCAAGGGCTCGTGGCTGTTTGGTTAATGGGGCTGGCAGGTAGATCCTCTTTTCAGGCACATTTCATTTTAGTATACATGAACGAATATCCTTGGGAAGGGGCAGGTGCATGAAATGTGGCTTCTATGCTTGCCCTCTCCATGACCTCACTCAGATGATTATATTCAATATTTACTGAGTATTTGATATATCACCATTGATTTTAGAGAACTGAGAGCTAACACAACCTAAAGTTTAGAAGGAGTTATAATTAGACTGTAAGCTTCTTGAAAGCAGAGACCGTTTTATCATGCACATTGCTGCGTTGTGCCTTGGATGTGTTCAATAAATCTTTGTTGACTTGGTTCATTTTGATTTATTCTGTCTGCCCACTAATATTTACCTTTCCTTTTACTCCTCTCCAATCTGCCAGGTAATCAAAGAGAAGCTAAGGCTGAAGCCTGCAACAGGCTCTGAAGTCCGGGGAAAGCTAGAAACTAAATCGGACCTGAACATGCAACAGCAGGAAGAAGAGGAGAAAGCCCGGCTCCTCATTGGTTTAAGTGTGGGCGACAGGAACCCTGGCAAGAAGTCGATCTTTGGCAGGCGCAAATGATTTGGCGATTTGAGTGGCTGCAGTACAGGATCTGACTCTGGCTCATGCTCCAGGGACTTGTGGAGTGGGAGGGGCTTCCCTTTATCTACCAGGATTTGTTGGTGTCAGAGCCTATAGGCATTGCTCTTCAGCAGCTGGCCTATTCCCTGCAGGGCATAGTGGACAATAATGCTGAGTTCCATCTCACGCTGATCAGGCTCAGGGCCAGAGAGGCAACAAGAGAGCAAGACCCCTGGACCCGATTCCCTTGGGGTCAAGTGAAAGGGTGGGGGGCGATAGTCCTGATCAAGTGTGATACATTTTTATAGACATATATACATATATATATTATATTTCTAAGTGTAACTGTCCTCCCTCTGTGCCAGGAAACTGAGGGGAAGGGGCTGATCCTCACTCCACTGCCATGTATGAAAGAGGTATTAGTGTTCTGGGGGAAGGGGCAATCAACTCCTTCCCAATCTCCGTGCTAAGTTCACTTGGGAGGATGGCAATAGGAGCCAGGGCTGGCCATGGGTACCCCACTTTTCCCCCTGAGATATGCCCTGGAGAATGGCAAAAAGATTTAAAGAGAAAAAAAAAAAGTTTAAATTTGATGCTCGTTTTTTTTGTGTGTGTTGAGTGCATGTGTTCAGTCTGTGTATCCCTCTGTTGTCAACCCAAGACATCCAGCAGCTGCCATTCTGAGGGTGGCCTCTTCCCTCCTCTACCCTGAAGCTTTATCACAAAAATATCTAGTACTAGTGTGACTCTGCCCCCATGCTGATGGGTTTCTGCACATTGGAAGAGGCGGGGCTTGTGTCATGCAGTATCAGGGAGAGGAATTGCTTATGTAACTGGGACAGCAGATTTAGCAGGAGAGAGGAGGCAGAGGCTGGGGATGGGAGCAGTGAGCTGTCGGCAGGGTCAACACACCCGGGTGGCTGCTTCTCACAAGGTAGGCTATGGGGCTCTGGCAGCCTACTGAGGGGAGGAGAGGGAGACATGGGCTCTTGAGGCCTGGGAAGTTTTTGGTTAGGAGCATGGCAGTGATTACTGGATGTGGGGGTGGGGCAGGGAGGCTATACTATGAAAGCATCACAGCTCAATACTAAGGTTCAAGCTGTGTTAATAATGCATTGTGGTGAAAATGTCCACCAATTATTTTCCTAGAGGATTTGAATTGTGTCCAGAAAATCCAGGGCTTAGCATAAAGCAAAGGTGACGAATTTTCCTTCATGTTGAAAAATGTACCTCTAGGGGTGGAGACTTAAGGGGAGGGAGTGCCTAGTAAGATGGGTGGAACCAGCTATGCCTCAGGAGCGGAAAGTTTAGAGTGGCTCCCTTGGTTCTCAGCAGGATGGCCATATCTGGGGTCCCTGGGCCCAAGGCTGGAAGACCCTCTGGTCAGGTATGGGAACCATCAGGTCAGATCTGGAAGAACTGTGGAAACTACAGGGGCATCACTGTCTGTTCCGGGAGTCGCTAAGGCCAGCCTCACTGCTGGTAGAGAAGCCTCTGCCTGAGTGGCCAGTGCCTCAGTTCATCAACCTCTTTCTACCAGAGTTTCCTGTTAGGCCCATTAGGGAGCAGCAGCAGCTAAAGGTAAGTCAGTGGAATCCCTGAGTGGGGTCTCAGTCTTTGGGAGGAATTAGAAATGACCAGTCTCAATTGCCCTGTTCTCCATTTCTCTGTACAGATTTTAGGCCTTGTGGCTAAAGGCTCCTTTGGAACTGTCCTCAAGGTGGTAGATTGTACCCAGAAAGCTGTATTTGCAGTGAAGGTAGGGGCTCAGGTACCACATTCTCTTGTCTGTTTCCAATGTGGATTCCAGACAGGTTGGGAGGAATAAACAATTCAATAGCTCTATTCTCTATTCATCACTACTCTCCTATAGGTGGTGCCCAAGGTAAAGGTGCTACAGAGGGACACCGTGAGGCAGTGCAAAGAGGAGGTTAGCATCCAGGTATGCACCTAGTCATGGAAAGGATTGTTGAAAGAGCTAGGCCATTGGTAGGGAAAGTACCTTTCTTGCCCACCTTCTTTTCCTGGTTCTGCCTCCTCCATCTACTTCAACCTAGTTTAAAGTAGGTCCTGGGAAGAGTAGCTATCAGCTGTCAACAGTTTTTCCATGCCTACCAGGGAAATCTCTTAATTCATGTCCCAGTGTATTCCTTAGTATTTGCTGGTTTGAGGATTACCAGGCAGTCAGTCCCAATTACTGAGTTCCTCTGAACTGAAAAGTGAGGCAGCAATTCTCCCTCTGCACATCTGGGTAATGATTTCTTGGCTGCCTTTATTCTCAATGACGCTATTCCTCCCTAACTTCCTGTTTTCTTTGTCCCTAGCGACAGATCAACCATCCTTTTGTACACAGCTTGAGGGACAGCTGGCAGGGAAAATGGCACCTTTTCATTAGTGAGTGATTGGACTCTCCTCATCCCCCAGGGTCCTTCTACCATACTCCCCACCTGAGATTACCTCTTTGGTTTGTTCTGCCTTTGTTCTGTCCCCTTTCTCATGACACTTCTCTGTCCCAAAGGGAGGGGGAACAGCAGGTGGTATCAGTTTGGGCAGGAGGCCTACAATGCCTTGAGCTCAGGCATTGCAGCTCCCAAACACTGCCTAGATTTCTGGCAATGTATGTAGCTCCAAACTGGCTTTGCAGTGTGTAGCTACTGCAGCACAGATCTGTACTCCCTTTGGTCGGCTGTTGGCTGCTTTCCTGAGGCTTCCATCCGACTCTTTGCTGCCGAGTTGGTCCTGGTGCTGTGTAAGTGAAACAGTGGTAAAGGAAATGGGGAGGGAAGATTTATGTTGGGAAGAAAGAGAGTAAAGAATTAATATTAATTCTGGAGGTCAAAGAATAAGATAAGGATGGGGTGAGGGCTACTAGGGAAACAAGAAAGGACAGAAACGCTGCAGCACGCCCTATGCTTGCTATCCACAGGTTATCTCCATGACTTGGGCATTATGCATCGAGATGTGAAGGTAGAGTTAAGTGCTTTTTTCCCTTTGTCTGAGAAAGAGTCTCAGAAGTTCCAACAAGTCCAAGAAATCAGTTGGGTTGCTGAGGACAGTAGACCTTGGGGCCCCCATGGGTGCCAAGGATTTGGGCAAGGGCTCTCTGGATATAGATTTGAGTGCTGAGTAGGGCATCACCTTCACCTGGGGTGTATACATGACAAAAGAGTTGAAGAGGAAGAATAATTTCTCACCTGTAATCTTTCAGATGGAGAATATTCTTCTAGATGAACGAGGTAAGTCTTTTTTTCTTCCCTAGCCCCAGGATGAGAGGTGCTTTGGTTTGGGAATAAATCATGGCCAATAAGGGGTGGAACAGTGGTGCAGTTGCCTTACCTTCTTTAATAGGTCATCTGAAACTGACAGACTTTGGTCTGTCCCGCTACCTGCCCCAGGGAGCTCGAGCCTACACTATCTGTGGCACTCTTCAGTATATGGGTGAGAGAGGTTAAAGCTGATGGGTAAGCACTGGGCAGGAGGATAGCTAAAGGATGTCAGTGACGAGTATCTTTGAAATCTGTAGCCCCAGAGGTCCTAAGTGGAGGACCTTACAACCATGCTGCTGATTGGTGGTCACTGGGTGTCTTGCTTTTCTCTTTGGCAACTGGAAAGGTGAGAGAATAGTAGTTTTGGGCAGAGAAGAGCTGTGCCTTGTGGTGGGAAGAAGGAAGACCTTAAGAAATCTTGTCTTATTCCTACTATCCCTTCCCCCACCCCTGCTCCCTACCTCTTAACTCAGTTTCCAGTGGCTGCAGAGACAGATCATGTGGCCATGTTGGCAAGTGTGACCCATAGTGACTATGAGATCCCAGCTTCTCTTAACCAGGGCCTCTCACTCCTGCTCCATGAGGTAAGAATGAGCACTACTTTCCTTCTTGGCTATCAAACCATTCATTCATGCTCTCCTGCCTTCATTAAAGTGATGTTTCCCCATTCTGCTCCATTTTTTAGCGGGGGTGCTCCAACTTTACTACCTAACTACTTGCCATCTAAGCTGTACTGAGTCACATTCCTGAGTTCCTGGTCCCCCCAATCTCCTCCCCATCCAGAACAGAGGTCCCTTCTGAGAGAGTGGAGCATTGTACACTCTTACCATCTGAACACTCACAAATACAGCTCCATTATTCCCACCTTTTCCCCAAAGTAGCCTCTCTTTCTCCCTCTTTCACAAATCATCTACTCTTTAGGGTTCTTATTTCTACCCTCCACAGCTCTATCAACTTCTTTCTTCTTTTTCATCCTTTCTGTTCAGGCCTTCCCTACCCTAGTCACTCATCTATCATGCTCTATTTCCCTTTAGCTCTTAGGCCAGAACCCCCTCTATCGTCTGCGTTATCTGCATCACTTCCAGGTCCACCCTTTCTTTCGGGGTGTGGCCTTTGACCCAGAGCTCCTACAGAAGCACCCAGTGAACTTTGTCATGGAGACACAAGCTACCCTGCCCAGTTCAGCGGAGACCATGCCCTTTGATGACTTCGACTGTGATCTGGAGTCCTTCCTGTTCTACCCTATCCCTGCTTGAGCCTCTCTACTGTAAATTGGAGCCTGGCTGGAAGCCTGAAGATCTCTATCCCTGTAGACTCAGTATGACCACCTTGATAATCCAGCTTGTTTTTATTTTGTAATCTCTCACTGTTCTGTTCTCCTAGACTAGAGTTCCAATCTTGGACATTCTGCTACTGGCAGCCAAACTGGCCCTATTCCTTCCCCATCATACAACCTATCTTTCAATTCAACATCTCAGATCAGGGTGGTGACCTTTTCCTTTTCTTTACTTCTGTAGTGCTCCTACCCTTAGGCTGTCAGCCAGAGCTGCTTCCACTTGTTTCTCTGCCATGTTTCCTTTCTTGAGCAATAATAATACTTCCTGGGCTCCCAGGGTGCTATTCATGTGTTTAATAGGCTTGTCAGAGGCAATATGAATTTTTTTTTTTTTTGAGATAGAGTCTCACTCTGTTGACCAGGCGGGAGTGCATTGGTGTGATCTTGACTCACTGCAACCTCTGCCTCCTGGGTTCAAATGATTTTCATGCCTCAGCCTCCAGAGTAGCTGGGATTACAGGTGTGTGCCACCACACCCAGCTAATTTTTATGTTTTTTGGTAGAGACAGAGTTTCACTATGTTGGCCAAGTTGGTCTCGAACTCCTGACCTTAAGTGATCCGCCTGCCTTGGCATCCCAAAGTGCTGGGATTACAGGTGTGAGCCACTGCGCCTGGCCTTTTTTTTTTTTTTTTGAAATAGGGTCTTACTCTGTCACCCAGGTTGGAGTGCAGTGGTATGATCTCTGCTCACTGCAAACTTCACAGTTGTGAGCCACCACACCCAGCCTGTGAATTTTTCAAAAGTTTCGAAAGCTGGCATTTCAACCCCTAAATATGCAGTTAAAAAATATAATCTGGGCCGGGCACAGTGGCTCACGCCTGTAATCCCAGCATTTTGGGAGGCCAAGGCGGTGGGTCACGAGGTCAAGAGATCGAGACCATCCTGGTCAACATGGTGAAACCACGTCTCTACTAAAATACAAAAAATTAGCTGGGCATGGTGGCGCATGCCTGTAATCCCAGCTACTCAGGAGGCTGAGGCAGGAGAATTGCCTGAACCCAGGAGGCGGAGGTTGCGGTGAGCCGAGATTGCGCCATTGCACTTTAGCCTGGGTAATGAGCGAAACTCCGTCTCAAAAAGAAAAATTGAAAGGTGAATCAAATAAGCTAGTGAAGAAGAAAATGTAAACTGAAATTTGGTGGGTTAAATGACTTCTCTAGGTCTATAATTAGAACAGTTGTCCAAAATAAAACCTCTTTTGAAAAGCATAAGATTATTAAACTGATAATTTCTCCTAGTCAGCCCAGGATTTCGTTTCTGATGGGCAAACCAAGAAATTAAGAGTCATGCAGCAACCTGAAGATTTAGGAGGAGGCTGAGGTGGGCAGATCAGTTGAGGTCAGGAGTTCGAGACCAGCTTGGCCAACATGGTAAAACCTTGTCTCTACTAAAAAATACAAAAATTAGCTGGATGTGTTGTCGCACATGTGTAGTCCCAGCTACTTGGGAGGCTCAGGCAGGAGAATTGCTTGAAGCCAGGAGGCCAAGGTTGCAGTGAGCCAAAACTGTGCCATATATCTCAATAACCTTTTCCTTTATTAAGGAAAAGCATCTGGGTTTTAAATTTGTATACAGTTTTGGCTCACGCCTATAATCCCAGCACTTTGGGAGGCCGAGGCGGGTGGATCACGAGGTCAAGAGGTCGAGACCATCTTGGTCAACATGGTGAAACCCCATCTCTACTAAAAATACAAGAGTTAGCTGGGCATGGTGGCACGTGCCTGTAGTCCCAGCTATCGGGAGGCTGAGGCAGGAGAATTGCTTGAACTCAGGAGGCAGAGGTTGCAGTGAGCTGAGATGGCGCCATTGCACTCCAGCCTGGGTAACAAGAGCCAGAGTCTGTCTCCAAAAAAAAAAAGAAAATTTAATTGCTCTATGAAATTTTATTGCTGGCTGGGTGTGGTGGCTCACACATGTAATCCCAGCACTTTGGGAGGCTGAGGTGGCAGATACCCTAAGGTCAGGAGTTTGAGACCAGCCTGGCCAACATGGTGAAACCCCGTCTTTAACAAAAAAATACAAAAATTAGCCAGTCATGGTTATGCACGCTGTAGTCCCAGCCACTCAGGAGGCTGAGGGAGAAGAATTGCTTGAAACCGGAAGGCAGCAGTTGCAGTGGGTCAAGATTGTGCCACTGCATCCACCCTGAGCAACAGAGTGAGATCCTGTCTCAGGAAAAAAATTAAATAAAATAAATTGCTATGGATACTGTAAAGGGTGTTTATCATAACAGTTCATAACTTTCTACTTAAGAATGCATAGGAGAAATTTTCTCTGGACCCAGTTATGCTTTTCCTGAATTGCTGTTTGTTTTTAACCTTAAGGACACTAAATATCCAACTGATTGTATTTTTCTGTTTGTACTGAGACTAGACCATTTAGAGCCCAGTTTGTGGCCTACCTTCAGCAAATGTTTATGTATTTTGTATGCTAGTCATGTTTTTGGTTCTGTCTTTTCTACCTGTCTTTTCCTTATTCTCATTTTTCTAAGTTTTAATCCATTTATATTACTGCATCTATATGCAGTAATAATACCTATTATAATATCTGCATCTTTGTAAGCCTTTTTGTAATAAGGTTGGGATATAAATAAATACGACAATATACTTTTATCTCATTTGTTTCTCTTTAGACATTTACATTACTTTTTTAAAGTTGTAATGACCAGAACTGCATACTGGATAAAAACTCTGAACACGAAAGATAGGAATTAATGGTTTCTAAAATAGTAGTTAAGAGCATTCGATTGGAATTTAGGAGACCTGATGCCTGAATCCATTAATAACTATCTAATTGTCTTTAATAAGTTATTTTAACCTCTCTGGATCTTAGTTTCCTGGTGTGTAAAATGAAGGTAAAATAACCACTGGTTCTTAACTATAGGGGATGGGTTGGGATTTCTGTGATGCTGAAATTTATTTACATAAATAAATAAGACAATTTATTCATATAGTTTCTTTTCTTTCCCCTTCCCCTTCCCTGTTCCTTTTCTTTAAGAGATGGAAATTCGCCATGTTGCCCAAGGTGATCTTGAACTCCTGAGCTTCAGTGATCCGCTTGCCTTGGCCTCTCAAAGTGCTAGGATTTTAGGTGTGAGCCACTGCGCCTGGCCTGTGATGCTTTTTCTTTTTGAGACTGAGTTTCGCCTTGTCACCCACACTGGAGCGCAGTGGTGTGATCTCAGCTTACTGCAACCTCTGCATCCTGGGTTCAAGTGACTCTCCTGCCTCAGCCTCCCAAGTTGCTGGGATTACAGGTGCTTGCCACCACGCCTGGCTAATTTTTGTATTTTTAGTAGAGATGGGGTGTCACCATGTTGACCAGGCTGGTCTCAAATCCTGACCTCAGGTGATCCACCTGCCTCGGCCTCCCCAATTGGTGGGATTACAGGCGTGAGCCAATGCTCCCAGCCCTGTGATGCTTTTTCAAAGGGCAGATGCAGAGGATTTTATAATACCGTGTTAATTAATGTTTGGGTCACCCAACATTATATGGCTTTTGTGATCACAGCAGCACAATGGGTTAAGGTCCTTAAGAAATGGTTAAACATAATGTAACTAAAATCTCTTTCCTAGGTCATATTAGTTTAGAGATCATAATCATGTGAGTGTAGTTTGAATTATTTCTTACCAAATGAGAACATTTTCAACATACTCTTCAGTAGTCTACCACAGCAGTGATTCTCAGGGTGCAGTGGAGGGGGTAACAGAAAATCAAAATTTTGGCTGAGCATAGTGCTTCACACCTGTAATCCCAGCACTTTGGGAGGCTGAGGTGGGAGGATCACTTCAGTCCAGGACTTCCAGGCCAGCCTAGGCAACACAGTGAGACCTCATCTCTATAAAAATATTTTTAAAAATTAGCCAGGTGTGGTGGTCCTGTACCACCCAGCTACTCAGTAGGCTAAGGTGGGAGGATTGCTTGAGCCCAGAAGCTTTAGGTTATGCCCAAATCATAACCTGAAGCTATGATTTGGCCACTGCACTCCAGTCTGGGTGACAGAGCGAGTAAGAAAAAAAGAAAAGAAAAAGTTTCAGAAAGTATAATTAGTATAATTTAAAAAAGCATTGCCAGGCCAGGTGCGGTGGCTCACGCCTATAATACCAACACTTTTGGAGGCCGAGGTGGGTGGGTCACGAGGTCAGGAGTTCAGGACCAGCCTGGCCAACATAGTGAAAACCCCATCTCTACTAAAAATACAAAAATTAGCCGAGTGTGGTGGGCGGGCGCCTGTAGTCCCAGCTACTTGGGAGGCTGAGGCAGGAGAATCACTTGAACCCAGGAGGTAGAAGCTGTGGTGAGCCGAGATCGAGCCATTGCACTCCAGCCTGGGCAACAAAAGTGAAACTCTGTCTCAAAAAAAAGCACTGCTGCTTTCCTCCAATTCTGATGTGATTATCTCTGGAAGGCATTCACTCCTCCTAGTCCCTCCACCTCCATTCAGAATCACTGACTTATACCTTTTACTTATTCACATTAAATTCACTTAATTTTAATATACATATCTACTATATACCCACACACAAAAAAATTCCAGCTGTGCACAGTAGCTCATGCCTATAATCCCAGCACTTTGGGAGGCCGAGGTGGGCAGATCACGAGGTAAGGAGTTCAAGACAAGCCTGGTCAACACAGTGAAACCCCGTCTCTACTAAAAATACAAAAATTAGCTGGTTGTGGTGGCATGCACCTGTAGTCCCAGCTACTAGGGAGGCTGAGGTGGGAGAACTGCTCGAACCTGGGAGGCAGATGTTGCAGTTAGCCGAGACCATGCCATTGCACTCCAGCCTGGGTGATAGTGAGACTCCATATCAAAAAAAAAAAAAAAATTTCCTTAGGCAGGGTGTGGTGGTTCATGCTTGTAATCTCAGCACTTTGGGAGGCCAAGGCAGGAGGATCACTTAAGACCGAAGTTGGAGACCAGCCTGGATAACATGATGAGACGTAATCCTGTTTCTACTAAAAGTACAAAAATTAGCTGGGCATAGTGGTGTGGGCCTGTAATCCCAGCTACTCAGGAGGCTGAGGCACAAGAATCACTTGGGCCTGGGAGGCAGAGGTTGTAGTGAGCTGAGATCATGCTACTGTACTGGGTAACAGAGCCAGACCCTATTTAAAAATATATAGGCCAGGCACGGTGGCTCACACCTGTAATCCCAGCACTTTGGGAGGCCAAGGTGGGCAGATCATGAGGTCAAGAGATCGAGACTATCATGGGCAACATGGTGAAACCCCGTCTCTACTAAAAATACAAAAAATAGCCAGGCATGGTGGCACATGCCTCTGGTCCCAGCTACTCAGGAGGCTGAGGTGGAAGAATTGCTTGAACCCAGGAAGTGGAGGTTGCAGTCAGCTGAGATTGCCCTACCGCACTCCAGCCTGGTGACAGACCAAGACTCCATCTCAAAAAAAAAGTTTTATATATTAGATTTAAAAAGTTTCAAAAGGCTGTGTGTGGTGGCTCATGACTGTACTTCCAGCACTTTGGGAGGCTGAGGTGGGAGGATCACTTGAGCCTAGGAATTTAATACCAGCCTGGGCAATACGGCAAGAGACTGTCTTTATAAAAAAAATTAGCCAGGTGTGGTGGCACGCCTGTAGTCCCAGCAGAAGGACTGCTTGAGCCTAGGACTTCAAGGCTGCATGGAGCCATGGTGGCGCCACTGCACTCCTGCCTGGGTGATAAAGCAAGACCCTTTCTCAAAAATAAAAAAATTATTTTTTGGCCGGGTGCGGTGGCTCACGCCTATAATTACAGCACTTTGGGAGGCCAAGGCGGGTGGATCACGAGGTCAAGAGATCGAGACCATCCTAGTCAACATGGTGAAGCCCCGTCTCTACTAAAAATACAAAAATTAGCTGGGCATGGTGGTGCGCGCCTGTAGTCCCAGCTACTCGGGAGGCTGAGGCAGGAGAATTGCTTGAACCCAGGAGGCGGAGGTTGCGGTGAGCCAAGATCGCGCCATTGCACTCCAGTCTGGGTAACAACAGCGAAACTCCCTCTCAAAAAAAATTAATTTTAATGTATTTTATTTAACCCAATATTGCTAAAATATAATTTCAATATGTAAACAGTATTTATTTCTTTTTTGAGATGTTGTTTTGCTCTTTTTGCCCAGGCTGAAGTGCAATGGTGAGATCTTGGCTCACTGCAACCTCCGCCTCCTGGGTTCAAGCAATTTTCCTGCTTCAGCTTCCCAAGTAGCTGGGATTTCAGGCATGCACCACCATGCCCGGCTAATTTTGTATTTTTAGTAGAGACGGGGTTTCTCCATGTTGGTCAGGCTGGTCTTGAACTCTCAACCTCAGGTGATCCACCTGCCTTGGCCACCCTGTAAACAGTATTTTTTTTTTTTTTTTTTGATGACACGGTCTTGCTTTGTTGCCCAGGCTAGAGTGCAGTGGGATGAACATAGCTCAGCAGCCTTGAACTAGGCTGAAGCGATCCTCCCAAGCTGGGATTATGGTAGGCGTTTGCCACCACTGCAGGCTTAAAAAAAAAATTTTTTTTTTTTTTTTTTTTGAGACAGAGTCTAGCTCTGTGACCCAGGCTGGAATGTAGTCGCACGATCACGGCTCACTGCAACCTCTGCCTCCTGGGTTCAAGAGATTCTCCTTGCCTCAGCCTCCCTAGTAGCTGGGATTACAGGCGCCCACCACACCGAGCTAATTTTTGTTAGGGGGTTTCATCATGTTGGCCAGGCTGGTCTCTAACTCCTGACCTCAGGTGATCTGCCGGCCTCCCAAAGTGTGGGATTATAGGCGTGAGCCACCGCGCCTGGCCTTAACTTTTTTGTTTGTTTTTGTAGATAAGGTCTCACTATATTGCCTAGGGAGGTGTCGAACTCCTGGGCTCAAAGCATCCTCCTGCCTCTGTCTTCCCGGTGCTGGGATTTCAGGCATGAGCCACCGCACCCTGCTATATTTTGCATTCCTTTTTTCATATGACGTGTTTGAAATCCAGTGTGTAAAGTGTTTTACCTTTATAGCACATTCCCACTGGGACTAGTCACATTTGAAGTCCTCAAAAGCCACTATGGTTAGGGCTTAGGTATTGGATAACACAGTACTAGAGGAGCCCGTCCCCAGGGACGTTTCAGTTTCTAACATCATAGTTCTTTCCTCTTTCGATTGCTGCTTTCCCCCAATGTATTAAGACTTGTAGAGTGTAAATAGGGCGCCGTGAGTGTGCAAAGGAACACACACCATCGCAAACGGCTCACTCTGAATACTTACCATTTAGCAGTCCTACCTTCAACAGGTTTCCTGAACACAGGAGATCCGAGAGGCGGAAGGCAGGCGCTGGCGGGGCAGGGAAGGAGCTCGGCTCTGCCATTTACTATCTGTGGGACGCTGGGCAAATTACACACGCTCTCTCTGACTCAGCTCCCTGCTGTCTCAAATGGGGATATTTTTAGTACTTCTCACTACGAAGGTCTTTATGCGGATTAAGTGAGCTACTACACGGCATTTGGCACTGCGCCAGCCACACACTCAAAGTTCAATACATGTAGGCTGTTATCCCAGTGAACTGATAGCGGGCCTGAGCAAGTCCAAGGAAAAGCCCAGAAACTCTGGAGGCTTTTCTAGACCATTATAGCCCAGGCCGTTCCGGACGCGGTCCCACCAAGCCTAGGGAAGTCGCTCGGACCCGCTTCGGCTACTAGACTCCCTGGCCGGCTCTTTCCCGTCAAGGCTGCGGCGGGAGGGGACTGAGGGAGACCTGAGGAAAGGCTTCATCCACAGAGACAACTTGGATGTGAACACCATGGATGTGAGGGGGTCCACTGGAAGCAGGAGGGATGGACTCCTTGACTCTCTAGCAATCTGTGGGGTCTTCTCCGATGTGAGGACACAAGCCCTGTCCTGAGCCAGCCTCGCCTCCAGCCCTATCGCCGATGCCTGCGGTGAGGACTTGGTCAGCGGAGAGCGCGAGACTACGCAGGGGCAGGCGGGATAGGGGGCGTGACCAACACTGCCACGCCCACCTACCCGCGGGCTTCGGCCCCGAGCGGAAGCGCCGGCCTGGAGCAGCCAATTGGGAAGCTCGGAGAAGGTTTAAACACAGACGGCGGGTGAACGCGGCGTCCTCGACTTGGTCGGAGACGTGATCAACCTGTCTTCTGTGTTGAAGATGTGGCGGGCGAAAAAACTGAGCCTCAGCCTGTCGCCTTCGCCCCAGACGGTAATCGAGAGAGCTCTGGCGGAGAGAGCTGGCCGGGCTGTTGGGTCGGGGGCATCGGCCGTGTTGACTGTCCTGGAAAGTTGGGTGGAGCCTGGGGTTAGGGGTTTGTGGAGTCCTTGCTCGCCGTGCCGCTCCTGCGCGACTAGGGTGCGAGCCTACTCTCTCTCTCTCTCCCTTTTTTTTTTTTTTTGGAAAAAAAAAGAAAAGAGAGAGAGAGAAAGAAAGAGAAAAAAGAATGAAAGAGAGAAAGAAAGAGGAAGGAAGAGGGAGAGAGAATGGGAGTCTTTCTCTATTGCCCAGGCCAGAATGCAGTCTAAAAATGGGTATTGCAAACCTCTTTTATGCCAATAATTGTGCTTAACAATGGAGACAGGAAGGAATAAGGGAGGAAAATAACAAACAAGCAGCCAACCAATATTTCATTTAAACCCGTGAAATGCTATGCAATTGCTGAGGAGTGATTTACTTCCAATTATGTAGTCACTTTTAGAGTAGGTGTGATGTGGTACTGATAAGAATGTATGTTTTGTGTATTTGGGGTGGAGAGTTCTATAAACGTTTATTAAGTTTACTTGTTCCGGGTCTGAGTTCAAGTCCTGGATATCCATCCATGTTAATTTTCTGTCTCGTTTATCTGTCTAATATTGACAATGTGATGTTAAAGTCTCCCACCATTATTGTGTGGGAGTCTAAGTCTCTTTATAAGTTATTAAGAACTTGTCTTATGTATCTGGGTGCTTCTGTATTGGGTGCATATATATTTAGGGTCGTTAGCTCTTCTTGTTGCATTCATCCTTTTACCATTATGTAATGTCCTTCTTTGCCTCTTTGGATCTTTGTTGCTTTAAAGTCTATTTTTTCAGAGGTGGGAGTTGCAACTCCTGCTTTTTATTTATTTATTTATTTATTTATTTTTGCTCTCCATTTGGTTGGTAAATCTTCCTCCATCCCTTTGAGTCTTTGTGTATTCTTGCATATGAGATGGGTCTGGATGCAGCATACCGATGGGTTTTGGCTTTTTATCCAATTTGCCTGTCCGTGTCTTTTGATTGGGGGATTTAGTCAATTTAAATTTAGGATTAATAATAATATATGTGAGTTTAATACTGCCATTTGATGCTAGCTGGCTGTTTTGCCCATTAGTTGATGTAGATTCTTCATTATGTTGATGCTCTTTATCTTTTGGTATATTTTTGGAAAGGCTCTTGTAATGCAGGCCTGATGGTGATGAAATCTCTGAGTACTTGCTTGTTCACAAAAGATATTATTTTTCCTTTGCTTATGAAGCTTAGTTTGGCTGGATATGAAATTCTGGGTTGAAAGTTCTTTTCTTTAAGGATGTTAAATATTGGCCCCCACTCTCTTCTGGCTTGTAGGGTTTCTGCTGAGAGATCTGCTGTGAGTCTGATAGGCTTCCCTTTGTGGGTAACCTGACCTTTCTCTCTGGCTGCCCTTAGCATTTTCTCCTTCATTTCAAACCTGGTGAATCTGACAATTATGTGCCTTGGGGTTGCTCTTCTTGAGGAATATCTTTATGGAATATCTCTCTATTACCTGGAGTTGAATATTGTTCTGCCTTGCTAGGTTGGGAACGTTTTCCTGAATAATATCCTGAAGAATATTTTCCAGCTTGGATTCATTCTCTTTGTCACATTCAGGTACACCTATCAAACGTAGATTAGGTCTTTTCACATAGTCCCATATTTCTTGGAGACTTTGCTCATTCCTTTTTGTCCTTTTTTCTCTAATCTTGTCTTCTCATTTTATTTCATTGAGTTGGTCTTCAACCTCTGATATCCTTTCTTCTGCTTGATCAGTTCGACTGTTGAAACTTGTGCATACTTCGCAAAGTTCTCCTGTTGTTTTTCAGCTCCATTGATTCACTTATATTCCTCTCTAAATTGTCTATTCTCATTAGCATTTCGTCAAACCTTTTTTCAAGGTTCTTAGTTTCTTTGCATTGGGTTAGAACATGTTCTTTTAGCTCACAGAAGTTTCTTATTATCTACCTTCTGGAGCCTGATTCTGACAATTCATCACGTTCATTCTCCATCATGCCTTGTTCCCTTGCTGATGAGGAGCTGCGGTCCCCTGAAGGAGGAGAGGCATTCTGATTTCGGATGTTTTCAGCCTTTTTGTGCTGGTTTCTTCCCATCTTTGTGGATTTAGCCACCTGTGGTCTTTGTAATTGCTGACTTTCAGATTGGGTCTCTGAGCGGACATCCAGCTTGTTGGTGGTGATGTTATTTCTGTTTCTTTGTTTTCCTTTGGTGGACCCCCCTCCCCCACAGAGCTGGACCTTCCCGGGTTCAGCTGTGCTTGCTGTGAAACTCTCAAGCGTCAGCTTTTCCAATTGCTGTTTTTTTGTGGGGGGTGGGACCAGCCAAGCCCGATCACCTGGCTCCCCTGCCTCGGAGCCCCCTTTTTTTTCTTTTCCTAATTGAACGGTCGATTCTCTCCCAGGTGCCCCAGTCGCCTGCCAAAAAGGTGCCGGGATCTATGCAATTTCCTGTGCTGCGACCATGCCGGCTGAAACAGCGGCGCTGAGATTCGTGGCGCTTTTCTGCCTGGGAATCTCCCGGTCTGGCTCCCGGCTTCAGTCCCCCTCTCAATCAGCTGAATGGGTGACTCTGCCTTCTTGGAGCTCCAAATGCCAACTAAAAGGGCACCCAGTCCCGCATACTCCACACTGAGAACCTCTGCAATGGGACACCGGCAAAACAGCCGCGCCGGCCAAAAGAGTTGCGCTGGTGACCCATGGGGCTCCTCTGCTGGGAATCTCCTGGTCCGTAGGCAACAAAAATTCGTCAAGTCTGGCGTCCACTTACTCCCTGAGCCTTCACTGGGAGCTACAACCCTGAGCTCAAGCCTACTCTCTTAATTGCTTCTTGAGTTTCTTAGGGAGGGAGGAAGGGTGGGCTGGCAGAGCCCAGCCTTCCTCACACTTGCCCTCTTTCTTGCTTTCTTTCTCAGGGAAAACCAGCTATGAGAACTCCTCTCCGCGAACTTATCTTGCAGCCCGGTGCCCTCACCAACTCTGAAAAAAGTACCCCTGCTTGCTCCTCGCTGACCCCATCACTGTGCAAGCTGGGGCTGCAGGTAAGATTCACCTGGACAGTTTCTCAACTGGGCTGTTTGCCCAGGGTGAGAGCTCAGGGGAACAAAGGACCAGTGCTAGAACGTAATTAATAACCATAATGAAGTCTTCTACCTCAGTGACATCCATTTACAGTTATTCAGGCCAACAGAGAGGTGCCCTAGGGTGGTTAAAGGAAATCCACTGAGAACCTGAATCTCTATTTAGCTGTAAGTTTTTATTACCTCCTCCTCCTCCCTTCGACCTTTATTAAACTACTGAGAAATCCTACCACCTTGATTAGTGCTCTTCCTCCAGTATGGCCTCACTTATGGAAAGGTCAGTCAGCTGCAAGATTGAGGCAATATCCATCCACTCTAGGAGGTAGTCAGAACTCTCCTGGGATCATTAACACCACTGGAAGGCAGGGTACTTGGATCACCTTAATTTAGCCCCTTGCAGAATTGCCCTCACTGATTTGTACTTTTGTTAAAGGTCTTGAGAGACATGGCCATGTAGAAACTGCATGTCAGTTGCTGTTAAAACTTGTCTGCATGTTAAAACTGCATGTCAAAACTGCATGTCAGTTGCTGCTAAAGCTTGGCTCCTGTATAAGATTCCTCTAAGAAACGCTTTAGGACCAACAGTCTGGGAAAATTGTCTTCCTGAAGAAATTAGTATCCTTTTCTTTCTGATAATGAGAACTAGGTAGTTTACCATAGCTCAGGGCCAAACTGGATCATCACATACAGCCACTGTTATTCCAGAAATAGGAAGGTTTGTTTCCTCTTTTTTGACCATGACTTTGTTATTTCATTAATCGTATCTATTTGTTCATTTTCATGCTATATGAATTATTTTTGGAAAGAGATGGAATATAAATAAAATAGGTTTGAGGAGGAAAGAAGAGTGTATAAAGACAGATGATATCCTGAGTAACAGAAGTATGATGATAGTAGTCTTTTTTTTTTAACTTTTATTTTTTTATTTTATTTTTGTTTATTGCATTTTAGGTTTTGGGGTACATGTGAAGAACATGCAAGATAGTTGCATAGGTACACACATGGCAGTGTGATTTGCTGCCTTCCTCCCCTTCACCTATATCTGGCATTTCTCTCCATGCTATCTCTACCCAACTCCCCACCCCACTCTGTCCCTCCCCTATTCCCCAAAACAGACCCCAGTGTGTAGTGCTCCCCTCCCTGTGTCCATGTGTTCTCATTGTTCAACACCCATCTATGAGTGAGAACATGTGGTATTTCATTTTCTGTTCTTGTGTCAGTTTGCTGAGGTTCATCCATGTTCCTACAAAGGACATGAACTCATCGTTTTTTTTTTTTTTTTGAGACAGAGTTTAGCTCTTGTTACCTAGGCTGCAGTGCAATGGCACGATCTCGGCTCACCACAACCTCCGCCTCCTGGGTTCAGGCAATTCTCCTGCCTCAGCCTCCTGAGTAGCTGGGATTACAGGCACACGCCACCGTGCCCAGCTAATTTTTTGTATTTTTAGTAGAGACGGGGTTTCATCATGTTGACCAGGATGGTCTCGATCTCTTGACCTTGTGATCCACCCGCCTTGGCCTCCCAAAGTGCTGGGATTACAGGCGTGAGCCACCGCGCCTGGCCTGAACTCATCGTTTTTGATGGCTGCATAATATTCCATGGTGTATATGTGCCACATTTTCCCTGTCAGTCTATCATCGATGGGCATTTGGGTTGGTTCCATGTCTTTGCTATTGTAAATAGTGCTGCAATAAACATTCGTGTGCATGTGTCCTTATAGTAGAACGATTTATAACCCTTTGGATGTATACCCAGTAATGGGATTGCTGGGTCAAATGGAATTTCTATTTCTAGGTCCTTGAGGAATCGCCACAATGTCTTCCACAATGGTTGAACTAATATACACTCCCACCAACAGTGTAAAAGTGTTTCTATTTCTCCACATCCTCTCCAGTATCTGTTGTCTCCAGATTTTTTAATGATCACCATTCAAACTGGCGTGAGATGCTTTCTCAATATAGTTTTGATTTGCATCTCTCTAATGACCAGTGATGACGAGCATTTTTTCTTGTTTTTTTGAGACGGAGTTTCGCTCTTGTTACCCAGGTTGGAGTGCAATGGCGGGATCTTGGCTCACTGCAACCTCCGCCTCCTGGGTTCAGGCAATTCTCCTGCCTCAGCCTCCTGAGTAGCTGGGATTACAGGCACGCACCACCAGGCCCAGCTAATTTTTTGTATTTTTAGTAGAGACGTGGTTTCACCATGTTGACCAGGATGGTCTTGATCTCTTAACCTCATGATCCACCTGCCTCGGCCTCCCAAAGTGCTGGGATTACAGGCTTGAGCCACCGTGCCTGGCCTGTTTTTTTTTTTGTAAATCTGTTTTAGTTCTTTGTAAATTCTGGATATCAGCCCTTAGTCAGATGAGTAAACCACAAAAATTTTTTCCCATTCTGTTGGTTGCCGATTCATTCTAATGACTGTTCCTTTTGCCGTGCAGAAGCTGTGGAATTTGATTAGGTCCCATTTGTCTATTTTGGCTTTTGTTGCCAGGGCTTTTGGTGTTTTGGGCATGAAGTCCTTGCCTGCTCCTATGTCCTGAATGGTTTTGCCAAGGTTTTCTTTTAAGGTTTTTATGGTGTTAGGTCTTATGTTTAAGTCGTTAATCCATCTGGAGTTAATTTTAGTGTAAGGTGTCAGGAAGGGGTCCAGTTTCTGCTTTCTGCACTTGGCGGAGAGGAGCGAGATAGTAGTCTTTCTTGAAAGAGCTGCAAAACACCCACTGTCCAATAGAACTTCTGGGATGATGGAAATGTTTGATAATCTGTGCTGTCCAGCCTGGTAACTACTAGTCACATGGTTATTGAGCACTTAAAATGTGGCTGAGGTAACTGAAGAATTACATTTTTTGTTTGTTTTTGGAACAGAGTCTTGCTGTGTTGCCCAGGCTGGAGTGCAGTGGCGCTGTCTTGGCTGACTGCAGCCTCTGCCCACTGAGCTCAAGTGATCCTCCCACCTCAGCCTCCTGAGTAGCTGAGACTATAGGCACACACTAGCACCACCATGCTTGGCTAAGTTTGTATTTTTAGTGGAGATGAGGTTTGAACTCAAATAATCCACCCACCTTGGCCTCTCAAAGTGTTGGGGTTACAGGTGTGAGCCACTGCACCTGGCCTAGGGTCTACCTTTACCAGCTATCTTAGAGTTTATCCTTTCTCTGGCTACCAGATCCACTTAAGATCATTCCTATTTTCCTTCTGTTGTTCATTGAGTCTCAGGTCCAGCAATCTGGCAGGTAGTAGAAGGTGCGGTTGTCCTTCTCCCTGTGACCCAGCAGTAGG
Source organism: Callithrix jacchus (assembly GCF_049354715.1). Taxonomy (NCBI): domain Eukaryota; kingdom Metazoa; phylum Chordata; class Mammalia; order Primates; family Cebidae; genus Callithrix; species Callithrix jacchus. Next base: position 105,019,649 of record NC_133506.1, read on the forward strand.
GAGGTTGTCAGTCCCTTGCCAGGGCATCAGGAGGAAGTCTCTTTGCTCTTTAATCTCCTATGCTACAAAGTCTAGAGCTCTTCAAATCCCAAGGGCCAAATGGGTTCAACCCCTGTGTTCAGGATGCCCCTTAGCTCTGTGGACTAAAAGACTAGGTCACTGGCACACGTTAGTGTTGCCCTTTCTCCCTGGACTTCATGGATCTCTGTGGTCCAAGTACTTTCTAACTCTGGTTCCCAAATTCTTGTCTATTTCAAGAGGGAGAAGATCTTTTTTTTTTCTTTTGAGATGGAGTCTCACTCTTTTGCCCTGGCTGGAGTGCAATCGTGTGATCTCAGTTCACTTCAACCTCTGCCTCCTGTGTTCAAGAAATTCTCCTGCCTTAGCCTTCTGAATAGCTGGGATTACAGGCATGCGCCACCATGCCTGGCTACTAAAAATGTAGAGACAGGTTTCACCCTGTTGGTCAGGCTAGTCTCAAACTCCTGACTTGGCCTCCCAAAGTGCTGGTATTACAGGCGTGAACCACTGCACACGGTCAAGAAGGAGAAGATCTTGTACCAACTCTAGGTTTTGACAGAGCTTGAGTCTTCACTCACACCCTATGGACCCATCCTACCTGTTCACCTAGAAGTGGGTTAGAGTTCAGAATGGAGAGGAATGGGGTCACGTTCAAGCTACCATCTGCCCATGATATGCATCTGTATTCCCAGCCTGTTTATAATGTAGGCTGCTTCGCTTGGAAGGACCCCAAATGGCTTAGCAGCTTTTCCGTCTCTATTATTGAACGAACTAAATGAACTAAAGGCTCATTTAAAGATATGCTGTTTGTCTCCACCAAATCCCTGTTCTGAACAACTACATTGCTCCAAGGAAAGTCTGAGGGACCTTCTCCTCCCTTTCTTTTCCTCAGGGTTTTCTCTTTATATGAGCAACAAAGATTAGCCAAGTTCTTCCCTAAGCAGAGGTAGTAAGAATTCTTTTCTTTCTTGAGTTTGGACAATATCCTGTATCCATAATTATATATTGGGAACTGAATTGATTGCCTTAGACAACTACTTTTGTTTCCTTTGGCAGGAAGGCAGCAACAACTCATCTCCAGTGGATTCCATAAATGCCAAGAGGACAGACTCCCCTTCAGAACATTTCAATCATTCCTCAAAGTGGCTAGAAGCTTGTCAGCATGAATCAGATGAGCAGCCTCTAGATCTAGTTCCCCAAACTAGCTCTACTCCTAAAATGTTGGAGGAGGCAGTAGACCCACTGGACAATTATATAGTTAAAACCATCATCCTTGCACCCTCTCCATTGGGGCAGCAGCAAGACATGACATTTGAGGCCCATTTAGCTACCATGGCAGAGACAAACAGCATATCTTTAAATGAACCTTTGAGGCCAGGGGATCTGGTGAGAAAGGAGGCAGCATCCTGCTTGGAAGACAGGTTTTCAGCAGCTGTTGCTGCTATATCTGAGAAACCTGTCTGCCAGGATTCTTCATCCCATCTTTTAGAGTATCCATCAAATGCCTGTTCTGAACAACTATATTGCTCCAAGGAAAGCCTGAGGGACAGCAGGACTGAGGGTGTGCATGAAGACTTAGTACCTTCTGAAAGTAACACCTTCTTGCCTTCCTCTGTTCTCTGGCTTTCCCCTTCAACTGCCTTGGCAACAGATATCCCTGTCAATCATGTGGACCCAGAGGAGGAAATTGTAGAGCATGGAGCTTTGGAGGAAAGAGAAATGAGCTTTCCCACACACCCTGAGGAGTTTGAATTGGGAGATCAAGCACTTGTCTCAAATGTGGAAGATATTCCATCCACATGCCTGACACCAAATCTAGTAGAAATGGAATCCCAAGCAGCTCCAGGCCCAGCAGTAGATGTTGGTAGGATTCTTGGCTCTGATACAGAGCCTTGGATGTCCCCATTGGCCTGGCTGGAAAAAGGTGTAAATACCTCAGTTATGCTGGAAAATCTCTGCCAAAGCTTATCCTTTCCCTCGATGCTTCGGGATGTTGCAGTTGGCACTACCCCTTTCTCTGCTTGCTTGGTGGGGACTTTGCTTACTCCCTCAGCACCACAGGAAAAGAGTACAAACACATCCCAGACAGGCCTGGTTGGCACCAAGGACAGTACTTCTGAGACAGAGCAGTTCCTGTGTGGGTAAGTGCCCCTATGTCCTTGTGCCTCGTGAGCTCCATTACACTGGACCTTCCCCTCCCTTACTTTTCCTCATGTTCTTTTCTTTCTGCTGCAGCCGGCCTCCAGATCTGACTGCCTTGTCTCGACGTGACTTGGAAGATAACCTGTTGAGCTCTCTTGTCATTCTGGAGGTTCTTTCCCTCCAGCTTCGGGACTGGAAGAGCCGGCTGGCTGTCCCTCACCCAGAAACCCAGGACAGTAGCACACAGACTGACACATCTGCCAGTGGGGTAAGAAGGTTCTTCTCAAAGTTTGAAGGATTCCAGTGGGCTCTCTTCCTTGGAACTTCAGCTGAGAAGCTGCCAGAGGGCAAAGGGGACTCCTATCACAGGCTCATTCTTAGGACATTTGTAAAAGCTGAGGATCTGGGCACGCATGGTGGCTGATGCCTGTAATCCCACTGCTTTGGGAAGCCAAGATAGGAGGATTGCCTAAGACCAGGCATTTGAAATCAGCTTGGGCAACATAGTAAGATCCCATCTCTATAAAAGATTTTTAAAAATCGCCTGGATACGGTTTTGCATACCTCACTACTCAAGTGGCTGAGGCAGGAGGATCATTTGAGCTTAGGAGGTTGAGGCTGCAGTGAGCTATGATCATGTCACTGTACTCCAGCCTGGGCAAGAGAGTGAGACCCTGTCTCTTAAAACAAACAAAAAAGCTGAAGATCTGGAAAATCCCCTTAAAGCTGTGGGTACTCACTATGCCCTGGGGTACATTAAAACTTTCCAAAGGAGTGTAAGCAAGGAAGGTTTTAAAGGAATTGGTTTTTAGATCCTCATCTTCCACTTGTATTCTTTTTCTTTTTTTTACATTGGTAGACTCTATTTAATATTTTAAGAAAAATTATGAATAAGCCTAAAACATTTTAAAAATAATTTTTATTTTTTGTGGTTACAGAGCAGATATGTATATTTATGGGGTCCATGAGATGTTTTGATATAGTCATGCAATAGTTAATAATCACATCATGGAAAATTGAGTATCTGTATCTGCCCCCTCAAGCATTTATCCTTTGTGTTACAAACAATCCAATTATACTATTTTAGTTATTTTTAAATGTACAGATTACTATTGAATGTAGTCACCCTGTTGTCCTATCAAATATTAGGCCTTATTCATTCATTCTCATTATGCACATGTATTCATTTTTTTTTTTTTTTGAGACGGAGTTTCGCTCTTGTTACCTAGGCTGGAGTGCAATGGCGCGATCTCGGCTCACCGCAACCTCCGCTTCCTGGGTTCAAGCAATTCTCCTGCCTCAGCCTCCCAAGTAGCTGGGACTACAGGTGTGCGCCACCATGCCCAGCTAATTTTTGTATTTTTAGTAGAGACAGGGTTTCACCATGTTGACCAGAATGGTCTCGATCTCTTGACCTCGTGATCCACCCGCCTCAGCCTCCCAAAGTGCTGGGATTATAGGCGTGAGCCACTGTGCCCGGCCCACATGTATTCTTTATTGTTTTTCTTTCCTACTTCTCCATTCTCAATTGCCTGATTGCCTATGCCCACTTTATTAAAGAAGAACATAATTTCTTTTTTTTTCTTTTGAGACAGAGTCTTGCTCGGTCACCCAGGCTGGAGTGCAATAGTGTGATCTCAGGTCACTGCAACCTCTGCCTCCTGGTATCAAGCCATCCTCCCACCTCAGCCATTGCACTCAGCCTCCCTTCTTCTGCTTCTACTTATTTCTGTTGTTTATGTGAAGAGGATTTCTCAGTGTTTACATCTATTAGAATGGAAAGGGGTCAGCTGGCATGGTGGCTCCCACCTATAATCCCAATACTTAGGGAGGGTGAGGTCAGATGATCACTTGAGCTCATGAGTTCGAGACCAGACTGGGAAACATGGTGAAACCTCATCTCTACAAAAAATACAAAAATTAGCTGGGTGCGGTGGTGTGTACCTGTAGTTCCAGCTACTCGGGAGGCCAAGGTGAAGGATCACTTGAGCTCTAGGAGTTCAAGGCTGCAGTGAACTGAAATCTTGCCACTGCACTCCAGCCCGGGTGACAGAGCCAGACCCTGCCTCAAAAAACAGAGTCAGCTGGGCTCAGTGGCTCATGCCTGTAATCCCAGCTCTTTAGGAGGCCAAGGTGGGCAGATCATGAGGTAAGGAGTTCAAGACCAGCCTGACCCAATATGGTGAAATTCGTCTCTACTAAAAATACAAAAATTAGCCGGTTGTGGTGGCGCGCATCTGTAGTCCAATCTACGGGCGAGGCTGAGGTGGGAGAATCTCTTGAACCCGGGAGGCAGAGGTTGCAGTGAGCCAGCATCATGCCACTGCACTCCAGCCTGGGTGACAGAGACTCCATCTCAAAAAAAAAAAGAAAAAATTAAAAAAAAAAATTATATTACAGTGACTACCATACAACTGATTAAAATATTTCTCTATCTAAAAGAAAGCTTCTTCACTTGAAGTCTTCTGATTGAAGTAATTTAAAGGAAATTTTAATTTAAATTCAGATGAACTTTTTTTGTTGTTGCAGTGATGATGGTTAATAACAGATTTTATTTTTATTTTTTGAGGTACGGTCTTGGTCTATGGCCTAGGCTAGAGTGCCATGTTGCAATCAGGGCTCACTGAAACTTCAACTTTTTTGGTTCAGGTGATCCTCCCACCTCAGCCTCCTGGGTAACCCTGACTCTACTAAAAATATACAAATTAGTTGGGTGTGGTGGTATATGCCTGTAAACCAAGCTACTTGGGAGGCTGAGGCATGAGAATTGCTTGCACCTGGGAGGTGGGGGTTTCAGTGAGCTGAGATTTTGCCACTCCACTCCATCCTGGACAATAGAGCAAGACTCTGTCTCAAAAACAAAACAAAGAACAACTTTGTTTTTCTGGCTAGATAACTAATAAACTTCAGCATCTTAAGGAGAGCCAAGAGATGGGACAAGCTCTACAGCAGGCCAGAAATGTCATGGTAAGTTATAATTGACCTTATACCACCACAGGGTCTCCTGTGAAATTCAAGAATGGAGAATCCTGGGTGGTTAACAGATGGTGATACTGAGCCATGCTGGCAAAGGGAGGTTTCCAAACCTTTGTAAAGTACATCTCCTTATGGGGAGCGGTTTTCCTCCCCAGTGCCCCCATTTCCTGTGTAGTGACTTTATTTGATCTCATCTACTCATCTTTTTCTCTACAGCAATCATGGGTGCTCATCTCTAAAGAGCTGATATCCTTGCTTCACCTATCCCTGCTGCATTTAGAAGAAGATAAAACTACTGTGAGTCAGGAGGTAAGCAGCATGAAGATAGAGGTAGAGGCCTCTGGTAGGACTAAAAGCCATAAAGAGGAACCATACACAGCATCTGATTCTTATCGTGTAGTCTCAGCGTACAGAAACCTTGGTCTCTTGCTGTTTTGATTTGCTGAAGAAATTGAGGGCAAAGCTCCAGAGCCTCAAAGCAGAAAGGGAGGAGGCAAGGCACAGAGAGGAAATGGCTCTCAGAGGCAAGGATGTGGTAAGGTGCCAGGCATTTGTTTTTGGATGTGGGAGGTTTCCACCTCGAGGTTCCTATAGAAACAAACGCACTTGAGACACAGATGGGTGGCCTAAGAACTGCCTGCCCTGAGGAGTAAAGAACTGATATATTGAGGTGTTGGGTGGTTACAGCTTTTTGTGCTGGCTCCCCTGTTGCCCACTGTGTCCTTGCAACCTCTTCCCTCAATAGGCAGAGACAGTGCTGGAGGCTTTCTGTGCACATGCCAGCCAGCGCATCAGCCAGCTGGAACAGGACCTAGTATCCATGCAGGAATTCAGGGGGCTTCTGAAAGACACCCAGACCCAACTGGTAATTTAAGGGAATTTTCTTTCCTGGGGGTCTCTGCTGACGGACTGGGAGGGTAGTAGCATACTCCCACTTTGCTATATCCAAAGGGAAGGGGCTCCTGCCTAGGCAATGTTTCTCTCGTAGGTAAGGCTTCATACTGAGCAAGAAGAGCTGGTTCAGCAGACAGTGAGTCTTACCTCTACCTTGCAACAGGACTGGATGTCCATTCAACTGGATGTGAGTATTTGGGGCCATCGTAACTAATTCCTTACATCAAGTCCTGTTAGGAGCCTTGCCTCAAGTGTGCTTCACTGACCTACTTGCTTTCTCTGATAGTATACAACATGGACAGCTTTGCTGAGTCAGTCTCGACAACTCACAGAGAAACTCACAGTCAAGAGCCAGCAGGCCCTGCAGGATCGTGATGCGGCAATTGAGGAAAAGCATGAGGTGCAAACCAGGAGTGGGGACTGCTTAGGCTTGGTTTCTTTTTCTGCCACAGGCCTCTCTAATGTGTGATATCATTAGATTCTTACCCTGGACCTGTTTTCTTTCTACCCTATGGGTTTGGAGACCAGCCAGGTCCCTTAGCTGTAAGATGGCCTTAATCCCAGTTTTTTCCTTTGCCCTTCAGCATGTTTATTTTGGCAACTTTTCTCCTGCCTCTACTTTTTTTCTGAGGATCAACCTTATTTCCTGGGCAATGTTGATGCCCAGGAGCAAGGTAGTTTTCTATCTTGTCCAGAAAGAGAAGCTGGACCAAGTCCTGGGATTCTTGATTCAGGAGGAAATATAGGAGAAAAACGATCTTTTATTCCTAGGTTTCCAGGGAGCTGGCACAAGTCTCTGCCCAGTTAGAGGAGTGCAAAGGCCAAATAGAACAACTGGAGTTGGAAAACAGTCATCTAGCAACAGGTGTGTGTGTGTGTGTGTTTGTATGTGTGTATGTGCGTGTGTGTGTGTGTGTGTGTGTGTGTGTGTGTGTGTATGCATGCATGTAAGCAGTTGAGCCCTGCTAAGGCTTGGAGTGTGGCACTAGAGCAATGAAGTACTCTGGAGCACTTGCTTTGGAGCAGAAGTCTGGGGAGTCTCTGGCCTGGTGACTGCATGGTGTCATTAGGATATTTTTGGTCTAGATCTCCGGGCTCAGCTGCAGATTCTGGCCAACATGGACAGCCAGCTAAAAGAGCTACAGAGTCAGCATGCCCATTGTGCCCAGGACCTGTCTGTGAAGGATGAGTTACTCTGCCAACTTACCCAGAGCAATGAGGAGCAGGCTGCTCAGTGAGTTCCTAACAGTGTTGTGGCAGTAGGCACCCAGGATTTAGGACCAAATGGGATCTAATGTGTGGTCTCTGGCAGATGGCAAAAGGAAGAGATGGCACTAAAACACATGCAGGCAGAACTGCAGCAGCAACAAGCTGTCCTGGCCAAAGAGGTGCGGGACCTGAAAGAGACATTGGAGGTAAGGAATGTGGCTTGGGCCAAGGGAGCTGGTAAACCTCAGGAGTGTGATTCTTGCCTGATAGCATTGATGAGGTTCGTGACTGTGAAATAGAAGAAGCCTCTGTCCCCAGGGCACTGAAATTCTCCCGCCCTCTGTTGCTCCTTCTCTTGTCTTCTTAGTTTGCAGACCAGGAGAATCAGTTTGCTCACCTGGAGCTAGGTCAGGTTGAGTGTCAATTGAAAACCACTCTGGAAGTGCTCCGGGAGCGCAGCTTGCAGTGTGAGAACCTCAAGGACACTGTAGAGAACTTAACGTAAGTTCTCTAACTTTCTGTACTTCCCCCCAAGTGCTTATTTGTTTCTCAGGAACACTTCTAGAAGCCGAAATCTCTGAGAAGAGAACTGTGACAGTGTTGAGCACTTTGTTTCTTTCCTTTAATGCAGCTCTGTGGGAATTTGGGAGAGGTGTTCATGAAGGTAATTTGGTCTTTGGTCATCTTCCCTGTTCCTTATTGCAGGGCTAAATTGGCCAGCACCATAGCAGAGAACCAGGAGCAAGACCTGGAGAAGACACGGCAACACTCTCAAAAGCTAGGGATGCTGACTGAGCAACTACAGAGCCTGACTCTCTTCCTACAGACAAAACTAAAGGAGAAGGTAGGATCCTGGGGTTCCTTCTCTTGTCTTCCAATAGTATCTTTATTTTGCGGAATAGTCTTCCTAAAACATTACTCTTTTTCTAACCCTGTGACCTTTTCAGTGACTTTCAGTTACCTTACAGGACCTCTTTAGCCTGTTCCTTAAACCTTTCTTCACCTGTCTCCTACTTCCCTATTATGAACCCTTTGCTCCAGCTAGACTGCCTGATGGTATACACATGTCCCCATCTTCATCCCCACAACCCAAACTCAGGCTGTTCCCACATTCATTTTTTTCTTTCTTCAAACTAGAAATACCTTTTCTATTAAAATCCTCCCTTCCGGGATTTCCCTCTCTGGGATCCCCTCCCACGACAGTGTGGGAGCTGGCTTTCTTTCTCTCCCCACTTCTCTCTCTCGGCTTAATAAATTGCTTTTCTGCAAAACAAAAAAAACCCTCCCTTTCAACCTGGGCAACATGGTGAAACCCATCTCTACAAAAAAATACAGAAATTAGCCCAGGTGTAGTGTTACGTATCTATAGTCCCAGCTATCTGGGAGGCTGAGGTGGGAGGATCACCTGAGCTTGGGAAGTTGAGGCTGCAGTGACCCATGATCATACCTGGCTAATTTTTTTTGTATCACTGCACTCGACTGAGAGTGAATCCCTGTCCCCCTGCAAAAAGGAAATCTTCCCTGGTTTACCTTCTTTGAAATGTTCCCAAATCAAATCACAGGACCCAGGGATCTTTTCTTCTGCCATATTTCTCATTTTTCATGAATTTACTCTTTTTTTTTGGTATTTATATTAATTTTCCTTGGATACATGGTCTCTTCTACCAGACTTTGTTTCTTTCTTTTTTTTTGAGATGGAGTCTCACTCTGCCTCCAGGCTGGAGAGCAGTGGCCCGATCTTGGCCCACTGCAACCTCCACCTCTCAGGTTCAAGCAATTCTCCTGCCTCAGCCTCCCGATTAGCTGGGACTACAGGCATGCACTGCCATGCCTGGCTAATTATTGTATTTTTAGTAAAGAAGGGGTTTCACCAGGTTGGCCAGGATAGTCCTTTTTTTTTTAAAGATGGGGTTTCACCATGTTGGTCAGACTGGTCTTGAACTCCCAACCTCAGGTGATCCGCCCACCTTGGCCTCCAAAGTGCTTGGATTATAGGTGTAAGCCACCATGCCCAGCCTTTTTTTTTTTTTTATTATTTTTAAATAGCCTTCTCTGCACTAGCCAGGATAATCTTGGTCTCTTGACCTCGCAATCTACCTGCCTTGGCCTCCCAAAGTGCTGGGATTACAGGCGTAAGCCACCATGCCCAGCCAATGTTTCAAGAAAGCAGAAATGTAGCCTCCCTGAAGTGTACACTAAACAATAAGTGGTTGATATCATTCAGAATATACAGTTAATTAGCTTATTCAGCAGATAAAGGTACAACAAATATCTTAAAATCTGGAAACTGCTTATTACCTGATCCTCTTCCCCAACTGGGTGCTAAGTGCAGGAAATGCCAACAAATCTACAGTTTAGCATGGAAGACAAACAGATGTAAACTTGTCATCTTGACTTATAATCATGATGGAGGTCTGCATGGACCTCTGTTAGAGATAGAGAGGGGAGAACCACTTCAACCTTGAGAATTAGGATGCCTTCTCAAAGCAGCTGACCTTGGGTATAGTCTTGAGGTTTAAAGTTTGTGGGGCAGGGGTGGGTATTTAAGAAGATCCGCTAGGCAAAGGGAACAGTGTATGAAAGTTTCATCTGGTCAGGCGCAGTGGCTCACGCCTGTAATCCTAGCACTTTGGGAGGCCGAGGGGGGTGGATCACCTGAGGTCAGGAGTTCAAGACCAGCCTGGCCATCATGGTGAATCCCCATCTTTAAAAAAAAAAAAAAAAAGTTTCAGCCAGGCGCAGTGGCTCATGCCTGTAATCCCAGCACTTTGGGAGGCCGAGGCGGGTAGATCATGAGGTCAAGAGATCGAGACCATCCTGGTCAACATGGTGAAACCCTGTCTCTACTAAAAATACAAAAAATTAGTTGGGCATGGTGGTGTGTGCCTGTAATCCCAGCTATTCAGGAGGCTGAGGCAGGAGAGTTGCCTGAACCCAGGAAGCGGAGGTTGCAGTGAGCCGAGATTGCGCCATTGCATTCTAGCCTGGGTAACAAGAGCCAGACTCTGTCTCCAAAAAAAAAAAAAAAAGAAAAGAAAAGTTTCATCTGACTACATATGAGAGTCATATGTAGAAAGTAGAAAGTCATATACATAGTACATGATGTGTTCTTTTTTGGTTTTTTTTTTTCTTTGGCAACAGAAGATTTCCAAACTATTTTTCTTCTTCTTATTCTTTTTTTTCTTGATGTGTTCTTTTTTGTAGTGTCTACCTTAGAAGACCTAGGTTAGGTGCTGGGACTAGAAGGTAAACAAGGCAAGATGGCATTCATATGGAACGCAGCAAGTCTGAGGAATGGGAAGCAGCTCTTCATGGCTGCAGTGTGGGCGCTGTGTGGGGCAAGGCAGGAGACAACACTGGAGAAGTAGGCAGGAGGCCAGATTTTGAAGGCTTGAAATAATGGCAGTGTTATAGGCAGTAGAAAGAAGAGAATGGAGTGAATGGATTCAACAAATATTTAGGAAAGTAGACGCAGTAGAACTTTGTGACCAATTTGATGTAACAGTAAGGCAGAAGAGTGAATAATGATCCTTAGATTGCTAGAAGGATGGTGACACTTGGCCTCAGGACTTTGGGAGGCCGAGGTGGGTGTATCACCTGAAGTCAGGAGTTCAAGACTAGCCTGGCCAACATGGTGAAACCCCGCCTCTACGAAAAATACAGAAAAATTAGCTGGGCGTGGTGGCAGGTGCCTGTAATCCCAGCAACTTGGAAGGCTGAGGCAGGAGAATCGTGTGAACTCGGGAGGTAGAGGTTGCCCTGAAATCTTGCCATTTCATTCTAGCCTGGGCAACAAGAGCAAAACTCCGTCTCAAAAAAAGAAAAGAAAAAAGTAAAGAATAATGGTGACACTCTCCCCCGGAACTGAGGCCAGCAAGCTTTTCCTATAAATGGCCATATAATAAGTATTTTTTGGCTTTTTGGGCCATATGGTCTCTGTCTCAATTACTCAACTGTGCCTTTGTAGTTCAAGAGCAGCCATAGACTATGTGTAAATGAATGGGTCTGGCTGCATTCCAGGCAAAAACAGTTGGCAGGCTAGATCTGACCTGTAGGCCTTTGCTAGCCTTCCCTCCCCCTACAAATACGGGAATAGGAACGGACTTCTGATAGGGTGGCACAGGGAAAATGGTGAACTCAGCTTTAAAGTTGACAGATTGACTGTGGAACCTTCTGGTAGATTCTTCACAGGCAGTTAACCTTTGAGTCTGCACACTGGGAAAAAATCCAGTTGAGGATTGAAGAGTCATTCATGTGGAAGGGAAGTTTGAAGTAGATATTTTTGTGGTGCTCCCGAGGTAAGGCCATGCTGGGAATGAATCAGAGTAAATTGAGGGCCAGGGACTAAACCCAGAGGATCCAACAGTTAAGGAAGGACCTGTGGATAGAGAAGAAATAAACAGAAAGGTGTGAGGCCTGCCTTTAAGGGAGAGAGACTCATGTCCTGGAAGCTAAGAAAAAGCAGTTTCTAAAAGAACAATGTGGTCATCAATATCAAATAGGTCAGGTAAAACAAGAGCTGAAATGTATGCATCGCATTTGAACGTAAGGCTGCCATTGGTGAACCAACTGACAATGATTTAGGTGGAATGACAGGGCAGAAACTTGAGTGTACTGGGCTGGGGAGTCAATAGATGGTGAGAATTATAAGCAAGAAGTATAGGCTCCTTTCCTTCCCCTTCCCTTCCTTTCCTTTCTTTTCTTTTTTTTTTGAGATGGAGTCTCACTCTGTCTCCCAGGCTGGAGTGCAGTGGCACGATGTCAGCTCACTGCAACCTCCATCTCCTGGGTTCAAGCGATTCTTCTGTCTCAGCCTCCCGAGTAGCTGCAACTACAGGTATGTGCCACCATGCCCAGCTAATTTTTGTATTTTTAGTAGAGACAGGGTTTCACCATATTGGCCAGGCTGGTCTCGAATATCTGACCTTGTGATCCTCCCACCTAAGCTTCCCCAAGTGCTGGTATTACAGGCGTGAGCCACCCCACCGTGCCTGGCTCGCTCCTTCCTTCCCTCCCTTTCTTCCTTCCTTCCCTCCCTCCCTCCCTCCCTCCCTCTCTCCCTCCCTTCTTTCCTTCCTTCCTTCCTTCCTTCCTTCCTTCCTTCCTTCCTTCCTTCCTTCCTTCCTTCCTTCCTCCCTCCCTCCCTCCCTCCCTCCCTCCCTCTCTCTCTCCCTCCGTCTCTCCCTTCCTTTCTGGAAAGAAAAGGCAGTAGCTAAAAGGGGATTTAAGGTAAGAAGAAGGGTTTTTGTTTTGTTTTGTTTAGGTTTGTTTTTAAAATACTGTTGCTTTTGTGGGAGAAGCTTAAGAATATAAACATGTTTGGGGAAAGGTACTAATGGGGAAGTGGAAGATAGAGAATTGAGGTAATAGGTGGGACAGCATTTTGGAGGAGATGGCTGGGAGTTACCTGGAAGCCCAGGAATTCACTAGACCTGAGCAGCAGCTATTTTTTCTTTTTTGCCCTTAGACTGAACAAGAGACCCTTCTGCTGAGCACGGTCTGTGCTCCCACCCAGGAACGCCCTCTGCCCAATGACAGCACCTTCTTGGGAAGCATCTTGATAGCAGTGGCAGCTGAAGGTTAAAGGACCTGGGATTTGGGGGTGGGAAAGTTGTGACTGTTGTCAATATCTTCAGCTGTTGAAGATGCCCATCAGTGGGCTTGTCTATCTTTCTCTGGCTTCCATTATGGTAGACTCCTGACTGGGTCACCAGAGGAGCCCTCTCCCATAGTTGGTTTTTCTCGTAGAGCCAGAATCAGCTCCTGTGCCCTTGCTTGGAAGTGATAAGAGTGCTTTCACCCGAGTAGCATCAATGGTTTCCCTTCAGCCTGCAGGTTAGGAGTGGCTCCGGGGATCCTGCCTCGTTTCTAGAAAATCTGGTGGTGATGAGTAAAGACGAAAGCAGTGAGAAGTGCTTTGCTCTAAAAACCTCAATTCTACTTGGGCTCATTTTATTTCTGCCTTCTGGGATCTGTAATGTTCCAGACATACAAATCCTGTGGGTGGGGAACACGGATAAGAGTTGTAGAAATGATGGCTATATACTCCTTCCTTCCAGGGCTGGAAGGCTACATCTCTATCTGGGACTTTCTCTTTCAGAGACCCTGGGCATGGAGGAGAGCCTGGCAGAAATGAGTATTATGACTATTGAGCTTCAGAGTCTTTGTTCCCTGCTACAAGAGTCTAAAGAAGAAGCCATCAGGACTCTGCAGCGAAAAATGTGAGTGGGATGCAGCTTTGGTGACAGAGGGACAGTGACACAGCCTCTTATGCATGCCAAGGGTCCAGCTGGCCCCTGAGAGGACAGGAATGTTGCTGAATTCTTCCCTCCTCCAGTTGTGAGCTGCAGGCTAGGCTGCAGGCCGAGGAGGAGCAGCATCAGGAAGCCCAGAAGGCAAAGGAAGCAGACATAGAGAAGCTGAACCAGGCCTTGTGCTTGCGCTACAAGGTGAAGGAGGGACCTAGAAGTGGGGCGATGAAGAACTGGGGCAGCTCTACTGGCCTACTGGGACCCATTATCTCTCCAGGAATCTGGGTGGTAGGGATTTTCCAACCACTGCCCTAGTTTTGCCCTTCCTGGGGTCAGACATTTCACATATCAGCTATGGGCTGACCTATCTTCCTAGGCCGACCCAGGAGAAAAATCAGGAACTCTAGCAGAACTCTCCCAACACTGAAATGTGCCTTGCCTGACTTGGCCCTGGAGGAAGAATTGGAGTGATACCAATTGGTCTCATGTGGGCTGAGCATGGGTCAGGCACTCTCTTCTATCTCCTGGCAAGGGCTCTGAAGAAACCAGCTCTCCCTGTGTCTTCTCACCTCCCTTTCCTCACAGAATGAAAAGGAACTCCAGGAAGTGATACAGCAGCAGAATGAGAAGATCCTAGAACAGATAGACAAGAGCGGCGAGCTCATAGTATGTTCATCATGCCCATGCCTTTGCCTTCTGTGTTACCGCTAGCCAGGATCCCAAATATGAGAAGTGGATTCCTGGTTTACTTATGTTCACCACATGTTGCCTATTCTTCTTATGTTCTATTGGACACCTCTCCATTCTCATTCCCAGAGCCTTAGAGAGGAGGTGACCCACCTTACCCGCTCACTTCGGCGTGCAGAGACAGAGACCAAAGTGCTCCAGGAGGCTCTGGCAGGCCAGCTGGACTCCAACTGCCAGCCCATGGCCACCAGTTGGATTCAGGAGAAAGTGTGGCTCTCTCAGGAGGTGACTCAGAGTTAACAGAGGAGCTGGGCAGCAGGTGGGGACGCCAGGCTGTACCCCTGTTGATCTGGACATATTTCTAGGTGGACAAACTGAGAGTTATGTTCTTGGAGATGAAAAATGAGAAGGAAAAACTCATGATCAAGTTCCAGAGCCATGTAAGAATGTCCGTGCCATTCCAGGGCATTTCCTACCTTTGTTAACAAATGCCCTGCCATGTTTCCCCTATCCTACCAAGCTTTTCTGGTTCTTTTAAGCATAGGACTTATGAAATCTGTTTGCTTTCTAGAGAAATATCCTAGAGGAGAACCTTCGGCGCTCTGACAAGGAGTTAGAAAAACTAGATGACATTGTTCAGCATATTTATAAGGTATAGGAACAAGGGAGGTGATATAACTAAGCCACCTGGTACAAGGCCTGGCCCCAGGGGGTACTGATGAGCACAGTTCTGGTTTCCAGCCTGTGCTGAGAGCTGGGCCTGAATAACTATTGCAGGGTTCTCTGTGGTGTCTGTTTTCTCCCGTCTAATTCAGTGGCTGCCTCCTGGGGCTGGGAGCCTTGAGCCTTAGGCCTGTGATCCTGAGTTGCTTTTTCTGCCTCTCTTCCCAGACCCTGCTCTCTATTCCAGAGGTGGTGAGGGGATGCAAAGAGCTACAGGGATTGCTGGAATTTCTGAGCTAAGAAACTGAAAGCCAGAATCTGCTTCACCCCCTTTTACCTGCAATACCCCCTTACCCCAATACCAAGACCAACTGGCATAGACCAACTGAGTTTAATACTATTCAAATAAAGTGTATTTAATGGATTTCTCCAAGCTTACTGAATCTTATTTTTTGGGTGAGATGGGACAGATTAAATCAGGGAATAGGCAGCTTGGCCCTCCTGCCTGGGCACCCTCCACAGATCCCTCTCCACCTCCTGCTGCCTCCAAAGCCAAGGCTGCCTGCCCTTCCTCCCTTCCCTTGCTTTCTCCAAAACTCTGGGCACCGGACTGCGTGTTCCCTGGCTCATCGCCTGGGGGAAACAGAATGGCTTCATTCTGTTACTTTCCCCAGCCCCCTCAGGAGTATGCCCTGGCAAATAGGGTGAGGACAGAGAAGCTCAATTCATTACTTCCTGCCCTGAATTTGGGCACCTTGATGATGCCTCTGCCCCACCTACCCAACCTGTTAATGTTTCGGTGCCTCCTCTTCACCAGACCAATCTTAATCCCCAACATCCAGCAATTGCCCAGCACGTGTTAAAGGGATTGTGGCAGAAATGAATGCAAAGTCATTTCCAGCCTCTCGGGCCCTAGTGGCGAGGCCCGACGAGGTGGAAGGGCAGTCCCTAACAGCCGCAGATGCCGGGCGGGGCACTCACTCCTCGCCGCCCCGCCTCAGTGGGCGTGGTCTTGCTCCGGACACCAGTCCTGGTGTAGGGGGCGTGGCCAGGGCAGGGCGGGCAGGCCCCGCCCCGCCCCCGGAGGAGTCACGTAGCTCTGCGGCATCCGCAGCCTCATTTACCAGAGCGAGCTAGGGCTGCAGCCACATCAGTTTGCTGATCAGAACCCAAGCAGTGCTTGTGGCTGCCGCTGCTAACTGGCTGCGCACAGGTAAGGCCAGGCCAGGCGAGGCGGGAGCCGCTCAGCATCTCCGCTTCGTCTCCTTGGCTCTTCCCCTGCCATCTTCATCCTGCTCCCTGGGGCTCTTGGATGTGCCCTTTCGACTCTTTCCTGACATCTTTGCTCCTTTCCGCGCACCTGAAACCCCGTGGCTCAACTTCTCCCGTTCTATCCCACCTCAACTCTCCCACCTGGACCTCAGCTTTTCCAAACCCAAAGCCTCCTCTACTTGTTGAATTTTTCCTTGGAGTCTGCCTCTCCTACCCAGAGCATTTCCTTCTCTGCCTGCTCCCTCTCCTCCTAGGCTAGGTCCTCTCTCCAGTTCTCCCGCCTTCTCTGCCCCCGATCTAGGTCTCTCACTGACTGTTTAGCCTGCGTCACCATTACCTCCCCTCAGTCTTATCTCTCTCTCAGGCTCTCTACTCCTTTCAGCCTTGGTCCTCTGCCCTTCGGTCTGGGTGTCTGAGTGTGGGGAATTGAAGTGCTTGCTATTGCTATCCCTCCATCCACAGAGAGGGATGGAGATGACCTGGAGGTGTCACTAACCCTGTCTCCACACACTAACGCAGCTGACCTGCTGGCCGTCTTTCCTACAACACTGCAGCCCCACTGAGGCCAACTTCCGGTATTGGGTAGGAGTAGGCAATAGGCATCGGCAGGCAGGTTTGGAGTACAGAGAAGCAGCTACGGCCACTCCTACTCTCTAGCTGTTCTTCCTCCCAACCTTTTCCTCTAGCAGCTGAGAGAAGAGGGTGGCAATAAGTACTTCTGCCTCATTCTGAAGCCTTGGAAGTAAGTACACTTTCCCTAGGGCTCCTGTGGAGGATGAGAAAAGGAAAGCTGGAAAGGCCAGGGCTTCTGCCTACCTCAACAAGGGGCCAAGTTCAGTGAAAGGAGGGTTGGCATCCTCGAATGGGCAGCAGATTCATCAAAAGACCTGTGGCTTCAGAGCTGCTCACCTCCCCACCCCCACCCTGCATCTTTCCCCAGGGCTGGGAAGGGTGCCCACCAGGGACAAAAGGAGATGTTGGATCTGGAGCCCTAAGCTTGCTAGCTGTCAGAGGGATTGGTGCCACTTTGATGCCGAGGACTCATGCCAAGAACTGCTGCCCTGTTCCCAGCCCCATGTTTGATGGGGGAGACCATTTGGTCCATCTGGCCAGGAGAGGCAGTGGAGGAGGTAATGGATGAGGGCTGGCTTTTTTATCTTGTCTCTACTCCAGGGAGCTCCACTCCAGTCACCATGCCTCACTCATACCCAGTCCTTTCTGCTGAGCAGAAGAAGGAGTTGTCTGACATTGCCCTCCGGATTGTAGCTCCGGGCAAAGGGATTCTGGCTGCAGATGAGTCTGTAGGTAGGTGAACATCTGTAGCCAGGTAGGGTACAGGTGGCTAGGGGACCCTGGAGATGTTTTTGCTGCCTCTCTTTGTTTGCCCCCAGGCAGCATGGCAAAGCGGCTGAGCCAAATTGGAGTGGAGAACACAGAGGAGAATCGCAGGCTGTACCGCCAGGTCCTGTTCAGTGCTGATGACCGTGTGAAGAAGTGCATTGGAGGTGTCATTTTCTTCCATGAGACCCTCTACCAGAAAGATGACAATGGTGTTCCCTTCGTCCAAACAATCCAGGATAAGGGCATCGTCGTGGGCATTAAGGTGCAGCCCCCAGCCCTGCTCTGAATGGAAGCTGGGTGTGAAAATAGGCTTGTGTAGGAGAGGTAGCGAGGGGAATCCTGCCTGGATTCAACCCTCTGCTTGTGTTTTCCCTATAGGTTGACAAGGGTGTGGTGCCTCTAGCTGGGACTGATGGAGAAACTACCACTCAAGGTATAGGGTGGGTGGGCTTGAGGACCAAAGAGGTGTTAGATAGTTGATGCTGGTAAAGAAGGGCAGGGTGATGAGGTTGGCACTGTGCTTGCAGGGCTGGATGGGCTCTCAGAACGCTGTGCCCAGTACAAGAAGGATGGTGCTGACTTTGCCAAGTGGCGCTGTGTGCTGAAAATCAGTGAGCGCACACCCTCTGCACTTGCCATTCTGGAGAATGCCAATGTGCTGGCCCGTTATGCCAGTATCTGCCAGCAGGTGTGTGTGTCGGGAGGATGGTCAGCTAGGTGCTCTGTGTGCCTGGTGGGGAGAGAGTTACAGGGCTTTCTCTGTCTCCCCTACTGCCCCTCCCAAGCATCTCTGCTCTTGCCTGCAGAATGGCATTGTGCCTATTGTGGAACCTGAAATACTGCCTGACGGAGACCATGACCTCAAACGTTGTCAGTATGTTACAGAGAAGGTAAGTTCACACACAAACATACTGCAGGAACAGCTCGGCAGGAGTGCCTGTTCCCTGGAGCCCCCGGCTTAGATCCAGGCATACTTTCTCCTAGTACTTTTTCACTTGATCCTGGCACAGGCTTGTGATCTGAGCCTGCACTGAGCCCTCGCAGTCCGTGCCCATCTACCCCTAGATAGGGAGCATTATGTAGTAACCAGTGGGGGCCCAGACCCTTAGTAAACCTCCTCTAATCCCCACCCAGGTCTTGGCTGCTGTGTACAAGGCCCTGAGTGACCATCATGTGTACCTGGAGGGGACCCTGCTCAAGCCCAACATGGTGACCCCTGGCCATGCCTGTCCCATCAAGTATACCCCAGAGGAGATTGCCATGGCAACTGTCACTGCCCTGCGTCGCACTGTGCCCCCAGCTGTCCCAGGTACTACCCACCTCCTTAACCTGCTCCTATCCCTAAGGCCCATCTTCAGGTCCTTCTTGTGGCCTTCAGGGATTCCCTACCTGGGAAAAATTGGGAGTGACCAGTCAGTTTGTTTCTCTCCTCAACCCTAGGAGTAACCTTCCTGTCTGGGGGCCAGAGCGAAGAGGAGGCATCACTCAACCTCAATGCCATCAACCGCTGCCCCCTTCCCCGGCCCTGGGCGCTTACCTTCTCCTATGGGCGTGCCCTGCAAGCCTCTGCACTCAATGCCTGGCGAGGGCAACAGGACAATGCTGGAGCTGCCACTGAGGAGTTCATCAAGCGGGCCGAGGTTGGGAGCTAGAGGTGGTGGTGGGTGGTGGACAGCACCCAGAGACTATAGCCTCGGCAGGGCTTGGCACCTGTGGGCTGGCTCAGCCTGCTTACTCCACACTCCCTTTTGCAGGTGAATGGCCTTGCAGCCCAGGGCAAGTATGAAGGCAGTGGAGAAGATGGTGGAGCAGCAGCACAGTCCCTCTACATTGCCAACCATGCCTACTGAGTATCCACTCCATCCCACAGCCCTTGGCCCTGCCGTGTGCACCCACTTTTGCTTGTAGTCATGGCCAAGGCCAAATAGCTATGCAGAGCAGAGATGCCTTCATCTGGCACTGGCTTGTCTTCCTTTTCTCCCCTCCCTTTCCCTCTCTCATTGCTGCACCTGGGATCATAGGATGGGAGGATAGGGTGCTCCTCATGACTGAGGGCAGAAGAAATTGCTAGAAGTCAGAGCAGGATGGCTGAGTCTCCCCCTACCTCTGCCAGCTCTCACAATTTTCCCATGATGTGGTAGCTTCTCCTTGGGTTCACCTTCTTGCCTGCCCTCTCTCCTGGTATCAGGGGGTAGTACAGAAGCCTCGCTCATGCCTT
Organism: Callithrix jacchus; assembly: GCF_049354715.1. Classification (NCBI taxonomy): domain Eukaryota; kingdom Metazoa; phylum Chordata; class Mammalia; order Primates; family Cebidae; genus Callithrix; species Callithrix jacchus. The sequence continues at coordinate 105,039,323 of NC_133506.1, forward strand.
GAGTACATATTATACAGCAAATAAATGGCAGCAGAACATGCTACTTTGCCTGTTTTACACATCAAATTCCCACCTCCCAGTTTCTGATCTCTGCTGATTCTATCTTAGGGCCCTCTGACTCTGGGGGTGGAGAGGGTGGGATTTGAGTTTTACTGGGCTTCGAGTTTATGGAGGAAGGGCACATGCAATTACCATCCCCAGCTCAGGCTCTTGCTCCCTTGATGTCCAGGTCTGGAGCGGGGCACTGAGGAAGACTGCAAGTCTTCTAGGGAATGCCACATCAGTGACACTAGGCTAAAGCTACAGAAGGATGGAGTGAGGCCAGACTGGCAACTCCTGGAGGCAGATTTGTGCAAGGCTCAAAGCAGGGAGGCAGCAGGACAGGCTGGGGTAAGAGTGAGTGGCAGTCTCTCCTATCTTCCAGTGTTGAGCCCAGCTGGGCCCTGACGCATTCCGCTAGGGGGAGCCACACCAGGAAGGGCGAGGGAGCATTTGGACTCCGGCCCAAAGAGGGAAACTCCAAAGGCTCTGCGGGCTGCCAGGGCTGAGCAGGGCATCTAGGAGGCTGCCAAGGGCTATGGCCCATTCTCATTTGGGGTAGAAGTGGGTACAAGGGGGGCAATTTGAGGGTCTGAGTAAGGACAGCTCTGATGAAGCCTCGTGCCACTGGTGGGGTGTGAGATAGGCTGAGAACCTGGGACTACCTAAGCAGATAAAAAGCTGTGTTTGTTCTGTGTCAGCTGGGGAGGCTACAAATGCTCCACCCTGTGTGGCCTGACCTTATAATAACAAAAATAGCTTGCACATAGCACCAACCCTGTTCTAATCACTTTATATGTATTCACGCATTTCATACAACTCTATAAAGTAGGTACTATTACTATCCTCCCTATTTTAATAGAGAAAACAGACCAAGAAAGACACAGAGGGATCTTCTCAAGATCACTAACCTAATAAGTGATGAAGCCAGGATTTGAACCGCAATGATCAGGATCCAGAGTTTGGGCTCATAAATTTTCAAGATTTTGAAGTGAAGTATCCTGAGTTTTCCAAGTTGAAAATGAATTAAAATGAATTTTAAAATAGCGAGAGAGCCAATCATGCTAAAACGTACTAGCTTGCTACCTCCATGTTTGAGGCTTGAGGAGAGGGCGCCCCAAGAGGAGCTCTAAGATAAGAATGATAAAACCGTGACAGCTGACCTTTGAGGGCTTTCCGTGTGCCAGGCTCCTTACAAGAACGGCCTCATTTAAGTAAATATCTCCATTTTCACATGAGACAATTGAGCCTCGGAGCTGCCTGTAGTTGTCCAGCTATTATTTAACTACTGCAGAGGTTGCCCTCTTAATCGCGGGCACACACTAGGAGTGTGTTCTATAGGGAATCGGGGGACTTCGTTCTAGCAGTGCCGAAACCCGCACAGTACCTCAACCACCTCTCGGCGTCAGGGTGACCTGCTTTCAGACCTCCAGCAGGGCTCCCAGTGGAGCCCGCCCATCCCTTGCCTGCTTGCTCCCGCCTCCTCTGGAGTGCCGCTCTCGATTGGCCCCGATCACCGCTGCGGTCCCGCCCCCTCATTGAAGAGATTCCGATTGGGTGAGGGTCACGAAGTTCCGCCCCCGGCGGCCGGAGCAGCCGGAAGCCACCATGGCGGCTGCTGGGGCCGCGGCTACAGACCTAGGTGCGGTGGGCTTCGGGTGGGAGCTTGCAGCTCGCTGATGCCAAAGGAGGAACGCAGGGATGGGGATTGTGGTGTGCGAGAGGTCCCGCGGACGGGGGATCGGGGGGTCTTTTCAGATGGGATTGCCTTCAGGCTTGGGCCGGGTCCATTCTCACCGGGATCCCAATGAACGCTGGCCCCTGGATGCCGGTGGTCGGGGCTTCGCGTCGGGGAGGGGGCCGGCATCCTAGCCCGTTTCCGGCGCCTCAGTCTGTTCCCCATGCCCTCAGAGGTGGTCCGGGGCAAGCGCGCCGCCCTCTTCTTCGCTGCGGTGGCCATCGTTCTGGGACTGCCGCTCTGGTGGAAGACCACGGAGACCTACCGGGCCTCGTTGCCTTACTCCCAGATCAGTGGGTTGAATGCCCTGCAGGTGAGACTGCCGTGGGGGACGGTCGGGGGACAGCCTGCCGGCGAGGTGGAGACTCAGTGATGGCCCTGACGCCCCTTCCTGCAGCTCCGCCTCATGGTGCCTGTCACTGTCGTGTTTACGCGGGAGTCAGTGCCCCTGGACGACCAGGAGAAGCTGCCCTTCACCGTTGTGCATGAAAGAGAGATTCCTCTGAAATGTGAGTTCCTGAGGGTCAGGGATGCCTTACACGTCTGAGCTCACTCCAGAGCTGAGTTGGGTGGGAGGAGAGTGGGTGTATCATAAAGGCAGTTAAAAACTTACTACTAAAAGACCTCTCTGAATGAACAATGTGTTTGGTCAGAAAAAAACTACCTTTAAATTCACTGTCATTAAATAGCAACTTTACTCATAAGACACTACCTAATCGGAACCAACCGATGCCCATGAAGGTATAGGGGAGGAGGTGGGATGTAGTGGAAAGAACACAGAGTTTGAAATTAAATTGGGTTTGCATATAGGCCCTATTCAGTTTTTATTTATTTATTATTTTTTGAGAGGGAGTCTAGCTCTGTTGCTCAGGTGGCAGTTCAGTGGCGCGATCTCAGCTCACTGCCTCTCGGGTTCAAGTAATTCTCCTGCCTCAACCACCCGAGTAGCTGGGATTACAGGCATGCACCACCACGCCCAGCTAATTTTTGTATTTGGCCATGTTGGCCAGGCTGGTCTCGAACTCCTGACCTCAGGTGATGCTCCTGCCTTGGCCTCCCAAAGTGCTGGGATTACATGCGTGAGCCACCGCACCCAACCCCTATTCAGTTTAATAATAAACACTTTACTGAGGTACTTTTTTTTTTTTTTTGAGATGGAGTCTTGCTCTGTTGCCCAGGCTGAAGTGCAGTGGTGCGATCTTGGCTCACTGCAACCTCCGCCTCCTGGGTTCAAGTGATTCTCATCCCTCAGCCTCCTGAGTAGCTGGAACTACAGGTGCACACCACCATGCCCAACTAATTTTTATATTTTTAATAGAGACCGGGTATCACCATGGTGGCCAGGATGGTCTTGATCTCTTGATCTTGTGATCTGCCCACCTTAGCCTCCCAAAGTGCTGAGATTACAGGCCTGAGCCACCGCGTCCAGCTACTGAGGTGCTTTTTTTAGTTACCGGGAATTTGGGAATAAATAAGAAATTGACAACGGTTTCAAGACATTCAGGTCGGGGAGAAAGATAAAATAAATTGCAGTAGAAGTATGCAAAAAACAGGGGTTGCACTTAATAAAGAGTATTAATCATCTTGGAGGAAAGAAAGGCAGAGAAAGTTTTGAGAGATGTAAATTTTAAGTCGGATTTTTAAAGGATGTTTAGGAATTCAGGTTAAATGGGAAAGGGAGAGGGAGAATTTCAGGCAGAGTGAATAGCATGAGATAATATAAGGATATCTAATAGTTGTTGCTCGCTGTGTGCCAAAAACTAGGTAAAGCACTTTATATGTGTTGCCTGATTTAATCCTTTCTAATGATATGATCACCATTTTATAAATAAAGAAACCGAGGCTGCGGGAATTTAACTTGTCTGATCACATAACTAGCAAGAGATGGAACTGGGATTTAAATCCAGGCCTGATTCCAGTGTTCAGGCTTTTAACCAACAAACTATACTCCTGTGTGAAAGTGTGGCAGGGTGAATCAGCATACTTGGGGACCTATGAGCAGTTTTGCCTTACTGGAATGTGTAGTGAAAGACTGGGAATGACTGGAGATGTGGGCGGAGTCTAGAGCATGAGGCACCTGTGTGCCATTTACACTTTAGTTCTTTAGCTTTGGTGAAAACATTCTTTCTTTTTTGAGACAGGGTCTCTCTTTGCTGCCCAGGCTGGAATGTGATGGCACGACCAGGGCCGACTGCAACCTTGACCTATTGGGCTCAAGCAGTCCGCCCACCTCAGCCCACCTTCCCCATGTACAATCCTCCCACCTCAGCCCACCCTCCCCTGCTAATTTGTTTTGGTATTTAAAAAAATTTTATTTATATATATATATTATTTATTTATTTGAAACGGAGTTTCGCTCTTGTTACCCAGGCTGGAGTGCAATGGCCCGATCTCGGCTCACTGCAGCCTTTGCCTCCTGGGTTCAAGCAATTCTCCTGCCTCAGCCTCCTGAGTAGCTGGGACTACAGGCACATGCCACCATGCCCAACTAATTTTAGTATTTTTAGTAGAGACAGGTTTCACCATGTTGACCAGGATGGTCTCAATCTCTTGACCTTGTGATCCACCCGCCTTGGCCTCCTACAGTGTTGGAATTACAGGTATGAGCCACTATGCCCAGCCCTGTTTTGGTATTTTTAGTAGAGACAGTGTTTCACCATGTTACCCAGGCTGGTCTTCAGTTCCTGGGCTCAAGGGATCAACCTCCCAAAATGCTGGGATTACAAGTGTGAACCACCAAACCCAGCTGGTTGAAACATTTTTTAAAAAGTAGTCATATTTTGCTGGGTGCTGTGGCTCACACCTGTAATCCCAGCTCTTAGGGAGGCAGAGGCGGAGGATAGCTTGAGCCCAGGAGTTCAAGACCTGCCTGGCAATATAGCAAGGCCCCGTTTTCCACAAAAAGGAAAAAAGCAAAAAGACCAAAAAAGAAGTATAAAAGTAATCATATTTTGTATGGTTCAGCTTCAGTCTCTGTACACAAACAGACTTCTTTTTTTTTTTTTTTTTTGGAGATGAAGTTTTGCTCTTGTTGCCCAGCTGGAGTGCAATGGCGAAATGTCAACTTGCTACAGCCTCTGCCTCCTGGTTCAAGTGATTCTCTTGCCTCAGCCTCTGGAGTAGCTGGGATTATAGGTGACTGCCACCACGCCCAGCTAATTTTTTGTATTTTTAGTAGTGATGGGGTTTCGTCATGTTGGCCAGGCTGCTCTTGAACTCCTGACCTCAGGTGATCCACTCGCCTTGGCCTCCCAAAGTGCTGGGATTACAGGTGTGAGCCATCAGGCCTGGCCAAACTTCTTGGTTTTCTTTTCTTTTTTTTTTGTGAGATGGAGTCTCTCTGTCACCCAGGCTGGAGTGTAGTGGCGTGATCCTGGCTCACTGTAACCTCTACTTCCTGAGTTCAAGTGATTCTCCTGCCTCAGCCTCCCAGGTAGCTGGGACTACAGGTACACACCACCATGCCTGGCTAATTTTTTGTATTTTTAGTGGAGACAGAGTTTAACAGTGTTAGCCAGCATGGTCTGGAACTTCTGATCTGCCTGCCTTGGCCTCCCAAAGTGCTGGGATTACAGGTGTTAGCCACCACGCCCGGCCAAACTTCTTGTTTTCTAAATAAAAGTTGGACTATCCCTCACAAATTGGTTTGAAATTTGATTGTTTTCAGTTTATCATAGATTTCTTCATATTTGATGACACAGTGTTCAGTAATATGGGTATACTGTAAAGACAGTATAGGCAACACATATAAAGGGTGACCAGGCGTATGGGAGCTGGATTCAAGCCTCATTCTGCTACTTATTTGCGTAAACTTGAGTAAGGTTGTTAACTTCTCTAAACCTTGGTTTCCTCAGCGGTTAGTCAGAAGTAGTAATAGGGTTGTTCATTTAATCAACAAGTATTTATTGAATACCTACGTCAGATACAGTTCTAGTTACTAGAGATATAGCAGTGAACAAAACATACAAGAAGGAGACAGACAATAAAAAAGACAAATAAAGCGGGACGCGGTGGCTCATGCCTGTAATCCCAGCACTTTGGGAGGCTGAGGCGGGCAGATCACTTGAGATCAGGAGTTCGAGACCAGCCCGGCTAACATGGTGAAACCCCATCTTAACTAAAAATACAAAAATTAGCCGGACATGGTAGCAGGTGCCTTTAATCCCAGCTACTTGGGAGGCCGAGGCAGGAGAATCCCATGAACCTGTGAGGCAGAAGTTATAGTGAGCCAAGATCGCACCACTGTACTCCAGCCTGGGCAACAGAGACTCTGTCTCAATTAAAAAAAAAAAAAAAAAAGAACAAGTAAGTCAAATGTATGTTAGATGGTGATAGAAGAAAAGTAGAGGACTGGGGCTGGGCGCGGTGGCTCACACCTGTAATCCCAGCACTTTGGGAGGCTGAGATGGGTGGATCACAAGATCAAGAGATTGAGACCATCCTGGCCAACATGGTGAAACCCCATCTCTACTAAAAATACAAAAAAGTATACAGGTGTGGTGGCGTGCACGTAGTCCCAGCCACTTGGGAGGCTGAGGCAGGAAAATTGCTTGAACCTGGGAGGTAGAGGTTGCAGTGAACCAAGATTGCGTCACTGCACTCCAGCCTGGTGACAGAGTGAGACTCTGTCTCAAAAAAAAAAAAAGAAAAATAGAGCAGGACAGGAGGAGAGGGAATTTTCTTGAGTAATGGGTGGGGATTGCAGTTTTAGATAGGGTGGACAAGGAGGGCCTCATTGAAAAGAGGACATTTGAGTAAAGGCCTAAAAGATGAGGGAACAGACTGTGCACATATCTGGGGGAATGGGGGAAGAGCATCATGGCAGAGGGAAGAGTAAGTCTAAGGCTCTGAGTTAAGAGCAGGTTTTGTACCTTTCAGGAGCAGTGAGAATCTCCTTGTGGCTTCACTGGGGTGAATGAGGAAGAGAGAAAGAGGAAATGAAATAAAACCAGAGCAGTACAAGGGGGCTCAATTGCTTAGGGCCTGGTAGGTCGATGTGAGAATTTTCATTCGAGACTTTTATTCTGGATGAGAAGGGAAGCCATTGAAGAGTTTTGTTTCTTTTTTATCATGACTACCATTATCATACCTAATCAAGTTAGCAGTGATTCCTAACCCAATTCTCAGTCTGTATTTAGATCTCTCCAGCTATGTCTAAGGTATCCTTTCACAGATGGTTTATTCCATCAGGATCGATAAATTGCATTTGCCTTTTTGTCACTTTTATTTTATGTCAGCTCCCCCCACTCTTCCCCCATACATTTCTTTCACACCATTGATTCGTTGGAGAAACCAGGTCATTTGTTTTATAGAGCATCTCACATTTGGGATTTGGCAAGTAGCTTCCGCACAGTTTCATTTAACTCATTCCTCTAACATCCGTATTTCTTATAAACTGGTAGATCTAGCGGTTTAATTAAATCCAGGTTCAATGTTTTGGATAAGAATGCATTGTAGTTGGTGCAGTGTACTTCCTATTGTGTTACATCATGAAGCATTAATGGCTGGTTATCCCATTTTGGGTGATGCAAAAATTATGCAGTGAGCTCAGGTATTGTCTGCATGATCTCTATATTTTAGAGTTCCCCATCAACCTTTCACATGATATTTTTAGCATCTATTTGATCATGGAATCCATTTTGTTAGCAGCCACAAGATAGTGCTTTTTAAAAAAATTTTTTTTTTTTAGAGACAAGGTCTTACTTTGCCACCCAGACTGCAGTACAGTCACTCAATCATAGCTCACTGCAGCCTTGAACTCCTAGGCTCAATCAAGTCCTCCCACCTCAGCCTTCCAAGTAGCTGGGACTACTGGCATGTGTCACTATGCCTGGCTAATTAAAAAAAAAAAAAAATAGGCTGGGCACAGTGGTTCATGCCTGTAATCCCAGAACTTTGGGAGGCCAGGGTGGTGGATCACTTGAGGTCAGGAGTTTGAGACCAGTCTGGGCAATGCGGTGAAACCCCGTCTCCACTAAAAATACAAAAATTTGCTGGGTGTGCTGGTGTGTGCCTGTTGTCCCAGCTACTCTGGAGTCCAAGACAGGAGAATTGCTTGAACCTGGTAGGTAGAGGTTGCACTGAGCCAAGCCTACGCCACTGCATTCCAGCCTGGGAGACAGAGCGAGAATGTATCAAAAAAAAAAAAAAAAAAAAAAAGGCCGGGCGTGGTGGCTCAAGCCTGTAATCCCAGCACTTTGGGAGGCCGAGGCGGGTGGATCACGAGGTCAAGAGATCGAGACCATTCTGGTCAACATGGTGAAACCCCGTCTCTTCTAAAAAAAAATACAAAAAATTAGCTGGGCATGGTGGCGCGTGCCTGTAATCCCAGCTACTCAGGAGGCTGAGGCAGGAGAATTGCCTGAATCCAGGAGGCGGAGGTTGCAGTGAGCCGAGATCGCGCCATTGCACTCCAGCCTGGGTAACAAGAGCGAAACTCCGTCTCAAAAAAAAAAAAAAAAAAATGTAGGCAGGGCATGGTGGCTCACGCCTGTAATCCCAACACTTTGGGAGGCTGAGGTGGGTAGATCACTTGAGGTCAGGTGTTCAAGACCAGCCTGGTCAACTTGGCAAAATCCTGTCTGTAGTAAAAATACAAAAATTAGCTGGGTATGATAGTGCATGCCTATAATCCTAGCTACTTGGGAGGCTGAGAGAAGAGAATCGCTGGTACCTGGGAGGTGGAGGTTGTAGTGAGCTGGGATGGCACTATGGCACTCTCGTCTAGGTGACAGAGCCAGACTCTTTCTCAAAAAAAAAGAAAAAGAAAAAGTAGCCGGGCGCAGTGGCTCACCCCTGTAATCCTAGCACTTTGGGAGGCCAAGGTGGGTGGATCACCTGAGGTCAGGAGTTCAAGACCAGCCTGGCCATCATGGTGAAACCCCATCTTTTTTTTTTTTTTTGAGATGGAGTTTCACTCTTGTTACCCAGGCTGGAGTGCAATGACACGATCTTGGCTCACCGCGACCTCCGCCTCCTGGGTTCAAGCAATTCTCCTGCTTCAGCCTCCTGAGTAGCTGGGACTACAGGCACACACCACCATGCCCAGCTAATTTTTTGTATTTTTAGTAGAGACGGGGTTTCACCATGTTGACCAGGATGGTCTCAATCTCTTGACCTCATGATCCACCCGCCTTGGCCTCCCAAAGTGCTGGGATTACAGGCTTGAGCCATAGCACTCAGCCAGAAACCACGTCTTTAAAAAAAGAAAGAAAGAAAGAAAGAAAAAGTAGAGAAGGGGTCTTTTTTTTTTTTTGAGATAGGGTCTGACACTCAGGCTGAAGTACAGTGGCCCTATCATAGCTCACTGTAACCTTGAACTCCTGGGTTCAAGCGATCCTCTCACCTCAGGCTCCCAAGTAGCTGGGATGGTTTATTTTAGGGACTACAGGAATGTGCCACTGTGCCCAGCTAATTCTTTTTTTTTTGAGACAAGAGTCTCACTCTGTCACCCAGGTTGGAGTTCAGTGGTGCCATCTCGGCTCACTGCAACCTCTGCCTCCTGGGTTCGAGCAATTCTCATGCCTCAGCCTCTGACATAGCTGGGATTACAGGTGTGCACCACTATGCCAGGCTAATTTTTGTAATTTTAGTAGAGATGAGGTTTCACCATGTTGGCCAGACTAGTCTCAAACTTCTGGCCTCAAGCAATTTACCCACCTTGGTCTCCCAAAGTGCTGGGATTACAGGCATGAGCCACTGCACCTGACCCCAGCTAATTTTTAAATTTTTTGTAGAGACAGGGTCTCACTGTGTTCCCCAAGCTGGTCTCAAAGTCCTGGGCTTAAGTAGTCTTCCCACCTCGGTCCCCAAAGTGCTGGAATTACAGGCATGAGCCACCATGCCCAGCCAAATTAGTGATTTTAACAATTCTATCATTTCTTCTTCCTGGAAGAAATATATGATCTGGAATTCTTTTATAAAGAAAAGAGGAACTTTTTCTTTCTTTTTTTTGAGATGGAGTTTTGCTCTTTTTGCCCAGGCTGGAGTGCAATGGCGCGATCTCAGCTCACTGCAACCTCCGCCTCCTGGGTTCAAGTGATCTTCCTGCCTCAGCCCCCTGAGTAGCTGGGATTACAGGCACATGCCATCAGACCTGGCTAATTTTTATATTTTTAGTAGAGATGGAGTTTCTCCATGTTTGTTAGGCTGATCTTGAACCCTCTACTTCAGGTGATCCACCCACCTTGGCCTCCCAAAGTGTGAGATTACAGGCGTGAGCCACCGCACCCAGCCAATTTTTGTATTTTTTTTTTTTTTTTTGAGACGGAGTTTTGCTCTTGTTACCCAAGCTGGAGTGCAATAGCATGATCTCGGCTCACCGCAACCTCTGCCTCCTGGGTTCAGGTAATACTCCTGCCTCAGCCTCCTGAGTAGCTGGGATTACAGGCATGCGCCACCATGCCCAGCTAATTTTTTATATTTTTAGTAGAGACGGGGTTTCACCATGTTGACCAGGATGGTCTCGATCTCTTGACCTTGTGATCCACCCGCCTCGGCCTCTCAAAGTGCTGGGATTACAGGCGGAGCCACCGCACCCAGCTCAATTTTTGTATTTTTAATAGAGACAGGGTTTTACCATATTGGCCAGGCTGGTCTCAAACTCCTAACTTTGTGATCTGCCCGCCTCGGCCTCCCAAAGTGCTGGATTTACAGTCATTAGCCACTGTGTCCGGCCTATTTTTTATTTTTTTTGAGACTAGGTTTGGCTCTACTGCCCTGACTGGAGTGCGGTGGCATTATCTAGGGTCACTGCAACGTCTGCCTCGCAGGCTCAAGTCATCTTCCCACTTCGCCCTCCCAAGTATGGGACTACAGGTGTACACCACCATACCTGGCTAATTTTTTTTTTTTTGAGACAGAGTTTCACTCTTGTTGCCCAGGCTGGAGTGCAATGGTGTGATCTTGGCTCACTGCAACCTCTGCTTTCTAGGTTCAAGGGATTCTCCTGGCTTAGCCTCTCGAGTAGCTGGCATTACAGGCATCTGCCACCATACCGGGCTAATTTTTTGTATTTTCAGTAGAGATGAGGTTTTATCATGTTGGCCAGGCTGGTCTCAAACTCCTGACCTCAGGTGATCCACCTGCCTCAGACTCCCAAAGTGCTGGGAGTACAGAGGTAAGCCACTGTGCTGGCCCATACCTGGCTAATTTTTGTGTTTTTTATAGAGATGGGGTTTCATCATGTTGCCCAGGCTGATCTCCAACTTGTGAGATCAAGGGATCCACCATTCTCAGCCTCCTAAAGTGCTGGGTTTACAAGCATGAGCCACTGTGCCTGGCCTGTGTGTTTTGTTTTTTATCAGGAACGTTCACTGAATTTAATTATTTTGGGGCAGTGATTGATTGGAAGGGGCATATGGTTATTCTCCTTTTGCCTATTAATGTAGTGACTATTGAAATAGATTTCACATTGAGAAGACACTTCAAGCTGAAGGACCAGTGTGTGCATAGGTGAAGGCAAGAGCTGGGGCAGATGGGAGAAACGGGTATCATGTGTTTATCATCTATCCAGAAATCATTAGCGTTGGCTGCAGCTACTTGGACTTTTTCGGCAAACAACCATCTCATGTCTCAGATGCTGGATGGTGTTAGGGCTGGGAAGGTGGGAGAAGCCTGATGCTTGCCCTTTTCATCGCGCTACTTCCTATCCCTCCTAGACAAAATGAAAATCAAATGCCGTTTCCAGAAGGCCTATCGGAGGGCATTGGACTATGAGGAGGAGGCCCTGTCATCGGGCAGTGCGCAAGGTATGGGAAGGGATGAGCACACCATTTTAATGTGAAGCCCTCTTTTTCCTTCTGATCTCTAAGTGCCTGGTTCCCATACTTTGTCTTACCTCCAAAACCTCTCTGGGAATGAGGTACTGTGGGATTCAACTCAGTCCACCGAGGGCCGCAGAGATTGATTGGCTTACCCAAGTCTGACCACTGTGTCACCTGAATGTGAATGAAGGGGTGGGTGAGGCACTCGGGGGGTGGTGGGGGGAGATGGGATGGTGTTTTGCTCTTGGTGTACCACCTGTTCTTGTCCCAGAGGCAGAAGCCATGTTAGATGAGCCTCAGGAACAAGCGGAGGGCTCCCTGACTGTGTACGTGATCTCTGAACACTCCTCACTTCTTCCCCAGGTAGGGTAACAAAGAGGCCATTGCTTTGCCTTATCCCTTCAGCTCATGACCTCCTGGGTCACCTCCTTCTTGCACCGTTGCTACCCATTTTTTCCATTTGCTACAGAAAACTCCAAATATTTTTAATCAAGAATGCTGGCTGGGTCTGGTGGCTTACACTGTAATCTCAGCACTTTGGGAGGCTGAGGCGGGCAACTTGCTTCAGTTCAGATTTCAAGACCAGCCTGGGCAACATGGCAAAACCCCGTCTCTACAAAAAATAAAAAAAATTAGCTGGATGTGGTAGTCCCAGTGACTTTTGGAGGCTGAGGCAGGGGGATCGCTTAAGCCCAGGAGGTGGAGATTGCAGAGAGCTAGTATCATGTCACTGCACTCCCTGTCTCTACTACAAATAAAAGAATCGGCTGGGTGCAGTGGTGCATACCTGTAATCCCAGCACTTTGGAAGGCTGAGGTGGGCGGATCACCTGAGGTCAGGAGTTTGAGACCAGCCTGGCCAATATGGCAAAACCCCGTCTCTACTAAAAATACAAAAATTAGCCAGGCATGGTGGTGGGCGCCTGTAGTCCCAGCCACTTGGGAGGCTGAGGCAGGAGAATCGCTTGAACCCAGGAGATGGAGGTTGCAGTGAGGTGAGATAGTGCCACTGCACTCCAGCCTGGGTGACAGAGTGAGACTCCGTTTCGAAAAAAATTTATAATCAAACATTTAATTTTTATAAAAAGACTAAAAATTTTAATGAACATTCCCATACCCACCCCAGCTTACAAACTACAGTGCAGTAGCACAGTGTCGATCTCCGTGGATATACTCCATTCCCTTTTAGCCCAAGGCGACCATATTTTGTGTATATAATTTTTGCTTTTCCTTAGAGTTTGATCACATATGTTGTATCTCTATAAACAATGTATTTAATTTTACATTTCTGAATTTATATAAATAGTGGAATATAACACATGTTCCTCTGCAACTTTTATTTTGTTCAACATTTATAGTTGAGAGAATCATAATTATGTAGTTGAATGTATGTATCATTGTATGAACATAAACATAATTTACTCATTCTGTTGCAAATGGACATTTGGATTATTTCTAGGTTTTATTGTTAGAAATAATGCTATTGTGATACTTGTTTCTTTGCCATGTGCCGTTTTTATGTCAGACTCTCCAGTTGGCTGTTTATTCTGCTTTTCTTGCTTAGCATGCCATCTCTTAGTTTCCATTTCACCATTTTACCAGCCTCTGGAAAGTTGGATGCTGCCTGGACCCATGTCTACTGGGAAAGAAAAGGGAACAGAAACAAATGAAAACTCTCAATATATACTCATAGCTCAGATATGCTGAGTTCATAGCTCTCCGACTCTCAAGAGAGGTGCACACATGGTGGTCAGTGGCAGAAGGCCACATTCTCAACTGTAAGAGCCAGGGTGCTTTTCGGCTTTCTTTTCTGAGCCATGGGCATTCTGTCCCTTATTCACCCCCACAGGACATGATGAGCTACATTGGACCCAAGAGGACAGCAGTGGTGCGGGGGATAATGCACCGGGAGGCCTTTAACATCATTGGGCGCCGCATAATCCAGGTGGCCCAGGCCATGTCTTTGACTGAGGATGTGCTTGCTGCTGCTCTGGCTGACCACCTTCCAGAGGACAAGTGGAGCGCCGAGAAGAGGCGGCCTCTCAAGTCCAGCTTGGGTAGGGCATCAGGCTTTGCCACAGGAAGAGAGAGGAAATTAATTACATTGGGCAGGAGGAAAATCTGCAGAGAACTTCTATCTCCTTTTTTTCTCTAGTCTCAGTTTTTTTCTTTTTTTCTTTTTTTGAGACGGAGTTTCGCTCCTGTTATCCAGGCTGGAGTGCAATGGTGCGATCTTGGCTCACCGCAACCTCCGCCTCCTGGGTTCAGGCAATTCTCCTCCCTCAGCCTCTTGAGTAGCTGGGATTACAGGCACGTGCCACCATGCCCAGCTAATTTTTTGTATTTTTAGTAGAGACGGGGTTTCACCATGTTGACCAGGATGGTCTCGATCTCTTGAGCTCGTGATCCACCCACCTCAGCCTCCCAAAGTGCTGGGATTACAGGCTTGAGCCACCTTGCCCAGCCAAGTCTCAATTTTTTTCTTACTTAATTTTATTTATTTTCTTTTTTGAGACAGAGTCTTGCTCTGTCACCTAGACTGGAGTGCAGTGATGTGATCTCTGCTTACCACAGCCTCTGCTTCCCAAGTTCAAGTGATTTTCACTCCTCAGCTTCCTGAGTAGCTAGAATTACAGGTGCATGCCACCATGCCTGGCTAATTTTTGTATTTGTATTTTATTTTATTTTGAGACGGAGCCTCTTTCTATCATCCAGGCTGGAGTGCAGTGACACCATCTCAGCTCACTGCAACCTCCGCATCCCAGGTTCAAGTGAGTCCCTCGCCCCAGCCTCCTGAGTAGTTGGGATTACAGGTGCCCACCACCATGTCTAGCTAATTTTTGTATTTTTAGTAGAGACGGGGTTTCACCATGTTGACCAGGTTGGTCTTGAACTCCTGACTTCAAGTGATTTGCCTGCCACAGCCTCCCAAAGTGCTGGGATTACAGCTTGAGCCACCGTACCCAGCCAATAATTGTATTTTTAGTAGAGATGGGGTTTCTCCATGATGGCCAGGCTGGTCTCAAACTCCTGGCCTCAAATGATCCGCCCGCTTCAGTCTCCCAAAGTGCTGGGATTACAGGTGTGAGCCACAGCACCCAGCAGCTTTTTCTTACTCAGTGTTTCTCATCCCAGTTTTGTCCTTTTGATTCCATGATGGAAACCAGCCCTATCCAGAAGAGAAACAAGTTCAGCTCAGCTGGGAGTACAGGCTGCCCCTCTTCTTTGGTCCACAGGAGCCTCTGACTTTCCTGACTCCTGTTTCTGCAGGCTATGAGATCACCTTCAGTTTACTCAACCCAGACCCCAAGTCCCATGACGTCCACTGGGACATCGAGGGGGCTGTCCGGCGCTATGTGCAACCTTTCCTGAATGCCCTCAGTGCTGCCGGCAACTTCTCTGTGGACTCTCAGGTGAGACCGAGAGCAAGTTGAGGAGTCCTTTTCAACTTCCCTACATATTTACAAGTGTAGTCTGTTCTTCCATCTCTTAGAGCTTGCTGATTTGCTAGGAATTTCCTGTGTGTATATGTATGTGAGTGTCAGAAGGGTGGGTAGTGGGGGTGTATGTGTGCCCTTGTCTGTGTCCATCGATCCACTGAGGGCAGATTCTGGTGTTTCCCTCTGTAGCATCCAGTTGAGGGAGTTTGTCAGTGCTTGTTAACAAACCAGCTTCCTATGGCTCCCTCTAGACTCGTACTCACCAGTCATGCTTAGATGTTACTACCATGAGCCATTCTTAAGGCATTTAGTTTTTAGAAAAAAGCTTCCTGAAATTTGTTATTGTAGTAACAATAAAGATGTGAAGGACTGGGTGTGGTGGCTCCTGCCTATAATCCAGCACTTTGGGAGGCCAAGGCGGGCGGATCACGAGGTCAGGAGATCAAGACCAGCCTGGCCAACATGGTGAAACCCTGCCTCTACTAAAAATATAAAAAAATTATCTGGGAGTGGTGGCACATGCCTGTAGTCCCAGCTACTCGGGAGGCTGGGGCAGGAGAATTGCTTGAACCCAGGAGGCAGAGATTGCGGTGAGCCGAGATTATGCCACTGCACTGCAGCCTGGGGGACAATGCGAGACTCTGTCTCAAAAAAAAAAAAGATGTGATTCTATGTCACATTATGACCTTGTAGGGAAAACACATGGGAGAATTTGTCAGGTCTTGGTAGTGGGAGTAATTGCTTCTGAATAACTGGCTTGATTTGATCTTGTAGACACTGAATTGTGCTGTTCTGTTTCTCTCTTTGTGTAGATTCTTAGGAAACCTGGTAAAATATGTGGTGTTCAAAGCATGTATTTAGTGTATTCACTTTACCCTTGGCTTTGCTATTTTCTTCTGCACCCATTTTCTTTCAACCCTGATTTTGTCTCTTATATGTTGTCTTGTCCTGATTGTATCTTTTTAAGGCACCTCAAATCTTTTTTGGGAGAAAGTAGAGTATAAATCTAGACAAAGTAACCACTCCCTCTTTGCTCTACAGATTCTTTACTATGCAATGTTGGGAGTGAACCCCCGCTTTGACTCAGCTTCCTCCAGCTACTATTTGGACATGCACAACCTCCCCCATGTCATCAACCCAGTGGAGTCCCGGCTGGGTGAGCACCTAAAGATGAGGGTGTTTCTTTTCTGCCAGGCTAGAGAGGGACCCTGACGGCTTAGCCAGGTGAGGGGCGGGGGTTGGAGGTGGATTGTATATAGTGATGGTTCCTAGGTTGGGTTGGTCTAAGGAGACTGGGGAGATGGAAGCTCCTTTTTTTTCTTTTTTGAGACAAAGTCTTACTTTGTTGCCCAGTCTGGGGTGGAGTGGCACAGTCAGAGCTCACTGCAGCCTCCAACTCCTAGACTCATTCGTCTTCAGCTTCTCGAGTAGCTAGAACTACAGGAATGTGCCACTGCACTTGGCTAATTCTCAAAAAGTTTTGTAGAGACAGGATCTTACTGTGTTGCCCATGCTGATCTTAAACTCCCGGCCTCAAGTGACCTTTCCGCCCCAGCCTTCTAAAATGCTGGGATTATAGGCGTGAGCTACCATGCCTGAGCCCTAGGTTCCTTTTTCATGATGCTCTGTTGATATCTCCATCTTCACACTATCATATCCAAAAGCATTTATTAAACATGATTCCCAGCACATTTTACAAATGAATGGCTAGGCTGTGTCTATCTCCCTAAAAGCCATCTAGGAGAGAGGTAGTCACACACATAGGAAAGACAACAGCAAAAGTACATGAGGGCAGAATTTGGTTGGACAGTTCTGCCGATTGAGGTTGAATAACTTTGAAGCTGGTATTACAGTTTTTCGTTTTTGGGGTGGAAACTAGGAAGAGGAGGTGTGACTAAGAACTGGAACATAGGCAGACCAAAGTGAGTATGTCTAATTGTGGAATCTCAGACACCACGGCAAGCTAGTGTGGCCCGAGGACTGTGAGGGGGTGGCATGTGAGGTCTTAGAAAATTCCTCCATTCATTTATTTATTCAGCAAACATTGGCTGAGGGCCTACCTTATGACAGTGCTGAGTACAGAAAAGAAGGGCAGTTTAGGCAAAGGGAACTGTGAGCTTAGATGCAGAAGAGTGAGAAATCATAGGCATTTAGGAAGCTCAGAGTAGTTTAGTGTGGCTGAAATGTAAATGATGACCAGAGATGAAGCTGGTAAGGCAGGCAGAGCCAGATCATGAAGGACCATGTTAAGGAGTTTGAACTTTAACCTGTTATGGTGGCTAGCCATTGAAGGATGTTAAGCAGGGAACTGACATAAAGTCAGATTTCTGGTTTGCGTAAAACTATCTGTACTAACATGGGTACATTGTGGCAGTGGCCAAGAAAGCTGCCTTAGATGCTCAATGGGCCTTTGAGGAGTATTTTGGAGCTGAGGACTATGTTTCCATCTGTGTGGCACATCTCAGAGAACATTCTGAAGCCCTTTACTATAGAAAGCCAGGACAGGAGGATACCTTAGTGATTGTTAGTTGGGGAATCAGTCCCAGAGTGAGTGACCAGCAAGTTAGAGGCTGACCTGGGACTGGGTCCAGGTCCAGCATGTTTTGATGTTCTGCCTTCCCTGTCTTTATACTTACCAGGATCCAGCGCTGCCTCCCTGTACCCTGTGCTCAACTTTCTACTCTATGTTCCTGAGCTTGCCCACTCCCCGCTGTACATTCAGGACAAAGATGGCGCTCCAGTGGCCACCAATGCCTTTCACAGTCCCCGCTGGGGTGGCATTATGGTAATAGTCACACTATGCAGATCCCAGAGCCCATGCTTCTGGGACAGGCAGGTGTTCCCTGAAACTGTGTCCCTTCTGTTTTCCTTCTGGTGTCCTCCATGGCCCAGCTTGGGGTAGGAGCAGGCAGAGAGGTGAGGGTGCCATGTGCTCATGCCTCTCTTCTGCAGACCCCACTCTTGTTTCCACCAGTCTGTTCTATGCTATGGCCCTTTGCCCTTACCAGGGATCATTCTGTGTCCTTCTTAGATCTTGGCCTTATTTGTGGGAGTCTTGCAAGGCTGGGAGCCCTTGTCTCTCTTGTTAGACTGGGAGTTTCTCATGGGGGAGAATTCTACAATGGGATAAAAAAAAAATGTTCTACAGGACTTTCAAGGGGGTAATTGGGATAATTTATTTAATCCTTCCTGTATACCATGAGGTTTATATCTTCTAAAGAGCAAAGAATATGTCTTCCTTTTCTCTCCAGAGTGCCTAGGGCAGAGCGGTGCATGGCCTGGTATGATGTTGTGGCATCCCCCTTTCAGGTATATAATGTCGACTCCAAAGCCTATAACGCCTCAGCGCTGCCGGTGAGAGTCGAGGTGGACATGGTGCGAGTGATGGAGGTGTTTCTGGCTCAGCTGCGGTGAGGTCCTGGATGGTCCACTTGGGGACATAGTCTCCGTGGCTGCAGAGGGGAGTTGCAAAGTAGAATCAAACCTTACCTGGCAGGGATATCTTGGCTGTGCCCAGTGCCCCAGGGAAACCAAGAAGGGTTTCTAAGGATTCCATCCTCCTTTTTCTAAGAAGGACTAGTAGGTGACAAAACCAGTTCTAAGAAAAATAGACTCATGAATGTCAGGCCCATGGGGCGGGATTAGGGCTGCTTAAGGCAATAGCTGTTAATTCTTGTGCTGCCTGACAGATTGAGAGTGGCTGCCTGAGGCTCTGTGTTGAGGATTCTAAGGCCGT
The DNA here is from genome assembly GCF_049354715.1 of Callithrix jacchus. NCBI lineage: Eukaryota > Metazoa > Chordata > Mammalia > Primates > Cebidae > Callithrix > Callithrix jacchus. The sequence continues at coordinate 105,058,039 of NC_133506.1, forward strand.
ATCTGGGCTCATTAGGAAAGAGTATTCTTCTGATTGACTAGCGGTGTCTGTCACACATGCAGGCTTAGAGAAGCATAGCACATGTGCCTTGGCAAAGGCAGTCCTGGATCATCCCTTAATGCTAAGTCCCATTGGCCCCATTTGTTCAAAGAGAGGGTAGAGCAGGTGAAAGGATTAACTAAGTTGGGTTTATCAGAAGTATTTTAGCCATGGAACTTTTTTTAAAAAACAAGACCTTGGAAGTGCAATATTGAAACAGGTAGAAGCAGAAGCACCGGTTGGAATAGTGGGGTTTGCGGCTGACTTTCTTGGTGTTGCCGCTTATACCCCAAAGCCCTGAAGTACTTCCCTTTAACCCCTGTGGTTCTGGGTAGGATTGAAAATCACTGGCTTAGGACAGGTATTTGAGAAATCTTAGCCATCCTCTCCCACATTGTGGTCTCAGCGACCTTGATCTTACACCGCTGTTTCTACAGGTTGCTCTTTGGGATTGCTCAGCCCCAGGTGCCTCCAAAATGCCTGCTTTCAGGGCCTAAGAGCGAAGGGCTAACGACCTGGGAGCTAGACCGGCTGCTCTGGGCTCGGTCAGTGGAGAACCTGGCGACAGCCACCACCACCCTCACCTCCCTGGCACAGCTTCTGGGCAAGATCAGCAACATTGTCATCAAGGACAATGTGGCATCTGAGGTAAGCAGGCAGGGGATGGATTCTGCAACTTAGGACTGGAGTAGCCAGAGAGGGCCAGAGTATGGTGAGATTAGAGGTCTGTGAGGTCCACGTCATGAGTGGGCTTGCTATCTTCCCAGGCTTCCTCTAGACGGCAGTACCAGCTCTCCTGAAGAAGTGTAGATGAGAGTGTGAGGTTTCAAGCTGACCCTAGGAAAATAAACCATATCCCTTTAGACAGACTTCCATAGATCCCAGATGAACTTCAAGTGCCTTCCTCGATAGATGGAAGGCACAGTAAGGCCCAGCACCCTTCCCACCAATGCCTAGGACTTACTGGTATACCCTCTTGTTCCTTCTCCTTCCTAGGTATACAGGGCTGTAGCTGCAATCCAGAAGTCAGCAGAAGAGTTGGCCTCTGGGCACCTGGCATCTGCCTTTGTCGCCAGCCAGGAAGCTGTGACATCCTCTGAGTGTGCTTTTTTTGACCCATCACTCCTCCACCTCCTTTATTTCCCTGATGACCAGAAGTTTGCCATCTACATCCCACTCTTCCTGCCTATGGCTGTGCCCATCCTCCTCTCCCTGGTCAAGATCTTCCTGGAGACCCGCAAGTCCTGGAAAAAGCCTGAGAAGACAGACTGAGCAGGGCAGCACCTCCATAGGAAGCCTTCCTGTCTGGCCAAGACGGGTGGTGTTAGATGAGAAGCACATACATGGGGCCTGCCGTCTCCAGTCTCCACTGTTGGCTCTCCAGCAACCAAAGTACAACACTCCAAGATGGGTCCATCTTTCTTTCCTTTCCCATTCCCCTGGCTCAGTCCTGCTCCACTGAGAGGGACCTCAAAAGGCACATCATCCGGGTCTCTATCTTGTGTGATCTTTAAGGCTGCTGCCTGTATCCCTCTGAGGCAGGGACTGTTTGTTCTTTTGCGCCATTTCTCAACATAGCGCACTGGTGCACTGAAAGGAGGGAGCATTATGGGAAAGCCCTCCCTTCCACACTTCTGCCTAACCTCCGTGTGAGAGCCCTCGCCTCTGCTGTTATGAAGGGGCCAGGCATTGGTCACCTCTGGGAACTTCTCCGTCACTCCCCTCCCTCTTGGCTGGCTTTGTCTGTTGGGTACAGTCTGATGGGAGTCCAGGAGGTAGCAGCTGAGGATGTGGTGCTCTGTGTGTGTGGTAGAGGTTCCAGCAAGTTCCAGATTTGGAATCAAACAGTTGTGAATTCAAATTCTTATTTTTGCACTTATTGTCTGGAGTACTTTGGATAAGCTGTTGAATCTCTCTGAGCTTCAGATTTTCATTCACTCAAATGGCACTGATGATACCTCCCTTACAAGGCAGTTGTGAGGATTAAATGTGATCAGCATGTAAAGTGTCTGGCGTATATTAGGCTCTTAATAAACACTGGCTGAATATGAATTGGAATGATATGAAGTCTGAGCTTTACTCTTTCTTTCTGCATTCACACGTAAGCAATGGTTTCCTGGTGTCTGTTCTCCTGTGCCCACAGGTCCACCTTGCTTCCACGTGGCCATGTACCTTTCCTAGCTGGATCGCCCAAGGCTGTTAGCATCTGCTTTTTACCTGAGATACTAACTCATTCATCAGATTCAAAAAGAAAAAAAAAAATCTCGAGCACCAGCTGCAGGGAGCCTTCTGCTAGGTGCTGGTCCTCCAGAGAACAAAGTAGGCAGGATCAGTGCTTTCACAGAGCTGAGCTTTCGGGGGAAGAGTCAGCGGACAAATAAAAATAATTTCACATACTGCATTAGAAATAAAAAAAGAGGCTGATGAGATGGTGACTGAGGGGGAAGGACTTTAGACTGAGCTTGAGGGAGACCATTTGAGCAGATGACATTTGAGCTGTGACCAGGAGAAAAGAGGCCATCTGGGGAAGAGCATCCAAGCAGAGACCCTGAGCCTGGAACTCACGAGCAGAAAGGCTAGAACACAGTGAGTAAGCGGAGAGGTAGTCAGGACCCCACTAGTACCAAGAAAGTGTCAGAAAAACAGAATGAAGCCCAGGGCTGGCTCCCCTGACTCCCCTCCCCCGCGCCCACGGCCATTCGACAGGGGTGGGCAGGGCGGCGGGCGGGATCAGCGCAGGGCCCGCCCCAGGGGCGGGGAAGTACCTGGAGCCCCGGCCGGGGGCGGGGCTGCGGACGCTCCCCCTTCCCCCGGCTCCAGCCGGCGCAGGCAGCGGCGGCAGCAGTAGGCGAGCCGCGGCCCTGAGAGGCCATGAAGGTGAAGAAGGGCGGCGGCGGGGCCGGTACGGGGGCGGAGCCCGCTCCAGGGCCCTCGGGCCCGAGCGTGGCCCCCATACCAGAGCCGCAGGCTGAATCCGAATCTGGGTCCGAGTCGGAACCGGACGCAGGCCCAGGGCCCATGCCGGGGCCGCTGCAGAGGAAGCAGCCGATCGGGCCGGAGGACGTGCTGGGGCTGCAGCGGATCACGGGTGGTGAGCACCCGCGAGGGAGCACCGCCCGCGGGCGGGAAGGGGAGAGGGCGCGAGGGGCCCTCCGGGCGCGCCGACCCCCAGCCCCCGCCCCCTTTCCCGCCTCCCCTCCCCCACCGGGTCCCCTTCTCCTAGGTCTCCTACTCTCCCTTCTGCCGCCAAGCCTTAGATCGCTGTGTACCCCCTTCCCTTGATCTCTCTGTGTGCTCTTCTTCTCCCTTTTGAGATTTATTCCTTCCTTTTCGAGGGGCCCGTCCCCTTTTCCCGGCGTGGAGGTGCGGCAGCAGCTGCAACCGTAGCCCTGTCCCTGTGGAGTCTCCAGAGCTGTATGAGGCCCGCTCCTGCACTAATGGGGGGAGAGGGGCTGAGTGCAGCCTGTCCTCAGCCCCCACGGTGGAGGCTAGTGGAGGCTGAGTTACTTGGGAGGCGTTCAGGCTCTTCAAGTCTCCCCAACCATTAATACCCTCACCCCAATCCTCCAGGAAGACCTGGGCCATTTTCTTCCCCAGGAAAGAAACTGAGCAGGCAGCTTCAGTGTGTTGGCTGTGGTTCCTCTCATGGGGAGTGGCTTAACGTCCCTCCAAGCCTGGACTGTCACCTGTCCTATTCTGGGGGCTCTGTCATCAAGGGAGGCTTGGTTTCTACTGCGGTTAAGAGTTTCTGAGCTACACTGCCTGGTTGGAGTTCCAACTCTGCCATGTAATTGGCTGTGTGACCTTGGGCAAGTAACCTCACCTCTCTGAGCATGTCTTTTCAACTGTAAAATGGGGATAATGATACCTATCTCATAAGGTTATTGTGGAGATAAGTCCTCTGATTCTGTACAGTGCCTGGCATCTATGCATGCTGTGTACCTTGGGCTCTTTGGTCAGTAGTATTTTGGGCCCTACATGGCTGCTGCCTGGAGTCAAACAACTTGGCATTCAGGGCAGGGGAGAGGGTCATCATAGGCAGGGAACGAGGGCTAGGAAACCTCATAGCAGAAGCCTTGGCTGAGCCTCAAAGGATGAGCAGTGCATGGAGAGACAGTGGCTCTCCACCTTGGCCTCATCCACCAGCAACCTGCCTTGGCCCCCTTTGTGAGAATAACTGTTGGGGCTCCTCTCTGTGGGTATGAGGGGCAGGTTTTGAAGTGGATCTGAGTCCTGGAGCTTCCAAAGCAGCAGAGCCCCAGGGCTCCCAGACATAGCTGTGGAGGGGAGGCAGCCTTGAGCTGGTGCTCCTGAGTCGCTGGGGGGCCAACTCCTCCCTCCTTTCTGAGCTGGACAGCAGGCATTCTTGGCTGGGCCCCCAGAGTGCTGAGCTCCCTTACCCAAGCAGGCATCAATGGAGGGAGGAGGCCTGGATCAGGCTGATGTTGAAGCCAGTTGGGCTACAATCTGCAGCAGCAGCGTTTAGGATTCAGCTTAGCTCTGGGGCAGAACTTTCTCAGAGGCAGTCCAGAGGTGAGACTGACTGAGTCCTGAGTAACTTTGGGGGTTTATGTTGCAACTAGAGGGAGCTTCCAGCTCATGTACTGCCATTTGTCTCCTACTTTGGAGGAAATTCTTAGCCCTTAGAGATTGGGCATCTGTGGAGGGTAAGTCGGGGGAAGGGCTTTATGGGAACCCCTTCCTGTACAGGAGTTGAGAACCGAGTTCCAGGGCTTTCCACCCTGGCACCCCTTGCCTGGTCTCTTCTGACCCTAATCACACAGGTCTGAGGTTTGCTGTTCCCAGATTACTGGGCCCTGAATCCAGCTTAGGAAGCTATTTATGGTTGGGAGGAATAGAGCAGTTGTGGTCTGAGCCCTTGGCCACTCTGCCCCTATTTTGACCTGACCCTGGGTCCCAGGCCTCATCCTTTCTAGAAGGGAAGGAATGGTCATGGTGTTCTGAGCTATGGACATCCCTGTTCTTCACTTCCTCTAAGGACAGACAGGCTGATAGATTGAGTTTTCAGTAGAAGGCACTGAGATCAGACTGCAGGAAGTTGTTGCTAATTGAGAGAGGCTCCGAAAGTGAAGAATGGGAGGCAAAAAGGCCTTATGGATCTGAGAGCTGGGCACTAGGATCCTGCTCCCCACTCTGCCACCTCCGTTCCCTATGCTCTGTACATTCTCTGTGTCTTTATACTGGCGCTTACTTTCTGTGAACATAGGGTGAACAAGGTGAGGTAGGGGTGGCCCACTTCCATTCTCCCCCCACCCCACCCATGGGCTGTAGTAGACTCAGGGCCCTGCCTCTTCCCCAAGCTGTATAAAGTCTATACTGGGCCCCGGGGTAACAGATAACTGCCAGAAGGGCTTCCTGGAGGAGACTATCAGGCTTGGGGAAGAAGTGGGCCTGGGGAAGAGAAAATGACTTTATATTCACTTCGTCTTCCTGCCCCAGAGGACTAGGAGGTGGCCCAGGGGCCTGGAGGGTGATTTCTGGGCCTCGATAGGCCACCAGGGGAGGATGTGATGCTGCGCAGGCTGACAGCACCAGAGCCCCTCCCCGCACCTCTCAGCTCTCTTTGTTGCCAGGGCCTCCCTGAGCACTTGAAGTCGCTGCTGCAAGAGCTGCGAGGGTTAGATAAGGCCCTGGAGGTCCCCGAGCTTCCTCAGACAGGGCCTCCCACTGTTCTTGGTTCCCCTTCTGGGCCTGAGGACTCCCCTTACCCCTTCCACAACTGCTGCTGCACCTGCCATACCCTCTTCCTGGCCTAGCCTGTGTTCTTCTCTATGGGGGTCGGGGGCTACTTTCTCTTCTCTATGGGGGTCGGGGCGGGGGGAGGTGGCTCAGAGCCAGGGCTGTGTAAATGACCTCTAAGGGGGTTCCCTCTGCTTGCTAAGACTTCCTCCCATTTGGAGATCAACAAAGGATGAGAGTGAAGTTGGCCTCCTCCCCTGCCATATCCCAGGCTCTGGGCTTGAGTCAGCAGAGCTTTGGTTAAGCTGCTTAAGGGAGCTGGGCTGGTGTAAGCCTCTTACTGAGAGGAGGGGGTTGGGAGGGGAGGAGGAACAGGGAAGGGTTGTTCACCTGCCCCAGCACCACCCATGTCAGGAAAAGTCCCCTCAACATCAGCCTCACCTGACACATCTAGATGTCATGCCAGGGGCAACCGTGGGGCAAGGGTAGGGGTATCCTCCAGAGAAGGACTGTGACTCTACCAGGCAGAGCTGTGTGGTCCCCTTTACAGTGTGGTTCTCAAAGGCAACAGAGAGGTTGAGAGATTGAGTTTGCAGTAGAAGAGGCAGGTCAGACTGCAGGAAGTTGTTCCCAAATGAGAGGAGAGGCTCCCACCAGGCTGGAGATCCAGTTCTCCCAAAGTCACCTAGCCAGCCTTAGCAGAGCAGAGGCCAGAATGAGGACCATCAACTCCAGGGCGGGAGGGAGAGTGTCCTGGAGGTGGCCTTGTCCTCCATCTTTCTCTGCCCTGCCCTTCATTGGCCCCAGAGGCCACTGGGATGGCTCTCCTTATTTCCTGTTAGATCCCCATGGCTGAGTGATGTCTCTTCCACACTGGGGGTGTACCCCTATGGCAGGGGCTCAGGTTCCTCTTTCCAGAGGGCAGTGATCCCAGGGATGAGAAGATGGTAGCTACTCTGGGGTCCCACACAAGCTGACCTGGCAGCAGGGGCTTTGGGGCCCCCTCTTTGCTCAGCTGCCTGTCTCCCCTAGACTACCTCTGCTCCCCTGAGGAGAATATCTACAAGATCGACTTCGTCAGGTTTAAGATTCGGGACATGGACTCAGGCACTGTCCTCTTTGAAATCAAGAAGCCCCCAGCTTCAGGTGAGTGGGCTGGGTGAGCCATTGACAGGCACGAGCTGTGGACTGGGCTGCCAGGGACTCCTTGGGCCACAGAGGAGTCCACAGAGCTGGGGCTTGGACCCCAGCATTCTCAGGAGTCTGCAGGCAGAGGGGGCCCCTTCTTTTCCTTCCCATTTGTTTTTGAGGCTGGACATCTTCCGAAGTCAGCCCTGTCCCTTCGGTCCCTGGCAGCCTGACCTCTACAGGCCTCTCTGGGAACTGCAGTCCTATGGGTCCTGGGAACCACAGTGGCAATTGGGAACCTGCAGACCTAGAACCCCTAGGTGGCGCTATTCGGCCAATGGTCTGACCCCTCAGTGTGCCCCAGAATTTCTTGGGGAGTTATAAAAAATTCAGACAGATGGGGGCCTGAGGGTAGAACCCTGGGTGGACAAGGGCCCAGCCTGAAGCCCACTGAGCCCCAGCGGGGGTACATTGCAGAGCGGTTGCCCATCAGCCGGCGGGACCTGGACCCCAATGCTGGGCGCTTTGTCCGCTACCAGTTCACACCTGCCTTCCTCCGTCTGAGGCAGGTGGGAGCCACGTGAGTCACTGGGCAGGAGGTGGGGTCAAGGGGGTGAGGGAGAGGGTGGGAGTGGGCCCTTCTCAGCCTCTCCTAGGGGTGGCCTGTCCTGAGCCTGTCTGGCTGGCTGACTTCAAGGACAGACTCAACCTTGCCTCCTTTTCTTGTGCTCAGGGTGGAGTTCACCGTGGGAGACAAGCCTGTCAACAACTTCCGAATGATCGAGAGGCACTACTTCCGCAACCAGCTACTCAAAAGCTTTGACTTCCACTTTGGCTTCTGCATCCCCAGCAGCAAGAACACCTGCGAACACATCTATGACTTCCCCCCTCTCTCCGAGGAGCTGAGTGCGTGGGCAGGGCCTTCTGCGAGTGGGGATGTGGGGGATGTGGGGGGGGTGTGTAGAGACTGAGCTATGGGAGGGAGGGGGACTTCTGGGTCTGACCCCATTTTTCCCCACCCTGGGGCTCTGTGTCTGGCACCAGTCTCATATCATCTGTAGAGAAAGAGGCTGGCGATATCTCAAGTTGTTGCCATCCTTGAACCCCAGTCCTAAAGCCCCTGCAGTGGTCGGAATCAGGCTCCTGACCTTTGCCCGGCCTGGCTGGGCCTCTCTTGCAGTCAGCGAGATGATCCGCCACCCATATGAGACCCAGTCTGACAGCTTCTACTTCGTGGATGACCGGCTGGTGATGCACAACAAAGCAGACTATTCCTATAGCGGGACACCCTGACCCCACGGCTGGCCCCACCCCAGGAAGCTCCGGTTCTGGGCCCGGAGCTGTGACCTCCCCAACGCTCACCCCTCAACCCCAAGTCCTCTGCTTGGGAAGTGCTCCAGGAGACCTGGACCCTGAGTCAGTGTTGGGAGGAAGGGTACCTGGTGTCCCAGTCAAGCCCGTGAAGCCCATGGGGCCTGCTGCGTGGGGTGGGGTCGTAGGGAGGCTGTTTGCCTCCATGTCTAGGAAGGCCTATGAGAGGAGCAATCAGGACTTCCAGACAACTTAGCTCAGCCCTCCTTGGGCCCAGTTTCAGAATAGTGTTCCCCTATCAAGGCTGTGACTAGGTCAGGCAGGGATCCATGCCCTGTCCCTTGCCCACTACCTTCAGGCCACTTAGAGTTGTACTTTACAAAGATCACGGTGGGCTCCAGCTGCCAAGCCACCCAACGGAGTCTGGGCCCTAGGCCCAGCCCCATTCCTCCCATGAGGGGCCAGGACACTGCCTGAGGTGTAGGCGGGACTGGCTGAGATTGCAGCCCATGGTAGGAGCTGGACCAGCTGTATATAGTTTTCAATAAACTGTCTCCTTTTCTGTTCTCAGGTGTGGCCAGCCTCTATGTGATGGGCAAAGAAGGGAGGGGGGATAGGCAGGAATGTGCTTAAGGTAGTAAAAAATTTCTCCTGCCTCCCACGCTCCAGTGCACTCTAACCCCTTGGTCTTCCTGACCTCTGATTCTCTGTGCTCTGACACCACCTAGAGTCAGCATTTAGAACAGGATGGAACTGGAGAGGGTCTTTCTTGTGATGAAGGAGACCCAGATCCTGAGAGGGGAAGCTTTGGCCCAAAGTCAGAGTCAACCCTGGCAGAACAGAGGCTGAAACAAAGGCCCTGAATTCCCGGGTGGGAGGGAAGGTGTGGAGGAGGTAGCCCTGTCCTCCACGCTACCTTCCCTGAACCCCAGAGGCCACTAGGACCATTGGGTTGTGCTTTTAGCCCTTATCACAGAAGGTGGCAGGGCTTTGGCTAAGGCCTGGAGCCATCTCCTTGTCCTCAGCTGCCTTGGGGAGCCCCCATGCCGGGGCAGCCCTGCACATAACACTGCTCTCAGCCTCCACCCCCTCCCCAGATTCAGAGGAGGAGGCTCCTTAATGGAGGAAATTCAGGAACTGAGGTGGGCAGAGAACACACCCTATACCCTACAGTTCCAGGCCCTCCAGATATGCCTGGAGCTGACCTACCCTCTGGGCTGAGGAGCTGTGGCCCCAGGAGGCCCAGAAGTGCTGGAGTTCCGCTTGATTCTGTGAAGCTCTTGCTGGGAGCAGGCAGTGGGGCTAGGATCTGCACTGAATTCTGGGAATTCTGAAAAAAAAAAAAAAAAAAAAAAGACTGGGTACATGGAGAGCAACAGAGTTGTTCTGTGTGGAGGGTTCTGGAGAGGAGTTTTAGAGGAGGCAGCACTGGAGCAGGTGCTTGTGATGGGAAGAGTTGGAAAGAGTGCTTAGGCACAGGGAACAGCCTAAGCTAAGGTTCAGAGGCAAGATTTATCAGGTGTATTTATTTATTTATTTATTTGAGAGGGTCTCCCTATGTTGCCCAGGGTGGTCTCGAACTCCTGGGTTCAAGGAATCCTCCTGCTTTGGGCCTCCCAAAGTGCTAGGATTATGGGTGTGAGCTTAGGTGTGTTCAAGAGTGAATGTAATGTGAAAGGAAGACACATCTGCAGAGCCTCAGGAGCGGGGCTTCTGAGAGGTGGGAAACCCCTGAGGAGGATTAAGTGGGCATGACCTGGTCAGATTATCTTTGGCTGCTGAGTGAAGGGCAGATTGGAAAGAATGAGACGAATAATAGCCAAGATTTACTGAGTGCCAGGCCCGGGGCTGGGTGCTCTACATGTGTTGACTCATAAAACATGGTCATTTCTGAGGAAGCCACCATTATGCCCATTTTACAGAAGATGTAGGCCCAGAGAGGTTAATGTGCCTAGCCAATATTGCACAGCTACGAAGTGGCAGAGCCAGTATTTGAATCCAGGCAGTCTGGCTCCATGCGCGACCATACTAAGGGCAGGGGGCAGTGAGGATGAGGAGGGTACTGCAGGAATCTGGTGAGAGAGAGAGAACCTGAATTAGATCAGTGTCCTCAGAGATGGAGAGAAACAGATGAAATTGGTATTTTTAAGAGGTGATATCCCAAGGACTGGTGGCTGATGGGATGAGTGGGTTGGAGAGAGGGAGGAGGCGAGGCTGATTGCCTGCTTTGTGGCCTGGGTGCTAGAGCGGCTGGGGTGCCATCACTGGGCTGGAGAATGCAGGTTGGATCAGGGAGATGCCAGTGGGAGATGATGACCTCAGATTGAGACATGCTGGGGCATGGAGGAAATGACCAGAAGACAGGAAAGACAGGTCCTGAGACCAGGAGGGGAATAAGGGCTGGAGGTGGTGATTGTCGAGGCCATTGACCACAAGGTGATTGCTGAAGCTGTGATGGTGGCTGAGATCATGGGGTCCTCCACGGACACTGTTGTTATTTAGTGAGCAGGGGACAGGAATGCCAAATGTCCTGCAATTACCGGGACTCTCCCAAACAATGTTTTTACAAGAAGAATCCCCATCCCCCAGTTGAGGGTCCCTGAATGAGAATGTATCACCTTAGGGAAGGCCAGTATTTGAGAGCAGGGCAGAAGGAAAGGAACCAGTGGAGATAGGAGTGAGCCCATGTTTTGGAGGAAAGAATTCATCACAAAGCAAGTGGGCAGGAACCATCAGCTGCCACAAAGGTAAAGAAGGAGAACATGGATAAGAATATGGAGGGGAGGGATTTGTTTGCAGATGAGGCTGTATGGTACAGAAGTACACTATAGGGCTGGTTTTGCTGTTGTAATTTATGGGGTCACGTCTGCAGAGAAGCTATAGAAAGGAACAGGACCTTTCCCCACCATCCTGATAATAGTTTTACTCACTGCTGTTGCCAAGTAGAACCGGGTTGAGGGTCTAGACTGGGACTGCTGCACTTCCACCTTCAGAGAGGAGGAGGGTCCCGGTTCTCAGATTCTCATCTCTGAAACAGCTCTTTAACAGCTGGAAGGGAAGATGCATCCGGTTGGCACTCATCTTGAAAAGAGGTCTGCGTCCCTTGAAGGGCTTGGAGGAGCCTAGGTAGGGGAAAGCCTTGCCCCCATGCCTTCCTTTAAGTCTTCATGTCTCTGGGACTAGTCCTATTGCAAATGGTACATCTTGCTGCAGTTAGTTCCTAGCACTGTCCCTAGGAAACTAGAGGCTCCCTGGGCAGGAGAAGGAGGAAGACGGGGTGGAGGTGGGGCTAGTCTCAGCTCTGATGTTGGTGAGCTATTGACCGTGAAGGGGGGAATTCCCTTTTGTCTCTGAAATGGGTCAGTCATTTTTGCTTTCTTTCTTTTTTTTTTTTTTTGAGATGGATCTCACTCCGTTGCCCAGGCTCTAGAGCAATGGCATGATCTTAGCTCACTGCAACCTCTGCCTCCTGGGTTCAAGCGATTCTTCTCCTGCCTCAGACTCCTGAATAGCTGGGATTACAGGCGCCTGCCACCATGCCCAGCTAATTTTTGTATTTTTGTAGAGACGGTGTTTCACCATGTTGGCCAGGGTGGTCTTGAACTCCTGACCTCAGGTGATCTGCCTGCCTCAGCCTTCCAAAGTGCTGGGATTACAGGCGTGAGCCATCGCAGCTGGCCTGCGTTGACTCTTTAGGGGTGTCATGAGAATCCTGCCCCTGGCTGGAGCAGGAAAGCCTAAATACCACAGGGAAACCCACAGTGCATGCCCTCCTGGGCTGGCCTGCAGCGTGCTTGCTGGGACTGCCAAACCAGTGGTTAAAACATTGAGATCTTACCTTCCAGCTGTTAAAGAGCTGCTGTCCCAGGCCGACTAGCCTGGCCCCTCCCCTGGAGTCACCCTCCACTTCCCCACCATCTGGCAACTAAAGTGAGAACACTACCTTTTTTTTTTTTTTATTGAGTCAGGGTCTCACTCTGTTGGCCAGGCTGGAGTGCAGTGGCGCAATCACGGCTCACTGCAGCCTCAAACTCCTGGGCCCAAGCAATCCTCTTACTCAGCCTCCCAAGTAGCTGAGACTACAGGAAGCTGCATGTGCCACCACACCCAGCTAAATTTTTGTAGAGATAGGGTTTTGCCGTGTTGCCCAGGCTGGTCTCAAAATCCAGGGCTCAAGCAATCCTCCCACCTTGGTGCTGGCCCAGCCCCTTACTTTACTTCTCTATGTGCCACAGACTCTCTTGTTGTCAGTCTGCTAAAGCCTATGGGCAATAAAAGGATTTTAGGAACATAAAATACATGATTATCCTATTTATTTTATTATTAAAAACTACATACAGCAGGGCGCAGTGGCTCACTCCTGTAATCCCAGCACTTTGGGAGGCTGAGGTGGGTGGATCACAATGTCAAGAGATTGAAACCATCTTAGCCAACATGGTGAAACTCCGTCTTTACTCAAAATACAAAACTTAGCCGGGCATGGTGGTGTGCACCTGTAGTCCCAGCTACTTGGGAGGCTGAGGCAAGAGAATCACCTGAACCTGGTAGGCAGAGGTTGTAGTGAGCTGAGATCACTCTACTGCACTCCAGCCTGGCAACAGAGTGAGACTCTGTCTCAAACAAAACAAAAACAAACAAACAAAAAACAAACTATATACAATTGGCCATGGGTTCCGCATCTGTGAATTCAACCAGCTGTGGATCAAGAATGTCTGTACTGAATATGTGCAGACCTTTGTTTTGTCATTATCCCTTAAACAATACAGTATAACAACGATTTATGCAGCATTTACATTGTCTTAGGTATTATAAGTAATCAAGAGATGATTTAGAGTATATGGGAGGATATGTGTAGGTTATAGGCAAATCTGCCACCATTTCATATCAGGGACTTACTTGTACATTCACAGATTTTGGAATTTATGGGAGGTCCTGGAACCACTGTGAGATGACTGTATGTGTGTGTGTGTGTGTGTGTATCTACAATCATGCACGGCATAGCGATGTTTCTGTCATGAGAGACTGCATATATGGTGCTGGTCACATAAAATTATAATACTGTATTTTTTTTTGAGCTGGAGTCTTGCTCTGTTGCCCAGGCAGGAGTGCAGTGGTGCAATCTCGGCTCACTGCAACCTCTGCCTCCTAGGTTCAAGAAATTCTCCTGTCTCAGCCTCCCAAGTAGCTGAAATTACAGGTGTGTGCCACCACGCCTGGTTAATTTTTTGTATTTTCTTTATTTTGAGACAGAGTCTCACTCTGTTCAGTGGCATGATTGGAGTTCAGTGGCATGATCTTGGTTCACTGCAACCTCTGCCTCCTGGGTTCAAGTGATTCTCCTGCCTCAGCCTCCCGAGTAGCTGAGACTACAGGCACATCCCACCACACCCACAAAATTTTTATATTTTTAGTAGAGACAGGGTTTCACTATGTTGGCCACTCTGGTCTCGAACTCCTGATCCACCTGCCTTGGCCTCCCAAAGTGCTGAAATTACAGTAATGCACCACTGCACCCAGCCAATACTGTATTTTTTACTGTACCTTTTCTATGTGTTGTAGAAACACATATAGGCACTCTGTTACAGTTGCCTGCAGTATTCAGCACACTAATATGCTGTACAGATTTGCAGCCTTTGTAGCCTAGGAGCAATAGGCTATCGCATATAGCCTGGGCTCTGCCATCTAGGTTTGAGTAAGTACACTCTATGACGAAATTGCCTAAGGACACATTTCTCAGAACATATCTCTGTGGTTAAGCGACAAATTACTGTATGTGTGTGCACATGTGTATATTTATACATATTCTGTACTATCCATAATTTGAAAATATCTGTGCTTTCTAATGACAAAAGTCACAGGTATTGCCAATGCTAGTGTGATTTGTAATTTGTTGCTGACATTCATAATGGAGGGAAATGCTAGATTTCAGGTAAGGATGAGAGAGAATGAAGAGGTAATTTTTTCATGCAAGTTCCTGGACCTGGGAATTCTAATCAATTTGAGATCTCTCACATTTAGAATATGTGAGCAAAAGGACTAATTCCCTCCACATAGGGGACTCGCAGACCCTGCATCCATTCAGACAAATTGTTGCTCACCCTGGCCAGGCTGGTCATTACAGGCGTGGTGGCTCATGCCTGTAATCCCAGCACTTAGGGAGGCCAAGGAGGGGGCGTTGCTTGAGCCTAGAAGTTTAAGACAAGCCTGGGCAATGTAATGAGACCCTCCTACCTCTACAAAAAAATGCCAACATTAGGTGGGTGCAGTGGCCCATGCCTGCAATCCCAATACCTAACAGAGGTCGAGGTGGGAGGATCACTTGAGCTCAGGAGTTCAAAATCAACCTGGGTAACAAGGTGAGACCGCCTATCTACTTAGAAAAATAAAATGAAAAAGATGGTTGCTCACTCTAATAATGGCTAAATGATTGGTGTGGGGTGGCCAGCAGGTGGCAGCATATGAGCGGGAGAGCATGGGGTCATTTCAGGGTGGAACTGTGACCAAGTTAAAATAGTCTGAGGGCCTGGACAACGACAACAACAACACACGCACACACGCACACACACACACACACACCCTTTCTTTCTCTCTCTCTCTGTCTCTTTCTCTCTCTCTCACTCACACACACACAACACTACCTGCTTGCTACCTGTCTTCTTGCATCAGGGGCCAGCTCACACACAAGTGTGCTGAATGGACCCACTGGACACAGGCCTGACTGAAGTCCCCCTAGAGGAGACGGCCCAGCCTGGGGATATAAGATAGGTTTATCCGAGGTTCTTGAGTCTCAGAACCCGACGCAAACAAGTGGGTCCTGATGGGATTCTCCCAGGAAACATTTGCCCTGTGTTTGGGGTCGTGGGTGTCTTCAAGACACAGGCCCAGGGTTGGACAGAGCTGGGGTGCAGCATGGCCTGAGGGCTTGGCAGAGAGCCAAGAGGCCCTGCCCACCAGATATGAGTGAAAAACCGAATATCTGGCAATAAAACCTAGAATCAAGCTATCTGCCCCTGCTTCCCGCACAGCCAGGGCCAGGCTGAGGCAGGTGGGCCATCCCCTTGAGGCACTGGCCATGCCTTCCCCACTCCCTAGCCTACCTCAGCCCTCCAGCCCTACATCTAGCCTTCCAGCCTCTGCTGGGGAGAGTGCTGGCTAGGTGGGATTCTATTACCGGGTCTTTTGCAGACCTGTCCTCTTGGAGGTAGGTGTTGGCTGGCTCTCCAGGCCTGGCCCCAAGAAGAGTTTTGTTTTTTATGGGACAGAGCCTCGCTCTCTGTCACCCAGGCTGAAGTGCAGTGGCGTGATCTCAGCTCACTGCAACTTCCACCTCCCAGGTTCGAGCAATTCTCCTTCCTCAGCCTCGCAAGTAGCTGGGATTAAAGGTGCCCACCACTGCACTCAGCTAATTTTTGTATTTTTAGCAGAAGCGAGGTTTCACCATGTTGGCCAGGCTGGTCTCGAACTCCTGACCTCAGGTAATCTGTCCGCCTTGGCCTTCCAAAGTGCTAGGATTACAGGTGTGAGCCACTATGCCCAGCCTTCACCGAAGAAGAGCTTTCTAAGCAGAAGCCCCACCTGTGGTTGCTCTGGGACCTGGAGGTCATGTGTGTGCTTTTGGCTTCCACATCTGCCCCATCTCTCTTGAGACAGTGCTGCAGTGACGCCAACCCCACCTGGAGTTGAAACTTGGGGGGTGAGTCTGAAGTGGGACTGAGTGAGCCCCTGATCCTTCAGAGACCACTCTCTAGGACCAGCAGTGCACACAGCACCAGGGTATGCTCCGTTTTGTCACCTGTGGAACTCAGGACCCCAAATTTCTTGGCATCTCTTTCAGCCAGGGACAGATTGGAAGCAGAAGGGCACAGCCTGGGTGGGGCAGTGACTCCTTCTTGTGTGAGGAGATGGGGGTGCAAAGGGGAAGTGGGCAGACTTCAGAGGCAAGGGGTCTTGGGGAGGGAATCCTCTCTGTTCCTCTGGGCAGGGCAGCCTCTTCCCTGCATCTCTTTGGAAGTCCTCCTGGGAAGAGGCCTCGCCCACCTGCTCCTCAGCCTCCCCAGTGGGTCAAGAAGTTTTCTTGGATGCCTCACTCTTTGGATTAGAAACTTCCCAGTTCTGGGTGCGGGTGGCAGGGACGCCACAGGCCCAGGGCATTTGCCATCAGTGTGGCCTGGCCCTTTTGCTTAGGGAGAGGGGGGCAGAAATGAAGGCTCAGTAGTGAGACCACAAGGCACTTGCTTTATTGTTACAGGACAGGGGACAATGACAAGCCATCAAGGGATCTGCTTATGCCTCCTATGAGCCTGGGGCCAACCTGGGGGTGGAAGTTCTTGTCACCCCCAGGTCCAAGTTGGGCTGAGGTTCCCCCTTGGTGGAGTCAGGCTCATGGCAGGCACCTGGACCACACCCCACAGCTCCAGGGGTATCCCTTGTGCTTCCTGGTCACCCTCAGTCTGCTAGGCAGTCAAAGCGGGGGTGCTTGGCATGGGTGCTTCCCTGCCACCCTGTGCCAGGCTTTCCCCCTGAATGCCCGGGTTGCATGAGACAGTTGTAAGTAACTAACAGGTGCTCCTCAACTCAAGATGGGGCTGCAACCGGAGAAACCCATCCTGAGCGGGGAAACATCATAAGTCAAAAGTGGTTTCTGACTTACGATGTTTCAATTTCCGATGGGTTTACTGGACATAACCCCATCCTAAGTCGAGGAACATACTGAATGTGTATTGCTTTCGCACCATCTTAAAATGGAAAAACTGTAAGTTGAACCATCGTTAGTAGAGTGAAGCTGGGAACTAAACTACGTGGACTTTTCTTTCTGGAGGAGGAGTGAGATTTTGGTGACTGGGAGGGGGCCCTTCCTGCACCCGGGACTGGGAGAAAAGGGCGAGTTCAAGTTTCCGAGGGCAAGGGCTTTTCCAAACACTGCTTCGGAATTGGGCTCAGTTTGGTCCCCGGGTAGATGTTTCCCCTCCTGTGTGTCACCCTGGGGGAGGCTGGACAGAGCGTGTACTAAGAATGGGTAGAGCCTGGCTGAGCGGGTGCTGCCAATTAGCAACCCCTAAGGGGGGCCATAGACAACCCAGGGAGGAGCTCTCAATCTCCTCCCTCAGGCTGGGCTGTTGGGACAAAGATGGGGGAATAAATACAGGGGGCTTATGGGAAAGGACATGATGAGGGTCCAGGCCTGCAGAGCATGTGGATGTCAGAATGCGGGTCTCGGGTTATCTTTGGCCTGGCAGGGGCCCTGAGCTTTTTGTAAGCCAAGTCCTCAGCTCTCGGTTGCCCCGGAAACTGGGCACTGGGCTCTCAGTGATGTAATGTTGGCTCCTCTGGCTGTTAGGCATGTGGGTGGGGGTACCTCTGAATGTGTGTGATTGTGCACCAGGGTTTAAGTGTGGATGAGTGTGAGCTAGGGACAGTGCATTTTCTTCTTGCCCACATACTTGCTCTTCGGGGGCTCTGGGTGAGGAGCTGGGCCACCACGTGGCAGAAATGTGTGAGGGGCAGCACCCCAGGTGGTGTCTTCTGTGCCCCCACTGCCAGCTAACACACACATTGGCTTAGTGGCATAGAGGACAGGTAGTATTTTTCTTCCTTGACCTTTAAGGTGAGCCCGATACGGGCAGCCAGCCAAGACTTCCAGACCAGGCAAACACTGGAGCTGACGATGCTAGGCACAGCTCATGCCAGAGCCATGGGCTTGGAGCTGGGGCTGAGGTACACGGCGGGGCCTGCAGGGGCCGTTGGGGGTGTGGGCTCCAGCTCCATAAAGGCAGAGTAGAGGGTGGTGAGGTGCAGGTCACCCAGTGCCCCGGAGCTCCCGCTGCCCGGGGGTGCCAAGTCACCTGCCCCACTGCCTGTCTCTGCCAGACAGGGGCCAGGGGGGAAGCAGTGGGGTAGTGGCTGGGGTGGCGGCATCGAAGATGATGTTGGGGATGAGGTCACCAGTACCAGGGGGTCGAGGGCCAAGCTGTCATCCTTCAACTGTTCCCACAGGTTTCCTAGTTGGGGGAGATGGGGAAGGAGAGAACAGGTGTCACTGGGAGGCACTGGTGGAGCCCTGTCTGCCCACTCCTCCCTGTCAGCTCTCACATGCTGCAGAGAGCAGGGGATCAGGGTGACATGTGCTGGGAACAGACTCTGGCACTAGCTGTGTGACACCAGGCAGTTGCTGAACCTCTCTGAGCCTCAGATTCCTCCTCGCATGTATCACAATCTGAAAGCCATCAATCTAGATGACCTCTGTGGTTCTTTATGGGGGGTGGGAATTGGGGAGGGATTGATGCCTGCTGGCAGCATGGATGCCAATGTCATGCACTCAGCAGTTAACCCTGGCTCCTGCCCAGTCTCCCAAGGAAGGTAGATTTACAGCCCAGATCAAGGTGCTTCCAGCAGTGTACTCTGGACCTAATGGGATGGATGGGCATGGCTCCCTGGGTCTCCTCCACTGCAGGGCCCAGGGCATGGGAGCAGAGCCAGGACACACACCTGAGTCTGAGGAGCTAACAGTGCTGCCACCTGTGCCATGGGACTCGCACCATGCCTGGCCAGGGCCTGGGGCTCCTGCAGCGGGTATTCAGGCTGCAGGCTCTGGAGAGAGAGGGCCTGACTAAACCTGGATTGGATGTGGCTGCCTGGGTTCCAATCCCAACTCTCCCTCTTTCTAGCTAAGTGACCTAGAGTAAGTTCTCAAGCCTCTGTGTGCTTCCATGAAGTAGGTTTAGTAATCCCTCCTACCTCTAGGCCCAGATGAGAAGCACATGGAGAGCAGCCAGCCTGATGCCTCTTATCTAGCAGGGGCTCAAGTAAATGCATCCCACGTCTATAGCTTCCTCTGAGGCTGAGGGAGCGCTGCTCCCCACTCCTGGACTGGGCTGAGGGTCTATGTGCACTTTTCTAATAATAGCTTCCCATACCTGGGCTGCCTCCCCATCAGGTTGGGAGCTCTCTGAGGACAGGGGCCTCCATCAGCTTGTGAATGTTCCCCACCCCTGGGAACACAGAGAGTGTGAGGGTGGGGTCACCATTCTGCTCCAAACCTCCTGTGGCCAGTACCAGGGCCTGGGGCACACTGGAATTTAGATGGGAATGGGTGGGCTTGGCCATCTGCAGAGACAGAGCTGCCAAGATGGAGTGGAATGGGTTGAACCCTCCCCAGACTCCTATCTCCACATCTCTCCAGGACTCGCCCAGCTCTGAGGGCGCCCACTTCTCTAGGGTAGAGTCTCTCCTTCTGCTTTAAAAGATGAACACTGATAAAATGCAAATACATCTGAGAATGTTCAGACTACTGGGCACTCACAGTTGAGTGTGGAATAGAACATGGAGCTGTTTTCGGCCTATCCAGAGCTGAGAGTGTTTTTTGTTTGTTTTTGAGGTGTAGTCTTGCTGTCACCCAGGCTGGAGTGCAGTGGCGTGATCTCAGCTCACTGTAACCTCTGCCTCCCAGGTTCAAGTGATTCTCCAGCCTCAGCCTCCAGAGTAGCTGGGATTACAGGTGCCTGCCACCATGCCTAGACAATTTTTGTATTTTTTAGTGGAGACAGGGATTCACCATAGTGGCCAGGCTGCTCTTGAACTCCTGACCTAAGGTGATCCAGCTGCCTCAGCCTCCCAAAGTGCTGGGATTATAGGTGTGAGCCACTGTGCCTGGCCAAGAGTGGTTTGATGATGTCAGTTGGACCATGTTTGGGGCACCAGGAGGAGAGATACAGGGGCAAGGACATCCCTCTTGCCCCATTCTCTGGATGGCAGAGAGCAAGTGGGAGGCTCCTTCTGCCATGTCCGGCCTCCTCTGCTTCAGTCGACCAAAAACCCAGCCACTTCTAGGCTGCAGCCTGGAGACTTGGAGAGAGTGAATCACCCTGCCAGGTGTACCTCTCCAGTCCTGTCCCACTTCCCTTTCCCACCCCCAGCTCACCCTGGAAGTCAAAGTCGGTGAGAGAGGGGTTGATGGCATCCAGGTCAGTGCCAAGGTCTCCATCTGGCAGTAGGGTGTCATGCACGGTCCTGGCTGGGGAAGGCTCGGCCAGCAGCTTGGCACTGTGGCTGGGTGGGGTGTGGGCAGGCAGAGGCGAGTCCTTGGGGGTGCCTGGCTGGGCCCGCAGCTCAAGATGCCCATCCGGCTGTGGGAACAGTGGCTGCGGTGGTCCAGGAGGGGCCAGGCCTGGTGAGAGGTGCAGGTAAGTCTGCCCATAGCAGGAGGGTGCGTGCCCAAGTAGGTCCTGCAGGGGGTTCTTGCCAGGAATAGGACCTGGAGCTGGGTGGAGTGAGTGCAACGGTGGGGAGAGGCCAGCTGGGGGTGCCAGGGGCCGGATGGGACCTGAGCCTACCAGCCCAGGGGGTGGACAGCCCAGGAGCGGGGAGCCCAGCTTTTCCCTCTTGTCGCCAATGAGGCTGTCCAGCTCTTCTGAAAGGCCCAAGAGAGAAAGAACACCATGAGACCTCCCTCCTCCACAGCCCTCCCCGACCTGGAACCCTCACTCAGGGCCTTGCCTCACTCTTCGATTCTCTTTATTTTTGGCTCCTGGGTGCCCTTGGCCTGGCCTCACCTGGCTTGGCCATGCTTTTGCGCACAGCGATGGGATCTTTCCTCTTCCACTTCTGCAGCTCCTCCTGCATCTTGTCGATCTTGGCGGGATTGAGGGCCCACAGGCAGCCCTTGCGGGACGAGCTTCCTGATTTGTTCTCCACCTTCTCGAAGCACTTGTTGAGAGACAGATTATGGCGGACAGAATTCTTCCAGCCATCAGGCGCTGTCTGCCAGAGCAGAGCAAGACAAGCATTCAGGCCGTGGTCAGGGAGCCAGAGTGGGCTTCAGGTCTGGGTTCTAGAACACTCCTGTGGCCCCTCTGGGCACAGAGCTGCCATCTACTCTGGGGCTTGATGTCTTCCTTGGCACCCAGCCCTTGCTTGGTCCCCTTTGGTGATGGGGGAGGGATGAGCAGGAACCTTGACCCCAAGTTACTTTCATCTCAAATCTGCCTTCATCCCACCCCATCCTGCCTGACCCTTCAGAGGACTGTCAAGGTAATTCAGAAAGCCATGGCACCCTTCCATCTGAAGCTGGGCTGCTCCTGACTGGCTCTCCAGGCCTGTGCTTGGACCCCTCTGTGGAAGGGGACTCACAACTCTGAGGTCTCCCGGCTGGCTTTAGAGGCAGAAATTAGGGAGGAATGCTCCTCTCCTGGGTCTGCCTTATCCCCTCTGGGGCTAACTTGGGAGAAAAGAAAGATGGACGAGGTTGGTGAGTGTTTGGGTGTGTGCGGTGTTCACATTGCACATATGTTTGTGTGTCTATGTGGGTTTGGTATATGAAGGGACAGTGCAAATGAGCACATGCACAAGTCTCTAAGTGTGTCTACCTGGCGTGAGCAAGGTCTCCTGGGTATGGGTCCATGAATTCCTCGAGTGTGAGGATGGCCGTGTGTGAGAAAGTCTCTCTGGGTGTGAGTGTGGGTAGCCATGATTGTGTGATGTGTGGGTGTGTGTTTGCATGAGTGTGCCCTGGTGGGGAGGCCAGCCCTCAGGCGGTGGGGGGTTGCTCGTGCCAACAGAATAAACACCCATTAGGAGGCCTGGTCATGCCACCAGTGTGGTAATTGTGCCCAGGGAGGGTTGTAAAAACCATTAGGCTGACTCAGTTGGGTGAGAGGCGGTGGCGGGAGTGCCAGTGGGCCCCCTGCCCGCCCACCTCCAGCTCTGTTCCAGGCTCTGTGACAGCCCTGAGCCCAGCAGGGGCTGACTGTTGGTATGGCACTCGCTCTGGCCAGTTGGATTCCTTTGCCCTCATTCCCTGGCCCCTCCCCCTTTCAGCCCAAAATTTCTGCTTAATGAGGGGCAGCCACTCCCTCCTCCCAGCTCACTTGCCCCAGGGAGCAGCCAAGCTGAATCATGCCCAACAGAACTGGGCCCTAATGCCAGCATCACTCCAAGTGGCTGGCAGGACCTGGTGCAGCCTTTCTTGGGGGCAGCTGGCCTAGGGTAGGAGCTGGTTGAGATGACCCCTAAGTCAGTAGGGAGGATTCTAGAGCCACCAGACCAGCCAACTAGGGGTTCACCTTTGACTCCTAGTCTCCACTAGGAGTCAAGGCCATGTCGCCCCATGGGCAGAGTTAATGGGCATTGGGGCCTTTTATGGTCCCATAAAACTGACTTTGGGATGCCAGGGCAGCCCCCACCCCAGCCACTTCCTGTTTGGAATAGGGATGGTCAGCACTAACAATTATGTCCAGTGGCTGAACACTTCCCCAGTCCCACATCCCTGACTCATGGGGCCAAGGGACGCCCACAGCAGCTGCCTTGGGCATGAGTGCTGCCCACTCTGGGGTCCAGTCATCCTTGCCCAGAAAAAGATCTTCAAATGGAAAGTGAGAGATGGAATGAGGAGGGGGACCTTTGAATTAAGGAATTTCCTTAGGTGGATCAGAGGGGAACCGTCAGAGTCAGAAGTAATCTATGTGCCAACTGATCTGGCCCATTTTACAGACTGGGAAACTGAGGTCCAGACAATAAAGGGCCTAGCCCTGGATCACACAAGGAGGCAATAACAGAGCTCAGCCTCTAACTCTGTCCCCCAGGTAAGGGCCCAGCCCAGGTCACCCCATAGGGCCCGCCTCACCATCTGGGGGCCCCTCCCATCCTCACAGATGCTTTCTCTCTGAGATCAAATGTGAACTCGGGAGTGAGGGAGTGATGCAAGTGGCTAAAAACAACAACTAGAACCAAAGGGAACAAAAAGCTGTCAGACCTCTTCACTCCTTAGCCCCATAAAACAGGGATTACACAGCTCCCAGGAAAAATAATTAAGCCAGGAAGATGAGATGCAGGGAGGGGCTGGGGGCCAGGCCAGGAGTTGGTGGGGAAAGAAGGCTGAGAGGAGTTGGAGTAGGGCCTTGCCTTTTCCCTCTCTCTGCCCTGGCCCCTCAAAACCCTAGAAGACCCTCCAAAAGCTTTAGGGGTTAGGGAGACTTAGCCCCCTGAGCTGCTGGGGTCTGGGGGGCAACCCTGAATTCAGGCTTTGATGCTTCTTGAATTCCAGGGGTGACTCGCTTTCCTCCTTTCCTCCCAGAACCTCTGGTGGATTGCCACACTTTTCCACCCCTGGCCAGACCACTCCAGCAATCGTGCCCACTCCCCATCTGACGGCAGCCCAGCAGGATAAACTTGTTTGAAAATCAAGCCTCAAATTATCCCCAGGCAGGACCATAGATGGTGGGGGCAGAAATCACCCCCTGGCAGGTGGAGTTGAGTTCCAGATCACCTGGGTCTCAGCAACTGCCCACTGCCTGGGTCGCAGATGAGATTTGTGTCTACCGAGGGGCTGGGGGAATGCAGAGAAGTGTGTAAGCCGAGAAGCTTGATCCAGTAACTGATCCCATCTACTGTTCGACCTTAGGGGAATGGACTACTGTCTCAGATGTGTTTGTCCACCCTGGGAGAAAAGCCCCTGTCCTGCCTGTAGAGAGGGAGTTGGGTAAGGCTCCCAGAGGCCCCTTCTGTGGATGATAGAAATGAGATTCTGCCCAAGGGGTTGGGGGAGAGTCAGGTAAGCCAGCCTGGGACACTCAAAAACTGGGTAGCCCACACCCCACTTTCTGGCAGGATGGCAGCTGAGCCTGCCACCCACAGAGGCAGATCCTAATCTCACCTTGGAAGGCAATGGCTTCTTCAGCCCCAACGACACAGTCACCATGGCTGACCAGCTCCTCCAGCTCCCCAGCATCCCAGGGGTTGGGGTAGCGACAGTGTCTCATTTCTTCTCCAACTTTCTCTCCCCACTTGGGGTAGGTGGATGCTCCCTGAGGCCTGTCGGTGCTAACATGTCCACCTCCAGCCGGCTGTACAACCTTGCACGAGCGCTTGGGCTCTGTTCCCTACAGGGAACCCCTTTTGTAGGAACTCTGTCCTTTTGAGGTGGAGGCAAGGGAAAGCCTGGTGGGGGTAAGCCTTCTCCTGGCCTTCGTTCTAATTCTTCTCCCACGTCCAGACTGCATCCTCTGGCTCTGAAAGCCTGGCTTGGCCAGGACTTGGGGGTGGTGGGGTGGGGGGAACCTTGGGCTTACCTTGAAGTAAGGAAAGTGCTCCGTCATAAAATTGTAGATCTCGCTGACGGGAAGGCTTCCGGTTTTACTGTTCTTAAGGGCCATGAAGATGAGGATGCTGAAGACAGAGAAAGCCCCTGAGAGTCTAAACCTCTGACTGGGTCTTAAACCCACTCCGAGCCCGGCACCCCTGGTGAGAGGCTTAATGGGGTTGGAGTTGGAAGGGAATGAGAAACTGTCCATTGAAATGGACACTGGAGTCGGGAATTACAGACGCAAGAAGGTCTTGTGGAATCTGAGAAACCTGGCTTAGTTACTCGCTAGCTGTGTGACCTTGGGTGAATGCCTTGCCCTCTCTAAGCCTCAGTTTCCTCAACTTTGAAGTGAAGAAAGTCACAGCTACCCCAGAGTTGTGAGGATTAAGTTCTGCCTGTCACATAGAAGGCACTCATTAAATGGAAGCTGTCATTACTAGTCAGTCCTGAGCCAACTGCATGAACGTTGGAGAGTAGGGAGGGAATGAAGGTTTCTTGAGCTCCTGCAAAGTTCTAAGCATGGCACCTACGTTCTCTTACATAGTCTGTCCAGCAGCCTGAACTGCTACCAAACCCTCACATTTCTTTATCTTTTGAATTTTGTAAGTCTTATATTTAAATTTTTTGAATAATACTTAAAGTTCTGGGGCACATGTGCAGAATGTGCAGGTTTGTTACATAGGTATACAGGTGCCACGGTGGTTTGCTGCACCCATCAACCCGTCATCTACATTAGGCATGTCTCCCAAAGCTATCCCTCCCCCAGTCCCCTGCCCCCAAAGCCTGACATTTTCTTAAAAAGAGGAATAAACAGAGGCTCAGAGAGATTAAGTAACTTCCCTGAGGTTTCACATGAGTCAATTCCGAAGTCTGGTCTTGAACTTGTTTCTGCTGGACTTCAAGGCCTGCGTATCCTTCTTTCAGTGAATTACCCTGCCTCTCACAAAGCCCTTCTCTGTACTCCTGGCTGATGTTTAAGTTCCTCTCCCTTCCCCTGAGCTCACACTAGCTGATGACCCGATCCCATGTAGGGCCTGACACACATTTGGTCAAGTGTCACTGTTGGTTGGATGAAAGGACAGATGGAAGGGTCTCCCAGACAGGCTGGGTCTGCTGACACTGAAGAGCCCGGCCCCAGAGAAGTCCCACTAGATCTGGCAGATGGTGAATAGCTGAATCACAGCTGCAGGCCTCACCCCATTTCCCTCCAGTAGAGCTTTGAGGGGGAATTCTCTGTTTCTGGGGAAGGAGAGGGAAGGCATCAAGCATCTCCCCTAAACTCTCAGATCCAGGCCCTGGGCCCTAGGAGGTGAGATCTTGGCAGGCTCACCCCAGGGCACCAGTATCTGCTGAGTCAAGTCACAGACATGACTCCCCAGGTGCAGACAAAGGGTCAGAGGCGATCCAGTCTATGCCCCTGCCTCCATGCAGGAACCCTTTCTCCAGCATCCTCTTGAAGCCCCCTTGGTTTGACTTCCACCTGCTATTACTTGTAGACCCAGAGGATTCCACACCTCAGTGCTCCCAGGGGCCCTCTCATCCCCTCCTCCTCCCACCCCCAGAGTGTGGGAAATGTACCTGTAGGAGTAGATGGGTTTTGGGAAGAGAGGCTGGTGCCCATCGGTGCTGGCCTGGGGTGCCATCCGCTGGTACGGATAGTGTGAGGAGCCCAGGTAAGGTACGGGGTAGCTGCCGCCCCCTGGTGAGTACTGAGGAGGTCAAAGGGGGCAGAGTGATTGCCATGGTACCCAGGAGGGCTCCCCTCCCTCATTTATATACAACTAGAGAAGGCGCTCAGGCCTGGGTCATGGGCTCCATCATCCCCAACACAGAGCTATCTGAGGGGCTGTAAGGAGATCCACACCCTATAATTTAGCATCTCAGAGGCCTTAAAGCCTCCCTCCTCCAGCTCCTTCCTCTTAGCCTTTGATGCTCTAGTTGCCACACTGATGGGACCCTGCCGGGAGAGTATGGGGCCCTCGGCCCCTGCATCATTCCAGGAAGTGCTCCTGGCAATCGTGCATCTCCCCAGAGCAGCTGGGCCGGAAGTGGGATGTCCAGCCTGGGCGTTTGCTGGGCACTGCCACTTTTATGAGTTTCAGTGGCTCTTTGAAAGGGCTGGTCATGGTAGTGGGCAGGTGGGGGTGGGAGGTGGTTTTACGGCAAAGGGAGTGGCTGCGGTGCCAGGGATGGTGTTTTATGGGGGATAGGGGCAGGAGACTCTGACTCCCCCAGCTGCTCCAGGCTGAAGAGCTTTTTCCAGGTCACCCAGGAGACACTTAGTGCCTGAGTCACCCTCTGTCCGGGTTCCATAAAACCCTGGGTGCGGCCATCTTGTTGAGAGGGGGTGCAGACTGCAGACTGCAGAGGGCATCAAAGCAGGGCCAGGCATGGTGAGATCATGAAAGGTCTGGTGGCCCCTTAGTCCTTCTGTGGCTCAATCTCTGTTCCTGCTTTGGGGACATCTACCCTGGGTCAGACCATGAGCCTCAGGATAGCTTTGGTCGTTCCCCCAGGCCTCCCTCAGCAGGGAGGATGTCCTGTCATGCCTTCTCTTTGCTTCCCTCCATCTTTTCCTTTTCCCCGCAAAGCAGGCAGTCTGACCCAGCCCCTCTCCCCTGCCTTCCTCCTAGAGATCAGGGCCAGAGCCACAGAGCCAGGAGTAGAACCTGCTCCACAGGCAGGGCCTGTCTTGGTGCCAGGCTGCAGGTGGATGGAGCTGGGCGCTGGGCAGCCACTTGCTCCGTCTTGCCTGGTGACTCCTGGGAGCTGCCTGGCTGCTCTGGAGCTCTTTTCTTTCTCCTTTAAAACTCCTCCATCCCATACCAGTGTGGGGCAATTACTTGGCATCCTGTACACTTGGGAGGAGCTGAAGCTGGGAAAGGAGGAAAGGGCTGAAGATGATGGGGACTTGGAGTCCTCCAGGTAGGAAGGTCCCCTAAGCCCACACTGGGTGCCCATCCTCTCTAGGCTAATAGAAGTTGGGGGCCAGGGTCATATAGCAAGATAGTGGCTGACCTATACAGAAGCCCTGCTCAGCCTGTGTTTCACACCACACACTCCTCTTCTCTCTGCCCCTCTCTCTGTCTGGGGCAGCTCTCCTCCTTCCCTCATTTCTGGTTCCCATCACAGCCCTGCCTCCATCTCAGCCCCATACTCTTATCTGAGTCCTCTCAGGCCCTGCCAGGGACTCAGACAAGCCCACCCTGGATGAGGGCAATTGCTTCTCTTCCCATTAACCACTCCCTCCACCTGCTGTGGCCCAGCCTAAGGTTCAGGGCCCTGATGCCCTTACCTGCCCATCCAGGTGTACATATGCCCTCACACAGACACACACACACCACACACACAGACACACACACACACACACACACACACACACACACACACACCCTCAATATCCTGAGACCCGGGGGAAGCAGGCCACTTGCCCCAGACCCACCTGGTGGAAGGGGGGCTGGGAGGAGCAGTACATATGCTGCAAGGGAGGCTGGTAGCAGAACATCCCCGAACAACTATCCAGAACTGGGGGCTTGACCTTGACCTCTGAACCCTGCTGGAAGAGAAAGCAGATGACTAGGTTAGGCCTTATTTTCTCCCTTCCTCTTTCCTGTGTCTTGAACCTTCCAGAAAAGCAACCCCTATTCTGCCTCCCTGACAGCTTATTCCTGGACACACAGAAAACAGAGAAGTGCAGGGATTTTCCCAAAGGAACTCAGCAATTTAGTGGTAGAGTCCAGGCTGGAAGTGACAGCAGCCCCTACCCCTCACCTCACGGCAGGGGAGAGGCTGAAGCTGGGCTGTCCCGAGAAGTTGAGAAGCTAGGGAGACTTGTGCTGGGGTGGGGACAGGGATCTCCCAGAATAGTACCAGGGTGCGGTGCTGACCTCACTTGACATGCCTGACTCAGAGGCCTCAGACTCTCAGAGCAGGTGTGCAAAGAACACTAGGAAAAGGCCACAGCTCCAGAACTCCCCCTGAGGAGCCATGGTGAGGGGAGCATGGGTAGTGGCCCAGCTGTGGGTCCCTTCTCTTTCCTCTTCCGTACAGCCCCAGGAAGGCCACAGCTCCAGAACTCCCCCTGAGGAGCCATGGTGAGGGGAGCATGGGTAGTGGCCAGACAGGCTGGCCCAGTTGTGGGTCCCTTCTCTTTCCTCTTCCCTACAGCCCCAGGAAGCCCCAGCAGGCTCTCTGGATGGGGCTAGTAACTCCGCTCTGCTTTGACTCCTGGCCATCCCTGGTGCAGAACTTTTGCTCCCTGCTTCTGGGAGTCTACACAGTTGCTGGTCTGCGTGAGCCCTGTGAAGGCCGGCACGGAGTCCCCAGGGCCTAGTGCAGAGCTCTCCTGTGAGTAGGGACAGGAGGGTGTGCAGCCAGGCCCTGGAAGGTGGACAAGCCCTGCAGGAGGCGGGCGGTGCTTCCAGGAGTTACCAGGGGCCTTGGGAAACTGGCATCTGGGCCCACAGGGGCAAATCAGCTGTGACCTCTCGCTGGGTGTCCCCTGGGGTTGTTGATGCAGAGATTGCCATAATCATAGAATCTCAGGCCTAGAAGGGCCAAGAGCACTTGTGTCCAACCCCTTCATTTGACAGATGACGGGGCTGAGCCCAAAGAGGGGAAGCAATATGCCCAAGGTCACCCGGCAAATGGACAGATAGCTGTGTCTTAAGCTCTTCTCCATGTGTGGGAGGGTCAGGGTGTGAGCTCAATCTCAGCCTCACCGTTTGCAGGCTAGCAGACACCTTGGCAAGTCACTTGGCCTCTATGAGCCTCAGTTTCTTCATCTGCAATATGGGAATGGTGGGAACTTTCTAGAGTGTGACTGAGGGGATTAAATGAGGGCACGTGAAAAAAAGCACCCAGCAGAATGATTGGGAGCTGTTAATGAGTGGAGGTTTGGGGGCTGTAGCTGAGATGATGGTGCCCTGTCTGCAGGCTGTGGTCCTGTTTAAGGGACGCGAGAGGAAGCCATCAAAGGGCCGGAATAAAGTCCTGTCTTGGCCACACC
Source organism: Callithrix jacchus (assembly GCF_049354715.1). Lineage (NCBI taxonomy): Eukaryota > Metazoa > Chordata > Mammalia > Primates > Cebidae > Callithrix > Callithrix jacchus. The sequence goes on from NC_133506.1 coordinate 105,087,300, forward strand.
CGGTAGGTGCCCAACTGTCTTCTCCATCTTCCTTCCAAGCCTTTTTTGGGGTGGTTTGGGGCTGGAATGGGGGCCTGTTTGAAAGCAAGAGGTGAGGGGTAGGCACCGCTGAGCCTGCGCCACTCAGTCACTGCCTCGGGGACCTCCAAACCAGAGCTGGGGAGCAGAGGGCAAGCTCCCTTTAGCTCTTCTCTTCCCTAAGCAGCAATGCCTTGAGACAGGTACTATTTGTTTTTTTGGTTTTTTTTTTTGAGACAGAGTCTCACTCCGTCACCAGGTGCCAGGCTGGAGTGCAGTGGCACGACCTCGGCTCACTGCAACCTCTGCCTCCTGGGTTCAAGCAATTCTTTTGCCTCAGCCTCCCAAGTAGCTGGGACTACAGGAGCGCACCACCACACCCAGCTAATTTTTTTGTATTTTTAGTAGAGACGGGGTTTCACCACGTTGGCCAGGATGGCCTCGATCTCTTGACCTCGTGATCCACCCGCCTCGGTCTCCCAAAGTGCTGGGAATATAGGCGTCTCGTGAGACACTGCACCCGGCCGACAGGTACTGTTAACCTTACTTTTCAGATGAGGCTCAGAGAGGTTAAGACTTGCCCAAGGTCACACAGCTTGTGGGGGTCAGGCTATGGAAGGGCATGTTAACCTTTTAAGGTACTTCTAGGAATACACCCAGGCCCCACTCCAGGCACAGAATGGGGCCAGGAAAGGTCCCTCTAGAAGGCTTAAGTCCTCTCTCAACCCTGTATGCTAAGGCTGGGGAGGGAAAAACTGTTCTGTGACTCCTCCCAAACCCTTTCTCTTGGCCTCTGGAATGTGTTTTTCTTGTCACATTTGCATATGGGCCTGTAGGTCTGGCTGGAGATTCTTGACACTTAAACAAACAGAGAGAAGTCACACAGTGGAATCCTGACTCAGGAGCATCTGGGAAGCCGCCAGCTTCTTTAGCCTGACCTGCCTCCCCCACCTGCCCCACTCCACACTGGCCAGGCCAGCACCCCCTCCCCAGCTGACCTGGGGGCCCCAAGTCTCTGGTCTTGAGAGGCAAGGTCTGCAAAGAGAAGGTGGGACTTTGGCCTCAGAGGACTCTTTCTAGGCGGCTAGGAACCCACACAGTGGGGACATGGGGCACTTGCTGGCCCCTAGTACTCACCAGGACTTGGGGGCCATGCTCCTGGCTGGGGTAGGGGAGCCCGTTACACCATGCCTCTCCTGAGAAGCCAGGCAGGAAGGCCTCAGTCTCCGCCACGTCCACGGGGATCTCCTCGAAGGCTTCCAGGGGCCCCGGGGTCTTAAAGGAGCGTCCATCAAGGGCCAGGGTGGTCTCGGCCTCAGGGAAGACGTCCTCATGGAAAGGCCGCTTATACGGGTGGAAGGGTACGTGGCTGCCCTTGAGGAATCGCCCGGGGCTGCTTGCTGGGGCCTCCTCGAAGCCAAAGCCAGGATACTTGTCTGAGGGTGAGAGCCGGAAGGGACCCTGGCCGGGGCCGGCTGGGCAGTGGCCCTGGACTTGCTCAGGGCCTGGTGATGCAATACGGGGGCTGTGTGGGGGCAGGGAGGGTGTCCTCTCTGGAGGGCCATCAGGCACAAATGGCGAGCAGCTGAAGCCGGCATGCTTCTGGGCAGACAGAGGGTAGACAGCTTGTGAGTGTAGGCTGAACCAGGCCTGGGCACCTGCTGAGACCCTGCTCTGTTCTGGGTAAAGGGGTCTATGGCTGAGCTCTGGGGAGCCCCTAAATGGTGGAAAAGACAGAGCCTGCCCTTGGGAGCCCCAGTTTCATGAGGGTACCCTACCCTGAAACCTGGGCACCCCAAGTCTGATGGGGCTCACAGCCCTGCCCTGGGACAGGCCCAGACTGACCCTCTGGATCCCGGGGTCACTGAGGACTTGTTTGCTGGTGGAAGGGATAAGACAGAACCTGGTAGGTCCCTGTAGGGGTGACGTGACTGGTCCACCTGCTGCCTGTTTAGCCGCAGGCCTTGGCCTGAACCCAGGCCAGATGCCACATACTTACACTCTGTGTGGTGGGGGAGTTGGGGAGGCCTGGCGCTTGCATGTGGTCCCCTTGGCGCTCGCCCTCCAGTCTGGTGGGGCCCGGCAGCGTGACTTCAGACTGCGGCGGGGGCAGCGACACCATCACCCAGTCCTGGGCTCAAAGAAAGCCGTCTGCCATGAGAGTGAGGACCAGCGTCCAGGGCTGACCAACCCAGGCTTGCCACCTCCACCCCCACCCCATCCTTGGGTTGGGAACCTGCATCAAGTAAGCCATGGATGAGAGAGAGAGAGAGAGAGAGAGAGAAAGGGAGAAAGAAAAACATTCTGAAAAAATGGAGCAGAGAGTGGTCCCCTGTGGAGAAAGGGCAAATCATCCAGGTAGGAGCCCTCGGGAGGGCTTGGCTGATCTCAGGCTGTAGCTGCAGAGACTGATCGGTGAGATCCTGGCTCCCGGCTGGGCCCTGCCTCTGGCTCCTCAAGATCAGTCTCCGGTGTCTACAGTGACACCGCAGGTGACCTCAAGCAGGTGGTCTCCATTCAGTGACTGGGCAAGTCGATGGGTCCTTCCTGAGGGGAGGGTGAGCTGGTGCATGGGTCAGACTCGCGCTTGGGGTGGGAGTAAGCCCCTCCGAGCAGGTGAGCCGGCCCGCAGCAATCCTGCAGTGACCCTCAGGTCACCCTGGCGACATGACCACAGTGTGCAACTGGGGACCCAAAGGCCCCTGGTTGCCTGGCCTGTGAGCCTAGTGGGCCCTGAGGATGTCAACACCCATACTGCAGCACCTGGTCAGTGCTGTTCCACCCATGTCCTCCAAACTCTAACCTGTGACTTTGTGCAGGCCATGGCCCCTTTCTGAGCTTCAGTTTCCCCATGAAGACCTAGGAGCTTGGTACATGATATCTAAGGGCTTTTTCTGCTCAGACCTTCTGCAGTCATAGGGGAACCTGTCCTTCACACAGTGGAGTGGTTCAGAGGACTCAGGCCTCAAAGCCGGGGTTGGCCCTTCCCCACAGGCTGTGCCAGCAAAGCTCTCTGAACTTCAGCATCACCATCTAACTGGGAGAGTGACAGGCCCTACCTCACACGGAGGTTGTGTCAAACAAAATCATGTGCAGAGACCATTCAGCACAGTGCCTGGTGCAGTCAATGCCCTATAAATGCCAGTTCTCATTATGAATATCATTGTGAGTGTGGCTCACTTTTTTTCTTTGAGACGGCGTTTCGATCTGTCACCCAGGCTGGAGTGCAGTGGCGTCATTTTGGCCCACTGCAACCTCCGCCACCTGACTTCAAGCAATTCTCCTGCTTCAGCTTCCAGAATAGCTGGGGCTGGGCACAGTGGCTCACACCTGTAATCCCAGCACTTTAGGAGGCCGAGACGGGCAGATCACCTGAGGTCTGGAGTTCAAAACCAGCCTGACCAACACTGAGAAACCCTGTCCCTACTAAAAATACAAAAAATTAGCTGGGCATGGTGGCAGGTGCCTGTAATTCCAGCTACTCGGGAGGCTGAGGCAGGAGAATCGCTTGAACTTGGGAGGTGGAGGTTGCGGTAAGCTGAGATCACGCCATTGCACTCCAGCCTGGGCAACAAGAGTGAAACTCTATCTCAAAAATAAATAAAAATAAATGAAAATTTAAAAAAGACTAGCTGGGACTACAGGCTTCCACCACCACGCCTATTTTTTGTATTTTTGTTTTTATTTTTATTTTTTGGATAAATAAAAAAAAATTAATAAACACTCACCCCTTCTACCCAAGACCCCCTCAAGCCAGAGCAGGGCGGCTGCGCTGATCCCAGGCCATGCTCCTTCTGGAGCTCTGGGAGGGAGAGGTGGCCTTCTCGGCCCTGTGGTACCCAGACTGGGGTTGGCACCTCTTTGCTGAATAAACCATCAATAAACCTCATTTGACAGAGGGGGTAATAGGGAAAAGGAGGGGAGGCAATTTGCCCAAAGTCGCACAGCGGATCAGTGGTGGAGGGGCTAGAAGCCGGGGTCCAGGTGGGGGCCTGGTGGGAGGCTCTCCCGCCCCTTCAAGAGTCCCCAGCACCCCTTCTTGATGTCCTGGCGCCTGCTCACTCGGCAATGCTAAATGTGGCGTGACTGGGGAAGCGCCGAGCTGGCCGTAACGGGACACCACAGCAGAGCAGGCATGGGGCCTGAGGTGCAGGGCAGCCCATCTCCCGCTGCGCATCACTGCCACTTGCTCCCTGGATAGCTCCTCCTGGACAGCTCGGGCCTGCCTGCCAGCCACGCCTCACCCCGGCCAGCCCAGAGCTGCCTTCTCAGGTGGGTGGTGCAGGGGGCTTGGCGCCTTCCCAAGGCATTCTCTAGCTCCAAATGGGAGGCCGAGGGCCCTTCCTCCCTGCCAGATCTCACACTTGGTAACCTGGAGAGGGTGGCCACTCACCTCTCTGGAGGTGGGGTAGCACAGTGTGGTTTACAGCAGGGATTTGGAGTCAAGCCCGACTGAATTCCAGCCCCAGCTTTGTCACTTTCTGGCTGTGTGACTTTGAACAAACTGTGTAGCTCTCTGTGCCTCACAGGGTGGTCATGAGGATGGTTTGCATGAGGTGCTGGCACAGGGAAAATGCTCAAGGACACGAGTCAGACATCTGGCCTCTGCTGGCCAAGTGTGGCTGGGCCCAGGGGCCTTTGGCCCCAGGCTCTACAGCTTCTCTGATGGTCTCACTGCCTCAGGCCTGGCAGCTCTGGGGCGACTGGCTGATGACCCAGCCCCAGGTGGCAGCTGCCCTTGCTAGTCCTCCTTGTCCCCCTGGCCTTCGTTCAGCATGGCCTCAGGCCCTAGCACTGCTCCCCTGCAGATATGTGAACCTGGGGAGGCCTCTCTGAGCTCCAGCTTAGGCTTGCGCCGCCTGCTGAGGGTCTGACCCACCCAGAATGATTCCCGCAGTGTCTGCCTCGCCCCATTCTTGTCCCTGTTCCCTATTCTCCAGGACATCATCTCCAGCTCCCGCTGACTTTCTGCATGTCAGAGGCCTTGACAGAGGCTTCAGTTCATAACCCTGACTTTCACAGCCTCACTTGGCCAAACCACCCTGCTGCCTCCTCCCATCTCCCAGAGACAGGATGTAAACCCAGGAAGTTAGGCAGAGTTCAGAGATTCACTCCTTAATTTGCATTAAGGATGCAGAGGTCCCTGACTAGTCCTCAGGGATTCTTCTGGGCAGGTTTTGTAAGTGGGGACTCCTGATTCATTGACCATGATGCCCCCTTGGTGGCAGCTAAAGCTCTATTCTACAAGTGAGGCTCAGGGAACAGGTAAAGAATGACTTTCCTAAGGCCACACGGCCCAGGAGAGAGGGGCTCCTCTGGGGCTAGTCAGAAGGCCTCTGACTGGTGTTTATGAGGAGCCCCTGTGTAGCACAGGGAAGGGCTCACTGCAGGAACCTGGATGAGGCTGCCTTGGCCCTGACCCTTCCCTGGAGTAGCCGACAGAGCTCCTGAAACTGGACTACCAGTCAGGGCTGGGTTTCAATTGCAGGAACTGTGGGACTTTGGCTGGGCAAGATGCTTAACTTCCTTCCCCATGCCTCAGTTTCCTCATCTGTAAAATAGGACTAATAAATACATACCTCTCTGGAGGATAAATAAAATATTGCTTGTAAATAGCTTAACACATAGTACATGCTCAATAAATAATAGCTATTATTAATAATTAGCAGTGGGACAGAGTTTATTTAAGGCATGAGCCATGGGGGTTGGGGGAGGGGAGCATAGAAAACTCGCCTTTCTTGCCTCTCCTGCCTCCCACCTCCAGGTCCTCCACGTTGTCCTCTCCCATTAGCAGAGGCTAAATTTCCCTCTTCCTGGCTCTCTGGCCCCACAGGTCATTTCCGTCATTCCCGTGTGGTAGACCTAGTGTCTGTAGAAGCTCCTGGGGACTTGTGTGGAGAGCAGGGGGTTGACTCTGTTGTTTTGAATCTCTTGGGAGGCCTCCCTGCTGGCCCCAGTATCCTGGGGCTGGCATTTGCATTCAGAAGGGACTTTTCATAGAGGGCTAACCTTTATCCTGCCTGTTCTAGTTTCAGGGAGCATTGGAACTTGAGGGGATGTGTGTAAATATTAGCAAATACCAGCACAGGAGGCCCAGTCAGCTCTCCCGCCTTCTCAGATCCCAGGAGCTCCCCCAGATCACTCTCATGACCTGCCCCTTAATATGGGTACCCACAACCCACAGCCACCTGCTTCCTGGAAGCTCTCACTGGGAGACTGTGCTCTGGGGTCCCTTCATCACAATTCCACATCTACAGTGCACTCTGAAGTTTCCTCTGCACTTTTTTCTTTCTTTTTTTGAGACAAGGTGTTGCTGTTGCCCAGGCTGGAGTACAGTGGCACGATCATCACTCACTGCAGCCTCGACCTCCTGGGCTCAAGCGATCCTCCCGCCTCAGCCTCCCAAAGTGCTGGGATTATAGGTGTACACCACCGCTCCAGCCCCTCTGCACTTTTGTATCTCTTGTCTCATTTCATCCTCTCTTTGCCCCAGAAGGCAGGGGGCAATTGTGTGCAGGGCCAGTTGGTAGGGGCTTGTGGGAGCCAATCGTGCCCATTTCTTCCCAACTTTATGTCCAGTGAAATTGGTCCAGATCAGCCACGGTGGGATTATTTGCCCATGGAAATTAGCAAATCCTATAAATCAGGGCCTTTAAAAAAATTATGATGTATTTACTTTTGAAGGCTGACAGGTGAATGTTTACCAACACACCACTGGCAGGGGAGCAAGGTCATCAAGTCCATTTTTTAGGGGAGGAAACTGAGGCCCAGAGAGAAGGAATAATCTGCCTAGGGCTACACAGCTGACTGACAACCACATCTAAGTCTCAGGCCTTGAGAGCCATGACCATACCCCCAGACACTGACTCTCTAGGGGTGCACCGCTTGCAAAACATTGACTAAAGATCATTTTAGCATCTGGGCATTCTGGCCACCTTCTGCTCTCCATGATCCTTGGGGAGTGGGGATGGAAGAGGTAGACTTGATCTGCCCTGGCGTCAGAGGAAAGAAAGAAACAGCCCTTTGACATGAGTAGGGAGGACAACGAGTGAGAAATTCCCCAGAGAGGCTGACAACAGGATCAACATCATCAGGGATCAGCAATCATCATTACCGCATGCCTGCTTCATGCCCTTCTCACAAACAGCCAGGCTGCCCCCCTCTACCCATCCACATCTCTCCACCTCTCAGAGAGCCTTCTCTCGGCTCCTTACGACTCAGGCAGAAGGTGCTGTTAGGGGGGTGGGGGCCAGGGGACACTCTGCTGACTGTGTGATGTTGGATAACTCACTTCCCCTTTCTGTACTTCATTTCCTTTACAAGTAAAATGAGGCCCTGGAACCATTTGCATCTAAAGATGCTGATAGTCCTGTGGAGGTATATACCCTGTACCCTGTGGAGGTGTGTACCCCATGGAGGTGTGAACACCTATGGAGGTGTGTAACCTATGAAGGTGTGTACCCTGTGGAGGTGTGAACACCTGTGGAGGTGTGTACCCTGTGAAGGTGTGTATACCTGTGGAAGTGTGTGCCCTGTGGAAATGTGTATACCTGTGAAGGTGTAAACACCTGTGGAGGTGTGTACCCTGTGGAGGTGTATACCCTGTGGAGGAGTGTACCTGGTGGAGGTGTATATACTTGTGGAGGTATGGATCCTGTGGAGGTGTGAACACTTGTGGAGGTGTGTACCCTTTGGAGAGGTATGCCTTGTGGAGGGCTGTACCCTGTGGAGGTGTGTATCCATTGGAGGAGTGTACCCTGTGGAGGTGAGTATCTGGTGGAAGTGTGTACTCTGTGGAGGGGTGTACTCTGTGGAGGGCTGTATACCCTGTGAAGGGGTGTATTTTGTAGAGTTATGTTCACCTGTGGAAGTCTGTACCCTGTGGTAGTATGTTCACCTGTGGAAGTGTGTATAATTGTGGAGGGGTGTATATCTGTTGAGGAGTGTACACCTGTGGATGTATGGTCACCTGTGGAAGTGAGTATCCTGTGGAGGTGTGTACTCCATGGAGGTGTATACACCTGTGGAAGTGTGTACACCTGTGGAGGTGTGTATACCTGTTGAGAAATGTGTACCTGTGGAGATGTGTACCCTGTGGAGGTATGGGCCCTATGGAGGTATGTTCACCTGTAGAAGTGTGTACCCTGTGGAAGTGTGTACACCTGGGAAAATATGTACATCTGTGAAGGTGTATATACCTGTGGAGGGGTGTTCACGTGTGGAGGTATGTACCCTGTGGGGATGCACACACTGTGGAGGGGTGTACACATGTGGAAGTGTATACACCTGTGGAGGGGCATATACCTGTTGAGGAGTACACCTGTGGAGACACGTTCACCAGTGGAAGTGTGTACCCTGTGGAGGGGTGTATACCTCTTGAGGAGTGTACACCTGTGAAGAGGTGTATCCTGTGGAGGTGTGAACCCTGTGGAAGTGTGTACTCTGTGGAAGTGTGTACCATGTGGAGGGGTGTACCTCTGTGAATGGATGTACACCTGTAGAAGTATGTTCACCTATGGAAATGCGTACCCTGTGGAAGTGTGTTTATCTATGGAAGTATGCTCACCTATGGAAGTATGTACCCTGTGGAAGTGTGTATCGTGTGGAGGGGTATACCTCTGTGAAGGGATGTACACCTGTAGAAGTATGTTCAACTATAGAAGTGTGTTCACCTATGGAAGTGTGTACCTTGTGGAAGTGTGTACCCTATGGAAGTATGTTCACCTGTGGAGGTGTGTTCAACTATGGAAGTATGTTCACCTATAGAAATGTGTGCCCTGTGGAGGTGTGTACCATGTGGAAGTATGTTCACCTGTGGAAGTGTGTTCACCTATGGAAGTATGTTCACCTATAGAAGTATGTGCCCTGTGGAAGTGTGTACCCTGTGAAAGTATGTTCACCTATAGAAATGTGTGCCCTGTGGAAGTGTGTACCCTGTGGAAGTATGTTCACCTTGTGGAAGTGTGTTCACCTGTGGGTGTGTTCACCTGTGGAAGTATGTTTACCTATGGAAGTGTGTACCCTGTGGAAGTGTGTTCACTTGTGGAAGTGTGTTCACCTATGGAAGTATGTTCACCTATGGAAGTGTGTTCACCTATGGAAGTGTGTACCCTGTAGAAGTGTGTTCACCTGTGGAAGTATGTACCCTGTGGAAGCATGTGCACCTGTGGAAGTGTGTACATTTGTGGAAGTGTGTACACCTGTGGGGTGTGTATCCTGTGGAAGTATGTACACCTTTGGAAGTGTGTACACCTGTGGAGGTGTGTACCTTGTGGAGATGTATACACCTATGGGGGTGTGAACCCTGTGGAGGGGTGTGCACCTGTGGAAGGGTGTACTCCATACTCTGTGGAGGCATGTACCCTGTGGAAGTGTGTACCCTGTGGAGGTGTATGTATCCTGTGGAGGTATGTACTCTGTAAAGGTGTATCTGGCCCACAGAGCTGTCAGCTGGGACCTCACCCCTCCTCTGCCTTTATATGGGCCCCCCCTGAGGAAATTCTCAAGGAGATTGGGAAGAGTTGGCTGAGTTTACACATCCCAGGAGGGAGGAGCTGTATTATCATCCCATTTTATAGATGAGGAAACTGAGACTCAGAGAGGTTAACCTGGCTTGTCCAAGTTCACTCAGCTAGTAAATTATGCTCCCCAGGGTTCTGACCCAGGCTTCAAAGCCAGTATGCTGAACCATTATGCTACACGGCCCCACCTTGGAGATGCCTCAGCCTCCCTGCTCACACCTGAAAGGTGGGTGGGAGCAATGTTGGAGGTTTCCTTGAGAGGGTCTGTCCCTGCTTCCCTGTGGGCAGCTGAATCACAGGGCCACAGGCAGGCCTGGGGTGCCGAGGGTCCTCATGGGGCTCTCTTCATGCTCCATGCTGCCTTCCACCCAGCTGCCTCCTACCCGCTCTTTATGAGTGAGGTGGAGACGGCTCAGTTCTGCCTTAATGGTTTCTGTTGCTGGCTGTGGCAGCATGTTTTACGAGGGGTGGGGCTCGGCCGGGTGCTGGCCTGTAGCCCCACCCAGGGATCCACCCGACAGGCTGCTGGGAGGGGTCCCCTGGAGTAGCTCGACAATTACGGGGGTGGCAGGGAAGGGCCTGGGGGCTGTGCCTGGGGCTAGGGTACCCCAGGAAACTTGGGGTTTGGGGATTCCAAGAAAGGGGGTTGCTAGCTCCTTTCTTCCCATCAATGTTAGAAGTCCTGAGGGCAGAATCCTGGCCTCCCTGGCTCTTAACCCAGCATCAGTTTCAGAAAATGGGTCATGTGCCCCTGCCTTGAGATCTGACTCAAGTCCAGAAACAGGTGGGGACAGAACGGGCAGGGAGGGGAGTGGGGAGAACAAAGGATGAAAAGCCACCCTGTCCCCCAGGTGACGCTTTCCTCCATGTGAGCCACTGACACCTGCAGCTGAGTCATTCCAGCCCCCAAATCAGGCGGTCTCTCCTAAAACCCCTTCAGCATTCCCGTGTGCCTCTGGAAGCTGATCCCAGAGCACTTCCCAGTGTGCCCATCCTGGAGAAGCACTTGAGCCTCGGGCTGACCTGGAGGTTCTTCCAGATCTCTAACCCTGAGTGCTTGTAATCTTAGTCCTCCTGTGTCCTGTCCTTCCTGCCATTCACCAAGGCACCCACCAGAGCCTGTTTAAGGGCAACAGACTCATCCCTTCTCCAGGAGCGTCCCAGCTTTGCTTCAGGTGCCTAATTCCAACAGCATCCAGTCTCCAACTCGCCTTTGCCAGCACCCCTTCCTTTCCGCCCTCTCTGGCTGCCTCTGGGCAGCTTCCCATCTTTCCAGCCCCTCTCTAGCCTCTGCCACCCAGCCCTGGCCCCAAAGGAGCCAAATCCAAGCACTCACAGTGGGCTCTGGGTCATGGCCACCATCACCGCTTCGGGGAGTCATTCAGCCTGCAGCTCCCCAGGAGCCTCCATCGAGGTATAAATACTCCCACATGCCTGGACCAGCCCCCTGCCCGAGGGCTGAGGCGGAGCTGTCTCCCCAGGCCAGGCAGGCAGGTCACATGCCCCATAAATGCCACAGGACCACAGGCCCTTCCTAGCAGCCCTGGGGAGGCCTGACCTCTCTGGACGGATGGGTGGATGGATAGATGGATGCATGTATAGAGAGATGAACGGTTGGATGAATGGACAGATCATCGGATGGAGATTGATGGATGAACAATGGATAAATGGAAACCTAGACAGATGGACAGATGGATAGATCAACAGACAGATGGATGAATGTCTTATTTTTTAAATTTCTGTTTCTGAATGTCTTATTTTTAAAGTGTTTTTATTTCTGTATCTGTAGTGTAAAGAATGAATATTTAGTGAGATAGATTGATAGATGTCCTTGACCTATCTGTGAATGTTTATTTATTTATTTATTTATTTTGAGACAGAGTCGCACTCTGTCACCCAGGCTGGAGTGCAGTGGTGCGATCTTGGCTCACTGGAACCTCTACTTCCAGATTCAAGCGATTCTCCTGCCTTAGTCTTCCAAGTAGCAGGGATTACAGGCATGCACCACCATGTCCAGTTAATTTTTGTATTTTTAGTAGAGAGGGAGTTTCGCCGTGTTGCCAAGCTGGGGATGTTTATTTTGTATATGGAAAGAACGGGATGTTTAGTTTCAAGGAAACAAGAAATGCTATCCCTCAAAGCTCCCGTTCATTCCTTTCTGAGACTAGGACCCCTCTGCTAGTCTAAGAGATCAGCCCTATTGGGTTCTTCCAACTCCTTAGATGACCCTTGCCAGAGACCTTCCACCTAAGCATCCTTGGCCCCCAGGATCTTTTGCTCTTACTCTTTCTTGGGTGTCATTCACAATCTGCCTCTTCCGCCTTCCTGACTCCCTGCCTATTCTGGATTCAGGCTCTGAGGCTGTGAGCCCACCCCAACATCTTGCTCCCAGAAGCAAGTTCAGCAAGCTTGCCCACTAAGGTTAGTAGGGGAGGGAAATTCTCAGTTCCAAGAACATAAACGCTCCTTGGACAGGCAGTTTAAGGAGAATATTCTTAATCCACCGTCCCCCGTGTCTAGAGATGGGGTCATGCTTTGTTGCCCAGGCTAGTCTCAAACTTCTGGGCTCCGCCTCAGCCTCCGGAGTATATGAGACTAAAAGTACATGCCGTGGTGCTCACCTGGCCCCAAGGATTTTTGAAGGCATGGCTGAGTCTGATGGTGAGAACTGGCCTGACCACGGATTTGGAGGTGGACGAGGTGACCTAGAATGACTGAGGGCTTGAGTGGAGAGCTGGGCTTTTGAGAAGGAGGAACTTCTTGCCTGCTTGATCCAGAAAGCAGTAATCTGAGGCCTTAGACATGGGTTTCCAGAGAAGAGATTTCCCTGAAATCCTCAGTCTGCCCAGCTGTGATAGGGGCCAAAGAATGGCTGATGAGGTAGGGTGTGAGTGAAGGCCCAGGAGGCTTTTTCACAGATTATGAAGCCTTGCCTTCATCCCTCCCACAGCAAGCTTCCTTCAGCTACACTGGCTGGAGGGGGTGGAAAAGTGGGCTGAGGGATGGGATGAAGTGGCTAACCTCCAAGCTCCCATTAGCTCTGGGTCCCTGTGGCCTAGAAGTCCCATCCCTGTAATGAAGTCACCCAGGGCTGAGCCTCCTGTGGGCTGTGTAGGTAATAGGCTGTGGCAGTGATTGGCAGCAGAGGATCTGATCTGTGAGACCAACAGGGATGCTGGAGCTTTGTTTTTACCTTCTGGCATTATCATCTCTGGAAGCCTTCACTGAGCCCAGATCCTGGCTTCCTTACAGAATCTCCCTTTTTCCTCACAATGAGTCCTCCTGACCAAGGACTGCAGGAAGTTCCGCTCCCAGCTCTGCTCTCAGCGTGGGCTACTCATGGGAATAAACCTCGTTCCCTCCTTTATAAAATGAGGTCCTTGGCGGGGCACAGTGGCTCACGCCTGTAATCCCAGCACTTTGGGAGGGTGGATCACAAGGTCAGGAGTTCAAGACCAGCTTGGCCAAGATGGTGAAACCCCCATCTCTACTAAAAATATAAAAATTAGCCAGGCACAGTGGCAGGAGCCTGTAATCCCAGCTACTTGGGAGGCTGAGGCAGGAGAATTGCTTGAACCTGGGAGGCAGAGGTTGCAGTGAGCCAAGATTGAGCCACTGCACTCCAGCCTGGGTGACAAAGTGAGACGTCATCTCAAAAAAAAAAAAAAAAAAACCCAAAAACCAAAACCTAAACCAAAAATAAATAAATACAATAAATAAATAAAATGGGGTCCTCATCTTTACCCTACATACCTCACCTAGCTGTTTTGGGGACCAAGTGAGAATTAGAATGTCAAAATCCTCAGAAATTAAATCAGCACAGCATGTCTGGTGCCCCTGCCTCCTCCCCTGGAGGTCCCGGGCCTGTGGGATTTTGGGAATGGGATGGGGCTAAGTGAAATCTTTTCACTTTCAACCATCTGCCCTTCCTAGGGGTGCGCCCCATGGGGATGGTCAAGAGGGCTCTCATCCTGCTGGTGGGTTCCCTCTTTGCCTGTCCACCTGAGTGGGGATTCCACTGTCCCTTGGGCCAGGGGCCTCTCACACTCTGTACATATCATTATCAGAGCTGCTCAATCTATTATTAGGGATATTAATTCTGCCACCACTACTAATAATACAGATTTAGTGCAAAACAAATATGCACTGGTGCACCTCCTCCCCCAACGCCGTCTAGCATAGGGGACAGGCAGGTGGTTATCTCCTTGAACTTACTAAGCCTTGGAGTGAGAAGTGCACTGGGAGGCCCTCCCAGCCAAGCCCCTCCTTGTTTGACAGATGGGGAAACCAAGGTCCCACCAGTGGAAGTCCCTCCAACTGGAGCCTGACCTCTCTGGACGGATGGGTGGCTGGATCCGCCCATCCACTGGTGGGACCTTGGTTTCCCCATCTGTCAAACAAGGAGGGGCTTGGCTGGGAGGGTCTCCCTGCTATGGAGGTAGGTGTCTGTGCCCTGCTCCTTCCTCCAGGTGCTGGGGCTATGGGAAGCAGCTCTGAGCACCTAATCATGTCCCTGGAGAAGGGGCAGGCTCTGGGGTGTTTTCCTGAGCCCATCCAGCTCCTTGCTCCAGCCGCCATCTTTCTCCCTTGACCATCCCAGATCATCCTGGGTTTGGCATTGCCACCCCAAATAATTTTTTCTCCAAAACCCTTCCCACTTCAGGCAGATTGGACATGCTCATGAGAAGGCACAGAGAAGCAGAGCCACCCCTATAAAGCCACATGCTCTTTGGGCCCAACGTGGCCTCCAGGAACCCCCTCCAGAAGAAGCTGGAGACACTGCCCCCACTGACAGTGAAGACTGCTGTGGTCACTCTGGGCCTGTGTGGAGAAGGGATGCTAAGTGTACAGTCTGGTAATTGGGTTTTCTGATCACAGCGGGGTGCGTGTGTGTGCGTGAATATGTGTGTCCTTCCTCATGTACATCCTTTGCCTTCCCAGACTGATGGGCTGGTGCAGTCTGGGACATGGCTATGGAATTTACAAGTGTAGGTGGGACCTCCAACTGTCTCCAGGCAATCTGGTTCCAGGGATACACCCCATTCCCATTCTCTCTCTCTCTTTCTCTGTGTGTGTATGTCCCTGTGTGTCTGTGTGTGCCTCTGTGTGTGTGTGTTTCTGTGTGTGTATGTCTGTGTGTGTGTGTCTGTCTCAGTGTGTGTTTCTGTGTGTGTCTTTGTGTGTGTGTATGTGTGTCTGTGTGTGTGTGTCTCTGTGTGTCGGTGTGTGTCTGTGTGTGTCTGTGTGTGTTTGTGTGTGTCTGTGTGTGTGTTTGTATGTGTCTGTGTGTGTCTGTGTGTCTCTCTGTGTCTGTGTCTCTCTGTGTGTCTGTGTGTGTGTCTGTGTCTGTGTGTGTGTCTGTGTCTGTGTGTGTCTATGTGTATGTGTCTGTGTGTCTCTCTGTGTGTCTGTCTCTCTGTCTCTGTGTGTGTCTCCGTGTGTGTCTGTGTCTCTGTGTCTGTCTGTGTGTGTGTGTGTGTGTGTCTGTGTGTGTGTTGGTGCCCAGGCTGGCTGTAGTTTGTCAGAGGCGGTGTGGGGAGCCCTGAAGGCCTTGGAGGGTGTGTGAGGGCAGGATTTGGAGCTGACTGACCATACATCCTCCTGTGAGCATGGGGTGGAGGGAGAGGGTCAGACCTTTCAGTGGGCTCTCTGTTGCATCCTGGGAGGGATCTTGAGGTGTGCCTACCCCTGGAAGCTTCTAGAGTAGTTGTGAGCGCACAGGTTCCCTTTTCTCCATGACTCACAGTTGGCTCTCCAGTCAAGTTCCCCGAGATCACGATTCAGCGAATTCTCTCCCTGGCCCCATTAATCTGAGCTGACTAAGCAGGGGCCACAGGCAGGGTAGAGACCCGGGGATGTGCACTCCCGATCAGCCCTAAAAATCCCTGCTCCTGCGTCCATGCCTCCCCCTCCTTAGCTGATAAATCGGATCAGTTAGGCTCCCCGGCCCCTGAGAAAGGCTGTCCCCGCCCACCGCGGGGCTCTCTGATTGCGTCTCTCCATCCCCGCTTCACTGCCATGCACCCGCCGTGTGGAGGTCTGTCTGGACGCCAGGCCTCTGCTTGTCTTGTTGCATCTGAACTCATTTTTACTGTTTGGTGAGAATCTAGCCTTTACAGTCCAGATAGGATCAGGAAGATAAGGGCTTCTCCAGGGAGGATCTTGTCCTGTCCGTTTTGTCTATTGGCATGGCTCTGGGCTTTTCCTCAACGCTCAGATAACCTGGAGGACACGCTAGGACCTGGCAGGGACACTGATGAGGGGTGTTGGACTCCAAGGGGACCTGTGACATAGGGGGAGATCTCCCCTGAGGAGTGTGAGGGGGAGATCTCCCCTGAGGAGTGTGAGGGGGAGATGGGGTGGGAGTGTGGTTGGGTGTGGGAGTGAGGAGGTGAGGTAAGGAGGAAGTGGCAGGAGGGGCTGTGGTGATGGCAGGAAGGTTGGTGATGGGGATGACTAGGAATCAGGCTGAGCTGGGATTGAAGATGGAAATGGGGATAGGCTTGTGATGGGGAAAGAGACAGAGGGGGTGGAAGGGTCAGGGATGAGGTTGGACTTGGGCACAGAGAGGGAGGGAGGGGCAGGGGATGGGGAAGAATAAGCTGGAAAGACCCGATGTATTCAGGAACCATGCGGTTGGTGCTTCTGGGAGGTCCTCTCCCAGATGTCATCTTGTCCTTCCCCAGCTCCTGGGGGTCATCTCGTCCTTCCCCAGGTCCCGGGCATGTTGCCAGCCCAACCCCACCCACCCCCAATCAAAGGCTGCCTCTCCACTCAGGAAATCACCTCCTGTGCTCAGAGTCCAGTCAAACTCAACTTAAAATGCTGAGACCTTTCTCTGAAGTCTATCAGTCGCTCCTGCTGCAGAGGCCAATCTTCCTGAACTCCACTTTGCCCGCCACAGCAGGGCCGGCAGGCTGTGATTTGGAAGAACAGAGGGGAGGGCATACCTATAGGACCTCAGTCCTCTCCATCCTTCTGTTATTGGGGGATGGGGAGGCAGGCAGAAGTGGACTCCAACTTCGTTAGAATATGGAGTTGGAGAGAATAAGAGAGGGGCAGTGCGAGTGGGGCCTTTCTGTCCCTGTCAGCGCCCAAGCTCCCAGGGCATTTCAATGTGGTTTAAGACAGTCTCTGCCTGTGTGCCTGGGCCCTGTGCAGGCAATGGGGTTTCTGCTGGTCCATGAAGACCAGGTGTCAACTCAAGTCAGAAAGGAGGAAGTTAGACATCAGGTAGGACTTCCTGGCTAGAACAGATGAAGAGTCCAAGGAAAAAGGTGCTATGTTGCTTTCTTAGAGGGCAGATGGGCCTCTCCAGGGGATGGGGGCAAAGGAAGGCTTTTCTCCAGGCTAAGGATGGCACATGGCAGAGGGCACATGTCACTAGCGGCCTTTCCCCCTTGTCTTTAACTTTCCTAAGCCTTCTCACGATGAATAAAGATGGCTGTTGGTTGGAGGCAATGTGGCGTCAGTGTGTGGATGGGACAAAGCTGGGAGCAGGGAGGAGTCCCAGGGGTCCCTGATCTTTCTCTAGTTTCCCAGGACCCACTGGTCCAGAGGATTCTGGGGCTTCCTGAGCCCCTGGGAAATAAAGTCCTCTGAGAACTCCCTGGCATTCCTGGGAGAACAGGTTCTTGGCTCAGGGAGGCGAGTGAGGCGCCGGGCCTGGGGGGGCAGCGTGCCTCGGCAGGCCCTGGAGCCGGGAGCTGAGCTCGCATAGGCTACACGGGCGGGGCTGGGCGGGGAGCCGGGAGGACATGCGCCTCTCCCTGTGGCTCCTTTGCCCCTAAGGATCCCCAACCTGGGGCAGCCCTCACCTCCTCTGCCCCTCTCCAGGACCCGGCCTGGTTCACCCTAGGCCCCTCACAGAGCCACAAGAGAAAGGGACCAGGATGGGAGGTGCTGCCCCTTCCCCCTCCACTGGGGATGCTCTTCTACTGCCTGTGTCTTGTATCAGGGAATGAGCAAGATGGTAAAAGGGTCTGAGCCAAGCCTGGTGGGAACAGGACTACAGTGCAACTCCACCCTCAGATCCGAGGAACTTGGGTTCCTCAGTGCGGGAGGAAGACTGCTACGGAGCAAGCAGGGCTGGACTCTGCAGCAGTAATGACCAGAGAGGCTCTGGGAAGCACTTCATGATTGTGAGGAAACTGACCAGAGTTTCTCCTTCAGTGATTAGGAAAACAAGGAGGGGCAGTCCTGCCCAACGTGGACAATGACTGGCATAGGGGCAGGGGTGGATGGAATGATCTCCCCAAGAGGAGCCCCTTCACTCGGGTCCCTTCCCGCTGACCACTTGTGCCTTGCCACAAAGCACATCACATATCCCCTGCAAACATGCCCACTTGTTAGAGTCTATTCATCCAACGGGCTGCTTTGGATAGTTAGGGAGGGCCTGGGGGACTCCACGGGAACTAGAGAACCCTATCTGAGCTAAGCCACAGTGGGTTGGGGAGGAGCCGGGGTAGCTGGCAGGGCTTCCTGCTGCTCTGGCCGTTTCCCTTAGGGCCTTCACTCCCCACACCCCCATCTCTAGGCTCCAAAGGCCTAAGGGCTCCCTGCCTGGCTAGGCTCTGCTCACCAGGACTCAGCCTCAGGGGTCTTGAGGGAGAGAGATGGAGTTAGGGGGTGGGGGCGACTCTGCCCTAAGCCCCGAATCAACTCCTGGCCACAGCACCTGTGTGCTACCTGTCTGCTTCTCCACAAGGCGCACCATCTCCTTTCTGCAACCCAGGCCTTGCATGGGCCCAGGTATCTAGACCCCAGTGCAGGCTGCTGGGAGATGTTGAGCAATTCCTTCACCTGCACACACTCCTGGTGCCCCCCGGCCAGAGCTGGGCTCTCCCTTCTCCACCTAGAAAAACCACTAGGTGTGGAATCTGCCTCCATCGTTCAGCCTTAGTTTTCCAGATCTAGCACTTCTAAGTCCTCATGTCCCCCAGCACAAGGTGGGTGAGCACATCTCCAGCACACAGGGACACACACACGCAGTCCAGCACACACCACAGCAAGAGGAATTAAAGGTGGACAATCTAGGAAAGGAACTGGATGGGGCCGTGAGGGAGGGGGTGCCCCTGGGCCTCCAGGCACTCACCCCAATTCTGAGTATCCTTTGAGCTGCAGTGAGAATGTAGGGAGCACCCAGTTGCTCCCAGTCACTCCTGAGCCCCGTTAAAAAAGCAACCCCCCTCCCCATGACCCAGCCCGGCCCTGCTGGCCTCCACGGCTGACTTGGGCCAGGGCTCCTCTTACCTGCTCAGTGAAGCAGGTCGGCGTGGGGGCCCGGGTCTGGGGGGCCAGGAGGTCTGTCCGTCTGTCAGTCCGTCAGCTCGGCGGTCCTGGGTCTGTGCTGACATCAGGTGAGGGGAGGCAGCTGCCAGGTGAGCCAATAATTATGATATCAGCTTCCCCTTGCCCGGAGGGGCTGCTGCCAAAACCGGGAGAAGAGAAAGGTGACTAAGAAGCTAGTTTGCTCCTTGGCTCTTGTTTGACAGGTACTGGCTCCTGTGCCCGCCCCTGCCGCGCCCCAGCCCCCACCAGCCCCTCCCTCCTCCTGAGCTAGCCCGGGCCCCCTCCCCTGTCCCTGCCAGCGGGCACAGCCTGTGGCTTGTGGAGGAGGTGGTTGTCCCGTGACACCTGCCTGCACTCCAGAAAGGGGATGTCACCCCACCCCCCACAGGTGGGGCACAGGCCTGTTGGAGCATGTGCACGTGTGTCAGGAGAGCCCGCCGCCACATGTATGTTCATGGAGCCCACTCATGAGGTTTTGGGGATAGCACTGGGTGGCAGCCCAGGGTTCTCTGAGGCACAGCATGGATAGGTGGGACCCTTCCAGGGCCAAGCATTAACACATATTTGCTGGGAACTGTCTGTCCACGGGGCCGGCCATCTATCTGTCTCTCCATAGCTCCTGCAGCACCTTGAGGGTGTCTCCTTGTGGGTGGGGGCGTGTGCACCCACTTGAGCATGTGCAGATGACATCTCAGGGGAAGCTATATGCGAGGCTGTTCACATCTCTCCCTGGGTCTGTGCCTCTGTCTCTGGGGTTGGCGTGTGTCTGCATGTCTTCCCGTGTCTGTGTCTCTGTGTCCCCAGACCCAGGCTTCTGTGTTGCCCATGTGTTTACATGTTCATGTCTGTGCACACATCTCTGCTGTGGGTCAGCAATCCAGCCCTGTGTGAGTATGGCTGTCTGTGTGGGAGGAGATGGGGCTCCCTGGTTCTATGTCTTGATCCCACGGCCACTATTCATGGTCTGGAGGATAGAAACAGAAACCTGAGTGACTGTTGCCCTGGTCTCTGGCCCCTTGGAATCCACGTTGACGGTGAAGGCCTAGGAATTGGCCTCCCTGGTTCCAGCTGGACTCAGACCTGGGGCTATCCCTGCTCCCTGACAGCTCTCTGCTGTTCCCCCAGACCCTGTCCTCACCTCCTTCTCTCTGTTTCCTTTTCATCTTCTTTGTTCCCCACCCTCTTGTCTCCTGTCCCTGGCCATTCTTTCCCTCCTCCGTCTCCCTCACCACTGGCCTCTAAGCCCACTTGTATCTCTTCCTGGAGCTAAAGGCTCTAGGGACCTAGCACCAGCACTGCTGCCCAACAAGGTCTGGGATTTGGCTTCTGGCCTGAGGGTATGGGCAAGTCAGCTCTTCCCCAGTGATTCTGGAATTCCCAGGGAAGAGGTAATGTCAACCCTGGCCAGGGGACAGTGGTGGTCATCTGGCACACTAAAACATTTAAAGAGTTCTTAGTTGAGGCAGAAAATGTTCTGTAGTAAATATCCATTTCAGAAAAGAAGGGCAGAGGCAGACAGCAATGAACCCATTGTAAGTGATGGTTAGCTGTGTGATCTTCCATACTCCCCACTCTGAGCCTCAGTTTCCTCATCTGTTAACAAGGGAATAATACCCACAGGGTGGTTATGAGGATTAAATAAATTTACATGTCTTCAGTTCTCAGCACAACCCCTCATATATAGTAGAGGCTCAATAAACAAGTGCCTTCTTTCTGTTCACGAAGGCCAGTGTGCTGGGAAAGTAACGAGGATGTGCTGGTATGCCCACTTGGGTGTAGGAATTGTGTTCTGGGCACGGTGGCTCACACCTGTAATCCCAGCATTTTGAGAGGCTGAGGTGGGCAGATCACAAGGTCAGGAGATGGAGACCGTCCTGGCCAACACGATGAAACCTCGTCTCTACTAAAATACCAAAAATTAGCCAGGTGTGGTGACACACACCTGTAGTCCCAGCTACTTGGGAGGCTGAGGCAGGGGAATTGCAGAGGTTGCAGTGAGCCGAGATCGCACCGATGCACTCCAGCCTGGTGACAGAGCAAGACTCTATCTCAAAAAAAAAAAAAAAAAAAAAGAATTGTGTTCTGGGGTTAGAACAGGGGCCCTGACTCAATCCACCTTTCTCTGGGGCTCACGTAGCAATCAAAGCTCTGTACTCTAACCCTATAGTCAACGGCGTTTCCAGTGAAAGGGCGGCTATCAAGACCTGGATGTTTGCTAATTGCTCCTATCTGATGTACATAGAGCTAATTGTTATTTCTAGACTCACAGGTATTTCTGTTTGGATACTCTGGGCACAGAAAACCACAAAAATTGTAAGTTGAAGGCTGCCATGGTTGCTATCAATGAACATTATTCTGAAAGCCCCAACCAGTACAATAAGAAAAAGAAATAAGGCATTATTATAAGAAGGAAGGAGGTAAAACAATCTTCAATAATTACAAATGATGTGTTTGTTTATTTAGGAAATTGAAGAGAATCAATTAAAAGACTATGAGAACAAATGAGAGAAGGTAGTAAGATAGAAGAATATATCCATGTATAAAAATCAAAACCATTTCTATACAGCTAAAACAACGAATTAAAATAGGAGTTAGCTGGGTGAGGTGGCTCACGCCTATAATCCCAGCACTTTGGGAGGCTAAGACAGGTGGATCTCTTGAGCTCAGAAGTTCGAGACCAGCCTGGGCAACATGGTGACACCCTGTCTCTATGAATAATACAAGAAATTAGCCGGATGAAGTGGCGAGTGCCTGTAGCCCCAACTACTTGGGAGGCTGAGATGGAAGGATTGCTTGAATCCATGATTCAGAGGTTGCAGTGAGCCGAGATTGAGCCACTGCACTCCAGCTTGGGTGACAAAATGAGACCTTGTCTCAAAAAAACAAAAAACAAAAAAACAAAGAAAAGAGAAAAAGGAGACAAAAAGATATAACTCATAAAATATAATAGATTTTTAATTATGGACATAAAATAAGACCTGAATAAATATAAAGGCATATCATGTTCCTGAATTGGAAGGTTAAAAAGAAAAAAGAAAGAAAAATGTCTTGGGCAGGGTAGCTCACGCCTGTAATCCCAGCACTTTGGAGGTAGGAGCATCGCCTGATCCTAGGAGGTTTGACACCAGCCTGGGCTACATGGTGAGACCCTGTCTCTAAAACAGCAACAACAAGGAGGCAGAATAGAATATTGTAAGAACGCCAATTCTCCTCTAAATAATCTAGAAGCTGAATGTAATTCAAATCAAAAGTCTAAAGGTTTTTTGGCCCCCGAGATTTGACAAGTTGATTCTGCAGTTTGGGGGAAGGGTAGGTATATGAGAATAGCTTGGAACTTTTTGAGAAAGAAGACTGACGGGTAACTTGCCCTGTCAGCTTTCAAAATGTTCAATAAGGCTTCCATGATTAAAACTGCAACTTTGACACAGAAATAAATAAATTAATGGAAGATAATAGAATCCAGAATAAACTTGAATATTTATGAGAATTGGGCATGTGACAAGGTATTTTAAAATAGGTATATAATAGTAAGGTATTTTCTTTTCTTTTTTTCTTTTTTGAGGTGGAGTCTCGCTCTATCGCCCTAGCGGGAGTGCAATGGCGCAATCTCAGCTAACTGCAACCTCTGCCTCCTAGGTTCAAGCAATTCTGCCTCAGCCTCCTGAGTAGCACGCGCCACCACGCCTGGCTAATTTTTGTATTTTTTAGTAGAGATGCGGTTTCACCATGTTGGTCAAACTGGTCTTGAGCTCCTGACCTTGTTATCTGCCCATCTTGGCCTCCCAAAGTGCTGGGATTACAGCCCAAAAGTCTGCCCTGGTGCTCGGCCTTTATTATATTTTTCTGAGACAGGGACTCGCTCTGTTGCCCAGGCTGAAGTGCAGAGGCATGATCACAGCTCACTGCAGCCTCCACCTCCTGAGCTCAAGCGATTCTCCCACTTCAGCCTCCCCAGTAGTTGGGACTACAGGTATACATCACCACACTCAGCTAGTTAAGTTGTTTTTTTTTTTTTTGTAGAGATGTGGTATTGCTCTGTGCCAAGTCTGGTCTCGAGCTCCCAAAGTACTGCTATAGGTTTGAGCCACGACATCTGGACTATAAAGTATTTAAAAGTAACAAGCAAGAAATCCCACTCCTTGGGATCATGAACTTTCCATTGGAAAGAAATAAAGTTAAATCCTACTTCATACTATATGTTTAAAAATCCAGATGGATTAACAATCTGATATAAAAGTGAAAATCATACAAACAAATAGAAAAAATATGGGAAACAGTTTTATGATTATGGGGTGGAGAAGGCATTTTTGAGCGTGACATCAAATCCAGAAGCCATAAAGGAATATATTAACAGATTTGACTAAGTAAAAAGTTTAAATTTCTTTAGAGCAAAATGTAACATGAACAAAGTTAAAAGACTTTGTCCCAGGGAGGCCCTGATGGGATGTCCAGGAAAGACTGTAGTTGTCACTTCCCACAGTGAGACTGCTTCTGATGGATGAGATGAACTTCTTTCTCTTCCAAGACGGGATCCACCTCTGCCCCAGGAATGGGTGCGGGCTCCGGCTCTGGCTGCCTCTTTCCTTTGGGAAGCACAACTTCCTCATTGCATGCAGCCTAGGAGCTGAAGCAGGAGCCTTGGCATTGCCACAGAGCTTGGAGTGAAAGGGAATTTGTGAGATCTTTCTCCTCTGTCTCTAGATCAGACCATCCCTTCCTTCTCTCATCATGCCAACCCTTCAGAATTCTCTCCTAGGCCCAAAAGTCTGCCCTGGTGTCTAGCATCCACTCTAGCTGCTGCAGTATTGGGAAAGGACTTCTGTCTGGATTTTTGGTCCCACACACTCCAGCCTCCTCATTTCAGGTCCTAAGGTGGAGCTGAGCTGGGCTCTGGCCTGGAGGAGCTGCCGCTGGGTGCTTAGACAGGCTGGGGCCAGAGGAAGCTCTGTTCCTCTGAAGACTGGAGGTTGGAAATGGTTCACTGTGTGCTGCTAAGCTGTATCCAGGGCTGGGCTGCTTTGAGCCAGAAAACAGCCCCGGCTGGGGATGGAAATCCCTGGGACCAGTGTCTGCTATGCCTCGGTCTGGGGAAAGACCCTAGGGACCCAAGGAAGAAGGAAGAGTGTGTGCCCACCCTTGGGAGCTCCAATGTGATGGAGGAGGGGACCCCTCCTTGAACCCTGTGTCTGGGCTGGCCATCTTCTGTCCGCTTCTGCTCATGCAGGCTGGACTTGCCTTTCCAAAGTGCGTTCCCAATGTGAGCCTGCTGCTTTCCAAGTCTCACTCCACTGGTGTGCAAGACACTGAAGAACATCCACAGAGGAACAGGCCCCAAGCATGGCTGCCATGAGGCCCTGAGGCCCAGGGACCCCACATCAAAGAAGGGGTGAGGGGATCTGGGGTTAATTAGGGTGAGCTTCCTGGGGAAGAGCAAGCAGCTCATTGGCTGTGGCTGATGGAGAAGCACCCTGAGCTGTGGAGGGTGTGTGTGGCAGGACAGCTGGGCCAGGAGGTCTGAGCCTGTTCTGGTTGGATGACCCCCTGGGAAATCCAGGGAGTTTCCAATCTGAGAGCTTGGTGCGGGGGATGGTAGGGGGGAGGAACACAAACTCCTGCTGGGTGGGGAGGGCTTCTCGCCTCTTGCCTTAATCCCTCCTGCTGTGAAGGTGGGAGAAGCAATGTTGGGGTGTGTGTGTTTTCACTGGTGTCAGTGTCTGTAAGTACGTGTGTACCTCTGCATGAGTGTGTATGTATTTACATTTGTGTTCTCATGCCCGCGTGCCGCCGTGGGTGCGCATGAAGTCTGTGGAGCTGCAATGTGCTACTGGGTGTGTCAGAGCCAGAATCTGTGTCTAAGTGTGGGCATCCCCATGCAGTGAAACACTCAGGTCTGACATGGGGTGCAGAGGAGTTTGAGCGACTGTGTGTGTGCACTTGGCTGTGGCTGTGTATGTCTGTGTGTGTTTCTGGACATGGTGTCTTTCTGGACATGTGTGTCTTTCAGGCTGAGCACCTGTAACGTTGTGCGCATGAGTGTTTGTGTGTGAATGTGTTTAACTGTGTGTTCACAGGTATCCATGTCGGTGCATGCGTCTGTGGGTTCTGTGGGTACCCATGGATCTGTGACTGCACGTACACACTGTGGGTGTTTCTACCCTTCAGAGCACACTTATGGTCCCTGCCACACTCTTGCCAATCAGGCTGCTCTGTTTCCTTCCTCACCTCCCCCTCTGCACACCCCCTTCCCCCTCCCTTGCCAAACTGAAGGGAGGCTGCAGGGGCACCCTCTCTAGGCTGTAACTCCACCAGAACTTCACCCACCCCGTTCTACCCAACCTGGACCCTGCACTCCCAAGCTTCCTCCACGCTTCCCTCCCTCCTTCAGAAAGCAGCCTCCCCTCCAGACTGTGAGGAGACAGAGAAGTCATGGCCTGTGTCCCCAAAGGCCTACTCTGGGGTCAAGGACTTTAACCCCCAGGGCTGCCCTTTATTTGGGGCCCAGGTCCAGGTGAACTCCGAGAATGGTGTGGACAGCCCGCCCCTGCCTCTGCCAGCTCCCTGGCAAGCTCCGCCCATCTCTGGGCCCTCTGGTTGCCTTAGAGGGCTGGAGCTGGCTGGCAGGAGGGTAGGGAAACAGGGACACTCTCAGGACCTCAGGGGACAGAGACAGGGGAACACTATGGGTGGGCTCAGAAATCTGGGCCTATCTGCTGAGCTTAAGGTGACATTGGCCCAGAGAGGTCAAGACGTTTCTCAAGGCCTCATACTACTCCACGGCAGTCTGGAAAGAGACTTGGAAAGCAGCGTGTCCACCTTCACCCTGAGAGCAAGAAGCTCTGTATGCTTCCTTTCTTCACGTGCTGGGCCCTGTGTAGGAACTGGGGACACATCTCCAACAGGCAGACTGTCCTCAAGTAACTTCCAGTCTCATGGATCTTAGCAATGGGACACTTACACTGTAGAAGCTGTTGAGTCCCAGCATGGCCCAATCCGGCTGGTAGGAGACACCCAAAGCTCGCTGCTACTTTCCTGGAAGCCATCGATGAAGGGAGGTGGGTGCCTAGGCATCGAGGGTGCAGACCCAGTCCCAGCAGGGCCCATCTACCTGCCATCGCCTGGAGTGTGTAGAGGAGCTGAGCTGCCAGGCTGCTTGTACAAACCTGACCCAGCTGGCAGGCCCTTCCTTCAAAGCTGGCCCAGGCTGTGCCACTTTATTGCCCAGTTAATAATGGTGATTAGGCCGACAGGTGCCACCTGCTGCCTGTCCACCCTCCTGCCTGCTGAAGAGGATGTTTTCTGAGCACCTAGGGGAAGCTTGGCTCCAGAGCCCTTCCAGGGCACCCACCACAGTCGACCTCTAGACCCTCAGGCTGGCTGGCGTTCACCTCCTTCCCGGAGAAAGCAGGACCAGTCCTCACTTCCTGGGACTGCTGTGTGGATTTCCTGGGACCTCAGTCCACACCTGACCCTCTCTGAGCCGGACTGAGGGGGAAGTGGAGCCGAGAACAGTAGGCAGGGCATGTGCACCCTGAGAAGCACACTCGCCTTTTCCCCAGCTGGGGTCCAGAAGGAAGTAGCAGCAGAGGGTCTTCCTTGCAGATGGAGCTGGGCTGCTCCTTAGGGACCCACCACATTGTGGGTAGGCCACTGGGGGAGCCACACCGTTCTGGGGTTGCTCATTTCCAATGCGGGGAACTGTTGCCTGGGGCTTTGGTGGGTGAGAGGGGGTCCTCCTGTGGGTCTGAGTGGGAACAGTGATTTATGGCTGTGCTTCATGAGTGAGGAATGCCAGCCTGGGGGGGCCAGAGTGGGGGTGGAGCCACCCGAACAACACTCCTGCCTCTCCAGGATGCCTGGCATGTCCTGTCAGGACCCTCTGTCCCCTGGGGACAGCTGCCTACTCCCCCGCACAGTGCCCCTCCTATATGCACTCCCAACCCCCAGCTCTGGGAGGACCCAGTGGAAACCTGGCCCAGGGGGATCCAGAATGCAATCCTTTCTGGGTTTCTCTCTTCACAGCCCAGCCCCCTTTTTCACGTGGGCATGAAGAGGACGGGAAGTGTCTCTTTTCTCTCCCACTGGAGCAGGAGGGGATGGGGCGAGACTCTGGGAAACTTCCATCTGGATGAACTCTAGGCTGACATGCCACTATCCACAGTGGGAGGACTTCGCCTCAACACAAAGATGAATTTCCAGGCGGGAAGGGCTGTTTGGCTCGCAGAAGGAATGATGGATGTGGTATCATTCTTCCCCATCCCCACCCCACCTTGTAGATAAACGAAAACTCTGGAGGTCATGAGGGTGTGGGGTGGGAGAATTTGGGGGAGGCCAGGTAGATGTTGGTGGGGGAGGCGGAATTATTCACAGTTGTCTGGTCCTGGACTCTGAAGGCCATGCCAGTTCCCAGCCTGTTCCTGTGCTGCAGGATGAGGGTCCGTCCCCTGGGCACCCAGCACAGGTCAGCCTGCCTCCTCTGGCCTGGTGGGACTGGTTTTTCCAGCTGGAGTAAGGGTCCATGAGGAATTGGCAGGGGCAGAGGGTTTTATGTAAATACCCAGGGAGTGCTCTGGGAACGGGGAGGCCGGTTTCCCAAAGACACGCAGGGACTGGCAGCTCCCAATTAGCCAGCCCAGTGATGTCAGTGCGGCTCTCCTAGGTGGCTGCGCCCACTCTGAAGGGCCTTGGCAGGGATACCTGACCATGACCTTTCCCCCAGGTGGGAGGGGTGCCTAGGGGGCTGCATACAGGACAGAGGCCAGGTCCCTTCCCACTGGACCCCCCCAACCTGGGGTCTGAACCACATTGGGGACCAGCCCTGGAGAGTGCCATGAAAAATCATCCCAGACTTTACTGAAAAAACTTTAACGTGGTTAATATTTGAATTTCCACCAAAACACCCAAATGCTGGGGAGCCCTCAGTGTGCTGGGCCAGTCCCAGAGGCTGTTCCCATGGCAACCGCTGGCAGGCCCTCCTCCCAGGGCACTCCAAGCCTGAGTTTCAATAAATACAATGCAAAGAAGTCTGATCTTTAAGCTGAGGAGACCAAGCTGGGGCGCCAGAGAGGGTGTGTTGTGTTGTCTGTGAACACACACGTGCACTGTCTAGCATACACACCTAGGATCATGTGCATGCACACAGCACCCTCAGATGGCCTCACATCACACACCCTTCACATCCATGCGGGTGCACGCACACGCGCGTGAACACACACACACACACACACACGCCTTTTCTTCCAGTACATAGGAAATTGAACATATACACCTTCCTTACAGACACACAAAAGATTATGTACACACGTGCCTTTCTCTCAGCCTTTGGCTAGGAGCTTGGAACTTGGGGTGTCCCCTCTTGGCTCAGAGGAGTGGGAATGGGGTGGGTCTTCCTGGGCATGGCCAGGGTGAACCCCAGTCTAGGGGCTTGGCATGGTGGTGTTGGCCAAGCTGGGCAGGCAGTGGGCTGTGGTATTGGTTGACTGTGCCCAGGAGGGGAAGGAGTGTAGGTTGAAGATAGGAATGCTCCAGCTGTTGACGGCCAGTGTGATGACCAGGACCCCAATGATGTTGAGCAAGAATCCTGCCCGGGCCTGGAGGGAGGAGAGTCAGTTTGGCTAAGCAGGGGCTGGGCTGGGCCACCCCTAAGCCCCTGGGTGTTCAGGGGTGCATAGGAGCCCTCCCACTAGCAAAATTATCTCTGGGAAGTCCTTCCTTTGGCCTAATCTGCAGCATAGCCAGTGCCTTTGCCCCTTGCTTTATTCCCAGTGCTATCAGGGAAAAGGGGCGCTCCTCCTGAGCTTCCAGGGCCCTGGGCTTGTTCTCTCTGAACTCATCTCCCTGAGTGTGCCTGGCACCTTGGAGCCTTCCCCATCTTCCCCACCCAGTTCCCTCCCTCTCACATAGCAGGGGGATGGCAGGGCCTGAAGATGCTGCTACTGAGAGGTCATGTCCCAACCTCCCCCACTGCACCTTCACCCCAGATGAGAGCCCACTCAACTCTGAGGCTCTCAGTGGCTTTAAGCTGCTTTGTGGTTCACCAAGATGGAAAGTTAGAGCAGGAAGGAGGTATGAGGCATTCAGGCCTCCCTGTCACTCACCATATCCAACACTTTGAGTCCCCCAAAAGAGAAGACGATGGCATTGGGCGGGGTGGCCACAGGCAGCATGAAGGCCAGTGAGGCGGCCAGAGTGCAGGGGAGCATGACGTAGAGAGGGTGGAGGCAGATGGCTTGGGCCTGGATGGGAGATAGTGGGCAGAGTTAACCTTGCTCCCCATCCTGGAGGGGAGGTATGGCCCCCAATTCTCCTGCTTCCCCTCTCTGGGAGACACACTTCTCCCAGAAGGCACTAGGTGACCTGGGAAGGGCCTCTTGACCTCTCTGGAGGGAATGAGTGTGTCGGCCTGCCTCGTGGGGTGTGGTGAGGGGAGGGGCCCATAAAACGGATCTCAAAGGGGCTCTGGGGGTGTCATCAAAGGCTTCAGGAACATGCCTGGGGAAGAAGGGGCTGGGGACGCTTCGGGGAGCAATTTCACCCCAACACCTCAGGAATGACCAGAACAGGGACGGGTGGGGAGGTAGGTGAGGCCACCACGATCCCCATCAGGATACTCCAGGGGTGACATCACCAGGGAAAGGGTGAGTCGGGGCCAGAGCACCTTGGGGCCCAAGGTGGCTCAAGAGCCTAGAGAAGGATGGAAGTTCAGGGGTCATCTTCAGGAAAAGAGGAGGTACAAAAGACAGGTCACTCTGCCTAGCAGGCAGAACCTCTGGTGAGGCAGGCAGGAGGGCTACCTGGAGGAGGTGTTTCTGAGGGCCAGCTCACCATGGAGGCTAAGATGGGCAGGAAGATCGTAGTGGTGGCCACGTTGCTAGTGCACTCGGTGAAGGTGGCCACGATGAAGCAGAGGATGAAGGCGATGGCTGGAGATGGCACACTCTTCAGTGGGGTCAGCTTGTTTCCCAGCCACTCTGACAGGCCCGATCGCTGTGGGTAGGGGAGGATGGCGTGTGAGAGGCAAGGCTGCCTGGGCCCCCGAGTCCTCTGCCAAGGCTCTGGGAGGATCCCGCTCCTGCTCACACCTCTCTGGTATTCAGAGTCAAAGGCAGCTCTAGAGGGATGACAAGACCCAGCTAAGACCAAGGGATGCCCTTTCCTGCTCTTGAAGAATAGTTGGGTGTGGGAAGAAGGGTCAGATGAGGAAATAGGAGAGGGGGCCAAAGGGCCTTCTAGGGAAACTTGGAGCCTGATGGGAGCAAAAATCTTTGACTGCACTTACTCCTGCCTTCCTGACCCCTCTCAGGAGGTCCCTGGACAACCTTAGCCCTCTTCCTGCCCCTTCCAGTCCAGTGGCTTGGGGCAGAGGGGAACTTGCTCCTGGCAGGGAGAGAAAGTTGGGGGAGGACTGCTAGAGGCTGGAAGAGGCTGATGGGAGGATGGGGATGGAAAAGCTCCGAGGTCTTGCCCTGCCGCGTCTGGAATGCCAGGCTTCAAGCCCAGGAAGCGGGGACTTAATCTCGCTTGGTGGGGCCAGCACCTACCACAGCATTGGGCACAGTTAGTGGATGAACATGCCAAAGACCCGGGAGTCCCCTGCATCCATCCCTGACCTGGGCAGCTGCCTCCTGTTTGAGCCAGAACATGGAGGACCAGGGATGCTGTGTCAGGGATTTCCCTCTTTTGGACGGAGGCTCTGGGAAAAGATGTTCTGGTCCCCAGAGCCTGAGTGGGTGTGATCATGGTGCCCCCTTGTGGCTGAGGCAGGCAAACCGCGTTAACACAACCCCAACTACTTCGGTGCGGACGTTACGGCGTGCTCTTTCTGGCAGGGGGCGAGGGCCTGGGGTGGGATAGCATTTGTCTCTGGGAACAGGCCCCGCCCACCAGGGAATTCCGCCTTCCCTTGAACTTTGAGAGCTGAACTAAGGAGAGGGCTCTAGGGCTTGTGTGTCTTCCTCCCTCATGGGGGCTCTAACCTAAGTCTCTCCAGCTGCTGCAAAGGCTCTGCCCACCCGTGGGGACTCCTACAGGGCGACCAGGTCTCCCCTCTGTGGGACAGAAGCAGGACCCCCTCTTTCTCTGCCACAGAGTCTCCCTCACATTGGGAAAAAGAAAGACGCAGGAGCCAGGAGGGGGCCGGGGGCGTCTCACCTCACTGCCCTTGGCCAGAGCATAGCCACCACCCAGCAAGAGCACGATATTCCAGGGCATCTTCTGGTTCACTGTCTTCCAGTTGAGGAGGGCAGGAGGGGCCTTCAGCTTCCCTGGGTTTTCTACTCCCCAAGCAGAGAAGGATGGGTCACCAAAGAACAAACAGGCCTTTCTTCTCTCCACTTGGGGGCTCCCTGTGGAGTCCCTTTTGGAGCTTAACGCATGCAGGAGGGGACCCTGAGTTCTGCAACATCTCAACTTTGTCCCCGAGTCCCTGTGCCCTTGGCAAGTAGCTCCAGCCTTTCTGGGCTTTGCCTACTCCTGTCAAATGTGGTGGAAGGTACATTACATACTTGAAGGCAGGGGCTTCCCTCTCCCAGTCCAGGGGCTTACCTGGGTCCTGGGTCAGCCCTGGGAACTTGGAAGGTACGATGAACATAATTATGCCGATGAAGATGGCCACTGTCCCATCGGACAACATGCTGTAGAGGGTGCAGGGAGGGCTGGCTTAACGGCTTGGGGCTGCTCAGGGCTGCGGGGTTGAGGGTGGTGGCGAGGCGACGTCCCACAGACAAGCCTGGGAACCCTCATCCCCCACCAGGTGTTACCTCCTGTTCTGCACTGGGGACCTACAACCCTCCCTCCTCCCCAGCACGTGAGCCCCAGACGTGTCCTCCTCCCATTGCCTGCAACTCTCACCTCTCCCCTTTGGCATTGGGAAAAGCCACGTTGCCCCAGCCAAGAAAAAATCCTGGCTCCCGGGTGAACCAGAGCAGCACCAGGATGACAAACAGGATGCTGACCGCCTTTTCTGCGAAGGTCATGGGGCCCAGCAGCCTGTGCTCGGTCTGGATGACGCTGTAGGCTGCTTGCTGTCGTTCCTGCGTGTTTTCCCCAAAGCCAAAGTTCTTCCGGAAGCTGTAGGCAGAGGGGCGGGGCAGCTCGTGGAGGGCCTGCACCAGGCAGGGAGCAAGCGGCTTGGAGTGCCTAAGACCTAAAGGCTGACGCTCACAAGAGGGCGTCTCAGGGCCATGATACTCAGGCCCCGGCTCCACCTGAGGTTCTGGAGGAAGAGCGGAAGATTTTTAGGGGTCATAGTTCGTGCTTAGCAGGAGGAGCTGGGTTTCCCCATGCTTGGCCCTGCTCCATTGAGCCCCTTTTCCTCCAGGGCTTCTATGGTGCCGAATCCTCCCTCGCCCAGGATGAGGAGGACCTAGCAGCTCAGACCTCGGGACCTCATCCGGCCCTGGCTTACATCTCTCTTCCTCCAACAGCCTTTGGGAAGTCCTCCTTTCCTCCTCTGCCTGCTCTGGGCATCCCCTGCCAGCCTGAGCCCCACCTGCATTGTCTCAGAGGCACAATGGGCTACAGCCCACTTCCTTCTGCTGCTGACTTCACTTGTGTTGACATTTAACTTTCCACTTGGGTAAATCTCAAGCTCCCTGCTGGACTGTGAGTTCCTTCACGCTTCACACATCTTTGACTCCCCTATGGCGCCTGGCACTGTGCTGATCTCTCTTCCACTACCACCTTGCCTTGTACTAACCCCCAACCTTCAGCCAGCTTCCTTACATTTCCCAAGTGATTTTTCCAAAGTGCAGCAGCAATGCTTAAAAACTTTCAAGGGCTCACCACTGCCTGGGCAGGAAGGGCAAATTATAAGCCATATTACAGTAACACTCATACCAGGCACACTCCATACTCATGGCAGACGTCACTAATCAGTCACAGACTTGATACTAACTGAGCCTTAGCAAGTTCTCCCACGATTTTCCAACTCAGAGCTCCAGATAGTGACTGCCAGGAATCCCGGGTTGGAAGTAGGAATGGAATCTACTTATTACTCTTGGCCTCAAGGACAAGGTCCAGAGGCTTAGGTGGCACATAGAGCTTCCAGAACCATCCTGGCCTACTTCTCCAGCTTCATGACCTGATGCTCCTTTTTGCTGTTCGTGTTTTAGCCCTGAGAACTAGAGTTCTCTCGAACACATCATGTCCTTTCTTGTCTCTGAGCTTTGTGCAAACTGCTCCTGCTGCCTGGAATGTCTTCACCCTTTCTCTCCCTGGCTGACTTCTAGTCCTGCAAGATTCAGCCAAGGCACGATCTCCTCCAGGGTGTTCTGAAATCTTCACTCACCTGGGCTGAACTAGGCACTCTTTTCTCTGTGCTCCCATAGCATCTGGGCTTCCCTCTGTCATGGCCCCCACCATATCATCATCCACCTGATGGGCTACAAGGACAGGGGCTGTGCCTAGTTCCTTCTAGTATTCTCAGTGCGTTAGTCACCACCTGGTATACGGTAGGAACACAGCAGGTGCTTCTGTAACTAACCATGCTCGGAGTGTGCTCCTTAAGCATCTTTTAAAGGATGGTGGAGCATTATGGGAAGGGGCATCAAATGACCTGGTTTGCAGTCCCAGCACTGACAAATCTAGTTGAACCACTCCTGAAGCCTCAGATTGCTCATCTGTGAAATGGGGTAATACTCTCTATCCAGTAATTTGCTCAAATGGAGATCCAAGTGCACAGAGGGGCCTTGGGAGGGAGAAGCCTTCTCACTGGGATGGTAATGATATCATTTTCTTTCCACAGCTGGACCCAACTGGAAGCTCCCAGTGCTAAGGGCAGGGACTTTGCCACTTACTTGAATCCTAGAAAGAGAATCTGCAGCCACAGCCAGGCCAGCAGCAGCAAGATGATCATGGTGGGGAAGGCGAAGCTGAACCAGGAGGCGAAGTTCACCACGTTGCCATTTTCAGGGAAGAGCCTGCAGGAGGGATGTGGGCTGCCGTGTGACATTGCCCCAGAACTGCCTAGCCTCATTCACCTTCCAGGGAGTGTGTGGATCCCCCAAGATGCCCCACCCCTTGTCACTCACGAGTTGACCTGGCCTTGCAGCACCAGGTTGGGCGTGGTGCCGGTCAGCGTGGCAATGCCCCCAATGCTGGCAGAGTAGCACACGCACAGGCTCATGCACTGGCTGATGCGGAGATGCTCCTTGCTGTGATGTGTCCTCCCCTCTGGAGGAGCAGAAGCGACAGGGAGGGCCTGCCCATTATCTGGAAACAAGGGAGAGCCCAGGTGGGGGCGGGTACAGGGCCAGCTCTGGGGAACATGGCCCGGGCTGCAAGGGCCTCCAGGGCACCTTATCTTTGAACAGCACAGACCGGGGCTGGGAGGAGGACAGATGCTGTCTCCAGGCCTGAGGGGCCCAGCATTCCCCATAGTCTCAGGCTGGGAGCGCCCTCGGCCACCATCTGGTCTGACCTCTCCCTTGAGAGAAGAAAGGAGGATGACCCAAATCACACAGGAAGAATGGCGCCTAGGTCTTGGACTGTCCACCTACACTCCAGCTGTCTTCTTGCTACGGTGACCAAGCATCTTGGTTTGCCCAGGGATGAGGGGATTTCTAACACAGGGGACTTGACATTTTAAAACAATATATTTTTTAAAGAAACGGGGTTTCCCATGTTGGCTAGGTTGGTCTCGAACTGCTAACCTCAGGTGATCCTCCCGCCTCGGCCTCCCAAAGTGCTAGGATTACAAGCGTGAGCCACTGTGCCCGGCAGGGACTTGATATTTTTAAAAAAGGAAAAACAAATTGGTCACTGTCTTTCCTCTCTTCCCAAAGCTCCAAGATGACCATCCCTTGGAGCTGGACAGACCCTCAGACTCTCTCCAAGAACCAGGGGGTTGGGGCAGGCTCTAGACTCCTCTTTCTCACCAAGCT
The DNA here is from genome assembly GCF_049354715.1 of Callithrix jacchus. Taxonomy (NCBI): domain Eukaryota; kingdom Metazoa; phylum Chordata; class Mammalia; order Primates; family Cebidae; genus Callithrix; species Callithrix jacchus. The sequence continues at coordinate 105,122,008 of NC_133506.1, forward strand.
TGGTCACCTCCTTCTGGGGACTTGGTTCCTGGAGCTCAAAGGTGGGGTTGTTGCTGCCCTCCTCGACATCCCCGCTGGTTTGCATGCTGTGCAGTTGGTCTAGGACGGCGTGTGCGATGGGCACCATCATGGCCGAGGTGGCTGTGTTGCTGATCCACATGGACAGGAATGCCGTGACCAGCATGAAGCCCAGGATTAGCCTAGGGATGGGCAGACAGACACACTGCTGTTCCAGCTTTCCTCAGGGACCAGGTGCCCAGAACATCTCCCCAGCAGGTTCTCCTGTGCTGGTGTGTGGGAACTCACAGGGCTGGCCGCACCCCAACAATGAGGAGCACACAGAGGGCGATGCGCTTGTGCAGGTTCCAGTGTTCCACCGCGATGGCCACCAGCAGCCCCCCGACAAACAGGATGTTGGAGTCCTTCAGGTACTCGATGGCGACCTGGCAGGTGGACACATGGCTGAGCAATGGGAAGACCCTGGAGTCTCCCACGGTGCCCCTGAGCTTATGGGATGCAGTCACTGACATTCCCACAGATTGGCATTTTCCTGGTCTCTCAAAACTGGATGGAAATGGTCTTTGAATGATCTGCCATTTTTTAAAAATTAAATTCCACTTTTTGCAGACAGGGTCTGGCTCTGTTGCCCAGGCTGGAGTGCAGTGGCACAATCACAGCTCACTGCAACCTCTGCCTCCTTGGCTCAAGCCATCTTCTCACCTCAGCCTCCCAAGTAGCTGGGACTACAAGCATGCACCACCACACTGGCTAATTTTTGTATTTTTTGTAGAGACAAGGTTTTACCTTGTTGGACAGGCTGGTCTCAAACTTCTAAGCTCAAGTGATCTGCTCATCTTGACCTCCCAAAGTGCTGGGATTACAGGCATGAGCCACCGTACCCGGCCTGTATTATCTGCCATTTAGTATCAACAAGGTTTCTCTCTTCTTGACAAACTCGCTTTATCTCCCTCTGGGAACAATTAATTGGGATAATCTACTGTGATTCGAGTTTCAAGCCATGGACTGTGAGATAGATACTTTAGTGCTGTTTCTAAAAACTAGACAGCAGTTCTCAAAGTGTGGTCCCTGGGCCAGCATCATCACCGTCACCTAGAACTTATTAGAAATAAAATGCTTAGGTCCCACCCCAGATCTACTGAATCAGAAACTCTGGACCCAGCCATTTGTGTTTTCACCAGCCCTCCAGGTGACTCCGATGGTATTCAAGTTCGAGAGCCACTGAACTAGAAGTATACGAGTGTGTTAGCTGGCCTTCAAGGCCCCTTTTCCAGGTGGCTATGCCTTCCACCTTTCACCTAAGGCTGGTTAATCACTCCCACTCTGAGCGAACTCTCTGCACCAATCCTGCACCCCTCCTCGCCCCAGCCCGCAGCCTTCTAGCTGACTTCTTCCTCATGCAGAGGCAGGAACCCCTCATCCATGTGCCCTGCCTATGATGAGTCTTTCTTAGTCAACAAGGTCTGAGGGAACCCACACCCTCCCCCCCGCCTTCTGCATTGCCCAGAATGCTTTCTCCTGTGGATGGAGGCTCACCTCAGAGGCGTCCACAATGCCCATCATAGGGAACAGGACAATGGGGAAGAGGGCGGTGACAGCCAGGGGAAGGGCCTCAGTGCACCAGAAGAGCGCCATGAGGATGATGGTGTACGCGCAATAGGCCTCCTGCAGGGGGTAGGGAATCAGCAGAGCTGTTAGAGGGTCTGGCCTGTGTCCTAGAGCCATGCCACCTCCTGTCCCTCAGACAAACCAGGCCATTAGTAACTGCCTGTGACACCCACAGTCATTGATTCCCAAGCCCAAGGTCTCTTTTCAAAATGCAAATAAAAATCAAGGCAAGGTACCAGTACCACCTTGTCTTTGACCTTGGGGAGCCCGGACGTGATAGGCCAGCCACATCGGAGAGTCTGGAGTTTGTTACCAGTCCCCTCCCAGCACGAGGGGATTGCAGGGGGCCCAGCTGAGGGTCCCAAGATGAGATGGGGGCTGCCAGAAGGAGTGGGAGCTGGGCAACGTGGACCTTTGCCTGGCACCCTGGCCTTTCCCAGCTCTTATCACAACTTGCAAGATATGTTTATTGGTTGGATATTTAGTCTTTGTTCCTTCTGCTAGGAGTGAGCTCTCCATCAGACAGAGTCGGTTATGTGGCGTCTGAATCCTTGGAGCTCAGGATTCAGCAGGCTTTGGAGCGGATCTTGTCAGAATGAATGAATCATTGGAGAGTTTGGGGAATGGTGGAAGATCTCCTTTCTAGCAATCCTGGTCTGGCTGCTGCATGACACAACTTCAGAGGTGCAATTTACATTTATAGGCTATGTGAAGTTGCCCTCAAGATGCTTGTACTGTGCAGGGAATTGTGGGGCAATGCTGAGTCATAGTCTTGTGAGCCTTTGGGTACCAGAAGTCCCCCTTTCCTAGATGAAGCCCCCAAGACTAGAGAAGCCTGACCTCAGGCCTCAAAGGGGACCTGGGGCAGGAATGAAGGCCCACCCTCCTTGATAGAGCCTCTCCCAGTGCTGGGGAATCATTAGCCAGGAGGCTTTCCAGGGCTAGAGAATCATTAGCCAGGAGAGGGCACCTGTATCCCCTCTCCAGGGGCTGGGCACCTTCCCACTCTTTGTTTGCCAAGGGAAGGGGCCCCATGCTGGGGTTTGTTGGACAGTGGGGCCAGGGAGCCCCTGCTCCCTTAACCAACCCTATCGCCCTGTCATTGTCTTTCTACCTGGTACAGGCTGAGCTCACCCATTATAACCTCACACTCTTAGTACCCTAAAGCTTGGGAAGGGTCCCTGTGGTGGGAGTAGGAGGTGGCCCTTTAGTATTGTCATTTTTGTGGTTTCACGAAAACCTAACAGCTATTAAGGTGGGTGTGGTGGTCTCACCTTATAGATGAGCTCAGAGGGTAAATGGCTGCTCAAGGTCACAAAACTATTACAAAAAGTGGCAGAACCAGGATGGAACTCAGATAAGGCATTGGGATTGTGTAACTTTCAAGCGCCACCTAAGAGCACTCCCCTTGTAGTCTTTGTGAATAGTGCCCCAATAATTGTTAAGTGTGTAGCCTGCACAGCTGCCCAGCTGCACACCAGCTGCACCAAGTCTGTCCGAAGCCAAGCTCTCTTTTCACCAAACCTCTACTACTGCTTGTCACCCTGGACATAAACTCATCAGCCCCAGAAGTGGGGTCATTTGACCCTCGACCAGAGAAACCCAGCCCCCCTCTTTCCCCCAGTGGGATTCTGCTGATGCTGGTGTCTCCTTACCCACGATGATTGAATGGCTAGTTACCCTCCCCTTGGACTAAGGACAGGCCAACCCTCCTGGACCCTGGTGTCCTCTACCCTGTCCACCTAGAACTCTCTGGTCAGAGGCAAGGAGGGGGTTGGGGTGGTGCTCACTCTGCTGATTCGAGAAGAAATTTCTGTAGAAGTATCAGAGGATGACTCTGTGCCAGATATCATGTTCTATGTGCTTCAAATGCTTTTATAAGTTGCATTTAGTTGCTCTCAGAGGTAATAACTATTGTTCCCATTTCACAGTTAAAAAAAGAAAGGAGTTAAATACATTTCAAAAATGCCTCAAATCACACACATAGTAAGTGGAGAAACCAGGCCATCTGGTTCCCCAGCTCCAGCTTTCACCTGCTATCCTGAGCATGATCACTTGCATTTGAGGGTGTCCTCAGCTTCAGGCTCCCTGTGACTGCTGGGGTGTAGGGAGAATGAGCTGGGACTCTGAACCCAGAGCTATCTTCCCAGGGCCTGCCACGTCCAGTGGCTGGGCTCTGTTAAGTCACGTCACTTTGAGACCCCATTTCCATACTCCAAAGGGAGCAACAGGCTGGGCATGGTGGCTCACGCCTGTAATTCCAACACTTTGGGAGGCTGAGGTGGGCAGATCACGTGAGTAAAGGAGATTGAGACCAGCCTTGGCAACATGGCAAAACCCAGTCTCTACTGAAAATACAAAAAATTAGCTGGGTGTGGTGGCAGGCACCTGGAGTCCCAGCTAGTTAGGAGGCTGAGGTGGCAAAATCTCCTGAGCCAGAAGGTTGAGGCCGCAGGGACCTGAGATCACACCACTGCACTACTCCAATCTGGGCAACTGGAGTGAGACTCTGTATCAAAAAAAAAAGGTCAGACTCACCAGTGTGTTTAATACATGGCTCCCTTCCCCTCTTTGTTTCTGTCTGTGATGGATCTCCCTCTATCTATGGATCAAAACCCAAGACCTGTTCCAAAGTTCCATCCAGAAGCCTTCATTAACCTCGATGGCTTTGGCCCTGTGTCCCCATCCCACCTCCTGGGCAGCCTGTCAAGCTGGAGCACAATTCGCTGACTTGTTCTTCCTGCATCATGAGATTCTTAACTGGGGCATGGAATTCCGAGGATCCACGAAGTTAAATGGGGGAAACTATTATCTATTCACTAACATCAAACTAAGGTTATGAACATGGGGAACGAATCATAGTGCTATTAATGGTATTATTGCTGACTTCCTCACAGATACTTGATGGTGGCTATCAGCTATTAGATACCAATCCAGTTGTTGCAGTTATCTCAGAATATATCTTTTTTTAATTGCATTTTAGGTTTTGGGGTACATGTGAAGAACATGCAAGATTGCTGCTTAGGTACACACGTGGCAGTGTGATCTGCTGCCTTCCTCCCCTTCACCTATATCTGGCATTTCTCCCCAAGCTGTCTCTCCCCAACTTCCCACCTCCCTCTGTCCCTCCCCTATTCCTCCCGACAGACCCCAGTGTGTAGTGCTCCCTTCCCTGTGTCCATGTGTTCTCATTGTTCAACACCCATCTATGAGTGAGAACATGCAGTGTTTGATTTTCTGTTCTTGTGTCAGTTTGCTGAGAATGATGGTCTCCAGCTTCATCCATGTCCCTACAAAGGACACGAACTCATCGTTTTTGATTGCTGCATAATATTCCATGGTGTATATGTGCCACATTTTCCCTGTCCAGTCTATCATCCATGGGCATTTGGGTTGGTTCCAGGTCTTTGCTATTGTAAACAGTGCTGACCCATCTGCCTTGGCCTCCCAAAGTGATGGGATTACGGGTGTGAGCCACCGCGCCGGGCTGGGCCTAGACATTTTGACAAGACATAAAGGCCCATCCTGAACCTAAGTGTGTCTGAGCAGTCAGTGCTGTACTGTGGCTACTACTTCACTTTTGTATCATTCTATCTTATTAGCAAGCTACATTTCTAGGTTAACAGTTCTACCAAATATGAATATGAAAGTTTATTTTTAATGAGACAATGTTGCAAATTATGGCCAACCAACATTTCACCAAATACTTCAAGCATAAAAAATGAGAATCTTCACAAAAATATGCAGAGACACCACAAATTGGTAGCTGCCCATAACATTAAACAAACTGGACTCTTAAGAATGGCTTCTCAACAGCATATCATTTTAATTATAACCATTGCCTAGTCCAGGGAAAACTAACCTGTTTTTTAAGCATCATTGCAATATTGTATTCCAGTAAACCAAACTATGAGTAAATGATACATGCCTAAAAATGACCATGGTTTATACTATCAGTGGCTACTGGACTTAGGACTAGTCCAAGACCTTGATCTAGATTTTGACCTAGACCTAGACTGTGATCTTGACTGAGATTTGGATCTAGGTGGTTCTTTTTTCCTTGATTCCTTTTCATATCTTGAGCCAGACTTATAATGTGTTTTGGAATCTGTTTTAGAGGTGCCTCCAGTTTTGGTGTGAGATGCAGACCTAGAACGTGATTTAGCCTTCATTTCTTTCTTGGGCTGGGACTTGGAGACCGTGATCTTGAATCGGATTTAGATCTTGAAAAAGTTCGATTTCGGTGTTTGAATCTATCATTGTCGGAATGGCTTCTGCTATGCCGTGGTCTTCCAGTCGGTCTACTGCTTCTAGGACTATAGGATCTTCTATGGTTGTAATCAAAAGACCGACTCCTTGATCTCCTTCTTTCGTATCTTCGGCTTCTTGAACGTCTGTATCTGTCATAGTCATCATAGCGTGAAGAACTGTACACATTCCTCCCTTCCTTGGCTTTCATCTGATATGGTGTCTTCCGATCTCCCTGGGCAAGCTGTATTTTAATCTGCCGTCCACAAATCCACTTTCTGTCCAAATTATGGACAGAAAGCATCGTCAGCATCACCAACATCCTCAAATTGAACATAAGCAAATCCTCTTGGACAGCGAGTGTAGAAATCAAGTGGAACATACACATCAACTATAGGACCATAACGACCAAATTCACGCCGTAAATCTTCAGACCTGGTGTCATCGGCCACGTTCCTGACGAACAGAGACGTGTTTGGGGGACGCAGGCAGTGAGACATGGCGGCGGCGGGTCTCGGTCGAGCGCACTAACGGATTCAGCAAACCGTCCGCGGCTCTGGCGCCGAAGCCTCAGCCACACACAGCCAGAGGGCTCCGCTAGGGCAACCGCCTCTTCTCGTGAGACTTCACTCCCGCCTCCACTCCCCCCTCCTACCTCGGCGCAAAGCCCCAGAATATATCTTGACATTCTGTTTACCTCCATCATTATTTTGAAATTTTGGTAGTTATTATACCAACGTTAGATCTTATCTAATGCACTAGCAAGGAAGCACATCTATTTCTGAGCTGGAATTTATTTTTCCATCTTTTGATACCTGTATTCAAAATAATTAGTTTATTTGTCATCCCATCCTTCTTTTTTTTTTTTTTTTTGAGACGGAGTTTTGCTCTTGTTACCCAGGCTGGAGTGCAATAGCACTATCTCGGCTCACCGCAACCTCCGCGTCCTGCAATTCAAGCAATTCAACCTCCGCTTCAAGCAATTCTCCTGCCTCAGCCTCCCAAGTAGCTGGGACTATAAGCTCGCGCCACCATGCCCAGCTAATTTTTGTATTTTTGGTAGAGACGGGGTTTCACCAAGTTGACCAGGAAGATCTCGATCTCTTGACCTCGTGATCCACCCACCTCGGCCTCCCAAAGTGCTGGGATTATAGGCATGAGCCACCGTGCCCCGCCAATCCCATGCATTTAATTTTGAACACTTCATTTCTTATTTTTTTAATTAAAAAAATTTTTTTAGACGGAGTCTCATCCTGTCGTCCAGGCTGGAGTGCAATCGTGCAATTTCCGCTCACTGCAACCTGCGCCTCCCGGATTCAAGTGATTCTTTTGCATCAGCCTCCTGAGTAGCTGGGATTACAGGTGCCCACTACCACACCCAGCTAATTTTTTGTATCTTTAGTAGAGATGGGGTTTCACCATGTTGTCCAGGTTGGTCTCGAACTCCTGACCTCAGATAATCCACCCACCTCGGCTTCCCAAAGTGCTGGGATTACAGGCATGAGCCACCACACCCACCCTAAATTTTTTTAAATTTTTTTTTAGAGGCAAAGTCTTGCTCTGTTTCCCAGACTGAAGTGTATGGTGTGATCATAGCTCAATGCAGCCTCCAACTGCTGGGCACAGGCAATTCTTCCACTTCAGCCTCCCAAATAGCTGGGACTTTAAGCATGTGCCACAATGCCCATCTTTTTTTTTTTTGTAGAGATGGATCTTGCTTTGTTGCCCAGGCTGGTCTCGAACTGTTGGCTTCAAGTGATCCTCCCACTTCAGCCTCCCAAAGTGCTGGGATTACAGGTGTAAGCCACTGTGCCTGGCCTGTGCATTTCAAAGTAATTTTCTGAACAGGGCAGAACCAAGACTCTGGGAGGTCTGGCATTGCCTTGTTGACAGCTGCTGATGCTTAGAGGGTTTGGGTTTGAGACTGAGGTGCTGTCAGGGTTCTCAGAGGCCCCTGGATCAGGTCCCAGCCTCTTAGCACTCCCTCAGGGCAGAGCCCTAGGGGTCTTTTCTTCTTAGGCACACAATATGTCCAATTACAAGGTCAGTATCCCCAGTTCTAGAAGTGGGGATTTGGGGATCAGCCCTATCCTTCCAGGTCACTCTAGTGCTCTCTGCATTGCAGCCCAGCTCTATGGAACCTAGGCCAGCCCAGCCCAACTACACGCTGGCTGACCGCTGGCAGCTCCCAGGGCTACTGCCCTGCCCAAGTCCAGGGCACCATTCTCATATGGAGTTATGCGGGGCACAGCCTGCACCACAGTCCCTGGTGACCCCTCCTGGAGCTCAGAAATCACCGGGGAAGAGTTTTCTCCTGGTGGCGAATGCTTTTCTGCCTCTATCCCTGCCTCCTCCTTCCCCAGGCCAGCAGGGTGGTTGTTCCCCAGCTCTGTCCCTTGACCATAGCAGCTTCTCTCCTCTCAGGATCCGTTTATGGGCTCCTGAGGACAGGAGCCAAGCCTCTTTCTCCTCTGTGACTCCAGCCTGTCACTCTTTTGCAGGTGCTGGTCTGGTCTGTAAAGACTCCTTTCCCACTAGTGTCACCCCCACACCCAAGGAAGTCACCCCGTTCAGATCCTCACTCTTCTCCACCCAACAGGCAGTCTCTGTGATTGGAAGCTCACTGAGGGCAGGCCCTGGGCCTCCTGCCTATTCATTAGCCACTCATTCCACAGATACCCTCTATGGGCCAGGCACCCAGTTCTGCTGGGTCCTCCCTTGAGTGTTCCCATTTATTTCTCTGTAGCCCTGGCCCACTAGCCTAGTTCAAATCTCAGCAAGACCTCTGCAGAAGCCTCCTTATTCATCTCCCAGCTTCCTCTCTTGCCCCTGAAATCCTCTCTACTTGCTGCAGCCAGAGTGATCTCAAGGCACTTCTGTTTAATTTGCACCCCCCTCCCCAGCATACACACACTCACCTCAAAGCAGCTCACACCCCTTCAGTGGCTTCCTGGTGCTTTCGGGAACCTAAGCTCGGGGTTGGTCTGTGCCTATGTCCTCACACTCTCCCCCTCACTCTCTCTGCTCTGGCCACACCATCCCTCTGTGGATTCCTCAAATACCGCATCCTACTTCTATTCACAGGGCCTCTGCACGTGACCTCCTCTCTCTGGACCTCTCTTCCCTCCCAACTTTGCCTAGTTGATATCTACTGGTTCTTGAGATCTAAGCTCAAATATTTGTTTTTCAGGCTGGCTTCCAGGTTGGGATAGAGTTCCCATTTTTCACACTCTAAGTCCCTGTACCTCTTCTGCACAGCACTCATCATAGTCTGCAATTAAACATTTAGTTTTAGGGACTAAATGATGAGTATCAATCTTTGTCGTCAGACCTTCCCCTCCAGGGAGCAGGGTGCAAGTCTGTTTCCACTCACCCCATCAGGGTGCCTGGCATCTCTATAGCAGAGGTGACACTCTGGATGAATGGGTGAATGAACGTGGGTGCTAGGGATACAAGCATGAGTCAGGCCCAGCACTGGCCCTCGGGGAGTCTGAGTGCCTGTGTGGCTGGCCTGAAGGCAGGGCTGCTTGCAAAGATAGGGGTGGACAGAAGACAGAACCCCCAGAGGGGCTTCCAAACCTTAAACCTGGCAGCTTGTTTCTTCTGTAGTGAAAAAGCACATGTCCAGGGCATGGGGTGCTGAGTGCTGAGGCCCTGCTTTACTGCTGTGTGTCCTTGGGCAAGTTACTTAACCTCTCTCAGCTTTTCTGGTAAGAAACATCAGGCATTTGCAGCTGTAAACACATTTATCTCCACTATGCAAATGGGGATAAGAGAAACACCCACCCAGTGGGTTACTGTAAGGATAAAGAGAACAAACAAATGTAGGAATAAGGTTTTTAAAAATTTAATTAATTAACTTTTTTTTTTTTTTAGACAGAGTCTCACTCTGTTGCCCAGGCTGGAGTGCAGTGGTGTGATCATAGCTCACTACAGCCTCGACTTCCTGGGCTCAAGTGATCCTCCTGCCTCAGCTTCCTGAGTATCTGGGAGTACAGGCGTGTGCCACCACACCTAGCTAATTAAAACGAAAAAAAAATATTTTTTTTGTAGAGATGAGGGTCTCACTATATTGCCCAGGCTGGTCTTGAACTCCTGGGCTCAAGCAATCCTCTCATCGCAGCCTTCCAGAACACTGGGATTATAAGTGTGAGCCACCGCACCTGGGCAGGAATTAGTTTTAAAGCATTGTAGCCTGTGAGCATGTAGCAGGGTTGGTGCTGGGAGAGAAACGTGCTCCTGGGCTTCCAGGGAAATCAGAGAGAATACATGAGGCACAAATGGAAGTGAAGGTGCCAAGGAGTCCAGGGCAGACTCCAAACCCGGGGTGTGTGGCAGGTGTGGGACCTGTGGACATCTTGGCCTCTGTCACTGGCATGGTACAGCCTATGACTGTCAGGCAGCAGCAGATGTGCCCACAGTCTCAGAGGTGTCACACCTTATTCTTTCTGGTGATTGAAGGTTAACCCAAGGGTGGGGACGGGCTGGCACATGGGGGACACTCCCACTGCCCCTCTGCCCCTAGCAAGTGGGCGTGCTGCTGGCAGTGAGCACTCCTGGGTCTCAGGAGCAAGGCGAGGCACTGGGTGGCAGCCTGCCAAGCACCTGTAAAGCAGAGACCAGAAGAATGCAGCTCAGAAGAGAAGGGGCCCCGTTCCTGTGTCTCCTATTGTCTGGGTTGAGGAAGGCTTCCAGAGGGGGTACCTTGAGTGGGTACCGAGGGGTGAGTAGGAGTTCAGTTAGTGGGCAAAGGGGCTTGGGGTGAGGGAGTAAATGTAGAATGGAATGAGACATAAAAGATCAAGATGCATTCTTGGAAAGAGCCCTGTCTGCCCTGAAAGGAATCTAGGACTTTGTCTGGAAGACAGCGGAGAAGAAGGGAGAAGGCCTCAAAGAGTTTTAAGCAGAGAGAGAGTGGCATAGTCAGACTGGTGGTTTAATAAAAGATTACACAGATACTACTATACACAGTTTAAAAAATTCGTGTGCAAGTATTTGTATACACTTAGGGAAATTTCTGCTGCAGGGGTTCGTACATTTTTTTTAGGTACTAGAATCCCCTTGGCAGCCTGATGAAGCATTCCAGTGTCTTAGAATAATGTTTTTAAATGCACTAAATAAAATACATAAAAATGAAACCAATTTTACTGAAATACAGCTATTAGGCCAGGCGCAGTGGCTCATACCTGTAATCTCAGCACTTTGGGAGGCTGAGGTGGGGGGACTGCTTGAGCCCAGGAGTTCAAGACCAGCCTGGATAACATGGCAAAACCCCATCTCTACTAAAAATACTAAAAAAAAAAAAAAAACCCTCAAGAAACCAAAAACCTAGCTGGGCATGGTGGCGTGTACCTGTAATCCCAGCTACTTGGGAGGCTGAACTGGGGGAATCACTGGAACGCGGGAGGCAGAAGTTGTGGTGAGCTGAGATTGCACCACTGCATTCCAGCCTGGGTGACAGAGTGAGATCCTATTTCAAATAATAATAATGATAATAATAAATCAATTAAAAAAATAAACAAATAAATAAATACAGCAATTTAAATACGAAAAAGTGCTGGGTGCAATGGTGTGTGTCTACTTGGAAGGCTAAAGCAGGAGGATTGCTTGAACCCAGGAATTTGAGGCCAGCCCGGGCAACACAGTGAGACTCCATCTCACAAACCAACAAAAACATGAAAGACTCTCGGGGGATGAAGTCTTTTCCAGGAAGAATAGGCAGATGCCAGATTCCTAATACCTTTGAGGACTGAATATCCAAAGGGGACAATGGCCAGTTCATATGTAAAAATATGTTTCACAACTCCTGTAATAACTAGCAGAGATGCCCAACCAGGACCTCTGCAGCAGTGGGCCCTAAACAATCAGGATTTGCTCGATGACTGCCAATTCCCTCAATTTTTGCCACAAATTCTTTACTCCTACTTCCAACTCAGGGCCAACCTAAGAAAGCCAAATATGCCTCTCTAACCAGTCACCTGGGGTGTTGCTTGTAGTTAGCTGTCCACGGCTTCCCTGTGTCAACAGCCTGCACTGGAGCCTTCCCTTTTGACCATTCTAAAGCTTTCCCATCCCACACCTGCACTGAGGCTGCACGTGACGGCAGTGACTCTTCCTGTCCTTCGCTTGTTCTCATTGAGATGTTCTTCACTGATTTGCACACCTTGATGTGAATGACTTTGTTGCATCAGCTTCTGTCTTAAGAAACCAAAGGGAACAATGAATTTCTGAGTGCTGGAGAAAACCAGAGTCCGGGGAAGAGTCCTGACATCACGGTCTGGGCCGGGGCCAGCCCTGCCTGTATGCACTAAAGAACAAAATGCAGGCCGGGAGCGGTGGCTCATGCCTGTAATCCCAGCACTTTGAGAGGCCGAGGTGGGTGGATCACGAGGTCAAGAGATCGAGACCATCCTGGTCAACAAGGTGAAACCCCATATTTACTAAAAATACAAAAAATTAGCTGGGCATGGTGGCGCATACCTGTAGTCCCAGCTACTCGGGAGGCTGAGGCAGGAGAATTGCCTGAACCCAGGAGGCCGAGGTTGCGGTGAGCCAAGATCGTGCCCTTGCACTCCAGTCTGGGTAACAACAGCAAAACTCAGTCTTAAAAAAAAAAAAAAAAAAGAACAAAACACAAGCCGGCACCATGAGGAACATGGGATTCCCATGCTCCCCTATGAATTTGATCCTCACGACAGCCCTGAGCCTTGTTGCTGAATCATATCCAGAAAACTTGACTGTTGAAGAGGGTGACTTACTTTCCCATTCCTGGCCCTCACCTGGCAGGTACCAATAAGCAGGGACATGATTTAGTAATATGGGGGCAAAGTCCAAGTTGGGGCCTCTACCCCAGGGATCCCCCTGGCCTTTGAGGCTGGCTCCTTCTTCTGATCCTACTTCCAGGTATCCCAGAAGCTAGAAGACCTATGTCCACACAGCCACAGGCATGGCTATTCCTAGGGACACAGCTCACCACTCTGGTGGGTGACTGGACATGCCTTCCTGTTGTCTAGGTGGGAACATCTGAGGCCCTCCTGAGCACGAGAGCCCATTTGAACAGAGCGATGGAGAAGTGAGGCATCTACACAGTGCTTCAGACCAGTCTGTGTTTTCCAGGGGCCCAGAAATTCAGACAAGAGGCAGAGGGTGAAGGGAGCACGTGTTTCCCAGGCCCTTGGTGCCAGGCACTCTGTATATGATAACTGTGCTGTCTCATCTCATCTTCACAACAGTCCCTTAGAGATGACAGGGTTTGAAGAAGCTTGGTCAGGTCACATGGCTGTACATGCTGCTCAGTGGATTTGAACCCACACCTGTTTGGCTCCAAAAGCCATGTTTTGTTCACTGGACTCTGCTATCTCAACTGAGAGCCAAGAAATCTCAAAAGACAGAGGCGGGCCTCGGAACAGAGGTCCAAATTCCTTGTATGGGTTTCATGACGGAAGTGAATCATTCAAGTCCTCTTCTGCCTTTGAGGTTCAGAAACAGCTTGCATTAAGGGTATTTTAATTACACAGATTATTATTTTTTTAGATAAGGACTTGTTCTGACTTGATTATAAATTATTTTTTGAGACTGAGTCTCGCTCTGTCATCCAGGCTTGAGTGCAGTAGCACGATCTCAGCTCACTGCAACCTCTACCTCCCAGGTTCAAGCAATTCTCGTGCCTCAGCCTCTTGAGTAGCTGGGATTACAGGTGCCTGCCATCACGCTTGGCTAATTTTTGTATTTTTAGTAGAGATGGGGTTTTACCGTGTTGGCCAGGTTGGTCTCGAACTCCTGACCTCAAGTGATCCGAACTGCCTTGGCCTCCCAGAGTGCTAGGATTGCAATCGTGAGCCACCGTGCCTGCCCAACACACAGGCTTTTGAAAGAAATAAATGATCTAACAATGCTTTGAAGTGCACGGTACAATGCTTAGCACATAAAATGTTCTCCAACAAACATCAATATTATTATTATGGACACAAATTTGAACCTAGGCTGGGGCTCTTTCTTCCCCCTTTGGAGGCCAGGGCCATGGGGCTAAGCTTGCTGACATTACAGAGAACAGAGGTTCAACACGGATACAGGACAGATCCACTTTGTCCGAATTCCTTCCTTTCTTCATTGAAAAAGTTGGGGTTTTTTTTGTTTGTTTTTTTTGAGATGGAGTCTCGGTCTGTCACCCAGGCTGGAGTGCAATGGCGTGATCTCAGCTCACTGCAACCTCTGTCTCCTGGGTTCAAGCACTTCTCCTGCCTCAGCCTCCCGAGTAGCTGGGACTGCAGGCATGCGTCACCACACTTGGCTAATTTTTGTGCTTTTGTAGAGTTGGGGTTTTATCATGTTGGCCAGGCTGGTCTCGAACTCCTGACCTCAAATGATCCACCTGCCTTGGCCTCACAAAGTGCTGGGATTACATGTGTGAGCCACTGCGTCTGGCTTAATAAGTATTTTTTGAACATCTACTTAGTGCGAGGTACTGGGGATTCTGCATGGGACAAGACAAAGTCCCTGCCCTCCTGGAGCTGACATTCTAGTGCAGGAAGCCAGAGAAGAAGTAAAAAATAAGCAAATAGATAATTTCAGAGCGTGAATACCCTATGAATAAAAGAACAGGGCTCTTCCCCAAGAATGACTGGGGTTGTTCAGAGAAGGCTTTTCTGAGGAGGAGGATGTAAGCTGAAATCTAAGGAACCGGAAGGAGGCATCTGGGGGAATAGTCCAATGTGAGGAGCAGGCGGGGCACAGGGGATTGAGCCTGGGGAGTCCAGGGCTGAACCTTGGTGACCCCTGGCTGCTCAAAGAGGTTTTATCCTAAGTTTGACAGGAAGCCAGTGTAGAGAGCTTTTTTCCCCCCCAAATTAAAGTGGGGGGTCTTACTATGTTGCCCAGGCTGGTCTTGAATTTCTGGACTCAAGCAATCCTCCCACCTCAGTCTCACAAAGTACTGGGATTATAGATGTGAGCCACTGTGCCTGGCCTATGTAGGGTTTTAAGCAGGGTGAGACACATGGGAAATGACCGGGGAGACAGTGGGGTGGTGGAATGGCTCCATTCAGATAATTTGGTGTATCAAGTGAGCAGGACCTTCTGTTGCATGTGGAAAGGAGGGAAGGAGAAGAATCAAGAATGACCTCAAGTGTTTGGCTATTGCAGCAAGGTAGATGGTTGAAGCATTTCTTGATGCATAAGCCAACCGGAGAAGGGCAGGAAAGGTTTTGATCTGGACGTGAACAAGCGTATGCTGCTTACAAAGAAAATATTCAATCCGGAGGTGGCTGGTGTTGATTGGATAACGCAAGTTTAGAGTTAGGGCTGGGGTTACAGATTGAGGACTCACGGGCATGGAGACACTTTGTAAAGCACGAGATGGATAAGATCTGCTATGGGCAGTGGGGACCCTGGAGAACCTCAGAGTCAAATGGAGAAGGTGTCACCAAAGCCAAGAGAAGACAACACGGCAAAGACGGGTGACAGCTGTGACCAATGCTGCTGAGGGGTTGAGGAATGTTAGAATGGCCCAGGGTTTGGTCACATGGAAATTGATGGGATCTGAGTCTTGGAGCTGGGAGCTGACTAAAGAGAAAGTGCCCTTGCAGTGTAGACAATGTCCTGAGGCTCTCTGTTATGAGAGAGAACAGAGAAAGAAGGCAATATCTGGAAGGAGTGAGAGCTGTTGTTTGTTTAATATGATCGGTATTATAGCACGTCTGTATGTGGATGGGGGAGATCAGGCAGAAAGGGAAATAATTATCTTGTAGGGGACAATTGCAGGAGCAAAGTCCTTGAAGGGGGCTGGCCTCTCCTATATAGAGCCAGAGTCAGGATGGGGCTGGCAGCATCTGTGAGCCAGAGGCAGGTGGCAGGGCAGGATATGGTGTTGGGAAGACAGGGCTCCTAACACATCTCAGCCCCACGAAGAGGCCTGCTTTCCAGCACCGGCTCAGGATTTCCTGTGTGACCTGGGCACAGACTGATCTTTCTGGGCTGTGCTACCCCAGGGCGAGGGTGAGTGGGAAGAAATCGTAGTGCCTGTCTGGCTTCCCTCCTGGGGTCAACACACTTGCCCCAGGCTATTGGAAAAACTCATCTGATGGGTCCCCAGCACTGAGATGCCACTGGCTTTGGCCTGAGATGAAGGTCATCTCAAAGGTCAGCTGAGCCTTGCCACTCACCAGGAGTCAGGGGCCTAGGGGCCGTGCCACCACCAATACCCCTTTAGGATACCATGAGCAAAAAAGCTTGCCTCAATTTCCATATCTGTGACAAAAGGAAGCAAATGTCTTGATGGGCAGTGTTGGGGTGTGGGGCGGGGGCAGAAGGCAGCAGGGTGTAGAGAGGACAGCACAGGCTTTGGCACCAGATCACACCCCCAGCTCTCAACCTCCCAGCTGTGTGATTTGCCAGAGGCTGACTGTCTGTGAAGACCGAGCTTCAAAGCCTTCCTCCTGGACCCTTCCCAAAGCCCCAAGCTAATTTCAGATTCATTCTTTTGTGTTCTTTTTCTTACAGAGGCGGGCCCAAAGGTGTATAATATCCGAGCTCTATGAAACTCGGATCTGCCCTGGGACTTTGACTAAGGGACTTAACCTTATTTTCCCCATCTGTCAAATGGGACAGTCAGGCCTGACCTCTTAAGATGGCGGAAAGAGTTACTGGGTGCCGAGGGCAGGGCAGGCAGTGGGGGCTCAATTTAATGAGAGATGAAGTTAGGACTTCTGCTGGGGGTGGAGGGGAAGACAGTGATGCCTGGTTGTGTCCAGCTCTGCCTCCATCAGGGGAACAGTTTTTGTGCTGTCCACCTGCAGGGGTCCCCTCTTCCAACTCCCACGCCTCCTCCTCCACAGACTTAGCCCTTGAAGTCACAGGTGAACTCTTTCTCTTCCTGCTTATGCTCTTGAAGAAGCAGACCGCCTGCATCCGGCTTTCTCCTACTCTCCTGCCATTCCTCTTCACACTGTGCCACTGCTCACCTGGCCTTTCCCTCCCCAGCCAGCCTGTCTCAGCCCCCATGGAGCTCAGTTCAGGGCTAGGTGGGCACACAGTAGGCAGACCAGTTCCATCTGCCCCTGCTGCATCTCCTTGATGGAACTGGTTTCCTGTTTCCTAGGACAGTGGGTTGCAAATCCGCATAAGCAATTAACACTGGGCTCCTATGGCTGGATGCCAAGAAAAAGCCCCTTTTGACCTCTTAGCCCTCAGTCCTCAGGAGGACCAGGGGGCCGTAGCCTCACTTCCAGGGCAGGGGCAGTGAGGAGTTTATGCTGGATCCTAAGGATGCTCAACCCTGGCCCTGACAGTCCCTCCCCTGCCCCCCTGGGGTTATCTGTGCCCAGAACACCAAGTCCTTACCTTACTGGGGATGAGGATGGGCAGAGGCAGCAGGAGAATGGGCAGGAGGAGCACAATGAGGTAGGAGCGATAGGCCCACAGGGCCTGCCAGCAGGTGGCCATGGTGTGGACCAGCGAGGGCTGCCACAGCCACTGCTTTCAGGATCTGGGAAGCAGAAGGACCAAAGACGCAGCTGAGCGGGCAGGTGGCTGGGGTAGGCTTATATAAAGCCACTTGAGCGTTAACCATTGACCCACTCTGGCAACCAGAACGTTTTTGGAGTCAGGGAGGTGACAGTAAGGAGGAGGGACCCACAGGCGGAGTAAAGATCAGGAAGAGAGCGGGACAGGGAGGGAGGAAAGACCAAGGAATAACAAGCTTCAGGTTCCTTCAAGAAGTTAAGCCCAGCGTTAACTCTTTCTGTCCTGGGAGGCTGCTGAGGGTGGCGCTGGAGGAGCTGGAGAAGGAAGGAGAGTCCCCCAGCCACCCTCCACAGGCAGCCCCCAAACCCCCTGTACCTGCCCGCCATTTCCTTTCTCCTTTTGTTCTCCCAAGCCAGGTTCTCAGCTGAGCACTTTAGGTGAGAGCCTGGGTGGGGTGGCCCTGCCCTGCCCTGCCCTGCCCACAGAGATGCCCTAGGAATTTCCAGTCTAAGACTGTCGGCAGCCAAGGCCTGGAGCAAGTCCTCCTCCTCCTCCTTCCAGGTATCAAGGACCATCAGAGTTCCTGGTCCTGACTGTGTCTTGTGTGACACTGATCTGGTGACTTAACCTCTCAGAATGGCCACTTCCTCATTCTGCAGTAATATCTTGCTATGGCAAAGCGTAAATTAGACGACTTATGTATGTTGAGCTTTGAGGCATGGCAGGTGTACAATGAAGGTTAGTTTCTTTCAGGCTCTTCCTAGCCCTCTTTATCCCCCAGAAAAGATTGTCTCTTGTGTTGGAAACATACTAGATCTCTCATTTATCCGGCATCCATCCATCCGTTTATTCCTCCCTCCCTCCACCAAGCAAGTATTTAGCACCAATTATGTATTCAGCCCTGTGCTCAGTGCTAAGGATACAGGGATTAAAACGCTGCTGCTGCTAGTGGTCAAAGCTGACATTTGCTCAGCACTTAGTCCAAGTCAGTTAGTGTATTTCATTATACTGTGGGTTAGGTGTTACTAATCCATTTAACAGCTGGGGGAACTGAGGCCAAAGGACATGGAGCCAGCCAGAATTCACACATGCATTACCGGTGCCTTAAGGGAGATCCAAGCCAGCGCAGAAGCCCTGGGTGAAGGGCGCCAGGCAAGCGTTCCTGGAAGAGACGGCATCAGAGCGAAGGCTTGAGAGCTCAGTCTTATTTGGCCAGGAGGTGATAGGGGAAGGAGCACAAGGAGAGGGAAGAGTGAATGAAAGCCTGGAGGGTGGCGTGTGTGTGTGGGCGTGTGCACGTGTGCATGTGTGTTGAAGAGGGCAGGTTGTGGTCCGGAAGAAATTGTGGGTCTTATCTCTGACCAGACCCTCTGTTTCTTGACACCCTCACCCCTCCTCACCTTGACTTCATGCAGCTGAAGATCAATACATGTTTCTGAGGTTATTAGCATGTGATGATCTGTGTGTGCCGGGATAAGGAGGCAGGGTATCAGGGAGAGTGTTTCAGGCAGTGAACAGTCTGGGAAGAGATGCAGAAGTGTGGGGACATTAAGAGAACAGAAGATTCTGCATGGTTGGACTGTGGGTTTGCAGGGGACAGGCTTAAGAGCTGATAACTACAGTTCTGGGTGTACCATAGCATGGCCTGTGCTATCGTGCCACTGAGACACTCCTGGAGCCAGCAGAGCTTTTATGAGAACAACTCCTGGTGCTTTCTGCAGGGTGGTCCTAGAGGTCGGAGGGACCCAGGTCAAGGGCTCCTGGAGTGAGGGCAGGCTGGATGGAATGCTTCAGTGACACAGGTCAGGCTAGCCACCCCAGCCCCCATTCAGGCATGGCTCCTTCACTCCCACACGGTGCCCTGCCACCTGCCCAGGGCAAAGTAAGCAAGAGCCAGGAAGGACAGGGAGACACAAAGGGTTTCAGACACTCAGGACAATGCCCCCATTCTGTCTCACCTTGGTGGAAGCATCTCCCATGGCCTGAGGCTCTTAAGAAGCCACAAGAAAAACCAGGCCCAACTTCACCCCCAGGAACAACATTCACCACGTGTAAAACCTGCATTCCTTTACCTGACTCTCCACACCAACCCTGCAATGTATGCTCAGGGCAGTGAGGCTGCTTGTCTAGAGTCACACGCCTTGCGAGTAACAGAGAGAATGCAGATTTGTTTCCAGGAAGGCTGGAAACGAATGCCAAGGGCCCTTGGCTCAACCCTCCATTCTCTGGGCTCCTTTGATGGAGCTGGGACAAAACTCAATGCTTCCAAGTGGGATGGCTACTATTTTACTGAGGGCCTCTGGCTTCCCCTACAGCCCTCTTCCAAGACATAGGCTTTTGGGACCTTCGTTGATTCTTTTTTGAGGCCCAATATTGGGGGGCTATTGCATCACCAGTGGCCAGGCTCCATCAGTGATGAATTCGTCTCAAAGCAGTGTCCCAAGCCATTGGGAAGCCTCCAGCTGTCATATTTGTTACAACAGCTTCCCCTTTGCCTGGCTGTCACAGCCATGGCCCCACTCTGCCAGGTCTTATTCAATAGTTTGGTTTACCCCACCCGTCCCCTTTAATTAATGCTGCAGATAACTCTGTGTTTTCCCGTGGCTCCTAATGAACTGTGAGTAACATGTGGCAGGTGTGTGGCTGGCCTTCTTCAGTCTTCGTTGGGACCTTCGCTGTGACAGGTCTCTGTACTAGCTCAGCAAAGAGTCACTACCAGGAAACATGCACCCTGCCCTTTGTCCATTGCCCCTCCTGGACAGGGCCATCAGAGATTGGCTGAAAGTCCTCGGGGGAGAGGAAATGGTCTCTGGCTTGCAAGAGCCAGCTTGTCCTCAGAAGCAGGTGGCTGATAAGCTGGAGATAGGGCTGGATCCCAAAGGGTCACAAAGGAGGCTTTTAGGAAGTTTATATCTGAACATGTGGGGCAGGCCTTAAGACAGTGGTCTTTGAGCCAACCCAATGTTGTGCAGGCTGGGCCTGGGGTCCACGGGGGTACAACCCCAGGGGTCCTAAAAAGGCAGGATGGCTGGACACATCAGGGACCACCAGGAATGATTTGTAAGATCCGAGACTGCCCAGCCTAGAGGAGAGAAGACAGGGTGAGGGCAGGGACAGTCATCAAATCCTTGATTGAGGAAGAAAGAATGTTCTCAAGGACAGAGGGGACCACAGGATAGCGGGGCTAGGGAGGCACCTGGGGCCGTTTTCAAGATGACCACCCTCCCTTGAAGAGAAGCACCCCTCCTGGGTGGCTGGTGTGCCCTCAGTCAGTAGGGAGGGGTGGACTCGGGATGGACATCTTGTGTACAGCTCTGAGTATCTCAGACCCCAAATCCAACTCCAGGTGCTCTGACCGCTCCCCTCATCTTCCATCACCGCTCCAACTGGGTCCACAAAATTTGTTTTATACACATTCAGATCTGGCCCCCATGCACCTTGAGAAGTACCTCATGTCCCTTTAAGATGTCAAATGTCAAAAGGTGCCTAAATGTCCCTACAAAATCCAGTTCTCCCTTTCCTCTTCTGTCTCAGCCATCACCTCTCCTGCTTCGCAGTCAGCAATAAGACAGACTCAATTGTTTTCAGGTCCCCAGGTGGGCCCTGCAGTTTCTAAAATCTCCAGGCAGCTCCTACACTCTTGCTTCTCCTAGGCATATTCTCCCTGACTCCTCCTCCTCCTCACTCTGGTTCAGTCTTGTTTACCTTTCAAGCCCTAAGACTGAACTTTCTTTGTGAACTCTCATCACAGACAGGATGAGCTCTCCTGCAAACTGCCCCAGATATCAGCACATGTCATGCTGCATTGCATTCTCCTGATAACCCATCTCTGTCCCCACAAGACTACAGGTTCCCTCAGGGCAGAGACTGTATGGACCTGGCACAGCGTTGGTACTCAACAAGTATGTGTTAAAAGAATAGATGGCTGGCTGGATGGGTAGATGGGTGGATGAGATGCCCCTAAGACAATTTATAAGGCTGATGCCAGAGAGCCAAGCCCTCCTTCCAGCATGTTCTGGAGCTAGTCCCTGGAGCTTCAGGCAGGGCATATAGGGACCATTGGTTAGACAACTAGGCAAAGAAGTGAATGGGTTTGGAGATGCGGAGTAACCCTTCCAGAGCTGGCCTAGTCCATCGGCTGTGGCTGCTGGCAGCTGGGCAGGGACCCAGCTGGGCAGGGATTCTGATCCTAAAAGGGATCTGAGGCTCATTTATACACAATCAGTTCAAGAACCCCCTTCTTGCATCACCAAGTAGCAAGGCCCATTCTTTCTCCTTCTAAATCTCCAGGCCCAGCTCTCTTTAAAAATTGTGATAAAATATATATAATGTAAAATGACTATCTTAACCTTTTTTTTTTTTTTTTTTTTTTTGAGACGGAGTTTTGCTCTGTTGCCAGGCTGGAGTGCAGTGGTGCGATCTCAGCTCACTGCAACCTCTGCTTCTTGGTTCAAGCAATTCTCCTGCCCTGAGTAGCTGAGATTGCAGGCATGTGCCACCATGCTCAGCTTTTTTTTTTTTTTTGTATTTTTAGTAGAGATGGGCTTTCACTAAAAGCCCTTGATCACTTGATCCTCCCTCCTTGGCCTCCCAAAGTGCTGGGATTACAGGAGTGAGCCACTGCGCCCGGCCCATCTTAACCAATTTTTTTTTTTTGGAGATGGAGTCTTGCTCTGTCACCCAGGCTGGACTGCGGTGGCACAATCTCGGCTCACTGCAACCTCCATCTCTTGGGTTCAAGCAATACTTCCACCTTAGCCTTCCAAGTAGCTGGGATTACAGGCTCATGCCACCACGCACAGTTAATTTTTTGCGTTTTAGTAGAGACATGAGTAGAGACATGGGGTTTCATCATGTTACCCAAGTTGGTCTTGAACTCCTGACCTCGTGATCTGCCTGCCTCGGCCTCCCAAAGTGCTGGGCTTACAGGCGTGAGCCACCACACCTGGCTCCTCTTAACCATTTTTTTTCCCACAAATATATTAGATTTTAATCTTTAATATCTAACATTATTGCTTTAGGAAATTATTTCCCTGAACCAAAATACAATGCTAATCACATAAAACATACACATATAAAAGTAGTTCTCCATTTTCCCAGGAAAAAAATCCCAGTGTAACTTCTAAAATAGTCAAGTTTCTTATTTTAATTATCATTAAAGTCTTGGTCATCTCATGTATTAGCTCTGCAACTTACATATTTAAATTAAGGAAACGTTATTACACAACCGTTACAATTTATAAATGGAAGGTGCCATTATTGAGTAAATCTATTCCTCCATGAGTGGATGTGTCTCTTCTCCCACCAACTAATAAAGCAGCAATATACTTTAATTTTATTAGTAGATGATATACTGCTGCAAACGCTAATTCTCGTCTCCATCCCTGTGTTGATTTTGTGTATATGTGTGAGTTGGTTTGAATGCATCAACAGTCTAGCAATCAACAGTGAGATGAGCTAGACTCAGGTTTTCGGTGAAGGTTGACTGTGTCTGTCTGAATCAAGTGATCTGACCTATCCTCGGCAGCAAGAACTCCTCGAGCCGCTTCCTCAAAGGCTGCTGCCACGTTTGTGGCATCTTTTGCACTTGTTTCGAAGTAAGGATAGTCGCCGTCGTCCCTGCACCAAGCTTGGGCTTCTTCTGTAGACACCTGCCGTTTGCTTATGTCAATCTTGTTACCCAGAATCACAAAAGGAAAGCTCTCAGGCTCTTTCACATCTGCAGAATATATGAATTATTTCTTCCAGTTACTTAAGTTCTGGGAGCTTTGTGAATCGTCGACACTAAAAGTAAGCAGGCAGCAGTCAGAACCTCTGTAAAATGGCATCCTCAGGCTTCGGAATCGCTCCTGACCTGCCGTGTCCCAAATCTGCATGGTAACAAAATGTCCATCCGCTTCCAAATCTTTATTTTAAAATTCCACACCTATTGTATGGAAGAGCAGGGCAGGGTATCAAACTTTTTAGTTACAGATCTGTTCATAAATGAACTCTTCCCAACTCCACCATCTCCAAGAAAAATTACTTTAAAAAGTGATGATTTTCCTGCCATTGTTAATCTCAAGAGCTTCAAGAACCCTCCTAGGGTTGTCGAGAAGATGCACTCAAGCGACAGGGGAAAAGCGTTTCATCACAGTGCCAGGCTCATTACAGGAGTGCAAGAGTGTCTTGTGGCCACACGGAAGATGGCCGGGGAACTCTGGGCCGGCCCGTCTGGGTGCTATGAGGACAGAGGGAGAGTCGGAGACCTGCAGAGCAGGAGGCGGTGGCAGTAACGCAGCCAGTCTCCAGCTCCAGCTGCTCCTGCACAGCGTGGAGGGAACAACATGGCCCCTCTTAACCATTTTTACATGCACAGCTCAGTGCTGCTAAGTACACGCACACTGTTGTGCAACCAGCTCCAGAACTTGCCATCTTTCAAAACTGAAACTCTACATTCTTTAAACAACTCGTTTCCTCCTTCCCCACGTCCCTGGCAACTACCTTTCTACTTTGTGCTTCCTTGAGTTTGACTAGTCTCAATGCCTCATAGAAATGAAATCAGACGGTTATTTGTCTTTTGTGAAAGGTGTATTTCACCCAGCATAATGTCCTGAAGATTCATGTATTTTGTGGTGTTCGTCAGCATTTTTACGGCTGAATAACATCCCATTCTATTTATAGACCACATTTTGTCTATCCGTTCATCTGTCAATAGACACTTGGGTTGCTTTCACCTTCTGGCTGTTGTGAAGACTCCTGCTATGAACGTGGGTGTACAAATATCTCTTTGAGACCCTCCTTTCTATTCTGTTGGATATACACCAAGAAGCAGTATTGCTGGATCATCTGGTAACTCTATGTTTAGTTTAGGGTTTTTTTTTTTTTTTTGAAACGGGGTCTTGCTCTGTCACCAGGCTGGAGTGCAGTGGTGTGATCTTGGCTCACTGCAGCTTCCGCCTCCCTGGTTCAAGTGATTCCCCTGCCTCAGCCTCCCGAGTGGCTGAGACTACAGGTGTCTGCCACCACGCCCGGCTAATTTTTTATATTTTAGTAAAGATGAGGTTTCACCATATTGGTCAGGATGGTCTCGATTTCCTGACCTTGTGATCCACCTGCCTCGGCATCCCAAAGTGCTGGGATTAAAGGTGTGAGCCACTGCGCCCGGCATGTTTAGTATTTTTTTTTTTTAAGGAAATGCCATGCTGTTTGCCAAAGCAGCTGCACCATCTTACATTCCCATCAACAGTGCACAAGCATCCCAATTTCCCCACAGCCTCACCAATACCCATTATTTTTGTTTTGTCTTTTTAAAATAGCAGCCATCCTAGTGGGTGTGTGGTATTTCACTGTGGTTTTGTGCTTGCTTCGGCAGCACGCACATTAAAATTGGAATGATGCAGGGAAGATATTTCCTTGTGGTATAGATTTGCATTTCCTTAGTGATTAGTGGTGTTGAGCAACTTCTCATACACGTTTCCATTTGTTTAGTTTTGGAGAAAGGTCTATTGGAATTGTCTGCCAATTTTTTAACTGGGTTATTTGTCTTTTGTTGTTGTTGGATTATAAGAGTTCTTTATAGAGTCTGGATATTAACCCCCTCTCAGACGTATGGTTTACAAATATTTTCTTCCATTCTTTAGGTTGCCTTTTTATTCTGCTGATCGTGTCCTTAGATGACACAGGCCCAGCTCTTTTGAGGACTCTTTCTCCCTCTGTTTTCTATTTAAACTTTCGTTTGATGTTTATTTCCAGCTGATTTCAGCTAGCTCAGTATTGTGAGGAGGCTCTAGAGATAGGAAGAGGTGGTACGATTAATGCTGGCTTCCAGTCTTTGGGTCCCTGAACCTGATTCCATTCATTCTTTATCTACCCATGTATTCATTCATTCAGCAAACACGCAGTTTTGGAATGAAACAGATCTGGCTTTAAATGCAATGTTTCTGAGTCTCAGTTCTCTCTCTGTAAAGCGGGGAAAAACTGGACATGTAGTCAAAAGAGAAGATCTGATGCTCGTCCAGCAACCTGCTGGGCCTATCTTGGGTGGACACTCCATAAACAGCAGCGATCGTCATTTCTCAGCGGCCAGCAGTGGGCAGATGCAGCCCTTCTCCAGGGTCCCTTAAATCTCAGGGTCAAGAAACCAATGCTTTCTGAGCGTTCAGCTTCAGTTTATTTTCCCAAGAGATCAAGTGCTGTTGACAAATCAAAGCAGGACTCTGACCAAGCCTCTCCCCACAGTGACAGGGACAGTGACAAAGTCTCCCTCCCGTCATGTGTTCTGACCCTGAAGCCAAGGAGGCAGGGAAGACGCTCTGCCTGGCATGGAACCAAGGGAGCCCATGTTTGTGATGAGCAGTGTTTTCGTGAAAGACCTTTCACCGAAAAGAGCAGGGCTTAATCATGTTGTGCTGGGTCAGGTGGCATTAAGGTGAGCTAGCTGCTGTGCAGTGTTTGAACCATGGAGCTCTCTGAGTAGGAGGGCAACTGGAAGGCTGCCTCGAAGAGGAGTGACATTGCATTGGTCCTTCCCCTCCTGCCAAAGAATCCTCCTCTCCTGGAAGCCCAGGAGCAGCTTCAAAGCAGACGATGTGGGAAGGGGTTCTGGACCCCACTTCTAACCCTGGCTCTGCTCCCACTGCCTGTGCCACCTGCTCCTGGTCTTTCTGAGTCTCAGCTGCCTCACCCGTAGAATGAGCATAAGAAAAATACCTGGAAGGTGAGCAGTTTATGTGAGAAGATTCATGCAGAGTGCCTGGCACGCGGTTGGCCCTGAGCCTTTGCTGGTTTCCTTCTCCTCCCCTTCCTCCTTGGCCTCTGCTTGCAACTCCACTCTCCAACTTCCGCAGCTGCAGGTGTGCCTCCCCGTGGCTCAGCATCCTCGGGGCTTCCATGCTTTCCCCTCCCTGGCTGCACAGAGCCTTGACTTATGGCTTGTGCCACCCCCCTCCTTTTCCTTCCAGGAGAATTCTCTCATCCCTCAGGAGCAGCTCCCACCTGCCACCCTTGCCTAATATTGTAGCCTGTCTTGAGGACACTGTTCGCAGAGTCCCTTTGAGGACATACTGGCTGCTCTGGTTTTTGGCACAGACCGTGCTTACTTTTGGTGGTAAGCATTTGTCCCAGGCATGTCCCCAACTGGGCCAGGAGTCTGGAGAGCAGAGCTGGGATCTGAATCACCCACCTTGGGTGGATAGCTCAGCGTGGACCACCACGTGTGCAGCACCGCTTGTGCCCAGCGCTCTTCTTGGGACAGGATTCTGAATGATTCTGGTGGCTGACAGATCGACCACACATGACTGACAGATGGACCCACTGGTCCCCTTATCAACATCCAGTACTCCACCCTCCCCACACTCCATGCTGACCTCCTTCCTTCACCAAGATGTCATAAAGCCTCTCATCATTTAATTTGCAAAGCCTACAGGTCCCTGGGGCAGAAAGGCATCCGCCTCTGTGTCTGTTCCCAACCTTGACACACTTAGCACTCTGCATGTGTGCCCTAAGGTGGGTACCCTGACCGTTCCCATCCCACAGTGCTGGGGAGTAGAGCTGGAAAAGAGGCTAGAGAAGATCCAGAACAGTCTGCTCATTTCATGCTGAGGAAACTGAGGCTTGGAGAATTGGGGAGACTTTTTTTTTTTTTGAGACAGAGTCTCACTTTGTTGCCCAGGCTGGAGTGCAGTGGCATGATCTCAGCTCACTGCAACCTCTGCCTCCCTAGTTCAAGCGATTCTCCTGCCTCAGCCTCCTGAGTATCTGGGATTACAGGCATGTGCCACCACGTCTGGCTAATTTTTTGTATTTTTAGTAGAGACAGGCTTTCACCATGTTAGTCAGGATGGTCTTGATCTCCTGACCTCATGATCCACCTGCCTCAGCCTCCCAAAGTGCTGGGATTACAGGCGTGAGCCACTGTGCCTGGCCAGAAGACTTTTGAAGGTCACATACATTTGGCACATCCTGGACCTAGAACTCAGGGACCTCCCTCTATTAATTTTACTTTAACAAGTTAATCAACATCAGTGAGTCCCCACTGTGGACCAAGCCCCAAGATTTTCACACTCATTCTTACATTGAATTCACATCATGTTATTTGAGACTGATACTATTATCATAACGAAGGGGAAACTCAGGCCTCAGAAAAGGGAAATGACTGACCAAGGCTCATGGCTAGTAAGTGGCCAAGTGAGGACTTGAACCCAGATCCTTCAACTGCCAGTTCAACATTCTTTCCGGCAACCTTGAGCCACACCTTGGCAATACCAAAAGGTTGCTGAGGGAGCTGGCACCCACGCCCCACTGAGAGGAAAGGGTCAGGGTTAAGGCCCATTGAGATGCTGGGTGGCACAGATGATGGCGAGGGCCCTGATGGCCTATAATCCCAGTGGCTTTCTGGCAGAATATGGCCCTGTTTTGCATAACGTGAATAAGGTCTCATATTCCTCAGAAATTCTACACAACAGCTCCCTGGCTCAGGGTAGGCAGAATCCCTGTGGAGTGAGGCTTCCTAGCCCTGGCCAGGCTGACATCTCCTGTGGGATGTCCCTTGCAATGTCAGCAGCTTCCACACCCAATCCTAGGGCCAATACTTTTACCCACTTTGGGCTTTGGTCTCTTGGCCTCAAATGGGATGATAATGGTGAATATAAAGGCATTTGTTAGGCTGGGTATGGTGGCTCATGCCTATAATCCCAGCACTTTGGGAGGTTGAAATGGGCAGCTCACTTGAGGCCAGGAGTTTGAGACTAGCCTGACTTGGGAGGCTGAAGCAGGGGAATCACTTGAACCCAGGAGGTGGAGGTTGCAGTGAGTTGAGGTCATGCCGCTGCATTCCAGCCTGGACAACAGAACAAGACTCTGTCTCAAAAAAAAAAAAAAAGCTTTAGTCTACACATATACTATACATTTCAGTGACTGGGGGAGGATTAGACAAGTACTCTATGAAGCAGTACTAGTGCTATCACTGTACCTAACGAGAAAGAAAAATATCCTGAGAGCTTGCAACTGGCCCATAGAGTAGCCAGCTGTCTCGGGTTTCCCAGGACTCTCCCAGTTTTAGTGCTGAAAGTCCTACATCTTGGGTAAGCCCTTGGTCCCAGATAAACTATGATGGTCACTCTACTGGCCTGGCAACCAACAGCTAGGCTGTCATGTTCCTTGCTGAACATGGCAGAATATCACAGAATATCGACGTCAGATGAGGTTGCTTTGCCACCATGATAGAACAAGGCAAGATCAAGGATACTATGCCACTCAAAATGACCGAGCATCCGTCTCCCTTAGCGAACATGAATGACAACTGCTTTTTTTTTTTTTTTTTTTTTTTTTAGATGGAGTCTCACTCTGCAATCTCCGCCTCCTGGGTTCTCAAGCAATTCTCCTGCCTCAGCCTCCCGAGTAGCTGAGACTGCAGGCACGCGCCACCATGCCCTGCTAATTTTGTATCTGTAGTAGAAACGGGGTTTCAGCATGTTGGACAGGATGGTCTACATCTCTTGACCTCATGATCCACCCACCTCAGCCGCCCAAAGTGCTGGGATTACCTGTGTGAGCTGCCATGCCTGGCCTTTTTTTTTTTTTTTTTTGAGACAGTGTCACTCTGTCACCCAGGGTGGAGTGCAGTGGTGTGATCTCAGCTTACTACAACCTCTACTTCCTAAGTTCAAGCGATTCTCCTGCCTCAGCCTCCTGAGTAGCTAGGATTATAAGTGCATGCCACCATGCCCGGCTAATTTTTGTATTTTTAGTAGAGACAGGGTTTCACTATATTGGCCAGGATGGTCTCAAACTCCTGACCTCATTATCCGCCTGCCTTGGCCTCCCAAAGTGCTGGGATCATAGGTGTGAGCCACCGCACAGAGCCCATTGCTTTTTTTTTAAACAATGACAACTCTATAGCTGGGCATGGTGGCGCGTGCCTCTAATCCCAGCTACTCAGGAGGCTGAGGCAGGAGAATTGCCTCAACCCAGGAGGCGGAGGTTGTGGTGAGCCGAGATCGCGCATTGCACTCCAACCTGGGTAACGAGCGAAACTCCGTCTCAAAAATAATAATAATAATAATTTTAAAAAAAACAATGACAATGACAACTCTAGCCCTACTAGGACCCTCCTACCTCCTAGATAAAAATTATTAAGATTCCCAATCATCAAATTGCCCTTGCTTCCTGACAGTGCTCAACCCAGAACAAACTCTTGCTTCCTTAAATACTCTCCAAAATCACCAAGCACAGTTCCAAACAAGCCCATCCTCGCTGCCTCTTACTAAGATGTCCCACAGTCCCTGATGGTGTGTGCTCCTTCACTGAAGCAAGTATAGAAACCTAACTTTGTACGCCAGGCGCGGTGGCTCACACCTGTAATCCCAGCACTTTGGGAGGCCAAAGCGGGCAGATCATCTGCGATCGGGAGTTGGAGACCAGCCTGACCAACACGGTGAAACCCCGTCTCTACCAAAAATACAAAAAAATTAGCTGGGCACAGTGGCACGTGCCTGTAATCCCAGCTACTCAGGAGGCTGAGGCAGGAGAATTGCCTGAACCCAGGAGGCGGAGGTTGCGGTGAGCCGAGATTGCACCACTGTACTCCAGCCTGGGTAACAAGAGCAAAACTGTCTCAAAAAAAAAAAACCTAACTTTGTTCAATTACAGGTATACTCCTGGTGCTATTTAGTTACTGGGCTTTATCATGGGGTGAGACTCTATCAAAATCTCTAGTGAGCAGAATGCATCAATTCAACCATCATTTGTTAAACAAACATGCTTTCTGAGTGGCCGGGAGCAGTGGCTCTCACATGGTAATCCCAGCACTTTGGGAGACCGAGGAAGGTGGATCACTTGAGATCAGGAGTTTGAGACCAGCCCCGCCAGCATGGTGAAACCCCATCTCTACTACAAATACAGAAATTAGCCGGGTGTGCTGATGCACACCAGTAGTCCCAGCTACTCAGGATGCTGGGGCAGGAGAATTGCTTGATTCCGGGAGGCGGAGGTTGTGCCGCTTCGCTCCAGCCTGGGTGATGAACGAGACTCTGTCTCAAAAATACCCCCCCAAAAACAAACAAACAAAACACATTTACTGAGCACCTACTGTGTGTCACGGTATCAGGCACTATGCTGGGCACTGGTTTACGGTTGGCAAGGGAGGCAGGCTATTAAATAATGACAAAACTAAATACACAATTAAAGACAACGCTAAGTGTTGGGATCCACATTTAGTGGGTCATGGGATAGTTAACAACACCTAACATAGCCCCACTGATCAAAGAAATACCTCATTAAAATCTGGATTCCTCCCCCTCCCTCCCCAAAAATCTGGATTCTCCCAGTCCCCTACAAGCAAGCCTTCCAAAGAACCTCTTGGGTTGTTAAAATTCTACCTGCAGCCAAAGACCTATTTGGAGTTTGAGGCACAGAGAGGCAGAAGTTCTCTATTTCTCCTTTCAGGTTTCTTCCTTTAAATGAGTTCATTGGGCTGGGTGAGGTAGCTCACGCCTTTAATCCCAGCACTTTGGGAGGCTAAAGCTGGTGGATCACCTGAGGTCAGGAGTTCGAGACCAGCCTGTCCAACATGATGAAACCCCATCTCTACTAAAAATACAAAAAAAATTAAAAAGTAGTGGGGCATGATGGTGGGTGACTGTAGTCTCAGCTACTCAGGAGGCTGAGGCAGGAGGCTCTCTTGAATCCAGGAGGCAGAGGTTGCAGTGAGCTGAGATTGAGCCATTGCACTCCAGCCTGGACAACAAGAGAGAGACTCCGTCTCAAGAAACAAAGACAAAAACAAAAGAATTCATTGGAGCCCCAGGTCGTAACTCCCATCCCAGGAGACATTGAAGGTGCTAGTAGCAGCTAGAGATTGGGAATGTGGGTCTTTGGTAGGTTAAGCCAAACTGGGAGAGGTGTAAGCCCTGCTGGGTGGGAGAGTTTAGGGTCTAGGAATTTTCAATCGTCTATGAAAACTCTTGAAACCTGAAAACAAACTTATGGTATCACCAAAACTAAAAAACGAATTTCAAAATAAAAAAATCGATTTAACAATTAGTTAAATGGGCTGGGCATGGTGGCTCATGCCTGTAATCCCAGCACTTTGGGAGGCCGAGGTGGGCAGATCACAAGATCAAGAGATCGAGACCATCCTGGCCAACATGGTGAAACCCCATTTCTACTAAAAATACAAAAATTAGCTGGGCATGGTGGCGCATGCTCGTAGTCCCAGATACTTGGGAGGCTGAGTCAGGAAAATCGCTTGAACACAGGAGGCGGAGGTTGCAGTGAGCTGAGATTGCTCCATTGCACTCCAGCCTGGGCAACAAGAGCGAAACTCCGTCTCAGAAAAACAGAAACAAAAGTCACCAAAAAAGATACAGGCCCTGGGACAAACTGTTGCCTGGAATACAATGTCATTTCCCAGAGCCACACGCAGGAGGCCTGGGCCACCACAGGATTCCCTGCCCAGGCGCAGCTTGCAGGTGGGGTGGGGGTGTGGCCAGGGATGGGTGGGACTGGGCAGCCCAGCTAGGCAGCCACCCCACCTCACAGGTGAGCCTCCAAGCCGCTGCTACGATGCCAGCCCCAACCAGGGCACCCTGAACAAAGGCGTCAACTCTCTCCTGACCAAGCACGGACTTGTGCCACCCGGACTGGAGGCGTTTGTGGCTTTTAAGTTACCTTGGGGCCTTATCTTTATATTCCACCTTTAGTCTGTCCTTGCCTGAACTTACTCTTCATTTTGTGTAGTCTCATAGGCCCGGCAAATCCTTTTTGAAACGAAGAAATAAACAAACTGAAATGCAAGACTCAAAGTGCGCCAATAACAAATATTTTAAATTACTCTAAGACTAAAGACTCTTAAACAAAATTGAGACTATGACTTGGTGGGAAGAAAAATATGTGGAACATCCGAAACAAGGCATATATAAAATATTTAAAACTCCTACAAATCACTAAGAAAATGGCCAAAAGTCCAATAGAAAAAAGGATTTGATCTGCTCAGGAAAAAAAAAAAAAAAGAAAAAAAGGATTTGAACAAGTAATCTGCAGAAGACACTAAGTGATCAATAAACATGAAAAAAAACTACTGAAGGCGGGTGGATCACGAGGTCAAGAGATCGAGACCATCCTGGTCAACATGGTGAAACCCCATCTCTGCTAAAAATACAAAAAATTAGCTGGGCATGGTGGCGCATGCCTGTAATCCCAGCTACTCAGGAGGCTGAGGTAGGAGAATTGCCTGAACCCAGGAGGCAGAGGTTGCGGTGAGCCAAGATCGCGCCATTGCACTCCAGCTTGGGTAACAAGAGCAAAACTCCGACTCAAAAAAAAAAAAAAAGGAAAACTACTGAATGTCAGGAATAGTCAAATAAAGCATTATTTGCCTATCAGATTAGAGAAAAATTGTAGAGAATTGGTGAGAGCATGGGGGAAGTGGGCTTTTTAGTGGGACTATAAATTTGTATAACTTTTCTGGAAGTAATTTAACAGTAACTATCTCAAAAAATAAAAAATGAAACAAAAATCAAAAACAAAACAGTAACTATCCCAATTTTATTTTATTTTTATTTTTAGAAACAAAGTTTCACTCTGTCACCCAAGCTGGAGTACAGTGGCACAATTCTGGCTCACTGCAACCTCTGCCTCCCAGGTTTAAGCCATTCTCCTATTTCACCCTCCTAAGTAGCTGGGATTACAGGTGTGTGCCACCACACCCAGCAATTTTTTTTTTTTGGTGTTTTTAGTAGAGACAGGGTGGTTCAAGACCACCAGCCTATTTGGCCAGGCTGGTGGTCTTGAACCCCTGACTTCAAGTGATCCACCTGCCTCGGCCTCCCAAAGTGCTGGGATTACAGGCCTGAGCCACTGAGCCTGGCCATTATCCCAGTCTTAATTGCAAATCCCTTTGCTCAGGAATCTTCCCTCTAGGAAATCAATCCTGCAGACTTGTTCAAATGTCCAAACATTTTTTTTGTACAAGAATATTCATTGAAACTTTATTTTTAGTAGTTAAGGATTAATACTTAATTCATACTAAAGTATGAAGCATCTGTACAATGGAATATTATGCAGCTATTAAAAAAGAATGGTCTATATGAATGGACATGGAAGAATCTTCACAATATACTATTAATTGAATGCAGCAGAATGATTCTTTTTTTTTTAGAGACAAGGTCTTCCTCTCTCACTCAGGCTGACGTGCAGTGGCATGATCATGACTCATGGAAACCTCAAACTCCTGGGCTCAAGTGATCCTCCTGCCTCAACTGCCTAAGTAGCTGGGATTACAGGTGCACACCACCATGCCTGGCTAATTTTTTCAATATTTATTTATTTTTGAGACAGAGTCTTGCTCTATCACCCAGGCTGGAGTGCTGTGGCATGATCTTGGCTCACCTCCACCTCCTGGGTTCAAGCAATTCTTGTGCCTCAGCCTCCCAAGTAGCTGGGATTACAGGTGCACCACCACACCCAGATAATTTTATTTTTTATTTTTGAGATGGAGTTTTGCTCTTGTTGCCCAGGCTGGAGTGCAATGGCGCGATCTTGGCTCACCACAACCTCTGCCTCCCAGGTTCAAGCAGTTCTTCCTCAGCCTTACAAGTACCTGGGATTACAGGCATAAGCCACCACACCTGGCTAATTTTGTATTTTTAGTAAGATGGGATTTCTCCCTGTTGTTCAGGCTGGTCTCAAACTCCTGACCTCAGATGATCCACCTGCCTTGGCCTCCCAAAGCACTGGGATTGCAGGCGTGAGCCACCCTGCCCGGCTCAGTTAGTGTTCTTAATAGCAAATAAAAGATTTCACTGTAGCTAGTTTTAGCAGAAAATGATTCATTAAGTCTTTTGAAAAATCCCTGGGACAGCCAGAGTTCGGGCTTAGAGACTCTGCTACCATTAACAACACTCAAGATGGACCACGAGACTTCTCTAGCAGAGACTGCACTGCTACGATTGTCTACATCAACAGTGCTGAGCATTAGGTGTTAGGTCTCCTTTATGGTTACTCCTGAGAAGCTGTATTAGTCAGTGTTCTCCAGAGAAACAGACTTTAAACGTACACATACACACACATATACATATCTATATGTACAAATGTATACTTGTATAAAGAGATGTGTTATGGGAATCGGCTCATGTAACTATGGATGCTGAGAAGTCCCACCATCTGTCGTCTGTAAGCTGGAGAACCAGGAAGGTGAGGGCTAGACGCTGACCTTTTTCCTCTCTTGCCCAAATTCTTATCTAAGGGACCTGAGGAGTTATGCCCTACAAACCATAAAATCTCATCAGATGGGTTTTATTTAACCCTATATAATGTAGTGGATTTTCCAACTTGACTGGCATAACAGAAATAGAAGGAAATCAAAATATTTTATGTGAAAATATGCTTCTTTGCCTTTTTAAAATTTTGGACGGAATCTTACTCTGTCTCCCAGGCTGGAGTGCAGTGGTACAATCTCGGCTCACTGCAACCTCCACCTCCCAGGTTCAAGCGATTCTCTAGCCTCAGCTTCCCAAGTAGCCACAGGCATGCGTCACTACGCCTGGCTAATTTTTGTATTATTACTCTTATTTTTTAGTAGAGATGGGGTTTCTCCATGTTGGTTAGGCTGGTCTCAAACTCCTGACCTCAGGTGATCCGTCCACCTCAGCCTCCCAAAGTGCTGGGATTACAGGCGTGAGCCACCGTGCCCGGTCAAAAAAACATTTCATGCTCATGTATAGGGAGAATTGATATTATTAAAATAGGCATACTGACTAAAGCAATCACAGATTCAATGCTATTCCTATCAAACTACCAATGACATTCTTCACAGAACCAGAAAAAACTATCTTAAAGTTCATATGGAACCAAAAAAAAGAGCCCAATAGCCAAGGCAATCCTAGGTGAAAAGAAAAAAGCTAGAGGCATCACGTTACCTGACTTCAAACTATACTACAGGGCTACAGTTACCAAAATGGCATGGAACTGGTACAAAAACAAATACATAGACCAACAGAGCAGAATAGATAACCCAGAAATAAGGCTGCACACCTACAACCATCTGATCTTCAACAAAGCTAACAAAAACAAGTAATAGGGAAAGAAATCCCTATCAATAAATAGTGCTTGGATATGTGGAACTAGTTAAGCATATGCAAAATATTGAATCTGGACCCCTTCCTCACACCATAAGCAAAAATCAGCTCAAGATGAATTAAAGACTTAAATGTAAAACCCAAAACTCTAAAAACTCTGGAAGACAATACCATTCTGGACATAGGAACAGGCATAGATTTCATGACAAAAACACCAAAAGCAACCACAATAAGAGCAAAAATTGACAAATGGAATCTAATTGAACTTAAGAGCTTCTGCACAGCAAAAGAAACTATCAACAGAGTAAACAAACAACCCACAGAATGGGAGAAAATATTTACAAACTATGCATGTGACAAAGGTCTAATATCCAGCATCTATAAAGAACTTAAAACAAATTTACAAGAAAAAAACAAAACAACTCCATTAAAAAGTGAGCAAAGGACATGAGCAGACATTTTTCAAAAGAAGGCATACATACTGCCAACAAGCATATGAAGGAAAGCTCAATATCACTGATCATTAGAGAATGCAAATCGCAACCACAATGAGATAGCATCTCACACCAGTCAGAATGGCTATTAATAAAAAGTCAAAAAATGACAGATGCTGATGAGGTTGGGGAGAAAAGGGAACGCTTATACACTCTTGGTGGGAGTGTAAATTAGTTCAACCATTAAGGAAAGCAGTGTGGTGATTCCTCAAAGTGCCAAAAACAGAATTACCATTCGACCCAGTAATCCCATTACTGGGTATATACCCAGAGGAATATAAATCATTCTGCTGTAAAGACACATGCACACAAATGTCTGTTGAAGCACGGTTCACAATAGCAAAGACATGGAATCAACCTAAATGCCCATCAGTGACAGATTGGATAAAGAAAATGTGGTGTATATATACCATGTAATACTATGCAGCCATAAAAAGAACGAGATCATGTCTTTTGTGGGATCATGAATGGAGCTGGAAGCCATTATCCTTAGCAACCTAATGCAGGAACAGAAAACCAAATACACACATTCTCACTTATAAGTAGGAGCTAAATGATGAGAACTTATGGACACAAAGAGGGGAACAACAGACACTGAGGCCTTCTTGAGGGTGGAGGGTGCAGGGAGGGAGGGGATCAGAAAAAATAATTATTGGGTACTAGGCTTAGCTCCTGGGTGACAAAATAATCTGTACCACAAACCCCCATGACATGAGTTTACCTATATAACAAAGTTGCACATGTACACCTGAACCTAAATAAAAGTTTGAAAAAAAATAGTATAGAGCCTCTGTCACATGCCTGAGTTCTAGCAGCAAGGGAAAACAAGTTCTAGGTCCTCTGTTGGTAAGACAGAACTGCATAATGTAAGAAATTCCCCCAAATAGGAAAGCTATTCAAAAGACATACAAAGCATGATGCATGCCCACTGCACTTCTCCCCTTGGCTGCCCAACATCTGCTTTCATACTGAAATTCCCAAAACAATAACAAACTCTTCTTACTCACAATCCATTTATCCTGTGCACAAATGAAAACGAACTTACTCTTCCCTGCAAAGGAGGACACTGGAAAGCTCCATGACTTACTGCATCCAGCTCCAAGACTAGGATCTCTGGGTAATGTCCCCTTTTCTTTTAATTCTGTCATAGTCTTGCCTTAGCATTCTGCCAATAGATTGTAAAGTTAATCAACAAAAAATAAATATTTTTTATAAAATGGGGAAAATTCATAAAAAATGTCAACACAGCAAAGAAGAAAATATGGGTGCATACTATAGTCCTCATTTAAACAACTGGTCACTAGGCAATGACATTTGTAATTTCCTCCTTCCACCACTCACTCCATGCTCTTTTAGCTCACAACCGGCAGCTCAGCCCAGCAGCTCTCCATCTGGTGCTATGACTCAACCCTTTATTTCTAAAGGATCTGGGCCCTTGGTACCCTTATGAGGTTGCTTTCTATTGCCTTTTTTTTTTTTTTTTTTTTTTTTTCAGATGGAGTTTCGCTCTTGTTACCTAGGCTGGAGTGCAATGGCACAATCTCGGCTCACTGCAACCTCTGCCTCCCAGGTTCAAGTGATTCCCCTGCCTCAGCATCCTGAGTAGCTGGGACTACAGGCGCACGCCACCATGCCCAGCTAATTTTTGTATTTTTAGTAGAGACGGGGTTTTACTATGTTGACCAGGATGGTCTCGATCTCTTGACCTTGTGATCCACCCACCTCAGCTTCCAAAGTGTTGGGATTATAGGCGTGAGCCACTGGGCCTGGCCTTTCTATTGACTTTTAACCCTTAAACATGATAGTATTAGGAAGCATCTGCAAGGTGTTCCTCTAGATTCTAAATAGCTCTTGTTTTGCTCTTACTGTACAGCAGCAACCCTATTTCTTCTATTTCACAATTTTGAAAATCAAGATCAATAATCAATAATAAAATAATATTTTGATCTCATCTTTTTCCTGATTATTCAATGGTAGAAAAGCCCAAAAAATCTAGGAGACAGTCTCAACTTCCAGTTCAATGGACCCGCTCTCATGTTCCCTAGTGGAAGCATGGGAACTCTCTTTCTTTTTTTTTTTTCAGTGTTCTTTTTCTGACTTCTTAGTTTAAGACCTATCAGCCCCTTGCTTTTCTAATATAGGCATTTAAAGCTATAAATTTCTTCTAGAGGATGTTGGCTTCATCCCACATGTTTTAAAAAATCTGGTGAAATTCGTTGAGCTTCAGTGAATAGACCATGAACCAGAATATGGTCTATCTGGGCGGACGTTCTAGTTGCATTTGAAAAGAATGTGTATTTTGCAGTTGCTGTAAATAGCATTTTATAAATGTCAGTTAGGTCCAGTTTGTTGCTAGGATTGTTCAAATCATGTAAATGTTTTCTGATTTATTATCTACTTGACCCATCAATTATTGAGAGAGGTGTAAACATCTCCAACTACGGTTGAGAATTTGCTTATTTCTCCCTTTAGTTCTGTCAGTTTTTGTTCATATGTTTTGTTTTTGTTTGTTTTTTGAGATGACATCTTGGTCTGTCACCCAGGCTGGAATGTAGTGGCACAATCTTGGCCCACTGCAACCTCTGCCTCCCAAGTTCTAGCTATTCTCCTGCCTCAACCTCCAGAGTAGCTGGAACTACAGGCACACACCACCACACTTGGCTAATTTTTATACTTTTAGTAGAGACGGAGTTTCACCATGTTGGCCAGGCTGGTCTCGAACACCTGATCTAAAGTGGTTGGCCTGCCTCAGCCTCCTGAACTGCTGGGATTCCAGGTGTGAGCCACTGTGCCCAGCCTTTTCATATCTCTGTTACAGGTGCAAACATGTTTAACATTGGTATAGCTTTCTAAAGGATTGACTGTTTTGTCATTATGGTCATTTGCCTTTTTATTTCTGGTAATACTCCTTTTTGTTTTTTTAAATAATTGAAGTCAGATATGGTGGCTCATGCCTGTACTCCCATCACTTTGGGAGGCTGAGGTGGGAGGATGACTTGAGTCCAGGGGTTCAAGACCAGCCTGGGCAACATAGCAAGTCCCTGTCTCAATTATTTTATTTTATTTATTAATTTATTAATTTTAAAATATATATATTGTAGAGACAGGGTCTCATTTTGTTGCCCAGGCTGGTCTTAAAATCCTGGCCTCAAGCAATCCTCCTGCCTCAGCCTCCCAAGTGTTGGGATTCCAGGTTCAAACCACTGTGTCTGGCCAATACTCCTTGTCTTGAAGTCTGCCTTACCTGATACTAAAATAGTTACACTAGCTTTCTTATGTGTACAGTTAGCATGTTGTGTCTTTTTCCATCCTTTTACTTTCAACTGATCTGTGTCCTTACCTTCAAAGTACATCTCTTGTAGATAACAAATAGTTGGGTCTTTTTTTCCCTAGTCTGTAAATCTCTTGCCTTTTAGTTGAATGACTTAGTCCATTTATTCTTAATGTAATTATTGATATGGTTATATTTACATTTACCATCTTGCTATTTGTTTTTTATTCATCCGATTATTTGTACATCAATTCTCATCCTTTCTTTCTTTTAGGTTAACTGATTATGTTTTTAGTATTCTATTTTATTTATCTCCTCTATTGGCTTTTTAGTTATGCCTCTTTGTTTTTATTTTTAGAGGTTGCTCTAGTTATTAAAATAAATAGCCTATGTAGAATTAACAATAATATAATTCTGTTTGCTTCTCTGCCTTCTGTAACAGTATTGTCGTATGTTTTACTTTTATATACATTATAAACCCCACAATACAATGTTATTTTTTGTTTAACATTACGCTAGACAAATTAAGCCAGTCACAAAAG
Source organism: Callithrix jacchus (assembly GCF_049354715.1). Taxonomy (NCBI): domain Eukaryota; kingdom Metazoa; phylum Chordata; class Mammalia; order Primates; family Cebidae; genus Callithrix; species Callithrix jacchus. The sequence goes on from NC_133506.1 coordinate 105,161,705, forward strand.
ATCACAAGTTGTATGATTCCATTTTTATGAGATGTACAGAACAGGAAGCTATATAGTGATAGAAAATAGATTAGTGGTTGCCTAAAGCTATGGAGGAGATGCTGGGGAAAGAGGAGTCGACTACCAGCAAGTACAGGTTTTGTTTTTGTTTGTTTGCTTTGGTGGGTGTCTTAGCTCTGGCTGCCATAACAAAATACCATAGACTGAGTGGCTTAAATAACAGAAATTTCTTTTCTCAGTTTTGGTGACTGAAAGATCAAGATCAGGGTGCCAGCATGGTTGAGTTCTGGTGAGGGCTGTCTTCCTGGCTTGAAGATGGCCGTTTTCTTTCTTTCTTTCTTTCCTTCCTTTCTTTTCCCTCCATGACACAACTCTAGGAGGTCCTGAGAACATGTGCCCCATGGCCACTTTCATGCTGTGTCCTCACATGGTGGAAAAACAGCAAGAACAAGCTCTCTTGTGTCTCATCTTATAAGGCACTAATCCTATCCTGATGGTTCTAACTTCATGAGCTCATCTAAATCTATTACGTGTCAAAAGCTCCATCTCCACGTACAGTAGTCCCCACTTATCTGCAGACCCCCACGGCATGATTGAAACCACAGATAGTACCAAACCATATGTATACTATGTTTTTCTTATAAGCACGGTAATGCTTAATTTATAAATTAGGCACAGTAAGATATTAATAGAAATTAATAATAAAATAAAACATATAACAATATGCCAGCATCACTACTTTCGCACGTTGTGGAGCCATTATTAAGTAAAATAAGGGTTCCTTGAACACAAGCACTGTGATTCTACAACAGCCAATCTGATAACCGAGATGGCTAAGCGGCTAATGGGCAGGTAGCATACACAGTATTGATATGCTGGACAAAGGAATGACTCACGTCCCAGGTGGGATGGAGCAGGACAGCATGAGATTTTATCATGCTACTCAGGATGGCACACAATTTAAAACTTACAAGTTCTTTGAGACTAGCATGGGCAACATGGCATAACCCTGCCTCTACAAATAATACAAAAAAAGTAGCTGGGCATGGTGGCATGTGCCTGTAGTTACAGTTACCTGGGAGGCTGAGATGGGAGGATCACCTGAGCCCAGGAGATTGAGGCCACAGTGGGCCATTATCATGCCACTCTTCACCAGCCTGGGTGGCCGAGTGAGATCCTGTTTCAACAACAACAACAACAACAACAAAGACCTGATGAATTGTTTATGTCTGGAATTCTCCATGTAATCTTTTCAGCCACAGTTAACTACAGGTAACTAAAATTGCAGAAAGTAAAACTGGGTAAGAGGAAACTACTGTACCATTATACTGAGGGTTAGGGCCTCAACATGCAAATTTCAGGGGCAACACATTTAGTTCATAGCAGTGGGTAATGAAAATGTTCTAAAATTGATTGTGGTGATGGTTGCACAACTCTGTGAACATGCCAAAAACCATTTAATTGTACACCTAAATAGGGAAATTATAAGGTATGTGAATTATAGCTATATAAAGCTGTTATTTAAAAAAAAAATAGTTACACTTTATAAACAGAAGCTCTCACCACATAGAGTGTGCATCAGCAGAAGCCACGGCTGAGAGGTGGAAGAAGGAGGGGAGGGGAGATAGGAATAGATTCCCACAGGGCCAACCCTGTGTGTAAGAGTGTGAAGGCTTGGGGAGATGGCTTTAGCCTGTAATCCTAGCACTTGGAAGGTGAGGTGGGAGGATCCCTTGAGCTCAGGAGTTTGAGGCTGTAGTGAACTGTGATGGTGCCACTCCAGCCTGGGCAACAGAGGGAGATCTTGTCTAAAAATAAATAAAAATAAAATTAAATAAATAAATAAACAATGCCTTTGTGTCTCACTGCACCATCAATGGCATTGAGTAGATTGTCAGTATTTAAACAGACCCTATCATGCATGAGTACAAGCTAGTGGTCCTTGGTTCAGGAGGTGCTGGGAAGTCTATTCTGACAGTTTAGTTTATTCAGGGAATTTTTGTTGAAAAATATGACCCAATGATAGAAGATTCCTACAGAAAGTAAATTGAAGAAGATTGCCAACAGTACATGCTCAAAATCTTGGATATAGCAGGAACAGAGCAACTTATAGCAATGAGGAATTTTTGTATGAAGAATGGCCAAGGGTTTGCACTACTATATATACACGTATATATATGTATGTGTATACATACACATATATATATTTTTTTTTGAGACAGGTCTCACTTTGTTGCCCAGGCTGGAGTACAGTGGTGCAACCGCGGCTCACTGTAGTATCCACCTCCCTGCCTCACACAATCCTCCCACCTCAGCCTCTCGAATAGCTGGGACTACAGGTGTGCACCACCACACCCGGCTAGTTCTTTATTTTTTGTAGAGACGGGTTCTCACTATATTGCGTAGGCTGGTCTCACACTCTTGGGCTCAAGTGATCCTCCCGCCTTGACCTCCCAAAGTGTTAGGATTACAGGTGTGAGCCACCATGCCTGGCCTGCACTAGTATATTCTATAATAGCTCAGTCCATGTTTAATGACTTACAGGACCTGAAGGAACAGATTCTATAGGTTAAGGACACAGAAGATGTTCCAATAAGTTTGGCTGGCAATAAAGGTGACCTGGAGATGAGTGAGTAGTTGACAAAGAACAGGCAGACAGTGGTATAATTACGTCTTTTTAGAATCTTTTGCAAGGTCAAAGTTAAACTTTTTTTTTTTTTTTGATGCAGAGTCTCGCTTTGTTGCCCAGGCTGGAGTGCAGTGCCGCCATCTCTGGTCACTGCAACCTCTGCCTTCCAGGCTCAAGTGATGCTCAAACAATTCTCGTGCCTCAGCCTCCTGAGTAGCTGGGATTACAGGCCACCACGCCTGGCTAATTTTTGTACTTTTAGTAAAGACAAGGTTTCATGACGTTGGCCAGGCTGGTCTGGAACTCCTGGCCTCAAGTGATCTGCCTGCCTCAGCCTCCCAAAGTGCTGGGATTACAGGCGTGAGCTACCACGCCCAGCTCAAAGTTAAACTTTAATGAGGTATTTTATGACCTGGTCAGGTCAGACAGATAAACAGAAAAACACCAGTGGAAAAGAAGAAACCTAAAAAGGAATCATGTTTGCTGCTCCAGGTCCATAGTCAACAGCAGCTCTGAGCCAGATTACAGGAATGAAGAACTGTTGCCTACTTGGAAAGTGCCAGCATTCCAGACTTCAAAACACCGGTCTGAGGAAGTTTGTCGTTTTATATATTATGTGAAGAATTTAAATCTTATATTGCTTTGCACAAGTTCCATGGAGAAAAAAATGCCCCGTGTGTATCTCTTGGAAAATAAGACAATATTTTTCCTTTGCAATAGCAGCTATAACACATGTGAAAGTAAATATACTTGACTCTAATATGAGTATACTAAAGAGCATGGATGCATTTCAAATGGTAGACATTGCTACTATAATTAAAGGGTTTCATATTGACCTTTTTATCACGATTCCTTCCTGTCAAGCACTAAAAAGCTGTACTATTATATTTTATATCTGTTATGATCTAAATTATAAAATTTCCCCTCAAACTCATTGCAGTGTAACTTTTTTGAGTCATTGACCTCACTTTATATTTTAAATATTATGAAATATCATTTGTCATTATATTCAAATTAAAATTTTTTTCATATAAGGCTTTGAAAAATATGGTATTTTATGGGAAGAAAACTGGGATAATTGATTTCTATGGCTTTCAAAGCTAAAACATAATCTACTAAACAAACTCTAATATTGCTTCTTGTGTTTTACTTTCAGATTAAATTACTGCTTTTATGGATGACTGAATTTTATTACATTAAAAAGAGATTAAGAAAATAAAAAAATAGGCCGGACGTGGCGGCTCATGCCTGTAATCCAAGCACTTTGGAGGCCAAGGTGGGCGGATCACCTGAGGTCGGGAGTTCAAGACCAGCCTGACCAACATGGCGAAACTATGTCTTTAAAAAAAAAAAAAAGTTAAAAATAGCTTCTACATTTACCCACAATTTTGCCATTTCTGATCTTTCATTTATTTCTGTAGATCTGTATAATGTAGTATAATTTCAGTGTGAATAACTTTCTTCAGTGTTTCTTGAGGCGCAGTCTCCAAGTGACACATTATCTCAGCTTTTGTTTAACTAAAAATGTCACTGTTTCTCCTTCATTGTTAAAGGATAATTTTGTTGGATATATAATTTTGGGTTAACAGTTTTTTCCCTGCTTTCGGCACTTTAAAAATGTAGTTCCAAGTTGGGCGTGGTGGAGCCTGCCTGTAGTCCCGGCTACTTAGGAGGCTGAGGCAGTAGGATCACTGGAGCCCAGTAAGAAGGCAGATCACCCGAGTTTAAGACCCGCCTGGCCAACATGGCAAAACGCTGTCTCTACTAAAAATATAAAAAATTAGCTGGGCATGGTGGTGGGCACCTGTAATCCAGCTACTCGGGAGGCTGAGGCAGGATAATTGCTTGAACCCTGGAGGCAGAGGCTGCAGTGAGCTGAGATTATGCCAATGCACTCCAGCCTGGGCAACAAGAGTGAAACTCCATCTTAAAAACAATAATAATAATAATAATTAGGTGCCTCTTTTTTTTTTGCTGCCTTTCCCCACTTTTCCTTTTTCCAACATCTTAGTATGAAAAATTTCAAATATAAGAAATGTTGAAATAATGGAAAAGTGAATATATAATACATACCCAGCTAGATTCTACTTTTTACTACATTTGCTTTAACACACATCTATTCATCCTTTACTCCATTTTATTCTTTGGATGCAATCAAAGTTGTACATCCAGTGGTGTGCTGATAATATTTAACAAGTGGATCCCTGAAAAAAAAGTCTTGATTTGTATTTGCCAATTACTATTGTGTAAATATTCCCATTATGTCTGATTCCAAGCTATCAATGTGATACCACTGAATACAGAGTTGGGAAGAGATGCTCAAATAACACACCATTATGTAGGCTATCCACATGCAAAAGAATGAAGTTGGATCATTTTACACCATATATGAAAATTAACTCAAAATGTATCAAAGACCTAAGTGTAAGATCTAAAACAACACAATTCCTAGAGGTACACCTAGGGCAAAAGCTTCACGACATTAGATTTAACAGTGATTTCTTGGATATGATACCAAAGGCACAGGCAGCAAAGGAAAGTAATAGACAAATCAAACTTCAGGAAAATTAAAATAGGCTGGGCACGGTGGCTCACATCTGTAATCCCAGCACTTTGGGAGGCTGAGGCAGGCAGATTGCATCAGCCCCAGAGATTGTGACCAGCTTGGGTAATATGGTGAAACCTTGTCTACAAAAAATACAAAAAAATTAGGTGTGTGTGGTGGCGCCTGTAGTCCCAGTTACTCAGGAGGCTGAGGTTGGAGGATCACCAGAGCCTGGGAAGTTGAGGCTTCAGTAAGTTGTGATTGTGCCACTGTGCTCTAGCCTGGGCAACAGAGGAGACCCAGTCTCAATCAATCAATCAATCAAGTAAAAAAATATTTTGTGCATCAAAGACACTGTCAACAGTGTATATGGCAATCCACAGAATGGGAGAAAATATTTGCAAATCAAATACCTGATAAAAAATTAACAACTAGGTTGGGTGCAGTGGCTTATGTCTGTAATCCCAGCAATTTGGAAGGCCAAGGTGGGTGGATCACTTGAGGCAAGGAGTTTGAGACCAGCCTGGCCAACATGGTGAAACCCCGTCTCTACCAAAAATATAAAAATTAGCCAGGAGTGGTGGCACGTGCCAGTAATCCCAGCTTCTTGGGAGGTTGAGGCAGGAGAATTGCTTGAACCTGAGAGATGGAGGTTGTAGTGAGTCAAGATTGTGCCACTACCCTCCAGACTGGGCAACAGAGTATCGCCCTGTTTCAAAATAATAATAATAATAATAATAATAATACCTAGAATATATAAAGAACTCCTGAAACATAACAACAAAAAGTCAAACAACCTGATTTAAAAATGGGCAAAGGATTTAAGTAGATATTTCTCCAAAGAAGTTATGCAAACAGCCAATAAACACACAAAAATATGCTCAACATTACTAGCTATTAGAGAAATGCAAATCAAAACTATAAGATATTACTGTCAAATAAAAAAATCAGGCTTAAAAGTTAGTTTAATTCAGTCTTACTGAGGATTGCAACCCAAGAGAGAGTTTTTTTTTGTTTTATTTTGTTTTGTTTTTAGACGGAGTCTGGTTGTTGCCAGGCAGGAGTGCAGTGGTGCGATCTTGGCTCACCACAACCTCCGTCTCCTGGGTTCAAGTGATTCTCCTGCCTCAGCCTCCCGAGTAGCTGGAACTGCAGGTGCTCACCACCTTGCCTTGCTAATTTTAGTTCTTTTAGTAGAGACTTGGTTTCACCATCTTGGCCAGGATGATCCTGATCTCTTGACCTCGTGATCCGCCCTCCTCGGCCTCCCAAAGCGCTGGGACTACCCGCGTAAGCCATAGAGCCCGGCCAGGAGTTTTTGTTAGACTGCTCCAAAGCAGCGTTTCAGCCCAAAGCTTATATATCAGGTTGCCAGACTCTACCTGTGTTCAGAAATTATATCAAATGTGCTCAGAAATTATGTTAGAGAAAAATCTCATCAAAGTTTGACGTAATGATTAATCTTGTTTGACATTATCTTACGTACAGGAAAAGGGAAGGGCTAGGATCTTTGAACTTACTTTTTCTAACAATGCTGTGATTCAGGGAAGAGATGTGGGAGGCTGTGCTCTGTCCTGCTCATGGTCTTCAAGGCGTTCTTCCAGACGGCGGTGCTCAGTCGGGGGAGTTATGAAGTTAGGCTGAAAAGCAGAAGGAGAAATCATGGCTTCTTAAGGCAGGGGCTGATAAGAGGCAAACATTTGCCACTTTGTCTCACACCATCTCATGACCATTAAGATGACTACTATTTAAAAAACAGAAAATAGGCCGGGCATGGTGGTTCACACCTGTAATCCCAGCACTTTGGGAGGCTGAGTTGGGCAGATCACTTGAGGCCAGAAATTCGAGATCAGCCTGGCCAATGTGATGAAACCCCATCTCTACTAAAAATACAAAAATCAGCCGAGTGTGGTGGTGGGTGCCTGTAATCCCAGCTACTCGGGAGGCTGAGGCAGGAGAATCAGAGAATCACCTGAACACGGGAGGTGGAGGTTGCAGTGAGCTGAGATCGTGCCACTGCACTCTAGCCTGGGTGACAGAGCGAGACACTGTCTAAAAAAAGAGAGAAAAGAAAAAGAAAAGAACAACTGTTTGCAAGGATGTGGAGAAATTAGAACCCTTCCGCACTGCTGGTGGGAACATAAATGGTGCAGCTGCTGTGGAAAACAGTATGGTGGCACCTCAAAAAATTAAAAATGTACTCAGGAGGTTGAGGCAAGAGGATCACTTGAGGCCAGGAGTTCGAGGCTGCAGTGAACTATGATTGTGCCACTGTGTACCAGCCTAAGCCACAGAGCAGGGCCCCATCTCAAAAAAGAAAAAGGTTAAAAATAGAATTGCCCTGCTCAAATGTACTTTATATAGTAGGGAGAAAAAAAATAGAATTACCATATGATCTAGCCATTTTACTTCTAGGTATATACCCCGAATAATTGAAAGCAGGGTTTCAAAGAGATATTTGTATACCCATGTTCATAGCAGCATTCACACTAGCTAAAATATGGAAGAAACCCAAGAGCCCACAGATAGACAAATGAATAAGCAAAATGAGGTATATCCATACAGTGCAATACTAGCCTTAAAAAGGAAGGAAATTCTGCAATATGCTACAACAATGAACCTTGAGGATATTATGCAGAGTGAAATAAGCCAATTACAAAAGGACAGATACTGTATATTCCACTTAGGAACTTAGACTAGTCAAAATCATAGAGACAAAAAGTAGAACAGCGGTTGCCAGGAGCTGTGTGAGAGGAGAATGGAAAGTTGTTGTTTAAGGCGTAGAGTTTCAGTTTTGCCAATTGAGAAGAATTACAAAGATGGATAGTGGTGACAGTTGCACAACCTTATGAATGTATACAATACCACTGAACTGTACACTTAAACGTGCTTAAGATGGCAAATTTTATCTGATGCATAATTTACTACAGTAAAAATTGAAATAAAATAGTATATCATAATAATAGTATTCTCACAATACGGATACAATTGATAGAGGTAAATTACCTCAAAAGCACAGATTAGGATGGGTGCAGAGGCTCATGCTTGTAATCCAAGCAGTACTTTTGGAGACTGAAGCAGGAGGATCGCTTGAACCTAGGAGCTGGACACCAGTCTGGGGAGCATGTGAGACCTCGTCTCTACAAAAAAATACTTTAAAATTAGTTGGGTGTGGTGGTACGCGCTTGTAGTCCTAGCTACTTGGGAGGCTGAGGTAGGAGGCTCGTTTGAGCCTGGGAGATTGAGGCTGCAGTTAGCCATGGTTGTGCCACCACACTCCAGCCTGGGTGACAAGGAGACTCAAAAAAAGAAAAAAAAATCATAGATTATAGTAAAATATCATAAAGTAATTAAGATGTGGTGATTTTAAGTATTCATTACCTTTGTTTTATATATGTATAAAACAAAATCTTTGTATTCATATATTTTTAAAAACCTTTGTTTTATATATATATACATATATCTTTTGAGATGGAGTCTCACTCTGTAGCCCAGGCTGGAGTGCAGTGGCATGATCTTGGCTCACTGCAACCTCTGCCTCCCAGGTTCAAGCAATTTTCCTGCCTCAGCCTCCCGAGTAACTGGGATTATAGGTGTGAGCCACCGCCCTGGTTAACTTTTGTATTTTTAGTAGAGACAGGGTTTCACCGTGTTGGCCAGGATGGTCTCATCTCTTGACATTGTGATCCACCTGCGTTGGCCTCCCAAAGTGCTGAGATTATAGTCGCAAGCTACTGCGCCCAGCCCTGTTTTTAATATTATTTATTATTTTAAAATGTGTATAATTTAATTTTTTTTTTTGAGAAGAAGTCTCGCTCTATCGCTCAGGCTGGAATGCAGTGGTGCCATCTCGGCTCACTGTAACCATCGCCTCCTGGGTTCCAACGATTCTCCTGCCTCAGCCTCCTGAGTAGCTGGGATTACAGGCTCACACCACCACGCCCAGCTAATTTTTGTATTTTTAGTAGTGACAGGGTTTCACTATGCTCGTCACGCTGGTCTCAAACTCTCGACCTCAGGTGATCCACCTGCCTTGGCCTCTCAATGTGCTGGGATTATAGGTATAAGACACTGGGCCTGGCTTAATTTTTAATAATAGCTCCAGTTAGTAACTGGCCCTTTATAAAAAATGTTTGCTAACCCCTTCTACAGAGTTTCTACATTGGAAGTTTTTTTGACTTCTGACCTAATTGTATTAGAGTCAGATGATGTTGGTATGCTATTGATTTTTTTGGTTGTTGAAGTAAACTTTGTAGCCTCATACACGGCCAATTGTCAGAAATTATCCACATATACTTAAGAAAAATATGTACTCTTGAATTTTTTATAGTGTTCTAGATATAATGTATATTAAATCAAATTTAAGTTGCTCACATTTTTCACTTTTTTGTGAATTTTTATTTGCTTGATCCATAACTTACTGAGAAATGTGTGCTAAAGTCTCCTATAATGATGGAAATTAATCTCTGTCAAGTATCCTTGCTTGTCCTCCGTTTGTCCTTGTAGTTGGACTTGCTTGTTATATATTTTTCTGTCTTTCAAGTTCAAGCTTAAGGTGTCTTTACATTGTAGAAGACATTTAAATACCCAAATATTCTGAAAAGTTAAAAAAAGTAGCAGTTTTCTGTCCATCCCTCTTCACTCCCCACTTCCTCAACATCAGCCATTTCCAATTCTTTTCACCATTTATTTTGATATTCATATTATCCTTGTTTCTAAATGGAATACTTATATACATATATATATATATATATGTATTTTTTTTTTTTTAGATGGAGTCTCACTCTGTCATTCAGGCAGGAATGCAGTGGTGCCATCTGCATATAAAAAATTACATAGTTTATATGCAATCTAAAATATATAATTATATATAATCTTAAAAATATATATAGATTTTTTTCGAAACAGATTTCACTCTTGTTACCCAGGCTGCAGTGCGATGGCATGATTTTGGCTCACTGCAACCTCTACCTCCCAGGTTCCAGGGATTCTCCTGACTCAGCCTCCTGAGTAGCTGGAATTATAGGCACATTCCACCATGCCGGCTAATTTTTGTATTTTTAGTAGAGACAGGATTTCACCATGTTGGCCAGGCTGGTCTAGAACTCCTGACTGCAGGTGATCCACCCACCTTGGCCTCCCTAGGTGCTCGGATTACAGGTGTGAGCCACAGTGCCAGGCCACATTTATATTTCATTCATCAATTTTGGATTTTAGCTAGCAACTTCCTATTAGAGTGTAATTTAAATATAATGTAACTATACTAGAAATATTTGGCTCTCTTAAATAAGACTGTATTATAATTTTAAATTAAATCAAGATTCAGTGTTTACATTAGAATGTTCATGCAAATACTCATAGTTGGATAATGTATATGGTGATTATGATTCTTTCTTAGTTGTGGCTTTTTCCTAAAGTTCATAATTGTCTAGTGTTTTCATTAGCTTGGTTTCTTTGTACATATCACTAACCCTTCTCACACCATCTAAAGGCCTCTTGAGAGCCAGGCCCGGCAGCTTGCACCTGTAATCCCAGCTACTCAGGAGGCTGAGGTGGGAGGATCGCTTGAGCTCAGGAGTTTGAGGCTACCTTGGGTAACAAAGTGAAACCCTGTCTCTAAAATAAAAATGAACAAATAAAACTTTTTTAAAAGCCTCTTGGTAAAATCTTCCACAAGTTTAGTCACATCAGGTGATCCATCACTTCCATACATTTCTTAGAGAGCTTTATTTTCCTCCATCCTGGAGGCCTCCAAACCTCTTCCATCTAGTCTAGTTGATCTCTGGACCTGCTGCACGCTAGGGTCTTCCTTTGATGTGTCCTTGTAATACTCTTTCCCTTTTTCCTGAGTTGGGTTCCATGCCTTCCTCCTTGATTTAATTCCTTCTTTTGGTGGATCACACTCACCAGCAGATGGCATGGTTATTATAAGCCTCAATTACGTCCACTTGCCTCGTGAGTCACACTGCCTCGATGTGAACAGGCTGTCCTCTACCTGGAACACAAGCATCATCTTAGGATCTGCCTTTGTCATCATTCTGGAAATTCCCATACCTTCCCTTCTGTGTTGGATCTATTTCATTCATCTACTTTCTGTTTCCTAATTTACGCTCTCATTTTGGTAGAGGACAATTTCTAATAGCTTGTTGAGAAGTGTATATGAGGTAACTTCTGAGACATTGCATGTCTGAAACTATGATTCTACTTTCAAACTAAAGCAATAGCTTGTCTGGTTGAAGAATTTGAGGTTGGAGGCTGGGTGCCATGGCTCATGCCTGTAGTCCTAGTACTTTGGGAGTCCAAGGCGGGTGGATCACCTGAGATCAGGAGTTCTAGACCAGCCTGGCCAACACGGTAAAACCCCATCTCTACAAAACTACACATACACACACAAATTAGCCAGGCATAATGGCGGGTACCTGTAATTCCAGTTATCTGGGAGGCTGAGGCAGGAGAATCACTTGAACCCAGGAGGTGGAGATTGCAGTGAGCTAAGATCCCGCCATTGCATTCCAGCCTGGGCAACAAGAGCAAAACTCCACCTCAAAAAAAAAAAAAAAAAAAAATTGAGGTTGGAAATAATTTTTCTTTAGAATGTTGAGTTATTGCTTCATTTTCTTTCTGTTTCAAGTAACTCTTTTGGGAATTCTAAAGTCATTCTGGTTCCTGATCTTCTTATGAAAGCTTTTATTTTTCTTTTTGGAAACTTGAAGGTTATCTCTTTGTCTTGAAGACCCTACAATGTGACCATAATGTGCATTGGAATGGGTCTATTTTAACAATTATGCTGAACATTCTGTGGCTTCTGTCAAGCTCACATCTTCAATTCTGAGACATTTTCTTGAATGGTTTCATTGATGTTCTTCCCTTTAATTTCCCTGTTCTCTCTTGCATTATTTGGATTCTCGGCTTCCTGGGCTGTCTCTGTCTTTCTTGTCTTTTCTTTTTGCTTTAGTATCTTAGGATTTCCTCAATTTTTTCCTCAAGTTTTTCATTTCTACTACTGCTTTTTTTTTGTTCTCTTAATGCTCTTATTTTAAATAGCATCCATTCTTGTTCTGTAGATATAACATTTTCTCTTATCTCTCTAATGACTTAACAATAGGTTTTTTGTTTTGTTTTGTTGAGACAGGGTCTTGCTATATTGCCCAGGCTGGTCTTGAATTCCTGGGCTTCTCACTTCAGTTCTCCTGAGTAGCTGGACCTACAGGTGTGCACCACTGAGCCTAATAATAGGGTCGTTTGGAAATTTGGAGGTTTTTTCCCTTGTATAGTTTCTGTTCTTCTGAGAGCTTTTCCTGTTCGCTTTAGTTCCTCCCTACAATGTTAAAGGCTTAACTCAGATCCAGGCTTATCTCATAATCCATGTCATTTTGTTATGTTTAAGAGTGGGAGAACGAAAAAACAAATAAGATACTCTGAGTCAGTGAAGTCACAACGAGTTTCATTTGGTGACCTGGATTGGTCATTAGTTTGGAAACCCCAAGTTTCTGTATCTTTGGATCTTTTCTCTGTGGCTGTTCATGTTCCTCAGAAAACACTCTTCTAATCTTCCGATTAGAGGATATAGGGCTGTGCCTGGCTTCAATATATATTTTTAAATATTTATTTTTTAAAAATTAATGGAGGGGACCAGGCGTGATGGCTCAAGCCTGTAATCCCAGCACTTTGGGAGGCCGAGGTGGGTAGATCACGAGGTCAAGAGATGGAGACCATCCTGGTCAACACGGTGAAACCCCGTCTCTACTAAAAATACAAAAAATTAGCCGGGCATGGTGGCGTGTGCCTGTAATCCCAGCTACTCAGGAGGCTGAGGCAGGAGAATTGCCTGAACCCAGGAGGCGGAGGTTGCGGTGAGCAGAGATCACGCCATTGCCCTCCAGCCTGGATAACAAGAGCGAAACTCCGTCTCAAAAAAAAAGAGGATATAGGTTTTACTTATAGGGTTCTGGGAGCTGAGCAGGAGAAAAGGGTTAAGGAAGGTCTTAGCTTTCAGTACATCTACAGTCACATAATCCCACTTTCCAGGTAGTCTTCAGCTGTGCTACTCAGCCTCCCTCCAGGCAAAGGCATTCTGTCATTCCTTCTTTCAAGAATAATCCCCCAATCACCTGCTAGGGTGTAGGAGAAGCGGGAATGCCATGGTGTAGAATACTGGAGGGCATTTGGCATTCAACTGCTTCTCAGCTTTTATCTAATCCTCCTCATTTTAAATTCCACTCTCATACCATCCCCAGTTTTAGAGTTGCTTGTAGTTTCCAATGACTAAGTATTTTGAGAATCCTCTGGTAAGAATGTGATTGGTGCCCCACTACTGTCTCAGAATTCTGCTTCTCTGTTGTGTTAAGTCATTTAGCCCATATGTTCATGTGTTCCAAACTGTTGCTGCTGTTGTCTTCCCTTCCCCAACTCTTCTCCCCTCCATTATTTTTTTTTTTTTCCTTTTTTAAAAAAATAAGACGGGGTCTCACCATGTTGGTCAGACTGGTCTTGAACTCCCGACCTCAGGTGATCCACCCGCCTTGGCCTCCAAAGTGCTTGGATTACAGGCATGAGCCATCACGCCTGGTCCCCTCCATTAATTTTTTAAAAATAAATATTTAAAAATAATACTGAAGCCAGGCACAGTGGCTCATACCTGTAATCCCAGCACTTTGGGATTAGCCAGGTATGTTGGTGGGCGCCTGTAGTCCCAGATACTTGGTAGGCTGAGGTAGAAGAATCACTTGAACCCAGGTGGTGGAGGTTGCAGTGAGCTGAGATTGTGCCACTGCACTCCAGCCTGGGTGACAGAGCAAGACTCAGTCTCTCTCTCTCTCTCTCTCCATATATATATATATATATATAACTTTTAATTGGGGCTTTTGGTTGGAAGTGAGATAAATTAGCTTTGTATGCATCTAAACTTGGAAGACTAGTTGATTCTGCATCTTAACTTGGAAGTATCTTACTTTTCAAATTTAATTCTTCCTCTCCCTCTTTGGTTTGGAGGTTGTAAATTCTATCTTCTCTCTTTCAGAATATTAATCATTTAACATGCATACTTTATATAAAATCTAAAATTATTGGCCAGGCACGGTGACTCATGCCTGTAATTCCAGCACTTTGGGAGGCCAGGGTGGGCGGATTACTTGAGGTCAGAAGTTTGAGACCAGCCTGGCCAACATGGTGAAACCCCATTTCTACTAAAAATACAAAAAATTAGCTGGACGTAGTGGCGTGTGCTTTTAATCCCAGCTACTCGGAAGGCTGAGGCAGGAGAATTGCTTGAACCCAGGAAGTGGAGGTTGCAGTGAGCTGAGATCGCGTTATTGTGCTCCAGCTTGGGCAACAAGAGCATAACCCCGTCTCAAAAAAAATAAATCTAAAATTATTCAAGTTTTCTACCATTCTTCTCATACCAATCATCCCCTTCTGTCTTATACAGTCCATTATCTTATTTCTATTTAGTTATTATTATTAATTTTTTTTCAGACGGAGTTTCGCTCTTGTTACCCAGGCTGGAGTGCAATGGCGCAATCTCGGCTCACTGCAACCTCCGCCTCCTGGGCTCAGGCAATTCTCCTGCCTCAGCCTCCTGAGTAGCTGGGATTACAGGCACGTGCCACCATGCCCAGCTAATTTTTTGTATTTTTAGTAGAGACGGGGTTTCACCATGTTGACCAGGATGGTCTCAATCTCTTGACCTTGTGATCCACCCGCCTCGGCCTCCCAAAGGGCTGGGATTACAGGCGTGAGCCACCGCGCCCGGCCCCTATTTAGTTATTTTTTATAATTCTTTCAAGTTAAACATTACAACTATATATTTTGTGCAGTTAATGTTTGATTTACCTACTTGCTTACCAATTTATTGGCACACAACTCCTTCTTTCTTCCCATTTCCAGGATCACTCATTATCCTACGCAGGACTTATGAACTGAATGATTTGTGCCTTTCATGAATTCTGGAAATGCCTCAGCCAATACCTCTGGAAAAAGCTGAGCATGGGCAACATAGCAACACTCTGTCTCTAGACATTTTTTTAAAAGGTCTATTTCTATTCTCTCTAGACTCCCTCCTAGAATTCGGAGTAGACCTATGTTATATACTTCATACTTTATTCTATCCTCTAGGTTTTCAAACCTCTACTTTACTTGCCTCTCTTCTGAATTCTGGGTATTTCTTCAGCTCTATCTTCAGTTCTTCATTTCAGTAATTCACTATTTATCTGTGTCCAGTCAACACAGATGATGTTTAGCCCGTCCTCTGAATTTTGTTTACTTTTATAAAAAAGCAAAACACAACAAAACCAAATTTATCTATCATCTTCTTATTTGAGACAAGTAGGAGAGAATGGGGTGGAGGAGAATATATGGCTAAGGGAATTTTTAAAAGATAACATCAGGCCGGGCACGGTGGCTCACGCCTATAATCTCAGCACTTTGGGAGGCTGAGGCGGGTGGATCACGAGGTCAAGAGATCGAGACCATCCTGGTCAACAAGGTGAAACACCGTCCCTACTAAAAATACAAAAATTAGCTGGGCATGGTGGCGCATGCCTGTAATCCCAGCTACTTGGGAGGCTGAGGCAGGAGAATTGCTTGAGCCCAGGAGGCGGAGTTTGCGGTGAGCCGAAATCGCGCCATTGCACTCCAGCCTGGGTAACAAGAGCCAAACTCCGTCTTAAAACAAAACAAAACAAAAAGATAAGATCAATTTAGCATGCTTAAATGCTAACAGGAAGGACCCAAAAGGGGGAAAGAGAGAGAGAGAGAGAGAGAATGAGAGAGAGAATCCAGGGTTCCTCATTCTTCCATGTGGAGTGGATATGATCCGTAAGCAACGGTTGGATCTTCTATTGTTAAGCATCGTTCCTACTTTCGGTCCACAGCATCTATTCTACCTAATTTAAGCTTTAAAGTTATTAGTAGATATCAGGTGACTCTAAGAGGGCTGGGCATAGTGGCTCATGCCCGTAATGTCAGCACTAATCCCAGCATTTTGGGAGGTCAAGGTGGGAGGATCGCTTGAGCCCAGAAGTTCAAGATGTGGCAAGACCCCATCTCTACAAATAATAAAAAAGTGGCTGGGTCCGATGGCTCACACCTGTAATCCCAGCACTTTGGGAGGCTGAGGTAGGTGGATCACCTGAGGTCAGGAGTTTGAGACCAGCCTAGCCATTATGGCAAAACCCTGTCTCTAATGAAAATACAAAAATTAGCTGGGTGTTGTGGTGCATGCAGCTGTAGTGCCAGCTACTCAGGAGGCTAAGGCAAGAGAATCGCTTGAACCTGGGAGGTGGAGGTTACAGTGAGCCGAGATCACGCTACTGCATTCAAGCCTGGGTGACAAAAAAAAACCTTTATTAGCTTACTATTTACAACTTATCTAGAATCGATTTTTCTGTAGGTATAATGTAGAAGTCAATATTTTTTTTCCCAAATGGACTTTATTTATTTATTTTTAAGATGGGGTTTCACCATATTGGTCAGGCTGGTCTTGAACTCCCGATCTCAGGTGATCCAGCGCCTTGGCCTCCAAAGTGCTTGGATTACAGGCGTGAGCCTCCACGCCTGGCCCCCGAATGGACTTTCAATTGACCCAGCATTACGTACTAAAAACACTTCTGTGATGGTTAATTTTTTTTTAACTTTGTATTAAAAAAAATTTCTTATATGGAACGCTTCACGAATTTGCCTGTCATCCTTGCACAGGGGCCATGCTGATCTTCTCGGTATCGTTCCAATTTTAGTATGTGTGCTGCTGAAGCGAGAACGATGGTTAATTTTTACATCAACTTAAGTGGGCTATGGAATGACCAGATAGCTGGGTGTGTTTTGTAAAGGTGTTTCCAGAACAGATTAGCATTTGAATTGATAAACCACGTAAAGAAGATCACTCTCACCAATGTGGGCAGGTGTCACCCAAGCCACAGAGGGCCTGGAAAGAACAAAAAGGCTGAGGAAGGGTGAATTCAGTTTCTCTATTTGAGCTGGAACATTCATCTTCTCCTGTTCTTGGACATCAGTGGTCCTGGTTCTCACATTTTCATACTCAAATCGAATCATACCCTCAGCTTTGCTGATTCTTCAGCTTTCAGGTGGCAGATCATGGGATTTGGTGGTTTCCATAATCATTTGGGCCAATTCCTATAATAAATCTCCCTTTCTCTACACATACACATACACACAATTTATATTTATATTTATACTTATATTTACGTGTCTCCCATTGGTTCTGTTTCTTTGGAAAACCCTAACTAATAAAACTGTCTTGAGGATGGGAATTATAAGAGATGTTACTATGGCTTGTGAAGGGGATCTCTGAAAAATCAGAATGACTTTTGACACTTTTGGTTGTTACCTTGTTCTTTCTCCACAATATGGTCCCAAATCGAGGTCAGGTGAAGCACCAAACTTTATTTTATAATATTCTTTATCTCTAGGTAGAGTACTAAATACATCTTTTTATGATTTGGGTCAGGTGTGATGGCTCATACCTGTACCCCCAGCACTTTGGTAGGCTGAAGCAGGAGAATCACTTCAGGCCAAGAGTTAAGACCAGTCTGGGCAACATGGCAAGATGCTGTCTCTACGAAAAAAAAAAAAAATTAAAAATTACCTAAGCATGGTGGCACATACCTGTGGTCTCAGCTACTCAGAATGCTGAGGAGGAGAACTGCTTGAGCCCAGGAGTTTGAGGTTGCACTAAACTATGAGAGCACCACTGCACTCCAGCCTAGGTGGACAGATCAAGACCCCATCTCGAACAAAAACAAATCTATTTTATTTTATTATTTTATTTTACTTTATTTGAGATGAAGCCTTGCTCTGTCACCCAGGCTAGAGTTCAGTGGTGCAATCTCGGCTCACTGCAACCTCTGCCTCCCGGGTTCAAATGATTCTCCTGCCTCAGCTCCCCAAGTAGCTGGGATTACAGGCATGCGCCACCACAACCGGCTAATATTTGTATTTTTAGTAGAGACGGGGTTTCACCATGTTGGTCAGGCTGGTCTTGAACTCCCGATCTCGTGATCTGCCCACCTCAGCCTCCCAAAGTGTTGTGATTAGAGGCATGAGCCACTACACGTGGTCAACATATATATATATATATATATATATTTTTTTTTTTTTTTTTTTTTTTTGAGATGGAGTTTCGCTCTCGTTGCCCAGGCTGGAGTGCAATGGCGCAATCTCAGCTCACCGCAATCTCCGCCTCCTGGGTTCAGGCAATTCTCCTGCCTCAGCCTCCTGAGTAGCTGGGATTACAGGCACGCGCCATTATGCCCAGCTAATTTTTTGTATTTTTAGTAGAGATGGGGTTTCACCATGTTGACCAGGATGGTCTCGATCTCTTGACCTCGTGATCCACCCGCCTCGGCCTCCCAAAGTGCTGGGATTACAGGCTTGAGCCACTGCACCTGGCCAACAAATCTATTTTTTTTTAATTTTTAAGAGATGGGGTGTCACCATGTTTCCCAGGCTGGCCTCGAACTCCTGGGCTCAGGAAATCCTCCCTTGTCAGCCTCCCAAAGTGCCAGGATTACAGGTGTGAGCTACCATGCCCAGCCTATTTTTAAAATGTTAAATATCAATAGAATTCAGCAATATACAAAAGAATTATACACCATGACTAAGAGAGGTTAATTCTAGGCATGAAAGGTTATTTCAATATTTGAAAGTCAAACACTGTAATTCTTTTGGCAACATTGAGGATATAAGATAAACACACAGAAATTAATTGTGTGTCTATATAAGTTGACCCTTGAACAGCACAATTTTAACTGTGTGGGTTCTCTTGTACGCAGATTACTCTCCATAAATATTTTAAAGTTAAGATTTATTGAAACACGTACACACTCACAGATAATACATGGTGCTATTGCCATTTGCAGTCAAGAGAAATGTAAACCAATGTATGGGTGCAGTATTACATCATAACTGCATAAAATTAACTGTAGTACTGACTATACTACCGTAATTATTTCCACCTCCTGTTGCTATTGTGCTGAGCTCAAGTGTTGCATCTGCTTACAATACCATATGGTGCTAACCGTCTCCATGTGAGCAGTTCATCTCTGCAGTAAATTGTATATTGCAGTAAAAAGTAATCTCCTGCAGTTCTCCTGTATTGTTCCTGTCTTTTTTTTTTTTTTGAGACAGATTATCTCTAGGTTGCCCGGGATGGAGTGCAGTGGCATGATCTCGGCTCAGTGCAAATTCTGTGTCCCAGGTTCAAGCGATTCTCCTGCTTCAGCCTCCTGAGTAGCTGGGACTATAGACGTGTGCCACCACACCGGCTAATTTTTGTAGTTTTAGTAGAGATGGGGTTTCATCATATTGGCCAGGCTGGTCTCAAACTCCTGACCGCAGGTGATTCACCCACCTCAGCCTCCCAAAGTGCATGATGGTGTGAGCCATCGTGCCTGGCCTAGCTAATTTTTTTAAAGTGCTGGGATGAGCCCCTGCAACTTGCTTTCCTTTTTTTTTTCCCCCCTGGAGAATAAGGTACAGCCTATCTTCTGGGGATACCCAATATGTGGTGGCTGGCTGGCTGATGGGGGTTTAGGGAAGAAGTTCAGGCAGTCAAGTCTGGAGCGGGTGAGAGGTCCTGAGTGATCAGAGAAACCCCAGCAAAAGGATATGTGCTGGGAAAGAAGTTTCTGGTGGGAGGGCATGTGAAGTGTGACAAGCTCACACTCTAATAGTGTGTACCTTTCATCCTAGCGTAAAGCCCCACGGGGCTGGGGATCTGGCCCCTTGGAGGGACACCACTAGCACGATTTGATCCTTGTAACATCCTGGGACAGTCCTAGTTCCCATACTTCTACATAGGTGACTTGGAACGTGGCTTGGTGGATGTAACTGCTCATTCACAAGACTCGAGTTTACAGGACTCATCATTACATAAGTCAACCCACTAAAAACCAAATCTCTGCCATGACGAGTCTTTGGAAAATATGCCTGCTTAATCCACTGGCTCATTTTCCAGACGTATAGCTGGGTCCCTATCTGCAGGCTGGGGACTTTTCCCCTGCGTTGGAGAGCACTGTAGTACCAGGTGTGGCCACCAGGAGAGAAACGAGAGCAGCTTGGGGCAGGTCTGGAGGAAGTCCATGAGGACCAAGGAGAGAAGGAAAAGGGAGGCAGCTGGGGCTCCCAGTCGGCAAAAAGCGGGGAAGCCTCCCAGGCTGAGGAGGTTGGAATTCGTCTTGCTGTGAAGCCCGGTCCTTGGTGTTATCTGTGGGGAGGTGAGCACTGAACCCACCTACACTCCATCAGTCCTAGCCTGTGAGGTCAGCTCTGAGCACTGCTCACTCCTAATGTCGTCTTAGGGCCTGCTACTGCCCCCACCTGGAAGGCCCTATGCCCGCACCACCTGCCTGTGTGATGGAGAAACTCCTTCCTACTCAACCTTCTAGACTTGCCTTGGATACCCTCTGCTCCAGGAAGCCCATTCCCCCTCCGGAGACAGTTCTGACACAGAGCCCTATACTTCCCCCAGGGGAGTACAGGGCTCTGTGTCAGAGCTTGCTCCGGAGGGGGAATGGGCTTCCTGGAGCGGGGGTATCCAAGGCAAGTCAGACACGCAGGGGCAGTAGCAGGCGCTGGGACTATATGGGCAGTGGGCATAGTGTCTGGCATGAGTGAGGGCAGAGTGTGAGGGAGCTGGCACCAGACTGGAACGAGCCTCAGATGTCATACCAAGGGAACCATCGAAGGTCTTTAAGTAGAGGGGGAACAAAATGAGATGCATTTTAAAAGATTACCGTGGAGAAAGATTTGGAAGCAGAGCAATTCTAGAATATTTGAGACAAAGCCAGGCGGGGTGGCTCACGTTTGTAATCCAAGCATTTTGGGAAACCGAGGTGAGTGGATCACTTGCGGTCAGGAGTTTGAGACCAGCCTGGCCAACTAAAAATACAAAAAAAAAATTAGCTGAGCGTGGTGGTACATGCTTGTAATCCCAGCTACTCGGGAGGCTGAGGCACAAGAATCACTTAAACCAGGGAAGCGGAGGTTGCAGGGAGCCAAGATCTTGCCACTGCACATCACGCCAGTGCAGCCTGGGCAACAGAGCAAGACTCTGTTAAAAAAATAAAATAAAATAAATAAGACAAATTAGGAGTTCATTGGAATAGTCCAAGGAGGTCCTGGGATGGTGAAGTGACAGTGGGGACAGGGATGAGGATGATGACAAAGCTATTGAGGCCGTAGAATAAGGGTGAGGGGAGGCAGAGAAGAGGTCACAGAAGGCTTCATTCATCAGGTTAAGATGTTTAGGTGAAGTTTGTGGGGTGGCGGGAAGAAAAATCCCATTGTGTCCATGGCAGCAGAACCTTGGACACCCAGGCCTGGCCCCAGATGCTAGTTTGTGAGGACAACCAGACTGTGTTTGGTTTTCAGAGGCTGAGGCACAGTAATCAGACTCATAAAGGACTGCCTGACACGTCCAAACACCAACGTGTTAACTCCCAGTAGGTAATCAAACTTTAAAAAGCCGGAATAGATCTTCCTGGGGACCTGCACCCATGTGCCAGTCCATCAAGTGCCATGGAAGCCAGAAGGTCATCAGAGGTCACCAAGAGAGAAGGAAAATGAAGATGTGCAGATGGGTGGGGTCTGTAAGGATATTTATGAAGACTTTGAGCAACTTGCTGACAAGGACTGTCTTGCCTGCTGATGTATCCATGGTGCCTGTGAAGTGAAAGCTGCCGTCTGGCTGACTGCACATCACCCGGAATGGTAAATTTCATTCCAGGTAATTTACTCTGGAATGGATAAACTACCAAGTTCCCTCTTTCCCTTTGATCTCTGTTTCCCAGATGTCTCCTATTTCAGGCCACTCTGGTTGATACATTTTTCTACTACAGGCTGTACTTTTATTTTTACACACTGTGTAAGTCAAGGATATAAAAGTTGAGCAATAGATTTACATATCATATGATGGAATCCACTCTTAGAACTCAATAATGCTATAAAATCTCTATTAATATAAATGTTCATGAGTATTTTTTACATTAAATATTATTTTGTGTACACATGATTTTTTGGTAAATCTTCAGATTATTTTTGCAACAAGCCAATGGCATTTAAAAAAGCAAATAGGGCTGGACACAGTGGCTCACGCCTATAATCCCAGCACTTTGGAAGGCGGAGGCAGGCTGGTCACTTGAGGCCAGGAGTTGGAGACCAGCCAGGCCAACATAGCCAAACCCCATCTCTGCTGAAAATACAAAAAAATTAGCTAGGCATGGTGGTGCGTGCCTGTAATCACCGCTACTCAGGAGGTTGAAGCAGGAGAATTGCTTGAATCCAGAAGGCAGAGGTTGTAGGAACCGTGATCCACCACTTGCACTCCAGCCTGGGAGACAGAGTGAGACTCTGATTCAAAAAAAAAAAAAAGAAAGAAAAAGGAAAAAGGGCAGGGCATGGCTGCACATGCCTGTAGTCCCAGCTACTCGGGAGGCTAAGGCAAGACAATTGCTTGAACCTGGAAGGCGGAGGTTGCAGTGAGCTGAGATCGTGCCATTGCACTCCAGACTGGGCTACAGGCCAAGACTCCATCTTGGGGGGAAAATAAATAAATAAACAAATAAGCTGGGCATAGTAATGAGTGCCTGTAATCTTAGCTAATCGGGAGGGTGAGGCAAGAGAGTTGTTTGAACCCGAGAGGCAAAGATTGCAGTGAGCCAAAATTGCACCACTCCACTCCAGCCTGGTCAACAGAGCGAAACTCCGTCTCAGAAAAAAAAAAAAAAAGAGATAGAAGAGCCTTAATATGCTGTTCCAGTGCAATGCATGGGCTTGTTTGAAAAATAGTCTAATTCAAACACAGCAGTCATAAAAAGATGTTTTGTTGAAACAATTATTGAGTACCCAGTATCAGATCATGTCAAAGAATGGTTAAGTGTTAAGGAGGGATAACAGCACTGTGTTTATGTTAGAAAATATCTATATATTAATATTTTAGAGATGCATGCTAAAGTATTTAGCAGTGAAATGACACTATACCATGAATTTGGAATTTGTCTTAAAATACTTGAGCAAAGGGAAAAATAGATGAATCTGTAGCAATATTTTGATAACTGTTCAACATAAGTGATGAGTATATGACAGCTCATTGCCTGGCTCTATTTTGTGTATGTTTGAATGGTGTTTTGTTTTTTTTTTTGAGACAGAGTCTAGATCTGTTGCTCAGACTGGAGTGCAGTAGCACAATCATAGCTCACTTCAACCTAGAACTCCTAGGCTCAAAACGATCCTCCCACCTCAGCCTCCCAAGTAGCTGAGATTACAGGCCTGCGCCCCCATACCTAGCTAATTTTTTTTGTAGAGACAAGGTTTTGCCATATTGCTCAGGCTAGTCTCGAATTCCTAACCTCAAGTGATCTGCCTGCCTCAGCCTCCCAAAGTGCTGGAATTACAGGTTTGAGCCACCAAGCCTGGCCTGAAATTTTTCATAATCATAAAAGTTAGACCAGGCATGGTGATTCATGCCTATAATCCCAGCACTTTGGGAGTTTGACGTGAGCGGATCACTTGAGGTCAGGAGTTCGAGACCAGCCTGGCCAACATGGTAAAACCCTGTCTCTATTAAAAATACAAAAATTAGCCAGGCATGGTGGCATATACCTGTAATCCCAGCTACCCAGGAGGCTGAGGCAGGAAAATCACTCGAACCCAGGCAGCAGAGGTTGCAGTGAGCCGAGATTGTGCCACTGCACTTCAGCCTGGGCAACAGAGTGAGACTCTGTCACAAAACAAAATAAAATAAAATAAAGATGGGGTAAACAGTAGCAATAATAAAAGTTTAAGTTTCTAGGGTAGTTTCTTATTATTCACTTTTCATTTTCTCACCTTACTTAGGAGATAGAAGAAATTTGTTTTTAGGTTGGGAACAAGAACTTGCTGATACTGACTTAAAAAAAGTTTTTTGGCCAGGCATGGTGACTCATGCATGTAATCCCAGCACTTTGGGAGGCCAAGGTGGGCAGATCACTTGAGGTCAGGAGTTTGAGACCAGCCTGGCCAACATGGTGAAAACCCATCTCTGAAGGCCAGGCATGGTGGCTCACACCTGTAATCCCAGCACTTTGGGAGGCCGAGGCAGGCAGATCACTTGAGGTCAGGAGTTTTAGACTAGCCTGGCCAACATGGTAAATCCCTGTCTCTACTAAAAATAAAAAAATTAGCAGGGCATAGTGGCAGGTGCCTGTAATCCCAGCTACCTGGAGGCTGAAGCAGGAGAATTGTTTGAACCTGGAAGGCAGAGGTTGCGGTGAGTCAAGATGGCACCACTGTATTCCAGCCTGGGTGACAGATATCTGTAATATCTAAGAAGAAAGAAAGAGAGAAAGAGAGAGAGAAGGAAGGAAGGAAGGAAAGAAAAGAAAGAAAGAGGGGAAGGAAGGAAGGAAAGAGAGAGAGAAGGAAAGAAGAAGGAAGGAAGGAAGGAAAGAAGAAGGAAGGAAGGAAGAAAGGAAGGAAGGAAGGAAGGAAGGAAGGAAGGAAGGAAGGAAGGAAGGAAGGAAGGAAGGAAGGGGCACTGTAAGAGACTCTGGGGATTGGGCGGGTGTGGTGGCTCATGGCTATAATCCCAGCACTTTGGGAAGCCAGTGTGGGCAGTTCACAAGGTCAAGAGTTTGAGACTAGCCTGGCCAATATGATGAAACCCAGTCTCTACTAAAAATAAAAAAGTTAGCCAGGCTTGGTGGTGCGTGCCTGTAATTCCAGCTACTCAGGAGGCTGAGGTAGGAGAATGGCTTGAACCCGGGAGAGAGAGGTTACAGTGAGCCAAGATCAAACTCCAGCCTGGGTGACAGAGCGAGACTCCATCTCAAGAAAAGAAAAAGAAAAAGAGACAGAGAGAGAGAGAGAGAGAGAGACCTGGAGGGAGAAGGACAAGGTACAAGGCTGGGAAAGGAAGACCAGACACCGGCAGCAGCAAACTAGCACTGCAAACAAGGTCGGGAATTAGGGCTCCTGGAAGAATCCTGTATCGGTGTTCACTCATCTGTGTTCTAGCTCTCACCAGCAGTACTCAGGCAATTTGTCCTCAGGTAGACTTTTAAAAAAATCCTTAATTCACTTTGTTAGAGATTTCTCATTCCTATTTATTCATATTTAATCAATTAGTTTTTATTGTTTATTTATTAGTATTAGTTTTTCGAGATGGAGTCTCTCTGTTGCCCAGGCTGGAGGGCAGTGGCGCAATCTTGACTCATTGCAACCTCTGCCTCACGGGCTCAATTGATTCTCCTGCCTCAGCCTCCCAAGTAGCTGGGACTACAGGCATAAACCACCGTGCCCAGCTAATTTTGTATTTTTTGTAGAGACGGAGTTTCACCATGTTGCCCAGGCTGCTCTCGAACTCCTGGGCTCAAGTTATCCTCCCACCTCCGCCTCCCAAAGTGTTAAGATTACAGGCATGTGCCATGTGCCTGGCCAACAGGTGTATTTACAATTATTATAAATTTGTGCTGCCAAAACTTGGTCACTGGAACATTTTGACTTGCACTGATGCTTTACCTGCCTGCATTTATACTAAAAACTCATAGACAGATGAAAACGGGAAAACTGCCAATACCTGATTTCTCTCCCCTATTTTTCCACTCTCAATCATATACTTACATACCTTTTGACCCTATGGAAAAAAATATCCAACATTCAGAATTACCAGTAATAAGAAGAGAAAAATATTTTGAGAATGAAGTGTTTCCCATTATAGTGAATTCTTTTTTTTTTTTTTTTTTTGAGACGGAGTTTCGCTCTTGTTACCCAGACTGGAGTGCAATGGCATGATCTCAGCTCACCGTAACCTCCGCCTCCTGGGTTCAAGCAATTCTCCTGCCTCAGCCTCCCGAGTAGCTGGGACTACAGGCGCGCACCACCATGCCCAGCTAATTTTTGCATTTTTAGTAAAGACTGGGTTTCACCTTGTTGACCAGGATGGTCTCGATCTCTTGACCTCATGATACACCCGCCTCGGCCTCCCAAAGTGTATAGTGAATTCTTAAGCACGTTCTCCACATAGGCAGTGTGTTAGCTGGATGTCTTTGGCATAGTTGTTACATGTTTGGCATGGGCTGCACACGACTTGGGCTCTTCAAACGGTCAACCAGACAGGCCTCAGTTGCCTCCTGCAAAGCACCAGTAGCTACGCTCTGGAAGCACAGATCTGTTTTTTGTTTGTTTGTCAAGACGTGGTTTCACCATATTGGCCAGGCTGGTCTTGAACTCCTGGCCTCAAGTGATCTGCCCAAAGTGCTGGGATTACAGGCATGAGCCACCATGCCCAGCCAGCACAGAACTGTTTTAAAGTCCTGAGCAACTTTTCGCACCAGACATTGGAAAGGAAGTTTGCAGTCAGAGGTTCAGTGCACTTCTGAGTACTCATTCCCCGGAGTGCCACAGTGGCAGGCCTGTAAGGGTAGCATTTATTCATCTCTGCAGTAGAGGGCGCACTCTTACAAGTGGCTTTTGTACCCAGTAGCTCCCTGGGTGCTTTACCTCTGGTCAATTTCGGGCCATTGGCTTTTTACCAGCCATCACATAGAGACCTCATTAGCTACCGGCTTCTCCTTGTATAGAGACTTCCCTACTTATGCCCTTCTCCTTGGGCTGGAGCTTGGCAAGCTAGAGGAAGCACTGGGTTAGAGAGCAACAGTGGCATGGCTACAGCGGCAAACACAATTGACTTCCCATCTTTATCTGAAAGATATCAGCACTAGAGTCAGCCCCAGGGTTCTCCCTTTTTCCACTCAGTCTCATGAAATAAGAAATAATTGTCAACCAAATGTCAAAATAACTGCGTAGAAAAGTTAAAGTGGTGTAGGCACCACAGGACAGTCTGAAGTAAGTATTGGTTCCGCAGGGCTGTGAGGCTGTCCCTGTTTAGCCTCCCACAGGGGCGTAGAGGCATTGGGAGTTAAGCATAAAAAAGTCAATTCTGGGCCCATGGAGGGCAGCTGGCTACCTGGACAGGTGATCACCTGGGGAGTGCGTCTGCTGCTGTCATCCACCTAACCAGTGAGGGCTGGGCGGGGTTGCGCCTTTTGCCTTCTCACTACCCTTGACTGGGTTTCAGCCTCAGATATGCTTCCCTGAGATTGCACTGGCCATGGAGATTAGGCCTGCCTGACCCTAATGCACCCCAGTCCCACCTTTGAGAGGAGAGCTGCTCTCACCCCAGAATGTGTTGCATCTTGCTTGTTGGAGTCTCTAAGGATGACCTTATCGAGAGGCCCCTTTGCTTCATTCCTTGGTATTAAATGTACAGTTGATCCTGACTTAACCCATTGTGTTCTGACTTCTATTTTTTTCCTTTTTAAAATCTCACCTGTGGAAACTTCTGGAGTGACCACTGTTGAGCTTCAATTGCCAACATTTCCCTAGCCCTCTCTTTTTACAGTACCTGGCATGTCACCACTTTTACCTGCAATTCTCTCCTCTTGGCTTAATGCTCCCTTCTGCTTCTTCTCTTCTTCCTCTCTGCCTGCTCCGTCTTCCTCCCTTCAACTTGAAACGGTTGTGCTCTTAACTGGCCCCTGCCCAGGCTCTCTGTCCCTTGTCAGATCCTCTCAGGATGGTCTGCCACTGCCAGGCTCTATCACACGTTTGCCGATGGCTCTCAGCACTGCCCTTCCTCATTAGCTCTGGGTACAGCTGCCCAGTGGAGCCCCCTCCACCAGGATATCACACAGACACCTCAATCTCAGTGAGATCCAAATTGAACTCCTGAAGGTCAGGTGTGGTGCGTGGTGGTGCACACCTGGAATCCCAGAGGCCAAGGTGGGCAGATCACTTGAGGTCAGGAGTTGGAGATCAGCCTGTTCAACATGGTGAAACCCTGTCTTTACTAAAAATACAAAAATTAG
This sequence comes from Callithrix jacchus, assembly GCF_049354715.1. Classification (NCBI taxonomy): domain Eukaryota; kingdom Metazoa; phylum Chordata; class Mammalia; order Primates; family Cebidae; genus Callithrix; species Callithrix jacchus. Next base: position 105,189,738 of record NC_133506.1, read on the forward strand.
CTGAGCGTGGTGGTGCACGCCTGTAGTTCCAAATACTTGGGAGGCTGCACCCTCCCAAGTACACATCTGTGGGCCATATCCAACCCCCAGGCTACCTGTCTGTGAACTATTGAGAGTAAAAAGTGTGTAACTTGGTGGCCCATGAAATAAAAATGAATGAAAAATTTTTAAAAAAGAACATACAACGTGTGGAGGCTTTGGAGTCAGACAGACATGGGCTGAATATCAGCTCTGCTACATTTTAGCTGTGTGTCTTTGGGCAAGCCTCATAACCTAATTTCCTCATCTATAAAGCAGGGATAACAATACTTACCTCACTGAATTATAATGAGGATAAGAGATCATATATGTAAAGTGGCTGGCACACAGCAGTTCCCTAATTAAAAGCTGACTGTTGCTGAATACGTTCTATTGACAGGTCTACAAAAAAAAAAATGTGTACAAGATCAGCATAGGGAAGTATGGTACAAGAACACCACCGAGGAAGTGCCACAACACTTTGGTCCCTAGAGAGCAGTTCTCAGCAGTGGCTTCCCTTGTGCCTGCTCTACCCACCCCAAACCATCCTCCATCCTTTGCCTCTGATTTGTGGCTCACCTAGCACCTTTCTGTTCCCTGCTTCCATTTTCCATTTCCCGGGCACTGGGAATAGGCAGCCCAAGATACGCGATGTGGCCATTACCAGGTATGAATAGATACCGTGTGTTAGAAAACAGCTTTCTGATTTGCACCCAGGTCTCGCTTGAGTTTAGTGCTCTGGTGCACTAAAAAAAAGCCAGGTCTCCAGGCCTTCATAGTTGGGCTCCTGAGCCTGGGACTGAAGGGAGGGCCTGACCAGAAGATATCCTTCCTGAGACCAAATGGAATTCCTAGACATTACCCTCTGTGTCACTCCCAAACTGTGTCAGCCATGAGGCGCTCCTGCAGAGTCTCCCAGAGATCAAGAGACCTGGGCCACTTTTCTTATTTGAGAATCCAGAGAAACTGAAAATAAAGACTTGCCAAGACAGGTTTTCATACCATATTTTAAATATTTATGTTTAATAAATTAAAGCATTTTAACGCATAATATAATGCTACTTAACTGTATTAGTCACAGTATAATTATAGAATTAATATGTAAGTATGTATTTATACATATACATATATATTTTCTTGCTCCATGGGTCCCCATGAATAAATATATTCACAGAGAACTGTAGAAACTGACACAAGTTAAAACTGTGTGACTTTTTTTTTTGAGACAGTCTTGCTCCGTTGCCCAGACTGGAGTGCAGTGACGTGATCTCAGCTCACTGCAACCTTTGCCTCCTGGGCTCAAGCAATTCTCCTGCTTCAGCCTCCCGAATAGCCAAAACTACAGACATGGGCCACCAAGCCTGGTGAATTTTTGTAGTTTTGGTAGAGACAGGGTTTCACCATATTGGCCAAGCTGGTCTCAAACTCCTGGCCTCAAGTGATCCTCCTGCCTTGGCCTCCCATAGTGCTGGAATTACAGGTGTGAGCCACCACATCTGGCCAAAACTGTGTGAAATATACTCTTCTTTCTTTGAAAGCATTGGTGAGGAGTTAATATAGCTAGGACTCAAGGGGTTATAATCCTTGACAGAAGGGAAGCTCATGAAAAACAATGGAAGCCAGAAGACAATGTGATGACATTTTTAGAATGTGAAAGAAAATCAAACTGTCTATCTAGAATTTCATACCCAGCAATATTATTCTTCCAAATGGAGGTAAAATAAAAACATTCTCAGCCAGGTGGGTAATCCCAGCACTTTGGGAGGCTGAGGCAGGCAGATCAAACTCCCCCGTTTGAGGGTTGGGAGTTTGAGACCTCAAACTCCGACCTGATCAACATGGAGAGACCCCGTCTCTACTAAAAATGCAAAATTAGCTGGGCGTGGTGGCGCATGCCTGTAATCCCAGCTACTCTGGAGGCTGAGGCAGGAGAATTGCTTGAACCTGGGAGGGAGAGGTTATGGTGAGCCAAGATTGCATCATTGCACTCCAGCCTGGACAACAAGAGCAAAACTCTGTAAAAATAGATCTATATATACATATATATATTCTCAAACAGAAGCCAAAAGAATGTGCTTCCAGTAGATATGCACTAGGAGATAAATGAAAAGTTCAATCTTTAAGGCAAGGAAAATGACCCTACATGGTAGCACAGAAGAGCAGGAAGAATAAAGAGCACTGACAAAAAGCAAATTTGTGGATAAATATAAAAATCAGCAGTTTAAAACAGCAATGATTATAATATCTCATGGGGTTCCAAACGTGGCAGGCTGGGCAAGGTGTCACACGCCTGTTATCCTAGCACTTTGGGAGGCCGAAGCGGGCAGTTCACTTGAAGTCAGGAGTTTGAGACCAGCCTGGGCAATCTGGCAAAACCTCATCTCTATGAAAAAATACAAAAATTAGCTGGGTGTGGTGGCATGTGCCTTTGGTTCCCAGCTACTCCAGAGGCTGAGGTGGAAGGATCACTCGAGCCTGGGAGGCAGAGGTTGCTGTGAGCTGAGATTATGCCACTGCACTCCCACTTGGGCAGCAGAGTAAGACCTGGTCTCAAAAAAAAAAAAAAGGTGACAGTAAAATATATGTGATAACAATAATACAAAAGGCATTAGAAGACTAATGACATTAAATACTTTCAAGGCTAAGCATGGTAGCTCACCCTAGCACATGGAGGCCAATGCAGGAAGATTGCCTGCCTAGGAATTTGAGACCAGCCTGGGCAACATAGTGAGACCCTGTTTCCACAAAGAAAAAATAAATAAATAAATAAATAATGTTAAAACTTAGCCCTTGGGCTGGGCGCGGTGGCTCCTGCCTGTAATCCCAGCACTTTGGGAGGCCGAGGCTGGTGGATCACCTAAGGTCAGGAGTTCGAGACCAGCCTCACCAACATGGTGAAACCCTGTCTCTATTAAAAATACAAAAATTAGCCAGGCATGGTAGCGGGTGCCTGTAATCCCAGCTACTTGGGAGGCTGAGGCAGGAGAACTGCTTGAACCTGGGAGGTAGAGGTTACAGTGAGCCAAGATCGCAACACTGCACACCAGCCTGGGCGACAGAGCAAGACTCTGTCTCAAAACAAAACAAAACAACTTAGCCTCACATGCTGGTGTATACCTATAGTCCTAGCTATTTGGGAGGCTGAGGTGGGAGGATCACTTGAGCCCAGGAGTTTGAGGGTGCAGTGAGCTATGATCACACCACTGCAGCCTGTGCAACATAGCAGACCCCATCTTTTAAAAATAAGTAAATAAACAACACTTTTAAGATTCTGCATTTTTCAAGATGCAGTAAAAAGTACTAATTTGAGGTTTACTGCCAAACATCAAGAAAGCATATTGTCTAGGGTATCTACTAAAAAATAATTTAAATAATGTAACTAAAAAGTTAACAGAGGGCCAGGCACAGTGGCTCACACCGATAATTCTAGCACTTTGGGAGGCTGAGGCAGGTGGATTGCCTGAGCTCAGGAGTTTGAGATGAGGCTGGGCAACACAGTGAAACCTCATCTCTACTAAAATACAAAGAAAAATTAGCTGGACATAGCAGTGTGCGCCTGTAGTTCCAGCTACTTAGGAGGCTGAGGCAGGAGAATTGCTAGAACCCGGGAGGTGGAGATTGCAGTGAGCCGAGATCGCCCACTGCACTCCAGTCAGGGAGACAGAGTGGGACTCCGTCTCTTAAAAAAAAAGAAAGAAAGAAAAAAAAGAAGCTAACAGGGGCAGAAATGAAATCATATACAATAATTCATCCAAAAGATAAGAGAGAAGAAGTAAAGAAACAAAGATAGGTGGGAAAAGTAGAAAAGATTTGGCAAGGCTGGTTGTGGTGGCTAATGCCTATAATCCTAGTACTTTGAGAGGCTGAGGTGGAATGATTCCTTGAGGCCAGGAGGTCAAGACCACCCTGGGAAACATAGTCAGACATCATCTCTAAAAAAAAAAAGAAAAAAAGAAAAGATTTAGCAAGATGGTAAACTTAACCACAACTGTAACAGTAATTACATTAAATGCAGCTAGACTAAACACTCCAACTAAAAGACAAAGATCAATCTAGGGAGTGAGTCCCTGGGACTGAATGTCTAAAACTGAAACCCTTTGTGAACTGAGGCCTGGGCTCAATTGCCTTCAGGGTGTCCTAAGATGACTTTGTTTCCCCCAACACAATAGGTGCCCTTACTGTCTCTCAGAGCTTGCCTTTCCCACCGGACAGAAGGCTCTTCACATGTCTTCTCTCTGTTGTCCTGGTGACTCCGTTTTATCATCTTATGCTTCAAAATTCAGCTCCTCTGCAAACCCTTTGACTTTCGCTTGATGACACACATACACCTTCCCTCTGAAATGATTCATCTTTCTGTATGCTTTTATTATTGTTATTTGAGATTTGTTGTGCTGCTTCCCACTGGCCTGAGGATTCATGGAAGGAATTATATAAATTCTTGTCTGTAACCTCAGCACCTAGCAGTGGGTCTGGCGGGCAGTAGATGCTGAATGAATGGATGGATAGATGCAAAGCCTTTATCAAAAGGAAAGTGTTTAAAATGAAACCAAGGGCAGGAGCCCAAAGACAAAGTGTTTTGGGAAATCTCCCCCATGTGGTAATGACATCTTTATGCACTCAATGACCTCCAGCCCTGCACTTCTCTGAATTCCGGGTAGCATTCCTCTGTAAGGCCCAGCTCTTTCTCTCACTTGGGACAGCCTCACTTCTTTCTGGTGAAATCCCTCCTACCTTCAAGCTCAGTTCAACAGCAATCGTCATCTCTGGCACCTGGACACAGCCACGTGAAGCTCACGGCCATACATATTTTCTCATTTGAGCCTAACATCCACCCCACAGGTAGATATTATTACTTCATTTTTCACAGACAAGGAAACAGAGGCCCAGAAATTATTTCATTGATGAGGATACTGAGGCCAGAAAGGGACTTGGTCAAAGTCACACAGTGATGGGGACACAGCTGCAGCTTCTACTCAGTGCTGGGAACACCCTTAGTTGTGACAAGGATGCTGCTTTGACTCCTATGGTTGCTATGTGAGAAGCAACAACTCAAAAAGGAAAACAGTTTTTCTGTCATGCTGTCTCCATCCTTCCTCTCAGTATCTAAAATCACAAATAGCTCTTCAGAAGCTGAGTGACCTCTTGCAAAAAAAGAGGCATAGGTTTTGGGTGGAGGCTATGATAAGACTGCCATTTGGATGAAGAATCCACGTTGCAATCTTCTCTCTCACTGAGGTTGTATAGACAGCCTCTCAGAGGCATTACCCAACTGGGAGCAAAGAAATTCTTATGACTTCTAGGTACTTCCCCAAAGTCTCTCAAAACTTACTGAGCACATATCCTGGGGTTGGACAACACAGGTTTTAGTGCCGATACTTACATTCCCGAGCCCAGGCAGACATTAAGAATGGATCACAGGATTCCTTCCCACCAAGCCAGAAGAACAGCCCATCTCAATGCAGCAATCCAGACAGATGCAATCAATTGACTGGAGTTGATGGACTTCATCAAAGCTATTTCACATTTCATCCTATTGCACGTGACACCCAGAGACAGGGAATACTGAGGTGAAAAAACAATTTCTCTGCCCCCAAGGGGTTAAAAGGAGACAAACCCGGAAACACATATTTATAACCAGGTTAAATTTAAAACCAGGGTTAAATGTATGAACCCAGTATTGTGGAAGTACATATTAACCAATGACTAATAATTTTGCCTAGAAGTGAGACACAGAGGTGGGTTTTGAAGGATGAAAAGGAGTGGAATAGGCCACGCAAAGTGGGAAGTGTATTCCTGGCAAAGAGACTAACATATACTAAGGCTGAGGATAACAGAAAGCACTAGAACAGGTGTAAGGAGGAGAGAAAACCTGAACCCAGAGTGAGAAAAACCATTTTGCTTCATTCCTCTAAGTTGTGGTTATATCACCCGTAAAAACAGTAATACATGGCTGGGTGCAGTAGCCCAGGCCTGTAATCCCAACACTTTGGGAGGCTGAGGCAGGTGGATCACCTGAGGTCAGGAGTTCAATACCAGCCTAACCAACATGGTGAAACCCTGTCTCTACTAAAAAATACAAAATTAGCTGGGTGTTGTGGCACATGCCTGTAATCCCAGCTACTTGGGAGGCTGAGGCAGGAGAATCACTTGAACCCAGAAGGCAGAGGTTGCAGTGAGCTGAGATCACACCATTGCACTCCAGCCTGTGCAACAAGAGTGAAACTGCATCTTAAAAAAAAATAGTAATGCCTATCACACAAGGTTGTAGTCAGGATTCAGTAAGATGATGTGTGTAATGCCCTTAGTACAGTGCTGCCTGGTTCAATAAGTCAGCTCCTAGTGATGTGTCCAGAACACCAAGGAGCATGAAGCTGGTATTTGGCAATTGAGCTGAAATACATTTGTTCTTTTTTTTTCTTTTTGCCTTTTTTTGGCTGTTTTTCTCGGCATTAGCAGAGCCAGAATACATTTGAAGGAAAGGAATATCATCAGATTTTAAAAATTTGTACATTTTCCATGATTAAAACATATGTTTATATCTGTTTATATCAGAAAGGCTGAAAGCATTTGAAACAGAAGAAAATCTTACCTAACCCTACCATGCAGAGAGGACTTCTGTTAATATATTGGTGCCATGGTTTCCAGTGCAATTCTTTTCTATGCCTATGACCAAGTTCTCTGCTTTTTTGAGGGATCTGTGGGGATCGCTCCTGTGTGAGGCCCCTAGGAAATGGGCCTAACCGTACGGTGAGCTTGAGCCCGGACATAGATCCCCGGTTGGGGGAGTCGAGCTGAGGGAAAGCAGGAACCGAGAGAGGGACTATGCTATTCAAAATAATTAACAGACATTATTTTATGGGTATGAGGACTTGGGAGGCACTGTGTCCACTTTCGGCTCCTTATGGTTTATTGCTTGATTGTGTTCATTTTGGACCCTTGTTACCTTCATTGTAAAATATTAACTTAAGTATTTATACTTGGTAACTTACCGTAACTTACTGGGTGTAACTGTAACTTACTTACCATAACTTACTGGGCGTAACTATAATTTATTTACCATAACTTACTGGGCATAACTGTAACTTGCTTACAATTGTTAAGTACTTACTGGGCATAACTTACTTGCTGGGTGTAACTTACTTACTGTGCTTAACTTACTTACTGGGTGTAACTTAGTGGGCATAACTTGCTTACTGTAACTTAAGTATGTTGATCTGGCGTAAACAACATTAACTTCAGAAAAGTATATAATAGAACATATTGCAAAAATAAAATTGCTACTTGGACATAGCCTAAGCCAGCCCTCCAGACTCTGCTTTTCTTTTTTCTTTCACTTCCGCGCACTCTCTCCCTCAGGTTGAATGAGACATCTATGTTGGTGGTCTCGGGGACTCCTGCAGGTCAGTAGCCCCCCGGCAGACGTGCTGGACCCCGACACTTTTTCTACATACAAATTATTATGTAAGCAGTTTTCTATATTATTATACTCTCTTTGAACATGTCATTTTAATGATGCATATTCCTGGAGTGGATAGACTATAATTTGCTCAGCGATTTCGCCACTGTTGGACATGTAGGTTGTTTATCTTTATTTTTTTTTTTAACTCATGTCAATAATGTTATGGAGAATATCTTAGCACCTAAGGCTTTTATTCTGTACTTGAGAGTATTTCCTTTGGATGGAGACCCAAATGTGGAGTTAGAGACTTTACGGGTCTTGATTAAAGGCTACCAGATTTGTTTCCTGAAAGGGTGTATTTATAGGCCTTCATTAGGGTTTGTTTCCCTGTAGCCTTACCAGCTTTGAGCATTCTCATTTTAAGCAAAATCATTGCTAATGTGCTGGCTGCAAAGAACAAGCTGAAAGGCGCAGTGTTTTCTCACTATTCGGAAGCTGGAGAAGTGTTCGCTTGTGTGTCTCGCATGCATGTTCTGCGTTACAACCTCTCAGTGCTTGGTTTTTATCTAACTGTTTACTGAGGGAGGGATCTTCAGGTTATTATCAAACATAGTTAAAATAGTAACGTTTGTCATATTTTAAAAGGAAGATCTTGTCCTACTTCGTTCATCATTTGCCTTTGAATGAAGACTTTATATTCTATGGAAATAAGTCTGCAGATCTTTTCCTTTGTGATTGCTTCTTCTTTCCTCTAGAAATTTGACAGGCGGGACCTTTTAGCTGTCTCTGGGTAAGTCACCTTTCCCTCTGGACATCAGTTTCCCTGTCATTCAAATGGTTGGATAGGTGGAGATGTGATTTCTCAGCTTCCTTCTAGGTGTAGATTCTTGGGCGCTGGACTCCACAGTGCAGCTCAATGTGGGCAACTCTCTCCACGTGCTCTGGGGCTCCAGCTGTGCAATCTCCTCTCTTGAGACCGAGAGGAGTTCATTGAACCATTGTCTTTTGAGCATCTACCACATGTCAGGCACTATTCTAGGTGCTGGGGATATGGTGGTGATATCCCCAGCAAAATAAAGTCCTTGCCATCATGACCTCTAGTAAAGGGAGATGGAAATAGAGAAAGCAGAAAGTTATAATTCAGATGGTGGTAAATGTGGTGTTCGCGCCAAAGGCTCGAGACAGTTGACTCGTCCCAGTTTGGCTGCTGGACCTGTACTGCATTTCCTCACCTCGAGGGCTGTCGAGTGAGACAGGGCCGTAAGCTGACTCACTAAAAGCAACAAAAGAATGCAAAGCAAAGGCCTGCAGTTTATGAGGACATTGTGCTGTCTGCTTCCATGTCCCCCTTCAGTCTCTGTGTAAGCAATAAACTTGCTGCAATTGAAATGTCTAAGAGGAGCAGAGACCTCTGCCCATATTTTCCCTGGAGCCAAGCCTTTGTTTTAGCTCCTGATGAAAAACAGGTTTAACCAGCCACCTTAAGGGTGCCATTGTATCTTTGGAATGTAAAATCATTGAAATGTAAACTACTACCACTAGCCCCCTTAAACTGCTTCCTGAGCAGGATATCACAAGCCCCGGATATCTATTTTATGGAGTTTGTTTCCTTTCTGTTTTCCCCTTTGTTTCTTTCTGCTGAGATGAGGTAAATGTAAACAAGACAAAAGGTATAAAAGCTGTAACCCACAAAAATAAATTTGCTGCGTTTTGGCCATAATCTTCATGCAGCCCTCCAGACTCTACTTTTCTGTGTTCTTTCTTTCCCGCGCACTCTCTCTCTCAGGTTGAACGAGACATCTACGTTGGCGGTCTCGGGGACTCCCGCGGGTCGGTAGTCCCCCGGCAGATGTGCCGGACCCCGACAGGTAAATACTATGGAAAAAAATGAAACAGGGTAAAGGACTAGGGGGTGCCAGGAGGTGGGAAGTTGCTTATATAGGAGGGTCAGGTGACATTTTAGCAGAGACTTGAAGGAAGCGAGGGAACCGGCCAGGTGGATATCCAGGAGAAGCACATTCTAGGTAGAAGGAACAAGTATAAAGGCCCTGAGGCAGGAGACCAGCATGGCTTGAGCACAGGGGAGAGGGACAGAGAAGAGGCAGGTGGCCTTAGAGCCCTTATAAGGACTTGGCTCTCACTGAGGAAAATGGAAAGCACAGGATGGTTTTGAGCAGGCCTGTGATCTGATTGCAGCTGTTTTCAAGGACTTAGAAAGGCCTCTACCCTATGGGTACTGGAGGCTCTGGTTCTGGGATGAACCACACCCCGTCCCATTCTCTGAGGAGGGATCTTGTCCTCTCCTAGCCTTAGTTCTTTATCCAGGAAATAATTCCAAGGATTTAGACAAGGACTTACACCTTCCCTTCCCTCCCTTCTCCTCCTCCCCTCCTAACCCCACCCTCACTGTAGTTGACCTAACTGGGCCAAGCTTTTGTATAATGGGAGGAAGAGGTAAGGAGGGTAGGGAGGGGAGGGGAGCCAATCCAGAGGTTTGAATGTTTAACGTAGAATTTCCTCTCTCTAGGGGACTACAGATGGGGGGCAGCTTGCAGGGGGAGGTCATTTAGTCCACTAGTTTCTAGCCAGCACCTACGTATCCTGAGTCTCAGACTCCTGGCTCAGGGGAGGTGGAGTAGTTAACAAGCTCCAACAAGCCCAGGCACAGTCACAGTGGCCAGAAATGGAGCTATCCATCCTCCCAAGAATTAGGCCTGTCAAGACCTGCCTCCAGAAACCCACTCAGCTCCTCTGTTCTCAGGGAAGGTGGCCTTTTCTGATTCTGCTCCCCCTACCCCCATGCCCAGCATCTGAATTAGCACCTTTGGAGTTTGAAACTATTTTCCATGGTTGAAATTTTATACCAATTAGTAGGATTCTTGGATTGTTTTCCCTCTCCCTCCATTCTAGAAACTAACGGGCCTGGTGAGGGCTTTGTCTATTTCCTTTACAGTTGTGGTCCCGGAGTCCCCCAGCACAGTGCCTGGCACATAAGGGGCACTCAGTAAATGAGTTAAATAAATAAAAGATGGGGGAGTAAGGCAGGTAATGCGGTTCATTTTTACAGGCAACAAAACAGACCCAGACAAAGTCTGGCCAGCTCAGCAGCAGAGCAGGTGACTGCCTTCTGGCCTAATTCCTATAATGGGAGCCACCCAGGAGCATAGGGTCACACCCAAGGGCCGGTCAGGCCCTCTACCACCTTCTCCTCTAAGGGAACTGCTAAGCCAGGCCCTGCCTCACCCCAGAAACACGACGAGTTTCCCAGGAAAAGATCCTAGGGCAGGAGTGAAGCAAGTGACAGCCTTAAAAAAATTTTTTTTTAAATTTAATGTTATTTTATTTTTTGAGACAGGGTCTTGCTCTGTCACCCAGGCTGGAGTGCAGTGGCATGATCTCAGCTCACTCCAACCAAACTCTGCCTCTGGGGTCAATGGATCCACCCACCCGAGTAGCTGGGACTACAGGCACAGGCTACCACGCCCGGCTAATTTTTGTGTATTTTTTATAGACAGGGTTTCTCCATGTTGCCCAGGTTGGTCTCAAACTCCTGAGCTCAAGCGATCCAAACACCTCAGCCTCTCAAAGTGCTGGGGTTACAGGTGTAAGCCACCACTGCCAGACATGACAGCCTGTAAATAACAATAATAGCACTTTTAAATATACCAGACACTGTTTTCTCACAACTTTTGGAGACATGTTCTGTTAGCAACTCCATTTTACAAATGAATAAATAGAGGCTCAGGGTGGTAAGTGGCATGCCCAAGGTAGTGGCAGAGCCTAGGTGTTCCAGCCTAGGCAGCTGGGCTCAGCTGCACTCCGATCCTCTCCACCTGCCTCTCTGTGACAGCGCACATCAGCAGCATCAGGAGTCCTGTGCTATTCCAGCTCTGCCTTGAGTACCCGATGACCTCTTTCCTCACCGGTAGATTGCCCGATCGTTAATAGTGGCTAGGCTGTAGGGTATCACGAGACCAACGCACAAAAAGGGTTTAATACCATGTCCAGCATATAGTAAGTGATCAATACATGTTAATTATTGATATTCTTGTTATTTGTGGTGTGTCTGGGCCGGGAGGGAGAGCTGCAGGGCGCTGTCTATGCACACTTTACAGATGAGGTCACCCTGGGGGCAGGGGCTGCGGGGCCCCTGGCCGGCCCACGCCCAGCCAGGAGCACCTCCGGCGAGAGTCCGCTGGCCTCAGGTCCCAGGCCCCTCCCCGCTAGACATTTAAGAAGGGACGCCGGGCGCAGGCGCAGAGAGCGCAAGCCCCGCGCTACGCGTCGCTGGTCCCCGGCGGCTAGTCGCCAGCGCGCCCTCCCTCCGCCCGCCGGTCTACAGCCCCGCCAAGCTTGCACATGGAGGGGAGCGCGAGCCCCCCTGATAAGCCCCGCTCCCGCCCCGCAGCTGCAGTGCTGTGCCGGGGCCCCGTAGAGCCGCTGGTCTTCCTGGCCAACTTTGCCTTGGTCCTGCAGGGCCCGCTCACCACGCAGTACCTGTGGCACCGCTTCAGCGCCGACCTCGGCTACAATGGCACCCGCCACAGAGGGGGCTGCAGCAACCGCAGCTCGGATCCCACCATGCAGGTAGCGGGGCGGCGTGAAGCTGGACAGCGGGAGGGCCCTGGGCTGGAGCGTGGGGGCAGCGGAGGGGCGGGGCCTGCATAATGGTAGTTGTGGGTAACTGGAGGGAGGGTGCATTTTGGATGGTGGGCGGGACCAGAGCCAAGGGGCCTGATCCGGAACCTCAGCTTAGGGGGTGCGAAAAGTTGATGTAGTTAAAATCTGGTCTTGCAGGTTGACAAAAGGGAGTGGGGGGAGAAAGGGAATGGGGCCTTGGTCCATGTCCTTACACCTCTCCACTGGCAGATTTTGGAAAGTTGTGCTAAGATTCTCTGAGGTTTAGGGCTCCAAAGAAAGTCCTCATCCCCGTAGTTCCCAGGATGGCGAGGATTTGGGGGTTGGGCAACCTAGAGTGAGGAACCGCACCCTGGTCATTGTGCCCCTACAGGAAGTGGAGACCCTTACCTCCCACTGGACCCTCTACATGAACGTGGGCGGCTTCCTGGTGGGGCTCTTCTCGTCCACCCTGCTGGGAGCCTGGAGCGACTGTGTGGGCCGCCGCCCGCTGCTGGTGCTGACCTCGCTGGGCCTGCTGCTCCAGGCCCTAGTGTCCGTCTTTGTGGTGCAGCTGCAGCTCCATGTCGGCTACTTCGTGCTGGGTCGCATCCTTTGTGCCCTCCTCGGCGACTTCAGTGGCCTCCTGGCTGCGAGCTTTGCGTCCGTGGCAGATGTCAGCTCCTGCCACAGTCGCACCTTCCGGATGGCCCTGCTAGAAGCTGGCATCGGGGTGGCTGGGATGCTGGCAAGCCTCCTCGGGGGCCACTGGCTCCGGGCCCAAGGTTATGCCAACCCCTTCTGGCTGGCCCTGGCCTTGCTGATAGCCATGACTCTTTATGCAGCTTTCTGCTTTGGTGAGACCTTAAAAGAGCCAAAGTCTGCCCGGCTCTTCACTTTCCATCACCACCGATCCATTGTCCAGCTCTATGTGACTCCAGCCCCAGAGAAGTCCAGGAAGCATTTAGCCCTGTACTCACTGGCCATCTTCGTGGTGATCACTGTGCACTTTGGGGCCCAGGACATCTTGACCCTGTATGAACTGAGCACACCCCTCTGCTGGGACTCCAAACTAATCGGCTACGGTTCTGCAGCTCAGCATCTCCCCTACCTCACCAGCCTGCTGGGCCTGAAGCTTCTGCAGCACTGCCTGGTGGACGCCTGGGTGGCCGAGATTGGCCTGGCTTTCAACATCCTGGGGATGGTGGTCTTTGCCTTTGCCACCATCACGCCGCTCATGTTCACAGGTAAGAATGAGGCACTGGGTAAGAATTGGGGCCAGCCACTCACCGCCCCCAACTGTGGTTCATTCCTGTGTTTTTGGAAACATAGATATGTCCCCAGCCTGCACTGGAGGACAGACAACTAAGGAATTCCTCAAAAATGCCATCTTTGGGCCCGGCGCGGTGGTTCACGCCTGTAATCCCAGCACTTTGGGAGGCCGAGGCCAGTGGATCAGGTTGGGAGTTAGAGACCAGCCTGACCAATATGGAGAAACCCCGTCTACTACAAAATTAGCCAGGAGTGGTGGTGCATGACTGTAATCCCAGCTACTTGGGAGGCTGAGGCAGGAGAATCACTTGAACCTGGGAGGTGGAGGTTGCAGTGGGCTGAGATTACACCATTGCACTCCAGCCTAGGCAACAAGAGTAAAACTCCATCTCAAAAAAATGTCATCTTTGATACATGAAAAATATAGACCTTCAGTAGCTAAAGTAATTAGTCCACTGTTATCAACCCTTAATACTATTAGTAATATAGAGCAAAAGACAAAATGTGGCTCATACACTAATTGCTTTACCCCTTGGCCTCCCACACTGTGCCTATTCATATGTTCCTAAACAAAGTCCATGCAATTAGTGCCTTGGTGCTCACTTCTCTGATAAGAATCACAGGACCAGAAATAAAAAAAGAAAAAGAATCACAGGACCTACCTCAAATATCCTTGATCAGCTTCTTTAGTTTTTTAAAAAAATCAGGCTTCTTGGGCCACAGATACGAAATTTCTGCTTCAGTTCCTCTTCTCCTCTTCCTCCTTCCCCTTTCCCTCCTCACTTCCTCTCCTTTTTTTTGGTGGGAGAGGGTCAACAGGCCAGTAGATGAGGAAGTTAACTTTTTAAAATTTTTATTTGATTTATTTATTTAGAGACAGGGTCTCACTTTGTCACCCAGGCTAGAATGCAGTGGCACCATCTTGGCCCACTGCAGCCTCACCTTCCCTGGACCCAAGTGATCCTCCCACCTCAGCCTCCTGAGTAGCTGGGACCATTAGCACACATTACCATGCCCTGCTGCTGATTTTTGTATTTTTTATAGAGATGAGGATCTCACCCTGTTGCCCAGGATCTAACTCCTGAGCTCAAGGATCTGCCTGCCTTACCCTCCCAAAGTGTTGGGATTAAGGTGTGAGCCACCATGCCTGGCTTTAGCTAACTTTTTTTTTTTTAAAGAGACAGACTTATTTAGATAGAGCCCCAAAATGTGCTGTATATAGTCAATAATACAGTAATCACGGATTTCTTAACTCAACTGCTTGTCTGACAATTAAGCAGAAGGGAGCCAGTACCTTTCCCTCCAGCCGATGGCCCTAGGGGATGCAGAGATGATGAAGATGCTGTCATTGCCCTGGGTTTGGGGGAGGTCTCAGCAGAGTGAGATTGGGGGGCCTGACACTGGCAGGGGCCCCAGGTACCTCATCTTGTACCCTCTTTAGAGGATCCACCATCCTGTATGAGTTTGCAGTTTTGATGAGGGGTCAACAATCACACAGGGAGAGAAATGATTATGAAGAAAACAGGAAGCCTGTAAGTAACTGAATCAAAGGGAAAAGGAGCTCACATTTGCTGTGTCCCTGTATCGTGCTTTTCATAGATGTTACCTCTTTACCTCATGTACTGGTTCACTGAGATTGCTATAATGAAATACCACAAACTTGGGAACTTAACACAGCAGAAATATATTCCCTCACAATTCTGGAGGCTGAAAGTCCAAAGTCAGCACTACTGGCTGAATGGAAGGAATCAGCAGGCAGCGCTCACTTGCAAGACGCCAGGAGAGGACATGTTTCTCACTTCTTCCAGCTTCTAGGGGCTGCCGGCATTCCTTGGCTTGGGGCTGCCATCACCAGTCTCTGCCTCCGTGCTCACATTGGCTCTCCTCCTCTTTGTGCCTTCTCTTTCTGTCTGTGCCAAATCTCCATCTACTTTCCTCTTATAAATATATGTGTGATGGGCTGGGCACAGTGGCTCACGCCTGTAATCCCAGCACTTTGAGAGGCCAAGAGGGGAGGATCACGAGGTCAAGAGTTTGAGACCAGCCTGGTCAACATGGTGAAACCCTATCTCTACTAACAATACGAAATTAGCCAGGTGTGGTGGTGCATGCCTATAATCCCAACTACTCAGGAGGCTGAGGCAGGAGAATCACTTGAACCCAGGAGGCAGAGGTTGCAGTGAGCTAAGATTGTGCACTGCACTCCAGCCTGGGAGACAGAGCAAGATTCCGAGTCTCAAAAAAAAAAAGATGTATGATGGCATTTAGGGCCCAACCTGCTAAGGATAAGCCCACTCTCTCAGGAGCCTTTATTTCATCACACCTGTGTAGACTCATTTTCCAAAGAAGGCAGTATTTACAGGTTCCAGGGCTATGAACATGATGCCTCTGGGCACTGTTATCTAGCCTCCTATGCCCCAGATTCATCCTGTGATGAAGGTCTTCCTCTTGCAGGGAGTCAGGCTCACAAAGGTTAAGTACCCAAGACCACACAGATAGTATGTGATGGCATCAGGTTTTGAACTCAGGGCTGACTCCAAAGCCCATGCTTGTTTTATATGCCCTGCTATATCCCTACTAAGTGCCAAGTGGGTGGGTGATGCCTGCTGTGACCACAAGAGGTTCAGACAAGAAAGCAATAGGTGGGAATCAGCATTCATTCATGAGAACTAGCAGATGGCCAAGCCTAGACAAGGCCAGTCTCCATTTGTTCTTGGCTACTGTCTCTCCACCCTCACCATCAGGGAAGTTCTTCCTGGGTCTAACCTAAGTCCCACATCAGGTATGGATAGGAGCTGTGCTGCCTCTCCCTTGGACACCCCTCTCCCGGCCCCATTTTCCTGATGAGTGTTTATTTCTCCACAGGATATGGGTTGCTCTTCCTGTCGTTAGTCACCACACCCATCATCCGGGCCAAACTCTCCAAGCTGGTGAGAGAGACAGAGCAGGGTGAGTATCAGGACCCACCTGTGTCTGCGTCCTCATGTCCAGTGCTGCCTGATGGGCAGCCGTGGCTGGGGGAACAGCTTGCCTTCCCGCCTCCCATCCTGGAGAATTAAGTGGCCAAAACAAACACAATTCTGTCAAATTGCCCACGAAGGGCAGAGGATCGTGCTGCCTTGAATTTTCAAACCACAAAGTTGGGGTTTGCAGTCAGCAGTGCACAATTATGTTCTTTGTGGATAACCAGAGCAGAGGATTTACTCTCTGCAGACCTCAGCTTTTCCATCTGTAAGGTGGGTGTGATGATGCTTAGAGTTCTCTGTTTCACTGGGGTCAGTGTGTACCAGCCCAGAAATGAACAGCCTTGTGATGTGGGTTTCATTTTCCACAGTTGACAGATGAAGAAACAGAGGCCCAGGGGGTTACATCAGCTCACCCAGTAAATGGTGGAGCTGGGATGCAAGCCCATGTCTGTTTTTAAAAGCAGCTGGTGTCAGGATCTGGGTTTTAGTCTGAATCCTGTCACAGAGGCCTGTTTCTTCATCTGTGATGTAGATGGTTTGCTCTTGATGACATCACAGGCCTCTGTAAAGTGACAGAATTTAATCTCCACTTCTGTTGGATTGTTGCACATTTTGTAAACTGGGTTCTCCTGGTGTATCTATAAAGAACAGCTTTTCCATCCTCTGGGTATTTATTCCCCAGTCTGAAAACATTCATTTTTCTCCATCTGTCCTGGAATGAGGTTCTGATGATGACAGACAGCTGGTGCCATACAGAGCCCACTTTGGGCTCTGGTGTCCCCAGAATCCATGTGCCTTCATTTATTTACCTAAACGTTTTTCCCAGCACTTTCTCTGTGCCCAGAGATGTCAAGGGGAGCAGGAAAAAAGAACACCCTTACTGACTGGCTACTTCCAGGGGGCCAGGCCCAGTGATGGGTGATTTCCATGTGAACTTAGTGTTGCTGACAATCCAGGAAACAGGTATTATCTTTATTTAGCAGGAGGAGGAACAGGAACACAAAGGATAAGAAGCTATTCAGTGGTGACACAGCTATGAATGTTGGAACTGAGGAATCACACCTGTAGTTAGTTCCAAGCAGGAGAAAATTCCAAATAGGATAAGCCAGAAAAAGCCATTTTCATCAAGCTTTCATCAGACAATACCACACGTACCTTTTTTTTTTCCTTTTTAATTTTATATGCTGGGTTCTGTCAGAGCACATGTACTTTTAATGTGGATTTATAGCAGCCATTTATTTAGTAGCCCCTCTGTGCCAGCTACTGTCCATGTACGACTTTATTGAATTCTTGTCACATGTAGAAGGATTTACCGGTGAGGAAGGGGAGACTTAGGTTAAGTGACTGCCCCGGTCACACAGCTGTGGGGTGGTGGTGCCAGAATTCGAACATGGCTCTTTCCGACTCCAGAGTATGGTATTAATTTCTTCCCAGGTGCTCTCTTTTCTGCTGTGGCCTGTGTGAATGGCCTGGCTATGCTGACGGCCTCCGGCATCTTCAACTCACTCTACCCAGTCACTCTGAACTTCATGAAGGGGTTCCCCTTCCTCCTGGGAGCTGGCCTCCTGCTCATCCCAGCCATTCTCATCGGGTAATGCAGGTCCCTGAACCCATGCTCGTAATGGAGCCCTTTCTTGGAAAAGTTTTCTCTTCTCCTCCCACCCAGACATTGCAGCTTCATTCCTGGAATCCTTCCCCTCTGGGTGTGTTGTCCTAGGCTGCCCCTACCCTTGCAGATGGATGCCTAATCCTCCGGGAGCCATTTTCCAAGGGCAAGGTGGAGAGGCAGGTGGAGGAAGAAGCAGGCTAACATTGCTACTTGGCAAGGCTATGTTCTCTCTCCCAGTTCCCCTATTCCCTCCATTCCCATTTTATAGATGGAACTATGGCAGCAGAACTATGTTAAAGGGAAGCCCAGAGAGCTTTCTCAGCTACCTGTGGCTGGGCCACAGGCTAGCTTGACTGGCTTTTTCTCGTATGATATTAAGAATTGTATTTCATGGCCAGGCTTGGGGGCTCCTGCCTGTAATCTTGACCCTGTGGGAGGCTGAGGCAGGAGCACCACTTGAGCCCAGGAATTCAAGATCAGCCTGGACAACCTAGCAAGACCTTGTCTCTATAAAAAATTTTTTTAAATTGCAGGTGGTGGCTCACGCCTGCAATCCCAGCACTCTGGGAGGCCAAGGTGGGGAGATCACAAGGTCAGGAGATTGAGGCCATCCTGGCTAACACAGTGACACCCCGTCTCTACTAAAAATATAATTAGCTGGCATGGTGGCAGGCACCTGTAGTCCTAGCTGCTCAGGAGGCTGAGGCAGGAGAATCTCTTGAACCCCACTGCACTCCAGCCTGGGCAACAGAGTGAGACTCTGTCTCAAAAAAGAAAATGAAAAATTTAAAAAGTTAGGCATGGTGGTGTGCACCCATAGTCCCAGCTACTAAGGAGGCTGAGGCAGGAGGATCACTTGAGCCCAAGACTTCAAGGGTACAGTGAGCTATGATCATGTCACTGCCCTCCAGCCTGGACAACAGAGCAAGACCCTGTCTCTTAAAAAAAAAAAGTTATTTTCCAGAGCCATGTCCCTGGACATTGTCCTCCAGCTGTCGGCTTGGGGAAGGGTTTCAGGAGAGCTACCTGGACAAGCCTACCCAAGTAATCCTGCATCACTTCTCCAGACAGGCACTGAGGGTTCCCCATGTGAAATGCAAACCCTCTCTCTGGTTTCTCACAGGACACTGGAAAAGGCTGGTCCTCACCCTGAGTTCCAGCAGTTTCCCCAGAGCCCCTGATCTGCCTGGATCAGAAGACAGAGGGCAAGAGGAGCAAAGTGAACACCAGCCAACTGGAGGTCTCCAGCTGGGAGCCCCGCCCACAGCAGCACCACAGCTCCTTTCAAAGGGCCGCGCTCACTGTGGACGACGTGGTCAAGACAGACCAAGGCGCCACCCCATCCATAGCTGAGCCAGCCTCTGACTAGGATCTAGAATTATAACCCAGACAGGCCCACTGCAGGGCAGGTGGCAGGGGAGCTATTTGGGACAGGAGTCAGTTCTCCCTTTCTGTCATCCATCACTTACAACCCCTCAGGGCAGAGGAGAGGTCCTGATGGAGGTGACACCTCAGGGACCAGAGGCAGCACAAGGGCTGGCATCTCTCCTTCCAGCCCAAACTGCACAGCCCCAACCAGTTTCCCGACGTGTACAGTAGCCACCAGTCACTCATTAACGATGAATATGGTACCTGGTTAGTGCCAACCTTGGGAAGGAGGGAGGGAGATGAGAGGAGCTTGGTGATCTTCAGAGGAAGAGTGCTGCTTTCCCTGTGGTTAGGGAATCGATCCTTGGCTATGGCCTACCCACTCCCTGGGCTCAAGAGTGCCAATCATTATAAATCAGTTTCATCAAACTGAAACGAACCTCTTGGTGCCTCGGGCTTTGGGGCCCTCTGTTTTCCTGCTCACAGTCTGCCTGCCATAGGCAGAAAACAGAAGTTGCTGGGCTGGGCAGGAGCCCCTGAGCTGCCTGGTGGATTGTACCAAGTGGGGCCAGCCAAGGCTCCTGCTGACTTGCTGTGCAACCTTGAGCAAGCCCCACTAGGAAGGGCTAGATCAGGGATGCCCCAAATTGTTGAAAGAGCCAGAATTTGGTGATCACATTTGGTTGGACAAATTAGGAAACTTAGCTGATGCTCCGAGATCCTTCCCACCTCCTCATACATTCTACAATGAGATACCTCTCTTCATGGGCCGGGGGAAAGGAGGAATGAGTTGTGGCTGGACTTTTGACCTCTGAATGTCCCTGAGCAGTTCTTGGCCTCTGGGGAGAAGTTGCGGGAGGGTCTGGCTGACTCAGCCCCAACCGAGGGGTAGCAGTTGCAGCCCAGCCAAGCAGAACACCCTAGCCCTACCGACATATGTCCAAGCAGGCTTTGGAGGAAAGGCTACTTCTGAGTCCTCTCAGGAGGGGCCAGGCCTAGGTGCCTGCCCTGGTGATCTGAGCTGTGTTTGTCCTGGCAGGGGTGGCAGTCACCTTTGGACCCACTGGCCTTGGCTTAGGGGAGGCTCATGACTTCAGCTGTTCCTGCTGGGGCCAGATGCTGGACTCTGATTCCCCAGAGAGACAGAAGGTCAGTCAGAGGTCAACCAGAAAGCCACACAGGGCAGTGGACAGCAGTGGAGGGTACACTAAACAGAAAAAAATGCAAGAAACCTCTCTGAATACTGCCCATTGGGACCTCAGGAAGGGGTGGGACTGACTGGAGACAAAGAGCCAGAAATCATCCCCTGGACACACTCAGACAATATTTTATTGACTCTGTACTGTGAGGGCAGCATCCGGTCTGCCCTGCTTGTCGTGTCCATGCCCTGGCACCGGCGAGCGTTTGTGCTGCACGAGGAAAGGAGGATCAGGTGGGGTCAAAACTGAAGCGTCAAGGCTGGGACAGACCCCGGCAGGGTGGGGAGTGGGAGGAAGGAGCCCCAAACCCGGAGTGAGACCTTTGACTTTCTGATCATGTGGCCGAGAACAAGGTGTCACCTAGCACAGCCAGGAGTGGGGCTGGGGGTGCAGTCAGCCTTGAGGTGTGAACATCCGGCCCTCAGGAGGGAAGAGCTCTCAGCAGACCCCACGGCCTGGAGCCTGGGTTTATTGGAGGGTACTTTCTTGCCCTCTGAACCCAGTGGAGGAGGGTACAAGAGGACATTCCTGCTCAGTTATTTCTGTACGGCTTCTGGGTCCGCTTTTTGTTGCAAAATCCTCTCCCCTGCTGCCAGCTTCTTTGGGGTAAGGGGGAAGCAATAGCCTAGCCTCATGATGATTCTCAGGATAGCAATTCCACTGCCAGCGGACTGGGTGCCAGGAGGCCTGGGTCTGGATCTGGGGCTGCCACCAATGACAGGAAACTGGGCTTATCCTCAATCTTTCTGAGCCTCAGCGTCCTTATCTGTAAAATGGGAATGATAATTCCAGGTAGGGTTGCTCCGATGAATAGAGACCATGGAGTGGAGTGTTTGGGAAATGGCAAAGATTTGTGAGGGCTTTATGCTTTAGAGATTTCCTGCCCTTAACCACGAGCACCAGCTCACTTGGGAATCTAAGAAATGCAGAGTCTCAGGCCCTACCCCAGATCGCCTGATTTTAATATTTCCAGGTGATTTGGACTTTAAAGGTAACAACGCTTTCCCTTTTTAGGATCTTGCCTCTTTCCACAGAGCTGCAGGTTCCATTGAGGCTACTTCCACTGTCATGGGGGCTGCCTGGTCCCTGAGCAAGGGGTGGATAGCCCTGGTTGGCTGAGGGGCTGGGGAAGCCCTCTGGGCCCGACCAGGCAGGAGCCTGAGGCACAGCACCAAGGCACGGGGTAGGATGGGCTTTGAGGCACCGCCTCCCCATGCCCAGACTCAGGCCCAAACAGGAGGCTCCTGTGCACCAGCAAGTGCAGCAAAGCTGGCTGCAGCAAAATCAGAGGGAGGGCTGGTTTGCCTAACCCCTGGCCCTGGAGGTGGCAAAAGATGCCACACCAAAGGAAGCTGTAGGGGATCTGGGACCTCGTCAGGCTGGCTAAGGGCACTGAGTGATTACAGGGCAAGGCCTCGGAGCGGCAGGAAATTGTAAGCGCAGGGGCCAGGCATGGTCTGGGTGGAAAGCCATGAAGGCACTCATCCCTGGCTGGCTTCCGGGCCCAGACTCTTGCTCAGAATACAGTGCCAAGGCCCACCAGGGCATTGCCCTGATTCCTGTCTGAGCTGCCTGCCTTCATCCTCCTCAAGTTGGCTGCTATCTGAGCAGGAGAAGGGAATGCAGGAACCACCCCCACCCCCACCCCAATTCCAGTATCTCCAGAACTGAGCAGGGATCCTCCCCATGACTGAGACAGACGACAAGACAGACAACCCGCTGGCAGGGCCTGGGGGAGTTCTAACCAGCCCCCCGCCCAAGCCTGACTTCCCCTCCCTTTGCAGATACTGAGGAAAGTGGGTTGGAGGTGGGCCATGAGGGTGGGGGACAGGGAAAGACATTTCCTGAGAAGAGCACGGGTTGTCTCAGCCCAGGGAGGCCGGTTTCCTTCCGAAAGGACAATGGAAATGGAAGTCACAGCAGGGCTGGGGAACTGGGGACTGGCTAAGTCGGACCCATGGGTGCAGCACCCTCCAAACTGGTGTCAGAGCCTGCAGATGAGTCCCGGGATGAACGGCCCTGCAAGAAGCGGATGATCTTCTCAATGGTGGCTTCCTGGTATTCGTGGGACCACCTGTGGGCACAGAAGCATGTGGGTCAGAAGCTGGGGAGAGGGAGCTGCTAGTCAGCTGTTTGCCCACACACTGCCTGTCATGGCGACTTGTACCCTACCCAGCTGGTCCCGTGGCCCTGGGGCTCACTTGATGCCATTGAAAGTAAGTACAGCCTGCATGTCCTCAGGCAGGAGTTGGGGCTCAGGCCACTCGAAGCCATCAATGACGGGCACAATGTTCTTGCCACAGCTTAAAGCAGTCACAATCTCCTGCAGAAAGAAAGAAGAGGAAGATAGCCCGGTCCCCATCTAGACACCCTTGTAGCCAAGCAGGTGCTGGGAGGGCCACTAGCTCGAGGCTGGGCCCAGGGGAGGACACTAGTCCTGAAGTCCACCTTGATGTCTCCCTTATCCCTTGTAGTATAATAAAAAATACAATTTGGTGTTGGAAAGAAAACACACTCCTGCATACAGGTTGATCCATCATGCACCCTGCCAGTTGTACTCCTTACTTCTCAAATCCATCATTTCCCCACCTTCACCCCACCACCACCCTCTTCCAATCCCCATTATATCTTTAAGCCCCAGCAAGTCTCTCCTCATCCACCCTTGTCTTCTCTAATTCACTTTCCACATTGCCCTTTCACGTAGCTAATTTCTGCAAAACACATATCTAACAAATCAGATCCAGTCACCCCTTAGTTAAAACTCTTCAAGACTTTGCATGGTCTTAGAATAAAGTCCCAACTCCTTCATCTCGCCTGTGAGGTCCTGTGTGGTTGGCCACAGTCCACTTCTCAAACTCTACCCCTGCCCTGCCCTCCCAGCCACACAAAATAAGCTTCCTTGGAAGAGGATTGTTCCGTGGAATAAGCACGACATTCCATGGCAAGTAATTAGAGCGGTGCTTAGCATATAGTGTATGCTTAATAGGTGTTCTTATTTCCTCTTCTGCAGAGTGGGGATAATACAACCTACCTCAAAGCGTTGTTCTGAGGAATTATTTGCTATTAATGGGGTTCTGTAAGTGAGTATTGAATGTTTTCCTTCCTCTCAAGAAGGAACCAAGGGGATTTTACTTTCTTGAGTGCAGTTCACTTGCGGTTTTCCATATTGATTACCCACTAATGTGGCTTCAGGGAAAGGGGTTTTAAAACCAGAGGCCATTAAGCACCAGAAACAACCAAAGAGGGATGACGGAGCCTCTGGGCCCGTCCAAGGCAAAGGCTCCTCCCACCTCCTTGCCGTCTGCTGGGATGACAATGGGTGCCAAGCATGCTTGGGAACTGGAGCCTTCCTGGAGAAAGAACATGCATAACTTCAACCTTGACTGGCTTCCTGGGGAGCTGCTCCAATTTCACAGATGAAGAGAAAAAAAGCCCAAAGACGGAAGGGGATATCCCACCAAGCCACACATGCTCCCAGCCCACAAGTCAGGGGCCAGTCCTCTGACTCAAGCCTTGAGAGTCCAAGTCCAGGCTGTTTCAACCAAGCCCCGCTGCCTCTCTGCTGAGCATTGGGATGAATCCTGACCCTGCAGCAATTTGGAAATCTTTAGATATTTGTTTCACCCAGAATTATACAAAACCAAAGACAGTACAAAGTGTTCATTGCACAGATTTAGAGGCTGGCCAAGAAAGAGATAATGGTGGCCAGGAGCGGTGGCTCACGCCGGCAATCCCTGCACTTTGGAGGCCGAGGTGGGCGGATCACAGGGTCAGGAGATTGAGACCATCCTGGCAAACATGGTGAAACCCTGTCTCTACAAAAATACAAAAAAAAAATTAGCCAGGTGTGGTGGTGCATACCTGTAGTCCCAGTTACTCGGAAGGCTGAGGCAGGGGAATTGCTTGAACCTGGGAGGCAGCGGTTGCAGTGAGCTGAGATCGCCCCACTGCCCTCCAACCCGGTGACAAAGACTCAAAAATAAATAAATAAATAAAAAAGAAAAGAAAAATGAAAGGGATAATGGTTTGTTTAGGATCATTTAGCTGGTTGAGAATGAAAACAATTAAGAGTCAAGTCCTCTGTCTGGTCGTGGTGGCTCACGCCTGTAATCCCAGAACTTTGGGAGGCCAAGGCAGGCACTGAACTCCAGGCTTGAGCTCAGGAGTTTGAGCCCCTGGGCAACATAGAGAAACCTTGTCTCTACTGAGGAAAAAAAAACAAAAAAACAAAAAAACGGAGTCAGTCCACTTACCT
Source organism: Callithrix jacchus (assembly GCF_049354715.1). NCBI lineage: Eukaryota > Metazoa > Chordata > Mammalia > Primates > Cebidae > Callithrix > Callithrix jacchus. The sequence continues at coordinate 105,214,441 of NC_133506.1, forward strand.
GGTAAATCTGCTAGATATGTATGGTGTTCCCAGGCATGGCATCTCAGCTTCATGAGTATCACTTGTCGGCTTAATCATTGATTCAATTGTTCTATAAACTCCTCTACAGCCTCTCTCTTTCTCTCTCCTTTTTCTTTCTTTCCTTTTTTCTTTTTTTTGGTGCAATTGCACATCCTTTGTACTATGCGTGGTTTTAGGCACCAGAGACACAGATAAATGAGGCAAGGTCTGAACTCTCATGGAGCTCACAGACACTCCTCTCTTTCTCTCGAAAGGCTGCCTGCTGCCTGCTCTGGGTCATCAGCCATGTTCCTCCAGGATGTTCACCTGGCCTAATGCCCCTCCCCAAACCAGGCCCCTCCTACCTGGCCTCTGGGGCTTCACTCCACACTCAAGGTGAACTGCATTTCTGTGTCAGAGCCTTCATTCTAAAACCCGCAGCCCTGGCATCTCCCGTTTCATGGGCTCCTTGTTTCCCAGTGTTTTAAGCACAGGTCTTCTCCTGTCTTCAGACACTCCATAACCTGGTTTCCATAGTTCTTATCCAGCCAATGGTGTGCTGGTAACTTTATAATAACTAGCTATTCAGAGTGGGAGAAAACCCAACCAGCCAGCTAAACAAACAAACAAAACCTTGATTTGGAGTGGTTGCCAATTTCCTTGGTGTAAATACTCCCACCATGGCTGATGTCAAGCTACCAACATGACATCACTGGATATGGAGTTGAGAAGAGAGGCAGACAATCATCTCTGGTATTAACTGAATCCAGCCCTACCCGATCACCTCCCCTCACACACCCTCAGATCTGTGCAATAGAATGCAGTGAAGATTTTGGGAAAGTGCATGAGCTTTGGAGTCAGATAGATGGAATTTGAAACCCAGCTTTTCTGAGTTCTACACTAGCAGTGCAACCAAGGGAAAATTATTCTACTTTTCTGAGCCTCAGTTTCTTCATATGTGATATGGAGAAAGCAGTAGCCAAGATGCATGTGGGCTTTCAACACTGTTCTCCTCCCTACCTTTATTCCTTTGCTCATGCTGTTACCCTGGGCTGGGATGCCTTCTCTTCCACTTACCTAAACTCTTAAGATTCTTCTCAAGACCTGCTTCCTCCATGAAGTCTTCCCTGATTATTCCAGCCCTCTGAGGACTAAACACTCATTTAAAAAATTTTTTTATCTTGCCCAAATTCCTACCTAAGGGGCCTGGGGAGTCATGCCCTACAAACCATAAAGTCTTATCAGAGGGATTTTAATTTTAACACTATATAGCATGGTGTGCTTTATTTTTTTCTTTTCTTTTTTTTCTGAGACAGCGTCTCACTCTGTCACCCAGGCTGGAGTGCAGTGGCACGATCTTGGCTCACTGTAACCTCCACCTCCCAGGTTCAAATGATTCTCCTGCCTCAGCCTCCTGAGCAGCTGGGACTACAGGTGACCACCACCATACCCAGCTAATTTTTGGATTTTTAGTAGAGATGGGGTTTTATCATGTTGGCCAGACTGGTTTTGAACTTGTGACCTTATGATTTGCCTGCCTCGGCTTCCCAAAGTGTTGAGATTACAGGCGTGAGCCACTGTGCCCAGCCACGTGGTCTGCTTTCTACCTGACTAGTATAACATCACATAACAAGGGAGGAAATAAAAATATTTTAGCCCCAAATACATTTCCCTGCCATATCTTGAAATTGCACCAGAAGGTTGTCTCTTTTGGGGAAAACCTACATTTGATAGAGAATCCCCTTTCCCCCATTTTTTTCTTTTTCTTTCCAGACTCAGGAGATAATCAACAAAGAGCCAGGCACCCTTTCATTCCGATAAGAAATATTTTATAACCTACTCCCTCTGAAGTCTGCTATCTGAGAACTTCCTCTGCACAGTAAAACTTGGTCTCCACAACCCTTTTTCATACCTAAACATTTCCTTTCTATTGATTCCAGGTCTTCAGATAAACTCAACCAATTATCAAATGGAAAAATTTAAAATCTACCTATAGCCTTGAAGCCCCTGCTTTGAGCTGTCCTGCCTTTCTGAACCAAACCAATGTACGTCTTAAATGTATTGACTGATGTCTCATGTCTCCCAAAAATGCAGAAACTCAACTCTGTCCTGAACTCCTTGAGCACATGTTCTCAGGGTCTCCTGAGGGCTGTGTCATGGGCCACGGTCACTCATATTTGGCTCAGGATAAATCTCTTCAAATATTTTACAGAGTTTGACTCTTTTCGTTGACACCTTGATGTTCTCTCTTCTCCAGATCCCTGTGGCAAACAAGAGGTTTGCCTACCTGGCTCAGCATTTACACCAACTTGCTTGTGCTCTAGTCATTTTGAGACAGGGTCTCACTATGATGCCCAAGCTGGAATGCAGTGGCACCATCTCGGCCTACTTCCACCTCCACCTTCTGGGCTCAAGCGACTCCCCTGCCTCAGCCTCCCGAGTAGCTGGGATTACAGGTGTGCACCATCACGTCCAGCTGATTTTTGTATTTTTTTAGTAGAGACAAGGATTCACCATGGTGCCCAGGCTGGTCTCGAACTCCTGAACTCAAGTGATCCGCCTCAGCCTCCCAAAGTGCTGGGATTACAGTTGTAAACCACCATGCCCAGCCCCGTGGGCATATTCTTGCCTCTGAGCTGGCTGCTTGTCTCATCCTGTCCCTCAGATGACTACTGCATGCCTCAGCCCCAACTCCAATTTCTACTGACCAATTAATGATTAATAACCTTAAGACACAATATGGATCTATCCATCCATCCATTCTCTAAGTATTCAATGAGTTGCTACAATGTGTCAGGCACTGAAAATACAATGATGAATTAAACATATGTAAGGCTGGGCGTGGTGGCTCATGCCTGTAATCCCAGCACTTTGGGAGGCCGAGGTGGGTGGATCACGAGGTCAAGAGATCGAGACCATCCTGGTCAACATGGTGAAACCCTGTCTCTACTAAAAATACAAAAAATTAGCTGGGCATGGCGGCACGTGCCTGTAATCCCAGCTACTCAGGAGGCTGAGGCAGGAGAATTGCCTGAACCCAGGAGGCAGAGGTTGCGGTGAGCCGAGATTGAGCCATTGCACTCCAGCCTGGGTAACGAGCGAGACTCCGTCTCAAAAAAAAAATAATAATAATAATAATAAGAATTAAACATATGTAGTAGTTATAATTAATAATAATTACTATCATTATTAAGCAGTTACTATGTGCCAGCCATTCTGCTAACCACGTCACAAATTTTAGCTCTTTTAATCCTTATAACAATGTTCTAGGACGTTACATACCATTATTATACCCACTTTCCGGTAATAAATACAAAGCTTATTGGGGTTAAGTAATTTGCCCAAGGCCAGAGCCAGGATTCAGACTCTCAGTTTTGAGCTCTCAACACCTATTCCATTCTGTCTGTCACTATACTCTCCTGCTCTCATAGAAGTTATTTTTCAAAGCATTTTTATCTCTCTCTGATCCTCACAACAGTTCTACAAGGTGAGAGGAACAGGTAAGTTACCCCATTTTGTAGATAAAAAAACTGAGGCTCAGAGAGCCAAAGCCTAGTCTCTTGTCCCTTGTGGCTTGCTAAAGTCTTACTATAGTCAGAGCTATGGTTCCTGACTTCCAGCTGAGCCAGAGAGGTGCTTCAGGGCTAAGGGTGCCGGCATGTGGAGACAAGAAGGAATAGAAGGATGACCCTATCTCCTGGACCACGGCCAATGCTGGGACCACAGAGGCAAAGGCTGGCACCTACCTTATGCACCCAATCCTTACAGTCATGGTCCTGCATGCACTTGTCCAGTGCTCCAGGTGACAACACCAGCACAAAGTTGCGAGCACCCATGACACTCTGGATGAGTTTGTCTTCGAACTTGCCCGCTTCCAGCTTCTCCACATCAATGAAGACACTGAAGCCGTGCAGCTGCAGGTGCACCTTCAGGAGGCTGCAAGTAGGTCGGGTGTCAGTGCCACAGCCATGCCCCGAGGCCCTGCCGCCACCTGCCTGCCCCTCCTCACCTGGCCAGCTGGGAACCTGAGTTCCGGCGGTAGCTGATGAAGACATCTGGGGTATCCCCGCTGGGTTTGCCACCAGTACAGGGCAGTGGGGAGTGTAGCATTTCTGAAGTGGGCAATAGGCAGCATAGTGAGGGTGGCGCCCCCATCACTTGCTGTGAGGCATATCATCCCGTGGGGACTTTGTCCCTAGTCCACCCAGCCCTCTCAGCCCAGCCTGGGAAGGGTGGCCTGCCCCAAAAAGGAGAGATGCGGCCTACAGAAGGAAGGTCATGTTACTGCTGGGTTTCTCTTAGGAGGCAGGCCTGTGTTCTAGGGACATTGATATGCACTTCCAGCCTTGTCCTCTCTCTGGAACTCCAGACCTGCAAAGCCAGCTGCTCACAGTCACTCCTGATTCAACACACCCCACATCTTCCCCTCATTCCTTCTCCCTATTTTCCACCAAATCCAGACACCTGGGTATCAGCCTCAACTCCTGCCTCCCATTTAATTTATTCAACAAATATTTCTCAAGTGCTTGCTATGTGCCAGAACTATCTTTAGTGCTTAAGATTCAGCAGCGAATAAAACAGACAGCACTCTACTCCCGTGGAGCAGCACTCAGTGCTCAGCGCCAGGCACTCCATTCTGAGGATTCTACCTACTAAACACCCTGGACTCCAGCCTCTGGGCCATTTCCTGGGTCAGGTTTCCAATGTCAGCCTCCTCAATGGCCTCCCCAAACCCAGCTAGAATTGCCTTAGGCTGGGCACGGTGGCCCGCACCTATAATCCCAGCACTTTTGGGGGGCCAAAGTGGTGGATCATTTGAGGCCAGGAGTTCGAGGCCAGCCTGGCCAATATGTTGAAACCCCATCTCCACTAAAAATACAAAAAAATTAGCTGGGCATCTTGGCACATGTCTGTAATTCAGCTACTCAGAGGGCTGAGGCACAAGAACCACTTGAACCCAGGAGGGGGACATTGCAGTGAGCCAAGAACGCACCACTGCACCCCAGCCTGGGCGACAGAGTGAGACTGTCTAAAACAGAAAAGAAAAGAAGCAAAAGAAACAGAATTGCCCAGTCTAGTCCATTTGCCACAGCTACTAGAGCATCTTTCCAAAATCCAAACCTGAGCGTGTCACTGGCCCCACTTAAAAACTAAGCATGGCTCCCTACTCCCTATACAAACTTATTTTTTGTAAGCTATTTTTGCCCCAGGACTTTCCTGTTGTTTAAAAATGAAATCTTGTGCCTGGTGTGGTGGCTCATGCCCATAATCCCAACACTTTTGGAGGCCGGGGTGGGAGGAGGCCAGGAGTTTGAGAACAGCCTGGGCAACATGGTGAAACCCTGTCTCTACAAAAATTACAAAAATTAACTGGGCGTGGTGTTGCGCACCTGTGGTCCCAGCTACTTGGGAGCTGAGGTGGGAGAATCGCTTGAGCCTGGGAGGTTGAGGCTTCAGTGGGTTGTGATTGTGCCACTGCACTCCAGCCTGGGTGGCAGAGTGAGATCTTGTCTTAAATACATAAGAAATCTTGAAGTTTTATTGGGAGCTGTAATGTAAAAATAATAAAAGCCGACCTGCTTTGTTTGAAGCATAAGAATACAGCCAAAGCCCAGTCCCTTTTGTCTTGTGGGTGCTTAGTCCGTAATTGCTGAATGAATAGATATAATGAAAAGAATTCATCTTCTTTTAATATTTAGACATAACACTCACAGACAACATTTGTTTGTTTATGAAGCAGAAAGACAATGGCTCAAGTCCCAGTTTTGCCATCTAATGACTTTTATGACTGTGGGAAACGTATTTGAATTCTTTTTTTAAAAAAATATTTGTTTAAAAAACTAACATTTTAGTTAGTTATCTTTAAAATGAACACCGACGATGGAAGTATTCTATATCTTCCATTTTGCTGGAGGGATCACACAGATGTCTTTCAAAACTCAAACTGACACTTGTTTTCTTTTTGAGATAGGGTCTCACTCCCGCTGCCAGACTGGATGGAGAGCAGTGACCTGATCACAGTTCACTGCAGCCTTAACTTTCTGGGCTCAGGTCATCCTCCCACCTCAGCTTCCCAAGTAGTTGGGACTACAGGCGTGTGCCACCACGCACAGCTAATTTTTTGTACTTTTAGTAGAGACAGGCTTTCACCACGTTGCCCAGGCTGGTCTTAAACTTTGGACTTGAGCGATCCACCTGACTTGGCTTCGAAAACTGCTAGAATTACAGGCATGAGCCATGGTGCCCAGTCCTCTGGACACTTCTTCTTTTTATTCTTTAAAGAGTTCTTTAAGGTTGATTTAAAAAATCGAACACTCACTGCATAGAATCAATGTAGACATTTATGAGATAATATCTTAAAAACTTAATAGAGTCCCTGGTAATTGACAATAAAGATTAGCTAAGTAGTAAATTAGTAAGTTAAAATAAATTAGCATATAAGGAGGGTGGCTAGAGCCCTAGAATTCACTCTAAACCACCTCTAGACCCAAATTTTGTAAGCTATTGGCCAATAGGATAACACACACACGCACACACCCTTCCCACCTATATATCCCACTATACTTCCATTGGCTGCCGCCTCTGCCTGGGCTGCCCTTCCTGTTGCCACTTTTTTGGTTAGTGCATCTTCTAAGACTTGGCCAGGCATCCTGTCCTCTCTGAAATCTAGACCTGGGTGGATAGGGTGGGCTGGGCTTCCTCTGTACTCCCACTGGAGACCTGGGCATGCTTCCTGCCGAGGCCACCTGCCTGTTTAATACCTCCCTCCCTCCCACCGCCTACCTGCCTCAGAGACTGAGTTTTGCTCTTGCTGCCCAAGCTGGAGTGCAATGGCGAAATCTCAGCTCACCACAACCTCCACCTTCCAGGTTCAAGTGATTCTGCTTCAGCCTCCCGAGTGGCTGATATTATAGGCATGCGCCACCATGCCCAGCTAATTTTGTATTTTCAGTAGAGACTGGATTTCTCCATGTTGGTCAGGCTGGTCTCGAACTCCTGACCTCAAGTGATCTGCCCACCTCGGCCTCCGAAAGTGTTGGGATTACAGGTGAGTGCCACTGCGCCAGTCTAGGCTGGGAACTTCTTGGGGCAAAGTGCAACATATTCATCTTTATATCCTCAGAGCCCAGTCTGACCCACGTTTGTGCTCAATCAATCCACAGTGAGGCTGGGAGGCTCCACCCCGTGTCTCCCCTCACCCTTCCCGGGCCGCGGCTGAAGCGGGGTCGCGTGTGTGCGGGCTGACCTCTGGCAGCCGTGAGGATGCGGGAGCGGTGCACGCCCAGGCGGATGCCGCAGTCCTCCAGCAACTGCTGCTCGGACACACGGTGCAGCAGGGAGCGGTCCAAGCCGCAACTGACCAGGCCGTAGGTGTACTGGCGGAAGCGCGGGTCCAGGCTGCCCAGCCAGTCTGCCAGGTTGCTGCGGTCGCACGTAGCATAGTTGGCGAAGGTCTTGAGCTCCGTGAGCTCCCTGAAGAACCTGCACCCCATGGAGGAGAAGATGCTGAGGTCCGGACTCCCACGGGCTGCGGGCGGAGTGGACGGTTATTTAAACCCGGCTGGGGTCGGGCGGGCAGGAGGCTCCGTACCTCTTGCGCGTGATGCCCGATTTCATGCCCAGGTCGATCTGGAGTTCCTCCTCTGTGAGCCGCAGAAGCAGGTCACCGTCCACTTGCTGCTCCTGGGAGAGGAGGCAGGTGTCAGGAAGGGCTCCGCTTTTCCGCCCCTGGACCTCGAGCCCAAGATGTAACGGAAGAACTGGAGATGGCGCGGAGGAGGTGAACGGGACCCAGATTAGAGCCGAGTGACCCCGAGGGTGGCTGCATACAGGCTCTCCACCCCCAAAAGCCACCCTGGCGCCGCGGGAGTGCGAGGCCTGGAGTGGACGCAGTCCCTGTGCCCAGGGCGCCCACTCTGACTTGGGGGAGGTGGCCCCCAGCGGCTCTACCCGGAAACTCTCGCAGTACTGGGAGAAGCCGATCTGCTGCAGCCACGTCTGGACCTCAGCCTCCTTCCAGCTGGGCACGCAGGGCAGGATGGGCCGCGGCACCTCCTCGCCCAGCAGGCGCAGCGCACGCTTCGCCAGCGCCGACTTAGTGCCATTGGTGGAGTAGGAAACGAGGCGTTTCAGACTCTGGACAGCGCCGATTTCGCTGAACACCTGGGGAGGGAGTGGGGCGAGGACTCTAGGCTCCACCAGCTCTCCAGCTGCCCCCATACGTTCCCAGTCCTCCTCCTTGTCTCTTCTCACCACCCAAAGTCCCACCACCTGCCCTGACCCCGCCTTCAGCCACTAAGTCAGGAGTCCTGCTGATTCCCCGCTCCTGAAATACTCTGAATTCTTGAACAGGTCCTGACTCAGGATAGGCTGAAGGCAGAGGGGCATATCCCTCCTTCATATCCCTTCTACAGCATCCACCAGCCCTGGAATAAAAGTTGAGCTCTCAGCATGGCTGCCAGGCAGGGCACAGTGCAGCTGCCCACCACTCCCAGGTCACCTCACCTTCCACCAGCCCACACATCACACACCCACACACATACACATACACACACCCCAAGGCTTTCACACCTCTGGGTCTTGACCCATGATGTTTCTAAACCATTAGTTCTTCCAGCCTGCTGGTAGGAATCCTACTAATCCACGGAAATCCTACTCATCCATCGGAATCCAAATTGATTAGCGCCTCCTCCATGCAGCCTGCTTTGATTCCCCCATATCCTGGCCCACACCTCTAATTGGGACTTATGCCACACTCTGAATGCCACTGTCCCTAGTTAACGATGCAACTTCCACTGGAGCATAAGCTGAGGACATGTCTCAGTCACTACTGGAGCCCTGTATCTGGCACAATGAAGGACACAGTGGGACTCAAGGTATCTTTGTTGAACTGGACTCGCTTGGCCTCAGTGGGAAAGGGGTGACACACTGGTGATCATGGTTGCTGCCCAGATCCAGTCCTTGGGGTTCTCATACCCTACTTCTCTGAGTTCCCTTCTCCCAAAGCAGAATGAGCTGCCTTATAGAGCAAGTCCTCCTTGGCCCAACTTTGGAGTGCAGAGAGAAGAATCAGCAGTTCCTAGAACACTGGACCCAGTGACCCCCAAACACCCCCTAACATAGCAGTCTTCTTTCTCTTTTTCTTTTTTGAGACAGAGTCTCACTCTGTAGCCCAGGCTGGAGTGCAGTGGTGCGATTCCGGCTCACCGCAACCTCCACTTTCCAGGTTCACATGATTCTCCTGCCTCAGCCACTTCCCTTCTTTGAGTTCCCTTCTCCCAAGGGAGTTTGATGCCAGCCTGGGCAATATAGCAGAACTCTGTTTCCAGAAAGAACAATCCAAAAACTTTTGGTGCTAAAACTATCATTCCCACATCCAGGGTAAGAACTGCTGCTGTGGTCCAATTCACTGAATTTTCCAGAGGATAAAAATGAGGTCAAAATAGAGGCCCAGAGAGAGGAAGCCAGGCGCTCAAGCTAACACAGCAAGTTAAAGCAGTGGGCAAAGGTCACTGGTGGATTAGACCTGGACATGAGGACCCCTTGGGACTCCAGTGGATGTTATCTGGCTGACACTCTGATGTCTTGTCCCAAGCCTCAAGCCTCTGTCTCCAGCAGCCATCTTCCCAGACTCCAGACTCCAAAGGCTAAACTACCCACTGAAGCTCTCCAGCAGGGCATCTCTCCATATGTCCAGCAGAACTCACTTTCTTCCCCTCTCCCACCTCCACCTGTTGCTCACCCAGTTCGCCTTATTCATTGCCTATGTTCATGGCCAGGAGTCATCCTCAGATCCTCTCTCTCCTTCTCCCAGACACCACGTGCTAACTACATCTCTTAAACATCTCTTGAATCTGCTCTCTGCCACTGCTGACATCCCAGTCTTCACCATCTTAATTCTCCCCCTGCCCCCAACGTCCACTGCTGGAAGTCATAGTCTTTTATTGGGTGGCCTTGCCTCCAACCTCACCCTTGCCAAGCCCCTTTCCACACTGCAGCTAGGATGATCTTTGTAAAACACAAGTGGCTCCTGCTTAAAAACTTCTCAGTGTTTTCCTCTTGCCCCCCAAACCAAACCAAGTCCAAACTTTGGGATTTGCCTTCAAGGCCATAATGACTGGCCCCCTCCTTGTCTTGCTTCACATAATTCTGATGTGTATTTCAACTCCCGGTTAAATGTGACTCCCTCTGGGAAAATTTCCCAGAGGCTCTCTAACCCCTGATCCACCCAATCCCAAACCTGCACCCACCTTGGTCTTGCCTTGCAGGCTCTTGATGGCAGCCTCGGCGCAGAGGTAGAAAGCCCCGATGCACTGCGCCTCCAAGCGGGAAGAGTCGAGCAGCGGCACGAGGCGCTGCAGATCGTCCGGCCCGCGGCCCTGGCTTGTGTCGCTGGCGTCCACCAGACAGCGGGCGAAACGGCCAGGGTCCAGAGAGGCCACAAGCGGCTCCACGAGCGCCAGCGTGCCCGAGCGTTCTACCTCGCGCTCCACCTCCTTGTTAGTCGCCAACACCGTTACCGCGAGGCAGGCGTGCAGCCGAAGCAGCTCGTCCTCCTTGGAGAAGGCGAGAGGGAAGAGCCACTCGGCTGCGCGCTTCTCCACCATGCGTCGCTGCACCGCCTGGCCCCCGTGCAGCGCGCAGTTGCCCAGCGCCAGCGCGCAGTGGCGCAGCAGCGCGGGGTCAGTGCGGCGGCACCAGTACAACACCGCGTCCAGGCCGCCGGCCGCCACCAGCCTCTGGCACGTCTCCTCTGAGTGCTTGAACATGTGCTCCAAGATGCCTGCCACGCTCCGCGCCAGCTCCACGGGTTCACGCTCCTTCGCCAGGTTCAGGATCACGCCCAGCCCGATGCGCGCCACGCGGTCCCTGCCCAGAGAGAGTGAAAGGGGGCGGTGGAACTGCCCCACCGTGGGAAGCTTGGCTTGCCCATTTGGGGCCTGGTCACTGACCCTCTCTGGGCTTCACGGGCCTCATATAAGGGAGAGCATTCCCCTCCCTGCTCCCTGCCCTCACCTCCTCCCCGCTCCCCACCTTCATCGCCTTCCCTGGGAGGACCTCATTTCTGCGATTCTAAGGGTGATCTATCCTGGCCACAGCCGTTCTCCCCCTCCCTTCTTCCCTAGAGAGGCAGTATGTGTGGTGTCTGAGAGCCTCAGCTCAGGAGCAGATTCCCTGGGTCCTGGTTTCTTCTCAGCCCGTTTTCTAACTGGGATAAAGGAGACCAAACTTTGGGCAGCTTCTTTTATCTCTCTACCTTGGTTTCCTTATCTCATACATAGAGAATAGGAATACCTGCCTTATAGGACTATTATCAGGACTAACGAGATAAGCCATATAGAGTGCTTGGCACAATGCCTGGCACGTGGTAAAAACAAACATTAACTTGTCGTTAAGTGTCACTTGAAGCACACCACTCTTAGCCTTGCCTTTCCCTCACTCCATGGCCCATGACTATGGCACATCTATTCATTCATTCAGGAAATGTTTCCTGAGGACCTCACGTGTGCCAGGCACTGCACTGGGGGCTGAGGTTTAACTAAGACTGGCTGAAGCTTATCCTCAGGGCGATGAAGGAAGACATAGACAGGAAACAATGAGTGAACCAGATCCTCGTGATAGGGCCTTGGCGCTAGCAAAACAAGATGATGTAATAGAGTGTGCCTGGAGGAGGGGTGAAGAGGTGACATCTGAGAGCTTAATGTGGAGAAACCTCTGCATGCAAATATCTGGGAAGAGGATAACAGGCAGAGAGAGAGCAAGGATGAAGGCCTGAGGGCGGAGGAGGTGGCATGTTTGAGGAATAGAAAGAATGTCAGAGGTATTGCAATGTCCAAAACCAACAAGGGAAAATATAAAACCAGGCTGGGCAAGGTGGTTCATGCCTGTAATCCCAGCACTAACCTTAACTAATGAGATAAGCCATATAGAGTGCTTGGCGCGATGCCTGGCACATGGAGGCCAGCCTGGACAACAAAGCAAGACCCCGTGTCTACCAAACAAAAAAGAGAGAGCAAGAGAGAGAAAACTCCAAAAGAAAAGAAAAAAAAATCAACGAGGGGTTTATATGTAGAATATATCAGCAAAGATTCACATCAACAAGGAAAAGATAGTAAATTCAAAAGAAAATGGGTAAACGACATAAACAGGCAATTGAGGCTGGGCATGGTGGCTCAAACTTGTAATCCTAGCACTTTGGGAGGCCGAGGCGGGCAGATCATAAGATCAGGAGTTTGAAACCAGCCTGGCTAATATGGTGAAACCCCGTCTCTATTAAAAATACAAAAGAATTAGCCGAGTGTGGTGGCACATGCCTGTAATCCTAGCTACTCAGGAGGCTGAGGCAGGAGAATTGCTTGAACCCAGGAGGTGTAGGTTACAGTGAGCTGAGATCACACTACTGCACTCTAGCCTGGGTGACAGAGTGAGACTCCGTCTCAAAACAAACAAACAAACAAACAAAACCCCAGGCAATTGACAAAAGAGGAAATGCAAATTTGAACAAACAGATAAAGAGATGCTCTAACTCATTAGAAATCAGAGAAATGAAAGTTAAAACAATGGCTATCAGTACCTGAAATGTTCTTCAACAAAATCGTCTTCATGGTTCATCATTCCAGTGTCTGCCCCAATGCTACCTCCTTCCAATCATCCAATCAAAGGCTTTTCCCATCACTTTCTAACTCATTGCCCTACTTGATTGTTTTCAGAGCATTTAATATCTGATATTGCATTAATAGTCTACTTGTTTGTTAGTTCCATAGAGCAAAAACCTTATCTGTCATTTTCTTTCTTAAAATGATCTAAATGGGGGAAATTACCCTTCCCTAGAGTTTCTTCACCGAAATCATTTCATTTTATTTCAAAGGTCATTCCTACTCTCCTTTGTCCCTAACCACTCTCCATACGCATGCCCTGAATAAAATGTTCACTGCCAAAAAACAAACAAATGGAAAACCAGCTACCACTTTATGCCTGTTAGATGGGCAAAATTAGAAGCTGAGCAATACAGGCAACCTCTCCCAAAGAGATTGTCATATAGATAGACAAAAGTACATGGGTGTTCACTACAGTGTCATTTGTGATGCCAGGAAGTTGGAGGCAATCAGTATCAAGCCTGGGGAGAGTCAGGTAACTAACATGGGCAGGTGCCCCTTCTGGAGGATTTTGGGGGAGGTAGAAGTGGCTGAGCGGGTGATAACACAGCAACATGAACCTGGACAACATAGCCAGGGCAACGTAGCAAAACCCCCATCTCTACAAAGCCAAAAACTTAGCCAAGTATGGTGGCACAGGCCTGTAGCTACCCGGGAGGCTGAGGCAGGATGAAGGATGATAGTTGGAGCCCAGTACGTTGAGGCTACAGCAAGTGGTGATTGGGGCACTGCACTCCAGCCTGAGAACAAAGACCCTGTCTCAAAAAAACCAAAACCCCAAAACCAAATCGAACCAACAAAACTCAACACTGGGTGGGAAAAAGTAAATAGAATGTGCCATGTGACACAGCATCATTTGTATACATTAAAAATACATGCACACAAAACCCAGAATAAAGATTTAAAGATTTTAGCAGAACACAGATAGAAAGATACACATTAGATATGTTGAATGGTTCCCTGTGGAGTTAGGGCAAAAGAATAATGGGGGCATTAGTCAGGAGGAGAGGGGGAGACTGCATTTCAGGCACAGATGTATACAAAGACTTGGAGGTGTCAGAGAGCTGGTGCGCTTGAGAAGCTGTCCACACTTCCATAGCTGAGGCAGAAGATTCAAGGGGAGAGTGTGAAAAGCAATCAGACCTAGGGGTGTTTTGAGCCATCTCAAGGCATTTGTACTTTACCTTGATGTCAAAGGGAAGCCACTGAAAACTTTCAGGGAGGGGAGTGATCTGGTCATGTTTGGATTTTAGAAACTTCACTCTGGCTGTGGTGGGAAGGAGAGATCCAACAGAGAGAACTTGGAGGCCAGCTGAGCAGGTGGGAGAGTTGCTATATCCTGGTAGAGGTTCAGGCTTCCTGCCTTACTGACCTCCACAAATGATGTCCTCCATAGGTGACCAGGAGCAGTGGCTCATGCTTGTAATCCCAGCACTTTGGGAAGCTGAGGTAGGTGGATCACTTGAGGTCAGGAGTTCGAGTTCAGCCTGGCCAACATGGCAAAACCTTGTCTCTACTAAAAATACAAAAATTAGCCAGGTGTAGTGGTGTATGCTTGTAATCCTAGCTACTCGGGAGGCTGAGGCAGCAGAATCATTTGAAACCAGGTAGCAGAGGTTGCAGTGAGCAGAGGTTGCACCACTGTACTCCAGCCTGAATGACATAGTGAGACAGCATCTCAAAAAAAAAAAAAAGGCTGGGCGTGGTGCCTTGTGGCTTGTAATCCCAGCACTTTGGGAGGCCAAGAGGGGTGGATTGCGAGGTCAGGAGTTCGATATTAGTCTGGCCAGCACAGTGAAACCCCATCTATACTAAAAATACAAAAAATAGCCAGGCATGGTGGCAGGTGCCTGTAATTCCAGTTATTTGGGAGGAAGGAGAATCTCTCGAACCTGGGAGGTGGAGGTTGCAGTGAGCCGAGATCACGCCACTGCACTCCAGCTTGGGCTACAGAGCTAGACTGGGTCTAAAAAAAAAAAAAAAAAAGATGTCCTCCACAGGTGACAAAGAGGTAGAGGTCCAGCCAGCAACAGAGTCCTTGGCCAGCGGGCACCACAGTGACCATACTGCATGTGATTTTATGTCCACTGCAGAACCTAGCTGAGTCCCAAACATGCCTTAGGCTGGCACAGATTTCCTAAGTTGACCCCACAACTTCTCTGCAGCCCATCTTCAAAAAACAGATGGGTCCTAATCACCCACAGAGGCAGCTGGAACGACAGCTATTTCCTACTCTTGTATATATTTTTTTAATTTGAGATGGGGGTCTCACTTTGTCACCCAGGCTGGAGTGCAGTGGCATGATCATAGATCACTGCAGCCTTGACCTCCTAGTTTCAAGCAATCTTCCCAACTTAGCCGACTGAATAGCTGGGACTACAGGTATGTGCCACTATGTCTGGCTGATTTTTTTTTTTTTTTTTACTTTGTAGAGACAGGATTTCATTATCTTGCCCTGGATGGTCTCAAACTGCTGGGCTCAAGCTATCCTCCCACTTCAGTCTCTTAAAGCACTGGGATTATAGGCATGAGCTACCTCACCTGGCCCAGTTACTCCTTTTACCAATGAAAAAGCCAAAACTCAGAGAGGTTACATGACATGCCCAGAGCCACACAGCTTCTGAGAGGCACAGCTGAGATCTGAAGCCAGATCTGCCTGTTTCCAGAGTTCAAGATCCTTCATCTTCACTTTGTGCTTCCAAACACCTGACTACATAAATTCTTAGAATATCAGAGCAAGGATGTGCTTAAGAAATATCTAATGTGGCCGGGTGCGGTGGCTCATGCCTGTAATTCCAGCACTTTGGGAGGCCGAGGTCAGGAGTTCAAGACCAGCCTCGCCAACATGGTGAAACCCTGTCTCCATTAAAAATATAAAAATTAACTGGGTGTCATAGCAGGTGCCTGTAATCCCAACTACTTGGGAGGTTGAGACATGACAATCGCTTGAGCCGGGAGGCAGAGGTTTCAGTGAGCCAAGATCGTGCCACTGCACTCCAGCCTGGGCAACAGAGCAAGACTCAGTCTAAAAAAATTTTTTGGATTTTTTTTTTTTGAGACAGAGTCTGGCTCTGTTGCCCAGGTTGGGGTGCAATGGCACTATCTCGGCTCACTGCAACCTCCACCTCCCATGCCCAGCTAATTTTTGTATTTTTTAGTGGAGATGGGGTTTCACTATGTTGGTCAGGCTAGTCTTGAACTACTGACCTCAGGTGATCCACCTACCTTGGCCTCCCATAGTTGTGAGCCACCGTGCCCAGCAGGGACCCTTCCTTTCTTTGGAAGGACTGTGATGCCAACCTGGCACACTGTGCTCTGTCCTTGGTACTGAAGCAACCAGCGTGATGTTTCTTGGGACCAGGGACACTGGTTAGTGACTCTTCTCTCAGTAACTCTACACCAGGTGAGGATTGTCATTTTTAACCCTGAGACTTAGCAGTACTATTCGCATATTGCAGCCGTCCTCTCCTTGGGGTGCTGGCTGTACTCACTCTCCAGGGATTCTAGTTAGAGCTACCTGACTCTATATATCAAGCCTGTATAGCACACCCACCAGCTTTGACCCCACCACACCCAGTGAGCACATATTCTATTTGCTACCCCCTCCAAATTCATGGCCTATCTCCATCACTACACCGGATATCAGACGGGAGGTTAATGGCTTGCCAAATAAGCAGAACCCTATCTTGGTCTCCCAACCTAAACTACTACATTAATGCATTTATTTATTTATTTTTGGAGACAGAGTTTCTCTGTTGTTACCCAGACTGGAGTGCAATGGCATAATCTCGGCTCACCACAACTTCCGCTTCTGGGTTCAAGCAATTCTCCTGCCTCAGCCTCCTGAATAGCTAGGACTACAGGCGTGCACCACCATGCCCAGCTAATTTTTGTATTTTTAGTAGAGATGGGGTTTCACCTCGTTGACCAGGATGGTCTCGATCTCTTGACCTCGTGATCCACCCGCCTCGGCCTCCCAAAGTGCTGGGATTATAGGCGTGAGCCACCGTGCCTGGCCTACATTCATGCATTTTTGACAGTTGTATCATTTCCACCAATCACAAGGTAATTTTTTCTGTTTGAAATGGCAAGGAAAACACCCCTAACCCACTCCCTTCACACTTGTGAGAGCTGCATGAGCTGAAAGTGACTCTTCCAAAAACTTCTAAGCTTGAGAAGCTTCAGACTTCAGCGTGAGACTGGAGTGTGACAGCTTGGTCTGCTCTGGCATCAGAAGGGAGGGAAAGTGAATCCTCGGATGTCTTCATATTCCAGGAGAGATCCCAAGAGACATGCAAGAGTGGCAACAGGCCTGTTTGACCCTCTTGCTGCATCTTGGTGCTAAGTGGGGCGGAGGGAGAGAACACACACTCTGCCTGGTCCCTGCCTGGCTCTGCACTCCGGTATCCTTTCCCCGCCCTGCCGCCCCCCCAAGCCTCCCAGCAGAAAACTTTCTGTTCCCCATCAGCAGCCGCAGAATGAGATCATGTCTGGCCTGTTAGGAGAACCAGAATGAAGGATGTAGCAGAAGGTGGATTGGGGCAGCAAGAAGGGAGTAAGGCAGCCTCAGGCCAGTTCTCATTGCTGAGTGCTGGGGAGGAGGGAAAGGAGAAGTCTCCCTCCCTCTTTTCTGAGCATTGTGTTCCCTTCTTCTCCCAGTGGGACAGGGATGGGATGATGGGGAGGGAAGGTGTCATAGAAGGGCACCCAAGCCAGTGGGCAGGAGAGCTGTGGGCTTGCAAGGGAGAGGGAGAATTCGCAGTAGAATGCCATCTCCATCCATAGAGCCAGGGACGGGCTCCTGTCCGCAACTCCATTCCTCACCCCACTAGCCCTGGGAGTAAATTTTGGCTGCACCATTAGTTCACCGTGACCCACTGGGCAAGTCACTAAACTTTCCCAAGTCTTAGTTTCCTCATTTGTAAAACACACAGGCTGAGAGGTTAGGCAGGCAAAGGCACGGCGCGAGACACACGGGAGACCCAGGCGCTTGACAGTCAACACCACACGACGCTTTCCCCACCCTGGCCCGGCGCGCTCACCGGTTCTCAGCCACCAGGATCTGCTCCAGCAGGCGTGCGGCCTGCACACGCGTCTCCAGCTCCGGCGCCTGCAGCAGCCGCAACAGCAGGTCGAGGCCGCCGTCCAGGCGGATGGCGTCACATAAACCCTGGGCCACTTCGCGGCCCACGGCTGGCAGCAGCCAGGCCTCCTCCACCAGCTGGAAGACCTCGGCCAGGCCTGCGCCCACGGCCCGCGCGCCGCCCGCCTGCTTCAGCGCAGACAACGCCTGCTGTAGCTCCGGCAGCGCGCGCTCCAGGGCGTCCTGCACCTCGGCCCCTGCCCCCGGCGACACTTCTCGGGGCCCGCGGCTGCCCGCAGCCCACCAAGGGCCCGCGCCACCGCTCCTATCCGGCCCTGGCACTGCCAGCCGCTCGGCGCCCGGCCGGGGGCCCGACATGGCGAAGAGGCGACACAGCTTGTAGGCGGAGAGGAGCAGCGTCAGGACCATGGGCGCGGGACTGCGAGGGACATCCCCGGCCTGGAGGCTAGGGGCGCTCGGAGAAACCCCGGCTTTGGGAAAAGAGAACCCTCCCAAACCCCAGAGGGTTCGGGAGAAGAAGATGGAGGAAGTGGAATGGAGACAAGGGTACCAGGCAAGGGCGCCGGCCAGAAGTTTGGGGCAGGAGTGAGGGCGGGGTCGGGGGCTCAGCGGTTAGCAAAGGTGATGCGGACCCAGATGCAGGGAGTGGACGAAAGGAGAGAGCGAGGAGGCGAGGGATGGCTCTGGACGCCGGAAGGTAGAGGAGGCGGCGGCTGGAACAAAGCGTGGCCCCGGCAGGAGCTCCTCTGGGGCTGGGAGATGCTCAGCAGCAGCCACGCCCCGGAGTCGCCGCGCGACGCCCCGCCTCTGGGTCCCGCAGGGCTCCTCCCACTGCCTGGGCAGCCCCACCCCCAAGCCGCCCCAGTCACAGCCACGCCCACGCCCCGGCCAACCTCCCCCAGCCCCTCAGTAGCAGCCGCCTCTCTCTGCGCTGGACTTGGACTAAGGGGGTGGAGAGTGAGAGGACGGTCTCAGTTCTCCCCCCGCCCCCTGTGACACCGGTACGTGGGAGCAACTCCGCTGTGTGCCCCCTCCCTACTAAATGGTTAAAGCAATCATCATAACTCTTAAGACCCTTTTATGCCTGTTTCTCAGCGAAACCTCATAACATGCCTATCAGGTGGGGATTGGTGTCCATTCCACAGATGACGGGACTGAAGCCCATGGTGAAGAGATTGGCCAAAATCAAAATTCCCTCTGATTACAGAACAGAAAACGTCAGCTAAAATCTTAGCATCACTTCCTTCAGGTGATGGGAGGGCTTCAGAAGTTCTGTGGATACCTTAAATTGGGCACAAAGTTAGGTGTTTTGTGCCAGAGGGCACTTTCCAGGTAGAGGGATCATATTTCTCTTGAGAGCCTAAAAGTGTGCTGAACAAGCCCACTCTTTACAGATGGGGAGACTGAGGCTGGGGACAGGGAGTGGCCTGCTCAGAATAAGTGAAAAGACTCAGAAATCAAATCCAGTCCAGAGGGTTGATATTTACCCAAATTTCCAGCCTGGGGAGATTGATGCACCCAAGAGAAGAACCCAGAAATAAAACTTTGTTCTTTTATGCTAAAAAAGAAAATTCCCCAGGGTGCTTACAATTTCTCCTCCCACTCCCTTATTCTGCCCTAAATAAACAATAGCAAATGAACACCCAACCAGGGATGTGTCTGATCAAACAATCATGGATCAATAGCCGTTTTTGGAGAAGGAATTTGTGGCTGCTCCAGCTACTGGGCATTTTGTCTGCTCTAGTTTATGTAGTCTCCCGACACCCCATGAGGCAAGGCTTTGTTTGTCCCACTTTACTGAAATGAACTAAGACTCAGAGAGATAAAGCTGTTGCCCAGTGATCCTTCTTTCTGCCCTCCAGACCCACTGTGCTAATTCCCTCTTCTGATGACCTAATGATTCTCAGCTTGGCAAAGGTCTTATCTCCCAGCTCTCCCAGACCCAGTGTTTCAGGAATGTGACCCTTAGCTGCAGCAGCTGCCGGAGGAGGGCAGAGGGGGATGGGCTGGAGGTTGAGCAAACAGAGAGGCAGAAAAGGCATTTCCTCTTCTCCAGTCCCCTCCCTCCCTGTCTCTGCCTCTCCCTCCCTTCCTCAGGCATCAGAGCAGAGACCTCAGGGAGATCAGAGCCCAGCTCGCCAGCCACTGAGCTAGAAGCCCCGTCATGGCACCCCTGAGACCCCTTCTCATGCTGGCCCTGCTGGCATGGGTTGCTCTGGCTGACCAAGGTACAGGAGGGTGTTGGCGGCTGTCTGAATCTATGTAGGGTGGGCGAGGGTGGCCCGGGCTTGGTGGCACCGACTGACACCCCTTTCTCATAGACTCCTGCAAGTATCGCTGCACCGAGGGCTTCAACCCCGACAAGAAGTGTCAGTGTGACGAGCTCTGCTCTTACTACCAGAGCTGCTGCATGGACTATATGACTGAGTGCAAGCCCCAAGGTGTGTTCAGAGCCCAGGCGGGTAGGCTGGGGTCCTCCCTGCAGCTGGAGACTCACTATCCTCCACTCTCTCTGCAGTGACTCGTGGGGATGTGTTTGTCATGCCGGAGGATGAGTACGGGGTCAGTGACTATGATGAGGAGAACAAAAACACCACCACCACGCATCCACAGCCAGGAGGGCCCTCCATGACCCATGACCTCCAGGCCCAGCCTGAAGGGCATCCTGAGCACCCACCTGTTATGACCTCAAGCCTTGATACCCTTGATCAAGGGGCCTCTGAGACCCTAGCAGAGGAGGAGCTGTGCAGCGGGAAACCCTTTGATGCCTTCACTGACCTCAAAAACGGTTCCCTCTTTGCCTTCCGAGGTGATTCCAAGGGCAGGTCTTGGGGATGGGGGTCTGCCCCACGAGCATCCCCACTCTCACACCACCTCCTCCATTCTAGGGCAATACTGCTATGAACTGGATGAAAAGGCAGTAAGGCCTGGATACCCCAAGCTCATCCGAGATGTCTGGGGCATTGAGGGCCCCATCGATGCCGCCTTCACCCGCATCAACTGTCAGGGGAAGACCTACCTCTTCAAGGTGCCAGGGGCTGTGGGTCAAGGTAGAAAGCATGTAGGGAGGGTTTGAGAGCTATTGCTCCCAGACCTGGGCCCTGCAGGACCTTGTGGGGGCTCTGTGAGCACAGGGCAGTCCCAAGACTCCAGGTCCTGGGCAGAGAACCTGGAGCTGGGAACGGCTGCCTCAGGGCAAAAGACTCTGCCTCGTGCCCAGTCAGCACCCTGCATACCTCCTTTCACCTTCCCTCCCTCTTAGGGTAGTCAGTACTGGCGCTTTGAGGATGGTGTCCTGGACCCTGGTTACCCCCGAAATATCTCTGACGGCTTTGATGGCATTCCGGACAACGTGGATGCAGCCTTGGCCCTCCCTGCCCATAGTTACAGTGGCCGGGAGCAGGTCTACTTCTTCAAAGGTACCCAGGGGGCGGGTGGGAGCCTGGGCAGGTTTCAGAGCAGTCTCAGATTCCTTTCACACTTCACTGGGGACAGGCCTCAGCGTGTGCCCAACCCCTACCCCACCTCATGGTGGGAGCTCCTAACTTCAACAGCCTCTGGGACCTCCAGTCTTGCTCTGGCCCAGCCCTCCTAATGCCCACCACCCCACTCCTCAGGGAAACAGTACTGGGAGTACCAGTTCCAGCACCAGCCCAGTCGGGAGGAATGTGAAGGCAGCTCCCTGTCGGCAGTGTTTGAGCAGTTTGCCATGATGCAGCGGGACAGCTGGGAGGACATCTTCGAGCTTCTCTTCTGGGGTAGAAGCTCTGGTATGGAGAGGGGGCAAGTCTTGCTTCTCCCTCAAAAGGGCTGGAACCCCTGTGTAGCGGTAGAGCCAGGCTGGCTGGAGGGGCTGTGGTTGTGGAGCTATCGATCAAAGGCTATTTGCTCAGGCTAGACTTTGCTTCTGTTGACCTTCTGGGGGAAACTCAGCTCCACCTGGACTCCACACCTTGGACTTTGCCTAGCACAGCTGAGGGTACAGCCAGCAGAGGAGGGGCTGTGGCTGAGGAGTTTAGGGGGCCTAGGGTCGAGACACTATGGAGAGGGTGCAGGGGGAAGGGCATTGGACGGAGAATTAAAGGCCTGGCTGCTGGGCTCTGCCATTAGCTGCTGTGTGTCTTTGGGCAAGGTGCAGCAGATGAATTCTAATGGCCCTGCTGGAGGGGCCAAGACTCAGACCCCCAAGACCTCTCATTCACCCCTTCCCTGCCACAGCTGGTACCAGACAACCCCAGTTCATCAGCCAGGAGTGGCACGGTGTGCCAGAGCAAGTGGACGCAGCCATGGCTGGCCACATCTACGTCTCAGGCATAGCACCCCGCCCCTCCTTGGCCAAGAAGCAAAAGTTTAAGCATCGCAACCGCAAAGGCTACCGTTCACGCCGAGGTCGTAGCCGTGGCCAACAGCAGAACTCCCGCCGGCCATCCCGAGCTACTTGGCTGTCCTTATTCTCCAGTGATGAAAGTGACTTGGGAATCAACTCTTATGATGGGATGGACTGGCTTGTGCCTGCCACCTGTGAACCCATCCAGACTGTCTTCTTCTTCTCTGGAGGTAGGAGCCCCTGCCACCCCCGAGGCTGGTCTAGCTTGGGTCTTCCTTGCTGTCCCGGGTCCACAGGGGCTGAATACAGGCTGCAGGTAGTGATCACAGAAAGCCAGGCCAGGAGTCCTTAACTGCATGGTGGATATTTACTTTTCCTTCTGGAAGATACCCTAGACTTTCTTCTCAAAGAAAGAGTGGGCAGGAACTGGCTGGGCCTCACACACCCTCTGCTTTCTTCTCTTCCAGACAAGTACTACCGAGTCAACCTTCGCACACGGCGAGTGGACACTGTGGACCCTCCCTACCCACGCTCCATCGCTCAGTACTGGCTGGGCTGCCCAGCTCCTGGCCGTCTGTAGGAGTCAGAGCCCACATGGCCAGGCCCTCTGTAGCTCCCTCCTCTAATCTCCTTCCCCCAGCCCAATAAAGGTCCCTTAGCCATGAGTTTAAGACTACTGTCCTGACTGGGGTGGACACTTCCCTGCGTGGATAAAGGAGAGGAAGCTGGGCTTTCAGAATGAGTTGGCAAGGGGAACAGAGAAGGGCCTCGCTGTGTCCAATCCATGTTGGGCTCAGGACCTGTGAACTGAAGTTTGGGGCTAGAGAGGGCCTCCTGAGCTACCCTTCCTTGAGTTAAGCAGCCCCCAGTAACCCACCAGCAACTAAGCAGGCACTTGAACCCCTCTGATGATGCAGAGTTACCAGGCTACCCTCCCTGGGTGAGGCTTTCTTTGCCCCTTGGAGTTGACTAGGGTCTTGGAGGAGAGAGAACAGACAATAGGTCATGGGGATCTAGCTCAGCTTTTTTGTCCATCCTGATCTGAAATCACAGTAGCTCAGGCTCCTGAGCACTTGGGGAACCAGTCACTGTGCTTCCCCAAACCCACCCCTAGGGTGAGCCTTTCTCAAAGTCTCTGTCTAGAGTCTGGGATGGGGAGCAGCAAGACCAGGAGAGATAGCAAAGGGCAGAAACTGAAGAGAAATTCAAAAGCACACACTTCTTGTAGAAAAGTGGCCCAGGTACCCAGGAGTTTGAGGCTGCAGTGAGCTATGACTGTGCCATTGCACTCCATCCTGGGCAGTAGAATGAGACTCTGTCTCTAAAAGCAGAACAAAACACACACCAAAAAATGTGGAAATTTTTGGTTGGGCATGGTAGCTCATGCCTGTAATTGTAGCGCCTTGGTAAGCAAAGGTGGAAGGATTGCTGGAGCCCAGAAGTTTGAGACCAGCCTGGGTAATATAGCAAGACACCATCTCTACAAAAAATGAGTTCGCTGGGCATCGTGGTGCGTGCCTGCAGTCCCAGCTACTTAGGAGGCTGAGGTGGGAGGATCTCTTGAGCTTGGGAGGTTGAGGCTGCACTAAGCAGATATCACACCACTGCACTCCAGCCTGGGTGATAGAGAAAAATAAAATTATAAAAAATTTTAAATTAGAAAAGAAAAAGTAGCTCAGAAGATGTCTAAGAAAGAGAATACTGTACAAATAAACATCTTTATCATCTTTCTTAGAACCCCTCAACTGCATCTGTGGAACCTCTTCTGGTTCCAGGTTCAGAACCCCAGGAAGTCCATCTGGCTCTTGAGGGGCCAGAGGGAGAAAGGGTTAGATGCGGGCAAAGCTCTAAAGCAGACCTAAGGGCAATCTGGTGGTGACATCTGTTCCACAGTCCTGCTGACAGCAGGTGGCTCCCACTCATCCTGTTGTCACTCCACCATCCTTCTCATCCTGGCCCACTTCACCACCTCAGTCCCCAGTTGTGGGAGAGGACTCTACCCTCTCTACCCTGAAGGCAGTCAGGTCCAGAGCACTAAGGGTTCCAGAAGGGACAGCCAGTGCCCTGGGAGAACTGGAGATGGTTTTCTTTGGCTTCCTGGAAGGAGCCCTGGGATAATCTTCATGAAGTATACTATTTCAAGTACAGACTGCCAGAGTTTGAGGTTTGAGGAGGGAGGCTGGGTCCAGTTTCCTTTGTGAGGCCCCGGAGGGGCAGGGGCTACACAATTTGCCCACCTGTACCCTCGTAAGCCCAACTCGGCCTCTGGCCTCCCTTCTTTCCCCCGAGACTTCTCTGCCTTGCTTGAACTTCTCCCCTCCTGGAGGCAGGGCCAGCCACCCTGAGCAGGATAAAACCCAAATGGAGGGGTCTCGTGTGGGCACTGCCCTGGCATGGCCCTCTGGCTCCTTACCCTCTGCGAGCTCCATGACCAGTCCTATGGATGCATCCCCAGCAGGTGATCTGATGGGGGAAGTGTGAGCAGTGTGAGGACATGGGGCATGGTGGGATGAGGGAAGGCTGAAGAGGGGTGGGAGCAGGGACTTCAGGGTTAGTTGAGGGTTTTGAGGCTGGGTGGAGGCTCTTGCAGGGAATCCCGGCTTGATTCTGGCTTGATCCCCTACCGTGGCCTGCAGGTGGTGCCAGCAGGTTGGGTCCCCACCGGAGAAAGCAGACCGCCTTCAGCAAAGGGCAACTGCTGGAGCTGGAGAGGGTGTTTGCAGCATGGCCCTACCCTGACATCAGCACCTGTGAGCACTTGGCCCGGGTCACTCATCTTCCTGAGGCCAAGATACAGATGAGCTGTGACCCCTTCTCATACAGCCAACTCCTGGGCTTGGCCCACAGCCCCTTTTCTGGGTAGCCTGCCTTCAGATTGTTTTCCCTCTCCCTGGCTGGAGGGGATGCTGGGGCCAGAATAGACCCCTTCTTCTTTCTTAGCAGGTGTGGTTCCAGAACTACTGGGCCAAAAGAATCAAGAACAGGAAGTCAAGAAGTCTAGGCCCCAGGCCTGAGTCCCCCCAGAGCTCCTGTTCTCTTCTAGACACCCTCCAGCTGCCCTGGGATCCCCAAATGCCAGGCCTTCACCCTCCAGTGGCACACTTCAGTGCACCTCAGTATGTCAACACACCTCCTGTCCAGCTCCTAGCTTGGGTCCACAGCAGGGATGGGAAGGGGCTAAAGCTGAGCCCCATGGGAACTGGCTGGGGCTTCAGGGGTCCACCCTTCTTTAGAGCAAGCTACTCCCCGGACATCACTAGGCAACCTGTCTGACTTCATCTATGCCTCGGCCATTGTCACCAACGTGGACCACTCCTGGTCTTGGTCTAGAACTTGCAAGACCCCTCCTCAGACTCCTGTGGCCCCCTCTGCCCTCCTAGGATTGAACACATTGTAAGTGGATCCCCTGCCTCCACCTTTTACCCAAAGGAGTTCCCTATGGGAAGGGAGTTTAGCTCAGGCATCCTCCCTTACACAGGACTCCAGGCCAGCCTAGATGCAGGTCCTATGCAGACTGAGGTCTGACTCCTACCACCCCACACCCCAGACCCTCTGGGGCATATGCCCATCGTTGTGGCAGGAGGTACCTTCAGAAGGTTGAGGTGAGGGCTGTTTTCCTCCACTTGTCAGGCCTGGTCCCCAGTTCTTCTCACGGTCTGATGACCTCCTCCCTCTGAAGGAGCAGCCTCCTGTCTCCTGAGGTCTCTCCAGTCCATTACCTTGCTAACTGCTAAGTGAGCTAGGAGAGGAGAGTGCTGCTCCTAATCTAGACTGCTGGAGAGCCACCTTCTTATGGGTCAGGACCCCCTCTCCTGACTGCCAACCACCTGGACAAATTAATCAGAACTATGAATCTGAAGAGGGAGTGACATTAAATAAAGCAAAGATAGGAGGCCGGGGCTTACGTTGATTTAATTTTCACAAAGATCAGATTGGTTGCCCTCTGCTGTGGGGCTGTGGAGACAACCTGACAGATCTGGGATGCAGGCGGGCACAGCAGCATTAGATTTTGGTATCACCATCATCTGTAATACCAACTAATCTCCAAATAAAACCCACACTCTGTAACTTAATCTGAATTGTGATCTGCAAATGAATGGGGATAAGGGCCATTTGCCATGGAAATTTATCATCACCTAATCCCTACATAGGGCCAGGTTCCACACAGATGCGTGGTGGGAGGTATTACCTAAGCTTCTGCTGGGATTAGAGGGATAGTTAATTGAAGGGCTTAGAGCTCTGACTGACAGACCCTGGGGAGATGAGAGCCTCTGCTGGCACCCCCTGCTCCTGGTCCCACTGAGTCTAGAACACTCCAGTTACTTCCACCTCTAGAGCTGCTCTGCTTCGGAGAGAGAACCATAGTGTTTGCAGTCTGCACTGGATTCAAATCCTGACTCTGCTATGTAACCATGGCAACTCTGGAACGCTATGTGACTAAAAAAAAGGGGATATTTGTTTGCTCTCTGTTTTAGGTATAAGAAATCATGTAGGTAAAGGCCTTTACATGGTGTGTGACATATTGCAAAACACTCAGCAAATACTAGTTCCCTCTCCAGACAGGCCCTAAAAACTGAGGAGGCCCCAAGCTTCTTGTTCTTCCTGCCACCTGCCAAGCAGTCCCTGGACCCAGAGTGCACTAGAGAAAGCAAGGCATAGTGAGGCAGGAGTGGCTAGGAGATGAGAGACCCCCCCCTTCTACATGCTGAGAAGTGGAGGACTGGGCATTTGATTCCCCGTCCCCCTTTTCTTTTGTCCTCTTTTCACTCTGTCCTCCAGGGGGACTCAGCTTACTGCAACCTCTGCCTCCCAGGCTTAAGTGATCCTCCCACCTTAGCTGCCTGAGCAACTGGGACTATAGGTGTGTGCCACATGCCAGCTAATTTTTGCATTTTTTTGTAGAGATGGGCTTTCACCACATTGCCCAGGCTGGTCTCAAACTCCTAAGCTCAAGCCATCCTTCTGCCTTGGTCTCCCAAAGTGCTGAGATTACAGGCATGCACCACCAGGCCTGGCTAATTTTTTTTGTATTTTTAGTAGAGATGGGGTTTCATTATGTTGGCCATGCTGGTCTTCAACTCCTGACCTCAAGTGATCTGCCCACCTCAGCCTCCCAAAATGCTGGGATTATAGGTATGAGCTAACTCACCTGGTCCAGTATAGCTTTTTTTTTGTTTTTTTTTTTGCGATGGAGTCTAGCTGTCACCCGGGCTGGAGTGCAATGGGGCAATGTTGGCTCACTGCAACCTCTGCCTCCTGGGTTCAAGCCATTCTCCTGCTTCAGCCTCCAGAGTAGCTGGAATTAGAGGCATGCACCACCATGTATGGCTAATTTTTGCATTTTAGTAGAGACAGGGTTTCACCATGTTGGTCAGGCTGGTCTCAAACTCCTGATTTTATGATCCACCCACTTTGGCCTTTCAAAGCGCTGGGATTATAGGTGTGAGCCACAGCGCCCGGCCTCAGTGTGGCTTTTTAACACAACTTTTATACAGCTCAGGTTACTGGAAACACTGTAAAATGCCACCTACTTTTTCTTCACACAGCTGACACTTTTCCCAACTAACAGAAACTCACAAACATTGTAGAGGAAGTGTCTACTGAGTTAATGGGTATATAATTTATTAAAACAGGAAAGTGCTTTGGAAAAGTAAAAAAGATGACAGGAGTACATACAATGAACAAAAGAGAGTCTACCATGAGGAGCAGACCCTGAACAGTTAGAACTATGGAAATGGTTGTACTTTGTTGTCACAGGAGTTAAAATAAGAATACCTTGGATACAATAAATATTTATTGGATAAATAACTAAGGTTGACATCCTTTTCAGTGCATTACACAGATTCTATCATCACACCACTAAGTTCTCAGAAGTTAAACATTACAAGACTTCAGGAAAACATAGGCGTCTTTGGCTCCATGTAACAGAGGAAAGACCACAGCTGGTCAGTTGATCTCTATAAGTCTGTCTTATCTTCTGGAAAAGGGGCCTAATACCATTTCCTTTTTCAAAAAGGTAGCTGCCTGCTTCCAGTTCCACCATCCTATAGCAACCCATCTTTCTTTTATTTGATATCTATCCTCTGATCAGTTCCTCTTCCAGCACAAACTGGAGAAAGAAGATCCTTTCTGTTTTCTTGGAGGCTTCTGAACTCAATTACAGGTCTGCATTAAAAACATCTGGAGGCCGGGCGCGGTGGCGCACACCTGTAATCGCAGCCCTTTGGGAGGCCGAGGAGCATGGATCACGAGGTCAAGAGATCGAGACCATCTTGGTCAACATGGTGAAACCCCGTCTCTACTAAAAATACAAAAAATTAGCTGGGCATAGTGGCGCGTGCCTGTAATCCCAGCTACTCAGGAGGCTGAGGCAGGAGAATTGTCTGAACCCAGGAGGCAGAGGTTGCGGTGAGCTGAGATCGCGCCATTGCACTCCAGCCTGGGTAACAAGAGCAAAACT
Organism: Callithrix jacchus; assembly: GCF_049354715.1. NCBI lineage: Eukaryota > Metazoa > Chordata > Mammalia > Primates > Cebidae > Callithrix > Callithrix jacchus. Next base: position 105,242,988 of record NC_133506.1, read on the forward strand.
CTGTCTCAAAAAAAAAAAAAACACGTCTGGAGAAAGCTGGTGATCAGTTTGTACATATGGACAAGTTCAAGGCAGTATGGTCTACTTCTGGCAAGGCCTGGATTCCACTGCTCCTGGTGGAAAAACCCTAGTCCCAACAGTGTCTAGAATGGGCTGGAGAAGGCAGGTAGGTACCGGATTCAGGAAAAGGTACTGATAGACCAAGATGAGTTTTTTCTGTTTTAAAGATGTATTATCTCAATCTCCTCCACTGCTCCCTTTGGAAATTCAGAGAAGACTGGGCTCCCCACAGAAACAGCAGGTGGCCTGGGCTGGTCCTCTGACTAACCGAACCTGAGTACAAAAAGTCTGAGGGGTTGAGTTGGCAACCGGGAATTGGGAACCTGGAGCCCCCAAAGTCTTCTCCAGGCTTGATGACGAAGCACCAGTTACAGTTCTCCCAGCTCGCCTTCCATTGCCCGCACCATGACATACAGCTCGGCCAGACCCACCACTGAGGCGACGATCAATGCAGCCAGCACTCGCTGGAGGTAGGCAGAACCAAGCTTAAGGGATACAGGTCAACACCCAGCTCTGTACCCTCAGCACCTTATGGAGAGCCCCCAATCCCCCTCTAAGTTGGAGAATAGGAAGAAAAGTTAATGTGGCTTCCTCTGGGGTTATTACCTACCCCCTGCACCCCCATGACTGCTGGAAAGCTCCAATGCGCCCCTTGTTAATAGAATAAATATCTGTTCAATACCTAACCTGTACAAGGCACTTTACATATGTTCTTCCTTACCCCACTGACACCCCTACCTAGGGCACCCTGCGCTGCCCAGTGGCTACTCACCGAGGCCATTTCTGTGAAGATATATTGGCTTCCAAGGTAGGTGCAGACGAAGGCAGCTACCACCGTGACAATGAAATTGAAGATGGTAATGACCAGAGCCTTCAATGATCTCACTTTGGGGAGGAGCCAGAGAGAAAACCTTTAGTTCAACATTCTCTAGGAGGTGCTCTTATCTCACGGCTGCCACCCCCTACCAACTGGGTTCCAGTCAAACAGCAAGCCTGAGTGTTATAACCCATCTCAGGAAAAGGCTTTAGAGGCCTGATCTCTCAGTACCTCACCTTGCTTTCCCAGGTCGCTGAGAGTCCCACCATGCCTTGCATCCTGGGAAAAAGAAAAAGCAGATGATTTCGGAATAGAAGCAGCTCAGAGAGCATCCATTTGTCAGTCTGGGCTCAGCCCTCTCTATTGCCCAATACATTAACTCTGCCTTCTCCATGGATTCTTTTGTCTCGAACGATTTAGACTCTTTTTCTGGACCACAGAGCAAGCATTTCAGAGAGAGGACATAGGCTGCCATTACCCATCTACTCCTCTCCTGTTCCAGGATAGGAGCATGCAAGAGAATAGTAGGGAGTCCTGTCAGAAGAAAGGCTCCAATGGCCGGGCGCAGTGGCTCACCATGTAATCCTAGCACTTTGGGGGACCAAGGCAGGTGGATCACCTTAGGTTGGGAGTTCAAGACCAGCCTGGCCAACATGGGAAACCCTATCTCTACTAAAAATTAAAAAAAATTAGCCTGGTGTAGTGGCACATGCCTGTAATCCCAGCTACTCGGGAGGCTGAGCCACGAGAATCGCTTAAACCCGGGAAGTGGAGTTTGCAGTGAGCAGATATCCCACCACTGCCCTCCCGCCTGGGTGACAAAGTGAGACTCCATCAGGAAAAAAAAGAGAAAAGAAGAAGAAAGAAGAAAGAAGGAAGAAGGAAGAAGGAGAAGGAGAAGAAGAAGAAGAAGAAGAAGAGGAAGAAGAAGAAGAGGAAGAAGAAGAGGAGGAAGAAAGGCTCCAAGACTCATTCCCACTTTTTTTTTTTGAGATGAAGTCTCACTCTTCTTGTCCAGGCTGGAGTACAAGGGTGCAGTGTCGGCTCACTGCAACCCCTGCCTCCTGGGGTCATGGAATTCTCCTGCCTCAGCCTCCCTAGTAGCTGAGATTATAGGTGCCTGCCACCATGCCAGGCTAATTTTTGTATTTTTAGTAGAGACGAGGTTTCATCATACTGGTCAGGCTGGTCAAGAACTCCTGACTTTAGATGATCCACCCACCTCAGCTTCCCAAAGTGCTGGGATTATAGCTGTTAGCCACTGCACCCAGCTGCCTCATTCCCACTTCTTTTTTTTTTTTTTAGAGATGGGGTTTCATTATGTTGGTCAGGATGGTCTCGATCTCTTGACCTTGTGATCTGCCCGCCTCTGCCTCCCAAAATGCTGGGATTACAGGCGTGAGCCACCATGCCCGGCCCCACTTTTATGATATTTAAGAATTGGTCACCATCTCAGTGTTGGGGGCCACTGGAGCTATCATCACCCGTGTGCTTCTTCCCCAGAGTGGCCTCTAGCTCGGCCTGTAGTTTTCCAGGTAGCTGCTCACGCTCCAGCTCCCTGCCAGGGCTCAGTGAATGAGATGGGAACTGTATTTAGTTTGTATGCAGAGCTTCTATGGTCCCTGAACAGTATACAAACCAAGTTTCCATGTTTGTTTATCCTCTGTACCTTCTTCCAGTGCAGGGTCTCACTCTGAGGGCCTACTTAGTCCATGTGCTGAAGAGCAGGCCCTTACCTGACAAGTGACGTTGCGGGTGATCCGCTTATATTCCTCATTGGCCAGCTGTATCTTTATCTTCTCCAGCCGGGCAACTAGTTCTGGGTTCTGAAGCAGAAAAACCAAATGAGAAGAATGATATTCCCAGCTTGTTAGAAAGCACATCACAATCATTGGTTCACTGCTAAAGGTATCAGGAGACCCACATATTACACTGCTTTGAACCTGCTTGCTTCTTTTTTGGATCTCAATTTTCCAAACAGTCAGTCAATGGGGAGGACAATATCTTGTTCCCCCAGGTCCCAAAGATTTAAAAAACAAATTTTCAAACCTAAAAGTTGATTTTTAAGTTCAACGTATCATGAATAAGCCCAACTCAGTCAATACTTATTCTCACAAACGTATCACTTACATACCCGTGGAGGCTTCACAACTTCTGGGAGATAGATTTCACTGCCTTCTAGGAGCTCATGGAGGTATAGTTTGGAATCTGAGAAGAAAAGGTTTCACAAACACAGTGATCCACAGAGCTGAGGATGAAGGGTTAAGAACAAGAGGGGTCTAGCCCTTCTTTCTACCAAAATAAAACATGGCCATCTCTACATTAATTCATTTCCAAGATCATTTTCAATTGAATGGAATTTAGGATAATTCTATATAGGTATCTCCCAGTGTTGCGCTGCTGACTTTAGTTATCAGCTCTCAATTATCTCGTCAGACTAGCAGTGAAGCCATTTACTTGTGCTTTCGGGTTAGATCACTTCTGTGGCCACACAGATCTTCCCTAAACAGGTTTAGGTCACAGTGATGCTAAATGCTCAGAGGACACTAATACTAAGCAATCTCTTTCTAAGGTCCTCTCTAGTTGTAACAATTGAGCCATCTACCCTTTGCACTCTGGCTAGTCTATGTTAATTCTGGCAAAAGACCTTATGTGCCAGTTTGTCCTATTCCTTCCTTTTACAGATAAGGGAACTGAGACCCAACAAGGAGAAATGTCTCCTTCAAGGGATTAGTGACAGAGCTAGGACTAGAACTCACATGCTACTCCCAGGCCAGATCTTTCAACACAGCTTTTCCCATCCTATCTCAAAAACAAAACAAAACAAAACTATCAGATTTTGCCACTCTTGCTTTGAAGGTGGAAAGAAATCCGGATTCTTACAAGCTCACTATGCTGAGCTGATTCCTAATGTGGAGAAAAAGAGACAGAATCTGTGATGTTAGTATTTAGTAAAAACCTAGACTTTCTCAAGAGTCAATTGGGCCTAGGTATGCCTGGAAGTGAAGGGGGGCTGTCAAGAGAGCAGAAACTGCATAAGCAAATTTATCATCCACGAGGAATTCCCACGGGAGGTAAGAAAGTGGGTGGCCCTGGGATTTATGAGGTGACTCTTCGCTTCTCTAGATGAGTGCTCCGTGGAAGAAGGGGAGTGACAGGAAAAGACCTCAGAAAGAAATCGATCTGGAAACAAGGAGGCGACCCCGGACTGGAGATTGGGGCTCACCCCTTTCTCTCAGGTGCTGGTGCAGATCCCGGATCAGACGGAAAGAAACCAAGCGTTGGGGGCCACTGGAGCTGTCACCGCCCGTGTGCTTCTTCCCCAGAGCGGCTTCTAGTTTGGCCCGCAGTTTTCGGGGTAGCCGATCAGGCTCCAGCTCCCCGCCGGGGCTCAAAGCACATACCAACCGCTCACCTGCTACCAAAGAGGACGCCATATTTAGCCGACTCTTGAGTCAGGTGACCCCAACCGGGACTTCCATCTGCCGCGCGCCGGAAGTAGCTCTGAGTTCCGGGGTGGGACCAGGCAGACAAGGGGGCGGGGACGCGGCGCGGGGCAGTGTGGGGCGGGGGCGGAACGCCGCCCCGCCTCAGGTTAGGGATCTGTGTCAGCAGCCCGGCGGGCGCTCGGGCGGGACATGGCAGCCTGCGCAGCCCGGCGGGCCCTAGCCGTGGGCAGCCGCTGGTGGTCCCGGTCGCTGACTGGGGCCCGGTGGCCCAGGCCGCTCTGTGCGGAGGCTGGCACTGGGGCCTTCTCGCCAGCGGCGAGCACGACGACGCGGAGGCACCTCTCGTCCCGGTGAGGGACGGAGCCAGGGGCCTCGGGGACGGGGCTTGTAGCCCAGGGAGCGTGTTCCCGGCAAGTGCGGAGACCGGGTGTCCGGACCGGCTGAAGGGGACTGGAGTTTGATCCCGGAGAGGGTCCCGAGCAGGGAGTCGACCTGCGCTGTCTGGGACATGTGCCAGGGGCAGGGAAGCCAACGCGGCCCAGCGCCCTGGTTGTGCGGGGTTGGCTCCGAGGGGGAACACGTTACCCTCCCCGAGTGAATCGTACTTCCCCTGCTGGGGTTCCCAGCACCGCTATCGGAGGGCAGCTTTTAAATTTAGCCCTAGGGCTTTGGTTTGAACCCTCAGCCTTCGGATTCGGTCACGGCCTCCCTCAGAAAGATGCTAGAGGTGGGAAATGAGACTCTTGGGTGTGTGGACCCTTGTAGGCCGCAGGTTTCCAAGTGACTCTGGGGAGATCGATTTTCTATAGGTGACTTGGGGAAAAGGATGTGAAGCCATGGGGATGGTGTGGAAAGTGTCTTCGCGGATGGGACAAGAGGATCAAACGGGCTAAGGAATCAGTGGGAGGAAGCATAAAGTTCACATCTTAAAAACAGTAGAAACAACCTTTATTTGAAGTGCTCCTAGAAAGAGCAACCCTGTTCAGAGTGGTGACTGACAGTGCTGAGTTTTTCGTGGCTGATATTAGATACTGACCCTGGCCAGAGATCATAGCTGTTTGCAATTTAAGACCCCTGTGAGAATATGAACAAAAACAATATTGAGAGACCACTGGGTGCAGTAGGAAATCTAGAGATGATTAAGGTTTTCAAGGGCAATGTAAAGGTTACAGGTTAGAGGAGGAGATGGACATAGAATTACAATACAGGACAAATATTTTTTGAGCCCTTCTTCTACACTAGGCTCTAAGGGGGCAGTACCGGCTAATCAGACTCAGGCATTGCTCCCAGAGAACTGACAGTCTTTAGTAAAGATAAGGCACGGACACAACTGAAATGTAAAGTGGGCAGGATATTGCTTGATGATTTGTGATATAAAAAATGTAAGAAAGAAGAAAAAAAGATGTTTCCCTTCCAGAAAAAGTGAGCAAGATAGTTAAAGTGCTATGGGAGGTCAAGAGGGTAGGTTAGGGAAGAAACAAGAGCAGGGGTACATTTGAGCAGAGTGTGAGGGCATGATATGAAGAATGCCATGTGGATAGAGAAGGCAGTAATATGGGGGCAGTCACATCTAACAGTGGGAGATTGGGGAGGTTTTCACCAAGGAGGGGGAAAGCCTTTCCTGTTCCAGCTGGCCCCACTACCCCAAACCCTTCTCTGCTGTCATTGCCCTGGCCCCTCAGTATCCTCAGGAGCTTTTTCTGATGGATAGGTAACCATTAACTTCTCAGCTTTTTTGTTGCTTGTTCTTTTCCATCCTACTCAGAAACCGACCAGAGGGCAAAGTGTTGGAGACAGTCGGTGTGTTTGAGGTGCCAAAACAGAATGGAAAATATGAGACTGGGCAGGTGAGTACTGGGCTGGGTCGTCTTTCATTTTCATATAGTGCTCTGCTTCTGAAAGGAGTCAGATTGGGTCATAGGCCTACATGGTAAGGTTTTCTATTCATTGTATCTTGATGTTTGGTGCCAGACCAGAATCAAATTTTTATAGATGGGGTTTCTGTTCTCCTAGATTTGAATGCACTTGATGTGTTATTGGGTTCTCTTTCCAAGTTAGTGTGGACTGTAGTGAGGTTTGGTCAAGTTGCTAAAGACTTCTCTAACATAGTGGATGGTGGGAAGCCAGTGGAGGAAGCTTTCAGAAAAGTAAACCTTTGATGCTTTACCATAATAAAACTGACTGCCGTGTGGTAAACTCTGAGTGTGTGGTTCTTTTTCTACATCAGCTTTGTTCTGGGTCCACTGGGATAGGTTTAGGCCCTTCTAGGACATTGTAGGTAAGGAAAACTTTTTGTTGGTTCAACATTTTTTTTTCTATGTGCCTACAATGGACTAGGCATTGTGTATTAGGGTTAAATCAGAAAGCAAAGTAGACATGATTCCTGCCATTGTGGAGTTTATAGTCTAGAAGAGAATTAATGATATGCAAATGGCCAGTGGCTGGACATTGTGCTAATAAGTGGAAGGGAGGTGAGGGAAGGCTTTCTGGAGGCCTGAGCATTGACCTAAAGGATGAGTACAGTTAGCCAGGTAAAGAAGAAATAAGAGTGTTCCAGTGTTGGTCTGGTTGATCAGACTTCAAGGGAAAAGGCAGCAAGACCTTGTACTGGAGTCGCCTCCACCTGTGCTGCTTTGTGGTCTGGGTCCCACCTGGATGGATTTGCCGGACTGCAGACTCACGGAGGCCCCTCTTTCCTCCCAGCTTTTCCTTCATAGCATTTTTGGCTACCGAGGTGTTGTCCTGTTTCCCTGGCAGGCCAGACTGTATGACCGGGATGTGGCTTCTGCAGCTCCAGAAAAGTAAGTTTTCCTGTCGTTGTGCCTCACAGTATCCTCAGAAGGAGATGGCAGACATATGTACTTGGGGTACCACGGGTAAAGACAGCATCCTCCTGGGCCTTGGAAACATCCCTAGAGTACCTCTCTGGCACTAAGACCCATGGAGATAAAAGTGCTGAGTGCTCAGGGATAGTCAGAGAGTCCTTTTAGGCTTCCCAAGAATGCTTCCTAAGCCACTCCTAATTTTCATTATGCGTACCCTAGAGGGCATTTGGGGGAAAAGTCTTTTTCATTTCTTAATGTTCAGCTGGAGTCTTTCCCTCAATCTCACATCATCCCTAGAATACATTAAAACAGAAAAGGTTCAGCTCCATTAAATGATCACAGACAGCCCCTGGGATGTAAAAAGACAAGGGTACTCTGGGCCCTGGGGACTGAGGTGGCAATTTGATTTTCTCAGTATGGCCCCCTTCTTTTAAGAGGCATCCACACATCAGATGGTGGCTCCATACCATGGTCTTTCATGCTCTGTTGTTTGCCCCAGCTGAGGAGCAGCTGGGCTGAGGTGTTGCACAATAGGTGTTCAGCTGGTGCTAAAGCCCCTTGAGATCAGGGACCAGCCCATTTAGGTCAGGAGGGGTAGGGAGCTGAGTCAGGTACAGCTTCCATTTCTCCTGGAGTGATCTTGGCCTCCTCTCGCCACACAGAGCAGAGAACCCTGCTGGTCATGGCTCTAAGGAGGTGAAAGGCAAAACTCACACCTACTATCAGGTGCTGATTGATGCCCGAGACTGCCCACATATAGTAAGTAAGCAAGATGGCTGAGCCTGGGGGTCCTCTCCATGGAAAAGCCCTGCATTCCGATGGGGACAAAGGGAGGGAAAGGTGTCAAACAGAGCCCAAGTCAGTCCTGGTCCCCAAGGCCTTGGACTACACAGTGGCCAACAAAGCCCTGATTCACTCGTTGCCTTAGTCTCAGAGATCTCAGACAGAAGCTGTGACCTTCTTGGCTAACCATGATGACAGCCGGGCCCTCTATGCCATCCCAGGTGAGTAGTTAGTATTTGAATGGTGCCTGTCAAGAAGGGGTCTGGTGTGTCTGAGAGAGAGGCTTCTGATGTCCTGTCATCCACTGGGAGGGATTATGACGCTGAGAGGTATGATACCAGGGTTATCCCATACTGGGACAAGGCCAGGAAATGTTTCTTCTCAGCCCCATTTCTCTCCTCTCCTGTGTGAGTTTCATTGTCTTTTGCATCTCTGTGCCAGGCCTGGACTATGTCAGCCATGAAGACATCCTCCCCTACACCTCCACTGATCAGGTTCCCATCCAACATGAGCTCTTTGAAAGATTTCTTCTGTATGACCAAACAAAAGGTAATCTCTTAAGAAGGGGAGGTGGAATGGGAGGACCTTTTCATCAAAGAATATCATAGAAATAATTCTAGGGCCAGGCGTGGTGGCTCACACCTGTAATGCCAGCACTATGGGAGACTGAGGCGGGTAGGTCACCTGAAGTCAGGAGTTTGAGACCAACCTGGCCCACCTGGTGAAACCCTGTCTCTGCTAAAAATACAAAATTAGCTGGGCATGGTGGCGGGCGCCTCTAATTGCAGCTACTCGGGAGACTGAGGCAGGAGAATCACTTGAACCTGGGAGGCAGAGGTTGCAGTGAACGGAGATTGTGCCATTGCACTCCAGCCTGGGCAACAGAGCGAGACTCCATCTCAGAAAAAAAAAAAAAAAAATTCCAAAGTTCTATTTCCACACTTTTTTCAACCTCTTATTAGACTGTTACACCTCATAGGTGTCATACCTGACAGATGGTTGTTATCTCCTTACAGATATGGAAACTGAGGCTCAGGGATGATGACAAGTGACTCAGGGTTGTTAGCAGCAGAGTGAGGGCTGAAAGCCCTCCCAGTCCGATTATCTTCCCATATTATTACACTAGCTCCTCAGGGCTTGTCCTTAGTAGCAGTCCTGTACCTTCTTCCAGCCTGTATTTTTGCTTCATGTATGAGCATCCTGTTTGCCTGGGCCTCCACTAGGAAGGGTTTTCTAGGAGGAGCAATCACACTGGACTGTTAGCCTGGACTAACCAGTTGTATCTTGCCCCAGCACCCCCTTTTGTGGCTCGGGAGACATTAAGGGCCTGGCAAGAGAAGAATCACCCGTGGCTGGAGCTCTCCGATGTTCACCGGGAAACAACTGAGAACATACGTGTCACTGTCATCCCCTTCTACATGGGCATGAGGGTATGTGGCCAGCCTTTGGACCCCTTCTAGCAGGGGTAGGCCTCAAGGTGTTTGGTGTCCTCAAGGTGACTGCTGGCGGAGGGGGGTCTAAATATAAACCATGTTCCTTGTTTATATTTATAAAACACATTCCTGTACATTGTGCTAAGTGGAAGGGAGGCCAGGGAAGGCTTCTTGGAGGCCTAAGCTTTGACTTAGGCCTTCAGGTTCTGTATGGTGTCCTCAAGGTGACTGCTGGGGGAGGGTAGTCTAAATATAAACCATATTCCTGTGGCTCCAAAGTGGTGGCATGTGTTGAGTGAGGTTGAGTAGCCTCTTGAGAATGGCTGACACCAAGACCTAGAGCAGGCAGGGAAATCCATGGGTCCCAGGAAGGAGTCCTTTATCCTGTCTCTTCCCTCTTGCTCAAAGGGAGCCATGTTTATGAAGAATATACACATAATATAAATCAGTGTAGGCATCACACTTTTTGCACATTATACACACTTACACATTGCCTGGCGGTAAGCATGTGCAGCGGTAGGGGCCACCCAACTCAGCAGATAGAAGCTGCAGTCAGAAAAGTGTGTATAATCAGTGCATGCTTGGATACGAATGTAAATGAAACAGTGTTCCTGTCTTCGAGGACTTCATAGAAGTGGAGGCGGCTACCTTAAACTATTATAGTAAGGGACAGTAATGGGAGACAGTAGGAGGATAGGGGCCCAAGGCAGCAGTGATAGGAGGCAGGGCTGGCCAGGAGGGCAGTGAAAAAGGTAAGAGTCCTGTAGCTGATTTCTGTTGGCATCCAGCTCTCTTGGTGATCTTGAAGGGATGAGAAGCGGGGAGGCCAGGAACAGGGATGCTGCCTCCCTGTGGGCTTACAGGCCATGGTCCAGCTGTCATACTTATCCCACAGATACTCGCAGCTTGGTCTGTCTGCAACCTTCCTGGAATACATCAACTACATTGGAGAGATGTTGATTGGAACATACTTGGTCTTGCCCTGTAGGACTTAAATTGTCTTTGTTTTCTCCCTAGGAAGCTCAGAATTCCCACGTGTACTGGGTGAGTGTTTCTGTTGGGGAGAAGGGGAGCTTGTGGGTGTGCCTGGGGGTCAGGGTGGAGGTGGGGAAGCTCACCTCCTGGTGGGAGTGGAACTTGTGCAGTGCACATGTCAGCTTTGTTGACTTTTGCTCTGCACAGAATTCTGGGAGGGTTACTCAAAGTTTATTCTTTAAACTCTGTCCCATACCCCCTCAGTGGCGCTACTGTATCCGTTTGGAGAACCTTGACAGTGACGTGGTACAGCTCCGGGAGCGGCACTGGAGGATATTCAGTCTCTCCGGCACCCTGGAGACAGTGCGAGGTCGAGGGGTAGTGGGCAGGGTGAGCATCCTTGGTCCAGTAATTCTGTGTGGCCAGCCTGGGGACTCAGTGCATGGCTTCCTTCTCCTTTGTGGTTAGAGACAGAGGCTCACTTTGTGAACACATTGCATTGTTTTGGGTTAAAAATCTTACAACAACTCCATGAGATAGGTTTCTTAAAACCCATTTCATAGATGAAGAAACTGAGACTGAGAAATTAAATAACTAGCCCTTGGTCCCATAGCTAGCAGTGGTAGGGCCTAGATTTAAACCCAAGTGAGTCTGAAGTCAAAACTTGTATAGTTTTTAAAACTGGTATAGTGTCTTTTAAAAAGCAAAATTTGAATATTGTTAGGTGGGGCATGCACCCCCACCATTCCCTGTGGTCTTTCCTCTTTGCCTGTTTACAAGTTTACATCCTCTGCTGGTCCTTGAAAAGATCTGACTTTATAATCCCTGCCTACTCAGCCCTGTCTCCTGAGAAATAAAGTCACAAGTAGTACTGGTGTCAGGGACCACATTCAACAGGCATTTATTCAAGTCAGCGGGGACTTGGGAGGCAGGTGGCAAAGTGAGTAAGAACAGGGCTTTGGATTTAGCTAGTCATTTCAAATTCCAGCTGAGTTATATATTCACTGCATAACTTTGGACAAGTTATTTAACCAAAATCTTAGTTCCTTACTGCTAAAATATGCATCACGCCAATTATCTTATGATCACCAGTAGAATTAAGGCAGCAGAGGTTTTCAGAGTACCTGCCATGGTACCTGTCACTTAGCAAGTGTGAATGGTCTCTGGAGGGGGTATCTCCACAGTAGGTTCTTTGTTTTTAGAGACAGGGTCTTGCTGTGTCATCCAGGCTGGAGTGCGGTGGTGCAACCATAGCTTACTTTCCAGGGCTCAAGCAATCCTCCACCTCGGTTTCTTGAGTAGCAGATATGCCTGGTTAATTAAAAAAAACCTTTTTTGTGGAGATGGGGTCTCACTGTGTTCTCCAGGCTGTAGAGGAGGTCCTTTGCCCAGAATCTTTGTGCAGCACCCTCAGACATTCAGTCTGAGATGATCTTTCCCAGAGCCAGGATAAAAGGCCCAGGCCAAATGACCATGCTGTGGGAGGAGGTACTGGCAGGAAGTGTACCATGCAGTGGGAGTGCCTGCTGTGGTGCTGGCTGGATAGGGGACATCCAGTCTTGATGAACTGGCAGTCAGCACATAACCCTGGGGTGCAGGAAACATGTCCCTGGGGCTTGGCCTGACCCATTTTGCCTAAACCCTTTCAGGAACCAGTGTTATCCAAGGAGCAGCCCGCGTTCCAGTATAGCAGCCACGTCTCGCTGCAGGCTTCTAGTGGGCACATGTGGTGAGTGAGTGTGCAGCAGCAGGGGCTGCCCAGCTCCACAGACAGAAGCTGTAGGTCAGAAAAGAAAGAGCTTAGAGCTTGCCATTAACTCTAAGACAAGTGACATTGTTAGAGGGAGCCTTATCTGCTATTTATTGTTGTGGGAGACTTGTCTGATTTTCTATTACTGCCTGTTTCTCAGTTCCTTATGATTGGTGGACTGAGGACTTAGGCCAAAGCGGTCTGGTGATTTGATGCTGCAGAGTTGCTCATATAGTTGGGATTTTTCCTTGCTGTTTCACTCCTTAACCTGAAAATGCAATTGGGTAGTTTATGCAGTGTGTATGTAAAGGCCAGAATCAGGGCCGGGCGTAGTGGCTCATGCCTAAAATCCCAGCACTTTGGAAGGCCGAGGTAGGTGGATCACTAGGTCAAGAGATTGAGACCATCCTGGTCAACAAGGTGGAACCCTGTCTCTACCAAAAATACTAAAATTAGCTGGACATGGTGGTGCATGCCTGTAGTCCCAGCTACTCTGGAGGCTGAGGCAGGAGAATTGCTTGAACCCAGAAGGCGGAAGTTGTGGTGAGCCGAGATCGTGCCATTGCACTCCAGTCTGGGTAACAACAGCGAAACTCCGTCTCAAAAAAAAAAAAAAAAAAAAAAAAAGGCCAGAATCTGGACAGCTGTGTTTTTCTCTATTTTTTGAGACAGTTTCACTCTTGTTGCCCAGGCTGGAGTGCAATGGCGCAATCTCTGCTCACCACAACCTCTGCTTCCTGGGTTCAAGCGATTCTCTTGCCTCAGCTTCCCAAGTAGCTGGGATTACAGGCTTGTGCCACCACACCTGGCTAATTTTGTATTTTTAGTAAAGACGGGGTTTCTCCATATTAGCCAAGGTGGTCTCAAACTCTCAACCTCAGATGATCTGCCCACCTTGGCCTCGCAAAGTGCTGGGATTGTAAGCGTGAGCCATCACAGCTGCATTTTTCTTTTCATGGATAACCATGAGGGTCTCTGGACTAGTCATCTTGTCATGAGGTAGACAGAAGAGAGCTCAGGCTCACACATCCTCTGTGGCTGGCAGCTGAGGGCCTAGGGCCATCCAGATCCTTAGGAGAACCTCAGCTCTGGCTCCCTCTAAACCACCTACTCTCTAACCTGCAGGGGCACATTCCGCTTCGAAAGACCTGATGGCTCCCACTTTGATGTTCGGATCCCTCCCTTCTCTCTGGAAAGCAATAAAGATGAGAAGACACCACCCTCAGGCCTTCACTGGTAGGCCAGCTGAGGCTCCAAGTGCCCAGGCTCAGTCACCAGGAAGAACAAGTCTCATCCCACAATTGCTGCAGAACTCTTCTCCCTCCCCATCACGGGCCACAGTGGGTCTCTTAATTTGATTGTGGGGTTCTTTTTGGGGGGAGGGGTGGTATAACTTTTCTTCAGAAGACCCATGTGGGACTCCTCCAAGGCTGGACTCCTCATAAGCCTCCTCATGGCCTACACCATGTTCCAGTAAACCTCTCCACCAAGGAACTGTGTTCAGCTGCCACAGGCCTGGAGGAGTTTCCTGGCCTGTGAGGTTTGATCAGTAAACCAGTGCACGCTTGATCACCTTCGCCATTTCTGCTCCTGGAGTCTCAGGCTCCCCTTCTGACCCAGTGGGTGCCCTTGATTGCTTTCTCTGCTGCCCTTCCAGGGAGCTGCCCCCTGATAGGGCATGTGCCTATTTCCCTATCAGCCTGGAGGCTGGCTGGACATTTCCCAGGGTCACTGTGCCTCTCAGCTAGTTGCAGGGGTGGGGTGCTGGAATGGACTCTTACTTTACCTTCTGCCAAATGCAGAGAGGGAAGCCAGTGTCAGGGTTGGAGTGGCCTGGCTCTTAGCACTGACCAACCATTATCATCTTTGGCCTCTCTGGGCCCAGGAGAGGAGTGAGGCAAGCCAGTCGGGTATCCTGGAGCAAGGGGTGTGCCAGCCCTGAGTATGACTCTGCCAAGCATCCAGTCCACAAAGGCAGGAATGTGGCTCAAGGAGCAGCTTTAGGTATGGATGATGACTAAGCAAAGCCACTTCCTGGGCCTCTCTCAGATGTTCAAGAGCCAGAGATAAATCATGCTGCATCTTGCCCCAATTCTTAGGATTTCTTCTCAGCCACTGCAGGGATTGTTAGAGGTTATTTTCTGGACTTAATATTAAATCACAGTTCCAGCCCTTGTTAGTGTTGTCCTTAGTCCTCCTCCAGGGGGAGCTGGGGTTGCAGGGCAACAGTATGGTCGCGCTTATGACCTAGCTAGAACACAAGGTCAGGTGGTAAACGGCCCGTGGCTGTGAGCTGGCCAAGGCCTGCTCACTGTAAACATGGCTCTGTACCATTGAGTGTAACATAATTTTATTAGAAATTAGTGTTTGCTTCCATCGCTTATGCTGAGCAACCACGTATTACAGTTATGTGGTAAAGGAAAAATTTTCTCCTGCCCATGACCTGCACCATCCTCCAGGCCGACCCTGGTCACATACCAAATTCAATAAAACCCAAAACTGGTCTGTGTTAACAGGAGGCTGCCAGGTTTCTCAGAAACTGACAAGAAAGTTTGACCTTAATCCACACATTTTTGTTTACTTACCCCTGGGCTGCTAAGAGTTGAAAAACACACACAGCCAAGAGTTGCTTTCTGAATGGAGCTATAAACTTTCAAAGAAAACCCCCAAACTTTTAAGCCACAAAATCTGATTAAAGAAGCTAAAATCATGTCAGTGAGTTCAATGTTAGTATTTTCCTTAAGGAGATATTTTCAGTCAGAGAAGATAAATGCCCTCTCCCAGGCTACTGTGCTTTCTTGGCAAGAAAGATCCAGACATTGAGGATGTGGATGTCAAAGCAGTAAGCAGGGACTAAAGGGGATGGGGAGGTCGGAGGCGAGCATCAAAATACCTCGGTGGGGTGCTGGGAATTTCAGTATTAAAGGATCTCAAGAGGGCAGCTGAGAAAATAGGCCAGTGGTCTTAGGCTGATGCATTCCAGTCTCTGTGGGAAAGCCACAAAGCCAAAGACTGAATTTGGCCAAATAAATGGATTTGTCTTTATCTTGTTACCTCAATGAGGGCTAGAAGAACAAGTAGCTAATCACCAAGGTACCTGACCTGAGAGTCTTAGTGCTATTTATACATTCAAGACTGTGACTAACAAAATGCCTGATGAGAAAGTCCCATTGCCCCTGTCCGGCCATCATATCACTTTAGGTCCTTATGAATGTCTAACCCTGGGTCTGGCATATGGCATCAGCTATCATAAGAGTAGTCAAGAGGGATGAACTTGATAACCTATGTTCTCTCCAGAGTGGAAAGTGGGTACTGTATGTGGCTATGTTGCTTTGTTAGGCTGGCAGAAGAGCGCCCTCCCTGACAGCATTCCTTTGGAAAAGAATTCAGATAAGCTGAACTCTTGTTTGGTTATGCCAAACAAAAAGGAATGAAAACCAAAGCCCTAAAGAGGAACTCACCCACCTGGCTAGTGCTTGGCATCTCCATCGCTGAGTTACCCAACAAGGAGCGAAGGCCTTCAAGATGCTTCAGTTGCTCCCGTCTCTCATTCTGCCTTCAGAGACACCACTGGGCAGAACCACCTCCCCAGCCAGGACAAGCCAACAGCATGGATAGTCCGGGCAGGGTGTAGATGTGTGGCCAAGCAGGTGTCACCTCTATGCAGGGGCTGCTGGGAACACCGGGCTCTGAGACTGCTGTCCTCAGCCAATGGCCGTGCCAACCAACACCTTGCAGTGCCCACAGGCTCCCTGGTCTTCCTGCTGTGGCTTGTTGTTTCTGGCCCGTGACAGCTCTTTGGCTTTACCGTATGTGAGGACAGCATGGCTGGAAGCCAAGGGCACTCAAGTGAATGACAAAGAGCAGCCATGCTACACCTAGGGGTCAGTGATGTGACTCAAATTGGGGGGTGGGGAATGTCTTTTCCCACAGGCACCGTTAGGACCACAGGTCCCAGCTTAGCCATCCTTCCCTCCTTGGTACACTCTGAGTTGCTAGCCAGGCTGGCAAAGCCAGAGCTGCTCTGTTGGATTTTTTTTAATTGCTTCCTCTTTATCTCCTCCCTCAGATTGATTCTGCAGGGAAGTGGGGATTAGGGTAGAAAGATGTGGGTCAGGGAGAATATCAACCTCCTGAAAAACAGTACAAAGTGCTTTAAAGAAACAGATCCCACAGGCATGGAGAAGGGCCATGGGTTCTGTCATATACAGGGTCTTGGCACCCTGGAGGGCAAAAGAAATGCCCAGCTTCCTCATTATTAGACTTAGAACTATTAATTTCCTAGATTATTTATAAAAAACCAAACTTATCAAGCCTGTGCTCAAACACCTTAGGAAAAAAGATGTCCCACCTTCTGTTATGAAACTGGGCCCCTACAGCACCAGGAGCCACCTACCCCGAGAATGAACCCATTCTCTGTGGGCCTCAACTGAGGCCTAAGGGGCAGCAGCCCTTCCAAAGAGGGCCTGGGCAGGGAAGGTTCTCAGCAGGAGGTGGGTCTGTCCATTCACCCCAGAGCAGAAGCAGATCCCTGTCAGGCAGGAAGGGCGATGGTGAGCAGACAGGACAGGACTCAGTCATCCAGAAATGCTCAGGGGCAGGGCAGAGGAATGTGGTCCCTCCCCTCTCTGGACCCTCTGACCTCCAAGCAGGGCCTGTCATTTCTCTGAGTGCTGGAGCAGAGACCCAGCCAGCAGCAGCATGGGGTGGCCAATGGGGCGGGGTTCCACAGGATGGGAGATAGGGCTTCCTGTGCTCTGACTCCCTGACAGTCTGGTCAGTCACGATGGGTAGACTGGTGGCCGAGCTGCCGGTCGTCGTAAGTGCTGTAGCGCTTGACGTGGATGCGGCGGACACGGTCCCGCAGTTCAAAGGTCTCCTCATCTTCACTGGGGGAAGCCTGGCTGCGGCTACGGCTTGTGGCTTCCAACAAGGAGTTGTCAGGGACGCGGGGAGTCTCATAGAGTAGGACGTTGAGTGTCTCCTCATAGATTCGGGCCTCTGGGAATTCCACCTGGGGTGAGGGAGGAAAGAAGCAAGGTTTCATCTTCAAGAGGGAGCCTTGTGTCAGAGCTACTGGCCCTGAGGCTCCATAAGGCCTCTGCCACCTCTCATAAGACAGGTGGCAGTCCGTCTCCAGGGAGAGCTGGCCTCCCTCCGAAGGCAGGGTGAGGGGATGTGTTCTACAGATATGAGGACAGGGAAGACCAACACCCTCCGCACCCCTGCCCCAGCCTGAGGTCAAGGGGCTGGCGGGCATAGAGGGCAGGCCAGGCCTATGTGCAAACAGCTTCACCACTTGCTAGCTGTGAGGCCTCGAGCTGAACCCTTCTGGGCTGCAGCTCCCATATGTAAAGGATGGTTCAATTCAACCCCTTAAGAGTTGCTGTCAATGTTACGGGAAAGATACGACTGCTCAGCAGAAGCCTGGCACAGAGCAAACCACCAAACAGGCATACAGAGAGCAGCTACTCTGCTGAGTGGTTTTGCTGCCTATCTCTGCCTGTCCGACCCCGTGTGTCGCTGCCATGACCTGCCCCGAGGAAAGAGAAAGGGAAGGCAGTCAAGCACCTGAATTCTTGCCTGACCTGCTGTGTTGGACTCAGCTTCTGTTCTCTCATCTGTCACATGGGGAGAGTGGCTCTAGCCCTGCATGTCTTACAGGTGTGTTGTGAGGGGTCACAAGGTTCATGAAAGAGAACACACTTAGGAAGATGCCAGGTGCTGCTGCCACTTCCGCTGCAGTGTCACCAGCCACCAGAGACCTGCCCCTGCACTCTTACGCCACTGACAGGCTCAGAAGCCACCCATGCTGTCGCCCTCCCTCCTACCCCTATACCAAAAACTGTGGGAGGAAGCAGGGCTCCCTGTAAGCTGCCCTTCCCCAAACCCTCTGCAGACCTCCCAGCTGGAGGCACCTGAGTGGTGTGGGAGTCAGCAAGGTGTGTGGCAAGTCTGGCTACTTTGAGCTCTTCACACCCATATGGCCCTTCCCGGATGACCTGCTATCCACCCCAGCAGATCATCTCAGGATGTGCACTCACAGGAGGCAGCTGCTCTCTGGGGTAACTGACTAGGCTGGGGGAGAGAGGCCAGCTGAGTTTCTGATAACTGTCACCTATCAAATGCCTCATGTACCTGGCAGTAAGTTGATTAGCCAGAAACCCACAGCTAATGGGGGCCAGTGAGGAGATTTCATTTTATTATTATTAAGAGTGTTTGGAGATGGAGTCTTGCTATTTTGCTTAGGCTGGCCTCAAACTCCTGGGCTCAAGGGATCTTCCCACTGCAGCCTCCTGAGCAGCAGCTGGGACTACAGGCGTGTGCCATGATGCCCAGCTAATTTTTGTATTTTTTGTAGAGACAGGGTTTCACCATGTTGCCCAGGGTGGTCTTGAACTCCAGGGCTCAAGTGATGTGCCCACCTCTGTCCCTGGCTCAGATAGATCTGAACAGCATTCTAACACAAAAGCCTAAGCTATTTCTACACCACACTGCTGCTCTCAAGAGTTGTATCCTTTTCATATCTCATTCAATTCATACTGTCATCCCCATGTCTGCAAATGAGGAACCCGAGGCCCAGGTGGCTTAAGTGGCTTATCCAAAGTCAGAAAACTGGCAAGTGGGCCAACTTCAAAGACCCAGTCCTTCCCATTGTACCAGGCTGTTCCCTGCTAGTCAGTGGCCCCTGCCCTGAGCTCTCAGGAACAAAGTGGTTCCTGTCCATTCCCCACACCCTTTGTTCTGGCTTTGTCCTTGCCCAGCACGTTGTGTTTGGCAAGAAGAGCCAAGTGTGTGCCCTTTTTGCCCTTTGCTGGTCATAGCCTGACCATGCCCCCCACAGCGGGTGTGTGTCCTCCCCTCCCCGACCCATGCAGGGGGAAGCCACGCACCTTGGTCTGCTTCTTCTCTGTGGCATACACGATGGAGGTACAGCACACCTCTGCCAGCTTACGACCCTGGCCATAGAAGGACCAGCAGCAGATCTCATCGCCAATAACGTCCTTGATGAAGAGTACGCGGCCATTGAAGCGCAAGGAGAGCTTGTCAAACAGCTCGATGTTTTTCAGCAGGTGGTCGTCAGAGTTGCTGAAAAACCCGAGAGGAAGGGAATGAGGCTGCAGCCCAAGGGGAGGTGCTAGGGCAAGTGGGGCCCTCCTCTCCCTCCCTTCCCTGTGCTGTCCTGATGAAACGAAGGCAAGACGCCAGGGGGCCAGGACAGAAAGGGCCACGGGGCACTCTCTGGGTTGGGGGGCCTTCGAGGAAAAGGAACTGAGTTGGTTTTAAGTAAAAGCACTGCTATTTCAGTGGGAGGTGTTCCTTCCCTTACTGTGGGGGTGACAGTGGCAATGTGCCTGTCCACAGGGAGTCATATGGAGGATTTGGGACTCTGAATCTGCAGCCACCTGCGTCTACCTAACTGTGGCCTATGGAGAGGACATGGACTGAAGGGTGAGGGAGGGAATCAGCTCAGTGTGAACTACACAGGTTGGCTCAGCGGGACACCCAGCTCACCGGCCTCCTAGCATCCCTGCCACCCAGTAAGAAAACGTGTAAAAACACCTACCATGCTGCCTTCGTGATGCATGCTGAGGGCGCATTTCACCTTCAATCATTTATATCCCAGCCAGGGCACCCTGCTGAGTTCCAAAGGCCTCTGTCCCAATTTCCTTTCTACTTTCTGTTCTTCCCCCACTTAGCATAACCAGTTCCAACACACAGCCCAGACCCATACCGACCACGCTGGGAGTGCGGGCAGCTTCCCTTGGGTCTGCTGCCCGGTGTCTGCTCCAGCCGCTCGGCTGTCTGAGCCACCCTACCTGGTGTACGAATACTTGTTGTTGCTTCTGTTGTACAGCAGCTTCACCACGGGCTGTGAAGGAGGACACAGTGAGGGCCGGGACGGGGGCCTGGCCTCCCTGGCCTGCAGCCCTCCCAGATCCGGGTACCTTGGTGGAGGATTCAATGAGCCGCTCCTCCTCCTTCAGGGATGTGATGATGGGGATGTTGCACACGGGCTGGTAGGAGTCCTTCTTGTCCTGGGCGAGACACAACAGAGAACCCTCTTTGGGATCTTCTGTTTCCCAGGCTTAGCCAGGTACCTCTGGAGCCCCTCTGCCATGGCCACCCTCTGCTTGGTGAGGAAGTGTCAGACTCAGATCATGAGGCCCCTGGCAATAGGAACTGCCAGATGGAAAACAGACCTCCATTTAGAAAACCTAAGATCCAGGCCAGGCGTGGTAGCTCATGCCTGTAATCCCAGCACTTTGGGAGGCTGAGGCAGGTGGATCACTTGAGCCAAGGAGTTCGAGACCAGTCTTGGAAACATGGTGAAACCCCATCTCTACAAAAAATACAAAGATTAGCCGGGTGCCATGGCGTGTGCCCGTAGTCCCAGCTACTCCGAAGGCCAAGGCAGGAGAATCGCTTGAACCCAGGAAGTGGAGGTTGCAGTGAGCCGAGATTGCACCACTGCGCTCCAGCCTGGGTGACAGGAGTGAAACCCTGTTTTAAAAAAAATGAGAGAAAACCAAAAATCCAGGTATCAAAGCACAGAAACCAGAAGCGGGGTCTACTCACGCTGCCAAGGGTGAAACCTGGCGGCCAGGTCTGTGGGCCTGGGTGACGTCTCACTCACTTCATTAGGTTTGCACTCACCAACCACGCCTCCCACACAACCTGCCAGGAACCACAGTCCTCCATCCCACAAGAAGGGGCAATTCCTGACCTTGTCTGCCCCGCCCCACCCCACCCCACCCATGTACCTGCAGGGCATTCTGGCACATGTTCACCAGCCCCTGGATGAGGTAATACTTTGCTTCAGCCATCAATTCCTTGATTTCTTGCCGGTTCTGAGGGAGGGTGATGGTGTCATCTCGGAGGTAATTCAAAATGGTGCCGAAGTGCTTTCCACATCGGTCTATGAGGATCCAGCCTAGGGGTGCAGATGGCCCTACAGGATTAGTTTGCCACCAGGTACCCCAAGGCAGGCAAAGGCCACCTGACAAGTTGGTGGCAGATGGCAGGTGGCAGGAAAGGGGCTCCATGAGCACAGAGCTCTCGTGCAGGGTGACGGAGGTGGGGATGGAGGTTCTAGCACTCGGGCCCACGGCTGCTCTTCACCCTTCCTCCCTGAAACCCAGAAGTGGCACACCCCATGGGAGAGTCAGCCCTCCAGGCTGTGGAGGCTACTGGGGCCTAGGCTTAGGGCGCCAGGGCCAGCCCAACACAGAAGCCACCCGCCGCTGCTAGCTTCTGCCCGCTGCCCAGTCTTAAGGTGATGGCCCCTATGAGAATCTTGTCCTATTTGAATATTTTAAAAGGATGGCTCTTCTTCCTGAAAAATGCATAAACATATAGCACTCCATGCACAACTTCACAGAATTCCAAAGCTCTAGTAGGGACTCCATCCTCCACAAGGTGAAGAGGAAAAGTGACCCTGAATTCTAGATCTGGTCATTTTCCCGGGAACCCCTCCTACCCTCCCCACCCTGCGCAGCGCGCCCCGACACCTCACCTTCTTTGTCAGTCAGCACCTCCATGCGCCCGCTGAACATGGCCTTGAGCATGGTGTCGTGCCGGGTCAGGGCCCGCACAGTGGTGTAGTATAGGGAGCCGCCCACATTCAGCTGGACGTACTTGTTGCCCAGCCCTCCTCCCTTGAAGCCACTGAGCTTGGGTTTAGCCCCCGAGGCCGGGCACAGGCAGGTGTCCCCTGACATCTCCCGCTGCAGGTAGATCACCACACGGCAGGAGGTAGGCTTGGAAGGCTCCGCCGTGGTGGAAAGGGTCACAAATGAGTGGCCAGTGGAGGCCACAGCCTCATACTCTCCGTGCTGTACATGGGAGATGGGAGAGTATATAAGTCAGCTGAGAGAGCCCTCAGACCAGGAGCAGACAAAAGCAGAAACATGACTGTATCATTCTCTCCTTGACAAGCCCAAGCACCACTTGCTGGCAGAGACTGAGTCCCTGCCATTTTTTTTTTTTTTTTTCCCCTTAGAGACAAGGTCTCACTCTGTCACCCAGGCTGGAGTGCAGTGGTGCCATCTTGGATCACTGCAGCCTCTGCCTCCCAGGCTCAGGTGACCCTCCCACCTCAGCCTCCTGAGTAGCTGGGACCACAGGTGCCCGCCACTATGCCCAGTGAAGTTTTTTTTTTTTTGGTAGAGACATGGTTTTACCATGTTGCCCAGGCTGGTCTTGAACTCTTACGTGCAAGCGATATGCCCACATCAGTGTCCCAAAGTGCTGGGATTATAACTGTGAGTCACTGCATCTGGTCTCCCTGCCATTTTTACTACACCAGGAACTGGGGCTGAGGCAGTCTCCCAGATCCCTGCCCTGGTCACCTCACCAGCCTCCCTGAGACTCAGCTCCACTCAGGGCAGCAAGGAAGACAAGCAAACCCATGGAAGCAGTCAGAGGGCCAGAGGAACAGAACACCGTAGGGATCTTCCAGTCCGATTCCGGTGACCCTCTTGTCAAGGTTTCCAGGATCTCAGACTTTTAGCCAAGCCTACTGGGAATCCGGCCAGCCTAGGAGTTTCCCAGGAGCCAGAGGGACAGGATGCACTTCCTTTCTAAAGATTCTGGCCTCAGGAGCAGTCTGCGCCAGTGTTTATTTTGAGCACCACTGAGAGTCTGGCTTCAGGAAGGAAAGTAAAAGCAGCTTCAGGAGAGAATGGAGTGAGCCAGGGTGGAGGGCGCTGGCCAGCGTTCTTGGCGCAGGTTACCTGGGCTTCAGCTAGGGCTTTCTGACCTTCCCTTTTCTTGGCACCAGCCTTGTCCCAAGTTCCTGAAACTGTCACCATTTTTCAGGGAAGAATATAGATGGCTATTTTTGTCTCTTTTTCCTGAGAGGGAGCTCAGCCCTGCTCTCCTACTTCCCAATAAGAATAGGAGAAGAAAGGACTAGAAAAGATCAGACGATAAATCTAAAAACAATGAGGTACGCTGTGTGCTGCCACATGCCTGTACTCCCCGCTACTCAGTAGGCTGAGGTGGGAGACTGCTTGAGCCCAGGAGTCAAGACCAGCCTGGGCAACATAGCAAGACTCCACCTCTAGAAAAAAAAATTAAAATAAAAATAATAAAGTGATTTGGAAATTAAAACACTAACAGGAGTTCATAGGAGGGAGGAGAAAAGAAAGCAAAACCAGGTACTCCTCGTGATTTAGATTCTGTATGTTTTTGGCTTTCTAAAGCATCATTAAAATTCATTCGTTGGAGAAACAACCTATCTAAAATTCACTGCAACGCTTACTATGTGCCAGGTACCATTCTTGGCCTTTAATATATATTAGCCCATTTAACTCATTCAGCAATTAAATTATTGATTACCCTGCTATGTTAGGCAGTAGGGAACGGTGAAAAGATACTGACTTTACCTTCAAACAGTTCAAAGAAGCATCATAATATTAACAGGAATTTTAAAAAAGAAAGTTAGCATTTATTGTACTCCTACATGCCAGGCACTGGGTACTCAGGAGAGAATAAATATAGAAAGGCATGTCCACATGGAACTTACATTTTAGTGGAAGGAACGAGACTATAAATAAGGACCTGAATAAATAAGTAGATAATTCCAGAAGGTGATGAATGCAATAAAGATAATAAAACAGTGATAAAAGAGTGATTAGGGAGAGGCATTAATTCAGACAGAGGGACAGGAAAAGCATCTTTGGGAAGGTGACATTTCAGCTGCGGTTTGAAGAGAGCATTCTAGACAGGCAGACGAGTAAGTTCAAAGTTCCTGTTAGAAATGTTTTAGGGGCCGGGTGTGGTGGCTCATGCCTGTAATTCCAGCACTCTGCGAGGCCAAAGCAGGTGGACTGCTTGAACCCGGGAGTTAAAGACCGTCTGGACAACATAGTGAGACTTTGTCTCTACAAATAAGAAAACTAGCCAAACATGGTGGCTCGTGCCTGTGGTCCCAGCTGCTGAGGAGGCTGAAGTGGGACAACTGCCTGAGCCTGGGCAGGTCAGCCTGGGTGACATAAGGAAATCTCATCTCAACAACAAAAAGAAACAGGTTTTAGGATCAGAAATAAGGTCATAACAGTTGATGCACAGAAAGTAGGGAAAAGTTGGTTTGGGATCAAGTCAGGGAAGGCTAGATGATTTCAAAGTTTGGATTTTATACTAATCGCAATATAGTATATGAATCAATCGGAGGACTGCCAGCAAGGGAGTGATATGATCTGACTTGCTTGTAGCGTATTTTGAAAAGATAACTTGCTGCTGGGTAGAAAATGAATTGTAAAGGTGCAAGAGAGAAAGTAGGAAGACCAGAGGAAGCAGTAGTCTAGGCAAGAACAGATGATGGCTGCCCGGACCACACTGGTGATAATGAGACAGAAAAAAAGTGGAATGATTTCACCGACTGCTCATCACATGCGGGAGTTTAGAGTCGCTCATCTCTTGTAAGTGCAACCCAGAAGCAGGACATTGGTTTCCCAAGTTTACTGCTGTGTCCCCTAACCGTGCTTAGCACAGTGCCATGCACATTTTAAGTATTTTACATATGTCATTTTGTTAGAATGAAATTGTCCCTGAAAAGATTTAGGTAAGTCCCTGGGGAAAATGTCCAAGGAAGTGGACAGCCAGAGTGGGTGCTGTGTGAAGCAGTTAATTACTTTGGCGGCTTATCTGGGAGACCCTTTCATTTGCCACAGGGATTGGATATGGGAGGTGAGCCCTCACCAGGAGGCTGCCAATGACTAAGAAACACTAGAATGGTATGAGATCACCTTCCCTTTTTACGCCCACCTCAAAGGACTAAATCTACCTCCCTAACAGGTATTAGCAAGTTCCCTGTGTATTCTGCGTCTAGCCCCAGTTTTCCCAGGATCAGAGAAAACACACATACATGTTCTGCCAAAGCAAAGGAGCTCAAAGGATAGGCCTGCCAAGAGAGGTCGACGGATTCAGAGCCAATCTATTCCTTTCCTACAGAGCAATTGCTTTGAGCCCCTGGATGACGTCAATCAGATTCCGCCCAGACCAATGGGTTCCAGGAATCCTGTGGCTGGTGACGCCCCAGAAGGTAATTCCAGTGAGAATGAAGTTTCCACTGATAGCCACAGTGCTCTTCCTTCCGCACTTTGGGAGTGGATATTGGGGATGCCTGGGGCTAGGGGCGGATCCGTGGCTCACTCAGCGAAGCTAATGGAAACCCAAGCAGAACAAAGGGCAAACAGCCGCGGCAGTGGAAAGAGGTGGGGTCTTAAAGGAAGAAGGACCCAGAAATCCGCCAGACACGGAGGACGCCGTGGGGAAAGCTCAGAGCTAGAGTGGGCGGATCTAGCAGAAACCCTAAGTGTAAAGGTTAAGTGTCACCCAAAAAGTCCTGGGAAATGTGGTCGGTGTGGGCTCTTCCCTAGCTCGGGCCACTTCTCACTACCGGGAAACCCACACCGGTTCTCACGCCCACCCTCCGTGAGAGATCGGAGCTCTCCATCTCCCCTACGCCGCCCCACGCCTTTTCCCCACGACCCGACCAGGCTCGCTTTGCTCCAGCAGGGGAAGTCCATCCCTTCCCCGAGGGCATCGACGGGCCCGGCTCTCACCGTCCCCGGGGGCGCCTCTCCTCTCAGCTGGGGGGCCAGTGGACTCCGAGCCGCCCCTAGCCTGCGGCTGCCTGCCCACCAGCAGTCCCGGGCTGTGAGCTCACATCCTGTGCTCGCTGACTCCGCCCGGAATGCGGCCCAGCCCTGCTGGCTATGCAGCCTGAGACTACAAGGCCCAACATTCCTAACGCTCTATCCGGGAAGGGTGGAGGCGGAATCCCCCGAGAGTCTTCGCGGTAAGAGAAGGGCAAAGCCACTTCCGGCGGCCTTGCCGGCGCTATGGTCAG
Source organism: Callithrix jacchus (assembly GCF_049354715.1). Taxonomy (NCBI): domain Eukaryota; kingdom Metazoa; phylum Chordata; class Mammalia; order Primates; family Cebidae; genus Callithrix; species Callithrix jacchus. The sequence goes on from NC_133506.1 coordinate 105,268,938, forward strand.
GTCTTGTAGGCCTGACTTCCCCGCAGGCCTCTGTTTCCCAGCAGGCTCCGTGGCATGGGGGCTGTAAGTGCTTCCGGGGTCAGGAAGGTAGTGACGTCGTGGGTAAACGGTTCTGTAGCCGTGGCAGCGGCCCTAACAGGCTGACTGGGTACCGGCTACTGCCGACCCGGGAGAAGTTGCCGTCTACATCAGCCTGGGCTGCAGTGCGCTGCCGCTGCGGGGCCAGCAGGTAGGCTGACCTCGGGTAGGGGGACGCGGGCGGATCAGGGGCGAGAGGAGCCTGACAGGCCTGCGTCCTGAAGAAAGGTAGTCCCGAGCGGAAAGAGACGTGGGAATCCGCCCCACTCTAGCGGGGTGCCTTCTCACCCAGTTTAGGCCTGGAGTTTGATGCGTTGATTCTTGCGACGATCTTATGAGGAAACTGCGGCTCGGATAAGTTCGGGGAGTTTACAGAGTAAAGAGTCGGCTCGCAGGGCCTAGCACGCATCTGGGAGAGCCGGGGCGCAGAGAGTGTACCACCGCATATAGTCAGGGAGCTTAGTCCTAGCTCTTGGGCCACGTGTTGCTCAGATGCTCAGACACGCATGTGGTGGGAGTTGGTAGAGAATCTGCGAACTCTTTCCCTGCACCCCTTCTTCCATCTTACCTATCTCTTTAAGCTAGCCCCTCCATCAGATAGGGGCCAAGCCAGATTCATGAGAGTCAGGCCTGACTCGTTTTTCTCTTATCCTCAAACCCCCACATTCAATCAGTCCCTACTGAGCCCCATCAACTCGACTTACAAAACATCTCAACTCGGAACACTTGTCTTTAGCTGCCAGCCTTGGTTACTGTAATAGTCTCCTATCTGTTTCCACGGTCATTCATTCCACAAATATTTACTGAGTGCCAGTTATGTGTGGGCACATGTTAGGTGCTAGGGTTACAGTGATGAATAAGATAGGTAGGACCTTGCCCTCTCGTTCCCTTCAATGCATTCTCCAGGCTGAGCAAAAGCGATCTTTCTAAATCTGATTGCTGGCTGCCCATTACTGCCTCTTTTAGAGCCTTCTACGGAAGGCTCTTACCTCCCTATGTAGCCTCACCCTGTTCATTCTCTTGCTCAGTTTCAGTTATTGGAATGCATCAAATTTCCTCTTACCTCAGGATCTTCACATATGTGTTTCCTTCTGCCTGCACTGCCTTGCTTCCCCTTTCACTTGACAAACTTTTGAACAGTCTTTAGGTCTCAGTTACATCATTTTTTCAGAAGGCCTCTGTTGGCATTCTCCTCCAACACCGCCCCCCATGAACTGTGTTCTCCTGCTGCACTTCACATTTCCCCACAGCACGGACTCAGTGGGTGTTTCTGAATAAATGCATGCTCTCAGGGAAGGGAGTGGAAGTTGAATCGGATGTTTGCTCCCTCATATTACTTGAATATTTCTGGAGCAGCTGGTCAGATTAATGACCTCGTAGCTGCAAAAGATTTTTTTTTTTTTAACCCAGAAATACCCTCTGTGAATATTCTGATCATGACTACTGCTAACAGGACTGTAGCATGTCTGACCTGCAAGCAATGGAGATGCTCAGCCCCCAGTGGGGCACCTTCCCAGGGGACCCGTCAGCCACCTCGTGGCAAGTTGATTACATTAGATCTTCTAATCATGTGCATGGGCAGACATGTGCCATTCTTGGAATAGACTCATATCCTGAGTACAGAATTGCCTCTCCAGCCCTCGATGCTTCTGCCAACACCATCCATGCACTTAGGAATGCCTTATTCACCGTCAAATAATTCCACATGAAACTACTTCTGGTGAAATAATTTGTCCCCAAAATGCTTACTCTGGACCTGGCTCTAAATCTACCTCTGGGCAGAGCCAGTGAGACAGGTCTTTGTAGCCAAAAAGAGCACCCTTTGCTTGTTTGGAGGAGACAGGACAAGCTCCAATTCTGGGTCTAGAAACGACCTGGGACAAAAGGAAATATGTTTGGGAACAATGGATCCCATTACTACCCTAGATATATTTTTATTCTTGAAAACCCAATCTCAGCAAATTCTTTTTTTTTTTTCTCCCAGGTCTCCACCTGGCTGGCTCCTTCTCTCCTAAATTTCTGTTCAAATGTTACTTCTTTCGAGAGGCTTTCCCTGATAACCTTCTCTAAACATCATACCCCCTCCAAGTTATTCTCTATTTACTGCCTTTTAATTTTTTTCTTCCTTTTTTATTTTTTTAAAGAAAAAAAGAACATGATTTGTTAACACATTTGTAGATGTCATATCATAACAGGCCTGGGGGTCAAATTACATTACAATGAAATTTCATCAAATGTTAAGGTTTAAAAATAGTCAAAAGCTGCTCTCACATGCTGAAGCTGGAGATTCACATACTTGGTGCTTTGTCGGTTTTAAATTTTGCTTCTAAAAAAGAGAAGCTTTCAGACTGATTTACATGCACTTCTTTGTTGTAGTGTTTATTCTCAGTAAATGAAAATCCACTTTAGTATAATTATCACTTTTTTTTTGAAAGAAAAAAAGAGAAAGAGAAAGGGGGAGAGAGAACAGGAGTCTTGCTCTAGTTCCCAGGCTGGAATGCAATCTAAAGATAGGTATTAAAAACCTCTTTTATGCCGATAATTGTACTTATCAGCGGAGACAGGAAAGAATAAGGGAAGAAAATAACAAACAGCCAACCAATATTTCATTTAAGTCTGGAAATGCTATGCAAATACTGAAGAATGATTTACTTCCAATTATGTGGTCATTTTCAAAATAGGTGTAATGTGATACTGAGAAAAATGTATGTTCTTTGGACCTGGGTGAAGAATTCTATAGATATTCACTGAATGTACTTGTTGCAGGTCTGAAATCAAATCATAAATGTCCCTGTTAATCTTCTATCTCGTTGATCCGTCGAATATTAACAATGTGGTGTCAAAGTCTCCCGCTATTATTGTGCGGGAGTCCAAGTCTCTTTATAAATCATTGAGAACTTGTCTAATGTATCTGGGTGCTCCTATATTGGGTGCATATATATTTATTTTTATATATTTATGTATAAATATTTATATATAATTTATATATTATTTATATATATATTTATGATCATTGACTCCTATTGTTGTATTGATCCTTTTACCATTATAATGTCCTTCTTTGTTTCTTTTAGTCTTTGTTACTATTAAAGTCTATTTTGTCAGAGACGAAAGTTACAACTCCTATTTTTTGTTTTGTTTTGTTTTTTTGCTCTCCATTTGATTGGTAAGTCTTCCACCAAAGCTTTGAGTCTTTTTGTGTCCTTGCTTATGAGATGGATCTGGATGCAGCATACCAATGGGTTTTGACTTTTTATTCAATTTTCCTTTCTGTGTCTTTGATTGTGGCATTTAATCCATTTAAATTTAGAATTAATATTGATATTTGTGAGTTTAATATTGCCGTTTAATGCTCGCTGGCTATTTTGCCCATTAGTTGATATAGATTCTTCATTATGGAGATACTCTTTACCTTTTGGTAAGTTTTTGGGATGACTGATACTGGTTGTTCCTTTCTGTGTAGAGTGCTTCTTTCAGAAGCTCTTGTAAAGCAGACCTGGTGGTGATGAAATCTCTGAGTGCTTGCTTGTTCGTGAAAAATTTTATTTTTCCTTCGTTTATAAAGCTCAGTTTGACTGGATATGAGATCTGAGTTGAAACTTCTTTTCTTTGAGGATATTGAATATTGACCCCCACTCTCTACTAGTTTGTAGGGTTTCTGCTGAGAGATCTGCTGTGAGTCTGATAGGCTTCCCTTTGTGGGTAACCTGACCTTTCTCTCTAGCTGCTTTTTCTCCTTGATTTCAACCCTGGTGAATCTAATGATTAAGTGTCTTGGGGTTGCTCTACCTGAGAAATATTTTTGTGGTGGTCTCTGTATTACCTGGAGTTGAATATTGTCTTTCCTTATTAGGTTAGGAAAGTTTTCCTGAATAATGTCCTGAAGAATATTTTCCAGCTTGGATTCATTCTCTTCATAACATTCAGGTACCCCTATCAAACGTAAATTAGGTCTTTTCACATAGTCCCATATTTCTTGGAGACTTAGCTCATTCCTTTTTACTCTTTCTTCTCTAATCTTGTCTTCTCGTTTCATTTTATTAAGTTGGTCTTCAACCTCTGATATCCTTTCTTCTGCTTGATCAATTTGACTGTTAAAACCTGTGCATACTTTGCGGAGTTCTCGCATCGTATTCTTCAGTTCCATTAATTCATTTATATTCCTCTCTAAATTGTCTATTCTCGTTAGGATTTCGTCAAACCTTTTTTCAAAGTTCTTAGTTTCTTTGCACTGGGTTAGAACATTTTCTTTTAACTCACAGAAGTTTATCATCCACCTCTGAAGCCTAATTCTGTTAATGGAATGCACTTGTTCTCCATCAGGCCTTGTTCTGTTGCTGGTGAGGAATTGTGATTCCCCTGTAGAGGGAGAGGCATTCTGATTTTGGGTATTCTCAGCCTTTTTAGGCTGGTTTCTTCCCATCATTGTAAATTTATCCACCTGTCGTCTTTGTAATTAGCGACTTTCTAATTAGGTCTCTGAGTGGACCTCCAACTGGTTGATTCCCAGCACCAGAATCTGAGCAACCCGCTGTGCTGGCTAAAACAGTGGTGTTAAGATTGATGGTGCTTTTCTGTCCGGGAATCTCTGGTCTAGCTTCCTTCTTGAGTCCCTCCTTCAATCAGCTGAATAGGCGACGCTGCCTTCCCAGAGCTCCAAACATCGACCAAAAGGGGACCCAGTCCTGTTTTCTCTGCACCAAGAACCACTGCACCGGCCACAAGAGTCGCACTGGTGACCCATGGGGCTCCTCCGCTGGGAATCTCCTGGTCTGTGAGCAACAAAAATTCGTCTGAAAGTGTGGCATCCTGTCGTTCTCTGTGCTTTCACTGGGAGCTACAATCCCAAGCTGCTAGTGATCAGCCATCTTGGATCTCTCTCTCGTGATTTTTTTTTTTAAAGACAGGGTCTCTCTCAGTCTGTTGCCCAGGCAAGAGTGCAGTGGTGTGAACACAGCTCACTGCAGCCTCTATCTCCTGGGCTCAAGTGATCCTCCTAGTTCAGCCTCCCAAGTAGCTAGGACTACAGATACATACCACCAGGCCCGGCTATTTAAAAATTTTTTGGTAGAGTTGGTATTTTGCCACATTGCCCAGACTGCTTTCAAATTCCCATGCCCAAGTGATACTCTCACCTTAGCCTCTCAAAGTGCTGGGGTTATAGGCATGAGTACCTCACTGGCCAGAATTTTTTTTTTTTTTTTTTTTTTTTGAGACATAGTCTTGCTCTGTCATCCAGGCTGGAGTGCAGTGGTGTGATCTTGGCTCACTGCAACCTCCACCTCCTGGGCTCAAGTGATTCTCCTGCCTCAGCCTCCTTAGTAGCTGGGATTACAGGTACGTGCCACCCCACCCAACTAATTTTTGTATTTTTAGTAGAGATGGGGTTTCACCATGTTAGTCAAGCTGATCTTGAACTCCTGACCTCATGATCTGCCCGACTCGACCTCCCAAAGTGCTAGAATTACAGGTGTGAGACGCCAAGCCCAGCCAGCCAGATCTTTTTTTAAAGCCCTATTATAAGGAAGCTATGGATGATTAAAATGCTTCAAAAGGAAGATGCTAGCTCACTTACATCAGTGGATTCCCTTGAGGCCAAAGACCAGAGTTGTATACAGACAGCCCATAGATATGTTTTAGTTGGTCCACACAGTGTTGGTGGGTTTTCCCCCTTATTTTAAATTTTTGATATACATACCAACATTGAGACATCGGATTTCTGGTCCTCTTGAAAACCAGAAGTTCTGGAAACAGTGAGACTTAATTCTTTTCCAACCATTGCTCCTCCTGTGGCACCTGAACAGCCACCCCCAGAATCACCCCATTCAGAACAGGACTTCTCTAAGGAAGCAAGAAGGGAAACAGGTGAGGCTGGGGACACTGGGGGCAGAGGGGAGGGGCTGGTGCAGGTCCAGGTGATAGTAGCCTTTGGAGCACCTGGGTTTTAGAATTGGCATAGCAGCCAATTGTTAGATGTAACTAGCATTGCCTCCCTTTTTAAACAGGTCATATGCTGTCTATTTTTAATTTTGTGTATGTGTGGAATTTTTTGAGCCAGAATGAGGGTGATTTTTCAGTATTTTCTTTCCAGAATTGAGGCATCCTTTGGATCAGAAATGCAAGGTGGCTTGGAAAGGGAGAAGATATCTTTGTTAGTTCTCTGTTGCCTACAGACAGAAATCCAAACTGCTTAGCTTGGCATACAGTGTCTTCCTGCCCTGGCTGCAGCCCACCTTTGCAGCTCCATCCTTTTTCCTTTCATTCTTAGGCAGGATCGGTCCTTTCAGTGACTTCAGGCCTTTGTCCATGCTGTTTTCTTTTTCGAATACCTATCCCTGGCCTCCTGACTTGATATGTTCTTACTGATACTTCATTCCTTTCTGTGTTTTCTGCTAGAAAGAGAATGACCCAACTTTGATTCCCAATTCAGGCGAGTATACAATATCCTGTAACATATGTTTTGAGTAATATTCTTACTCCTTTGTATTTTTTAGCCATAATTTTTAATTCATGCAGATTTCTTCTTTTATTTGCTTTATGTGTATGTATTTGAGAAGCCTTCTCATGTGCTTCTGGGTACATAACTGGTGATATAAAGTCACTACACTTATGGCTCACAACTTAGTTCAGCTGTCACTCCTTCATGAATGACTCTGTCCTCCTCCAGCCCTTTACTGATGTTTCTAAACAAGCATTTAACACATTATGACTTTTCAGTTTCCATGTCTGTCTTCCCCCAGCTAAACTATGTGTTCTTCCAGGGCAGGGACCGCATTGCATTCATCTTTGTACCCCCAGCATCTAGTAGTGTTGGCATGTAGTAGGCACTCAAGAAATGTGTGTGGAATGAACGATGACTGTGACAAGCAAGCAGACTTTATTCTTTCCTGACCCTTGCTCCTATGACACACCTCCTCCTGACTGCTGCCGTCACTCCTTCAGAGCAGAACTCCTCTAGGTGAGGCTCAGTGATGTGGTGGCAGAGGGAACAGGGAGCCTTTGGAACATCTGGGTTTTTGGCATTGGTGTCCAATGGTAGAAGTGGGGCTGGCTTGGCAGCAGGAATTTCCGTGGGTGTCTGGGGAGTGATTAGGTACTGGGCCGGTTTCTTTGCAGCTATGGCCAAGGACATCCTGGGTGAAGCAGGGCTGCACTTCGATGAACTGAACAAGCTGCGGGTGTTGGACCCAGAGGTTACCCAGCAGACAATAGAGCTGAAGGAAGAGTGCAAAGACTTTGTGGACAGTGAGTATCATTTGGGGAGATACCGTGCCACTCGGCTTTGAGCTGGCATTCCAGCTGTACCCCATGCTTATCCCTGACTGCAGCTCTTGGCCCTCCTACGATGGAGCTGCTGTCTCTTGAGTTCCCACATGCCACCCTTCTCTACTTGCCTCTTATGCTCTCATGTGGTCCCCAGCAGAGCACCAGTCAAACCAAACACTGGGATGGGGAGGGGAGGGTGCTTTTAGATATGCCATCTTTCACTTCTTGCTCTTAGAAACCTTAAATTTCATGGGGACACAACCATGGCTTGGGGTGGAAAACAGAATTATGTACTCATTTGATTTCTTCAGAGTTTTCTCAGTGGCAGATTCTCTGTTATTTGGAGTTAAAAGTGGTAAGTGAAGTTTCTAGAAGCAGTTCAACAAACTGACATAATCTTTTGGCTACAGATATTCAGGAGGCCTCTTGTCCCAGCAGCCAAGCCAGCCCGATGTCAGTACAGAGCCAGATCTAGCTAGAGCAAGGGATTTCTGAACATTTTGGGGGCTTCCTAGGTTGTGGAAAGAGCGTGACTAGTGAAAGGTAGCTCGGTTTCTGTCACTAACCTTCTATGGCAGCAGGAATTTCCATGTTTCTAAACAAGCATTTAACACATTATGCCGTGCACACACTTTTCTAGGCCGTAGTTTTCCCTCAGTAAATTGTGTTTGTCACATGCGGGACATTGGAAAAAATGAATGGGAGATTAGGCACGTAAATGCTGTGAGTTCTTTATTTACTGTGGTTACAAGTGGGAAGCCCCATCCCCATCATTAATTGAAATCTGGTGTCCTACCTGAAGCTAGTTCAGAGGCAGTGCTTGTGTCCTAAGGCTGCCATTTTGTGAACAACAGTGCTTCCTGTCACTCCTGGGGAAGCAGAGTTGGGGTCTGTCTGGAGGATGAGCCTAAGAAGGGCATAGAGCTTTCAAAGCCTGAGGTTACAGCAGCTGGCTCAGTGGGGACGCAAGGTCGGGGTATGCCGTGGTCCAGCTGGCCACCCCTTTCTAGGTTCAGACCAAGGGTGGGAGACATAGGCCAACAGGCACCAAGGTGTTTAAGTGACAGAGTTGCACTATGTTGCCCAGGCTGGAACGCAGTGGCAGTTTACAGGCATGATCAAAGCGTACATCCTGAAACTCGTGGGTTCAAGTAATACTCCCACCTCAGCCTCCCGAGTAGCTGGGACTACAGATGCTCACCACCATGCCTGGCTTAACACTGAACTATTTTGACACAAATGAGAAGGGGCAGTCAGTTCTGCCCTCACTGCCTCAGCACTCTGCTGAGGAAGAGTAATGATACTTAAATATTTTATTTTTTGTTCTTTTCCTAAAAGAAATTGGCCAGTTTCAGAAAATAGTTGGTGGTTTAATTGAGCTTATTGATCAACTTGCAAAAGAAGCAGAAAATGAAAAGATGAAGGTAAGATCAGCATGTCTTCTGCCTACATCTTGGCCTGGGAACCTAGTTCACTGGCCTCTCATCCTTCTTCCCTCTTGATTTTAGAGGGGTGGGTGGGTTATTTAATTAAGCTTTTAATAACTTCTGGTCCATTTAACCTACTGAACTTATGATTTCCTTTTTAAAGACAGTGTCTCACTCTGTCACTAGGCTGGAGTGCAGTGGCGCAATCTCGGCTCACTGCAACCTCTGCCTCTTGGGTTCAAGCAATTCTCCCACCTCAGCCTCCCGAGTAGCTGGGACAAGTGTGCGCCACCACACCCAGCTAATTTTTTTGTATTTTTAGTAGAGATGGAGTTTCACCTTGTTGGCCAGGTTGGTCTTGCTCCTGACCTCAAGTGATCTGCCCACCTTGGCCTCCCAAAGTGCTGGGATGACAGGCGTGAGCCACCACACCTGGCCTCCTTTAATCTTTCTATCAGCACTGATATAGATGGTTTTATCCTCATTTTATAAATGAAGAGATGAAGGCTTACAGTATGACTGGTGAAAGGCACAAGGCTGAATGGCACCACCGAATGTGCCATTGTGCCTGGCTCTAGGAATACTCCTAGACTCACCTCAAAGCTGCTGTCAAGTTCTTGAGGCACTTTGTGATCAGTAGGCTAATCCTTCTGTTTTAACCCAAAAGCTTTGGGGCTCTGCTTTCTTTTCCTCTCTGGAGACTGACATAGCTCCCAGATGACCCCTCCCCACTTTGAGGACTTCATGCTGTAGACGGGTTTTAACGAAGCCATGGCCTTCTCTGGCAATACTGTAGGCCATCGGTGCTCGGAACTTGCTCAAATCTATAGCAAAGCAGAGAGAAGCTCAGCAGCAGCAACTTCAAGCACTAATAGCAGAAAAGAAAATGCAGCTAGAAAGGTAAGAAGCATTGATGTAAAGCAAGTTCTTTACACAGCTGAATTTCTACTCTTCCTCCTGCATTCACTTCTTGTCCTTATTCATCGTTTTCTCAGGAATAGCATCTCACTTTCATCCTGATTTGAAGATTTTTAAAAATAAAATTACATTTGATGAGAAGGAAATACAAAACTTGTTAATATCAAACCACCTCTAGTAGCTTGAGCATGAAAGGGTCCATGAAGTTGGCTGGCTCTCTGAAAGAAGACTTTCCTAGGGCTAGAGATTTCTCATGGGTGGCTCTGGGTAGGGCTTTGCCTCTATCTTTCTTCATTCTGAACTCACACCATTTCCTGAAATCATTTAAACCTCTACTTCTCTAGAAGAATTAAGTCTGTGATTTACTTCATCCTTTTTTCAGGGCCTCTAACAATTTTGTTTTTCAGGTATCGGGTTGAATATGAAGGTTTATGTAAAGTAGAAGCAGAACAAAATGAATTTATTGACCAATTTATTTTTCAGAAATGAACTGAAAATTTCACTTTTATAGCAGGAAGGCAAAACAAAAAAAGCTCCTCAAAACCAAAAAAACCTCTGTACCATTCCAGCGGCTTCACCAGTGACCTATGTCACAAGAGGTGGCGTGTAAGGAAGGCAGCCCCCTGCGTCTGGGGGAGCCCGTTTTTAAACATCAGCACACAGCTGCTGCTGGTGACCATGCAGTGCATGTTCTCACCTCTTATGCTCCTAGTTGGAACTAAACAGTTTGTAAACTTTGGTCCTTTTTTTTTTGTCAATTTACAAAGCTTTGGAAGGAGAAGCAATACATTTGTTTTCAAATGGCTTGATGTACCTTTTTTCCTGTTGCCCTTGAAATATGTTTAACCCATTGTGATAGATTCCCTATCCCCCGGTCCAGAAAACAAACCAGGCAGTGTTCAGCAGCTACATTTGGATCAGACACGCGAGTCAAGACAATACCACTAATCAGACCAATATGGCTTTTGAGCAAAGTGGGTGAAAATTGAGGGAACTGACTGGGACCTGCTGTGTAACATCATTTTAAGGTTGGACTTGAGCACAGATTTAGAGAAAGCTGATGGAATGCCAAGCACCAACGTGAGGAGACCCTATATGCACACAATGACTATGTTGTGCCTGGCTGCAGCCACCTTCCCTTCTGAGAACAAGATGGGAATGACTGAACTATATTAGAAGGATGAAGTTATCCACTAGGGAGCACACTTCCAGATCAGGCTTGAGATGCTAGACTTCAGATAAAGGGACTTGTGTCAGGTGGCCTCCAGAAACGTGGAAAACTAAGGTTTAGAAATAAAGTAACTTAAAGACGTCTGGGTGCAGTGGCTCACACCTGTAATCTCAACACTTTGGGAGGCCAAGGTGGGTGGACCATGAAGTCAAGAGATAGAGACAATCCTGGCCAACATAGTAAAACCCCATCTCTACTAAAAATACAAAAATTAGCTCGGCGTGGTGGCATGTGCTTGTGGTCCCCAGCTACTCAGGAGGCTGAGGCAGGAGAATCACCTGAATCCAGGAGGCAGAGATTACAGTGAGCTGAGATCATGCCACAGATGCCCAGAGCAAGACTGTCTCAAAAACAAAACAACAAAAAAACCTCCTAGGATCTGTTTACAACAGAAACAAAAACATTTTTTTTTTTGAGACAGAGTTTCGCTCTTGTTACCCAAGGTGGAGTGCAATGGCGCGATCTTGGCTCACCGCAACCTCCGCCTCCTGGGTTCAGGCAATTCTCCTGCCTCAGCCTCCCAAGTAGCTGGGATTACAGGCACGCGCCACCATGCCCAGCTAATTTTTTGTATTTTTAGTAGAGACAGGGTTTCACCTTGACGACCAGGATGGTCTTGATCTCTCGACCCCGTGATCCACCCGCCTCGGCCTCCCAAAGTGCTGGGATTACAGATGTGAGCCACCGCGCCCGGCCAACATTTTACAATCTAACCCATTTCTGACTGAAAGTCATTGTAGGGCTAAACCTTAAGAAAACTAAACTTCCTTTGCATAGTATTTTCTTTTTTCCTTGGGTTAGAGGTGGGGACAAGAAAACATGACATAGTTTTGAATTAATATTACAAAGACAAAATTTCCCATTTTAAAATGGCCCCAAACATTGCACTGTTCATGTTGCTGATAGGTTGATATACTCTAGGGAATCAGGAGTGGAGGGTTTAGTCATAAGCAGCATATATCCTGTGGGTCAGGTGACTCATGAAAATGTCAAGCAGGCCATGTTCTTTAGCAATTTCTGGTCTGGTCCTGCTTTAATAATCTTGCAGCGGAACTTAGGCATATAGTCAGGTATTCAGTACCACTTCCCTATAACCCAGCCTACATCCCTTTCCCCACTTTAAGCCAATCAGTCTGTTCATCCCAGTTCCCTCAGAAGGTGAAAGTTTGGGCTGGGCCCAGTGGCTCACATTTAAAATCTCAGCACTTAAGGGGACTGAGGTGGTCACATCTGTAATCCTAGCACTTACGGAGACTGAGGTGGTCACATCTGTAATCCTAGCACTTATGGAGACTGAGGTGGTCACATCTGTAATCCCAGCACTTAGAGAGACTGAGGTGGGCAGATGACTTGAGCCTACTAGGTTCAAGAACAACCTGGGCAACATGGCAAAACCCCGTCTCCTCAAAAAAAAAAAAAAAAAGCCATGCATGGTGCTACACACCCATAGTTCCAGCTACTCGGGAGGCTTAAGGAGGATCACTTGAGCCCAGGAGGCAGAGGCTGCAGTGAGCTGAGATCATGCCACTGCCCCTCACTCCAGCCTGGGCAACAGAGTGAGACTGTCTTTAAATAAAAAAAAAAAAAAAAGGGTTTGACATGGTTCCTGATACCATCTTGCTCTTGTGTGTTGTTGCCAGTGTTTCAAATACTGCTGAAGACGTGGATTCTGAGCAGTGTTCCTTGTATCCAACAAACAACCGCCCTGTAGGCATCTCTACCCTGGGCCAATGGTTGTTTCCGTCATTTTTTTTTTCTTTTCTCTTCATACTTGTAGTAGGGACTCCGGAGCATGAAAATTAAAAGAACAAATGGGATGAGTAAGTAGGGGGCATAGACAGATACAAGGGTTAACCGTTCATGCAAAGTCTCAGGTCCTTGTCCTTTAAAACCACTGGCTTTGGAGAAATCCTCAAACAGAAATGTGGAGAGTATTGGAATTAAAGTTGTCATGGTGTGAACTGAGTAGATGATCGCAGGGGTTCGAATCCACTTGCAGCTTCCTGAGGTAGTCAGGGGAAAGAAAAATGATTAGGTCTGTTGATGACTCCAAGGCATCCATGACCTTCCCGCTGTCTCTGCCTGCTCTCTTCTACTACCTTCTCCAAGTGGGAACTTCTAACTGGAAAATTGGATGTGCCACACTGCGCAACATGTAGGCTTAATGTGACAGCTCACTCACAGCTCGCCAAAGAACCAAGAAGGGGGCCAGAACATAACTCAGAAAAACTCCAGGGCAATAAAAGTGCCATAACTTGTGAAATCTGTGTGGTATAAAATGCAAGGGAAGGGAAATCCCTGCCCCATGGCATCTGTTTGTTCAGTAATTATATAGGTGGGAGGATCAGGAGGCAGATTCGGTGACCCCAGAGGATGCCAGTGGGAAATGAGCATTTTCAGCTGTTCTAGCTTCTTTATCAAGTACATGTGTATGGTCACCTTCTTTAAAAAGTATTGATTATGAGAACACTGTAAGAATTTTAAAATGAGAAAAGCACGTTAGGGATTAGCCTGATGCTACAGCTTATAAGTCAGTGTGATACTATTCAATGCAGAGAAATAAGCCAACAAAAAGGGAAATTAATTGTGTCGGGGATGACCTCAGGTTTCATGCGTATTCGAGAGATTTCCAGACAAGTGAGGCAGCCATGCAGCCCCGCTGACCACAGACATGAGCCTGAGCCACAGCCACACTAACGTCCCTTTACAAGATCTACCCTGGCTATTTCCCCAGATCCTATGGCATCCTCCCACAATCTATGGGGGCCATCCCCTCCCCTTTGGAGATACTTTCCCAAAAGATTTCTGGGACCTGATTCCTGAGTAAAAATCGCATTTTCCCACCATTTACCAACCTTTGAGAAAGGCATATGTTGCGATGGGAAAGAAAGGCAGTTGAAACACAAGCTCACAGAAGAGAAAGGACTTAAACCACGCTGGGGGCTCCTGTAGCAGCGGGTCTTTGAACTCCTTAGCATACCACTTCAGCAGGTTTCTAAACTGAAAAAGGAAACAATCATGATGAATTACAGCCTCCTGGCCTCAACAGGCTTGGCTCTAAATCATCTGAAAATACACTCGAGGAGCCTGTCATTAATCAGCCCTGCTCCCACCCCGGCAGCAGATGGCATGTCCAGCTGGCTTTTATGACACAGCCTAGATGGTCATTCAATAAAAACTGACTATCCCTAACTCAAATGTTCCCTTCTCTCAACTTGCAGCCCCTTCTTTCTGCTACCCAGCATTTGTTCATAATTTCAAGATAACACATATCCAAGTGTGTTGGCCACTGTCAGGAGCAATAATAAATACCTGGCACTTAGTAGGCACTCAGGGGGTTCGCTGAATGAACAAATGTGACATTTCTGCCAACAATATCATTCTTTTTTTTTTTTATTTAAAAAAAAAGACTAGCCAGTTAATATCAAATGGCAGCAACCCTAAATTTAAATCGACCAAATCTCCCAATCAAAAGATACAGACAAAATCTAACGGTATATCCAAAGATATACATAGACTCAAAATAAAGGGTTGGAAAAAAAAAACGTACCAACCAAATGGAGAGCAAAAATAAATAAATAAAAAGCAGGAGTTGCAATTTTCACATTTGACAAAATAGATTTCAAAGCTAAAAGGATACAAGGGTAAAAGGATTAATGGAATAATAAGAGATCTTAACACCCAGATACATAAGACCCATAATGAGATTTAGATTCGAGACAGAAAATTGATAACGATATCCGGGACTGGAACTAAGATCCAGAACAAATAAACTCAATAGAGCTCTCCATTTTAAACACACAAAATATACATTATCCACAAAATCTAACGATATATCTAAAGATATACAAAGACTCAAGGGGATGGAAAAAGCTCACCAACCAAATGGAGAGCAAAAATAAATAAATAAAAAGCAGGAATTGCAAGTCTCACACTTAATAGATTTCAAAGCTACAAGGATGCAAGGGTAAAAGGAGTAATGTAACAATAAGAGATCTTAACACCCAGATACATAAGACACATAATGAGATTTAGATTCAACGAGACAACAAATTGATAACGATATCCAGGACTTGAACTCAGAGCCAGAACAAATAAACACAATAGAGGTCTCCATTTTAAACACATAAAATATGCATTAACCACTTTAAACACTTAAATATTGATTGGCCATTATTGAAACCCATTTTAGGAATGAAGTAATATTCCTTTTTCCCTCTTTTTTTTTCCCCTTCTTTTTCTCTTAAAAAAAAAAAAAAAAAAAGACAAATGTGAAAACCATCCTGACACTTTCCCTTTTGCAATGGCAACTATACACTAAACTCCAAAGGCCAGATTCCCTCAAATGCAGAAATGAATTTCTCTCTTCTTTTTTGGGGGTGGAGGTGGGAGTGAAAGGGAAAGTAAATCTAACCTCTGTGGAGATGTAATTTTGGACATTTTAACTCCAGTACGGCATATGGCAAATAAGCTCCTTGTTATTTTTTTACTTGAGATAGTCGCTCTGTTGGCCAGGCTGGAGTGCAGTGGCGCCATCTCAGCTCACCACAACCTCCACCTCCCAGGTTCAAGCAACTCTTCTGCCCAGCCTCCTGTGTAGCTGGGATTATAAGTGCATGCTACCACACCCAACTAACTTTTGTGTTTTTAGTAGAGACAGGGTTTAACCATATTGGCCAGGCTGATCTTGAACTCCTGACCTTGTGATTCGCCCACCTTGGCCTCCCAAAGTGCTGGGATTACAGGTGTGAGCCACCACGCCCAGCCAAAAAAACCCCTATTATAATTCTTAGCTCCCCTAATTCTAATTTTTGGTTTGTTTTAGGAGACAGTAGGATTTTAGTGGAAGAATAAACTCTGCCCCAAAACATAAACTACCTAGAAGATTCTTGGCTATGCAGGGCTTTAGCATGTTAGTTCTAGCTTGGGCCTCACCCTTGTAATTACCCTGTCAAATAAAAAGAACGAGGATCCATGCTGACCTGGCCACAGACAGAGAAAAGATGCAGAGTTTAAGGCTGCCCATTTTGCGCTTTTATGGGAGTCCAAAGCCTAGTGCTGCTCTTGGCTTACGTGGACTACTTAACACCTGTCACATTTAACCTCCTAGACATGGCCTTGTCCTGACACACAGGCCTTAAAAGACAAATAAGTCTTGATACTATGATTAATAGAGGCAACTCCAGGGTAAGAATTTATCTTACAATGGAAAATCCAAGGATATTTTTCCTGTTAATTTTTATCAAAAGATAAAGGCTCACTATTGTGAAATAAATGGCCCACTGTTGCAAGAGTGCCTTAAGCAAACATCCAGAAACAAAACATCCTGTTGGCGAAATTTTCAGAAAGGCTCTGGCTAGATAACCAATCTATTGACTCAAGGATCTCCAATTTGTTTAGGATCTCCAATTTGTACTTAATTTAAATTCATAGCAATACCCTTTGCTTCCTTCTAAGCACTTTTCGGATAGTTTGAATGAGATTGAATTTGACAGGAAACACAAAGGCTAAGTCACTGTTCTCTTCCAGGGCTCTATTTCTTCATCTATAAAGTGAGCAACTTGGACTAGATTTTTTTTAAGATCATTTTTCGCTTTTTAGATTTTTAAATACTGGAGGAAACTACCTGCTTTAGAAGATTGTAAAATTATTATTATTTTTTGAGATAGTCTCTGGTGCCCAGGCTGGTGGAGTGTGGTTCACTGCAGCCTCAACATCCCGGGCTCCAGTGATTCTCCCACCTCAGCTTCCCCAGTAGCTGGGACTACAGGTATGCACTATTAAGCCCAGCTAATTTGTTGTAGAGACAGGGTTTTGCCACATTGCCCAGGCTGGTTTCAAACTCCTGGGCTCAAGCGATCCTCTTGCTTCAGCCTCCCAAAGTGCTGGTATTACAGCTGTGAGCCACTGTACCCAGCCTGGCTGCAAAATTTAAGAGGCATTCTGGGCCAGGCCCAGGCATGATGCCTATAATTCCAGCACTTTGGGAGGTCAAGGCAGGCAGATCACCCCAGGTCAGGAGTTCCAGACCAGCCTGGACAAAATGGCAAAACCGCGTCTCTACAGAAATACAAAAATTAGCTGGGAGTGGTGGTTCACGCCTGTAATCCCAGCTACTCGGGAGGCTGAGACAGGGGAACCGCTTGAACCCAGGAGGTGGAGGTTACAGGAAGCCAAGACTGCGCCACTGTACTCCAGCCTGAGTGACAGAGCAAGACTGCATCTTTTTTTTTTTTTTTTTAAAAAAAGGGCATTCTGAGCTGGGCGCGGTGGCTCAAGCCTGTAATCCCAGCACTTTGGGAGGCCGAGGTGGGTGGATCACGAGGTCAAGAGATCGAGACCATCCTGGTCAACATGGTGAAACCCCGTCTCTACTAAAAATACAAAAAATTAGCTGGGCACGGTGGCGCGTGCCTGTAATCCCAGCTACTCAGGAGGCTGAGGCAGGAGAATTGCCTGAACCCAGGAGACGGAGGTTGCAGTGAGCCGAGATCGTGCCATTGCACTCTAGCCTGGGTAACGAGACCGAAACTCCGCCTCAAAAAAAAAAAAAGTCATTCTGGCCATTTGAACTTCACTTTCTATTCAATTTGTATTCAGCCTCTCTGATCCACCTATTTTGTAAATTGAGGCAGACTTGTACAGCACTTTTAAGTTCTAAGGCCTACAAGATAAGATCAGCAAAATTTAAAAAACAATCTTAGCCAGATATCCTAATCAATTAGGACCCAACCATCTGCCCACAGTCATATACCAGCCACCTGACACCAGAATGAGGCCAGCACTAATTGTGAGTAAAAGAGTAGAAAGCCCAGGCACCTGGCAGCCTGGTGAGACGTGTGGGACCTGAGGCAGAGTGCCTGGCTTTAGGCAAGGCCTTTAATCTCCCTACACATGTGTCCCCATCTACAAAATAGAGCCAGTAATAGTGCCTATTTCACTATTGGTAAGATAGAGACTTAATACATGTAGTCTTTAAAATATTGACTAGCAACATAATGATTACTTAATTGAATGTAATTAATACATATCTGGAGATATTCAACTTTAATCCCATTAAACTCACAGCTCACAACTGGCATTAAAAATTATTAGTTATGGCCTCTCCACTAAAGGTAATGAAACTGTCTCCATTTACACCTGACTCACATTTGACTCAACTCACCCTCGTTATCCATGAAAAGATTCACCTGGCCTGCACATAGGCACCTCTAAACCAGGGTTTCCTACTCACCAATCTTGTACTTCTGTAATTTAGAATGAGAACACAGACTGATTTCAGAGCCAAATGCTCACTTGTTTTTCCTTATTTTTACCAGATGCAATGTCATCCAGCTGCAAATGATACTACAAAATGCTCCCCACCCTCTCTTTCCAATGTTCTTATCCAAATTTAATTCTTACTGTTTCATAGTAACTTTTTCCAGGCCATGCACAGTGGCTCAACAACTGTAATCCCAGCACTTTCGGAGGTCAAGGCGGGCAGACTGCTTGAGGTCAGGAGTTTGAGACCAGCCTGGCCAGCATGGTCAAACGCCATCTCTAAAAAAAAAAAATAGAAAAATTAGCCGGGCATGGTGGCACATGCCTGTAATCCCAGCTATTCCGGAGGCTGAGGCAAGAGAATCCCTTGAACCCGAAAGGTGGAGGTTACAGTAAGCGGAGACTGCTCCACTGCACTCCAGCCTGGGCAACAGAGCGAGACTATCTCAAAAAAAAAAAAAAAAAAGTAAATTGAAAAGATAAGTTTTTCCAAGCAGTCATTTGGTTCAATCCAAGAAAAAAAATTTAATTTGCAAATTTCAGCCCAACCACTAGGGGATCTCCTACGGGCTTTTTAGCTCTAGGGAAAAATTACTTCAATTTAAGGAGGAAAATGACAGATTATACATTTTGGCATTTTTCAAAGAGAAACAGAATTAACTCAGAGCTTTTATTATCATTTGCCCCATCAGAAGCAAAAAAAATCAGCATTTCCTACACCAAAGCAACAAGAATGGAGACACAGACCTTCCATGCCAGGATGCCCCCATGCTAATGCCTTCAAACATCACACACACACACACCCACCCCCCCACCCCCCCATACCCCAGGATGCCCCTGTGCTGATGCCTAACATCTCACACACACACACACACACACACGTGCGCGCATACGCATGCACATTCTGGCCAGATACTGCCTGCACTGGCCCTTGGGCCTTTTGCAGTAAGTCAGCACTAAAAAAATAAAGCTGATGCTGGACATGATGGCTCATGCCTGAAAGCTCAGCACTTTGGGAGGCCGAACCAGGAGGATGGCTTGAGCCAAGAAGACCAGCCTGGGTAACATAGTAAGATACCATGTCTACAAAAAATACAAAATTAGCCAGGTGTGGTGGTGTGCACCTATAGTCCTAGCTACTCAGGAGACAGGTGGGAGGATCTCTTGTGCTCAGGAATTCAAGGCTGTGGTAAGCCATGACTGCACCATAGCACTCCAAGCCTGGGTGACAAAGGACCTGTTTATAAGAAAAAGACTGAGAAAATTTTATCAAATGTAAGCATTTTAATGTTTAATTGGGGATCTTTATGATATGATGCTGGGCACCTTTTAAATGTATTTTGTTATGGGTGAGCAAGACAGGCTTGTGGGCATGGTACATCCACGAAGCATATAGAAACCAACAGCTGTGAAGTCTGGAATGGTTACGTGGAGTAGCAGGCTAACTACCAAGTATTAAAAGGTCCCGGCCAGGTGCGGTGGCTCACACCTGTAGTCCCAGCACCTTGGGAAGGCAAGGCAAGTGGATCACAAGGTCAGGACTTCGAGATCAGCCTGGCCAACATGGTGAAACCCCATCTCTACTAAAAATACAAAAACTAGTTGGGTGTGGTGGCTCACACCTGTAATCCCAGCTACTTGAGAGGCTGAGGAACCCGGGAGGTGGAGGTTGCAGTGAGCCGAGATCGAGCCACTGCACTCCAGCCTGGGTGACAGAGTGAGACTCCACCTCAAAACAAATAGGTCCCATAACACCAGATAAACAGGCAGCCTGCCTGAGTATTGCTGGCCACACAAGTTTCAAAAACCACAGATAGGGCAACACTGTAGTAGATTTTCCTTTCTTCTGGGCAAGTAATGGTTACTGCAGAGCTCTCATGACCTCTTTGGTCTTTGGGAAGAGTCTGTACTATCTGGCCCTGTAGTAGGCTGAATAATGGCCACCAAAGATAACCACATCCTAATCCCTGGAACTTGTGACTGTCGCTTTATTTGGCAAAAGGGACTTTGCAGATGTAATTAAAGACCTTGAGATGGGGAGATTTTCTGGGTTATCTGTTGGACGCTGAATGTATGACAAAAGTCCTCATAAAAGTGAAGCAGAGGGAGCTCTGTTACTACAGAAAGGGTGGCAATGGGGTGACCCAAAGCAGAGACTGAAGTGATGTGACTACAACTCAAGGAACATCGGCAGCCACCAGAAAACGGAGGAGGCGAGGGCCAGACTCTTGCCAGGAGCCCTCGGAAGAAATGAGCCCTGCCGACATCTTGATTTTAGCACTGTAAGATTTCACTGTGAAGGTCTGGCCTCCAGAACTGTATAACAAATAAATCTGTGTCAAGTCACTACATTTGTGGTAACTACAGCAATAATAGGAAACTAACTCACCCTGTATATGTTTGAGCTTATGATTTAACTCAACTCCCTCTGCCAGTCGAGGGTACAGAGCCCTGACCTGCCTACCAACCGGTTCTTGGAAGAACCAAGTCCCCAGACTGCACCTTGCCACACACTGCCTACACTTTTCCCATGGAAAAGGAGGCCAGAAGTCTTCCAGTTGCGTTTGGTTCTAGAAGCAAACAAAAATCAGTGACTTACAGGAGCGGTGGAACATTCTTGAGCTGTGGCATTTAACCTTTTTGAGAGAGTTAGGCCCCTTGAAAAGTCGATGGAGGCTATATTCTCCTTCCAGGAAACAAAAGGTACACACATTTTGCACCCATTTTTGGGAGTTCATGAACCTCAGGTAAAGAATCCCTCCTCAGCAGAGAAAAAGCATTTAAGGAGAAACCCCAGAGGAAAAATGAAATCTTCAGGTAGACAAGTCAGTCCTTTCTACAGCTCTACAGATAAGTTGGAGAAACAGAACTGAGGACAGAAATTCCATGGAAGAAGGTCACAGGGTCCAGATAAGAGGAAAGAAACCAACAAACCAAGAAACTAAAACTGTAGCTTTGAAGAAAAAACAAAGCATTAAAGCAGAGTTTGGGGTAAAGAAGGCTCTCCAACAACCAGGAAATAGGAATTTTCACCTTTATTTCTACTCAGGTGATCACTGTAACTCGAACTCAACATTGAAGGGCCAATCAGAAAAGCTGCCAATTTACTCCTGAGCTTTGGAAGTTGCTGGAACGTAACCTTAAAGCAGTGACGATCTGTGAACGCCCCAGCGGCACCAACCAACGTGCTAACCCTTCAGACGGGTCTGTTTCTACTCGGATTATTTTTTGGATCAGATTGGGATTTTAAAGCCCTTCCAAAAATAACAACTTTCAAACAAACCTAACACGTGGCTTTAGACACCAGTTCAACCAGGCTACTTCCCTCAGACACCGACAACTGTCCAGAGGTGGAACCGCGGGAACCTTAAACCCAGGGAGTGTCTTTAAAGGAAGCAAAGCGTTCGCCCCTGCCGCTTGGAAGAAGGGTCTGGGACGGAGACAAAGCCCGAGGAAGACAACGAGCTGAAGTTGGATAAGGAGCCGGAGGAGCATGGGCAGGACTCGAGGGAGGCGGCAGAACTGGAACCCGGTTGTGCCAGCGCGGAGGGGATGAAGGCCCCGTGGACGCAGCGCGCGGGAGAGCCTTGGCGGGTCGGGATAAGACAGGCGCCTCTCACCTCGACCGGGTAGAGCTCGCGCGGCAGCACCGCCTGCAGGTCCATGAACAGGGTCATGGGGATGTGAGTGAGGAAATAGAGGCCCAACAGCCATTCCATGCAGCGCCTGGTTGCCGGAACCCCCATCTTCTGTCGGTTGGGCCTGGACTCGCCGTTATGAGAAGAGGGTTCCAGCACCGCGCGCCTTCCTGGATGACGCGCTAAGACCGCCACCCCGCCCCCTCGAAGGCCACGCAGGCCGCTCACATTGGCTGGAGAGGAGAGGAGGCTCGTGGACAGGGGGCGGCATTCCCTGAAGGGCTCACCCATTGGTCCGTATGAGTATGGCGCGTGGAGAAGGCGGCTCGAAAGCTGTTTCCATTGGCGGCTGGGAGCGCCGCGTGAGCGGGGATTAGTCACGTCGTTTGGCGCTAGGCTATCCTTTGCAGATCCCGATTCACGGATACGTGCGTGGGCTCGGCTTCTCCGTCCCCGCCGCGGTATCCTGGGCTCCGGGCGCTGCTGGCGGTGCTCTTTTTCCTCGTGCCTCCGTTTGCTCGTTCCGTTCGTGTATTAGAGACCAGCGCCTGTCTTGGGCCGCGGTGCCCCCGTGCAGTGCGGGCGTCACGGAGCGAGGGTTACAGAGCGGGATTCGAGCGCCGCGGCGTTGCGAATCTGGGGAGGCAGCCAGTCACGGTGAACGAAGAAGCGGAGGGGAGGACTCGAGGGACGTAGGAGGCAGTAAAATGGACAGGACTCCTCACCGGCTGTAGAGCATGAGGGAGGGTCAAGGATTCGTTTACTTGTTAAGTAAGTATTTATGTTCATTCAGCTCCACGCTGGGCGCAGGTCTGGCTCGGAGCAGGATCCCCTCTTAAGAGGGGACACAGGGCAAGGGAGTGCGAGGAAGGAATGCGGTTTAGACCACGTGGACCTTGAGTGGGCTGCAGCGTTGGCTGGAGGAGGCAGTTGGGCGAGCCCGTCTGGAGACGTAGGCTTGTGAGGCATCAGCCTTTGATGGCTAGCAGAGGGCCTGGGAGAGATCGGGTAATGGGGAGGAGAGGACTGAGATAGGAGCGGACTAGCAGGAGAGCGATGTCACAGGGAGGGGCAGCCGTGTCAACACTGAGTGGTGCCCACCGGTGGCCCTGTGGGGAACAGTTGTCGGGTGTGGGGGCAGGAGCCAGGGAGTAAGGAAGTGGGGAAATGGAAGCAGGAAGTGTAGACAGCTGGTCGTGAAGGGGAGGAGACGTGGGGCTGTAGCTGGAGAGAGTCACTGGAGAGAGAGCCACTCGAGGGAGTGTTTCTTTTTCAGCTGAGAGAGACTTGAGCTAGTTTAGTTTGGACAGTGTGAGAAGTTGCTCCTACGCGAGAAGATCAGGAAAAGCGGCTCAAAGCCCTGGAGGAGGCGGAGGGAATGGAAGGATTGGTGTGGGTTAGGTGGGTGCTCTGCGCTCCGCCCATCTTCCCCTTCCCTTGGGTTGCTGTGGGTTAAGATGGAGGAATGTGGCAGTGTTGAAGGCCCAGCCGAGGTGGAGGGGGCCGCTGACCTGGTGCCCAAATCTCTTAGACTGTATGCTTTGCATTTCTCTAGTGTAGGGGTCTACCCACAAGAAGGCCCCTACAGAATTGGAGTTCAGAAAGATGAAAGATGGTTTTGAAGAATTGAACAAGAGTGATTGAGGTGCTGGAGAGTGCAGTTCAAGCTGGGTAGGGGGAGAGTTGAGGCCAAAGGGGGTTGTCAGACAGGGAGACCGAGGAGGAGTGAATGGGCTTGAGGCCTGCTGAAGAACACGTGCTAGAGTGACAAAAGTCACCTGGAAGGGTGGGAACTTATGATGAGGGCGTACAAGGTCAGGAAGAGGTTCAGGAGTGTGCAGCTGAAATGGAGTGGGGGCGGGGGGAAGTCTTTGGAGATGAGGTCAAGGGAAGTCCACCCAGGCCGGTGGTAGCGAAAATGCCGCTGCGTACGGCTCGGGGGGCGGTGGTAACCAGACGGAAGTTGAGCATGGGATAAGTGGAGGGGAACATGGTCTCGGGAGCAGGGAGGCTGTCGATCCTGACGTTTGAAGAGTAGAAGATGAATAGCCTGCACTGGAGAGGGCTGTGGGGAAGCTGAGTTCTCAGCCAAGTGCCAGTTGCTGGGGGAGGTGACAGTGGAGGGTTTTGCTGGGGAGGAGGAGGAGCAGGATGGAAGGAGACACAGTAGGAGAGAAATGGAGGATTTTGGGTGGGAGCAAGGGATGAACATCATGGGTGGCTGATTGTGAGGACACAGTTCTGGCATCCCCTGAGCCTCAGGTCAGCCTTGCCCAGGACCCCAGAGCCGGCACCCAGAGGGAGGCAGAGGTGTTCAGTGCTGTTCGTGCTGCCCAGAGCAGGGAGCCGGGCTCCATGGAGAGAATATTACCAGGGGCTCAGGAGGGTGGACTCAGAATTAGCTTTTTTTTTTTCCTGGAAAAAAAAAAAGCCAATGCCTGGGGAACTAGGTCACTTGAGGAGAGAGGCCATTTTGTTCATTTATTTGCCCAGGAAATAAATCTTTAAAGGCAATTTGATCTTTCTTGAGCTCCACTCTTTTCCCATTCCCCTCCTGTTAGTCACTTAGTAACCATCTTGGTTATCAGATTGACCATTGAGGTATCACAGTGCTTGTGTTCAAGTAACCTTTATGTTATTTAATAATGGGCCTGGTGTGGCGGCTCATACCTGTAATCACTCTGGGAGGCTGAGGCAGGAGGATCCCTTGAGACCAAGAGTTCAAGACCAGCCTGGGCAACATAGCGAGACCCTCCTCATCTCTTAAAAAAAAAATTAGCTGGGCACGGTGGTGTGCCTGTAGTCCCAGCTACTTAGGAGACTGAGATGGGAGGATCCCTTGAGCCCAGGAGTTTGAGGCAGCTGTGAGCCATGCATCACTTCATTGCACTCCAGCCTCAGCAACAGTGAAACACTCCTCAAAGACCCTAAAGTGCAACAGTAGCGATATGACAATTCCGATTTGCCAATGAGAAACCATAAAGTTCCTTTATGTGAAAAGGTGAAGATTTTTGACTTAGGGAAAGACAAAATGCTGAGGTTGCTAAGATCTACAGTACATTAAGATATTTTGAGAGAGACCACATTCACACACCATTTATTACAGTGTATTGTTATACTTGTTCTATTATTGTTAATTTCTTACTGTGCTTGATTTATAAATTAAACTATCATAGGTATGTATATATAGGAAAAAACAATATATATAGGGTTCAGTACTACCTACGTTTCAGGCCTCCACTGGGGATCTTGGAATATGTTCCCCATGGATAAGGGGGACTTTTGTATACAGCTTCTCTCTTCCTTCTCCAAACCAATCACTTGAAAGAGAACGTGAATGCCAGGCGCTATGGTTCACGCCTGTAATCCCAGCAGAGGCCAAGGTGGGTGGATCACCTGAGGTCAGGAGTTCTAGACCAGCTTGGCCAACATGGCAAAACCCTGCCCCTATTAAAAATACAAAAATTAGCCAGGCATGGTGGTGCACACCTATATTCCCAGCTACTCAGAAAGCTGAGGCAGGAGAATCGCTTGAAACTGAGAGGCAGAGGTTGCAGTGAGCTGAGATAGCACCATTGCACTCTAGCCTGGACGACAGAATGAAACTGTCTCAAAAGGCCAGGCATGGTGGGTCACGCTTGTAATCCCAGTGCTTTGGGAGGCTGAGGTGGGTAGATCACCAGGCATCAGGAGTTTGAGACCGGCCTGACCAACATGGTGAAACCCTGTCTCTACTAAAAATACAAAAATTAGCGCATGGTGATGCGTGCCTGTAGTCCCAGTTACTTGGGAAGCTGAGGCAGAAGAATCACTTGAACCTGGGAGGTGGGGGTTGCAGTGAGCCAAGATGGCACCACTGCACTGCAGCCTGGGAGACACAGTGAGCCTCTGTCTTTTAAAAAAAAAAAAAAAGCTGGTAGGGCCTTTATAGATAAATTAGGGCCTAACACCTCATGAGAAAACAGAGGTATTTGTCTTAGATCACAAAGTGAATGACAAGGCAGGGACTGGAAACCTGGTGCCCTAACACCCAGCACCAGGCCAGGTCTTCTATCCCTAGGTCAGAGCAGTGCCTTCCCGCACAAGGTCTCCAGACCAAACCCAGGACCCAGAAGAGGCCTGGCCAGGTTGATGCACATTGCACAGCTGGAGAGGCCTGGCAGCACTGCTCCCACCCTCAACACCCATTATGGCTTTAAGGACATGCTGGTACCTTTTAATGTACCTTTTAATCATCTGAGTACAGATCCTGTAGAACTTAAGTATAACTGTTTGCTGGAGGGTGACAGGGCAAGAGGAGTGTGGGCTAGGAATTGCCCGGGAAATGTAACTGTACAGCTGTCAGCATGACTACTTCTCAAAAAACATCTCATCCAACACTGACAGCATAATGAGACCCCCATCTCTACAACAAAAATTAGCTGATGTGGTGGTGTGCACCTGTAATCCCAACTACTCAAGAGGCCGAGGTGGGAGGACAGCTTGAACCCAGGAGTTCAAGGCTGCAGTAAGCTGTGATCACACCACTGCATTCCTGCCTGGGTAACAGAGAGGTACCCTGTTTCAAAACAACCTTAAAATGTCACTGAGCCAAATTTGTTATCTATAAAGATTTTTAAAGGCCAAGCACTTTCAGTGGACTCTCCCTCTGTCCAAAAAAATTCTGTCCAGCTGTTTGAAATTCCTTTACTGAGGGACCATAGCTCTTGCTTTGATGAGGTCAGATTAAGTCTTAGAATGCAAATGGCTCTAGGAGAGGTCAACTGAGGAAGAAAACTGGAATGACTTCCTGTCCTTATGAGAACAATGTTTACTGCCTTTTAAAAAGTATTTGTGGCCCAGCGGGGTGGCTCACCTCTGTAATCCCAGCACTTTGGGAGGCCAAGGCAGGCGGATCACCTGAGGTCAGGAGTTAAGACTAGCCTGACCGACATGGAGAAACCCTCTCTCTACTAAAAATACAAAAAATTAGTTGGGCATGGTGGTGCATGCTTGTAATCCCAGCTAAATGGGAGGCTGAGGCAGGAGAATCACTTGAACCTGGGAGATGGAGGTTGCGGTGAGCCAAGGTAGTGCCATTGTACTCCATCCTGGGCAACAAGAGTGAAACTCCATCTCAAAAAAAAGAAAAACTATTTATGTTGTGATGAGATAAACACCATTAACCTAACAGTGGACCCAACGGTGACAGAAGGGGAATTAGCATTGTAACCCCAGCTGAAAGGTGCTTGGAGAAGGCCCATGTCAGACTGGCCACTTTCCTCTTCACAGCAATTGTACAAAGCTCTTTCCTCAGCTTTTGCTTCACTGTTCTCTCTACTTAAAATGCACCCACGCTTCTCACCCCACTCTTCCTACCTCCCCCATCTCTCTGTATTTTAATGCTTGAATGCTGCCCACCACCCACCCCCTGCCAGTTGCCTCTATTTGGTGGCACTGCTGCATCCTCTGAACCTGTCTCTGAAAGTTTGTCCGTTTCCCCTGAGCAGCGCTTACTGGAGTCCATGTCTCTGGACATGTTTCCCATTAGATCATAGATTCCTTGAAAAGTATAAAAACTGTTTATATTTTTCACTGTTTTAAATTTACTGTTTTAAAAATTAGTAGCCATAAAACCAAGTTAAAAAGAATAAGAAATGAACACTTATCATCAAACGTATTTATTATACAAGAAAAATTATCAATACATCTTTCATCTCAGTTCTTTAAAATGGTTATCAGCAATTCTAAGTTGTCTTCATTAATAATTCACTATGACCTCATGCAAATCATGTCATATTTCTCATTCTTTGTACCTTCATTTGTAAAATGAAGAATTTGAACTAGACACTCATGTCATTTCTTGGTCTAAAATCCCACAAGTTTGCAGATTTAAGCTGAATTAAAGTTACCCTATAAAAAAGGCTTTTTTTTTTTTTTTTTTTTTTTTTTTTAATAGAGGCAGGGTTTTACCATCTTGGCCAGGCTGGACTCAAACTCCTGACCTTGTGATCCGCTTGCCTCGGCCTCCCACAGTGCTGGGATTACAGGCATGAGCCACCACTCCCAGCTTAATTGGTTTCTTTAATGTTAACACAAAAACTTAAACACCATCAACTCCCACAAAAGTAAATCACAATAAGCACAGTAATCCCTGGGGTTGCTGATGACTTTAAGTGGAAAACCAAAGGCACACCCGTGAAAGAGACAATTGGTAAGTTAGACTTTATTAAAATTAAAATTTAAAAGTTCTGCTCTGCAAAAGACACTGTCAAGAGAAAGAGAAGACAAGACACTTTGGCAGTTTCTTACAAACTTAAACCTATTTTTACATTCAATCCAGCAATCACTGTCCTGAGTATTTAACCAAAGGAGCTGAAAACATGTCTACACAAAAACCAAAACATGATGTTTATAGCATTCTTTATTCATAATTGCCAAAACTTGGCAGCAATTCAGATGTCCTTCAGTAGGTGAATGGATAAGTAAACTGTGATTACCAGACAGTGGAATATTATTCATCTCTAAAAAGAAATTAGGTATCAAGCCAGAAAAAGGGAGGAATTTTGGAAACACATTCGAATATGTGAAAAAAGCCAATCTCAAAAGGCTGCATAATGATTGCCAATGTGTGACATCCTAGAAAAAGCAAAATTACGGACTCAGAAAAAAGATCAGTAGTTGCCAGGAATTTGAGGGGAAGAAAGTGAACGGATGAACAGGTGGACATTGGGGCTTTTTTGAGCAGTGAAATTATCCTCTATGATACTATAATGAAACATAAATGTCACTATACATTTTTCAGAATGCGTAGAACTACACCAAGAGTGGACCTTAATGTAAACTATGGACTTTGTCTGATAATGATGTCAATGTTGGTTCATTTCTTGTAACAAACGCATTATAACAAATGTGCAGGAGGTGGTATCTTTACTTTCAGCTCAACTTTGCTGTGAACCTTAAACTACTGGAAAAAATAAAGTCTATCTGCATAAAAGCTGTGGCAAGCCAGGTATGGTGGGTGCTGGATACAAGTTTTTAATCAGGTATAGATTTGTTTAGCATTCACTGGTTTCTGATGTTTTTAAAAAAGGAATAAGTTTTGTAAATATTTTTTCCCAGTCCAGCTTATCAATTTTTTATTCCATATATCATGCTTTTGGGCTGTCTCTAAGAAAATACTTGTCTAGCCTGTGGTTATAAAGATTTTCTTCTATATTTTTTCTTCTAGAATATATCATTTTCAGTTTTACATTTAGGTCTGCAGTGCATTTTGAGTTAATTTTTTTTTTATCATTTAAAGTATAGATTGAGGCTCTTTGTTTTGCATAGGGACACCTAGTTCCAGTGTCATTTATTGAAAACACTATCATTTCTCTGTTCAATTGTCTTTGTACTTTTGTTGAAGATTAGTTAATCATAGATTTGTGGGTCTTTTTTTGGACTACAATTCTAAAACTCTATTATTAATCCTTATTTGTATTGCATCTGACAGATCAAGAATGATTTGAAAAGTTCATTAGCTAACAAATTTAGAAATTTGTTAAGTGTCTTATTTGGAACCTGGTGTTTGCTGACAGTAATTTGTAATTTACAGAAGGATTTTCTTTTTTTATTTTTGAGATGGAGTTACTCTGTCACCCAGGCAGGAGTGTAGTGGCGCAATCTCAGCTCACTGCAACCTTTGCCTCCTGGGTTCAAGCGACTCTACTGCCTCAGCCTCCAGAGTAGGTGGGATTACAGGTGTGTGCTACCATGCCCTGCTAATTTTGGTATTTTTAGTAGAGACGGGGGTGGGGTGGGGGGATGGTTCACCATGTTGGCTAGGCTGGTCTAGAACTTCTGACCTCATGATCCATGCAACTCTGCCTTCCAAAGTGCTGCGATTACAGGTGTGAGCCACCATGCCCAGCCAGGGTTTTCTAAAATAAGCCTAAGATTAAAACAGGATTTTGCTAATGATTCATTATTTGTTTGGAAAAACTTGTGTGATTTTTCAAGCAGCAGAAATGAGCTGAAATGGTTTTTCCTAGAAAATGCCCATTTTCTCTTTTTGTAGAATTACTTGGTAGTTCTCTAATAATCTGTGTTTGTTCTTTATGTAGTCTTTGATAGTGATACGTTTTGGTTAAAACCATCATGTAGTTGTCCTAAGTTAAATACTCTAGGCCAGACTTGATGGTTTATGCCTGTAACCCCAGAACTTTGAGAGGCAGAGGCAGGAGGATCACTTGAGCTCAGGAGTTTGAGACCACCTGGGCAACACAGTGAGCCCTCCTCTCTACAAAAATCAAAAACAGGTGGGGTACGGTGGCTCACACCTGTAATTCCAGCACTCTGGGAGGCTGAGGCAGTCAGATCACCTGAGCTCAGGAGTTTGAGACCAGCCTGACCAACATGGTGAAACCCTGTTTCAACCAAAAAAAAAAATTAGCTGGATGTGGTGGTACAAGCCTGTGATCCCAGCTACTCAGGAGACTGAGGCAGGAGAATCACTTGAACCCAGGAGGCGGAGGTTGTGGTGAGCGAAGATCATGCTACTGCACTCTAGCCTGGGTGACAGAGCAAGACTCCGCCTCAAAAACAAAACAAAATGAAAAAAGATTGAGTGTATGGCTCATGCCTGTAATCCCAGCACTTTGGGAGGCTGAGGTGGGTAGATCATGAGGTCAGGAGTTCAAGACCAGCCTGGCCAAGATAGTAAAACTTCGTTTCTACTAAAAATACAAAAAAATTAACCAGACATGCTCTCGGCCACCTGTAATCCCAGCTACTCAGGAGGCGGAGGTTGCAGTGAGTCAATATCACATCACTGCACTCCAGCCTGGGCAACAGAATAAGACTCTGTCTCACCTAGGCAAGGTGGCGCACACCTGTAATGCCAGCACTTTGGGAGGCCGAGGTGAGTTGATCATTAGGTCAGGAGTTCAAGACTAGCCTGGCCAACATGGTGAAACCCCATCTCTACTAAAAACACAAAAATTAGCTAGGTGTGGTGGCAGGCACCTGTAAACCGGCTACTTAGGAGGCTGAGGCAGAGAATTGCTTGAAGTTGGGAGGCAGAGGTTGGAGTGAGCCGAGATTGTGCCAATGCACACTCCAGCCTGGGTGACCAAGTGAGACTCTGTCTCAAAAAGAAAGAAAGAAAAAAAAATATATATATATATATATATATATATTTTAAGACATGATGGCTCTACTGTACTGTAGCCTGGGTGACAGAGAAACTCTGTCTCTAAACAAACTAAAGTTGTAATTACTTTTAAAAAATAGTACACAATGAGTGTTTTTAGGATGAGTTCTTTTTTTTTTTTTTTTTTTGAGACAAAGTCTTGTTTTTCACCTAGGCCTGAGTGCAGTGGTTCAATCAGCTCCCTGCAGTCTTGAACACCTGGGCTGAAGTGATCCTCCTGCCTCAGCCTCCCAAGAGGCTGGACTACAGGACTCAGAATACAGGCACATGCCTAGCTAATTCTTTGGTAGAGACAAGGTCTCGCTGTGTTGCCCAAGCTGATGTCTAACTTCCTGGCCTCCAGCGATGAATGCTCCCACTTAGGCCTCCCAAACTGCTAGAATTACAGGCATGAGCCACTGTGCCTGGTCTATTCTTTTAACATTAAATTGTATAGGCCTGTAGAGAGAGAATTGCTATTTGGCTGTACATTGGTGTTCTATAATATGATGAGGTTTGAGCTAATCTCAGTATTTGGATATGATTTAGTAATTTAGAAGTACTTTCCAATTACCACCTTTAACTTAAAATTTTTAATGTTATAGAAATTAAAATTTGAAGAAGCAGGTATTATTTTAAAAAGGTAATTGAACAAAATATTGGAGGTTAATTTAAGACAGACTTTCAGGATTAATAGCTATTTTAAGAAAATTTTTTAATCATTTGTTGATGAGTGCTTTTTCTCATTCCTGAAATACCTACTCTTAAGTCCTTTTTTTTTTTTTTTTGTCTTTGGAAAACATTTTCCTGTCCCTTGCTATTCCTTTTTTCTCCTTTTCCCCCCTTTCTTTATTTGTATAGACTTTGCCATGCAATTTTATTTTATTGTGGTAAAATACATGTAATAAAATGTATCACTTTAACTATTTTAAAGTATGTAATTCAAGCCACATGTAGTGAAGTCTGTAGTTCCAGCTAGTCAGGAGGCTGAGCCCAGGAGTTTGAAGGCAGCCTGGGCAACATAGCCAGACCCACTTCTCTTAAAAAAAAAAAAAAAGTATATAGTTCAGTGGCATTAAGTACATTAACAATATCATATGACCATCACCACCACCATCTTGTTCTAGAACTCATTCATCATTGCCGCAAAATTTTAGCACCTAATTGTTCCCTAGTGTTTGGCTGCCATATTAAGAATTAAGTTTCTAAGAGAGAACCAAGACTCAGTTCTTGTCTTAAGGACTTCACAGAGTAGTGAGAGAAACCTAACATTTATAACACAATGTGGCAAATTACAGGTTAGAGCTCCCATCACTGAATTTTATGTATTCAATTAGAATTTCAATTTTACCTTGAAAAAGCAAAGCAACTTTTTGTTAGTTACAATTCAAGTTGTCTTATCATTCCACACACTGAATTCACTTAGGCTAGACCAAAACACTGAAGTCTTTAGTCTTTTGACTTAGGTCATTGTGGGACTCACAAATCCTCATGCCCTGTACTTTATTGCAAGAAGGGAACCAGAAAATTGGTATCTTGATTTAAAACCAAATTATGAGCTTTTCCTTCCTAATGAAGCAGAGAGATCTGTGAAAACTATGATTAGAGAGAACATCTTAGTTGTCTGCAACTATCATTTGTTGAAACTTTTTATTTATTTTAGCTAAAGTGACAACTTGCTTATGATGAAATACAGCATTATAGGGGCATGTTTATCTCTCTTGATGCAGATCATCTTGAAGAATAATTGCTTTGGAAACTGTCAAAAGATTATTTTTAATTCCTTGAAAAGCCGGGAGATATCAGTTGATTTAAAGTTTATTGTCTTAGCAGGTTTAGGTTAAAATAATGTTATCAGCATTGAGCGGCATTGAAATATAATTTTATTTTCATTATTATTTCTTCATATTAAAATTTTAATGCGGTATTGCTTATGAAAGTAAAACAGGTAGCTCTTTGCATCTAGAAGGACTCGATGTAGCAAATGTTTTCTACTAAAAAGCATTTGGGGTGGAGTTGAGAGCAGCTTTTTCGTATTATATACACAGGCCTTCTATAAACAGCCAGTAAATCTTCCCAAAGGGTGGCAGGCATTTCCAAAGGGACGAACGTGGCCTGTCATTCTGCTATTTCTCTCTTCCGACAGCAAGTTCTAGTAGCACCAAGACCAACCACCCAACGGACACTAACGGGTCCACACATCATCGTTTGGGACTGACCTGCAGGCCCATTAAGCTTTGTCGGTTGAGGTCAGGACTAGGTAGGTCTCGGCCAATGGGGACAGAGCGGTCACCGCCTAGAGAGGCGGCCGAGCCTGCCTGTGTCCCTAGGCCGCCTTCCCGGGCCCTCCGCACCCTCGGGGCCTCCACCACGCAGTTCGGGCGGTCACTAGGCCCGCCACCCAGAGGCGCTGTGTCTAGGCGCTCGGCGGCGTTTTGTCCAGGCCCAGCAGGTTTGGGCAGGGAGACCCGGCGGCTGGTGGGCTCTGGGCTGGGAGAGGCCGAGCTGCCATAACTCACCGAGGTGGGTGGAAGCTTCAAGGCCTGGGACAGGCAGGGGTTGGGGGACCGGTGCATGCAGGGCGGAGGGCGCGGCCTGTCCCGGAGCCCCCAGCTCACCCTCTGGCCGGAGCCACAGGAGCCTGGGGGACCCTGGGGGAGCGCGCCGCCTTTCCTTGTTCATGAGTTCATAGTCTTACTCGTGTAGTCAGTCTAAGAGAGTCGCCGTGTCCCAAATGGTGGATCGTGTTTCAGTTTACGATTTCAGCACCTGTTAAGAGAAGCAAAGTTCAGATAACTGGGCCTGGATTTCTAAGAAGCTGTGTTTTGTTGTTTTGAAATAGGGTCCTGATCTGTTACCCAGGCTTGGAATGCTGTGGTTTGAAACAGCTAACTGCAGCCTCAACCTCCTGGGCTCAAGTGATCCTCCCACCTCAGCCTCCTAAATAGCTGGGACCACAGGTTCATACCACCATGTGTGACTAATTAAAACTTCTTTTTTCTTAAAGAGTAGGCCGGGCACGGTGGCTCAAGCCTGTAATCCCAGCACTTTGGGAGGCCGAGGCGGATGGATCACGAGGTCAAGAGATCAAGACCATCCTGGTCAACATGGTGAAACCCCGTCTCTACTAAAAAAAATACAAAAAAAAATTAGTTGGGCATGGGCATAGTGGCACATGCCGCGTGCCTGTAATCCCAGCTACTCAGGAGGCTGAGGCAGGAGAATTGCCTGAACCTAGGAGGCAGAGGTTACGGGGAGCCGAGATCGCGCCATTGCACTCCAGACTGGGTAACCAGAGCAAAACTCCGTCTCAAAAAAAAGAAACAGAGTCTCACTGTGTTGCCCAGGCTGCTTTTGAACGCTTGGGTTCAAGTGATCTTCCTGCCTCTGCCTCCCAAAGTGTTGGGATTACAGGCCTGAGCCACTGTGCCTGGCCCTAATATGGTTTTATAATTTTTTTAAAAGTTGGAATTTGTGGTGTGGTTTTGATTGTCTACTGAAAAAATGATTGCAGTTTCTAGGAAGGAAGGAAGGGAGGGAGGGAGGGAGGGAGGGAGGGAGGGAAGGAAGGAAGGAATAATAACCCTTAGTTTGGTTAGGCTGTTAATAAATTTTAAATTTGACATTTATTGCTTTTGAAAAATAGCTGTAATCATCTTTTTTCAGGGTAATCACTTTGATCAATATGAAGAAGGACATTTGGAAATTGAACAAGCATCACTTGACAAGCCTACAGAATCGATAAGATGATCAGGGCTTAATTTCGGGTCTTAGCCACATAGGTAGGTAGTGTTTGTATGACACTTGATGTGAATGAAATTAAACTTGGTAATAACCAATACAGTTTAGAGTTGTTTTCTTTCATGCTATACGCTAATCAGATAGAGTTTGGGATGTAACCTAATATTTAATATGTTGGGAAATCAGTGCAAAAAAATCTAGAAACACATCCGGGAGCGGTAGCTCATGCCTGTAATCCCAGCACTTTGGGAGGCTGAGGCAGTAATTCGAGACCAGCCTGACCAACACAGTGAATACCCCATCTCTACTAAAAATACAAAAATTAGCCGGGCGTGGTGGTGCTTGCCTATAGTCTGAGCTACTTGGGATACTGACGCAAGAGAATCAGAGAATTGCCTGAACCCGGGAGGTTGAGGTTGCAGTGAGCTGAGATCATGCCATTGCATTCCAGCCTGGGTGACAAGGTGGGACTCACCCTTTTTCTCACATGTTTAATAGAGAGGAACAAATGATAAAAATGTAGCATTTTAATGATATATTTATGTGTAGAAATAGGGGGAGAAAAAAAGGCCAACTGAGGTAATCTAGATGAAAAAAGTTTGAATTTTCAGCTTAGCTCCATGGTTAAACTAGAATTAGAACTTCATTTCCAACCAAAGAACAGGCCCCACATCCTCCATTTTGATCAGAGAGAGAAAACAAATAGATGGTTTGTGAGAACTCTGAATTAGGTAGAAAACCAGCTTTTTGCTTATTACTATTTGTCAACATTCAGTTGCCTTATTTATTAATTTAAAGTTAGGATTCCTTTGCAATTCTTCCATGTACATTTAAATTATATCAAGTTGATTATTGAGAAGGAAAAAAATTATAAGCAGCCTACTTGTATCATACATCTTTGTTGTAAACCAGACTGTGTGTGTGTGTGTGTGTTTGAGAGATGGAGTCTTGCTCTGTTGCTCAGGCTGGAGTGCAGTGACACAATTTCAGCTCACTGCAACCTCCTCCTCCTGGGTTCAAGTGATTCTCCTGCCTTAGCTTCCCAAGTAGCTGGGATTACAGGAGTGTGTCGGGGTCCGGCACGTCTGCCGGGGGACTACCGACCCGCGGGAGTCCCCGAGACCGCCAACGTAGATGTCTAGTTCAACCTGAGAGAGAGAGTGCGCGGAAAAGAAAGAATATAGAAAAGTAGAGTCTGGAGGGCTGCGTGAAGATTATGGCCAAAACGCAGCAAATTTATTTTTGTGGGTTACAGCTTTTATACCTTTTGTCTTGTTTACATTTACCTCATCTCAGCAGAAAGAAACAAAGGGGAAAACAGAAAGGAAACAAACTCCATAAAATAGATATCCGGGGCTTGTGATATCCTGCTCAGGAAGCAGTTTAAGGGGGCTAGTGGTAGCAGTTTACATTTCAATGATTTTACATTCCAAAGATACAATGGCACCCTTAAGGTGGCTGGTTAAACCTGTTTTTCATCAGGAGCTAAAACAAAGGCTTGGCTCCAGGGAAAATATGGGCAGAGGTCTCTGCTCCTCTTAGACATTTCAATTGCAGCAAGTTTATTGCTTACACAGAGACTGAAGGGGGACATGGAAGCAGACAGCACAATGTCCTCATAAACTGCAGGCCTTTGCTTTGCATTCTGTTGTTGCTTTTAGTGAGTCAGCTTATGGCCCTGTCTCACTCGACAGCCCTCGAGGTGAGGAAATGCAGTACAGGTCCAGCAGCCAAACTGAGGCAAGTCAACTGTCTCGAGCCTTTGGCGCGAACACCACAGGAGTGCACAGCTATGCCCAGATAATTTTTATATTTTTAGTAGAGATGGAGTTTCACTTTATATTGGCCAGGCTGGTCTCAAACTCGACCTCAGGTGATCCGCTTGCCTCAGCCTCCGAAAGACCAGGATTACAGGTGTGAGCCACCGTGCCTGGCCAACAGTTTTTAAAAAGAAAAAAAAATTCTATAATTTATTTTTGGTTCTATGAGATTATAATTAAACCCCAAATTATATATTAAAAAATAAAAAAGCCACAGCTGGGTGTGGTGGCTCACACCTGTAATCCCAGCACCTTGGGAGGCCAAGGCAGGTGAATCACCTGAGGTCAGGAGTTCAAGACCAGCCTGGCTAACATGGTGAAACCTCGTCTCTACTAAAAATACAAAAACTAGCCCGGTGGAGTGGCGGGCACCTGTAATCCCAGAGACGCAGGAGGCTGAGGCAGGAGAATCACTTGAACC
Organism: Callithrix jacchus; assembly: GCF_049354715.1. Lineage (NCBI taxonomy): Eukaryota > Metazoa > Chordata > Mammalia > Primates > Cebidae > Callithrix > Callithrix jacchus. The sequence goes on from NC_133506.1 coordinate 105,305,892, forward strand.
CAGGAGGTGAAGGTTGCAGTGAGCTGAGATCGCATCATTGTACTCCAGCCTGGGCAACAGAGTGAGACTCCATCTCAAAAACAACAACAAAAAACAAAAGCCAAAAGACTTTTAGTCATTATTATAGTAACCGAAATTAAGTGAAGAATTCATTTTTTAAAAATTATTTTTCAGCCGGGCGCAGTGGCTCGCGCCTGTAATCCCAGCACTTTGGGAGGCCGAGGCGGGTGGATCACGAGGTCAAGAGATTGAGACCATCATGGTCAACATGGTGAAACCCCGTCTCTACTAAAAATACAAAAAATTAGCTGGGCATGGTGGCACGTGCCTGTAATCCCAGCTACTCAGGAGGCTGAGGGAGGAGAATCACCTGAACCCAGGAGGCAGAGGTTGCGGTGAGCCGAGATCGTGCCATTGCACTCCAGCCTGGGTAACAAGAGCGAAACTCCATCTCAGAAAAATATATATATATATTTTTCAAAATAAGTACTCCTTTAGAAATGAATTGGCTGGGCATGCAAAGTTCAACACGTCCAGGTTGCAGTGAGCTGTGTGACTGTGCCACTGTACCCCAGCCTGGGTGACAGGGCAAGACCCTGTCTCAAAAAAAAAAAAGGAAGAAAGAAATTTAGTATTCATTGCCCTTGTTCTGTCTAGATTACCTGTTTGAGCCATAAGCTACTTGTACCAACGTAGTGTTTTAAGTAGCATCCATAGACCTGTCGCGGTGGCCTAGGCTGGTAATCCCAATACTTTTAGAGGCTGAGGCGGGTGGATCACTTGAGATCAGGAGTATGAGACCAGCTGGCCAACATAGGGAAATCCCCTCTCTACTAAAAATATAAAAAATCATCAGATAGCTCTTAGACACTGTAATGAAGAAAGGTCAGGCACCACTTCTGGGCTACACCTATTGATTAAATATATTTCACACTATAATCCCAGCACTTTGGGAGGCCGAGGCGGGTGGATCACGAGGTCAAGAGATCGAGACCATCCTGGTCAACATGGTGAAACCCCGTCTCTACTAAAAATACAAAAATTAGCTGGGCATGGTGGCGCACACCTGTAGTCCCAGCTACTCGGGAGGCTGAGGCAGGAGAATTGCTTGAACCCAGGAGGCGGAGGTTGCGGTGAGCCAAGATCGTGCCATTGCACTCCAGCCTAGGTAAGAGCGAAACTCCGTCTCAAAAAAATTATATATATATATATTTCACAGAAAAATAAAATTTTGAACACAGATAAAAGTTTAGCCCCAGGGAAAAATAAATGGGGCCTGTTATTGTTTCATATCTCACCCTGTCTAGCAGGTTCGATCAGTACATTTAGACAAGCAACAATGATTTACTTACCTAAACACTATTTTTTTTTTGATACGGAGTTTCACTTTTGTTACCCAGGCTGGAGTGCAATGGCACGATCTCGGCTCACCACAACCTCCGCCTCCTGGGTTCAGGCAATTCTCCTGCCTCAGCCTCCTGAGTAGTTGGGATTACAGGCACACGCCACCATGCCCAGCTAATTTTTTGTATTTTTAGTAGAGATGGGGTTTCACCATGTTGACCAGTCTTGACCTCGTGATCTACCTGCCTTGGCCTCCCAAAGTGCTGGGATTACAGGCTTGAGCCACCGCGCCTGGCCCGAACACTACATTCTAATTATACCAGCAGTAAATAACATAAGACATGGAGAGAGTATATAAGATGGTTCCTGACCTTCATGTTTATTTTCCAGTCCCTCAAGTCTTGCTTTTTTGAACTGCTGTAGACCTTTGAAGTTTTCTTGAAGCCAAGGATGATGTTTTCTACTTCTATGTTCTCCTTTCATGCTTAGAATTAAGTATGTGATCGGTCTGAATATTTAATTGAAAAATCGTTTCAACCTCCTTGTGAGCAGGGAGTCTTATTAATTTTTTCATGAAAGTACTTGGTGTGGGGCATAAAAGCAGTGGTAAATATTTGAAAATATAAGGTCTGGGTTTGAGTTTGGCACTACCATTTCCTATAAGTAAAGGGACAAGGTACCATCACCGAATTACTTTCCTCAGCAATAAATGGAAATTCAAATCTCTGCCCATCTTCTTAAAGAGTAGATATGAAGAGAAAGTAAGTGAATTCACATTATACAAAGTAAAAGTGCCATATAAATGCTTTTTATAAACACCTATTGTATAGTACATAGTTATTTTAATTGAATTGGAGATAATCCATCCTTAGGTCTTCCAAGACTAACAACAGTAGCAGTTAATATGCTTTCTATGTGATAGATGTTGGACTTCAGGATCTGTGCTTTTTTAATGTTATATGTGTTTTAGGGTCCCCCAAGTTCCAAATTTTTGGTATTGGTTTCACTAATTCTGAGCTCATTAGTCATCTCTACTTCTGAGTCTAACTTCTAAAAAGTCAAACATCCAAAAAGAGCCTCAGTCACTCAGTAGTGGTGTTGGGACAACGGAATAACAACACAGAATTTAAACAGTCAGATCCCCATTGTCATTCCTTACCCCAGAAAGATTCCAGATGAATGAGAGGTTTAAATGAGAGATCATAAAATTATTAAAACGAACAATGGTTGGATTAGTATCTTTAAAATAGTATTTGAATAAGAAAAACTTTTCTAAGCTTAACCCAAAGCTTAGAAGCCGTAAGACATGGATAAATATGCCTAGCATCCAGTATTGGAAAGCTAAGCATCTTGGAGTTATTCATGTCCTGCTCAAGTTCATCGCCAAGGTCTGATTACAAAAATTCAAAAAATTGCAACCTCAGGCATAAATGAGTTAAGAAAATGATAAGGCCAAGCACAGTGGCTCACATCTGTAATCCCAGGACTTTGGGAAGCCAAGGTGGGAGGATCACTTGAGGCCAGGAGTTCAAGACCAGCTTGGACAACAAGACAACCCTGTCTCGAAAGAAACTTTAAAAAACAGATTAGCCAGCCATGGAGCTGTTTGGAAGGCTGAGGTGGAGGATCGCTTGACTCCAGGGGTTTGAAGCTGCACTGAGCTGTGATCCTGCCACTGTACTCCAGCCTGGGCAACAGAGCAAGCCCATTTCAAATAAAAAAAGGATAAATTTGGCTATATTTCATCATAACAAAGTCAACAAACAAATAGACTGGGGAAAATATCTGTAATATCTCATTATAGGCAAAGAATGACTTTCCTTCAGGTATTTATCAGTTCGAGGAAGACCTAAATACAATAGAAAATGGGAACTTATATAAACACTGTGTACAGAAAGGTAATGCAGATGGCATTTACTTTTTATTTTTTTGAGACAGAGTATTTTTATTTTTTGAGATGGAGTCTCACTCTTTCACAAGGCTGGAGTGCAGTGGTGCGATATTGGCTCACTACAACCTCTGCCTCCTGGGCTCAAGTGATTCTTCTGTCTCAGCCTCCCGAGTAGCTTGGGGCTACAGGCATACACCACCATGCCTAGCTAATTTTTGTATTTTTAGTAGAGATTGGGTTTCACCATGTTGGCCAGGATGATCTTGATCTCTTGACCTTGTGATCTTCCTGCCTCGGCCTCCCAAAGTGCTGGCTTACAGGTGTGAGCCACCATGCCTGGCCAAGACAGAGTCTTGCTCTGCCACCCAGGCTGGAGTGCAGTGGTGCAATCTTGGCTTACTGCAACCTCCATGTCTCAGGTTCAAGTGATTCTCCTGCCTCAACCTCGCAAGTAGCTGGGATTACAGGCATGAGCTACCACACCCAGCTATTTTTTTTGTATTTTTAGTAGAGACAGAGTTTCACCGTGTTGGCCAAGCTGGTCTTGAACTGTTGACCTCAGGTGATCCACCCACCTCAGCCTCCCAAAGTGCTGGGATTACAAGCATTAGCCACCACACCCAGCCGCAGATGGCCTTCAAATATGAAAATATTCTCAACCATTATCATAGTAAGAGATGTGCATGTTAAACTGTAAAAAGTTAGCTTGGTAAGATTACAGGAAAACAGGTACATCATAGTCATGAGACTGTACATTGGTGAAAGCCACTACAGAGAACAATTTAGATTACTTAAAAATTAAAATGGATGTATTCTTGAATCCAGTATTTTTTTTTTTTTGAAACAGTCTCGTTTTGTTGCCCAGGCTGGAGTGCGTAATGATAGCCACTGCAGCCTTGATCTCCCCAGCTCTAGTGATCCTCCTGCTTTAGACTCCTGAGTAGTGGGGACTACAGGTGCACACCACCATGCCTGGCTAATTTTTAAGAAATTTTTTATAGAGACAGGATCTCACTATGTTGCCCAGGCTGGTCTCAAACTCCTGAGCTCACGTGATCCTTCCACTTTGGACTCACACAGTGCTGGGATTATAGGTGTGATCTACTATGCCTGGGCTATTCATGCAATTAACAAACTTCTTAGGGTATAAAATTCTTAAGCATTCTTCCTGGTCACGAAATAATTAATATGATAACACACAGTTGCTTCCTGTGTAATAACAGGTACATTCCTTCTGTTGATACTGAAGCAGATTTTCAGTTTTGTGTTGTGTTAGTTTTACTTGGAATGTGTCTCCAGACATCTCACACATCTTTTTAAGAACATTGTATTATATTTTGGGATTGAAATAAATACACGTAAAAATTTTACTTTATAAAATCAGCTGAAAAAATGTGTTAAGAGAGATGGACATCCTCTATAGCCTGGGTAGTAAAACAGAGGCATTTTATTGTGAAATATTAAAATGGTGCATTCTGTGGGTATACAGGAGTGTGCCTGTATATTTATGTTTGTATTTGCTTGACCATGAAGATAAAAATTTTTGTAAAGATAGACTCTCTGAAGGGAAACTGAGTTGCATTTTACTATATTTAAAAAATTTGATATTATGTACTTGTATTACTATTCAAAAAATATAATTGTTTTAGAAAAGACCCAGAGTAGGCAGAATGAAAGCAGAGTACGGTCGGGGGCATTTCTTTGGTTTTATTTATGTATACCTCCTTCCCAGTCTTGTTTCAGTTAGGAAATAAATGAATACAGTAGGGTAAGGCCTGCATTAGGTAAGTCGCAACAATATTTAGACTACATTTTACGACTAAATGAAAATTAGTCTTCTTTTTCCCCCATTAGAGATGAGGTCTTGCTGTGTTACCCAGGCTGGTCTCAAATTCCTGGCCTCACGCAATCTTCCCACTTCAGCCTTGCAAAGTGCTAGGATTACAGGGAGAAAACAAGATTTGAATTCAATACAATAGGATAGAAACATGTAATGTTACAATTTAAGCCTTATGGTTAAATTATATTAATTAATATTGCACTAACTTCTGGCCTGGTGTGGTGGCTCACACTTGCAATCCCAGCACATTTGGAGTCTGAGGCAGGAGGGTAGCTTGAGGCCAGGAATTCGAAACCAGCCAGGACTGTTTCTGATTGACTTCCAGCATGCTGTGTTCTTGGAATTCCCAGTTCAGTTTGAAACCGATTTTCTACTTGGCATATTAGTTCCCAGCATGCCATTCATACTTTCTTTGTTGTTTCACATTTATTTTTTTCATAGCATGAAATGTAGTGATTGAATTGCATTATTGGCTACATCTTCTTTAATTGGTTCAAAGCAAATAGAGATTGGATGGGAAAAGTCAGTGGATTATGGGCCTGTATAAAAGTGCTTTGATGAACATCTGTGCCATGTATATCTCCTCAATGTATGCTGGAACCTCTCTGGACATATTCCTCTAAATGCTGGGTCACAGGATGGATGCATACCTTATTCTATCAGTTATTGTCAGAAAGCATTTAAAATATTTTAACTGCCGGGCGCAGTGGCTCAAGCCTGTAATCCCAGCACTTTGGGAGGCCGAGGCGGGTGGATCACGAGGTCAAGAGATCGAGACCATCCTGGTCAACATGGTGAAACCCCGTCTCTACTAAATATACAAAAAATTAGCTGGGCATGGTGGCACGTGCCTGTAATCCCAGCTACTCAGGAGGCTGAGGCAGGAGAATTGCCTGAACCCAGGAAGCGGAGGTTGCGGTGAGCCAAGATCGTGCCATTGCACTCCAGCCTGGGTAACCAGAGCGAAACTCTGCCTCAAAAAAAATAAAATATTTTAACAATTTATAATCCTACCAGCTGGGAATGAGAGTTCCAGTTTTCCTATATCTTCAAACTTTAAAATATATGTCAGTTTGACAAGATAAATGTGATGTCACTGCTTTCCCTTTGTGTTTGATGATTTGGGTTATCTTTTCTGTCATCTGCCCTTTCCCTATTAAAAAAACATTGCCTTGTTTGACTTTTCCTATTGATTTGTAACAATTCTTTGTATATTTTCTGCACATGAATTCTTTGTTGTCTGCTGCAGAGATCCTCCAGTCTGTGCCATTCATATATTTATTTTGTGGTGTTCGTGTACAGAAGTTTTTTGCTTTAATGTAGTCACTTGTATCAGTCTTTCCCTTTGTGGTTCGTGGGTTTTGTGGGGAAGGTGATTTTTGGGTTTTATCTTATTTAAGAAATCCTTACCTAGCCTGAGGTCCTTTACGCCATCTGTATTTTCTTCAGAAAGTTTGAAAGCTTTGTTGTTTCCACTGGATTTTAAGCAAGCTAGAGTTTATTTTTATGTGTTACTCGAGGTGTCTTTTTTCTGTATGGATAATAACCAGAACTGTTGGCATTTATTGTAGTCTCTTCTTCTTCTTCTTTTTGAGACAGAGTGTTGCTCCGTCACCCAGGCTGGAGTGCAGTGGTGCCCTCTCGGCTCACTGCAACCTCCGCCCCCAAGGTTCAAGTGATTCTCCTGCGTCAGCCTCTCAAGTAACTGGGATTATAGGCTCGCGCCACCACACCCAGCTAATTTTCGTATTTTTAGTAGAGACAGGGGTTTCACCGTGTTGGCCAGGATGGTCTTGATCTACTGACCATGTGATCTGCCCGCTTCGGCCTCCCCAAGTGATTACAGGTGGGGAGGTGCTGTGATTACAGGTGTGAGCCATCTGTAATCATCTGGCCTGCAGTCCCCTCTTTCGAAGGCTCCCAAATATATGGAGCTGCATCTGGCTCTTTCATCTTGGGTCAAGTGTAGGATTTGCCTTTCCTTCTCCTTCTGTACCTGCACTGCTGCCATACTGTTTTCATTGTTAATTGCTTTATAAGTCATAATGGCATGTGGGACATGTCATTCCTCCTCCTCCTTCTTCAGAGTGGTCTTGGCTATTCTTTCTCTCCCCTCTTTTTATTATGTCACTGTTCCCACTGACAATGTACCAACTTTCAGATTTTTCTGTTAAGTCACCATTAAAATTTACCTCACATCCTACATCAGGACTTTGTTAGAGTCCTAATTCTCCTTTCCATCCCTGTTACTATCTAGTCCCCTATACCTGTTCCCATGGTTGCCCTGATCCAGATGTCAGCTACCTCAGGCTGCATTCCTACAGTAGTCCCCATACCTCCACACCCCTGCATTATCCCAGAATATACTGGACTTACCTTCTGGATGCAGCAGTCTGGTCTCAGACTCTAGCAGTGATTTCTAATTGCTTCTCAGGACCACAGGTCTTGCCTAGGAGCACTCCAGGGAGTCATTTGACAGCTCACCCAGCTTCTTCTGGTGCCCTAAGGCATTCCTGGAGGCCACAGGGAAGCTGTGGAAAAGACTAGGTACAAGCTAAAGCCAAGACGGGGTTCCTCAGTTGCCTCCCTCTGTCTCTTCCATACACACATGGAAACAAGGTGCATGAACACGTGAGGATGGGCAGCGGCTGGTTCCAGGCCCAATGACAGGAGCCACACCATGCATTTGTTCACTCATTCATCTATCTGTCCCATTGTCCCTTTTTTGGTCACATCCATTGATCCATGAGACCCTCTTTCCCTTCTACTCCCCTCCTACCTACCTCCCTTCCCCCTGCCTCCCATCTCCACCACCCTAAGCATCCATGGAGGCCCACAGTGAGCTGGGCACTGTGCCAGCTGCTGGAGGTTCAGAGGTGAACAAGACCCCAGCTGCACTCAGGAAGCATGCAGTCTAGAAGGGAGAACACAGGACACCATGGGACTCCCTCACCAAGAAGAAAGGGCTTTGATGGGACTTTTAAAAAAATGCAGTGATGCTGTGCAGGACATCCCGGCCCCTCCAAGGCCAGCTGCTCTCCATGGTCTGCAGCCAAGTTAGTGGCCTCTGTGTCTCTCTTGGGATGTCACCAGCACCCCAGATACACTGGAGGGCAGGTAGGAAGTAGGGAGCCAGTGGGAGGCTAGGTTTGGGCCACCCCCAGCAGAGAGGAGTAGCGGTGGTCCCAGTGGGTGGGATGGTAAGTTTGGGGCAAATCATCCACGAGTCTCAAGGTCGATCTATCGTTGGGCCTGTTCCACAGTGAGTGGTAGATAATGACATCTGAGAATCATCCTGCATCACAGGAAGCCCACAGGGCTTATATCAGGGGCCCCAGAAATGGGCGGACCAAACGGTCACACACCTACTTGGAGTCAGAACGGCGGGTTTAACCCCAGCTGTGCCTGAACCAGGTGGCTGAGCAACTTCTCTTTGCATCTCAGTGTTCTTCTCGGAGAAGTGGAGGCAGGAGCCCCTGTCCTACTGCTCTCTGGGAATCTGGGCATGTGCTCCATAGTGAATTTGGAAGTTCCATTTAAATGGCAGCTTTCAGTCAGAGTTTAAGGGGCGACTGACAGGGAGACCCACTCGGAGCTGTGTCCTCAAGCCACATTCCCTCATCCTGCCCATCACAGCGCTGCCACCACTGCCTCCTGACCTCAGGGTGCCAGGTAGCCTCTGAGCTTCCTCCTTTCCTCCCTCCCCACACCCCTTCACAGTTCCTGGAATGACTAAGGGAGTCCGGAAGAGCGAGGGGCTGAGAGTCCACCTTAGGGTGTGTCTCCCAGTTCATTTTTACCTCGATGCCCTCCAGCATGTCCAGGTGTGCACCATTCCCCCGGGCACCAGGATGTCCCTTAGGGCGTCCGTGCACTGGTATGTGTCCCAGAAATAGCCACGTCCCTCGTTCTGAGAACCCCAGCATCCCAGCTGGCTTTCCCCGCGGAATACCTGCAAGCAGCGGTCTGGGCGCGCGCGGGCCCCACCCCCGGCGTCACGTGACCTCCTGCAGTTCTGTGCACCCCGCCCCCTCCAGATGCCGGCTCTACGCTGCGCATGCGTTCTGGCCGTAGCGGGCCTCGTGTGGCTGCTGCTGCCGCCGGAGGGCGCCCTGGGCGAGGAGCTGCAGGTACCGCGGCAGCTGAACCTAGGCTCGACTGAGAAGTACGTGGGGAGGCTCTTCAGCAGCAGGTGGGCAGGCAGAGGGTGCGAGGGGGGGGAGGACGGCGGAGGGTGCTGGGGGACACGGACGCCGCCGGGCACCCTCACCCGCATCGCGGCCCTAGCTGGGCTCGGGGAGCGCCCTCTTGACCAATGCAAAGACGTGTTCCCAGCTCGAAGAAATCTAAAACCCACAAGAAAACTGCGAACGCCACGAAATCCCCTCCATGGACCATCGCGAACCCCCAGTGGCTGAACACCTCGGAACCCTGACCACCAGCCTCCTCTCGGGGGCCCAGGTAGGACAGCCTGGATGCTTGGCACCGAGCCAGGAGCCTCGGGGCTGGGGGCAGCTTGGGTAGGAGCCAGAGAAAGCCACTGGGGGAGAGCGTGCAGGGAGATACCAGCGTCCTGGAGCTTCCTTCTCCAGGCTGGGCCTTGGCCTCTAGACGCCTTGCCGACCACCAGCACCTTTATATTGTGCGGGGCCTCAACCCCTACTCATCCCCTCAGTGAAAACAATAAAGACGAATCTCTGTTGCTTCAGTGATTTCTGGGAGCCGGGGTGGGAGGGGAAGGGAAGGGCAGTGGGGAGACCAGTCCTTCGAGGCTGTAGGGGAACCCTGGAGTTCCTGCTGTGGGAGAAAAAGACCTGAACTACATGGTGGGTGGGGTTGGGGGGTTCCTCCCTTCCTTCCCCTAGCAACGTATCCACCTTCCCCCAACTCAGCCCACATGCCCACAGCGTGGGGGGCTCTAATCCAGAGGGAGAGCGGAGCTGGGAACCTCAAAGGAGGGACTTCAGGTAGACACACCCCTACTCCCACCTGGCCCAAGTTTCTACCAAACAGCCCATCTTGGGCTGTCAGAGTTGGCACAGGAACAAGAAGAGGTGCCTTTGCCCCTCAGCATACAGAGTATAGGGGGCCGCCTTTGCCTCCTGGACTTCTAAGCCCTTCTAGGGTGAGCAGAGCAGGGGAAGGGGTGGACCTGGCCAGTCCTTGAGAAGCTAGGTGTGAGGGTGGCTCTCTGTTCTGGGGTCTTCCATGGCCATCAGAGAGGCCTGGTGGGGCAGAACCTCTGCCCTGATCCTACTCTCACATCCAGATGTGTCTCCAAGGGTGAACTCCTGGCCTCAGGAACTATCCACACCTCTCCACATTCACAGCCCATATCCCCTTAAGCTGCCAGAGAAAATGCTGGGACTTCCACCTCCCTCACCCAGACTCAAACCATTCTCTTACTGAAACCATCTCTCAATCGAGACAGACGCCCCTTGGGTTTAAGAATCAACCTGAGGTCGGACACAGTGGCTCATACCTGTAATCCCAGCACCTTGGGAGGCTGAGGTGAGCAGATCGTTTGAGCCCAGGAGTTTGAGACCAGGCTGGGCAACAGAGCGAGACCCTGTCTCTACACAAAAAAATTAGCTGGGCATGGTGGCATGTGCCTGTAGTTTCAGCTACTTAGAAGGCTGAGGGAGAGGATTGCTTGAGCCCAAGTGGTCAAGGCTATGGTGACCTGTGATCATGCCACTGCACTGCAGTCTGGGTGACACAGCAACACCCTGTCTCCAAAAACAAACAAAATAATCCGAGCCAATCAGCTGCATCCTCTAGCAGCTCTTTGCCTTTTAGGGCCTGGTTCCACTTCCAGGTCATTTGTATACACCAGATAGAGTCAGGATTTGAGGGGAAACACAATTGTGGTGTCATTTCCATGGGGTCTGTGCAAGGTGCTGAGCCCAGGAAAGTGGACCCCTCATCCTTCAAACCCATAACCCCATCCCTTCAGGCCAAGCATGTGGGGGAGGGAGAAGCAGCCATTCTAGGAACGTGAAACATTCTAGTTCCCTCACTTTTCCCCTTTACACACACTCACACATACACATGCACACACACACTGTCCCCACCTATTCAGGGTGCCTGAAAAGGGCCAGGAAGAGACAGGTGCACTGGGACTTGGGGCAGGATCCAGGTCCTCGCCCTCCCAGAGCTGGAGTGTGGAATCCACAGATTGGACTCATGGCAGTAGCTGAACTCAGCTAATCTAGCCTCCTCCTCTTCCACGGCAGCTTGAATACCTCCTGTGCCCAGGACTTCACTACCTCTCTGGACAACCCATTCTTTCCAGATCTCTGGACAGCAGCTCAGGCCCCTGGATGCAGCCATGACTGCCGCAGCACCTGAATCTTACCTCCGGGCTGGGCTAATGCCTGCACTCCAGCCTGGCGACAGCGAGACTTCATCTCAAAAAAAAAAAAAAGGCGGTTTTGGCGAGGTGAACAGGGAGGGCAGGGCAGGAAGTTTCCTGGAGGAAATGAGGCCTGAAGTGGCCTTGAAGGCTGGAGAGAGGCAGAAATCCTGTTTCACAGAAGCAGGCCTGTGGAGCAGGGCTGAAGACTTTAAGGGCACACACTGAGGAAAGTGCAGGAGATGCCACCAGAAGAGGAAGGGGTGTTAGGGAAAGTCTGGAGTTTCCAGCAGAGTTTCGATTTCATGTTTAGTAGAATCAGAACTGCTTTGGGATGAGATCTCTTAGCTCTGTCCCTCATTCTATGGCCTCATGCAAGCCTTTCTCCCTCTCTGCCTTGGGATTCCCATTGGTTCAATTAAGAGCTAGGACCCAGTGATTTCTGGATGACATTCAAAGGACATCATGTTTCTAGCAGACATGCGAGGTTCCCAAATATCCATGTTCTCATTTAATCATCAAAGAGCTTGAGATGGTACATATATAGGTTTGTTATATAACAAAAAAAATCCATTTATAAATAAAAATAGTTTTAAAAACAGAGATGGGCACATAGCCACTCAGCTAAAGACATCTCATAGGTTGTTCTTGCAGCTAAGTGGGGCCATGAGACTAGCCTTTAACCAATGGGCTGAGAGTGAAAGTGATTTTTGCCATTCTGTTTTCAGGAATGGATGTACCTGCCTGTGGCAGATTATATTTTTCAAAGATGACCACAAAAATATCTCCTCTCTCACGTGTGATTCTCCAGTGGGGTCTATGTCCCTGCCTCTTGAATGTGTGTGCACTTGTGACTGCTCTGACCAACAACATTTGGGGTATGATGATGTGACTTCTGAGGCCGGGTCACAAGAAGTGATTGTCGTGAATTAAATTGTGTCTCCCCCTGAAATTCATGTGCTGAGGTTTTAACTCCAACACCTCAGAATGTGACCTTATTTAGAAGGAGGATCATTGCAGATATAATCAGTTAAGATGAAGTCATGCTATACAGTGTGTAAGCCCCTACTCCTGTAGGACTGGTCTTATAAAAAGGGGAAATTTGGGCACAGAAGCAGACATGCATAGAGGGAAGACGATGTGAAGAGACACAGCTCAGACCCCCCTCCTCAAGGCCAGGAGAGAGGCCTGGAACAGATCAGGAGGAATCAACCCTACCGACACCTTCATTTCGGGCTGCTGGCCTCCAGACCTGCCACTTAAACCACCCAGTCTGTGATTCATTGTCCTGGCAGCCCTAGCAAACTAAACAGCAATGCCACCTTCATCTGATTCTCTTGAAATAAGTGGGCAGCCGGCTACCACATAAGTCCAACTACCCCATGAATTTCGTGCTGGAGAGGCCACATGTAGGTATGACAGTCAACAGCCCCGGCTGAACTCAATAGCTGGCACCAGCATGGGACGGAGCCTCTCAGGCATCAGCCAGTGGATCATTTAGATAACTGCAGTTCTGCCAGCCTCTGATTCTATCCACATGTGAGACTCAAAGCGAGAACTGCTGAGGCGAGCACTGCCTGATCCTGACCCACAAAATCATGAGTGACATACAATGGTTGTTTAAGGCTGCCAGGTTTTAGGGTAACTTATACAACATAGTAACCAGAGTGCCTACCCTTTCCCTTCCCTCCCTTGCAACTGGCTAGAACACAGATGAAGTCATGGTGGGCTGTCTTTGGTCTTGGGAGCCACAAATGAGGAGCCTGGGCTCTTGGGTGCCCTCATGGAGCAGAGCTGCCAACTCCCCAGATGCCACTCACATTTCATGTAAGAGAAATTTCCATCTTGTTTAAGTCAATTCTGTTTTTTAAGCCAAATCAATATCCTAGTAATACCATATATGTAAAATGAACAGCTCAGTGTCTAAAAGAAGTGCTTTTTGGAAAAGGTAATTATTGCTATTTCATTATTATACTACTAATAAGTATTAATATTATTACCCTAAACTGCTCGACACTCCTCAAAATGAACATGAGATGAACCCATGTCACTGATGGTCAATGGGACCTGTCAAGATAGGCAGAAATTATCTGTGGTAATGCTTAATTCATACCAAGTCTCTCTTCCATCCGCCTTAAGCTGACTACAGCTCTCCCAGGCAGACCAATAGACAGGGGATCGTGGATACCAACCCACTTCACACCCACACAATGAGCCAAAGCTCCGGGCAGCCACTGCGTCCTCCCATCCCACCCGTTCTGTTGCAGGAGAGACAACAGGCAGCAAAATGGCATGGAAAGTGGATCTAAGATAATGAGTGGGGAGAGGAAGCCAGAGAAACTAACTCCATCCCCAAGAAATCAGGCAAGGCTTCTGGGAGGAGGTGACCACTATCCTGAGAGTGCCTTCCAAGGCTGAAGAGAGTGAAAAGGCTCTGCAAGCAGGGAGAGTGGCCTGGGCAAAGACACAGAACATCAGAATCCACATAGCCGGTGACCTACCTGCCTCCTCAGCCTCACCCTTTCAGCTCTACCTCCAGGGAGGTCAGCATAGGGGAGGGTGGGTGTCAGACCTCTGTGGGCCCCTGGGGACCTGTGTCCAAGCAGGGACTTCCTCTGCAGCTACGGCAGAGTCAGCTTTAGAGTCTTTTCTCCTTCCATAGTCATCAAACTGCAAGCGTTACTTCAAAACCCTAGTCCAGGCAGGGATACCCCCAGTCTTCCTGTTCTTTTTTTACCCTCTCTGGGTCAGGGGCTTTGGCCTTAACCTGATTCTCCCCTTCATCTACTAGCCTGGTGCTTCAGATTCAGGCAGGTCTTGCTGAACTAGAAGACCAGGAGACAGCCCACAGATACAGGAGGCTGAGTCCGAGGAAGGAGACATAGGCCCTTCCTTCCTGAGGCCCCAAGAGGGAGACAGGACAGAGACATAGAACTCTCAGTGAACAGAGCAGACGCCCTGAGAGCTGAGCAACCAGAGAGGGAAAGGAGAGTGCAATTGGGCAATCAAGGCAAGCTTCTTGGAGGAAAGGGGCAGGGAAGCATCGATGTCAGGGGAGATGAGCCTGCAGGCAGGCTCTGGAATAGGTGCAGAGTGGTGACGGATTCCAGTCGGACTCCAGTTTAAACAACCACAGCGCCTTAAGGTTTCAATATCTAGTCCAGGGGAAGGGGGTACATGGGAAGGTGTCTTTATGGCCTTGTCACTAGTAAAGCACAGTTCATGACTTATCCACCGAGTGTGGATTCAGCGAGATGGGGGAGGGCAGGTTTTTTTTTTTTTTTTTGAGACGGAGTTTCGCTCTTGTTACCCCGGCTGGAGTGCAATGGCACGATCTCAGCTCACCGCAACCCTGCCTCCTGGGTTCAAGCAGTTGTTCTCCTGCCTCAGCCTCCTGAGCAGCTGGCACTACAGGCGTGCATCACCATGCCCATCTAAGTTTTTGTATTTTTAGTAGAGACGGGGGTTTCACCATGTTGACCAGGATGGTCTCGATCTCTTGACCTCGTGATCCATTCACCTCGGCCTCCCAAAGTGCTGGGATTATAGACGTGAGCCACCGCGCCCGGCCCAGGAGGACCGTTTTTTAGGGATAAGGGAGCCCCCACACTCCCATTGCCCCTCTGCTCAGGGAAAGGGGGACGGTAGAAATGACCTCTCCGGCCAGCATGCACACAGCCATGTCAGCCCCACTCGGCTTGTCCTCCACAGCCCCATCTTGGACCGCACTTCACCGCCAGCCATTCCAGCCCTGGCGCTAGTAATACAGCTCCTGGGGAAGCGCTCGGGGTGTTGGTGCCTCTTTGACTTCACGGGATGGGGGAAGGACAGCCCTGTCCCCCTCGGCTCTCCTAGGCTGCCTAGCAGGCTCCTGTCCACGCTCCCCGCCCCTTGTTCCGGAACCCCATCGATCCCTGCCCTACTCGATACAGTTCCTTCCACAGCAGCCCCTGGTCTGGGCGCTGTCCAGGCCCACGCTGGGGGTCGAGTCTTCACTGGGCTCCGAGCAGAGGGAATCCCCGCGCCCGCCCCAGCCTTGTCCTAGGGCGCCTCTGTCCGAGTCGGTTTTCTCTCCTCTGGCCCCCACGCCGCCACCCTCCACTTCCAAGGGACGCCACCTCCACAAAGGAGAAAGGAAAGGAAATACACAGGCACACATTCGTTTCTGTGGAATTCGCTCTTTATTTTGGGACCAGGGAAGGATCACACACAGCCCTGCAGCCCGGGGGTTGGGGCACCGAGACGCTGAAAGCCCGCACCCGCACCCCGCTCAGACGCCGCCTCCAGGAGGCGGAATCCGGGTTTCTGGGGTCCAGAGCGCCTATGCAAATGAGACGGGCGTGGTTGGAAGATCTCCCAGGAGGCCTCGGGGGTCCTCGCCACAGGTCGGCGCCAAGAGCGAAGGGAAAGGAATCGGATCTGGGGAAGCAAGCCTGGGAGACGTCGTAAGTGACGGACTAGGGTGGGGTGGGGCGCGCTCTCGGAGGCAGGATGTGTGGTGACGGGGGCACTTTCACCTAGACCTGCTGGGGTGGTCCTCGCCGTCGCGGTAGAACGTTTTGTAGAGGAGCACGTCCGGGATGTCCTGTTTCACCTACCTGGGGGCGGAGCCGGGAAGGGCGTGTTCAGACCTGGCCACGCCCCCGGCGGTGCGGGGCCGCAAGGGAGAGCCCCAGGGATCCCGCTCCGCCCGCCCCGTGCCAGCGCTCACCGCGGCCGGGTGACCACGTTGAGCTAGTGGCGCAGGGAGACGTAGTAGCGGCTCAGCTTCTCCTGGGAGGCGCCTTCGCCGGAACCTCGGGTTCGATGGGGTAGGCGTCGACTAGCGCCCCCAGGCGGACGAGCAGGGCCAGAGCACTGTGGCCGGGGCAGGCCACGGCCTGCGCACCGACACCATCTGGGAAGGCGACACTGGGGCGTGGGTCATTCCGAGCCTCTACCCTCCACGGCGTGAGGCTGCGGCTGCCGTCGGGGCCGCGTTCCGACACTCTCCCTCGGGCTGGTATCGGACCAAGGCTCAGCCACCAGCTTACCTTGTGTTCTCCAGCACTGCACTGTCTCCTGCCTCAGTTTCCTCATCTGTCAGAGGGACAAAGCTCTACCTGACGTAACCCTACCCCCACCCCCGCTGCTGCCCAGAGAGGTAGAGTGAAGAAGAAGGTTGTGCGGGGGGGACTCCTGGGCCTCCTTCCCACCTCTGATGGCTCCCTCCAGTCCAGTTTCCCACCACTCACCCCCAGCTTCCACCATTCCAGCCGTAGTTTTCCCACCAAACAGCCAGGGTTTCCAGGTACCAGACGGTGCTTGAGCCCCCAGCCACTCACAGCGACAGCTTGGGAAGCAGATGAGCAGGAGGTGGAAGGCGAGGGAAGTCCCAAGCTGCACTCCAGCAGGTCAAGCTGAGGCCTCCTCTGCTCAGGGCTTTCCTTGCGGGGCTTATATCCCTGCCTGGAAAGGAGGGGGAGTCCTACGGGGACGGGGCCAGCAGAGGGTGGGCCCTTCTTCCTCCCTCCTTCCACCCCTGCTAGATCGCTGAGCTTACACCTAGCCAGTGTGTGATGTCTCCACCTGGCAGGAGCTCAGGGGGCAGCTGCCATGCTCAGATTTTGGGTCCCACTGGATGGGGTACCCAGTCTGAACCCTGTGTTCACCCCATAGTCCCTCAGGGACACGTCTAGCTTTCTGAGGAAGTGGAGCGGTTGGATCTATATTCCTGGGGCAGTCCCTAGGACCAGGATGAGCTTCTCTCTTCCTTAGCCTGTCTGTGGGTTGGAGTGGGGGGCAGAAGGGTGAACACATTTCCTCCAGCCTGTGGGATCTGTGACCACTCTTAACAAAAGACAACCCTTTTCATCCTCTGCTCAGTAATACCTTGGAGAAGGGCTGAGGAGTGACAGGACCTCTGGGGGTCAAGTCTTTCTCTTGGGGGCAGGGGTGGGGGCACATGACCTTGGTTTCTGACCTGCAATTGATGGTGTCCTCAGAAGAGGCCTCTCTGAACACTCCATTATGTTCTTTCTCCATTAAAGAGTTGGGAAGGCCGGGCGCGGTGGCTCAAGCCTGTAATCCCAGCACTTTGGGAGGCCGAGGCGGGTGGATCACGAGGTCAAGATATCGAGACCATCCTGGTCAACATGGTGAAACCCCGTCTCTACTAAAGATACAAAAAATTAGCTGGACATGGTGGCGCGTGCCTGTAATCCCAGCTACTCAGGAGGCTGAGGCAGGAGAATTGCCTGAACCCAGGAGGCAGAGGTTGCGGTGAGCCGAGATCGCGCCATTGCACTCCAGCCTGGGTAACAAGAGCGAAATTCCATCTCAAAAAAAAAAAGAGTTGGGAAAAGAGGCAGGAGGGGGCAGAAGCCAGTTCCCCCAACAGAAGCAGCCCAGTCGGCCACCCGTGTATCCAGCCTGGCACACACAGACCCCAGTGCAGCCATGTGTGGCATAGAGCCCCCTTGCCAGGCAGAGTGTCCCCACCCCTATGCAGGTGTCATTCAGGGCACAGGCGTCTTATGCCAAGGCTTCCCAAGCACATACCGCTGTCCCCAGCCTCCACTAGGCTCTGAAGCCCAGATCCTTAGAAGGAAAGGACTCGTGTTTATTAAGCACCTACTGTGCACCGGGTAGTACATAATTTCAGGCATCACACGACGATGAACTGAGTTTATCTCCATTTTCCAGATGAGGAAACTGAAGCCCTGAGAGGTGATGGAGCAGCCAAAGTCACCCATGATTCAAACAGGAAAAGGAGGGAGAGGCAGACCCCAGGAAGAGGACCTCTCAATCTGAGGGTCAGAAAGGCTCAGCACCTGGAGTAGCCATGGGGTGCTGGAGCAAGGACACAAAGGCTAAGTCAGGCCCACCACCCACTCTGAGAGGCTGTGTAGGGGAAGGGTCTCCAGACCACCAACCCCCTCATCCCCACCTGCTCAGGAGGAGGAAGGAATGGGGGATGGTCTCCCCATAAAGCCCTTTCAGCTTCCTCTCCCTGGCCTGGCCAGACCTCCAGTACTTCCAGATGTCCCATCAGCCCATAGAGGGTAAAGGGGCCTACTTGTGTAGGCTGCTGGTTCTGAGCCAGCCCCTTCAGCCCCAGAACAGATGGCTGTGGGGCCTGTTTTTAGCGCTCTCCTGAGATGGGAGTTCAGGGCTCTCTCAGTCACTCTTTTCTGGGTTCAATCACTTGCATTCTCCAGAAACGGTTCCTTATCAGCCAGTCAGGCCCCATAGGATCACACATCCCGGGAAACACCAGGGTGCCCTGCTGAGCATGGAGGTGGCAGAGGACACCAGGACAAGGGGACATAGATCCTGCCCTTGGAGGAAGGAGAAAAATCATTCTTCTTAGGGACCTGTCATCCATGGGCAAGGCACAGCCCTGTCCTTCAAGAACCCCAGTCGCAGCTGGGCGCGGTGGCTCATGCCTGTAATCCCAGTGCTTTGGGAGGCCGAGGCAGGTGGATCACGAGGTCAAGAGATCGAGACCATCCTGGTCAACATGGTGAAACCCCGTCTCTACTAAAAATACAAAAAATTAGCTGGGCATGGTGGCGCATGCCTGTAATCCCAGCTACTCGGGAGGCTGAGGCAGGAGAATTGCCTGAACCCAGGAGGCGGAGGTTGCGGTGAGCTGAGATCGCGCCGTTGCACTCTGGCCTGGGTAACAAGAGCGAAACTCCGTCTCAAAAAAAAAAAAAGAACCCCAGTCGTAAAGGAGAGACATGGCCGTATCATGGGGGGATCCTCAGTCTGAGGGATTCCCAGAACATGGATACAGAGAGACAAACAGAGCCAGCCATTGTCCTGTTAGGAGGGAAGACAGCAGAAATCAAAGAATTGTGTTCCTCCATGGAAAGACGAAAGGCAGGTGCTCACCCTAGGATGCAGGGGCAGTGAGGGCTGGCCAGGACATCTGTGATTCCAGGGGTCAGGGCCCAGAGAAGGACCCTGCAGGCTAATGGGGTCAAGGATACCAGACAGCTGGGGGCTGTTTGCTCTTCTGACTCTGTAGCACTAACCATGGTGGTGATAGGGGTTTCTAGTGCACTGATTCTGGGCAGAGAGATGAAGGAGCCTGTGAGATGGCTACAGGGAATCTGACATCCCTGGAGCCCCATCATGCCCTGGAACCCCATCATGTCTTGGGGAATATGCAGTCCAAGGACAGATGGGAAGAGAGGAGAGACATTGTAGAAGCTAGAGGGCATGAGATGGCCTGAATTCAGGCTACAAACTCTGAAGAAGTCACTTCCTCATTTATAGCCAAAGTAAATGGGTGCCCTGGTGGTCTCAGTGTGGACCAGGAGCCAGCCTCAAAACATCTCTATCCATCCCCCAAGCCCTCTCTATCCATCATATCCCTAACCTCCAACTCACTCCCCAAGTACAGGGCAAGCTGATTGGTTCCTTAATCTCTGCCTCCTTATTGAAGAGCTTATTAATTTGTTGATTAGCAGGGAGGATGTCTCAGTCCTCGATCAATGGGCTTGGCTACCCCCATCCACACACCCACACCCATCACTGATGCATGACTCAGTGGCTATGAGACATGTCTGGGGGATGGAGGGCCGAAGTCTGGGAGGGGGGAAAGTTCAGAAACGATTGTTTTTGTAGATGTGAGACCACTGCCTGCCTCCAGCTTGTCCTTGGAAGGTAGGGGACAGAATCACTAGGGCTTCGTTGGCCCCATTTTCAGAGCATTTGGCAAGGCCACCTCAAGTCAGGGAGACCATGGACCTGGACCCCAGCCAACCATTTCCCTTGTCCAGTGGGCTCAAGGGCCACTCATCAAGATGGTGTGGCCTCTGCCATTCATCCCCAGAGGTTTAGAATTCTGCACCCCATTGCCCACCTGCCTGTACCTACTCCCCACACATAAGGCCCCTCTTTGATCCGTGTGTACTGTGCAGCACTGGGCCACTGCCTTCCACCCTCAGGCACTTCCTCATGCCCAGGGTCCTGCAGACAGCAGGTTGTCATACAGCAAGAGTAATTCGATCCTCATTCAACAAGCACTTATGAAGTCTCTGCTGTGTGCCAGGCACTGATCTAGGCACTGGGATAGGGCAGTGAACAAGCAGGCAAAACCCTTACCCTCATAGAGCTCACATTCTAGTGATAGGAAATAGAAAATAAGTAAATAAGCATGGAGGCTGGGCGAGGTGGCTCACACCTGTAATCCCAGCACTTTGGGAGGCCAAGGTGGATGGATCACCTGAGGTCAGGAGTTCAAGAACACCCTGGCCAACATGGTGAAATCCCATCTCTATTAAAAGTATAAAAATTAGCCAGGTGTGGTGGCGGGTGCCTGTGATCCCAGGTACTCAGGAGGCTGAGACAGGAGAATTGCTTGAATCCAGGAGGCAGAGGTTGCAGTGAGCTGAGATGGTGTCACTGCGCTCTAGCCTGGGTGACAAAGTGAGACTCAGTCTCAAAAAAATTAAAAACATAAATAAATAAATAAATATGCATGGAATATGTCCGATAAGTTCTATAGAGAAAAATCAGAGCCGGGTGTAGTGGCTCACGTCTGTAATCCCAGTGCTCCAGGAGACTAAGGTGAGGGGGTCACCTGAGTTCAGGAAGGAATTGATGAAGCAAACCATGAAGCTGCCTTGGGAAGAGTGGGAGGTGGGTTTGGGAAACAGTGATGCCAAGAAGGAAGGGATTTTCACTTTTTATAATAGGAGTTCTCCTCTGAGCCCTCCCTCTTACCTGAAGCTTCTGGAAAACACAGTAACAGAAACCCATGACATGGTGCATGCCCAAGGCTCAGGCTTCGCTCTAGAATAGAGATAGACAAACTTTCTGTAAAGGATCAGATAGTAAATATTTTAGACTTTGTGGTCCATACAGTCTCTGTTGACACCGTTAGGCTCAGCCATTGTAGCTTGAAAGCAGCCACCGAATACACCAAAAAAAGAATGGGCGTGGTAGTGCTTCAGTAAATCTTTACTTACAAATGTTAGAAGTTGAATTTCATGTAATTTTCATGTCATACAATTTAAGTTTTTTCAACTGCTTGCAGATTCAGTCACTTTAAAAGATACTCTTTTTATTGAGCTCAAAGGATCCTCTGGCCTCAGCCACCTAAAATGCTGAGATTATAGACATAAGACACTGTGCCTGGCCTAAAAGGCTTTTTTTTTTTTTTTTTTTGAGACAGAGTCTCACTCTGTCACCCAGGCTGGATTCAGCTCACTACAACCTCTACCTCCGGGTTCAAGGGATTCTTCTGTTTCAACCTCCCAAGTAGCTCGGACTACGGGTGCCCACCACCATGCCTGGCTAATTTTTGTAATTTTAGTAGAGACAGGGTTTCATCATGTTGGGCAGGCTGGCCTTGAACTCCTGACCGCAAGTGGCTTGGCTTCCCAAAGTGTTGAGATTACAGGTGTGAGCCACCACATCCAGCTCCTAAAAGGCATTTTTAAGCCACAGGATGTACAAAAACAGGCCCACAGGGCCATAGTTTGCTGACCCCAGGTCTAGAAAAGCAAGAACTCTGCTACCTCTGCCCTGGGTTAAGTTATCTGTTTAACGAGAGTTGGTTGGGTGTGTCTGTAGCCTGTTTATGCCAGGTGCATTTGTCATTGTAATCATGTAATTGAATTAAACATTACATAAACTGATGAAATATGAGTGCATAAAGAATTGTTTCCTTGTAAATGACGTTAAATGCTTTGGAAGTAATACACAAAGAGATTTGCTGACATGTTGAATTAGATGTGAAAGATAAACTATTCAGGGAAAATCCTAAAAATCTAGAAGTGTTCTACATCAGATTGTTTCACAAGTGTCTTTAAGTTTAAAGAAATGGGAAATAATAGGTAAATTATAGGATTGTAGGTGTGATTTATGCAAGAAAGCCAAAGGAGGATTTGAGTCAAGATACCCAAAGAAAAATTAGTGCCTGAATGTGAATTTTTGTGTTTGAAGTCAAAATGAAGTGACTGAGACTTGTATGTGTCTGTTTTTATTATTGCCCACTTGAACTGAATTTTTCAAAAGACAGGTCAGTGACTCAGATCTGCTTCTGTCAAACGAGGACTTCTCCAGTACTTTATGTATTTCCAATATAGTTTGATTTTATAGGGTATTTCTATTTAATGGCTTAAAGAACAACGAAAGATTTTTCAAAAACCAATAAAAATAAAATGCTGGTGTATGTTGTGAAGCCTGAAATCAGACATTGTGAGGGGCCCTGGGCTCTAGCCCCTGGGAGCTCTGTGCACATCCCCTCCACGAGTCCTCCTCTTCCCAGTCTGAATCCAGCACTTTTTCAAGGGCCCAACAGTCTCAAGAGGCCTATGCTGCTTGTGCAGAAACTCAAGTCCTGAAAGACGTATGGGTTCAGGGAGAAACAGTTCTGGGCTGGTTGAGACAGAGCAGCTCCCTGATTCACAGGCCCTTGTGGGCTTGGGTCTCTGTGGCTCCTGGTATCTTATGTGGTGCTGGCACATGGTGGCTGCCAGGTTATTGAATTGATCCGTCAATAAGTGAACATATTAGTTAAAATGTTGGTGCGCCTGCCTTAATAGAGACCAAATAATAGTAATTTAAATACCATAGATATTTATTTCTCTCTTATGTAAGGGTCCAAGCTGGCAGCCAGGGGTAGGGTGCCTCTGATCTACAAGGGGCCCAAGCACCTTCTAAAAAAAAAAAAAACAGCAAATGATCATATTGATTGAAAAACTTTGACAAAAATTCAAAATCCACTCACAATTTGAAAAAATACTCTTAGGCTTAGCTGGGTCACTGACACCTGTAATCCCCTAAGACTTTGAAAGGCTAAGGCAAGAAGTATTGCTTGAAGCCAGGAGTTCAAGACCAACCTGGGCAACACAGTAAGACCCTGTCTCTAAAAAACAAATTTTTAAAAATTAGTTGGGCATGGTGGTACCTGTAGTTTCAGCTACTTGGGAGACTGAGGGGGAATTGCTTAAGCCCAGGAGTTTGAGGATCCTGTGAGCCATGATTACACCACTGTAGTCCTGCCTGGGTGGGTGACAAAACGAGACCCTGTCTCTTTAAAAAAAAAAAAAAAAAAAGGCCAGGTGCAGTGGCTCATGGCTGTAATGCCAGCACTTTGGGAGGCCGAGGCTGGATTATCACTTGATGCCAGGAGTTCAAGACCAGCCTGGGAAACATGACAAAACCCCATCTTTACTAAAAATACAAAAATTAGCTGTGCGTGGTGGCAGTCGCCTGTAATCCCAGCTACTTGGAAGGCTGAGGCAGGAGAATTGCTTAAACCTGGGAGGTGGAGGTTGCTGTGAGCCAAGATGACATGCCAGCCTGGGTGACAGAGAAAGACCCTGTCTCAAAAAAAAAAAAAAAAAAAAAAAGTGTGATACAGGTGAAATGACAGAATGACAGACAGCTAGGTCAACAGAACAGAATAGGAAGTACAGAAATAGACTTAGGAAAATATGACAAATTGATTTTTGACCAAAGTGCAAAGGCAACTGAATGGAGAAAAGACTCGTAGAACCACCACCAGAGTCAGGACACAGAGTGATACAGAAGAACTGTATCACTCTGAAGGACTCCCTGGAGTTATCCCTGTGTAGTCACTCCTGCTTTCATCCCCAAAGTTTGGCACCTGCTACCACCACTATAGTTTTCATCTTTTAGGGAATGTCATACAACTGGAATAATACAGTGTGTAATTTTTTGAGACAGGCTTTGTCCACCCCTAATGCTTCTGAGATTACTGTAATTTGTTCTGTGTATCGACAGTTCATTGCTTTTTTATTGCTGGGTAGTAAATATCCCAGTACATTAATGTGGTTGGTTTAGTTGGTCACCCACTGAAAGATATTAGGGCTGTTTCCAGTTTGGATCAATTAGGAATAAAGCTGCTCTATTAGGAGGCTGAGGCGGGTAGATCACGAGGTCAGGAGTTCGAGACCAGCCTGGCCAATATGGTGAAACCCCTATCTCTACTCGAAATACAAAAATTAGCTAGGTGTCATGTTGGGCCCCTGTAGTCCCAGCTGCTCGGGAGGCTGAGGCAGGAGAATTGCTTGAACCCTGGAGGCAGACTCCGTCTCAAAAAACACCATTCATGTGGGCATATTCACCTCTCTAGGATAAATACCCTGGAGAGAGTTTTCTGGGTCATATGTAATTGTGTGCTTAACTTTGGAAAAAAGTGTCAAAATGTTTTCCAGGATGGCTATTTTGCATTCCCTCCACCAGTGGACAATAATTGCTCTGCACCCCCGAAGTACTTTGGATTGTCAATATTTTTTATATTGCCCATTTTAATGTGTAGCTGGTGGCACATTGTGATGGTTTTAATTTGCATTTTCCTATTGTCTAATGATGCCAAACGTCTATTCATGCAGTTATTTGCCATCTTTGTATCCTCTCTGGTGCAGTGTTTGTTCCTGATTTTTTTTTTAAGTGCGTTGTTGGTTTTCTTACTGTTGAGTTTGAAGAGTTCTGTATATATTCTGGATACAAGTTTTTCATTGAGTATGTGATTTGCAACTATTTTCTTTCAGTTTGTAGCTGGTGTTTTCATTTTCTTAACACTGTCTTTTACAGAACAAAAGTTTTTATTTTTGATGAAGTCCAACTTATCAATTATTTTCTTTTGTGACTCATGCTTTTGGTGATTTCCCCCTACTCTTCTCTAAAAGTTTTTATCATTTTACACTGCTTTTAGATATATGATCCATTTGGAGCTAATTTTTGTATAAGGTGTGCGGTTTAGGTTGACGTTCTCTTTTTGTATATGAATGCTTGTTGTTCAGACACCATTGTTGGCTCTAGGAATCTATACATGTGTTAAAACTCATAAAGCTGTACACCAACGAAAGTCAGTTTTACTTTGTTACTTAATATTGTTTTTTGAGAGGGAGTCTCATTCTATCACTTAGGCTGGAGTGCAGTGGTGTGATCTCAGCTCACTGCAACCTTTGCCTCCCTGGTTCAAGCAATTCTTCTGCCTCAGTCTCCCAAGTAGCTGGGACTACAGGCGTGTGCCACCACACCCAGCTAATTTTGTACTTTTTATAGAGATAGGAGTTCACGATGTTGGCCAGGCTGGCCTCGAACTCCTGACCTCAGGTGATCCACCTGCTTCAGCCTCTCAAAGTGTTGAGATTACAGGCATGAGCCACTATGCCTGGCCAACTTTGTTACTTAAAAAAACATTTTTTTGAGACAGGATCTCACTCTGTCACTGAGGTTGGAATGCAGTGGCACAGTCATAGCTCACTAACCTTGAACTCCTGAGCTCAAATGATCATCCCAGCTCAGCCTCCCCAGTGCTAGGACTACAGGCATGCACCGCTATTTCTGGCTAATTTTTATTTTTATTTATTTTTGTTGAGACAGGATCTTACTGTCTTGCCCAGGCTGGTCTTAAACTCCTGGCCTCAAATCATCCTCCTGCTTCACCCTCCCAAAGTGCTGGGATTACAGCTGTGGGCCACAGCACTCTGGCAAAAAAGTCATTAAAAAAAGAAAAAGTTATTTCTAAAGTGCTTGGAACAGAACCTGAAAAATAGTAAGTTTTCAAAAAGTGTTTGTTAAAGATGAATTCCGGGCCTCCCTAGGCAAGCCACCTTCCTATTGTAAAATAAGCACCCAGGGGTGGCTACTGACAGATCAGGAGAGTCTTTGGGTTTTGTGCCTGGTGTGGGATCACATCCTAAGTCGTGTCCCCAGATGCTACAGTGCAAGCAGAAGAGAAGCAATGGGGCGATTCGGACTGTCCTGCACAAACAGCCTCCACTTAGAGGGTGGGATGAAAGGCAGACAGTGGGGGATGGGCCAGGAACCTGCAGGCACCTTTGGAGGGCATCCCAGAGTCGCTCAGAGCCCCACTCCAGAATCAGACAGAACCTGGTTCAAACCCTGCCTCACTTGTTCAGCCAATCTCTGTGGCCTGAGGAAATTATTTCATCTCTGAGCTTCAGCTTTGTCATCTGTGAAAAACAGATCTTTAGAGTCCCCATACAGGGTTAGGAGGATTGAATGAAATAATACCCGTCAGAAGCTCAGGACTGTTGCAAGCTCATTGTAAGCACCCAATCACATGCTACATTTTCTTGCTATTGTTTGTAGTAGAGACTGGCAGGGTGCACCCTCAGTGTGAACAGTGAATTATCTTTTGTTGTGGGATTTCAGGTCCCAACACTGTATTCCAAAAATGTTCAAAGTTATAGCAAATTGAAAAAGGCTGTTCAGCAAGCAGTACGATGAGAATTAGGATGTTTTTCCTTTCTTTTGGCTTAGCTATCATTTATATTTTTCTACAGTAGACATATATTACTTTGATAATTAGAAATAAATATGGAGGAGAGGAAAAGGAAAAAAAAGTTCAACAGAGTAGGACCAGGGACAGAGCCCTGTGGTGCAAAGCCACCACTTCCCAGTTTCAGCCATGGGCTGCCTTTAGAAACAGCCTCTCATCTAATTACAGTCTTGGCCGGTGCAGTGGCTTATGAGGGTAATCCCAGCACTTTGGTAGGCCAAGGTGGGCATCACTTAAGGTCAGAAGTTCGAGACCAGCCTGGCCAGCATGGTGAAACCCCATCTCTACTAAAAATACAAAAGTTAGTCAGGTGTGGTGGCGTGCGCCTGTAATCCAAGCTACTCGGGAGGCGGAGGCAGGAGAATCACTTGAACCCAGGAGGCAGAAGTTTCAGTGAGCCGATACCAGGTTGCTGCACTCCAGCCTGGGTGACAGAGCAAGACTCTTTCTCAAAAAAAAAAAAATTATTCTAGCCGTTGAGACATTTAACCCACATATCACCTGGTGTCCACAGGATGTCAGATTTTGCTGTGTGTCTTGCTGAAGTCCAGACATGAGAAGCTTGCAGCACCCCCATTCCCGAGCAAATAATCCTATCAATGGGGAAAATCAGATCAACCCAGACAGATCTGTTCTTAGTAGTTTCTTATCACGTCTTTCCTTTACACATACTTACAAACCTAGGGGTGGTGGAAAGGGTATGGATTCTGGAGTCAGAGGTTCTGGGTTTGAATCCCACTCATATTTTTTGGCTGTGTGACTTTGGGCGAGTTGCCTGGCCTCTCTGAGCCTCACTGTAAAAAGAATAGTAAAGCTGTTGTCACAGGCTTCTTTTGACAACTTAAAGAAGGGGTAGACTGGACACAATGGCTCACACCTGTAATCCTAACACTTTTGGGAGGCCAGCGTGGGTGGATTGCTTGATCACAAGAGTTTGAGACCAGCCTGGGCAACATAGTGAAACCTTATCTCTAGTAAAAAAAAAAAAAAAAAAAAGCTGGGTGTGGTGGCATGTGTCTGTAGTACCAGCAACTTGGGAGGCTGAAGTGGGAGGATCACTTGAGCCCAGAAAGTAGAGGCTGCAGTGAGCTGAGATCACACTACTGTACGCCAGCCTTGGGTGATAGCAGTGAGGTCCTGTTAAAAAATAAAAAAAATAAAAGCAACAACCAGTGACCATATCTGCATGCCTCTCCTTGTCCTACAAAACTGTTGTTTCCTCAAGGACAAGGCAGGAGCTTCCTATCTTTGTGCCTCAGTGCCTGGCACAGAAGGGCACCATCACTCCACCCCACCCCTCCTGAGCTGATACACACTCTTTCTTCTTACTCACATCTCTGCCACCTGCCTCACATTTCTCCACAATTCTCACCAACTCCTTCTGCACATATGCTTCTCCCCAGTGCTTATCTCTGCCCCCTCATTTCCCCCTACCCTGCCTTCCTGGCCTAGGGTGACAGGCCCCATCCTTCATCCCCATTCTGTGTCCCCAGTGTCCATGAGCTGCTGTGCAGCCCACAGCCTGCTGCATGGCCTTCAGTGGGAGGGGGAGCGTGATCCAGAACGGCAACTCATTTACTCAGGCACTTGTTAGCAGCTTCATCAGTTCCAAGGGCTGCATGGAAAGGCTGTGACTCAGTCTGTGCCATCCATCAGAGAGAGGGGTGGAAGGTGAGACGAGAGAGGGAAGAAAGTAAGAAAATGACCCATTCCCGTGTTCCTGCCACCTCCCAGGGAGAACGAGGCCCAAGCCAGTTGGGTAGCAGGGATGGGCAGCACGGGGTGGCACAGACATCTCCATACGCCCCATCCGGTTCCCATGCTGGAGTCCTCACAGCAGTCTGCTCCACATCCCTCCTACTTCAGGCCAACATGGACTACTGGACCATCGCCTCCAATCACCCAGGGCTGCAGCCACACACACTCCCACTCACCCATCACTGAAACAATGACAGGGAGGAGAGAAGGTCACTGGTAGGAGCCCCAGAGCCACTGAGTCAGGAAGAAGGGCAGCAGAATGAAGACGTTTCTTTCCATTTCTGCCTCTTCATCCTTCCACCAGGTCTCATCCCACTGTCAATCATCAAAATAATTTCCAGGTAAAGAGTTAAATGTAAAATATATTGAACTATGGAAAAACAGGAAAGAGAATCTTGTGGCAAGAGAGCTTTACAAGCATAAAAGCCCTGGAAGAAATCACAAAGAGGGTCAACAGCCTGGGCCGTACAAGTGTTAAATGGGTGTGCACGTCATAAAAGTGTAACTGAAATCACAGATCGAACCACCTCTCTTTGCCAGGCTAACTCCAATTTATCCTCAGTTCAGCTCCCCAAGGAAGCTTCCCTGACCACTTCACCCGCTTTGGGTTGGCTGCCACCCCTGAGCACTCCAGGGCACTGAATCCTGTCTCAGAAGAGAGTTGAAACCTTGTTGTGATGATTTCTTTATATCCCCATGGACCACAGGCACCGTGACATTTTATTATTTTGATAATCTCCATGGCCAGCACACAGAGAGATTGAGCACAAAATAGAATTCAATAACTTTTAAAAAAAAAATTTAACTTTGGGAGGCCGAGGCGGGTGGATCATGAGGTCAAGAGATCGAGACCATCCTGGTCAACATGGTGAAACCCCATCTATACTAAAAATACAAAAAATTAGCTGGGCACGGTGGCACGTGCCTGTAATCCTAGCTACTCAGGAGGCTGAGGCAGGAGAATTGCCTGAACCTAGGAGGCGGAGGTTGCGGTGAGCCGAGATCGCGCCATTGCACTCCAGCCTGGGTAATGAGCGAAACTCCGTCTCAAAAAAAAAAAAAAAAAACTTAGTGGCTGTTTTATTTTCTAGTTATCTAGCTTTTTTTTTTTTTAAGACAGTCACACTCTGTTGCCCAGGCTGGAGTGCAGTGGCACCATCTTGGATCACTACAACCTCCAACTCCTGGGTTCAAGTGATTCTCCTACCTCAGCCTCCTGAGTGGCTGGAACTATAGGAACCTACCACCAAGCCTGGCTAATTTTGGAATTTTTAATAGAGGTGGGGTTTGACCATTTTGGCCAGGCTGGTCTCAAACTCCTGACCTCAGGTGATCTGTCCGCCTTGGCCTCCCAAAGTGCTGGGATTACAGGTTTGAGCCACTGCACCCAGACTCAAGCAATCCTCTTGTCTCAGCCTCCCGATAGCTGGGATTATAGGCACACACCACGTGCCTAGCTTCTAATTTTTTTGAGGAACTGGCATACAATTTTCCATAACTGTTGTAACATTTCACATTCTCAGCAGCAATGCACAAGGGTTCCCATTTCTTCACATCCTCGCCAATATTTCTACAATATTTTTGGTTAATTTTTGCTCTTTTGCTGTAAATATATTTTTGTCAAGTTGCAGCTGCAGATTCAGGCTAATTCTAGTTATGGAAAACGTCAACCGTATAAACTAACCAGAACGTCCTTACTGGCAAACCAGGGAGTCAAAACCGATTTACGTTCTACTGGGAAAGGTCTACATTCATTTTATGTTTCCACAAAAAACATCTCACTTCTCAATTGTAAGACAGACACAGCTGTGCCATAAATTTGCTGCCTGGATGTAATTAAATACTGCCAGTCCCAGTATTTCTTCCTAATGTTCCTTTACTTTCCAGGGGCTGTCTCTCAGGACTGATGGATTACCTGACAGTAGAGATACAAAAGGTGAGGTCTTTATAAACAAAAATTGTTTCAAATTGTCCCTTTAGTTTGCAACTCAGGAATTTTTTATACTTAGGTATACTGCACCACATTACTAAGATGTGTAAGAAATGTATCTTTCTAAGTGGGAGAATGATAATGTAATACTGCGGTTCAGCATGCCCTCAGCTCCCAAGAGGACGTTTCTCCAGGTTCTTGGTCTCCTGCCCTCTCAAGAATGAGAGAGGGGACCACAACGCAGTGTGCAGTAAATGCTGGACTCAAAAGTGTTTGTAGAGTGATTTAGAGAGAGAGAAACAGGAGAAGGAGAGAGAAACAAAGAGCTAACTCTCACACTGAGAGAGAGACTCCAGAGAGATGGAATCCAGGAGAGGAAAGCAGCTTCCACACTGAGTGGAAGGGAACAGAGCGAGAGATGGAATTTAGGAGGGGAAGACAGGCTTCCACAAGAGATTGTGGAAGGGGACTCCAGAGGGAAAATCCAGGATAGAGAAAAACAGCTTCCACAAAGGGAGTGTTCATGGAAGTGGATCCAAACATGGAGTCCGAAGGGGTGTGGAAGAAGGGGAGGGGACTTTTATCCTGGGAGGAACCCCCACCTTCTCTAAGACCCCAGGCCAATGAAAGGAGTTCCTTAGAACTTCTGCTGGAGTGACTGACTCTTAGTTTCTTCCTGCACCTGCAAAATTTAAACATAAACCGTTAAATATTCAGGATAGAGAGAGATGGGAGGGGGGCATGGCACTAAGAAGTTCTTGCCCTTTAAACTATGCCCCCTTGTGGACCCAGAAAGAGAACACATTCCCTCAATAACTGTGAAGAGGGATGTCAAAGTAAAACTCAGAAAGGGAATGGAGGAAAAAAATAGTGAAGATGGCCAGGTGTGGTGGCTCAGACCTGTAATCCCAGCACTTTGGGAGTCCAAGGGGGTTGGATCATGAGGTCAAGAGATCAAGACCATCCTGGCTAACACAGTGAAACTCCATCTCTACTAAAAATACAAAAATTAGTTGGGTGGTAGTGGCGTGTGCCTGTAATCCCAGCTAATTGGGAGGCTGAGGCCTGTTTGAATCTGGAAGGCAGAGGTTGTGGTGAGCTGAGATTGTGCCATTGTACTCCAGCCTGGGCAACAGAGTGAGACCCTGTCTCAAAAAAAAAAAAGATAGTGATGTTGGCTCTCTTAAAAACCTATGTGCTTGGCTGGGTGCAGTGGCTCACATCTGTAATCCCAGCATTTTGGGAGGATGAGGTGGGAGGCTCACTTGAGCCCAGGAGGTTGAGGCTGCAGTGAGGATCAAGGAACTGCAGTCCAGCCTGGGTGAAAGAGCAAGACTCTGTCTCAAAAAGACCCAAAGACCCAAACAAACATATGTGCCCATGTACCTCCTGGAGAGTCTTCATTTATCCTCAGGGGTGTGTGTACCCCTAGTTTAAAGGTGCTGCTGTAGTTTATCATCCCCATAAACATATCATTATATGCAGCGTATCTGCTTAGTTTCCCCCATGTGTTCACCGATTTCTTTGTTCACCATTCTTGGATATCTGCTTTTAGTTATTGTTTTTCTTCCTCTTGAAGGTACATCATCTTCTTGAAGTAAAGTAATCCCCTTTAGAACTGCCTTTGGTGAGGCTCTGTTGAGAGTAAACTAAATTTGTTTTCTGAAAATATCTTAAAAGTTGTCTTAATTTCAAAATTCATGCAATTTTACATTCTATTAATATATTTTTAATATAAAATAATATTTTAAGTAACATGAGAGGGAAAACAAAACAAAAATTATAAACCTTATGAGTCATCACAAGAGATTATCTCCATCTTTCACAGGTTCTTAAACTGCCTACAAATTGTAGGTGATTATAACCCTAATTTACCTGTCCACATTGACTCTACTGGCTATGAGGACTCACATTTTTGCAATTCCCAACAATAAAGCAATAAGGCACAAATCTCCTTGGTTTTCTAAGTAGGTTCCAGTTAAGAGCAGGTCAGTATATTTTCTCTAATACTTATCTGTAAAGGAATTTATTTATTTATTTATTTATTTTGAGACAGAGTCTCACTCTGTTGCCCAGGTTGGAGTGCACTGGCATGATCTCAGCTCACTGCAACCTCCATCTCCCAGGTTCAAATGATTCTCCTGCCTCAGCCTCCTGAGTAGCTGGGATTACAGGCGCCCGCCACCATGCCTGGATAATTTTTGTATTTTTAGTAGAGATGGGGTTTCACCATGTTGGCCAGGCTGGTCTTGAACTCCTGACCTCAAGTGATCCACCTACCTTGCTTGGCCTCACAAAGTGCTGGGATTAGAGGGGTAATCCCATGCCCAGCAGGAATTTAGTTTCAAAATCATATGTGTAACTCAAAATGCTCTCTTTTAAGTGGTGAAACTGATTTCCTTATCTAAGCGTTACTGATATTTATTAATATGGCTTACTGATAAGTAATTCTTATACTAAGTATTCAAATTTTTTTGAATAAAATAATAAATGTATTTATATTAATTTACATGAATTAGCCAACTCTCTCAATGTCAGGAAAAAAAAATCCATTCATTTTGCTAAATAAAGAAAAGATAAGGAGAAGTACATGCCACCTACAAACTCAAAAGTAATGTTGCTTTAGCTTCAGGCAAAGTATTCTGAAGTTAGGCAGTCTAGTTTCAGGCCTTGATTACACACCAATGGGCTGAGACTTGTTCCTTAGCTGAAAGTACCTTTGGGCTGCTAGGCGTAGGAGGCAGAAGTGAAGAGGAGGGAGGAGTCCAGTCCCTTCACCAGCCTGCTTCATACAAAGCAATCTACTTTTATTTGTTTAATATATTTGACTCCAAGATATTGCTTCAAAGAAAAAAAAGTTTGAAAACCACTGGATTAGAGACTCTAAGGTCTAAAAAGACTTCTATATTGTGTATATTTAAGTCACATGTCTTTGATATTGGTTAACTAAATTTTCAATATATTTTTGTCAATCTAAAGTTTCTGGGAAGATTTTTAAAAACAACCAATTTCCTCAAAGATCAAAGTGGAAATATAAATAGGAAATGTCTCAAAACTTTGCAAAGTTAGGATATGAGTTGTACTGAAGAGAAAACAAAGGAAAGAAATTGAAATAAAACAGATGACACATCTTTTTCAAATGTCACATTTAATGTTTTCACCACTGTACTTCAAATCTACATTGTACAAAGTGTGCCACGGTAATTGACCAACCTCTGAGATTGTACCTTTCACACCAGTGTCTTCTTGGGCTCTTTTGATACTAAACACGTTTCTCATTCAAGTGAATTGAAATGCTTCAGTTGGGTTGATTCTCAGGAGCCTCATAAAAAAAAACAAAGATATTGCACCATCTTTGTTTAGTAATTCAATGTTTGTTTCTTTCACAGCAAATAATTACTTCATTGAAGTTAAAACTTCCAAACATAACTTATTAATAGTCTTCAAATTCAGCTCAGATCACTCAAGTTGAAAATACTCTGCTAAATACAGATAACTTACAATAACTTTAACAGTTAATTGTCCATAACACACACCAAGGTTTTTTCCTAGACCAATTTTTAAGACGATCCATTAATATTCCTTGTACAGGTGAAAAATGATCTTCAATTTTCTTTTTATTTTTAATATAAAAGTTGGAAGGGACATTCAAGTTTCAAGTCTCCACACTGAACTTAAAAAAAAAAAATAGTCATCATCAGCATGTGGAGGTAAACAAGCCAAGTTGTATAACTCCAGGAGGTAGAGGCCTTCGATTTGTATTCATATGTACATATGCACAGAAGAATTCAGTGTTCCAACAGAAAAAAAGAACTTGTCAAAAAGTAATAAGTTATTTACTACTGTGACATTTCAAGACTCCCACAGCTTTGCCTAAGGACACAAACACATTTGACATAATTCCCTATGTGCCTTTTTAGTTGTGGCTTAAAATTTTTTTTAAGTTTCTTTTTGTCTTTTATTATATTTTACTGTCCAGTGCAGGAAAAGTCTCACAAAATTTCACAGACCTAAAATGTGCAAGCTAGTTCTCTTTCTATACAGCAATGTTGGGATTCTTTTGAAATTAGCCCAGAAATGAATTATTTACACACATGAAAGATGCATGCTTGGGGTTCTTTTATGTAAGAAAGAGCAGAAAAACTTCTAATAAAAATAGATTAAATATATATATATATATATTTATACTGGGTAAGGAAAACAAAAGTTTAGTCTCTCCTAGTCACAAACTCATTCTCTCTACCCACAACATTGGATTTTAGACAGCACACATCACCATCACGGCTCTAATGAGAAGCTAATTATAGGGCTTGATCATTAGGTGGCATGCCCCTCATCCCTACCCTCCCCCCAGGCGCAGCCACGATCAGTTCACGTGGCTCCATGATTGGTCGCAGGCAAGGTTTCTAGATTTTTTTAGTTTTAGAAAACCCCCAATCTTTAGGAATGGCTCAAACATCAAAATGTATGACTGTCCTGTGTGTGTGTGTGTGTGTGTGTGTGTGTGAACAATCTCACTTCATTTTAGAAAAAAAAAAAAAAAAACAAAACAAAAACATAAAACCCCAAACTCCCAAATTTGGTTCAATTCTCTTTTGTTCTGAGGTGAGCCATAACAGCTGCACTAAATTCATAAAACATGTGCAACTCTGGGTAAAATATTTTTCTTCTAAAAGCACAACCACTTTACAAGATTAAAAGTCTAGTAACATTTCTAAATATTATTCGTATCATACAAGCAGTGGTTGTTAATTTAAAACTTCATTAGTAAAATTACAGTACAAGCATGATTAACCTCCAGAATTGCAAATCCCAGACTCCAGTGGAAAGCTACATTACATCTTCAGTAGTACATTATCTTCCACCATCACTCCCACACCAGAGGAGATGGGGGCATCTCAGATGGCTGAGCAACAGTGGAACTGGAAGAAAAGAGTGATGGAGAAATTAGTTGTAATGCCACAATGGCAAAAGGGTAATTCACTACTGCCTGTTTTCCTCTCTTCCTCTGAAAAAATTAAGTCCACTTCTGGATTTTTACTTGTTTCTTTAAAGTTGAATTTGTTCTAAGTTGTCTGTTTAAGGATCTGATATCTAGGGAGAGGCAATCTGGTGTAGTGGGTAATATATAGGCTTGAAATTAACATGTCATTTACTAGTTGTATGGCACTGAGCAAGTGCCCTAATCTCTTCTCATTTGGAAAGGAATAATTCTGTTTACGTCAAAGGATACTGTGATGAATAAATGATAACAGATGTGAAGTGTCTTCCACAGTGCCTACTTCATAGTGTAAATGGTAGGTATTACAAGTGACAATTTCAATAATCAGGAAAACAACCTTAAGGGATGTAGAATTATCCATTTAAAAGTAGCCTCTTAAAATACAGTGGCCTATTTGAATGAGCCTTAGAAGCATTATTTTATCAAGTATTAATGGAGAAATATAGGCAATCATTTAGCATTGGTTATCCACAGATGTTACTGGCTTTTTCCTATGTCTAAGGTTGCTAATTAGATTATAAACTTGAGAGGGAAAAATGTAACCATTTTGTTTCCTCCAAGGCCCAGGATCATTTATACCTAAGCTGCTAAACTGCCTAATTGACAGGGTCAGTAACTCTTAGGGGGAAAATAGTAAAACAAAGTAATTTAAAACCACAGATAAGTAAAAATGCAACTTGATTCCTGCTTCCAATAGAAAAATACATGGAAAAAATGAAAGTTAGGTCTTATAATTTTACAAATTTTACACATAAAATCTTGACTGTGGTCCAACAAATTCAAACAACTTCAATATGATTAAAGGGAAAGAGCAGAAGAAGAGAGAAAAAGGAGAGGAGAAAGGCAGCAGGGACTGTGTGGCTGCTCAGATCCGAATCCACCCTTCTTTGTCTTGCTTTGTGATGCTGGAGCCAGACCCTGTTCATGCTTCCCTTTGCCATTGAGCTAAATGTTAGCCTTTGTCAACAAGAGGGTGCTGGAAGGGCACTTCAAAGCTATAGCATTGGGAAGCAGGCTTCCTTCCCTGCTTTGTTGTGCTTTTTTTTTTGTCATGTGGAAGGTTCAGCTTTGGTCCACCCAGACTCTCCTGGCAGGCTTCTTTGATGGACCACTTCTGCCCACACCTTCTGGCACACTTCCTCTTCTGCACACCACCCTTGTGCTGTGTTCCTGTTCCTGTGGCAGCCATACCCTCTCCAAAGACGTCCTTACATAGAGGAACTACTTCTAAATTCTTAAATTTCTTTGTTTACTTTCCCTCTGTCAAAAAATTGCCAAAGCAACCTCAGTCTACAGGGAGTAGCTGCTTTCTGCATTTGCTACTTCAACAGTCTTCAGAATCCTTTTATGCCTTTTATCAGTTGATCATCTTTCCCAGTTAACAATTGTTGTTACTAAATTATCCCCATTCATATTATAGGGAAGTGGTTTATTTCTCCTGACTGGACCCTGACTGATATATAAAGACTTAAACAAAAAGAGATCAAGAGAAGGAAAGGACAGAGAGACAAGGAGAATAAAGCCTGGTAAGTTCTAAAGTAGGTTCACAGCTCTACCATAAGCTTGTTGGCTTCTCTTCTACACAGGATACACCAGCAGTCCACCAGCATACAAAAAAATTATTTTCTCACTTGCAGTTATTACTGGGGAGTGGGAATGGTAGTGGGAACTGAGATGACCACATTAACTCCAGGAAATCGCCACGTACATGATGATGCAGCACAATGATCATCTGGCAAAAATACTGCCAAAGCAACCACAGTGAACTGGCACCAGTGTAAAATGTGATGCTTACAGTTTTTGTGAGATGGAGTTTTGCTCTGACTGTCCTGGCTGGAGTGCAATGGCGTGATCTCGGCTCACTGAAACCTCCACCTCCCAGGTTCAAGCGATTCTCCTGTCTCAGCCTCCCGAGTAGCTGGGATTACAAGTGCATGCCTCCATATCTGGCTAATTTTTGTATTTTTAGTAGAGACGGGGTTTCATCATATTGGTCAGGCTGGTCTTGAACTCCTGACCTCAGGTGATCCACCTGCCTTGACCTCCCAAAGTGCTGGGATTATAGGTGTAAGCCATTGTGCCTGGCCTGCTTAGTTTTAATACAGTCAAGCCTCATAACAGAAACTTTCTGTTGTACCTTTTACCTATGTTATCTAAATAAAAACAAATATGCTGAATAATCAAATAACACTGGCATCCTTTAATTCTAACAAGAATATTAGAATTACATAGATATATTTACCTAATAAAGCTCTTAAAAGCAGCAGACTGAGGGTTGATGCAGAGAGGCACTCTGTTTCCTTTCTGCTGTTCCAAAATGAACTGGTGAATAATTTCTGTGGAGAAAGCAAGCATCATACAATCCATGACAATTTGCAGGCCCAGGAGCAGTGAATTCTCAGCTGACTCTAGCCAGCATCTGAATAGCATTTCCTACTGGTTTAGTTAAATCAAAAAACACATCATCTATCAAGCAGAATTCAGCTGAACTTCCTAAAACGAAAACGACAGCTGTTGCTAAATGTAGGCAAAAAACCCACTGGTGGCATTACAGACTGCAGCCCCATCAGTAGGAAGAGTAAAATGGTCTATAAATTTGAGAGAGACTCCAAGGTCTGGCATTATAGATGAACTCTTCTAAGTTGCTGCCTTTTGGAAAATCAGTTGGTATCTAGGTGTACAGTTTCAGGTGGTTACTTGGGGACTCCCCTCTCTTGTAAAATGTCCTAGAGTAGACACTAAAATCACTCAGAATTTTGGATGTCATTACCCCCACTGTATCCTAATAGGAGACCCTGCAACAAAATTTTATGAGTACACTATCAGAAATTCCCTTCTCTTGTCATCAGCCAAGGAATGATTCCCTCAGTGAATTTTTATATTTAATGGAACTTTGTATGTTATATAAAGAAGATCAATACGTTTCAATCAATGAAATGACATTGAGTGAATACATATAAAATGTATTGAGTCATACTCACTAAATAAACTGAAATAAGAACAAACTATTCATTCCTCTCCCTAACCTTCCCCTGTGTTTAATATTAAATATGAATTGTTATGCCCTGGACACATAGCTATATACAGGGTTGTAAAATAAACATACAGGGGAGCTTTGGTTACCAACCACATCTCAGCTCTTCATGGCCACCTGATGGAAAATGTTACTTGGCATCTTGCCTGGCCCAAGGCCAAACCAGATACTCACCTTTAACCTGTCGGACAGAACTGAGGTTCTTCTCAAAAGTGTCATCAAATTTGGGATTGGTGACAGGCTCAAAGTCACTGGTATAAACTCTTCCAGTAGAGGTGGAAAAGCAACATTTACACATACATGTGTGATATCGTAGTCGCCCTTCATCTAGGTAGGGGTGGGCTAAGGCATCCTTAGCGGATATTCTTTTGGACTGAAATCAAATTAGAGACCAGCACATCAACACTACAGATAAATATGACTGTCCACATAGGATCTTTCAAAAGACATATTAACTGCTTTACACGGCTTATATATAATTTATAGTACATTCCATCCAAAGAGGGATAACTGAATTTAGAGGTGGGTAACATAGCAGCATAGGGAGTGTATAATTTAGGACAACTACT
This sequence comes from Callithrix jacchus, assembly GCF_049354715.1. Lineage (NCBI taxonomy): Eukaryota > Metazoa > Chordata > Mammalia > Primates > Cebidae > Callithrix > Callithrix jacchus. The sequence goes on from NC_133506.1 coordinate 105,344,892, forward strand.
GTTACCATCTACCATCATAAAGCACTTAGAAGTGCCTTTCTGTTGAAATTCTGAGAAGTTCCTACCCTGAAACAGATGTATGCAGGGTCAAAAATCACAAATACCACGACATTTAACTATGTAGTGCTTCGAATGGGATTACATTTATATTTTAAATAACAGGCTGTATTTTCTAAATATGTGTCAGTATCTAGAAGATATGTTCATAGTGGCAGTCTTACAAAGCTTCTTGACATTTTTATTCTCTTAGAATACCAAACAGACTAAGGCAAAAGCTGCTGGAGTTAGGCAGCAGATAGCGGTCTGACTGCCATGTTTTGAGATACAGCTCAGTCTGAATATCAGGAGTCTAGCATTTTATTTTCTGGTACTTTATTTTTTTTAATTTTTTTTGTAGAGATGGGTTCTCCCTATGTTCTTGAATTTCTGGCCCTCAGCCTTGGCCTCCCAAAGTGCTGGGACTGCAGGTATGAGCTACCGTGCCCAATCATTTTCTGTCACTTTAGATCAGAATACTTAATATATTAGTTTTAAGTTACCTGAAAATCTAAACTTTTAAACTTATTACTCCATTAAAAAATTAATGTGCCTTCTTTTAGCTCAGTAGGCTAATGTGTACTACTGAGACAAAGTAAATTTTAAAGGATTTAAGGATGAACTCAATAGTACAGAGTAGAACAAAAATGAGAACTAACACTTTGCTCTGATTCCAATATGACCAAGCACTTCACATTACACAATTTAAAGAAGAAACCCACTTTCATTTTCAAATAAACCAAAAACAACGGAATCATCCTAATTGTTCTGGTCCCCAAATAATAAAAAAATGTTTTCCATAAACCTGGATTCCCTACAAACACTTTTATCTCTGATTTTTGCTATGCTGATCTAAAAGGGCATGTCATGACCTTTCATGATAGGATAATCTCAGAAGAAAGCGGGTGTTTTATTTACCATGAACCGGCAAATGTATACTTGATAACCTTGGCTTGTTTTCCTTTCAATGAGTTCATGTTTTTTATTTGGTGACCTAGCTCTTCTGAAGTCTGAATCCCCTGCACTCTTAGCAAGTAAACTTTTTCCTTTTCTTTTTTTCTAAAAAAAATCTGAGTCCTTTGACAGCTATTCCTAGAGGTTCCACTGGGACAGAGTTCCACTGCTAGAACCCAAAGAAACAAGTAGGTTGACAATGTGCAAGCCTAGTCAAGGGCCCCTCTGAGCCCTTGGCTTCCCTTTCCATTTTTCATTAACTTCTGTTCATGAGTTTCAGCACAGAACTTCAACAGTTTATCCTTCTGTTTCTTTAGGTCATATACAGCGATCATTCCAACAACTTACTTCCAAGTATGAAGTAAGATGCTTCACACTTATAACACTGTCCAGTTTCTCCAATAGCTTGGCATTCTGTGTTACAGATAAACATAAATGCTTCCTTTTTTTAAAAAAAAAAAAAAAAATCACTGTTACTTGCTGGGTTATCCGCAGGACTTTTTGACATTTTCAATAATATCTTTACTCCACATAGCAGAGAACAGGCCAAAAATACAGAAAATAATGCCCATAGATCTTGGTACCATGTGAAGCATTGTGGGGAACCTGTCATTGGTTCATTGCATCTGGCCTGTACATGTGCCACTTTATTACCTGTTGTGGACACACATGCATGGGGGAATCTGGATATGCTTGGGGAAGATAGAATCACAGCTGACAGAGGCTGGGAGGATCTTTTTTCCCTTGGGGATACTGAACAAACTGTGTGTTGTATACCTGCTTTTTGACTGTGACCTGTCACTAAGGTCATTTGTGATGTCATGTTGGCATTCAAAGTTCCAGATTAGGGATGTTCAATGTGTATGTGTATGTATGTGTGTGTGTATGTGTATCTCACCACAGACACCTGCCTCTTAGACTGAATCAAGTAATTGAGTCAGCATTTCCAGTACTGTTTCAGTCCAGGAGCAGACACACCATGGCAGTAGACTGCTTAACCCAAGATCAACAAAACAAGAATAACTAGTTACCTAAGACTAAATGGACTAAATAAATACACTGATTTATTTATGGTCAATGGTCTGTTCTTCATGGGTATTTAAAAGTGGCTCACAACTGTAATCTCAGCACTTTGGGAGGCCAAGGCAGGTGGAACACTTGAAGTCAGGAGTTTGAGACCAGCTTGGCCAACATGGTAAAATCCTGTCTCTACCAAAAATATAAACATAAATTAGCTGGGCCTGGTGGTGCACGTCTGTAATCCCAGCTACTCAAGAGGCTGAGGGAGGAGAATCTTTTGAACCCAGGAGGTGGAAGTTGCAGTGAGCCTAGATCGTGCCATTGCACTCCAGCCTGGTCCACAGAGTGAGACCCTGACACACACACACACACACACCCTCTCATTTCTTCTTAATGTATTGCTGACTTTTAATTTAACAGGTTAAAATCAGAACAAAACTCTCTTTAAATGGTTTCTTGTTCTGACTGAAGTCTCAGAACTGGAAATTTTAAAAAATCCTTAATATAGATCAAAAGCTAACAAAGCATCAGGCGAATTTAAAAATAACAATTCTGTAACAGAGTAATAACCTTGTTGGCTTTGTTTATAACACAGTGATAAAAGCAGTTAATTGTTATGTAGTGTACATTAACTAAATTAATTTCTTTCTTTTTGAGACAGGGTTTTGCTCTGTCTCCCTTGCCAGGGTGGAGTACACTGGTGAGATCATGGCTCACTGTGGCCCTGACCTTCTGGGCTCAAGCCATTCTACCACCTCAGCTTCCTGAGAGGCTGGAACTACAGACACGTGCTACCATGCCCAGCTAATTTAAAAAAATTTTTGATTTTGTAGATGTGGGGTCTCCTTAAGTTGCCCAGGCTGGTCTTAAGCTCCTGGACTCAGGGAATTCTCCCACCTCAGCCTCCTAAAGTGCTGGGATTACAAGCATGAGCCACTGTGCTCTATGCTCAGTCTAATTTCTTTGTTTTTAAATGACTATGCAGTTATTTATATAGGTTCCATAAACATGTACTCCTCCTTACCAGATAAATCTTTCTCTGTAAATAAATCTTTATAACTACAGCCACACCAAAAATTTCATTTAATTGTGATAATCCCACTATTAAAGAATAAGGACTACATGTCACATGTAGAATTTATGTACAAAATACCTCCCAGAAAAATGTGCTTACTACTTGCTCTATGGCTTTAAGGATATTCCAGCCTTAAAGATTGTAAATACTAACAGATCAGCAGCATTAATAAACATGGGTTTCTCTAGACCAGGTGCAGTGGCTCATGCCTGTAATCCCCGCACTTTGGGAGGCTGAGGCAGGCAATCACAAGGTCAGGAATTTGACACCAGCCTGAATAACATGGTGAAACCCCATCTCTACTAAAAATACAAAAATTAGCTGGACGTGGTGGCGTGCACCTATAATCCAAGCTACTTGGGAGGCTGACACAGGAGAATCACTTGAACCCAGGAGGCAGAGGTTGCAGTGAGCTGAGATCACGCCACTGCACTCCAGCCTGGATGACAAAGCAAGACTCTGTCTCAAAAAACAAACAAAACATGGGCTCTCAGAGAAAGAGGATGGCTTACAGCTCTAAACAGTGTATGCACACCTGGTAGAGGTGAGTTACATGGTTCTTGGATCCACATCTAAATAGAAATAGAGAATAAAATATTTCTAACACATAAATTTCAATCCTAGACCCTTTAGAAAATCCTCTATGGGTCGACAGAAATTACCTCTGAAGCCTGAATTTCACACAGCTCTAATTTTGTTAACCACATAAAAGGAGGGTTTTAAGACATATTCATCAACATTTTTTGTTAGCTATGTAGATAAACTTGCAAATAACACAAAATATCAAATAATAGTAAATCACTAGCTCATTAAGTTATATGATTGAAATTGTCCTTAATGGTGGGAATGTGACCACAAGGAGACTGTGGAAGCAAGAACTGTCACTTTTGTCAGGCTTACAGTATCGTATCACTAAGCACTCCACATACCACGTGGTATGGTTTGGCTGTGCCCCCACCCAAATCTCATCTTGAATTCTCACGTGTTATGGGAAGGACCTGGTAGGAGGTAACTGAATCATGGGAGCAAGTCTTTCCTGTGCTGTTCTTGTTATAGTAAGTCTCATGAGATCTGATGGTTTTAAAAAGAAGAGTTTCCTCTTTTTCTGCTGCCATCCATGTAAGAGGTGACTTGCTCCTCCTCGCCTTTCGCCATGATTGTTAGGCTTCCTCAGCCATGTGAAACTGTAAGTCCAATTAAACCTCTTTCTTTTGTAAATTGCCCAGTCTTGGGTATGTTTTATCAGCAGTGTAAAAATGGACTAATACACCACAAAACAAAACAACAGCAAAAAACACCAAAATAAACACATAATCTACACTGTATACTGAGACATCACAAAAATAACTTGAGTCACCCTAATTGGTTCTGGTCCCCCAAACCTTGACTGTTTCTCACAAACCTGGACTCTTAACAGAATGTTTTTTATCCCTGATCTTTGCTATGCTGATGTCTGTAGGTTTGTGCATTTGATAATCTTCTAAGAAAGTTGCAGCTTCCTCACTACAAATGGCCCAATGTAAACTTAATAACTTTGGTAATCTTGTGGTTTTTAAATCTTTTAAATATCTGGTATTTTTTGTATTTGGTGACCTTGTATTCTTGGCATAAAATTTTCTTTCCTAAATGCTTCCATTTTTGAGTCTTCTTGACATTAGTTATTGGCTAGATGTGAGTAATATTCTCTGGATGAACAAATAAATGAAGAGCTGAGCTTACACTGTAATTTGTAGTACGTTCCAGAAGGGTCAAGTCCAGAAAGGGTATTGGGAAGAGCTTCCATCTCAACAACCCAGAACAGACATTTCCTTATGCAATATAATGGTCAGATTTTTTCAAATAATCTTAAAACATTTTGTGTTCTGATTGGGCATGGTGGCTCACACCTGTAATCCCAGCACTTTGGAGTCTTGAGGCAAGAGGATCACTTGAGCCCAGGAGTTCAAACCAGCCTGAGCAATATAGAGACATCTTCTCTACAAAATATTTAAAAATTAACTGAGCATGCTTGTAGTCCCAGCTACTCAGGGTGCTGAGGTAGGAGGAATGCTTGGGCCTGGGAGGTTGAGGGTGCAGTGAGCTGAGATCACACCTCTGCAGTCTAGACTGGGTGACAGAGCAAGACCTTGTCTCAAAACAAACAAAAAATTATTTTTTCCTGATTTAACTTGGTGCCAAACTCCTTTTACAAATATTGAGATTAATAAGAAATAAGAGATAAATGAGATCCAGCTCCTTAACTCTTCCCCTAGACTCTTATATGTTAATAAACTTCTGTGTGATGAGTGCACGATACATATGATACTGGTGATTGAAGTTTATGTTTTGAAAAGTAATTATTTACATTGCCAATCTATTCAAAACCACATTGTTTCTCTCAGAACACATTTATTTGTAATTCATTAAAAATACATAAAAACAAATACTACTTACTGGATCAAAGACCAACATCCTGCAAAGGAGATGAACAGCTTCATGTGTAGCCTGGCTAGACAGGGTATAGAGTACAGGAAGAGATGGCTGTGAAAAAATTAAAAATTCAAATATTTAAGTGAGTCTTTGTGTAAATAGCTATGGAATACAGCCGGCTTATGACAAGGTAAGTACTCAGCTCGAAAGGCAATGTGTGTCTAAACTCAAGGAGAATGAGTTTTCCCTTCATTAACCAGTCTTCAAAAGCAACAATTGTTACTAAGTTCCCATAGCTTGCTTGCTTGCTTTATTTATTTATGTATTAATTTATATCTGATGGAGTCTCACTCTGTCACCCACGCTGCAGTGCAGTGGCGCCATCTCGGCTTACTGCAACCTCCACCTCTAGGGTTCAAGTGATTCTTCTGCAGTCAGCCTCCCAAGTAGCTGGGATTACAGGCATGTGCCACCACGCATGGGTAATTTTTGTATTTTTAGTAGAAATGGGGTTTTGCCATGTTGACCATGCTGGTCTCAAACCCCTGACTTCAAGTGATCTGCTTGCCTTGGCCTCCCAAAGCGTTGGGATTACAGGCGTGAGCCACTGCGTCTGGCCCTGTAGTATTTTTATATTGCATGATTATCCACTGTAGGGTAAAGCATAAAAGAGCCTATGAAAAATGAAAAGGAGTTGTAAATATGGCACTCCTGCTAGCCATCTTTTTTTTTAATAGGAGAAAAGGCACGTACATTTATTTATTGTGTGTACATGGGAGGCTTCAAAATAAAGCCCCAAACCCCTAATGAGGTACAGAAGCTTGAGGTTACAGAAGCAATGTGGGCTCAGAGCATGGCCAAAACCAGGATTTGGTTAGCCTTATATCTTTTTTTTTGAGACAGAGTTTTGCTCTTGTTACTCAGGCTGGAGTGCAATGGCACGATCTCGGCTCACCGCAACCTCCGTCTCCTGGGTTCAGACAATTCTCCTGCCTCAGCCTCCCGAGTAGCTGGGATTACAGGCACGCACCACCATGCCCAGCTGGTTTTTCTGTATTTTTAGTATAGATGGGGTTTCACCATGTTGACCAGGATGGTCTCGATCTCTTGACCTCGTGATCCACCCGCCTCGGCCTCCCAAAGTGCTGGGATTACAGGCTTGAGCCACCGCGCCCGGCCAGTTAGCTTTATATCCTAAATGCTTTGGCAAGAATGATAATCAAACATGCCTAGGTATGGGAGAGAAAAGATTTAAAGGCAAAGCATGTAAATTATAAGCATGTGAACTGTCTTATGACAACATGATAAAGGTGCTGAGATACTAGTCCTAAAGGAGCTATAGGACACTCAAGAACTAACAGAACCTTTAAAGTACACCACTGGTTTTGATGGTTCAATCTGAATTGTCTTTATTATCAATTTCTCACTCAATAATTGTCTTCATAAGTGGTAGGCTTATTCACATGGCCATATCTGACCTCCGTGAGGCAGAGATGGCTTCAATGACCTGAGAAGCCATTGAACTTATAAAGCTTCTGTTTCACTGCTAGGAGTGTCAGGAGACAGAGCAGGTAAACGGCATCTGCTCTGTCTCTCACACAAGTAAATTCTTTATCTTTAACATTAAAAAAGGAAGAATTAAGGAAGGTGACAAAAAATGTTTAGACACTCCCTTTCTTCCGATGCTTAATACAACTGTTGGCAGAGAAATTATTCCTCAACCTTTGAAAGTTCTAGATGTATGGCCAAATTATTATTGGTTTGACTTTCATACAATTAAAAAAAAAAACTAACCTTGTAGTGGAGTAAATGATTTTCCTAATGGGTTTTAGACCTGGCATCTACTTATAACCTTTCTGTGGTCAGAAAGTCTAGAAGGTCAAAGCCTATGAAAAGCAACTCAAATAACAATAAAGTTAAAAGCTGAGGCTGGGTGCGGTGGCTTATGTTTGCAATCCCAGCACTTTGCGGGGCCAAGGCAGAAGGACTGCTTGAGCCCATGGGTTGGAGACAAGCCTGGGAAACATCATGATATGCCATCGCTACAAAAAATTTAAAAGTTAGCCAGGCGTGGTGGCACATGCCTGTAGTTCCAGCTACTTGGGAGGCTGAGGTGAGAGGATTGCTTGAGCCTGAGAGGTAGAGGCTGCAGTGAGCCGTGCTTATGCCACTGGGTGACAGTGAGGTTCTAAAAACAAAACAAAAGTCAAAGCCTTTTTTAGTTAGACCTAAAGAAAACCTAACTTTAGGGGTAATGACCCCGGACCTTCACTATGCTTTGGAAGAGTGAAGAGGCTCAAGTGCCATAAACTATATTTTATCTCTTCCCATTAGCTCTAAGTGCTGCTGCTGCTTTTTTTTTTTTTTCTTTTAAAGATATGGAGTCTTGCTATGTTGCCCAAGCAGGGCTCAAGTGATCTTCCCACCTCAGCCTCCCAAGTAGCTGGGACCACAGGCACATGCCACTGTGCCCAGCTTCTCTAAATCCTTCTTTTTTTTTTTTTTAAATAGGAGATGGAGTTTTGCTCTGTCACCCAGGCTGGAGTGCAGTGGTGCAATCTCGGCTCACTGCAACCTCTGCCTCCCTGGGTCAAGCGATTCTTCTGCCCCAGACTCCCGAGTAGCTGGAACTACAGGCATGCACTACCAAGCCCAGCGCCTGTTTGTATTTTTAGTAGAGCCATGGTTTCAACATGTTGGCCAGGCTGGTCTCGAACTCCTGACCTCGTCCACCCACCTGGGCCTCCCAAAGTGCTGGGATTACAGGTGTGAGCTACCACACCCGGCCAATCCTTATATCCTGTTGCTTCAGGGTTTCCCTATAAAACTTTGAACTTTTAGGAAATAATCAGACTAGAGCAGCCTTTGGTAGTTCTGGGGCTTCTTCTTTTATAATGCCCAGACTGTTTCATTATGATTATATTTGTGGGAAAAACTAAAAAGAGTTTTAAAAACATATGTGTTTCTCTCATTTGAAAAACAATTTAAAAAGCCATCTGTGAACCGTGTAGTATATTTATCTGGTCCTGATCTCCAGATACTGCCTCATCATACCACTTTAGAGTTAGGGCATTTACATTTTGTTACTACAGTATTAATGGTCTATTAACAAGAGAGCAGAACTTCAGCGAGTAGTAGGTGGGACAGGGGCAGGAAAGGCAGTCTGGTTTATGTTTGGACAAATCTGACCATCTGAACAACACTATATTACTTTAAAGGCAAACTGGAGGCAAGTTTTACTTGCAAACTCTTATATAAATTTCATGTGGGTAGTCTGCCTTGTATTTTCTGGTTTGTCAGTAGATGAAAATTCAAAATATCACAGAAAGTTCCTGCTATTTGGGCACTGGAAGGCCAGAAACAGCAGCATGAACAGTAATATAAGCAGGTCTCATGTGGATCAAACTCTCCACAACACCAGAAACAGGAGAAGCAGAACATTAGAAGGTTTCCTTGGACTTTGGTCAAAACCTCAGAATCCTACTGTAATTATTAACATCAAGAATTTTATATATCTTCCTCCTTCCAACAAAAGCCACATAGGAAAATCCAACAAAAACAACACAAAGAAGATACCACAGAATCATCAGGAAGTTATTATTCATTATGCAGAAGTTTTCTTTGGGATCAAAGAGTAATAGAGATAAGATTAGATGGAGGTTCTAGCTCTGTCTTGTCACTAATTAGATAAATCAACATGTCTCAACCTCAGTAATTTTAAGTATAAAATGAGGTGGCTGGACTATGTGATTTCTGAAGTTTAGTTCTAAAATTGTATGTCTTTTTTGTTCATTTGTTTTGAGACAGGATCTCGCTCTGTCACCCAGGCTGGAGTACAGTGCTGTGATCTCAGCTTACTGCAGCCTCCACCTCCTGAGCTCAAGTGATCTTGCTACCTTGGCCTCCCAAGCAGCTGGGACTACAGGTGCACACCACCATACCCAGTTGATTTTTGTATTTTTGTAGAGACATGGTTTCATCACGTTGCCCAGGCTGATCTCAAAGTCCTGAGCTCAAGCCACTGGGCTGCCTCGGCCTCCCAAAGTGCTGGGATTTGTACAGGTGTGAGCCACTGTGCCCAGCCTTGTATGAGTCTTGATAAGATTACTTCGGATAAAAAAAATTAAATATATACACAGAACCCACACAGTATATCTGGCATTCAAGTATCATAGACCCACTCATTATTCCTTGGTACATGTACATGTTTGCAGAGAGAAAAGTATTTCTTTTCTTTCTTTCTTTCTTTCTTTCTTTTTTTTTTTAAAGAGGCAGTCTTGCTCTGTTGCCCAGGCTGAAGTGTAGTGGCATGATCAAAGCTCACTGTAGCCTTGAACTCCCAGTCTCAAGCGATCCTCCTACTTGTGCTTAGCCTTGAACTCCCAGTCTCAAGTGATCCTCCTACTTGTGCTTCTGAGTACCTGGGACTACAGGCATGTGCCACCATGCCTGACTTTTTTTTTTTTTTTTTTTTTTTTTTTTTTGAGACAGAGTCTCGTTCTGTCACCCAGGCTGGAGTATGGTGATGCAATTGTAGCTCACTGCAACCTCCGCCTCCCAGGTTCAAGCGATTCTCCTGACTCAGCCTCCCGAGGAGCTGGGATTACAGGCGCCTGCCACCACACTCAGCTAAGTTTTTTGTATTTTTAGTAGAGACAGGGTTTCACCATGTTGCCCAGGCTGGTTTCCAACTTCTGAGCTCAGGTAATCCACCTGCCTTGGCCTCCCAAAATGTTGAGATTACAGGCGTGAGCCACCGTGTCCAGCCCTGGCTTTTAAAAAAAAGTGTTTTGTAGAGACGGTCTTCCTATGTTGCCCAGGCTGATCTCAAACCCTTGGATTCAAGTGATCCTCCCATCTTGGCCTCCCAAAGTGGTAGGATTACAAGTGTAAAGCCACTGTGCTCAGCCTAAGTATTTCTTGTTTAAAAATGTGTGAGTCTATACTAGCTCTGAAATTATCTGTATTAGTCAAAATAAGGAGAAGTGGAGAATAATGGGGGAGAGGCTTTAACTTACAACTTAATTTATATGTGTTTTACACAAGAATTTTTTTTATTGTGTAAAGTGAAGTAATTTGATATTCTTGAAAAATTTTTACTTTGACTGTGAATAGCTATCTTCTTTTTTACTGCCTGTGCAGGTTGGAAGCCAAATTCCAGACAATTCGTACAACTGAATTGTCTTACCATAAGCAGTTCTTTCCCTTCCACTCTCGAAGTGAAACTACTCATCCTATTTTTGTGAAGATATGTCATAGTTTCACAAAGGGAATACTGGAAGAAGTACTAGAAGACATGAGTTTGAATCCTATCCTAGACATTACTAGACTTAGGTAAGTCACTGAAGCTTTAGCTTTCTCATCTGTTAAACTGCACCAGTACACACATCTCTACCTCCCAGCATCAATGCTAATCATTTAGCAGCCACCCAGTGTCAGAGCCTGCGTTAGTTGTTGGAAGTAACGAAGATAAAAAAGACTTATGTGGTAGGCAAGGAAGAAAGGCAAATAAGTAGTTCCATTTGCCAGTGAATGGGGATAGAGAACAAATTAAAAGGCAGAATTTTCAAGACTTGAAGACAACTGGCTTTGGAATAAGTGGCTGGAGAAAATCAAATGAGTGGATGTTAATGCTACCTGAAATTTTAAATTTCTCCCTCCACCAAATTTCACCTTTCTTTATAGAAGCATACCCTAACAAATACACTAAAAATATAAGTATCATTTAGCCTAGAACAGCCATGTTACATACTTTCTCCTTTTCTGTGTCAGTTCATTCATGCCAATGCTTCTTAGGAAAAACAACCATTAACATTTTAGTTTCTAGCACTGGCTCCACAGGAAAGATGCATTGCTAGAGATACTGTATTTCTTATTTATTTATTTTTTGAGATGGAGTTTCGCTCTTGTTACCCAGGGTGGAGTGCAATGGCGTGATCTCGGCTCACCGCAACCTCCGGCTCCTGGGTTCAGGCAATTCTCCTGCCTCAGCCTCCTGAGTAGTTGGGATTACAGGCACGCGCCACCGTGCCCAGCTAATTTTTTGTATTTTTAGTAGAGACGAGGTTTCACCACGTTGACCAGAATGGTCTCGATCTCTTGACCTCGTGATCCACCCGCCTCGGCCTCCCAAAGTGCTGGGATTACAGGCTTGAGCCACCGCGCCCGGCCAGAGATACTGTATTTTTAAGTTCACTTTCTTCCCTCTAACTCACCAGCCATTAGGTTAAAACCATTTGAGTCAGGTATCAGCAACAAACAAGAAGTTTATATTTCTCGTTAAGTGCAATAGAATCAATCTAAATAAGCAAAATAATAATAATAATAAATAGAATGCTTAAAAATATGCCCTAGGCTGGGCATGGTGGCTCATGTCTGTAATAACCTTTTGGGAGACCAAGGTGGGAGAATTGCTTCAACCCAGGAACTCGAGGCTAGGCTACTTAGGGAGATCCTGTCTCTGTTTCTTGTTTTTTTTTTTTTTGAGTCTCATTCTGTCACCCAGGCTAGAGTGCAGTGGCGCGATCTTGGCTCACAGCAACCTCTGCCTGCCTCGCAGGTTCAAGCAATTCTCCTGCCTCAGCCTCCCAAGGAGCTGAGATTACAGGTGCTGGCCACCACATCTGGGTAGAGACAAGGTTTCATAGTGTTGGCCAGGCTGGTCTTGAATTCCTAACTTCAAGTGATCCAGCTGCCTTGGCCTCCCAAAGTGCTGGGATTACACCTCACCCAGCTGAGAGACCCTCTCTCTTTTAAAAAAAAAAAAAAAAAAAGAAGGCTTAGTAGGGCAGCATGTGCCTGTGTATTTGAGAGGCTGAGGTAGGAGGACTGCTTGAGCCTGGAAAGTTGAGGTGGCAGTGAGCTATGCACTCTGGTCTGGGTGACAGAGTGATACCCTGTCTCAAAAGAAAAAAAGATGCCCTAAATATCTCATTTGGAAATATTTTTGCCAATTATCCTAACATTCACACATGTTAAATCTTCTCCTTTAAAATAAACTGCTCCATTTTCTGTTTGTTCATCAAGTTTATAAGTAACTTAGCAATGTGGGAGTGAGTGGGTGCCAGGGCTGAATCATGAGGACAGGAAGGGGTATGAAGAGTGCTCTATTAATGACTATGATTAATTAAATGAAGCAGAGATGAGCTTCTGGACTTGGGTGAATGGCTGTAAATAATATGCCAGAGTTGCTAACTGCAACATGCTGGTTGCTACAGCAGAGTCAGCTGGACTATGAAAGTGTCCCGAGTAGATGTTCCTACTAGTTTTCATCCACTTACGTATAAGTTTTAGACCTTAGCTGGCAGCAAAGAAGCTATGATGATCAGTCAGCAACATTAGGTGAGTATGCACAGTGAGTCCACAATAGTAAGCACTCTGGGGTGACATAAACCCCTATCTAGAAAATCAGTTTGAACTGAATGAATTCTCTAACTTCATTAGAGTCTGTTATATGTAAGATACGGTTCCTGTCAGGAGACAGAACCATCTTCACTTCAGCAAAAATACTGTATCTATTTCTGACACAATTAGGTGGGAACAAACTGAGGAAAACTGAAGACCTAAACCTTATTGTAAGAGAAGAACAAAAGGACTAAGAGCTGGCAATAGACTTTTCTGTCCTATCAACAGGTTAGTAGTACCTTAACTATTCTTCCTTAATAGATATTTAGGCTGTGGCAGCTAAGCTTTCCTTCATTCAGGATTTTGAGCTAGAGAAAAGAGATAATAAACTTAAAACACCACACAGTGTTTTATTCTGTCCAGCATTCCCTGACCTTTAGGGAAACACTCCTTTTCACTCCCAAACCAAGTGGTTTGATTGGGCTTGACTGCAATCTCCTAACTCCAAGGATGAGTACTTGACCCAGGTCTGGCCAATCAAATGAGCACCATGATTAGCTCCAGGATGGGCACATTGTCTCAGACAGGCAAGGGACGGACAATGGGATGGCTAACCCAATATATACCCTCAACACTCTTTCCTTAGCTAACTTTATTATATAAAACAGGAAAGCTAAATACTCACTTTGCTAGCCTGTTTTGCAGCTAGGAGGCCACATAAGACACAGTTCTGGACAATGACATATGAGCAGGAGTTTGCTAAGCAGGCTTCTAGGAAAGCTTTTGCTTTCCTGATCAAGGGAACAGATAGTGTGAATGCACCCTTTTTCCTCCATTTTCTTGCTTTGAATATGGATGTGTGTTCTTGACAGCTACAGCTATATGGTGACTAGTCACCACACAGTATGCAGGCAACATTCTGAAGATGGCAGCACAGAAAATTAAAAATAGCTGGATCCTTGACACAAGTAAGCTACTCTATCAGCTCCAGACTATGGAGGAAACCTCTTGATATGAGGAAAAAGTGGACTCTTATTTCTTGAACCACTATAATTTTCTACTACTTGCAGCCAAACATATTCCTAATAAAAAATCTTTCAGATATTTTTTTCTGGAGCTATTTGGGAAGCTCTTTCCAGAGGATAGTTATGGTAACAGAACGTAGGCCTGGACCGCTGGCTCCATCTTTGCAAACACATGGAGAAAGCCTGTCTGAAAATGAAGCCAAAACACAGGAAAGCAGAGCAGAGAAGGAGTCAGATTCCTGGCATGGAAGATCATGTCACGACCTGAATTCTAACAGGGCTTGAAGTTGGTTGTAGCTCGAGATTTTTTGACACATTAATCTGTGACTTTAAGATGACAGTCAATTAGGTCCTCCTTTTGTATATGTATATAGTTAACCCTCGAACAACACAGGTTTAAATTGCATGGGTCTACTTAGATGTGAATTTTTTTTCAATAAAAGTTATATTGAGTGTGCCTGACTCTCCTTCCACCTCCTCCACCACTTTGACCTCTGCTACCCCTCCTTTCTCTTCCTCCTCAGCCTACTCAATATGAAGACATTTATGATGATCCACTTACACACAAATAGTCAATTCATTTTCTCTTATGATCTTCTTAGTAACATTTTCTTTTCTCTGGCCTACTTTATTATAAGAATACCAGTATATAATACATATACAAAACGAGTTAACTGACTTATACATGGTTTTCTGACTGTAGGCAGGGGGTTAGGGGGTGCAGTTGGCACCCCTAGCCCCTGCATTGCTTAAGAGTCCACTGTATGTTTTTGAAAGTCCAATATTCTATTTGTACAAATACATGTAAACAAATATGTGAATATATATCTGGAAAGATATTCTTAAGTTAATCCAGATGGGACTGGGAATGGGGGTGGTAGTTGCAGAAAACTAACTTGCTGTAAAATTTTTGTTTTACTTTATATGTTCTCACAGATTACTAACATATATAAAAAATGAAATTTTAATAAATCTGCTGTGAAGATACAGGTGCCAGGCAGTATATACTAGCTAAGAACATAGATTTTGGAGTTAAGGAAACCTAATTTTAAGATCTGGTTTATGATGTTAAAAATGTTATTTAACTTCCGTTAATCTTCCATTTCCCATCTGTAAAAAGGAATAGTAATGGTACATTATAGTGTTATTGTGATAATTTAATGAGGTAATATATAAGAAGTGTTCAGCCGGGCGCGGTGGCACAAGCTTGTAATCCCAGCACTTTGAGAGGCTGAGGCAGGTGGATCACGAGGTCAAGAGATCGAGACCATCCTGGTCAACATGGTGAAACCCCGTCTCTATTAAAAATACAAAAAATTAGCTGGGCATGGTGGCGCATGCCTGTAATCCCAGCTACTCAGGAGGCTGAGGCAGGAGAATTGCCTGAACCAAGGAGGCAAAGGCTGCAGTGTGCCGAGATCACGCCATTGCACTCCAGCCTGGATAACAAGAGCGAAACTCCGTCTCAAAAAAAAAAAAAGAAGTGATCAGTACAGTACATAGCAAAGTTCTAATTATTGTTAGAAATTATTTAAAAAATAATAATTTATGTCTAACTTTTGAGTAATTACTTAGATGAAAACTACTTGAAAGAAGCTTAGTTTTTCTCAGTCCAAACTCAAAAAACTTGATTGAATTTTTAGAAGTATTCTTCATGAGTTTAAACACCATCAATCTAATATTCCTAGATTAAGTAATTTAAAATAAATACAGTGAGATACAGCTTGCTCCAGTTAGTCCTCTAAATGAAGACCTCCAACTGGCCTAAGCAGCATCACTGAGGATTACTAGGAGTCTTTTCTAAAAGTCAGAGGCTCTTTCTGTGTGCACACATTTTTCTTTCATGCAAAGTATCATATACTTCATTTTCTACTATTCATAAGCTTAAAAGAAATTCACCCAAAATTTTTCTATAGATTTTTTGTAAAGATCCTTTAAAATGTTAAGGCATAAAATAGACTAAACCTTATCAAATGCCTTTTCTGTGTCAACTGAGATAATCATGATTTTTCTCACTGAAGATATTATAAAATATTAATATATTTTCTGTAGGTGAACCATCCTTGCATTCCTGGGATAAACCTCACTTGATCATGTGTAATTTTTAAAAAGTCACAAGCTTCATTTGCTGTTTTAGAGTCATAACTTTAATTGTTAATATTTATTAAATGTTTTCTATGTGCCAGGCACTATTCTGTGGTCTCCTTACATGCATTAGCTCTTTTATCATTATAATAATTTAATGAGGTAAAACCATTTTAAATCCTCATTTTACATATGAATGAACTGATATACAGAGGTTAAATAATCTGCCTAAGTCACAAAGGGAGGTACTAGTAGAGCCAGGATTCATACTCAATCCGTCTGAAAATTGTATTGTACAACTCCCAGTTCACCATTCAAAACATGTGCAATGTGGTAAACCTGAGATTGGCACCACCGTCTGCACTCTTAATCACTACAGTCCAGAGGTTATAAATTCAGTATATAACCTGTGCAGAGCACAAAGCTAAACACTATACATTTTGCGGAAAAGTCATGATGTACAGAAACATAAGCTATATTGTTATTCCAAAGACCAAATTAATCTTTTAAAGTAAAAAAAAAAAAATCCAGGTAACTACATACCAAATATTTTTGTGTGTAGGTGTCTTCCAACCTCAGCTGTAAATAGCTATGATATGAATGGAGATATCTTCAAGCAGCTGCTAATAGGCCAATAAGAGGCACACAGGACATGCATCTTGTAATTGGTGAGTGGGCAGGGAGTGGGAAGTGAAAAGGTAGAATCTGATTGGTGGCTTAAGTAAAGAGCTTCAAGAACCTGTTAACATCTCTTGAGAGCAGTGATGATATAAAGATCAATTAGCAAACACAGATGAAAAACTGAATTTCCATATTGGAGGGAAAATGATAACAGGCAATATGCTAGGTTTATTTACATTCAATTATATATGGCTGGTATAACTTTATACACATCTAGCTGGATTAGTGTTCAAAGACCATGAGTATCTGCCTAAGGAGGCCATTTCTAGCAGTAGATAAAAGCCATCTAAAGACCTTAAAGTCTCTGCAAAGTGCATCTAGCCTTTAAACAGAAATGGTCTCCTAACTAGTTTTCACTCCACCAGTCTTCTCTTCAAAATCAAAATATTCCAACACCAAGACTGGACAGGGCTGCCCCTTTTACCACAGTGTTCCCTTAAGGTCATCACTAAACTCAGTGACAAGCAAAGGCATTACTGATAAAAGGTCAATTAATAGCAAAATGTATAAGAAATGATTTGGTTAGACATCTCAACCTATTTAGTTAAATAAAAGTGGAACTTCAGATTTTCCTTTCCTCTTCTTTTGCTTTATAAAATAATATATTACTTTTTATTTCATGGAAAGTCTTAGGTTTTTACAACTAACAGATTTTTTAATTTTTCACAGAAAAAGTACTCAATTGCCAGGAATACTCAGAGCAGTGCACAGTGACTTTTGGTAAGGTAAGTTACATTTTTGACCTGTTCTATCTAGACAGCAGATGGGAAACTCCTCAGTTTCCTTGTTCTTCAGGCTGCTGTTTAGCAACTCTTTGACACAGATGATTAATTAACTAGCATGCATTAACAACAGTTAAAAATCCTCTAGAGACAGAAGGGTGACATAAGGGTGTCTGATCTTCATCAGTTTTCATTATTGTTTACCTTGAACTAGGCAAGATTTACTAATTAATGAAGTCAGTGAAAGAGGACAACTGTTTTGCTACTTCTAAGGACACATTTACCAAGAGGCATTAGTAAATTAGTTTAATGTTCCTGATGCTGGCCAATAAATGGAACATAATAGATCTTGTTAGTTCCTTCTATAATACAGAACTTTCCTCTAGGTTAAGATTTACTGCTCTCTTCTAAGGGTGTTAGGGCTTCATATTATTTTACAGTTCTAAACCAAATGCAACAGAAAGATGTAATCATCAGGGGGCTATTTAATAAACAAGCATACATCTCTATTTGCTAGCCTGGGCTGGCTTTAAAAGAGAACACACTTTACCTCATTGCCTTTTATGCCTGTGACAACAAAGCTCTGGAGTCACACTAGAATTGCAAACAGAGAACTGCAAAAGGAAGGTGAGGCGCTCCTTTTGCAAATGTCTGGCTGACAGTTTGAGGAGAAGTGTCCAATTCATTCTGTCATTTGGTACTATCAATCAGATAATCTAAATGTCCAATTCAAAAGAAACCAAAACTTAGGAAAATTTGTTGCTGGGTCATCCTGTTCAAGTCTTATCTGTTCTGTTTTAATTTGTTGCTCCTAAGAAAAGTATTCACCTTATTCAGTCTTCACATCATTAAGCTGTTCTGTCCAAAGGAGATTAGAAAGTGCTTGTAAAAGGCCGGGAGTGGTGGCTCACGCCTGTAATCCAAGCACTTTGGAGGCCAAGGCAGGCGGATCACCTGAGGTCAGGAGTTCAAGACCAGCCTGACCAACATGGTGAAACCCCATCTTTAAAAATAAATAAATAAATAAATAAATAAATAAGAAAGTGCCTGTAAAAACTGCTGCTAAATCAACAGGTGGAGATAAAAAACCATCTTTTCTTTCTCAGCAGTGACTCGGCTAGTTGCAAGTAATATTGATGAGTACAAATCTGGCAATCTATCTTCATTCTTCTTTTCTAACAACAGTGACATCTGATTCTGTGTTAGTGCAATAGCAACAGCTTCACATCCCTGGCTGGAATAAGAAATACCAGCTATACTGGCTCAGTATTTGGAAAGGACATCTTGATATACATATACTAGGTTATGGCATTGAGGTCAAAGCTCCATCTCCAGTAGTTTTTCCCATCTATACCACCAAATCAGGAGACACAAAGCCAAGGGTCATTTATTAGCAAAGGAGCTACAAAACATGCACTTTCTCCTATGGCATCAGGAATGAGGAGATTTTATTTAGTTTGACAAATACTGAACATTTTCTTACTTAGAACCATGACGTTTAAAAAAAAAAAAAACCTACAAATAATACATTTGCTTAAAAACCCTAAATAGATTATTCTATTGGAAGAGAAATCTTGCCCAAACAGATGGTTACCAGAAAAAGATCCCCCCACTCCTCTCACCTGTTTATGAGGACCCCTGAGTATATGTGCCTTAGCGCCTTCACAAGCTGTCCTCATTGCTTCCAGTGATGGTGTGCCCAACAGATCGGTGATCAAATCCAACTACAAGGAAACATAAAATACAGACAGATAGCAATCTCATGGAAATAACTTTTCATTACTCTTAAATCACAGCCTTAAAGGGTGTATATGTGTGTGTGTGTGTGTGTGTGTACCTTAAGACAAGCTCTAGATTAACTGACAGGAGCCCCTACTTTCACTTTCTGGCCTATTAAAAAAATGGTATCTAGGAATTTATAATATGTAAATTCCTCACATAAAGGAATTTAAAATAAATTCCTGTTAATTTATTATTCCTATTTATTATTTTAAAATTCCTATTTATCAGGAATCCATACGTTAGACATACGGAAAACATGTTTTGGCAAGCATGACATTCTAAGGCTACAGCAATTTAGGAGTCTGCATCTGCCTGTCCTGTTTTCTTGATACCATGGCATCTAAGATCTTTGCAGAGTTGAACTCCTCTTCTGTTGATGGCTAATGACTGTTCTTTCCAAACACTTAATGAATGGATTCTGATGCTTCAAGTGGATTCAGGCTCATTAAGGAGCTAAGCCACAAATCAGACACCTGTGATTTAATAAATACTGGAAACATTCACACCTGAAATGAAAGCTAAGCTCTCCATGCTTGGGCCAGTATACATCCTTTACATTCTAGTCATACTAGAAATCTCTTACACTGGCAGAAAACTGTGACACAGAAAATATTACACCACTTAAGACCACATTTAGCTAGCTGGACACAATAAAAGAGACCAATAAAACAGTGTTTTTGCAAACAAGTCTTTGGGCAGCAAACTATCTTACCAATTTTCTATAGTGTCACAATCATTCTAACTTCATAACTTAATTAGCAATAACATTTCATTTGGATCCCTCCAGGATGGGAAATTCTTACCTAGAGAACATTTCTTTTCCTGGTTCTGGGCTTGCCGAATATAAAGCACTATTTTCTGCACTTATCTAACCCATGGGGTAGCCATCAGCACCAGTGCCCTACAGGTTAATGGAGATACTTGAGAAGCTTGCTTTCCAAAGAAGTAAAGATCTCTATAGAAAGCTTTTCGGGAAAAGTGTGTAGGTGGTATTTTTGGACCTCTAACCACCACTCTAAAGAAAGAAGGAAATGACTAGCTTGCAAAAACAAATGGAAACATTCAGAAAGTTGTCTAAAATGGGTCAGATCCATAGATGAGAAACACTTTTATGACATCTGCTGGTACTAGGGTAATTAATTCTCAAGGATTCAGGAAAATACAGGAAATAACGACTTCCATTTAGAAGTTAGAGTGTTGGCCGGGCGCGGTGGCTCAAGCCTGTAATCCCAGCACTTTGGGAGGCCGAGGCGGGTGGATCACGAGGTCAAGAGATCGAGACCATCCCGGTCAACATGGTGAAACCCCGTCTCTACTAAAAATACAAAAAATTAGCTGGGCATGGTGGCACGTGCCTGTAATCCCAGCTACTCAGGAGGCTGAGGCAGGAGAATTGCCTGAACCCAGGAGGCGGAGGTTGCGGTGAGCCGAGATCGCGCCATTGCACTCCAGCCTGGGTAACAAGAGCGAAACTCCGTCTCAAAAAAAAAAAAAAGAAGTTAGAGTGTTTTCCTATTTTAGATATTTATTTCTCACCCCAACACACAGCAACAATTAGAGAGATATGAATTCTCCTGCAGTGGCTGTCAGACTGCCAAACTCAAGATCTACGTATTTCTCTAGAAAAGGAGGTATCTGAACTCCAGTCCAGTTGCTTCACACTTTCCCTCACATATTCTTTGCAGCAGCAATTCAAGATTCTTGTTCAATATATAGGCTTTGAATACCTCCTTATTTTTTACTTAAGCTTTTCTGTATGCAAGGTAGTAGTCACATTCATTTTATGACAGCTTCTTATGTCCAGATATGATAGTCTTATAGGTTAAGTCTGTTAAACTTCACTTTCTAAAGAAATTGAAAAGTGAATACTGTCAATAGTACCCAACATTAGATTACATATATGTACATGATTTTTTAACATCAGAATCAATTTTTAAGATGTAAACTTCAAAAAAGACAGTCTGAATGTATAGAAATAAATTTAAATGTTGATTAAAGTGGATATAGTTTCTAACAAATCAGGTAACAATTCTTTGTTAAAAAAAAAAGCAGAAAATTCTACCTCTGGTTAAGTGCATGAATTATTTACAAAGACACACAGTGGTGTGATATTTTTAAATGTCATAAATCAAATCTTAATATTCCTTTGGTCAAAACCTTCATTTAAGTTTTCTCTCACACTTAGAATAAAATCTTAAGGCCTTAACATGTCACCATGGCCAAGCTCTTTTTCTCTTTCTAACCTCATCTCCTACCAGCATCTTTCATTACATGCCAACCCTTGAACATGCTACGCTTATTCGTGCCTCAGGGGTGTTGTTATGCTGGTTGTCCCTCTTCTTGGAACAATTCTCCAGCTTGCTGCCTCGTTTCATGTGGGTGAAATGTTATCTTCTCAGAGAATCCTTTAATGCCTGCTCTGCTCCCCCATCATTCTCTATCCCTAACCTAGCTACATTTTTCTTCATGGAACTTGCCATTATTTGGGATATTTATTTGCATACTTATTTTTGTCTTGTGAAAGTTTCACAAAGGTAAGAACACTGTCTTATTTACTGCTGTATCCCTAGTGTCCCAGCACACTACCACCACTGTAATTGCAAACATTTACAGAGTGCTTACTATGTGCCAGACCCCATTTTCAGCTTTCCTACTTCATTGTACAACAATCCTCAGAACAGTTTTAGGAACAAAAAAAAAAAAAGAAAAGGTTAAGTAACTTGCCTAAGATTTAACAGTTAAATGGTATAGATAGGATTTGGACCCACCAATTTCATTTCACAGCCTGAACTCGTGGTTACTACATTATTTTCATGCAAGCAATACTGTTAAAATTTGTAAATAAAAAATACCTAATAAGTATCCCAAGAAAATATGTGTATTAGTGAATTAGCTTTAAAGACAAAATAACATGAATGGCTTTTTAAAGCTATACTTTAATCATTTCCTGATGTTCTCTGTCATATTTAAATATTTTAGTCCAATAATAAAGGTCAGAAATTTTCCTAAATGTTCAGATTTCAAGAAATCAACACAATAAAAATTTATATTCTAAGCACAAAGTTTAAGTATATTAAGTCATCGAGACATTTTCAAGTCAGAGCCATTCATTTAGAAGGAAGAGAGGCCTTCTAACAACTAAAGATTATACCTATGCAAATTGTTACAACAGAGCCTGCAGCTATACATCAGTGCATGTGATAAAGTCAACAGGCTGCAGTGGCTTACGCCTGTAATCCCAGCACTTTGGGAGACCGAGATGGGCGGATCACTTGAGATCAGGATTTCCAGACCAGCCTGGCTAACATGGTGAAACTCCGTTTCTACTAAAAATACAAAAAATCAGCCTGGCATGGTGGCATGTGTCTGTAATCCCAGCTACTCAGGAGGCTGAGGCAGAAGAATTGCTTGAACCCGGGAGGCGGAGGTTGCAGTAAGCTGAGATGGCACCACTGCACTCTAGCTTGGGCAACAGAGTGAGACTCCATCTCAAAAAAGTAAATAAAATAATAAATAACTAAATAAAGTTAACACTCCCTCTAAAGGCTTGAAGTTACAAAATGAATCTCTTTGTAATCTTCAGCTTTGTAACTTTCTGAATTTTACGTGAACCCCTGAATTTTCTAAAAGCAAATTAGACAGTATAATGTACAAGATAGATTTTTCTTTCAAATCTGTAACAGAATTGAAACTAAAGCCTTAAATTGAAATCATACCTGCTGAATGGGACTCTGTGCCTGAAACAATATTCTTCGTCCTAGTAGTTCTGCAAAGATACATCCGACAGACCAGATGTCAATAGCATTGCTGTAATGACGGCTGCCCATCAGGATTTCCGGAGCCCGATAATACTGAGTAACAACTTCCTGAGTCATATGACGGGATTCATCTAATTCTTCCACTCTGGCCAATCCAAAATCACAAATCTAAATAGAAAAGGCAATCAAAACATTGTCAAGCAAATACAAATGAAAGGGTAAAACAAAACATCAAAACCTTCATGGGGCACTGAACTTTGAAACACCTTTTTTTTGAGAGGGACTCTTGCTCTGTAGCCCAGGCTGGCTGGAGTGCAGTGGTACAATCTTGGCTCACTACAACCTCTGCCTCCCGGGTTCAAGAGATTCTCCTGCCTCAGCCTCCCGAATAGCTGGGCTGCAGGCTCCCGCCACCATACCTGGCTATTTTTTTTTTTTTTTGTATATTTAGTAGAGACGGGTTTCACCGTATTGGCCAGGCTGATCTCAGGCGATCCACCTGCGTTGGTCTCCCATCAGCTTCCCAAAGTGCTGACACTACAAGTGTGAGTTATCACACCTGGCCACTTTGAAACATTTTAATGATACAGGTATAGTATATTTATGTCAATATACAATCTAGTTTACTTGGTTAAGAGGGGGAAAAAGTCTCAAACTTAATCATTTTCTTAAAAATACTCTTTTCATCTTTATCAATAAAAACATGTCTGTTTTGTGACGAATGTAAACGACTTTATTTGTTTTTTTATTTGTTTCCCTGGCTCAAGTGCAGTGGCATGATGGATCTGAGCTCAAGTGATCCTCCCACCTCAGCCTATTGAGCAGTTGGGACTACAGGCTTCTACTACCTATGCCCAGCTAATTTTTTGTGTTTTTTTTTTTTTCTTTTGTTGTTGTTTGTTTGTTTGTTGTAGAGATGCCATGTTGCCCAGGCTGGTCTTGAACTACTGGGTTCAAGCAGTCTGCCTGCCTCAGCCTTCCAAAGTGCTGGGATTATAGGCATGAACTACCGCACCTGGCCAAATGCATACTTCTATGTTTGATTTAGAAACCAACTGTTGGCCAGGCACAGTGGCTCATGCCTGTAATCCCAGAAACTGGGAGGCTGAGGTGAGAGGACTGCTTGACATCAGGAATTCAAGATCAGCCTGGACAATGCAAGATCTAAACTCTACAAATAATTTTTAAAAAGTAGCTGGGCATGGTGGTGTGCACTTGCAGTCCTGGGTACTCTGGAGGCTGGGGTGGGAGGACTGGTTGAGCCCAGGAGTTTTAGGCTACAGTGGGCTATTTATTATTGTGCCACTGTACTCCAGCCTGGGAGACAGAGGGAAATTGAGACCCTGTCTTTAAAAAAATTTTTAAAAGCCCACAAAACCAACTATTTTCAAGACCAGCTTATAGAGGAAGATATAAGATAAAGCGGTTTATCTTGAAGCTCTCCTTAGCTGAGATTATGTTTGTCATCTTTATGAAATATATATATATATATTTCTTTAAAACAATGGGTTTCAAACTGAGTCCAGCTGAATCTAGTTCTGACTTTAGGCATTCCATAAATATTATATCCAAACTTCACATGTACCTATTTAAAATACAAATTCACACTCAAATGCGTAAATATGTTAAAATGTAGTACACTATAGAATACTAATGCTCCTGGTTCATTCATTTCTTCATGCCATAAATATATAAGTGAGTACTTGTTATATCACAGATGGTACGTTAGAATCTGGAGATATAGCAAATAATAAAGACTGGTTAACTTATATACAAGCTTAGAAATAAATTTTTTCTTGTCATTTCTGCTTAACGGAAAAGTATGCTGAGGTTACAAAGTGAGCTGCTAATAAGCAGCAGCAGTGCCAGCACTAGCAACTACTGCTTATCTTTAGGAATTAAAATTTTCTTGATATTGGGTAATTAAAACACAAAAACTAGGATCAATGAGGATGAGATCAGATAGTAATGGCCATCTAAGCTCCAGTGTTCTTGGTGATGAACTTTACAAGTCACAATATTTCAAGTGATAAAATAAGATTTTAAATCAGTTTTCTAAATTGAAGTCCCAAAATAAGAATTTATTTGAAAAAGAGTTCTGGCAGCTTAAAAAAAAAGGTCTGAAAACTACCATTCTAAAGAAAACAAAATTTACCCCCAAATTTTTGGCAATCCTCTCTTTCTGATTTGAATCTGGTTTTATCAAGTGAATTCAAAAGTGCATGTAGGACCGAACCAGTATGAAGCCACCACCTTTACAACGTAAGAACAAAGGAAAATTTTCCAAGCCATATAGAAAACCATGTAACAAAATGACAACAAAAGCCCAAGTTCATCAAATCCTGTTCAAATAACATAATTTTTTTTTTTTGAGACAGTCTCGCTCTGTCACCCAGACTGGAGTACAGTGACGTGATCTCGGCTCACTGCAACTTCTGTCTTCTAGGTTCAAGCCATTCTCAAGCCTCAGCCTCCTGAGTAGCTGGGACTATATGCACGCACCACCACACCTGGCTAATTTTTGTATTTTTAGTAGAGACAGGGCTTTGCCATGTTGGCCAGCTGGTCTTGAATTCCTGGCCTTGAGTGATCTGCCCACCTCAGCCTCCCCGTGCTGAAATTACAGGTGTGTAATTTCCGTACCTGGCCAAAATAACATATAATATTTAAAAAACTCTATTACTTGGCCATGACTCTTTAGGATATTTTTAAAAACCAAACCAAACCAAAGAAAAAAATGTAGTTTTTTTCTCTTATTTGTATGAAAAAAACCAACCAACCACCCATCCAACAAAAAATGCCTTTTCTTATAAAGCAAATCCCTTATTAAAAACATTAGTCTGATTCTGCCATTTTTAGCTTATCTGGAAGACAACCCTCAGACCAAAATAGGAAGCTTATATGATCAGATAACTAAAAAAAATTCAACAAAATTATCCATCTTGTGCTTTATAGGAAACAAAATACATTCACAATATGGAAAGATATTGATTTTTAAAAAATATTTTGTTATAATGATCTTCAATGAATTTGTATGTTTGAGAAGAAAGAACTAGTGTCTGTAGCCTAGCACTGTATTCTGACTTTTTAAAAGTAGGCTCTTAAGATAAGTCAAAGAAGTGGCGCAAAATTTGTTTGTTATTACTTGCGTGTTGTGTATTCATAAACGACATTTTCCTTTAGTTGCCCATTCATACAGTTGGAGGTTATAAAACCGTAACAGGCAATTTGGAAAATTAACTTCAAGCAGTTAATGGCAATAAGCATGCACAAAATCCTGTGTGAGGTCTTCCAAATTAAAACCAAAATTAGAAGAAACTGGCTTCAACTGCCATAAGACTGATTAGGACAAAAAAATTTCCAACTATAAGGTTTTAAAATTTTTTAAAAATAAAAATGATTATGAGAATAGGTTGCAAGTTCTCTTTAAAAACTGAAAAGGTAGCAGGAACAACTCAATAATCTATAGAAGGAATACTTTAGTTGGTTTTGGGGGCAATTAACTTCTCTGCAAAACAAAGAACTGAAAATACAACATCAGCTACTCTCAGGGAAAATATGACAAATTGGTTTTTATCGTTCTACAGTTAAAATAAAGGTGAGGGCTCTTGAAGGGAGAATTTTCATTCATAAGCAGTGTAATCCACCAGCTTTTCAAAAGAACTGGCCTACAGTTCAGAGAAATCATTTAAAATAAAAAATGAATTTTATTTATACACTTGGTTTTATGGCTTAGTTTAACCTCCAGCAACCTAAGTAATAATGATAGTCTTGATTACTTTTAAAGTAGGTAACATTTTAAAAACTTATTTTTCATAAGGGCCGGGCGTGGTGGCTCAAGTCTGTATAATCCAGCACTTTGGGAGACCGAGGCGGGTGGATCACGAGGTCAAGAGATCGAGACCATCCTGGTCAACATGGTGAAACCCCATCTCTACTAAAAATACAAAAAATTAGCTGGGCATGGTGGCACGTGCCTGTAATCCCAGCTACTCAGGAAGCCGAGGCAGGAGAATCACCTGAACCCAGGAGGCGGAGGTTGCGGTGAGCCAAGATCGCGCCATTGCACTCCAGCCTGGGTAACAAGAGCAAAACTCCGTCTCAAAAAAAAAACCCAAAAACTTATTTTTCTTTTCAAGTAGAGCAGTTAAAGGCCCTTATTTCCAATTTCTATGATATGGAAAAATATAGTAGCCCTCTTTCTATTCAAGAGTTCTGTCAATATATATCTGTATTAGAGGTAGGGATATACAAATACGTGGACTTTGCTATTTGCAAATCCATGTTTAAATGAAAGACAATGGCTGTACCAGGGAGAGAAGTAAAACTGAAATTGATGACTTGAGATTTTGGAACTACTAAATATAATTCTGTAATCAATTCCTCTTCAGAAAAATAATTAAGAATTGGCTACTATACATTATAAAAATACAGTGGATAGGTACATATTACCCTTTTCTTTTTTCTTTTTTTTAAGATGGGGTTTCACCATATTGGTCAGGCTGGTCCCGAACTCCTGACTTCAGGTGATCTGCCCACCTTAGCCTCCGAAAGTGCTGGGATTACAGGCGTGAGCCACCACGCCCGGCCCCATATTACCCTTTTCTGGCTTGGCATTTTCACTTTTTTTTTTCTTTTCTAGAGACGGGAGTCTCACTCTGTCAACTAGGCTGGAGCGCACTGGTGCGATCGTAGCTCACTGAAGCCTTGACGCTCTGGGCTCAGGCGATCTTCCTGTCTCAGCCTTCTGAGTAGCTGGGACTACAGGCATGCACAACTATAATACCTGGCTAATTTTTTTGTATTTTTTTTATTGAGATGGGCTTTTGCCATTTTGCCCAGGCTGCTCTTGAACTCTGGGGCTCAAGTGATCTGCCTGCCTCAGCCTCCCCAAATGCTGGGATTACAGGCATGAGCCATTGTGTCACACCAGCATTATGACTTTTAAATATGTTTCTACTTCTCACTTTGCTACCTTGGTCAAACAGCATATAGAAATGTTAGCTATGTAAAAACGTAGATGGTCTTCCTAAAAGCTACATTTCATTCTCTTATATAAACAGATGCTTGATGTTCTAATAATATTTCTTCTGATATGTACTTCTTTTAATAATGGAGCAATCTGTAAAGAAGTCACCTTCTCTATTCTTTCTAGTTACACTGTAATTCCAATTTCATTGTTTCTAAAACGTATGCAAAATATCTGAAAAGAACATGAGGCAGGACTACAAATTATTACTATGGCTATGAGTAGTGATATGGAGAAAACTGGGTTCTTTAACTTTTGGTAAAGTAATGAAAATGAACCTATTTCTTTCACAAGAAATATGTTGTTCTTAAGCCTGCCTTGACATTCTGATTTTTCCCAGATATTTAAATAAACTGAAAAGCTACCTTTAGAACACAGTTGCTGTTCACAAGGAGATTCCCTGGCTTAATGTCTCGATGTAAAATGCCAGCTGAATGGAGATATTTCAAACCTGAAATAACAAACAAATTTAATTGCAGATATTTAATACCTTGTATTCAACTAATAAGTTAGAAAAAACCTTGGAAGGAAACAGTAGAGGATTTAAAATTGTTCCCTAAACAACTGCATGATGAACATTATTAAAAGCCAGTCCCACCTCAAAATACCATAATCTTGCTACAGTAAAATAAAATGTCACCAAAGGTTTGCAAAGTCTAGCGACAAAATCTATAATTTAAACAATTATATAGGTTTAAATACAGATAAGCTTCTTAGGCACTTAAGACCTTAGATTGCTAGTGAGTGTGGAGTGCTGCTATTGATACTCTTAACCTGCAACTCTGAGCCTGCTCCAACAAAACATTTTCCATTAACCCACAGGGAGCCTCTCCCAGGACAGAGGTTTCACTGATATGACAAAATTCAGGAACTTGCCCACACCGTCAGTAGTAGTCTTTACCACTGAAAATCAAGAGGGTAATGGACCTCTTTACTGTAAGATTTCTGACATCTTAGAAGACCAGTACCTTCATTCAGTACTGCTAAAGGTCCCAGCCTCAAGGTTGAGTCCTTTTTATGTGTGCTCTTTTCTTTTTTTTCCTTTTTTTGAGACAGGATCTCATTCTGCAACCTAGGCAGAAGTGTGGTAGTATGATCACAACTCACTGAAGCCTTGACCTTCCTGGCTCAAGCCATGCTCCCACCTGGGCATGTACCACCATATCCGACGAATGGGCTGAGTCTTTTTTGGATAAAATGTAGCAAATTACATTTTTCAAAAGTATAAAAAGAGACATATCTTCCCCATTTTCCTCTACCACAGAATACGAACGAATCTATTGGAGGTCAACTTTTGTTTTTCTTTTTTTTTTGGTGACGGAGTTTCACTCTATCACCCAGGCTGCAGTGCAGTAACAATCTCGGCTCACTGCAGCCTCCACCTCCCAGGTTCACTTGAATCTCCGAGTAGCTGGGACTACAGGCATGCGCCACCATGCCCAGCTAATTTTTGTATTTTCTAAAAGTAAAGATGGGGTTTTGCCATGTTGTCCAGGCTGGTCTCGAATTCCTGACGTCAGATGATCTGCCTGCCTTAGCCTCCCAAAGAGCTGGGATTACAGGCGTGAACCACCATGCCTGGCTTGGAGACGAACTTTTTAGTTTTAATACTGCTTATATGTTTTCATCTTTTTGGCATATGTTTTTCAATCTCTATAAATAATCTTTTTTTTTTAGAGAGAGGGTTTCGCTCTTGTTGCCCAGGCTAGAGTACAGCGGCATGATCTTGGCTCACCGCAACCTCTGCCTCCTGGGTTCAAATGATTGATTCTCCTGACTCCACCTCTCTAGTAGCTGGGATGCACCACCACGCCCAGCTAATTTTGTATTTTTAGTAGAGATGGAGTTTGTCCATGTTGGTCAGGTTAGTCTCAATCAAACTCCCAGCCTCAGGTGATCCGCCCACCTTGACCTCCCAAAGTGATGGGATTAGAGGCGTGAGCCATGGCTCCCAGCCCTTAGAATCTCTTAATTCTATGAATTCTGTGTGTGGGAGGAAGTAAGAAAGTTCTTCCGGCTTTAAGAAATTCTCTATTTGTAATGGCAAAATTCTCACAGACACACTTGATAGCCAGAAGAAGTGTCAGTAATATTGGCCCCAATTTTTTCTGTCACATCTGTGCTCTTTAGCTAGTCTAGAGTTATTTAGTTGGCTACGTGTATTGGTCTTCTGCATCTACTTTGGTTTTAAGGGTCATTTTGTTTCTGTAGGGTTGGCTTCAGGTAGGCCAGCCAATACTTGACGGGCCCACCTACTGCTGGCTTGCAGGATGGACATCATCCACAGGGGTTATAGTCACTTTTCACTTTAGTCATCTGATGCTACATATTCCTATTCTGTTGAAAACTAAAGGCTGTTTTGTGAACTCATAACAAATCATCCTGCTTATTTACTTAGATTAGCTTACTCAACTGCCTAATGAATTTGACAGGGCTTTCTCTTTCATCACAGAAAACAAGAACTTTTTGGCCATCCTCAAAAGCTTCTTCTTTTACCTTAAATATAGAAAGTATAAAATATACATTGGTCAAAAGAAAAAAGTCTTTAGAGAAGAAAGCCTTGGAAGGTCAGATTAAAGTCTAAATGAGAAGCAAAACATTTCACTTACAGTGTGACAACACCTTTTTTTTTTTAATAAAAAAATCTTACCTCGCAAAATTTGATAAAGAAAAACTTTGACATGATCTGAGCTGAGAGGTTGAGGAGAGACGATAATTTTATGTAGGTCACTCTGCATCAATTCTGTGACAACATATCTTGAAGTTTTAAGTTAAGGAGAGTTCAGCGAATTCAGTTCCCTACCCCCTCAAAATGGTGACCACATCTAAAAAATAACTTCCATTCTCAAGGCTGGAAAAGTAGGGAAAGAAAGCTTCTAGACAGCATGACAGGTGAGAATTCTAGCCCTTACAAGATAAAACACTACTAAAATTAAAATAACTTACATGTTTAAAAGTCAGCATAAGTAAATGACCAAATGATTTCCTTACAATCAGCATTATAAAAGAGAAAACCAAAGGTAAACATTTTAAATAACAGCAAGGCCAGGAAGAGTAAGAAGACCAAACAGTTTTTAGCTCTACTTAGACATGTTAGAGGAATGTTCTTTGAATCCAAACAAAAGGGTGATCTCATTTTAGGCCACCATGACACCAATGGAAAAGATCACCACCTATCCGAGGACCATGGCTTGTTACATTATAAAGTATGGTATTCCTAAACAGATGTAAAATGGTTAATTCTCTCCACAATCTTAATAACTTAGTTCTTTTATTATTTAACTTTTTATATATTTATGAAACACTCCCACCAACACTACCACCACTAGATTTCAAGCTTCTTATGCATTGTACTCTTGTATGTTTAGGGTTTTGTTCAATGGACACATGACAGGTGATTAAAGGCTGGAGCTTGGGGAGCCGTAGAGATATGGAATTCACAAGACTCTTGTGAAGCACATGAGTGTTAGAAACATTAGGGAATCAAAAGTATGATAATCTTATAATTTATTAAGTTTTCTTAAGGCAATTTCTAATTTAATGTTTTAGCAAAAACAAGTAGGAAAGGGGACAACTTGAGAACAGGAAGGAGAACTGATAATGATAGCCTTTGACACAAACAATTGAAAACTCCCTCTTTTTTCTGAATTGCTTTAGTCTCCTTTTTCCTTCAACCACTGTATGTTGAAATGCCCCACAGCTGCTGGTCCTGTCCTCTTCCCTATCCACACTCCTGGATATTCGGATCTAGTCCCATGCCTTTAAACAACAACCATGCTGATGACTCCCAAATTTATCTCTCTAGTTAATCTTCTTTCCTTAAGTGCAAACTTATATATCAAACTGCCTACTACTTATCATTTCCCCTGGATGCCTAATTGACATTTCAAATAAGTCAAAAACTGTATTTCCAATCTTTCTTCTACCACTTTTTAGCTATAGGCTTTCCCATAGCAAACCCTTTTTCTGGGAAGTTGCTTGTGCTACAAACCACATCAAGGAGTTACCCCTGATTCTCCCTCTCTCTTTCACCATACCTCCAATTCATTAGAAAAATCTTCAAAATTTAGCCAGAATTAAGGCCACTTCTTATATCCACTGTTACCACTCTGGCCCAGGACTACTAGATTTCTAAAACATAGCAGCCAGGATAAATCTTTCCATTATTATATTTTTATTTCGCCTATATACTGACATTTACTTTATTATGTAGAAAATACAATTTTTAAGGTTGTTTTATCATCCAGATTCTTTCCAAAGAAATATATTCTGCTTTGTAATGAAAGCTAATGAAAAATAATATTTGGCATGTGGGATTCATTTACAGGACAGTTTTCAGTGACATGTTAAAATGATTCTATAAAATGAAGAAGAGTGAAATAATGACATCAGGGTTATAGTTTTTCTTAATAGTTTTTATTTAACTTTTTCCTATAAAAATTTTCAAACATGGAAAATTACACAGAGACAACCCATATATACATTTACCACCGAGAATCTACACTGACCATTTTGCCATATTTGCTTTGTCACATACCTACCCATTGGTCTTTCCATTCATCAATTCATCCAAAACTAGATGCATTTCACAGAATGATCTTATAGGATGAAGGACAAATTTTGTCACTTTTTTGCAAAGCTTTCCATTTCATTTACGAGTAAAAGCCAAAGTCCTTAAAATGGTCTCAGAGGCCATAAATCATTTGGCCTTCTGATTTCTCCGACCTCTTCTATCGCTTTCTTCCTGGATATTCTCTGAACATGTTAGATACACTTCAATCTTAGGCCTTAGCTATTCCCTCTGCATGGACTGTACTTCCTGACATTTATTTGGTGAACTCTTTTTCACCTCCTCTGTGGTTTTGCTCAAATTTTATCTTTCAAATGAGGCCTACCTTAACCACTCTGACACTGCAGTCAGGTGTTGCATAATAATGTTTGGTCAATGATGGACCACATGTATAAAGGTGGTCCCACAGATTGTAATGGTGCTGAAAATTCCTATTGTATTGCTTAGGGATGTCTTGGGGACTAATCCTGTGTAGGCTTAAGCTAATATATATGTTTGTGTCTTATTTGAAAAAGTAAAAAAGCAACTCAGACCTCAACTCCACAAAAAATTTAGCCAGGTGTTGTGGCTTGTGCCTGTAGTCCCAGCAGTTACTGAGGAGGCTGAGGTGGAAGGATTACTTGACCCTGGGAAGTCAAGGTTGTAGTGAGCCATGATTGCACTACTGCACTCCACCCTAGGCAACAGAGTGAGAATAAATAAGAAGAAAAAATATTTTTGTACAGTTGTACAGTGTGCTTGTGTTTTCAGCTAAGTGTTATTACAAAAGAGTAAAATATTTAACAAAATAAAAAAGTTACAGTAAGCTAGGGTTAATTTATATTTAAGAAACATTAAAAAAGAAACTGAGGAAGGGGGCAGAAAAAAACAAACTTAGTGTACCTTAAGAGTACAGAGTTTATAAAGTCTATAGTAATACACAGTAATGTTCTAGGCTTTCAAATTCACTCACCACTCACTGACACACCCAGAGCAATTTCCAGTCCTGCGAGCTCCATTCGTGGTACGTATACCATTCGTGGTGTGCCATTTTTATCTTTTCTATTGTATTTTTATTGGACCTTTTCTATGTTCAGATACGTTTAGATATACAAATACTTATTATTGTGTTAAAACTGCCTCAAGTATTCAGTATGGTAACATGTTGTATAGGTTTATAGCCTAGGTGCAATAGGTTATACCATACAGCTTAGGTGTGTAATAGGTATACCATCTAGATTTGTGTAACAAAACCTGCCCTCCCTATCCAATTGCCATCCCCTTGCATAGCTCTACTTTTTCTTCTTCCCTTCATACTTATTAGCTTATAATTTCCTTATGTTCATTCTGTCTGTATTGCCAAGCTTGCTCCATAAAGGCAAGCTTTGTCTGCTTTGTTCACAAATCTATCCCAGACTCTTAGAATAGTGTCTGCACATAGTAGTTACCTATAAGTATTTGATAAATGAATGTATATAGAGCACCTACTAGGTACTCTACTAAGTATTTTAAATATATAATCTTATCTAATTTTCATGGTAAACCTATAAGGTATGTAGTGATACCTAAAATTTAGATAAAGAAATTGATGTTAACAGAAGACAAATAGCCTGCCTATGGTTACATACTAGTGAAGCTTTTAGATCTGATCATGTCTAAAATTGCTTCAATGGTTCAATGCAATTTTGGATTTATCTTTTCTTATTCCTTTTTTTTTTAAGTAACATTTTTAAAAACTACAATAAAATAGGCCCGGTGTGGTGGCTCACACCTATAATTCCAGCAATTTGGGAGGCCCAGATGGGTGGATTGCTTGAGTCCAGGAGTTCAAGACCAGCCTGGGCAACATGGAGAAATCTCATCTCTATAAAAAGTTTAAGAAATAGGCCAGGCGTGGTGGCTCACACCTGTAATCCCAGCACTTTGGGAGGCCTAGGCAGGTGAGGTCAGGAGTTTGAGACCAGCCTGGCCAACATGGTGAAACTCCACCTCTACTAAAAATACAAAAACTAGCTGGGCATCGTGGTGTGCACCTGTAGTCCCAGTTACTCAGGAGGCTGAGGCCGGAGAATCACTTGAACCCAGGAGGTAGTGGTTGCAGTGAGCCGAGATTATGCCACTGCACTCTAGCCTAGGTGACAGAGCAAGAGTTTGTCTAAAAAAAATTTTTTTTAAAGAAATAGTTGAGCATTGTGGCATGTGCCTGCAGTACCAGCTGCTCAGAAGGCTAAGGTGGGAGGCTCTCTTGAGCCTAGGAGGCAGGGGTTGCAGTGAGCCCTGATCTCATCACTGCACTCCAGCCTGGGTGACAGAGTGAGACCCTGTCTCAAAAATAAAACCCCACAACGATCACAAAATATACTAAATGTTCACTGTGTTCTTTATAGAAGAATTTCAACTAATAAATGCAGAAATAATTATAGAATTATAAAAAAAACATCAGTAAAACAACTTGAAAAGGATTAGTATGAGATTGACATCACTTCAATCCACAACTCAACTTTAAGCATAATTTAATGTGGAACAAGAATATTATTATGTTTGTGATATTCACACCACTGCCTAGGTATTCATGCTCCCCAAAACTTAATTTGAATTTATCAGTCCTCTAGTTCTAATTACCAGTTAACTAGAAATATGTGGAATTATAAAACAAGACACTATGATGAAGCAATCTGCTAAACACACAATGCAGATCATTCTTCAGGAAAGATTTCTTGAAAAAAATCAATGACCATCTCCTTCCTTCCTCCCACAAAAAGGGTCTGTATGTGTCTAGGTGAAGGGCAGGCAGGAATGTTTGGGATAAGAGACACAAGAGACATAACCATATATACGTGTGAATTTTGTTTAGATCCTTATTCAAAAAGTGACTCGAGGCAATCAGAGAAAAGATATTAAGGAATAAGCTAATTTTATTAGGTGTGATAATGGCATAATGGTTTTTAAGGTACTTATCTGTTAGAAATTAATATTTAAGTATTTGTAGGTGGAATAATGTGATGTTTGGTTATCTGCTTTAAAATAATCCAGCCCTCCTTTTCCAATAAAAAGGAACAGAGGAAATGAGATTGGCAAAATTCATATTGTTAAAGCCGAGCAGGAGGTAGATAAGTTATATATTTGTATACTACTGCCTCTTATATTTTCATATATTTTTGTATATTTTGAAAATTTCCATAATAGTTTTCTTTCTTTTTTTGAGATGGAGTTTCACTTGTTACCCAGGCTGGAGTGCAATGGCGCGATCTCGGCTCACTGCAACCTCCGCCTCCTGGGTTCAGGCAATTCTCCTGCCTCAACCTCCTGAGTAGCTGGGATTACAGGCACACGACACCATGCCCAGCTAATTTTTTGTATTTTTAGTAGAGACGGGGTTTCACCATGTTGACCAGGATGGTCTCGATCTCTTGACCTCGTGATCCACCTGCCTCGGCCTCCCAAAGTGCTGGGATTACAGGCTTGAGCCACAGCACCCGGCCCAGTTTTCTTAAACTTCACTGTAGAAAATGGAAAATACAAAAAAAAAGTGCAAGAACATTAAAAATATCCAGAATTCTACCTCTTAGGATGAATTTATAACATTTTGATGAAAATAATGTGGATGGCTACATAAATGTATATTTAAAATAAAACTGGTATTATATACATTGTTGTTTTGTTGTCTCTTCTTTTTATAAAATATAACAATCTAAATACAAAGCAAGCAAGGGAATCCTTTCATTTAATGGTCTAATAATGCAGAATTTTAATGACGGCATAGTGTTTTAATATGTGGATGTATTATCATTCATTTAACCAAGCAATCATTGTTAAAAATCTATTTCTAATTTTATTTTTTGAGACGGAGTCTTACTCTGTCACCCAGGCTGGAGTGCAGTGGCGTGATCTCAGCTCACTGCAACCTCCGTCTCCCAGGTTCAAGTGATTCCCATGCCTCAGCCTCCTGAGTAGCTAGGACTACAGGCACATAACACCACGCCTGGCTAATTTTCGTATTTTTAGTAGAGACAGAGTTTTATCATATGGTCAGGATGGTCTTGAACTCCTGACCTCAAGTGATCCACCCACCTTGGACTCCCAAAATTCTGAAATTACAGGCATGAGCCACTGAGACTGGCTTACTTTTTACTATTTTAAATAACCTCGAGATAAACATTCTATACCTAGAATTGTATATGTGTATCTGAGAATATTATGTATATTTTTAAAAGTTTTAAAATACTGTAAACTCTTTCTATGGTATTACATATTCTTTTACATCATTTTAAATGCTTAAATAGTACTCCATTTTATGTAGTATGTCAGGAGTTAAGTCATCTGCCACTGGATGTTTACAGTATTGTTTCACTATAATGTAGCTCTGTGGGAGTGCTTAGAGCTTTAAGGTATTGTTTAATGACGAACCCTAAATTATGTATAGATCCTCCCTTCTTGGGTTAATTCATTTATTCAGAGAGTCCTCCAATATTCCTTCTTGGGCCAAACAGGTGAGGCTGCCAGAATTCTGTGTTAGTGGGGTTAGGAGCCAGGGATACCATAGCTCAGCATACTGTCCAAGGAATAAACTTTTAGTCTCCATCGGGGTTGGGGAAGAAGATCTGAGCATCATACTACTACTTAAACAGGCTTGCAGCCAATCCAATGTTTAGGCCCACCTGTACCCCCACTTCCTGAGACACTTGATGCCTCCAATTCCTGAGGCTCTGTGACATTCTGTAGCAAAAACCAACCTGTTTCTGGGTTCTCATTACTGCCACTGTACATGTCTGCCTTTTCTAGTCTGAATTTTTAACCCTTTAGTGAAATTTAAGGGGACTACAGGAAAGAACGGTAGTAAAGATCTGTGTTCTATCCACTGTGTTTTCAGGTTGAAAACTCTTTACATGTTTATTGGCCACACGTATGTGTGACCAGGAGAGATAGAAAAAAGGAAAACCAAGAGTGAGAGCAAATTGTTCCTGTCCTTTGCTCTATTTTCTACTGTGGTGATAATTTTTATTTGTAATACTGCTTCTCATCTTAAAAGATATTAACCGTCTAGTATATATTGAAACTTTCTTTTCCACTAGGAAATCATTGGATAGTGATATAAAAAACTGCTATTTGCACCTTTAAGTCTTGATCAGAAGTCCCAATATTCCTGAGCTGCACTGGTTCCAGAATTTTCAAGGAAGAGGAAACAAAGAAACATTACACAGAAAAAAACCCAACAACAAAAACAAGAATTTCACAGTTGCCACCCCTGTATTAAGTGTTTTGTTATGTTCTGAATATCTGTGTCTCTTCCAAAATTCACAGGTTGAAATGCTAACCCCCAAGAAGATGTGATCAAGAGGTGAGACTTCTGGGAGGTAATTAGGTCATGAGAGCAGAGCCTCTCTATAAAAGAGGCCTAATGGAGTTTGTTAGTCCTTTCCACAGCAGTCTTAGACTGTTAACTAGGAAATGGGCCCATGGAAGATACCAAATCTGCCAGCAACTTGATTTTGGACTTCTCAGCCTCTAGAACTGTGAGAATAAATTAGTATTGTTTATAAACCACCAATTTTTGGTATTTTGTTATAGCAGAATGAATGGACTAAGACAGTTGTCAACCTGAGTTTTTATACAGAGAAAAAAATCTTGTACCAATGGCAAGGCATGGTGGTTCACGCCTGTAATCCCAACATTTTGGGAGGCCAAGGCAGGAGGATCACTTGAGCTCCGGAGTTCAAGACCTGCCTGGGCATCTTAATGACACTCTGTCTCTACAAAAAAATTAAAAAGTTAGCTGGGCATGGTGGTACACACTTGTAGTCTCAGCTACTAAGGAGGCTGAGGCAGTCGAGGCTGTAGTGAGCTGTGATTGTGTCACTGCACTCCCACCTGGATGACAGAGTAAGTCCCTGTCTCAAAAAAAAAAGTATGAAGCATATATCTGTATGGATGTCGGTCAGATCTGCTGAGTTTATTAACTTTTTTTTTTTTGCTTTTGCCAGGATTGAAGAGTTCTTCCATGGATGTGAAGAACAGGTTATATTCTATTCTGCTTGACATATCTACAAAATTGGCAGCCAAGATGTGATGCCAGAATCCTTACAGTTAGTAGTGACAGTTGGTATGCCTGCAAGCAGTGAGGAGAAAACATCTTAATTTTCAAGTTTATCAGGTTGAATTCATAGTGCTGGCACTTGGAAAATCTTGCTTTGACTTATAAATGAAACAAACTGATACAAAAACCAAAAACAGAGAGTAAGTATGAAATAATGTCACATGCTTTTTTCTAACAGTGATCACATTTTCAAAGAAAGGAGAAAATGGAAAACATTGCACTGAAATGATTAGTGTTCTAACCAGATATAACTAAGCAATCATTTCAGAAAAATAAA
Source organism: Callithrix jacchus (assembly GCF_049354715.1). Classification (NCBI taxonomy): domain Eukaryota; kingdom Metazoa; phylum Chordata; class Mammalia; order Primates; family Cebidae; genus Callithrix; species Callithrix jacchus. The sequence continues at coordinate 105,383,732 of NC_133506.1, forward strand.
TCTGACATTTCATCTAGCATTACGAAACATATCAGGTCAGGGTGTTGCTCACCCTATACCTGTTGGATTTGAATGGATAAACTGGACTATTTTTGACCAACAATAACAATTTCATATGATTCAACTAACACAAAATATTACCAGATATCAAAAAACTGAAATGTATTCAAAATACAGAGCATGATTTCAAATGGTAAGTCAGTTCCTTCATACTAAGACCACATACACATGTGCATAATTTCTCACAAAATGTAAACCAGCAGGCATTCCTTCTGCCAGGCACAAATGACTACATCACTATGTCACTAACTTCAGGATCCATGAACTTCAAAAACCTTTTATTCAACCTTCTATTATCTATTATAATATTTAAAAAAGGAGAGTTTAAAAGAATGCTACTTTTATATCTCTGCTTCTTGAGAAGATGACAGGTTGAGTTAAAAAAGAATAGGGGCAGGTTAATTAACTCTAATTAACTGAAAATTTCAGGGCAAAACACATAAAGCTCTATCTACCTCTACTATTTTCCATTTACTCTTGTGCAGAAATGCTTTCCCTTTCTTTAATATCTTTTAAACATAAAAGACTGGAAAATTTTAAACATAGGATTTTTATAAAGTGATTAAAACAGCCATTTTGCAGAGAATACGTTTTGTCAAGCTTTCGTTTAGCAAAGTAAATTCTTAGCGAAAATATATTTTTCACTCCATGAATAATGCAGTTTTTTTTCTTTAGAGAAAACAATGTGAAAACCAGGCCAACCTTTTACATTTTTCTTTGGAAAATAATTCCTGAACCTGAAGCTCTAACAATATAGCTTCAAAAATTCAGAAGCAATACATACCACCTTATAATATGGTTTTTGCTTTGCTCTAGCAGAAATCCTCTGAAGTCTCAATCCCCAGCATAATGTCTCCCAGATGTCTCAACTAGTTGCCATGCCAACTAAAGCAGCTTAAATTAAATGAGGGTCTGAAAAGGCACCTGCATCACTCCAGGTCTGTTGCACATTAAATAAAGCTCTCTTGACAGGGACTCAGAGGTGCCATTAACTTTAACAGCATCTATCTGATTATTGTTTCTAAGAAATTTAATGAAGGTCTCCAAACAAGGGTGAAAACAGGGTGTTCCTTCCCTCTCCTGGTCTTTCTAAATGGGACAGCCACTCCAACAGCTGGTGCACCCACTGGGTCAATGAATTTGCTATGGCCCTTTAAGTTACCACTGGATGAAGATAAACTACAGGACCAAAGTTAAGGCTTTCAGGAGAATAGGAGCATATTAACCATCTCTGCTATTTAAATGTGCCATTAAAAATATGATTGTTAGAAACACACTGTGCATGGTATGCCAACCTCAAAGTGATTTGAACAGCCCTACTATAAAACAAATGGCTGCTGATTGCAGCAATTAGTTAAGCAGCTCAATGAAATATGGATTTAAATGTACTGATTGGCTTCAAAAAAACCCTGAATGATGCAATATATTGGCAGTGGAGTTGGGGAGGGAGGTAGCTCTGATGTCTCAGGTGTCCAAGAGAAAACAATGTCTCTGTATTGTTTTAAAGAGTTAATCTTTAAAAGCTTCTTTACTGCTTTCTCACGTTAGTCACTGGAGAACATCACTTAAAAGAAGCATAAGGCCGGGCATGGTGGCTCACGCCTGTAATCCCAGCACTTTGGGAGGCCGAGGCGGGTGGATCACGAGGTCAAGAGATCGAGACCATCCTGGTCAACATGGTGAAACCCCGTCTCTACTAAAAATACAAAAAATTAGCTGGGCATGGTGGCGCGTGCCTGTAATCCCAGCTACTCAGGAGGCTGAGGCAGGAGAATTGCCTGAACCCAGGAGGCAGAGGTTGCACTGAGCCAAGAACACACCATTGCACTCCAGCCTGGGTAACAAGAGTGAAACTCCATCTCAAAAAAAAAAAAAGAAGCACAAATTTGAACTAGAGAGGTTATATCCTTTACCCAAGGTCACAATGCCAGTTAGTAAAAAGCCAAGACTAGCTCAGGTTTCTCTAGTGCTCATTCCATTCCTACCGAGCTGTTTCCCGTGGAAACTTGCCTTTACAGGTCTGCTATTCCAATTTCTTAGCCAAATATCACCACCATATGCAGGTTACTATGAAATACAAAACAGTTGAATTATTCTTAATTATGGGCAATGAGAAGAAGAAAAGGAGAAAGGATGTTAATGTTTATTTGAAGCTACTATGTGCCACTGTATATGTGATCTCATTTAATCCTCATAACACCTACTTTATAACTACTGTATTTCCATTTAAGAAATAAGCACACTGAGGCTGGGAGAGGTTAAGCTGCTCCACAGTTTGGTTTCAAATCTAGATTGTAATGATTCTAGTCTGACCCTTTCCATGAAGTTGCATTACCTCAATTTGTTTACTATTAAAAGAGAAAATGAAATACATGAGACTGCCATTACTCGAATGTTGCAAAAACCAGGTTTCAAGCAAAATCAGAAAATCAATATTGTATTACATAATGTAGTATTCCTTTCTTTGCCATGTTTTTTCCAAGTGAGAAGTCCCTGCACTGTCTTCATTCTTCAATAAATTTTGAATAGAAGCATGTACAAGATGCTAATTTAGGTATTAGAAATGCAGTGGCGTACAAGATAGCCCACCGCTTTCACTGAGAAACTCAACAGCCTAACAAGGGAGACAGACAATTAAACAAAGCAACCGCAGTTCACTCAAAGATTACAACACTGTTACAGCTATTCATCTCATAAAGCTCCTTAGGTTCTGCTTTTGAACGGAATCAGCCAGACTTGCCATCATGGAGCCACCAGGAATAAGAGCAACAAACTTGCACAACAAAGATATATTGTTCTAAACAGATAAATCTCTAAATTTATGAGAATTACTAATTTCCAATAACTAAAGAGATTTCAACACATGAGAAACTGTCAACAAAAAGCTTTCTTCACCACCTACAAATTTCTGAATTAGATGTGCAAACTAATTGGCAATTTATCTATACTGTATAAAAAACATACACTCATATTTGGTTTCCTAAAATGGTTCATCCTGAAAAAAATTTCTTTAAGCCAGACACAGTGGCTCACACCTGTAATCCCAGCACTTTGGGAGGCCAAGGCAGGAAAATCGCTTATGGGTCAGGCGTTCGAGACCAGCCTGGGCAGCATAAAGAGATCCTGTCTCTACAAAAAAATGTAAAAATTAGCTGGGTGTGATGGGGTGTGCCTATATTCCCAACTACTTGTGCCTGAGGTGGAAGGATTGTTTGAGCCCAGGAGTTTAAGGCTGCAGTGAGCCCTGATTGCCACTGTACTCTAGCCTTGGTGACAGAGCAAGACCCTGTCTCAAAAAAAAAAACAACATTTTAAAATAAACAACATGAAAAGTAATACAAATAAAACGAACATTTACTAAGTGCTCAGTATGTGCCAGACACTTCTTTAAGTACCTTATGTGAACTATTTCTATGAATCCTCACAAAACAAGTAGCAGGTTATGCAAAAGAATGAATTTTTCTCTTTTTGAGGTTTAGTCTTTCCTTTTGGAAGAAAATGAATCCAAAGACACATGAAGTAACTGCTCAATCCACTTAAGTACTTTTATTCATTTCTTCCAGCACCTGAATTTTTAGTCTTAGTTCTATCACTGACAGAACACAACCACAAATAAGAAATAATCCCACGGTTGCAGATGATTTATCTCAGTTTGCTGAAAAGTATTTATGAGCCAACTTTGTGCCACTTTTAATATAGGTAACATACATAGGTCACCTCATTTAATCCTCATAATAACTTGTGGCTATTTCCACATAACAAGTTTAAACTGCTAGTGAAGAAATTTCTGGCTGACAGGACAAATAATGATATCCTTTTGGCCAATGACTGAAAAGAGAAAAGGTTAAAAAAATCAAGAGGCAAATTTTGCTACTTCACCATCTTTGTCTTAGTGTCTCCTTCCACCTCCTGAGTATTCACTTCCTTCAAGTCTTTTTCCTCTTACCCTTCTTTAGTCAAATTATAAAAATAATCTTGACAATACAAGAAACATTTTCCCTGTATTTATGAATCATATATGCTTAAATAGCTTCATATCCCCTTGTATTTATTTGAGTGCATGAGAAGTAAAAAGTTAGCATATATGTGTGTGTATGTATAAATGTGTATAAATGTTTGTCTGCACGTTTATTAAAGAGAAAAAGAACTCCTGGCTACTTTTTTCTGTGTGGTGGGGTACTGGGCCTGGACTAGCAGCCTTTTCCAGAATTTTTTTTAAGTCTAAATTAGATATTGCTGGAAATATAGGAGAGGCCTTTGATGGGAGATCAAAATTAAAAATGTAAGTTTCGGAATCATTAGGTACAGTAAAAAATAATTAACAATTTCTGCTTTCTACTAAATGAAACACTTTCTACTAAATGAAATAACAATTTCTACTTTCTACTAAATGAAATATACCACCTTGAGGTATTTATTTGCATTTGGTTACAATCTTCTTTTTATTAGTTCATCTTTAAAAACTTTTTTTCCATTTCTTTCCTTCTTTTATTTAAAAAAACTGGTTATTAAAATTATGGAATTGTGTCACCACTAATGGGTTTTTAATTCAACTTTATCGACATGACATTCTTCAGAATAATGCAATCAGTGTCAGCAGCTGAATTGTTAGTACATAGTGCCCAAATATAATAAGCAGAACATCCTGCTAGATTCCCACAAAGTTTGCCAAGGAAGAAAATGTTTTCATGGAGGACAGAATTTAAGGCAAGAAAAAACAAGAAATAAGACACCTTCTGAAGATCAAGGAAAGCAGGTGGGAACATATTAGAGATATCAAAAAGGCAGAGAACAGAGAGGAGTGCTTAGGATTAAAAATAAGCCTGTACAATTTTCTCTGATGCAAAAAAGATTATGGGCAAGAAGACCAGGAAACTAATCTAGAGCCTGGTAGCCAACTACACCTCAGTGATAAGCCTCTCCTGACCTCTTGCTCCAATTAAAGCAGATCTGTACCATGATCAATATTTGTTTAACCCATCTCTATGATGCTGCATCTATTTTAGGAAGTAACTTAAGAATGCATGATAATCAGCCCCACACCAGAAATCTTGACTACTCCAACTGTCAAAGTAATTCTTCAAAAAAGCTGCACAGTCATCACAGAAACAAAAGCTGACATCAAATTCTGACCTTTAATTATAAATAAGATGATTGAGTATGTTTCTGTTTTTAGGAAGTCATGATTACTTAGGCAGTCTCAGAGGCTGCAGGACTGGTGCCAACAACATCTTTGTTTAATCATCATCATTACCATCAATAAATACTGACTGGGTACTAAGTGTGTGTAGAGAGCATGTTAACTCATTGACAAGATGTGGAAAAAGGATGGATGAATGCAAGGCAACAGCCAAGAGGTTGGAAAAAGACTGACGACTGACATTGACATGTAAAAATCAAGGAGAGAGGACAATAAGGCACAAAAAGATTTTAATGTAAATGAACAAAGAAGCTTGACTGAAAAGCTGCTGAAATTTACAATTTTCTGTGTTAGGCATCCAGCTTAAATTTATTTTCCCTTACCTACTCCTAATTACTGTAAGAAGTTAAGTCTCATTATGGGTTTCCAATATACAGATGAGCAAAGAGATTTAGAGAAGTAAAGAAACTAGTCAAAGGTCCTAGCTAGTGTGCAGCAGAGGTGGCACCAGATCACAGCCCTTATTCTTGTACTCTGTCCTTCAAAAGATGAAGTAAACTTCAAAAATAGAAAATTAAAGAAATAGGTAAGAACAAAACAATTCTACTTCAGAAGGGAGAAGGCCTGGAAATTGATTTTTAAAATGAGGAGTAACAGGTTCAGCAGTGGGAGGCAGTGTGGTATAGGCTTTGGAATCAAAATGGCCAGGGTTAGAATTTTGACTCTGCCACTTAGTAGCCTGATAACATTAGGCAATTTAAAAAACTTATCTGAGTCCGTTTCTGCACTTGTAAAATAGGTACAGGGACACCTATTATACAGGGTTACTGCTACAATTTAGAATCATATGTAAATGCCTGGCACACAGGAAATAGGAATTAGGTGGTAGCTACTATCATTGTCGTCATCATCATCGTTAAATGAAGGAAGAGGGAAAATGAGCTTTTTTAGAACATCAATACATGCTAGGTGGTGTGCCAAATGTCCTACATACATTAATTCATTTATTCCTTAAAATAACTCTGTAAGAATATCATTTCCATTATCACTGAGGAAACTGAGGCTTAGGGAGAAGTATCAAATAACATTTTGAAGGTCAAAAAGCTAGTAAGTGGAGAAAAAAATCAGGATTTGAACTCAGGGCTGGCTGGTATCAAAGTCCATGGCCTTTTTCAAAATGTATGATTTCGTCTCTATTTCTTCCCAAAATTTCTCCCCAGGGGAAAAAAAAAAAAAGCAAAACATTATAAGGAACAAAGAAACTGGTAACCACTCAAAAAAACTCCTTTTGGCTGGGTGTTGTGGCTCACACCTGTAATCCCAGAACTTTGAGAGGCTGAGGTAGGCAGATAGCCTGAGGTCAGGAGTTCAAGACCAGCCTGGCCAAAATGATGAAACCTTGTATCTACTAAAAAATACAAAAATTAGCCAGGTGTGATTGTAAGTACTCAGAAGGCTGAGGCAGAAGAATCTGAACTCTGGAGGCGGAGGCTGCAGTGAGCCAAGATCATGACACTACACTCTAGCCTGGGCAATGGAGTAAGGGTTTGTCTCAAAAAAAAAAAAAAAGAAGAAGAAGAAGAAGAAAAAACCCTCCTCCTTTAAGCCACTGTGATCTCAAAAGGAAAGACTAGGTAATCTCAAAAGGATATCACCACTGAAGGAGAAAAACTTTATTCACTTTTTTTTTTTTGAGACGGAGTTTCGCTCGTTACCCAGGCTGGAGCGCAACGGGGAGATTTAGGCTCACCGCAACCTCCGCCTCCTGGGTTCAGGCAATTCTCCTGCTGCAGCCTCCTGAGTAGCTGGGATTACAGGCACATGCCACCAGGCCCAGCTAATTTTTTTTTTGTATTTTTAGTAGAGCCGGGGTTTCACCGTGTTGACCAGGATGGTCTCGATCTCTTGACCTCGTGATCCACCCGCCTCGGCCTCCCAAAGTGCTGGGATTACAGGCTTGAGCCACCGCGCTTGGCCTATTCACTTTTTATTAATGTGGTCTCATGCAGGGTTTTAAACCTTCAGGGTTTTTGGCATCAAAAAACATGTCCATGACAGTCACATTCCTTTAGAGTTTACTCATTCACTTATGTAAGGATAAAAGGCCCTTTCTTAGACCAAGAAAGGTTTTGTACAGGACAGATTATTTTTGACAGATGGGAACTTGAGGGAGATTTTGGAAAGATGGGAACTTGAGGGAACAATTAAATGTACTAGTTTCTGTGAGACCTCTGAGAATCTCCACTAGGGTAACTCCTGCTTTTGGTAAAGGGTTAGTAACCTGAAGGGTTTCTTAGTCTTGAACTCAGGGTGGTAAATATTATCCATCAAATTAATATTCTTCATATTTAATCCTAACTACAGATAAAGATTAATATCCTATAACTAACAGTCCTCATATTCCCCCAATATAAAAGCACACATTACAAACCCCAAAACTTTGCTTATTCATGCAAATCGTATTTTCTTTGGGGAAAAAAATAATGCCACTTCAACCTGATCCTATTTTCTACCATCTGGTTCTCTTGCCACCTCTAAGTAACATATCAGTACGAGGAAAACTATCAATTAAACATGTAACTTTTAAACCCACTGCCAAAGGTACAATTCAATATTCTTAATATTTAATAATGACAGGCACAGAATATGCACAGAACAAAACAATACAAGTAGCACAAAAATAAACTGTACTCTGGGGCTAAAACCCAGATTGTGCTAGTATGCTATAGGTTTATTAAGTTTCCTGAGGTACTGCTCTCAACAAATTGGGATGATAGCAGGAGACTCAGCTGGTCTATGAAGTGTCTAAAAGCCCCACTGATTCCCCATATCCTCCAATTATGGCAAGTCTGATATATTTAGTGGCTTCTGAGATCTCTAGGTCTCCACCTAACACATGCCTCCTGGAGTCTAGCAACCTTAAAAAATAAAGTCAAAACAGTGGGACATGACAAAAAAGATCAAATAAATTCAGTTCCAAAAGCATCGCTAGGCTCTCACCTGAATTACATATGTCACGAGGCTAATAATCATAAGGTTAACCAGAAGGTTAAGCAGTTCAGAAGAATGATAATGGGGTTACCAGGCTTTTCAGAAGCTCAAATTAAGTGTGGCTTTGTTGTTATTCAATATTACCCTCTAACAGTTGGGAGCACTGACAGCATTTCATTCCCACCAGCTGGGAAGTTTTAGAGATATATTTATTTTTTAATGGAGAAGTGAAAAGACTAGATTTAAGCTTTAGATTTTTTTTTGGGGGGGGGGGCTTCACCTGGAACACAGGTGTTTCAAAGAGCTAGTGTGAACAAGTTATTCCAACTATAGTGACTCTCTTCAAAGCAGAGGGGAAAAAAATCCAGCTACCGAGTTCGAACTTTACATGATTCTTTAAAACAATCTCAGGATTTGCTATACACTAAAGCCTAAGTAATCTTTATGTAGACAGGAAGGCCTTTTAAATGAACTGAAGGAGAAATATAAGATATTTAATTGGTTTATCTGAGTTGGGAAAAGAAAAAAGAAACTCATTGTATCAAATTATTTCCTAAAGAATGAATATGGAAAGAAAGCTTTGGAAACCCTATTTTAATTCCTAAACTCTCTTTATTGATTTCAGCTAATGGAAACTTAATACACTACAGGGCATAGGAAGGTGAGTGGTTCTTGGGATCTCAGGCTGAAGGAGAAAATTATGTCGTATATGAATGGAGGTCAATTTTCCACCTTCCCATGTTCAGGTCTGCCAATATAGTCTATGACTTATATTTTTCACACCTTTCAGGAAAAAAAAGGAAAAATAAAGCTGATTCATTACACAGCATTTAGAGAGTCAATAAGAACTGGGAGAATTTACAAAGTATTATAAATAAATGCTTACTGCTGACAAGGTGCTGTGCAAATATGTCATAATAAAGCACTGCTGAATAGGCACTTTTAATAATAGCTAACCATTCTGGACAGCTCAAGTTGTGTGTATGTGTGAAAAGTTGTGATACTGTCTTATGTAAAAAACGATCAGGTTCAGAAGCCTTTGCCATCTAGAGTTCAGAATGATAGTGGGCTGGCTTCGCTGCTCAACTGAAGTCTGAGAACATATTTAATGTTCCAAGTGCAATGAGCTACTGATGCTGTATGTTCAAATGATGTGTTAAACACTTTCAGACAGCAAAATAATTTAATTTGTTTATCTGAGCTGGGAAAAGAAAATAGAAATGTGTTGTATCAAATTATTTCCTACAGAATGAATATAGACAGAAAGCATTGGAAACCCTATTTTAATTCCTAAACTCTCTTTACTGATTTCAGATAACAGAAACTTAATCATTCATTTTTCATTTAATATTGAACAGAAACTAAGGCTAAGCTAGATTATAAAAAAAAGAAATCTTACAATATTAAATATTTATTGAGTAGGTCCCATTTTGGTCAAAGGCTCTACAATCCTTTTTTAAAAGTTATCATCTTTGGCCAGGCACAATGGCTAAGGCCTATAATCCCAGCACTTTGAGAAGCCAAGGCGGTGGATCACGAGGTCAGGAGATTGAGACCATCCTGACCAACATGGTGAAACCCTGTCTCTATTAAAAATACAAAAATTAGCTGGGCATGGTGGCGTGTGCCTGTAGTCCTAGCTACTCAGGAGGCTGAGGCAGGTGAATTGCCTTAACTCAGGAGGCGGAGGTTGCAGTGAGCCAAGATCACACCACTGTACTCCAGCCTGGGCAACAGAGCCAGTCTCCATCTCAAAAAAAAAAAAGTTTTCATCTTCAATGTGATATATATTGGAACAAATATGAGTCACGTGACTTTTCCAAAAGACACAGTAAATTTGGTTTAATAAACTGCAGTACCTAGCTACCCAAGCCCCTCAAGCCATAGATTCTCTTATATGACAGTTACAACATGCTTAAGCAATAACATGCTTAGGCACCTTAGGCATGAATTCTGAAATCTTTCCATTCCTGTTTGAAAAAAGAATCTACAGCCATAAATGTGTGAGACTTAATAAAATCTCTCTGCTCACATTTATTTTTTCTTCCAAAATCAGGTGCACAGGAGAAGGAAATTTCAACCTAGTACTCAGATATATAAAACTGGCTGATCTGAAAGAAGAGTGAGGGCATTGAATAGTGTAGATAATGACAATCTGGTTTACAGATATGCTTGATTTCAAACAATGCTTTCCACATGAAAGAAAAATAGCAATGTGTCACAGAAAGAATTGTGTTCTCTTGTAACAAATGGTCAGCCTTTAATCATTTTCTTTACCACAAAAAGCATGGGAGCCTTTGCAACTAGAAAAAATCAGTGTGCTTCAATTAGAATCACTGACCTTTTCTGAGGCATGCCTGTGCTTCTCTACAGAAATCAATGGAATAAAAGGTTATGTTGCTAAAATGTTTGAATAAGACAATCTCTTTCCCAGGCAAAGGCAAATTCCTTTTTTTTTTTTTTAAGTAACAAATCTGTTGTATAGAATGTCAAAAATTAAAACTACCTCAGTTGTAATTTAAAACTGACTTAAAAAAAAAATCAATCCAATCACCAGAAAAAAAAAAAAGAGAAAAGCTGGAAAGCTATCATTCTACATACTCTGTTATAGTCCAGAAGGTTCTACCTGATGAGTCTTTTTAACTAAGGCTATAACCATGTATGTAATAAAACAAGAAGAGCATTCTAGAGGAAAATGATGTTATTTCGAACTTCAGCTCTCTCTTTTACAAAGTGCTCTGGAGAAGGCAAGGCAAGCTCTATGTCTATGAAATGTAGGTGGTAGAGACCGGTGATTAATCTTGCATCATCATAACCCTCCAAATTAAATGCACATGTACAGAAACCAGAGATTAAGAGCTGAGGAATAGAAGCCAAAATGACTGGAATAGTCATTGTTTTTTGGAATATAAAAAACCATATTTGAAAGAGGAGCCTCTACATAGACTAGGAACATTTTACTGCATCAATTTCTTCATTCATGAAGAGAAAGGGTGAATTCTTCAATTACCTCTTAATGCATTTCGAAGGTAAGGGATGAACATATCAGTCACATAAACTGCAACCTCCCTCTTACTGCCAATACAATGAATATTAACACTTTCTCCGAAAGACAATAAGCCCTCAAATTAGACCCAAGTAACCTTTCCATAACAGGTCTGAAAAATTTACTTCCATGTCCAGACAATTTGGTGTCAAATGTCCTTCTGCCCAATAGAATTTGAGAGCATTTACTCCAGTCTGATCTATTGTCAAGCTGCAGGAATAATGTCACTAAAACCTGAGAGCAGACTGCTACCAGTGTTATAAGCAACTGCAGCAGCATTATAAATGGAGGGCAAGTCTCTGAACATACCAATCTACATATGCTAGTCCTCACCTACCCAGTGTTACCCATCACCATTGTAGCTCATCTGTGCCTGGAGATTTTTTCTTAGACGGAGTCTTGCTCTGTGGCCCAAGCTAGAGGTTGGAGAAAGGGAATGCAACAAACATTATCATGAAAAAACATCTGGGAAGATGTCAAGCATCATTCTGTTCTCCTTTCACAACAGTCACTGTCTCTCAGCTCCAAGAATCAGGTCCTTGTTATGGTATTTTTTAAAAATTGTGGTAAAATGCACATAAAATTTATCATTTAATCATGTTTCAGTGTGCAATTCAGTGGTATAAAGCACATTCACAATGTTGTGTAACCATCAGCACTATCCATTTACAGAACCTTTTCATTATCAAATAGAATCTCCTTGTTAAGTTTTTAAAGGACGCTTCTGATTCTGTTATTTTTCATCACAAAAATCTTTCATTGGGGCCCAATGTCAACTGAATAAAGACCAAATTCCTTAGTTCAACATTCGAAATCCCCCATGACTTGGCCCCACCTAGTTTCTCATTATTTCTGCATGACAAACTCTGGCCAACTCTAGATGATTTACTACTCCCTAATTATGCTCCTGATACTTACTCCCGCCATCTGGAATATCTATCCTCTTCTATGTTACTGTCCAAATACTTCTCATCCATCAATGCTCATCTGAAATGTCTTTTCTCCATGCAGTTTCCTTATCATTTATTCTGCCTGAAGTAATCTCTCCTTCTGAAATGTCTTTTCTCCATGCAGTTTCCTTATCATTTATTCAGCCTGAAGTAATCTCTCCTTTTTTTTTTTTTTTTTTTTTGAGACGGAGTTTCACTCGTTTCCCAGGCTGGAGTGTAATGGCGCCATCTCAGTTCACCGCAACCTCCGCCTCCTGGGTTCAGGCAATTCTCCTGCCTCAGCCTCCTGAGTAGCTGGGATTACAGGCACGTGCCACCATGCCCAGCTAATTTTTTTGGTATTTTTAGTAGAGACAGGGCTTCACCATGTTGACCAGGATGGTCTCGATCTCTTGACCTCGTGATCCACCCGCCTGGGCCTCCCAAAGTGCTGGGATTACAGGCTTGAGCCACCGCGCCCGGCTGTAATATTTCCTTTTAAAGTCCCACACCACCCGACTATATTCTTTTGGCACATTCTACCACACGTTAGTTATCCCTTTATATCTTATCTTTCCCCCATTAACTGTAGTATCTTCCTTGAAGGAAAGCATTGAGAGACAGCAGAGCACGGTTGGTTGAGAGCACTCCTGGACCACTGGACTATACAATATGGGTTCAAATCACAGCTCTGTTATTTCTAAGTGACCTTGGACAAGTTATTTACCTCTCTGAACTACAGTTTCTTCATCTACAAATTGGAGATACGAATAAAGTGTTTAGGATAGTGCCTGAACATACTACTTTTTTTTTTTTTTTTTTTTTTTGAGACAGTCTCACTTCATTGCCAGGCGCCAGGCTGGAGTGCAGTGGCATGATCTCGGCTCACTGCAACCTCCGCCTCCTGGGTTCAAGCAATTCTTCTGCCACAGCCTCCCGAGTAGCTGGGACTACAGGCATGCGCCACCACGCCCAGCTAATTTTTATATTTTTAGTAGAGACAGGGTTTCATCATGTTGACCAGGATGGTCTCAATCTCTTGACCTTGTGATCCGCCCGCCTTGGCCTCCCAAAGTGCTGGGATTACAGGTGTGAGCCACTGTGCCCAGCCAAGGTGAGCCACTGTGCCCAGCCAAGGTGTGAGCCGCTGTGCCCAGCCAACATATTACATTAAAAAAACATTAAATAAATTAACAAGTCATCTTTGTATTCATCCCAGAGGTTAGTACAAGGTAACATACACAGCCATGGTAAAGGTTTGGCTGAATGAATAAGCAAGGCTAACCAGATACTGACAAAAATGGTGGTTAAGTCAGGAACTTATCTGTTCCTGAATTGTTCTATCAACATTTCTTTGGTTTTTCCTTTCTCTAAATTTCTGTCCTAGTCTTCAGAGATAAGCAGAAAGGATCAGTGATAGCGGGTAAGCGTTAAGTTTTTGTTTTAAATCATCAAATGTGGGAGAACGATCCAAGATGGCCGATCGCTAACATCCTGGGATTGCAGCTCTCAGGAAAGGCGCGGAGAACTAGAGGACGCCACACTTTCAGACAAAGTCTGGTCGCTCACGGAGCAGAAGATCCCCCAGTGGTGGAAACACACGAGTCACCAGCGGGACTCTCGTGGTCGGCGCAGCGGTTCCGCCGGCACCTCAACGCGGCAGCGCTCGACGCAGAGTAAACGAGACCGGTTCACCTTCTGACCGAGGTTTGGAGCCCCGGGAAGGCAGAGTAGCCTACTACGGAAACAAGAAGGAAGCCCGACAGGAGAATCCTGGGCAGAAAAGCACCATCAGTTTTAACGCCGCTGCTCTGGCCCTGGGAACTAACAACCTGGACGTCCACTCAAGAGACCTAATCTGAAAGTTGGTAATTTCAAAGATGACAGGAGGATAAATTTACAATGACGGGAAGAAACCAGCGTAAAAAAGCTGAGAATACTCAAAGTCAGAATGCCTCTCCCTCTAAAGATGATCACAGTTCCACATCAACAATGGAACAAGGCTTGATGGAGAACGAGCGCCTCCTGATGACAGAATCACTCTTCAAGGAATGGATAATAACAAACTTCGGTGAGTTAAAAGAACATGTTGTAGCCCAACGTAAAGAAACTAGGAACTTTGAAAAAAGGTTTGATGAAATCCTATTGAGAATAGACAACTTAGAGAGGAGTATGAGTGAATTAATGGAACTGAAGAATACAATACAGGAACTCTGAGAAGTATGCACAGGTTTAAACACTCGAATTGTTCAAACAGAAGAAGGGATATCAGGTCAAAGTCCAACTTAATGAAATAAAAAGTGAAGAAAAGATTAGAGAGAAAAGGATAAAAAGGAATAAGCAAAGTCTCCAAGAAATGTGGGACTATGTGAAAAGACCAAATTTACGTTTGATAGGTGTACCTGAATGCGACGGAGAGAATGAATCCAAGCTGGAAAATACCCTTCAGGATATTATTCAGGAAAATTTTCCTAAACTAGCAAAGCAGGTCAACATTCAACTCCAGGTAATACAGAGAACACCACAAAGATATTCCTCAAGAAGAGCAACCCCAAGGCACATAATCGTTAGATTCACCAGGGTTGAAACGAAGGAGAGGATACTAAGGGCAGCCAGAGAGAAAGGTCAGATTACCCACAAAGGCAAGCCTATCAGACTTACAGCAGATCTCTCGGCAGAAACTCTACAGGCCAGAAGAGAGTGGGGGCCAATATTCAACATCCTCAAAGAACAGAACCTTCAGCCCAGAATTTCATATCCAGCCAAACTAAGCTTCACAACTGAAGGAAAAATAAAATCTTTTAGGAACAAGCAAGAACTCAGAGATTTTATTACCACCAGGCCTGCTTTACAAGAGCTTCTGAAAGAAGCATTACACACAGAAAGAAACAACCAGTATTAGCCTTTCTAAAAATACACCAAAAAGTAAAGAGCACCAACATAAAGAAGAATTTACACCAACAAATGGATAAAACAGCCAGTCAACATCAAATGGCAGTAACCCTAAATTTAAATTGACTGAATTCCCAATCAAAAGACACAGCCAAAACCCAACGGCATGTTACATCCAGACCTGTTTCACATGCAAGGATACACAAAGACTCAAAACAAAGGGATGGAGAAAGATTTACCAACCAAATGGAGAGCAAAAATAAATAATAAATAAATAAAAAGCAGGAGTTGCAATTCTTGTATCGGATAAAATAGATTTTAAAGCAACAAAGATATAGTGGTAAAAGGATCAATGCTAACGATCCTAACACCCAGATAGGAGACTTAGATTCAATGAGACAGAAAATTAATAAGGATATCAAGGACTCGAACTCAGATCCAGAACAAGTAAACTTAATAAATATTTATAGAGCTCTCCACTTCAAATACACAAAATATACATTCTTGTCAATACCACATCACACCTACCCATTAGTTTAAATGAAACATTGATTGGCCATTATTAATACCCAATTTTTTTCAAAATAAAGCAATATTTCCATTTACTCTCCCTCTTTCCCTTCCTTTCTTCCTCTCCTTTACTTATTTTTTTTTTTCTTTCCTTCTCTCAAAAAAAAAGAAATCAACTTGTAAACCTCTAGATCCAGGTGGGCAATGTCTCTTTCATTGCTTGATTTCCTTTCTTCCCTTCCCTCCCTCCCTCCCCGCTTCCTCCCTTCCTTCCTTCCTTCATCCCTTCCTTCCTCCCTACCGTCCTTATTCCCTTCCTTCCTGCCTTCCTCCCCCCCACCAAAAAAAAAAAAAATCATCAAATGTTTTTCTAGTAATTCAGTGGCAAACCGAAATGGGAAAGAGTAAAAATCAGAACCCCCCAGTGCTCTCAGGATATCTTGGTCCTTTTCTGTTTTTTTTTTTTTTTTTGGAGGGAAAAGGAGTCTCACTCTATCACAAGGCTGGAGTGTAGTGGCACAATCACTGCAACCTTTGCCTCCTGCATTCTAGAGATTATCCCGCCTCAGCCTCCTGAGTAGCTGATATTACTGGCACGTGCTACCAAACCCAGCTAATTTTTGTATTTTTAATAGAGACAGGGTTTTGCCTGTTGAACAAGCAGATCTCAGGCTCCTGACCTCATGCAGTCCACCTGAGTCAGCCTCCCAAAGTGCTGGGATTACAGGTGTGGGCCACCATGCCTGGGCCAGTTCTTTTCTATTACCATACTTTCCAACCTATATTATTGTCATTATTTATGTGATTGTATCTTCCACTAGATTTTACACCTGGACCAGAAATCATCTATTGGTTCATTTAACAAATACTTATTTTGTACCTACTCTATGTCAGGAACTGTTCTAAGTGCTGGTAATGTAACAATGATGGATCTGGAAACACAGTTGATGCTTATGTTTATGGAATAAATGAATAGGAAGTTCTTATAATATGGGAATCTTCAAAGCTCCCAGCATATAGATTTCTAGTCCTTAAAGGTACCATTATTGAAGAAACAGTATGCTTACATATGCATATATGCATGTTGTTTCCATTGTTCTTAGTTTTTCAATGACTCCTAAGATTCCCTGAGGGTTATAGAGCTGTTTCAAAGCACTAGAGACTTACTGGCTGAAATGGACACATTGGTTTCCTCACTGCCTTTATGACAAGATTCCTATTTAAAACATTGCCTGCACAAGCCAAACCTATCATCCAAACAGGGACACTTCTGAGAGTGAGAACTTCACAGTAATTGTACCAGAACATCAAGTAAAATCTGAGACTGTCCCAACAAACCAATGTGCACAGACACTCCACTAGACTTCTCATTTCCACTGGGTTTAGAATGTAATTGCTTCTAGCACAGAAGACTCACACCACCCATATTCGTCTTCATAAAATACTAAGTTATGCTTCAAGTTAAAACTAAGCTTTTCCCAAAGCAAACCAAATTTTTATTTCCAACCCTGTAGGTATCTGGTGCTTTCTGGGAAGGGGCCTGTTAATGCGCATTGTAGAGCATCCAAAATCCTGACTGCAGCATAATAAATTCCGTTTTCTAATCAAACAATTAGAACTGTTTTCTCTTGACTTAAATTTCAGTAGGCTCAAAGTAATTAAGTGCCAAACTGTTTTCATACAGATTTCCAAATAGAAACTCACAGTATAAAATGAACAATGTAATCCTTTAAAAGCTAAAACATCAGCTAAGAAAAGTATATAATCTTTAAAATTATTAAATAATATATTTCCTAGATTGACAAACACTATGAAGACAAAAAGTTAAAAGATACAGAGGTCATGATAGAAGTTATTCTCCTTCAACATCTGACTTGTCCTACATCTGTTCAACCCTGTAGGCAGATTTATAAAAACTTATAGTCTCGAAACTGACTTTTTTAAGTTGCTTCAAGTAGTTATCTAAAAATGCATGGTGTTTCAAAACCCACACTAAATTTTTGGTGAGCACTGATGTAAGAATTTTATTACAGTTTCAGTCTCTTTTAGGAAATAGATGATTAACTGCAGGATACTATATACTGATAATCTTACTATATATTTGATTACATCAAAATGCACATAGAACTCTAATTTCCTAAAATTGTATTAACTACTATATTAGGTTTAAAAGCACCTGCTGATTTAAAATGTTTGTCTATCAAAACTTGAATATGTGATACATAACCCAGCTTTTCTATTCTTAGAAAAAGTGTAATGATATGTACAGTGGATGAATACTTATGATTCTTTTCCCTCACAACTTAATATAAAAATATGTATTTCTGACTTGATGTACTGACCCATTCAACTAAATATTAAAAATCCCATTAGATGCGCGATATACTAATAACTTGCCCAAAACAACAGAACTTCATACAGATCTCCAAATTCGTTTCTTAAAAGCATAATTCCATGATCACTTATTTAAAATTCAAAATACCTACTCTAAAGTCTGTAGACATAATAATCCTCCAAATTAAAAATCATCTAAAACCATTTGTAATGCATGTGCCATATTTCTGAGATACTACAGAGGGAGCTACTGACATAGATAATAAAGTATGCTGAATTCATGCAGTAACTTAAGGTCCTATTAATCTTTAATCTTTTTATGTTTTAGGTAATAGGTTTTTTATTTTTCAAGGAGAAAAATGAGAGTAAGGAAACTGAAGGTTTTTTTTTTTTGCTTTGGCTACAGCAAATTTATTTGTATTAAAAACACATGGCTAGGTGTGCTGGCTCACGCCTATAATCCCAGCACTTTGGGAGGCCAAGGTGGGCAGACCACCTGAGGTCAGAAGTTTGAGACCAGGCTGGCCAACATGGTGAAACATGGTCTGTACCAAAATACAAAATTAGCTGGGCATGGTCGCGTGCTCCTGTAATCCCAGCTACTTGGGAGGCTGAGGCAGGAGAATCTCTTGAACCCAGGAGGTGGAAGCTCCAGTGAACAGAGATTGCACCATTGCATTCCAGCCTGGGCAACAAAGAGCAAAACTCCATCTTAAAACAAAACAAAACAAAACAAAACAAAACAAAACAAACAAAAAAACACAGGACACAGAAAACTTCCCATTTAGGACATTAAAAGTATCAGCAGCAAAGGCAGAGCATATATGTAACTAAGGTATTTCTTACATTTTCATTTAATAGTTGTTCTATAATACAACTTTTTAGTATCTTATATTACAAGCTAAATCATTCCTTCCTAAAAAGCTTTTTTTTTTTTTTGAGACGGAGTTTCGCTCTTGTTACCCAGGCTGGAGTGCAATGGCGCGATCTCGGCTCACCGCAATCTCCGCCTCCTGGGTTCAGGCGATTCTCCTGCCTCAGTCGCCTGAGTAGCTGGGATTACAGGCACGCGCCACTATGCCCAGCTAATTTTTTGTATTTTTAGTAGAGACGGGGTTTCACCATGTTGACCAGGATGGTCTCGATCTCTTGACCTCATTCGTGATCCACCTGCCTCGGCCTCCCAAAGTGCTGGGATTACAGGCGTGAGCCACCGCACCCGGCTCTAAAAAGTTTTTATAATCCTGTGGCCACTATAGATATGATTCACTTTTATGTTAAAAGAATTCAGTTTTTTCCAGTTGACACCACTGCTTACCTTTTTTCTATGCATGATTCTACATATAGCTAAGAATTACAAGGCAGAAAACAGAAGCCTCCTGAAGATTTAGGTTTGAAAGATTGGATTTTTCCATCTGTAGTCAGCTGATTACTGTGCGAGTAAGGTGTCAATTTTTTAACCTGAAGCTAAAAAATTAAGTGATATAAGATGAAATAAAGTAAAACATTTAAGTAAACGGTATACCAGAGGGTTCCATGAATATTTTATGACAAAGTCTCTTTACTTAAACAGCTGTAAACAATTTTGAGAAGGAAAATTTCATAGAAACATCCTAACTAATAAAATGGGTTGAAATTTGCTACCAACAGCTCCTATGCCACCTATACCACTCATGGTTTTAAACCATAACTATGCTAACTCTCCCTCTGTTCTTTAAGTATGTGGAAATAATGATGAATCAGATATCTCCTAGACTCAATTAAATTATGCCTCATTAATAAGTGATTGAAAACTTTTATCTTAAGCACATACAGAGTTTTCAAACCAAGTACCAAAATTAATGCCTGATATAGACAATATGTGGGCAGAAAATTGATATAATGAATTAATTAAGTGTTCAACGAAGAGAACCTAAATATATGTGGCATTTATTCAATATACCCATATTCACCAATTATCTTACATGGAAATGTTCTTTCCTCACATAGGGCCTATGTGCAGCAGTGGGGTTAACTCAGCAGACCTGAGCCATCCAAATGCTGCACATTCCAAAAGTCTTCGGGACCGGTCCCTGACTTCTAGGAAGTAACCTTTGGGCCACTGCAATATCCACCTGATAACAGTATCTTAGTATACCTGGGGATTTGGCCATGCCAGATAGTTTATGCTAACGGTATGATTTATGGTAAATATCTGTCTGCCTGGGGCCTCAGGCTATGCTATATTAGTTTGATCTCTGGAGGGGAAGGGAAAAAGGAGGGCTGGAGACTCAGTAGCTAAGTCATATGGATGCTCCATGCCTATGTGACTGACTCACAATAAAAACCCTTAACACCAAGGCTCAGGTAAACTTCCCTGGTTGGCAACACTTGCCCATGTTGCCATATATATCACTGCTGGAGAATTATCCCAAAGGACAAAGGGATCCTCATGCCAGGCCCTTTAAATTGTTTTCCTTTCTTGATTTTAGTCTGTATCTTTTTGCTACAATAAACTGTAACCATGAGAACAACACTTTTCTGGGTCCTATGAGTTCTTCTAGTCAATCACTGGACCTGAGGGTGGTCTTGGGAACCCCTGACACAAGCTAAAATATAGCAAAATTCATATTTAATAAAGAAAATTTCTTCTAATTTCAAGGTTTGGTTTCAGCAATTTCATTTCCAAAGAGACAGAAACAGCACTACACACTAATGGGAATGCTTTCTACTATATGGATTTCCTTCCCACCAACTAAAAAGAATAAAGAGGGATGTCTCCTGGCCAGGTATAAGAAGGTACTTCTGCTGAATAAAACAAGTGGTGATCCATTCCCACCAGCTCTCTCCTTTTCTCCAATGAGGACCCAGGTAATCTTCAGATAGTCTATGAAATGAAATCATTAATGCCTTCTCAGTTGCTACGGCTGACCTACAATTGAGGAGAAAAGAACTTTCTCAATTCTTCTACCCTTAGGTTAATTTTGTACTTTTAAAGTAAGGGTTTGTCAGAACCATCTGGCCAGGCTCCAAGTTTCAGCTATACAAAGACATTCTTGTCAGCCAGGAACCAGTCAAGGGACAGTCTTTTCTTTGGAATGTGCAGATCTGGAGTACCCCAAGTCCACTGAGCTAACCCTTCACTGAATAAAAGGATTAACTTCATAAAGGATTTGTGGATTAAAATATAACCAAGGATTACAGTTTACCCTGAATATCCAAGGGGGATTGGTTCCAGGGCCCCCGAGGATATAAAAATCTGTAGATGCTCAAGTCCCTTATATAAAATAATGTGGTACTTGCATATAGCCTGCATATAACCCTCTGTATATTTTAAATCATTTCTAAATTATTTATAATGCATAATAAAATATAAATACTATATAAATAGTTGTTATATTGGTTTTTAATTTGTATCACTTTTTTGGGGGAAGGGGTGTAGGGACTGTCCCCCAGACTATAGTGCAGTGGTGTGATCACAGCTTACTGCAGCCTCAACCTCCCAGGCTCAGCTGATCCTTCTGCCTCAGCCTCTTGAGGAGCTGGGACTACAGGCATATGCCATTACACCCAGTTAATTTTTCTTATTTTTGGTAGAGACAAGGTCTTGCTATGTTGCCTAGACTGGTCTCCAACTCCTAAGCTAAAGCAATCTGCCCACCCTGCCTCAGCCTCTCAAAGTGCTGGGAATACAGGTGTGAGCCACTATGCCCAGCTATATTATTTTATTTTTTCCAAATATTTTCCATCCATGGATGCAATTTCACATCTATGAAGGCTGACTAGCATTCAAGAGCTTTTGGTTTATCAGATCAAAACATCCCACCAGTGTTGATCAGTGACAATTCTATTATTATACAAGGTTTCCCAAATCCTTAGCCAGCTTAGTCTTAATTATTACTATTTTCTAAGGAAGTTATGAAAGATAGTGGAATGAAAACTGATGACACTTTGCCCAGGAATGTCAGAGAGGTTAATTTATGTCTCAATTTTTTTCATGCACTGTCCCAGGAGCTATTACCATTATGCATTATTTTGTTATTACAATGGAGCTATCACCAGCCATTATTTTATAGTTCATTATTATTCACAATATCTAACTTACTATTTTTAAACATTAACAGGAGTAACAGGAGAATATTAAGGCCTCTATCCTGAGAATCACATAGGTAAGGGCTGAAAGCAAGACTACATAGTCAGAATGCCTGAAACCAAATCTCCATCCTGACACTTAATAGCTCTGTAATCTTGGTCAAGTTTCTTACCTTTTGTGCCTCAATTTCATCTTCTGTAACAAGGGAATAATCATAATAACTTCTCCAGAGAATTTTTGTAGGGGTTAAATAAACTTATATGTGTAAAGAGCTTAGAATTGTGCCTGGGATCTGATAAAAACTATGTAAGTATTGGCTATTATGTCAGTATCATCACTAGCACCACCATCATTCTAAGGAATATAAGACAGCTTAATTTATATTAATTCTATATTTTTTATCTTACCCCATATGTTATGAGAAAGGGCAGTATTACTCTCTTAACTGACAGGCAGCTGTTGTATAGTGGTAAAAGCACTTTCCTGGGTACTATTACAACACAGCTGCCTCAGTGGTTTCATCTGCAAAATGGGGATGGTAACAATCTATCTCATAAGATCGTGTGGGGATTAAATATCTGTTCAGATGTTCTGTTCTGTGGCATCACCACACAAAATATGTTAATAATACTGAGCTCTGCCAGACACTTAGGATTTCAAAATTACCTGATTCCAGGTACTCAATCACTTCTGCAAGGATGAGATTTAAAATACTTGAAGGCATGAACCCCAAAAGGTATTAGAAGAACAAATTAATTTTAAAAACTGTCCCCTTCTTTCACATTCCCTGGTTAGGATACATTTCTTCAAAATAGTCAATGTGTGGAGGTTGGAGTATGTCAAGGGCAGAGAGTACCTGAGAAAAGGAAAAAAAGAAGTCAAATTTAGAGAACTAAAAAGGAAACAAAATTTGACATAAATGCAAATAAATACTAATGACTCTTTAATGAATTAAAGCTTAGTTACAATTGCCCACTGAAATTAATTAAATTTTTTTTTTTTAATTTTTTATTGGATTTTAGGTTTTGGGGTACATGAGCAGAGCATGCAAGACAGTTGCGTAGGAACACACATGGCAGTGTGATTTTCTTTCCTTCTCCCCTTCACCCACATTTGGCATTTCTCCCCAGGCTATCCCTCCCCACCTCCCCCTCCCACTGGCCCTCCCCGAAATTAATTAAATTTACCTGTCGGGAAACACAGTCCTAACCATTAAGATGGATTAGTAAACTTATTATCCAAAGGATTTACAAAATGAGAGAGGCAACTGGGTTATACCATATACTACCAAAATCCCTGTACAGGAGTTTTTGAAATAAACACCCTATTTGAAATAATCAATGTTGCTCTAAGAGTGTGAGAAGCCACATCTCATTCCTTTATTCCTCTGTTCAACAAATCTTCACTATATGCATTCTACTTGGCAAGCACTAAGCTTTTGGGTTATCCTGTTGAACAAAATAGGCATCATCTCTGCTCTCCCGGCCAGAGAAAAGGCAAGTACTAAACAAATAGTTACAGATATGTAATCACAACATCTATTACTATGGAGGAAAAATGTAACGAAGGGTGGAGAAGAAAAGCTTCCCTGAAGTAACACTACTCTAGAATTTGGAGGTTGAGTAGGAGTTGGTCAATTGATGGGCAGGCAGTTGACACTGAGGCAGATTCTAGAAACAGAAAAGCCAGTGGTTATGTAACATACTGGGTAGGAAGAAAATAGACTAACATAAAGTATAAGAGGAAGACATGAAATACACTACATAAGGTCTCTTCAAATCATACTAAGCATTTTCGATTTTATTCCAAGATTCGTGTAAGAAAAGAAGTCACTAGGGTGAGGAAAAAACTTGATGACTTCAAGTCCTTCATAAAACCAGCATAGTCCCTGCGTAACTTCTGCCATCAAAACATAACAAGTAACCCCCCTCCCAGCTGTCTAGCTATTCTTTTAAGAGTTTGAACCTATCTTGCTATACTAATGAGAAATACCAAGCTCAAAGGACAGGGAAGAAACTACCTAACAGGAAATAAAGTGTGGTACAGTTCAAATTTTATAATCTGTAGCTTAGTTAAATTTTCTTTTATTACAGAGAATTTCAGACATATAAAAGTGGGCAGAATAGAATAAAGAATACCCATGTAATCAATACCTGGCCTCAGTTATTCACACACATGAACATTCTTTACACATACAATTCTCAAGCATATACCAAACTTATTTTAGCCATAATCAGTATCTCTAATGGGAAAAAAAAAGGTTAAAAACTACAATGATCAAATCTAAAATGTAAACATTTAAAAATATCATCAAATAGTTCTCAAATTTTCCATTTTTTCAAATTTAAAAAAGTCTAAATCAGTAGCTAAATAAGATTTACATATTATGATTGTTAATCTAAAGGTTTCTCCACCATCTTTTTCGTTTCCTATTGTAATTTACATGTAGAAGAAACCCTGTTCATTTTAAAGGTTATTATTGCTTCAACCAAGCATTTCTCACTATAAATTTTAAATAAAAATTTATTTTATGCATTAAAATCTCCTGTAATGAAAAATCCTCCACTCAGTTTAAAGCCAGTTAGAGGCTTTTAAGTAGTTTAGATGTTTTTATAAGGAATATGTATCTTTTGAATTAAAATGTTTATATTGGGAATTTTGGTATAAACAGAAAATAAGAGATTTTCCAGTTTCTTCAAAGAATAATTTTTATCATATGACAGATACATTATTTCATTTCTATATATTTTAAAAACTATAATTAGCCAGTTATATTTCTTCAACCAATAAATTCACATAAATTTCTCATTATGTGCCAGAACAATTTTTTAGATGAATATTTGACAACTGAGGAAGGCAGTTAGAAATTAGTATTTTACTTGACATCTTTCGGACTCTAAACTCTGTATCTGAGCAACACACATCCTGTCTACGGGGGAAACAGAATGCAATGAATGACAGCGTCCATTATACAAAGCTATTTTACACTTCAAATCTATCTGCTATAATTAGAGGTTATCTAGAGGAAAGTGACAACCATACATTTTAAACCTTGATAGAGAAGAATGAGGCTTTCTTACTCCATATTTGATAAGGCTTTTTCTTGTAGCAAAGCCATATAAAACAGGGCTAGACATTTGCACTACAGCATTTAGCTGTGATTGTTAGTTCCAAAGGTATAATATTTTAAACTATGCCTGGAATTTTTTAAGCAACTGTTGTTTTATCCTCCTGCTCTTTCTACTCCAAAATGTTTTATCAGAAGATGGCATTCTACAGTGCTTCTAGGTGGCAAAAATAGTATTTAGACTAGCAGAAATGAGCTAGGAATCTCAGAAGCAATGTAAATAAGTGAGAAGGTACAGTGTCAGAGTCTGAAACTACAGACTTCATGCCTGACACCATTTAAATAGCTGGAGATCCTCTATAAAACCCCACTATTATTTGAGAAAATAAAGTACATGAAATTAGCCTCGGCCGGGCACGGTGGCTCAAGCCTGTAATTCCAGCACTTTGGGAGGCCGAGGCGGGTGGATCATGAGGTCAAGAGATCGAGACCATCCTGGTCAACCATGGTGAAACCCCGTCTCTACTACAAATACAAAAAATTAGCTGGGCATGGTGGCACATGCCTGTAATCCCAGCTATTCAGGAGGCTGAGACAGGAGAATTGCCTGAACCCAGGAGGCGGAGGTTGCGGGGAGCCGAGATCATGCCATCGCACTCCAGCCTGGGTAACAAGAGCGAAACTCCGTCTCAAAAAAAAAAAAAAAAAAAGAAATTAGCCTCAAGATGTAAATAGGTGATACTTATATAGACTATGACTTGTAAAGAGTTTAGCCCCAAACACCACCAACTCTTCAAAGGATTTCAAATACAAAAAATGCAAGCAGACTTGTCTAATTAAAAAATAAATTAAGGTTACATATTTAAATGATAGTCATTACCAAACATTTCTTAACAATGTCTTTGCACATTTCACAAATCTTTTAAGAAACACACAAAAGCTCATTGTTAGCTGCTTTTTCGAATTTTAACCTCCATGATGTTAGAAGATTCACTATAAACTGGTTATATAAGAAAATAGCTTAGTTTCAGTCAGCCCTTTATCAATAAAATAATGAACTGCTGTGAATAATCTCAATCCTAACTATAAAGACAAGAAATTATCTGTTCATAGAACCAACATTTAGGACTCAAAGAATAAAATACTTATAAGGAACACAGTTAAATCTCACGTGAGCAAGGAGCTATTCTTTTCCCACTCTCTCCTCACAATAGATTCTAAGTCCTTTACAGTAGACACTATTTTATTACTTTTTTTTTTTTTTTTTTTTTTTTTGAGACGGAGTTTCGCTCTTGTTACCCAGGCTAGAGTGCAATGATGCGATCTCGGCTCACCACAACCTCCGCCTCCTGGGTTCAAGCAATTCTCCTGCCTCAGCTTCCTGAGTATAGCTGGGATTACAGGCGTGCGCCACCATGCCCAGCTAATTTTTTTTTTTTTGTATTTTTAGTAGAGACGAGGTTTCACCATGTTGACCAAGATGGTCTCGATCTCTTGACCTTGTGATCTACCCGCCTCGGCCTCCCAAAGTGCTGGGATTACAGGCTTGAGCCACCGCGCCGGCCTATTTTTTTTATAGAGTTAGAGCACAAGGTATACAAATTCTGAGTATAATGATGAATTTTTATACACACACATATTTCCATGTAAACACCACCCAGATTAAGAAATTAAGCATTTTCAATACCCCAGAAAACCCCTTTGCCCTTTTTTCAGTCAAAACTCCATCCTGGCACTGTTTTTACTTCTGTCATCAAAGATTCATTTTGCTTGCTCTTGAACTTTACACAAACTGCATAATAAAGAGTGAAGTCTTTTGTGTATAGATTCTTTCATTTACTGTTATGCCTGTGAGAGCTATCCATGTTCTTGTGCGAATCAGTGGTTCATCCTTTTTGGTGATGTGCATTGTGCTATTATTCAACTGGACTATATCACAAAGTACTTATCCAGAGTGCTATTGGCAGACCTTTGTACTGTTTCCAATTTCTAGCTATTATGTATAATGCTACTATGAATATTCTTGTACACACTTTTGGTAAATACATGCATTCATTTCTCTTGAGTGTATATTAAATAGAATTGCTGGGTCATTGGGTAGGTGTATATTTAGCTTTAGTACAAATTGCCAGTTTTCTGTAGTAGTTTTATAAATTTATCCTCTCACTAGCAATGGATTAGAGTTTTAGTTGATCTACATCCTCGCCAACAGCTGGTATTGTCAGTCTTTTTAATTTCAGCCAGTCTGTTGGTATGTAGTGTTAACTCAATGTCATTTTAATTTACATTTCTCTGATGACTAATGACTTTGAACACTTTGATATGTTATCCTCTTTTGTGAATTTTTTCATTAAGTCTTTGGGCAACATCTTGAATTATAGAAGCTCTTTATATGATATTTAGATGTATAATTCACTATTTACTTTAAAAATTGTTCTAGCCCATAAAATATCTGAAAACAAGTATTTTGTTGTATATATTTCTGAGGTCTGTCTTTTCATCCTCTTAACTTTTGATGAACATTTAGTTCTTAACATTAATGTTAATGGTAATTAACATTAATTACCATGTTATTTAATGGTAATTAACATTAATGGTGTCCAATTTAATAGTTTTTTTATGGCTAATGTTTTACCTGTTCAGTTAAAACATCTTTGCTTATCTTGGTCACGAAAATATTTGCCTATGCTTTATTCTAGAAGTTTTACTATTTAACCTTTCACATTTAAGTCTATGATCCATTCTGAATTAATTTATGTATATGGCTAAGATTAATTTTTTAAAATATGGATATCTCATGGACTCAGAACTGTTTATTGAAATGGTCATCCATTCCCCACTGGATTACAGTGGCACTTCTCTTGCAAATCAGGTGAACATACATGTGGTACACCAGTTTAAAAACTTTCTATTCTGTTCCATTCATCTATTTGTCTCTCCTTGTTCCATATCTTGTGCTTTATACCTTCTTTTGCTCAATACCTGGGATTCAGTCTCAATATCGGACAACAGTCTCAATATGAATTTCTAACTTTGCTCAACCTCTTTAAGACTGTCTGGACTATTTTAGATCTTGTGCACTTCCGTAAGTTTTAGAATGTTGTCAATTTCCATACATATATACACATAAAACACTGCTAGGACTGTGATTAGGTTTACACTAAAATGTACTTGAGAAGAAAAGACCTGTCAATCACAATGAGTCTTCTAATCCATGGACATGGGAGACTGTATTATTTTAAATGTGTTAATAATCTGCCCGGAACCACAAACTTTAGGCACATAGCAAACAAAACCAAATTCCCTGAAAAGTAACCTACCTCTACAGCATCCTTTGCTTTTTCCAACTCCTCAGTGGCTGAACAGTTAGTATTAGTTAGCACTTAGTATTACTAATGTCTGAACAGCATGTCTGTATTGAGAGATAGGCCATATCTGTTTTTCCCATATTGTGTGATTCTGTAACCTATTTATGAGCTCAAAGAGGTGTTGTTTGAGTTAGGTCAGACTATTCAAAGGAAAATGAATGATGCTTCTTTGTCTCATTCTAGTCCTCTCTGGAGCACTCCAGAGCTAGGACAAGAAATTATAACCCCAAGAGAGAGTTATCATTCCAAGACCTTAGATTTCTTTTATTTGTCATTTTCTTTTTTTTTTTTTTTTGAGACAGAGTTTCGCTCTTGTTACCCAGGCTGGAGAGCAATGGCGCAATCTTGGCTCACCGCAACGTCCACCTCCTGGGTTCAGGCAATTCTCCTGCCTCAGCCTCCTGAGTAGCTGGGATTACAGGCACGCGCCACTGTGCCCAGCTAATTGTTTTGTATTTTTAGTAGAGACGGGGGTTTCACCATGTTGACCAGGATGGTCTCGATCTCTTGACCTCGTGATCCATCCGCCTCAGCCTCCCAAAGTGCTGGGATTACAGGCGTGAGCCACTGCGCCCGGCCTATTTCTGTCATTTTCATTCACTCACTCACTCTTCAAATAGACTGGCTACCTACTGTATACTTAGTGTTATTTGTCTAAAGACAAGAAAAATGTTGAAGATGTGTTACAGGGGCTCTCGGCAGGAATCAACAGACCCTAAGGGGGCTCGAAATGGGCTTTGGAGGACAAGTGAAAGCCTAAAATCACATTAAAACTGTATATATGTGTATTTTTCCAAAAAAGGATTCAGAGCTTTCATCTCAAAGGAGTACAAGATCTAAAAAACCTCAATCATCACTTTCCCTGTTGATCATATGACAACTATGCACGTATATACACACAAGCACAAGTGCATAGGTGCACAGAGAGAAGATTCTGCCAGATTTTACAAATCAGACAGATACTAGTAACAAGTCTAAACACCAATTTTTAGAAAACTAAACCCATTTCTGTTTCCCCAAGTTACTTTAAGGTGAATGTATTCTTTAAGATGAAGTAGCTACTCGTGTGTGTGTGTGCGCGCGCGCGTGTATGCGCGCGTAAAAATTCAGTCAGATCACCTGAAATCAATGAATTTGATACAGCGACTTTGAAGTTTCCTTTCAAAAGAAAACCCAAAGCCTCCTAGGCTTTGTTGCTATTCTCTAATATATAAAAAGCCATCCAAATTAAAATCCAACCTTCCAACAATGACCAAAATCTTTCTAAATGCCATTTTTATCATGACATTCCTTTGTTCTTCAATCAAATCTTGTTCTCAAAAGGCTCATATTAATATTTTCCTTCTGTGTTTGACGCATCTTTGAGTTTCTAAGTCCACAATAATTTCTCTCTTTTCCTTAATATTATGGTACTTGCCTGCCACCTGAGAAGCTTAAAAAAAAAAAAAAAATCACAGATACCTGGGCCTCAACCCCAGAGATTACAATTTAGTAGGTGTAAGGTGAGACCCATGAATCTGTGTTTTAAGGCCCCCCTCTTTAGGGAATCTTTGAATACATTTCAGGTTTTGGTTATGCACACAGCTGTCCTGTCTTAATATTTAAACACACAGGCAACCCTCCCACAGTACTTTTATCATAGTATTTTTCACACCATGAAGGTCATTACAACTATTTGAAGGTAAAAACCCCAGAAGCTAATGTAGTTTAGGCATATAGCATGTGCACAATAAATGTTTGCTGAATTAATGAACATGGGCTCTAGAGCAAGATAGATTTACAGTCCAGTCTGTGCTACCTTAACCTTGGGCAAGTTACTTAACTCCAAGCCTCTGGTTCCTCTTCCATAAAGTAGGGTTAACAAGACCTATCTGACAAGATTTTTAAGGAGTAAATGAATTAATATATGTAAAGCATCTAGCAATCTCCAGACACACAGCAATACGTATTAAACATACCCCTTCAAAAAGTAAGTGATTTAAGCCTTTATTGTATCCTCCACATGACCTAGCACAGCACTTCTTACATAGGACACAATAAATAAACATTTGCTGCCTTAACTAGATCAAATAACAGTTGCCTCTTAGATAGGCATTCCACACATACTAGGTATGCTGGCCTTGAGATCCTTTTGGAAGTAGACCTCAGAGACAGCAGAAATCCATTATACATAAAACAGTGGTGTTGTGCCAGCTTCAACTATGTGGCTCACTTTTAAGCACTTTCACAGATGTCATAGGCACTCTTCTATGATAGAGCTCAGCAGCTCCAGTGGTTATGTGTGTGTTGAACAGATTTATATGCATTAAAAAAATTTAATTTCTGCAACAACCACATAGTTTTGTTTGTTTTGTTTTTTAAAAATTAAGAGACCAGGAAAGAGCACAAATGAAGTCCCCCAGTACCACAAATTATGCAGTTGAGTTTCCCACATTTGGGGAAATCACGGGGGTCAGCGCATCTAGAGTGCAATGCCCTGGGAGAACCATCTTCGTGATCATGGTATCTCCCCTGCCAGGTTAAATATGCCATACATAGTTTTTTTAATGCTTTTACCATGCCTGTTTTGAAATGAAAAAACTTAAAGCTTGGAGAAATTAAGGTCCAACACACACCAGTAAAAAATAGTAGAACCAAAATTCAAACCTAGTTCTGACTTCAAAGCACAGCTCTTAGAAACTATATTAGAATCTGTTGTATGTTTTTTAATTGGTGTGATTTTCAGTTTCATTTCTTTTCTTAACACTACTCCTTCTGATACTGTCTTTATAATTTAGTTATTAGGAATGAGTCACGAGCAAAAAATACCAACTACACAAACAGCAGCTTATCACACAACCCCTCCTTTATAGAAGAGGCCAAGATTGGTCTGAACATAGTAAGCCACTGACATCATTATTAAGCAAATTTCTTTTTTCTTTGTCTTTCTATTTTTTTTAAGATGGTGTCTCACTCTGTGCCCAGGCTGGAGTGCAGTGTCACGATCTTGGCTCACTGCAACCTCTGCCTCCCAGGCTCAAGCAATCCTCCTACCTCAGCCTCCTGAGTAGCTGGGACTATGGGCGTGTGCCACCACACCCAGCTAATTTTTTATTTTTTGTAGGACAGAGTTTTGCCATGTTGTCCAGGTTGGTCTTGAACTCCTGGACTCAATGATCCAGCTGCCTTGGTCTCCCAAAGTGCTGGGATTACAGGCATGAGCCACTGCACATGGCCCCAAGTAAGGAAATTTCTGATGCCACCCTTGAAATATTTCTTCATCATGGATACCTTAACTTGAGTCTCTGACAATGAAAGAAGTTCTGTACTCTTTGATGCTGAGGGGACACACTAAGGCAAAGTCAAGAAATAACTAAGAAAGAACTAGACATCATTCTAAATTATTTCTAAAATCTGAGGAACTAGTCGTAAAATAGCAACTCAAGTGGTATTTTGTGTGTGTGTGTGTGTGTTTTTTTTTTTAAGAGATGGAATCCGACTCTGTACCCAGATTGAAGTGCAGTGGTGTGATCCTAACTCACTGCAATCTTGAACTCCTGGGCTCATATGATCTTCCCACTCCAGCCTCCCAAATAGCTGAGACTAAAGATATATACTACCAAACTCAGCTAATTTAAAAAACTTTCTTCTTTAGAGATGAAGTCTCATGATGTTGTTCAGGCTGGTCTCGTACTCTTGGGATTCAAGTGATCCTACCACCACAGCCTTCTGAGTAGCTAGGATTACAGATGCAGCCATTGTCACCGGCTTCAAGTGGCATTTTAAAATGTATTAAAACAAACATATTGCTAGGCAGTTCCAACTGACTAAAACACAGCAATACATTTTTTAAAAATTTAAGGAAAGAGAATTTCAAGAGGAATAATCAATAAAATGAAATACATCAAACCAAGGAGCTTTGAGTGAACCATATGGTAAATTTCATACTTCCAGTTTTAACAAATACCTCAAACGTTTGCAAATTAGCTTCTTAAAGTGAGACCAAAACTCTGGCCAAAGTTCTAAAGTTTTTTGTGCAAATAAGCACTCAGACTCACAAGAAATCATAATCTTTTTCTGATAAAGTTTCTATTATGGCAATTAAAATAGCATAGGTTGAGTACTCTATAAAGAACTTGAGGCAGTTTTTCTTTTCACATGAAATTGAAAACAGATTCTAATGCTGGCAACTTCCAGGTAAATTTTACATGTATCGAATTTTTAATTAAGGATTAGTTAAAGGGAAGCTCTGTCAAAGCACAATAAGTCTATCTGTTTGTAAGGCTTAACATCTCTAAACACAGCCATAAACAAACCAGGCTATGTAACCTTAAGGGATATACTATTTTTATAGGATAAACTGTTTCCCATGTCTCTAACTTAATCTGATTAAAAATATTGAGATACAGATAAGACACTTAAAATCAAAGGTCAATTATTTCCACTTAAATTTCTCACTGTATAAATCACTACACTCTATTTTTGTGTTGACTATTAGTATTATACCTCAGCTAAATATCAATATTGGCTTTGCATCAATCAATACTTATCTGTCGATCAATCAATCTTAGAATTCACTTATAACTTGCTCTTTGTTCAGTCACAAAAAGGTTCTACTTTGTCTCAGGTTTCTAAGTCCCTCAATAAAAACCGTGGTTGTGGTTTCTTTCTATTAATAACCTATCTTCCCTACAAATACATGCTCCTTTTCTGTGAGCTTTAAACATATTTAGTAGCTTGTATTCTTAGAATTAAAAAAGACATTCAGATTGACGAATGAGAGTACACACCACAATTCAGAAGCCAATGTGAAACTTAATAGGTTCAATGTTTCCTGATTGGGAGTTTAGAACTTGTGCATGTCATACAATTCACAGTGTAATTTTCAAACCTGGAAATAAAATGCTGATAAAATATACTACCCAGCTGAGTCTAATATGCTGCTAAGGCTGAAAACCACTAATCTCGATAGTGAAAATTTAAGACAGTCATAGACATAAAGAGTATATATAAAAGGAAAGCAAAGCACTGAAAGACTACAGCTTAGAAAACTTTCTGTGTGTGCATACCTCTTTCAGTAAGAATGTATGAATTAGAAGCCTATCAATAAGTATTAACCTATAACCTCACTGGTGCGCTTATTGCTTTTCACAGTCTGGCATAAAACTGTAGTCAATTTCCAAATTTTACTTATAGGTGCCCATTTAAACTCTCATTTGCTCTTTACTAATTCAATACAGGAGGCTTAGGAAATAGTTTTCCCCAAATACCAATTTCACTTACATTATCATGCTTAAAAAAACACAACATCTTCAATTCCCGGAAGACCCTTTTGCAAGAGACCAGATTCTGGAAGACGTTGGGCATCTTTTTGAGCGCTACTCTCTTTCCATCTCTTGGATCTGTTACTGACCTAAAGAAGCAATATTTGGGGAAGGGGGAAAAAAGACAGATAAATCATTCCACACCTTGTTTTCCAATATTTCAGATCATGACAATATCTTTATCTTAAAACACTCAACATTATCTACTTAATGAAGCTTAAGGTATCGGTAAGAAAGACAAAAGAGTACACACCTAAAATTAAAGAGATGTTTGGTCACCCAACTCATCTTCCATGCTTAATGGAAAAAAAAAAAAATCCCTGCCTAAATTTCCATAAACACTTACTCTTTCTGAGAGGTCACCTAATACATCTGAGGTAGGAGAGGTATTAGTGAGAAAGCCAGTTTAAGAATGGGGAAAAAGCAAACATACAGAAGCAGCATAGATCACTAATCTGATCAAAGTCAAATCAATTTTATGCTTTATTTTCAGAACTACATTTGAGAGGGAAGACAGGTTCAAACACAATTTAAATATTTTGGTTTCTTATGTATATGAACATCTTTTAGTAATGCAAACTTCGACATAAGCAGCAGCTGAACAAGGTCCCCTCCTTGGAA
Source organism: Callithrix jacchus (assembly GCF_049354715.1). Classification (NCBI taxonomy): domain Eukaryota; kingdom Metazoa; phylum Chordata; class Mammalia; order Primates; family Cebidae; genus Callithrix; species Callithrix jacchus. Next base: position 105,418,065 of record NC_133506.1, read on the forward strand.
GTCAGAGTGCCAGCTTAGGGATCCCTCTAGCTCCCAAGTAATGATAACCTCATCCCTTTTATTTCTCAGCTTTTAGTGTGGTAGTTGCTTCTTGCAGTTACCATCTCTTTAATAACTGTGCCCCCCCACCTTTTTTTTTCCTCTCTTTTAGCCTTCTAACACCTATATAACCAATTTCCTGTATTACATTTCCCTGTTTGAAATAGGAGTGCAGTTTCTGTTTTTCTGCCTGGACCCAGTTGATATATATTAACCAAAGAGTTAAAAGAAATATCAGGCCAGGCTTCCTGGCTCATGCCTGTAACCCCAGCACTTTGGGAGGCCGAGGTGGGTGGATCACCTAAGGCCAGGTTGCCAACACGGTGAAGCCCTGTCTCTACTAAAAATACAAAAATTAGCCGGGTGTAGTGGCGGGTGCCTGTAAACACAGCTACTTGGGAGGCTGGGGCATGAGAATCACTTGAACTGGGAGGTGGCAGTTGCAATGGGCCAAGATTGCACCACTGCACTCCAGACTGGATGACAGAGTGAGACTCCGTCTCAAAAAAACAAAGAAAGAAAGAAAGAAAAAGAAGTATCAATAAATTGAGTATAAACGGCCAACAAGTCATTTGGCAAATTGACTTTCCATAAATTAACCTAGAGCTTTTTTTTTTCCTTCTACCTGTCATAGTAAGATTGGTTGTTCTGGTAGAATTTATTCCTGTTCAATTTTTTAAGCTAAATTCCTGCCTAACATTCTCAGCTATTATCATCCAGTCCCTGTTCGGATCATCCAATACTCTAAGTATTTATTCCTCCTAAATTTGTGTCATTTTAAAATTTGACGCTGGGCTCAGTGGCTCATGCCTATGTTCCCAGCACTTTGGGAGGCCAAGGCAGGAGGACTGCCTGAGACCAGGAATTTGAGAACAGCCTGGGCAATACAGCAAGACTATGGATCCATGTGACATTAATGCCTCTTTCCAAGTTATAAATTAAAGTTTAGAACAGGACTGAGAGTAGATCTCTGCAACAGATATAATACTAGAAATCATCAACAAGACTGTCATCCAATCATTTACCTTGAGTATGGATATTTGATTACTCATTCTATGAACTACAACCACTCAATTTCTTCATCCCGTCCATAAGGAAATCAGACACTCATCAAATTGCTTTCCTGAAAATAAAAATTCCTAGTATCTACGTATCTGTCTAAAAACTGTATCAAACTTCTTTATGGATTCATTTTAGTGATCACTACTTCCTTTTCTAAGTGCTCATGAAATGCTGAAATGATATATTCCAGTATTTTTTTCCTCAACATGGTGCTATTTCTATTAAGTAATCTAGTATTTTTAAAAAACACGATGACTTCTTCTACTGGCTGAAATTTTGATAAAACAATTATTATCTACTTATTATTATTATTTTTTAGAGACAGGGGCTCACTGTCACCCAGGCTGGAGTGCAGTGGCACAATCATAGCTCACTATAGCCTGGAACCCTTGGGCTCAGGCAGTCTTCCTGCCTCAGCCTTTCTGGGTAGCTGGGACTACAGGCAATTAAGTATTAACATTTTTGAGTTTCAGTATCTTCATATGTAACTCAAGTAGGCCAGGAGACCTAATATTCATGACTGTTGCTTAAAAAATACTTACCCAGGCAGGGTGCAGTGGCTCCCACCTGTTAATTTAATCCCAGCACTTTGGGAGGCTGAAACAGGAGGATCACTTGAGGCCAGGAGTTTGAGACCAGCCTTGGCCACAAAGTGAGACCCTGTCAGGATTACACACACACACACACACGCCCCAACCCACATCTGCAATACTGATTAAAATCCACATAAAGTAGATAATTGGAGGGGACACTGATATACTGATATATTCAGACTATTAGAAATACTTTTTTTTTGTTTAAATGTACTACTTCAGTATTTAGCTAATAGGAGAGAAAAACGTCAATGAAATACGGAAAAGGGAAAACTTCAGATCACACATTGTATTTAACTGTCACATCTCTTTGGTCTTCTCTAAGCTAGAAGTCACTTGGCATATCTTTCATGACTGCCATTTTTGAAATATACAGACCAGGCCAGTTACTTTGAAGACTAGCCCTTAATTTGGGTTTGGCGTTTTCTCACGAATAGATTCAGATTACTCATTTTTGATATAAACAACAAAGGAAGTGATGCCTTCTCAGTGCATGATCTCAGGAGGCACATAATGTCAATATGATAACTGATTACTGATAACTTTCATCACTTGAATGAGGTGTCTGCCAGGTTTCTCCACTACAAAGTTACTATTTTTTCCCCTTTGTAACTGTATTAATATCCTATTTCTCATTGAACTTTGACCCAGTAACTTTAGCATCCATTCACGATTTTTGCCTGAAATTGTTACGATGATGGCCAAATGACAATTTGGTAATTTTAATATTTTTAACAGTTAGCCTGGCCCGATAAATATAAGTTTCTAAACATAAGGTAAATTGACTTAACACCATGACCTTTCCAAAGGCTTCATACAATACTTCTTCCTGACTTCTGACTACTTCTTTCTGGTCACCCTATTATGGTGAGAAAAGCCACTGAAAGATATAAACCTACTCCTGAAAATACTTGACGCAGGCTCAAGGCGAGTACTCTGTCTTATAATGTTTTAAGGTAAAATTCACAAAACAGCATTTTATTTTATTACTCATACAAAAGCCAGTCATGCCTGTGGCTGGTAACAATCTAACTCTAATGAATGTGAATGGCAGTGCAGTCATTTCACGCCATGTTGAGTTTGTTCTCTCTTAACTTGAGGTAGTAGATGCTTTGGTTCAGCAGAAACAGTACCACAGAACACAGATAAGTGTGGAACATGTTATATAGGAATTCTTTTTATTTTCTTTGTTACTCAAAGGTTTGTGGCACTTAGTTTCTCTGCTGCTGCAATACGATGGTTATTCTAACTGCATTTGCTAATGAAGCTCCAGCTGTAGAGATAATGAACAACATTTAGGACAACTTTCTTCATTTCGGAAAAAGGAGCCATCCTTATGCCTACAATTCTGGGGCAGTTACTTTCTCTGCTAAACACTGGATGCCATAAATAAAACAGTACTTCTGTCACTTAAACAGTCTAGTTATACTAACAGGAGTTTATTTCCTAAGATTTAAATTAATACTTCAAACAGCATGTTAAAAATAGTTTTAAAGGTCTTGAGAAAAAATCCTTTCTTATATCTGTCCAGAGTATACCGATACTTCTTTGTACCCACAAATTTAACTGTTTTTCAAAAAGCTGGAAGAATCCACAAGTCATTTTTCAGAGAGACACAGAGTTGATCGAAAGAGTACAATAACAAAACAGGAAGCATTTTAGATCTGTTGAGGTCATTTTGTTGAGTTTTCTTAATCCCAGAAAACTGAACACTGTCACAAATCTGCTTAAATTACTGACAAGCAGCAAAGCTGTAATGAAACAAAAGTTAAACTTACTGGAAATACTTTCTCAGGCACTAAAATGTCATTTAAAACATCTTTAAGTCACCAAGAATCTCCAAGAAATTATGTTTTTCTATGTAAAGAATCCCATTTTAGCAGTTTTAAAGTTCATGTTTCTGATACATGTTTTTAGCTATTCAAAGCAAATAAATAATTTATAATAAAAAGAGTGCTTTGACTTGGTGTAAGAAAATCAGGTTCTTCTAATTCTATTCACATAAAGCTGTAATCAGTAATCCTCCATTTCTTGCTATACATACTACAATTACTATGTCAACTATACCAATGCAATACACATCTCAGTAACAGAACCTCCTAACTAGACTAAATATTTAGATTATTGCCTTCACATTTATTTTGAAATTCATTTCCTTATTTTTACTTGTATTTATATTAATTCTGCTTCAGAAAACAATAGCAAATTAAGGCAAAATTTTGGACAACAAACAAGTCTAGGAAATGTATCCTATAGGTACCCTGGTCCTTCTTATATGTTCATGGGTACATGAGAAATTTATGTAATAAATTACAGAAGAAACAATTTTATTTCTCACTGGTCTAACTAGAATTTTAACAGGCTATAATCTGTGTGTACTCATCATATTTACAGAGTTGTACACAATAGGTCTCCCTTCCCCCATCCAAAATGCATAAATAAAAAACAGATTCTCATTTTCTATATTTAATGTATCTTATTAGCCTAGTTCTTTTCTGTTTGTTTGTTTATCCAAGTTTGGTAATTGTTGGGTTAGCTGTATGCATAAGAAAGAGATCCTTTCCCATTCTGTCAGGATATAGAAAATGATCACAAATTTGCTAATTTATTCTACAAAGACAAAGGGCCTTATACAATAGCTCAACCAAAGCTATGAAACAGTTCATTCTTTTCTTCATATCCTCCTAACATTAGTCATCAAGAGCAGCAAAATATCTATATTTGACTGAAAGAGTTAAATAAGAACTTAAACATCCTCTGTGTTTAATGAAGTAAACATTGTAAAGATCTCAGCGGATAAGACAGTACTAGTACATTCTGATCTGCAGTGAGACACCTGAAGGTGCTGTTAATGGAGGAAGGATAAGGAGAAGGTAGGCCATCCAGTGGCTGTCATTATTTATTTCAAGTACTTAGTACTAGTGAGTGAAATCTAACTCCTAAGACCCCTTCAGTCCCCACCAATATGCTGGATAAGTTAAACTGCAGCTGAAAATAATTTTATGCTAATTCTTGTGGTCTTGGGAGTACTTAATTGTTCTTTAGACCCTGAATTAATTAGTTCCATCCATACTATAGATGCTGGGGAGATACAGAGACTCTTCCTCCTCAGTCACTGTTAAATATCTCTATGAGGAGTCTGAACTGCCTGCAGGAAAACTGCCATGCTGGATTTTCTCATGTTAGAGGGTGAACATGATACAGCCCAGTCTGCCAAGTCTAGGAAGTTTTCACGGCCCACTAGCCATAGTCCTCACTTAGAAACAGACCTATGAATATTGCATGGGGAGGAAAACCAGTTGAAGGAATGAAAGAAAGGTTTCTGTGCAAAGTCACAAAGGAAAATAATTCACAACTACATCTCCCCCTTGCATTTTAACAACTTTGTCTAGGCAAGAGGAGGTCACTAAAGGGCATGTAAAACTAAAACTATGTCACACAAAAATGCACTTGCTTTTAATCCCGCTGATGACTACCTGAAAGATATGTGTCCGTTCACTAATAGGAACACTAGAGGACTAGAAAAAAATTTAAATTTGACAAATGGCAATTTTTGTTGTACATTAGGTTTATAAGCATAGAAAACATTTGAAAGAAAAAGACAGTTTATTCACAAAGTAGGTTTGTAACTGTGGCTTTGCAGATGTCAAAAATATTAATGAGTTTAGAAATAAAGTTCATATCAGAAAAAAACTGTTCTGAATTGTCATAGAGCATACTTTAATATTGTAATGGCTAAACTAATATTTTAATAATTAATACAAAATGTGAACAATATGCTTGAAGTTAATATTAAATTGAACATATCAACAGTAAAAAAAAACAGTTTTCAAATAAAAGAGGCCCTTTGCCTGGTTGCACTCCTGAAAGCAAGATGGGTCACCAGCAGCTCTACTGGAGCCACCAGGAAAATTCAGCCAGGGTTCTCACTCTTGTTGTGTCTGATCAAACCCACACGGTCTGATCCTGAAATATGGCCTCAATAGGTGCTACCAGTGTTTCCATCAGTACATGAAGGATATAGGTTTCATTCAGCTGGACTAAATGATCTTTGTTGAATGAATTATCCATGGTATCCACCCAATGAAAGAAACCACATTAGCTCTTTTATGTAAAATTAAAATTTTTAAAAAGATAAAGAAGAAATGTGAATATGGCTTAGAATTAGATATAAATAAAATGTCCATATTTTCTAGAGATGAATACTTAAAAGTATAAACAGGTGAAATGACATGAGAGCCAGGATTTGTTTAAAATATTTCAGCAACAACAATAAAAAGATAGTCGAAACAAATGAAGCAAATCTTGTTAATTATTGAATCTAGGTAGTAGGCATAATGGGGTCTAACTATACAAAAGTAAGGAAAATAACGTAATTTGGAATTTTCAAAATAAAAATGAAATTTATAAAAAATACTATTTATAATATTAAAATATGGAATAGCTGAGATTAAAGCTAACAGATGCTATACAAGACTTCTATACAAGATGTTTTAAAAATATTACAGAGCAAAATTAAAGAATAAATGGAAAGATGTATCATATTCACAGATTAGAAGACTTAACATTGTAAAATTTTAAATTCTCCCCACATTGATTTATAGATTGAGTGAAATCCAATCAAAATCCTACAGTTTCCTTTTTGTGAGACTAGATGAAGCAGTTTTAGTTTTTCTATAAATTCAAGTGTGCTGGTCAAGCACGGAGGCTCATGCCTGTAATCCCAGCACTTTGGGAGGCCGAGGCATGTGGATCACTTTGGTCAGGAGTTTGAAATCAGCCTGGTCAACACAGTGAAACCCCATGTCTCTACTAAAGTACAAAAAATTAGCTGGGTGTGGTGGTGGATGCCTGTAATCCCAGCTACTTGGGAAGCTGAGGCAGGAGAATTGCTTGAACCCAGAAGGTGGAGGTTGCAATGAGTTGAGATTGCACCACTGCGCTCCAACTTGGGTGACAGCAAGTCTCCAACTCAAAAAAAAAAAGGAAAGATAAAGCATGCTAAGGACAGCTAAACACTTGAAGAATAGGTTGGTTTTGAAAAATTGATCTACTAGATATGAAGACATAATAAAGCTATAGTAATTTACATAGTGTAATTTTGGTACAAGGATAGACAGAGGAAATAGAAATATAATCTAAAAATAGACTATCACCTATATGTACACTTGACTTATCAAGAAGTTAGCTCTGCAGAGCAGTCGAGACAGGAAGGTTGTGTTTGTTATTAAGCCACTTTCAGCTTCAAACCCATCTGGCTAAACAATGCTCTATAATGCTGGGGCTAAACTCTACAAATCACATTTTGGTTTTGCCAGCTGGCTCCATGTTTTGCTCTGGCAATAGAAAGTTGTAAAGGAAGACTACAAGGCTAGAGGAGGAAGAAGGGACTTGCTCCTCCTATGGGTTTCCTGTCTGTTTCTTGTTTCTGTGACATGCCAGCATTACTTATTCACTCCCAGCAGTAGTACCTTCTTATAGCAGTAGCTGAATCCAGTTTATAGCTCTGCCAACACTTGCAGAACTAGCCTCACTGCATCTTCCAATCCAGATACCAGCACTAGTGAGCCAGTATCCTCTCCTCAGACATCACGTGGTTCTAAATTTTAGTAATTCCAACCTCTTCCTTTTATTCTTCTTGCTGTGGAGTGGAAACTGCCACTTTTGAGATATCTTAGTATTCTCTTCTTCCATTTTTAGTTACCTATTTGACAACTTTATACCTAATTAACATTTTTTTCCATAAACTCTGTTTAAATAACTGGTGTGATTTCTTTCTCCTGATTGAACCCTGCCAGATACAACATCTTTTCAATCTATGTTACTGGAACCACTAAATATCCACATGGAAAAATAAGATGAACCTCTATACCTACTTCACACTATACACAAAAATGAATTCCAGGTAGGATGTAGATATAAATGTGAAAAGCAAAATCACATAGCTTTTAGAAGATAACATATAAAAGAATATGATATTAAGGCAGGGAAAGATTTCTTCAATCAGACACAAAAAGCACTTTCAATCACACTGGAAAAAAAATTGATATATTTGACTACTTGAAAATCAAGAACATCTTTTCATATCCTTACATTGTTAAGAGAGTAAAAATGCAAGTCCCATAGGAGAAGATGCTTGCAACACTTATAAGGAACAAAGGGCTCTTATCCAGATGTATACAGAACTCCTACAAATCAATTTTTTAAAAGTCTAACAATAGCAAATGTTTTGTTAAGATGGAGTGCAATGGAAATTCTTACAGTTTATGAGGGTAAATTGTTATAATCACTTTGGAAAACAAGTTGGAATCATCTATTAAGTCAAAAATATATATACCCTATGACCTGGCAATTTGACTCCTAGGTATATAACCAAAAGGAATATGCATATCTATACATTAAGACACATGCAAGCACATTCAGAGCAGCAACATTTGTAATCTCTTAAAACTGGAGGCCGGGCGCGGTGGCTCAAGCCTGTAATCCCAGCACTTTGGGACGCCGAGCAGGTGGATCACGAGGTCAAGAGATCAAGACTATCCTGGTCAACATGGTGAAACACCGTCTCTACTAAAAATACAAAAAATTAGCTGGGCACAGTGGTGCGTGCCTGTAATACCAACTACTCAGGAGGCTGAGGCAGGAGAATTGCCTGAACCCAGGAGGCAGAGGTTGCGGTGAGCCGAGATTGCGCCACTGCACTCCAGCCTGGGTAACAAGAGCAAAACTCCATCTCAAAAAAAAAAAACCTGGAAATAACTTAAATATCTACAAACAGAATGTTCAATATGTAAATTGTAGTATATTCAAACAATGGAAAACTCTCCAGCAATTAAAATGAACTACTGCTGTATGCAACAACATAAATCTTACAAACATAATTTTGAACAAAAGAAACCAGTCACAATACATACTACAATACATCATTTCGATAATATTAAAAAATACAAGCAAAGGTAAACTATAATGTTTAGAGATGCAAACTTAGGAGATAGAAACTGTTGAGAAAGGAAGTCATTAGCATAAAAGTTAGGAAAGTGATTGTCTTAGGAGAAGAGGACAATGGTGGTAGAGCATCAGAGGCGTTTGAACTACAGCAACTCCATCTTGAATAGGAGTTGGGTAAAATGAAGCTGAAACCTACTGGGCTGCATTCCTAGGATGTTAAGGCATTCTAAGTCACAGGATGCAATAGGAGGTCAGCACAAGATACAAGTCATAAAGACCTTGCTGGTAAAATAGGTTGCATTAGAGCAGCCAGCTAAAATCCACCAAAACCAAGATGGTGATGAGAGTGACCTCTGGTGGTCCTCACTGCTCATTATATGCTAATGATAATGCATTAACATGCTAAGAGACACTCCCACCAGCACCATGACCGTTTACAAATGCCAAGGCAACATCAAGAAGCTGCCCTATGTGCCCTAAAAAGGGGAGGCGTAAATAATCCATCTTTTGCTTAGCATATAATCAAGAAATAATCATAAAAATGGGCAACCAGCAGCCCTCGGGGCTGCTCTGCCTAGGGAGTAGCCACTCTTTTATTCCTTTACTTTCGAAATAAACTTGCTTTCACTTTACTGTATGGACTTGCCCCGAATGTTTTCTTGTGTGAGATCCAAGAACCCTTTCTTGGGGTCTGGATCCAGAGAGCACCGGGGACTTCTTGGTGCAGGTGATTGATGTACTACATCTCATGTGAACAGTAGTTAACAGAGGCATGTACTTTGTGATACATCACTGAGTTATACATTTTATTTTGTGTATATTTGTTACTAAATAACTAGAAAGGTTTTATTTAAAAGGCAAACTGTCCAGCTTAATTTTCTAGCACAAGAAAAGTATTTTAGCTTAAATCGGTATAATGAGCAACTTTTTAAAAGGATGAGTCTTTCCATTATTTTTCATATAGATATACATCTGTACCAGCTCAAAGAACTTCGTCACTTCCTTCCCCGTGCCACAAATTCATTCTGTAGAGAGGAATATACTGTCTTTTTGATGTTGTGGTAGAATTCCAAGGGAATCTGCTTGCTTAAAAAAATAATGGGAGGCCGAGGCGGGTGGATCATGAGGTCAAGAGATGGAGACCATCCTGGTCAACATGGTGAAACCCCGTCTCTACTAAAAATACAAAAAAATTAGCTGGGCATGGTGGCGCGTGCCTGTAATCCCAGCTACTCAGGAGGCTGAGGCAGGAGAATTGCCTGAACCCAGGAGGCAGAGGTTGCAGTGAGCCAAGATCGTGCCATTGCACTCCAGCCTAGGTAACAAGAGCGAAAACTCTGCCTCAAAAAAAAAAAAAAAATTTTTTTTTTCTTCATCATTACACAAGAACACGTTATTAGGAAGCATTCCACAGGAAAGTGCTGTCAGTAAATTTAGGACCACAGCCCCACCCCTAATCTAATCACAATCTCCTAACTTCTTCCACTGTGAAGCAAAATGCTGAAGCAGCTACAATATACAGATGTGCTTCAGGTTTTTAATTAGTTAGCCTAATTAAAAATAACCAAAACCAAAAATATTACAAAACAAAACAGGAGGCAGGACTTCCAGCTGTGGCAAATTGAAGAGGTCAGCAAATCCCTTCCCCTCAAAACAACTATAAAACTACACAAAAGTGTCAAAAACAGCCATTTTGGGACTCCAGAAAATGTCCAAAGTCAAATGACAAATTTAAGTGTTTTTACAAAAAAGCTGCTGAAATTTGTGTAAGAATAGTGGGAGTCACGGCTTGGGGCTGCTTCTTACTCCACCCCTGCCACACCCTCCCCAAGTACCAGTACATGTAATAGTTACTGGGCAAGGCTGGCTACAAAACTTAGCAGCTTGGCTGTCTCAGGGAGCTAACATGATTTGAAGGGGAAGAGCAAAAAACTGACACCCAGTAGCATTGAGAGGTCAAAGCATTAAACTCAACTAGAAAGGAACAGAGAAAACCTATAGCTCTGCTATCCAAAAGTTGCTGTCCTGGTTGAGAAGAAGGGCAGACTTTCAGAAATCCAGAAATTTAACAAGGAGATTCTGGAAATGAGAGAGCCACAGAGGGGGCTAACCTCCCCAAACATTCCTGGCTAATTGATGGCTGAATATATGCCCAAACATTCCATACATCTCTCACTGACTGAGAGGCTTCCTGCATGTGAGGAAAAACTGAGAGGGCTCAGCAGAAAATAAAAGCTGGGCATAGTTGAAAACTGGATGCTCTCCCAACACACACACACTCACACACACATACACACACACACCCAAAAAGGTATAAGCCTTATTAGCTCAAGATGCTTGAGCATAACCTTTAACCAACAGCTGACTACTCAGCTATGCAGACACAAGCAGGACTCCAAGAAAGCTAGGCTAAAAGTTAAAATTAAAAAACAAAACAAAATTGAGCAGAGACCTGAGCTGGCTGCACCCCAGTGGAGAGAGAGATTCTGCACATCAAGTCTGCACCTGTCATTTAAGAATAAGCAAATATACATAGCAACAATAATGACAAATGTCAGGGGTGAGGAATATCAGAACCAGAGCTGTTATGCTATATTATCCAAAACATCCAGTTTTTAGCAAAAACATTCCATGACACGTGAAGAAACAGGAAAATGTGGCCCATACTCAGGGGGAAAAAAGCAGTCAATAAAAACTGTTTCTGGACAGGAGCAGTGGCTCACACCTGTAAACCCAGCACCTTTGGGAGACCAAGGTGGGCAGATGACCTGAGATCAGGAGTTCAAGACCAGCCTGGCCAACATGATAAAGCCCCATCTCTACTAAAAATTAAAAATATTAGCCAGGCATGGTGGTGTGCATCTGTAATCCCAATTATTTGGGAGACTGAGGCAGGAGAGTCGCTTGAACCCAGGAGGCAGAGGTTGCAGTGAGCTGAGATCATGCCACTGCACTCCAGCCTGGGCAATAGAGTGAGACTCTGTCTAAAAAAAAAAACAAAAAACAAATGAACAAACAATAACTGTTTCTGAGTAGGTCCAGATGTCCTATTCAGAAAAAGACTTCCAAACTAGCTATCATAAATGTGCAAAGAATTAAAGGAGACCATGTTTAAGTAATTAAAGAAAAATAAAGTGACAATGACTCAACAAACAGGGCATATCAACACAGAAGCAGAAACTACAAAAATAGGACAAAATCAAATTCTAGATTTGAAAAGTACATGTTAGAAATGAAGCAAAAAGTTTGAGAAAATGAACAAAACCTCAGAGACCTATGCAGTAACACTGAGGGTATCAACATGCGCACAATGGAAATATCAGGAGGAAAGGAGCAAGAAAGGGGCAGAACAAGTATTTGAAGAAAAAGAAATAATGGTTGAAATATATCCAAATTTGATGAAAAAATAATCTACAGATCCAAAAAGTTGTAAAAACAAAACAAAACAAACCAAGTAGGACAGACACAGAGAACCACACCTAGACACTTCATAGTCAAACATTAATTCAAGTCAAAGAAAAACTCCAAAACAGCAAGAGAAAAATAACAATATGATAAATGACTGCCTTCTCATCAGAAATAATGGAAGCCAGAAGGCAGTGGAATGCCATTTTAGTAGAGAAAGCAAAAATTCAGTATCTGACTAAAAAGATCCTATCCTTCAAAAATAAAGTCCAAATGAAAATATTCCAAGACACATACTCCAGCAATAAATAATCTAAAGATGAACTTAAGAAAACAATTCCATTCACAACAGAATCATAAAGAATAAAATACTTAGGGAATAAATTTTGAAAAGAAGTGTAAGACAATGCCAACTACAAAACAATAAATTAGAGAAGATTTAAATAAGGGAACACTTCATATTCATGGAATAGAAAACTCAATGACAATTCTCTTCATAGTGACTTACAGATTCAATGTAAGTCCAATCAAAATTGGAACCCTTTTACAATACTGGTAAGACTGTATAATGGTACATTTACCTTGGAAAAGTTTGGCTGCATCTTAAAAAGTTAAACATAAACTTACCATGACCCTGCAACTCCACTCTTAGGTGTCTACAAAGGGGAAATGAAAACTTAATGTCCACACAAAGACTTATATGTAAATATTCATAGCAGCATTATTCATAATAGTCAAAAAACTGGAAAGTGTTAAATCCATTACCTAGTGAATGCATAAACAAACTTATGATACATCTATACAACAGAACAATTACTTATTAACACATGTATAAGCTTCAAAAACATTATGCTAAGTGAAAGAAGCTAAACACAAAAGACTACATAATATAGTATATCACTAATAAGAAATTCTTGGAAAAACAAACATATAGAGACAAAACATTTCAGTGGTTGCCTGGGATTGGGAGTGGGTTACTATTAATGAGCAAGTCTTTGGGGTGATGAAAATATTTTAAAATTGGGTGGTAGCGATGATTGCATAACACCATAAATTAAAAGGTACTGAACTACATACTGATTATGGGTGAATTTTACAGTATATAAATTATGCCTCAATAAAGCTGTTAGAACAAAAAATCATCACCACAAAATATCAACTGTTTACAATATTCTATGCCTTATTCTGATTTTATTCTTTACAGTTTCCTCCTTTCCCCTTTGATAGTTTTTCCATTCATCTAAATAGGTCACATATTAGCCACTTATTTAAACAAACAGGAATCACCTGGGATGGGAAATTGAGACGCTCAGGTAACACTGCTGCTGGTATCAAAGCTTCTGAAGATATTATATTAGTATCTTGGATAAATAATAAATCTAGTAATTAATATAGTAAGCATGGAATTTTAATACATCTGGCCTTCCCATTAGCCAGGGTACAACTTTCCATTTAGTCAAACTTATTTCATACTTGCTATTAAAGTTTTATTATTCACATATACACAGAACATTGTATGAAAGCATTTTATGTGTGCCATTGTAAACACGTATTTGTTGCTATATTATCTATTGTTAAAATACAGCAACATGCTTTACTTTTGTTAACTTAAGATTTGCAACTTTTCTAAATTCAACTATTATACTGTTTAACTTTTCAGATTTTCTAGATATATAACAATCATTTGAATTCTGATAGTTTAATTTCCTTCTTGCATATATCTGTACCTTTTTAATTTTTTTAACTTTCATACAAGCTGACATTTGATAAGAGGCAGCACTATTTTATTTTTTAATAGAAGATGCCTTTACTTTTCCTTTTGACTAATGTTAAATTTTAGTTACAAATATATATGAAAAAACCTTATCTTTCCTTTATACATTTTGGATTGTCAGGAATATATTTATTTATTTTTTAAAAGACAGAGTCTCACTCTGTTGCCCAGGCTGGAACACAGTGGAGCGATCTCAGCTCACCAGTCTCTGCCTCCGGGATTCAAGTGATTCTCCTGCCTCCTGAGTAGCTGGGACTACAGGCATGCATCACCACCTCGGGATTTTTTTTGTATTTTTGGTAGAGAGGAGGTTTTACCATGCTGGCCAGGCTGGTCTCAAACTCCTGACTTAAGTGATCCACCCACCTTGGCCTCCTAAAGTGCTGGGATTATACGAGTGAGCCACTGCGTCCAGCCTGTTAATTTTTATGAGGCATTTTAAGGATATTTTTAAATGTTTGGGGGATATCATGATTTCCACTAATTGTCTTTTTAAATTTACTGGATTATAAACCCTTGAGAGCACAAGGATTCTATTGATAGATGTCTCTTTGTATCCCTCCAGTGCCTAGAACAGTATACCATCCCAGGTCAATGAACATTGTTTTAAGTTGATTAAGTCTTACACTAAACTAATCTTGAATTTCTATACTAAATCTCACTTGGTCATAGTGAATATTATTTTTAACTGTTAAATACCTTTTAATACTTACGTAATTCTTAGAGTTTTTTCATCTATATTAATCAACAAGACAGCCTTCAATCTTATGTTCTGACCTTAGCAGGTACCATACCTGCCTTGAAAAATAAACTGGGTAACTTTCAATTTACTTCAGTGTTTAGTAGCTTTTTTCCTTTTTTTTTTCCCCAGACAGAATTTCACTCTTGTTGCCCAGGCTGGAGTACAATGGCACCGTCTTGTCTTACCGCAACCTCTACCTCATGGGTTCAAGGGATTCTCCTGCCTCAGCCTCCCGAGTAGCTGGTATTATGGGTGTCAGCCACCTCAACAAGCTAATTTTTGTATTTTTTGTAGAGACAGGGTTCCACCATGTTGGCCAGGCTGGTCTCAAACTCCTGACCTCAGGTGATCTGCCCACCTAAGTCTCCCAAAGTGCTGGGATTACAGGCGTGAGGCACTGCACTTGGCTTAGTAGCTATTTCTATGATATACACATTACATACTGAAAAATACTCACTAGCGATTCCATCAAATTTTCTTGTGCTTCCTATTGCAACTAATGTATTCAAAATAACTAGTTGTGCAGTGTTTTTTAATTTTTGTAGTCTAGTATCTAAAGTTAAAAAAATTTAATTATCCATTTCAGTAGTTTTCATCTTAATTTTGTCTATCCTTAATCTGTTCTTTTCTTAGGTCCTTTTGGGATTAATCAGTCCATTATATATACTCTATTTATTCTTGTGGAATTGGCATGTAGAGTTGAACAAAATTATGAGTTAAGCTATGCCAGCCTCATGAGCTGGATAATTTGGTGATGGGAATTTTTAATGTCTTTCAAGTATTATAGTTTTATTGTAGTATGTATTTCTCTTTTTCATTTGGTTGAAAACCTGCTGTTTTCTTATTCATTTCTAATTTTATTGCACCATAATCTGAGAATGCTATATGTAAAATTTTCATTGAAAGTATTTACTACAAAATTGTGTGTATTTAAATCTGTGCATTTAAAACACTTTGTGTGTATTCAGATCTGTGGACAGGCCTACTACTTCCATTTCATTCACCTAAAAATTTATCTTATTACATTACTGAGAGCAATTAAATTTTTGTTTATTTGAACTTAAATTCTCTTAATGAGATATTGTCTCCTATTCAAGTGTTCTGGTATATAGTTCTTGCATTTATCAGTTTTTTTCCCCTTGTTTTTCTGTTATAAGGAGTATATCTGCTGGTGTATAAGAAGCAGTATATAAGATATACCTCAATTTGACAAAAGAAGTTCTAAGATATTTTATGTATTTTCATTATATATGAATTGAAATGATTATAAAATGGCAATAAACTGAAATGCTATTGTGTTCATATAAATAAAGCACACTGTATAAAAGAATTTAGTTGAAGATAATAAGTTCTGAATATGCAAAATTATTCTGAAAGCTAAAAAGAAATTAATGTTGCTTGAGGCCTGTTTTCAATAAAATAAGTAGAGTGAGGTACTCAAATCATTATTCTACATATTTCATGTGAGGTTCTCCAAATATAATACGGATGCTTTAGACGAAGAATAAGTTTTTGGGAAATATACTTGGAAAAATGGGACAAATACAGCAATTTACTCCTGATTTTTAATTATGGCAAATAGAGCAATAACGGAAATTAAATAAATCATTCACAATAGGAACATCGAACATGGTCAACGAAATTTTCTTTATATGTTGGTAGTCTGACACAGGAGTATGGCCTTGGCTTTGGGTACTGAAGTCTGCTGGCATGATACAGGAAGCAGAATGACTCTAAATGAGAAAAGTGATCATCATTAGCTAACAATGTCTGCTCCAGATCCACCTGGAAAAATGGGGGTGGGCTCAAAAGCTGCTAGCAAGAGATAATAAAGGCTTTCTTCTGTGGCCAACCTATGAGTGAATCACCAGGTCTTCTTTATAACTCAGTTAAAAAGTGGTAGGGGAAATACCTGGTTGTTCAAACACCTGACAGGGGTTTATCTGATGAGTGAAACTTACGTTTTCCCAAATCAATTTTTTACTAACAAATGACATCATCAACCTCTGAAAAAGAATCCACATGTTCTCCCATTTGAAGAGCCAGTTAACTGGAGGAAGGAGATGAAAACACCATTACAGGTTTATATCTGAAGCATACCAGTCTTTGGATCAAACAACAATTTTTAAGATTTTATACTACCAGTTTAAAAAAAAAGAACTGGTACACAAAATGTGAAATCTCAGGTAAAGAGGCATACGTTATACATTTTCTTCTGCTACAGCTCATTAGCCATGTTAGAGAAGCCACCTGTTATACTACAGCTAGAATTTTAGGTGTATATTACATGGTTAGGAGGATTTTTAATCCTCCTTTGGGTTACGAATTTAAAAGACACTGCTGAGTGAAAAAAGGTACCTATGTGCTTTCCCTTCAGCTGTAGCAGAAACTTTGAATCAAGGTGAAGATTAAAGGTAGCAATCAGAAACAGTCATGGAGAATGTGGCTGAATACAAGAAAATAGTTTGCAGCCTGGCATCTTACTGAGGAATTGAACACCTAACAGAAAACCACCTGAATAATGGAAGGCTACTAAGTCAAATAGAACTAAAGCACTTTGGGAGGCCAAGGTGGGTGCATCACGAGGTCAGGAGTTCGAGACCAGCCTGACCAACATGGAGAACCCTCATCTCTACTAAACACACAAAAATTAGCTGGGCGTGGTAGCACATGCCTGTAATCCCAGCTACTCAAGAGGCTGAGGCAGGAGAATTGCCTGAATCTGGGAGGCGGAGGTTGCAGTGAGCCAAGATCGTGCCACTGCACTCCAACCTGGGTGACAGAGTGAGACTCTGTCTAAAAAAGAAAACAAACCCCAGCCCCTATCTTCCACTGACTTGGTCCCACTTTGACAAAGCAAAATGACTGTTTATATATAGCAATTTTTAACAGATCACAAACACCCAGAAACAAACTAGAGTGAGAAATTTGCATGTATTTATATACACACACACACACATACACACACAAATATATATGGATGAATACAACCATCACACAAAAATTTTCACATTACGAAAGCTCCAAAGTTCAGATAAAAGGGTAAAGAACCATCTTGGTGAGTTGAGAGGGCCACTTCCTCCTTTCTCCTCACCCTCCTTTCCTCCTTCTGCCCTGTATTCCTCTTCCCTCCTTCCTTCTTTCCCTCCCTCCCTTCTTCCTTTCTTCCTTCTTCTACCATGAATGAAGAACTCCACTAGGCTTTGAAGTTGTGGAAAACAACTGCTTCAAGTTCACCAGTCTGTTGGTGAACAGCAAGCGTAGGAGAGGTCAAATTATTCAACATAGAATAAAGTAAGCACCAGCTATCCACCCTCTAAAAGACAAATTTACCTGTGAGAGGAGAGAACATCACAGGCTGCAGTATGCTGAGCTTTCCAAGAAAACTGCTTTGAAGGGAACAGCTTTTGTTTGGATGGATGGAGGCCTGGCCTCAAGTTGTAAATTGCCTGAAAGATGCTTCCTATTGTCATTCTCTGCGGTTGTGCTTTTACTTCTCTTTAGGGTTAAGAACAGCTGTTCACTAACCCACCCACATATTTGGAAAAACAGCTGTAATTAATGTGGATCACTTTAATCTAGAAAAATATTAGTCCAGCCTCAGAGGCTGCTGTTTAAGAGAAAGAAGATGGATGGGCAGGATGTCTAGTGACAATATCCAGTTTTGTGATTTTAGGCAACAATCTTGAAGTTGGAACATCTATGTGCACAATGAGGATAGTAATATTTGTCTACTTATATGCTGGGTCTATTGTAAGGGCAAAATGTGGTCACAGATAAGAAAACACAAACACAAAGAAACCGCTGTACATACTTCAGAGACATTTAACCACAGTTGGACATAACAACAACAAAAGAACTAGAAACATTTGTTTTCTTCCTTGGCCATGGGCTTAAGAAGGGTACATTAGGGGGTGGGTAGATGGGAATAAAAAGTTTAAAAAATGATAAGGAACAATAATGAACTACAATTTGGTTTCTAAACTTGCAAACACTCTGCCAAACAATAGAAACAACAATAATCTTAAACTCTGTGCAATACCTCTAATTCTTTTTGTTCCCTGTACTAAATTACATATACTAAAATGTTGTAACTTAGGTTTGTTAGCCAAACTCTCCATGAGTATTCAACTAGAAAAGAAAAATACAATGATTTTTTTTACTCTCAAAAAAAAAAGAACAATCTTAGAAAGTTTGAGTGCAAAAGGATTTTAATTCATGGTAAATATGCATGCAATGCCTAATATCAATGGTGGCTGGCTTATGGAACTTCTGCTCTACTTCCAGAGAACAATCTGCAGGATTCATTCGAATTTGTTACTCTCAGATAGCATATTAAATACTGTAAATAAAGTTGCAAGAAACAGAATAGGAATCACATATCACAAAATAAAACTTCCATCTACCATTCTTAAACTTTTTTTTTTGTCATTTTTCTCCCTCACAAGAATGAAAGGAAATATATAGAAAGAAATAATTACTACCAAAAGGTTAGAAATTGCAGAGTTGCACTACACAAATGCTGTGATTTGCTTTATAGCAGAAAGACAGACCTAAGAGTGATCTGCAAACCATTTCTTCTTTCCACAAACCTTTACAGGGCATTTAACTAGTCATTACTTGGTACAACATGATATAAAGAGGAATAAGACAAAGCTGATGCCCCCCTGAAGTAAACTTCTGTCCCATGTAAGAAAGTACAAAGAAAAAAGGCAAGCCAGACTCTATAATAAATGAACTTTTATTCACTAGGCTTCCTAAGTCTGCTAAATTTCTTTTGCAACCTCATCGCATCCCTCAGAAATCAGAAATATTCCAAATGCATGAAATAATTCTAGTTCAAGGGGGCAAAAACTATTTTCTACTTTAATATAAGTCAACAATATACTAAAATTGTTTGATTAAAGCAATTACTGTCAGTAGATGTCTAGAGATCACTTAAAAAGATTAGTAAATATAAGCTTTCCATCTCAATAAAAATACATCTCAAATAATCCAAAAGTGAGAGGGCTAAAAAAAGAAGAACATAAAAACAAAAAGCAGGTGACAACAGAAAACAATAACAAAATGGTAAACCCAAACCTCACTATATATCACTAATTACATTAAAGATTAATAAACTAAAATCCCAATTAAAAGACAGAGACTATCACAGTGGACAAAGAAACAATACCCAATCTTATGCTGTCTATAAGAGATATACTTTAAACAGAAGATACAGATAGGTTAAAAATAAATGAAAAAGAATATACCATGTAAGCATAGGAGGGCTAGAATGGTTATATTAAGAGTCAGATAAAATAGATTGCAAGATAAAATTTATACAAGAAATAGAGACATTTTATACATATATAAGGGTAATTTATCAGGAAAACAGCAATTATAAAAGTGCATGTACACTAGCCAATAGGGAAAAAAAAGTAAGCAAACAAGAAAATAGATAAATGACATATGGATGAGAAAGGAAAGTTTAAAATGTCCTGGTTGAGAGATGATAAAATCATACGTGTAGCAAATCCTAAGAAACCTACAAAGAGCTACTAGAACTAATAAATGAAAGCAGCAAAGTTCCAGTGTATAAGTCGATCTACAAAATTCAACTGTGTCTCTACATACCAGCTTTGAATAATTAGAAGATAAAAATGAGTAAAAACCCCAACTTTGTTTACAAAAAAAGCACAAAAAAATACTCACAAATAAATTTAATGAAAGATGTTCAAGACCTGTACACTGAGAAATATCAAACATTGCAAAGAGAAATTAGTGACAACCTAAATAAAGCGCCAACCTATGGGAGCTGCGGTGGCTCCGGCCAGTTGTCCCGGCGCTTGAGGAGACAAGGCTATGAGTTCAAGGCCAACCTGAGCAACATAACAAGCTCTCATTGATTAACAAAAATAAAAATAAATAAAAAAATAAAGCGCCAACCTAATTCTCCCCTTCCTATGCTTACGTGGTATATTATTTTTCATTTATTTACTTTTAACCTACCTATATCTTTTGTTTAAAGTGTTTATCTTACAGACAGCATATGATTGGGTATATCTCAAGGTTCTCTATTAAATAGAAATATACCATGTCCATGTATTCATGTTCATGGCTTAAAAGACTTAATACTGTTCAAACAGCAAACCTCCCAAAATTGATCTTTAGATTCTAAGCAATTCCCATCAAAATCCTGCAGGATTTTTGAAGAAAGCAACAGTGGATCAAAAATTCGTATGGAAAGGCAAAGGAACTAGACTAGGTAAAACAATTTTGAAAAACATTGTTGAATGATTTATACTACTTGATTTCAACATTTATTATAAAGCTACAGAAATCAATATGTGGTGGTACTGGCATAATGACAGACATACAAGTCAATAACAGAACACAAAGTCCAAAAACAGACCTATGCTTACCTGTCAAGTAATTTTCAACAAAGGCCAAGGTAATTCAACCAAACAAAAGATGGCTTTTTAAACCAAGGGTGATGGAATAATGGGATATCCACATGGAGAAAACTGACTCAAGACCTTTACTCTCACACTATACACAAAGTTCAAAGTCGGCCAGATTTCTATTACTAGAAGAAAAATATTTCATCATTTCTACTCTCTTTTACCCCACCATGGACATATGAAGCTACCCTTTCAGGACTAAATTTAAAAGGTAAAACTGATTAAACTTTCAGGGAAAAAAATTATTTGGATAAAATGTTTGTGATTTTGGGTTAGGCAAAAATTTCTTAGAACACAAAGAAGCAAAAACTATGAAAGTTAAAAAAAAAATAGATGAAATGAACTTCATAAAAAAATTTTTGCTCTTCAAAATACACTGTTAAGAAAATAAAAAGGCAAGCCACTAAATGGGAGACACTGTTTTAAAACACCTATATGACAAAGGCTTGTATCCAGAATAAATAACAATCCAATTAAAACTGGGGAAAAGGTTGGCACACTTTATGCAGATGGCCAATAAGCTCATAAAAGTATACTCAACATCACTAGTCAGATAAATGCAAATTAAAACCAGAGGAAGATTCTACTGCACAGCCACTAGTATGGCTTAGGTTTAAAAAGACTGACATATTTAGCACTAATCATACTATATTATAATTATGGCCATGTTTCTCTATTCCAATAAAACATGAGCTCATGGCTTAAAAAAAATAGTCTGAAAATAATAAACGGTCATGAGAATTTAGAAAAACTTGAACTCTCTTACATTACTTGTAGGAATGCCAAGTGTATGGACACTCTGGAAAGCAGTATGGCGGTAACTTGTAAAGCAATTCAATTCCTAAGTATTTACCCAAGAGCAATGTAAAAAATAAGCAATGCTCATTTTAATATAAAATGTAAAATGAGCAATGTAAAGAAGAGGTATTTACCCAAGAGCTACGTAAAAACTTGCACACAAACGTTCCTAACTGCATGATTCATAAAAGCCAAAACTTCAGCACAATCCAGATGCTAATGAAGTGAACACATAAATGTTGGTATACCCAGATTACAGAATACAACTCAATAATACAAAATAAATAAGATATTAATAAACAAAACAGATGAATCTAAAAAAATTATGCTGTGTAGAAAAAGTCAAACACAAAAGACTATTTACTATAGACTCCATTTATTTGAAAATATAAAAGTCTACAAAATGACTTTTGTCAAGACAAAACTACAGTGACAGAAACTAGATCAATGGTTGCCCTGGGGCTGCAGACGGGGGAGACCAGTTGAAAAGGAGAAGGAAGAAACTTTTTAGGGTAAAAGACCTGTTCAACATTCTGATTGTGGTGGTGTTCCATGACTGTACATAATTACCAAAATTAGTCAAACTGTACTGTATACAAAATTCACAAATAGGCAAATTTTGCTGTATGTAAACAAAACCTTAACTTTAAAAAAGGAACACAAAATCAGAAAACAAAAGACATAGTGCTCCACTGCACTAATAAAAGAAATTAAAACTATATATTTTTTTCTCATAGACTTGGCAAGAATTACACTTGTAAACTTGTGATGAAAGGTGTTAATTAGTACATTTCTGAAGAGTATTTTGGCATTGTATTATCTAAACCCTTGAAAAATGAGTGGACCTTTTTGTCCCAGCAATTCTACTTCTGGAAATGTTTATTACAGAAACAATCAGGCAAATTAAATAAGCCTGTATAAAAATCGTAATAAAAAGCTCTTTTTTTTTTTTGAGACAGAGTTTCGCTCTTGTTACCCAGGCTGGAGTGCAATGGTGCAATCTCAGCTCACCACAACCTCCGCCTCCTGGGTTCAGGCAATTCTCCTGCCTCAGCCTCCAGAGTAGCTGGGATTACAGGCACACGCCACCGTGCCCAGCTAATTTTTTGTATTTTTAGTAGAGACGGGGTTTCACCATGTTGACCAGGATGGTCTCGATCTCTTAACCTCGTGATCCACCCACCTCAGCCTCCCAAAGTGCTGGGATTACAGCACGGGCTTGAGCCACCGCGCCCGGCCAAAAAGCTTTTCTTAATTGTAAAAAATAACTGGGAAAAAAACTTGTATGCCCAACAATAGGTGATTGGTTAAATAATGAAATATCCATTTAATTAAAATGACATGACCAATAACATACATCTGTCATTATTGATGAATAAAGACGTACTCGGTATCAGTTTTCTTCCTCTTTCCTGCATTTTATGCTGGTGGTACCTTTCACAAAAATGTTTACCTTCTACTTGGGAGAGTTGTGATACAAATAAGTGAGTAATAACTATCATACAGATTCCTATCATTAGAAGAAAAATAATTGATCATTTCTACCCTCTTTTACTCCACCTTGGGCATATGAGGCTACCCTTTCTGCCTAATTCTTAGGACAATTTTTTAAACAATTACCTTTGGACTTCAATCACTGTTATCACAAAAGATCTAACATGAGCAACTATATCAATTCAAGAGAGCTCCGATTCACAAATTGAATCAATTATTTTAATTATTTACTTACAGTTTGCCCTGTGGTAGATAAAGAAGTAACAGAAGGTTCTAGTGTACACTTTGTAGGTTTATATTATCTGGGTCTCAGTTCCTTTATCTATAAAAAGAAAAGGGCACAGTGCTGGATCTGGTCATTTCTAGTTCTAAGGAAGATTAATCTATTAATAACTAGTCAATAGCTCTAAAAAATTACATAATTGGCAAATGCAAAGTTACAAGAAGCAAATCTTTGTCAACTCGATTACCTTGTAAACATTCACTTTAAGAAAAAAATAAAAGAAACAGGATCCTTAAAAAAGCTTGGCAAATTGAAACCCACACTATAACATAAAATGGAAATTCAATTTGTCAAGGAGACTAACAAAGGCAGGACTCACAACTGAAAAGTGATATATCCTCAATGGTTTTCTAGTTGCTAAAACTTAAAATCAATCATCTTACTTGAAGACACTGAAAACGTGCACGTATCTCATTATAATCATATCAACAGTAAAGTGCCTCATACTCTTACAACTACAGGTAATTTCAAACAGAAAAAAGCAATATACTTTTAGTTATTTAAGGTAAATAAGTTATCATGTCTGCTTTAAAATAATGTTTCCCAATCCAACTAGGTTCAGATATTCAAACTAAGTAAGGATAATTCATTTATAAAACTGAAATACAACTTGGGTTCACAAGAACCTTGCCTAACCAATTTTCCCTGCAACTCAGCATTATATAATTCAAAGAAGAGAACAAATGTATGTAAGTCTGACTGCAGAAAAAGAAAATCTGAATTTTACTTGTCTAATGCCAAGTCAAAGAAACCAAGTTAAATACAGGCATCCACTCAAGAAATAAAACTCATTTATTAAACCTTCTTAATGAAAGAAACAATTACAGTTAGAAGCATGGCCAATTCTAAATAACAGTCTAAGTTTAAAATTTCTATAATCAAAAAGTAGTTTATCTGAACATTTTTTAAGGTTGTCTTCAGAGGTTACATAATAAAAATAACTTATAATATGCACCTTGTACCTTAGTGCCTCATTTTAAAGTTATATCCCAAACAAAACTGAAATACAAGGCAATGGTTCAAGCAAAGTTTCATTAGATGGAAAAATAATAAAACTTACTCTCATTAAGTCTGGCTGGAGATGGTAGTGCTAGGATGTGGTAACATAAATGACACAGCTAGACAACAAAAAGCATGTAATCAAGGAAAAGCCTCCATCCTATCACTGTTTAGACCCCACAGTGTCTCACTTACGTACGCTACAAGGCAACTGCTGGAAGAAGAATGTACCTCTTATTTTCGAGGAGAAAGGATATGATTCTTTATCTGCCAATAGTAAGGGATTTCTTTTTTTTTTTTTTAACATGTGCACATGGGACGTAAGTATCACAGAGTGGCCTTGTGGGCTGTGCTTCTCTTATGTTTCTAATTTTTTTTTTTTTTTAAAGAAAAAAAGAGAAAGAGAAAGGGGGAGAGAGAACAGGAGTCTTGCTCTACTGCCCAAGCTGGAATGCCATCTAAAAATAGGTATTAAAAACCTCTTTTATGCCGATAATTGTACTTATCAGCGGAGACAGGAAAGAATAAGGGAAGAAAATAACAAACAGCCAACCAATATTTCATTTAAGTGTGAAATGCTCTGCAAATACTGAAGAATGATTTACTTCCAATTATGTGGTCACTTTCAAAATAGGTGTAATGTAATACTGAGAAAAATGTAAGTTCTGTGGACCTGGGTGAAGAATTCTATAGATATTCACTGAATTTACTTGTTGCAGGTCTGAAATTAAATAATAAATGTTCCTGTTAATCTTCTATCTCGTTGATCCGTCGAATATTAACAATGTGGTGTCAAAGTCTCCCACTATTATTGTGCAGGAGTCCAAGTCTCTTTATAAATCACTGAGAACTTGTCTTATGTATCTAGGTGTTCCTATATTGGGTGCATATATATTTATGATCATTGACTCCTATTGTTGTATTGATCCTTTTACCATTATATAGTCCTTCTTTGTTTCTTTTAGTCTTTGTTATTATTAAAGTCTATTTTGTCAGAGATGAAAGTTAACACTCCTGTTTTTTGTTTTTTTTGCTCTCCATTTGATTGGTAAGTCTTCCACCAAAGTTTTGTTTTGAGTCTTTGTGTGTCCTTGCTTATGAGATTGGATCTGGATACAGCATACTGATGGGTTTTGACTTTCTATTCAATTTTCCTTTCTGTGTCTTTGATTGCAGCATTTAATCCATTTAGATTTAGGATTAATATTGATATTTCTGACTTTAATATTGTCGTTTAATGCTCGCTGGCTATTTTGCCCATTAGTTGATATACAGTCTTCATTATGGAGATACTCTTTACCTTTTGGTAAGTTTTTGGGATGACTGATACTACTTGTTCCTTTCTGTGTATAGTGCTTCTTTCAGAAGCTCTTGTAAAGCAGGCCTGGTGGTGATGAAATCTCTGAATGCTTGCTTTTTTGTGAAAAATTTTATTTTTCCTTCATTTATAAAGCTCAGTTTGGCTGAATATGAGATTCTGGGTTAAAAATTCTTTTCTTTGAGGATATTGAATATTGACCCCCACTCTCTTCTAGTTTGTAGGGTTTCTGCTGAGAGATCTGCTGTGAGTCTGACAGGCTTCCCTTTATGGGTAACCTGACCTTTCTCTCTAGCTGCTTTTTCGCCTTGATTTCAACCCTAGTGAATCTAATGATTAAGTGTCTTGGGGTTGCTCTACTTGAGGAATATTTTTGTGGTGTTCTCTGTATTACCTGGAGTTGAATATTGTCTTGCCTTATTAGGTTAGGAAAGTTTTCCTGAATAATATCCTGAAGAATATTTTCCAGCTTGGATTCATTCTCTTCATAACATTCAGGTACCCCTATCAAACATAAATTAGGTCTTTTCATATAGTCCCATATTTCTTGGAGATTTAGCTCATTCCTTTTTACTTTTTCTTCTCTAATCTTGTCTTCTCGTTTCATTTCATTAAGTTGGTCTTCAACCTCTGATATCCTTTCTTCTGCTTGATCAATTGGTAGTTAAAACCTGTGCATACTTTGTGGAGTTCTCGCATTGTATTTTTCAGTTCCATTAATTCACTTACTTATATTCCTCTCTAAATTGTCTATTCTCGTTAGGATTTCATCAAACCTTTCTTCAAAGTTTAGTTTCTTTGCATTGGGTTAGAACATGTTCTTTTAACTCACAGAAGTTTCTTATCATCCACCTCTTAAGCCTACTTCCGTTAATGGAATGCACTCGTTCTCCATCAGGCCTTGTTCCGTTGCTGATGAGGAATTGTGATCCCCTGTAGAGGGAGAGGCATTCTGATTTTGGGTATTCTCAGCCTTTTTAGGCTAGTTTCTTCCCATGATTATAAATTTATCCATCTGTCGTCTTTGTAATCAGCGACTTTCTAATTAGGTCTCTGAGTGGACGTCCAACTGGTTGATTCCCAGCACCGGAATCTGAGCAACCCGCTGTGCCGGCTAAAACAGCGGCATTAAGATTGATGGTGCTTTTCTGTCCGGGAATCTCCGGTCTGGCTTCCTGAGTCCCTTCTTCAATCAGCTGAATAGGCCACTCTGCCTTCCCGGAGCTCCAAACATCAACCAAAAGGGGAGCCAGTCCCGTTTATTCTGCACCAAGAACTGTTGTGCTGAGGCACCGGCAAAACCGCCTTGCAGGCCACAAGAGTCACGCTAGCGACCCATGGGGCTCCTCCACTGGGAATCTCCTGGTCCGTGAGCAACAAAAATTCGTCTGAAAGTATGGCGTCCTCTCGTTCTCTGTGCTTTCAATGGGAGGTACAATCCCAAGCTGCTAGTGATCAGCCATCTTGGATCTCTCCCACCTACCCTCCCCGGGATTTCTTGAACGGTTTATCTGACACCAGTGATTTGTAAAAGTAGATTTTTATTAGGGGCTTTTTTTTTTCTACTTTTTTTTTTTTCAGATGTAGTCTTGCTCTGTCACCCAGGCTGTACAGTGGTGTGATCACAGCTCACTGCAACCTCCACCTCCTGGGTTTAAGCAGTTCTCCTGCCTCAGCCTTCCCCTGAGTAGCTTGGATTACAGGTGTCCGCCACTATGCCTGGCTAATTTTTATATTTTTAGTTGAGGCAGGGTTTCACTATGTTGGCCAGGCTGGTCTTGAACTACTGACCTAAAGTGATCTGCCTGCCCCAGCCTCCCAAAGTGCTGGATTACAGGTATGAGCCACTGCACCCACCTTGGGGATTATTTCTTCATTAAAGAACGTTGAAAAATTCTCTTTTCCCTGTTCTCTCTGCTGTTTGGAAATAAATGGGGGAGTGGGAAACTAGAGAAGTGTCTTCAAGATCTACATGGGCTTTGATTAATCTATAGCAATGACCCATTGAAAGTTTCCCTTCTGATACCCTAGGTGTCAGGATTCCAATATTAAGTTCCCATAATCATCTCTGTCCAAATGCAAATTGACAGACATTTTTTCCTTTTTCAATATTCCTTTGATTATAGCCCCTTAGGACTAGAGATCTGAGACTATACTGTAAGAGGATAAAAAAATTATAAGAACACTTCATTTTTGAAAACTCAAGTCTATACCACTGAGTCACAGTAACAACCTTTATACAAGGTTTTGTTTAGCTTACATTTTCTTGGCTTAATTATGGTTAAACAGGCTAAAAGTAAACCATATTATACTTTTTCTTGTGTAAAAATACAATTTTACAGCCAGGTACGGTGGCTCATGCCTGTAATCCCAGCACTTTGGGAGGTTGAGGCAGGCGGATCACAAGGTCAGGACTTCAAGACCAGTCTGACCAACATGGTGAAACCCCATCTCTACTAAAAATATAAAAATTAGCTGGGCATGGTGGCACACGCCTATAATCCCAGATACTCAGGAGGCTGAGGCAGGAGAATCACTTGAACCCGAGAGGCAGAGGTTGCAGTGAGCTGAGATCATACCACTGCACACCAGCCTGAGCAACAGAGCAGATTCCATCTCAAAAAAAATATTATATATATATATATGCACATATATATAATTTTTCATAGTTAAAAACAAGGACATAAATTTTTTCATCCTCTTCAAAAATTAATCCCTATTTTCAGTGAGTCAGTAGGAAGTCAAAGATGCCATTTAAACTAGATTCTTCTGAAATCATTTAAATAATTACTATTTTTCAACGTTTTCAAAATAAGTATATCCTTGACCTATAAAAGAATGCCTGTGCTGACAATTCCTTGAATGTCACTATTTAATAAGCAAGACATCATCATGAATGTAAAATTACACTTCATTTGTGATAGTGGGTCCTTGCATCAGGAAGTAAGATTGGATGGAGAAATGCACGGGAATTTTTTTAATTCTCCATTCTGGTTTTATGATTTTAATATAAGTACAACAGTTAGAACACACAATAAGAGAAAAGGACAGGAACATACTTGGGGCAAAGATGACTTTTCTATTTGAGCCAGCTATTTTAGAAAAATTCTAGAATACTTACAGTGAGTGTCAGAATGCCATCTGGTTATACTGTTGATGTAAATTTTAAATGTAATTTTAAGGATTGATGCAGATTTTCTTTTGTAAAACCAGAAACATTAAAAGCTACACCATAGCAAGGGTCACAGTAGGAGGCAAATGGGCTGCTCAATGGAATAATCATTCCAACCATATATATATTGTAATTGCAGAAATCTGGAATAATAGGATAATCTGCATCAATAATAGTACTGACACCTTGCTTTATAATAAAGCCCTTGGAGATTAAAATGTAAAATTATACCACCATTCTGAGCAGTAGGATCCTTGCTGCTAGAAGTGAGACTTGGATAGAGAGATGCATCTTTTCCCATAAGCTCTGAATTTCTTTTTTTTTTTTTTGAGATGGAGTTTCGCTGTTGTTACCCAGACTGGAGTGCAATGGCATGATCTCAGCTCACCACAACCTTAGCCTCCTGGGTTCAAGCAATTCTCCTGCCTCAGCCTCCCAGGTAGCTGAGACTACAGGAGCGCACCACCATGCACAGCTAATTTTTGTATTTTTAGTGGAGACAGGGTTTCATCTTGTTGACCAGGATGGTCTCAATCTCTTGACCTCGTGATCCACCCGCCTCGTCCTCCCAAAGTGCTGGGATTATAGGCGTGGCCATAAGCTCTGAATTTCTTCCACAACTGTGTGAGTCACAGTCTGAAAATTGTTTTAGAAAGTAATATAATTCCATCACATGTAGAAGCTGTGAATCTGAATTATGAATAGTATGAATCTGATAACATGGCCATGTAGACTTTCAAGCAAATTCTTCCCTAGGGTCAGGCCACTGTCCAAGTTGACTACCTTCCCACTTTGAGAGGGTACTGCACTACAGAGGGGAAATACGGGGATAAAACAGAAGACTAGCCAGGAAGGCAGCAACAATAGTATCATGTAATAGTTGCTAGCACCATGAATAACTCATGGTCTCTTACCTTATGAGGACAATCCTTTTCTAGCACTCACATTAATGACTTCCACTTGAGGTGGCAAATTATTTGTGCCTTCCCAATTTTTCCTTCTAATATTATTCTGGTAAGCAGATTACATTCTCCACCACCCAAAAAGACTAGATATTTTGAAAACTGGAGCTGGGTCAGGTCCCTTTCCTCTTTGGTTAAAGAAGATCTATAAAAATTTGGACTGAGAACTGCCTCTGCCACATGGAGAAAACAATTAAAAAAATAAACACAAATTTGCAGAGAAAGAGAAAGGAGACAAGAGTCTTGATAATATTCAAGTTTTGAACTATCAAAGGTTAGTTCTTCTCTATCTATCTTGAAGCCTGGTTATGTGAGCCAACATAGCAACTTTTTACCTCAGCCTCCCAAAGTGCTGAGATTACAGGCCTGAGCCACTGTGCCTAGCAGTAAAATTATATTTTTACACAAGAAAAAGTACAATATGGTTTACTTTTAGCCTATTTAATCATAATTAAGTTGAACTTTTATAATCCAAGAATCCCAACTCTTACACCTCCCCTTACCAAGATGTTATTTCCACCGCATAAAAATAGCTTTTGTCTCTCTTTCCCCTCCCCTCACAGACTATAAATAATGTAATTTGCCTCTACAGCAAACCCCTAGGGATGGCCATGTTTGAAATAATCCTTTTCAGATACTTAATCTTTTGATGACTGACTTTATGTTACACATTACCACAGATGCAAATCAGTAGTTCTTTTGTCAAGAACTCTCTCCCAGTACTACTTCCTTTTCTGGTACACAAGCCGGTCAGCAAAAGGCAAGTGGCTACAGCTGGGTTAATAATGCACTACGAGTAAACATATCCATGGCAATAATTTCAAAGGTGTAAAAGAGAATGGCAGCCTTATTGAAATGTGTTCTTGCTTTTAGGTTCCTAGGGCAGAAGCAATCTGACATCAACTCTCAAAATACTTGGGTAATTTGGTTTTGTTTTGGAGGGAGTTTTGCTGAGAAATCTGAACAGTCTAACCATTCCCCATATAGTAAATTCTAGGATGTTCTGAAGAATTACAGCCTTTTTAGAGAGCTTAATATTACCTCACATGAATAAAAACAAGTTATTTCATTTGTTCACAAGTTATTAAGTATCATCTGATGAGAATATAATGGCTCTTGTCAACATCTGTGAATTAATCATATTCTAGTAAAAATATTACAGCTTTCTGCTACCCTGACTATTAAATAAGTCATTTTTTTGCACTCTTTTGTCATACTCTTTTTAGAGATGCTGGATTGAAATTCTAATATTATAATGCAGATCCTTTCCTAAGGCAGTCTGACAATAGAATAAGTTCTGACACAATGTTCATCAATTATTAACAGTAGCAGAAACCATTAGAGTCTAGTACAACACAAATAAATGAGCTGAACAAATGAAATATACGGTGTCTTTGGTGTGCAATTTTCATAGAATTGTTATCTTCATTTTTCAAACAGGAAAACTAATGCACAGAGAAGTTAATAAACTTGCCCCATGTTACAGAGAATAAGGGGCAGAACTGGGATTGGGTTAAAGTCTGTTGGACTCTGCAGTATATTTTCTTTTTACTATACCAAACTGTTCTCCCTCAACTCTGAAGTTCTGTGAAGCAGCAATTACAAAGCTTTCCCACCACACCTTCCAAGGAACCCTTTGATGACAATTATATTTCACAAAATTTTTCTTTTTATTATAAATTACTCCTCTTGGAATGCCTGTGGAGTAAGGGAAATATGCAGTGAACATAGCAAGGGAGAGTTAACAGAGATCGCCCACAAAAGCTCTACTTTTGGAAATGCTATTATATATAGATCAGCCTACTTTAGGAGCATTCAATTTTGGTTTCATTAAGTATGGATGTTCTTCAGAGCCAGAACTATATTTAAGAAATCCATTGTATATTTTTTCAGCATTTGGTCATGAGACTATTTCAAAGAAAGGAAAACTCTCTGTTCCGTTAATGCATGTCCCCTTCTCCCTGCAACTCCCCTCCCAACTAATGAAGTTACTCTTAGTCTGAGAAACCTGGTTTAGGAAAACTCAAAAAATGTAGCTCTTTCTACTTGAAGGTAGGAAACAGTCTGTTTTGTTTGACTATTATC
Source organism: Callithrix jacchus (assembly GCF_049354715.1). Classification (NCBI taxonomy): domain Eukaryota; kingdom Metazoa; phylum Chordata; class Mammalia; order Primates; family Cebidae; genus Callithrix; species Callithrix jacchus. The sequence continues at coordinate 105,450,182 of NC_133506.1, forward strand.
TCCCGGAACTTGAAACACAATAGGTGACTGCTGAAGGGGAGGGCTTTACTAACTTAAATCTGGTTAGAAAATAAGCAGTTACACAGTTGACTGAGCCTGAGGGTGGAACAACTTTAATATAGGAAAGAGAAATCCTAAAAGACATTCCAAATTATTTATGTAGTTAATGGGAACAAGAAAATCCCCTCACAAACTATGGCTTCCTCCAAAAAATAAATATCACCAAAATGGAAGAACTACCACATATTGAGTAAATGTTCTAGATTTGTTTCCATTTGCTGTAAAGAAACTTGTATATCCACAAGTTTTCTGAAACTGCTACATTACATTTCAATATAAATTCTTTTTGGAAGACAAATGAAAATGCTAAGTAGGCTTTCCTTACTCTTCCTTCTCCCCCTTTCTTTTTTTTTTTTTTCTTTAAAAAATAAGCTCTGAGCAACACACCAATCTTAATGCATTAAGATTAGAAGCATGTAACCAAAGAAAAGTTGGTGGTGACAGAAGGCTATTTTTACTTCTTACCATTAGAAATGGGAAGAAAAAGCTGCTGTGCAAGTGCTACATGTCACCGTCTCAAAGAGGTTATGCCCTTTGGCAGCACATTTAAGAAAAACCTGTATATTGTTAGCTCTAATGATTTCCAGGTCTTTCTTGTTCAACAAGGGGTACCCACCTGGCAACATATCAAAAGATGCTAAAATGAAATTCAGGAGACAGAAGACAGGCTGGTTGTCAAACGAAAAAAAAATCAGATGCCAGTATGACAAAGACTTTTTATTTTGGATGATAGGTAACGAGTGAATTAATAAAAAGGAAGAGTAAGAAGGGAACATTACCCAGTATTATCTGTTTTAGTTGGATTTGCACACCTGCAATGTTTCTTCTGGGATATCTCAAAATGAAATTAACAAGGGTCTCTCAACAGGAAAGGAAATGACCTACAGATCAGACTTTCACTGGAGTCTCATTTTAGAGATTACTATGGAAATTCTGGTCATGACATTTTTAAGGAAATAGGTCTTAAATCTATGGGAATAACTTTTATTTGGTAGATTACTGAAATGTAACTATGTGGAAGGGGTTATTTTATATCTAATAAAGTGAAGCAATAGGAGCTATATATAAGAACTGTACTTATCTTTTTCAAATCAGTGATTTTATATATGCATTTGTGTGTGTATATAATTATATATTTTAGACATGTGTAAATATAGAAATTAAACACTGTATTCATTGCCCAGATAAAGTGTTTACCACATCTGCTTAAGATACATTTTACTAAGATATAATGCTACTACAGATGCATCCAAAGACTGCATCTTTAACTCAATCTGTCCCGGAGTTTACCATTATTCTGGCTCTAGTGTGAATAGAGCCATTACCATTATTCTAGTGTACACCTTGATACTCACTCTTTAAATTTTGATACATATGACTGTAGCCATAAAAATATGATTGTTTTGTTTTTAAAATTTACATAAATGGCTCACACAAGTTTTATATATAACTTGCTTTCTCCCAAATCAGCCTTGTTTTTACAATTTATCTATGTTGATGTGCTTCAAGTCAGTAACAATAAATAAAATAAAATAAAATTGATCCATGTTAATATATCTATATCTAGTACATTTATTTCATATATATATATAGTATTTCACTATATGCACACACTATAAGCCCACAGATTCAAGAAACTCACAGAATCCCAAGAAGAAACATGAAGAAAATTACATTTAGATATCACAGTGTAATTGCTCAAAACCACTGATAAAGAGAAAAATCTTAAAAGCTGCCAGAGAAAAAGACATATTACACAGAGAGGAACAAAGAAGGATTATAGCATATTTCTCATTGAAAACAATATAACCTAGAAGATAAGAGAGCAACACCTTTAAAGTAAATAATGGAAAAGTCACCCTAAAATTGCATACCTCCCAAAGTATTGGGATTATAGATGTGAGCTACCGCACTTAGCTAAAAATAACTTTGAAAAATGGAGATGCTACAAAGACTTTTTCAGGCATTAAAAAAAAAAATTAAAAGAATTTATCACCAGCGACTTGCACTGTAAGTAGAGGTAAAGGAAGTAAAATGATTAACAGATGAAAAACTGGATATATACAAAGAAATTAAGAGCATAAAAAATAATTAACAAGCACAGGAAACAACAACAACACAGGTAAATATCAAGACTTTTGGTATTATTTAAATCTCCTTAAAAGATAATTAACTGTTTAAAGCAAAATAACAATATAGTGTGGGGCTTAAAGCACATGTAAGAGTGAAATGTATGACAATAGTAGCACAAAGGCTGAAAGTGAGAAATGGATACAGACTATTACTGTAAGGTTCTTATGCTATGCATAAAGTAGTATAATAGCAATTGAAGGTATACTGTGATAGGTTAAAGATGCATACCTATATACCCTAAAGCAATCACTAAAATAATACAGCAAACAGTTACAACTAAAAGCCAAAAAGATAAAACGGGGGCATAACAAACATGTATGATTCATTTAAAACATTCTGATAGGCCGGGCGTGGTGGCTCAAGCCTGTAATCCCAGCACTTTGGGAGGCCGAGGCGGGTGGATCACGAGGTCAACAAATCGAGACCATCTTGGTCAACATAGTGAAACCCCGTCTCTACTAAAAATACAAAAAAATTAGCCGGGCACGGTGGTGCGTGCCTGTAATCCCAGCCGCTGGGGAGGCTGAGGCAGGAGAATTGCCTGAACCCAGGAGGCGGAGATTGCGGTGAGCCGAGATCGCGCCATTGCACTCCAGCCTGGGTAACAAGAGCGAAACTCCGTCTAAAAAAAAAAAAAAACCTTCTGATAAATTGAAAGTCATTAAAATTAGAAACTTCTGCTCTTCAAAAGATGCTGTTAAGAGGATAAAAACACAAGTCACAAACTGTGAGTACTTATTTGCAAATGATGTCACTGATAAAGGATTTGTATTCAGCATTAGAAAACCCTCAAAGCTCAATTTAAAAAACACATTGTTTTTTTTTAAAGTAGAGAGAAGACTTGAACAGATACTTCACCAAAAAAGACGTACAGATGGCAGATCACTAGTCATTAGCAAAACGTAAATTATAACCACAATTAACACTACACCCACATTAAAATGTCTAAAATTCAAAAAACTAACCATACTAAGTAACAGCAATGATGTGGAGGTTCTGGAACTCACACACTGTTGGTGGAAATATGAGCTGGTAAAACCACTTTGGAAAACAGTTTAACTTAAAAAAAATTATGCATACACCTAGCATATGATCCAGCCATTTTACTCCAGGTGAAATAAAAGCATATATCCATGCAAAGACTTATACATCAACGTCCAAGGCGCTTTATTTCTAAGAGCCTGAAACTAGAAATAACTCAAATGTTCATCAGTAAGTGAATTAAAAAAAAAAAAAAAAACAGCTATAGTATATCCCTAGATTACTACTAAGGAATAAAAAGGAATGAACTATTAATTCATGCAACAGCATGGATAGATCTCAAAATAATTAAGCTGTGTAAAATAAGCCAGAAGAAAAAGAGTTCATTTTATATTATTCTACTTACATAAAAATCTAGGAAATGTAAACTAATCTATGGTGACAAAAAGCCTAGAGATGGCAGTGGGAGGAGAAAGGTGTGGAAAGAAAATATTACAAAGGGGTAGAGGAATTTGTTTGTGGTGATGAATATGTTCAGAATCTTGACTGAGACAATAGTTTCATTTGTATACATACATCAAACTTACCAAACTTTTTAACAAAGTTCTTTACATAATTTAAACCTGTTTTCATTCATCACATTGTTGGTGCTGGTATTCTGAGTACTGTGTATGCACTGTGAGGTGAACAAATGAACACTTATGTGAAGTTCTAATCCTATCATTTCTGGCACCATTGAAAACCAAGATAACCAATACTTTGTATGGAAAAAAGGAGATTCAAGATGAGAATTTTAATAATTTGAATTTGAAATATCAGTATGAACTCCTGATGTCTTATCTTAAAGATCTGCCCACTAAAAAAAGCTTAGAAACAATCACAAACCCAAGCATTGAGTACCTCTAGTGCCAAGGGAACGCTGGAAAAATGGCTGATTCCAGGTCTGGGTTAGAAAATGTACTGATGAGCCCAGAACATATTGTCAAATCTGGACAACTAGAGTTATATCAAAAGAACTCAGGGGCCCAGTGGCCAAAATAACATAATTTCCATACCAATAAAGACAATGATTTCAGCAAAACAAAAATATCAAATATTTTTCTATTTGAAATATGAAATATTTTTCTATTTGAAATATAACTTAAATCCATAAGTTAATTAACTGGTCACTGTTAGAGGATGCTAATGGATCAACAGATTATTTTGGAAATGAATAAAGCAAACAAATTATGCATTTGTCCCATCATTTATATAAACGATACCTAACAACATGTAATCAAATAGAAAATGATGTTTCACTTTACAGAACTATTTCAGCTAATAAATACTGAAGAACTGGTAGAATTAGATCACCATTTTGCAAACCTTAACAAACTAATGAATCTAGTTATTAATCATCAATGTCTATAATATCAAAAAGGAGAAATGATCCAATATTATGTCCCACCTGATTAAGTACAGATCACTTAGGTTACCTAGTGAAGTAGTCATAGCCACCCATCAAAAAACAAGCAAATAAACAAAAACATGAATGTGATCAAGCCTCCAGATTAAACTACCAATGAACAGAAGAGAACATGCTATACCACATGGATGCAACAAATAAAATATAGATTGTGATAAACTCTAAGACAAAGTCACCTGAATTTCTCAAAATTAAATTGCAAGGGGAAAAATAAGAGACGTGGAGAGGGAACCACTCCCTAGATGCTGACATTCTCAAAGTTCAATCTTCTTTTTATTTCTCTCACTTTCGTCCTTAGTGACCTCATTCACCATAGTAAGCTATAACTTTTATGACTGATTATCAAATCTCTCATGCTGACACCAAAGAGGTGACATGTCTAAAGCCCAACCTCATCATGGGTTACAGATTCACAGGACTAAAAGGAATCTTAGAAATTATCTAAGCTAACCATCTACCTAACATATCGATCTAATGCAAACAAGGTCACTTTCAAACACTTGGATCAAAACTTTCAACAAAAGATGAATAAAATCCAAATTTCCTAACATTCAAAGCCCAATCCCTGTTTCTAGCTTTAACTTCCTTCTCTTCTACATATATTCTACTCCACTGACAAACTAGACAATAACTACTCCCCAAATATGCCTGTATGCTTACCTAATCTGTTTCTGTATCATAGACCCGTCTACTACTTCCATTAGCTGAAATAGTCCCATTGGTGAGATCACAATTTTCTGTTCTGATGTATATCCCTCTATATAATAATGGTGAATGATTAGCATTTCTACAGTATCTCTGATATTCAGGATTGAATATAAAACACTCAGAAAAACCAAGATAGAACCAAATCTTTCTCACCAAGTCCAATTCAAATACTTATGTATAGCTCTAACTCAATGCTGACCCGCAATTCCCAAATTTCCCCTAATTTGGTACATATAGACAGCCTATATAAAAGTTAAAAAATTAAATCAGATAATATTTGAAATTACAAACTCTAAGCATGCTAGAAATGTGGTAATTTTCACATAAATGTAAGGTAGTTACATCTCTGAAAACCCATTTACATTGTTCCATCTAACAAGAAAAGATTCACTCATAATCCTATCCTTATAAAATTATTTTGCTTGCCACATACTCAATATCAACTTTTTTTTTTTTTTAGAGAGACAGTGTCCTTGGGTGTCACCCAGGCTGAAGTGCAGTGATGTGATCCTAGTTCACTGCAGCTTTGAACTCCTGATCTCAAGTGATCCTCTCATCTCAGCCTCCAGAATAGCTGGGACTACAGGTGCATGCCACCACAACCAGCTAATATACATGTATTTTTTTAAAGGGACGAGGTCCTCTTTTGTTGCTCAGGCTAGTCTCAAACTTCTAGTCTCAAGTGGTCCTTCCGCCTCGGCCTCTCAAAGTGCTGGGATTACAGGCCTGAGCGACTGCTCTCAGCCTTAACTTTCATTTTTAAATGAGATGTAAGTAACTCATTATAGAGTCATTTATACTGACTTATGCTAGATTTAGATATTAAAGTAAAGGCAATGCAACCTCATGATATCTTAAAAGAAAAAAATTAAAACATTAAAAAAAATAAAGTTAAGGCAAAAGACAAAATCTTTAATTTACAAAGATTCAATTATGTATGTTTGGCAAAAGGTAACAAAACAATAACATTATGAAACTGTATTTTTCATACATCATTGGTAAGTATACATCAGCTCTTAATCTTAGGCAAAGACTTCTAGATGCCATCTAGTAGCATGTTCTCTCCCTCTTCCTCAGAAACAGAACTTCAGTTTTTTTCAAAGTAGAAATGCATTCAACTAAAACACTACTTTCCTTCTCTTCTGCAGCAATCCTGGTAATATTACTCTAGCCGATGGAACATAAAAGGAATTGTTATGTGATTTCCAGCAAGGATCCTTAAAAGGAAACTAGTAACCTGTTTTTCTTTGCCTCTAAGAGGGGTAACTGGGTGACTGGGGAGATAGATGAAAAAGAAAACTTGTAATCCCTTCTGTATTTTTTGAATTTTGAATTATATAAATGTTTTATTAAAACACACACACATGATTAGAAAGAATTATAGTTACCTTTTAAAAGTATTACTGGTTTAGGGGAAAAAAGTGGCAAATTTAGTAGTCATGTGTCACTTAACAACAGGTATACATTCTGAGAAATGCATTATTAGGTGATTTTTGTCACGTGAATGCCAGAGTGTACTTACACAAACCTAGATGGTATAGCCTATTGCTCTGAGGCTATAAACCTGTACAGCATGTTACTGTGCCAAATTTGTGTATCTAACAGATCCAAACAGCCAAAATGTAATGGTGTTGCACTACAACTTTATGATGGCTGTGTCGTCTCTGGACAATAGGAATCTTTCAGCTCTATTTTTTTTTTTTTTTTTTTTTTTTGGGAGACAGGGTCTTGCTCTATTGTCCAGGCTGGAGTACAATGGTATCATCTCAGCTCACTACAGCTTCCGCTTCCTGGGTTCAAGCAGTTCTCCTGTCTCAGCCTCCTGAGTAGCTGGGATTACAGCTGCACACCACCACACCTGGCTGATTTTTATATTTTTAGTAGAGATGAAATTTCACTATGTTAGCCATGCTCATCTTGAACTCCTGGCCTCAAGTGACCCACCCACTTCAACCTCCCAAAGTACAGGGATTACAGGCATGAGCCACCATGCCCAGCCTTCAGCTCTGTTAGAATTTTAAGGGATCACTATTGTGTATGTGGTCCATCATTGACTGAAACATCATTATGCAGTGCATGACTGTATGAACTTTCTTCTCTTGTTTAAGTTTAAATGAATTACTTATTTGTGAAGAATGCTCCAAAAAGTGCTCTGGGTTCAGGGTTGATAATGGAAACTTCCTTTCTGTTGGTTGATGTAAACTTTATTCACTCCATGTACTAACAGAATAGTGTCACCAGGGGCATAAAACATGATAATTTTTACCTAATTTGATAAATTACAAATCTTGGGCACTTGATGTAAACTTTATTCACTCCATGTACTAACAGAATAGTGTCACCAGGGGCATAAAACATGATAATTTTTACCTAATTTGATAAATTACAAATCTTGGGCACTTGAAATAAAGATAGGCTTTTCGTCTGCTTATTTCTAAACTATGTGACTATTATTTCAAATAGACAGTCCTCTACATCCGGTTTTTATGACCAACCAAAACACTTTTTAGGAAGGGCCACAAAAGAACCTTGGCATTAAGACTACACAGTACAGCTGATTATAATGGCTAAAATTAGATTAGTCATATATTGAACCTTGATGTACTGATTTGTGTTTTTTTACAGACTTTTGTGCAGCATGGAACAATACTGAAAAAAATAGAAAAGGGAGTAGAACAGGAGCTGGGCGTGGTGGCTTACACCTGTAATCCCAGCGCTTTGGGAGGCTGAGGCAGGTAAATCACGAGGTCAGGAGTTTGAGACCAACCTGGCCAATATGGTGAAACACTGTCTCTACTAAAGATACAAAAATTAGCTAGAAGCTGTGGCAGGGCACCTGTAATCCCAGCTACTCAGGAGCTGAGGCAGGAGAATCAATTGAACCCAGGAGGCGGCAGTTACAGTGAGCCAAGTTTGTGCCACTGCACTCCAGTCTGGGTGTCAGAGCAAGACTCTGTCTCCAGGAGGAAAAAAAAAATGGGAAAGGTAGTGGAACAGAACATATAGCCCTAGAACATATAGCCCTGTTGACAAGTCACAGTCCAGGCAATTCAGAAGCCTGGAAGACTTGCCCCCATTACTACCTCTTTTTGGATTGTCAATTAGGAGGTTGAGTTCTTGCTGTTCCTGGCTCTAGCACTCACTGGCTTTCAGACTTTGAGTTACACACTTAACAAAATGGTATTTCCTAACTCAAGAAACCTATTTCATCTTAATAAAACAGTGAAGGTTATCAGTAAGTGTGTGCTGCAACATTTTCTGACTACCTACAATGTGTTAAACCTTTTTACATCAAACATTATCTCATTTAATCTTTATGATAACCATGTAAGGTAGGGTCTTTTACTTTCACTTTACAGATGAGGAAACAATACTCACAGGTGGTTAAACAAAGGTATTGTTAGTCACACAACTATCAAATGCAGAATTTAGGAAGCCGCTAGGTTGTTGCCTCTTGAGTCCAGCGTTAAACCCACTATACTTAACTCCAGTGGGCCTTATTCTTCTTTAATACTGGGCTAATGGGTCTTCCACACAGCCCTCACAGCTGTATTATGATATGGCTCATTTCTTTCATAATTGTTTTGTGCTAGGCACAAGCAATTCTCATAGATGTCTGCTATCTAGTGGAAGTGGGGAGAGATTCTGAGGACTATTCAACATAACTTAAACCACCCCTCTGTGGCTTCTTCTGTATAGTGTCTTCATACCTATGTATTATTTAAGGATCATATAAAGAATTTTCACGGTTATCTGGGACTATGAAAATCCCACCTCTAAAAGAAAAATAAAGCAGCATCTATTGAATGGCCAGAGATTTGAAACAATGTTCACAAGACTTATGTTCAAAATTCCAAATATTTAAAAATTCCATGTTAAAGAATGGTTAGCTCCTAAAAACATATATATATCTATAAACCAACAACAACAACAAAACAATCATAAAATATACTCTCAATCCATTATAGTTACTGGTAGAACTTTTTAAAAATGGATGTCTCTATCTGCTGGGATTTGGATTTAGCAGTTCTGGGCTGGGAACTTAGACATCTAATATACACTCCTGGTTAGCATTCAGTACAAAGGCTTAGACACTATATTTTAAATTTATGTAATCTAATACAGGAAGCTTTGCCTTTCTGAATGTGATATAATGGCAACATCCTGTCGATATAATGTAAATAATAGTCTTCTCTGTTCCAAAAACATATTTGGTTAAAAAGTAATCAGATTCTCCACAAATTCATGTATTTTTCAAAGAACAATGATACATGTTTATTCATTCAAATATTTATCAATCACCTACAAGGTGCTATGTTAGGTACTGTCACAGATACAAAAGGGCAGACACCCATAAAACAAATTAAACAAACAAAATTAGATTCTACAGATCAAGCTGCTTCACAGGTGTTCATAATTCTGAAAACAAATGCACAAGCTGATTTCCACATGTCAAGCAGCAGAAGGAATGGTATCGTAAGGACAGTGTGGGAAAAGGTAGATTTAATAAAATAACGATAGACTTTTACTCTACTTATTTCTAAACCATGTGACTATTAGTCCAAATAAACAGTCCTCTGAATACACTTTTTATGACCAACCAAAATACTTTTTAGGAAGGGCCACAACAGAAATCTTGGCATTAGACTACATAGTATAGCCAATTCTTATGGCTAAAAATTCATTCCTAAATGTCTATTTAGGTATCTTTTAGGATAAATGAGAAAATTCTAAGATGTGCACCTGCATATGTTATATTACTTAGACATTACAAACATGTTATTTCCTCAGTGTTTACATTTCAAAGCTTTTACAGCCAAAAGCACTCTACTCAATTCAAAAACTGACAGGCTTTAGTGAAGACAAATAAACCCTTTTGGGTATCAACTTTAGAGGTCAACATTAAATTCTGCTCTTCAATTTCAGCTCACAATCCAAACTGATGCTGCAATAAGAAAAACTGCGGAAACCCAGGGAATTGTGCTTCCCTTTTAACCCCACCTACTCTTTTTCCCAGCTTCCTATTCACAAGGCCAGGGAGGCACCCTGATTTCAGACAAAGGGAACTGATAAAAAGAGGATGAACATATTAGCAGAAACTCATATTCAGGCTGGTGGGACATATAAAGATGCATTTTGCCAAAGTATTTCCTTGTAATTCAGGTAACTCAAATGAAAGTTTTATGTTATGCTAACACACACATCCCTCCCTTCCCCCCCCCCTTTTAACAGCCAATAATGTTTTTAAAACACAAGATTAAACAGAAAGCTATTTTCTTTGGCCAGGTCTGTCAAAAGCCAGTCTTAATAAGTTGCATATGGAACATTCCTATTTAAAGAGTTACTTAAAAAACAACATGAATTTCAGGCTGAGCACAGTGGCTCATACCTGTAATCCCAGCACTTTGGAGGCCGAGGAGGGTGAGTGAACCACCTGAGGTCAGGGGTTCAAGACCAGCCTGGCCAACATGACAAAACCCTCTCTCTACTAAAAATACAAAAATTAGCTGGACATAATGGCGGGCCCCTGTAATCCCAGCTACTTGGGAGGCTGAGGCAGGTGAATTGCTTGAATTTGGGAGGTGGAGGGTGCAGTGAGCCGAGATCGCTCCACCGCACTCTGGCATGGGTGGCAGAGAGAGACTCCATCTCAAAAGAAAAAACAAAACAAAACCATGAATTTCAGAGGAGAGAAGTGTCCCTTTGGGCAACTGACAAGTGTTCAGTGATGAGGAGTATGAAAGCATTCCTAACACATGATCCTGCAGGCTGATTTTCTTAGGGACACAGAATTTGCTTGGAGATATCAATATCAAATGGAAACCTGCTAATAGGTGACATTCAAATGAACACAAAACCTGATTACTTTGCTACTCCAGTGTACACATCATTGGCCCATGTGAAGAGCTAACAACAGACTTCAGGTAATAAAGCTCAAAGGTAAGCTTTTAGTCAATCATGCCCCAAAATGAAAGAGACTTTCTTCCAGTTTTTAAAATGTATATCTGTTATTTTTTTTCCCCAGGGAGTGGTGGGGGGAGGTGGACACACTGTCATTTCTAAAATTTAATGTTGTATTATAATTACTAACACCCACCAAAAACATATAACCACTATCACTTATCCATTAAAAAGTGAGCCCAGGCCACATAGTGAGATTCTACAAATTTTTTTTAATTAGCTGGACATGTGGCATATACCTGCAATCCCAGTTACTCAGGAAACTTGTGCCCAGACGGTCAAGGTTGCAGTGAGCTGTGATCATGCCACTGCACTCCAACCTAGGCAACAAAGTGAGACACTGTCTCAAAAACAACAAAAACCAGGTCTAGGCTTGGTGTGGTGGCCCATGCTTCTAATCTGAGCACTTTGGGAGCCTGAAGCATGGGATCACTTGAGCCCAGGAGTTCGAGACCAGCCTAGGCAACATGGTGAAACCTTGTCTTTATGGAAAAAAAAAAAAAAAAATTAGCCAGGTGTGGTGGCATGCACCTGTAGTCCCAGCTGCCCAGGAGGCTGAGACAGGTAGATCAATTGAGCCCAGGAGGTTGAGGCTGCAGTGAGCTATGACTGGGCCACTGCACTCCAGCCTGAGTGACGTAGCAAGATCCTGTCTCAAAAAAAACAAAAACAGATCTGAAAGTTAAACTGATTACTTCAAGGAACTAAGCTCCTTGAATAAAAGGCACACAATTAAAAACATTAACTTATACCAAATAAATATTTTAGAAGCAACTAGTTCTAACATTTTGGATGTTTGGTTTTCTGTTTTCAATAAACTTTCAAAATATTTGGCATGATTATGCACTAATCTGATCTGCTAACCTTGTCAATGACAAACTGCAAGCAAACTGAACTCCAAATGCTCCAATGCCTCCAAATGTTACATGATACACATTGGTCCCATACTGCTTCTCACTTCATTAGCAGAATGAACTTACTCTTCATTTGCAGCAAAGTATGCTCTGTACCAATAATAACCACAATTTTCCCTAGCCAGGCATTATAATAAATTTAAATGTAAATAATTACCTCTTTTAGATTGTCATAGTCCTAGTCTTTAGGGGTAAGGATTGGGAATCACTTTCATGGGGGTCTCACTATGTTGCCCAGGCGGTCAAACTCCTGGGCTCAAGCAATCTTCCTGCCTCAACCTCCCAAAGTGCTGGGATTACAGGCATGAGCCACTGTGCCTGGCCTAATTTTTTGTAGAGACAGGGTCTCACTATGTTGCCAAGGCTGGTGATAAAACTCCTGGGCTCAAGCAACCTTCCTGCCTTGGCCTCCCAAAGTGTCAAAATTACAGGCGTGAGCGACTGTTCCTGACTGGATCCTTGTTTTTACAAGTGACAGACACAAAAGCATGCATAAAATACTGCACATAATTTCAGCAGTTTATAGATCTGAAGTTGCTGATCTGCAGGTTAAGAATAAAACTGGGGAAACTAGATAGCCACATGCAAAAGAATGAAGTTGGATCCTGAGCTTATACCACATACAAAAATCAAGTCAAAATGGAGTAAAGATCTAAACATATAAGACCTGAAACAATAAAGTTCCTAGAAGAAAATATTGAAGAAAAGCTTCATAATATTGGATTTGGCAATTATTGCTTGGATATGATACCAAAATCACAGGTGACAAAAGCAAAAACAGATGAACAGGACTCAAAATCTTTTGCCCAGCAAAGGAAACAATCAACAGAGATAAGGCAACCTATAGAATGGGAAAACATATTTGCAAATCATATATGGTTACTTCCTAGAATACACAAGGAACTCTGACAACTCAACAACAAAATAATCTGATTTTTAAAATGGGCAAAGGAGAAGATATACAAATGTCCAAAACGCATATGAAAAGATGCTCAACCTTACTAATCATCAGGAAAATGCAAATGAAAACCATAATGAGATATCACCCCACACCCATTAGGATGGCCACTATCAAATATAAAATAAAATAACATGAGCTGGCAAAAACTGAAAATACTGGAACCCATGTACACTGCTGGTATGAATATAAAATGGTCCAGTTGCTATGGAAAACAGTAAGAAGGCTCTTCAAAAATTTAAAAATAGAATTACCATATAATTCAGCAATCCTACTTCTTGACATATACCCAAAAGAACTGAAGACAGGATCTCAGAGATATTTGCATATCTGTTCATTACTGCAAGACTTGCAAAAGCCAAGAGGTGGAAACATCTATCAATGGATAAAGAAAATGTGATCTATATACATACAATGAATATTATACAGCTTTAAAAAAGGGAATACTATCATATGCTACGTCATAGATGAACATTGAGCATATCATGCTAAGTGAAATATTCCAGACACAAAAAGATAAATACTGCATGATTCCACTTATTGAGGTATCTAAAGTAGTCAAACAAATATAAATTGAGAGTAGAATGTGGTTTCCAGGGGGTGACAGGGAGGATGGGAACTTGTTGTTCAATGGGTTTCAGTTTTGCAAGATGAAAAAGTTCTAGAGATCTGTTGCACAACAATGTGCATATACTTAACACCACTATACAGTACATTTTTAAATGGTTACGATGATCAATTTTTTTTAACAATAAAAAGAATCCGTAAGAGTATAATAAATCTGAGAAGGGAGGCTAAGGTCTTTTTTTTAAAGGTCCTTTAATGCTTTGCTAAGACTAGAGATAAACTTTATTCACAAACAATTGAGAGCATGGGTGCTATAAACCATGGTTTATAAACTGTGTGGTTCACAGACAGGGTGCTATAAACCAAATTGACTACTCTGAGTCTGGCACTGTACTAGGCACACTACATGTATCATCTTATTTAATCTTCCATAGGCCTGCAAATGAGTGCAAAATAGAATGGAAACCTGCCATAAGGTGACCAACTACAGTTAGAACATGTGTAGTAATCCTGGCAGAAGGAGGTAACAGTGATAGAATTTACTGGTGTCACAGATGTAATGACCTCCAACAAAGTCTTCAACAATTTCCTGAGCCAGGCTCAATATTGCTACCAAGAGGAAGGCTATGTGTGTGGCATTGGGGAGACAGGCAGGGACACCATCTTTCCAAATTTTGCTGTAAACCTAAAACTGACTTAAAAAACAAAGTCTGAGGCTGGGTGCAGTGGCTCACACCTGTAATGCAAGCACTTCGGGAGGCCAAGGCGGGCAGATTGTGAGGTCAGGAGTTTGAGAGCAGCTTGACCAATATGGTGAAACCCCGTCTCTACTAAAAATAAAAAATTAGCTGGGCGTGGTGGCACATGCCTGTAATCCCCGCTATCCAGGAGGCTGAGGCAGGAGAATTCCTTGAATCCGGGAGGTGGAGGCTACAGTGAGCCAAGATCACTCCACTGCACTCCAGCCTGGGCAACAGAGTAAGACTGTGTCTCAAATAAAACAAAACAAAATAAAATAAAATAATTAATTCTTTTTACATGGTAAAATATCTATTTCATCATATAATCAAAGGAGGTTTTACAGTCATTTTTATTTCAGTGCTTGAAAAAAGGTACATTATTTTAGGAAACCTTCTGATAATTAAATTTTAATTTCCTCACAATGGATATATAATGATCTAAACCCCCATTAAGCTGCCATTACAAAAAGAATCACATATGTTTTCTGGGAGAAAAAAATAATGTACTGTACTTTCTGGATTAAAGCAGTATACCATGTCATAATTTTAGCTGATTGAATGAGTAGAGGCATTTATAAACTTCACTCAATGCCACTTTTTAACTAATTCTTTTTAGTGGTGAAATAACAAATGTATACTTAAGAAAAAACATCCTTTTAAGAATTCTGTTTCATATTTTCCTATAACAAGCTTGAGAAAGAAGCAGAACTGTTTATCAATATATTTGTTAAAAAGAATTATTCTTTTTTCAAAATTTACTATAAAGACTTATGATAGGAATTTAATGAATGTAAGGCTAATACTATAAAAACATGACAATCTAGAGTTAATCATTTTTAGTGTGAATAAATTATAACACATCACTGACAAAGAAGCTAAAGTTTCCAAACATTTTCTTATCAATTCCCTCCATATGAATGCAAAGTTTAATATAATGAGATTCTCAGCATCAAACTGATCAAGATGCCTAATTTTATCTCAAGATTAAGGTTTGTATTAACTGATAGTGTGAGATGTCTAATCACCTTATAAATTATTTATAATTAAGTATTCTAAGACAATTAATTCTCAAGAATAACTTTTATCCTCAAGGGCTGGTAATATTGTTTGGCTGTGTCCCCACCCAAATCTCATCTTGAATTCTACTCCCATAATTCCCACATGCTGTGGAAAGGAGCCGGTGGGAGATAATTTGAATCACGAAGGCAGATTCCCCCATACTGTTCTCATGGTAGTGAATACATCTCACAAGATCCAATGATTATATCAGGGGATTCTGCTTTTGCATCTTCCTCATTTTCTTTTGCCACTGCCATGTAAGAGGTGCCTTTTGCCTCCCACCATGATTCGGAGGTCTTCCCAGCCATGTGGAACTGTAAGTACAAGTAAACCTCTTTTTCTTTCCCGTCTTGAGTATGTCATTATAAGCAGTGTGAAAATGGACTAATATACCTGGCAAACAAGGGAAGAAAAGAAGGCAGGGAAAGGACATTTGTACCTAGTATAAGAAAGAGAAGTACAAAGCAAAGAAAGGGAAAAAGTAAAAGGGACATGGGTACTAAGAAGCATCAAGAAGAAACAATAAAAAAAAAAAAAAACAGCATGACATACAGCATTAAATTAGCAAATTTTACTTATATCTGACTGATATAATTGTCAATCTTAAAAGCTGCAATGTTGCTTCAGAGGCAGAAGAAATACGAAGAGAGGCGAAATAGTATAATACAAGTCCAATTACTACTTTGTACTTAATTTGGTTAGATTAGGACAGGTGTTTGAATAAACTCCATGAACCAATGATACTAACCCCCTCTCTACTCCACTTCTTTGCTTTTTATAAACCACAGGTCCTCTTTTACTCGCAAACCAATTTAATACACATGGATGCACAAAAATGGGAGTACTCCTTAACCTCCTCTGTTCTCAGGCAAAATACCAAAATTTCTAACAGAAAGGTTAAAAATATCTTTTCTGTTAGAAAAGACTACCATTGTTTCAGCTAATCAACAGTAACTGCTTTGGACTGAAAGTGTGAGTCCCCCAAAAATTTGTATGTTGAAATCCTAACCAACAATATGATGGTATTAGGAAGTGGGACCTTGGGAGAGGTGATTAGACCATGAGGGTAAAGCCCTCATAAATGGGCTTAGTACCCTTTATAAAAGAGGCCCCAAAGTGCTGCCTTCCACTTTCCAGTATGTGAGAACACAGTGAGAAGATATCATTTATGAACCAGGAAATGGGCCCTCACCAGACACCAAATCCTCAGAAGCTTTCACCTTGGACTTCCTAGTCTCTAGAATTACGTGAAATAAACTTGTGTTGTTTATAAGCTACCTAGTCTATGGTATTTTGACAATAACTACATCTTTTAAGGTTATCCAAATTTTTAATTATCCTGTTCTTTAAAAATCTAGTGTCTTAAATTAGAAATAACTTGAGAGCTCACAATCCTTTTTAGCTCCAAAACACTAAAGCCATCACAAATGTCAACGAAACAAAATTTGCCTTTCCTCAAAACAACTCACCTTATTTAACATATATATGAAGAAAGGAAAACAAAACTGGATTTTTTACTTCACTGTTGCAATGTGCTGTTTTCATTGTATAGGTAAATGCTTTTTTAATATAGATTTTATCTGTTTATGTTTTTAGCTTTTTTTTTTTTGAGACGGAGTTTTGCTCTTGTTACCCAGGCTGGAGTGCAATGGCACAATCTTGGCTCACCGCAACCTCTGCCTCCTGGGTTCAGGCAATTCTCCTGCCTCAGCCTCCTGAGTAGCTGGGATTACAGGCACGTGCCACCATGCCCAGCTAATTTTTTGTATTTTTAGTAGAGATGGGGTCTCACCATGTTGACCAGGATGGTCTCAATCTGTTGACCTCGTGATCCACCCGCCTCGGCCTCCCAAAGTGCTGGAATTACAGGCTTGAGCCACTGCGCCCGGCCTGTTTTTAGCTTTTATTTATATCCTACCCCATTCCAAAACAGGTAGCTAAGAAGGAAGCATACAGTATAAGATTAAAAGGTAGAGGAAGACAAGAAATAAGAGTTTGAGGAAGGGGGAAAAATGTGTAGGAAGGTTATGAAGTGGGGGTGAAGGGGCCGAGAAGGTGGTCTGTACCCAAAACATAAGCTAAAAAATTCTACATTCCTTAACTGAGGAGGCTGCACATTTGGCTCTGAGCTTTATAGTAGCCAAAGCAAAAGAAGAAGACAATTTAAGAATAGTTTTTAAGTTGAGGCACTTTTCACTCAAATGCCCAATTTTGTAAAATAAGTAAGTCTGAGAGCCCAATAGCTGTGTCAAAATTCCGAAGATATTCAAGAATATAAAACAGAGATGAACTTGAGGCACAAATCGTATAGAGATGTTGTCTAAGCAATGCTAAGAAGTTGCCTTACAAGTTGTTCTTGCCTAACAAATAATTTGCACATGCTTCAGGGAAATAGCCCCTCAGATCACAGGGGTAGAGAAAGGTTACTCTGATTTCCACCTAATGATTACTTGTATTTGATTCAGAATTTGTGGCAACTTCAAACACAGCCTGTTCAGTGGTAGACCTTTTACAAAAAAGAAGTTGCTAGTTTCACATGAATCACCTTAGAGAGAAGTTTCTATTGGAATAACATCAGAGTCAGTTGTCCAAATCAGTTGAATGCTGAGTCTGTTTCTGAATGTTTTTAAAAACTGGTTTGTCTGCCAGATCACATAATGTAAACTAATAGGCTAATATAGCCAATACTCCTTGTGAACAATGCAAAATTATACCATATTTCATTAACTGTAAAATGCCACTAATGGTAAATGTGCCATTATTTTATGTACCAACAAAAAGCAGCAGCAAACTATTGTTAAGAAATACCCTAATTTTGGAGATGTTAAAATGAAAAGTGCATATTATAAAAACATTTACAAGGGAAATATGCGAGCTTGTTTCATTGTGAGCCAGCTTGGTGTCTATCTCCTCTGGTGTTGGCACCTCCTCTTGCCTTATTCTCTTACCTGACCCTTCCTCTACTGTTAAGTCATCCTAACCTCTACACTAGTTGCTTTCCTCACCTGTTTTTGCTCTCTACCAAGAATTCTTCTCACCTCCCTTTCTCAACCTACTGTTCTTTTCCCCATCTATGTATCCTAAAATGTGAAAAGATACTAGGCAAAAGAAATACATGTTCATAAAATCAGCTCTGCCAATGGATACCTAAAGCCCCCTGATCTCTTTTGTAAAAAAAAAAAAAAATTAAATTTAAAAAAAATTGCAGAAAAATATATAATGGCCACAAAATAATTACATAATTCACCACAGAAAAAGGATTTAAACTCAGGCAACAGGAGAAAAACAACTCCCTCAATCCCCTGCGCCAACACATACAAGTAATCAAGGTCATTGGGAAACTTCTCCATTTGTAATTTTTATGCTCTGAAATCCATCACTGTATCCATTTTTTAAAATAGTAACCCCAAGGCAAAAATTCCCCTTGATGCTCCAAATACCAAGTGCATAATTTTTTTCTACAACTTTTAAGTTCAGGGGTACATGTGTAGGCTGTGCAGGTTTATTACATAGGTAACGTGTGTCGTGGTTTGTGGCACAGATCATGCTATAAGTGTGTAATTTTAAAGTGAGCTCACATTTAAAATTGGGATATAAACCTTCATTCGTTCCAAAATTGTATTACCCCAGCCCATCTGGAGATTGTAAGATAATATTTCTAACATATTTTAATCCCTCCTTATATAGGATTAGCCCAAGGAATTTACCAAATAAAATTATTAAAATTTCAAGAATTATCTACAAAGACTTTGAAAACTCAATTCAACAAACTTTAGTGAATGCATATCACATGCTAGGAACATAAAAATAAATAGAATTCAGTCTCTATCTTTGTGTCTACAGGGATACCTCTTTTTAAAGAGAGAGATATATATATATATATATATAAACAAGCATAGAAACAAACGTTAAGAGAGTAATTCATTCTGCTGGGGGTATACATAGGGGTAGGAGTTGAGCCAGATGGGGAGAATACCTAAAGAGAAGAACATCTGAAGTGAGTGAAGAGGAGGATGCATTTATCACAGTTGAAATAGGAAAAGACATTCCAAACTGGGAGCAGGACTGATTATGGACTTTATTTTTCCCCTTATAATAATCTTGCCACATTTTAAAAACAGCGAGAGGTAATTCCTAAAGATACGAGTATAGAGTAAAAGTAAATTCGGTGGAAAAGCATGTAAAGATACTGGATAAAATATATGGTTAACCTTGAGAAGGAAGCAAAGAAATTCCTGGAGAGCAGAAACAAGAAAGAAACACAGATTCACAAAGTTGAGTAACACTACAGTCAGTTTTCCCTAGAGGTATTGGCCAATCCTTGGTGAACAAAAGTCTGTATTCTAATGGGCTACTTGGTGAGATGACAGGAGGCCACCTGGGGCCCTTCCCAGGAGACTGGATTAACCATACCTTTGCAAATATGCTAGGAGCCTCCCAAAAGTCTGCATCCTTAGTAAGTGAATAGGAAAAAGCTCATTCTGCAGAGGGAGATAATGGGAATAAGGGGTCTTTATTGGCTTCAGTTCTTTGTAGAACAGTAGACAGAAATATGTCTCCACTGTGAATTCTTAGTAAGTCTGTACCCTTTGTTACTAAAATTCAAACTAGTTGTGTGGCCTGAAACACTCAAGTCAAAAATTTACTTAAAAGTAGATGGTAGTACTAGATACTCAAATCATCTCTGGAAAACAAAATCTAATATCCTGCCTCAAAAAATTAAAGTTCTAATGACATGAGCTCACCAAAAAAAAAAAAAAAAAAAAAAAGCACCCATGAATGACAGCCAATGAATTCGACTGACAAAGATAGCAGATAAGAGTATTATCAGATACGTGGCTCAAGCCTGTAATCCCAGCACTTTGGGAGGCCGAGGCACGTGGATCACGAGGTCAAGAGATTGAGACCATCCTGGTCAACATGGTGAAACCCCGTCTCTACTAAAAATACAAAAAATTAGCTGGGCACGGTGGCGCGTGCCTGTAATCCCAGCTACTCTGGAGGCTGAGGCAGGAGAATTGCCTGAACACAGGAGGCGGAGGTTGCGGTGAGCCGAGATTGCGCCATTGCATTCCAGCCTGGGTAACAAGAGCGAAACTCCAACTCAAAAAAAAAAAGAGTATTATCAGATACAAAAAAAATATTTTTAAAGTATTTGAAAAAATATAAAAGGGGACAAGCATGACCAAATAGGAGACTATTAAAATGGACCAGGCAGATTTGAAAACAAAACAGTATTTATTACCCATGGATTTAAACATTCATGCTAGAATTTCTAGGGCAACTGAAAGAACAAAATGAGGTATGAAACTTATAGGCTGGGCGCGGTGGCTCACGCCTGGAATCCCAGCACTTTGGGAGGCTGAGGCAGGTGGATCACAAGGTCAAGAGATCGAGACCATCCTGGTCAACATGGTGAAACCCTGTCTCTACTAAAAATACAAAAAATTAGCTGGGCATGGTGGCGCGTGCCTGTAATCCCAGCTACTCAGGAGGCTGAGGCAGGAGAATTGCCTGAACCCAGGAGGCGGAGGTTGCGGTGAGCCGAGATCGCGCCATTGCACTCCAGCCTGGGTAACAAGAGTGAAACTCCGTCTCAAAAAAAAAAAGGAAACTTACAAATTAGTAAAGGGGTAGAATATCTTAAGCAATTCAAAAGAAGGCAAATAAGGAGAAAAATATGAAAAGCAGAACATATGACATATATAAATAAGGTGGTAGGGACAAATTTTAAAAGATCAGCACTCATCTCAGCAGTCTGACACCAGCCGGGGCAACACAATGAGTCCCTGTCTCTACAAAAAGTTTTTAAAAATTAGTTGGGCATGGTGGCACGTGACTGCAGTCCCAGCTACTTGGGAGGCTGAAGTGGGAGGATCACTTGAGCCCAACAGGTTGAGGCTGCAGTGAGCCGTAACTAAACATTTGCACTCCAGCCTGGGTGACAGAGCAAAGCCCTGTCTCAAAAAAAAATAAAAGATCAATACTCATGATTGATGGAAATGTGTTTCCCTTAAAAGATTGTCAGACTAGACTAAAAAGCTTAATTTAAACGTATGCTGTTTACCAGAGACATATAAGAATATAAATCTGAAAGTAAAAAAATTTTTTTTAAAGTTAAAAGAGCTACCAAAACATGAAACAAAGAAAACCAGTTAACAGAGAAATGTAACACTTTCTATAGCAAGGATAAAAGGTTAGATAAGCAATTAAATCATAGTTTTTGTTGACTGATTGATTGGTTAGTTGGCTGGTTGTATACAAGAAAGCTGAGAACTCAAAGAATGTAAATGAACTAAACTACAAAGAGAGAGAAGCCCTTGCTAAGAGAGAAAACACTCCAAGCCCCTTTCATCCCTGAGCCACAGTGGAAAGAGGAGCTAACTGGATGCTGAAAGGGGAGGAAGGAGAAACCAAGATAATCTTTTAGCACCTTTCATTGGTGGAAGATAGTTGACTTAATTAATTAAAACCTGAGGCTCTCCAGACCTGTTCTGCCAATTCTTTCTGATGAGGCCTTCATGTACAATACAGCAGGATTGCTGAGAGATCACCGTTAAGTAACATGGTTCCTTAAGTGAATGTAAGCTTGAAGGCAGGACAAGAGGGTCTACAACTAGTCAATGACATTGGACAGTGAAACTGAAAATAAAAATACCACTTCCAATAGCATTTAAAAATATTAAATACTTTCTGTCACTTCCCAGGAAAAACAAACAAACAAATAAACAAAAAATTAAATACTTAGTGATAAACTTAACATATGCAAGACCTCTAAAATGCAAGCTCCCAAACACTGCCAAGAGAAACCAAAGACATAAATAAGTGGAGATCAGAGTGGTTGACAAAGGCTGTTAAAAAAAAAAAAAAGTGAAGAGATATGCCATGTTCATGGATTGGAACACTCAACCTTTTTAAGAATTCTCTTCTATTTGATCTATAGAGTTGACACCTTCCAATAAATATCCCAACAGATTTTTACAGAAACTGACAAGTTAATTCTGTAATGATATGAAAACACAAAGCTTCTAGAATAGCCAAAATAATCTTGAATGAAAATAAGTAAATTGGAAGACTTACAGTATCTGACTCCAAGAGTTACTTTAAAATACGTTTCTCAATTGAGGGTGACTTTGTCACCTAGGGGACATTTGGTATTGTCTGTAGACATTTTTTGGTTGTCACACCTATTGAGTTGCTACTAGCATTTAGCAGGTAGAGGCAAGGGATGATCCTGAATATCTTATAATACATAGGCTAGCCTCCCACAGCAAAGAACTATCAGGCCCAAAATGTCAATAGTGCTGACATGGAAAAACCCTGCTCTAAAGCTACAGTATATAAAGACAATGTGGCATTAACATAAGACTAGACAAAAAGACTAATGAAACAGAAAAGTTTAGAATTTCACTGTATTTATATAGTCAACTGATTTTCCACAGTGGAGCAAGGATATTCAATAAGGGTGAAAAAATCTTTTTAACAAAAGATGTTGTGAGAATAGGTAAAATTAGTATTTTAAAAAACAAAACAATAAAAATGCCTCAAATCCTACAAAAATTAATTTCAGATAGAAAACTGACCTAAACATAAAAAACTATAAACCTTCTAGAAAAAATAAGAGAGAATAGTTTCATGACCTTGGCATTAGACAAAGATTTCTTTTATTCTTTTTTGAGACACAGTCTTGCTCTGTCACCCAGGCTGGAGTACAGTGGTGCGATCTTGGCTCACTGCAACCTCTGCCTCCCAAATTCAAGTGATTCTCATGCCTCAGCCTCCCGAGTAGCTGGAATTAGAGGCATGGGCCACCATGCATGGCTAATTTTTGTATTTTTAGTAGAGATGGGGTTTCACCAAGGTAGCCAGGCTGATTTCGAACTCCTGACCTCAGGTGATCTGCCTGCCTCGGCCTCCCAGAGTGCTAGGATTACAGGCAAGAGCCTCCGTTCCCAGCTAGACAAAAGATTTCTTACACTGAACCAAAAATATACTAAAAATAAAAGAAAAAATTGATAAACTTAACTTCTCGAAATAGAATTTTCTGTTCATCAAAATACATCATTTACGAAATGAAACAGTAAGTTAGAGTAGGAGAAAATACAATAGGTTGATCTGTCTAAAGGCTAGTATTCAAAAAAAGAAACTAAGACTCCTACAGTATAATGATAATGATAATGATAAATCAATTATTTAAATGGGCAGAAAACCTGAACAGAATTTTCAGGAAAAAAAAAAAAAAAGAAAAAGAAAAAAAAGATATGCCAACAGCCAATAAATTCATAAAAATGTGGCTAACATCATTAGTCATCATGGTGATGCAAACTAAAACGAAAATGATATACTATTTCACACCTACTAAAATGGCTACATTCAAAGACCATCAAATTTTGCAAGGATTTACAAGTGGATTAGAACTCTCATCTTTGCTGGTAGTAGTACAAAATGGTAAAGCCATTTTGGAAAACTGTTTTGGCAGTCTTAATAAAGTTGAATATATATATCTACTCTATAATTCAGAAATTCCATCCCTAGATATTTATCCTTAGAGAAAAAAAACATATGTCCAGAGAAAGACTTATGTAAGAATAGTCTAAAAGTGGAAAGAACAGAAGGATGGATAAACAAATTGCGCTATATTCATACACTGAAATATAATTCAGTAATAAAAAGAGAAAAAACACTGATAAGTGCAAGCAACATGGATGAATTGCAAAAACAGAGTGAAAGAAGCCTTGCACATAAGAGTACACACATATTTATGATTCTATCTATATAAAATCTAAGAACAAGCAAAACAAATCAAAAATGACAGAAACCAAAAAAGTTGTTGCCTAGGGTAGAGGGAGGGGAATACATGGTGGAATTTACTTGAGTGAACTTTCTGGGGTGATAAACATTCTGTATCTTGACTGGGGTGGTGTTTACTATAGTAGAAACTCATCAAAAAAGGCTAGGTGTGATGGCTTACACCTGTAATCCCAGCACATTGGGAGGCTGAGGCATGAGGATCGCTCGAACCCAGGAGGTCAAGACCAGCTTGGACAACATAGTAAGACCTCATCTCTACCAAAGTTTTAAAAATTAGCTTGCTGTGGTGGCACATGCCTATAGTCCCAGCTACTCTGAAGGCTGTAGCAGGGGATCACTTGAACTGAGATGTTTGAGGTTACAGTGAGCTATGATCATGCCACCGCATTCCAGCCTGGGCAACAGAAAGAGATTTTGTCTCCAAAAAAATAGAAAAAAATTTAAAAATTAAAATAATTAGCAAACTTTATCTAGTGGACATATACAAAATATTAATCAACTGCAGAATAAATATACATTTTAAACACAGAAGGATATTTATAAAAAGTGATCACATACAAGGCCAAAGTAAATCTCAACAAATTCCCCCCAAAATGGTATCAATCACGCAAACCACATATACTAATCACAACAAAATTATATCACAAGATAGTAACCTGAAAACAAATACCATGTTTGAAAATTAAAAACAGGCTCGTCTGAGGGTAGTAAGTTCTCTCGATTGTTCAGTTACAAATAGAACTTCTTATTTCACCTTTTCCCTCTTCTCACTACTGCACTTACTAAAAAGAAAAAAAGAAAATTAAAAACACACTTCTAAATACTCTATAGGTTAAAGAAGAAATGAGACACACAAACATGGCCAAATATTTTTTCGAGAAAGGTATAAAGGCAAATCAATGGAGAAGGGACAAGCTTTTCAACAAGCTGTATTGGACAATTAGACATCCATACATTTTTTTGGAGATGGAGTTTTCCTCTGTCACCCAGGCTGGAGTGTAGTGGCTCCATCTCAGATCACTGCAACCTCCACTTCTTGGCTTTAAGCAATTCTTCTATCTCAGCCTCCTGAGTAGCTGGGATTACAGGCATGCACCATCACTCATGGATAACTTTTGTATTTTTAGTAGAGATGGAGTTTCACCAAGTTGGCCAGGCTGATCTCAATCACCTGAGGATGATTCGCATGCCATGGCCTCCCAAAGTGCTGGGATCACAGGCATGAGCCACTGTGCCTGGCCCATAATTTTTTTTTTTAAAGGTCTACCTATATGGTAGGTAGGCTTGGGCAAAGGCTTGGGCAATTGGGTCATAATGCCAAAAGACACAATTCTGAACACCGTAATCCTCAATGCTGAAATTCCAAAAGAGCAAAATCCCCAAAGTCTAAACCCTAACAATTAAGATCCTAAAAGTCATCATCATAAGATAGTTGCATCATGTTTGACAAGATCTTATCTCCTATTTCCATGCAAATTGCTCAAATCTATCCCTATATTACACTTTTTTTATACTGTAAATTTTTAATAAACTGTTTAGTAAAACATTTATGTGTGTGTGTGTGTGTGTGTGTGTGTATTTTTTTTTTTTATTGGATTTTAGGTTTTGGGGTACATGAGCAGAGCATGTAAGACAGTTGCGTAGGAACACACATGGCAGTGTGCTTTTCTTTCCTTCTCCCCTTCACCCACATTTGGCATTTCTCCCCAGGCCATCCCTCCCCACCTCCCCCTCCCACTGGCCCTCCCCTTTTCCCCCCAATAGACCCCAGTGTTTAGTACTCCCCTTTCTGTGTCCATGTGTTCTCATTTTTCATCACCCACCTATGACTGAGAATATGCGGTGTTTCATTTTCTGTTCTTGTGTCAGTTTGCTGAGGATGACGTTCTCCAGATTCATCCATGTCCCTACAAACGACACAAACTCATCATTTCTGATTGCTGCATAATATTCCATGGTGTATATGTGCCATATTTTTTCCAATCCAGTCTATTATCAATGGGCATTTTGGTTGATTCCAGGTCTTTGCTATTGTAAACAGTGCTGCAATGAACATTTGTGTACATGTGTCCTTATAGCAGAACGATTTATCGTCTTTTGGATATATACCCAGTAATGGGATTGCTGGGTCAAATGGAATTTCTATTTCTAAGGCCTTGAGGAATCGCCACACTGTCTTCCACAATGGTTGAACTAATTTACACTCCCACCAACAGTGTAAAAGTGTTTCTTTTTCTCCACATCCTCTCCAGCATCTGTTGTCTCCAGATTTTTTAATGATCGCCATTCTAACTGGCGTGAGATGGTATCTCAATGTGGTTTTGATTTGCATCTCTCTGATGACCAGTGACGATGAACATTTTTTCATATGATTGTTGGCCTCATATATGTCTTCTTTCGTAAAGTGTCTGTTCATATCCTTTGCCCACTTTTGAATGGGCTTGTTTGTTTTTTTCCTGTAAATCCGTTTGAGTTCTTTGTAAATTCTGGATATCAGCCCTTTGTCAGATGGGTGAACTGCAAAAATTTTTTCCCATTCTGTTGGTTGCCGATCCACTCTAGTGACTGTTTCTTTTGCCGTGCAGAAGCTGTGGAGTTTCATTAGGTCCCATTTGTCTATTTTGGCTTTTGTTGCCAATGCTTTTGGTGTTTTGTTCATAAAGTCCTTGCCTACTCCTATGTCCTGGATAGTTTTGCCTAGATTTCCTTCTAGGGTTTTTATGGTGCCAGGTCTTATGTTTAAGTCTTTAATCCATCTGGAGTTAATTTTAGTGTAAGGTGTCAGGAAGGGGTCCAGTTTCTGCTTTCTGCACGTGGCAAGCCATTTTTCCCAACACCATTTGTTAAACAGGGAATCCTTTCCCCCTTGCTTGTTTTTGTCAGGTTTATCAAAGATTGTACAGTTGTAGATATGTTGTGTTGCCTCCGGTGCCTCTGTTTTGTTCCATTGGTCTATATCTCTGTTTTGGTACCAGTACCATGTTGTTTTGATTACTGTAGCCTTGTAGTATAGTTTGAAATCCGGTAGTGTGATGCCCCCTGCTATGTTCTTTTTGCTTAGAATTGACTTGGCTATGCGGGCTCTCTTTTGGTTCCATATGAAGTTCATGGTGGTTTTTTCCAGTTCTGTGAAGAAAGTCAATGGTAGCTTGATGGGGATAGCGTTGATTCTGTAAATTACTTTGGGCAGTATAGCCATTTTCACGATATTAATTCTTCCTAACCATGAACATGGAATGTTTCTCCATCTGTTTGTGTCCTCTCTGATTTGGTTGAGCAGTGGTTTGTAGTTCTCCTTGAAGAGGTCCCTTACGTTCCTTGTGAGTTGTATTCCAAGGTATTTTATTCTTTTTGTAGCAATTGTGAATGGCAGTTCGTTCTTGATTTGGCTTTCTTTAAGTCTGTTATTGGTGTAGACGAATGCTTGTGATTTTTGCACATTGATTTTATATCCTGAGACTTTGCTGAAGTTGCTTATCAGTTTCAGGAGTTTTTGGGCTGAGGTGATGGGGTCTTCTATGTATACTATCATGTCGTCTGCAAATAGAGACAATTTGGCTTCCACCTTTCCTATTTGAATACCCTTTATTTCTTTTTCTTCCCTGATTGCTCTGGCTAGAACTTCCAGAACTATATTGAATAGGAGTGGTGAAAGAGGGCATCCTTGTCTAGTGCCGGATTTCAAAGGGAATGCTTCCAGTTTTTGCCCATTCAGTAAATTGGCTGTTGGTTTGTCATAAATAGCTTTTATTACTTTGAGATACATTCCATCGATACCGAGTTTATTGAGGGTTTTTAGCATAAAGGGCTGTTGAATTTCGTCAAATGCCTTCTCTGCATCAATTGAGATAATCATGTGGTTTTTGTTTTTGGTTCTGTTTATGTGGTGAATTACGTTTATAGACTTGCGTATGTTGAACCAGCCTTGCATCCCCGGGATGAATCCTACTTGATCATGGTGAATAAGTTTTTTGATTTGCTGTTGCATTCGGCTTGCCAATATTTTATTGAAGATTTTTGCATCTATGTTCATCATGGATATTGGCCTGAAGTTTTCTTTTCTTGTTGGGTCTCTGCCGGGTTTTGGTATCAGGATGATGTTGGTCTTGTAAAATGATTTGGGAAGTATTCCCTCTTTTTGGATTGTTTGAAATAGTTTTAGAAGGAATGGTACCAGCTCCTCTTTGTGTGTCTGGTAGAATTCGGCTGTGAACCCGTCTGGACCTGGGCTTTTTTTGTGTGGTAGGCTCTTAATTGCTGCCTCGACTTCTGACCTTGTTATTGGTCTATTCATAGTTTCAGCTTCCTCCTGGTTTAGGCTTGGGAGGACACAGGAGTCCAGGAATTTATCCATTTCTTCCAGGTTTACTAGTTTATGTGCATAGAGTTGTTTGTAATATTCTCTGATGATGGTTTGAATTTCTGTGGAATCTGTGGTGATTTCCCCTTTATCATTTTTTATTGCATCTATTTGGTTGTTCTCTCTTTTATTTTTAATCAATCTGGCTAGTGGTCTATTTTGTTGATCTTTTCAAAAAACCAGCTCTTGGATTTATTGATTTTTTGAAGGGTTTTTCGTATCTCAATCTCCTTCAGTTCAGCTCTGATCTTAGTTATTTCTTGTCTTCTGCTGGGTTTTGAGTTTTTTTGATCTTGCTCCTCTAGCTCTTTCAATTTTGACGATAGGGTGTCAATTTTGGATCTCTCCATTCTCCTCATATGGGCACTTATTGCTATATACGTTCCTCTAGAGACTGCTTTAAATGTGTCTCAGAGGTTCTGGCATGTTGTGTCTTCATTCTCATTGGTTTCGAAGAACTTCTTTATTTCTGACTTCATTTCGTTGTTTACCCAGTCAACATTCAAGAGCCAGTTGTTCAGTTTCCATGAAGCTGTGCGGTTCTGGGTTGGTTTCTGTATTCTGAGTTCTAACTTGATTGCACTATGGTCTGAGAGGCTGTTTGTTATGATTTCAGTTGTTTTGCATTTGTTGAGCAGTGCTTTACTTCCAATTATGTGGTTAATTTTAGAGTAGGTGTGATGTGGTGCTGAGAAGAATGTGTATTCTGTGGATTTGGGGTGGAGAGTTCTGTAAATGTCTATCAGGTTTGCTTGCTCCAGGTCTGAGTTCAAGCCCTGGATATCCTTGTTAATTTTCTGTCTGGTTGATCTGTCTAATATTGACAGTGGAGTGTTAAAGTCTCCCACTATTATTGTGTGAGAGTCTAAGTCTCTTTGTAAGTCATTAAGAACTTGCCTTATGTATCTGGGTGCTCCTGCATTGGGTCCATATATGTTTAAGATCATTAGCTCTTCTTGTTTTATCGATCCTTTTACCAGTATGTAATGGCCTTCTTTGTCTCTTTTGATCTTTGTTGCTTTAAAGTCTATTTTATCAGAGATGAGAATTGCAACTCCTGCTTTTTTTTGCTCTCCATTTGCTTGGTAAATCTTCCTCCATCCCTTTATTTTGAGCCTTTGTGTATCCTTGCATGTGAGATGGGTTTCCTGGATACAGCACACTGATGGGTTTTGGATTTTTATCCAATTTGCCAGTCTGTGTCTTTTGATTGGTGCATTTAGTCCATTTACATTTAGGGTTAATATTGTTATGTGTGAATTTGATACTGCCATTTTGATGCTAAGTGGCTGTTTTGCCTGTTAGTTGTTGTAGAATCTTCATTATGTTGATGCTCTTTTAGTGTGATTTTGGAATGGCTGGTACTGGTTGTTCCTTTCTATGTGTAGTGCCTCTTTTAGGAGCTCTTGTAAAGCTGGCCTGGTGGTGACAAAATCTCTGAGTACTTGCTTGTTCGCAAAGGATTTTATTTTTCCTTCACTTCTGAAGCTCAGTTTGGCTGGATATGAAATTCTGGGTTGAAAGTTCTTTTCTTTAAGAATGTTGAATATTGGCCCCCACTCTCTTCTGGCTTGTAGTGTTTCTGCCGAGAGATCTGCTGTGAGTCTGATGGGCTTCCCTTTGTGGGTAACTCGACCTTTCTCTCTGGCTGCCCTTAGTATTTTCTCCTTTATTTCAACTTTGTTGAATCTGACGATTATGTGCCTTGGGGTTGCTCTTCTTGCAGAATATCTTTGTGGTGTTCTCTGTATTTCCTGCATTTGAGTGTTGGCCTGTCTTGCTAGGTGGGGCAAGTTTTCCTGGATGATGTCCTGAAGAGTATTTTCCAGCTTGGATTCATTCTCTTCGTCCCCTTCTGGTACACCTATCAAACGTAGATTAGGTCTTTTCACATAGTCCCACATTTCTTGGAGACTTTGTTCATTCCTTTTTGCGCTTTTTTCTTTAATCTTGGTTTCTCGTTTTATTTCATTGAGTTGGTCTTCGACTTCAGATATTCTTTCTTCTGCTTGGTCAATTCGGCTATTGAAACTTGTGCATGCTTCATGAAGTTCTCGTATTGTGTTTTTCAGCTCCTTTAATTCATTCATATTCCTCTCTAAGTTATCCATTCTTGTTATCATTTCCTCATATCTTTTTTTAAGTTCCTTAGTTTCTTTGCATTGATTTAATACATGTTCTTTTAGCTCACAAAAGTTTCTCATTATCCACCTTCTGAAGTCTAATTCCGTCATTTCGTCACAGTCATTCTCCGTCTAGCTTTGCTCCCTTGCTGGTGAGGAGTTTTGGTCCTTTCCAGGAGGCGAGGTGTTCTGGTTTTGGGTGTTTTCCTCCTTTTTTCGCTGGTTTCTTCCCATCTTTGTGGGTTTATCCGCTTGTCGTCTGCGTAGTTGCTGACTTTTCGATTGGGTCTCTGAGTGGACACCCAGATTGTTGATGATGAAGTATTTCTGTTACTTGGTTTTCCTTCTACCAGCCTAGCCCCTTCGCTGTATGACTGCTGAGGTCCACTCCAGACCCTGCTTGTCGGGGGTGCACCTCTAGCAGCTGTGGCACAGTGAGGGATGCTACCCGTTTCTTTTCCTGCTATCTTTGTCCCAGGATGATGCCTGCCAAATGTCAGTCTTTTGGATATAGAGGGGTCAGGGAGCTGCTTGAGGAGACAGTCTGTACTTTTTTGGAGCTCAATTGCTAAGCTGTGAGCTCTGTTGTTCATTCAGGGCTGTTAGGCTGCTATGTTTGATTCTGCTGCAACAGAGCTCATTAAAAAAAACCCTTTTTTTCTCAAATGCTCTGTGTTGGGGGGTTCGGGCTTTATTTTTCGATGTCCGATGAGGTGTCCTGCCCAGCTAGAAGGCAGACTAGCCACTGTTTGGCTGCCGAGGCTCCGCCCTGCTGTTGTGTGATTCGCCCTGTTCCTGCAGGCTCTGCTGTGGTCTCCGCCACGCCCCGCGGCGGAGTCTCTTTATTGTAGCGTGTTGCCTCAGCAACGGCAGGCTGCGTCAGCAGTGGGCATGTATCTCAGTAGGGACGGGTTGCCTCGGCAACGGGAGGCTGCGTCAGCAGTGGGCGTGTATCTCAGTAGGGATGGGTTGCCTCGGCAACGGCTGGCTGTGTCAGCAGTGGGCGTGTATCTCGGTTGGGGCGGGTTGCCTCGGTAGTGGTGGACGCCCCTCCCCCACAGAGCGTCTCGGACCGTCTGCTCGGGATAGTTTGAAATCGCAGTTTTGTTCGTCCCACTGGGTGTCCCAAACGATCTGTCCCTGCAATCCCCTGGGCTGGCCTACTGTCCAAGTCTTGTTCAGTCTCAAGTCCAGCCCTCTCAAGTCTCAGGTTGCCGGTTCAACAGGGCACCCGGACAAGCGCGCCCTGTGGGGATTGCTGGGTAGGGCCGGCCGCCGCTGCCCCAGCTGCCGGCTTTGCCAGGCAGACCTACTGCCTGGCGTCCCGTGTCTTTTTTATACTTGGGAGTTTCCCTGTTCTGTGGGCAACAAAGATCAATCTGGAAATGCAGCTCCGACTCACCGTTTGTGGATTCAACGAGAGCTCCAATCCTGGGTTGTTCTCACAGCGCCATCTTGAGTCCGCCCTTTTTTTCTATATTACACTTTTATATGCTGGATTTTCTTTTTAGTTTCTTCTTTAAAAATTTTTTTTCCCACTATTTTTCATTGTCAGCATTTTTAAAATTACAATTCTCTGTGACATGTATTTAATATTCACAGCATTTCCAATACTGGAGGTATAAACTGTATAAACTTTCAGAGAATTCTAATTTGTTTTATGCATGTTTTACAAATTTGACTCCATGAAAGTGGATTAGCAGAATGTTGACTTTGTGTACAAGCATTGTGCATGTACTTAAAACTTGTTCAATAAATGAATAGACGTTCTTTATATTTTAAAAAAATTCTTTTTAATGGTCTACCTAAACCTCACACCTAATACAAAAACTAACCCAAACATGAAATACAAACTTCAGTGTAAACCATTAAACTATACAACTTTTAGAAGAAAACACAGAATTCTTCATGACCTGGGTCAGGCAAAGAGTTTCCAGATCCAACACTAAAAGTTATGATCTGAAAAGAAGGGATCAACTGAACTTCACCAAAATTAAAATGTTTGTATTGCAAAAGACATTAAAGAGAATTTTTTTAAAAAGAACTACAGACTGGGAGAAAATATTTGGAAGTCACACATCTGAAAGAGGATTTATATCCAGAATATATAAAGATCACTCAAAACCTAATATTAAGAAAGTCATCCAATTAAAAAATGGGCAAAGGCTTGAATACATAGTTTACCAAAAAGGATACAGAGATAGCTAATAAGCCCTCGAAAAGATGCTCAACATCTTTAGTTATTAGGGAAATGCAAAACCACTATTAAAGAGCATTACATACTTATTCAAATGGTTGAAATTAGGAAGAAAAAAAATGAATACTACCAAATGCTCACAAGCAACTGGAACTTTTATACCTTGCTGGTGGGAATGCAAATTGCAATCCCTTTGGAAAACAATTTGGCAGTTTCTTTTTTTTCTTTTTTTGAGACAGTCTTGCTCTGTCGCCAGGCTGCAGTGGCATGATCTTGGCTCAGTGCAACTTCCGCCTCCCAAATTCAAGCAATTCTTCTGCCTCAGCCTCCCAAGTAGCTGGGGCTATAGGCATGCACCACCACACCCAGCTAATTTTTGTATTTTTAGTAGAGAGGGGGTTTCACCATGCTGGCCAGGATGGTCTCAATTTCTTGACTGGATGATCTGCCCGCCTCAGCCTCCCAAAGTGCTGGGATTACAGGCGTGAGCCACCACGCCCAGCCTGGCAGTTTCTTTTAAGCTTGAACATATAATTTGAACCAGTCATTCCACTCTTTGGCATTTACCCAAGAGAAATGAAAGCCTATGTCCACAGAAATATTGTCAATGAAGATTCATTCCAATTTTATTTGTAATAACCAGAAACAACCTAAATGTCCATCAACAGGTGAAGAGATTTTTAAAGTTGTTATCTATTAATGCAATGAACAAGAACAAACTATTAGTACATGCAACACAGGGACTGAAATGTGCCATTGGATATGGTACCTATCTGCTAGTTAACAATGTCATTGGTTATATATTTGTCAGAGCAGTTTGAGCTGTATGGTATGTGTAGAAATGATTATACAGTGGACTGTGAATAAATGAGAGGTGAAGAGGTAGAGACAGTCATGGACAACTACACTTTCAAGGAGCTTGACTGTAAAGGGAAAGAAAGAGGTTAGGCTGGTAATCTAGAGGATGAGGGTTGAATTTAAGGATAAGGTTTGAGCAAGTTTAGAGAGTAAGACGAAAGGGAAAAGAGGCAAAAGTCAAACACCTGAAAGAAGATAATAGATGAAGTAAAGCCTCTGGAAAAACTGGAAGAGGATCCAGAGACTGAAAAGTAGAGGAAAGCTACGCTGACATAACTTCATCTGTAGGTGTAACAGGAAGTTACCCAATTCCTGCATCCTTTGGCTTTATTTTGTCTGTAAAATAGGGGAATGAAGTCATCTGTAGAAAGTGAGGAAGAGGTGGAGTAGAAAATTGAGGGAAGAGGTAGCAGTTTGAAATAGCTGTGTGAGCAGTAGATAAATGAGCTGACTTGAGACAAGTCTAAGACTTGCTAGACAACACTGAAGGCCCAACAAACTTTATATACCATGAACCACGTCAGACTGCCATAAAAGTTTCTAAATATCTAGGGATGAGCCTCAAGCAAGTTATAGGATAAGGAGAAATGTATTTATTTATCATTGCCAACTTGTAATAAAGTTTGGGTCCACACTAGGAGTAGCATTTACCTAAAGACTAGTACAACTACCTTGTTCCAGCTTCTAGACCCATTCCTACTCCAAACCATTCTTAGTACTGCCTGAGCCACCTTTTAAAAATAAATCTGATCATTTAAATCATTTCTTTAGGTCATTCAATAACTTCCCAGATTCTGATAAAATCTCAAGGTATTAATATAGCAAAGAAGTTTCTTCATGATCTATCCTCTTGTTCTCATCTCTTAGCAATCACACTCATCTTACATTCTAACCATAATGAACTAATTCCAGGTCCCCAAACATACTGTCATCTCTTACTCACTGACTTTGTACATGAAATTCCCTCTGCTTGAGATGCCATTCCCCCTCGTCCCATCATCATCAAAATTTAACTCAAATATCACTCCCCTATCAGGCCTACACTGCCTAGAAAAAAGTACACTGCCTAACTTCAGGGGGTACCATTCACAACATAATGTTATGAAAATGGTCACATCAGAATTGTACAAACTAAGGCTCTTGGTATCCCATCTATATCTTCCCATAGTAAGCATTCTGTACATATCTGTATATATATATCTTAATTGCAATTTTTAAAATAAATATTCAAGTATAAGTTTCTCCTGGGTAGGAATTACGTCAAAGAAGCTTCCTTGACCTTATAATTTAGATTAGGTTAAATTAGGCTTTGCTAATTAATCACTGTTTTTCTCCTTAAAACAAAAATGAAAAGTGCTAAGAGATAACAATTAAAACAGCTAATATTTATCGAGTGTTGACTACAGGCAAGACACTGTAGCATTTTATATGCAGTATCACATTTAATTTTCATAAGAACCTGAGATAGGTACCATTATAATGGCTATTTTTTAGAAGAGAAAGCTGAGACACAAAGCAGTAAAGCAACTTGCCAAAAGGCACATGGCCAATAAAAAGAGGCAGAATGTGAATCTAGGCAGACTATCTTAAGAGACTGAACATTTAAAATTACTTGTTTAAGCCAGGCTCTGTGGCATATACCTGTAGTCTCAGCTACTTGGGAGGCTGAGGCAAGAGGTCTGCTTAAGCCTAGGAGTTCAAGGACAATCTAGGCAACATAATGAGACCTCATCTCTGAAAAACATTTTTTAAAAATAATATGCTAAATGTCTGCCTTCCCTGCTTCATATGACATTAATTTTGTTCCGAATCTACCCTCAGGGCTCAAAGCCTAGTATACAGGCCTCCAATAAATATGTCTACTAAAGACCAGGTACGGTGGCTCAAGCCTATAATGCCAACACTTTGGGAAAACAAGGCATAACGATCACTTGAGGCCAGGAGTCTGAGAGGCAGCCTGGGCAATATAGAGAGACCTCATCTCTACAAAAAATATTTTAAAATTAAAAAATTAGCCAGATTTGGTGTTATATGCCTTGTAGCCCTAGTTACTCAGGAGACCAAGGTGGGATGATTACTTGAATCCAGGAGTTCAAGACAGTGAGACCTTGTCCCTTAAAAAAAAAAAAAAAAAGTTTGTGAAGTTAAAGATGACTCTAAATTCAGCTCTCTGAATACCTGTTATCTACCATGTTAGCCATCTTTCTTGACTTCCACTGATCAGCAAATTTGATAAGCCTACTATGTTCCTGACAAATTATCAATAAAAGTATTACAAACTCCTGTATATATGTTCAGCAAATGATTGTGACAACTCAAATCTGGACATTGACCCAACTACTTAACTGAAATCACAGCTATTTAAACTATTCAAAGGGCTAAAGAACAGACCCATTACTTGGGTAGGTTTTCCATAAAACATTCAGGCTTGCAGTTTTTCAACAGGTAAATCAACATTCTTTTCTCATTTCATTCAGTTTAATTATTCTTAGCTTCCAAATGCACTTCGAAGCTTTTCTCATTTTGTCACGATTATTTTCTGCCAACCTCCTATTTGTCACAAAGCTCCAGAGAAGAAAGAGTGAGGGGAGATCCAAGATGGCCGATCACTAACATCTCGGGATTGCAGTTCCCAGTGAAAGCGCAGAGAACAAGAGGACACCCACACTTCCAGACAAATTTTTGTTGCTCATGGACCAGAAGATTCCCAGTGGAGGAGCCCCACAGGTCGCCAGTGTGACTCTTATGGCCGGCGCAGCGGTTTTGCCGGCACCTTGGCGCGGCAGCTCTTGGTGCAGAGTAAACGGGACTGGTTCCCCTTCTGACCGACGTTTGGAGTTCCGGGAAGGCAGAGTCGCCTATTACGGACTCAAGAAGGAAGCCAGACTGGAGATTCCCGGGCAAAAAAGCACCATCAGTCTTAATGCGCTGTTTTGGCCAGTGCAGTGGGTTGCTCAGATTTCGGCCCTGGGAATTAACAACTGGGATGTCCACTCAGAGACCTAATTTGAAAGTTGGTAATTTCAAAGACGACAGGTGGAAAAATTTATAATGATGGGAAGAAACCAGCATAAAAAGGCTGAGAATACGCAAAATCAGAATCCCTCTCCCTCTAAAGAGGATCACAGTTCCTCATCAACAAGGGAACAAGGCTTGATGGAGAACCAGTGCATTCCATTAACAGAATCAGGCTTCAGAAGGTGGATAATAAGAAACTTCTGTGAGTTAAAATAACATGTTGTAGCCCAATGTAAAGAAACTAAGAACTTTGAAAAAAGGTTTGACGAAATCCTAATGAGAATAGACAGTTTAGAGAGGAATATAAGTGAATTAATGGAACTGAAGAATACAATATGGGAACTCCAAGAAGTATGCACAGGTTTAAACTCGAATTGATCAAGCAGAAGAAAGGGTATCAGAGGTCGAAGACCAACTTTACGAAATAAAACAAGAAGACAAGAATAGAGAAAAAAGGATAAAAAGGAATGAGCAAAGTCTCCAAGAAATATGGGACTATGTGAAAGACCTAATTTACGTTTGATAGGTGTACCTGAATGCGACGGAGAGAATGAATCCAAGCTGGAAAATATTCTTCAGGATATTATTCAGGAAAATTTTCCCAACCTAGCAAAGCAGGACAATATTCAACCCCAGGTAATACAGAGAACACTACAAAGACATTCCTCAAGAAGAGCAACCCCAAGGCACATAATGATTAGATTCACCAGGGTTGAAATGAAGGAGAAAATACTAAGGGCAGCCAGAGAGAAAGGTCAGGTTACCCACAAAGGGAAGCCTATCAGACTTACAGCAGATCTCTCAGCAGAAACTCTACAAGCCAGAAGAGAGTGGGGGCCAATATTCAACATCCGTAAAGAACAGAACTTTCAGCCCAGAATTTCATATCCAGCCAAACTAAGCTTCACAACTCAAGGAAAAATAAAATCTTTTATGAACAAGCAAGTACTCAGAGATTTTATTACCACCAGGCCTGCTTTATAAGAGCTTCTGAAAGAAGCATTACACATAGAAAGAAACAACCAGTATTAGCCGTTCTAAAAATACACCAAAAAGTAAAAAGCATCAATATAAAGAAGAATTCACATTAATGAATGGATAAAACGGCCAGTTAACATCAAATGACAGTAATCCTAAATTTAAATAGACTAAATTCCCCAATCAAAAGATAGAGCCAAAACCCAACAGTATGCTACATCCAGACCCATTTCACATGCAAAGATACACAAAGACTCAAAACAAAGGGATGGAGAAAGATTTACCAACTACATGGAGAGCAAAAATTAAATAAATAGATAAATAAATAAAAAGCAGGAGTTGCAATTTTCTCATCTGATAAAATAGATTTTAAAGCAACAAAGATATAGTGGTAAAAGGATCAATGCAACAATAAGAGCTAATGATCCTAACACCCAGATACATAAGACCTATAAAGAGATTTAGACTCAACGAGACAGAAAATTAATAAGGATATCCAGGACTTGAACTCAGATCCAGAACAAGTAAACTTAATAAATATTTATAGAGCTCTCCACTTTAAATATACAAAATATACATTCTTGTCAATACCACATCACACCTACTCATAGGTTTAAATGAAATATTGATTGGCCAATATTAATACCCATTTTTAGAATAAAGCAACATTTCCATTCTCTCTCCCTCTTTTTCTTCCTCTTTCTTTTTCTTTCCTTCTCTCCAAAAAAAAGGAAGAGTGAGGAATAAGATGTTCCATATTACTAAGTGAACTTTTACGAGGGTGAGGGAATAAAATTTCCACGAGTTTGACTATATAAACATCTTTGGAGAAAGGGAATTAGGAACTTTCTTTATGTAAACAAACAGAGACAAAACATAAAAGAACTATCAGACGGTAAAATTACCCTCTCCTCCGGAGAGCTAAATTTTAGTGAATACTTTTTATAAAACAGTTTAAAAAAAATGTATTGTTTTTAAAACCCAAACCCTGAGAAATGAGAAATTGATCCAGACTGATGAAAAAACTGTGTGTGTGTGTATAAATCATCCTTGATTTTAAATTCTTTTTCCTCTTGAATGCCATATGAAACTATAAACTGAAGTATGCGATCATCCAACATGGAGAGCACCCAGCGTTTATTTAAGGTTAAAATGTTCTCACTGTGTTATCAAACTAGCAATATAACAAAGAGAAAAGATAAGAAACCACTTCTTAAAAATAAAAATGTTGCCAGTCGCCATGGCTCACGCTTGTAATCCCAGCACTTTGGGAGGCCAAGGCAGGCAGATCATGAGGTCAGGATTTCAAGACCAGCCTGGCCAACATGGTGAAACTCTGTCTCTACTAAAAATACAAAAATTAGCCAGGCATAGTAGCATACACCTGTAGTCCCAGCTACTCGGGAGGCTGAGGCAGGAGAATGGCCTGAACCTGGAAGGCAGAGGCTGCAGTGAGCAAAGATCATGCCACTGCACTCCAGTCTGGGCAACAGAATGAGACTCCATCTCAAAAAAAAAAAAAAAAAAAGTTATTTATCCCATGGTTTAAGACTAGACTATAATACACATGGCTTTAATATTAAACTTTGTTCCATTATCCAAACCGCACGCATTATAGTACATTTTAAATATGTTTTCTTAAAACACTGTACAATCCCAGGTTTTGATTTTTAAAAGGACTAAAAAAAAAAAAACCTATACATTCATTTTAAGACTCTTTAGACATCTTCAGCAACTTTCTAAGTGTTACATGAAGCTCAGTAATGGTGTTTACATTAAGAAAAAGAGAACCAAGTGATAGGAAATGGTCACAATGTTAGTATTAGCCACAGAACTCTTTTGATCATGAGGGAAATAAAAATCAGAATTAAGCCACTAAATGAATATTACAGTGTCATTCTAGACATCCTCAGAAAAAAATGCCAACAGTCGGCCCCATCTATAACTCTCTTGCTCTCTCTTTCTGGCACTTTAATATCCTAGTCTTATTCATGCAGTTTTAATAGGCAACACTTCCCAAACTTTCCCCACTAAAGTACGTGGCATTTTTTTAAGGGTTAGAAGGCACCTGCAGGTCTAGAACCCCAGCTCAGGGATTAGATGGATGGAAAGTCCAGCATGAGGAAGGAACTGCTTGAACTAAAGCTAACAAGAGGCACTGTTTTCTAAAACAAAACAAAAAAAATTATTTTATAATGATTTGAGAAATATATCCCATGTATAGAAAAACTGGAGGTAGAAATCACCAATTACTAGAGCATTAATCTAGTATGCTGGACAAAATAATCTTGTGTCTCCTCTATCTTAAAACCACAAAATAAAGCTCCTAAAAAAATAAAATTGCATTTCTAGTTTTAAGAGTTTTAAGGAATTAACACTCTCATTGGCCACTTTCATATTCTGTGGTATTTAGAATATATGCAGATATCATGAAGTATATCTTATAGCTGAGGCCTCTGCAAATCACATAATAACTTATATTACTCTCAAATTCACATTAGAAACTCAAGTGACACTGAAATATCACACAAATTAGCTGGTGCTACTTTTGTCACTAGCACTGTTGAATCATAACTAAGGCAGCAGAAAAATCATCTCTGGGTTCGTTCAAGACTATTTTTCTTTTAATGTCTTTTTTCAATGTGCTTATAAGGTTATAGATACCTTTTAAAAATAGC
Organism: Callithrix jacchus; assembly: GCF_049354715.1. Lineage (NCBI taxonomy): Eukaryota > Metazoa > Chordata > Mammalia > Primates > Cebidae > Callithrix > Callithrix jacchus. The sequence goes on from NC_133506.1 coordinate 105,490,751, forward strand.
TCATAGAATTACAGAATGGTAAAACACTGAAACTGGATAAACTAGAATTTCAACCTCCAACTCTCAGCAAACTGATCACTAGAGGAGTCTATTTAAAACTTACTGGCCCTCAAGAGGCTGAGGCAGGAGGATGGCTTCAGCCTGAGTTCAGGGCAGCAGTGAGCTATGACTGCACTCAACTCCAGTCTGGGTGTCACAGTCAGACCCCACCTTAGGGGATCACTGATACAGATTTTCATTTAATTAATTGTGGGTATATTTCAGAGATGACCACTCTACTACTCATAGACATTTAGGTTGCTTTCAATCTGGGAGGATTATAAATAGCATTAAATGAACATCCTTATAAATGTATCTTTGTATCTAAGCTCAATGATTTCTCCAAAGAGCATGTGCATTCAATTTTGAGAACCTGCTCTTCAATCAAGACTCCATCCATCCACACTATCATAAAAAATTTGTGTATGTGTGTTTCACTACATCTGCAACAACAGGGGGGATTATTACTTTAAAATATCAATCTAGCAGTTTAAAAGTGTTATCTCATTTCTGCATGTTTATTAATGAAAGTGAAAATTCTTTAATGTTTTTTAACAATACGTATTTCTTCTTTGTGCTCATTCTCTAGCTTTTGCCCATTCTCTGCTGGGTTCTTCAAGTTTATTTCTTGTTGATTTAAGAGCTCTTTAGGCTGAGTGTGGTGGCTCATGCTTGTAATCCTAGCACTTTGGAAGGCGGAGGCAGAAGGATCACTTGAGCTCAAGAGTTAGAGATCAGTCTGGGCAACATAGCGAAACCCCATCTCTATTTTTAAAAAGTAAAAAAGATAGCTCTTTAAATATTAAAGATATTAACTTTTATTTTTCATATATGTTGAAAAATATATATGAGCTTTTGTTTTTTCTTTTAGGTATTTTTCATGGTGAATTTTACCAAATATACATCTTAGATGTCTTCATAGACAAATCTGATGTTCTTTTCTTCCTCTGAAGTCTAGTGTCTTTCCCTCCAAGATTATAAAAATAGTTATATTTTCTTATTTTTTGGCTTTGTTTTTTAAAAATCTTTAATCCACTTGGACTTTACTTTGTACATAATGAATATAAACCTTATTCTTCCCCACTGTTTGCTAAGTATCCCAACAAAGGTACCAAATAAACTAGTGTTGTGCTGGAACCTGTGCAAACTCCTTATGACAGACTTACATTTTCTGGAAATTTGTAAGCTGATTGTGAAACATAGCCATAAAAAATTATATAAACAGAATAAAAAAATCATATTTAAAACAAAGGTAACAAATACTCAAGAATTATCACTCCCTAGTTACTTTGTTATGATTTATGCTCTTAAGGTTATCTAACACCTATTTTATCTGTATGGTGAAAATACTATATAAGAGTGTGCCAGTGCATATCTTTCTCCAATTCAGCATTTAGTAGCTTCACATTAATGGCTTGAAATTGGCCATTATAGGAGTATTACAAGAGATCAGCAAATCCTACAAACTACAGCTTTTTTATTTTTCAGAGAGCCTGTTGTTAAACATATGTCAGCATACCCCTGGAAAAAGCCATTCTCTCCTCACTAATTTGAAAAAGGATCTCTAGTATATACTAAACGGCCATTTATTCATAAGTTTATAAAGTAGAATGAGGAGTTTAGATTTGAACTTTTTTTTCTACTCTAGCATCACAGACTACTTGGTATGTTTTGATATATTAGATAAGACTTTGGACACAGTTTCTATTAATTGGATCTCTATTTTTCTAACATAGATCACAGCCCTGCAAAGAAACGGGTATTTTCCCTAAACAATTCAATAGCATTCTTAACTTTATGTAGATTATAGAAAACAGTACAAATAAAGGACTATTTCATTTCAAAATAAAGGACTATTTCTGGATATAGTTGGTTACCATATACTTTTTTTAGATTAGGGATCTCACTTTTTTGGGGGGGGACCGGGGACTCTTACTCAAAAAATTCAAACATAAGAAAACAAAACCACTACTATGGGGTTGGTTCTAAATACCACTCTAAGTGTTCTCTCATAAAAATTCTGCCAGTACGTGAGGAAATGGGAATCTTTTAATATATAATGGCAAGACCCAATGATAGCACTTTTTTTTTTTTTTTTTTTTTTTGAGGCAAGATCAGGCTCTGTTACCCAAGTTGGAGTGCAGTGGCACCATCTCAGCTCAATGCAACCTCCGCCTCCTGGCCTCAAGCCATGCTCCCACCTCAGCCTTCCAAGTAGCTGGGGACTACAGGCACACACCACCATGTCCAGCTAGTTTTTGTATGTTTTGTAAAGATGGGATTTTGTCATGTTGCCCAGGCTGGTCTTGAACTCCTGAGCTCAAGCAATCCGCCTGCTTTGGCCTCCCAAAGTGCTGGAATTACAGGTATAAGCCACAGTGCCTGGCTGACAGTACTGTTCTTTAAGAGTCACCATCACATACAAACTCAGCATTGGAAACTTTCTTCCTTTTTTTTTCATAGAGATAGGTCTTGCTATGTCACCCAGGCTAGATGCAGTGGCTATTCACAGAAGCAATCATTGCATACTAAAATCCCAAACTCCTGGGCTCAAAAGATCCTCCTGCCTTAGCCTCCTAAGTAGGCTGAGTAACTGAGACTACATGCATGTGCCACGATGCCCAGCCTAGAAGCTTTCAATTCAACAATCAACAAGCACCCAGCCTGGGATCATGCTAGGCTCTGAAGAAGCAACTAAGACATGACCCTAATCTTTGTAACTCTCATAATTTTTGGTGGATCAGTGGGTAGAGAACGTGTCACAAGTGGTTATAAGCATTTGTTTTCATTAGCACTGAGAGACAGAAACAGATTGTCTTCAAGAAGGAATATCTACTTTAAGAGGAAAAGAAAATCAGGGTATAAAAACTAGTAATTTAAAGTTTGGCTACCTACAGAGACAAGCTGATATATGCTGATAACTAGCTCTTCAGCACCTATACCAGTTAAACATTATAGTGTCCCTATTTTAATGTCTTTCCTGCTGAGGTTCTTTAAGAACTCAGTGATTTATTTGTAAATACTGATATCAACTGCATCAAGAAAACCAGGAACTGCTGTCTATGTACTTCCTTACCTGTCACAGGCCATTTAGATTTGCACTCCAGCTACCTCATTCTAGATGTTTACATTATGAAACTATGTAATAAAATACCTGGGTTGACTCAACAGAACCTCCCTTTTTGCATCTAAACCGAAAGACCTCACTTTTAAGGGCTTGCTCTCATTTGATTTCTTGTAAACATCTTATATTGTAGCCTAGGCAGAAAACACAGCAGTTGCCCTTTTCACACATACAGTTGATACAGTGACAATTTCAACCTTTTCCAATCATTAATTAATATTTTAGATTGCAAAATCTATTTCTTAAGGCTTTGTACTATATATAGAAATAATCATTACCCTTTGGGAAACAATGGCTCATTTACTGAAAATGAGTTTAACAAAGGAATTATTTGGTACTGAAAAATACAGAGCAGTGAATTGGGTGACACAAATCACGGCATCATCAGCTCATATGACTCCATTAGGGTAATTTACTTAAAAAAAAAAAACTACAATAACGTAAAATTTAAATTCAACAATAAAATTATGTCCTCTGTCACAGAATTGTGAAACCAGATCTTAGATTATTTTGAAAATGTTCCCTTAAGTCCCAACCTGAGATAAAAACCACAAAAAAGAAAACTTTTGTAGAATGGAATATTTCTATACTGCTTGAAGATTAGTTTTGACTGGTGTATGTTTCAGTTACACATTTGATTCACACTGAATTTTGTTTCAATTGAGAATAAATAGCATTCCAAAATAGTCACAAACTCTAAAACTTCGAGTTCCTTCTCTAGTTAGAGAGCTTACAAAATTCATTACATGGAACAGTGAGTTGATGCAGTGACCACAAATTTCTTAACACTGTATAAGTCTTAAATTAATCATAACCCAATCTCTGTAAGTTCTGTAGAAACAGCCTCAAAGTAGGTAATGCAAGAGTCACAAAATGTTAATTTAGAAGGGTGGTTTCCGAATATACCGTACAATTCTTTCAAATTTCCTGAGGCTTAAAACTTTTCAAAAAATAAGTGAGAGAATATGCTCAAAATAGATATACAACATGAAAAGACTGAGTTGTTCGTCACCAAATATCTTGTAGTATGACATTTAATCAGAAAACTTGGAGTCACTGGCCCATACAAAATAACCAACAGATTAATCTAAATATTCCATAGTTTTTTTCAGACGCGCGTTCCTGGTTTAATTTACAGAGTTTTTGTTTTTTACTTGTTTTGTTTTTATAAGAACACTTCCTCCATTTTCAATAGGCATTTAGTTGAACAGGTATTACTAGTAAAGCAGCAAAACTCTGGCTCAGTCCCCAACCAGCTGTGCAATGTTGAACAAATCTCTTAGCTTCTCTGGGTCTCAATTTTTCCATTTATAAAATGAAGCAGCTAGTCTAGAATGCATCTTCTAGACTCTTCTAACTTCTAACTCTCTGGTTTCTTTGAGTCAGAGCTGTAGGCTTGTGGGAATGAAAAAGTGCTCAAAACAAATGGCCAAAATCTCATTTTGCAATGTTAGTGAAACAAACAGGATACAAAATTGTAAATACAGTGTGATCATGATCCCAACTCTAAATAATACTACAAACACATCCACATATTCCAGGTAAAAGTCTTGTAAACAATACACCAAAATGCTATCAGTGGTTATCTCTGAGTTGTAGATTACAAACTGCTCTTCTTTTCAGCTTTTCTGTGTGTTTTTAAGGGCTAATAGGGACAAAGAAAAAACCTTCCTTTTATGTGCTAAAAGAATTTTACATTTGGAAAGGATTCTAGAATTTGAATGAATTTTTCAAAAACAGTTGGAGTTAATCAGAAAAAAGGATCTCTAGTGAAGTCACATACCTGATACCTGTCAACAACCACATAAAAGCTGGTTAAGTTTCCCACATTAGTAAGTTTTCAGGAGGTACTATTTTTTTCACTTATACTGAAATCAGTAATAATAATTATGATAGCTAACATTTACATAATGCCGAGCATAGCTCTAAGACTTTAAATATATAATAATTTATTTAGTTCTTACAACAGCCAGACGCAGGGGCTCATGTCTATAATCCCAGCTACTTGGGAGGCTGAGGTGGGAGGACTGCTTGAGGCCAGGAGTTTGAGACCAGTCTGGACAATTTGGCAAGAATTCCAGGACCTCTTAAAAAATAAAAAAATCAGCTGGGTATAGTGGATCGTACCCTACAGTACCAGCTACTCAGGAGGCTGAGGTGGGAGAATCACTTGAGCCCAAGAGTTGAAGTAACCACTAACACTCTAGCCTGGGCAACAGAGCAAGACTCCATCTCTTAAAAAGAAAAAAAAGGAAATCCAGCTTGGCACAGTGGCTGATGCCTGTAATCCCAGCATTTTGGGAGGCTGAGGTGGGCGGATGACAAGGTCAAGAGATCAAGACCACCCTGGCCAACATGGTGAAACCCCATCTCTGCTAAAAATACAAAAATTAGATGGGCATGGTGGCGTGCACCTGTAGTCCCAGCTATTCGGGAGGCTGAAGCAGGAGAATCACTTGAACCCAGGAGGCGGAGGTTGCAGTGAGCCAAGATCGTGCCACTGCACTTCAGCCAGGTGACAGAGGGAGACTTGGTCTCATAAATAAATAAATAAAAATAATCCCCACAACCACCTTACAATTACTGGAATACTATCACTATCCCTGCTATACACATGAAGACCATGAAGTACTCAGAGATAAAATAATTTACCCATAGATAACGAGGGGCAGAGCTAGCATTTAGAGAGTTATCCTCTCAAGTAGCTGGGACTACAAGTGTGTGCCACCGCACCAGCTAATTTTTATTTTTTATTTTCTATAGAGATGAGCTCTTGCTACACAGCCCAGGGCTCAAGCAATCCTCCGTTCTCAGCTTCCCAAAGTGTTGGGATTACAGGCATGAGCCAATGTGCCCAGACAGAGTATAGACTCTTAACTATTAAACCATACTATCCTTTTAAGTGTTAAATGTTGTTCTCCTCAGGTCATTCCTTAACTGCTTTTGTTCTAAAAGTTCTTCTAAACAATTTTTCTTTAAACTGAAAAAAGACTGGCCCCACTTTTCCAGCTCAAAATTATGATTCTTTTCCAAGTCATTATTTCAAAGCTATAAGGAATATAATTTAATCCCTGTACCTATCATTAAGTGAATAATATTACAACATCTGAGATATTAAATAACATTAATTATTAAACTTAATAAGTCTTAAAAAAAGTTGCTTTGTTGGTTGAGATTATTTGTCCTCATAAAACTTCTACAAAGAATCCCTACAATCAACTGTTGCACCTTTCTAAAATTTCTATTTTATTAAAATGTTTTAAATAGTGTTATAATTAAATAGCTTGTGTTTTTAAAAGAATGCCTGTCAATGTTTACTTTGAACATTTGCTGTGGTATACACCCAGTTAACTTCAGATCAACCCCAATTACTTTAACATGCAAAACCTGAGAAAATGAACACAGAGGAAGCCAATCAGTTAAACATAGTTGAAGATGCTCACATAATTCTCTAAGGCAATTCAAACTCAAACCAAGCCCCTTCTTCTGCACAATACCCACATTACTTGCCAATTTTCATAGCTTTTAATAAAGCTCAAATTTCCTCCACATCTGTATTACTAAATTTCCAGCTCTGTTGAAGTAAATATAGAAATCAATAGTTTCCTATTTTTAAAAATTAGAAGAGAGGGAAGTGGAAAAGAAGGTGGGGGGAAAAAAACCCTCTGCACCAGGCTGCCTGTTAATTTAGATGTGCAATGAGACGATCACCTGATAATTGCACCCTTTGGGTACTCTTGTACCGATAAGATAATACAGTGAAATAAAGTCACCTGTTTTATTTCTATTAACTTACACAATTTGCAAATCTGCAACTCTCTGCCATGGTACATTAAGAAAATTAGCATGTAAGAAAAATCACCTACTTATGTAAATTGAAGATGATTTTTATCCATGCAGATGGGAAAAAAAAGCTGCAATCTGGGTCAAATGACTAATTTTATCTATTTGATCAAATGTCTCTTTTCTTCTTTTCTCTGTAGCTCAGAGCAAGAATTTTAGGTCAAAGAATGGATAAACAAAAAGTTTCTGTGTTGTCCATTCCCCTATAAGAAGTCTGCTGCCTGACACTACTGAGCTCTATACTACTTAAATTGAAAACAAGACTGAGAACCCTATCCGGATAACAAAACCAAAACATGGAGAGGAAAAGAAATCAATGGGAGATGTCTGTTCTAACTGGGAAAGAAAGCAAACATGGCAAGAATCAGGTACCAATTTTACCATCTGCTACTTTAGGCAAACAAAGCTTCAGAAACGAAAAGGAAAAATGCCTCCAAATAACTCAGGGCAGATAGGACTTCTCCAAAAAGATCATTATTCCAGTATGTTCCATAAGTGTACCCAGTCAAGTTCTTCTGAGTCTGAAGTAAGTTAGACAAAATGTATTATCTTGGTCATTAATGACTGCCTTCCTGGCATTTACTGCTGGTATTCATCCCTTCCATTTAAAACTGACTCCATCTCCAGGTCCAGGAGTGGATCTGATTGGTCCAAAAGTAATCTTATCTTCATTGACAGTGATTTGTTCAGAAATGAGTATATAATCCAATAAAAGCCAAAGAGAAGCCAGGTGTGGCAGCTCACGCCTGTAATCCCAGCACTTTGGGAGGTCAAGGTGAGTGGACGGCTTGTGCCCAGGAGTTTGAGACTAGCCCGGGCAACAAAGTGAGACCCTGTCTCTACAAAAAAATTTTTTAAAAATTAGCGAGGTGTGGTGACAGAGTGAAACTGTCTCAAAAGAAAAAGCAAAACAAAACCACAAAAGCCAAAGACTCTAGAACTGTTCTGGTGCTGGTCAGCAGGGTAGTCAATGGTCACATGTGGCAAGAGAGCACTCAATATGTGGCCAGACCAAACTGAGACATATTGCAAGCATGAAGATACACAGTGATTTTGCAGACTTAGTATGGAAAAAAATATAGCTCATTAATAATTTTTATAGTGAATACATGTTGAAATGACAATATATTGGATATAGAGTCAAAATACATTACTAAAATTAATTTCACCTGTTTCTTTCTTTCTTTCTTTTTTTTTTTTTTTTTTTTTTTTTTAAAAAGACGGAGTCTCGCTCTGTCACCCAGGCCAGGGTGCAGTGGTGCAATCTCAGTTCACTGTAACCTCCGCCTCCCGGGTTCAAGCAACTCTCCTTCCTTAGCCTCCCAAGTAGCTGGGACACTGACAAGTGCATGCCACCACGTCTATCTAATTTTTGTATTTTTAGTAGAGATGGGGTTTCACCATGTTGGCCAGGATGGTCTTGATCTCTTGACCTTATGATCCACCCGCTTTGGCCTCCCAAAATGCTGGGATTACAGGCACAAGCCACCGTGCCCAGCCAATTTCACCTGTTTTCTTTTTACTTTTTTTTTACTATGGCTACTAGAAAATTTAAGATTATATTGATGGCTTTCACCATGTATATACTGGATTAGCACTGCTGGTTTGCTGAGGATGTCTATAAAAACTCCCTTCCTCTTGTACAAGAACTTTAGGAAGTCATTCTCTGTCTCTGGGCACTGTAAGTCCTAAACTACTACAGCCTTCAAGCCATGTCAAAGCTCCTTTTCTGGGAGGCCCACATGCAAACTACTAAGTCTCTTATCCAAATTCAGAATTTAAAAGAGATTCCTGGAAAAAAATTTGTTTTAAAGAAATCTGCAAATTAATGTAAGCACTGGCCCCCAAATCTTCTCACCTGATTACTCACACACAAAGATGACAAAATACTGAACATTAAATTTTACTTAAAAAATTTTAAATCACTCAAAATATTATAAGAAAACTATTATAAGACTTTTAAGAAACTATGCAAAATGTTTAAGTCTAAAACCCTAAAAAGGTAAATATTATCAGGAAACTAGTAGTATCAAATAGACATGTAGGAAGAAATTGATTGCTCATTTGCAAATAGGCCTTCTCTTCTCCACAACTGAACTACATGTGTAATCCTTACCAATAAGTCAGTAACAGAAAAAAATGAGTCTCTTGAACAAACTGAACGTTTAAAATCTGATCTCAAATTAGAAAACTCTATAAAAGTCACCACACTGGAACAGGGTGACATTTCTCTCATTCCTCCTTCAAACAATTTTAGAAGCTATTCAACACTGTAATCCTGAAGAGCGAAAGTTGTCTTGTGGTCACGAGCAAACTCCAATGCCCACAAACAATGCTACTACGCCATACAAATATTAATTTCATAATAGAATCTTAGGAAACACAGGATTTCATAAATGAGAAAACCAAGGCTCAAAAAGTTTAAATAACCTTACCAAGGTCACAGAGTTGTTGGCAGCAAGGCTAGGAACAGAACCTTGACTCCTAACAAGTGTAGTTTATTATTCTATTACCCTACTGTTAAAAAAAAAAAAAAATCATTGCACCTTGAACATGACAAACATCAACTGCTCTGATTTTTAAACTAAAACAACAACAACAACAAAAACCCTGAGATTTGGAAGAACTGTACTAAAAATAAAATTATAAAAAGTAATACTTAAGACATTTTTTAGAATCAAACATACACATTATAGGGAAAAACAAACAATCATTCTCTCAAACGCCGTTAATGATCTACTTACTAAATACAACGACCTTTTCTCCATCTTAATTTTCTTTGACTTTTTTTTTTTTGGAGACAGGTTCTGTCTCCATCACTTAGGCTGGAGTGCAGTGGTGTGTTATCAGCTCACTGCAACCCCAACCTCCTGAGTAGCTGGGACTACAGGTGCATGCCACCATGCCAGGCTAATTTTTTTTTTTTTTTTAATTTTTAGTAGAGATGGGGTTTCACTAAGTTGCTCAGGCTGGTCTTGAACTCTTGGGCTCAAGTGATATGCCCACCTCAGCCATCCAAAGTGCTGGGATTATAGGTGTGAACCACCACACCCAGCCTTCTTTGACTTTTATTGACACCAAAGATCACGCCCATTTTCCTAACAATCCTCTGCCATATTTAGGTTGTCAATCACTGTAAACACATTTTCCTGACTGCCCTTTACTTCTGCTTCCAGTAGCTTCTTCCACCTAAAACTGAGAACATAGGGAAAGACTCAGACAGATTTCAGTTCACTCTATTTTACATATCAAAAAAAAAAAAAAAAAAAATTAAATCTGACCAAGTCTCTCTTACTTAAAAACTTTCAGTAGTTGCCATTTATAGTATTTCAACCTTTTCTCATCATTGCTTGCCTAAGGAGCCTTCTTAGGCTTTTTTCCTAATCATTCCCCTTACCACAGATATGCTATATAACTGTTTAAGTGCTATATGTACACATATGCTCTATTAATAAAAAGCTGGTTTTAGTGCCTCAAGCCTTAAGCATGACATTCCAACCTCTTCATGATTGAGCTCTAGCTTACACCTCCTATCACCCACTGCACTGCACTTTCAGCATCTCCAGCCCTGTAGTCTCCTGCATACAGGCCCTTCAACCTAGACTGCCCTTCACCATTGGTTGACTCTCATTCTTAAAGCTCACTGAAGAATTACCTATTTTAGGAAGCATTCATACCTTCCATAGAAATCCCTCCTCTGCACTCCCTTAATGTCCAGTGACTATCTCTATTGCTGCATTTATGGCACTGAATTATAAATCTATTTCCCCCAACAGGTCATAATCACCTTTAATCCTTATCTCCAGCACAGTGCCTGCCAAATAGTAACACATAATAAAGGAATGTTGTAAGAACTTGAAACAGAGTTTCACTCTTGTTGACCAGGCTGGAGTGCAATGGTGCGATCACTGCAACCTCCGCCTCCCAGGTTCAAGCAATTCTCCTGCCTCAGCCTCCTGAGTAGTTGGGATTACAGGTATGAGCCACCACACCCAGCTAATTTTAGCAGAGATGGGGTTTCACCATGTTGGTTAGCCTGGTCTTGAACTCCTGACCTCAGATGATCCGCCTGCCTCAGCCTCCCAAAGTGCTGGGGTTATAGGTGTGAGACACTGCACCTGGCCTGAAAAGAATATATTCTTTTTTTAATGGTTTCAAATTTAGTTTCACCTCTCCACCAAGGCTGAGGACATCCTGAGAGTAGGTATGTATCATTTTTGATATTGTTTACTCTCTGTCAACTCCGCCAAGGCAATACAACGACTTAAACATCCCTATTCCTCAGTACTAAGCACAATACAGACAACACTAAGAGCAGCTTAATAGAGGTTCGCAAAATTATTTATAAAACTAAATATTCCCATTTAGTGCATGCAAAAGTGCGGTCCACAGCAAACTGACAATAAAAATATATAGACTAGTGAGTTCCAAAAGTGTTAAAAGTTTTCACTGCCTCACAGTAGACATGACTCAATTAGCCAAACTATTTCAAAACTGGGTTTAGGTAAAGAGCACCAATCATTATCAATGGCAGACATCCCCCCTATACACTCTCTCTACTCACACCATTACAACTAATTGTTAAAGTTCAATCTCAGTAGTGTTCACTTAGAAGTCATCTTTCCATAATGACAGAGTACCAGTTTTTCTGTTTCCAGACTAGGGACCTTACAACTACTGACCCTGTCTATCAAGACTGGTTACATGCTCATTGACAGTGTTACAACTGTTGCCTCAGGCACTGTTACCCCTCAGCAACAACAGGATCACATTGACAAGCTATTTTAGTTAGGAAGTCCTTATTGACTTCCTAAGTCAACTGTTGATTAGGTGGCCCAATCAACAAATAAGTCACTGGAGTAGCATGGAGGCAAAGGGACTCAGGACTAAAACCCAAACAGACTCATAATTAAAGAGCTTCTAATAGCTTCTGTCCATTTATTGGTTGAACGACAAATGAAAAAGTTTCTTTGGCCTTGACACTCTTCATCAAAGCAGCCAAAAAATCATATTAAGGAAATATACAGTGCATGAACAGTTAATTCTTGAATTGCTCAGACATCAATAAATCTAATAAAAACCACCAATAGCCACTTAATTTTACAATATAGAAGTCAGAGAAGACTCTGACACTCCAAGTTGTGAAGAAAATGGAACATTCCAGTACTCCATTAGAGGACTTTTTATATCTATAGCTGCCTGTGCTTTGAAGGTAAACATCCAGAATTTAAATTCAAACATATATTTTGTTAATGTATTTATGCATTTACAAATTTTTTTTCTAGTCTAGCATATGCCTGACCCCATTTCTCTTTCAGGACACATGCCCAGTGATACTGATGGCTAAAAATATGGCATATAATTGAGGGATATTGTCTTAGCTTGTTTGAAAAGGCAATGTTTCTGAAATGTCTTTTTTAATAAAAAATATTTGTCTTTTTTTCTAAATTAATATTTGACAGTATAACATAAAATTTCTCCCCAAGAATAAAACAAGTTTATTTTTTGTGCTGTGACTTTGTTTTGCTTTTTGAACATAATTTGGATAATCTTTTCAGGAGTCTAACTACAAAACGACTTGCAGTGTTACAGGCTGTGGAGTTTCAACCACCAAGAAGTGGGTGCAGTATCATTAGACTGTTAGTTTTATTCTCTACTCTTGCTTCCTCTACTTTATGATCATGAACCTGCAGTTTCTAAAAGTAAATTCGTTTGTAGTTAAAATTAACAATACAGATTTCCACATTTCTAGTTTCACACGGATGCTTTGTTATGTCTAGAAGAGCAACCGTTTCCTTTTTATGGTACAGGCTCTGCTTCTTCAAAGCTCTTTCGACAAAGCATACCCCCCCAAAGAATCCAGCTGTGGCTGTTAATCTTGGCTGATAGTGGAGAAACTTCTCAATACTACAGATTCTTAACCTGTAAAACACAGTTAATAACAAAATACACTTTAGCACACTACTCTTTCTGATGCAACTTACTCCAGGATTTTCCCTAAACATATTCTAAAAGCATTCTCCATTTTTCTAAATTACAGTTTGCTATGTGGAGTAAGAAGACCAGAGAAAACATAATGCCTGTCATTTTCACAAGATGAGTAAGCTAGACAATCTCCACCATGCACAAGGGTTTATACTGAATAATTTTTTTGTTAAATCAGTATATTTCTCCCACCTCACTGGGATCTTTAGCAATTCATATGTTTTCATCCAAACATAAGCAAAGTAAATTTCTACTAAAGCTGAACTTTGACAAAAAGGATGTCTTTCATTTGTTACATTCTGAAAAGAAAAAATTAATTTCTTCCCTTTATATAAATTCATAATACTTTTTAAAAGAGTTCAAATGATCTGACAAGAACACCTATAAAGTCCATACAAATGTGTATTATTTTTGTTTGTAATTAATTTGACAGGACAGCACAGAGTATTTTTCCCTTGGCTTTAAATTCAACCTTTTTTTAATCTCCCTGGCATACAGTACAACTGAGGGGACACGCTATGTTATTTAGAGTCATGCCTCCAAAAATAGTCTGCACGCTGATTTCACCTGATAAATCTGACAATCTATGAAGACACTTCATTGCATGTTAACACAACAGCTTGATTTTTCTACCAACAATAACTACAATAAAAACAGCTAACACTTATTGATGCTTACTGTGTGCTAGACAGTGTACTCCTTGGTTTACAAGAATTACCTCACTTAATTTTCACACCAATTCTGAGCTAAGTACTACTATTATCCCCCTTTTATAGATGAGGAACAGAGAGGTCAAATAATTTATCAAGATCACAGAGCTAGTAAGTAACTACCACTATAGTTTTGAAAGATAAAAGTAACCTGTTGAAGTTATTAGGATAATAAAATTCAAAGACCTCCAGCATTACTTGGAGTACACAAAAAGGCAAAAGCGCAGGTGAATCCCAGGCTTTTTGATCTTTTAATTAATCAGGTAAGTTACAAACCAAAACGCTAATTTTACAAAATAGCTTTTCCCAGACTCACTTTTACCAAGGTGGCAATATGTGTCATTAACTCCATCTCTGATATGTTAAGTGGCCAATGACAAAACTGCCTAGGTGTAGTGGCCCTCAAACCACTCTCAGGTGGTTAACTTCCTCCAACTTTCAACATTATATACTTCATGAGCCCCTGAAATTCTTTGTCCCAAAGCATTTTCCTCTGGCAAATGTGAACTACAGACAAAAAGGAAGATTTATATTACACTGACCAAGTGATTGAAGTTACTATTCGTGGGTTGTTTTGTTTTGTTTTTGCATTATGAAAATGTCCCTGTGGGTGTTTGGAAGCTGAGTTTCATAAAGACAGTCAAATTATATATGACATTTTGATAACCCATAAACAACATTCTATCAGTGGCAACAAATGTATCTCAGGCTATCCCACAATCACATTACCAGGTAAACTGGAACTCTTACTTTGAGATAAAATACAGCAGACAGTTGTTAATGAAACCTTAATTGAACTGTCATAGCACCATCTTTACCAGCAAGCTAATGAGTAATTCACTATTTTACACAACTGTCCAATACTGATAAGTTAGTCCACTAGTTAAATTCAGCAAGATAAATAAAAGTCAGCTTGACTGAATTGTTCAGTGATAAATCTGGTAAAATGCTGCATCACTTCTACAAATATCTCTCCTTGTCTACATGGAAAAACAACAATCCCTCTCAAAATTGCATGCTGCTTTTGTAGCCATCAGTTAGTACTGCTGGGTGTATGTCCCCAAGGAAATGAAGGCAAATACAGTTTCTTGTCATATGCTATGCCAGAAGGATACTTGCAAAACGCATTAAATGAATATATATTTGAATTAAATGAATCTTATAATACCCAGGTAGTTAGTTATATGGTGGTTTGAATCAAATGATGTATCACTGGGAGAAAATCTTTACGTTCCATTTTAATCATTTTAGAAAAAAAGTTGTTTCCAATTCATAAGGTGCTTTCTAAGTTAAAAACAAAAATTCTTTTTAATTAAAAAGTAAAAAAATAAAATAAAATTCAGTAATACCTTTACCTTGGGTTCCAGAAAACTAGTACCTGTAGTTTGGTTTTCAAATCTCTAAACAGTCTTACTTAGGTCATACAACAGTTAAATTTCAAATCTAATAAGCAATTCAGACAGGAAGTCACCGACATGTAAATATAAAAATAGGAAAGTATTTGCATATAAAACATACACCTGAAACTCTTTCCTTTTTCATACCAAATTGTATTTCAACTGTAATAGCTGATGAAAACACTCAATGCAGTTAACTAGAAAAACTTGGTTAAAAAAAAAAAGACACAAATCACGTGAGGACGCAGAGAGGGTGGCCATCTACAAGCCAAGAAGAGAGGCCTCAAAAAAAACCAAGCCTGCACCTAAATCTTGGATATCTAGCCTCCAGAACTATGATAGATAATTTTCTGTTGTTTAAGTCAAATCAAGGAAGGACCTTACTAGATCAATTAACCAAGCAGTATAGATGCTAAAGCACTGTGCTAGGTGCCAAGAAGAAAAGGATTACTACAATAGACAATCCTTACCCTCAAGGGGCTTACGAATGTACTCAGTGACACACGGCAAACCTGAAATAAGATGGTACTTAAAGCAGTACTTTAAGTACATGAGACAAACACCATAGGTCTTAGAGCAGTCAATCAATTAAAGAACTTGAAAATGGATTCAAATCAAATACATTTGGGCTTTCAGATATCAGTGATTCACAGTACCCACTAGCAAAATGTTTGCTGTGTGAGATGTTTCAGTACTCCAGTTCTTTATTGCCCCTTTCTTAAAAATAATAAAGTTTAAAAATCTTCTCTTGCCACCAACTTGAAGTGAAAACTGCTACAAGTTACATCACTTTTTGATAGACATGTAAGTGAAAAATGCCTTTAGAATATATTCAAGAATGCTGCAACCCTTTCAGTATCCCTAGTTTTTAACATTGCACATAAGGCACTAAAAAAGCAAGCAAGCATCCAGATCTAAGAAGATCCAAACAAGTGCTAAAAGTTATTAGTAAATCAATGACAAAATTTAAACCAAGGAACAGGAAAATTTAAATTTTCCTGTTTGCTCCATCCCCCAACCAAAGCTTGGAAATCCTCAAGAATTAGGCAAGGATAGGAAATTCACAGTAAAATCTCTGAGACAGTCTATGGAAGAGAAGAGAGGAAAGCAGGAACAGGCAGGTCCCTGAGCAAAATGACAGAGAGGCACCATTACCAGCTATGCTCTTTCCCACCTGGAATCCCACACACCTTGGAGAAAGGACCATGCTGCAGCAGAAACTTCCTTGCAGACTAGCTGAGCAAACACCAGACACTACTAGTTTAAAAAATGATGAGATCACTTAGTAGCCTAGATTATCAAATCTGAAATATAAATACGATGGCAAGTTAAAATGCATAAACGATGTGCCTATCATTTTTAGCCTCAAAAACAATGACAAAAGGGGATATTTACCAGGCTAGTTCCAAAGAGTTCATTTGCCTGTAGTAATGGGGGCTTTTTAGATAGTAACAAGAATCAATTTTGAATGCACTGAAAATATCAATTCATCTATCCAAAGTGCAATCATCAGTCCTTGGGAGAAAACAGTTCATTCTAGTTTTGATAGGAACAAACATATCTTATTATAAACTACTAATCCTTTTAAGGTTAAACCGAATAGATCATGTTTTAAGAAGCCCTTAGACTTTTACAAATATCCTAGCACTAGCAAAAGTAGTGTCATTTGTTTAAAAAGTATATTTCCTACTATAGCAACTGACCAACAGATAACAGCAACTTAAGAGGCACTAAATGACACTAAAACATTACACGGAATGTGGGCCACTGCATAGCTAGTCTACTAACCTCATTTGTGGTACTCATGTGTGATGCTATATTTAATGCATTCTTATCAAAAGGCTAAAGCTACATACTTCCCAACCGTAGCTTTATGGTTTAAAATAAAACCACTCAAGCAATGATCTTAACTGGTTCAACTATGAATCCTCCCTTTCTTCTGGCAATCAAGATCACAAAGTAAGGAGTGAAATGACAGAAAGGATAAGAAAGTTACACAAAGTATATCCTAAGGACAAGAGTATTATAAAGGAATTGAGTCTGGATCAGTTGCTAACGCTTAATCCCATTGGGCAACTGATCCAAAAGAAATCAAACACATGAGATGACCAAGACCTCTGTAGGAATTAGTATTCCATACATTCATCTACTGATCCTGTGTTCAGTAGCTTGCTTAGGTTCTAACAGAAAAGTTTGGTAGACAACAAACTTATGTGTGTTGCTCATTAGACGGTGATCCACCAAAACTTGCCATGAGCCTAGACAGCCGATGCATGAGGCCTCTTTACCACGTAATGAGGGTGGCTTCCCGCAGTTGGGTTGAGAAGCTTGCTCCACCTTGGTCAACATGGAGAAAACCATAAGGGATGGAATCACCCAATCGCAACCATCAGAAGAAACCATGAGAGGTTGTGTTCTTCTTTTGATACTCACCAGACAACACCAAAGGCTCCATATCCAATAGGTCTATCCGGTTCAATATCCAGCTGTTGTTGTGGATGATGCGAGTGCTGATGATGATGCGCCTTAACTGTAGCAGCTGCGGCAGCCTGTACCTGAGCTGGGGCTGCTGCAGCTGGTCCAGGAGCCTGCCCCGGTGCCGGTGATGGGAAATATGGCTGTTGTTGCCCAGGGTTTAACATGGCTGCAGCTGCAGCCGCTGCTGCGGCTGCCGCAGCTGCCGAAGAGGTGTGCTGCTGTACAGGGTGTACAGCGGCAGCTGACCCCGGATGAAGATGGTGTTGAGGGTGGTGGTGGTGGTGCAGGTGAGGAGGTGGGAGGTGTGGAAGGTGGTGGTGATGGTGGTGGTGGTGACCTGCTGCTGCTGCAGATGTACCGCCATTGTAAGCCGCCATCATTTTTGCGTTGGCTCTTGCGCCACAAAGAGACATTCAAAATAAATGCCCTTTGATTGGAAAGCAAACTGGGTCAAGCTGTCATTTGGCCATTTAAAAATGAAGAAAAACCACTCACTCCCCCTCAAAAAACATAGAGCGTAACTGGCTTTATGTCTTCATCAGTCAATCCAAACAAGTTAAGAGGATCTTGGTGTTTTAATTTTGGGGTGAGCGTGTGTGGAAGGGTGTGGACTGCCAAAAGGAAAAAAAGGAAAAAAAGAAAAAAGAAAAGAAAAAGGAAAAAAGGACCCCTTCCCCCCAGGATTCCTGCCACAAGTGGGTACTAAAACTCCATTCTTAATTCGGGGGAGGTTCCAACTTTGAATGTGGGAATAAAGGCCAAACCTCCCGACCCCCTGAACTCCACACACGAAAAGGATCTGGTAACACACCACCCTTGGAATCTTGAAAGAAGGTTGACTCATCTACCCCTTCCATTCCCACATCCTTTTCTAAACACCTACCACCTCCTCAAAAACACGATTAAAAAAAATTCCCACCACCCTAAATGGAGAAGATAGGGGGAAATTATCTGGGAAACCAGCTTCCAGCTTCCAGCTTCCCCCCCCTCGAACTCTCAGGCCTTCCTACATCTCCCCCTATTCCTAGTCAGGTTGACCTGATTGGGGAGGGGGGGGCGGGGGGTTCTAAACTTTCCTGGGCAGAATGAGCCAGGAAAGGAGGCTGGAGTGTGGAGAGAAGGCGACAGCAGGACAGAGAGAAGAGCGAGCCGGGGCAAAAGTGAAGGGAAGGAGGTGCAGGGAGGAATGAAAGAGGTGGGCAGAGCTCGGACGCCCAGACAGAGGGAACCGCCCCGGGAGAAGGTTAGGGTCCCGGGGCCAAAGAATAGGAGCCCCGGGAGGCGGGCGGGGTACGGTCGGAAGCGGGCTGACTCCTGCCCCCGCCGCCGGCTGCTTCTGCTGAGGGTTGGGGGGGAGAGCGGGTGGGTCCCCCGCGCGACGGCCCCGCAGGGCTCAAGGCTGCTCCGTCTCCCCCCCTCCCCCCCACCCAGCTTCCGTCCCCGCGGCCGCTTTCTCCTCAGCCGCCGCGGCCACTTTCTCCTCAGCCGCCGCCTCCTCAGCCGCCGGTGCCGCCGCGGCCGGACTCACCTCCCCTAGCAAAGCCGGATAGAGCGGAGCCAGCGGCGGACACGCGCAACCAGCCGCCGAGGCCCCGCCCCCGCCTTGCACTGACCGGCTGCCCTAGCCAATCCACGCCCACCTGTCCGCAACTGCCTCCAATCCTGGACCATTAGCTTCAGACAGGCGCACTGTTCGGCCAGTGGCAACAAGGTGTGGGTCTTCTGGGGAAATCCCGCCCCCGATGCGGGATGGGCAGATAGAAAGACCAATCAAAGAGAGACTTTGGCTTGACCGACAAAGCGTAAAGCCAATTCAAAACCAAAGATCTTTGTGACATTTTTCTCTCGCCTCTCTTTTCTTTTTCTTCTTTTATTTATTTATTTATTTTTTTTGGCAGGAGCAGGAAGCTGCGTGCTAATCCCGCCTGCAAAAGCTGGAAGAGAGGGGCAGAATGAAAGAACCAATCATGAGCCGGAGACAAAGAACAGAGCAACCAATCCTTGGGTTGAAAATGAAGGGGGATAGAACCTGGGCCAGATAGACACTTGACTTGACAAATGGAAATAAAAGATTGATGTAAGTCCCGCCCTTTAGCTCTCCTATAGAACAGGATTGTGGAGAATTTGCTGTCATAATGAGACAACCTCTTCAAGGGGCAGGACTTGGGGAAAGGGGTGGGGTCTTGAAGTGGGCGGGACCTAGATGAAGAAGGCGGAGTCCAAATCACTGGTCCATTGATCTGTGCTGTCTAATATCCCATTTAATATGTAAAGTGTGAGGAAAGAAATAGGGAAAGAAAAAGGGAATGTCTGAGGCCAGGCGCGGTGGCTCACACCTGTAATTCCAGCACTTTGGGAAGCCGAGGAGGGTGGATCACGAGGTTAAGAGATCGAGACCATCTTGGTCAACATGGTGAAACCCCGTCTCTACTAAAAATACAAAAATTAGCCGGGCTTTTGGCACACACCTGTGGTCCCAGCTACTCGGGAGGCTGAGGCGGAAGAATCGCTTGAACCCGGGAGGTGGAGGTTGCAGTGAGCCGAGATTGCGCTACTGCATTCCAGCCTGGCGACAGAGCAAGACTCTGTCTCAAAAAAAAAAAAAAAGAAAGAAAGAAAGAAAAGAAAAAGGGAATGTTGAGCTTCGGAAACTCAAGGTGCAAGGTCACCCAACAAGAAGATAGTTACAAAAGAAACTCAGTAGACTGACAGTTCATAGTCTACGGCTGGTCCTCCATGGTTAATCCTGATGTTGGCAAAAAGTGGAGGAATCTCCAACATTCAGAAACCCATTGTCAACAGATGATAAAGCTGTTGGTGCAAATTTTTAAAAGTAAACTTGACCACAAAAATGACAATTTTCTTTCATCTTTCTTTCTTAACAGGGTCGCATTCTGTCACCTAAGCTGGACTGCAGTAGTGCAGTCCTAAATCAATGCAGCCTCCAGTTCCTGGTTCAAGTAATCTTCCTGCCTCAGCCTCCCAGATAGTTGGGATTACAGATGTGCACCCCCATGACCGGCTGATTCTTTAAGTCTTTAGAAACACGGTCTCAATATGTTGCCCAGACTGGTCTCAAATTCTTAGGCTCAAGAGATCCTCCTGTCTCCCACCTCGGCCTCCCAAATTTCTGGAATTACAGGCATGAGCCACCACCCCTAGTCTCTTCCATATTTTCTATCAAGTAAGTTTCTGTCATTGAAAGCTTACTAAAATAGCATGTTTCCTTTACATCACTTCACTTA
Source organism: Callithrix jacchus (assembly GCF_049354715.1). Lineage (NCBI taxonomy): Eukaryota > Metazoa > Chordata > Mammalia > Primates > Cebidae > Callithrix > Callithrix jacchus. Next base: position 105,511,572 of record NC_133506.1, read on the forward strand.
TCTGAATTTATCCTTCTTTTAAATGTAAAATAATAAGCTTACAGAAACTTATCCCTACTCAGAAACTTGGAGGTCATCTTCAATCCCTCCTTTGCCTGTCCACATTGTCCCTTCCAATCAATCAATCATCAAGTCTTTTTTGTTTTGTTTTGTTTTGTTTTCTGAGACAAGATCTCTGATGCCCAGTCTGGACTGCAGTGGTGTGACCACTGCTCACTGCAGCCTCCACCTCTTGGGCTCAGGTGATCCTCCCACCTCAGCCTCCGAAGTAGCTGGGACTGCAGCATGCTCTACCAACCCAGCTAATTATTGTTTTTGGTTTTTTTTTTGTAAAGATGGGGTTTTGCATGTTGCCCAGGCTGAATCACCAAGTCTTAAACAATTTTAAATCTCCCTCACTTCTGCTTCTTCCCAGTCACACAGCATTTACCCAAATTTACACCACTAGCATCTTTAACGACTTCCCTGCCTACAAGCTAGCTCTGCTTTGATCCATCCCTCTAGGGAGCATAATAAACTTTGAAAAATGGAAATCTGACTGGGCGTGGTGCCTCATGCCTGTAATTCAAGCACTTAGGAGGCCAAGGTGGGCAGATCAATTGAGGTCGGGAGTTCAAGACCAGCCTAACCAACATGGTGAAACCCTGTCTTAAAAAATAATAATAATAAAATAAAATAATTCAAATCTGAGACCTGATTGCAGGTGAAGTGCTCACACCTGTAATCCCAGCGCTTCGTGAGGCCAAGGTGGGTGTATCCCTTGAGCTCAGGAGCTCGAGATCAATCCAGGCAATGCAGCAAAACCCTATGTCTACAAAAAATACAAAAATTAGCGGAGTGTGTGGTACACATGTCTCTAGTCCCAGCTACTGTGGAGGCTGAGGTGGGAGGATAACATGAGCCAGGGAGGTAGAGGCCACAGTTAGCTGAGATCCCACAAGTGCACTCCAGCCTGGGTGACATGGGTGACAGTAAGATCGTGCCTCAAAAAAAAAAAAAAGTCTGGCTGAATCCCTAAATAGTCTGGCAATGATCTGGTTCCTGCTACCTATCTCAAGGGTCTTATCTCTCTCCTCCACCCTCTACATTTCAGACATTTTGAACTTCCTGCAGCTCCTTGTATGCTTTCAAGCATTCATGCATATCTTCAGCCCAAAACACTTCCCACCCACCCTCCACTCCTCTAATTCATCCCTCAGGTCTTCATGTAAATTTTACTTTTATTCCTGGAAAGTTCTCTCTAACTCTGTTCTAGAGTATATGTTTCTGTTGTATATCTCCATGACACTGCTTCCCTCATATTCTATATTTTAATTGCTTGTTGAATTTGACCAGGACAGAGAGCTTGTCTGTCTCACTCCATGTTGTATGCCCAGTTCTTTAGGACAGTGCTCGAAAAAGGAGAAGACACTTGCTACAGATTTGCCTGAATTGCTGAGTGCAGAAGTGGGTACAAACCCAAGCTCTGCCATTTACTTACTCTATAGCTTAAGCAACTTAACTAACCTTTCTCAATCTCAGCTGTGTCAACAGAAATAGCAATACATGACTCATCAGGTCGATATGAGGACTAAATGAGGTGATGTATTTAAAAGTGCTTGGTAAATAGTGAGAACGAAATATAAATTATCTTCAACACTTACCCTCATGTAATATTTGAGATGCCTTTCCAATTTTCCAATACACAGCACTCTTCTCCAAAGTGTAGTTTCCTAAAAGCTTCTTAGATGTACAGCAAATTATCTGGTGAAACCAGGACCTACTGAATTGCGGGAGGAGAGGAGGAATCTGTTTAACAAGCTCTCCAGGTGATTCTTATAAACGCTAGAGCTTAGGAAGCACAGGCCTAGAGTAAAGGAGCTTAGTCTTCATAAACTTTATTTTTCAGCACTTAGTATACTACTATTATAACACATAGAAAGTGCTTGATACACATGAAATGAATTAATTAATCTAATCCATGAGAAAACAATTTCACATCAAGAGTTATTTATTCCTTCCACAAACGTGTTGATCACTGATTTTTTTTTCTTTTCTTTCATTCTTCTTTTTTTTTAATTGCATTTTAGGTTTTGGGGTACATGTGAAGAACATGCAAGATTGTCACATAGGTACACACATGGCAGCGTGATTTGCTACCTTCCTCCTTTTCACCTATATCTGGCATTTCTCCCCATGCTATCTCTCCCCAACTCCCCACCCCCCACTGTCCCTCCCCTATTTCCCCCCGACAGACCCCAGTGTGTGATGCTCCCCTCCCATGTCCATGTGTTCTCGTCATTCAACACTCACCTATGAGTGAGAACATTCGGTGTTTGATTTTTGGTTCTTGTGTCAGTTTGCTGAGAATGATGATCTCCAGGTTCATCCATGTCCCTATAAAGGACACGAACTCATCGTTTTTTTATGGCTGCATAGTATTCCATGGTGTATATGTGCCACATTTTCCCTGCCCAGTCTATCATCGATGGGCATTTGGGTTGGCTCCAGGTCTTTGCTATTGTAAACAGGTTGAACACTGATTGTATCTAGGCATGGTGCTAACGTCAACTGTGGGGGAGGGGAGATAGATATACAGATGCTCCAGGACCCATGCTGAGGCTGTATCGCAATAAGCCCATTGTACATTGAAAATGCATTTAATACCATATCCTACTGAACATCGTAGCCTAGCATACCTTAACGCACTCAGAACACAGACACTAGCCTACAGTTCCGCGAGATCATCTGGCACAGTCTATTTTATAATAAAATGTTGAATATCTCATAATGTATTGAATACTGTAGTGAAAATGAAAACCAGAATGGTTGAAAGAGTACTCAAAGTACACTTTCTACTGAATGGGCATCACTTTCAAATCATAGTAAAGTGGAAAAATCTTAAGTCAAATCATTATGAGTCAGGGATCATCTGTATTAAAGTCTCTGTCCCCAGGAGCTCTAAGTCTCTCTGATGCAAGAATTTCCAAAATGGTGTGTGTACACTGCGGGGGGTGGAGTGCACAAAGTGGCCCACTGGGCTCTTGGGAGAAATTAGTACAACTTCTGTTTCTATTTATTTTTTATTTCATCTTTTAAAAATATCCCTTTTGCCAATGTATTATAGTGTACATAATATTACAGAGTAATATAAATGTACAACATTTATGAATAAGTAAGAATACACAAATTGAGGACTTGTGCTCAAAAATTTATCAAAAACATTGGGAAATCATTGGTCTGGTGATCATTTAATAATGTTCATGGTTTAGATCAGTGCTGTCCTAGAGAAATAAAAGACGAAATATAAAATTTTGTGTTCTAGTAGTCATATTAAAAAGTTAAAAGAGGCCAGGTGTGATGGCTCATGTCTGTCATCCCAGAAGTTCGGGAGGCCAAGGTGGGAGGATCACTTGAGCCCAGGAGTTCAAGTCCAGCTTGGGCAACATGATGAAACCCTATTTCTATTTTAAAAAAACATATCCAGGTGTGGTGGCATATATGTACCTGTAGTCCCTGCAACTCAGGAGGCTGAAATGAGAGGATCACCTGAACCCAGGGAGGTTGAGGCTGCAGTGAGCCATGATGGTGCCACTGTACTTTAGCCTGAGCAACGGAGTGAGATTCTACCTCAAAAAAAAGAAAAAAAAAAAAAAGTTCATTAGCCACATGTGGCAGGTGACTACTATATTAGACAGTACAAATCTAGATCATGGGTTTGAATCCTTAATCTGTCCCTTACCAGCTATGTGACCTTGAGCAAGTTCCTTAACCTATCTTAGTGTGAAAAATTTCCTTGTCTCTAAAATAGAGAGGTTCCCTGACATCTGCAGTTGTGATAATTCAAAGAGACAATCCATGGAAAGCACATAGCCTGGGGCTTGCTGGCTCCTCATCAGTGGCAGTAAGTAGGATGGTTATTATTAGTACAGGTATTACAATCCAAGGCAAAGTGTCCCAAGTGTCCAATGGAGAAATACACTTTGAGCACCACTCAGTTCACGTCCCCAACATTCCATCCACGTGGAGTGGCTGGCCCCTTAAACACATCACCAGACAGTACAATTTCCGGCCTTTTCCATTTTGTTCCATTTTCAGGAGCTGAGCATGATGAACGAGAAGTCGGAAGTGAGTCAGCAGGATAGCACTTAGAGCCTAAAAAAGCAAGCAGGACATCAGAATGCATAAGCAGGAATATAATGTGCAGGAAGTGGGAGGTGATCTTCCTTTTCTTCCAAGAACTGGCTCGCCCCATGAGTTGTCTGCAGAGACTTTGCAGAACTTGGGCCAGGCCCAGGAAGCTTAAAGGACTACAAAAGGAGCAACTCACATCAACAGTGCTGGGTGCTCAACACCTGTGATCTCATGTGATCAATATGTCCCCTTTTGCAAATGAAGAAACAGATTCAGGAAGGCAAGGTACTTTACCAAATCTCACACATCTAGTGAGTTACAAAGCTGGAGCTGGCCTGATTCCCACTGTACCTCACAGCTGGAGGGAAGGGCCAAAGAAGTGATGCTATGGAGTACTGGGAAGAACAGGCAGAGAATTCTTACCCTTTCGGCCTGGCAGCCAGGGGCTTCCCTCACTGGGTGCATGATACTTTTTTTTTTAATATTTCTTGCCCATAAATGTTAGCAGAAGGCAGAAGGATTATCTCTGACCTTTCAGGACGCACATCCCTCTGGGTCACACTCCCTCCATTCTGTCTCCATGCTGCAGGCTGGATTATATTTCTACCGCCTCTTCTCTACTTGCTTTTAAGGCTTTGCTCTTGGAGCCTCAGATCTTCTTCGTGTGTGTGTGTGTGTGTGTGTGTGTGTGTGTGTGTGTGTTTGTTTTGAGAACTTCCACCTCCCTGGGCTCAGATGATCCTCCCACCTCAGCCCCCTGAGTAGCTGGGACTACAGGCATATGCCACCACACCGGACTAATTTTTTTGTATTTTGTAGAGTGGGTTTTTGCCTTGTTGCACATTATAATTTGCCCACCTTGGCCTCCCAAAGTGCCAGGATTACAGGTGTGAGCCACTGAACCAGGCTGTAGCCTCAGATCTTTCATGAAGCCTTTCCCTGACACAAGTCCCTCTGGATCTCTCTCTCTCCTGAAGAATTTAGACGGTCAACATCTGCAATATTTATTTGAAACACGTGAGGCTGTGAAAAATTTTCTAGCTGTCTGACCTTGGGCACTTGACACTTGAGCTTGTTTCCTCATCTGTACAATGGGGATAATAACAACTATTTTGCAGTAGAAGGTAATATTGAGAAAATTAACTAAGGCCATGTATTATTCTATGAAACATCTAGCACAATGCCTGACAGAGTAGCCACTTGAGATAGGCAGTTTTCTTCCTCCCCCCCCTTTTTTTTTTAAGAGATGGGGTCTCACGGCCAGGCACGGTGGCTCATGCCTATAATCCCAGCACTTTGGGAGGCTGAGGCGGGTGGATCACCTGAGGTCAGGAGTTCAAGACCAGCCTGGCCAACACGGTGAAACCCCATCTCTTAAAAAAAAAAATAAAAGAAAGAAAAAAGAGATGCTGTCTCACTATGTTTCCCAGGCTGTTCTCAAATCCTTGTGCTGAAGCAATCCTCCTGCCTTGGCCTCCCAGTGTTGGAATTACTAGTATGAGCCACAACACCTGGCCTCTTTCCTCATTTCTGTGCATTGCTTATTTGTCATTATTTTCCTGGTATCTCTATTTCCAGTGCTCTTCTGTCTGGGGAGTTTGTTGGGGAGATGAGATGAGATACTTAAATCTTACTAGTAAATTGTAAAATGCTTCTCCCTTTTTCCTTCATCCATTTTTCTGAGCCCCTACGGGCCCTCCATGAGCCTTGTGACAGGGGATAAAGTCATCAATGTCAAAGTGAAAGTAGAGGTTTGATAGGAGAGAGTGGGAGCAAGGCTGCAAACCTCATAGGCATTTGGTATTGCTGAAGGACAAGTGCATGTTCAGGATCAGCTACCGGAAGGCGTAACAAGAGGAGACTGACAAGACAGTGGAAGAATCAGTCAGGGAGCCAATATCAGGGAGATAGAGGCAGGACATGGCAACAAGCTGGGGACTGGGTGAGGCCAGACAAATCTAAGTTCATGTACCACCTGTTCCATTTTTCCCCTACAGCTGGCCTCTTTCCATCCTAACAACACGGGCTCTGAGCCCCAGGAGAGTTCCCTCTGCATGTATCTGAGGATGTTGGCCTCATCTTAGCCCTCTCCATTTATCAGTCTCTGGATAGGATATTTATCCCAGCTCCAAACCCCAGGACCAAACCTCAGCCCTAACCCATGTCCTTGGCCATGTGATTCAGTCAATGTTCCAAACTTCCCTTCTTCCCAGATGAGCGGTGAACCTTTTATCTTAACGTTAGTAAAAAAGAAAGTTTTAAAATAGATTACAAAATTGTTATGCTCAACATTTGTAGGTGCCTTTTATTACTTTGACTTAAGCCTTAATAAATGAAAGTATGCATTGGACACAGCAGTAAAATGAGGAATGTTTCATAATGTTATACAGACAATGTTCTGTGGATGTATTTTCAGCTTAGAATCCAAATACAACAAGATACTTTTCATCAAAAGGGGAGCAGTGAACCATATACAAAATTGCCATCTATCCACTCCGATACACCATGTTACAGAGCTCGGCCTCCAGGGCAGAAAAAGGTTGTCCTTGCGGAAAGTCCTCAGAGACAGTGATCCCAGATTAGAGAGCCACAGCCTTAAATAGCTATTGCCAGAGTTAGCAGGTGAAACCAAATTATCCAAGACTGCAATGAACATTGTTTGGGCAAAGACTAAGACAGTGGTGGTTTCCAGACCAGGCTGCACGGAATCACCTGAGGATCTTAAAAAAATCACCTGGTGCCTGATTTCAGTGGTATGTTGGTAAATATTTTAAGGATTGGCTGTTTAGAAAGAAAGGAAAGCCCTGATTTATAACTGATATCCATGGCATAAAAACTTCCATCATGGTTAATTTCAAACTCCTAGTATGACATCATTGAGACAGAATTGGGAAGAGATGCATGAAATAGGTTCTCCAGAGCCAGGTAGCAGCCGGCTTTAAGCACATCACTGCCTGGTCACCCCGGGAAACAACTTCATAGGTATGGGGTGTGACCTAGGCATCGGGATCTTAAAAAGCCCCCCAGTAGATTTCTAATACACAGCAAAGTTGGGAACCACTGGCCTTGTAATAAGGTCCCAGAAGCCAGAATCTGGCCACTTGATTGTCTTCCAGTGACAGCTGGGTCTAACAACTGCCTCCTCAAATACACTTTCTTCCCCCAGCAAGCCTCCATGGAAAACTAAATCATCAGCAGAAGGTTGCTTGGTGGGCTGCTCTCAGAGCATGCAGCAGCGGGTGGGAGGTCCTGGAGGGGAGGCAGTGGGAGATCTGAAAAGCTAGGGTCAATGTGTCAATGTAATTGTCCACTAGAAATTCTTGGGGGTGCTAGAAACACTGATAAATTCCTGCTCCAGGACATTCCTCCAGGGATATCATTATCCTTCCATTAAAACTGTCTTTATTCTAACCGGTGGCAAGTGACTGATTTGCTTAATTCTTAATCGTTATACCTTCAGCTCTGCTGACTGAGCTCTAGCCATTTGGGTTGAAGTGTACCTGAGACTGCAGGGCAGGTAGGGGAGGAATGACTTTTTCCTGCAGAGGGCTGGCTGGGCCCCACCTCTGGGTTACTGCAGCCCCTCTGCTTATGTCTGTCGTGGTATTTGTCACCTGGCCTTGCAGATGTTTACTCATCTGTTGCATTTAATGCTCTATGAGCTCCCCAAGGGCAGAGACTGGCATCCTATTTTGCTAGGCATCCCCAGTGCTCAGTGTTGGTTTAAGCTGACATAAACCGAGCTCTTCCATCCATTAGGAAGTATTTTAAATTTACGTTTAGAAACACAAGTAGGCCGAGTGCGGTGGCTCACGCTTATAATACCAATACTTTGGGAGGCTGAGGCGGGAGGATTGTTGAGCCCAGGAGTTTGAGACCAGTTTGGCAATATGGCAAGACCTTGTCTCTACAAATGCTAATAAAAACAAAATTAGCTGGGCATGGCAGCGGGCACCTATAGTCTCAGCTACTCTGCTACTCTGGAGGCTGAGGCAAGAGAATAGCTTGAGCCAAGGAGGTCAAGGCTGCTGTGAGCTGTCTCTCTCCAGCCTGCATGACAGAGCAAGACTCTGTCTCAAATAAATAAAATCACAAGTAATTCATGAATAGATTCTTGGTTTTAAAAATTCAAAGTTTAAGGCCAGGTGCAGTGGTTCATGCCTATAATCCCAGCACTTTGGGAGGCCAAGGCAGATGAATCTTAAGGTCAGGAGTTTGAGACCAGACTGACCAACATGGTGAAACCCTGTCTGTACTAAAAAATACAAAAACTATCCAGGCATGGTGGCATGTGCTTGTAATCCCACCTACTTGGGAGGCTGAGGCAGGAGAATTGCTTGAACCCAGGAGGTGGAGGTTGGAGTGAGCAGAGATCATGCCACTGCACTCCAGCCTGGGCAATAGAGGGAGACTCCATCTCAAAAAAAAAAAAAAAAAAAAATTCAAAGATTATTATTTAAGCAAATTTTCCCTTCACCCTTTTACTCAGTCTTACTCTCCTCAAAGCTAACCAATATTATCAGTGTGTGCATTCCAACTAGACAATTTTATGTGCATTTGCAGACATACATGCACATTTTTAAATGTACAGTTCTTGGCTGGGTGCTGTGGCTGACACCTGTAATCCTAACACTTTGGGAGGTGGACAGACTGAGGTGGGCAGATTGCTGGAGCTCAGGAATCCTAGACCAGCCTGGTGAAACAATGTCTCTACAAAACATACAAAAATTAGCTGGGTGTGGTGGCACACACCTGTAGTTCCTGCTACTTGGGAGGCTGAGGCACGAGAATCACTTGAACCCAGGAGGTGGAGGTTGCAGTGAGCTGATACCGCACCACTGCACTCCAACCTGGACGATAGAGCAAGACTCTGTCTCAAAATATATATATATATGATTCTATTTTGTGTGTTTTCAAAATATTGCTATTATACTACACATATAGTTCTATAAAATGTTTTTTCACTTAACAATATGTTATGATGATCTTTTCACAATAATCTATTTATTAATGTGCTTTGTTCTTTCACAATGCTGAATTTGAAAAGTGACCTTGAGACAGGATTTAAGTGCAATTACTTTATGTGGGAGGTGATCCCAGAAAATAGGATAGTGGGGAAGTGAGACAGGGAAGAAAAGGAAGCTAATAAAGGGTGTTCTTTCAAGCAAGTCATCACTGTACATAAAACCAGAGCTTAACTTCATGGAAAAACTGGGAGCCAATGTACTACACAACTGTCCAACGCTTCTACCTAAAGAGAGCTGGAGTATTTATCCACTGACTTCCATCTGTCATTGATTGAAGGCTACTTCAGAGGCACATTGACTCAGGAACTTTTGGCCTGCCATGTACTTGGGCAGAGAGGGCTCTGGTGGCCAGAAAAAGCCTTCAATCAAGAAGATGCTGGTACTATCAATTGGAAGTCAGATGACATGCACAGACATGGTAAGTCCCAGGTCATATGGGTGGAGGACTGATAGGATCTGCTCCAAAACAGATGTGACTTTGTGCCTTACTTTATTAAATTCTTTCTCATTTATCTTTTTTTTTTTTTTTTTTTTTTTTTTGAGAAGGAGTTTCACTGTTGTTACCCAGACTGGAGTGCAATGGCAGGATCTTGGCTCACCGCAACCTCTGCCTCCTGGGTTCAAGCAATTCTCCTGCCTCAGCCTCCCGAGTAGCTGGGATACAGGCGCGCACCACCATGCCAAGCTAATTTTTGTATTTTTAGTAGAGACGGGGTTTCACATTGTTGACCAGGATGGTCTCGATCTCTTGACCTTGTGATCCATCCACCTCCCAAAGTGTTGGGATTATAGGCATGAGCCACCGTGCCCGGCTATCCTTTTTTTTTTTTTTAACAAGCAAGTCTTCAATAAGTATTCCGTCCATGTTCCCTTATGCACATGTACAATATTTTTTTTAAAGAGACAGCTCTGACTCTGTGACCCAGGCTGAGGTGCAGTAGCTCCATTCTTGTTCACTATAGACTCGACTTCCTGGGCTCAGGTGATCCTCCAGCCCCAGCCTCTTGAGTAGCTGGGACTTTAGGCACATGACACCATAAATGGCTAATTTTTTTTTTATTTGAGACGGAGTCTTGCTCTGTCGCCCAGGCTGGAGTGCAGTGGCATGATCTCAGCTCACTGTAATCTTCACCTCCCGGGTTCAAATTATTCTCCTGCCTCAGCCTCCCGAGTAGGTAGGACTACAGGCACATGCCACCAAGCCTGGCTAATTATTTTGTACTTTTAGCAGAGACAGGTTTTCACCATGTTAGCCAGGATGGTCTCAATCTCCTGACCTCATGATCCGCCTGCCTCAGCCTCCCAAAGTGCTGGGATTATAGATGTGAGCCACTGCGCCTGGCTCATCTGGGTAATTTTGAAAATTTTTTTGTAGAGACAGAGTCTCACTGCATTGTCCAGGCTGGTCTTGAACTCCTGGGCTCTGGCAATCCTCCAGCCTTGGCCTTCTAAAGTGTTGGGATTACAGGCATGAGCCACCACACCTGGCTCAGTATTTCTTTAGCATAGATGCCTACAATGGGTCCATCCATTATACAATATTTCTGTTTAATTTTATTCTCATGGACTGGGAAATGGCTTCTGTAACCTCTGAACTCCTGGCTGCCAGAATGCTCTTCCTAAAGCCTTCAGTCTTGCTCTTTCAGGAATCCTTTCAAGACTGAAGACAGGAGAGCATTTAGTGAGTTTCCTACTGCCCTATATGAGATTCTCATGGCCACATTAATTCTCTCCACTGGCTATCCCTGTGACTTTACTCTTGTCTCCTGCCTTTAAAACCTGTCGTTGATACATTCAGATTTTAAGTAGTACTCAAGTAATAAAAATCAGATCTTGGAGCAATGAGTTTCTTCTACTTGGTCAGACATTTTATCTCCATTTACCTGTGTAGGCATCATTTCCAAATAAAGAACACATGTTCACAGTCTGAGACTGGGTCTGTGCAATTCTTTCATTACAGTTGCTAGCACAATGACACAACTAGAAATTTATTTTTAAAACTTTAAATGCAAATTTTTATTTTTATTTTTAAATCCACTTTATTAAGCTATAAATTACATCCAATAAATATTTTAAGTTCCACAAGTTGTGAGTTCCTTTTCGTTTGTTTTTCTTTGTAGACACGAGGTCTCTTTTGCTATGTTACCCAGGCTGATCTCCAACTCCTGGGCTCAATCAATCTTTTGGCTGCAGCCTCCCAAAGTGCTGGGTTCATAGGTGTGAGCCACTGCACCAGGCTGGCATTGGTTTTTAAATTTTATTTTCCAGTAGCTTATTGCTGGTGTATAGAAATACACTTGAATTTTTTATATTGACTTTTTTTTTGTAGCTTTGCTAAATTTATTTATTAGTTCTAGGAGCTTTTTTCTAGATTCTTGAGGATTCTCTAATCTTATTAATCTATAAGTAAAAAAGTTTTATGTCTTCCTTTCCAATATTTAGACCATTTATTTATTGATTTTTTTGACTTATTACACTGTCTAGGACCTCCAATGAATAGCTGAATAAAAGTGATGAGAGCAAAACTTCCTTGCCCTGACCCCAATCTTAGGAAATAGTCTTCTACCATTCAGTCTTTCAGTATTAAGAATAATGTTATTGGTAGGTTTTTCATAGATGACATTGATCAACTTTAAGAAGTTCCCCTTTAGCGTAACCTGCAAGTACTTTTGATTTCAATTGTTTATATTTCACCATGCTAAAAGACAGTTTGACTCTAGGCCTTGGTTCCCTTTTCCCTAGTAATGTTATATAGAAAGCATGGTTTTGGATTCAAATAGATTTGAACTCTGTCACTTTCCAGCTATGTGATCTTGTTTTAGTTCTCTATCTTCTGCCTCAATTTTCTCACTTACAAAATAAGGATAGCTAGTTTTGAAGGTTATTGTGAATGGTATTTGGTTTGCTTGCATGTGTCTGACACATAGACACTCAAAAAATATTATCTCTTCTCTTGCTTTTTTTAGTAATATGCTTTTCACTTTATAAGGACATTTATAATGTCTGGACTTGGGTGCAGTGGCTCATGCCTGTAATCCAAGCACTTTGGAATGCTAAGTGGGAGGATCACTTGAGGCCATAAGTTCAAGACTAGCCTGGGTAACATAAAGAGACCCCATCTCTACAAAAATAAAAATTAAAAAACCACGCATGGTGGCATGCACCTGTTGTCCTAGCTACTTGAGAGGCTGAGGTGGAAGGATCACTTAAGCCCAGGAGTTTGAGGTTACAGAGAGCTATGGTCATGCCACTGCTCTCTAGCATGGGCAACGTAGTGAGACTCTGTTTCTCTAAATGATAATAATAATAATTGTGTCTGCCCAAATATTCACAATAGGGTTTTTAACGTGGATATTGGTAACATACAAAGGTCAGGATTTCATCTATGAATGACAACTTCTCCATGGGTTGCAATAACCTGTGACATCCAATCAGGGCTCTTCCCTCTGCTGACTATAGGTTCCATAATTATTCCCAGGCTAAGACTTCCTGGGATTAACATGTTGTTCCAACCACTACAAAAAACAAATGCCCTGCTCCAAATGATACCTAATTATATCACACGTTCACTGCTTTTTTTTTTTTTTTTTTTTTTTGAGGCAGAGTTTCATTCCTGTTGCCCAGGCTAGAGTGCAGTGGCGTGATCTCGGCTCACTGCAACCTCCACCTGCCATGTTCAAGCAATTCTCCTGCCTCAGCCTCCCGAGTAGCTGGGACTATAGGCATGAGCCACCATTGCTGGCTAATTTTTTGTATTTTTAGTAGAGATGGGGTTTCACCAGGCTGGTGAGGCTGGTCTCGAACTCCTGACCTCATGTTCTGCCCACCTTGGCCTCCCAAAGTGCTGGGATTATAGGCATGAGCCACCATGCCTGGCCTCCACTGCTTTTAATGGTATATCCAGAGAGAATGATTCACAAGTCTTGGCACCATCTCAGATGTTCAGAGAACCTTTATTGTTAGTCCATACTTTATCTTCTTAGGCCTGAAATTCTCCAGCTCTGAACATAGCAGGAGTTAAGGATACCAGGCCAAAAAGTATAGAATTGATATTATAACTCTCAGAGCAGTGTTTTCAAATGCCAGCCCCAAGCAAGTGCCTGATGAAGTGTTTTACACAGACCTCATTAGAACAGGAAATATTAGGATGATGTGTGAGTTCTTCAAATGTACTGTCCCTTGTTCTGATATTCTATTTCTCCTATCTTCTTGGTGTCAAAATACCCCTCTATTGATATTAGATGATGCTTTACTATCTTTATACGGTATAATAAGTTAGCACACTTATTTCAATATACTACACACCACCAATTTCTTAAAAGTCACTGAAGTGAGTATATTTTCCAGCATGCCTTGATTTGTGTCATAGTAACAGATCATCTATCACCATTATTACTTAGGGCAACTATGGACCTGTTTGGAGTCACTTCAGAATTCCAGCCTCGACCTTGTAACCATGGGTTTTTGGCCCCCATTACAGAGAGCTGGAAGTTACTGGGTGCAGAAGGTTCATGCTGCCCTAGTGGACTGAAGTTGGCTTCATCTAACCTGAAAAAAATAGAGTTATACATCTTGTGGGTCTAAACATGGGGAAGTTTTGGATATGCTGAAAAAAATACAAAAATATAAATACTATGATAAAGGGTCCACATCAGAATTTGTGAGAAGCCTCATGTAGGACATAGAGACAGAATCACGAGTGAGAAGCAGCTCAGCCAACTTGGCTGAAGCTTAACGGTATAAGCCTCTGTTTTCATCGTCCTTAAGTGGAAATGATCACCCCGTCTTGCCTCTCTGGAGTGTTTGCTTGCCGATTGAATGATAATGGATAGAGAGTGCTTTGCAAACTACAGCATCCCCAGACAAATTTAAGAAATGACTCTCTTTTACTTTGTTGACAATTTAGAAGGCAATATTTCTAGACACATGACATTGCTCCAGGCAATCCCTTCACTGAGAAGAGATGATGAAAATGTACATGGCCTGTAGGCTAAATACTGTCAGAACACATTATCACCAAATAAATCTGGAAAATTCTATTTTTTTTTTTTTTTGAGACAGGGTCTCACTCTGTCACCCAGACTGGAGTGCAGTACCATGATCTCAGCTCACTGCAACCTACAACTCCCAGGCTCAAGTGATTCTTCTGCCTCAGACCCCCAAGTAGCTAGAATTGCAGGCATATACCACTACAGCCCAGTTATTTTATTTTTATTTTTAGAAGAGATGGTTTTGTGTTTTTTTGTTTTGTTTTGTTTTGAGATGGAGTCTCGCTCTGTCACCCAGGCTCCCAAGCTGGAGAAGCAGTAGCACTATCTCGGCTCACTGCAACTTCTGCCTCCCAGGTTCAAGCAATTCTCCTGCCTCAGTCTCTCAGGTAGCTGGGATTACAGGCATGTACCATTACTGCCCAGCTAATTTTTTTTTTTTTTGGTATTTTTAGTAGAGACTTCTTTTTTTTTTTGAGATGGAGTCTTGCTCCTTCACCCAAGCTCCCAGGCTGGAGTGCAGTGGCACTATCGTGGCCCACTGCACCTGTGCCTCCGGGGTTCAAGCAATTCTCCTGCCTCAGCCTCCCGAGTAACTGGGACTAGAGGTGTGTGCCACCATGCCTGGCTAATTTTTGTATTTTTAGTAAAGACATGTTTTTGCCATGTTGGCCAGGCTGGTCTTGAACTCCTGACCTCAGGTGATTCACCTGCCTTGGCCTCCCAAAGTGCCTGGGATTACAGGCATGAGCCACTGACTTGGCTCAATAATCCTGTTTTTAATGCCATATTCGCAAACCTGGTAACGAGGCAGAGAGCCTCTGTTCTGGTGGGCTGCTGGATGCAAAGTGGGGTCTGAAGTTCATGAAAGGACAGCCAGGGACTGTGTCAGTTGCTCATGCCACCATATTCTGGGTAAATGTCTCAGAGAGGGCTTGTGATATACTGCTGTCAATTCAGAAGAGGACTCTAGCACAAGCAGTATCTTCAACTGACAATAAATTATTTTCATTGCCTTAATATCCATGTTGTTGGAATATACTCAGATTATAGTCCATTACTGAGTAATAACAGTTGTCATTTGTTGAGTGCTACCTATGCAGAGGGACAATTTTAAATGCTTTAATATATTACCTTATTTAATTCTCTTAGAAACCCTCTGAGGATGGAACTTTCGTTGTCTTCATTTTTAAGATAAAGAAACTGAGGCATACAGAACTGAGTACCTTATCCAAGGTCATGATTAATTAGTGGCAGAGACTGAATTGGGCCAAGGCAGCCTCACCCAGGTGTAACCTATATTGCTTTTCTATTTTTACTAAACACATACTCTTTTCCAAGCACTGGACTAGTCAACTACAGGGATTGATAAGACAAAATCTATGACCTCAAAAAGCACTCAGTCTAGTGGGGAGGAGCTATAACACACTGTAGTAAGTAAGTACTGCATATTTATCCCTTTGATGCAGATTTTTCTCCAAAGCATCCTTTATTGCCATCTAGCAAACTACATCCTTATTTTTTTTAAATTTTCTGTCTTCCTTTATTCAAACTATAAACCCCATGCAGGCAGGGTCTTCATTTTGTTCACTTTATTTTTTTTTAGGTTTACAGACTTTTTTTTGAGACAGGGTCTCACTCTGTTGCCAGGCTGAAGTGCAGTGGCACGATCTCAGCTTACTGCAACCTCCACTTCCTGGGTTCAAGCGATTCTCCTGCCTCAGCCTCCTAAGTAGCTGGGATTACAGGCGTGCAGCACCATGCCCAGCTAATATTTGTATTTTTAGTAGAGATGGGGTTTCAACATAATGGTCAGGATGGTCTTGATATCTTGACCTTGTGATCCACCCATCTTGGCCTCCCAAAGTGCTGGGATTATAGGCATGAGCCACTGCAACTGGCCAATTTTGTTCACTTTATACCCTAGTATCTAGAAGTAAATGTGTTTGGCAAGTAAATTTGTAGGAGCTACGTTCAAGGCACAGGAGTGGAAATCAAATAAAAGGGAACAAAAGATGGCACAAAATATCACAGGATTCTTCCTGAGTAATTTAGATTGACCACATCTTCATGGACTGGAGTATGCTGAAAGCTTCAGGGAGAAGAAGGAACATCAGCTAGAACTTGATCAGTGAAGCTGCCCTTTAGATGTCCTGGAGTTATTTTAGGTGTATGTACCTTTACACTCCAGTCATCTGCCCACCTCCCTCAACCCCTCCAACTACACTGAACAGGTTGTTCTCGTCCACAGATCGACATACCCTCACACATTCTGTTACCCTTCCTAGAGGACCTTTCTCCTGTGCCCCGTTCTCCTTCACCTCCTTTCTGCTTTACGACCTCAATTGTATCCTTCACAACTCAAATCAGCTGTCACTTTCTCATTGCAATGACCTATCTCTGTGCTCCCATATCAGCCTTAACAATCACATGGTGCTAAAAATCACTGTTTTATTTGTCTCTGCCCTATACTGAAGGCTTCTTAAGAGCATAGTCCATGTCCTACTCAGCCTGATTTTCCAAAACCAAACACGATGCCTGGCATGAGGATGATGGTGAAATTGAAGATCTCTCTCCCTCCCTCCACTCCCCTACACAAATACACATACATCCGGCTCATGGCAGTGACCATGTTTTCAAATTCCCCTACTCCCTTTACTAAGCTTATGACAGTGCTCCATACCAGAAGTTGTTTCAGTAAATGTAATAATGAAAATATAAAGAATAATAGGCCTGGCACGGTGGCTCATGCCTGTAATACCAGAACTTTGGAAGGCTAAGGTGGGCGGATCACCTGAGGTCAGGAGTGAGACCACCCTCACCAACATGGAGAAACCCCGTCTCTACTAAAAATACAAAAGTAGCTGGGTGTGGTGTTGCATGCCTGTAATCCGAGCTATTTGGGAGGTTGAGGCAGGAGAATTCCTTGAACCCAGGAGGAGGTAGAGGTGACGGTGAGCCAAGATGATGCCATTGTACTCCAGCCTAGGCAACAAGAGTGAAACTCAGTCTAAAAAACAAAAAACTACTGAGGCCAGCTGTGGTGGCTCACACCTGTAATCCCAGCACTTTGGGAGGCTGAGGCGGGTTGATCACCTGAGGTCAGGAGTTCCAGCCCAGCATGGCCAACATGGTGAAACCTGTCTCTACTAAAAATACAAAAATTAGCTGGGTGTGGTGGCACGTGCCTGTAATCTCAGCTACTCAGGAGGCTGAGGCAGGAGAATTGCTTGAACCCAGGAGGTGGAGGTTGCAGTGAGCCGAGATTTAGTCACTGCAAGCCGACTGGGTGACAGAACAAGACTCTGACTGGAAAAAAAAAAAAAGAATATCGGTGGGTGGGGAAGGGAAAAAAAAAAGAAGAAGAAGAATATCAAAGGTGTACTTATTTTTTGGCCAGGCTGGTCTCGAACTCCTGACCTCAAGCAATCCACTAAATAGGAAAACATGTTAAAAAGCTACACAATTAATGCTACAAAGTAGAATAGTGTGCTAAATGTGAAAAGTAAACTGGCAAATAAATAAAATAGAGTAGAAAGCCCATAACAAATCAAAGTATGTAGAAGCTACAGCCAATCAAGCTGACTGAGTTCCTTTCCTCATGGGGACCTGTTGTGCAATGGCTGCAAACAACAGCTTCCTTGGTAATGTATGCTGCCAGTTTCTTGCATGGGTTGCGCTAAGGGACCTTGTCTGCTTTACCAAGTTCAAGGCAGATAAATTTGAAGACACGGTGGCTGAAAAGTGGCTCATCCTAGATGGCTGTTGGGCCAAGTATATCCCCAGTTGCGGTCCTCTGGACAAGTGTTGGGCCCTGCTCTTGTGACGGCTTCCACTGTGCTGCCACCTCCTAATGCCCACCAATAAATCCTACATCCATACCTATCTTAAAAAATGTATGTAACATATATTTCACGACAGTGACATTTTCTAATCAATTATGGAATGGCAAGTTATTAAAAAATGCTAAGAAACTGGTTAAAAATCTGGGATAAAAAGAACACTCAAATCCCTATATCATATCATATATAAAAAAATAAAGGATCTGTGCTCTGTGAGAGATCCTGCGAGAGGAAACTGGGAGCCAGGGAGAACTAAAATTCCCATTTCAAAGTAAATAAAAAGAAATAAAGGATTTTGGAGGAAGATCCAAGATGGCCCTTTTAGGAGCAGCTCAGGATTGTAGCTCCCAGTGAAAGCGCAGAGGGTGAGTGGATGCTGCATTTCCAGATGGATCTTTATTGCCCACAGACCAGGAGATTCCTAGGCGGAGGACCCCCACGGGTCACCAGTGTGGCTGTTTTGGCCGGCGCGGCTGTTTTAGCTGGTGTGGCGGCTCTTGGCTCTCCGTACAAAATACACTGGTCTGGTTGCCCTTTTAAGCTGGCCAAAAGATTCCCAGGCAGTGCCATTGTTTCAGCCAGCTCAGTGGGTTGCCACATGGGAAATCACACAGATCCTGGCGCCCTTTCAGCAGGCGACTGGAACTCCTAGGAGACAGTCAACCGTTCAACTTAAAAAAAAAAAAAGGCTCTGAGGCAGAGAGCCAGGTGATCAGGCTCGGCATGTCCCACCCCCACATAAACAAACAAAAAACCACCAGCAATTAGAAACGCTCGGGTTTGAGAGTTTCACGGCAAGCACAGCTGAACCCAGGATGGTGCATCTCAGTGGGGGACGGGTGTCCACCATTACCGAGGCACTCCACCTCTACGGAGGTAGTCCGCCATTGCTGAGGCAGCTTGCCATTGCCAAGGCAACCCGCCATAACAGAGACAGTCCACCATTACAGAGGTGGGCCACCATTGCTGAGACAGTTCTAACCACACCCATATAAACAGGACTACAGGGAAGCTCAACGGCAGCAGGGTGGAGCTCAGCAAAGCCTCTGTAGGCAGACAGTGACTAGGCTGCCTCCTTGCTGGGCAGGGACCCCCTGAAAAAAAAAAAACAGGCAGCAGCACAACAGACACTCATAAATAAAGCTCTAACTCCCCAGGACAGAGCACCTGGGGAAAAAAAGGCAGTTTATGAGTTCTGCTGCAGCAGACTTAAACGTACCTGCCTAGCAGCTCTGAAAGAACAATGGAGCTCACAGCTCAACACTTGAGCTCCTATAAAGAACAGACTGTCTCCTCAAGCAGCTCCCTGACCTCCATATATCCAAAGAGTCACCTCACAAAAGACTGATCAGACTGACATTTGGTGGGTATCATTCTGGGACAAAGATAGCAGAAGAAGAAACTGGTAGCAACCCTTACTGTTCTGCAGCTGCTGCAGGTGATCCCCAGGCAAGCAGGGCCTGGAGTGGACCTCAGAAGTCCTACAGCAGAGGGGCCAGACTGTTAGAAGGAAAACTAAGTAACAGAAATAACTTCATCATCAACAACCTGGATGTCCACTCAGAGACCCAATCTGAAAATCAGCAACTACACAGACAACAGGTGGGTAAATCCACAAAGACGGGAAGAAACCAGCGCAAAAAGGAGGAAAACACGTGAAACCGGAACACCTTTCCTCCTACAAGGGATCACAACTCCTCACCAGCAAGGGAACAAAGCTGGATGAACAATGAGTGTGATGAAATGACAGAATCAGAATTCAGAAGGTGGGTAATGAGAAACTTCTGTGAGCTAAAAGAACATGTTCTAACTCAATTTGAAGAAACCAAGAACCTTGAAAAAAGATTTGAGGAAATGATAACAAGAATGGACAACTTAGATAGGAATATGAGTGAATTGATGGAGCTGAAAAACACAACATGAGAACTTCGTGAAGCATGCACAAATTTCAACAGCCAAATTGACCAAGAAGAAGAAAGGATATCAGAGGTCGAAGATCAACTCAATGAAATAAAATGAGAAGGCAAAATTAGAGAAAAAAACACAAAAAGAATGAACAAAGTCTCCAAGAAAGGTGGGACTACATGAAGAGACCTAATCTACGTTTGATAGGTGTACCTGAATGTGACAAAGAGAATGAATCCAAGCTGGAAAATACTCTTCAGGATATTATCCAGGAAAACTTCCCCAACCTAGCAAGGCAGGCCAATATTCAAGTCCAGGAAATACAGAGAACACCACAAAGATATTCCTCAAGAAGAGCAACCCCAAGGCACATAATCGTCAGATTCACCAGGGTTGAAATGAAGGAAAAAATGCTAAGGGAAGCCAGAGAGAAAGGTCAGGTTACCCACAAAGGGAAGCCCATCAGACTCACAGCAGATCTCTCAGCAGAAACTCTACAAGCCAGAAGAGAGTGGGGGCCAATATTCAACATCCTTAAAGAAAACAACTTTCAACCCAGAAGTCATTAGAGAAATGCAAATCAAAACTACATTGAGATACCATCTCATGCCAATTAGAATGGTGATCATTAAAAAATCTGGAGACAACAGATGCTGGAGAGGATGTGGTGAAATAGGAACACTTTTACACTGCTAGTGGGAGTGTATATTAGTTCAACCAGTGTGGAAGACAGTGTGGCAATTCCTCAAGGACCTAGAAATAGAAATTCCATTTGACCCAGCAATCCCATTACTGGGTATATATCCAAAGGATTATAAATCGTTCTACTATAAGGACACATGCACACGAATGTTCATTGCAGCACTGTTTACAATAGCAAAGACCTGGAATCAACCCAAATGCCCATCGATGATAGACTGGACAGGGAAAATGTGGCACATATACACCATGGAATATTATGCAGCAATCAAAAACGATGAGTTCGTATCCTTTGTAGGGACATGGATGAACCTGGAGAACATCATTCTCAGCAAACTGACACAAGAACACAAAATGAAATACCGCATGTTCTCACTCATAGGCAGGTATTGAATAATGAGAACACATGGACACAGGGAGAGGAGCACTACACACTGGGGTCTGTTGGGGGGAATAGGGGAGGGACAGAGCGGGATGGGGAGTTGGGGAGAGATAGCATGGGGAGAAATGCCAGATATAGGTGAAGGGGAGGAAGGCAGCAAATCACACTGCCACGTGTGTACCTATGCAACTATCTTGCATGTTCTTCACATGTACCCCAAAACCTAAAATGCAATACAAAAATATATTAAAATAAAAAAAATACAACAAAGAAAAAATAAAGATGAATTCAGTAATAACTCATATTATTGTTTACTATTTGCCAGACCTGATGCCAAGCATGTCATAAGTATTAACTAATCTGAGCATCATACAATTCTATGAAGTTGGTAACTATTAATTTTATTTCTATTTTCAGATGAGTAAACAGGTTTAAAGGACTGAAGTTGGTCAATGGCGCACAACTAACAAGTCAGAGAAATTGTATTCAAATCTAGGGCTAACTAACCCGATAGCTGTGACTTACTTCTGTGTGTGGGTGTACCTTATTCTTTTGTAAAATTTATTTTTAATGGACAAAATACAATTATATATATTTATGAAGTACAATGTGATGTTTTGATATATGTATTCAATGTGGAATGATTAAATTAAGCTAATTAACATATTCATCACCTCACATACTTATCATTTTTTGGGGGTAAGAACATTTGAAATTTACTTTCTTAGCAATTTTGAAATGTGCAACATATTATTATTAACTATAGTCACCATGCTATGCAATAGATCTCAAAAACTCCTTCCTCTTGTCTAACTGAAACTTTGTATCCTACAGCTTTTACTCTTAACCAGTATACTATGGTATTTTTTACCAAAGAAGTATTAACACATACACTGCTGGGGAATTACCACTAAAAGAAAATCTTTGGAGTAGGGAAGATATTTCTAAACATAATATGAAAATTTAGCTTACAGCAGAAACTACAAAAAAAAGATTTCTAGATTTGAAATAAATATTTAAAAATTATATGATAAACAAAAGGCAAATTTAACACTCAGAAGTATTTACTTATAGATAAGGAGTTGCTGGGTACCGTGGCTCATGCTTGTAATCCCAGTACTTTGGGAGGCCGATGGGGGAGGACTGCTTGAGTCTAGCCCCAGTTTAAGACCAGCCTGGACAACAAAGCAAGTCCCTGTATTGCTTAAAAAAAAAAAAAGCCATGCATAGTGGTGCATACCTATAGCAGCAGCTACTAAGGAGGCTAAGACTGGAGGATGGTTTGAACCCAGGAGTTCAAGGCTGCAGTGAGCTATGTTGACATCACTGCACTCCAGCTTGGGTGACAGAGCAAGACCCTGTCTCAAAAAATAAATAAATAAATAAAAAGTTAGGTCTTAATTTGTGAAGAAATTTTATAAAACAATAACAACAAAAATCCAAAGAGAAAAAAAAATGGGCAAAGAACACAAATGAAAATATTTAAATAGCCAATAAAATTCACCTCAAAAGTTTAGCCATAGCAGTAATCAAAGACATGCAAATTTGAACAATACTTAGATTCCATTTTTACTGTATCCGATTGGCCAAATGAAGAATAATGTTAAAATCCAGTGTTGATTTTGTTATAAGGAAATTGGCCACTCATGAATACTGAGGCTGGGACTGTAAATTCTTATAGCTATTTTGGAGAGTGATTTGTTAATAAGCCTTAAAAGCATTAAAATACCTTTGACTCAAAAATTCCATATCATGATAAAATGGAAATAAGGGCAGAGATGAATTTTCATAAAAATGAAAGTTGGACCAAACAAAATGGCCAGCAATAGGGGATTGGTTATGTAAATTAAAGAATAACCCCGGGCCGGGCGCAGTCGCTCACGCCTGTAATCCCAGCACTTTGGGAGGCCGAGGTGGGTGGAGCATGAGGTCAACAGATCAAGACCATCCTGGTCAACATGGTGAAACCCTGTCTCTACTAAAAATATAAAAAATTAGCTGGGCATGGTGGCGCATGCCTGTAATCCCAGCTACTCAGGAGGCTGAGGCAGGAGAATTGCCTGAACCCAGGAGGCGGAGGTTGTGGTGAGCCGAGATCTTTCCATTGCACTCCAGCCTGGGCAACAAGAGTGAAACTTCGACTCAAAAAAAAAAAAAAAAAAAGAATAACCCCATACTTGAACAGTATGCAGCCTTAAAGTAACGTAGATTTTGAACTCTGCTTCCAAGTGTTCCATAGAAATCCTATATAACTCTTTGGAACCCTATGGAATCCTTTTATTAACCTATTGGAAGGTAGTAAAGTGTAAATGTATAGATAGAACTGAGGCTCCCATCTCTCCTCTGCCAGAACAGCTCTCTTCCTCTGTTCCATGTGTTAGAGTTTTGAGTCAGAATCATTAAAAGGCAGGGAAGGATATTTCATTAACATTGAAAAAACTAACATTGTTGAAAAATATGTCTGAAGCTACGAACTGGCCTATCTTATTTTACCTTATCTTATTTTTGAGGCAGGATCTCACTCTGCTGCCCAGGTTGAAGTGCAGTGGTATGATCATGGCTTACTACAGCCTTGGCCTCCTGGGCTCCAAGTGATCCTCCAGTCTCAGCCTCCTGAACAGCTAGGAGCACAGGCATGTGCCACCACACTGGGCTGATTTTTAATTTTTTTGTAGAGACAGGGTCTCACTATGTTGCCCAGGCTGTTCTTGAACTCCTGGGCTCAATCGATTTTCTCACCTCAGCTTCCTGAAGTGCTGGGATTACAAGTGTGAGTCCCCATGCCTGGCCCTAACTGGCCTTTAAATAAATTACTCAATTTTACTGAGTCCCAGTTTCTTTCCTTTTTTTTTTTTCTTTTTTACGTCTGAGGTAGGAAAACAAGGCTTTCCAGCTCATGGTGGTCCTGACGATGATCCTTGAGGGCTGATCTTGGCCTCCAGCCATGGTTAAGGGGAAAAGGGAGCCCCCCAGTGTCTTGATCTACAAAAATGAGACAAACACCCAAGGTCCTTGTCAATAAAAAAACGTCTAAGAGACTGAACTTTCACTCCAGGCTTCAAGTCTTTGTGCCTGAATTCACACCCATGTGTGCTTCCCTTCCAAAGGTTTCTCCTTGGGACGACACTGCAGCATCAAAGTTCCCCAGAGCTGGAACTTCATGGAGACCTGGACACCCAGCACTGTGCAGAGGGCAACATCTTGGATATGCCTCTTAAGGGATGAATAGACTGGTAAGGAGGCCATACAGCTAAGTCCAACTGGTGGGATAGGGCAAGCTGCATGGAATGACGGATCTGAAATGTGTCATCTCTGCTCTGGCCCCAATCTCTGTAACCTTTTTTATTCATATGCTTTCTTTTTTTCTTGTTTTGACTTCTTTTTTTTAAATTGCATTTTAGGTTTTTGGGTACATGTGAAGAACATGCAAGATTGTTGCATAGGTACACACATGGCAGTGTGATTTGCTGCCTTCCTTCCTCCCCATCACCTATATTTGGCATTTCTCCCCATGCTATTTCTTCCCATCATAAGCTTTTTTATTTATTTATTTATTTTTTTGAGATGGAGTCTTGCTCCGTCGCCAGGCGGTAGTGCAGTGGCACAATGTCAGCTCACTGCAACCTCTACCTCCTGGGTTCAAGTGATTCTCCTGCCTTAGCCTCCCAAGTAGTTGGGACTATGGGCACGTCCCGCCACGCCCAGCTAATTTTTTTTTTTTTTTGTATTTTTAGTAGAGATGGGATTTCACCATGTTGGCTAGGATGGTCTTGATCTCTTGACCTTGTGATCCACCTGCCTTGGCCTCCCAAAGTGCTGGGATTATAGGCATGAGCCACTGCATCCAGCCATGCTTTTTATTTTAGACTAGTTTTAGTTTCAGGAAAAAGTTGTAAAGACAGTATGGAGTTCCCATATATGCTTCTCCAAGTTTCCCCTATTGATAACATCTTACATTACTAAGGTACTTTTGTCACAACTAAAGAACCAAAATTGGTACATTGTTTTATCTACATATATATTTTTTCTTTTGTTTCACAAACAGGGTCTCGCTATGTTGCCCAGGATGGATGGCCTCAAACTCCTGGGTTCAAGCGATCCACTTCAGCCTCTCAAGTAGTTGGTACTACAGGCATGAGCCAGTGCAGCCTGGTATAATAATATTAATTAAACTCCATACTCTATCCAATTTCACTGTTTTTAAAAGTGTCCCTTTTCTGTTCCAGAATCCCAGCCAGGATATCACATTACATTTCCTTGTTATGTCACTTTAGCCTCCTCTGATCTGTGACACTCCCAGACTTTTCTTGTCTTTCATGACCTTAAAGATTTTAAGTGGTACTGGTAAGGTATTTTGTAGAATGTCTCTCAATTTGGGTTTGTCTGACTTTTTTTTTTTTTAAGCAGGATTTTACTCTGTTGCTTAGTCTGGAGTGCAGTGGTGCAGTCAGCTCAGTGCTGCCTCCAACTCCTGGGCTCAAGTGATCCTTCCACCTTGACCTCCCAAAGTGCTGGGATTGCAGGTGTGAGCCACTGTGCTTGACATTTTTTTTCTTAAGACAATCTCACTCTGCTGTCCAGGCTGGAGTGCAGTGGCATGATTGATCAGAGCTCACTGCAGCCTTGGCTTCCTGAGCTCAGCTGATTCCCCTATCTCAGCCCCCCAAGTAGCTGGGACCACAGGTGGGCACCTTGCCTGGCTAATTTTTGTATTTTTTGTAGAGGGAAGTTTCACCATGTTGCCCAGGCTGTGCCTGATGGATTTTTAAAAAAATGAGTACCTTAAAGTTATTCATTTGCCCAATTGCAATATTCCCCACGGCTTTATTTATGCTGGCATAGCCAGCATCTTTTAAAAAAAATGACACCGATATATATTCACTTAAGCAAATTAATGTACCTATCTCAACTGTTCCCTTTGGCTACATGGACAAGCTCATATTCCAAAGCATATGACGCTAAAACTGAAAAGGTTCAACCATGCTTCAGGCTGTGTGCTGACACATTTGTTATAAACATTGGATGAGATGATACAGAGCATTTTACACAGTGTCTGACACATAATTGGCACTCAATACATACTAGCTATTGTTATTGAGAAGTACTAAGTCTTTTTTTCTTACATTTCTTGGCATTTGCTGAGTCACCGCATTGTGCCAGAGATTGCATGGATGGAAAGGTAGTGTAAGGAGTAAGGAGATGGGCTGAGAGGCATTTCATGATTTGTCAATTTTTGAATAAAGAAACCTCACTTCTTACAAAAATAAAAAGTACTGGAAATGCAGTAATAAAGAACAAGAACATACACCGGAAAGTAGTATTGTATAAGTCAGGAATATAGGAAAGACCAGCTGGACCTGGCCTGGCTGCTTTTCTTTTTTTTTTCTTAGACAGAGTCTCACTCTGTTGCTCAGGCTGGAATGCAGTGGCACAATCTTGGCAGCCTTGACCTCCCAAGCTCAAGTGATTCTCCCACCTCAGCCTCTCCCTGAGTAGCTGGGACTAGAGGCACACCCACTATGTCTGGCTGGCCTTGCATTTTGATTTGTTAAAAAATATTTAGTGATGGGCACAGTGGCTCATGCCTATAATCCCAGCACTTTGGGAGGCCAAGGCCGGTGGATCACGAGGTCAAGAGATCGAGACCATCCTGTTCAACATGGTGAAACCCCCATCTCTACTAAAAATACACAAATTAGTTGGGCGTGGTGGCGCACTACAAGTTCCAGCTACTCTGGAGGCTGAGGCAGGAGAATTGCTTGAACCCAGGAGGTGGAGGTAGCAGTGAGCTGAGATCACACCATTGTACTCCAGCCTGGGTAACAACAGCGAAACTCTGTCTCAAAAAAAAAAAAAAAAAAGAATGTTTTAAAAAAAAATTAGTGATAACTTACTATGTGCCAGGCATTGTGTTAGGTGTGAGGATACAACAGTGAATAAGACAGATTTTGTTCTTATCCTCATGTAGTTTGCTGCCCACTGAGGGATACAGCATTAACAACACAGTTGTACAATAATATGTACAACTACACATTATTTGTCGTTTCTAGCTATCAAAACTACAAATAATAATAATAAAGAAATTTAAAAATGAATATGCAATTGTAAATTGTGATAAGCAATAACCATCTCTAACAGACAATTCAAACTTAACTTGTCCAAATTAAATTCTTCATTTTTCATTAGCTGAGCCTGGTGGCGCATGCCTGTAATCCCAGCTACTCAGGAGGCTGAGGCAGGAGAATTGCCTGAAGCCAGGAGGCGGAGGTTGCAGTGAGCCAAGATCACACCATTGCACTCCAGCCTGGGTAACAAGAGCGAAACTCCGTCTCAAAAAAAAAAAAAAAAAAGTAAATTATTTGTTTTTCCCTTGTGCCTTGTCCAGTGTTCTCCATCTCAGTAAATGACACCACCATTCACCAATTGCTTAGGTCAAAAACCTTGAAGTGATCCTTAACTCAGAATTTTCCCATATCTCAGTCAATCTTCTTTTGTCTGTACCTTCAAAAGTTATTCCAAATTCAACCATTTCTTGCCATTCCTTAGACTATCCTGTTGCCCAAGGCATTATCATCTCTCACCAGGAATACCCAATGCATCTTGCTGCTTTTAACCTTTGTTCTGTGAGGACTATTCTCTGCACATCAGTAAGGATGGTCCTTTTTGGCATTCTCTCTAAATATATAATGCCCAGATATAAGTTTAACCAAGGTGATAAAAGACTTGTACACTGAAAACTATAAAAGCATTGTTGAAAAATTTTAAGGAAGACCTAGAAATGGAAAGGCATTCTTGTTCATAGGTTGGAGACTTAATATTGTTAAGATGGCAGTACTGCCCAAAGTGATGTACATACTCAATGGAATTCCCATCATAATATTAATGACTTTTTTTTTGCAGAAATAGAAAAGCCAATCCTCAAATGTGAGTGTAATTCCAAGGAACCTCAAATAGCCAAAATGATATTGAAGAAAAAGAACAATGTTGAAAGAGTCATACTTCCCAATTTCAAAACTTACTACAAAGATACAATAATTAAAACTGTGTGGTACTGGCATAAGGATAGGCATACAGATCAATGGAAGAGAATTAAAAGTCCAGAAATAAACTCATACATTTATGGTGTTGATTTTTGACAAGGACACCAAGTTTATGCAGTAGAGAAAGAATAATCTCTTCAACGAATGGTGCTAGAGCAATTGAATAACCACATGCAAAAAGTTAAGTTGGATGTCTACTTTATACCATAAGCAAAAATTACCTTAAAATGCATTAATAGCATAAATATAAGAGTTAAAACCACAAAACTCTTAGAAGAAAACAATGATAAATCTTCATGATCTTGGATTTGGCAATGAATTCTTACATAGAACAGCAAAAGTATGAACAATAAACAAACAAATAAATTGAACTTCATCAAAATTAGAAACTTTTGTGCATCAAAGGATATTTTTAGAAAGCAAAAAGACAACTTACAGAATGGCCAGAAATATTTGTAAATTATATATTTGGTAAGGGTCTACTATCTGGAATATAAATAACTTTTACAACTCAACAATAAAAAGACAAACAACCCAACGTTAAAAGTGGGCAAAAAGTGCAGGGCAGGGTCACATGTGCTTGCAGCCCCAGCTGCTCAGGAGAAGAATCACTTGAGCCTAGAATTTCAAGTGTGGACTAGGTAATATTGGAAGACCCACGTTCTAAGAATAAACAAATAAATATTTTTAAATGGGAAAAAACTCGAATAGATATTTCTCCTTAGAGAATGTACAAATGGCCAACAAGCACATAAACATACTAAGCATCATTAGTCATTGGAAAAACGCAAATCAAAACCACTGAGTATTCCACCTCACACCTACTAAGAGGGCTATAATTAAGAAAAGACAAATAATAGCAAGTGTTGATCAGGATGCGAAGTAGTTCTTTCACATTGCTGGTTGGAATGTAAAATGGCTCAGCCATGGTGGAAAACAGTTTGGCAGTTTCTTAAAAAGTTAAACATAGAATTATCATATGACTCAGCAATTCCAAGAAGTGGATAAATGAGGACTGTATTTGTCTGCTACTGCTACTCAAAGATGTACATGCATGTTCACAACAACACTTTTTACAATGGCTGAAAGGTGGAAACAGCCCAAATATCCATCCATGGATGAATAGATAAACAAATTGTGGCATATCCATACAATGGAATGTTATTCAGCCATGAAGAGAAATGAAGTACCTATGTGGATGATACTTGAAAACATTATGCTGAATGAAAGGAGCCAGACACAAAAGGTCATCTATTGCACGGTTCCATTGATAGGAAATATTCACAATAGGAAAATCCAAAGAGATAGAATGAAGATTGGTGGTTGCCAGAGGCTGAGGGCAGGAGAGAATAGGGAGCAATTGCTTAATGGCTAGGAGATTTCCTTTTGGGGTGATGACAGTATTTTTGAAAATAGAGGTAGTGGTTGAGAAACATTGTGAATACAGGCCACTAAATTGTTCACTTTAATATGGTTAATTCTATGTATGTGAATTTCACGTTAAAAGAAAAAAGTCTTTTAAGGTCAGGCATGGTGGCTCACACCTATAATCTCTGGGAGGCCAAGTTGGGTGGATTGCTTGAACTCAAGAGTTCGAGACCAGCCTGGACAACATGGTGAAACTCTGTCTCTACCAAAAACACAAAAACTTAGCTTGGCATGGTGGTGCACATCTGTAGTCCCAGCTACTTTGGAGGCTGAGGTAGGAGGATCCCTTGAGCTTAGGGGGCAAAGGTTGCAGTGAGCCAAGATTACTCCACTATACTCCAGCCTGGGAGACAGAGTGAGATTCCCTCTCAAAAACAAAAACAAACACAAAAACAAAACAAAACAAAAGGTCCTTTTCAGAAGATCGTATCATGTCACCTTTGTAGTTTAAGATGAGGTTGAGCCCAGGTGTGGTGGCTCATGCCTGTAATCCCAGCACTTTGGGAGGCCGAGGTGGGCAGATCACAAGGTCAAGAGATCAAGACCATCCTGACCAACATGGTGAAACCCCATGTCTACTAAAAATACAAAAAAAATTAGCTGGGCGTGGTGGTGTGCGCCTGTCATCCCAGCTACCTGGGAGGCTGAGGCAGGAGAATTGCTTGAACCCAGGAGGTGGAGACTGCAGTGAGCCGAAATTGCACCACTACACTCCAGCCTGGTGCCTGGAGACCGAGTGAGACTCTGTCTCAAGAAACAAACAAACAAACAAAAGATGAGG
Organism: Callithrix jacchus; assembly: GCF_049354715.1. NCBI lineage: Eukaryota > Metazoa > Chordata > Mammalia > Primates > Cebidae > Callithrix > Callithrix jacchus. The sequence goes on from NC_133506.1 coordinate 105,541,777, forward strand.
TTGAATAATAAGCTTGGGCCATATTGAACAGGGACTTGGGATCAAGCTTTATGGGATGCCAAATCATGATTACTCAAAAGCTATTTACCACGAAAGACTGCTATCTTGGGGACTAAAAACATAGACCAGCATTTTCTCTTCCTTTAAGAGAGTGGGCCAGAAGGTTGTTTGAAGAAGCAAGGAATTAGCACCAGGGATATTAGGTTGATGGATGCCTACTGACATCAGCCTTGGGTGGCCTGACTCATCCTTCTTGTGATAGTGATGGTTTTGCCAGTGGTTCGTGACACTTACGTCTAATTGCTGAGGCTCCCTCAGGGATGGGCATTACCAGTCCTTACTTCAGTGGCTTCCCTTTGTGTATGTTCTCTTGACTGACCAATCTTCTCTTTCCTCTACCTTATCCATCCATTCAATTTGACACAATCTAGGCTTGGTAATATCTTCAATTATGCCTAGGAGCTGCCCCTTTCTCCTTCGGGTGACTATGCATATGTCTAATCCCATCCATATCTTATTTGAGGCCCATGGGGTGTGTGTGTGTGTGTGTGTGTGTGTGTTAAGGGGCACCTCATTTATAGACTCCATGTAGCCATAATACTTCCAAAGTAACTCAAATGGCTGGGTAATTCCCTGTTCAGTAGCTTCGATTAGGACTAAAGCAGGTGAAATAAAATCACTATGGAGATTTTCTGAATTGTATATGGTTAACATCCTACCCCAAGGTAATTCTGATAGACCAGAGGATTGGGGTGGGTGGAGTGGACAAGCATGCATATTTTGGATAAGATCTGCGGGCGATTCTGAAACCTTTTTCCATTCCCATCCTTGTGAGAGCTATCATATACTTCAGTGGTGCTACTGGCTCTGGGCAGGAATCTGACACACAGAGACCCTTATCAAAGGAACTATCCCTTTAACATACGAATCCAGATCCCAGTTGCTTTTGAAGGGACAGGAAGATCCCACAAAACTGCCTTGGATACTTCTCCATCAGCCAAGTCTTTGCCACTATTTTTGTTTCAGAACCACCCACCTAGTTGAGCCTTGCTTTCTCAGGAAAGACATTTACCCACCAGAGTTCTCACCCACCAGAGAGTGGGAAAGAAGAGAACTGGTGGAAGTAGGAGCTGCAAGGCAGAAAGAATATTTGTCACCTGTGGACTGATTCTGCCCCTCTACTGCTTCTTTGCAACAGGAAAGACGGACACTACAGGTTTCAGCAGTGAAGAAAAGGTTGAATAACCTCACTATTTATTTTGTGGTGGTAGAGGGTAGAGATGCAGGTCGAATCCCCTTTGTAAATGATCAAATCCCTCAACTCCTTGGAATGTGGGTTGATGGGATAAGCAAAGTACAATGCCAGCTTCAGATTACTCCAATTGCAGATGATGGTGCTTGTCAATGGAGGTGATCATTTTTCCATGGGAGATTTGGAAGACAAGAGGAACAGCAACCAGTATTACTATTAAAATTCTTACAGCATTGAGTTGGCCATTTGATTCTTTGATTCTTTGGGTTTGGACAACAGTAAGATACAAGTGGTTTTTAGCAGTGTAAATCTAAGTCTGGTCAGTGTGTCAGTAAGATGCTTTAAAAATCTATCAGAGCCTGTTGGTGATAGTAAGAACTGGCTCTGCCCCACTTTTCTCCCTCGATTTCTCTCCCTAAAATCAAAGACTGCACCAAGAGCTTCACCCTGAGAGGTGGCCAAAGCAACATAACATGGTGACTAAGTGCTTTGGAATTGCAGCTTCCAAAATGGAACTCATTTCTTTGGCAGATATGGCCAGATGTGGCCTACAGAAATCTTTTGTTTGGCCCATATAATATTTTTTAATTTTTATCTGAGCCAATATTTAGAAATCCCAGTATCTGCTCTCTCTTCTCTATCAATCAATGCCTCTCTTTCTCTCTCTCTCCCCCTCCTTCTCCTTCTCTTGTTTTCTCTCTCTTATATCAGAAGCTCTGGTAATACTGATCCTGCATTTTTGCATGGCAAGGATAGACTGAAACCAAGAAATAGCATCTCCCTTTCAGTTCACCATAGTTCCCATCACTTACACAGTTCATGGATGTGTTTTTACACCCAGGACCATTTGACCTCAGACCTCCTTCAGTGTGCAGGAAGCTATTGACATGTCCCAGACCACTGAAAACCCAAAGGAGGAAGCATCAGATGCCTAACCAGAAAAACCTAAAGAGAACTCCCAAGTGCAAACCCCCTTTAGCTGCAATGGGCAAAACATACATGGGATGTTCCTGGAGATAGTCCTCCTGGAAGATGTGCCATATGATGAAGAATGCAGTGACTTCTCTGTAGTAATGTAGAAGTGATTAACATTGATCCCTGAGCAAGCAGTTACCTCTTATGGCCCAGTAAGCTCATTTCTAGGATTACCAAACAGTCCTAATGTAGTGGTTCCCCACTGAGGTGAGTGTGTTGAGGTTGAGTAAGTGTCCTTGGTACTAACAAATGCCACCATGGCTTCTGACTGAGAATCACTCTGTTCTCACCAGTCTGAGTCTGTGTGATCACTTTTTTTTTCGAGACAGAGTTTTGCTCTTTTTGCCCAGGCTTCGATGCAATGGCGCATGTGTGATCACTTCAATGGGGACTAGAGCGCCTCCTTCAGAGTTATGTCGTGGCTCTGAATCCCTGGGGATTGTGTTACAACTAAAGGCAGAAGGGGAACCCCGAGGATTATAAATGTTGCCAAGGGCAGTGGTGGGTCCTAAATCTATCTTTGCATCAGAATCACTTAAAAATATTTTAACGTTTATGTTCCTGGGCTTTGTTACACTCCTGCTGTGTTAGTCCATTTGCATAGCTATACAACAGTCTGTTCCTGTGCCTCTAAGACAACTTTAGAGAAGCACTGGCTCACAGATGTGGAGGATTCTCCTGAACCTTCCACATTGATTCTGGAATCAGCAACTTCCTGCCCCATACTCAATCCCTATTATGCCATCAGAGCCTTTTTCCCTACTGGAGTTACTGATGTCATAGACAGTGGCTTAACACTATAGTCTGGTGTTAAACTGACCTGAGCATAAATCTTGCCTCTGCCACTTGCAAACTGAATGGTCTTAAGTAAGTTGTGACCCCTCTTCAAACTTCAGCTTCCCATCTGTGAAACGGTGATAGTAACACCTACCTCCCAGAGTTGCTGTAACAGCTCCTTGAGTTAACATGTGTAAAGCTTTCTGACTTGGGATTTGTGTACATGATTGTTATATGGTAAAGGCTGCATCATTTTCTCGCCTTCCAGAAGTAGGGTCAGTTCAGTACTCTTAGAAACTCTTAATTGGGACTTTTCCTCCAGACGTCCTAATACCAGATTAACTATGTCAGCCCACTACCCAATTTAGAAAAGAAAAATCCCAATTTAAGAATGTGTGGCCAGGCACCATGGCTCATGTCTGTAATCCCAGCAGTTTGGGAGACTGAGGCAGGCAGATCACCTGAGGATAGGAGTTTGAGACCAGCTTGGCCAACATGGTGAAACCCTGTCTCTACTTAAAAAATACAAATATTGGGCCGGGCGTGTGGCTCATGCCTATAATTCCAGCACTTTGGGAGGCTGAGGCGGGTGGATCAAGAGATCAAGACCATCCTGGTCAACAAGGTGAAACCCCATCTCTACTAAAAAAAAAAACAACAAAAATTAGCTGGGCATGGTGGTGCATGCCTGTAGTCCCAGCTACTTGGGAGGCTGAGGCAGGAGAATTGCTTGAACCCAGGAGGCGGAGGTTGCGGTGAGCCGAGATCATGCCATTGCACTCCAGCCTAGGTAACAGGAGTGAAACTCCATCTCAAAACAAACAAACAAACAAACAAACAAAAAAATATTATCCAGGCCGTAGTGGCGTACACCTGTAATCCCAGCTACTCAATATATACACACACACATAGATTTTAAGAGAGAGATTCTCAAAATGTGTGTGTGTAATAGTAATATATTACTATTTTGAGAATCTGCTCTATTTAGTAATGTAGGTATGCCTAAGTTTAGTTCTCTTAAATAAAACAAAAGCTACTCCTCATGGCAACAGTTATTTTTCTCCCCCTCCCATAGTCTGCCCCTGTCTTGGGGAGAAGAGAAAGAATTATTTAAGTGACATATTCTCTAAATAAGGTCAAAGGACAAGCCCCCCAAAATGTGCCATAATTCCCTTGATAATTTGTGAAAAGCTGAGGCAGCTACATAAGCATTTTCCTACGACATGGAAAATAAAGCCAGGGAGAATGCAACTATAAAAGACATTAATTTCAACCCAGGAGGGGCTCATTAAAAAACTTGAAAAAGTTACACTGTTTGCAAAACAGAACTTTTATGTCAGTATCATCCTCAATAGGTAACAATGCAGCCTTTCCCAAAAAGTTGAAGTGATACAAGTTTAGAAAATGTATTTATCCCAGCAGGCTTTTAAAATGTTATCTAACCCGGTTTGTTTTGGAATCAGATGCCTTCAGGTACCTTCTGGCATACCAAGCCTATGGACTCTGACCTGAGTACTTAAAGCTATGGCAGAAGGGCAAGAAAGGCAGGGAAATCTTTATCAGAACCACGGGCAGAGGCCAGGTTCTGGAATTAGAGTTAAGAAAGTACTGGTAGAGGAGCTGTCCATACACGTGGTGCTGACGACCCCGGCAGGTTACCACTGTGAGGCTATAGGCCGCAACGGTGCATGAAACAATCTTCGAGTCCTGGGAGAGCCTTACCTTGTGAATTTATGCACTTCAAATGGGGCTTAGGGTATTCATAGATCAGGATGGAATGCATTCGAATCAGGTAAGACCATCAAAGCCTGCTGTCCTTGCTCTGCCCAGACGTAGAATACAACTCACAAACACCACCAGGAGTTGGAGATATCACATCCCAAGAATCTCACCAAGGATATGAGGTATAAAATTGCCATTTATTGAGCACCCAACTGCCTCTTCTAGACTCTTTACTTCCAATAACTCATTTTAATTTTAAGATACAGGTTATTCTTATTAATTTTTTGAGACAGGTTCTCACTCTGCCACTCAGGCTGGAGTGCAGGGTTGGGATCATAGCTCACTGTAGCCTTGAACTTCTGGTCTCAAGTGATCCTCCCACCTCAGCTTCTCAAAGCGTTGAGATTATAAGCATAAGCCACCACACCCAGTCCACTATCCTTATTTTATTTATTTATTTATTTAGAGACAAGTCTTGCTTTGTCACCCAGGCTGGAGTGGAGTGGCATGATCCTGGCTCACTGCAACCACCACCTCCTGGGCTCAAGTGACTCTCCTGCCTCAGCCTCCTGAGTAGATGGGATTACAGGCACTCATCACCATGCCCAACTATTTTTTGTATTTTTAGTAGAGATGAGGTTTCACTATGTTGGCCAGGTTGGTCTCAAACTCCTGATCTCAAGTGATATGCCTGCCTCAGCCTCCCATAGTGCTGGGATTACAGGCATGAGCCATTGCACCTGGCCACTATCCTCATTTTTTTTTTTTTAAATAGAGACGGGGTTTCACCATGTTGGCCAGGTTGGTCTTGAACTGCTGACCTCAGGTAATCCAGCCGCCTCGGTGTCCCAAAGTGCTGGGATTACAAGCATGAGCTACCACTCCCAGCCATCCTCATTTTAAACTGGGAAACAGGCCAGGTGTGGTGGCTTGTGCCTGCAATCCCAGCACTTCAGGTGGCTGAGGCAGGAGGACTGCTTGAATGCAGGAGTTTGAGATCAGCCAAGCAACAAGGTAAGACTTCATCTCTACAGAAATTAAAAAAAATTTTAAAAAGCGATTATCCTGCCCCAGCTACTCAGGAGGCTGGGGCAGGATGATCGCTTGAGCCCAGGGGTTGAAGCAGCCATGAGCCATGTTTGCACCACTGCACTCCAGCCTGGGTGACAGAGCAAGACTCTATCTCAAATAAATAAATAACTTGGGGAAACAAAGACTCAGAAAAGTTAAGTAAATGTATCCAGTGTTCCACAGCTAGCAAGTGGGTGTCATCCTCCTTAAACCCCAACCTCTGTTTATGAAATATGTCTAAATTTCAACCTTTAATCCTTTTAACATGTGCAATTTATCCAGGGCTGAAGCCAAGACCTTGGTAGAACCACGCCTATTGGTTGGAGAGAAGGGTGGCCCTAGGAACTTGACTCAAGATGGAGGTATTTAGGCCAGAATCTGGAGGCACTACATTAACTTCATGGCCTTTGTTCTGCCTAAGAGGGCATCTGGTGAAAACCATGCTCACCTTCTTCCTCAACCAGGAAGAATAATCATTTGCAGTTACTAACAAGGTGAAACCAACTCTGCCAATAAATGGAGGTGACCTCAATTCTGATATCTTCCCCAATAGGGAGCACTAGCAGCACTGAATATGTCCTGAACGAACTCATTTCTTACCTGGTTTTCCTTTTGTCCTCTCTGTCTCAACTGTTTCGCTGATCCAAACTGTAAATCAGACTTCCAAAACTGACCCTTTCCTCATTCTGGTTCTTCTAGCCTTACCAAGCTCTCCTGGTCGGTGTTACCTCCATATATGTTGGCAATTCTTCCACTTCTCTCACTTCTACTACCACTGCTCTGGTGGAGGTCACCATCATCTCCTGCCTAGACCATTGCAGTAGACTCCTAGCTGGTCCCCTTGCCTCCAATTTTGTCCTCTATGAGTCTGTCAAAGTAATCCCAAATGCAAAGTTGACCATGTTATTTCCCCACATTTAATGTAATGAGCATAGTACAGGGGTTAAGAGCAAGAGCTCTAGAGCCAAGCTGCCTGGTTTTGGATCTCAGCTCTGCCATTACTGCACGAGTTACTTAACTTAGACTTTATAACTATTGAATGGGAATGACAATAATGGTACTTTCTTCAAAGAGTTGTTCTTGAGAATTACATAGTACCAGCTACTGCCTCATTTCTTTTATCTCCTTTACAGCAAAACTCTTCGAATTTTTTTTTTTTTTTTGAGACAGAGTTTTGCTTTTGTTGCCCAGGCTGGAGTGCAAAGGTGCGATCTCGGCTCACTGCAAGCTCGGCCTCCCTGGTTCAAGTGATTCTCCTGCCTCAGCCTTCTGAGTAGCTAAGATTATAGGCATGTGCCAGCAAACCTGGCTAATTTTCATGTTTTTAGTAGAGATGGGGTTTCTCAATGTTGGTCCAGCTGGTCTCGAGCTCCCGACCTCAGGTAATCTGTCTGCCTCGGCCTCCCAAAGTGCTGGAATTACAGGTGTGAGCCACCCTGCCTGGCCTGAAAGGATTTTTTAAAACTTTTTATTATAGAAAGATTTAAACATACATGAAGGCCAGGCCCAGTGGCTTATGCCTGTAATCCTAGCACTCGGGAGGCTGAGGCAGGCAGATCATCTGAAGTCAGGAGTTTGAGATCAGCCTGACCAACATGGTGAAACCCCAACTCTACTAAAAATATAAAAATTAGCCAAGCGGGGTGGCACGTGCCTGTAAACCCAGCTACCCGGGAGGCTGAGGCAGGAGAATCGCTCAAATCCAGAAGGCGGAGGTTGCAGTGAGCTGAGATTGCACCACTGCACTCCAGCCTGGGCAACAGAGTGAGATTCTGTCTCAAAAACAAACAAAAACCATATATCAAAGAGAAAAAGACTTAGTATATTCTCATGTATGCATCATCTGATTTTCAATACTTATCAATTGGTGGCTAATGTTTTATCTCTCACCTCTTTTCCTGTATTATTTTGCAACAAATCTCAGACATATAATTTCATCTGTAGAAATTTCAATATATACTTCTAAAAGATAGGAGGTCTTTTACAAAAAAAAACCTCACACTATATCATATCCAAGAAAATAACAGTAATTTTTTTCCTCTTTTTTGTAGTAATGGAGTCTCACTCTGTCACTCAGTCTGGAGTGCAGTGGTGTAATCATGACTTACTGCAGCCTTGACTTCCTGGTTTCAAGCAATCCTCCCACCTCAGCCTCTCAAATAGCTGTGATTACAGGCACACACCACCATGTCTGGTCAATTTTAAAACTTTTTTTGTAGAGATAGGGCTCTCGCCATGTTGCCTGGGCTGGTCTCGGACTCTTGGGTTCAAGTGATCCTCCTGCCTCAGTCTCCCAAAGCGCTGGAATTACAGGTGGGAGCCACTGTGCCCTGCCTCAGTAATACTTTACTATAATCAAGAATCCAGTCAGTGTTCAAATTTTCAATTATTTCAAACGTCAGCGTTTTTTTCAGTTTTTTTTGTTTGAATCAAGATATAAATAAGAATCATTAATTGTAAGTTGTTGATTTACTTTTAAATCTCATTTAATTTATAAGTTTCTCACTCCATCTTTTTTTCATTTTTGCAATGTTTTTGTTGAAGAAACGAGACCATTTTTCCTGTAAAGTTTCCCCCAGACTGGATTTTCCTGTTGCATCCCTGTGGTGCTGCTAAATGGGTTCCTCTCTCCTTGTGGTTTTTATAAATTGATAGTTAGAACTAGAGGTTTAATCAGATTCAGACTCTGTTATTTGGAAGTACATAATTTTTTTTATAGTGCCACTGGTGAACATTGTCAAGCTCCATTCATTCATACAGGAGTTGCAAAAATGATGATATTCTATCATTCCTTCCTTTTTTTTTTTTGAGACAGGGACTCACTTTGTTGACCAGGCTGGAGTGTAGTGGCATGAACATGGGTCACTGCAGCCTTACCCTCCTAGACTCAGGTGATCCTCATACCTCAGACTCTCAAGTAGTTGGGACTGTAGGCATGCCATCATCCCCAGCTAATTTTTGTAGTTTTTGTAGACCTGGGGTTTCACCAAGTTGCCCAGGCTGGTCTTGAATTCCTGGACTTCCAAGATGCTGGCATTACAGGCATGAGCTACTGTGGTAGGCCTTCATTCCTTCATTATTTGCTGGCTGAATACATCTATATGAAAATTCTCATTAATTCTGGTTACCTTGAGGAAAAAGAGGATAGATGTTTGGAGTCTTTTTCCCCCGTTTACTTGCTAAATTTCAAAATAATGAATTGGTTCACTTTCACTTTCTTTTAAATCTGCTTTAACCAGAATTTCACTCCCACCACACCACTGAATCTACTGTGGGTCATTCCTCATAATGATGCAGCAGGAGCATCTAACATTGAGGATTAACCTCTTCTTGAAACACTGTCTTCACCTGACTTTGAAGACACCACATTCTCTTGGTTTTCTTTATCTCATAGACCTTAACTTTTCAGTCTCCTTTGCTGGTTGGTCCTCAGCTTAAACTCTTATGCTGGAGTACCCCCAGGACTGTCTTTAAACTTCTTCTCTGCATATACACTCAGATCCTTGGAGACCTCATTGGATCTCATTGTTTTTTTTTTTTTTTGAGATGGAGTTTCTCTCTTGTTACCCAGGCTGGAGTGCAATGGTGCGATCTTGGCTCACCGCAACCTCCGCCTCCTGGGTTCAGGCAATTCTCCTGCCTCAGCCTCCTGAGTAGCTGGAATTACAGGCACGCACCACCGTGCCCAGCTAATTTTTTGTATTTTTAATGAAGACGGGGTTTCACCATGTTGACCAGAATGGTCTTGATCTTTTGACCTTGTGATCCACTCACCTTGGCCTCCCAAAGTGGGATCTCATCGTTTTAAAATGCCATTTTTATACTAACGACTCGCATATTTCTATCTCCAGTTTATAGCTCATCTCCAAACTTCAGGCTCACATGCAACTCTCTACTTGATGTTCCTGTTTGGTATGTAATAGGCATTTCAAACCCAACATGTCTGAAATCTAATTCCCAGTTTTCTCCTAAAACCAGCTTCATCCACATTATTCCTCATTTTGGTTAATGACAACCTTCTTCCAATTGCTCTGGCCAGAATTCCTGGAGTAACTTTTGAGTCCTCATTTCCTCTCAGATCTCATATCTAATTTGGGAGAAAATGTATTGATTCAAAATACAATACATGGGGCTGGGCATGGTGGCTGACGCTTGTAATCCCAGCACTTTGGGAGGCTGAGGTCACTTGAGGTCAGGAAATTGAGACCAGCCTGGCCAACGTGATGAAATCCCATCTCCACTAAAAATACAAAAATTACCCATGTGCGGTGGTGCACGCCTATAGTCCCAGCTACTCGGGAGGCTGAAGCAGGAGAATTGCTTGAACCTGGGAGGCAGAGGTTACAGTAAGCCAAGATGATGCCACTGTACTCCAGCCTGGGTGACAGAGCAAGACTCCATCTCAAAAACAAAAACAAAAACAAAAACAAAAATAACAAAAGCTAATGCAAGTGAAAGTGGAGGATGACAGGAATGACACCATTCAAAATTCGAGACTCAACTCAGTCATTCCTTCTTCACATAGCAGCCAGAGTAACTCTTAAAATATGTCCAGTCATATGACTTCTCCCTTAAAACCCTCCACAGGTTCTCGTGTCACTTGGAGATGCCCAAGTCCTTACAGTGACCTTTAAGGCCCTACGTGATTGACAGCTCTGCTTCTTCTCTGCTTGCATCTCTTACCCTTCACTTGTCCCATTCTATCTAGCCCGTCTTCCTTGAACAGAGCAAGCACACTCTTGACTCAGGGCTTTCACATTTGCTCTTTTATCTGCATGGAACAGTCTTCCCAGACCTGTGCTCTTGGCTTATTCTCTCACTTCCTTCAAATCTTTGCTCAACAGTCAGAGCTCTCAGTGAGCCTATTCCAAATCTCCATCTTAAAAACCACACCTTCCCCAGCACCACTGTACTCTCTTCTTTATCATTTTCATCCATTGTACTTATTACCCTTAAATATACCATATATTTGCCCTGTTAATTTTGTTGGTTTGCTCCCCGCACTGGAATGTAAGCTGCAAGACAGTGGGATTTTTTTTTTTTTTTTCGTCTTGTTCACTGCTATATCTTGGAGTCCAGAGAAGAACCTAACAACACATGGTGGTGCTCCAGGGATGGCTTCATGGGTGTGCAGCCAGTGCAGGTGCATGGGGCTCGTGCTCAGATGGGGGGACCTGCACTTGGAGTTTAACGTTCTGTGCTTGCCATCTTGAAGTTCTTAAAAATTTAATCTTTATATCTGTGTTTTGTGAATCCAACTGGGCACTGGAGCATGTTCCACAGGCTTGGAGCTCCAATTCACGTGTGATTTTTCCTCTGTTGTCCTTCACCTCTTCCAGATGGGTTCTCACCTACCTCCTCTTCCATTCTCACCTACCTCTTCTTCCAGCAACTGCTGCCACGTTATACATCAGAGGGGCCTTGGGCATGGACATGAGGAGGGTCCGGGTTGGGCATATGTGTGGCCTATGATCCAAGTGTCAGGGCAGGGCAGTGAGTGTCTGTGAGTGTCTGTACTTGTCCTGCTCCAGGGTCCCTGTGCGCCAGGGTCACAATATTAAATAGCAAATAAAAAATGCCATGATGAGTGGAGAGAGACTGTGGAAGAAAGTAAAAAGCTGTTTCCTGCTTTTGAACAAAGGGCCCCACATTTTCAATGCTCACTGGAAGTTTCCACCCTCACATCATGCAGCCATCCCTGCAGTGCTCAGTAGGTATTTGTGAAATGAATGCATGAACAGCGTATGTAAAACTCTGAGAAGATCTGCAGTGTGGTAGAAGTAGAAGTTAGCTATTATCAGCGATTGGCTTATTAATGGCCACTTCTTGCTTCAAGTTTAACATTCAAGTTATATCCAACTACAGTTTTCTCCCCACTTTGTGATGTTTTTGACACATGTGTGTCTGCTTCTTGTCTTCTCTGCTGGGAATTCTTTTCTCTTTCACTCTTCTCCAATTTCACACATATGGCTACCACTCAACTCAGACATCCCTTCCTCCAGGAAGTCTTCTCTTATTCCTCCTGGGTCAGCTCCTCCCTCTGCACTCACTTAACACTCTTCATTTTTTCCTGTCTCAGGCTTACTTCTTCCAGGGTGGCTAAGCTTCATCCAAAGGCTCAGAACTTCATTTGATGGGCTTGAAATGTAACTGTGGCACCAACTAGTTTAGGTACCTCTTTTGCCAAGGGTGAGCTCCCTCCCTAAACCTGTGCCCCTGAGCTAAGCGTTTGCTCTTCCTCTGCATCATGACTTATCTGGAGCCAGATTGATTGCTCTCAGTTCCCAGGGTCTCAGTGGTACAGGGACTTGCCTGAACCTCAGCCTGCTGTTGGGATCCTAATAACCATCCTAGTTGTATACATGGACAGCTCTTCTGGAATGGCGCTGTTCTGTTAACACTGGCCTTGTACATTTTCTTTTTGTGTGTGCGTGCTTTATAACAACTTTGAACTTCAGTGTCTCTATCTATGAAATGAGAATAAAAGTGTCCATCTGGCAAGTTTGTTGAGCAGTTTAAATAAAGAATATCTGCCCTGGCCAAGTGCGGTGGCTCATGCCTGTAATCCCAGCACTTTGGGAGGCTGAGGCAGGTGGGTCATGAGGCAGGAGTTTGAGACCAGCCTGGCCAAGATGGTGAAACCTTGTCTCTACTAAAACTAAAAAAATTAGCTGGGTGCGGTAGCAGGTGTCTGTAATCCCAGTTACTTGGGAGACTGAGGCAGGAGAATTGCTTGAACTGGAGCAGCAGAAATTACAGTGAGCTGAGATCATGCCACTGTACTCCAGCCTGGGCGACAGAGTGAGACTCCGTCTCAAAAAAAAAAAAGAATACCTGCCCAAACAGGAGCTCAGAAAAATGTCTGTGCCTCCTTCTGCCAGATGCAATAGTATCTACTGGCATGGGCCCTTCCCACTGGCATGGTCCTCTTGATTTCCTTGCTGCCATAAACAATTTTAAGCTGCTCTAGTCTCAGTCTGTATGACACACTGGTCCTGCCTCAGTGTTAGTCACCATCTCCCCAGTAGGTCCTCCTGGCCTCAGAGAAGAAAAAAAAAAAAATCATTGTTTTGGTTCAAGTGTGATAAACAGTGATTGACAGGCCTGAAAAAGAAGCTGTTGAACAACGAGAAAAAGCCTCTAATTATTCTCCTTAACCTGTCTGTTATCCTGTCTGTTCAATTCATTCTTTGACAACTGCCTTTCCTCCCTGCTTTAACTGTTTAGGAATAAATTATTTTGAAGAAATGTGTTTTCAATAAATTTGTTAAGGCTAAAATGTTGACATCTGGAAAATTCTCCATATTCCAAATCTGAGTTCCCCCATCCTCAGAGGGATGTCCCTCTCGCTGGGGAAGCATTAATGATGGCAGCCAACAGGAGACTCAGGTCCAAGTGGTGCAAGCTGTCTTCTGGCCCTAGATCCTTTGCAATTAGCTAGGTGACCTTCTGGCAATGCCTTATCCTCTCAAAGCACAGCTGCTTCATCTGCAAAACAGACACACTCTACATCTCTCTTGGAATGATGGATGTAAAAGCGCTTTGGAAATGCAAAGGATTTTTTTTATATGGTACTCAAAATACAGACTGATTCAGTGAAAAGGAAAGAATGGCTGACACTGGGTTGATCACCCCAGCTCCTGCCTTGGACCTCCGCCTCTGATCTTGGTCCCTCAGGCAATGTCTTCTGTGTAATGTCATCTCTGTAATGACAAGAGACTGAGAACCCTTCAGGGACTCTCCTGGGACTGGGGAAGGTGGAGGATGGGAGGAAGAACAGTCTTAGGATGAGGGAGAAGGGGTAGGGAGCCTAGGATTTTACTGTGGGAGCTCAGAGCCACAGGCTTTGGGAGTGATTATTATAATTATTGTTCCTTTTGCCACATCACTTGCTCATCCTTCCCCACTGTTGCTGGAACCTAGGGACCTAGAAATTACCCTGGTGGTCATTGTCAGTAGCCTGGGCAAGGTTTAATCCAAGGAGTGGGTTCTGTCTTTTTTTTGACAGGGTCTCACTCTGTCACACAGGCTGGCGTAGTGCAGTGGTATGATCACAGCTCACTGCAGCCTTGACCTCCCATGCTTAGGTGATTCTCCCACCTCAACCTCCCGAGTAGCTGGGACCACAGGCATGCACCACCATACCTAGATAATTTTTCGTTGAGTTTTGCCATGTTGCCCAGGCTTGTCTCTAATTCCTGGACTCAAGTGATCTGCCCACCTCAGCCCCGCAAGGTTTTGGGATTACAGGCGTGAGCCACCGCACCGGCCTGGAGTGGGTTCTCTTGGTAGCGAATCCATTGTGGTTTGCATAGAGGACCCAGTGGGTGATGGTAAGGAGAAGAGCCTTGACCAAGTGTTGGGAGCCCCCCACCTAATCCTATACTCAGCCTTTTGGAGTTGAGCTGAAAGCTAAACAACACTCTGTAAGAAGGGAAAGCATTCGACTAATCACATGAATAGTGAATATTGTGAGCACTTTTGTTTTGCAGGGTTTTGTTTTGACAGTCTTTCTCTCTGTTACCCAGGCTGGAGTGTAATGGTATAATTAAGGCTCACTGTAGCCTCGAACTCCAGGGCTCAAGTGATCCTCCTGACCCAGTAGCTGGGACCACAGGTGGGCGCACCAAACCCAGCTAATTCTTTTATTTATTTATTTATTTTGATAGAGACAAGGACTTTCTATGTTGCCCAGGTTGGTCTCAAACTCTTGGTCTCAAGCTCTCCTCCCACTTCAGCCTCCCAAAGCACTGGGATTATAGGCATGATTATTATGCTTGGCCTGCACACTTTCTATATATCAGGCAGATGCCAACCAGGGGGCTTTCCTACCCCTCAAGATATAGGTAAAACTGGCTAGGTGTGGTGGCTCACACCTATCCTACCAGGACTGTGGGAGGCTGGGGTGGCAGGATCATTTGTGGCCAGGAGTGTGAGAATTGCCTAGACAGCATAGCAAGATCCCATCTCTAAAAAAAAAAAAAAAAAAAATTAAAAATAAACAGATATGGTGGTGTGTGCCTGTAGTCCCAGCTATTCAGGAGGCTGAGGTGGGAGGATTGCTTAAGCCTGGTAGTTTGAGGCTCCAGTGAACTGTGATTCTGCCACTGCACTTCAGCCTGGGCAACAGAGTGAGACCCTATTTCAGAAAAGATAGATAGGTAGGTAGGTAGATAGATAAAAGTGGCTGCTCTGGCTGGGTGTGGTGGCTCATACCTGTAAACCCAGAATTTTGGTTGGCTGAGACAGGAGGAACACGAGGCTAGAAGTTTGAAATCAGCCTGGACAACATTGGGAGACCTTCTCTCTACAAAAAAAATAAAAATAAAAATAATTAGCTGGGTGGAGTGGCATAAACCTGTTCTCAGCTACTCAGAAGGCTGAGGTGGGAGGATCACTTGAGACCGTGAGATCAAGGCTGCAGTGAGCTGAGATGGTGCCACTGCACTCCAGGCTGGGCAACAGAGAGAGATCTTGGCTCAAAAAAAAAAAAAAGTGGCTGGGTCCCACTCTGCCAACTCTGAAGCCCATGGAAGTCTAAGCTCCTCTCCAGATCTCTGTGACTGGGACCGCATACTCTCAGGGCCAACTCTACCTTCAGTCTCCTCTGGCCTCCCCTGGCCTCCCTCTTGCAGCAGTCCATTCCAGATGTGAGAGTCAGCCCACTCCTTCCATTTCCAAGACTGGGACTTCTCCCTTCAGCATTCACATGATTACAGTGTAGGTGGAAGCAGTCACAGGGGTCACACACAGTGCAGCTAAAGTTGCTCTCTCCCTTTTCTCTTCTGCCTCCCTTTTTTGTATCCACTCCTCACCTCCATTCCCTTCCCTCCTCCTCCTTGCCTGATCCTGGCTTGCTTGGAAAACTCCGTAATTGCCCTCTCTCTAGTTATGAAAAGTAATTGAGAAATGTAATGTGGTATCCTGGATTGGATCCTGGAACCGAAAAAGGTCACTAGCGGAAAAGCAAGTGAAATATGAATTAAAAGTCTATAATTAGGCTGGGTGCGGTGGCTCACACCTGTAATCCCAGCCCTTTGGGAGGCTGAGGTGGGCGGATCACCAGGTCAGGTGTTCAAGACCTTCCTGATCAACAAGGTGAAACCCTGTCTCTACTAAAAATACAAAAATTCGCCAGGCGTGGTGGCGTGCACCTGTAATCCCAACTACTCAGGAGGTTGAGGCAGGAGAATCCCTGGAACCCAGGAGGCAGAGGTTGCAGTGAGCCGAGATCGTGCCATTGTGCTCCAGCCTGGGCGACAGAGCAAGACTGTCTCAGAAAAAAAATAAGTAACAAATCCATTCTGACCTTAAATTGGAATCACTTTAACTCCTCCTAACTCTTCATTTCACTCATCCAATCTGTCAGCAAATCCTATAGGCTCCACCTCCAACTGCTTCTCATCACCTCTACCATTGCCGCCCTAGACCAAGCCACCATTGCCTCTCACTTGGATCATTAGAGTGTCCTCCTAACTTGTCTCTCTCTCTCTTCCTTGCTCTGCCTGACAGCCAGAGGGATCCTTTACAAGATAAGCCCCGCCATGTGGTTTCTCTGCTGAAACCTTTCAGAGGCTTCCTATCTCAGCAGAGGATGACCCATCTTACGGTGGTCTCCAAGACCCTGCGTGATTTGGCCCCCGGTGACCTCTCATATCTCATTCTCTACCATTCCCCCTTATTCGTCAAATTCAAGCCACACTGGCCTCCCTGCCATTATTCCAACACATCATGGCTGTTTCCAGGTCAGGAACTCTTGAACCTTTTCTTCTGCCTGGAATGCTCTTCCTCTAGATATCTGCATGGTCTTGCGCTTTGCTGTCCCTCTCTCACTTTGTTCAGATCTCTGCTCAAATGTCACCTCATCATATGGTCCTTCCTTGACTGCCCTATGTGAAAAAGTTCCCTTATCTCTCACTACCCTTTTATTTTTCTTTATAGCACCTAACCACCTGACATATTAAGTATTTATTTATTTACTTCCTTACTTCCTCTCTTGCCAGGCCCCCCTAAAATATAAGCAAGTGCTTTATTTGTTCTGCTCAACTTCTGTTTCCAGTTCCTAGAGCAATTTCCAGCACATAGTGGGTGCTCAACAAATTTGTTGAAATCCTCATTGAATTGTAGAATTGCCAGATTTTGATAATTGTTTTGATATGGAAAATAAGGTATAGGAAGAGTTTGAGGGGTTAAGAATTTCTAAAGCAGGGTTTCGTAGAATAATTTATGTGATTATTACCAAGCATTTTTTTTTTTTGTCCTCTGGCCCAGTTTATCTTGGGCACCCTTAGATGTCACCACGTGTTTTGCTCCATTAAAGCCTCATTAATGCAAAAACCTAAGATTCCTGCAGAGCAAAGTATGATAGCAGATCTGTGACTGGGCGAGGCAGAACTGCCCTCTGGGAGGACACTTAACTTGCTTATCTACTGAGAATCAAGCATGGCGTGGGGGTTGCAATCTTCTGTATCTGGTTGGGACTTAATTGTGCTAAGGAATACCAGGCAGAGAAACTATTTGGGTCTGTATCTGAGGACATGAGCCTCAGGACTCTCTTGGTGACAGGTTTATGGGCGCAGAGGTGGCCAGGCATAAAAAGGAGCACAGGCCATGGTCAGATACATGGAGTTGAGCAGAGTGAAGCTGGATCACCTGCCCCCTCTCACCTCCTGAGGTGAGGAAAGAGAAGGGGACTGTGTTAGCTTCCCAGGGCTGCTGTAAACAAAGTACCACAAACTGGGGGGCTTAAAATAGCAGGCATTTATTATCTCACAGTCCTGGAGGCCAGAAGTCCAAAATTCAGGCGTCAGCAGGGCTGCAGTGTCTCTCAGACTTTGCTTGCCTATTCCTGGCTCGTGAAAGCTAGGATTGCTTGTAGTCATCTTTGTAGGCTCAAGGGAGGAAGCCCAACTATAGCAGCAAAGAATGAGGCCAATACAGAGAGAGAAGCAGAACTGAGAAATGGAAAGAGTAACAAAGTTGCGCAGACACATCATTTGAGCCCCCAGATCCAGAGGGGCCTGAAGCTGTCTCTCGCCTGCACCTCATCTCATCCTTCTGAGTTACGTGGGCCAAGGAATCTCCTTTTTGGATTAAAGCTGGTTTGAGTTGGTTTTCTATTACTTGCACTCAAATACTGTAGTTCTAAAAAATATATTAGTACAGCATATATCTTTCCAGTAAATTCTCCTTTTCCTGAGGTGACATGATTGAACAACTCTGCAATTCCCATTCAAAAGGACGCAACTGAAAGAATGAGAGAGGCGTTTGACTCCCTATTTTATAGTTGAGCAGACTGAGGCCAAGGTCACACCATTAGTAAATATCAGAGCTAGGATGTGAACTCGGGAATGGATTCAAACAGTAGGGATCCAAAGGTGGTTTTTCTGCAATATGTTTCCTCATATTTCTGCAGAAGATTTGAATAATGATGAAGGAGAAACCATTCATGTTCCAGCCCCACAACTCATTTACTAAGCTACGGAAATCCTCTGGGCTTCAGCTTCTGCCTCTGTAAAATGGGGTAATAATATTTCTTACCCCATAGAACTGCACTAAGAATTAAATGAGATTTTAGATATATAGATATTATAGAGAGAGATGCAGATAGAGATATACGCAATGCACAGAACAGTTTCTGGCACATAGAAAACACTCAATAAAGTTAGTTATTATTATAATAATTATCATCACCACCATCATCATTATCATTAAACTCCTGGGCTTAAGCCCAAAACCATCAATCTGAGCCTACACTCGTGTCGCTAGCAGAGGGACAGCTGCACTTGCTGTCAGCTTATTCTCAAAGGCTCAGGATTTGACTGTTGCTGGTAGAGCATTTTAATGTGGCTCAGTGTTTGCATTTCTGTCATTTTGTTGTACCTGCCCCCTGAGGCAGCAGAAGCAGAGAAATCCTGAGAAAAATAAATAAGTGAAAAAAGCTGTGATGAAGCCCCTCGTTATTCTCTGTGTTCAAGTTGTTTATCAGGGTATCTTTTGGTGACCAGGCCAAGACTCAGAATCCAGTGGATCAAGCACAGGTTTTGGTCCCTGTAGGTGACAGATTTGGTGGGTGGGGGCCAGTGTGTCCGGACAATATGGGGTGGCTTGGCAGCCAGCAGCCAGGGTAACAATGCATTCTGGAAGCAATAGTTTTCAAATTCATATAACAGCATGACGATCACCCATTAATTAAGCCACAGATATTCAGAAGCCAGCTTAGCAAACTCTAAAGATTATTTTTAACTACACACACCAGACAGCCGGGCTGGCTCCCCTGGCAGCTCTGTCAATCTCAGCAAATCTGAGTTAGAGTCATGGAAGGTGACAGCAGGGGAAATGGTGGGCTGGGATGGCATTCCCCTTGGGTGTGCAACAACTGAAGAAAGACCTGTAGGCTAGGCAGACCCACCCATGGACCAGACCACCATGGCAAATAAGAACCCCTTTCAGTTACCAGCGCTTATCAGGGTCTTCTACCTGCTCCTGCCCCTGACTGATAAAAGAATCTTTTGAGCTCCTGATCCACTGCCATGGTCTCTTGCTTTCAGTCCTGCTCTTTAGAATTTAAAGACGAACTTCACTTCAGCATCTCTACTTTGACCTTTAGTGATTTCAAGGGCAGACATGCATCTTCAGTCTGTCTGCTTTGGGTAACACCCTACCTGCTTGGAACCTTGCCATGCACAGGTCTTTCTCGACTCTTCCCACTTTCCCAACAAAGAGCACTGGTCAGATTTTCTACTCTTATTCCTCCCTCTTCTGCAGAGAGTCTGATTCAGTAGGGCTGGGGTAAAGACTGAGCATTTGAATTCCAACCTAAGTACCTCAGGTGACCTGGTCCAGGTGGGTCCTGCATTCATGCACACCGCGTCTCAGGTTCATGAACATTCTCTTCTCTCCTTTACTTGTACAGGATGCTTTTCTCTTTAGTCGTGGCCTTTTAGGTTATGCAGAGGAATGAATTCAGCTTGCAGAGGTTTGGGAAATTTATTGTCCTCATGAAGCAAGAGGCTATACAGAAGGAAATTATGTGACATCTTAAATTTATTGGTGAAGAGACTTTAGGGAGACATTATAGATAAGTTTTTGCCACTATTATCTTTTCCATCTTTTCTTTATTTCATCTCCTCTGTCCCACAAAAACCCTGATCCTATGATGAAAAGTAGGAGAAAAGGCATCCAATCATTGTCTTTCTGGGACTTTCTTTCCTTACAATGGATAGTACCACTAATCTTGCCCCCCATTCTGGTATTTTCATCATTCTTAAGTCTACCACTATGCTTTGAGCACCCTAGAGGTACCTACATTCTATTTATGAGATAGGATAACTTAGGTTCCATGAAAGGGTCATAAAACATTTTAGATATTAAAAAAAAGTTGCAGTAGGCTTTTTTGGCACATAGAAAATGCTCAATCAAAGTTAGTCTGAAATAAAAGTGATAAGAAAAGCCATCATGTAAACAACAGGTAATTCAGGGCCATTCCATTTGGAGGAAGAAAGGGGAAACCCCTGCTTAAGACACAGGGAGATGGGAGAATGGTATTAAGTGGTGCAAAAGTAACCACAGTTTTTGCCATCACTTTCAATGCAAAACTGCGATTACTTTTGCACCAATCTAATAATCTTCTGTCCTTTAGTCCATTTCTGTCTCATGATGAGATCCCCACATGGTTAAGATTTTGTAGCACTAAGTCTCTGTGATCTGATGACTTACAACACTCAACTATATTGTTTGATCCTCACGATCTTTCAACATAGTGTAATTAATTAAGCAAATATTCATTAAGTTCTGACTGTGTGCCAAGTGCTCTGAGGTCTTTGATATATACAGGGGTAAATCAGACAAGACCTTTGTCTCTAGGGGTTCACTCCTTGGAGGAAAACCAAGGGTCAGAGAAGCCAAGTGACCTGCCAGATTTGCAAATCAAATGGTGGCAGAGCCAGGACTGGAAACAAAGAATCCCATTCTTTCGTCTCCATAGGATTTAGTTACTGAGATCATGATCCCTTTTTGTGGTTTTCTTTTCTTCTCTTTTTTTGTTTTAAGAGAGAGTCTCTCTCTCTCTCTCTCTCTCTCTCTCTCTCTCTCTCTCTCTCTCTCTCTCTCTCTCTCTCTCCACCCTAGGCTGGAATGCAGTAGTACAATCATAGCTCACTACAGTCTCCAACTCCTAGTCTCAAGTGATCCCCTGGCCTCAGTCTACCAACTAACTGGGACTATAGGCGTGAACCACTATACCCTGGCTAATTTAAAAAATTGTTTTTGTAGAGACAGAGTCTTGCTATGTTGCCCAGGCTGGTCTTGAACGTCTGGCCTAAGCAATCCTTTCAGCCTGAACTTCCAAAGTGTGGGATTACAGGTGTGAACCACCATGCTCAGCCATGATCTCTTATTCTTGACATCTAGAGATGCAGATACTGGGCCAAGGGCTTTAAACGTCTTTTCCTGCAGTGGGATTACCAAGTCCCAACAACCCCATAACCCCTGCTCCAGCAAAGATCTCTACTCCTGGTATTTGTGCTTTTGTGTAATTTCCTTCTAGTAAGTGACTAATGATTTGTTTCTGGCAAATCAAATCCAGTAGACATGATAAGATGGCACTTCTGAGATTAGGTTATATAAAGACTGTGGTTGGCACCCTGCTCTCTCTTGCCGTCTTTCCTGAATCACATACGGTAGAGTAAGCAAGCTGCCATATTGTGAGTAGTCTTTTGGAAAGGCCTATGTGGTGTGATGAGGAATTAAGATCTTTAGCCTCTGATGACAACCATGTGAGCAAGCTTGGGATTAGATCTCTCAGCTGTAGTTGAGTCTTTGGATGAGACCATGTTCCTGGCCAACAGCTTGATCGCAGCCTCTTCAGAGAACTTGAGTCAGAGGCAACTAGCTAAGACATATTCATATTCCTGACCCATAGACACTGGGAGATAATAACATTTTTGTTTTAAAGTATTAAACTTTGAGGTAATTTGTTATACAGGGATAGATAATACAGTATCTTTGCTCCCCGGACTTTTAACTTAGTCCTCTCCTGCCTAGAGGTGTCTCCAAGGGCCCACTCAGTCTGGTGATGGTAATTGGAACTGAGAGACTACAGTGTTTTGAGGGGCACTGGAGTTGGAGGAGTATGGCTGGAGCAGCAGAAAGTAATTCTACGAGGAATGACCTCATCCCTCAGAGAATGGCTGTGGAGGAACACTGGAGAATAAAGCCTCTCTGTCATGCGAGTCCAGCTGGGCTGGGCAAGGTCTCGGTGCCAAGTTGGGCTGAAAGTGTTAAAGACCACGGACTTTCCCTAGGCAAGATTGGAGCTCCCATTAGGTCAGCTGTATAGAGATTGGAAGCTATAGTCAGAGTCCAAAGGACCTGGCTCTGCTACTTACTGATTCTGCAACATTGAACAAGTTGTTTAAGTTCTCTGAACCAAACATTTAAAGTGGGTATTGTAACAATATCCGCTTTGCAGGGCCATTTTAAAGATGACATGGGATAATTTAGATAGAGCTTTGAGCAGAATGCAGAATAGTTCCTATTACTATTATTCCTGGAAGGGATCCAAGTTGGAAGTTTTGCCTTCAATATTTCTGCTGTGATCTGGGTGGGTGGAAGGGCTGTTTGGTGAGAGGGCAATTTGGTGAGCCCCTTTCAAAAACAAATGCATAAATAAAAGTCCAATGGAGATAACAGAGACCAACCTCAAAAGGGAATTGGAACATCAGAAGATATGAAAAAGCCCTGTGGTCTACAAAACATGGAGTAAACCTTCAAATATAGCTCAACCCTCATTTGACATAGAGAAACTCTTACAGACAGCATACTCCAAGAAGTCAATGGACTAAAATGGGCAAATGTTCTCATGTAGAATTCATGACTCATGGTTCTCCAGAGAATTTGTACAGGAGCAAAACCCAGGAGGGTGAATTCACACCTCATTGATGTCAGCAATTTCACAGTGAGGAGAAAGTATCCATGTAATGAGTTGGAAAACTAGATAATATTAGAAGAGAAGTGATGGTTCAGAAATGAGATGAAAGTTTTTTTAGAAAAGATCACAGTAAGTCCATGACTGTAAAGGATAGCCTTGATCGATCACAGTTGGGTGAAAGATTTAAGAGGATGAAAAAATTGAGTAATAACGTATATGAACACTTCCCAAGGTTTGCAAGGGTTGTTTCTGAGTCTGGTATATTTTGAAAATTGTACATGTGTTTTTGCTGCGTATGTGAATCTAACATAATTCTGAATATGATTCTTCTATACAAGACCCTACAGAGTATATGATATAATAGGGCTGCCTGTATGTGACCAGTCCCTAAAGTTTTTGAAACATTACTAGGTAGAAGAAGGATAAGTACTCATTTAAAATGTATGGGCTAGTGTGGCTGCTCATGCCTATAATCCCAGCACTTTGGGAGACCAAGGTGGGAAGATTGCTTGGGCCCAGGAGTTCGAGACCAGCTTAAGTAACATGGCGAAACACCATCTCAATTAAAAATATAAAACCTAGCTGGGCGTGGTGGCACACACCTGTAGTCCCAACTACTCAGGAGTCTGAGGAGGGAGGATTACTGGAGCCTGGGATGTCGAGGCTGCAATGAGGAGGCTGAGCCTGGGTGACAGAGTCAGACCCTGTCTCAAAAAATAAAACAATAAAATAATCAAATCAAATAAAATTTACAGATCATTTTCTGAATCTAAATGTACAGACCTTAATTCACCTAGGAGACTGCTGCTTTAAGAAAAAAAAAATCTCAAAGGGTCCTTTTGTTATCCAGAAGTAAAACATTGTATTCATTGTTCTTGATAGAATTGTAACATCGTTATTAAACTGACTATAGATATTGGTAATACGAATTGGGACTTTGCAAAGTGACTATTTGTGGAGCATTTCCCATAAGGTCATACGAAACGCTTGGGATACTCATTCAACGTACAGATTCTGAACCCCTCCCTGGAGATCTGATTCACTAGGCTTGGTGTAAAGCCCTGGAACGCATAGGTTTAACAGGAGCCCTCCACTGCTTTACGTAACGGGAAATAGTTTTGTAAATAGTGATTTACATGTTTTATGTCCATTAATTATTGCAATTGCTCTCTGAAGCAGCTACCATGATTGCCTCAATTTTACAGGTGAAGAAACCAGCTGAGAGTATAAGATATGGTATACCTAAGTCAAGTAGCTAATGAACTGGAGAGCTGCTGACTCTGGCACCCAGGACTGCTTGTATTCAAAGGCAGGTGCATAGCCATTTTACTGTTCTGGTTGGTAGGAATGGTTGATCAATAGCTGCATAGGTTAGCTGGCTGGCTGTTTCTACATATGTCCTTATGGGGTTAGGGCATGGGAAGTTGCTTGCAGGGAGTGGGGCACCAAGGGAAAGAATGGGAGGTCTGAAGTCTTCTTGGTGAGATACTTTATGAACTCTGAGCTCAAAGAGTGCTGTTTTGGGGCCTAGGAGACAAAATATGATACTGACACAGATCTGGGGCTCTAGACGGTGGTAATATTGAGAGCACCAGGAGCTGGTACCCTCCGAAAATCACTGGTGATTTCAGAAGGGGCATCTAAGAATCTCCCTTCGGTGCTACAAGGGCCGTGACATGGGACAGGGCACCTGAAATAGGAGAGGGAGAATATGATGGATGTTGTGTGGTGATTGTAAGTAGGTGGATTGTTTTAAGAGCATAGAAGATATGCTCTTGGGGACTACACCAAATAACTGGGAAATGCCTTTTGTAAGGGAGGTTGGATGAGGTGGGAGCCCAAGTCATTGTCATGTGGGCAATAAAAGTTAATGGGACCCCATTTTTTTTTTTTTAACTTTCTTCTTCCTTTTTTTTTTTTTTAAAGACAGGGTTTCACCATGTTGGTCAGGCTGGTCTTGAACTCCCAACCTCAGGTGATCCACCCACCTTGGCCTCCAAAGTGCTTGGATTACAGGCATGAGCCACCATGCCTGGCCTGGGACCCCATTTTATATCCACAGACCTTGACACTTAGATTACATAATTGGGTTTTGATGTGTCTTGACCTCATTATGTTTCTTAAGGGCATGTGCTATAATAATACAGTGTCTAGCCCAGGGGGAGAGACCCAATAAAGATCTTGTGTTAAATAGAGAAAATTTGAGATTTACAGCTCCCCTCTTTCACTAACTGTTTGCGATAGACCGTTTTTTGCATTGTTATAAAGAAATAAGTGAGACTGGGTAATTTATAAAGAAAAGAGGTTTCACTGGCTCACAGTTCTACAGGCTTTATGGGAAGCCTGATGCTGGAATCTCCTTGCCTTCTGGGGAGGCCTCAGGGAACTCACAATCATGGCCTCAGGCAAAGGGGGAGCAGGAGCAAGAGGGAGAGTGGCGAGGGAGGTGCCACACACTTTTAAACGCCCAGCTCTCATAAGAACTCACTCTCTATCGCAAAGACAGCACCAAGCCATGAGGGATCTGTTCCCATGATCCAAACACCTCCCACCAGGCCCCAGCTCCAGCATTGGGGATCACAATTCAACATGACATTTGGGCAGGGACAAATAACTAAACTGTAACTCCGTCCCTCAGCTTCCCCTTCCTTCCTGTTCCATAGCCCAGCTTTATTTCTGACAAAGACTAACATGCTGAGGCTCTTGTGTTTGTTCTTCTCTCACATATTGGCTGTGTAGTGGGTAAGAGAGGTGGGATGGTGATTTATTGAGTGATTTGTGAGACATTGGCCTAAGAACTTGAATACAAATGCACGCGCATGCTACTATCTCATTTAATCCTCACCTCCACCCTGTGAAGAGAATGTTATCCATACATGATAACGAGGGCTCCCCTACTTAGATCATGAAGATATGGAGAATAAAGTTTCAGTCTGAGAACCAGACTCTTTAGATCCTTACACAATGGGTGAGAATAGCCACGTAAGTGAAATGAAAATCAGTCTGTGAAGATGTGACCTAGGAGTTTGAGACTCCCTCCCTTCTACCTCCAATGGCATTCAAGGTGACCAGGGAGGCAATCCCAAAGGGAATGTAATTGCAAAGAGGAGAACAAGAAATTGCTTTATATTCTTTTGGGAAAGGCAGGGAGAACAGAAGGCAAGTGGCTACCTGGTAGAATGGAAAAGGAAACCAAAGAACTTGGCGGTGCCCAAACACTGAAGGGAACAGAGGGAGGCTGACCAGATGGAGACATACAATTCTGTGACAAGGCTGTGGAAGGGCAGTGAGAGGTTCACAAGCCACTTAGACAGGGGACCCAATTGAGATCAATAACAAGTCATAGACTCTTAGTCCAAGCTTCACAAGCAAGACACTTCCACAGGTCCCCGGGATGCCAAGCCTCTGGGTGGGAGCATACCCCCTGAGCCACTGTGGCCATTAAGTCTGCTCCCTAGTCTTCTGGGATTTGGGCTGCAGTTCCTGTGCTCTTGGACACTCTGACTTCTGAGAAATGGGCCACCCATGTGCCAATAAACCAGGTCTGGGAGCTTCCCAGGCCAGGCACAGATTCTGGACTGGTGAGTTGATGAAAGGAAATGTCTGTCTGGTGAGGCACCTGGCCT
The DNA here is from genome assembly GCF_049354715.1 of Callithrix jacchus. Taxonomy (NCBI): domain Eukaryota; kingdom Metazoa; phylum Chordata; class Mammalia; order Primates; family Cebidae; genus Callithrix; species Callithrix jacchus. The sequence goes on from NC_133506.1 coordinate 105,568,130, forward strand.
TCCCTAGGAATACCCCTCTGAATCTGTGGGCCCAGAGCACAGCTTTTGCCCAAGAGAAAGTGTTACTCCCTCCATTCTGGCAGATAAAATGAACACAGATTTTAAACACTTGGCCAAGTTCACTCAAGCAAAACCCTTTTTCCTCTGTCCCCGAGGCCCACACATGTATCTCCTCCCCCACTCTCCTTCCGGAGATTTGCCTTCTGTTTTTCCTCCTTTCTCTCCATTCCTTCCTCACGGGCTCTCCTCTCCTGCCCCACATCCTTGTGGTGGCACTCCAGCAGTTTTCCACAGGGAAATCGTCTTCTGTGCCAAGGCTGCATCTTGGGGGCCTTTGAGCTCTTGCTTCTGTCTCCTTGCAGGACCCTGACTGCTGAAGGCCCAGGACTCCTGGCGGTGTGACTTTGGGGCCCCAGCTGCCTTGCCAGCCCGGTAGACCTCTCTCCACTAATGCAGGTGTCTTAGAAGGTAGGCCTTATTGCTTCAGAAAGCAGTGGGTGTGGGAGGTGAAAATGGCAGACTGTCTCTCACTGGCTGTCAGGTGAGCAGACTGCCCAAGTGGCCTTGGGTCAGGGCTCCTGTCTGAGGGGGGCCTTTGGAGACAGTGGCCTGGAGGCCTCTGACCTGGCTTGAGGAGAACGAAGGAACCAAATTCCAAGAGCAGGCTAAACTTGCCTCAAGTGATGCTGGGGCTTCAGTTTTTCCTTCATTATCCCATTTCCTTCTCACAACGACCCCTCTCCTGAGGACCTTATATCTCAAAAGAGGCAACGACCGTGCCCAAGGCCACCCAGCTAGAAAATGGTGTAGTAGGGAGCAGAATCAGGGTCTGTCTGGTCCTCACTCTGCCCTGCCATGGAAGTCCCTGTGGTGTGGAGGTGTCACGTATACTCCTGGGTTGGAAGCACAGGAGCAGCATGATGCTTCTAGACAGACCAAGCCTATCAACCACCCTGGGGAACCATCTGTGTTGGGAAGACCAGTCCTAGGCACAAGCCTGGCCCATGGAAGTCAAGCTACTTAGCTAGTGTCCTTGTCATTCCACCAGAGGCACCAGAAACCACCAACAGAACTGTTATTACTGTTATTTTTACACAGAGGCTGCTATCTCACACCAATAAGGAGAATTCATTTTCCCTTCTGGGGAAATGCAAATTGCTGGGTAACTTGGCTTCTTTTTTTCTTTTTTTGAGATAGAGCCTCACTCTGTCACCCAGGCTGAAGTGCAGTGGTGCAATCCTGCAGCCTCAACCTCTAGAACTCAGGCAATTCTCCCACCTTAGCCTTCCAAATAGCTGCATTATAGGCGCATACCACCATGCCCAGCTAATTTTTTATTTTTTGTAGAGACTGTGTTCTCACTGTGCTGCCCAGGCTGCTCTTGAACTCCTGAGCTCAAGCAATGCCCCTCGCTTCCACCTCCCAAAGTGCTGGGATTATAGGCATGAGTCATCATGCCTGGCCCTGACTTGGTTTCTAGTTCTTTCTCCAGCCGATCACTTGCCACAGAGTCTCAGTTATTTGTTTTGGCCTTGGCTTCCTCGGATTTTCCTAGATGATCAGCAGAGATGCTTGTAGAGCCACATGGCAAACTTTTGACAGTTTTCTTTTTCTTGAGACATAGTCTCACTCTGTCACCCAGGGTGGAGTACAGTGGCATCATTTCTGCTCACTGCAACCTCTACATGCGATTCTCCTGCCTCAGCCTCCTGAGTAGCTGGGATTACAGGCATGTGTCACTATGCCCAGCTAATTTTTGTATTTTGAGTAGAGACAGAGTTTCACTATGTTGACCAGGCTGGTCTCGAACTCCTGACCTCAAGTGATCCTCCCACCTCAGGCTCCCAAAGTGCTGGGGTTACAGGCCTGAGTCACACTGTGCTAGGCCTGGGTTTTTTATTTCTACATTTTCAGAACCCAAAGCAACTCATGGTGCTGTCTGTCACATGGTAGGCACGCAGCACAGGTTTATTTGTCGTGTGCATGAGTAAATGAACAAGTGACCACTTAGGTGAGAGGAGACTCATGGTACCTGTATCCCTGCCCCCTTAGGCATTCCTCTCCTTGGTCTTAAAAGGGTCCCTTGCTCTATACCTGATGTTATCAGCCAGGACAAGGGAAGCAACTTTGGCACAGATATCTTCTGCTTAAGGGAAGCCCATTGTGTGAATACTTACAGTTACTGGAATGCTAAATTATGATGATGGTGGTTCTTTTAAACGCACATCTGTGAGGAAAGATAAGCAAGACCTTACCATAAAGGCCTCACAGACATGGGCAGGGCCTGGGGAACACTGTTAAGAGTGCAAACAATAAAGAGCGGTCACAAAAGACAGAAAATGGTTTCTTACAGTCATAATTAGGCTTAAAAAAAAAAATCAAACTGACATTTTGGCATGTTTCCAACTAGATGATGTCCTTGTTTGCATATTTCTTTTTTGTAGAGACTGTAACAAATACGTATTTGAATCCTGCTGTTTTTACTCCACGTAACATAACTTTTGCCCATATTGTTATAAACTCTTTAGAGACATCCATTTTAATTACCGAATAATACTCCATTTATGGATGTACCATTATTTATTTAATCAACTCGCTCATTGCTAGTCATTTAGTTTCCAATTTCTCCCCTATTATACTCAAGTTACTCTGCCCAGAAGATCTTTGTGCGTCAAACGTTTTCTAAAATTTAGATTATTTCCTAAAGATAGGTGATCAGGAGTCAAATGTTTGGGCTTGGGGAGTGATAGTCTTAAGATTCTTTTTTTAAAAATTAAAATTTTTAAATTTTTAGATTAGTAAGAATATGCCATTGTTCATTTGAGAAATGTTCTCATTTTTTTCAGAATCCAGGCTCTGTGTTCAGACAAGTGGTGTGCAAACCCTTGTTCTGGCATTTACGGTGTGAATTTGGCTCCCTCGGTTGACCTTTCTAAGTCTCAGTTCCTTAACTATCCATTGATTATGACTGCACCCTCCTCATAGGACTATTGTGAAGATGAACAAATAAGACTGGCAAACCTCAGTGCTTGGCACAGTGTGCTCCCTAAATATTAGCTACTACTAATTTGCTTATGTTTGGTTATCAATGAGGATGGGCCTTTTCACTTATGCCTATTGTCTGTTTACATTTCTGTGTGTGTATGTGTACCTGAATTAAGATATACAGTTTTGGCCGGGCGCGGTGGCTCACGCCTGTAATACCAGCACTTTGGGAGGCCGAGGCAGGTGGATCACGAGGTCAACAGATTGAGACCATCCTGGTCAACATGGTGAAACACAGTCTCTACTAAAAATACAAAAAATTGGCTGGGCATGGTGGCACATGCCTGTAATCCCAGCTACTCAGGAGGCTGAGGCAGGAGAATTGCCTGAACCCAGGAGGTGGAAGTTGCGGTGAGCCGAGATCACGCTATTGCACTCCAGCCTGGGTAACAAGAGTGAAACTCCGTCTCAAAAAAAAAAAAGATATACTATTTTAATGTGAAAAATTAAATCCTAAGGGACTATTTATTAGGTCAATTAGCAGGCATATAGCTCTTCCCCCACCCCCCCCTTTTAGAAAGGGTGCTGCCCAGGCTGGAACTTGAGCTCAAGCCATCAGCCTTCCAAGTAGCTGAGACTACAGGTGCGCACCACCATGTCTGGCAAAAATAGCTTTCTCAGGGTTCATCTAACCTCAGAGAAAAGCAGAGACTAGTGCTAAGCAGTTTCTACCTGGTATTTCTCTTTTGGGCTAGTTTTAGAATCTATCATAAGACTTATCTTTCTCTTTAAATGTTTCCTTTAAGACTAACTACATTGTTAAGTATGATTTTTATTACGTGAAGAGATCCTGTGGGAATACATTGCCAGTCATGGAACAAATTCAGAGACAGAACTAGATTTGATTTCTAGAAATCTGTAGTACTGCTGACCTCTCTGGGAGCACATTTCTCAGTAAAGCAAGAACTCCCAGGGTGAGAGTCCTGTCCACTGAAGCCAGCTTTAGCCACTGAGGAGCACGGAGCAGCCCGACAGCCACGGAGACTTCTCCTCCCCCTGACGGCATCTGTAAATCCATTTCCTGTCTTGTAATTATGTCTCATGTGGTAATTAGCCTCTTTATATCAATGAAGCCAAATTTCCATGTGTAATGGAGTGAAGCCCAAGTATATGCGAGGAGTTGAAATGCAGCTTTCGAAGGAGGGGGGCCTCTGAGATCTCCTTGGGGGCAGGGAGGAGAGCCCTCCGTTTGAGGAGTCTACACCATGCCAGGTGCTGTGCTGGGACTTTGCATGCACATTCCATACCCTCCTTGCACTGATCCTTCCTCTGCAGCACCTTCACCTTTGCTTTTATTGTCCAAGGCCAGTTTCTGCACAGTCTTCAGGTGGAAAACCAAAACCATCAGTGGTAGATGAACACGTGACACTGCGTGCCACAGGCTCTGCTGGGTACAAGGAAAGAAGTGCTGTAGGAACCAGCCAAGGTGGGTGCCCCTGAAGCCTTGTTCCTTCCTGGAATTTCACCTGGACTGCTGACCCTTCACAGCCCTGAATGTGCACAGGGACGTGTGGAGTCAGCCTCAGGGTGGGGCTTCAGGATGCCGGGAGCTCAGAGACCAGCCCAGACACCCAGCTGTGGGAGGAACACTTGAAGTATTGCTGCAGCCCTTGGGAACACAAGGGGTGGAGGAATGCAGGGACAGAGACAAGGCTGGAGAGGGCCATTGGAAGAGGTGGGTGCAGGCTTATGACCTTGAAAAGGGAATTTGGCCACAGTGAAGAACAAGGCCACATGTCCCTTTATCACACCCTCCTCTATCATCTTTCTTTCTCTTTTTTATTTTTATTTTTAAATTTTTAAAATTTGAGACAGGGTCTTGCTCTGTCACCAAGGCTGGAGAGCACTGGCACAATCTTGGCTCGCTGCAACCTCTGCCTCCTGGGTTCAAGTGATTCTCCCACCTCAGCCTCCCAAGTAGCTGGAACTACAGGCGCACACCACCATGCCTGGCTAATCATCTTTCTTTTTTCCTTCCACTCTTCTCAGGCATCTCCTTCCCATGATCAGGCTGCATGGGGACAGGGGAAGATAGGGATTCACAACCTTTTAGCTTGGACAGAGAATTAGAGGGGGCAGTGAGTTGTCAGGAAGGCTAAGAAAAAAGGAGGACATTGGATTAGCCTTGAATCTTTGAGCAGGCTACTTAGATGCTGCTATGTCCTTTGGGGTCCTGATCTCTAAAATGGGGATAAAAATTGATATCTTGTACACCTCACTTGATTGAGGAGGAAGTGGAATAGATGTGATTTTGATCCAAGGGAATGTCTGAGTATGTACTGGTTTTTCAGGGATGTGCGTGGGGAAGTGCATATAAATGCATGCTTATATATAAGTATGTTCATATTCCCCATTCCACATACATGGTCAACTGAATGCTTTTTGTCTTTTAGGAATTTAAAAACACCACATATAATAATAAGCACTTAGTACTCATTAACAATTTACTCTATGCTAGACCCTATCTCGTCTCTGTACATATATTTCTTATTTAATTCCCTAAATCCTATGAGTTAGGTTTTATTAGCCCATTTTACAGAAGATAAAACTGAGGCACCAGGTTGGGATGATCACTCAAAGTTATGGACCTAGTAAGTGATAGAGCTGGAACTTGAAACAGGCCTGAATTTCTTAATCTTTTGTCTTAATTGCTATGTTGTTTCTAAGAGTCTGGGCTTTTCTTCACATCTATAGGCAGACATTTTTGGACTCAGGCCCAAATACCATTGCCAAAGGCAGTCTTCCACTCTCCAGTCTCCGAGTGGCTCTGGTACAAGGTGATCTAAGGTTTGAGTGAGAAAAGCTTTGGGGGTGTGCTATGACTTGCATCTCCACAGGGCCCCAGTATGTTTCTCCAGCCCCCTTCTCAATGTGCAGGGAAGAGAAGCCTTAGCCAGCCTCCAGGCTTGGGACAGTGTGTCAGGGGCTCTGCCTGGGGGTGGGCCCTTCCAGAAAGTGGCTCTGGGATGGCTGCCTGTGGACAGGATCCTGCTGCCTCCCGCTCCTTCCTGCCTTGTGAAAGCTCTGGGCCCTTGTGCCTTCTCCTTTACTTGCTTCTTCCTTCCTGAACTGCTGTCTCTAATTACATAGAATTCTAGAGGGGTTCACTACAATTCCAGCTTCTGTGCCAGTAGGAAGACCCTTCTCCATTCTTGCCAGTTCAAAGAGTGAGTTGGCAAGAGCTGTAGGGTAAGAGTGATGCGGTGGGCTCTAGAGCCGTGGGTTCCAACCTCGGCCCTGCCACGTGGCTGTGTCACTCAACTTCTCAGGCCTTCCTTTTCCTCCTTTTTTAAACTTTTTTTTAAAGAAGGGGGCTAGGCTGGGCGTGGTGGCTCACGTCTGTAATCCCGGCACTTTGCGGGGCCAAGGTGGGCGGATCATGAAGTCAGGGGATCGAGACCATCGTGGCTAACACAGTGAAATCCCATCCCTACTAAAAATACAAAAAATTAGCTGGGTGTGGTGGCACTTGCCTGTAGTCCCAGCTACTCAGGAGGCTGAGGCAGGAGAATCACTTAAACCCAGGAGGCGGAGGTTGCGGTGAGCCAAAATCACACCACTGCACTCCAGCCTGGGCAACATCTGTCTCAAAAGAAAGAACGGAAGGAAAGAAAGAAAGAAGGAAGGAAGGGAGGGAGGGAGGGAGGGAGGGAGGAAGGAAGGAAGGAAGGAAGGAAGGAAGGGAAAGAAATAAAGAAAGAAAAGAAAGAAAGAAAGGGACTATAACACCTATATTGTAAGGTTGTTGCGGGTATTAAATTAATTAATACATATAAAGGACTTGGGACAGTGCTTTAAGTGCTCAGTAGCTCTCCTTTTTACCCTGTGTTAGATACTTTACTAGGTACTGTGCGCACACAATTCTCATTTAGGTCTCACAACACCCCAGTGAAGTAGATGGCAATATGATCTCCATTTTACAGATGGGGAGACCAAGGCTCGTGGAAGTTAAGGTCACATAGCAAGTAAGTAAGAGAGCTAGGATTCAACCAGGACCGCCTGACTTCAAGGCTTATTCTTTTAATCTCTTTATCGCACAGCAGGTCCTTCAAGGACCTCCTTGTAAAGAAAATCCCACATATCTTTCTCATCTATTTCTGGGACTTCCTAAGAAAAACCCTGGAGTCCAAGGGTGGCTGTGGCTGTCTCACCTCACGTGAGGGGAGGTGGAGGCAGTGTGGTGCTGGGTGACCCTGTGGTGAGCTGGACCCTGTGATTGCCAGAGTCCGCCCCAACAGGAATGCTGGGAACTAGACTGACTGGTGAGCACTTCCCTTCCTCCTGGGGTGTCTGGCAGAATCTAGATGAGGTTTGAAAGGTCTTCAAGGAGTGAGAGCAAACAGGGTAAAAATAAACTTTCACATTAATCCATTATCCTAATGATCGTCCTAAAGATAAGCTTGATCAGATATGAGCGCTGCTGAGATTGATTTGCCTAAAATAGGAATCTCATTTGCATTTTTCTGATTTTCTTCTACTTCATTTAGCCATATTAAAAGACAGCTGCAGCTCTCACCAAGGACAAACATTTGAAAGATATGGATATTGCCTACATGTATTTATGGTGCTTGGGATCTTCCCCACCCACCTGTGCGTGCTATAATCTCTGACAGGAGAGGAGGGCAGTTTCGGGAACCTCAAGGTGATCGCTCTGGCTTTCCTTTAATCACATTTTAAAACTTACATATTGGTAGAACCAAAGGCTCTGCCTGGGTAGTGGATTGGAGGAGACTCTAAGAGTCTAGTGTCTAAATTAGAAAATTTAGTTTTACGTATCTCTTCATGAATTATTCACAGCAACCCTAAGAGATAGCTAGGGCTGGTATTTTTATTCTCATTTTACAGATGAGGAAACTGAGCCCCAGTGAGGTTAAGATATACGCTTTAGGTGATAGGCCTTGCCAATAGCATCTAAGATCCCTTGGCTCCATTGCCCGGGCCACGAACCTTCTAACTTCTAGGCCAGGGTTCTCTGCTATTGGATCAAGATACCTGGTAATGACTCTGGCAAGAACCACTTGTCTCAGAGGGAAAGACTCAATCCTGGTCATATAGGTGAGATCCCCTCTTTCACCCATTTCACCTCCAAAGGCTGTTTCATGGAGTAGACAAGGCCAGGGAAAATATCCATGAGCTGATGAGAATTGTCTGTGTGTGCTTCTTGGCAGAGCTGACCACGGACAGTGAAGACCCATGAGGCCGTTGCTGCTAGGCTTCAGAGAGTTCCCACTGATCCAGTGGCTGTCTTCAACCTGAGGGCCAGTCAGGTGGATTACCTTTGGAGTAGGAAGAACTTGGGCTGTGGGATCAGAGTCATGGGTTATGCCCTGGCTTCACAGGAATGTCAGCTGATGTTTAAAAGGGTGCCCTCTGTGGAGAATTTGTTATTTAATTTAATATATTAGTATTAAGTTAAATTAGTATACAAATAATGCATTAGATAAATGTTTTAAATAATGTATTTCATTTAATACTAATGTATATAATGTAATAAATATATACATTAGTATTAAATGAAATACATTATTTAAAACATTTATCTAATGCATTATTTCACTTACTCTCACAGCACTCCCATGAGGCAGATACTAATGTCATTGTCCCCATTCCGTGGGTAAGAAAAGAAATTCATAGACGTGGAGGGTAAATAGCTCACCCAAGCTATTCAGGCTTGCTTCCTATAATTCCAAATTTTATTTTTTTTAAATTTTACTTTCTTCTTCTTCTTTTATTGAGACAGTCTTGCTCTGTTGCCCAGGCTAGAGTGCAGTGGCGTGATCTCCCCTCACAGCAACCTCCGCCTCCTGGTTCAAGTGATCCTCCTACCTCAGTTTCCCAAGTAGCTGGGATTACAGGTGTGCACCACGAGGCCCAGCTAATTTTTGTATTTTTAGTAGAGATGGAGTTTTGCCACATTGGCCAGGCCAGTCTCAAACTGGCCTCAAGTGATCCCCCTGACTCAGCCTCCTAAAGTGCTGGGATTACAGGAATAAGCCATTGCACCTGGCCTTTTTTGTTTTGTTTTCTAAAGATAATACATTTACTTGGGTCCAAATTCAAAAGATACAAAAAAATAAAACAGTAGGCCTGGCGCAGTGGCTCACGTCTGTAATCCCAGCACTTTGGGAGGCAGAGGTGGGTGGATCACGAGATCCAGAGATTGAGACCATCGTGGCCAACATGGTGAAACCTCGTCTCTACTAAAAAAAAATAAAATTAAAATTAAAACTAAATGCTTGACTCCTCACTCACACTCCTCACCTGCCAAGCTCCTCGACACCCTTTGGGGTGCGGCACCAATGCCATCTCCTCCCAGCACATTCCTTGACCAGCCCCTCTCCCTTAAGGATGATTCATTTCCTCCTTTGTATTCCCACATTTTTCACATTATGCAATACTTATTTTTTAAACTAACTGTATTCCAAAATAGCCTGATAGGTCCCAGGAGGACATTCATTCATTCATTCAACACACACACACACACACACACACACACACACACACACGCATGCATGCATACACACACAATATATACATTATATATACACTGTATATACATATACTATAAATACATAATGTGTATATATGCAACATATAATGTATACATACACACATACTATATATATACATATATACACACTTGTTTGCTGAGGGTCTGCTCTTTTTTGTTTTTGTTTTTAAGATGGCGTCTCACTCTGTTGCCCAGGCTGGAGTGCAGTGGCGAGATCTCAGCTCACTGCAACCTCCGCCTCCTGGGTTCAAGCGATTCTTCTGCCTCAGCCTCCTGAATAGCTGGGACTATAGGTGTGCGCTACCAAACCCAGCTAATTTTTGTATTTTTTCTTTTTTAATTTTTGTATTTTTAGTAGAGATGGGGTTTCACCATATTGGCCAGGCTGGTCTCGAACTTCTGACCTCGTGATCTGCCTGCCTCAGCCTCCCAAAGTGCTGGGATTACAGGCGTGAACCACCATGCCCGGCCGGTCTCCTCTTTTTAGTTTTGGAGGCAGCATATTAAATACAACAGTCTGCACCTTGCTTTCTAAGAACTTTTTATTGTAGGAAACTTTCACACATATACAAAAGTAGAAAAAACAGTGTGAACCCCCATATAGCCATCAACCCACTTCAACAATGATCCACACTCAGCCAGTCTTTTTGTGTCTACACCTCCTTTCCCTCTCCCCCTGATTATTTTAAAGCAAATCCCAGGCATCATATAATTTCATCTATTAATTCTTCAGCATATATTTCTAAAAGAAAATGACCTGGAAAAAAAAAAACAACACAACCTCCACACATGTAAAAGAAAACAAGAATTCTTTAATACCATAAGCTACCTAGTCAGCATTCAGATTTCCTTGATTTTTTTTTTTCTCTCTCAACAAATGCTGCTTTGTTTGAATTAAAATTGAAGCAAGGGCCACACATTGCATGTGGTTACTTCCCTTGCTTCTTATCACTAACAACACTCTTGGAGATGATTTCCTACCAGAACATAAACAACTGCTTTATTCTTTTTCCCGTTGCAGAGTAGTCTTTGTCTGGATGTCCTAGAATTCATTTAATCAGCGTGTTGGTGGACGTTTTTCAACCTTTTGCTGTTGCGAACAATGCTGAATTGAATAACTTGTAAGCATGTCATTTTGCATATGTGGGAGTGTATCTGCTAGTTAAATTCTTGGAAGCAGAATTTCTAGGTGAAAGGATATGTGTGTTTGTAATTTCAAAGATTATTGCTAGATTGACTTCTCAGACATTGTACCCATGTAATTGATAACTCCACCAGCCATGTAGGTTAGACCCTTTTCTCCTATACCCTCCTCAGAAGCACCATCCCATCTCCAGCCTCTGTCCATGCAATTCCCTTTCTCTAGAAGGTCCTGTCTCACCTTGTCAATCTGGTGATGCTTATTCTTCAATGCTCAGGTCAAAGGCCCCATCACAGCATACATCCCACTGGTTACTCTTTGTGACTCATCTGTCTCCTCCATTGCATAGTTAGGTCCTGGAGGGTGCAGACCAAGGCACACAGTAGGTGACCTTCCTAAATTGGTCTAGAGAGGTGCTGAAGGACGGAGAGACTAGGGCATAATCTCTAGGTCTTGTTCCAGTGGGAGTTCAGGGACTTCTGCTCAGTTTCCTTGGATGAAGCAAACCAAATCATGGGTGCATCGCTCACTTTTGGAACTCTCTGGCCCCTAAGTATTGGAACCCAGAAAAAAAAAACAAACAAGTGCTATATTGCTCAGCCCCAGATGCCTGCAGCAGATGGCATGGCATGGCTGAGGCTGGGGTTCTGATTATCCTAGACCTGCATCTCTGTGGATTCTGATCTTTCAAATTGTTTTCTATTTAATCTGGGCTGGAAGACCCTGCTTTTTGTTGTTTTAAAATCTTTGCTCTCTTCCTAGGGTCTAACCTACATGGCTGGTGGAGTTATCAATTACATGGGTACAATGTCTGAGAAGTCAATCTGTCTTCTACAAATGAAACTGTCATCCTCCAAATTACTATGATCTAGAAGGGCAGGAGCAGAATTAGGCCCCACAAAAGCAAGTTAGGCGGGCAGGTGGGAGTAATCCTGTGTGCCCGAGGTGGGGGAGGGTGCGGCAGATGGCTCCCCAGGCAAGCCCTAAAAGCCAGGATTAAAAAGTAATTTTCAGCATGCTGAAAATGGGACTGCAGATTTGGGTCACCACAATTAACCCTTTCCCGGCTGCAGGCAGAGACTTTGGAGCTGAGAGGAGTTATCCTGCCTTGGGGAGCTGCCAGGTGAAAACCCCCTTGGTTTGCCCTCCCTAGGCCTCAGGGAGAACAGCTGCTGGGTATCTTATTGAGAACGGAGGTCATATGTGTAGGGTCAGCCTCTTCTTGGAGACAAGCTTCCTGCCTCCTCTCTGAATATGGCGTCTGTTGGAGGGAAGTCCCTCCCAAGGATGTGGGAGGCATTTCACATCAAGGGATTTGATTATTGTATCAGAGGCCTGAAGTGGCACCTCATTCTGTTATCAAAAGTACATCAGGCATTTACCCCACAAAAGATGAGGTGCTTTCTTGCCAATGACTTCCTGTGCTAGAGAAGCTACAGTTCTTACCTCAATAGGGTCTTCCAGTATCTGTCCCTGTCCCCAGTACCCCAACTCCCCAACAAGAATTCCTTTATCTCAGAAGCCAGCGCATTAAATTATCTTCCCGGAGGAATGATTTTATTTTTCATTCTTAAACTGTGGGATTGCAATCAATGGGTTTTCCCTTTTCTCTTTGGTTGCCAGGAAACTCGAAGACTGAAATTCAAAAACTAATTCCATGATGTCCATTAATGCATTTTATTTTTCCACTTATCTTGTTACTCTATTCTAATTCACACATTTCCTTGGTGCTGATTTTATTTTTCTGTTTATATTGTGCTATATTATTGAATGCATATCTGTATATCAAGTCCTTTGTGCAACTAGGTAGAATATAAATAAGTAAATGCAAAATAATTTCATATGTAGATTCATTCATTCATCTTTTAAAATAAGCACCTGTTAGGTGCTTAATACTGTCCTTGAGTGACTGATAAAATGCATTTAAACATTTATCACCTACTATGTACCAGGTATTATGCCTAGGACATTTTATGTTATCTATTTTAACTTATGTCCAACAATAACCTTATGATATAAATAAGTACATGAGTTGGAATACGTAAAGGATTTAGCCCAGTGCCTAGAAAGTACTAGATAAGTAGTAGCTAGTCTTATTAGGTATCATTATCTTCATTTTAAAAAGGGGAAACTGCGATTCTGAACAGTTAAGTTACATTGTTGCAAGAGGTAAGTGAAAAAGACAAAAAAAGAACCAACAGCATGGTAGATAGTAGGTGTGGCAGACTTTTGTCTTTTTGGCTACCCAGAATCCATTGCGCCTTATTTCAGTAACAGTTCCTCTCTTTTTCTTTGGGAAACCATTCCATAACGCATGTCATTCCTCACTCCAGGGGGTGAGCAAGTGACTCAAGCATGGCTGACCAGTGTTCTGGATTCACCCAGCCCCAGCCATTGGTTCAGGGGCGCGACTCGTGACCTAGATTGGCCCAAAGTGAAGCCTAGGATGTGTGTGTGCGTTTTGGGGAAGAGACTTGTTTTCCTCACCAGTGGATGAGAGCTTGACGGTCGGTATACACAGCATATATATAACACAACTGGAGATTAGGCAGCTGTCTTTCTATCCTGAGTAGGAAGTTCCCATGGCAGTGGAGACAACACCGCAAAAGTGGAAACCAGAGATGGAGAGAGCAAAAATGGGTCCTGAGGACATTGCTCAGCCCCCGGACGCCTACAGGGTCTCAAGCCACACTGGAAGCCTATAAGGCCTGTTCCAGGATCATTTGATTGCTGAAATAATAACCTCTTTTTTTTTTTTTTTTTTTTTGCTTAATCCTGTTTGAGTTGGGTTTCAGCCATTTACAAGTAAAACAAATCCTAACTTATACAACTCACTGACTATGGTGCAAAAATTTTTTTAGAGATAGGGTCTTGCTCTGTCACCCAGGTTGGAGTTCAGTGGCACAATCATGGCTCACTGTAACCTCGAGCTCTTGGGCTCAAGGGATCCTCTTGCCTCAGCTTCCCAAGCAGCTGAGACTACAGGCATGTGCCACCATGCCCAGCTAATTTTGTTTATTGTTTGTAGAGACAGGTCTTGCTGGATTGCCAGGCTGGTCTTGAACTCCCGGCCTCAAGCAATCCTCCCACCTCGGCCTCTCAAAGCACTGTGATTACTTACAGGTGTGAGCTACTACACCTGGTCCTCAATTAATTTTTGCATCTTTCCTTTTCCATTTAATAGACTTGCCCAATGGCATAGCTAGTAAGTGGCAGCATCAATATTTGAACCTAGTTCTGGCTTAGGAGCCCATGCAGCTTATGTTCCCTGCCTGTAGGGACTTGCACTCTAGTTAAGCTACCAGACAGAGACAAATGAAACAGGTGGGTGATGAGTCAAGGTGGTGACAGTGGGCCATTGGGCAAAAGCTGCCAGCATAGTGCTTCTGGAGTGCCTTCACCCTGCACTCTCATCCGCAGAACCTTTGAAAGGTCTGGGAGAAGCACAGATGCAGATTCGAAGATGTGCCAGCTGGGTCGGCGTGTTTCTATGCATGGAGCCGATGCTTCCACTGCTCATTTAATGGAGAAAGCTTGCCCAGAGCAGAGCCTGAATGAAACAGACACACCCACAGCACTGGACCATGATTCTCCACGTGACCTCTTTGGCTGAGTCATCTCCTCTCCTAAAATGAGCTTTCTCATCTGCAGAATGAAGTGAAGCTTGACAAATGAGGTGCAAATGAGATCTCATAAATAGTTAGATCAGAAAGTTGCTGCTGGATAGCCCCACCTGAGCAACGGCAGGACTGGATCTCTCCTCTCTGGCATATCTGGGAGTCACTGAGGATGTTTGTGAAGAAGTCCAGTCCTACCCCATCTCCACCACTCTGAAAAGACCCTCTGCTCCTCCACCCCAAGGCCTTGTGTGGCCTGCAACTGTCACCACTGACCAGAGGGCCCATCTGTAGTAACGTCTGCCTCTGGGTATTAGAGGTACTGCTGCCTCTGACCTCTGATAAGAAAAGGAGTTCCCTTCCCCAGTCCTGTTCTGGTGCAGAGATTCAGTAGGAAGTTGCCTGCTTTTCGTGCCATGGTAAACTTGTAAGGAATGAGGGACAGACTGTGAGCAATTGGGAGGGAGGGTGTGGCCCTGGGTCAGCACGTTTTACCCTTTTCAGGGCAACCCCCTGCCTAGGGAAGTACACCAAGGTACTCACAGGAGGACGAGTTACAAGTGTGAAAGATACTATTGTTATAGGCAGCACATTTGAAAGAAATCAGCCTGGTAAGACAGAATTCTGTGAGGGAGTTGATCACCCAGTTTTGCTCACTCTGGGCAAACAGAATCATACTCCTAATAATCAGCTAAGATCCATCCCATCCTGAAAATAAAGATGACTAAAAGATGGTGATCGTTAATATGTTAAAACTGGCTCTCCAGAAAAAAAAATGTTTATTATGACTTTTATATCATTTGTTTATTATAAATATTTAGATCTTTTTTTTTTTTTTTTTGAGATGGAGTTTCGCTCTTGTTACCCAGGTTGGAGTGCAATGGCGCGATCTCGGCTCACCGCAACCTCCGCCTCCTGGGTTCAGGCAATTCTCCTGCCTCAGCATCCTGAGTAGCTGGGATTACAGGCAAGTGACACCATGCCCAGCTAATTTTTTGTATTTTTAGTAGAGACGGGATTTCACCAAGCTGACCAGGATGGTCTTGATCTCTTGACCTCGTGATCCACCCGCCTCAGCCTCCCAAAGTGCTGGGATTACAGGCTTGAGCCTATTTAGATCTTTTACAGATAGAAAGGACGTTGTTATTGACTGAATGTTTGTATCCACTCCCCCACCCCTCCGCCAATCTTATGTTGAAACCCTAACCCTCAATGAAAATTATAAGGGTGAGGCCCTAATCTGAAGGGATTAGTGTCCTTATAAGGAGAGACTCCAGAGAGCTGGGTCTCTCTCTCCATGTGCAAGTGTGTGCACACTGAGGAAAGGCTATTTGAGGACAAAAGAGAAAGTGGCCCATCTACCAGCCAGGAAGAGAGCCCTCACCAGAAACCAAATTGGCTGAAACCTTGATCTTGGACTTCTAGCTTCTGGAATTGTGAGAAAATAAATTTTTCTTGTTTAAACTACCCAATTGATGGTATAATACTTTGTTATGGCAGTCTGATCTGACTAATACAGATGTGAAGCACTCAATTTACAAAGAAGAATAAACTATATAATGCTTTATCGTAAATTTCACAGTCACCTGATTCTCATAATGATTTTGTTGACTTTCATTGAACTCTTGTTTCTGCAGCTGTAACTATGGTTTCAATTCAACCATGATTTGACAAAATCAGACTATGAATCAATGTTATCCAATTTGCCAAATAAGGTGTTCACATCATTAACAAAGGTGGATAATTCCAACACGAATGTCAGTTGATATTTTCGTTTCCAATAAGGAGTCAAATGAAAGAAAAACAACAAATGTGTATCAGAATTTTGTTTGTTAGTCAATGACATAGTGACTTCTTTGCTGAATCAGGTAGTAGTTTTTGAATACTGGAAGAATATTGCCTTGATTTTTTTTGTACTAGTCACAATATAACAGTTATAGACACAACATCCCTTTAAGTTTAATCGGCACTATTAACATTTTCTCCACCATTTTCTGAAATCTACACAGTCAGCAGTTTCCATGGTGTAAATTCCATGGCTGATTTCAATCTACAATGCTAAGTCATCAAATGGGGAGTGGGGAAGAGATGATGTACCATCACATAACCTTTTCACCACATACATACAGTAGATGTAAATGACCATAAGAGCAGAGATGATAAAATATAGTAAATAATTAGGAAGTAGAGAGTGCTGAATATCTTTGTTTTTAACGTAATTTATTTCATTAAAAGTATATATAATTTAATTTTTAATGATGGCTGTGTTAAATAACCAGCTTGCAAAATTCCTGGAAATTTAACAGCTCTTTTGAGCTGTTATCAGCTGGCTCCAGCACTCCACTGTCAAGTAGAGTTGTGTCTGGCTCAAACCAAACTTGGTAAAGAGAACTAGATAACTAGATCAATGTTTCAGCATGCAAATACCTAATGAACTTTTTTTTAAGAGATGGTGTGGAGGTGGGAAGGGGATTGGTCTCTCTATGTTGCCCAGGCTGGTCTCGAACTCTTGAGTAGCTGGGATTATAGGCACCAGCCACTGCACCTGGCTCCTAATA
Organism: Callithrix jacchus; assembly: GCF_049354715.1. Classification (NCBI taxonomy): domain Eukaryota; kingdom Metazoa; phylum Chordata; class Mammalia; order Primates; family Cebidae; genus Callithrix; species Callithrix jacchus. The sequence continues at coordinate 105,585,002 of NC_133506.1, forward strand.
AGTTTTTAAAGTCAGATCCTCTTCCCTAAGTGATATGATTAGCCACATAGCTGAGGGAGTAATTCTGGGTCTCTGTGGCTCCTCTAGGCCAGTGCTTCTTAAAGTGTGATCCTTGGACTAAAAACCTCAGCATAACTCCAAGTTTTTTTGGAAATGCACATTTTAGGGCTCACTGCCAACCTACTGAATCAGAACCTCTGAGGAAAGGGCCCCACAATCTGTTCCTGATGTTTCTGGTGCCTGTTTCAGATGCATCATCAGGTTTGATGTTCCTTTCTGAGGACTATAGAGTAGCACTGCTTTTGGGTGTATCTCACATTGTTTTTGCCTCATGCTGTGGGCAATTGAGTGTAAGCTTTCATGTTCAGAATGCTTGTTACTGCTTCCAGGTGTGCTCAAAGTACAGTGGCTAGGAAAGAGTTTTCATGAATCCGTCCTTGTGCACGGCTTCACCTCCATCCAATGGGCTTGCAAGGTGATGCCAAGGTACAGGAGCTCCCGGAAGTCTCGCTGACTTCAGGGCTCAGAGCGTACATAGTCTGTGCAATCAGTATTCTCCTGCACTGTGAACATAGCGGAGGCAGTTTAAATTGCTTTCTGTTGGGAGAGGGGCTTTCTACTTGGATTGGGAGATCAGTGTGAGTGCTCATTTGTTCTGTCTTGTGACACTGACCCTGACATAAAGTTAAACATTCTTCCTTCTCTGTAAATTAGCTGAATCCATAGAAATCTTGAGTCAAATGGGTTTAAACAATAAGTCATTTTATTATTTTCCATAACTAAAGTCAATGGTCTTTGGGGTTGGTGGGTTTAGACGCCCAGCAATGGTATCAAGGAGCCAGGTTCTTTTCATCTTTCTGCTATGCCAACGCCCATAGTGGTCCATCCTCCAGGTGCTAGCAGTGGTTCCAGCCATCACAGCCAGAGAGTACAAACTCCAGAGCAGGAGGCTCTTACCTGGGCTCCATAGACAAACCCAGAGAGCCGTGAATCTGAGTGGAAGAAAGAATTACATCACTAACCTCTAAGTGAAATGTGGCATTTCCTTCAATTATGAATGCACACAACGTCTATAGTGGTAGTAGTGTACTGTGGCTTTGCCACCAAAAGAAATCATATATATTTTCATGTAGCCTTACAATCATGAAAATATCATAAAATATCATTTATACTCAACCCCGCTTTGAAATTATAGTAGTTATTAGACCTACCATTAAATCTTGATATTGAATGTGTTAATGAAGTATCACATATATTATTATATCACAAATATATTATTTTAATACATGTTACATTATAATTGTTTACATGTAATTTATTTTACATATTTTAAAATATTATTCTAAGAAGCAGTTCATGGAATTCACCTGCCCACAAAAGGGATCTTGGCACTACCCCCCCACCAAAAAAAAGGTTAAGAATTCTTTTTTTTTTTTTTTTTGAGATGGAGTTTCACTCTTGTTGCCCAGGCTAGAGTGCAATGGCGCAATCTCTGCTCACCACAACCTCCGCCTCTGTAGTCAAGCAATTCTCCTGCCTCAGCCTCCTGAATAGGTGGGATTACAGGCTTGTGCCACCACGCCCAGCTAATTTTGTATTTTTAGTAGAGATGGGGTTTCTCCATGTTGGTCAGGCTGTTCTTGAACTCCCAACCTCAAATGATCCTCCCGAGTTGGCTTCCCAAAGTGCTGGGATTACAGGCGTGAGCGATTGCAGCTGGCCAGGTTAAGAATTCTTGATGTGGGCCGGGCGCGGTGGTTCACACCTATAATCCCAGCACTTTGGGAGGCCGAGGCGGGTGGATCACGAGGTCAAGAGATCGAGACTATCCTGGTCAATAAGGTGAAACACCGTCTCTACTAAAAAATACAAAAATTAGCTGGGCATGGTGGCACACGCCTGTAGGCCCAGCTACTCAGGAGCCTGAGGCAGGAGAATTGCTTGAACCCAGGAGGCAGAGGTTACCATGAGCCGAGATCGTGCCATTGCACTCCAGCCTGGGTAACAAGAGCAAAACTCCGTTTCAGAACAAACAAACAAAAAATAATTCTTGATGTGGAGGAAGAAGAGAGACCATCTATTGCAGTGGCTCTCCTCTACCCTCCCCTCCCTTTCCCTCCTCCCCTCCTCCCCACCCATTTTCTTTTGAGACAGAGTTTTGCTCTTGTTGCCCAGGCTGGAGTGCAATGGCATGATCTTAGCTCACAGCAACCTCTGCCTCCCGGGTTCAAGCGATTCTCTTGCCTCAGCCTCTAGAGTAGCTAGGACTATAGGCATGTGCCACCATGCCTGGCTAATTTTGTATTTTTAGTGGAGACAGTGTTTCTCCATGTTGGTCAGGCTGGTCTCGAACTCCCGACTACAGGTGATCCCTCTGCCTCAGCCTCCCAAAGTGCTGGGTCTACAGGCGTGAGCCACTGTGCCCAGCCTTATTCTTCTTTTTTTTTGATACAGGGTCTTACTCTGTCACCCAGGTGGCTGGAGTGCAGTGGTGTAGTGTGGATCTTGGATCACTGCAGCCTCAACCTCCTGGGCTCAAGCGATCCTCCTACCTCAGCCTCCCAAGAAGTTGGGACCAGAGATGTATGTTACCGCATCTGGCTAATTTTTTATTTTGTTGAGATGGGGTTTTGCCATGTTGCCCAGACTTGTCTTGAACTCCTGGACTCAAGCAATCCTCCTGCCTCAGCCTCACAAAGTGCTGGGATTACAGGTGTGAGCCAATCACAGAGCCTGGTCTTCCTCCATTGACTCTCTCTTAAGAGAAAAGAAACGTCACAACTGATTGGCCAGAATTGGGTCACATGACATTCTTGAGCCAATCATTGTGAATAAAAATGAGATATCCTCCCCACCCCTCCCCCCAAATCAGTGTGGCAAGGTCAGCTTTCACTGAGGCATGAGGCTATTTGGGTGAGGGTGGATATCAGAAGACATTAGGGTTCTGTTAGGAAAGAGGAAAAGGAGGCTAGGGAGATAGTCCCTCAGGTGTTATGGGTTAGGAGTTGCTCGGAAGTCTGCTTCATCTTCTGCCACATTTGAAAAGGATAAGACTAAGATAGAAGAAACAGCATGTTTTTATGCAAGAACCTGAGGGCAGTAAAGGAGGCAGGATGGCTTTTTATCTCTCCAGATAGTTTTCTAGAGGAAGATATGCATTAGTTGATTCTTGGAGAATGCATAGGACTTAGCCAGGAGACAGAAGATGGAAACTTGTTCCAGAATGTGGAAATAGTATGTGCAAGGACCAGAGGCATGAGAGAGCATGGCATGTCCTGAGAACAAGTAGTTTCGTATTTGGTAAGAGCTGGGAAGAGTGGTGAGAAGAGACTGGGGAGGTGGCCTGGGAGCCTACATGAAAGACCTTGGGTACCAAGGCTGGGGCTAGAATTTTATTCTGGTGGGCCGGGCGTGGTGGCTCACACCTGTAATCCCAGCACTTTGAGAGGCCGAGGCGGGTGGATTACTTGAGGTCAGGAGTTTGAGACCAGCCTGGCTATCATGGTGAAACCCTGTCTCTACTGAAAAATACAAAAATTAGCTGGGCGTGGTGGCATGCGCCTGTAATCCCAGCTACTTGAGGTGGAAGCAGGAAAATCGCTTGAATCCAGGAGGCAGAAATTGCAGTGAGCCAAGATTGTGCCACTGCACTCCAGCCTGGGTGACAGAGCAAGAGTCAAAAAAAAAAAAAAGAATTTTATCCTGGTGAACACAAGGGGTTTCTGAGGGGTTTTAAGTACAGCAGTGACATGATTTTTTTTTTTTTTTTCCAGAAAGGTCACTGTGACACTGTAGTGTGGAGAATAGACAGATGGGAGGAAGACTAAATCAGGGAGACACTTAGGCTCCTGTTCAACCTGGGGAAAGAAGATGGCAGTCTGAACAAAGGTGGTGGCAATGAGGCTGGAGAAGAGAGGGTGACAGAGCTTAAGAGACTGAATACGGCATGGGGGTGGTGATGAGGAAAACGGATAAGTCCCAGATAACCCTCATATTTATGATGAGCCAGTGGCAGATGGTGGAACCATTCACTGAATAGGAGATAGGAGGAGATACAGTTGGTGGGGAGGAGAGGTCAGAGCAGAGGATGAGATCATAGGTTCAGAATTGGACAGATTGTGATATATTTTGGCTGCTTTTTGTCTTGGCATTCCCATTTCTTGTATTTCCCCTGAAAGCTCGGAATGGCTGCACTTTTCCATGAGAATCCTTAGGCTGGGTCTGAGAGCCCCAAGATCTCTGCGGAAATAGGAAGATGTGGCGGAGAAGGAATGGCACGTGGTGTTGGAATTTTTGGTCCACTCCTCCAAAGGTTCCCATGAAAACAATAAAACTGCTCACTCTGTCTCCTGGCATACCAGGAAATGGTCGCTTTGTAGGAAAACTAAGTCGTATTATAATTGCAGGCTTTGAAATAAGCATCACAGTGAGATTTAGCACCAAACAATAAGGTGTTGAAGACCTTACTGTTTTTGGTCTTGTTCATAGAGTGAAACCAGACTCAGCAGAATTCAGGGACTTTTGAAGAGATTTGCAGAGTGACTCTGAGCCAGGTGCCTGCCACTTTGCAAAGTAAATTATCAAGGCAGCAAGAGTTAGGAACTTCAGCCTGGGTAATGGTTAATTGCTTTGCCCTCTAGTTATTATTTTGATCCTAGCTTACTGTAGAGCTTAGCATTCCAAGCAAAGGGCTATAAATTTCACCACTGGGGAGTCTATCCAGGGGTGCAGTGGAGATGGGAAAGACAAGCAGTCATTGATACCAGCCTTGATTGTCAGTCATGGGAAATACGTGTCTTTTTCAAGCAATGCTGTCTAATAGAACCCTTGCATTTCGGTTTCTCCTGTGCTCTCGACTCCTCTCACTCACATAAACCTACATGTACCCTTCACTAAAGTATACACACGTGGACTCATTCAGCAATGCCTTAGGCTGGCCATGGTTTTAGATACCTGTGTGCACACAGGATCCTTAGTCAAGGACAATACCAGGTCCTTTAAAAAGAGGCCCAAGAAAGCAAATTTCATGAGGAAGTGGAAGGCTGTATTGATTTCACTGGTGCTTCCCTGCCCACCCCACCCTGTCCTGGGCCCCTTGTGGCCATAACCATTTCTTGATCTCTTATCCTGGGCTTTGTGCTAGGCGAAATGTACCAGTTACACTGGTTCTGTCCTTAGCAGCTGACAAGCAAAGGCTCTTGGCATTCACATGACTTTGGCTGTCGGGGGCGGAGGCGGCCGCGGTTGCTGCTGCTGCTTTGGGTGTTACCTGGGTGGGTGGGGTGGCAGAGAGACAGGTGGGTTCTTTCACACGCCGTACATTTGTGAAGGCGTTTTGTGCTTGGGAGCTGTTTGTTTCTTTGCCTTGCAAGCTGTTGGATGCCTCTGCTCAAGCAGAGGCTGATTCCCCAGCACATGGCCCTGATAAGTGCTGCTTTAGGAAGTACTTTGCTTTCCAGCTGGGCTTGTTACCCCAGCTCTGTCTCCTCTCTGGCAGGAAGCAGACATGCAGCTTTCTGGGCTGTTCTGATGGGAGCCGAAGGAGGCAGGCAGGGAGTGCCTGAAGACAAGGGATCAAGTCAAGGGAGGACAGCTCTGGGCTGGGTTGGCAGCTGGTTTCAGGCTCCCGGGGTTAGAGGGGCCCCTGCCAGTAACAGGAGTGTAATCGCTGATCCATGGGCCCAAGCTACATGCTGCTGACCTTGTTGGCACCACCTATGGAGTGGGTGGTTATAGCTGGCAGGCTGGTGATCTGCAGACCCACCTGTCCCAGTTCAGGCAAGGGTAGAGATACCAAAACAGTGTTTCCCAGACTCCGTTCCACAGAACACTGATTCCATGGAAACTAAAAAAGATAAAAGTGTTTTGGGATTAAATAAACTGGAGAAACACTGATTTAGATAAAGGCAAACAGATCTCTTTACTGAAAGAGACTTAAAGTCCTCAAACTAAAAATTTGCTAACCAGTGTTACAAATCTTTAGATAGGGATTAGAATGTATAATGTTTGCCAGACCTGTTGGACTGTGGAACCCTCCTTTTGGTGTAACATGTGTAACGTCTGTTGGGGGGAGGGTTCCACAGAACACAGTTTGGGAAACATTACCTAATGTCTTCTTGCATGCTGAGTTTATGTGACCAGGCTGGGTGCTCAGATCCTGGGGCCAGGATGTTGGATTTTGAATCTGGCTATTCATGGGGCCACTCTAAGCCTTTACCTTTGGTGTTTCTTGCAACACCAATCAATGCATATGTCACACAGAGTCCTTTAGAGACCCAGATCTCTTGATATTAAAACAAGACCTCACCAAGGCAGGAGGATTGCTTGAGTTCAGGAATTCAATACCAGGGAGACTTGGCCTCTACAAAAACCAAACCAAACCAAAACACACAAAAAATAAGACTTAATTCTTAAGCTGCTTTGTTCAGGTTGCACAAGTAACTTCAGGTAGCAGAGTAGGAGAAGTAGCTCCAGGTGCCTGCCTAGAGCAGTGGTCACTGCTGGTGGTGAATAACCTCAGCTGTGAACAATAGAGAGGGCAGAACCAGCGTGAAGTTGAGTCAGTCTGTAGGTGGGGGAAGAGCTAACACAGCAGGGCTGAGTGAAAGGGATTGATGAGGTGTTGTAGTAAGGAACTGGATTCTGGCCAGGTGCGGTGGCTCATACCTGTAATGCCGGCATTTGGGAAGCCTAGTCAGGTGGATTATGAGGTCAGGAGATTAAGACCAGCCTGGCCAACACGGTGAAACCCCGTCTCTACTAAAAATACAATCAGACAGGCGTGGTGACATGCGTCTGTAGTACCAGCTACTAAACAGGCTGAGGCAGGAGAATCTCTTGAACCTGGGAGGTGAAGATTGCAGTGAGCCGAGGCTGTGCCATTGTACTCCAGCCTGGGCAACAACAGTGAAACTCTGGCTCAAAAAAAAATAAAGAACTGGATTCTAAAGTTCAGTAGACCTCACCCAAATCCCAGTGTGGCTGCTCATTGGATGTGGGATCCAGGCAAGTTTCATAACCATTCTGAGGTTCAGTTTTCACATCTATAAAATTGGGTTGATAATAGTATCCCAACCTGGGTAACATAGGGAGACCCCTATCTCTGCAAAAAAAAAAAAAAAGTAGCTGGGCGTTGTGGTGCACACCTGTAGTCCCAGCTACTCAGGAGGCTGAGGTAGGAGGATCTCTTGAGTCTGGGAGGTTGAGGCTGCACTGAGCTGTGTTAGTGCCAATACTCTCCAGCCTGGGTAACAGAGTAAGACCCTATATTAAAATACATAGGCCAGGTGCGGTGACTCACGCCTGTAATCTCAGCACTTTGGGAGGCTGAGTCAGATAGATCATGAGGTCAGAAGTTCGAGACCAGCCTGACCAACATTGTGAAACCATGTCTCTACTAAAAATACAAAAATTAGCCAGGCATGGTGGTGCATGGCTGTAATCCCAGCTACTCAGGAGGCTGAGGCAGGAGAATTCCTTGAACCCAGGAGGCAATAGTTGCAGTGAGCCGAGATCGCGCCACTGCACGCTAGCCTGGGCAACAGAGTGAAACTCTGTCTCAAACAAAAATAATAATTAATTTTAAAAATATATAATATATATAAAAAACACCTACCTCACAAGGTAATTGTGAGGAGTAATTGGGACAATACATAGCAATCAGCACATGGCCTGCTTCAAATCAGAAGCTCAATGAATGTCTTTTTAAAAATTCTGGTATAAAAACAAAGATATGTCAGTGGAGAGAAGGGGCCAAGATGTGCTGTGAACAGACAGGTGGATGGGGGTGGGGGGTGGGTAAATGGAGTGTGATGGTCTGAATGTTTGTTCCTCTACTTTTTTTTTTTTTTAAACGGGGTTTCATGATGTTGGTCAGGCTGGTCCTGAACTCCCAACCTCGGGTGATCCACCCGCTTTGGCCTCCAAAGTGCTTGGATTACAGGCATGAGCCACCACACCCAGACATGTCCGTTCCTCTAAAATTTCCCTGTTGAAATCCTAGCCCCCAAGGTGATGTTAGTAGGAGGTGGGGCTTTTAAGGAGTGTTAAGGTCACGGGGTGGAGCCCTTATGAATGGGATTTGCACCCTTATAAAAGAGGCCTGAAAGAAGCCCCCTGCCCCTTCCACCATGTGAGGACAGAGTGAGAAGGTGCCATTTGCAAACCAGGAAGCAGGCCCTTACCAGAGACTGAATCTGCTGGCACCTTGATCTTGGACTTCCCAGCCTCCAGAACTGTCAGAAAGACATTTCTGTTGCTTATAAGCCACGCAGTCTGTGGTATTCTGTTATTGCCACCCGAATGGACTAACACAACAGCATTACGTTGGTGCATTCAGGATGGGTGAGTTGAAGGAAGGAGAGAGGTGTGGCATAGAATCCTTTCTCTGTTTCTGCAGCTTGTACCAACCTGGTACAAGCTTTGAACTTTGCTTTCAACAGTCAGTGTCCTAATGGGAAAAAAGCACTAACACAGGCAGTAAACACACTTCTAAACATGCCATTTGGAATCCAGAGTCCTTTGACATGCCAGGGTGGTTCTACAACTGGGCTGGGGGCGGGGGGAGGGATCCTGGCCACTGAAAGGCTGGCATCGACACATCAGAGGGAAAAAAAAGATCACTGGCATTTAGGGATGCCTGGAACCTAGTGAACTGGGCAATGAGGTCGCCAGTTCACCCTCTGGCTGTAGAGTCCCATCTTGGGAATTGACTTTTATCCTAATGGAGGGGAGGAGGTGAGCTAATGAGCAGCTGCTTCTCCTTACTGTGGAAGGTGCTACCTCCAGGCCAAGCACCAGCAATGTCAGGAAATGATCTGAGGGTTCAAGGTGCGGCCTGAACTTAGCGAAGCTGTTTGTGCCACATGAGGGGAAACAGAGGAGGCAGCTGGCTTGTGAGTTATTTAAGGCCATACCCAGCCGGTTTCAACGGGCATCCTTGTCTATGTTGAACGGCTTCCGGGTGGGTCTCTACCTGGTTCTCTGAGAGGTGATATGTGAGATGAGGGGGCTGGGAGAGCTGTTTAGTGTGGTCTCCAACATGAGTGGCTGCAATTCCTGGGAGGTGTTTTTCTGGGCATTTAGATGAGGGTATGTTTAGATCAGAAATAGCACCAATAGCCAACTGACAATATTATGAGCCCTTCTGTGTACTAATTCACTGATTCCTTGCAACCTTATTTGGTGGGTGTTTTTAATTAACCCCATTTTGCACACAGGAAAACTAAGTGAAGGACAGGTTGAATAACTTGCTAGAGGTCCTGTTTATATTGAGAACCAGAATTTGAACCCAGGCAGTATAGCTCCAAAATGTAAGAGCTGACCCACTGAGCTATCGTGGTATTTAGCAGAAATGGAATTCAGTGATGGGCTAGGTCAGATATATGGGAAAGGAGTAGAACTCCTTATTTGGCTTGATCTAAGCTCTGGGAGGCAGGGTTAGGGTCGGCTGCAGGCTTAGGAGTGATAAGGGGGCCAGAACCAGGTATCAGAAGTTCAATTGTCTCATACACAAAAGTGAGGAACCAGAGGCAGCTCGGATACATTTGACTGAGTAATTTGCTTGAGATCTTTGACAGAGTTTTGCCCCAGCTCCATGCATGATACTTGGGTGATGGAGATGAGGTTACCTCCTGGCCCTGTGATGGCCCCATAGACTCCAGGGGCAAGAGGATTCTGCTTCCTAGAAGGAGAAAAAGGAAAAAGCTTATAGGTGAAAACAGCACTGGTTTAGAGTCATATAGGCCTGGCTGTGTTCAAAACCTCACCCTAACTCCTGTTCACTGTGTGACTTTGAGTAACTGTTTTAACCTCTCTGAGTCTCAGTGTCCTCATCTGTAAAATAGGGATTATTAGGAGAATTAAATGAGATAATGAATGCACATTAAACGTGCCTGGGGCATGGGAGGTGTTTGGTTGGTGTAAATTCCCCCTCTCTCCATGCTTGCTTTCTTCTTCTTTCCTGGGAAAATATGATTTGCTGGGGAAAAAAAAGCAAAGAAGAGAAAGGTATTATAGCTGCAGGGCCTGCAGTCCTCCTCAAATGCCTTGGCAAGGGAGAAGGTTGTTTCTGATCCCAGTTGCGCTTGGAGAGGACAAGCATGCAAGGAGGAGCTGCTGGCCCTACCTGGCTGCCTCTCTGTAGTGGCAGTCACTCTGGCATTGGTTCTACCCCAAGAACTGGCACCAGAGTCTGCACATGCAGAAAAGATGGGCTGAGATAGGCCTGAAGGGACAACTGGGAGCTCAGACGGGGAGCTGCACCCTAAAGAGGCTGAGACCAGAGGAGGTAGCCCTGAGGCCCTGACTGGAGAGGAACGATAGAATGGCGACTCCCAGCTGGCGGAGAAGGCCACCCTATCTGCAGGAGCCCAGCCACAGAGGGTCATGGACTCAGCCACAGCTACCTCCTTCCTCCTCTTGCCCTTCATGAGAAAATCAAATTGGGTGGGTTGTCCCTCTGAGCCACTGGAAAAGAAAAAGGCTACAAAGAGAAGACTGGTGTAGTGCATTCATTTATTCTTTCATTCATTGCACTAATACTTACTGAGCACCACTTCCCTCCACACGTGTCTCAGTCCACAGCCGCCTTATGCAGGCTCCACTTCACAGATAGCACACTTTCTAGCAGTGTGGGCTTAGTTACGTTACTTCTCTGGACTTCAGTTTCTCTTTTCTTTTTGGAGACCGAGTCTCACTTGGTTGCCAGGCTGGAGTGCAGTGGCATGATCCCTGCTCACTGCAACTTCTGCCTCCCAGGTTGAAGCGATTCTCTTGCCTCAGCCTTGTGAGTAGCTAAGACTACAGGTGTGCACCACCACGCCCAGCTACTTTTCGTATTTTTAGTAGAGACGGGGTTTCAGCATGTTGGCCAGGATGGTCTCGATCTCTTGACCTTGTGATCCACCTGCATTGGCCTTTCAAAGTGCTGGGATTACGGGCATGAGCCCACATTGGACTTCAGTTTCTTTAGCTGTATAATGGGTTAGAAGACACCTACCTGGTATATGACAGGCATGCAACAAATATTGTCTCTCTTCCTTTCCCATCTTCTTCTTTCCAAATGTTTGCTGAGGGAGGGAGGACCTGAGGCTGCCAGTACTCATTTGCATGTGGCTTTGTATAAATGAGGGTGTCTTTTAAGCTGGAGAGGCGGAAAGCTGCCAGAGGCTCACTTTTGTCTCCAATTGCTCTGCTAACCATGCTGTTTCAGTATCTAGTACTGCAAAATGAGGTACCCCAAAAATTAAGGGCTTATAGCAACAACAATCAGGCCAGGTACAGTGGCTCATGTCTAAAATCCCAGCACTTTGGGAGGCCGAGGCAAGAGGATCACTTGAGCCCAGGAATTCAAGACCAGCCAAAGCAACAGTGTGAGATTCCATCTCAACAAAAATATCAGCCCAGTGTTGTGGCATGTGCTTGTAGTCTCAGCTACTTGGGAGGCTGAGGTAGGAGGATCACCAGAGCCCAGGAACTTGAGGCTGCAGTGAGTCATGATTGCCCCACTGCACTCCAACCTGGGCAACAGAGCAAGACCCTGTCTCAAAACAACAATGGCAACAACAATCATTTTAGTATTATCTCTCATGGTTCTGTAGGGGTTCACTAAGGGATTCTTGCTCATGATCTCTTGGCCTTTGTTGGAATCAGATGTTTGCTGGAGCAGGAGTCATGCACATGGCTGATATTGATGCTGGCTGTTGGCAAGTGCCTCAGCCGTGGCTGTCACCCAGGCACTTACATGTGGCCTCTCTGTGTGGTCCGGCTTTCCTTACAGCATGGCAAAGTTGGGCTCCAAGAACAAGAGTCCTAAGAGAAGCAGGCAGGAGCAAAAACATGAATTCTGCCATAGTCACAAGTCGGCCTAGGTGGTAGACTACATCTCTCAATGGGAGAATTGTCAGTGTCACATTGTAAGGACCTGTGGGATGGGTTATCTTTTTGCAAGCCATCTTGGAAAATACAGTCTGCCAGGCTGCCTAACCAGGAAGAACTTCCAATAGGAAGGCTTGTGACTTGACTCCCAGAGGGTAAAATTGCCCATAAACAGAGAAGCACAGGGTTCTTGAGAAAAAGCTTTGGGTATAAGGAGGAGAGGGAGTTCAGTCACTGCCAAGGTAGTTCTTTTTATTGATGGGGGGGGGTGGACAGGGTCTTGCTGTGTTGCCCAGGTTGGGGTACAGCGATACCATCAGAGCCTACTGCAGCCTCAAACTCCTGAGCTCAAATGATCCTCTTGCCTCAGCCTCCCAAGTAATTGGAGTGATGCAGTGGCATGATTATAGCTTACTGCAGCCTTGAACAGCTCAAGCTATCCTCCTGACTCAGCCTCTTTAGAAGCTGAGACTATGCAGGTGCGTGCCTCTATGACTGGCTAATTTTAAAAAAATTATTATTATTTTTTTTTGGCCGGGCGCAGTGGCTCACGCCTGTAATCCCAGCACTTTGGGAGGCTGAGGCGGGAGGGTCACGAAGTCAGGAGTTTGAGACCAGCCTGGCCAACATGGTGAAACCCTGTCTCTACTAAAAGTACAAAAAATTAGCTGGGCATGGTGGCGCGTGCCTGTAATCCCAGCCACTCAGGAGGCTGAGGCAGGAGAATTGCCTGAACCCAGGAGGCGGAGGTTGCGGTGAGCTGAGATCGCGCCATTGCACTCCAGCCTGGGTAACAAGAGCGAAACTCCGTCACAAAAAAAAACAAAAATTAGCTAGTTGTGGTGGTGGGCACCTGTAATCCCAGCTACTTGGGAGGCTGAGGCAAGAGAATCATTTGAACCCGGGAGGCGGAGGTTGCAGTGAGCCAAGATCTCGTCAGAGGTTGCAGTGAGCCAAGATCTCACCATTATACTCCAGACTGGGCAACAATGTGAGGACTCTGTCTCAAAAAAAAAAAAAAAAAAATTGTAGAGATGGGATCTCACTTTGTTGCCCAGATTATTCTCAAACTACTGGCTTCAAGTGATCCCCTTGCCTCAGTCTCCCAAAATGTGGGGTTACAGGCATGAGCCACTGTGCCTGACTTGTATTTTTTTTTTAATTCTTCAACTACACCAAATCAGATAGGCAATTTGTATTTTCTAAAAAGTTATGTACTTAATATTTTAAAATGTATTTATTTATTTGAGATAGGGTCTCGCTCTGTCACCCAGGCTGGAGTGGACTGACACCATCATAGCTCACTGAAGCCTTAAATTCCTGGGCTAGGTTATCCTCCTGCCTCAGCTGCCTGAGTAGCTGGGACTACAGAAGCACACCACTGTGCCTGGCTAATTTTTTTTTTTAATTTTTTGTAGAGATTGTAACTCACTATGTTGCCCAGGATGGTTTTGAGCTCCTGGGTTCAAGTGATCCTTTCACCTTGGCCTTCCAAATTGCTGGGATTACAGGCGTGAGCTACACACAGTACCCAGTCCAAGAGAATTCTGAAAACTGTGATTCCAGAATTGGATTAGATTATCTTAGAGGACACTGGGAAGGAAAATGGAGAAAGGGAGAAATAAGAGCCTTGCACTGTGGGAATGTGGTAGGTTTCGGAAACAGTATCTGATCTTTGTCTTGTGCTACTCTGCTATTCTTCCAGAAGACCTACTGGAGCTCAGGGAATGGAGAATGACACAGGTCAGAGGTCAGTGGGCACTGACCCTAGCTCCAGGGGAGGGTGGCTTTCGTCTTCTGCCCACATCCCTGTTTCACCACAAAGTGGATGGCCATTCCTAAGCACCAGGAGGAGATAGGCTGGTTTCCTCTCTGATATGCCTGGAATAAGCCCACCTCCTGCATAAACAGAAATCATCACACATGCCCACAGTTCCACCCAGTCCTAAAAACTAAACAAATATGAGAGTGAGTTTGGAATTAATCTTAAAAAAATTCTCTAGGTGGAAATGGATTGAAATCTATGGAAATATATATGATTACTCGCCCTATGGAAAACAAGAGAGAGAACCATCCCTGCTCTACTCTCCTGTGAATGAGGCAGAGATTAATCTATTGAAATCACATGTATAAATTATACATGGATGGGAACTGGCTCAGGGATAAGGTGTCTGATAGGGTGCTGATGGAAATGAAAATGAGGTTTGAAAGATCAATTCTGCTTTTGAATCAGCTCCAGTCCTGCTGATGCCCCTGGGCCTGGCTGGCAGAAAGCACCCTGACTTATCAAATTAGAAAACACCCCATCCCCAAGCCTTTGAAACATGCACCTTTAAAGTAATTGCTAATGTTTTGGATGATACTTCTGTGCATCACCAGGAATAATAAAAAGGCAATAAAAGTTTGAAGGCCCATATTTTTGCTGCCTGATGGTTGATATAAATCAAACCCACCTCTTCAAAGGAGTAAATGGAAAGTTTTATGGTGTAGCAGTTGCCTGCCAAGGGAAGAGGGGCAGGCCTAAGTCTGGGGACAGGTGTTCCTCCCAGTCCGGCCATTACTGTGTGACCTTCAGCCTGTGATTTAGCTACTCTGGGCTTATTGCTGTTCCATCCATTTATTCACTTATAAACTTGTTTATTCATTCAATCAACTTCATGAGTACCCACCATGTGCCAGGCACTATGCTATGCACACGTTTGCTGTGCAATAAATATAATCAGTACAAAAATGAATACAGGCTGGGCACAGTGGCTCACACCTGTAAACCCAGCACTTTGGGAGGCCAAGGCAGGAGGACTACTTGAGCCAGGGAATTTGTGACCAGCCTGGGCAACATAGGGAAACCCCCATCTCTGCAGAAAATTAAAAAATTAGCTGGGCATGGTGGCGCATGCCTGTGGTCACAGCTACTCAAGGGACTGAGGTGGGAGGATTGCTTGAGCCCAGGAAGTCGAGGCTGCAGTGAGCTGTGACTGCTCTACTGCACTCCAGCTTGAGCAACAGAATGAGACCTTGTCTCTAATAATAATGATAATAAAGCAAGCGTCAGTCCTCAAGAAGTTCTAGGTTAGAGAAACATAAACAGGTACATTGTAGTAGCACCTTGTTAGTGTTAACCAACACTGACCAGAGTGTTTGAAGATGGGCAGGTTTATAAAGGCATAGAAGTGGTTTTGCCTGACAAAGAGGATTACTCCCTGCTAATGATCATCTGGCCAGAGTTTCACAGTGTGACCTCAGAGAGTCTTTAAGATGACCTCTGCTGAGAAAGTAGCAACAGGAAATGAGCTTAGATTTCAGCAGGACTCATTTAGGTGAAGTGAAAAGGAACTTGACCATGCATGTTGTAGGTGGATGAGTGAGATCGTGTTGGCTGATACAGCTCTGTGAGGCCAGGGAGCTTCTCTCTATTCCCAGGGCATTGCACAGCACCTGGCTCATAGAAGGCACTCCACATGTTTTTTTTTTTTTTTTTTTTAAACAAATGAATAAACAAATGTTGCATTACCTGGCCTTAATTCAGGACAGAACAGATTCTGCCTTGCTTGTACAATGAAGGTACAGATTTACATAACAAACTGCCAGGGGAAAAATGAGACCCTTCCCTGACTGTGATGTTGTTATCTGCACCCATTTGAACTAAATGGCTCACTCCCGTTTAAAAAATGGTGTCACTGCGGGTATAATATGCATCCAGCCAAGTGCATACATCTGAAGTAAACAACTGGATAGTTTTTTTTTTTTTAAGAGACAGGGTCTCACTCTATTGCCCAGGCTGGAGTGCAGTGGCACAATCATAGCTTACTGAAGCCTCTAACTCCTGGACTCACAGTGATCTGCCCACCTCAGCCTCCTGAGTAGCTAGGACTACAGGTGCAGGCCACCATACTCAGCTAATTTTTAAAGTTTTTGTAGAGACAGGGTCTTACTATGTTGCCCAGGCCTAGTCTCAAACTCCTGGCTCAAGCAATCTTCCTGCCTCCTAAAGTGCTGGGATTATAGGCATAGACACTGCACCTGACCAGCTTGATAATTTTTTCCAGAGGAACATACCATGTGACCACTCCAGGATCAAGATCTAGAACATTCCTGCTCCCTACAAGCCTCTTCATGCCCTTTCCAGTCCCGTAGAGGAAACCACAACTCTGACTTTTCTTTCTTTTTTTTTTTTTTGGAGACTGAGTCTCACTCTGTTGCCCAGGCTGAAGTGCAGTGATGGAAAAGCGATTCTCCTGCCTCAGCCTCCCCAGTGGCTGGGATTACAGGTTCACACCACCATGCCCAGTTAATTTTGTATATTTAGTAGAGACCATGTTAGCCAGGCTGATGTCAAACTCCCCACCTCTGGTGATCCTCCCGCCTTGGCCTCCCAAAGTTCTGGGATTACAGGCATGAGCCACCATGCTTGGCCAACTCTGACTTTTCTAAGTTTTTTGGTAGATTCTACCTCCATGTACCCATTTTGTATGAAAAGGGAAAAAAAATTAAATTCATATTTGTTCCAGTGTTCCAGGAAAAAAAAAATTAATGGGTTGATTTTTCCTTCCTGACATTAGAAAATGTAGAATCATTAAATGTCAGTTCTAGAAGGGCCTTAGCACATCTAGGTCAGGGCGCCTTACCTTTTTAAGAAGTAGGACTTCTTCTCAACATCAGGTAATTCCATGAGCCCCACGAGAGAGAGAATTTTTGCATTTTTAGTGTCTTTAGATTGAGAAAACATTGACCAGTGGCTACCAGGGCTGGCAAGTGGGGAAGGTCGGAATGGGAATTAGAGTTTCCGTTTGGGATGATGAAAAGTTCCTGGAGATTCCTGATGGTGATGGTTGCACAACAATGTGAATGTACTTAACTTGCTGGAACTGGACACTTACATAAATGCTGAAAATTGTCAATTTTATGTTATGCATATTTTACCACGATAAAAAATTTTTAAAACTGGCTGGGCATGGTGGCTCACACCTGTAATCCCAGCACTTTGGGAGGCTGAGGCGGGTGGATCACCTGAGGTCAGGAGTTCGAGACAAGCCTGACCAATATGGTGAAACCCTGTCTCTACTAAAAATACAAAAATCAGCTGGGTGTGGTGATGTGCGCCTGTAGTCCCAGCTACTGGGGAGACTGAGACAGGAGAATTGCTTGAATCTGGGAGGCAAAGGTTGCAGTGAGTTGAGATCCAGCCACTGCACTCCAGCCTGGGCAAGAGAGTGAGACTGCATCTCAGAAAGAATTAAAAAATAAAAAATAAAAAAAATTTAAAAAGACAAGCACTTTGGGATGCCAAGGTGGGCAGATCACTAGGTCAGGAGATTGAGACCATCCTGGCTAACACAGTGAAACGCTGTCTCTACTAAAAATATAAAAAATTAGCCGAGTGTGGTGGCAGGCCCCTGTAGTCCTAGCTCCTCCGGAGCCTGGAGCAGGAGAATTGCTTGAACCTGAGAGGCGGAGGTTGCAGTGAGCCAAGATCATGCCACTGTACTTCAGCCTGGACAACAGAGCAAGACTCCACCTAAAAAAAATTTTTTTTAAATAAATAAATAAATAATAAAATAAAAAAGATATAACATCATTAAAAAAATGACCAAACTTCCTATGAATTCAGTGACTGCTTTAAAAATAAATGTTTATTTTATTAAAAACCATCAATTATATGCTCATTTGAAAAACAGTAGTATATGTGAGCATGAGAGCTATTTTTTCCCCACCCACAGACAGTGTACAGTACATGCAAAGTTTCTAAACCTTAGCAATGCCCTTGGGACCCCAGTCTTTTCCCAGTGTCTGAGTTACACAGATTAAGATGAACTGATGATTCCAACACTCTTATCCCTCAGTTGAAGAGAGAGAAGTGACTTATCCAGGGTCAGGTAGCCCACTTATAGCAAAGCTAGGATAAGACTTCCAGGCTGGGCACAATGGCTCAAGTCTGCAACACTTTGGGAGGCAAAGGCAGGAGGATCACTTGAGCCCAGGAGTTTGAGACTAGCCTAGGCAACATAGGGAAACCCATCTCTATAAAAAAAAGTGCAAAAATTAGCCAGGCATGGTGGCACATGCCTGTAGTCCAGCTACACAGGAAGCTGAGATGGGAGGATCACTGGAGCCTGGGAGGCAGAGATTGCAGTGAGCCGAAATCATACCACTGCACTCCAGCCTGGGACAGAGTGAGACCCTGTTTCAAAAAAAAAAAATAGATTTCTGGGCTCAGGTCCCTCCAGCAGTTGCTCTGGTCTCTGGTCTCTACACCCTCTCTGTGCAGAGACCAGCTGATGACCACACATACTGAGCCCCTCCAGACACTTAAGTAGAAGTGATGACCAGCAAGGGGTTCTTTTCTTGCCTGCTCCATCAAGGCAGGAAGTAGGATGTACAACCAAGGGATAGGGCCTCCTGATGCCTTTGTAATTTGACCCTGAAGCTCCGTGGGTGCTGGTTCAGGCTCATTCTTCTCATCAAGGCTATGTTATGGCTTCTGTGAACAAGGACAGATGCACTTGGAGGCCCAAGTTCAAAGCTGCAGACTGGGAGTCCAGTTTCAGAATAGAGGTGCTGTCTGAGGCGAGAGTGGGTGCCTTGGCTATTTTGGCAAGAGCTGACAATGAGGAATTCTTCTCTTGCACAAGCTGTGCAGAAGCATTTTGTGCTGTGGGCTGTCCTGCCCCCGCCTTTCCCTTCCCCAGGCTTGGTGGATGCCACTGCTCCCCAACCCCCTCCCTGACACTGCTAACGACATCCAATTAATTCAGCATAATTTGGTTCATTACAAGCCCTTAGGTTGGCAAGTGTTTTTTTCTCAGAGTGCAGAGCTGCCTTCCTGGGCTTTCTCAAAGGGACAAGGCCCTGAGTCAGGGAGGGGAGAGAGGGCAGAGTCCTGCTGAATCTGCCCAGCTGGGTACCAAGGAGATGTTGGATGCTGGATACAGGCTGGGTTGTGCTCACCCCAGCAAATCACAGACTTTCTGGCGCCCCCACACCCCTGGTTAAAAATATGATGAAAATGGGGACATGGCGAGACACCCCAGCAGAAACATCAAACCATCCTTGGGTCCTGCCAATAGGCACCAGCCTTGTGGGGCTGGCGATGTCAGTTCTATGCTGAGTGAGCCCCTACTTGATGACTGTGGGAGCCTGTTCCTGTAGGGGCCTGTGGGAAAGGAGGCCCCTGCTGTGGCCAAGACCCAGCCAGACTCAGCTGACGGCTGGCAGGGTCTGCTCCTTGGGCCTGGTCTTCAGTGAGGGAGAAAATACTTGGGAGAACCTGCAGCTGCACACACAGGGTGGAGGCATGGAAGGGAAGCTGGAGCATGGGAGCAAAGCACCAAGGAGGGCTTGCAGAATCAGGCAGGCCAGGACTGGACTCACTGCCTGTGGCTTGCCCTCTGTGTGGCTGTGGCCTCACTGATTTTTATTGTCTTTGATCATAAACAGCACATTTCTAATGCCTCCCTCATTCATTGGGATTATGAGAATGAGCAGGATGATTGGAGGCTGTCAATGTCAAGGTCAGGGGAAGAGGTTCAGCAGCCAGACAGCCTGGGCTGCAATCCTGGCTCCACCACTCCTGTGTGATGTTGGGCAAGTCACTTCACCTCCTTAAGCCTGTTTCCTCATCTGTGAAATGAGGAAATATTAATAATTGTATCTGTCTCCTAGGAGTGTTGTGAGGGTTCAACCAGAGCTTGGAAGGGCCCTGGCACACAGTAAATGCATAGGCTATTATCACTGTTCTTAATGATGTGGGTAGAGTGCCCAGCACCCTGCCTGGAACTTCACAAAGGCTCTGACATCAGCCTCTCCCTGGTGACTTAAATTTCTCGTTTACAAAGTAGGGATGTTGGCCATGCCAGATGGCTCATGCCCGTAATCCCAGCACTTTGGGAGGCTGAGATGGGCAGATCACAAGGTCCGGAGATCAAGACCACCCTGGCCAATATGGTGAAACTCCGTCTCTACTAAAAATACAAAAATTAGCCAGGAATGGTGGCACGTGCCTGTAGTCTCAACTACTCAGGAGGATGAGGCAGGAGAATCGCTTGAACCTGGAAGGCGGAGGCTGCAGTGAGCTGGGATTGCGCCACTGCACTCCAGCCTGTGTGACAGAGTGAGACTCCATCTAAAAAATAAAAAAATAGGGATGTTAATTTCTACCTAGCTCAGTGAGGCTCTTCCAGAAAACCCTTCCAAGCACTCTCCTTCTAGCCTAGGAGAACATGATTTTCCTCCCCTGCTTCACAGCACGGATGCAGACTTCCACTGGGACCCCGGACATGTAGGTTTCTCTGTGTTATTCTCCTCTCAGAGCAGGAACTGTGAGGCCTGCAGCATCCCCATGTCCCTGAGCCTCACCTAGTACCTGATGCATGGGAGACACTCGGTGAGGGTCTGCGGAGTGAGCCACTGTGGGTGCCAGGGTTGTGCCACCAGGATGTGGAAAAGGACACATGTCAGATGAGCAAGAAGGTGCCTGTGTGGTGGTAGTCGCTGCCCTGTGGAACAGGGAGCAACAGGGCTTATGCCTGCCGGGGGCCTCCAGCCTCTGTTCCAGAAACTGGAGTTTCTGAAGCCCTAAGATGCGGTGGAGAGATGGAAGGAGGATTGGGATGGAACAGAGGGAAGAATTATGCAACTATCCTTTCCCTGCTCATTTCCTAAGGCCCCACCCAACCCTCCACCCTTGGTTAATCATTAAATCTACAACATTAAAATCTCCAGGGGAGCTGTTATAAAACTGAAATGCCCAGACCTCTCTCCAGACCAATTAAATCAGAAATCCCTGGGGGTGGGACCCAGGCGTTCCTATTTTCTTTTCAAGTCCTCAGGTGGTTCCAGTGTGCAGCCAAGGTTAAAAATATCAGATCACTGGGCCGGGCGCGGTGGCTCAAGCCTGTAATCCCAGCACTTTGGGAGGCCGAGGAGGGTGGATCATGAGGTCAAGAAATCGAGACCATCCTGGTCAACATGGTGAAATCCCGTCTCTACTAAAAATACAAAAAATTAGCTGGGCATGGTGGCGCATGCCTGTAATCCCAGCTACTCAGGAAGCTGAGGCAGGAGAATTGCCTGAATCCAGGAGGCGGAGGTTGCAGTGAGCCGAGATCGCGCCATTGCACTCCAGCCTGGGTAACAAGAACGAAACTCCGTCTCAAAAAAAAAAAAAAAAAAAATCAGATCACTTTGGGAAAGACATAGTTTCAGAGTCTCAGGAACTACAGGATTGAGCGATGTGTCTTGGCAACCCCATTGGTTTCAGGTTTCCAGCATTGTTGTCTTAGAGCAGTGCTTAGAGAATGACTGATTCGTACTGGGCATCCACTATACACAAAGCCCTGGCTGAGTGCTGAAGGGAATATATAGCAATAACCCACAGCAAAACCCAGAATAAACATTTAGTAACTGCCTATTGTGTGCCAGACACTTAGCAGACATTTGCTAGTCCTTACAAAAATTCACAAATTTCTCACCCCCATTTTAGAGATGAAGGAGATAACAGACACTAGCACCCTTCCCATATTTACTGTCATGTACCCCAGGCTGCTTACTGTAAATATCTATGGGTTCTTTGTTTTGTTTTGCTTTTTGTTTTCTGGTCAAGGGAGCATGCGAGGACACTCACAGAATAAGCTGGAAACATCCTCAGCCAAAGATGTGTGAGAATTGGTGGACAAACACCCTAGTTCTTCACCTCTTGGCTGGGCGAGCTCTGAGATGTATTCTACACAAGTGAGCTCAAACTTTCCCGCACATTAGATCACCCGGGGGTATAAAAAAACAACAACAACTTGGTGCCCAGGCTATATCCCAGACCAATTAAATCAGAATCTCTGTGGATAGAACTCCAGCATCCATATTTTTAAAATCTCCCTGATGATTGCAACATTCAGCCCGGTTCGGAAAGGGTATTCTACAGTCCCCCAAAGTTACCCAGCGGGATTGAAATTCAGTAGCCCAGTGTGTCGACTTGATGAGTAATGCTCCCAGTGGGGGTTCTTTCCTTTCCCTGTCTCATCTCCCACTTTGCCTGCACTTCCTGGAATCACCTCCCAATAAACTTCAGCTCTCATGTCCTGATTTCAGGGTCTGTTCTGTGGGGATCAAAGGAAGCTGAGATCTGGAAAGGTGAAGTTCCTTGCTAAAACCTCATAGCCAGGACATGGCAGAACCAGCGTTTGAATTCTTGCTTTCCACAGACTTGGTGGTATGATGGGAGAGACAGATATTCAGAAAGCCACATTATAGGACAAAAGGAAATGAAAGATCAAAGAGATGTTGAAACAGACGCCTGAGGAGAATTCAAACTCCCACCGAATGTGACTGGGAGTCAGGAAAGTCTTCTCGAATTTGGAATATTTTATGCTGGTAAATGACAGAGATTTCCCGACATGGAGCTGTGGGGCCAGGACATTGCCAATCAGTGTTGGACCAGTAGGAGCAGAGGCCCAGAGATGGAGCCCAGAGCAGGCTTGTATGAGTGAGTGGTCAGCTGGGATGTGATATGAGATGGAAATAGAGGAGGCAGATGGTGGGACTGGGTGGTCCCTGAACATCAGGAGTTTCTCCCTTCTCCCAGTCCCCCGGGTCCGGCCTTAACCTTCTAGGTTGGATTTGGCATGACTGGGTAAGAGTCTTCTCTCTGGAATCTTTTTTTTTAAATTATTGTACTTTAAGTTCTGCGGCACACATGCAGATCTTGCAGAATTGTTGCATAGGTACACAGATGCCATGGTGGTTTGCCGTCTCCATTCCCCCCATCACCTACATCAGGCATTCCTCCCGGTGTTATCCCTCCCAACCTCTCTGCCCCCTACCCCCTCCTTTTTTGGGGGAGAGGGGACTGGTTCTCAAGGTATTACCCAGGCTAGAGTGTAATGTTGTCATCATGGCTCACTGCAGCCTGATCACCTGTGCTCAAATGATTCTCCCACCTCAGCCTCCTGAGTAGCTAGGACCACAGGTGCGTACCACCATGCCTGGCTAATATTTATTATTTTATTTTATTTGAGATGAAGTCTCACTCTGTTGCCCAGGCTGGAGTGCAGTGGTGTGATCTCAGCTTACTGCAACCTCTGCCTCCTGGGTTTAAGCAGTTCTCCTGCCTCAGCCTCCAGAGTAGCTGGGACTACAGGTGTGTGCCACCACGCCCAGCTAATTTTTTGTAGTTTTAGTAGAAACCACTTTTCACCATGTTAGCCAGGATGGTCTCGATCTCCTGACCTCTTGATCCACCTGCCACAGCCTCCCAAAGTGCTGGGATTACAGGCATGAGCCACCGCGCCCAGTCACTCTCTGGAATCTTTTACCCCAACTGTGAGGGCCAGGGGCTAACTCAAAGCTATGTCCAGGGATATGGGTGGGAGGGGGAGAAAGAGGTAGACCAATGTCAAGTCCTGATGGTGAACCTGAGCTGCTCATAAAACATCCTACAGGGACAGGGTGGCAGGTGTTGGGGGTCCATCTGGTCCCTACCCTCCTCTGCCCCTTCACCACCCAGCATCTGCTGCTCCCTGTACTCAATGTCTGAAAGGCTGAGCCTGCTCTTGCCCCCAGCCTTTGCCTCTGCTGTGGCCTCTTTCTTCAATTCTCAGAATGCTCCCTTTTCCCTGTCATTCAGAATTCTGCTCCAAACTCACATCCTTGGAGAGGCTCTCCTGGGCTACCTTTCCCTTTCCCTCGTCCCCTCTTCACGGGTTCACCCACATCACCTCATTTTCTTCCT
Organism: Callithrix jacchus; assembly: GCF_049354715.1. Lineage (NCBI taxonomy): Eukaryota > Metazoa > Chordata > Mammalia > Primates > Cebidae > Callithrix > Callithrix jacchus. Next base: position 105,608,598 of record NC_133506.1, read on the forward strand.
TTACTGCACATAACACATCTGAGGTTCATCTTGAGTCTGTTTCTGTTGGTTTCCTTATCCTGTCAGTCTTCCCTTCCAGGCTGCATTGGAGTAGGCAGGAGGCTCTGTCTCTGTCACGTGTGTCTGTCCCCTCTGCTCCTAGAACAGTCAATGACTGAACAGGGCAGGCCCAGAGAGCTGTGCAGTGGGGGTCTGGGTGAATTCTGGAGGGTGGGACGGAGGGCACTGCCTTTGCTCTGCCATGCTGCATTGGGGATGTTAATCTGTGCTCAGGCAGCCAAGCTGGCCCAAATGAGCAGCGCTTAGCAGTGGGCAATCAATACAGATAGGGGAGCTAAATCAGGTTAAGACCCATCTCTCCCGGGTTGGCGTCAGGCCATAAATAGCTTCACAGAGGTCCAAGGTCAAGAGTGTGGCTCTCACCCGACTCCCACCTCCACTGCCTACACGGGGCCCCTCCTGCCAGCCCAGGGAGCCCACTGGTCTGTGCATATGTGCTCCAGGCTGTTGCTCTTCTCCTGCCCTGCTTCTCTCTCATCTCACGCACTAGAATGTCCTTTCCTTCTGCATTTTATTTCTGTACCCAAGGTCTGAGGTGGTCACGCACACACTGACATTTAAAGACCCAGCTGAGAAATCAATCAGTGTGGTTTGTCCTTCAGCACCTCATGTGGCTGAGCCAGGCCTTGTGTGGCTCATATCCTATTGATTTGCATTGGTAGCCATGGATGCTGAACAGACAAGTGGGACTTGCTCTGGGAAAAACAGGAGGCAGTGCATCAGAATGGTCAGGAGCCTTGGGAACCATCCTGCCTAGATTTGAATTCCAACCTCTGTGATTTGCTGGCTGGGCCACTTGCTCAACCTCTCTGAGTCTCAGTGAATGGGAGATTACTGACATCTACACCACAGGACTGCAGTGATGATAGTGGGTGCTAATAGACATAAAGCCCAGAGAATGAGGTCTGTGACAGTGTTGTGTAAATGCTGGCAATTGTTATGGTCTTCAGACTGAGGATAGAAACACATCCCAAGATTGTTATGAGGATTAAATGAAATAACTCACATGTAATCCCACTTAGCATGGTACAAACACTCAATAGATATTAGCTGAGCCTGCAACTTAAGGGGATACAATCTGGAGGATGTAGGCCAAGGATAAATGTCCCCTGAAAGGACAATAATCATTAGGAACAAAGAAAGATTGAATTTATGAATTCACAAACCACACAACTTTTCAGAGGATGGCTCTCAGGCAGAGTGAGGTGCGCTTGCTGTGGGGCTGCCTGGAGTCAGGCAGTGTGAAGCTGCTTTGCCCCAAGGAGCTTGTCCTGTCTGTGGTGAGACGAAAGACCATCTGGGCTCAGGGGTCATGAGTCCTCATGTGACTCCCGGAGCCCGATTAGTGAGCCGTGGGAGGTAGAAATCCTCCCCAAGGAGCTCTGGGCTCCCAGCCTCAGATACAATGTCCTTTTTATATCTATCGTATGCCTGGGGCCAAGACCTGATCATATGCCTGTTTGGATTAGGGGCAAAGGGGAAAGAGGGCGGGGAGGGAGCAGATTAAGAATTACCCAAGTCCCAGAAACATGACTAGAGGTAACCCTCAGGACTGAAATGTGGGAAAAGAAAAGTGGGATCCGTGCCTGGGGAGAGGCTGCATTGGCAGGAGGAAGAGAGGAACCAGTGGTGACTGAACTCTGGGCTGTGAGTTTTACATACATCTCAGGGAGCTGTGTCTGAAGTCTGAAGTCCGGAGTCTGAAGGCACTCAGCTAATAAAGGGAAGAGCTGGGATTTGAACCTAGGTTCATGGATTCCAAAGACTGTTTCCTCATGGATGGTGCTGGTTGGTACCCTGATGGAATGGAGACAGAACAGAAAATCTGCCAGGGATACCCACCCTTATGTAAGGGGAGGGTGGATGCCAGTATTCAGGCCATTAGAGAATAGAATTCTGGTTTTTTTTTTGAGACTGAGTGTCACTCTTGTAGCCCAGGCTGAAGTGCAAAGGCACAGTATTGGGCCAAGGCTAGTGTGGCCACAGCTTTGTAGAGGATGCCTTGAGATGCTCTGCTGTCTAGATTACTAGACTGTCTTTGTTTTGTTTTGTTTTTGAGACAGGGTCTCGCTCTGTCACCCAGGCTAGACAAGAGTGCAGTGGCGCAATCATTGCTCACTGCAACCTCTGCCTCCCAGGCTCAAGCAATCCGCTCACCTCAGCATCCCAAGTAGCTGGGACTATGGGCGCACACCACCATACCTAGCTAATTTTTGCATTTTTTTGTAGCAGCGGAGGTTAGGGGGTGGTTGCCATGTTGCCCAGGCTGGTTCTGAACTCCTGGGATCAAGCTGCCTCGGCCTCCCAAAATGTTGGGATAACCAGAGTGAACCGCCACGCCCGGCCTCCCTAAACTAATTCTGCACTCACCTTCAGATTGTTATTTAGTTCCTGGGAACCTTTCTAGCAGAAAGAGGTGTCCCACCTGCAGATACACAGGTTCCTCTTACTGATAACACTTACTTCTCTTCATGAGTGACGAGGCTTGGGCTGTGTGACAATGTGGGGTAGAGGAAAGAGTATGGATTTTAGAGTCCAATTGGCTTTTCCATGCATTAGCCTGCAAATTCCTTAACCTCTCTAGACTTCTGTTTCCTTCCTCATTGGTAAGATGGGGTTTAAAAAGACTGACCTGAGGGAGCTAATGCAAATGATGGTGGGCACCTGTATTCCCAGCTACTTAGGAGGCTGAGATAGGAGAATTGCTTGAACCTGGGAGGTGGAGGTTGCAGTGAGCTGAGATCACGCCACTGCATTCCAGCTTGGGAGACAGAGCAAGACTCCATCTCAAAAAAAAAAAAAAAAAAAAAGAAAGAAATGCCTAATCCAGTAGGGACTCAACAACTGGTTAGATATTTTTAAGCAGATTGACATTCTAATCTGGCAATCATTCTTTTCTGAGTTGGTCTCTCAGCTATTGGGTAGCAACAGAAAAAGGATGAGAATTTTATCAGGCTCCAGAGATCTAGGCTCAAGATGCTGACCCTTGGGAGTGCCCTCAGAGAAGCCACCAGGTGGCTAGCCTTGACTTTGCAGAAGTGCAAGCCTCGTAGGTCATGGTAGTGAGGGTCACTGGGGGTGGGATGATTATCTGGAGGGGAGGAGGTGGTCTGAGGTGGCTGGTGAAGGCACAGTATTGGAGATGGGTAACTGAGGGCCAGAGAGTCTGAGTCCCCAGTTCTGAGAAGACTCCAGGAAGCCAACCAAGCTGAAGGCAGGATGCCTGGTAACTCAGGAATGGCAGGAAAGCCACAGACTGGACTAGACTAGCTCCCTCCCCACCAACCACCTGCTGTGTAAAACAGATTCCTGGCCCCTCATTGAAAATTCTCTCCTCAGCCCCAGCAAAGCACCAGTCTCCATTCTGTCTCTATGAATTTGTTTATTCTGGATATTTCATATAAACGAAATCATATAGCACATAATCTTTTGTGTCTGGCTGCTTTCACTTAGCGTAACATTTTTGAGGTTTATCCACAATATAGCGTGTATCAATACTTCATTCCTTTTTATGGCTGAATAATATTCCACTGTGTGTATATATATACATATATATATATATATATGCCACAATTTGCTAAACCACTCTTCTGTGGATGTACATTTGAGCTGTTTCCACCTTTTGGCTATTGTGGATAAACATGCCTGGTCAGGTACTGGGTTGGGTATTGGTTTTTAATTATTTCGGGTATACACCTGGCAGTGTAATTACTAGATTATACAGTAATTCTATGTTTAACTTTTTGAGAAACCACCATGCTGTTTTCTACCACACCTGAAACATTTTGCATTCCAATTAATACAATCTTAAGGTTTCCAAAGATATTGTGTATAAAAGAGCAAAAAATAAGCTATTAAACTTTTGTTTTCAAAATTGGAAAACTTTAATCATTTCCCTAAAATCTAAACAGGTCCTTAGGCACACTTTCTGGCTGGATCCCGCTTGCTGCACTAGCACAAAGAGCAGGGACTGGCTGCTCACCCTCCTCCTGCCCCCTCTCACTTGCCCTTCACATACACAGTCACTTGTAACTTATTGTTACTGACTTTGAATGGAAGCTTTCAGCTGCTCCATTCTTCCTCTGTTGGGTGAAGGACTGTCAATGTGATGGGAATTACAACCCTAGCTGCTGTTATCTGTGTCGTCTGGCTGGCTGTGTGTTACTGGCTGCACTTCCCAGGAAATTAATCCCCTAAGTGAGGATGGCAAATGATGAAAACCTGGCACATAAATAAGGAGACAGGCAGCACTCCACTGACATGCCTTGGGAAGTGATCAGCTTGTCCCTGTGCACCATACTCTATGTCCCCAAGCTCCAGGGCCATTCATCCACAGTGAAACAGCCAGACTTTTATTTATTTATTTATTCATTCATACATTCAATGAACATTTATGGAATAGAGCACCTATCCTGTGCAGACCATTCTAGACATTTTTATAAGAGCTGTATTGTGTAAGACATACAATAGAAATATATATTTTTTCTTTTCTTTTTTTTTTCTTAAGAGACCAGGGGAGAGCACAAATGCAGTCCCCGACTACCACAAATTAAGCAGTCAAGTTTCCCACATTTGGGGAAATTGCAGGGGTCAGCACATCCGGAGTACAACGGATAAGTCTTGCCCTGGGAAAACCACCTTTGTGATCATGGTATCTCCCCTGCCAGGTAAGTATAATAGAAAGACATACTTACCTGGCAGGGGAGATACCATGATCACGAAAGATATTATTGTCCTCAGTTCAAAATGAGGAAATGGAGATTCAGAAAAATTAAGAAATTTTCCCATAGTCGCACAGCTAGTATGTAGTGGAACCAGGACTTCAAGATGAATTCCCTAGGGCCTCCCTATCTGTCTCATTTCCTTCTACACTTATTTACAACAGGTTGTATGTGCCAGGAACCCGTGGTAGGCACTGAGGATATCATAGTGAACCAGACAGACAGGCATAAACTCTTTCCTGTTGCTTTTCCGTTACATCCTATGACTCCTGGGCATCATCTCAAACCTATTCAATTTCTTCTCAAATGTTCTTTCTTATGTGATGACCAGTGCAGCACAGACCAAAGAGCTGTGAGATTGAAGATGAATTAAATTCAGGCCCTGGGGTCATGCCTCCTTGGATGTAGACCTAAAATCTCATGGTTCCAAATTAGCAAATTTCATCATGCCCTCCCTTGCTCCAAAACCTCCAATGGCCCAGGGCCTACAAACATTTCTGTGACATGAAAAATGGTAAAGACTCAAGTGGGGCTGAACCAAGCAGAAAGGTTGAGGAGAGCATTCTAAAACGTGCTTTTCAGCGCATAATGCGAAATTCATGGATAGAGAGGCACAAGCTGGGCCTCAGACCATGGCAGGATTTCTCCAAACTGAGAAGCAAGGCAAGGCTTCCAGACTGAAAAACCATGACTTTTAAGTCAAGGCTAAGAAAAAAAAAAGTCTGAAAGACCAGCTGTCCCTGGATAATGCGGTCAAGACACACACACATCCAGTTCATTTGTGTGTGGCCCCCAGGCCCTCCGTTTATCATTTATGGTTCAGATTTTGCCTATTCTGGTAAGTTTGTGCTTAGGTTATGCAAGTAAACATATGCTAAGAGGTAGAAATGTTTATTTTAGTGGAAGCATTTATTTTAATAGCTTTATAAATCTCACCAGGATTGCATTTATAGCGTCATTAAGTATCTGAAGGGGTCACTTAAATGTTTAAGTTAGACATTGCTGCTGCAGTTTATGGGAGAGATTTTATGCTGTCAAAGGCAGAAGAGAAGGATGATAAGCTAGATCCCACCTTCCTGCTCCCCCTGCACCCCACATCCTGAAGAGCTATAGACTGTGAACAGTAAGTTTTGGTTTTTTTTCAGACAGTCTCACTCTTTATGCCCAGGCCCAGACTGCAGTGCAATTGCAAAATCTCGGCTCACTGCAACCTCCGCCTCCCAGGTTCAAGTGATTCTCCTGCCTCAGCCTCCCAAGTAGCTGGGATTACAGGCATGTGCCATCACGCCTGGCCAATTTTTGTATTTTTAGTAGAGACAGAGTTTCTCCATGTTGGTTGGGTTGGTCTCGAACTCTTGACCTCAGGTGATCCAACCACCTGAGCCTCCCAAAGTGCTGGGATTACAGGCGTGAGCCACCGCGCCCGGCAACAGGAAGCCTTTATTAGTGTCCTTGTATCATTGCCAGTCTCCTCTTGAGGACTAAAAACTTCAGGATTTGGAGTCTAGAGACCCACAATCTGGGCTTTACACACCATCTATATAGGGCAGGGGTCCCCAACCCCTGAGGGACCAGTACCAGTTCATGGCTTGTTAGGAACCAGGCTGTACAGCAGGAGGTGAGTGGAGGGCCAGTGAGCATGACCACCTGAGCTTCGCCTCCTGTCCAATCAGTGAAGGCATTAGATTCTCATAGGAGCGCAAACCCTACTGTGAACTGTACATAGGAGGAATCTAGCTTGTGTGCTCTTTATGAGAATCTAATTAAAGCCTGCTGATCTGAGGTGGAACAGTTTCATCCCAAAACCTTTTCCCCCTTGCCCCTTGTCTGTGAATAAATTGTCAACCCTAACCCTAACCCTAACCCTGGTGCCAAAAAGGTTGGGAACCGCTGGTATAGGGGACTTTGGGAAAATCACTTAAACTCCTTGAGCCAATTTCCTCAATTGTAAAAAACAAAATGAAAACAAACAAAAAAATGGGAATGATAACAACCACCAGGCTGTGGCTTTGTAGACCATACAGCTTTTGGAACTCCCCCTTCTCACTCCAGAGACTGCTGCTGGGTTTAGGGCTGAGACGAACAGGACCTTCGGAAGGGAGGTGTATCCTGCGGCTGCCATAACAAATAACCGCATATTGGAAGGCTAGACACAACAAAAATGTGTGGTCCCATAGCTCTGGAGGCCAGAAATTTGGAATCAAGGTGTCATCAGGGTTGGTTCTTTCTGGAGGCTCCAAGGGAAAATCTGTTCCCCGCATCTCTCCTGGCTTCTGTGGCTCTGCAATCCAATCCTGGAGTATCCTGGCTTGCAGATGTATCCCTCCCATCTCTACATCCTGTCTTCACGTGGTTTCCCCCGTGTCTCTTTGTCTCCAATGTCTCCTTTCTTTTATCAGGACACTAGTCATTGGATTTAGAACCACCCTAAATCCAGGATAATCTCATCTCAGATCCTTACCTTAATCACATCTGCAAAGACTCTACTTCTAGATAAGATCACGTTCACAGGTACTGAGGGCTAGGACTTAATTTCACCCACTGTAGGAAAGAAAATTTAAATCCTTTCTAAGAGAGGAGGCTAAAATTCATGGCAAGAATAAGGATCCGGACCAGATTAATTTGGGTGGGAGGTAAGGGATGAGGATGTGGGGGCAGGAGGATAGAGGCAGGATAGAGGTACTTTCACGTGGTACTATCTATGCTCTGTGTGTGTGTGGCGGGGGGGGGGGGGGGTTGGGGGACAAAACTAGCAGTTCCTAAAAGCCAAACTGAACCACACACCACTTGTCTCATGCCAAAATAGGAGTCGAGAATTTAGTGGTGGCCAGGAACAATGGCTCATGCCTGTAATCCCAGCACTTTGGGAGGCCAAGGTGGGAGGATCCCTAGAGGAACTCCCAGGAGTTCGAGACCAGCCTGGGCAATGTAACAAGACCCCATCTCCCACAGAAAAATTAAAAATTAGCCAGGTGTGGTGATGCATGCCTACAGTCCCAGCTATTTGGGAGGCTGGGGCAGGAGGATGGCTTGGGCCCAGGAGTTCAAGGTTGCAGTGATCTATGATTGCACCACTGTACTCTTCTGGTGTTTATTACTCTGCTAGAGACATTTTTAAGGGCAAGAACTCTGAAGTAAGACTGTCTGGGTGCAAATCCAGGCTGTATGATTGTCTTAGTCTATTTTGGTGCTAGAACAGAATACTTGAGATGGACTAATTTATAAAAAATGGAAATTTATTTCTCACAGTTCTAGAGCCTGGGAAGTCCAAGATCAAGGTGCCAACATTTTCTTTTCTTTTTTACTTTTTGAAATGAAGTCTTGCTGTGTTGCCAGGCTGGAGTGCAGTGGTATAATCTTGGCCCACTGCAACCTCTGCCTCCTGGGTTCAAGTGATTCTCCTGCCTCAACCTCCTGAGTAGCTGGGACTGCAGTCATGCACCACCATACCCAGCTAATTTTTGTATTTTTAGTAGAGACGGGGTTTCACCCTGTTGGCTGTTATGGTCTTGATCACTTGACCTTGTGGTCTGCCTGTCTTGACCTTCCAAAGTGCTGGGATTACAGGCATGAGCCACTGCACCCTGTCAAGGTGCCAGCATCTTATGAGGACCCTCTTGCTGTATCATCCTATGGAAGAAGGTAAGAGGATAAAAGAAAAAAAGGGGGCAAACTGGAACTTTTATAAGAACATTCCTTTGATAGTGGCATTAATTTATTCATGAGGGCAGAGCCCACATGGCCTAATCACCTCTTAGAGGTCTCACCTCTGAATGCCATCACAATGGCAATTAAATGTCAACATGAGTTTGGGAGGGACAAACATTTAAACTATAGCAATGACTTTGGGCACGTCACTATGTCTAACTTAGGTTGAGTTCCTTGAAACAGAGCCTGAGACAGGATTCCAATGCACCTGATTTATTGCGGGAGTGCTTTTGGGAGGAAAGGGGCAAGGAAAGCAGGATAGAGGTAGCAGATGGATCTAAGCAAGAATGTAATCCCAACTAGAGTCTAGCTTTTGCTTGACTCCAAAGCAAAAAATTTTGGAGGGACAATGGCACCATATAGTTGGTCCTATTTTGCAGCGGTCCTACCCTGCATCAACAGTCAGTGGCTAAAGGCTGCCGTAAGTGGAAGGGGAAAGCAGTGTGTAACTTCCTAGGTGAGGCCACTCCTATTCAGCCAGGAGCAATTCTCTGGAAAGCGGGGAAGCTGTAAGTCTTTAGTAGCCAACATTTACAGCTAGGAAAGGGGACTCACAGTGTCCACTACATATAACTTTGTATACTTTAGTTTCCTGAACTACAAAATGGAGCTGGTAATAGTAACTATCTCATATGATTGTTATGCCATTTAAATGTGTTAATATATGTGAAGCTTGCCACATGTACATGTTCAGTAGATCTTAGCTATCATTATTGTACTATTTAGTGCTGAGTAATGAACTATCCCAAAATTTAGCAGCTTAACATAATAAACATTTGTTAGATAACACAGTTTCTGAGATCTAGAAATTAGAAATAGCTTAGATGGGTGGTTCTGGTTCATGGCCTTTCACAAGGATGCAGTGAAATGTCAGCTGGGGCGACAGTCATTTGAAGGTTTGTCTGGGACTGGCCAGTCCCAGAGGTGGCGCACTCACATGGCTGTTGGCAGGAGGCCTCAGTTCCTTCCACCATGGACATCTGCATGGGCTGCTTGTGTGTCCTAATGATGTGGCAGCTGACTTCTACATAGCAAACAATCCAAAGGAGAGAGCTAGGAGGAATCCACAAAACCCTTTATGACCTAGACTTGGAAATCACACACCATAACTTCTGCTATATTTTATCTGTTGTGAGTCACCCAGTTCAAGCAATATGCAAGGAGATGGGAATGAAGTTCTGTCTCTTAAAGGGAAGAGTATGGAATAACTTGTGGAATTTTAAATCTACCACAATTAGTTATTCTTTCTTTCTATAGTAAGCTTGGAAACTACTGAGTTGCTCTCCAAGGAAACTTTGTGTTTGAAAAGTGAACATACAAGTAGGCCATGAATAAATCTCAAGCAATGGATCATTCATGTATTTAATAAAGTAGCTGTCTTTTTACTATTATTATTATTATTCTATATCTAGAAATAAAGTGTCTGTTTTGGAAAAGGGGAGACCTGCAGGGTCAACTGAATAACACCATACCATCTATTTGCACACTACCATACAGCCCCTGCCTCAGGAAAATTCCTCTGCCCTTGATTGGCCAATGGAGTCCAAGAATCTGCACCTCTGGTATAGTCAATTGTTTAACCTTTCCTAACTACACACACAACACACACACTCCCCCCCCCCCCCCCGTGATTCTATTTTGCTTAATCTTTTAGCTTCCTGGATTCACTCACCAAACCTGGCTCCTTCTGGCTGTATTCTGGGTTTGTTGAACCTCGGTTTCCCATGTGACTTTCAACTTTTCTTACTATCTGGTCTCTAGCTTCCAGGAATAACATCCTTCCCTCCCCAGCCCAACCACTGGCCTGGGCCAGCCTCTACCCACCACTCAGGCCTGCAGGACCAGGGGAATTCAGGCTTACCCAGCCTTCCTGTCCTTTCTCTCCCCAAACTTACAACTTCCATCCTTTGCTACTGGATCAGTTAGCCAGGTCTTCACCACCAGACCAAAATAAAGGGTGGGGACAATTATGTAGATCATTCAGACACTCACTCAAGCAAAAATAATTATTCTTTTCCCCGAATGATCCAGATAATTATTTTAATTCTCTGCTTCACTTTGTCTCTGGAGCCTTGATCTGTTCATTCTGTGATTCTAGTTAAAATGTTGTCCCAGTGATAAATATTTCTTGTCTAATTGTCTTCTTCACCCATGTTCCACAGGAAGTTCTTCCCAGGGAAAAAGGATCCATAGGTAAATGAGAATTAACTTCAGTCCTGGGCAATATGAAAATTAAAGCTGTTATGGCATATGTTCTATCTACATTTCACTTTCTGGAAGGGCCCTTCTATTTCAGCTCTCCCCACCCCTGTCACACATAGCAGCAAGGAGCAAATTACCATTTATTAAACTCTAATTATCATTCCCGTTTTTCAATACCATTCTGTGTGTCTGTGTGCAGCACACCAGCCTGTACTCACTGCCATTAAATCAGCAATAAGTCTTGTTAGCATAGCATCCATATTTATAGGCAGGGTTGAGTGATGCTCTAGTGACATGGTACAAAGTCGAACGCCCTTAATAGAAGGTTAGGGACATGTCCTGATTTTGGAGTGATCCAGCCACGTGGCAGATGTGAGAGGTTCAAGGGGACTTGAGGCTGGCAGGCGATGACAGTGTCCTGCTCTGTTGCTGTCAGAACAACAGGTCAGAAAGTACATTGCAAATCCTATTGGAACTGGCTGGGTTCTTTCCACTCCTCTCGACCTGGGATGCCCAGGCCAGGAATCTGCCTGAGCAACACAAGTTTCTCATAAGATTCTTCGGTAATTACCTCCTTCGCTAGGTAACCACCAAGTGGTTGTCAGGAGAGTCATATGTGATAGGCCAAGTCCTTTATCTTATCAATAGGGGAGGCTGGCTGTGTGGCTGGCACCTTGTCAGCCAGGGTTCATGAGTATAACATCCGACGGGTCTAGCCCCACAAACCCAGATGTGCGCAACTCCAAAGTCCACATCCTTTTTACTCATACTGGGCATCTCTTCCTAGAAATTCAAAGCGTACTCCTTCATTTCCTGTTTCTTATTGCAAAACTTTGTCCTGACTTCTGAAAAGCACACAGATGCCCAATCACCATCTTGTGACCAAATGCTGCCCAAAGAGACACAGCATGACCTGCCCACTCCAGAGGGTCGCACTTCTCCCACGCCAATTCCACAGCACTTGCCAGGGGGTCCAGGCCTTCTGAGGCAGCTTCATGCTTCACTGGCTGCCCATCACCCAGGTAAGGTTCAGGAGCCCCAGGACTTACCTGGTCTCCTGCTGCTCATCTTAACTCATCAGATTCAGGATCTGGGAGCTAGAAGGAGCATAAGAAAGAACTTAGCCTAACAGTTTCATTCTGTAGACAGGTCAGAGGCACAGAGGCAGGGGTGGGGAGGTCCCCCTCCCCCTTCACAGACACCTGGTGTCTCTTCACCTATTGTTCAGCAGGGGCTGGCAGCTCCCCGCAGGGTAATCACCCTCAGCTCATTAACAAGCTGTGCTCATTTGCATGTCTAAATATCCCTGTACATAGAAAATAGAGACTATTACATCTTTCCTTTATGTGTATACATGAAAAAGGCAGGGAGGAGGCAGACAGGAAAGACAGATCGCACCTTTTCCCCCATCCCTCCCAGTCACCTGTTGGTCAGTTTTGTTTTGCTCTTAAACCAGCTCATTTTTTCCTTGCAGACAGGGCATCAGTAAACTTTATTTTGTAGCTACTGCCTCCTTCATTTTCATATGAAAAAGCTCTGAGTCTGCCCTATTTTTACTTTCCTTAATTTTACCTCTTCTCTGGCTCTACTTCCAAAAGGATACCCCAACCCCTCAGAAAAACAAAAACAAAACCAAAAAACCATAGCCTTCTACATCCATCAGCTTTATGCAAATGTATCAGCACACCCACCCTCATTCGGCATGCTCAGAAACAGGAACTGTCTATCTATAGATCAGCCTGATTGCAGTTCATTTTTATACAGCTTAGGAAGCGTGAAAAGTCACAGGCTGGGGATAAACCAGCCTGAAGTCGTCATACAGATGATCGTGGCACATGTAGATCATTTATTCCAGGAGTGCCTTGACGGGTCACCAGAATCCACCCCGATGGATTTCTCGTCAGTTTGTAGGGAAAAGGGTGCTCTAATGATGCCTTCTAGGGCTGTGCCATTTTCAACATTGGTGAGGGACACTCATCGCTGCCCAGATGCCAGCTTTCTGGGAAAACAGCTCCAAAACAACAGACCCCAAGGCCTTCTCCGAGAGATGGAGTGGCAGGGGGTGAAAGTCTAGACAGTAGGGGAACTTGCTTCCAGCTTTGTACCCTCACCCACTCTGCAAGCATTTATTGGGCCCTCCACGGTGTGCACAGTGCACTTTGAAGTGCATATTCCATGTCAGACACTATTCTAATTGCTTTTACAAATACGAACTCATATAGGCCGGGTGTGGTGGCTCAAGCCTGTAATCCCAGCACTTTGGGAGGCTGAGGCGGGCGGATCATGAGGTCAAGAGATCGAGACCATCCTGGCCAGCAGGTGAAGCCCCATCTCTACTAAAAATAAAAATAAAATAAATAGCTGGGCATGGTGGTGTGCGCCTGTAGTCCCAGCTACCCAGAAGGCTGAAGCAGGAGAATTGCTTGAACTCGGGAGGCGGAGGTTGCAGTGAGCCAAGATTGCGCCACTGCACTCCATCCAGCCTGGTGCCTGGTGACAGAGTGAGACTCTGTCTCAAAAAAAAAAAAAAAGCAAATACGAACTCATTTAATCTTCATCACAGTCCTCAATCCTATGAGGCAGGTACGATGATCCTCACTTTACAGATGAGAAAACTGAGGCACAGAGAGATAAGTGACATGTCCAAAGCCATACAGCTGATAAGTGTGAAGCCAGGCTTCTAACCCAGTCAGCCTGGCTTCAGCCTGTGCTCTTAATCATTATGGAGAGCTTTCCATGTAGCTGGAACTACAATGTAGTGATGACTATTTGTTCCGTGCTTCTTTGCATCCATTCACTCTTACTCTCTTCTGGGGAATCCACTTTGGCCCCATTCCTGCCTTCTTGGGTAGGTTTCACTGGTCCAGGCAGCCTAGCAAATCCCATTCTCAGCCACCCTGATTGGTTGGGATCAGGCACATGGATGGCCACAGAGAGTGAATCCCAGAGGTTCTGAGAGAGACTGTCTCTTCTACATGATGGAGCAATTTATGGAGGATGGTGCTGGGCAGGGTGAGTGAGAGTGGAAGAATCAGCAGGTGGAGCTTAAGAATGGATGCATGTAAGCCAGAGCAGAGACAAAGACACCAATCAAGTCTTTGCTAAAACTTAAGCTACCAGATTAGGCTTTGCCTGAAGCTAGTACCACCTTCAAACTTTCCAGTTGCCTGACCCATAGTAGGCTCTTGATAGATATTTGCTGAATACATGAGCTAATAAAACCCCTCTATTGGGTAAACCAGCTTAAATTGAGTTTTCTGTAATTGGCAACTGAAAGATTCCTAACTGATATACACACATACTAGTGATGGAATAAACATAAGAAAAATGTGGTATATCTGTACACAGCACACACCAACAGAGATTAGTTTTTTTGTTTTTGTTTTGTTTTGTTTTCTATTTTTAATTTTGAAATGGAGTCTCACTCTGTAGCCCAGCCTGGAGTGCCGTGGCATGATTTTGGGTCCCAGTTCAAGCAATTCTCCTACCTCAGCCTCCCAAGTAGCTGGGATTACAGGCATGAGCCACCATGCCCAGCTAATTTTTATATTTTTTAGTAGAGACAGGGTTTCACCCTGTTGGCTAGTCTGGTCTTGAGCTCCTGACCTCATGATCCACTTGCCTCGGCCTCCCAAAGTGCTGGGATTACAGGCATGAGCCACCATGCCCATCCCAAAGATTAGTTTTGTTACAAGAATATTCCAGGCCAGGCATGGTCTTGAACCCAGGAGGTGGAGGTTGCAGTGAGCCAAGATCACACCACTGCACTCCAGCCTGGGAGACAGAGTGAGATTCCATCTCAAAAAAAGGGGGAAAAAAAGAATATTCTGTAAGATAGGAGGTGAGGGTTTTGTTCTTTTAAACCACGAGCAACTTGACTGTAACAGAAATGGTTCCTGGGTCTGAATGTCTATTTATAGTAGAAGAAGGTTTCTTTAATCTGGGGACTTTTTGAAAGTGACAAAAAGATTTGTTAAGGGTAAGCGAGCCCACACTCTAAAATGGGACCTAGATGTAGAGTGTGATACATATTTATAGATTATAAATGATCAAGTCTCTCAAGATTCTCCCTTCTTAAGGAATGGCTCTGCTGGAGACCTGGGATGGCTGAGGGAGAAGTTCCTGGTCAGCCAGGATTCTCTTCCTGAGTTTCTGCTGGTTTGCTCTGAGCTCCCAGAGGTACAGTCCAGTGTGTCTCTCCTTCTGGGACATTTATCACTGAAGCCAAGCATTTGGTTCTTTTCTTGCTCAATGCTCAGACTTTAAGAACTGGGTTTGATACAGCTCTGATGAGTGGAGGAACACCAGGCTTCTTGGTCCACGTGCCAGTTTAGATAAAACACGGGGACACACGTAGAGTGGTTTTAAGGAGTGAAGAGTTTAATAGGCAAGAAGGAAGGGAGAAGACAGAAGGAAGAAGCTCCCTGTACAGAGACAGAGGGAGGAGGGCTCCAAAGCTGAAAGAGGAGGTCCCCACCCACCACGGGTACCAGCCAGGTGTATATGCAGAGGTTGGAGGAGGCAATGTCTGATTTGCATAGGGCTTAGGGGATTGGTTTGACAAGGTATGTCATTCGCCTAGCCCTCAGAAAAAGCTGGCCCTCCCACCCTAGCTTTTAATATGCAAATGCAGGGCACCCTGATATTCTACACATGTGGGGATATGTGGGGGCAGCCATGCCACCAGGCACATGTGGGGCAAGGGCAAGAAGAAGAGGGTGGGAATCGCCATGTTTGGGTGGACCCAGTTTCTAACGGCCTGGATTTGCATACCAAGGCCCCCTGTAGCTACCCTTTAAACTTCCTCCTTTCCTTTCCAATTCCTTAGCAGAGGTCTTTATAATTCACTGTCTCCTCTTAACTTCCTGTTCACTCTTAAATGCATTGAAATCTGATTCCAACCTGAACTTCATGGAATCACTGTCAAAATGGAGACTACCTTAATTGCCAAATCCATCAGGTACTTTTTGGTCTTTAATTGACCAGACCCTTCTACTGCCCCTGACACTATCAATTCCTCCTTAACACCCTCTTCCATGACAGCACACTTTCTCGATTTTCCTTGTATCTGTCTGATTATATCACTCAGGAGTTTTGGTCATACATGGCAGAAACCCAACTTCAACTACATTAATAAGAGTTGGGATGAATTAGTTCATGTGGGAAGCTCTGATAAAGAAAGCAATACGGATGTAACTTACTGACTGTGAAAACACCTTTGCAAAATTATGACTGAGACAGTGAAAGAGATCTAACTTAACCGATTCCATCTTGCTTCTAACCTCCAAGCTGTCCTTGTTCATTCCTGGGCATAGGCTGAACTAACTTTGGGATAAACTTAGTTTATAGTTTATTGTTTAAACAAAACCAGTAACAGCCCTTTCCCAAAGCAGACCTCCTTCCTGCCTGGGGACTAGATTGCCTTTGTAGGACTAACATTAGTCACAAGATTAAAATGATGGTTTAGGAGTCATGCAGCTGGAGGCTACACGATTTTGACCCTCCCTAAATAGCTCCTGAGGTCAGTGCTTGAGATATTGTGGAGACCCTGCACTTGATGGATCAGCTGGCACCACCCAGATCAGTAAACTGGCCCATCTGATCTTATGGCCCCCACCCAGGAACTGACTCAGTGCAAGAAGACAGCTTTGACTTCCTATGATTTCATCTCTAACCAATCAACACTCCTGGTTCACTGGCTTCTTCTTTCTACCCACCAAGTTATCCTTAAAAACTCTGCTCCTGAACACCCAGGGAGACTGATTTGAGTAACAATAAAACTCTGGTCTCTGGCACAGCAGGCTCTGTGTGAATTACTCTTTCTCTATTGCAATTTTCCTGTCTTGATGAATCAGCTCTGTCTAGGCAGTGGGCAAGGCAAACCCCTTGGGTGGTTACAACTGTACCAGTGATGACAGTAGCAGAATTCTCCAGGCCTTTCATCGCTTCTCCTTTTTCCATGATAGCTTTGTTCTTTCAGATGACTATGGTTTGAATGTGTCCACTCAAGAATTCAGGTGTTGAAACTTAATGGCTAAGGTGATAGTGTTAGAGGTAGGGCCTTTAAGAGGTGAGTAAGCCATAAAGCTTCTTTCTTATAAATGAAGGCGCTTATGAAAGAGGCTTCGTGTGGCTCCTTGGCCCTTCCGACTTCTACCATGTGAGGACACAAGATTCCTATTCTCTGGAGGATGCAGCAATGAGGCATCATTAATGAATTTCTGTGCATTATAAATCACCCAGTCTCAGGTATTTTGTTAAAGCAGCACAAAGAGACTAAGACACCAGTTCTCTCCATATGTAAGAGATGTTGCCATCAATGGCTCCTGGCCTTGAACATTATAGGTCTGAGAACTGCTTTGCTTGAACCCAACCTCTCCACTTTCTCTTGCTTCCTCTCTTCCCATGTGATCTCTGCACATACTGGCTCCCCTACACGTTCTGGAAGTAGAGGAAGTGGAAGCAGCCTGAGGTTTTCACCAGATGCCTAGTCTTCCAGACAGCAAAATTATGAGCCAAATTATTTTTTAAAAATAAATTCCCAGTATCAGCTATTCCTTTATAGCAACACAAATGGACTAAGGCCTCTTCCAATTAACTGCCCTACAATTCCTTGGGATGACCCTCATCCTTGGTAATCAAGGCAACATTCAAGTTCCAGGGAGCAAGATGGAAGAAAGACAAAGAGTAAAGGGCATAAACTACTTCCTAAGGGAATTTTCAGGAAGCTGACTCTAACAACCCTTTAGTCTGAACGTGGTCATACCTAGCTGCAAGGGAGCCTGGGAAATGTAGTCTTTACTCTGAAGCCCATGTGCTTAGCTGAAACTTCTGTTAAGAAGGGAGAAGGAAAAAAATGGACATAACGTGGCAAAAAGAAATCACTGCTAGCTGGTGTGTTGGAATTGGCTAGACCTGGGTTCCAATCTGGTTCTGCTTCTCATTGGCTTTGATAATTGAGGGGAATTCCTGTAGTAGTTTGCTATGGCTATGGTAACAAAGTTTCACCAACTAGGTGACTTAAACAATAGAAATTAGGGCCGCGCGGTGGCTCAAGCCTGTAATCCCAAGACTTTGGGAGGCCAAGGAAGGTGGATCACGAGGTCAAGAAATCGAGACCACCCTGGCCAACATGGTAAAACCCTGTCTCTACTAAAAATACAAAAAAATTAGCTGGGTGTGGTGGCGTGTGCCTGTGGTCCCAGCTACCTGGGAGGCTGAGGCTGGAGAATTGCTTGGATCCGAAGGCAGAGGTTGCAGTGAGCCAAGACAGCACCACTGCACTCCAGCCTGGTGCCTGGCGACAGAGCAAGACTCTGTCTCCAAAAAAAAAACAAACAAACAACAACAAAAAAATAGAAATGTATTGTTTTACAGTTCTAGTGGTTAGAATTCCAAGATCAAGGTGTCAGCAGCACAGTTCTTTCTGAGGGCTATGAGGAAGAATCTGTTCCATGCCTATTTCCGAGTTTCTAGTGGTGTGCTGGCAATCTTTGGAATTCTTTGGCCTGCAGATGCATTACCCTAATCTCTGCTGTCATATTCCCTGTGTGCATTTGTCCCTGTGTGCAAATGTCTGCTTTTTATAAGGACACTAGTCATGTTGAATTAATGCCCACCCTAACAACATCATTTTAAATTGATCACCTCTGTAAAGACCCTACCTTCATTTTGAGATACTGGGGTTAGGACTTTAACATAGGAATTTTGAGGAGACCCAATCCAACCTATAACAATTACTTAACCTATCCTTGGAGGATAAGACAAAACATAATAAGAATGCTGATAATGAAGCTGGGTGCAATGGCTCGCACCTGTAATCCCAGTACTTTGGAAGGCCAAGATGGGAGGATCACTTGACACCAGGAGTTCAAAACCAACCTAGGCATTATAGCAAGATCTTGTCTCTTAAAAAAAGAAAAAAGAAAGAAAAAAAATTAGGTGGGCATGATGGCACATGCCTGTAGTCCCAGTTACTTGGGAGGGTGAGGTGGGAGGATTATTTGATTCTAGGAGTTCAGGGCTGCAGTGAGTTATGATCATGCTACCATACTCCAGCCTGAGCAACAGAGTGAGATCCTGACACTAAAACCACCAAAACCGACCAAACAAACAAACGAAAAAAGAATGTTGATAATGAGATCCATATTGCAGAGGTAGTGAAGGATTACGATATTGTAAATGAATCTTCCAGGCACAAAGTTGATGTTTAATAAATGCCAATTTCCTTCTGACTGTAGGCTTAACTGTAATTTTGAGGCTTCTAAAGGGAAAAAAATGTTTCAGGGATAGTAGAAAACTAGAAGATGAAACCATAGTGAACATTTATTGTTTTCTTTGGCGGCCCAGCTCCTGAACCCCTTTCCCATGTTAGGTGTGTTTTCTACCTAATGTGTTTTGGAGGAAGTGAAGGCTGTTATTTACCTCTGGAAGCTAAAAATACCAGTCCCTGGTCATCTCAGGTCAGTCCCAGGATGATTTGAAGTCTCTCTGTGTAGCCTTCAAGTCTGGTTTTCTAGTCCCCCACCCCTCCCAGAGACTCTGTGAACTATAAATACCCTTAAATAACTTTCTCTCCTACTTAAATCACTTAGAGTTGGTTTCTGATGCAACTAAAAACTGATATGAGGACCAAAAGATAGAATTTAAAGCACTAAGGACTGCTCCCTTAGGCCGGGCACGGTGGCTCATGCCTATAATCCCAGCACTTTGGGAGGCTGAGGCGGGTGGATCACGAGGTCAAGAGATCGAGACCATCCTGGTCAACAAGGTGAAACCCCGTCTCTACTAAAAATGCAAAAATTAGCTGGACATGGTGGTGCGTGCCTGTAGTCCCAGCTACTTGGGAGGCTGAGGCAGGAGCATTGCTTGAACCCAGAAGGCGGAGGTTGCAGTGAGCCGAGATCATGCCATTGCACTCCAGTCTGGGTAACAAGAGCAAAATTCCGTCTCAAAAAAAAAAAAAAAAAAAGAAGACTGCTCCCTTATGGGCAAAGTCTCAATAGGACATCTGCATGTTCAGTTGAGATTCTGTTTTCCCCTCAGATGATAGAACTACTGGCAACCAGTTAAGTTGGTGCAATTGGAAACCCAGAAACATGATCAACAAAGATATGGAGATGGTGATACCAGTCACCCTTATCAAAGTGGCAAGTGGGAGGGAGATGCTGGTTGGTCTGTTGGAGCATGAAGGAATGGAACTGGAATGTTTCTCTTACCAATTGTGTAAACCCAGCCTCCATCTTACTTGCTCAGAACTTTGCCCAGTGAGAGCAGTTACAAATGGACAGGGTAGAAATGAAAGAAACCCTCACTTTCCCACCAGGAAGGAAGAGACAGTTCCTTCTTGTAATGTGCTCCGAAGAAAATTTCTAGCATTTGGACAGATTTCTCGGGCTATAAAACATGATTTTCTTCTCTGCTTCATGGGCTTTTATAATGGGTACTGTTGGTTTTTTTTAAAGCTTTAATGACTCCATAAGGACTTGTATAAAGTTTATGGGAGAATTTTCAATGTAGTTGTGAATGGCAGAAACCCAAGAATCTGTGTGAGGTTGAATAAGATCCTATGTCTTCAGAGAGGTCTGATGGGGAGGCACGGATCTAAATTTTAAAGGTGATTTGGGCCTTCTCAGTCATATATGAAGGTCCTTTTATATTATAGATAAGTAAATTAAGGCCCAGAAAGATTAATGGTCCAAGGTCCCAAGACCCGCTTGGGACCTGTGCCCCATTCCTGACTAACATTCTTCATGATATTATATCACTCTGCATCAAAACCAACCAACAAATAAAACCAACCAACCAACAGAGAACATTCAGAAGAGTGGAAATACCGTCTGTGCAGACAGATTTTCCTATTTTAGGAAATGGTTGGAGTCAGTGCATTTGAAGTTCAATGAGTGAGCCTTATCCTAAAAAAGCTGCTTCCGGGCCTGGTATGTTCCCTGAAACATAAGGACATTCCTCATTCAAGGCAATTTGCAAAGATCTATATGAAGGCTGTTATGAAACAAACAACTCCAACCTTTACTAATGTCAGAAATCAGAAAATGAATTATCTAGGTATTGTCTGCTGACTCACTAGCACTATGCAGGTATGAGTATCAGAGTTCTTCTCTGCTCTGTAAACTATAATCCGCCAGGCTCTTTAGCCTAGGGGTGAAAAATACTACTCCTCTTACCAAGCAGTAGTCTTCTTCTTACTCAGCTTCCACCTCCCCCATTGTGATGAGAGTTCTTGCAGTGGTGTTGATAGGTGTACCCTAGTCTGGTCCTCTTATCCTGCACTCTGTAGCTCCCCATCTCCAAATTCCTGCTCTAAGACTCCAGCTTGTCACCAGGTGCTTCCTGCTGGTACCCACCAGCATCCATGCTGAGGTGGCCAGTGCCCAGTGCTGACAGCTTTTCTAGCTGTGTCAAGGGTACTGCTTCCAGTAGCAACCAGCCCCATTTTGGCGTCACCATTGGTTGTGGTCTAAGCTTCTAGAACCCAAGCTGGGTTATCTTAGGCAATAGCTTTGGTTGGCTTCCTTCAAAAGTCACTGCAGCCCCCTTGGCCCAACTCACTTGATCCCCATTGAGAGTTGGGACCTTCTAGGTAACCAGCTGAAGGACAGTCTTGAAGACAGACATTTGATAGTGCTCACATCATCCCTCAACCTCTTGGTCTTGGCACCAAACTAGGTTGCCTTAAACAAGGGTGTTCAATCTTTTGGCTTCCCTGGGCCACATTGGAAGAAGAATAATTGTCTTGGGACAAACATAAAATATAGTACCACAAATGATGGCGTATGAGGTAAAAAAAAATTCACATAAAAAAACTCATAATGTTTTAAGAAAGTTCAGGAATTCATGTCGGGCTGCATTCAAAGCCATCCTGGCTGCATGTGGCCTGTGGATTGGATAGACTTGCTCTGGAGTGATCCAACTCTTATTTGCTGGGGGACTTTCAGCAAACAGCAACCATTCTAGATCAGCCGAGGCAGGCCGATCACAAGGTCAGGAGATCAAGACCATCTTGGTCAACTTGGTGAAACCCCATCTCTACAAAAAATTAGCTGGATATGGTGGGGCATGCCCATAATCCCAGCTACTTGGGAGGCTGAGGCATGCCTAAGATATTTTCTTATCTGTAAAATGGAAATAATACTTGTCTCATGGGTGGTTTTGAAAATTAAATGAGATCACTGGGAGTGGTGGCTCACTTCTGTAACTCCAGCACTTTGGGAGGCCAAGGGGGGGCGGGCCTTATATCAGTGGACACAGGATGTCAGTTCGTTCCAGTATTGGTAAGATTTGCTTTGGTTTCTTGGTTTTTCTTTACTATAAAGTTACTGTTTTGGGCTGGGCACAGTGGCTCACGCCTGTAATCTCAGTACTTTGGGAAACTGATTCGGGAGTATCGCTTGAGTCCAGGAGTCCAAGACCAGTCTGGGCAGCAAAGTGAGACCTTGTCTCTACAGAGAAATTTAAAAATCAGCCAGGCATGGTGGCATGTGCCTTTAGTCCCAGCTACTGAGGAGTCTGAGGTGGGAGGATCTCTTAACCCATGGAGGTCAAGGCTGCAATGAACTGTGATCATGCCACTGCATTCCAGCCTGGGCAACAGAGTGGCCCTGTCTTAAAAAATAAATAAAGTCACCATTTTCCCCTTGTAATTCATACATAATTTGTGATAGTCTTTTTTTGTTTCAACTTTTTGTTCTGTGCCAAAATGTCCGCAGTAGCTCTGACATTACATTTAAAGCAGGAACTGAGCTGGTTCTAAAAGAAAATCCCAGGCCAGGTGAGGTGGCTCATGCCTGTAATCCCAGCACTTTGGAAGGCCGAGGCAGGCCGATCACAAGGTCAGGAGATCGAGACCATCTTGGTCAACTTGGTGAAACCCCATCTCTACAAAAAATTAGCTGGATATGGTGGGGCATGCCCATAATCCCAGCTACTTGGGAGACTGAGGCATGAGAATTGTTTGAACCCAGGAGGTGGAGGTTGCAGTGAGCCAAGATCGAGCTACTGCACTCCAGTGTGGTGACAGAGTAAAACTCTGTCTCCAAAAAAAAAAAAAAAAGAAAAAAGAGAGAAAATCCCAGTTTCCTCCTTAGCCAAATGTCTTTTTTCTCTCCTTTGTTTTCTCACCTTTTTTTTTTTTTTTTTTTTTTTTTGAGATGGAGTCTCTCCCTTTCGTCCAGGCTAGAGTGTAGTGGCACCATCTCAGCTCACTGCGACCTCTGCCTCCGGGTTCAAGTGATTCTCCTGCCTCAGTCTCTTGAGTAGCTGGGATTACAGATGCCCACCACCACGCTCAGCTAATTTTTTGTATTTTTAGTGGAGATGGGGTTTCACCATATTGGCCAGGCTCGTCTTGAACTCCTGACCTCAAGTGATCCACCCACCTCGGCCTCCCAAAGTATTGGGATTACAGGCATGAGCCACCACCATGCCTGGCCTGTTTCCTCATTTTTTAATTGAGGTATAATATACACACATATTATGTTTATACAGATCTTAAGTGTACAGCTAGCTGGGCGAGGTGGCTCATGCCTATAATCCCAGCACTTTGGGAAGCTGAATTGGGTGGATCACCTGAGGTCAGGGTTTGAGACCAGCCTGGCCAACATGGCGAAACCCCGTCTCTACTAAAAATACAAAAAAAATATTGTCCAGGCATGGTGGCACATGCCTGTAGTTTCAGCTACTTGGGAGGCTGAGACATGAGAATTGCTGGAACTCAGGAGGCGGAGGTTGCAGTGAGCTGGGATCGTGCTGCTGCACTACAGGCTGGGTAACAGAGCAAGACTTTGTCAAAAAAAAAAGTGTACAGCTTAAATAATTTCTACATAGGCATATGCCTGTGGAACCACCACCCAAATCC
This sequence comes from Callithrix jacchus, assembly GCF_049354715.1. Lineage (NCBI taxonomy): Eukaryota > Metazoa > Chordata > Mammalia > Primates > Cebidae > Callithrix > Callithrix jacchus. The sequence goes on from NC_133506.1 coordinate 105,632,163, forward strand.
AAGATACAGAATATTCCAGTTTCCTAGCTAAGTTCCTTTTGTCTCTTCTTAGTTAACTTTCTTTCCACGAAGGCAACCATTATTTGACCTCTATCACCGTAGGTTAGTTTTGCCTGTTCATGAACTTCATATAACAAAATAATTCAGTATCTACTGTTTTGTGTCTGGTTTCTTTCTTTTTTTCTTTTTTTAAAAAAAGAAAATTTAAAGTGTTTAAATTTTTTACAAATATACTGGAGACTCACGCGATGCTGCCAGCATTGGGTGCAATCTGGGGCCACAGGTCTGCACCCTCCTTTGCTACTGGTCCTGTAATGGCAGAACTTTCATCTCACTTTTATTGTTCATCTTGACCCCTGCGTTATCTTCAAAATAAAGAAACACGCCATCTTTTCTCCGGCATGACGTTCGTTGTTGAGTGACCACTGCTGGATGTACCTTTTTTCTGAGTTCTGGTTTGCCTTTCTTGACTGTGACCATCACCATGCCACCCATACTAGCAGCAGGAGGTCTGTTCAGCCATCCCTTGATCCCCTTCATGGAGATGATATACAGGTTTTTGGCTCCTGTGTTGTCAGCACAGTTGATCACAGCTCCTACCGGAAGACCCAAGGAAATCTGGAATTTCGCACCAGAGGACCCACCCTGTCTTTGCTTCGACATCTTGAACGCCGGAAAGAAAGAAAAAGTATGTCTGGCTTCTTTTATTCAACGTTATATCTGTGGATTCATCTACGCATTGCATGTGATAGTCATTTGTTTTTTTATTTGCTGTATAATATTCTATTGTATGACTATATCACAATTTATCTCTTTTACTGTTGTTGAATACTTGGGTAATTTCTGGTCGTTAACTATTGTGATTAAAGCTACTATCAGCCAGGCACAGTGGCTCACGCCTGTAATCTCAACACTTTGAGAGGCTGACACTGGTGGATCACTTGAGACCAGGAGTTCAAGACCAGCCTGGTCAACATGGCGAAACCCATCTCTACTAAAAATACAAAAATTAGCCAGGTGTGGTGGTGCATACCTGTAGTCCCAGCCTCACTCGTGAGGCTAAGGCAGGAGAATCACTTGAACCCGGGAGACGGAGGTTGCAGTGAGCCAAGATTATGCCGCTGCACTCCAGCCTGGGTGACAGAGTGAGACCCTGTCTCAAAAATTAAATAAATAAATAAATAATAAAGCTGGCTGGGTGCCATGGCTCATGCATATAATACTAGCACTTTGGGAGGCCAAGGTGGGTGGATCACTTGAGGTCAAGAGTTCAAGACCAGCCTGGCCAACATGGTGAAACCCCGTCTCTACTAAAATTACAAAAAATTTAGCTGCCCACAGTGGCGGGTGCCTGTGATCCCAGCTACTTGAGAGGCTGAGACAGGAGAATCGCTTGAACCCAGGAGGCGGAAGTTGCAGTGAACCAAGATTGCGCCACTTTACTCCAGCCTGGGTGGCAGAGCAAGACTCTGTCTCAAAAATATATAATAAAATAAATAAATAAGGCTACTAATAACATTTTTTCTACATTTTTGTGCACATAAGCACTCATTTCTGTTGCATATCCAGGATGAAATTGCTGGGTCTCCATCCTCTTTCCTTCACGGATGAACTTCTTGAAAGAATGGTCTGTCCTCTTACTGTTGCCACATCCTCATTTTCCATTGATTTCTCACCAAATTGTGCCTGGCTTCTTTCTTCCACTCCCTTCCTGCTGACATTGCTCCTGCTCATGCTATCAGTGAACTCCTTCTGGCTAAATCCAGGGACCCTTTTGGACTCCGCTCCGTTTGACCTATCGGCAGTGTTTGATAATGCTGACTTCTTCTTTGACTCTGCACCGTGACTCTTCCTAGGTTTACCCTGCCTCTTTTCTTGCTCCTCACCAGACTCACTTGCAAACTCTTTAATCTATGCCTGCCCATTAAATGTTGGTGTCCTCAGAGCCTAGTAGCACAGGGAAACGTCTCTTTCTACATTAAAGGCCTCACATTAGTGGCCCACAGAAGACCTGTTTTGCTTGGCCCCCACAGTGTTTAAATATTGTTTAATATGAATGTCTTTTAAGAAGGGATGTATTATTTTGAGATCTCAATGCACTGACCACCACTCTTTATAGTTGTGATCTGAGCTACTTCACTCAACTACATTATTTTCTTGGTCCCTGAAAGCATTTTAGTTTGCAAACTTTTCTCTAATGTTTTTTTTCCAGTGATGTCATTCTCTTCCACAGGCTCAATTGCACATTGCTGACTCCTTCCAGATTCAAATCTTTAGTTTCCTCCTTCCTCTGATGCTCCAGATCTATATTTCTAACCCTTTGCTGGACATCTCCATTTGGACATCCCATGGACTTCTCACATGCATCAGGTCCACACGAACTCACAATCTTTCCCTCCAGGCCTGCCCCTTTCCTGTGCTCACTGTTGTGGGGAATGGGGTACCTCTCCCTGAAGGTGCTCAAGCCTCCATCCCCTTACCTTCTACATCTAATTGCTCATCTAATATCACTGCTTCCCTCTCCTGTATGTTTTCCCAATGAATCTCTTCTTCCCCATTGCTGTTGCCATTGTCTTAATTATCTTCTTCTCTTGCCTGGATCATTCCTCATTCCACAAATATTTGTCAAGTGCCTACTATGTGTTGGGCAATGTTCTAGGCACCAGGGTCAGTACCACAGAGGGTACTGCAGCCATCCGGGCACGCGGCACCTTGCCTGAGCACATGGGAGGCAGGTCGTGCATGAAGAGGCAGGCAGGGCAAAAGCACATGTTCCTTGCAGCCACAGCAGCCATTTGTGAGGCCATCCCTTGAGAATCCCTCTGGATGCCTGGAAGTGACTGTAAGATGGGACGGGAGTGTCTGCAGGGCCTTGTGGCTCTGAAGGAGTTGACAGGGATAAAAACCAATGAATGAAGCATGTGTGATTATTATTTACACACTCCATTTTTTTTTCCAGCTTCAGACCTGGGAGTTGCATATTGATTCTGTTCCTCTCTGTGACTGGCCTGTCTTTCATGCTCAGACCACACCATCATACCCAGTATGGATTTCTGAACACGAACTCCTATTCACCTCCCCAACTTCTGACCTTAGCTTAGTCCTCTGAACCCAAAGTCCCATGTATGTCCCTGCAGACACCCCATTTCTCTATCATCTGACCCAGTCGTGACCTGCCAGCACATTGCCCTGTCTGCTTCATCTTGCCAGCCTGGCATAACTCCCAGAAAGGCTGCCCTTGGCTTGTCCTATTTTGTTTCTCTCCCTAATTTGATGCTGACATTGACAGATAAAGACAAGGGAGACAGCCAAACCCCAGGGCGTAACCGGTAGGTATCATTCAAACACCACCAAGTTAACCCTCAGGATATGGGATCATGCCTGGCTGAAATGTTAATTTCACCACTTGGTGCGGAATGGAGAGTGGCTTTTGAAATTGCCTTATGGAGGAGCCATTTGCCCAACCAGAAGATCCCAGTCCCTAGACCCGGGGGGCCCAGTTTCTGGGGAAGATAGAAAAAAATTTGAGATCAAGAAGGAGCAAAGAAAGATAGAAGGTAAATGTCAAGTTCTAGCAAGTATAGACTTTTGAATTCACAGTTTTACCCTAGCATGCATGGCCCATGGCCTGTGTGAGATGTTTCTTTTTCTTTTCTTTTCTTTCTTTTTTTTTTGAAATGGGGTCTCTCTCTGTTGCCCAGGCTGGAGTGCAGTAGCCTGATCTCGGCTCACTACAACCTCTGCCTCCTGGGTTCAAGTGATTCTTCTGCCTCAGCCTCCCAAGTAGCTGGGACTACAGACACGTGTCACCAAGCCCAGCTAATCTTTTGTATTTTTAACAGAGACAGTGTTTCATCATGTTAGCCAGGATGGTCTCAATCTCCCGACCTCGTGATCCACCTGCCTTGGCCTCCCTAAGGGCTGGGATTACAAGACTGAGCCACTGTGCCCGGCTGAGATGTTTCTTATTACAAGAGGAAGTCCCACCTGGGAACGTCTTCCTATATGTTTATAATCCCACATCTGCTACATTGAAATTATTTTCCACCCAAATAAAAGCAGTCACAGATAGAAATTCCTTGACTCTTAATTTTATTTTATTAATTTTTAAATTACTTTTTAATTTTTTGAGATGGGGTCTCACTCTGTTGTTACACAGGCTGGAGTGCAGTGGTCCGATCACAGCTCACTGCAGCCTCGACCTCCTGGGCTCAAGCAATCCTCCCACCTCAGCCTTCCAAGTAGCTGGGACTACAGACAAGTGCCACCAAGCTCAACTAATCTTTGTATTCTTTTTATTGATTGATTGATTGATTGATTTTGAGATGGAATTTCACTCTTGTTGCCCAGTCTGGAGTACAGTGGCATGATCTTGGGTTACTGCAACCTTCACCTCCTGGGTTCAAGTGATTCTCCTGCATCAGCCTCCTGAATACCTGGGATTACAGGCACGTGCCACCCCACACAGCTAATTTTTGTATTTTTAGCAGAAACAGGTTTCACCATGTTGGCCAGGCTGGTCTCAAACTCCTGAGCTCAGGTGATCCACCCACCTCAGCCTCCCAAAGTGCTGAGATTACAGGCGTGAGCCACCATGCCCAGCCTAATTTTTGTATTTTTTGTAGAGATGAGGTTTTTCTGTGTTGCCCAGGCTGGTCTCAAACTCCCAGACTCAAGTGATCAGCCTGCCTTGGCCTCCCAAAGTGCTAGGATTATAGGCATGAGCCACTGCACCTGGCTGGATTTTAAACATTATCATGGCACTTTATTTTACTGAATATTAAATCTCCAGCACAGTTTTGAAAAGGGAAAAAAGAACACCTACTGTGAGAGGGGATTCCGGCTGATTGCAAACTGATACAGGAGCTGCTTGAATGCTCTTAGGTGGCCATAGTGTAAGTAGGATGTGGGGGTCTCTGAGAGAGCCAGTGGACACGAGGGGGCACCCCTGGAGTTCTGGACTTGACCAAAATTGGACAACTTTCAACTTGCTGGCTGCCTGCCCTGAGCAGTAATGGCTGGCCTTGGGAGAAACACCCGTGGTTTTACGGCCTCCTTTCATTTTCCTCTCTTTCCTAACAAGCCTTTGTCTAAATGCAAATGTGATTCCACCTTTTCTATTAGAATATTATATAGTTATCCATTCCGGGAAAACCACAATTAGTGCGCGATTTTATTTCTGACTCGCCATTTCTTTGTTTGGAAAGTTCGTTAGTTGTGCGATGCTCCTGATGGAAGTGCGTAGAAGGAGCAATTTTTTTATGTGTGGGGAGGGACCTCCGCCAAATTTTCTTAGATGGAAAGGTGTTGGCTTTTTCTTGTCATGGAGGGATGGTGGAGTGGAGCGGGGAGTGTGGTGGGGGTGTGATATTCTACCCTAAAATATTTTTCAAAAATACACTGGCGACTAAATCTGGCCATGTTTGTGAGATTGAGTGGAGTTTTCCTTAAAGTGACAAAGCAGGGCACACTTTATCTCAAGGTTTTAACTGTAGTTGGTACTTGGGAAGACGTTCTCCTGTGTAATACATGCTGCAGAAACCACGCAGGGGCAGCCTGATTCAGAGGGTCACTTACTTGCCTACTGGCATACCACTGGCTGGCTGTGTGACCTTTGGCAATTTATTTAACCTCTCTGGACCACTAGTTCCTCATCTAAATAATATTACCTGGGCCGGGCGCTGTGGCTCACACCTGTAATCCCAGCACTTTGGGAGGCCGAGGCGGGTGGATCACGAGGTCAAGAGATCGAGACCATCCTGGTCAACATGGTGAAACTCCGTCTCTACTAAAAATACAAAAATTAGCTGGGCATGGTGGTGTGGGCCTGTAGTCCCAGCTACTCGGGAGGCTGAGGCAGGAGAATTGCTTGAACCCAGGAGGCAGAGTTTGCGGTGAGCCGAGATCGTGCCATTGCACTTCATTCTGGGTAACAACAGTGAAACTCCATCTCAAAATAAATAAATAAATAAATAGGCTGGGTGCGGTGGCTCAAGCCTATAATCCCAGCACTTTGGGAGGCTGAGGCGGGTGGATCACGAGGTCAAGAGATCGAGACCATCTTGGTCAACATGGTGAAACCCTGTCTCTACTAAAAATACAAAAATTAGCTGGGCATGGTGGCGTGTACCTGTAGTCCCAGTTACTCAGGAGGCTGAGGCAGGAGAATTGCCTAAACCCAGGAGGTAGAGGTTGCGGTGAGCCAAGATCGTACCATTGCACTCCAGCCTGGGTAACAAGAGCAAAACACCGTCTCAAAAGTAAATAAATAAATAAATAATATTACCTAACTCTTAGGGTAGTTGGGGGATTAAATGAAATCAGTTAATATTTATTTATTTATTTATTTTTGAGATGGAGTTTTGCTCTGTCACCCAGGCTGAAGTGCAGTGGCATGATCTCAGCTCACTACAACCTCCGCCTCCCGGGTTCAAGCAGTTCTCCTGCCTCGGCCTCCTGAGTAGCTGGGACTACAGGCACCCACCACCCCACCTGGCTAATTTTTGTATTTTTAGTAAAGATGGGGTTTTACCATTTGGCCAGGCTGGTCTCAAACTCCTGACCTTGTGATCTGCCTGTGTTGGCTTCCCAAAGTGCTGGGATTACAGACGTGAGCCACCACACCTGGCCAAAATCAGTTAATAAAGTGCTTAGAATAGAGCCTAGTGTCCAGGATATTGCATGAATGCCATTATATTATCCTTTCCTGCCTCTGCTAATAGAGTCTACTGCCTATTGCATTCCTATAAATGGCAGGCACTGTGTTAAGTACTTTATAAGCATTCAGCTTGTTTAATACTCAAGGATACAAAGTAGTATTATAATCTCTGTGACCGTTAGTTTTCTTAGTCAACTTGGTTAGGTTATAGTACCTAGTTATGTAATTAAACATGAATCTAGGTGTTGCTGTGAAAGTATTTTGTAGACGTGGTTACCATCTACAAGTCAGTTGACTTCAAGTAAAAGCTTTCAGATTGACTGGCCCCCTCAATCATGGAAGTCAATTTCTTAAAACATATCTTTAATTTAAAAAGTGTGTGTGTGTGTGTGTGTGCGTGTGTGTGTGTACACTTATGAGGAAACTGATGATCAGAGAAACTAACTAATTGCACAAGGTCATGCAGCAGGATTTTGAATCTGGGTATCTCTCACTACAAAACCTGCTTTCCACCGTGGGATGCTGTCTCTCTGGTCATTTCAGTTGCAGCTGAAGGGACCTTGATTTCAGCCCGTTTATGGAGCATGTACTGCTTTTTCATTTCAAACTCTATAAAAGTACAACTCCTCTGACCTTGTGGTCTGTTCTGTATTCTGGTGGCATTTGGAGGAAAGCATGGAGAAGGGAGCAGGGGAGAATGGAAAGGAAGGAATAAGAATTTTATCAGTGCAGGTTTTGGTTGCAAGCAACAGAAATGGAATCTCACCCACTTAAACCCAAAGGAAAGGATTAGAAGACTATTGTTGGTGTGGGGCAGCTCACAGCAAAAAGTGCTCTCTGGGCTGCCCCTGTGTGTATAGGAGGGGCTGGGCTTATTCAGGGAAAGGTGCTGAGAGTTACCAACCATAGAAAATGAGGGCGGCTTTATTTCCCAAAAGGAAATTGGGATGCTATTCTTTTTTCTTTGAGACAGAGTCTTGCTCTGTTGCCCAGATTGGAGTGTAATAGCACAAATACCACTCACTGCAGTCTTGGCTTCCTGGGCTCAAGCAATCCTCCTGCCTCAGCCTCTAATGCAGTTGGGACCACAGGTGTTCACCACCACACTAGGTGATATAGTTTGGCTCTGTGTCCCCACTCAAATCTCCTCTCTAATTGCAATCCACACATGTTAAGGGAAGGACCTGTCATCCCCACAGGTAGAAGAAGAGAAGTGATTGGATTATGGGGACGGTTTCCCCCATGCTGTTCTCATGATAGTGAGTGAGTTCTTGTGAGATCTGATGGTTTTATAAGGGGCTCTTCCCTCTTCACTCCTCGCTCTTCTCTCTCCTGCTGACTTGTGAGGAAAGATGTGTTTGCTTCCCCCTTCACCATGATTGTAAGTTTCCTGAAGCCTCCCCAGTCATGTGGAACTGTGAGTCAATTAAACCTCTTCTTTTAGAAATTACCCAGTCTGAAGTAGTATTCTTCATAGCAGTGTGAAAACAGACTAATACACGAAGCTAATTTTTTTTTTTTAAGAGAAGAGATCTCACTATGTTGCCCAAGCTGGTCTTAAACTCCATGTCTCAAGTAATCCTCCTGCCTCAGCCTCTAAAAGTGCTGGGATGATGGGCATAAGCTGCCATGCCCAGCCTAGGGTACTATTTTGAAGGGAAATGGATACTTGACAAATGCCAAAATGATAAATGACCACTATCACAGTAAAGCTTCTTAGATTGGATCCCATTTTGCAAAATAATTCAGAACAAGCCCATGACCAGTACCCAGAAATGGCACTTAGGACTCGTGAGGCCATATGGAGCACATCTCTCAGCTTTAAATTAAGATTTTTGGCTGTAGGCAAAGGCTCCTTTTATACAAACATTCCCATGTGAAACATAAATAGCCATCATAATAACAAATCTCTGTTGAACATGGGCTGTATGCTGGGCACTGTTCTAGGTGCATGGCTTGGTGCTCATCTCATTTTTCCACCAACTCCATGATGTAGGTACAATTATCATTACCATGTTACGTATGAGAACGCTGAGGGCCGTGGAGGTCAACTCACTCACCCACATGGCCAGTGAATGGCAAGCAGTACACAATGATGTCTTTTTATAATTCGAATTCTAGAATGTTAAATAGGATTGGGGACTAAACAGCAAAGGTCCTAGAGGCAAGACTTCCTCCTAGCTGAAGAGCTTGCAGGGTCTGAGGCTTGCTTGATAAAGATTCTGCCTTGATGTCAGATCTGAGATGTTCAATTCCATTTTCTTAATGGCTGTCAATCAGTTCCCTACTGTGTCCCCTGAGGCTGGATCCAGCAGGGGTGTCATCAGCACTTAGGAATAGTATTAAGAACAAAGCCTGATTTGAGCTGTTTGTTTTCCCCCAGTGAGATTGCCCACCCTCAATACAGTCAGGAATGAGCTCAGATGTCGCTCAGTGCTAAATGAATTGCTTCTCAAAGCACGGGCTTTCCTGAGGCACCCACGTCTACCAGAGCAAACAGAAATGACGTGTGAGTTCTAATAATGCCTGCAATCACTTTCACTTCCAGGTGCTCCACAGGCATTGTCTGATGGAAATATAACATAAGCTGTATTTGTCATTTTAAATTCCTAGGAACCACATTTTTAATAAGGTGAATTAATTAAGAACACTTTTTTGAAACAGAGTCTTGCTGTTTCCGAGCTGGGCTTGAACAATTGGGCTCAAGTGATTCTCTTGCCGTAACCTCCCAAGTAGCTGGGACTACAGGTGTGTGCCACCATGGCCGGTGCTAACTTTAAAAATATATTTAATTTGGCTGCGCGCGGTGGCTCACGCCTATAATCCCAGCACTTTGGGAGGCCGAGGCGGGTGGATCACAAGGTCAAGAGATCAAGACCATCCTGGTCAACATGGTGAAACCCCGTCTCTACTAAAAATACAAAAAATTAGCTGGGCATGGTGGCGGGCGCCTGTAGTCCCAGCTACTCGGGAGGCTGAGGCAGGAGAATTGCTTGAACCCAGGAGGCGGAGGTTGCGGTGAGCTGAGATCGTGCCATTGCACTCCAGCCTGGGTAACAACAGTGAAACTCCGTCTCGAAAAAACAAAAACATGCAGATTCTGATTCCTTCCATCTAGGTCTGGGGTGGGGCCAGAGATTATTATTATTATTATTTTTATTTTTTTGAGGCAGAGTTTCGCTGTTGTTACACAGAGTGGAGTGCAATGGCATGATCTCGGCTCACCGCAATGTCCACCTTCTGGGTTCAAGCAATTCTCCTGCCTCAGCCTCCCGAGTAGCTGGGACTACAGGCGCGCACCACCATGCCCAGCTAATTTTTGTATTTTTGGTAGAGACGGGATTTCACCTTGTTGACCAGGATGGTCTCGATCTCTTGACCTCGTGATCCACCCGCCTCAGCCTCCCAAAGTGCTGGGATTATAGGCATAAGCCACTGCCCCGGCGTCAGAGATTGCATTTCTAACAAGCTTCCAGTGATGCTGGTCCCTAGTCCACACTTTGAGCAGCAAGGCTCTGAGTGACAGACAGTGGTGGCTTGGACTAGGTTGGTGGTGGGATGGAGAAAAGAGGACAGATTGACGGACAAGTTGGGGAGAGAATCAACAGTACTCAACAGGACTCGCTGTTCAGGGAAGGGAGAGTCAAGGATGGCTCCTCGGTTTCTAGACCAGGGCAGGACCAGGCTTTTTTAGGGGAAGGGACAGTGTGTGTGTAGGGGTCGGGGGGTGGGAGGGATCAAAACTCATGGAGAGGCAATTCCAAATACTGTGCCTTATCTCCTTTCTATGCAAAAAGGTTATGAGGCATTCAGGACACAGATGATCTATTTTCCCAGTTTGGGTTTCCAACACCAATCTTTGCCTGGTGGCCCAAACTGGTAAGTCTTTTTTTTTTGAGTGCAGTGGCGCGATCTCAGCTCAATGCAACCTCTGCCTCCCGGGTTCAAGCAATTCTCCAGCTTCAGCCTCCCAAGTAGCTAGGACTACAGGCATGCGCCACGGTGTTCAGCTAATTTTTTTTGTATTTTTAGTAGAGACGGGGTTTCATCGTGTTGGCCAGGCTGGTCTCGAACTCCTGACTTCAGGTGAGCAAGGTGCACAGAACTTCTTAAAACATCACTCTGGCACTTGAGGAGTTTAATCTAAACATTCCATTCACCTCAGCCTCCCAAAGTGCTGCGATTACAGGTGCAAGCCACCATGCCCAGCCAGGCAAGTCTCAAAGGCTTAATAAATAGCCACCTTTGTAAATGAGGTCCAGAAATGGCCAGCAAACTCCCCCTCTCTGCCTCTCATGCACTCAGCATGCACCTCCCCTGATCAGCAATGATCATGACACTTAAACTAGTTGAATGTGGGTTCTCTCCATTAGCGTTTTCTCAACTCCTCAACATGCAGTCAGTGTGAATGGGCAGAGAACGTGAGCATTGCAGTTTCTAATAAATGATATAGTATCCAGAGTTAAGGTTAGGTTTTGACAAATATGTGTTTTTTTTTGTTTGTTTGTTTTTGAGGCGGAGTCTTGCTCTGTCGCCCAGGCTGCGGTGCAATGGTGCAGTCTCAGCTCACTGCAACCTCCGCCTTCAGGTTCAAGCGATTCTCCTGCCTCAGCCTCGAGCAGCTAGGGCTACAGGTGTGCGCCACCATGCCCAGCTAATTTTTTTATTTTTAGTAGAAATGGGGTTTCACCATGTTGGCCAGGATGGTCCTGATCTCTTGACCTCATGATGTGCCTGCCTCGGCCTTCCGAAGTGCTAGGATTACAGGCATGAGCCACTGTGCCTGGTGACAAATATGTGTTTTTTAAAGGAAAATAAATTACCTCTATTCTTTCAAATAGGTTCTCTTATCCCTGTTTTCACAGGTGAGGACAGTGAGACTCAGAGGGGTAAGAGACTTGCTCCAGGTCATACGCAGCCCGTGAATGGAAAGGCTGGGAGTTGAACCCCTGTGAGTCTTAGTCCAGAGTCGTCCACATGGCTCTGGGCTCACAACTGCAGGCTCTGTGCCATGTGCTGAGCAAGGTGCACAGAACTTCATAAAACATCATTCTGGCCCTTGAGGAGTTGCATCTAAATAAAGAAGGGAGACGACCCTGCAAATATACTTGCTGTGTGACTTTGCACTGCTGTTTAAGTCTGCTGGAGTGCTGCAGATGCCAGCGTCATTGGAGATACTCCTTCAGACTCAGCGTTGGGGAGTCCCAGCAGAGTCTTCTAGACAACGTGGGACCTGTGCCTGCAAGAATGGTTAGGAATGGAGAGAGAGAACCTTCCAGGTGGCAATTCCAGGTAGTGGGGCTAATGCAAGTCAAGCAAGGAGGAAAAACTCCTTGCCTGCCAACAGTTTTCCCCTCCTCTTCTTTCCGCCTTCCATTGTCACCACTATAATAAAATCCAAACAGGGGTTTCCAGGCCCAGGTTGAAGGCCTGATCCCTTTCCGGCTGAGACACGGTCCATAGCCGGTTCACTCATGGCATCCTGTGACTATGGCTAACGTTGTTATTTCCACAGAAAACGTTTGTTTTATCGGTTTCCTTCTTCAGGTCAAGAACTTTGTTTATTTCTGAATCCCCAGAGCCCAGAGCAGTGCCTGGCATATAACAGGTGTTTGATACATTCAGAAACAATTGGCTTTTGAGGTAGGAGGCCGCCCTTGTCAGGTATGGAGCTAGGTGCAGATGCAATGTGGCTCTCGATAGCACCTTATGGATAGTTGTGTCCCAAAGGAAGGATGAGTGAGGATAGCTGCTGAAATCCTAAAGAGCAAGCCTAACTCAAACTGTTGGCACACAGGCATGACACAGAAAGCTGGAAGTTGAAATGGTGGAGTCCAATTTGCCTGGACCAGCTTTATGGGTTCTGCTGGTAACATTTTTATCCATGGAGGGCTTGCTTGGGTATGGAGAGTTGGTTTGACTACACCGTGTGGAGCAATTTGTGGAGCAAGTTTTAAAGAAGCAAAGGACTTGGAATTCATGCTTGAAGAAATGCAGGCAGATCTGTGTTAAATGGAATTTTTCATCTTCTAACAGGCAGACCTGCTAACCTAAAAACTAGAGTTTTTAATGACCACAGCAAGCAAGCATGCAGTTTGGCCCTTGAATGGATCTTTCCTCACCCAGGCTGTAGTGCAGTGGCCCTTTGAGGCTCACCACAGCCTCAAACTCCTGGATTCAAATGATCCTCGGCCTCCCAGTGGACTTTGTAGAGATCCTGATATGGAGTCTCAAGAAGATTAAAAAATGTCTCCAATTTCAATAAATGGCTGCAATCCATCTGGAAAAAAAAAACAATTGAACATGTTTCTTGATGATTTTCCTCTCCTCTGCATCCCTCTGTTATCTGGTTTGTACTACTCTCTGTTGCTTGACATATGCCTGAAACACGAGTCAATATATCAGTGATTTAAACAAAACAGGTTATTGCTTCCATGTAACAGTAGGAATAGAAGCAGTCCAAACTGATACAGGGTCTTCAAGGTGTCCCGTATCCAGGATCCTACCAGCCATTCTCTGTTAGTCCTGGCATGCTGCCTACATTTCCATGGGTGGAGGTTTTCCAATACATCTATGTTGGAACCAGCAGGAAGGTGGAAAGAGGAAAGAGAAAACAGGCTGCTTCCCTCCTTCCTTCCCTCCCTCCCTCCCTCCCTCCCTCCCTCCCTCCCTCCCTTCCTTCCTTCCTTCCTTCCTTCCTTCCTTCCTTCCTTCCTTCCTTCCCTCCCTCCCTCCCTCCTGCCCCCCCTTTTCCTTTCTTCCTTTCTTCCTTTCTTTCTTTCCCTCCCTCCCTCCCTCCCTCCCTCCCTCCCTCCCTCCCTCCCTCCCTCCTTCCCTTCCTTTCCCTTCTTCCCCCTGCTGCCACCACCGTCTCTCTTTCTCTCTCTTTCTTTCAGACAGGGTCTCACCCCCTCACCCAGGCTGGAGTGCAGTGGCACAATCACGGCTCACTGCAGCCTACATGTCGCAGGCTCAAGCAATCCTTCCACCTCAGCCTCCCGAGTAGCTGAGACTACAGGTGCACACCACCACACTCTGCTAATTTATTTTTTTTACTTTTTGCAGAGACAAAGTCTCATTACGTTGTGCAGGCTCATATCAAACTCCTGGGCTCAAGTGATCCACCTGCCTCAGCCTCCCGAAGTGCTGGGATTACAGGTGTGAGCTGCCTTGCCCATTTCTTTTGTGAGTATGACATGGAAGTTGCTCCCATCACATCTCTTTCCATCCCATTCGCAGGACCTAGTCACGTGGCCAGATCCATACAAAGGAGACTAGTAAAGGTAGACCAGGATGGTCTCAATCTCTCAACCTTGTGATCCACCCGCCTCGGCCTCCCAAAGTGCTGGGATTATAGGTGTGAGCCACTGCAACCGGCCAGGCATTCTAAACCAAGCCACCTGGCCTCTAGTGCATTATAATTAACATATAATGAGCAGTGAGGACCACCAGAGGTCACTCTCATCGCCATCTTGGATTTGGTGGGATTTGGCCAACTTCTTTACCGAAGGCTGTTTTATCAGCAAGGTCTTTGTGACGCCCTATTTCATCCTGTGACTTAGAATGCCTGGCCGGTTGCGGTGGCTCACACCTATAATCCCAGCACTTTGGGAGGCTGAGGCGGGTAGATCACAAGGTTGAGAGATCAAGACCATCCTTGTCAACATGGTGAAACCCCGTCTCTACTACAAGTACAAAAATTAGCTGGGCATGGTGGCAGGCGCCTGTAATCCCAGCTACTCGAGAGGCTGAGGCAGCCTTTTGGCCTCCCAAAGCGCTGGGATTATAGGCATCAGCCACAGTGCCCAGCCTATGATGAAAAACATTCTACGGAGTTTTGAAACTGCTCTCCCAGCACGTTTTGGTCATCTGGTTTTGCTGCAGAGAGCAGGGAAGTGCCCATCATCTTGTGAAACTGGGTTTTGATGATGCCAGGCCAAGCTGGCCCCAGAGAGATGTGTTACCACAGCAAATGTAAGATCACCTTGTGGTTACCCACTTGACCAGAGCTTGTTATGCCTGAACACCCATGCTGATGGCGACAGCACCCCGGAAATCAGAGACGCATGGATGCCCCTTGGTTGCTGGTTTGTCCCATTTTCTTCAGTCTCCTAGACCTAAACAGGGTTATCAGCTCCTTTCATATTCATGCCTGGCATTTCCTTGCTCTCTGCTCTCCTGGGGCTGGATGCTTTCAGCAGACACTGCCCCTCCCTCCCCAAGCCAGGAGGGGCCCTGGCCTCTGTGACAGCAAATCCATTGCACCACTTAAGTTTAATTAGACCACAATGACGGATGATTAGTTTACACATCAAAGCACTGAAACAACTCAACAAATTGGCCCCATCCCAAAGCCCAGTGCAGGAGCTGGCCTTGAACTCAGAGGCTCTGCCTGCTGGGGCAGGGGAGCGAGCAATGGAAGCTTGGGAGCCCCATGCAGAGGTGCACAGAAGGAGTTCTGCTTCTCCACTGGAGAAATGGATCCCAGCTGTTTCCAACCCTAATTGTGTCCCAGCGTCTCTCTCACCTTGGCTTTCCAGCCTCAAGCCCTCCCTTGGCTGCTGCTTAAAGTTCACCTGTAGCTGACTCTCAATTATTTGGGGACTGATTATTCAGTCCATGGGTTATGCAAACCCTTTGCTAATCCTTGCTTTTTTACCCTGTTACTCTCCAAGTGGGATTTTTGACTGTTCATTAGGACACCTACCAGGGAATCAGAGCAAAAAGCAAATGAGTTAATCTTCTTCAAACCAGGCCACTTGGCTACCAGCCATTTTTTTGTTTGAGGTTTGGTGGGGAAGGAGATAGAAAGTATAGGTTACAACGAGGCAAAATGATTATTTCTGGGTCTCCTTCATGCACTCTACCCATTCCGTGTGGGGACCAAGAGGCAGCTGCCCACATGAACGCAGTCTGCATTAGACTGTCTTTACCTTTTATTATGTTTTTCGTATTTCTTCTTGTCATGGTGGGGCCCTAGTCAGGCTGACTGTGTACTGGGAGAGGTAAGCAGTTTGGTTCCTCCGGGTCAGAAGACTAGTTTGTTCATACTAATGATCAGTGAAACAGCAAACAAACAAAAATCCCTAAAGGTTCACCCAGTAGCTGGGCCAAATTGACCTCCTTTCATGGTCCTGCACACAAGCCCATCAAAACAATTGGTGTGTCCTGCTCCAAGGTCGTACCGTCAAAGTCAATGGCAGAGAAGAGACCTAAATCTAGGTCTTCGTCATAGCCCGTATCCCTCAGGACTACGTGATCTTTCTCATTGTCGGAAGATAACAGAGCTGTGGCTACGTGAAAATCTCATGGAGCACAAAGGCTCAGGCCTCTTTCTTAGAACAATTGATGGAGGCCCGGTGCATGGTGGGACGCTAGTTTGCTCGCTGTGGGCCTTGAGGGTGAGCAGGCATCAGCCTCACTGCTGTGATGTGGGCCGACAGATGAATGCCGACTGCCTCTAGCACAGGACGGTGGGCGGGAGCTGAACTGGGTTCCGGCTGCTGTAAAGAAAGCACTTCAGAAGGAGGGTGACTCTGTGTGATTAGCATAAACCAGGAGTCTATTGATCTGGCTGATTAGAAAGTCTTCCAAGGCACCGAGATAATTAGCACAATGTACAGAGTAGCAGTTATCAGCTTCATTGCTTAATTAACAATGTAAATATCTTTCTAAATGACATTTTATAATCCTGATTAGACCCTCCAGTGTTTGCCCTGTTCTCTGCTAATTCCTTCCCAGATGTACGGATAGTCAGAGAGTCTTTCTTCCATGCCTGACATCACCTTTCTGCATCACATGCGATAAAGCAATTGTACACGCCCTACATCTCCTCCTTTGTATCTAACTAAGGGGTCTGCTCTGCCTTCGTCTCTCTAACTTGAAATATACAGTCTGCCAGTGGAATTGCCAATTAAAAGTACTTAATTAAACGTGAAAGGGGAGTTCTATCATGTTCTGGATTTTGAACTATTTTTTATTTATGTGCTTAGCAGGATAAGTCATCTCAAATTAGCATCACATTTTTTCCTCTGAAGAGCATGTGAGGAATGAGGCTATTAGGAGGAGAGGTTTAACACAATATTTGTGTACACCAGTCATGGGTGCAAAGAATCATCCCAAACGCATATGTTGCTTTGGCAAGCAGAGTTGTTCTTCATATTTATTTTATTTCCTTATCATTTCTGGTTGAATTAATGTTTGCCACAGAATATTTGGCGTGCCTGATCAGACATATGTGCAGGGAGCTTGGTTATTTTATTTAATTTTTACTTTAACTTTACCTATTATTTTGAGTATCAGAGCCACACTAACAGATTATTGTTCCATGTCTAAGTTCCAAATGGCATACGCGCAAATCCTCATGGAACTCTAGGGGTGGAAAGTTCAGAGTTCGAAGGCTCCTACTTTCACTGGAAAGAATGCCCTGAAGCTTTCCACTGCTGGAGGCCTGATGATTTCAGCCCATGGACTATTTACTTCTGGTCTTTTTGCACCCACTAACTTCTTGATGGCCAAGGCAGTTACACATCTATAAAGTGTGGGGGGGAAAGTAAAAAATAAGGAATTTAATATAAACCAGTCCATATTATACTGGCAAAATGGTAGGGAAGGCAAAAATGAATTTTGGAGGAATTTGCTCTAGGTTTTAATTAACCATCTTGCCCTTGTTCCCCATTATCACTGATTTCTGTGATAAGTGCCAATTATATGTGTCATAAGTATACTCCTTTTTGCTGAAGACAAGAGATCTTATGTGTGATGCAAATAAGGGTTCTCAGAATGCTAATTTTGTAATGAGCCAATGCATTCTTCAAGGAGTTTATAGTCTAGAGGGGGAATAAAACTTGTGCATAAATAATTATAATGCAAAGTAGAAAACTGGCGTGTCTTGAGACAGCACAGAGAGAATTATGGCCAAAAAAGAGGGTGGAGAAATAAATTATAGTTGAGAGATGTGGGAAGGCCTGCTTGAAAGTTGAGGGAAATTGGCATAAAAGCAAATTGAGAGTATTAGGTGTGGTTTCCAAAAGAGGAGAACAGAGGTGGAACAGCAAGACATTTAAGTGAGGAACAAGAGGTTTGCCAGGGCTATTGGGAGGGATGTGAAGCAGGAAAGCCCCACAGGTAAGGCTGCGAAGGTAAGTCAGGGTGTAGTCACCATCACCATCACGCAGAACCTGGAATGCAAGGATAAAACACCTGTACCGCTTGCTGTAGACCAGGGATCCACAACATTTCTTATGGAAAGGGCCAGACAGTAATTTTCTTTTTTTTTTTTGAGATGGAGTTTTGCTGTTGTTACCCAGACTGGAGTGCAATGGCACGATTTTGGCTCACTGCAACCTCCACCTTCTGGGTTCAAGCAATTCTCCTGCCTCAGCCTCCCGAGTAGCTGGGACTACAGGTGTGCACCACCATGCCCAGCTAATTTTTGTATTTTTAGTACAGATGGGGTTTCACCTCGTTGACCAGGATGGTCTCTATTTCTTGACCTCATGATCCACCCGCCTCAGCTTCCCAAAGTGCTGGGATTATAGGCGTGAGCCACTGTGCCAGGCCAATTTTTTTTTTTTTTTTGAGATAGTCTCACTCTGTCACCCAGGCTGGAGTGCAGTGATGTGATCTCTGCTCACTGCAACTTCCGCCTCCAGGTTTCAAGCGATTCTCATGCCTCAGCCTCCCAAGTAGCTGGGATTACAGGTGCCTGCCACCACGTCCAGTTGATCTTTGTATTTTTAGTAGAGACAAAATTTCACCATGTTGGCTAGGCTGGTCTCAGACTCCTGGGCTCAAGTGATCCTCCCACCTCGGCCTCCCAAAGTAGTGGGATTAGAGGCATGAGCCACTATAACTGGCCCAGATAGTAAATCTTTTAGGCTGTGTGAGCTGTATTGTCTCTGTACAGTTACTCAGCTCTGCCATTGTGGCACAAATGCAACTATAAACAATACATAAATAAGTGGGCATTGCTATGGTAAAACTTTATGGATACTGAGACTTGAATTTTGTATATTTCTTACATGTCACGAAATGTTCTTTTGATTTTACTGTCTTCTACTGTTGGAGTAGGCAGGGGCATGATGCTGTAACCATCTGTTAACCTCTGAGTTTCCTTTACCTTTGGCCATATCCCCATCACAACAGAGGGCCAAGTGTTGACTAAGCGTGGTCCAGTGGGCCAGAGCTGCAAAGCCAATGCGTCGAGTGACTATGATGGTGCATAAGTACAGCAGTGATTGTGTTCCCAGGACCAAGCTTCAGCGTGCAGCACTAGGGCAACATTTGAGCTGCGTGCTCCTGACAGACTCTAAAGTGATTTGATATTTAAAAAGAAATACCTGACTGGGTGCGTTGACTCACACCTGCAATCCCCGCACTTTGGGAAGCCAAGGAGGGCAGATCACTTGAGATCAGGAGTTTGAGAATAGCCGGGTCAACATGGTGAAACCCCATCTCTACTAAAAATACAAAAATTAGCCAGGCGTGGTGGTGCACATTTGTAATCCCAGCTACTTGGGAGGCTGAGGCAGGAGAATTACCCAGCTACTCGGGAGGCTGAAGCAGGAGAATCACTTGAACCAAGGAGGCATAGGTTGCAGATCATGTCACTGCACTCCAGCCTGGGCGACAGAGCAAGACTCTGTCTCAGAAAAAAGAAAGAAAGAAAGAAAGAAAAGAAATACGTAGGTCAGGCCAGGCGTGGTGGCTCAGGCCTGTAATCCCAGCACTTTGGGAGGCCGATGCAGACAGAGCACAAGGTCAGGAGTTCGAGACCAGCTGGCCAATATGGTGAAAGCCTGTCTCTACTAAAAATAAAAAAAATTAGCTGGGCGTGGTGGTGTGCACCTGTAGTCCCAGCTACTCAGGAGGCTGAGGCAGGAGAATCGCTGGAACCTGGGAGGTGGAGGTTGCAGTGAGCTGAGATTGTGCCACTGCACTCCAGCCTGGGTGACAGAGTACGACTCCATCTCAAAAAAAAAAAAAAAAAAAAAAAAAAGAAATACCTAAGTTAAGGGTTTGGACAATCCATGTGTAGTAAATGAGGTATGCAGTTCTCTACTTTTATGAAACCCTTGCCTTGGTACAATACATGCTAACATCCCTAAACCATCTTCCCTGGGCTGAATTAGGTCTGTCTCTACACCAGGAGGCTAATAATAACTTCCACCCATTTCCTGGGTAAGGTTCTGTAGTTCCTAGCAAATGATTTTCTTTTTCTTCACCTTCTCTGCCCCTTCACTGTTCCAACCTTCTTTCCAGGAAAAAAGGTAAAATGAGAGTGGGTTCAGGCTGGTGGGCCAGTGGGAAGCCTCTTAGCCCCCTCTAGCTCTCCTTCCTGCTCAGATACCCTGAGAATTAACACAGAGGTGGGGGAGGCCAGATGACCTCCAGCCGAAATGTTGAACCGGCTTTTTCCTTGGTGAGCTGGATCAAAGCAGTTATCTATCTCATTTCCAAATATACCTGGCATAACAAAGGGTTTGTTAAAAACACCAAGTAAAATGTATTTTTTACTGAATTTGGAATGATATATTTATGCTTGATTAAATAAAATTCATCTCCTTCCCTTTCATCTTTCCTGCCATCTCTTATCCAGAAAAGCCTTTTTTTTTTTTTAATTTTTTTTTTTCCTCGAGACTGAGTCTTGCTCTGTCACCCAGGCTGGAGTGCAATGGTGTAATCTCAGCTCACTGCAACATCTGCGTCCTGGGTTCAAGTGATTCTCCTGCCTCAGCCTTCTGAGTAGCAGGGATTATAGGTGCGTGCCACCATGCCTGGTTAATTTTTTGTATTTTAGTGAAATGGGGTTTTACCATGTTGGCCAGGGTGGTCTCGAACTCCTGACCTCATGATCTGCCCACCTGGGCCTCCCAAAGTGCTGGGATTACAGGCGTGAGCCACTGTGCCTGGCCTTTTCTTCTTTGTTTTCAATTGTGGCAGGGTCTTCCTCTGTCACCCAGGCTGTAGTGCAGTGGTTCGATCACAGCTCACTGCAGCCTTGACTTCCTAGGTTCAGGTGATCCTCCTACCTCAGGTTCCTGAGTAACTGTAACCACAGGCGTATGCCACCACGCCTGGCTAAATATTTTAATTTTTTGTAGAGACAGGGTCCCACTTGTTTGCCCAGGTTGGTCTTGGACTCCTGGGCTCAAGTGATCCCTCTGCTTTAGCCCCCCCAGAGTGCTGGGGTTACAGGCATGAGCCACCATGCTCAGCCAGAAAAGTCTTTAATTTTAACATTGAACAATGTATGGCAAGGAAAAGGTTAATTAGGTAACTAACTCACTTAACAACATTGTAAGGGACAGAGAATGAGCCATTACTTGTTTTATTTACGTATGTATGTATGTATGTTGAGACGGAGTTTCGCTGTTGTTACCCAGACTGGAGTGCAATGGCACGATCTCGGCTCACCGCAACCTCTGCCTTCTGGGTTCAAGCAATTCTCCTGCCTCAGCCTCCCGAGTAGATGGGACTACAGGCGCGCACTACCATGCCCAGCTAATTTTTGTATTTTTAGTAGAGATGGGGTTTCACCTTGTTGATCAGGATGGTCTCGATCTCTTGACCTCGTGATCCACCCGCCTTGGCCTCCCAAAGTGCTGGGATTATAGGTGGGAGCCACTGCGCCCGGCCTTTATTTATTTATTTATTATTATTTTTTTTATAAGACAGAGTTTCACCATGTTGGTCAGGCTGGTCTTGAACTCCTGATCTCAGGTGATGAGGTCATGTGCCCGCTTTGGCCTCCAAAGTGCTTGGATTACAGGCGTGAGCCACCGAGCCTGGCCAAGCCATTACTTGTGACAACAGGGAAGTCATTGAAAACCTTGTTAAGCAGTTTCAGTGGCACAAGATGGAAACCAACTGTGTTGGCTGATGGGTAAATGGGGGATGGTAGGTGAGAAATTAAGGCTTCCTATGCAGACAACTCTAACAATGGCTTTTTGTCACTTAGATCTCAGTTTAAATGTCACCTCTTTGGAGTGATCTAGAGTAGCCATCTGGTGACGACCACATGACCGCATTTCCACATTTTATTTCTCTGCAGAGCATTTACTTATGACCTGTGTCTTCTTTCTTTCTTTGTTTTCTCTGCCCCTAGGACACCACACATGCACAATGATCAAATGGGTTTTATTTATTCTGTCTCCCCAGAACCTAGAAAACAGCTTGGTACCTGGTAGGTGTTTGTTTTTTGAATGAAAGGGTAACAGTTTGGCTATAAGGGAAAGTAGAGAAATGGAAATCTATCTGGTAGGGGATATGGAGCAATCCTATATGGGTATGGGATATGGATATGTGTGGTTTTTGTTCATTTGTTTTAATGGGAACCCCTAGCCCAGTGCTTGTCTGACTTTGATGTGCCTGGAAACCATCTGGGGATCTTGCTAAATGCAGATTCTGATTCTGCAGCCCCAGGTGGGAGATTCTGCCTTTCTAACAAGCTCCCAGGTGAGGCCCAGGCTGCTGGCCCATGAATACCATTTTGAGTAGCTAGGCCCTGGACCACCTTGATATGTTGCTTAGGATGAACGGGTGGAAAGGGGGCAATTAATGAAGCACGAGAAAGGGGATAACTGTAGGAGTAAAGATGTGAGGAACACACGGGGATCGAATTCAGACAACCAGCAGAAGGACCAGTTTTTCTTTCTTTGTTGCTTTTTTTTTGAGATGGTGTTTCACTCTTGTTGCCCAGGCTGGAGTACAATGACATCATCTCGGCTCACCGCAACCTCCACCTCCGGAATTCAAGCGATTCTCCTGCTTCAGCCTCCCAAGTAGCTGGGATTATAAGCATGTGCCACCACTCCCAGCTAATTTTGTATTTTTAGTAGAGATGGGGTTTCTCCATGTTGGTTAGGCTGGTCTTGAACTCCTGACCTCAGATGATCCGCCCACCTTGACCTCCCAAAGTGTTGGGATTACAGGCATGAGCCAGCATGCCCCGGCCAAGAACCAGTTTTTCAAAGGCAGAAGGAAACTTTCCACAGTTTATCAGGAAAGAAGGGGAAGGAGTGAGAAGATCTGATGGTGTCTATCTTTCAATGAGGTCCTCAGCTGAGAGTGAGGGTGGAGGTGGGGTGTGGGAGTTCTGAGAAACAGAGTTATTTTCTTCCTAGGCAGCATCCATTATGCCTTTGAGGTTTGGATCATAAATTTAAAGTAAAACCCATCAGCTCTGTTGTGTAATTTTCTCAGCATTAATCTACTTGGGTGCAGGTCAGAGAAGGAGGATGGTAGATCATCCAGAGTGAGTGTGACAGAGGCCAGGAAGAACCAGGGAGTTGAGGGTGTTGGTGAGAGGGAGATTTTAATAGTGGACTACAGGAAGTGAGGCCCAGGCACTGGGTGGGATACTGCTACTCAGTCCCAGCTCTCACTCATGGGGCTCTAGTGGGGAGACAGATATGACTGAGATAATCACACAAATGCATATCTGTCTACATGTACCCACGCATATGTATGTGTGCATTATATGTAAATGCCCATGTATGTGTAACTAGCACAACTGTCAGTGCCCCACCCATAATCCCTTGCGCCTTACCACTGCAGTACACCTGGCTGATTTCCAACTGCCAGTGTCTGTATCTCTTTGCCTGAGAGCATGGCAGGCCAGAAGTACCAGGGAGTTAGTGCCTCCTGAGAGCATTGTTTGGCTTGTAACTTAACAGGAATTGGTGTATAAATACTCCAGGATGGGATAACCAAGGTGTGTGTTCCACGCTGGTTTCCTAGCAGGACGAAGCTCAGTGGTCCCTGGTGGTAACTTGCTTGGGAACGCTCTCTATAGGCTGCCTTCTTTTCCTTGCCTCACTTCCCCCACTTTCTTCTTTTTTTGGTGGGGAGGGGGCGGGCGGGGAACAGAGTTTCACTCTTGTTGCCTAGGCTGGAGTGCAATGGAGCCATCTCAGCTCAGTGCAACCTCCACCTCCTGGGTTCAAGCGATTCTCCTGACTCTGCCTCCCGAGTAGGTGGAATTACAGGCACCCACCACCTCGCCTGGTTAGCTAATTTTTGTATTTTTAGTAGTGATGGGGGGTCTCACCATGTTGGCCAGGCTGGTCTTGAACTCCTGACCTCAGGTGATCCACCCACCTTGGCCTCCCAAAGTGCTGGGATTACAGGTGTGAGCCACCATGCCCGGCCTCACTTCCCCACTTTCTTATTGGGTGTTTTCTAGAACCACTTTTCAAATAAACTACTTGCTCTCAAATCCTTGCTTCAGGGGCTTCTCCTGGGGGGGATCCAAATTGAGGTATTTATAACTATAAACTGTGATGCATGCCATGGAGAAAAGTACAGGCTACTATTTGTGTAGGGGGAACCTGCTCCAGTGTGGGGTGGGAGTGTGGATGTCAGGGAAGGCGAGATCTATTAGCTGGGATCTAAAGGAGGAGCAGGGTGGAAGGAACATGGGACAATGAGTGTCCAAAAGGCTACTGTGGCTGCCACAGAGGACAGGGACATGGATGGAAGCTTGCAAGACCAGACTCTGGAAGGTCTCATAGGACATGGTAAGGAGTTTGGCATATGTATTCAGCGAACACCGAGAAGCCATTAAGGGGACTTCAGCAGGACATTGACAAGATTATACCTGCCTCTAACCGTAAGTGGAGAAGGACTGGGGAGCCTTCATGGCCCGGGCAGAGCTCATAGGGTCTTGCAACTATTAACCACCTATTTGACTGACCAGAACACCCTATTTTCTGGCCAAGCCAAAAAATGCTTTCCCTTCATCAATGTTGAGCTTTTTTTTCCCCTGGGCTGCTACACTTAAAACTCTTATCAACCCTTCTCTTGGGGACAGCACTAACAGGATAACTCCCTTCTACTTGTTCTCATTCTCCACTTCCCTCATGTTCACACTCTCCTCTCTCTCCTTCCCTTCTTCACCCCTTGGTCTCTCCTCTTTCTTCAAATTATCCTATTTAATAAAGTTGATTATTTCTTTCAGTCTCCATTTGTCTCTGGACATTGCAAGACACTGCAGATGTAGTCAGCAGAAACAGAATTATATTTTGTGAACAAGGTAATTTTAAAGTGGATCTTTAGTCAAATGCTGTCAAAATGCAAAAAAGAGAAATGTTCCCAAGCACGTGGACTCCTTTGGTGATATTGCCACATACGTGCCCAGCATGTACTAGAGTTTTTATGAAAAAGAAATTCCATTCCAAAGGTGGTTCATGCAAACAATTATGCATATGTGTGTGTTATTTACAATTCGAAAGCATGAGACATTGAACATATTTTCAAGAGATTAAAAAAGTGGGGACATATTCAGAGATGACATACATCTGATCA
Source organism: Callithrix jacchus (assembly GCF_049354715.1). Lineage (NCBI taxonomy): Eukaryota > Metazoa > Chordata > Mammalia > Primates > Cebidae > Callithrix > Callithrix jacchus. The sequence continues at coordinate 105,657,130 of NC_133506.1, forward strand.
CCAATGTGGTTTCACATGTGGTCACTGTAAATAAATTACTAGAGAACACACTAGAAACAGAGAATGACATATACCAGTCAGCAAAGTTAAATTTATGGTGCTGCGGAAAGTAACAAAAGACAGAGAACCACGAAGGCTGAAACCCAGCCCATAAATATATCTCCAAGGGTATGTTGTAAATAGTCACAATTGTACCTTTTTTCCTTTTGTGTTCCTTTTTATAAAAATCTTGAAATCCTTGCTTATCCCCTTTTTCACCCAGCATTTAAAGAAAAACAAACTAGATGTCTGAGATTTCACATAACCTTTTATACTCAATATTTTTATTGTCTTAAAACAAATCTTGAGTAGTCAGCAAGGGTTGTGTTTTGCAACACGGTGGGGTAAGGAAGATCTGTTCATCAGGTTTTCCATTTTCGCCCCTGGTGTCCTCTTCTGGCATATTCACCCATCACCCCATGCCCCTCACCCTGTGTTCTGGCAGGATTTGAGACATGCAAATTGCAAACTGGTAAATAGCAACTTTGCATATTTTGAATAGAAGAGAACAATGTGGTACCACTCATTCTGTTCTCAGGGAAATCTGAGATAATGGGGAGCAAGATCGAGGGCAGACTGAGGGTCCTAAGTATTTTCTTCGAAGTGTTTATCATGCTTATTAAACCTATTGTATACTGATGAATTAATGTGAATTATTTACATAGTCAACCTGGGAGACAATAACCTGATTTAGTCACAGGATGCAAATGTTTCTCTTTGAAATCTAAAAACAGGTTTAAACTGGAAACATCAGGACTTCTTGCATCTTTCCCTACAAATATTGGCTACAAACTTGCAGTTGTCAGGCTAAATGACATAGGTCAGAAATCAAGAGAATGTGGTGATGTATTTTTTAGGAAAGTCAATAAACTCCCTTGTGCAAACATGTCCCCTGGACAGTGGGTGACTAATTTTTCAAGTAAAAAGTCTATTTTTTTACCTGTAAATATCATGCACTGTCTGACAGAAGGGTGTTCACCTGCTAAAATTTCAGTGTATAGGAGAATGACATGGTAAAAATGGTCGGGGTTTCATTAGATTATGAGCCTGGTGTCATTTAGTGAATGGTCGGACTAGTAAGAATTATTTTGTTTTACTATTGAAGTGGTAAGAACCTAAGTTTGCTGTCAAGTTAAAATATTCAAATTCGATTATTTTCAAATCTAAATTTCTATGGTGACTTAGGAAAAAAATTAGGGACTGTTCAAATCTCTCCTACTTTGGATTTTTTTTTTCTTAGTGTTTGGAGGAATTTTTGTGAAAGGTAAAATCTTGTGTGTTTGTAAAATTGGAAGAGGCACAAGTGATTCTGAAGGTGGAGCCTTTCGGAGGTAAAGCAAACAGCTTGCATCTTGAATATTTTATGATATCTAGGTATTAGAACCATGTTTCTGACGCAGGAACATAGCGATCTAGGAACAAAAGGGAGATGAGAGGAGAGAACAGACTGTGAAATTTCTTAAAAATTTTAAATGATCCTCAGACTGAGCACAGGGTGGATGACGTTACTGCAGATTGCTCCTAATAAGGGCTGTAAAAGCTTAATAATTTATTGATTGGCTCTGCATTAATGATGTGACCTTCATTATGCATGTGTAAATAAGAGGGCTGATTTATGAGGGTACAATTGTATCTTTCAGATATATTTGCCCAAGTCTACATCTTTAAAATAAATGGAGGCAATTATCTGAATTATTTCAAGGGAGGGAACCCCCCATTCCCATCCCCTACCCCCGATTTGAGGGAAGTCTGGTATGTTAGGTGAAGAGGAAAAAAAAGAAAAGAGAGAGCCCTTAAGGGAGTTAGGAACAAAACGAAACTTCCATCAAGAAATATCCCCTGATTCTCTTATCCTAAGAGAAGAAAAATAGATTCCTAGGTGCCACCAGGGAGCAATGTTTTACTTAAAAAAAAAAAAAGAAGAAGAAGAAGAAAGAAAAAATGATAAGAAGTCCTGTGAAATCAACGACACATGGAGTCTGTGAAGGAAATCAGCCTTTTTGTTACAAATAGGTTTAAAACGCCCTGGAGAAGAGAGACGTGAACAGAAGCAATATTATCCACTAACAACCTAATTCCCGCTTAGACATCAGCAGAGAGATCAGCAGCATCATTGAACAGGGGGTTTGTCTTAAGATAATGACTCATCTTTATTTCTTTCAGGATATAAAACTTGTATTTAAATCCATTCAGAGAAGCACTCTAACTTTAAACATTAGAGAGCAGGGAGAGCCTATTTAATAAAACAGCATTATTTCATTTTCAAAGAATGATACTGGCAGTAGCTCTAAGTTTAAATTTTGTATTCTTTTCCTCAATTATAATTATAGATGGGTCTGAAAGGAAGCATGCTTATTACTGTCATATTTATTCTTTTGACAGGTGTTATGGGACTGTAATTTGATGAAATGATTCAAAACGCAGATTCCTATCCAAACACAATTCTTGTCATCAACAGGAGATGTTTAGGAAAAGTCCTCCGGCAAGCCTTTCAGAGATCTTGAACATCCCTACTATTTTAGCACAATCCATATTCAGGAATAAGGAGGAGAGCGTGCCTTTGGGGCTTTTATCTGGCGTAGCAACAGCCAGAAGGCGGAGTGGGCGTTTGAGGTAACAGGTAACGGGGGCTGTCAGTAGGGACAGCTTTCCTTTTTAATTGGGAGGAGTCGGTTTAAGGAAGAGGCACCCAGTAGGACCCCGAGTCCCGCGAGCGGTCGGCAGAGGGCGCTGGGCTCGCCATCATCGGGCAGGGGTGGTGCCGCTCCGTCCCCGGGGCGCAGGCGCACTTGTCCCCGCGGCGGCGTCCGGGGCTGGAGTCCCCCTGGAGGCGGGTGAGCTGAGCCCCGCTGCGCAGGCCGAGGCCGAGGGCGGGGACACGGGGAGGCGGGGGGCGGGCTAGGGATGTGAGGGCCTCGAGCGTCCTCAGACCTATAGAAGACGTAAGGGCGACCCGCGTAGGCCCCTTTCCCTCGCGGTCCGCGCTCTTCCCCCGAAGAGCCAGGTGCATCGGAGCGCGGTGCCGGGGCCTGACGCAGGCCTGGGCGGTAGGCCCCAGAGAATCAGGAAAGGCCCGTGGCGCGAGCGAGGGACGCGGGGGGTCCGGAGCAGCCGGGGGAGCCAGCCTCCCAGAGGCTAACGGCCAGGCCACTTTTTTTTTTTTTTTTTTTTTTTTGTGACGGAGTGTCGCTCTTGTTACCCAGGCTGGAGTGCAATGGCGCGATCTCGGCTCACCGCAACCTCCGCCTCCTGGGTTCAGGCAATTCTCCTGCCTCAGCCTCCTTGGTAGCTGGGATTACAGGCACGCGCCACCGTGCCCAGCTAATTTTTTGTATTTTTAGTAGCGACGGGGTTTCACCATGTTGACCAGGATGGTCTCGATCTCTTGACCTCGTGATCCACCCGCCTCGGCCTCCCAAAGTGCTGGGATTACAGGCATGAGCCACCGCGCCCGGCCAGGCCACTTTTAAAGAAGAATGTTACCTCCTCCGTCCCTCTGCCCGCGGCACCTGGTGGCCCGAGTAACCTTGACATGATGATTTATACTTCTGCTTAAGAGCAAGTCCTAGTGGCCCGACACCCTTTCCCTCCTAGGATTGATCCTTTTTTGTGGTTGTTGTCTTAAAAACAATTTTATTGAGATGTAATATAGGAAGCATACAGTTCACCCATCTAAAGTGCACAATTGTCTTTTTTTTTTTTTTTTTGAGACCGAGTCTTGCTGTGTCGCCCGAGCTGGAGTGCAGTGGCAGGATCTCAGCTCACTGCAAGCCCCGTCTCCTGGGTTCAAGCGATTCTCCTGCCTCAGCCTCCCGAGTAGCTGGGATTACAGGTGCGTGCCACCACGCCCGGCTGATTTTTATATTTTTAGTAGAGACAGGGTTTCACCATTTCGGTCAGGCTGGTCTCGAACTTCTGACCTCGTGATCTGCCTGACTTGGCCTCCCAAAGTTGCTGGGATTACAGGCAATTCAGTGTCTTTTAGTGTGTTTGCAGCCATCACCATAATGTCTTAGAACATTACCCCTCAAAAGAAACACCTCCTTTAGCTGCCATTCCCCCCTCCCATCTCCTCCCATTCTCCCAGCCCTAGGCAACCACTAATGTACTTCTGTCTCTGTAGATTTGCCTATTCTGGATGTTTCATGGAATCATACATTAAGTAGCACCTTGTTACTGGCTTCGTTCACTTAGCATAATGTTTTCTGGGTTCACCTGCTGTAGGCTTATGTTTCGGACGGTTTCCTACTTGGTTTACTTTCCTCTGGTAACTTGGGAATCGATCGACATCTATGGAACTTCTGTTATGGTTCAGGTACTGTTAACTGTGGAGGAGTGACTAATACAGTATATATATATTTTTTATAAATGTTATTTCAGAGGTGTTGAACTAATGCAGTACAGTTTCTTGTCCTCCAGAAGCTTACAGTCAGCAAGGAACAGATAGCCAAGTAAAGTAGGAAAGGGTAAGATGTTCAAGGCTGGGCCCAGTGGCTCATGCCTGTAATCTCTGCACTGTAGAAGGCTGAGGAAGGAGGATCATTTGAGCCTAGGGTTTCGAGACCAGCCTGGGCAACTTAGTGAGACCTCGTTTCTATAAATAATTTTTAAAAATTAGCCAGATATGGTGGCATGTACCTGTGATCCCAGCTACTTGAGAGGCTGAGGTAGAAGAATTGCTTGAGCCCAGGAAGTTGAGACTGCAGCGATCCCTGATCATGCCACTGTACTCTAATCTGGGTGACAGAGTGAGACCCTGTCTCAGGAAAAAAATAAAAAGATGTTCAAGCACTTAAGATGTGTCAGCTCCCTGTGCTAGGCACTTTCCATATGTTAGCTACGTTGGTCTTTACAAAAGCCCTGAGAGGTGGGTTTATTTTATTTTTTTTTGAGATGGAGTTCTGCTCTGTTGCTCAGGCTGGAGTGCAATAACACGATCTCAGCTCACTGCAACCTCCACTTCCTGGGTGTGAGCAGTTCTCTTGCCTCAGCCTCCTGAGTAGCTGGGATTACAGGCACAACTCCCGGCTAACTTTTTTATATTTTTAGTAGAGATGAAGTTTGTTCATGTTGGCCAGGCTGATCTCAAACTCCTGACCTCAGCTGATCCACCCGTCTCGGCCTCCCAAAGTGCGGGGATTATAGGCATGAGCCACCGTGCCCAGCCAACAAAACCCCTGTGAGGTGGGTTATTCTTTTCTCCACTTTACAGTGGGGAAAGAAGCAGTACAGAGAAGTCAACCAGGTAGCCCAGAATTACACAGCTAGTAAATGGCAGAGGTAGGCTTTTAAACTAGGGTTCTTTTTTTTTTTTGAGACGGAGTTTCGCTCTTGTTACCCAGGGTGGAGTGCAATGGAGCAATCTCGGCTCACTGCAACCTCCGACTCCTGGGTTCAGGCAATTCTCCTGCTTCAGCCTCCTGAGTAGCTGGGATTACAGGCACGCGCCACCATGCCCAACTAATTTTTTGTATTTTTAGTAGAGACGGGGTTTCACCATGTTGACCAGGATGGTCTCGATCTCTTGACCTCGTGATCCACCCGCCTCAGCCTCCCAAAGTGCTGGGATTACAGGCTTGAGCCACTGCGCCCGGCCTAAACTAGGGTTCTTTGTCTCTAAAACCTGCTCTATATTCTTCTGTCACGTTGATTGTAATCACAATAAGTGATTACAGAGTAGTGTGACTGTAATAGAGGTGTGAACAGCATGGGATGAAAGCCTCAAGGAGGTGACCCGCAACTGGATCTTTAAGGATGAAGAGGAATTCTGGAGGCAGGTGAAGAAGTCAAGGTAGGGGAAGGAAGTATTGAAGAGCACAGCATGTTTCAGAGATGATATTAGCAATAATAGTAGTAAACACATAGTGTGTACCAGGCAGGCATGGTGATTAGTAGTCTAGGAGTGTTAATTTCATCTTTACAATAGTCCTATTTATTAGGTACCCCATTGACAGATGGGAAACAGACTTCAAGATAGAAGTTAAGAAACTTGTCCAGAGTCCTAGAACTAGCTAGTGATAGAACCAGGATTTGAACCCAGACTTTCTGATCCCAAAGTCCTCCAAGTTTAATCTGTGGCTAAAATGCAGGAGGTGTGGGAAGGACAGCAGGAGGGGAGATTGATGACAGGGATTGAAACAGATCTCAGAAGGCTATGGGTAGAGACCTCTCCATAGAGGTTTTGAGGAAGGGGAGTGGCGAGGAGTGCTTTTTAGGAAGAGTTCTTGGGTGGCACTATGTGGATTGGGCTGGAAGGAGGGAGAACGGGGGGTATTCGGATAGTCACAGCTGGGTATGGGTACAAAGCTGGGAACCAAGGTACTGCCAACAGGGACAAATGGGGCAGGGAGAGGGTGAGGGGAATTGAGAGCCTTGACTGTGTCGGAGAGGGACTGGAGGAGGCAGGGATTGGTGCCCTATTGCTAGCTTGGGAGAACACAGATGTGCAAGATGGAACCCTGGAGTGCGTGGGGGTGGAAGCAAAACCACTTTATTCCTATTTTTCAACTTTCCCCGTCAAGAAGAGTAATTGCATATTTAAAAAATGGCCTGTGCAGGCTTAATTTAGCTTGTATAAGTCCTCAAGAGGGCATAAATTCTGGTTATATTCTGCAGTTTCATTCATTCTTTCCTTTTTTAATATATGACTTTTTCCCATTTATTTTAGGTTAGGGACATAGGTTAGGGAAAAGGACAGTGGGGTTGAATGGGACTGTAGGCCTGTTTCTCAACATCTGTGCCAGTGATACCACTTGGCATCCAGGAAATTACCTTTGTAGCTTTATTTTCTCTTTTTAAAAATTCTGTCATATTCTCCTTTGGATTTGATAAGAGCTTTGTTGTTAAGCATTTCTTTAGTTGCCCCTTTCCTTTATCTGAGTAATTGATGTCAGCCTGGTGACTCTTTCTGTTTTTTTTTTTTCCCGTCTGTCTGCAAGGGGAAGCTGCAGATGATGTCCTTGGGTTTCAGAAAGGCATGAAGCAAGGTTTTGTAGAGAAGATTGAGGAGTCCTGGATAATAGTACAGTCAAATGCTTTTATAAATGCTTGAACCTCATCTTGGATGAGCCCTGCCAGAGATCTTTGTGGGTTCTTAGCCCTGATCTGTTTTTTGAGACGGAGTCTGGCTCTTGTCATTCAGGCTGCAGTGCAGTGGTGCTATCTCAGCTCACTGCAACCTCCGCCTCCCGGGTTCAAGCAATTCTCCTGCCTCAATCTCCCAAGTAGCTGGGATTACAGACGCATGCTACCACGCCAGGCTGATTTTTCTATTTTTAGTAGAGACGGGGTTTCACCATGTTGGCCAGACTGGTCTCAAACCCCTGACCTCGTGATCTTCCCACCTCGGCCTCCCAGAGTGTTGGGATTACAGGCGTGAGCCACAGCACCTGGCCAGGCAGATCAGTGTTTTTGTGGGTGGCTCAGGCATAGCAGGTGGTTTCATGAAGCAGATAAGGGCATAGTCTTTGGGATCAAATAGGCCTAGGTTCTATTCCTGGCCTTGCTCTATACTAGCCTTGTTGCTTCTGGCAAAATACTTAACCCTTCAGGGCCTCAGTTTCCTCCTATCTAAAAAAGAAGACTAATGATGCCTACCTTAAAATATTTTTGTGAGGGTTAAATGAGGTAACATGAAAAGCTCTCAAACTTGGCATGTCCTGGATGAGAGCCATCAGCTTTGCAGAAGGCTCTGGGTTGGAGAGCTAGGTACACTGGACTGTTCATCTCTGTGGTCCTAGAGCTGGGTCCAGAGTAGTACACATTGCTAGATGCTCTGAATGGCATGGTGTAGTGGACTGACGCTTACATTATATAGGGTTAATCTCTTTCTCTTTGTACTTACCTTGTGTGTACCTGGTATGTGACTGTTTCTGTGCTTTTGTTTTGTTGAATTGAGTTGGATAACATTCAGTCAGATAATAGACACTCCCCAAGGATGGTGGCGGATTGTGACTCTGGAATGATTTCATAAAATAAAAGATGGGAAACAGATTTAAGAAAAGCTCATGGAGCCGGGTGTGGTGGCTCACTCCTATAATCCCAGCACTTCAGGAGGCCGAGGCAGGCAGATCACCTGAGGTCAGGAGTTTGAGATCAGCCTGGCCAACATGGGGAAACCCTGTCTCTATTAAAAAATACAAAAATTAGCCGTGTGTGGTGGTGCACACGTGTAATCCCAGCTACTGGGAGGTGGAGGCAGGAGAATCACTTGAACCTGGGAGGCGGAGGTTGCAGTGAGCTGAGATTGCACCACTGCACTTCAGCCTGGGTGACAGAATGAGACTCCGTCTTAACAACAACAACCACAACAAAAGAACAGCTCATGGAAAAGTGCCTTTGAGCCAAATCCCAGGGCCACATGAGGGCCCCAGCAGAGAATGCAGTCTGAGCTGCATTTCTTGAATTCCCAGGTCAAAGGAGGCAACAGGGAGCTGGTCAGAACTGTTGTTTTCCCATGGGACAGCACGGTTAAGAATGGTATCAGAAATAAAGGTACATGCGTTCAGGGGAGGGCAGGTAGGATGGAGACACCTTGAGAGACGACAGCAGGCTTACATTGGATGCTTAACGTTGGAAAAGGGTCTAGGGAGGGGCTGGACTAGTTGACTGTGAATAATGAAAAGCTGGGCTTTCGGGTAGGTGTGGGAAGACTTTGTCCCAAAGTGTAGAGCTCAGACCAGGGAGTAGAACTTTACAGTGGGGGATTTTAACTCAGAACCAGAGGGACTTTTCAATAACTTTAGCAGAGTGAAATTGGGGGACTTGGCCAGGTGTGGTGGCTCATGCTTATAATCCCAGCACTTTGGGAGGCCGAGGCGGGCGGCTAAACTGAGGTTTGGAATTCAAGACCAGCCTGACCAACATGGAGAAACCTCATCTCTACTAATAATACAAAAATTAGCCAGATGTGGTGGTGCATGCCTGTGATCCCAGCTGCTTGGGAGGCTGAGGGGGAATCACTTGAACCTGGGAGATGGAGGTTGAGGCAGAGGTTGCGGTGAGCTGAGATGGTGCCATTGCACTCCAGCCCAGGCAACAAGAGCAAAATTCTGTCTCAAAAAAAAAAAAAAAAAGAAAGAAAGAAAGAAAATGGGGGACTTGAGAGTTCCCTGCCACTTGGAGCACATGTAGGGAGGAAAGCTGGGTGACTCCCTGCCAGGTGTGTTTCTAAACCAATTTTTTATCAGAAAGATTTTCCAAATATATGGAAGTTAAAATAACAGCAAGATGCTCACTCTTAACGCCTACTATCTGAGCACAGTCTTAACATTCTGCTCTATTTCTTCATCTTCTCACTCTCTCTGTTGTCTTTTGCTGATCTATTTGAAAGGAAGCTGCAGACCTGATGACACATCACCTCTTAAGTACTTCCACCTGCGTCTCCTGAGAATACGGTTATTCTCCCACATAACCACATCTGTCCCCTAACCCAAGAAAATTAATTATTCACACTGTTGTTTCACATCCAGTGAAGACCTGCATTCAGGAACTTGATAAATCACTGTGACCCCCATATGGAGAATGGCTGGTGGGGCCTGAGGGCAGGTGGCTAAGATTCTAGCAATCCCAGCAAGAGCCTACACTAGAAGCCTGACATAGAGTAATGCGGGGTGATGAAGGCTGTTTTGAGGTAACCACAGGCCTACCGCTGAGCATGGTGGCCGGGTCGGTGAGGGCTTTCAGGAGATGCCAGACCACAGAGCTGAGAGTGGAAGAGGCAGGAGGTGGGCAGGAAGCAGAGAGGGGCACTGTAGGCAGAAGTAGGAGGATTCGTTCAAAATAGAAATGAAATGTCTACCAGGATGGTTAATTTTATATGTCAACTTGGCTGGGCCACAGGGAGCCCAGATATTTGGTCAAACATTATTTTGGGTATTTTCAAGGCAGGTGTCTGTGGATGAGATTAACATTTAAATTGTGTGATGGAGTAAAGCACACTGCTCTCTCTAATATCGGTGAGCCTTATCCAATCCATCGAAGGCCTTAATAGAAAGAAAAGTCTAAGCCTCCCCTAAGAGAGGATTCTCTTGCCTGTGGCTTTCCAACTGGGACATCAGCTCTTCCTGGTTCTACAGCAGCTTCCAGCCTTTGTACTTGAACTGGGACATTGGAGCTACAGATTTTGGACTTGCCAGTCTCCTTAATTACATGAGCCAGTTCATTATAATAAACTCTCTTACACACACACACACACACCCTCCTATAGGTTCTGTTTCTTTGGAAAACCCCAACTTATACATCTACTCCATGCCAGACATTCTGTCCCAGCGCTGAGACCATAATGGCAAACACAGCATGGGCTATCATGGAGTGCGCCATACAGGGCTTGGGTGGTGAGAGATGCAGATGAGGGGTAGGTACGGGCCAGATCGAGAGGGGCCTTGCAGGCCATGGAAAGGGGCCTGGCTTTTATTCTGGAAAAGAAGTGAGGAAAGACCAATGCTTTCTACACTTCAGAACCCTCATGATTTTTGCCAGTTCCACATTTCAATTGCATTATTATTTGTTTGATACATTAAAAAAAAAAAAGCAACGTTTTTATGCTGCTGATAGAAAAACAAAACAAAACAAAAAATAATTTTATGCTCATTTGAAAAAAGTGCCTTAGGCCATTAATACCTATGAAAACGTATTTTTTCCCCTTCATTACACATAAAAATAAATATAAAATCATTACAATAAAAAATGCTGGCCATATGCTACTTAAATTAGTTTTGGGTATTTGTTCTACGTTTTGGGAAAAGTTGCCATGAATGATGGGGGTAGAGGTGGATATTAGGGGTTTGAGGAAGGACAGGACACCCTGAGATTTATGTTTTAGAAGGATTCACTGTGGCTGTTGGGCAGAGTAGATTGGCAGGAAATGGACTGGAAGACAGGAAGACCAGCTAGGGGCTATTGCAGTTGTCCCAGAGAGAGGAGAGACTGAACCAAGGGTATGCAGTGGAGTGGGGAGGAAGGGACAAATGTGAGGGGCATTCAGAGATAAAATTTGATAGGACTTAGAAACCGGTGGCATGGAGATTGAGGAGGAGGAGGAACCTGGGTTGCTGGTGATGATTTTGGTTTGGTTGCCTGGGAAGATGGAGGAGCCATCACAGAGGCGGGGAGCCAGGGTGCAGAGGCCACGATCAAGTCCAAAGGGCAGGGCAAGGGAGGCTAGTGTTGCCAGGGCCAGAGGCTTTGACTGCAGTTTTAGCAAAGATGCTGTGAAGTTCATTGCCCCTTAAATAATAGCAAACCCACAATTTAAATTAAATTAAAACATTTTTAGTTTAGCTCTTCTAAGTGGACCCACACATGTATTCTCTACTAGTTATTACTGAGAATGACTAAGTATTATAATTGAGCTGAAAATAATCTGCCGCCCATACTTGCTGGGTTGGTTACTAAGTATTGCTTGAGTTTTTAAGTAATGAAACAAAGTTGTGCTCTTTCCAAATGTTAATTTTGAGGACTGCAGATGGTAACCATCTGTTCCCCGACTAGCATTTTACAATATTTGATTACTACTTTATATAGTTTGGGGAAGCCTGCCAGTGGAGTCTACCCATCAGGTTGGGAACTTCAGTGGTATGTCTCCTATGGTTGCTCTGATGGTCTTGGCCACCCTTGAATGGGTTCCCCTCTGATTTCTGGGCCAAAGGGTATCGAGTTGGACTGGCAGGGTCATGATTGATGGCAGGAGGAACTCGAGGAGCCCTGTCCTATTCAACTCTTCCTTACAGCTGGAACCATCAGAGTGCATCATGGAAGAATCTGTGAGGTCAGGATTGTCCGACAGTTAGTACCCTTTGGGTTACAAGTGACAGAACAACAAACCTCGGCTGCTTGGGTGAAAGGGGATTAATTGGCTCAGATTATTGAGAAGTCTAGGGGAAGGACTTCCTTCAGGTAGATGGTTTTAGGGCTCAAATGAATTTTATTTTAGACAGTCTCACTTTGTATCATCCAGGCTGAGTGCTATGGTGTAATCACAGCTCACTGCATCCTCGACTGCTGAGGCTCAAATGGTCCTCCCATCTCAGCCTCCTGAGTAGCTGGGACTACAGTCACATGCCACCAGTTAACTTTTTATTTTTTATAGAGACAGGGTCTCCCTATGTTGCTCAGATTGGTCTCAAACTCCTGGCTTCAAGCGATCCACCGATCTCAGCCTCCCAAAGTGCTGGCATTACAGGCGTGAGCCACCACCCCTGGCCCAAATAAATTCTTTGGGCTTGTTTTTTCCTAGGGTGTCAGCTCTGCCTTCTGCTCTGTGGCTATGGTCTCAGGATTCTAGAGGAGGCAGGATGGCTTCACTGAGAGAGAAGATCAAATCCTCCCAGCATCAAGTTTAGTGGAAAGGAGCTAGAGTCCTTTCACACCACTTCTGCAGAGGTGTTGTAATGCTTTTTGATTGAACTAGCTAGCTTTTGTCACATGCCCGTGTGTGAGCCAGTCCTTGTTCCCATGTGGATGCAGAGCTCTGATAGATTAGGACTGGATATAGTCCCGCTCAGACCTGGTTGAGACATGGGGAGGAGTGCACCTCAGATTTGATGTTGGGGCTGTTACTAGAAGGGAGAATGGATGGTGTGGGTCAGACAACTACCTGTCCACTCCAGCATCAGAGCAAGAGTCAGGGAACCAGGAGGAATTGGCTGACATAGCTGAGGAGACCCATTTTTTGTTGCCGAGGAGATAATGTGCTGTAAATGGAATAAAGGAGCCTCTGGAACCAGCTAAGCTTCCCTTCTTAGTATAAGGGCATCTGATAGATTTAGTTTCTGGTTCTTTTGGAGGGGGTGACAGGAGGGGGGTGTTTTTTTTCTTGTATGTTCCTTTAAAAGTAAGGCCAGTCACTGGATCTCTTTTAGCTCCTTCATCTGGAACATAGCGGGTGTCTCTCTGTACAGAGGAGATAGTAGCTTCATTCTGTTTAGTTAACAGTAAGTGGAGCCCACTGCGGGCCAGGTGCTTAGCCCAGAGAGAGCCACAGGTGAGGTAGCAGATAAGTCCCTGGCAACACCGTGAACGGGGCTCTGCAGCCCCACAGAGGATAGGGGGATCCCCACTGTCTCCAGAAAGGAACAGTGAGGAAGGGCTTCCTGGAGGAAGGACACTGAGCTGAGCCTGGAAGGATGAACAAGGTTCCTCACACGGAGGAGATGGGAAGGAGTCCGCAGCCAGGGAGCTGCACGTGCACTGAAAGGCGCCATACTTGGTGGTCTGGGGGGTCTGGGAGCAGTTCCTGTGGCTGACTAGGATGCGCCCAGGACACTGATTCCAGTGCTCACTTGGTGTTGGTGTGGAGACTGGAGTGACAGGCTAGGGACTGGGATACCAGGCAAATGCTGTGTTAGAGGTTCAGGCAGGAGCTTGATGAAAGCTTAGCAAGCCCATATGTTCTAGAACTTGCCATTTAAAACAATCTATACTCTCATCGTTCCCTTAAAAAAAAGGAGGTTAGGCTAGAGTTGTGAGTTACTTAGAGAGAGCCTTAATATAGAGAAACATGTGGGTTCTGCAGACACAAAGAGAGTATGCTGTGTAATTCCATTTATGCGAAACTCTGGAAAATGCGCACAATTCTAGTGATAGAAAGCAGAGCAGTAGCTGCCTAGGGTTGGGGACGTCGAGAGGGCGTGAGGGAGGGATTACAAAAGGCATGCGGTAACTTTTGGGGATGATGGATATGTTTACTGTCTTGATTATAGTGCTCACTTCTCCAGTGTGTACCTGTGGCTACACTTACAAAATTATATACTTTATGAAGTTGGCTATATGTCAACTGTACCTCAATACAGCCTTTATTTATTTATTTATTTTTTAGAATAAGACTCTGGGGCCACTCTGTCCGAGTTCAAATCCAAGCTCCACCTTTATCAGCTGTGTGATCTTGGGCAGGTTGCCAGACCTCTCTGTGCCTGGTTTTCTTATGTGTGCATTAATTACATGTAAATAGAGACAAACAAGTGCTCATTGTGATTCTTTTTTTTTTTTGAGATGGAGTCTTGCTGCATTGCCCAGGCTGAAGTGCAGTGTTTCAATCTCAGCTCACTGCCATCTCCACTTCTGGGGTAGAGCGATTCTCCTGCCTCAGCCTCCAGAGTAGTTGGGATTACAGGCGTGCACCACCAAGCCTGGCTAATTTTGTATTTTTAGTAGAGACAGGGTTTCACTGTGTTGGCCAGGCTGGTCTTGAACTCCTGACCTTAAGTGATCTGCCCACCTTACAGGTGTGAGCCACCTCATCCAGCCCATTGTGATTCTGATCATAACTCATAGTAAAATGAAGTCATGTGCCCAGGCTCTGGGTGTACCATGATGACTCTGTCCAGTGTCTTTGTACAGAGCCCCCTAGATTCATGCTTCTCAAACTTTAAAATGTGCATGCAAATCTCCTGGCATCCTTGTTAAAATGCAGGTTGATCTGGTGGGCCTGGGATGGGGCCTGAGACTGCATTTCTGACAAACTCCCGCTGCTGTGGGTTTTGCTGGTTCAGGAGCATACTTTGAGTTTCGAGGCTCAGGCCTGTGGGCATTCTCCCCTCCGTGGCCTGTGCTCTTGCCAGCCATGGCTAATGTCAGAGCTGGTTTCCTAGTGATTGCCCCTCAGGGTCTTCCTGCTTGTCTCCCCTACCCTGCCTGTGAGGGACACCTACTCACACACCACCTGAAGTTGAGTGCCAGAAAGAAGACGCCAGGGATGAGGCTGTATATTTCCCTCCACACTCACTCTTGGTCCTTGCGGGCCTGCTCTGGGCTGGGGCTTCTGCAGGGCTAAACACCCAGCCCAGCCCAAGATGCAGGCTCCATGGGGTGGGACAGGAGGGGCACTGGGCCTCTGTACCAACCATGCCAGCTTCCCAGAGTGCTGGGACCTGGGGGCCAGAGCTGAGTCTAGAACTTGGCTTGGTGCCCTAGAAGAAGTGATGCTCCTTGTTTTCCAGGGACAGAGGGTCTCACAGATGGCCCCGCTGCCAGGGGCAGAACTGGTTCAGAAGCCACTGCAGCTCTACCGATATTTGCTGCGCTGTTGCCGGCAGCTGCCGACCAAGGGCATCCAGCAGCATTACAAGCATGCCATCAGGCAGGTGTGAGCTGGGTCCACCGGGTCTGGGACTGCCTCCGATGGCAGGCTTGGGGGCGTGGGTCAGAGGCCAGGGCATGGGGCTAGTCTCTCCGATGGTGGTGAAGTGGCAGTGTGGTAAGAGCCACAGGAAACCAGTGCTGGGCTGCCCAGCTCCTCTCTGTCCAGGAAACAGAGGGTGCATCACCCAGCACACTAGCTGTTCTAGGGCATGCATGAGGCAGCTAAGCGGGTAGTTAAAATAGACTGTGAAGCACGACATCATCTCAAAGGCATCCCTGCCAACAGTGCACAACTTGAATTTAATCCTGAGAAAACATCAGGTATAATCGAGAGGCCATCCACCACATAATTAATTGACCTGTCCTCATCAAAAATGTCAGTGTCGTGAAACAAAGAAAGGCAGAGTGTTCTGGATTAGAGAACTCAAGAGACATGGTGACTAAATGTAATGTGTGATTCCAGATTGGATCCTAGACCCGAAAAAAAATAGCTGTAAAGAGTATTACGGGCCGGGTGTGCTGGCTCACACCTGTAAATCCTAGCACTTTGGGAGGCCGAGGTGGGTGGTTCACCTGAGGTCAGGAGTTCAAGACCAGCCTGGTCAACATGGTGAAACCCCGTCTCTACTAAAGATACAAAAAATTAGCTGGGCATGGTGGCGCGTGCCTGTAATCCCAGCTACTCAGGAGGCTGAGGCAGGAGAATTGCCTGAACCCAGGAGGCGGAGGTTGCGGTGAGCCGAGATCGCGCCATTGCACTCCCGCCTGGGTAACAGGAGCGCAACTCCGTCTCAAAAAAAAAAAAATAAATAAAATAAAAATAAATTAAAAAAAAAAAAAGAATATTACGGATTATGGGTGTGGTGGCTCACGCCCGTAATCCCAGCACTTTGGGAGGCTGAGGTAGGCAGATTGTTTGAGCTCAGGAGTTCAAGACCAACCTGGGCAACATACTAAGACCTTGTTTCCAAAAAAAATTAACAAATGAGATGGGAGGATTGCTTGAGCCCAGGAGGTCAAGACTGCAGTGAACTGTGATTGTGCCACTGCGTTCTCCCCTAGGTGACAGGTGAGATCCTGTCTCACAAAAAAAAAAAAAAAAAAGGACTATTGCTGGGGCAGTGCATGAAATTGGAATATGGGCTCTAGATCATAGTGTGTCAATATTAAGTCTTCCAAATTTAATTGTTGTGGTCGTGTCAGAGACCGCCCTTGTCATTAGGATATACACACAGGGATGTTTAGGGGCAAGGGCAGTGTGTCTGCACTTACTCTTAAATGCTTCTGAAAAAACGTATACATAGAGAAAGAGAACAATAAAGCGAGTGTAGCAAAATATTAACAATTGGTGATTCTGGTAGGAATTCTTTATATATTACCACAACCTTCTGTAAGTGAGAAATCATTTCCAAATAGAAAGTTAGCTAAAATTCATACAAATATAGTATGGAAAGTAAAAAAAAAAGTGGAGGTAGCAGTAGCCACAGAGGGCTGTGGAAACATGGAGAAGGGAGCAGATAGCTGTCTAGGGAGTCAGGGAGGGCATCCCAGAGGTGGATGCTGAGGGGGCTCCCAAAGAGGAGCAGGAGGATGTGTGGGGTTGGGAGTGACAGGGGAGGAAGGTGCCAGTTTTTTTTTTTTTTTTTTTTTTTTTTTTTTTTGAGACGAGTATAGTGGCGTGATCTGGACTCACTATAGCCTCCACCTCCCAGGTTCAAGCATTTCTCTTGCCACAGCCTCCCGAGTAGCTGGGATTATAGGCATGCACCACCATGCCTGGCTAATTCTGTGTTTTTAGTTTCTCTGATGTTGGTCAGGCTGGTCTGGAACTTGTGACCTCAGGTGGCCCAGCACTTTGGGAGGCCTGCCTTAGTCTCCCAAAGTGCTGGGATGAGCCACCGCACCCAGCGGTGAGCCATTGTACCCAGTGCAAGTTCTTTTTGAATCTTAGGTTGCTTCTCAAGGGTGAATATCTGGTCAAAAGCAAACAGCGGCCCATGCTCTGCATCCAACCTGGTGGATTTCCTGAAGCCACTCTCTCTACTAACTCCCTTCCCTTCCCTGTGTGGCTATCTGGAGAAGCCCTACTTATTCCTCCCTGTTGTGAAGCCCATGCAGAGATCTCACCCTGGGGAAAGCAGCTTCCTCTGAGGAAGAGAGATGGAAGTTCCCTTTGGCCTCCATGGCCTGATAGCCTTTGGGCCCAGCTTGATTTTGGGGTACCTTGGGGGCCAGTTTTTGCACCTCCCCTGGTGGCAGGAATACATGCTTTGCAGTCACACAGACTGGGATTCAAATGCTATTGTTCTGCAGCAAGTGAGGATCTCTGAGCCTGTTTCCTTGTCTCCACAGGGGACAATCATCACCATCTATGGAGGATGAAGAGAGTTGCTGGGTATGAAGTGCCCAGCAGTGTACCTGCCCATGACTGGTGCTCTGAAGCTGCTGGTCCTGGGAATTTCATCTGGTCATCTTTTTTTATGTTTAAACTTGCAGAGTTTTCGAGTTCATTCAGATGAAGACAACCCTGAGAGAATCCAGCAAATTATTAAAAGAGCCATTGAAGATGCTGACTGGATCATGAATAAAGTAGGTGCTTAGCCCCCTGGCTCCACCTGCAAGCTGGGGTGATGCTGGCCATGATCCCCATGACCACTAGAGGCCACTCCTGCCCCACAGTTGAGAATGGTCCCTGTGGAGGAGGCCACCATCCAGCTGCTTCCCTCCTCCAGAAGCTGAAAGGTGATGGCAGATCCCTTCTGGTTGCATTTATATTTTGCAAGTGGGGAGGGGCTTTCACTCTTCATCCTTAAAGGCAAATTTTTGCCCAACAGTGTTGATCAAGCTGAGAGGGGGCAGCAGGAAGAAGGAGGAGAGAACAATCTTCCTGGAAGCCATAGTGCAGAGCCAGCAGTGGCATTGAGATGCTGCAGAGAGGAAAGCTGTCCTGGGGAGGGACTCCCTTTCTCTGGGGGGTATTCACACTGGGGCAGAATTATGGAGGAGATATTCAGTATGTTTTGGTAGATGAAGGGAGTGAGTCAGGAATGTAGACTGGCGTCTTGGCCTTTAGACTCTGATAATAGAATGACCTAGAGAGTTGGAATGTGCCCCTACCTCCCTGTCCTTCTAACTCACACTCTTAAGGTATGGGCCCAGGGTCCATTTTTTTAAAGCCCAGTAATTGTACCAGCTGGCTTCCAAGGGTCCACCTCCACCTGAGATTTTTTTTCCCCCTAAAACAAGACTCAGAGAGGACAGGTGCCCAGTTTCCTTATTATCCTCCCTCCCCAGCCCCATCAGCTTCCTTTTTCGTTAAAGAAGAAAGGGAGTCCAGGCATGAAGTAGAGATTTGACTGCCCAGTGCCTCCTGCCTGGGTTCCCCACCTCCCAGAAGCCCCTGCAGGAGGCAGAGGAGGCCCAGATCATGCAGGCTCGAGATATCCCCAGAGTCCTACTGCCCCTGTGGGCTTCCCTCCTTCACTTCGAATCTCTCTGTCTTGCAGTATAAAAAGCAAAACTGAGAGCCCTGAGAGTGACCTTCCTAGCCTCTGGATGTTGAGAGGCCCCTCTTCTGGAGCTCAGAAGCAGCAGTGGGTTTGCAAGATCCATTGGCCTTGTTGGCTGAAACAGCCAGAAATCAGGGGAGGAGAAGCTGACGTTGCTTCTCCGGAGGCTCCTCTTGCCACAGCCATGTTGCCAGCATCCTTTATGTTTGCACTTCCAGCCGCTCACCATGTGAAATTTGGGGAGAATATGGTATTTTTTTGTTTATTTTCTGTCTTTTTTGTTTTTGTGTTTTTGTTCTTTTACTTTTCTCTGAAAGTGATCCATTTATTCTGGAGATCTTTTTATCATTCTATGAGTCCTAGAGCAGATGTCCCCTCAGGGAGCAACCTGTACAGAAGAGAGCACATGGGTTTTAGAACCAGACAGCTCTGGATTTGAATCCCAGATTCAGTAAGATGAAGGTGAAGTGCCTCACAGAAGATGTGCTTGGCGGAGCCTGAAGGGCTCCCTCCGAGGAAGCCATCCTGCCCTGTCCCTCCTCTGCTCCTGCATCGCCCTGCACAGCTCTGCGCCAGGCCACTCAGTGTCAGGTCTCAGTTATTTGTTTGCTAGCTTGCCCTGTCCCTACTTGTAGCCCTGAGCCCTCACAGTTGTCACACACCCTGCAGTCTGCCAAGGAGCTGCTCTTCCTGACCACTGTTTCTCCATGCCCACGGAAGTCGAAGCCCTGGGCCTTGCCTCCGGGGAACTGACAGTGTCCTTAAGTGGTGAAGTTACACCACATCAACCAAGGAGGGATGCCAGAGCAGCTGCAGTGAACTCAGGCCTGTCCAGGCCTCTTTGCACCTGCAATTTGTTTTGACTGCCCTTCCCTGCTTTGCCACCGTTGTGGAAGGATGGAAGGGAGCAGGAGAGGCTGGGTGGGCTCAGGGAGAATGGCCGAAGTGGCCAGAAGATGCAGAGAAACCCCACTGGGATTTGAGTATTCCCCAAGGGCATTCAGCCACAGGGATCAACTAGTATGTGTTTGTGTCCTTGCAATTATGTGACTTAAAGTGACTCAGATATCTTTATATGTGTGGGTTCTCCGCTGACAATGAAGTAAATATATCAATTTGTGGAAGCTTGTATGTCTTCTCAACTGGTAAGCCATGCATTCCCTAAGCATATGTTGTCCACCCCCCCCCCGCAAGTGTCATCCATTGTTGAGAACATAGAGTCAGACATGAAGCTGCCCAGGAGGTGTCATTCTTCAGAGAAGGTGACTGGGACTGGCCCCGCTGCTCCACAACAGTTGATGAGGCCAGATTTGCCCTACCAGGCTGTGGGCAAGCTGAGAGGTTTCAGGCTAAGCCCAAAGCTGAGCCAGTCTCCTGTCCCACCCCTGCTGTTGAACTGGGGGCCTTTCCTCAGGTGACAGAGCTGTATTGAGGTCACAGGAGTGGGGGTGGCCATATCCCAGATGTAGTTCCTCAGTAGGAGAGAAATGAATGAAGGCTGACAAGGGTTCAGGATAGGTTAGTGTTGCTTGCTCTTGACCAGCTCCCAGAGTGGTTCCGTGACTTTTGGTTCCTGGGTAGGTGCTTGGTCCAGCCGTGCTGACTTGTCATGTGTTAGACAGTGGGTATCCAGCTGCAATGTGAGGCTGGCCAGTGAGGGAGCCAGCAGGGGTGGGTGAACAGTGTGCTGGCTGCTCTTCCCAGCCTCTGTGCTGTCACAGAGGGTAGTGCACCCGCTCATGCAGGAGCCCACGGTAGGGGAGGCAGGAGCACACAGTACCGTGCACACAGGAGCACTGTTGAAGCCTGGGAGAGCCTCCTGTCCTCAGCAGCAGCCTTGCCTTCCACCCTGCCCTCCAACTTCTACCGCTTCGAGCCCTGCGTGGACTGTGGGGATGGCTCCTTCATCTCTCCTGTCAACTCTCAAATGCATGGAGTTGAAGGTTTACAGAATAGCTTCCAAGCAAATGGAAGAAGATGAAGATTTGACCCAGAGTCAACCAGTGTGGCCTGCTGGAAGGGGCTCTGGAGCTACACACACCTTAATTTGAATCTTAGTCTGTCACTTAGAGGTGGTGTGACTTGGGGCAGGTTTGTTAACCTGTTAGGCTCACTTCTTTCACTGTGACGGGGTGCACATCCCACAGGCTGGGGAGATTAAGGCAGTGCACACAGATGGGCTGCAGCCACGTGCCCTCCATCTCTTGTCTCTGGTGTACCTGATGACGATGCTTCTTTTTAGGTGGGTCCCTGCAGCTCTCCCTGGCATCCACTGTACAAGCACAATGCGAGCAGGAAAGGATCCGACGTGTTGTCCACACTTTGATACTTCTTTGGACTCACATTGCCTTTCTGGGATGCATTTGCATTATAAAGTTGCTGGTTTTATCTGCATAGTGAAAGGCAGATGTTAAAGCCCTTAAGGGCTTCCTTCTGAGGCTGACTTCCAAGGCAGTGCTAGTCTTGAGTCCTGCACCAGCACATGCTCCCTGGGCAGAGCCTGTCCTGCCCTACACAGTCCCTTTTTCACCCCATGCCCACCCCCTCTTCACTGAACATTTACTACCAGTCCTTCCTCCATGCAGGAAGGGACTCACAGTGTAAGGGAAAGACAGACGTGGGTTGCCTGGAGGTTGAGCAGTTGTGGCTCATAGGATGTGATCATAACATAGATTTATCTTTTCGTCTCACAATTCCTTTATATTTTTTTCTGGAGGTTTGTATTCTCCCTATCCCTGGATGAAAACTGAGACAAAGCCTCAAAAATTTCTGGCCAGACTTAAATTTTAAAAACCCGAAGCTGTGGCTACTTTTTCTTTCTTTCTTTCTTTTTTTTTTTTTTTTTAAGAGATTGCTCTGCATGATTTGGTTCCTGTGGGTATTCCAGCCTTACCTCCTCCACCTCCACCCCTACTCTCTCCACCCACCACGATGTCTCAACCACACCAAGCAGCATGGGAGTCCCTGAACGAGTGGTGCTACTTCTGGCCTTTGCTTAAACTGCTGCTTGGCCTGGAATGCTCGTTCCCCAAGCTAGCAAAGATGCCTCTGTCTCCTTCTCTGACAGAGGTTTCCTATCTGCAGCAGATTCCAACTGGAAAAAAGGAGATGCCTGAACCTTAAGTTTTGAAATTTCATCTTCCTGCGACCGGACATTTCACTTAATGCATTGAAACTGTTTGTGACTTAAAAGTAGCCATAGCTGCCGGGCGCGGTGGTGAGTACCTGTAATCCCAGCTACTCGGGAGGCTGAGGTGGGATGATTGCTTGAGCCCAGGAGTCCTGGGCTGTAGTGCACTATGCTGTAGTTTAGCATCAATATGGTGACCTCCTGGGAGTGGGGGACTACCAGGTTGCCTAAGGAGGGGTGCACCAGCCCAGGTTGGAAACAGAGCCGGTCAAAACTCCCATGTTGATCAGTAGTGGGATCATGCCTGTGAATAGCCACTGCACTCCAGTCTGGGCAACATAGCCTTGCTAAGGAGTTTGGACTTTCTCCAAAGGGGTGGTTTTGTAATCATCTCTTTATGTAGTTGTGTCCTCCACCAAAGAGTGAAGCCCTTGAGGTCAGGACCAGGTACTGGTTGTTGCAGAACCCTCTGGGCCAGTGGTGTGTCTGCTGCCCAGGCTGTGAGTGTTGGCTGAATGAAAGAATGATGATTGCAGGCAAACTGTGATTGTCTCTCTTTCGTTCGTTTGTTTCTCACTGCTTTCTAGTAATGGGAAAGGCTGGGAGATGGTATTTCTTAGCTAAGTCTTCTTCTTACTGCCAATGCTTGGGAGCTGCTTTAGAGCCCTCTGCATGATTGGCAGGCTCTTCCTCCAGGAAGTTCGTTTTGATGCAGAGAGAGGATTTCCCCCAAAGTAAACGTTACTAAGTGCTGAAACCCAAACTTCCTTCCAACCTCTTGAAATGAACCTGTCCATTTTGCCTCCCTAGTGGGTGAAGATTAACTTGAGCATCCAAAACAAATACCCTTTGTACAGTAACAGGGAGAACCATGACTGTGGCCCGTTTGATGTGAGGGAGTAAACTCATTAACTTGGGGTGAGTAACTGTAGTTAAAGAAGATCAGAGGCTTTAGAACAGTGCCTTAAGGGGTTAAGAGCACCCTATGGAGCAGGCAGGCACAAGATCACCCCAGAAAGGCACATGGTTTCAACAACAAATCAAAGAAGCAGGGTGCAGGGTTGGAGCTGGTTAAAGGAATCTGCTCATGAACTGCTCAGAGGCTGCAAGATCACCTTTGAACCTCTCCGAAGAAATGAAAAGATATTTCTCAGTAGAACAGCTTCAAATATTTTCTTTAAAGATCTGGTGAGCAAAGGAGGAGGAACACTTACTGAACGTCTCCTGCGTCCCTGGACTGAGCAGGCAATGAGGACATGAAGGAGGAATCAGTCTGTAGACAGGGAGCTCCATGGGCAGGACTTGGTTTAGTTCACCATTCTCGTCCTGCCAGCACCCAGCGCAGTGCCTGGCACATAGTAGGAGCTTCACAAGCTTTTGTTAAATGAATACATCATAGTCCTTGCCTTCAGAACTTACTGTCCAGTGGTAGACAGACCTTTAATCCCATACACACTGTGCAGTCTGGGAAGTGCCAGGCTCTGTATGGAGTGCAGTGGGGCCCCAAAGGAAGGGCATGCTCATTTCCTCTGCAGTTGTGCCATTCATTTATTTGCCTATTCATTCATTCTTTTTTTGTTGTTGTTGAGACGGAGTTTTGCTCTGTCGCCAGGCTGGAGTGCAGTGGCATGAACTCAGCTCACTGTAACCTCCGCCTACCAGGTTCAGGTGATTCTCCTGCTTCAGCCTCCTGAGTCTTTAATTCAACAAGCATTGAGCACCTCCTATATGTAGGGTTCATTGGCCAGGTGGTGGCTACTATGAGTGGTGGTGGCTGTGCATTCTCAGCAGGTCTGAAATGACAGCACTGATAGTGCCAGGTAATACCTTGTACCCAGGGCAGAATTCAGCCCTGGGTACAAGGTAATACTGATAGTGCCAGGTAATACCTGATACCCAGCACTGATAGTGCCAGGTAATACCTTGTACCCAGGGCTGAAATCTGCCCTGGGTACAAGGTATTGCCTTTGCATTGGCAAATCAGAGATAAGTTACTTGTCTGCTGATACATGACTCCTGATAGAAGAGGCTTGGAATAGCAGTCAGGTTGAAGAGGGAGCAGCAAGTTCATTTGGGCAGCACTTATGTTGCTTTTTGGGGTAGCACTCATATTTTATTAAATTTATTTTTATTTTTGAGATAGTGTCTTGCTCTGTCACCCAAGCTAGAGTGCAGTGGCCTGATGTTGGCTCACTGCAACCTCCACCTTGTGGGTTCAGGTGGTTCTCCTGCCTCAGCCTCCCTAGTAATAGTGGGACTACAGATGTGTGCCACCATGCCCAGCTAATTTTTATTTTTGTAGTAGAGATGGGGTTTTGCTGTGTTGGCCAGGCCGGTCTTGAACTCCTGGGCTCAAGTGATCTGCCCACCTTGGTCTCCCAAAGTGCTGAGATTACAGGCATGAGCCACTGTGCCAGGCCTCATATTGCCTTTTTTTTTTTAATTTTTAATTTTTTGAGATGGAGTTTTTCTCTTGTTGCCCAGGCTGGAGAGCAATGGTGCTATCTTGGCTCACTACAACCTCCGCCTCCCAGGTTCAAGTGATATTCCTGCCTCAGCCTCCCGATTAGCTGGGATTACAGGCATGTGCCACCACACCTGGCTAATTTTTTGTATTTTTAGTAGAGACAGGATTTCTCTATGTTGGTCAGTCTGGTCTTGAACTCCTGACTTCAGGTGATCTGCCCACCTCAGCCTCCCAAAGTGCTGGGATTACAGGTATGAGCCACTGTGCCCAGCCTTCTATTGCTTTTTAGGACTGCATATTTATATGAAGTTGCTTTGGAGTGGCCTGATGGAATTATAGGTGTCTGAAACCCGTTGCACAACTACTATGGATCAAGACAAGGAAAAGGTTGAGGGGAAAGATTCTGGCTCTCGGAAGCAGAAGGCAGAAATACAGTTGCAGAAAGTTGTGTGTCTGCATCAAAATAATCACCCAACTGTGTCATCCAGCCTGAGTCAGACCCTGGAGGGCTTCATAGAGAGTAGATGATGCCACTCTCAGTGGTGGAAACTACTAGGAACGACCAGGTTTGATGGATCTTGTGGAGCAAGCCCTCAAGTGTTCACCATCTAAATTAGAAGTTATGGAATGAACAGTTGTAGGCAGAGAGAGGGACTGGGTAGGTCCCTGTTGACTGGGAGTGAGTTAAACCCTGGGCCCTGGAAGACAGAAACCATCACTGTGAAAAGAAGGGTGAGCCATTGTTCCCTTTTCTTTCCTGGTGCATCGTTTCAGATTTGTTTGGGTTGGTGAAGACATTCTCAACAGTCCTCAAGTGGCAGCACGGACAGTGCCAAGCAATATCTTTATGCACTCTACCCAGATGACCATGGCTAAGCCCCAGACTACCTAGAATTCCAAGAGGGGCAGATTGATATGGGCTGGAGTGGTCAGAGAAAGCTTCAAGCAGACCCCAGAACTTGGGCTATATCTTGAAAGGCAGACAGGATTGAGGCAGTCAGAGGGAGGAGAAGGCATTTCAGATGGTGGAGTCAGCTAGAAGTCTAAATAAATGTGGGCCTGGGAGGAGACTCAGACTAGATGGCAGGGTGCTCGCAGGAGATGGTGAGAGATAATCAATTCAGCCTCAGTCTGCTGAGTCTAGACTACATGCATGGCACCTTGCCAGCTGTTCTTATGCTGCTAATAAAGGCATATCAAAGACTGGGTAATTTATAAAGAAAAAGAGATTTAATGGACTCACAGTTCCTTGTGGCTGGGGACGTCTCATAATCAAGACGGAAGGCAAAAGGCATGTCTTACATGGCAGCAGATGAGGGAAAGTGAGAAGCAAGTGAAAGGGGAAACCTCTTATAAATCATCAGATCAGGGGCCGGGCATGGTGGCTCATGCCTGTAATCCAAGCACTTTGGAGGGAGGCCAAGGCGGGCGGATCATCTGAGTTGGGAGTTCAAGATCAGCCTGACCAACATGGTGAAACACCGTCTTTAGAAAAAAAAAATAATAATAATCAGATCAGCCGGGTGCGTTGCCTCACGCCTGTAATCCCAGCACTTTGGGAGGCCGAGGCAGGTAGATCACAAGGTCAGGAGATTGAGACCATCCTGGCTAACACAGTGAAATCCTGTCTCTACCAAAAATACAAAAAATTAGCTGGGTGTGGTGGCACATGCCTGTAATCCCAGCTACATGGGAGGCTGAGGCAAGAGAATTGCTTGAACCTGGGAGGAGGAGGTTGCAATGAGCTGAGATTGTGTCACTGCACTCCAGTCTCAGAGCACGACAGAGCGAGACTCCATCTCAAAAAAAAACAAAACAAAACAACCAAAAAACTAGTTGGGCATGGTGGTGCACACCTGTAGTCCCAGCTACTTGGGAGGCTGAAGCAGGAAAATCACTTGAACCCAGGAGTTGGAGGTTGCAGTGAGCTGAGATTGTGACACACACACACACACACACACGTGCGCACACACACACATAAAATCATCAGATCTAGTGAGACTCATTCATTACCTCAAGAACAGTATGGGGCAAAACACCCCCATGATTCAAGTATCTCCCACCAAGTCCCTCCCACAACACATGGGAATTATGGGATTTGGGTGGCGACGCAACCAACTTATTGCAAGTCTGTCCTTCCTCGATTACCCACATCCATCACTCCTTGTCAGAAAGTTTTTTGCTGTGTCTAATCCAAGTCTGCATGGCTAAGGTAAAGTTGTTTTTCCCGGTTTTGTCTTCAGGTGAGGCGAAAGACACAGTTTATGGAAAGCCCCACCCAGCAAGAAAATAGACTTATCTTGACTCCAAATGTTGTCCCCAAGGAAAGCTTCTGGCATCTAGAATGGCCCTGGCTGCACAGCCTGATCCTGCCTCCAGGAGGAATTCTGGTGGCTTTGGGGATCTTGGGTATTTCCTTTTGTCTTGTCAACTGGTAAAAGGACTTGGGTTTCCCCCTCTATCTCATAGGAGAGGTGAGAAGAAAAGAAAAAAAAAGAATTCTCCTTTGTTTTTGCAGTGGAAATTATTTGCCTATACCAATAGCACATTGAGATGCAATATTTAAAAGAAAAATGACAAATTCTTCAGAGCTAAATATTTGTTGTTAATTCAAACATGGGTCCTTCTGATTATATTAAAGTTGTCCTGGAAGCAAGAGAAGGGACCCTGGCATCAGAGAGACCTGGACTCATATCCTGACCCAGGCACTAGTGAGCTGTGAGATCTTAGGCAAGTGAGTATACTTGTCTGAGCCTCAGTTTCCCCATCAGTACAATGGGGGAGGGGTCCAGGAGGGCAGTCATCCTTCCTCCATAGAGTTGTTATACAGATGACCACTTTATAGCACAAACAGAGCATTCAGGTTGAAGATTCCCATCCCTCACTTGTTCTCACTCCTTTCTGTTGCTTCCTCCTTTACTTGGTCCCTCCTGGACCCTCTCTCCTGGCCTGTGCCTCAGACCTCCTGGAGGGGACTCCAAGGCAGAGCTCACAGCAGCCTCCGTTCATCAGCACCTGGAGCCTGCCTGTCCCTGCCCGAGGGACAGGGAACTCCTTCGGGAGGTGAACCCCTGGCTCCTCTTTCATCCTTCTTCATCAAGCCAGGGTGATGAAATTGAGTGGCCTTCACTGTCAAGTGCCATTTTTACTGGAATTTAATCAGAACTCAGAGACCAACTCTTTGGTCATTGCAGTTGAGAAGTACCTGCTTTGTTCTGCTTTTCCTGATATTGCAAATACTTTTGGATGCTTATTTTTATTCAAGAAGGCACAGAGTATCAGACTTTTTGATGAGAGTTCCCTGTGGAGAGATGATTGCATCTCCAGAGGCCAGTTACTGCTTTAGAGACCCACAGCGCAGCTTTTCAGCAAGGAACCTAATTAAATAAGTTTGGGAAAGTCCCCGAACTGTGTTTCTGTGGAGTCCTGAGATAGACGGATTTCAAGCTAAAAGCGGAGGCCCTTTCCTGGAAATGATGTAATTGACTGAAACAAATACTTTCATCCAACCTCCCTTTCCAAAGGCCCCTCTGGTGGTAGATTCCCTTTGGGGGCTGCATCAGGAATCAGAGAGTAGGGTAGGGGCCAGGACTCCCTAAATCCTTTCTGTCTGAATAGCAGAGGGGAGTCTTGGCTGAAAGCCGTTTAAAAAATAATTTTCTAATTCATTAGTTCATTTAATCCTGAATTCCTATCATGTAAATTTATTTTGTCATAGAATAGGTAAGATATTTACCTGGTTCAGAATTCAGTAAAAGGATCTCCTAACCCAGTCCCCAACTGTCTGTTTTCTCTCTCAGGAGGGAAGTAACAGACTAGTTTCTTATGCCTTCTTTAGAGATACGCTATGTACAGAAAAACTGCACACCTTTTCTTCTGGTGCTGTCTTTTTTGATTTTTAAAAACAATATATCATGGAGTTCTTTTCAAAACGATGCTTACAAGTCTTCATTTTTTGTGGTTCATGTTATTAGTTCACTGCATAGAGATATCACAGCTTCTCCAGTAATCTCCTATTGAGGACAGCTGCTTTATTTACATTCTTCTACTGTTATAAGCAACATGGCAGTGAATAACCCGTACAAATGTCTTCATACATGGGAGAATATCTCTAGGATAAGCTCTTACAAGCAGAATTGCTGAGTGAAAATGCATACACGTTTGTAATTTTGAAAGATGTGCTGAAATGGCCCTACAGAGAAATTGGACCAATTTATACTGCCACTGACACCTAACAGTGTTTTAAATATGCAGGTGTTTTATTTATTTAGTTAGTTTTGAGTCAGGGTCTCACCCTGTTGCCCAGGCTGGAGTGCAGTGGCACGATCACATCTCACTGCAGTCTTGACCTCCTAAGCTCAAGTGAATCTCCTATCTCAGCTTCCCAAGTAGCTGAGACCACAGGTGTGCACCACTGTGCCCGGCTGTGCTTTTGTGGCCATGACACTGAGCAGTGACACTGTGCTCTTATGGCCATGACTATGGCAGGCACACATGCCTGAGGCCCCTGCATCACTGTCCTTCCACAGCTGTGTTACCTGCAACTGCTAACTTACTCTAGTCCTTGAAAGACACCTGGGGGTCTTTCCTTGATAAGAGGTATGCACATTTACTTTGAACATGATTATTTTCTCAGGATTACTTAATATTTTTTATACATATGAAACTATACTTCCTCACAGTGAGTGAATAGAAGTCTGTGTTCTATTGTTTTTCTTTTCTTCCTTCCTTCCTCCCTCCTTCACTTTTTTCTTTCTTTCCTTCCTTCCTTTCTCTTTTTCTTTCTCTCCCCTCCCTCCCTCCCTCCCTCCCTCCCTCCCTCCCTTCCTTCCTTCCTTCCTTCCTTCCTTCCTTCCTTCCTTCCTTCCTTCCCTCCTTCCCTCCTTCCTACAGGGTCTCACCTTGTCTCCCAGCTTGGAGTGCAGGGGCATGATCCCAGTTAACTGCAACCCCTGCCTCTCAGGCTCAAATGGACTCACTGCAGCCTCCCAAGTAGCTGGGACTACAGGTGTGAGCTACCATGCCAGGCTAATTATTTGTATTTTTGGTAGAGACAGGATCTTGCCATGTTGCCAAGCCTGGTCTTGAACTCCTGAGCTCAGATGATCCAGCCACCCCAGCCTCCCAAAGTGCTGGGATTACAGGCATGAGCCACTGCACTCGCCTCTATTGGTTTTCTTATTCTGAGTAAGGAGAACACTACTTGCCTGAGATCTGCATTTGAATGATGTCTCCAGTGAATAACCTTGTGATCTTGCCAACTTACCCGGCTTCTCAAGTTCCCTCCACTGCAGTGTTGCAGAGACCAGGAGGATAATGAACCACAGCAGTAGTTCTTGAGCTTGGAGCTTCGGTGCACACACCATCACCTGGGGGGCTCCTGGAAACAGACGGCTGGGTCCCAGCCCCAGGGTCTCTGATATAGTCAGTGTGAGTGGAACCTGGTCATTTGCAAACCTAACAAGTTCCCGCGTGATGCTGCTGGCCAGGGGCAACACTCTGAGAGCCATTAAAACCTGTCCAGAAATAATAATTGCATAATTTTTTTGTCTCTTCTATTGTCTTGACTGACAGGTTAAGAAAGGGAAACTGCATTTATTGAGTACCAAAAATTATGGAAGCCATCTTGTTTTATTTAATACTTACCCTTAAAGTACTTATTGCTTTATGGATGAGAACATTGAAACTAAAAAAAGTTAAATGACTGGGCCGGGCACGGTGGCTCAAGCCTGTAATCCCAGCACTTTGGGAGGCCGAGGCGGGTGGATCACGAGGTCAAGAGATCGAGACCATCCTGGTCAACATGGTGAAACCCCGTCTCTACTAAAACTACAAAAAATTAGCTGGGCATGGTGGTGCGTGCCTGTAATCCCAGCTACTCAGGAGGCTGAGGCAGGAGAATTGCCTGAACCCAGGAGCCGGAGGTTGCGTTGAGCCGAGATCGCGCCATTGCACTCCAGCCTGGGTAACAAGAGTAAAACTCCGTCTCACACACACAAAAAAATAATAATAAAGTTAAAACTGTGTCTCAAAAAAAAATGACTTACCCAGAGTTTAACAATGAGGAAATGGTGAATCTGGGATTCCAATACAAGTTTGTCCAACTCCGGAATCTATATTCTATTTGTTACACCTTATTGCTTGCCAACGGTGTTTGGCCGTGGTAATTGCATACGTTTAGGGGTTTAACTTTATTCTGCTTCTTTCTTTCCCTTTCCTTCTTTTTCTTCCTTCCTTCCTTCCTTCCTTCCTTCCTTCCTTCCTTCCTTCCTTCCTTCCTTCCTTCCTTCCTTCCTTTCTTTTTCTTTCTTCTTTTTCTTTTTTTCCTTTCTTTCTTTTTCTATTTTTTCTTTCTCTCTGTCTTTCTCTCTTTTCTTCCAAGTCTTGCTCTGTGGGAAGGCTGGAGTGCAGTAGCATGATCTCAGCTCACTGCAACCTCTGCCTCCCAGGTTCAAGTGATTCTCCTACCTCGGCCTCTGGAGTAGCTGGGACTACAGGTGTGCACTACCATGCCCGACTAATTTTTTTTTTAATTTTAGTAAAGATGGGGTTTCACCATGTTGGCCAGGATGGTCTCCATCTCCTGACCTTGTGATCTGCCCACCTCGGCCTCCCAAAGTGCTGGGATTACAGGCGTGAGCCACCGCGCCCAGTCTACTTCTTTCTATAGGATAGTTTGTCTTCTACTTTGACTGTCTTTCTATATTTTTTCCCAGGTATTCTGTGTACAGAGTTCAGTCCACTGATCTAAAACAAGTTACTTTGGCTCTTCGAACTTCATTTTCCTCATATGTAAACCGAGGAAGCATCCACCTTACAGTGTGGCAGTGAGAGTTACAGACAATACATGTGAACCACCTGGCAACGTGCCTGGCCAGCGTAAGGCACATAACACTCAACAGCTGCTGTTATTCACTAGCCCCTTGCTCCCCTCCCTTAAACGCCATCCCTGATTTCCAAATGAATCAGATGGTGTGTTCTTCTCTTGTTCTGTCACATTAACTAGAACTTATTCTGACTATATGCTCGAATTGCCTCATCGGCATGTCTCCTACTGGCACCTATTATATTGAAGAGCATTATAAATATTAAAGAAGAGAACATGGGCCAGGCGCGGTGGCTCATGCCTGTAATTCCAGCACTTTTAGGCCGAGGCGGGTGGATCACCTGAGGTTGGGAGTTAGAGACTGGTCTGACCAACATGGAGAAACCCTGTCTCTACTAAAAATACAAAATTAGCTGGGCATGGTGGTGGGTGCCTGTAATCCCAGCTACTCGGGAGACCGAGACAGGAGGATCACTTGAACCTGGGAGACAGACGTTGCAGTGAGCCGAGATCATGCCATTGCACTCCAGACTGGGCAACAAGAGTGAAACTCCATCTCAAAAAAAAAGAGAGAGAATATGTAAGATGCAATGAATCAGCCAGTCAACAAGCAAATATTGAGCACCTTCTATGTGCCAGGTGTGGGGTTATAGTTGTGCAGCAGAAAGTCCTGTTACAGAACTGAAGTGGGGTCTGCTTCCCTGGTGCAATAAACTCAAACATTCACACCCAGGCTTGCAGTGGAAGAAAAAAGCGTGTTAATTTTCAGGAAGCTGAGTAAGGAGAATCAGGCAGCTCATGCTTAAGACCTGACCTTCCTGATGGCTTGCAAGTAAGGGTGTTTAAGGATGAGGAGGCAGAGGTTACAGGCAAAATCATATATCAATACACATAGACTATACATTGGTTTGACCTAAGAAGGTGGGACATCTCAAACCAGGGGCTTACAGGTCATAGGTAGACTCAAAGATTTTCTGATTTGCAGTCGGTTATGAAAGCAAAGCTTTATCTAAAAATTTGGGATCAGCAGAAAAGAACATTAGCCTGGCTCTTCAGCATGGCTTCCTCCAGGCTTCTCAGGAAGAACTTTAGAACTAAGAATGGCAGTCAGAATTCAGTCCTCAATTCCCCCTTATCTGAGGTCTGTGCTCCAGTGGATCCATTTGGTGGGGGTTTCTGAAAAACAACTCAGGGACATATGTTAAGAAGTTATCTTTAGATTATGTAAGGAACATCTTGTGCCTCTAACTTCCTTGGCCATGGTTTTAAGCTACTGTTACCTTCTTGCTGATCAAGTTGCTCATTTACTTCTCAGAGCTAGCTAGGTGCCTGGAATTTCCCTTGAAGAAACTCAAGATTTTCCTTTATTTCTGTGCTTTGAGGGGTGGGAGGAGGAGGTCCTGGCAGGACCCTTAGAGGGGTCCTGCTCAGTCTCAATTCTTCCTGTCTTTTGTCACTTCTCAGTCCTGGGGCAGGTATAGAAACACAGAGTGCTGTGGCTACTTCCTGCTGAATTGAGGTAAAGATTAGGGACCAGGAGATGAGGAGATAAATTTCTAGCATGGAGCTCAAGATATTCACGAGTCCCAGGCCTGGCACCATGGTGCTGGATTATTATATTAGTTGCTTTCATCACTGCTTTATTACAATATTTTACAAGGAGAACGTGGCACACATACACCATGGAATACTATGCAGCCATAAAAATGATCAGATTGTGTCCTTTGTAGGGACATGAATCTGGGAACCATAATTCTCAGTGAACTGACAGAAAAATAGAAAATCAAACACCACATGTTCCTTGGTTATGATAGAAAGCATAAGTAAAATTAGCAAGACTGACATGCCTAACTTTAGTAATCCAGAAAACATGAAGAATCCAAGAAAACAAAGAAGAAAATCAGTCCTCTGGAACAGTTGGGGAGACCTGTTGTAACCAAGTGTCTTGTTCTCTAATTCTTTCTAATGAGTTTCTACCTGCCCAGATTCATTTATAAAAGTACAGCACATGGTATTTGCAATTATACATACTTTAGTCAGCTAAGATGCAATCTAAGACCATCTTATTATCTAAGACAACCTGAGCCAATGAATTAATTCCTCTTGGCTAAGTGACTGTTGCATGCACTAGCAGCAAGAATTTTGAAAGTGAGGGACAAATCTCTAATCGTGTGCTCCTGGGATGCCACTCCCTACCAAGGTAACAGCATCTTCCCAAAGTAGTAGCCAGCTCCATCTTTTTGGAACCCAGGTGAATGTGGATTTGTGGATTCCCAAAGTGAATATGTTGACCGTTTAGTTCCAATGAGTTGTTTAATTTGCTGGGAACTAAGATACACAACTTCCATGTGTTTAGAGAGCAGGCCTCTAAGGGAGACATATTTGAGGGCCTTACTCACCTGAAGAGGCAAAAATCAAAGAAGACTTTATAATGAGGCAAAAGAAGGAACTACTAAAATAATAAAATTTTCTTATTAATATTTTTGTGGAGGCGGGGAAGACTCAGAGTATGACAATGTAGTGAACTATCGCACTGTTATTCCATTAACTGGGTCAGGGAACATTTCTACAGGTTATCTGTCTTTGCCAGTGTTTGAGAAATTCCAATTACATAATTGTCCTTTTAATCTAGGGGGTTCAAAGTCCACAAGGAATAACAAAAGGCAATCGTGTTTATGGTTCAATGTGAGCACTTGAAGTAATTAAGACCCTAGAGCAGCACACACAGCCTGCTTAGCCAGTAGTTGATAGACAAAGCAAAATAAATAACAAAGAATAGTTTCTGTCAGTATCTCTCTCTCTCTCTCGTTTTTTTTTTTTTTTTTCAAACAAAATATATGAAATAACAACTTTTTAAAAATTGTACTTTAGGTTCTGGGGTACCTGTGTAGATCATGCAGGATTGTTGCATAGGTACACACATGGCAATGTGGTTTGCTGCCTCCACCCCGCCGTCACCTATATCTGGCATTTCTCCCCATGTTATCCCTCCCTGACCTCCCCACCCTCCTGCTGTCCCTCCCTTGGCCCCGACAACATGTGGTGTTTGATTTTCTGTTTTTCTGTCAGTTCGCTGAGAATTATGGTTCCCAGATTCATGTCCCTACAAAGGACACAAACTGATCATTTTTTATGGCTGCATAGTATTCCATGGTGTATGTGTGCCATGTTTTCCTCGTTCAGTCTATCGCTGATGGGCATTTGGGTTAGTTCCAGGTTTTTGCTATTGTAAACAGTGCCGCTGTGAACATACGTGTGCATGTGTCTTTATAATAGAATGATTTATAATCCTTTGGGTATATACCCAGTAATGGGATTGTTGGGTCAAATGGAATTTCTATTTCTAGGTCCTTAAGCAAGCACCACACTGTCTTCCACAATGGTTGAACTAGTTTACACTCCCACCAACAGTGTAAAAGTGTTCCTGTTTCTCCACATCCTCTCCAGCATCTGTTGTCTCCAGATTTTTTATTGATTGTGATTCTAACTGGTGTGAGGTAGTATCTCAATGTGGTTTTCATTTGCATTTCTCTAATAATCAGTGATGATGAGCATTTTTTCATATGTTTGTTGGCTTCATATATGTCTTCTTTTGAAAAATGTCTGTTCATTTTGGATGGGTTTGTTTGTTTTTTTTTTCTGGTAAATCTGTTTTAGTTCTTTGTAAATTCTGGATATCAGCCTTTTGTCAGGTGGGTAGACTGCAAAAATTTTTTCCCATTCTGTTGGTTGCCTGTTCACTCTAATGATTGTTTCTTCTGCTGTATAGAAGCTCTGGAGTTTAATTAGGTCCCATTTGTCTATTTTGGCTTTTGTTGCCAATGCCTTTGGTGTTTTAGTCATGAAGTCCTCACCTATGCCTATGTCCTGAATGGTTTTGCCTAGGTTTTCTTCTAGGGTTTTTATGGTGTTAGGTCTTATGTTTAAGTCTTTAATCCATCTGGAGTTAATTTTAGTGTAAGGTGTCAGGAAGGGGTCCAGTTTCTGCTTTCTGCACACTGCTAGCGAGTTTTCTGTCAGTATCTCTTATTATTTACTGTTAGGCATCTGTCTTCCAAGCAGCAGTGTGAGATCTGTCAGAGTTCACTAGTCCACCTGGAGAAGTCAGTCTTAGGGGTGTGCCTCCATTCCAGGTTCAGATGATCAGGACTATAATGTTTTTAAGGCATGGTTCCTGTTTTCTGTCACATTCTGATAGACAGGGTTAGGAAACTCTTGGGGAACCAGGTTTGCCCAGGAATGGTGGATCTACAGTTTGACCCTTCTTAATTGTACTGAGGAATGAGTCATCGATATCACATGGTCCCGTCCAATGAGGATGAGATTGATCTTCAACCAGTTTTCTTACAGTCTGGAGGGCAGTCAGTTTTGTCATCTAGATATTAGGCTCAAAACATCATGAGGCATGAATTTCAGCTCAGGAAAAAGGTAGTAGCAATTTCATTGAGTCTAAGTCAGGAAAATGGAAGAAATTTTTCTCTCTCCTTCTGGCATTTCTATCAAAGATGAATCATAGTAGGATCAATTTATTTGTAAAATAAGTTTCAGTCTTCTTGTTTTTGGCCTGATTATTTGCACAAAGTGAGTGAAAATAGTTATTGACTGTATAGGTTCTTTTAAAGTTGGCGTTGCTAGAATTTTTTTTTTTTTCTTTAAAGATGGGGTTTCACCATGATGGCCAGGCTGGTCTTGAACTCCTGACCTCAGATGATCCACCCACATTGGCCTCTGAAAGTGCAAGGATTATAGGCGTGAGCTACCATGCCCGGCCTCGAAACATTTTTTTATAAGGAATCTTAGATTACACTTTTTAATAGCCTCTAAAGCCAAGCCAAGGATTTATCTGTGCCTGCAGATACCTATATGAATTGTATTATTTCCTCTCTTATTGAGGTCCCAAAATATCCTGAGGTTCTCATGCTGTCAGAAAGCTATATACTTTACTGACCACAAGGTCAGGAACTTTGTGAGGAAATTGTTTAAATAGTTTTTCCCGGGGACTTTTTGTTAGCTCTATAAAGTCAACTTCAATTCCTCAAAGCAGTCTGGTCATATGTGAAAATATGCACTTCCAATCAAAGCCTTGGTAAAATAATCCGTGTCTCCAATTGTGTGCTGTTACAAAAGAAAACAGATTCTTAGTAAACTTATGCAAATAACTATATTGCCATAAACTAAGAATACTCACAAATGGTTTCCAATTTTTGGAAAAATTAGGTAGAGAGAGAGAAACATGCTTCAAGTTTTGTTCACAAGGGTTTACTTTAATCAATTGTTCAAAGCTATAAATGGCCCAAAAGAAAAAGTCTTCTTGACGCTGGAAATAAAACAAAAAGAACCAGCAATGTTTCAAACAAAAAAGTAAAAAAATTGTTCCAGTTATCTTTTTTTTTTTTTGACATGGAGTTTTGCTCTTGTTACCCAGACTGGAGTGCAATGGCACGATCTCAGCTCACTGCAACCGCCGCCTTCTGGGTTCAAGCAATTCTCCTGCCTCAGCCTCCTGAGTAGCTGGGACTACAGGCGCGCACCACCATGCCCAGCTAATTTTTGTATTTTTAGTATAGAAGGGATTTCACCTTGTTGACCAGGATGGTCTCAATCTCTTGACCTCATGATCCACCCACCTCAGCCTCCCAAAGTGCTGGGATTATAGGCGTGAGCCACCACGCCCAGTCTGTTCCAGTTATCTATTAGTTTAGCTCCATATAATTAACTCTTGTTCTCTTTGATGTTGAGTTAGCAATCCTCATAAGTATGTCAGTTTTTAATTAGAGTTCTGGAGGGTTTTTTGTTTGTTTATTTTGTTTGTTTGTTTTTTCCTAGTCAATGGTACCATCTCCAAAGTTATCAGAAACCTGTATTTAAGAGTATTTGTGAGAGTCCTTTCCATGAACTTCTTCAAAGAAGAAACCACTTTTTGAGAAGTTTTAGGTAGCAAAAGTCCTGGAAAAGCTATGATTAAAGAAGCAATTGACAAGAGACTGTGACATACAACAATTTAACATAATAGTTATAATTATTGTTGATAACATATATTAAGGCACCAGAATTTTAAGAATCTCATATAATTTTGGAACACATATTAATAACACATTTATGCAAATACAACCCAAATAAAGTTAAATATCATTTTATATTTCACAATGCTTCCTGTATGATTTTAACACACAAAGTAAGTTCAATATGTCTTTCCTGGACTTCCAGGGGCCTTAACATCAAAAAATTAGTTTGAGGTCAAGAAGGCTGAATTGAGAATTTGAAATTTAATTTTTGAATGTTTGTTAGATATTAGAGGTTTACAACAGTTGATATCACAAAATAGGATCACAGGAAACTGTAAAGCAATAGTCATCCATTTAGCTGAAGTGATAATTCAAGGATTTTGAAAAGCGAAATTTACTCTTTCATAGGGAGGAGACTCAGTTTTCCAAATAATCATAAGACCTCATAAAGATAGCACAGTGCCAGCTGAATCTGTCTTTTCCTTTTTTGCATCTTTTATTTTTGGAGCTTATTCAAAGGGTAAGCATAATCTGTTATTATGTCTTATTAATATTACATGAAAATCTTATTAAAAGAGAAAACCAAGTTCTACCTTTTCATTGCATATATTATTAATGCTAAAGGAAATTTAAATAAAACTTTATAAACAAATCCATCTAATCTCAGTCAGTTTTGACCCCAAGATAAGATTTTTATTACCCTTTTGTAACCTCTTACAATTTTTTATCAAAGAGCAGATCAGTGCTCCAAGAAAACTTTGTCATTCTGACACAGAGTCCCAGACTCTGACCCTGCATCAGTGTGCTTTTGATATTAATGCATAATTTTTAGAAAACTAAATAATCCCCTTTTAATTTTAGCCAAATCAATCATACACAAAGTTCATTTCACAAGATCAATTTTTCATAAATATTTTTCTACAACTTGCTTAAACCTTC
This sequence comes from Callithrix jacchus, assembly GCF_049354715.1. Lineage (NCBI taxonomy): Eukaryota > Metazoa > Chordata > Mammalia > Primates > Cebidae > Callithrix > Callithrix jacchus. The sequence goes on from NC_133506.1 coordinate 105,695,123, forward strand.
AGTTTTGTCCAAATTGGATGTTTGCTGTAAATAGCAGAGTAACTGGATAATAGGGTTAAAAGAGAGGTTTATTACTTTATTACAGGTGGATTGGGACCTCTATAGAAAGAGAACCCCCAGTTTTGTCCTATCATTTTTACCTTAGCGCTAAAGTTTTTCTTTTATCATGACTTAACCAAGGGATGCATGAGGTCTCCAAAGAGGTGAAAAGCAGTTCTCATAAGATCCAGAATCACCCCAAAGACAGTTCCAAGAAAGAAAAGTTTTGCTAGCCACAAATGGAGTATAATCCACATTTCTGTTTGGCCATATTCTCTAGAATCTCAGCTGAGAATCTACACATAAAGGCCCCAAAGCCCATGTGCCTCTGAGATGAAAAAAATGAAGGGAATCAAAAGTTGTTCATGGAAGGGAAAAGAATAAAAAATTGGCAAAAGTCACATGAATATCAAATCAAAAAGGACTTGTTCTGTAATTTCCCATTGGGTTCTTCCTGCCCACTGGACAAATAAAGACCACAGCATAGCAGCAAGGAAAAAATTTAATTGACTTGAAGCTGGCCATGCCATGCAAGAGATTGAGTTAGCCCTCAAATCAATCTCATCTCAGGCTGATAGGTTAGGGGTTTTTCTTTTATTTATTTATTTATTTTTAAGACTGGGTTTTACCATGTTGGTCAGGCTGGTCTGGAACTCCCGACCTCAGGTGATCCACCCGCCTTTGCCTCCAAAGTGCTTGGATTACAGGCATGAGCCTACATGCCCAGCAGGTAAGGGGTTTTTCTTTTTTTTTTTTTTTTTTTAAATTTTTTATTGGATTTTAGGTTTTGGGATACATGAGCAGAGCATGCAAGACAGTTGCATAGGTACACACATGGCAGTGTGCTTTTCTTTCCTTCTCCCCTTCACCCACATTTGGCATTTCTCCCCAGGCTATCCCTCCCCACCTCCCCCTCCCACTGGCCCTCCCCTTTTCCCCCCAATAGACCCCAGTGTTTAGTACTCCCCTTTCTGTGTCCATGTGTTCTCATTTTTCATCACCCGCCTATGAGTGAGAATATGCGGTGTTTCATTTTCTGTTCTTGTGTCAGTTTGCTGAGGATGACGTTCTCCAGGTAAGGGGTTTTTCAAAGACAGTTGGGGATGGCCAAGAAATGGGTGCTTGGTGCTGATTGGTTGGAGCAGAGATGAACTCATAGGAGGTCACAGCTATCCTCTTGAGCTGAGTCGCTTCTGGATGGGGCCACAGGAATGGGGTTGGCAGGTCTAGGTGGAGCCATGGATAGTAAATATGCAAAAAGCCTGAAAAAATATATATATAAAAGGGCCAATCTTAGGTCCTACAATAGTGATGTTATTTGCAGGACCTCTGCAATAATGGCTGGCAATCATTTATGTCTACACCTTAGCAGAATTCGGGCTCCTCCTCCTCCCCAAGCCTGAGGGTCTCTTATTGGCTTTACAAAGGTAGTTGAACTCTGGGGATGGCCTATAACCTATATGTCTTCCCAAGTTAGCTAGGCCTAACCCAAGGAATGATTAAGAGAAAGGCAAGAGGAGGATGGGTAGATCGGGTCTCTTTCACTGTCATAATTTTCTCACTGACACAATTTTTGCAAAGGTGGTTTCAGTTCCATCACTAGGAACTGAACACAAGCTGCTGTAGTGAAATGGCAGAACCTTAGCTACTGGACTGCAGTGTGGAACAGTCTTTGCTGTTATTTCTGGAGAAGATCTAAATCATGCAGTTTCTATCTTGCAAAGATTTTTAAACTTCGTTTTAGGTTATATTTTTGTTCTTTAATTTCATCAAGAGAATTTTTTTTTTTTTTTTTTGTAGAAACAGGGTTTCACTATGTTGGCCAGGCTGGTCTCAAACTCCTGACCTCAGGCGATCCACCCACCTCAGCCTCCCAAAGTGCTGGGATTACAGGGGTGAGCCACCTCACTTGGCCAAGAGACCCAGTCAAGCACAAATGCTTGGATCCATCCCTGAGCAAAATAAAGTCAGGCAACTGCTGTCTAGGGGCTGATGTGCCGTGGGTGAGACTACCACTTGGGACTTTGTCCCTTTGCACTTGCCAACTAATTGTTACTGAATCGACGTGGGGTCCACTCACTGGCACGGTAAGTCCAAACATCTACATCAAGGTTTGTGGTGGGAGAAAGGAGGGTATTTATTTGCGAGTGTCAGCAAGGAGAACCCAGCAGCTCACGTTTAAGACCTGGCTTCCCCTGTGGCTTGTAAGAGTTTTTTAAGGAGGGGAGGCAGAGGTTACAGGCCAATTACATGCATGGAGGCTATATATTGGTTTGACCTAAAAAGGTAGGGCATCTCAAAGCAGGGGCTTACAGTTCATAGGTAGATTCAAAGATGTTCTGATTTGCAATTGGTTAAGGAAGCAAAACTTTGTATAAAAATTTGGGTTCAGTAGAAGAGAATGTGAGCTCTGGCTTGTGGGCATGACTTCCTCCCCATCCTTCGGGAAGAGCTTCAAAAGAAAGAGGAATGGTCAGAGTTCAGTCCTCAGTTCCTCCTTATCTGAGGTCCGTGGGCTAGCGGATCCATTTGGTGGGGGTCCAGGTATCTGAAAAAGAACTCAGAGAGGCCGGGCGCGGTGTCTTACGCTTATAATCCCAGCACTTTGGGAGGCCAAGGTGGGTGGATCACGAGGTCAAGAGATTGAGACCATCCTGGTCAACATGGTGAAACCCGTCTCTACTAAAAATACAAAAATTAGCTGGGCATGGTGGTGTGTGCCTGTAGTCCAACTACTCAGGAGGCCGAGGCAGGAGAATTGCCTGAACCCAGGAGGCAGAGGTTGCGGTGAGCCGAGATCGCGCCATTGCACTCCAGCCTGGGTAACAAGAGCGGAACTCCGTCTCAAAACAAAAAACAAAACAAAACAAACAAGCAAAAGAATTCAGAGAAACATATGTTAAGACGTTATCTTTGGGGGTAAAGGGATAAAGATAATGTTCTACAGGGAACATCTTGTGACGCTAACTTCCTTGGGTATATATAGATTTAAGCTACTATTACCTTCTTGACTATGAAATTGCTCATTTGCTTCTCAGGGCTAGCAAGGTGCCTGGAATGTTCCTTGAAGAAACTATTTTCCTTTATTTCCATGTTGCGGGGAGGGGCCTGCTGGCTGCTATGAGGGGTCCCTGCTCTATCTCAGTACTTGTCCTAAAGAATCCTATATAATTGTTCTTGTTGCTTCTTTTTGGAGGTGGCAGGGATTATATCTCTGAATCTCACAAAAGCACTGGTGCTACTTTTCCAGTAGTGCTTTGCTTTGCTTCTGAGCTGTTCTGATTTGTTTGTTGTTGGTTTCCTTTCTGTGTTCTGGGAGCCAGTGACTTGGCTGGGAACTCGAAATCCTACCTTTGAACTCCTGGCAGTTCCCTGTCTGTTTTCACACAGATGGACTTGCTGGAATCAGTAGTGAGACACCTCTGGTCTTAATACCTGTAGGGTTGAAGGTGTGGGTGTGGTCATAGCCATCTTGGCATCCAAGGGCAATGCATTACTCATGTTTCTGGTGATGCTGGTGTGAACAAACCTACCATGCTGCAGTTGTATGAAAATGTCTCACATACAGTTATGTAAGGTATACGATTCTTGATAATGATAATACAATGACTGTTTCTGGTTTGTGTATTTCCTATACATACATAAATAAATAACAATCATTTTCATTGACTATGTTAATATGACGATATACTTTTTATTGTTATTTCAGAGTATACTCCTTGTACTCATCTTTTTTAGGTTAACTGTAAAACAGCTTAGGCAGGTCCTTTGGGGGTATTCCAGAGGAAAGCATGTCATAGGAGATGACAGTCCATGCATGTTGTTCCCCCAAAGACCTTCCAGTGGGTCAAGATGTGGAGACGGAAGGCGGTGATATTGATGATCCTGACACTGTGTAGGCCTAAGGTAATGTGTGTTTGTGCCTTAGTTTTGTTCCTGTTTTTTTTTTTTTGAGATGGAATTTTGCTCTTATTGCCCTGGCTGGAGTGCAGTGACACAATCTCAGCTCACCACAACCTCCACCTCCCAGGTTGAAGCAATTCTCCTGCCTCAGCCTCCCAAGTAGCTGGAATTATAGGCATGAACCACCACACCCGGCTAATTTTGTATTTTTAGTTTCTCCAGGGTTTCTCCATGTTGGTCAGGCTGATCTCAAACTCCCGACCTCAGGATCCACCCACTTCGGCCTCCCAAAGTGCCAGGATTACAGGCATGAGCCACCACGCCTGGCCTGTGCCTTAGTTTTTAACAAAACAGTTTAAAAAGGCAAAAAAAAAAAAAAAATTAATAGAAAAAAGCTTATAAGAATTGAGACAAAATATTCTTGTATAGCTGTGCAGTATATTTGTATTTTAAACTGTATTACAAGAGTCCAAAAGATTTGAAAAATATTAAAAAGTTTATAAAGTAAAAAAGTTATAGTAAGCTAAGTTTAATTTATTATTGAAGAAAGAAATTTTAAATGAATGTAGTGTCATCTAAAGGTACAGTAGGTCTACAGTCGTGTACAATAATGTCCTAGGCCTTCACCTTTACTCACCACTCACCCACTGATTCACCCAGAGCAACTTCCAGTCCTGCAAGCTCCATTCATGGTAAGTGCATCTACAGGTATGCCTTTGAAAAAATTATTTTATACTGTATTTTTTACTATGTCTTTTCTATGCTTAGGTATGCAAATGCTTACCATTGTGTTACAGTTACTTACAGTATTCAGTACAGTCACATGCTGTACAGGTTTGTAGCCTAGGAGCAGTAGGCTATACCATATAGCCAAGGTGTGCTGTAGGCTATACCATTTAGGTTTGGGTAAGTACACTCGATAGTCACACAATGATGAAATCACCTCATGATACATTTCTCAGAACATATCTGATATGGTGTGGCTGTGCCCCCCGCCAAGTCCCATCTTGAATTGTAGCTCCCATAATCCCCGAATGTTGTGGGAGAAACCCAGTGGGAGATAAATGAATCATGGGAGTGGGTTTTTCGTGCTGCTCTCCTTACAGTGCTGCTCTTGGTGCTGCTTCCTGTGCTGCTCCCCATGCTGCTCTCCCTCATCAGATCTGATGGTTGTATAAAGGGCAGTTCCCCTGCACATGCTCTCTTGCCTGCTGCTATGTAAGATGTGCCTTTGCTCCTCTTCACTTTCTGCCATGACTGTGAGACCTCCCCAGTCATGTGGAACTGTGAGTTCATTATTTCTTTTGCTTTATAAATTACCCAGTCTTGGGTATGTCTTTATTAGCAGTGTGAGAAAGGATGAACATACTATCCCTGCCATTAAGTGACCCATGACTGTATATAGTTCCTTTTTAGCTTAAGAGAGAAGGCCAAACGAACAAGAAGTTCTTATAATGCTTCAAATGCAGAAATAATTTAAACAAATTAATGTAAATGTTTCTCTCCTGAATCAAAGGAATTTACAGAGAAAAGGAATTTATGATGGGTTTAAAGAATTTTAACTGCTCTGATTTCTGCTTTTAAAAATCTTGCTAAGGGAAGAGTTTTAGACAAAGCTGGAATTTCCCTTGAAGGAACTCTTTTCCTTTATTTCCATGTTGTGGAGAGGGGCCCGCAGGCTCCTAGGAGGGGTCTACTAAGGAGTCTCTAACATTAGCCATTATACTCCTTTGTATCCTTTTATTTTCTCTCCAATTAGTCACTTAAATTTTTTATTTGCTGTCTGTAAAAAGTCTTTTTAAAGAGACAGTAAAAAAACTGGAAATCTTCTTAGAAGCTTCTGCACATCAGTGGACATCTCTGGGTGGCCTAGTTTGGAAGCCCTAATTTTTAAAAGCACTTCTTAAAGTGTGGTGTGGTTCATATGGAACATTCTAGATAATGGCCATTATATTTTAAAATTATCTTTGCTGTAATTTGCCCATTGGTTTAAAAATGTGCGTGATAATGAGCCACAATGTTTGAACATGGAGTCAGCTGGAGTCCCTAAAGAAGGACTATCTCTTTAAGCTTTAGAATTTGGGGATCTCATTCTGTTTCATATTAATTTCCCAAGAACAAAAGGAAAAACTTCATAAATATACTCACCACAAATGTGGTACAATCCACATTTCTATTCAGCCATTTTCTTGGGGGCTGCCACCCTTTTGATCAGGCATCTGCAGAGGCAGGCCTCATCACCTGCATGGTCCAGTAGACAGAGAGCCAAAATAGTGTTGACCTGTGCCCATGATTATGTTATTTTGCCCTTGGAAGATGTTCAGAAATAAGAAAAATCTAACTCACCAAAATTGTCAACCAGATATGCAGGTCAAACCAGAAGGATAATGGCCTTTAGGCTTTTATATTACCAGATGTTGAATAAAGTTAACCAAAATTCAGGAGCAACCAAAATTTGAGAGGAGACTCACTGGGGCAAAGGGACAACTCAGGGAAGTGGGGAGTGCAAGTCTTGGTGGGTACAGCACATAGTCCTGGGGGCTACCAGTCTATCTGAGGTGAAGCTTGCTTTGGATTCCACTTCTGACACCATTTTATATAAACCTAAAAATAAACTTAAAGGGATAGGCTCTCCAGAACAAATGTGTTTATTTGGGAATAGTGGGGGATTGCAACCTCAGGGTACATGGTCTGTGATGGATCATAAGTATATCCAGGAGTGTTGGGGCAAAGAAGAATCTTTTAAAGATAAAAAGAGGCTGGGCGCGGTGGCTCACGCCTATAATCCCAGCACTTTGGGAGGCCGAGGTGAGTGGATCACGAGGTCAAGAGATCAAGACCATCCTGGTCAACATGGTGAAACCCCCATCTCTACTAAAACAATACAAAAAATTAGCCGGGCAAGGTGGCATGTGCCTGTAATCCCAGCTACTCAGGAGGCTGAGGCAGGAGAATTGCCTGAACCCAGGAGGCAGAAGTTGCGGTGAGCTGAGATCGCACCATTGCACTCCAGCCTGGGTAATAAGAGCGAAACTCCATCTCAAAAAAAAAAATAAATAAATAAAATAAAAAGAGGTCCACATAAGTTGCTTTAACAAAGTGCTGAGATCACAGAAGCTCATGACAAGAGGTGGCATTTGTTCATTGGTGGAGACAGTCATTGCTAGCTAAGTGCCCTGGTGTAGGCAGCTTACTTAAAACACTGCAAAATTGAGGAAGTTCTTCTGATAAGTTGCTATAGGGTACATGCAAGGCATGTATGGTATGTGGGACAAGTGTGCATGTGGGATGAGTAGGAATTTCTTGTGATAAGACAGGGTGCAGGTATGCAAGCTCCTTCTTTCATGGCCCCTGACTCCATTTTGTTAGAGTTTTGACATAAGTTACTCCATTTTGGTACCAGCAACTTTCACAATTCCAGTGAATCCAGGGTTCTAATTGAATAGATTGCAATTGATTGATTTTGCAAATAGTGGGCCCTGACATAACATTGTGAACACGACCCATGTTTACTCATTTCATAAACCAGTTGTAGGCCAGGCACGGTGGCTCACACCTGTAATCCCAGCACTTTGGGAGGCCGAGGCAGGCGGATCACAAGGTTGGGAGTTGGAGACCAGCCTGACCAACATGGTGAAACCCCATCTTTATTAAAAATACAAAAAGTAGCCAGGTATGATAGCAAGTGCCTGTAATCCCAGCTACTTGGGAGGCTTAGGCAGGAGAACTGCTTGAACCTGGGCGGTGGAGGTTGCAGTGAGCTGAGATTGCACCACTGCACTCCAGCCTGGGCAACAGAGCGAGACCCTGTCTCAAAAAGTAAAAAATAGACAAGTTGTAAACCTGTTTTAACCAATCCTGGGCTCAATCCAAATATTGTAACTGTCCTGCTGCTTTGTTAGTTAACAATTGTTCTAATAAGTGGATCTCTTTTAATTCCCAGGACTTGGGGATCTTTCGTTTTGTTGAGATTTTTGCAGGGCTGCTATTTGTTGTAATAATTTGGCTGAAAGATAAGTAAGTGGATGTGTGTAGCTATGTGATGTGCTTTGCTGAGAGCAAGGAAGATTATTTTGAGTCACTGCACCTGCCTGCCTCCCTGGCTATAATGCAAAAGATGATCCTTTCAAATAAAGGAGTATAGAAAGTGACCATCCCTCAGCCTCACCAATCAACTGGAATCACTTCCAAGGAAACAGATTCAAATCGGTAATCCAAACCCCACCCAGAGCCAAGTCTTTCTGAACAATAGCTGTTACCAAGGTCTCAGGAACATTAGGTGCTCAATTCTATTTTAAGTAGCATGGTCAGCGCTCAACCCCAAAGTCAGGTTTAAGTAATTAATTAATTTGATTCTGCCTCTTTATTTAAAAAGGACATGACGGGTTTTACAACTTAAAATATGTGAAAATGAAGCATTTAAAAAGAGACTGGAAGCCCCATAATGGCAAAGAGGGAAATATTCTATCAGGAATGTGGATAAATAGTTTGAGCATGAAATTCGTAGCACTCAAGGCGAAAAGAGAAATGGTGGACCCCATAAATTTAATCACCTGATTTTCAAAGAAGAATAAGAATAAGAAGTAGCAGCATCAGCATTCTGTTTGTTTGTTTACAAGAAGCATTGTTGTTTGGGGAAGCAAATATTTACTTGGCATTACATTTTTGGAAAATTAGATTTCGTAGATCCTCATGTAAGAGACTTGGAGTAACTTGCTCAGAGATGTCTTTGACTGTGGTTTTGCCGAAGCAAAAATGGTTTAAGTCTTATTGTGAAATCAAGAAAGCTTGAATCAGTGATTCTTCTTCTGGGGAGAACAGTCAATTTATAATTAAGCACCCGAATCAATGCCTGATCCCATGTCATATTTATTTTTGACTTTGGTTCAAGGATAAGAGGTGGTTGCTCACAATGACTTGAGTTCCAGAAAGATGGATTTTTGAGTCACAGCCGATACAGATAACACAAACAAGCCAGCTTGAGTCAGTCACCAGAAAACCCCCATTCCTAATATTTCCACTAGTTGCTCAATACTGTATTTACCTCTATGAGCTACTCTCAGGAGAGAAAGTGAAACAACCAGGGTGATCTTGGCTAGAGTTGATACAAGGACTAGCACTGACTTCACAGACTAAACAGGAGTTTCAGCGGTTGAAAATTCCCAGTGTGCACATTTTGGCATTTCCACCTGGAATGTGGTCCTGCTGGGATGGTGGCAAACAGCCAGACTTGTACTAGTGGCCTGGGCTCAAAGGCAAATGTCCTGGACCTGGGCTTGGCTTCCTGAACCAGCTGACAAGCTGGCCCAGTGCCAATGTGTAACCTTGTATACAAAGGCCACTTTTCTTGATTCACAGTTGCTGGGGATTCATTTAGCTTGTTTTCTTGCCTTCTCCTGGTACTTTTGCAACCAGTTACAAGAACTGCATTGCAAATGCCTGTAAGGAATATTTAGAATAATAGTGACCCCTATCACTCTTGTAGGCAGTTCCCAGGGAAGATTCCAGCTTCTCTGGATTGATAACCAATGCTTCCCACAAGGAAAGGGTACAGAATTAAAGGCAGACATTCCAACTCCTGCTTCCAGCCTTCTTAATGAGAAAGTTTCCACTTGCGGGGACAGCTCAGTGATGAATTCCTTTTAGCTGTGTGTCTTTGGAAGGCACAGGTTCCTTCTTAGGGTGCCAGGTGAATGGCAGGGGTGGTGAGTAACAGTCTTGTCTCTCGGACAGTGCGCTATTTTATGGTCAATGGAAGGACATGAGTTGGCTTTGGGAAGCAATGACTGGGGCTGTCCCCTTGCTGCCAATGTCAAGTCAAAGGACAGGAAACAAGCTCCCCAATTTCCCCAGTTTATTAAACTGGTGCATTCTGAGGCACCCTGTGCAGTTCTGAGCATGGCAGTTTTGGGGTTTTCCCTGTCCGGGTGAGTCAAGTGATTCAGCTCTCTGGCTAATTTACTTTCTTGGCACTTGGCTCTAAGTCTTTGCTGTAGAAAAAATATGCTTCTCAGAAATGGGTATAACTTGGCTAAACCACCTGCAAGAGAGCCAGATATCTCTGGAGAAATTCTCTAGGCTCCCCTAGCCATCCAGGAAGTAACATTAATTAAAAAAATTAATAATAGCAGCTATTCTTTATGTAGTACTTACTATGTTCCAGCCTGTATTGTAGGCATTTTCCATACATTTACTCATTTGATATTCATAAAAGCCCTATGATGTGGGTGATGTTGTTATCCTCATCTACAGATGAGGAAACTTGGGAACAGAGAGGTTCAGTAACTTGCCCAAGGTTACACAGTGGTGGAAAAAAACATATCTGTGAAACCTGCAACTTCGTTCTTCTCTTTCAAGATTGTTTTGACTATTCAGAGTCCTTTGGGATTTCATATGAATTTTAAAGTAAATTTTTCTATTTCTACAAAAAATGTCATTTGGGATTTTGATGGGAATTGCATTGAGTTTGTAGATCACTTTGGGTAGGACTGACATCTTAACAGTATTAGTCTTCCAATCCAGTGAAAAGACACCGAATGGCTTTTCATTTAATCATGTCTTTAAAAATTTTTTTAGCTATATTTTGGTAGTTTTCAGTGTATAAGTATTTCACTTCCTCAGTTAATTCCTAAGTATTTTATTCTTTCTGGTGCTGTTGTAAATGGAATTGTTTTCTTAATTTCCTTTTCTGATTGTTCATTTTTAGTGTAGAGAAATGCTACTGATTTTTCTGTGTGATTTTGTTTCCTGGAATTTTGCTGAATCCTTTGTCAGTTCTAATAGTTTTCTTGTGGATTCTTTGGGGTTTTCTACATATACAATTACTTCATTTGTGAACAGAGATAATTTTACTTTTTCCTTTCCAATTTGGATGACTTTAATTTCTTTTTCTTGCTTAATTACTTTGGCTCATTCTTTCAATATGATCTTTTTAATATGATGTTGAATGCAGTTTGCTAATATTTCATTAACTTTCACATCAATATTCATCAGGGGTATTGGTCTGCAGTTTTCTTGTAGTGCCTGCGTCTGTGGTATCAGGGCCTCATGGAATGAGTTAGGAAATATTCCCTTCTCTTCAATTTTTGGGAAGAGCTGGAGAAGGATTGGTGTTAATTTCTCCTTCAAATGTTTGGTAGAATTCATCATTGGAGCCATAAGGTCCTGAGCTTTTCTTTGTTGGGCATTATTTTGATTACCAATTCAATCTCCTTATTAAAACTATAGGTCTAATTAGATTTTTTGATTTCTTCATGATTCAGTCTTGGTAGCACATGTTTCTAGGAATTTGTCCATTTCATCTAGGTTATTCAATTTGTTGGTTCAAAGCGCTGTCATAATCCTTTTGATTTCTGTGAAATCAGTAGTAATGTTTCATTTCTGATTTTAGTTGAGTCGTCTCTCTTTTTTCCCCTAGTTGATCTAGCTTGTCTCTGTGAATGTGACTGTGCTAGATACCTTATGTCAGTGGAAATAGTCCTTTTGTGTCTGGCTTATTTCACTTAGCATAATGTTTTCAACATTCATCCATGTTGCGTATCACTTTTTTTTTTTTTTAATAAAAGGGTGCATTTGCTTGGTACTTTTGTGTAGAAGGGATCTTAAGCATTATCTGCTTATTTTCAAAGATGATGAAACTAAGAAGCAGAGTGGTTAATTGACTCATTCAAGGTCCTTAGGTAGTTAAAAGCAGGGTAAAGGCCAGAACTCATGTCTCTTAGTAAAGTGTTGAATAGAAGTGCTGATAGTAGGCATTATTTTTTTTGACGGGGTCTTGCTCTGTCACTCAGGCTGGAGTGGCAGTGCCTTGACTTCATCTCACTACAGCTTTGACCTCCAGGGCAAGAGTGATTCTCCCACCTCAGCCTCCTGAGTAGCTGAGACTACAGGTGCACTCCAACACTCCTGGCTAACTTTTATTTTTATTTATTTATTTATTGCAGAGACAGGGTCTTGCTATGTTGCCTAGGTTGGTCTTGAACTCCTGGGCTCAAGCAATCCATCTGTCTCAGCCTCTTGAAGTGCTGGGGTTACAGGCATGAGCCACCCACACCCAGCCAGTAATAGATATTTTTGTCTTGTTTTCAAACTTAGAAGAAAAGTATTCAATAGTTTATCACTAACTTGGATGTTAGCTTAAGTATTTTGCTGGTATTATGATAAAAGGTAACAACAAAATGTCTGCAAAACCCAAATGTCTGTCAAATAAATTTACATAGCAATGAAAAAGAATAAATTAATAATACATTCAGCAGTATGGTACCTCTCTTGGCTATAACAATAAGCTAAGAAAGCCAGACACAAGAGTATATTCTATGTGATTCTACTTTTATGAAGTTCAAGAACAGGCAAAATTAATCAGAGTACTGGTCCCTGAAGCAGGAGGTGGACAAGGAAGAGGCATGTAGGAACCTTCATAAACTAGTACATTCATGAAGGGGAGCTGGAGATGTGTTATATCTTGATCTGAGTGGTGGGTACAGATGTGATGCAGGTAAAAATTCACTGAGCAGGCCTGGCACAGAGGCTTATACCTGTAATCCCAGCACTTTGGGAGATCAAGGCAGGTGGATCACATGAGGCCAGGATTTTGAGCCCAGTCTGGGCAGGGCAACTCAGCAAAACCTCATCTCTACAAAAAATGCAAAAATTAGTCAGGTGTGGTAGTGCACGCCTGTATTCCCAGCTACTCAGGAGCCTGAGGTGGAAGGATCACCTGAGCTTGGGAGGTCAAGGCTGCAGTGAGCTGAGATTGTGCCACTGCACTCCGGCCTGGGTGACAGAATGAGACCATGTCTGAAAAAAAGAAATAAAAACTAAAAAGAAAAATAAAATAAAAACCCTACTGAGTAGTATACATACAACTAATGCACCTTAATAAAAACACTTAAAGTTGTGCTTTGATGGAAAAGTCAAAATTCTATGTGTTTTCCATGGATCTGTAACAGTGTTTCCATCAGCAGCAGCTGTTATTCTGCTATGGTACATCCGTGATTGTGCTTCTTAAACTTTTTGTTTCTTATTGCCCATGCCCTATGCAATAATTAAATATTCCAGTTTTAAAAATATCTCTCCAAGCCAAAGAGATTTTGTAGGTATTACTTGCAGCAGTTTCTACTAGTAAAACTGCAGGCTTTTGGGCTATGCTTTTGTAAACTCCTTCTGAACATTCTGAGGCTGCCAGGACTGCCTGCCCACATGGCTTGAGACTGACTCCTTCATGGTGGTCCCTGACACAATAATCTTTTGAAAAAGGGGAAACCAAAGATGATCTGCAAAAGTGCCAATGGCTTGTTCTTGATGGATGTGTGTTGACCCCTAGGGATGATCCAGGCACTTGTGGATCATCTATACAATGATTAGTCTAGAATTTTTCCAGGGCTGCGCATTAAGCTCCCTGGTGGGGAGAATTCTCACCTGCTCTAAGGACACCACAAACTCTGATAAAACCCCACTGGACATTTGCTTACATTGATAAATTCCCTTTATTTATATTTGTTTGTTTGTTTGTGCCAAATTATGTTTGGCAATCTGCAATCTGCAATTTGCCACTGAAAACACCCTAACTGATACAGAAAGGAAACTGACTCTGAGAAACTATCATGTGGTAATCACTTTGGAGCCGCTGACATTTAAATCTTAAATCAATGAAATGAAGGAGGTGCTAGTCTGCCAGCAAATAGATGAGGAAAGCGAGGAGTCAGAATTTGAATTCAGATCATAGTCTTAGTATGAGGATCTAAGACCTAGTACCTAAGATCTAGTACTAAGATCATGAAAGACTTCACAGTCTTTCCACAACTCATTATCTCCCTCTTAACCATCATTCCCAAGAATGTTCCACAGTCTAGTTTGAAGATGTTCTCTTTGATGGAGACCGGCCTGAAAACAGATGATTTCCTCTAACCATGCCTGTCCTATACAGTAATACAGTATCTTCAAAGTTATTTTCCATGCAGCCAAATGACTTGGGAAATGCTACTCTATCTTAGAGCCACAGATGCATTGGCACTGTAAAGGTTCTGATGGGCTATGCTTTTGTAAACTCCTTCTGAACATTCTGATGGCTGTCGGGACTGCCTGCCCCCGTGGCTTAAGACTGACTGCTCCGTGGTGGCCCCTAATAGAATAATCCTTTCGAAAAAGAGGAAACTAAAGATGATCTGCAAAAGTGCAAATGGCTTGTTCTTGACGGATGTGTGTTGACCCCTTGAGACCCTGTTGCTTTAAAAAAAATGGTCTTATTCCCAAGCTTGATTATCTTCCATGTCAATTTCTCTTCTTGGAGCCCATCACTCTGCTAGTTTTTGGCATTTCTTCCTAAGACTTTTAATGCATAAAAACCTATAGATGACAAGTTCTTCAGTAAATAACCTGCTTATTAACACTTAATTTTAAGTGTTACCCAAACTTATTGGTCACAGAACCCTGTTCTGGAGGAGTATTTATTAAAATTTTGGTGGGATACTAAGGGTTCTCAAATAGAGTTTCAGAATGCTGATGCTATGGGCCAAACCCTGGGCTTGGTAGCAGAGACTCCGTTGGGTAGCCCTTATGAGTCTATTTATCTAAGCTCCGCTGCATCAAAGTAACCTTCTTTACAAGGAGCTGTTAGAATTCAGATAAGGTGCAATAGCCTGAACAGCCAACATCTGCTGTGTGTTTGTTCTACCAGGCACAGCTTAAACATTAATAAATAAAATTTATTTAGGTAAAAAATAGCATCAAAGAATATAGTATAAAAATTAGGCCGGGCACAGTGGCTTATGCCTGTGATCCCCGTGCTTTGGGAGGCCAAAGTGGGAGTATTGCTTGAGCCCAGGAGTTCAAGACCAACTAGGGCAATGTGGTGAGACCCCATCTCTACAAAAGCTTTTTAAAACTTAGCTGTGTGTGCTGGTACACACTTGTAATCCTAGCTATGTGGGAGGCTGAGGCAGGAGGATCAGTTGAGTGCAGGAGCTTGAGGTTGCAGTTAACTATAATGGCGCCACTGCCCTCCAGCCAGGAGTGAGAGTGAGATCCTGTAACTTAAAAAAAAAAAATTGTCTTATTCCCAAGCTTGATTATCTTCCATGCCCAATTTCCTTTCTTGGAGCCCATCACTCTGCTAGTTCTTGGTGTTTCTTCCTAAGACATTTAATGTATAAAAACCTACAGATGCATCCCTCCCCCACTGATTGTTCATGTTATACTAAAACACCTTGCCTTTTAAACTTAAACATCTACCTTGGAGGTTATAACATATCGATCCCTAAAGACCTGCTTTTTGTCTGTTACAGAGACGTCATCAATTTCTTCAATGTAATTTATCTCATGCCCACTCTTTCATTCACAACACATCATCTGGCTTAGTTGGTCTTGCCCACAGGGGCCTGCTCAGGAATCTACATACACACCTACACACGTAACTGAATGTGGGCTGAGGCAACTTTAAAGCTGGACCAAATAAAGAAAACCAGAGGGTTGTCATATGCGGTAGCTCACACCTGTAACCCCAGCACTTTGAGAGGCCAAGGTGGGCAGATCATAGTTCAGGAGCTCGAGACCGGCCTGGCCAATATGGTGAAACCCTGTCTCTACTAAAAATACAAAAATTAACTGGGCGTGGTGGTGCACCTATAGTCCCAACTAGTCGGAAGGCTGAGGCAGGAGAATCGCTTGAACCCAGGAGGTGGAGGTTGCAGTGAGCCAAGATCGTGTCCTTGTACTCTAGCCTGGGTAACAAAGTGAAACTCCGTCTTTAAAAAAAAAAAAAACCGGGCTGGGCGCGGTGGCTCACGCCTGTAATCCCAGCACTTTGGGAGGCCGAGGCGGGTGGATCCCGAGGTCAAGAGATCGAGACCATCCTGGTGAACATGGTGAAACCCTGTCTCTACTAAAAATACAAAAAATTAGCTGGGCATGGTGGTGCGTGCCTGTGATCCCAGCTACTCAGGAGGCTGAGGCAGGAGAATTGCCTGAACCCAGGAGGTGGAGGTTGCAGTGAACCGAGTTCGCGCTATTGCACTCCAGCCTGGGTAACAAGAGCGAAACTCCGTCTCAAAAAAAAAAAAACCAGAAGGTTTGATGGGAATGATTGAACCCAAGTGCTGCAAGGAGGTTGATACTCGTTTTCCTCTGCGGTAATCAAATCCGCATGTGACAGAACAGAACCTCTCTGGACAGCCTCTTTTCTCACCCTGTAAAAGTGGACTCAGCCCTTCAACACACCCTGCAAGTGCCAACTTCACAGCATATTAATAAGAAACAGATATGTTACCAACTCTTTGGTGGAGAGGTAGGAAACAAGTTTCCCATGACTCACACACCGCATGGCCATCTCATCACTTCATCAAGGCCGCCTCATCACCTGCTCTCCCTCAGCCTCATTCATCTCCTCTTCTGCTACATCTTCCTCTCAGGTCTCTCCTTCTTCCCTTTCTGGTCCAGAGCAATTTCACTCTCTTGCCTTCTCCCCTTTGCATCCTCACGCCCACTCCTTCGACCTGCACAGAGCATTTCTCCAGTATAGTCTCTGGTCCAACTGCATCAAAATTACCTGCAGGACTTGCTGACAATGCAGTTTCCTGGATCCCGCCCAGGACTCAAAAGAACTAGGAATTGGGAGAGGAGGGACCTGGAATCAGCATTGCTAGCAAGCCCCCTGGTGGTCTGTAAGTGGACTAAAGGTTGAGGACCAGATGTGGAAGGTTGGCTTTGGCGCCATCAGCTGGATCCAGGAATTTGGAGCCAGGTTGATGGGGTTAAGTGGTATTGTATGTGGTGGCCTGTGGGAAGAAAAGCCACCATCTGGGGATGCTCTATTCAGAAAGGGACCATGGCATGGCCCCACTATTACTGAATCTGATCTCGGGCTGAAGGAGGAAACTGCATCACTTGCTTTGCATGTGGCAGGCCCTGCTTGGAGACAGGCAGTTGTTCCCTTTATTAAAAAAAAATTAGGGTAGAAGTGATATGCAGTGCACAAAATCTAATTGTGCAGTTTGATGGATTTTTACATAATTATACTCCTGTTGAGCCACTGCCCTCATCAGGTTATAGAGCATAGGCTTCCTTGAGCCACCTTTCTCATACCTCCCTGCCACTATTGTAACTACTGTTCTGACCTCTATCACCATGGATTAATTTTGCTTGTCTTTGAACTTTGTGTAAATGGAATCACATGGCTGTACTCTTTTGAATTTGGCTTATTTATTTATTTTTTGAGGCAGAGTCTCACTCTGTCTCTGAGGCTGGAGTGCAGTGGCACGATCTTGGCTCTCTACAACCTCTGCCTCCCAGGTTCAAGTGATTCTCCTGCCTCAGCCTCCTAAGTAGCTGGGATTACAGGTGCCAGCCACCATGCCCAGCTAATTTTTGTATTTTTAGTAGAGATAAGGTTTCACCATGTTGGCCAGGCTGGTCTCGAATTCCTGATCTGGGGTAATCTACCTGCCTTGGCCTCCCAAAGTGCTGGGATGACAGGTGTGAGCCACCATGCCCAGACATATTTGGCTTCTTTTGCCCCACATGATGTCTGCGAGATCCATCCATATTTTTGCATGTAATAGAGTCTGACTTTTGCATTGCTGTTTGTCAGCAAACTATTTCTGCAAAGAACCTGATAATAAATACCTTTGGTTATAAAAGTCATAGTCTCTGTTACAACTATTCAACCTGGGGGGGAATGATCCAAGATGGCCGACCGCTAACATCTCAGGATTGCAGCTCTCAGTGAAAGCACAGAGAACTAGAGGATGCCACACTTTCAGACAAATTCTGGTCGCTCACGGAGCGGAAGATCCCCAGTGGAGGAGTCACACGGGTCGCCAGCGAGACTCTTGTGGCTGGTGAAACCTCAGCGCGGCAGCTCTCGGAGCAGAGTAAACAGGGCTGGCTCCCCTTCTGACCAAGGTTTGGGGGACCCACACAGGTCCCCAGCACGACTCCTGAGGCCGGCGCAGCGGCTGTGATGGCACCTCGGTGCAGCAGCGCAGAGTAAACGAGACTGGTTCCCTTTCTGACCGAGGTTTGGAGCCCCGGGAAGGCACAGTCGCCTATTACGGACACAAGAAGGAAGCCAGACAGGAGAATCCTGGGCAGAAAAGCACCATCAGTCTTAACGCCGCTGTTCTGGCCCTGGGAACTAACAACTTGGACGTCCACTCAAGAGACCTAATCTGAAAGTTGGTAATTTCAAAGACGACAGGAGGATAAATTTACAATGATGGGAAGAAACCAGCGTAAAAAGGCTGAGAATACTCAAAATCAGAATGCCTCTCCCTCTAAAGATGATCACAGTTCCACATCAATAATGGAACAAGGCTTGATGGAGAATGAGCGCACCCCAATAACAGAATCACACTTCAGGGAATGGATAATAAGAAACTTCTGTGAGTAAAAAGAACATGTTGTAGCCCAACGTAAAGAAACTAAGAACTTTGAAAAAAGGTTTGATGAAATCCTATTGAGAATAGACAACTTAGAGAGGAATATAAGTGAATTAATGGAACTGAAGAATACAATACAGGAACTCCGAGAAGTATGCACAGGTTTAAACACTCGAATTGTTCAAGCAGAACAAAGGATATCAGAGGTCAAAGTCCAACTTAATGAAATAAAACAAGAAGACAAGATTAGAGAAAAAAGGATAAAAAGGAATGAGCAAAGTCTTCAAGAAATGTGGGACTATGTGAAAAGACCAAATTTATGTTTGATAGGTGTACCTGAATGCGACGGAGAGAATGAATCCAAGCTGGAAAATACCCTTCAGGATATTATTCAGGAAAATTTTCCTAAACTAGCAAAGCAGGTCAATATTCAACCCCAGGTAATACAGAGAACACCACAAAGATATTTCTCAAGAAGAGCAGCCCCAAGGCACATAATAGTTAGATTCACCAGGGTTGAAACGAAGGAGAAAATACTAAGGGCAGCCAGAGAGAAAGGTCATGTTACCCACAAAGGCAAGCCTATCAGACTTACATCAGATCTCTCAGCAGAAACTCTACAAGCCAGAAGAGAGTGGGGGCCAATATTCAACATCCTCAAAGAACAGAACCTTCAGCCCAGAATTTCATATCCAGCCAAACTAAGCTTCACAACTGAAGGAAAAATAAAATCTTTTATGAACAAGCAAGTACTCAGAGATTTTAATACCACCAGGCCTGCTTTACAAGAGCTTCTGAAAGAAGCATTACACACAGAAAGAAACAACCAGTATTAGCCTTTCTAAAAATATACCAAAAAGTAAAGCATCAACATGAAGAATTTACATCAACGAATGGAGAAAACAGCCAGTTAACATCAAATGGCAGTAACCCTACATTTAAATCTACTAAATCCCCCAATCAAAAGACACAGCCAAAACCCAACGGCATGTTACATCCAGACCTGTTTCACATGCAAGGATACACAAAGACTCAAAACAAAGGGATGGAGAAAGATTTACCAACCAAATGGAGAGCAAAAATAAATAAATAAATAAAAGCAGGAGTTGCAATTCTTGTATCGGATAAAATAGATTTTAAAGCAACAAAGATATAGTGGTAAAAGGATCAATGCAACAACAAGAGCTAACAATCCTAACACCCAGATACATAGAGACTTAGATTCAATGATACAGAAAATTAATAAGGATATCAAGGACTCGAACTCAGATCCAGAACAAGTAAACTTAATAAATATTTATAGAGCTCTCCACTTCAAATACACAAAATATACATTCTTGTCAATATCACATCACACCTACTCATAGGTTTAAATGAAACATTGATTGGCCATTATTAATACCCATTTTTTTCAGAATAAAGCAATATTTCTGTTCACCCTCCCTCTTTCTCTTCCTCTTTCTTCCTCTCCTTTACTCATTTTTTTTTTCTTTCCTTCTCTCAAAAAAAAGAAAAAAAAAAAAACCAACTATTCAACCCTGCCATTGTAGCTCAAATGCTATAAACAATACACAAACAAGAAGTAGGCTACCGGTTGGCCTGTGGGTCACAGTTCACCAACCTCTGCTATACAATAATTTGTTATAAACCATCATAAATATATGACATAAAGAATTATAAGTTGGACAGGCACGGTGGCTCAAGCCTGTAATCCCAGCACTTTGGGAGGCCAAGGCGGTTGGATCACGAGGTCAACAGATCGAGACCATCCTGGTCAACATGGTGAAACCCCGTCTCAACTAAAAATACAAAAAATTAGCTGGGCATGGTGGTGCGTGCCTGTAATCCCAGCTACTCAGGAGGCTGAGGCAGGAGAATTGCCTGAACCCAGGAGGCAGAGGTTGCGGTGAGCCGAGATTGCGCCATTGCACTCCAGCCTGGGTAACAAGAGCAAAACTCCGTGTCAAAAAAAAAAAGAATTATGAGTTATGAGAATTGGAAATAATTATGAATATAGCACAATGTATTTAGTTACCCATTCCCCTGTTATGGGTATCTGGCTTATTTCCACTCTTGGATGCAGTGATTAGGGCTGCACGGTGTTCAGTGAACCTGTGCCCTCATTTTGTGCTATTGTCTTAGTAGATACTGCCAAACGGTTTTCCAAAGTAGTAGCACCAAAGCACACTCCACCAGGAAAGTTGCTTCACAGTCTCAAGAACTCTTAGTACTGTCAAAGTCTTTAGCTGTATGATTGCTAAATTTTTATGAGGTCCAATTTAACAATCTCTTCTTTATGTTTAGTGCTTTTTGTGTTCTGGTTAAGAAATCTTTGCCTGCCCCAAGGTCATGAAGATATTCTCCTGTTCTTCTCTAGAAGCAGAAAGGTCTACGATCTTCACATTCACATCTAGGTTTATGATCCATCTTAATTCCTTTTTCTGTTTGATGTGAGGCAGGAGTCAATGTTTATTGTAGTTCATATGTGAAATCATCTTGTCCCCCGTACATTATGATAGGAAGGCTGCATGTACAGTCGAGGTCTAGTCTTTTAATAGAATCTGAATAACGGTAGTATTTTCAAAGCTGGGCAGGGTCTCTAGACTGTGTGCCAGGAGGAAGAAATGAAGGGGAGTGGCTCTAGATGATCCGGACTGCAGTCGTCTGAAATGAAGGCCATCTAAAATGAAGGCCATCCAGGGAAGGGAGGTTGATTCTTCCATCTGTAAAGTTCTCTGACTCTGTAACACTTAGGGAGTAGGGATATAACATTAGGCCTCGATTTTTCAGCTGTTGCTGGAAAAACCAGAGATTTCCAAGAAACTACCCTTGGGAAAAAGAACCTAACCGTGCATTGAAAAATGTTTTCATTTCTCTTCATATCGCCCAAGCCAAATTTTTGCTTCCAGAGGAAAACGGGCTCTAAACCATGAAAGACTAATAAGCCAGTGCTAGCAGCAGCAGTAACTGGGGAAAGTCCTGTGTGTTTCAAGACCAAGAACTGTTTATTTCTGTCAGTGACAGAAGGGGTGACCTGGCTCAGGTTTTGAAGACATCAGACTGTGGGCTAATATTTTCCAGACAGATGACTACTGTCCAGCGCTTTCCTGGACCGCTCCCCGGAGTCTGCTCTCTGGCTACGTGAGCCTGGGCAGCCACGCTGCATTTGCAAATGGCAAGAAAGCGGCTTTTGTGTACATCACACTGATCTTCTGGGCACTGGGTGCTGGTTTTTTCCCCACCATTGATTGCCAGAGTGGGAACAACCTGTGTGGGTTTGGACTTGGCTGAGCCAGGGAGTAGATGGGGATTGAGGGTCTGGGCCCTCGAGTTGCTGTCGGAAGAGTATTTCATTCCCTGACTCTGGAAGAGTATTTCATTCCCTGACTCAGGGTTTATTCCAGAGCACCTGGAGTCTGTGGGGCAGCTGAGCCTGGGGATGAGGCACCTTCGGCTCTGTGGGCTCCAGCATCCCAGGATTATCCTTGGGGTCTGCTCTCTTTGGAAAGCAATCGTAATTGCAGTTAACAAAAAATTTCTCCTCTGCCTTATTAATTGATGCATTTGTCCAACAGATATTTATTGAGGCAGGTACTATGCACAGCACATATACATTAATGAGCAAAACAGACAAAAATCCCTGCTTTTGTGGGGCCTTCATTCTAGTGAGGAGAAACAGAGGACGAACAAATAATAAGTAAGTGATGACGTAGGGTGTGAGGCTGAGCTCTGGGAGAGATGCACAGAGCAAGGTGGGGGTCAGGAGGGTGGGGGTCGGAGGGCTGTCATTTTAAATAGGGGTGGCGAGGCTGGCTGCAGTGAGGAGGTGACACGTGAGCAAAGACTGGAAGTGCTGGGAAGTGAGTCATGTATTATCTGCAGGAAAAGTTGTCTATGCAACGGGACACCTCTGTGGAGGTCTCAAGGCTTTGTCTCGCCCCAAAATTAGGCAAATTCTAAATCTGAAGCTTAGAGGAGTAGAGAAGGAACTCCCTCCTTGCTTCTGCACGTATTACTTAGTGCCTGCCGCATACCAGACGCTGTCACACTCTGTGGTTCTCCTTCAACAGAGAAACAAAGGACAGAGGACTCTCCAAGCTTCTCAAAACAGATTTGGACATCTTCAGAAATGCCCCCAGTGTGGCAGGCCAGATGGGAATTTAGTGATGGATTAAGTCTGTCTCTAATATTAGAACCTCATAGATATCCCTGAAATGAAATGAAATTGTAATGTGTTCACTCCAACTATTTTTATTGCATCCCAACTAACCCCTATCTTCTGAGGTTTTGATGGGCATTTTAATTAAATCATGAAGAGCCCTTTGTCTCCCGAGAAAGGGGATTGAAACCTCCGTCCCTCCGCCTCTCTCCTATCCTAAGTGCTAAGGAATGTGGCTTGTTCTCCGCAGGGCGTTGAGGTGGCAGGACCCAGTTCTGGACACAGCCTTCACCCCAAATCTTACTGCCAAGATCAGAAGGAATCTTCCCAAGAGAGAGCAGCAGCCACTCACACATGGAGCAACTGCAGGATCCCGGGTACTTGATAAACATCGTTGAAAACAACCTGCCTGCATCCTGTGTGTCTATGCATCCTCTCCACCCTGGCCTGCTGTAAGCAGCTGTGAACCTTCTCATCCTTACACTTCAGCTCTATGCCTTTCTAACATGATGGGCCAGAGCTGGCTGTTGCTGTGTTGAGAATGACCTTGCCTGATTAGTCCATGCTCACATTACTATAAAGGAATACCTGAGACTAGGCTGGGCGCGGTGGCTCACGCCTGTAATCCCAATACTTTGGGAGGCTGAGGCGGGTGGATTACCTGAGGTCAGGAGTTCAAGACCAGCCTGGCCAACACAGTGATACCCAGACTCTACTAAAAATAAAAAAATTAGCTAGGCATGATGGCAGGCACCTGCAATCCCAGCTACTCAGGAGGTTGAGGAAGGAGAATCTCTTGAACCCAGGAGGTGGAAGTTGCAGTGAGTCAAGATCATGCCACTGCACTTAAGCCTGGGCATCAGAGACCTTGTCTAAAAAACAAAAAACAAAGACTAGGTGATTTGTAAAGAAGAGTTGTTTAGTCCGAGCGCTGTGGCTCACGCGTGTAATCCCAGCTACTTGGGAGGCTGAGGCAGGAGAATTGCTTGAACCCGGGAGGCGGAGGTTGCAGTGAGCCGAGGTCATGCCACTGCACTCCAGCCTGGCGCCTGGTGATGGAGTGAGACTCTGTCTCGAAAAAAAAAAAAAAAAGAAAATTTGTTTAATTGGCTCACAGTTCTGAGGGCTGTAACATGAAGCATGATGCTGGGATCTGCTTCTGGGGAGGCCTCAGGAAGCTTTTGCTCATGCAGAAGGCAATGCAGGGGCAGGCACAGGACTGAGAGAAAAGGAGGAGGTGCTGCATACTTTTAAAACAACTGATCTTGTGAGAACTCACTATTACGAGAACAGCACCGGCAGGGAAATCCACCCCCACGATCCAATCACTTCCCACCATGCCCACCTCCAGCACTGAGGATGACAATTCCACATGAGATTTGGGCAAGGACACAGATCCAAACCCTATCACTGGGGATTTGTCATTCATCAAGTCATTCATGCACTTCCTTGTTCTATAGTCATTCGTTCATTTCCATATTCATGTCCCATAGGTCCTTTCGCATTAATGCCTCCAACATAGAGTTCCTGATTTTTATTCTACGCCTAAATTAGTTTCTCTTCCTGCCTTTCCAGTGTCAGTCAGGGGCATCCCTGCTCCTCAGTCTCAACAGCCAGGAACCTAGGCGTCACTGCCGACACCTCTGCCCCCTCACCTTCCGTATGCATTCATCATCAAGTCCGTCTTCAACATTATCAGCCCTACTCCTTCCATTCATCCCCTGTGTGACCTTGGGTAAACTGATTAACCTCTCTGTGCCTTTCCCCATAGTAACATGGTGATAATAATATCACTATCTCAGAGAATTCTTTTGATGGCGGTAGGAGTTACTGCACATAAAGACAGTATCTAACGCATAATAAGAACTAAATATATGCTAGCCTAGCGAGATGATGAGAGTAGGTTTTTCTCATCCTGTAGCCAGATGGGAGTCCATGGTAATTCATAAGATTACATTTGTAATGTAATGCTTTAATTTGAATGCATGAAATATTACATTAAATTATAATAAAGGAAAAAAGTTTATCTTAACAAAAAATGATTCACTAAAAGAATAAGGACATGAAAAACCAGTCGCATATATTATTTATTAAGCAAAAACAATATCACATTACAAAACAGTGCAAGTGGAGTGATCTAATTTTTATAGAAAAATTGCATGTGTGCGTGTGTGTGTGCATGTGCGTGTGTGTATGTATGTGTGTATGTGCGTGTGTGTATGTGTGTGTGTGTGTGTGTGTGTGTGCGTGCGTGTGCGTGTGTGACTAGAAGAACCAGCCTAAATGGTAATAGTGTAACTACCCTCTGGGTGGTAGAATTTTATATAGAGTTTTAAACATATTTTTGTTGATCTATATTTTTCTACAATACATTATATGTAATTTTTAAATTTTGTTTTTGGAGAAAGGGCCTCACTCCTATCACCTGGGCTGGAGTGCAGTGGTGTGATTTGGGCTCACTGCAGCCTCAACTTCCTGGGCTCAGGTGATCCTCCCACCTTGGCCTCCTGAGTAGCTGGAACTACAGGCATGCACCACCACACCTGGCTAATTTTTTAAACAGGGTTTTGCCCTGTAGAGATTGGTAGAGAATATGCTCTCGAAATCCTGGGCTCAAGTGATCCACCCTCCTCAGTCTCCCAAAGTGCTGGGATCACAGGCATGAGCCACTGTGCCTGGCATATATAACTCTTATAATTAAAACAGTTAACAAAAATAAAAGTAAGCAATTGCCATACCCCTGGGTAGCTCTCTTATCTGTAGGATGAGGGCCCCACACTCCTTGGCATGGTCCCCAAGATCTGGTCCCTTCTATGATCCTGTCATTTCCCTTCCTGTCCCAGCCCCCCCCCACACACAGACACACACATGGCTGCACACGCTAGTATCATCATGTTCCCTCCATGTGATCTCATGTGAAATGTGATCCCCAGTGTTGAAGGTGGGGCCTGGTGGGAGGTACTTGGGTCATGGGGGCAGATTCCTCATGAATGGCTTGAGGCTGTCCTTTGTTAATGAATGAGTTCTCACTCTTGACTTCATGCAAGATCTTGTTAAAAAGAGTCAAAGAGTCGGGGACTTACCTGTTTCTCTTGCTCCTTCTCACCATGTGGCATGCTGGCTCCCCTTTGCCTTCTGCCATTATTGGAAGCTTCCTGAGGCCCTCACCAAAAGCAGACGCCAACACTTTGCTTTGAGTACAGCTTGCAGAAATGTGAGCTAAATAAACCTCTTTTCTTTGTAAATTACCCAGTCTCACATATTCCTTTATAGCAATGCATATCAACTAATACAGAATTGGTATTGAGGAGCATACCAATTTTGTAATGAACCAACACTACAGTTGACTCCTGAACAATAGGAGTTTGAACTGCATAGGCCCACTTATGAGTGGATTTTCTTCTGCCTCTGCCATCCCTGAGAGGAGACAGCAAAACCAACAACTCCTCTTCCTCAGCCTACTCAATGCGAAGATGATGAGGATGAAGACCTTGACTGTGATCCACTTCCACTTAATGAATTGTAAACACACTTTCCCTTCTATAGGATTTTCCTTCTTTGAGACAAGGTCTTGTTCTGTTGCCTGGACTGGAGTACAGTGATACGATCATAGCTCACTGCACTCTAGAACTCCTGGGCTCAAATGATCCTCCCACCTCAGTCTCCCGAGTAGCTGAGACTACAGGCATGAACCACTGTGCCCAGTCAATTGAAAAAAAATTTTTTTTATACAGACAGGGTCTCGCTTTGTTGCCCAGGCTAGACTCAAACTTTTGGCCTTAAGTGATCCTCTCGCCTCATCCTCCTAAATTATTGGGATTACAGGTATGAGCCACCTTGCCCGGCCACTTATGATTGTCTTAATGACTTTTTTTCTTTAGTTTACTTTACTGTAAGAACACATATTTAATATTTAATACATATACAAAATATGTGTTAATCAACTGTTAGGTTGATTAACAGTAAGGTTTCTGGTCAACAGTAGGCTATTAGTAAAGTTTTTGGGGAGTCAAATGTTATACAGATTTTAGACTGTGCAGGAGTCAGTTCCCCTAACCCCGACATTGTTCAAGGGTCAACTGTGCTTAGAGTTCCCCAACCCCAGCCAACTTTTCCAGGCCTCAGTGTATTTGCATTGTTGTTTGCTTTGCCTGGAACTCCCATTCTTCTCTTGTCAGTTCAGTGAGTATGTTCTTCAAAACTGTGCTCAGTGATCCATACAAAATAACATCAACAAGTTGTAGTTCATTAAAATGTAACACTTTTGCTTTGCAAGATACACTTTAAGAAACTGAAAAGACTGGGAGAAAATATTTGCAACCCCCATATCCAACAAGGGATCTGTACCCAGTCTACAGAAAGAATCCACAAAACTCAACAGTCAGAAAACAACACATTTAAAGACTGGGGCCAGGCATGGTAGAATCCCAGCACTTTGGGAGGCTGAGGCAGGTGGATCACTTGAGGTCAAGAGTTTGAGAACAGTCTGGCTAACATGGCGAAACCATGTCTCTACTAAAACTACAAAAATTAGTCCCTAACAGTGGCAGGCACCTGTAATCCCAGCTACTTGGGAGGCTGAGGCAGGAGAATCGCTTGAATCTGGGAGGCAGAGGTTGCAGTGAGCCAAGATTGCAACTGCACTCTAGCCTGGGCAACAGAGGAGACCTTATCTAAATAAAACAAGAAGAAGAAGAAGAAGAAAGAAGAAGAAGAAGAAGAAGAAGAAGAAGAAGAAGAAGAAGAAGAAGAAGAAGAAGAAGAAGAAGAGGAAAAGAATAGAAAAAAGAAACAAATTTAGAGATTGAGCAAAGGTTTGAATGGACACTTCACCAAGGAAGATACACAAGGATGTAAAAAGATGCTCAGGCCAGGTGTGATGGCTCACACTTGTAATCCCAGCACTTTGGGAGGCTGTGGTAGGCAGATCTCTTGAGCCCAGGAGTTTGAGATCATCCTGGGCAACAAATCTAGACCCCATCTCTACCAAAAAAAAGAAAGTTAGCTAGGTGTGGTGGCATGCACCTGTAGTTCTAGCTACTCAGGAGGCTAAGGCAGGAGGATCAGTTGAGCCCAAGAGGTCGAGGCTGCAGAGAGCTGTGACCACACCACTGTCTCCAGCCTGGGCAACAGAGTGAGACCCTGTCTTAAAACAAAACAAAAAAAACCACCAAACCGTGTTTAGGTGCTACTTGTCCTAGGAATCCTCCTTCATCCTCTTGACACTCTGAGTTACATGGGGATAAGTATATTCAGACGGACAGGGGACCTGAGGATCTCCCTGAAGGAGTCCCTGAGTTAGGTGGTAATTGCCATGTAACCTCATGCAAGTGATTCAACCTCTCTCACCTCATGGGGAGAAAACCCAGGAATCTCCACGTTCTAGGTGGACTGATGGGTTCACCAAGAGATCATAAAAGCAGTGGTTTGATAAAGTCATTATAGGGTTATAAAAGGTTGATAGCCTTTCCAACGAAATTCGGCAAAGTTATCAGCTTTCTCAGAACCCCAGCCAGTGCCGTATCAGGGTGCTTTCCAGGGTCGTCCCTTATCATCGTCCATACGCCTCTCCTTCCTCAATCCCTGCATACTGCTTGCTCTCAGTGTGCCATAAAACAGCAGACTTCCTCAATTAACCAATAGTGTCTGTGCCAGGCTCTGTCACCAAGCTGCAAAAATGAAAGTCCCTCACATGGTTTCCTCCAGAGAACAAGAGGTTATGGTAAAATACTTTGGGCAATAAGGAAGCTGGACCACTTGGCAGGAATCGTGCAGCCTGGGGAGAGTTTGGGACCCTGAAGGCAGTTCTTTAGGGCTTGGGTTCTCTCCACCCTGCCAGGCTGTGGCGTCCTGGTCCGGAGCTAAACCCCTCGGTCCCTGCTCCTCCTGCAGCAACCTGCCCTGCGCACCCCCCTGCAGGCTGCTTCTGCGTGCCATTCTGCTCCATCTGTTATCTCTCTGGGGGTGCTTTTGGATATCAGCCCTCCTACCAACTGCTCCTCCTCTGTCTCCAGTTCAAACCCGCAGAGTCTGAGGGTCCACTGGGCTACCTCTGAGGCTGCTGGCTGCCCCTGGTGACGTGCCCACCCTTGTCCAGGCAACTGGAGGGGGTCACATGATACACAGCAGGGAGACAGGCCCAGGAAACCCCTCAGAAGTAGCCCAGGCCAGGGCAGATGGGCTGAAGAGGAGTTCTGGATAGCAGTTACGTACTCAAGACAAGATAAATGATGTGGAATTAAAGACACAACCAGGACCTGGGGCAAAGTTGCAGTCACAGAGCTGCTGTTTTTCTCACATTTTCTCCACCTCTCTCAACCCACTGCAGGCTTTAGTTTTCACTTCGGGCAAGACTGAGAGCAGGTATTTCCCACATTCCCTTTTTCATCCACGTGCATGACATCGTTTGGCAAGATAAACAGCAGCCCTGTGACATATGTCGCCATTGTCCCCTGAAGAAGCTGAGTCACACAAAGAGCCAAGAATCTTCCCAAAGTGGGCCTGGCTCATGGTGCTGCTGGCCTCTCATAAGAGGGTAGTGACAACTTCCGCTGAGCACTCCATAAACTAAGCACTCAACACTCATTGCCGCCTGGAGCCTCAGGTGGGCACCGCTGCTGCCACTCCCACGTCCAGCAATTTATTTTAATCCCCTCTTCTTTCATCCGGACCTTTCAACTGCCCCAAGTAACAAACTATTTACATTGAAATTACCCAACAGACAGCTAATCTTATACTGGTGTAGAACAGAGGCAGTAAATACGGGTCATTGGTCATCTGCCCAGGGCAGATGTGGGTGGCTACTTTTTCCCACTGAGCCTTAAAAACACAGAACTTTAACATCCCTCTTGCTGCGAGGCTCTGAGCGGCCATTCCTTGTCTATGAAGGTTGGCATAATGGATACAATTCATTTGCCTTGGAATCTGGTTCACCCTTCTGTGGGGTTTGTGTGGGGACCTGCAGTTGATTTCAGATCAGCACTAGTTAGATGCTGCCTTCTCCCCTGCCCATCCAAAGGCCTAATTAGGAGGCTCAGGTCTTCCTGACAGTAAGGTGGTGCTTGAGGATGCAAATGGCTAGGAGGAGATCCCCTTCTGACACCTGTGACAATCCTCCTGGGGTTGCTCTGTGACTCCCACACACTTAATGACCTGCTGCAGCTTCCTGCCATATATAAATCTCTTGCCTGGTTTCCCTGAACTCCACCCTTTCCAGTATCTCATTTCTCAAGCTCTTTTCCAGTAGATAATTAGTGGAGGGGCATTTATGTACACATTGGATGAGAAACAGACTGGAAAAAGGAAACTCCCATTTATTGCAGACCTGCAATGTACCACACCCTATGCAGAAACTTGTATACCTTTTCTCTTTCTCCTTCCATTTCACAGATGAAACTGAAACTGATGAGTAATAGAGCTTGTGCCATCCAGAATGCCCCCCTCCAGGGCCTTCCATGGGCTTAGAGGAATCCCGATCACCTGTGTGCTTAAGAGCCACCGAGAACAAAGGCATGGTAAAGGGTAGGCTGCAGTTGCTATGTCTCTACTTGATGCAGGTCCCCAGGAGAGCAGGCTCTCCCACCAAAATCAGAGCTCAGAGCTCAGGGTCAGACATCTACCCCCATATGTCCATCCATCCACCCATCCACACATCCACCCATCCACACATCCATCCATCCATCCATCCATCCATCCATCCATCCATCCATCCATCCACCCACTGACCCATCCATCCATCCATCCATCCACCCATCCATCCATCTACCCATCCATCCACCCATCCATCCATCTACCCATCCATCCACCCATTGATCCATCCATCCATCCATCCATCCATCCATCCATCCAACCATCCATCAACCCATCCATCTATCCATCCATCCATCCATCCATCCATCCACCCATCCATTCAACCATCCATCCATCCATCCACCCACCCACCCATCCATCCATTCATCCATCCATCCATCCATCCATCCATCCATCCATCCATCCATCAGCTTGCCACTCACTCATTTGTTGATGGTCCATTGACGACTTCACATCCACAAGAAGCTATATAAAAAAAGAAAGCCCATTACTGGTGTTGTCAAGGATGTGGACTGATTGGAGCCCTCTCACTATGCTGGCAGTGATGTAAAATGGTGCAGCAGCCACTTTAGAAAATAGTCTGGCAGTTCCTCAAAAAATTGAACATAAAGTTTCCCTGTGACCCAACAATTCTACTCCAAGAGAATTGAAAGTATATGTTCACACAAATGTTTATATTTGAACAGCAATATTCGCAATGACCAAAAATAGAAACAACTCAAATGCCCATCAATTGATGAATGGATACATAAAATATGGTGTATCCATTCAGTAGAACATTATGAAGCCATAAAAAAGAATGAAGAACTTAAACATGCCACAACATGAATGAACCTTGAAAATATTATACTAAGTGAAATAAGCTATTCACAAAGGGCCAAATATTACATGATTCCATTTATATAAAATATCCAAAATAGGCAAATCTATAGAGAAACAAAGTAGATTAGTGGTTTCCAAGAGTTGGGGGTAAGGAAGAAATGGGGAGTGACTGTTAATTGGTATGGGGTTTCTATTTGGGGTGATGAAAATGTTCTGGAATTAGAAAGCGGTGATGGTTGCATAACTTTGTGAATATACTAAAAAGCACTAAATTATACCCTTTAAAAGGGGGAATTTTATGGCATGTGACTTTTATCTCAACAAAACAAAGTCCGCTAAGCACCTACTCTGGGCCAGGTACGCTGCTGCTGCTGCTGCAGAGATGTGTGAGATGTGACCTTGGCCTTGGGAAGCTTGTGTCTAGGAAAAGACAGACCAGTGAGCCCAGTTAAAATAGTGGGATCAGTGTAGAGGGGAGGAGAGCCCAAGGGATTTGGGGAGCTCCAGGGAGCTTGAGGATGGAGGGTCAAGGGAACCCCTAGAGGTAACAATGCCACTAAGTGAAGGGGAGTCTGAAGGGGATTTGAGTCAGGGGAAGATTGGGTCAGGGAGCTTTCGGGAAGGACATTCCAGCTACAGGGAACAGTGTGTGCAAAGGCATAGCTTGCTGGAGAGCTCTTGGAGTCAGGAGGAGCTCTGAAGTACAGGCCAGGATGAGACAGGCTAGACACAGGTGTTGGAAGCAGAAGTTCAAGGTTCTTTCTTCCAGTATGGGAGTTCCCTTGTAAGTCCCTCGGGAACCCCTGCACTGCTCAGTCCTTCCTCCAAGCCCCTGCCAGCATCACAGATCATTTCCCTGATTTTCCTGGCTCTTTCCCAGGGCTGTCTCTGCCCTTTAAATGGTCGTTGTCTATGGGAGCTTAGTCTTGGGTGAGAGAGGGCTGCCTTCAGCCTCAGCCCAGTGGCGCCACTAAGATGCTCTTCCCAGATGCATCTGGAATCAAATGGACCTGAATCTTGGTTCTGCAGCTTTAACTGTGATTTTGGGAGAAATTCTTTAATCTCCTTAAGCCTCACTTTTGTCATCTGTAAAATAGGGTTGACACAGCTCATCTCACAGCATGGTAGTGTGGAATGCATGCAACAACACATACAAAGGCCCTGGTAGCCAGCTGGGTGTTGCTCCTTGAGCTCCAGCACGTGCCAGGTGCTGGGAGAATAGCAGCAGGCAGAGCCAGCCAGCTCCCTGCAGCTGCTCTGATAAAGCTACAGCTATGCTCTGGCTCTGGCAAGACAGGCGCGTGCTCAAGCTGAACTGCAGGGCACAGACTGTGTACATCACCTCGCTACTCCTCCCCAAGACTAGAGGAGGTGGGGACTCTGTGATCATTCACACTTTACAGATAGCAAACTGTAACCTAGAGTAACCTCTCCAAGGCCCGCAGATGACTTCAGGTGGCAGGCCTGAGACTTGTCTCTGAGTCTGCCTGACAGTGGCCCCTGCTGTTATTAATAGCTTGGCCCCCACAGCCTCCCACTCAGTTGCTGGAGGAATTACCCTTCCTCCGTTTTTCCCATTCTTCCTTCACCCACCAAGAGCCAGACCCCACCTCTGTTTCAAGAGTGAGCTTCTCTGCTTTGGCCAACTGTCCTAGCATTTTGATGCACTTGGCCTGTTTTCTTGGTTTCCACTCTGTTTTTAAGGAAGCAGCCTCTGCCCCGCAAATGCTCTACCTCCAACAGGCTCTGGGACTCATCTTGCTGCCTCTACTGGCGGCAGAGGGGAGAGGGAAAGAGAGAGCCAGCTTGCCTACCGTCACTCACCACTGGATCCCCAGGGCTCAGCTTGGAAAACACAGGACGATGCTCAGGAAACTGGTGTAACAGGAATGCAGAACAGGCAGGGACATTGGCGGCTGCCCTCTGTGCCTCCTGTAATGAAAATGGCCACAAGAAGCTCCCTTCCTTTGGGAAAAGTGAATTACTGGCACAGTCGCATGACTGAGATAGTATTTCAAAAAGCAAGAATTTACTTTCTCTATTATAAAACTAACAAACGGGCATGGTGGCTCATGCCTGTAATGCCAGCACTTTGGGAGGCCGAGGCAGGCGGATCATGAGGTTAGGAGTCCGAGACCAGCCTGGCCAACCTGGTGAAACCCCGTCTCTACTGAAAATACAAAAATTAGCTGGGCACAGTGGTATGTGCCTGTAATCCCAGTTACTCAGGAGGCTGAGGCAGGAGAATCACTTGAACCCAGGAGGCGGAGGTTGCAGTGAGCAGAGATCACCCCATTGCACTCCAGCCTGGGTGACAGAGCAAGACTCTGTCTCAAAAAAATAAAATAAAACAAAATAAATAAATAAAACTAACATATGCCCAGATGGCAAATACAGAGAAGGGTAAAGAAAATATAACCATTGCCCATAATTCTACCACTTTTTAATATTGTGCTATTTTTTTCCTCATATTTTCTTCTGACTTTATTTTGCATGGTGGGCGTTATTATTTTTCTGCTGATATCCTGAACATTATTTCTTATCATTTAACTTTTTTTTTTTTAAGAGATCAGAGTCTCACTGCTGCCCAGGCTGGAGAGAGCAGTGGTGCAATTATAGCTCATGGCAGCCTCTAGTTCTTCAGCTCAAGTGATCCTCCCACCTCAGCCTCTCGAGTAACTGAGACTGCTGGCATTCACCCCCATGCCAGACTAATTTTTGTATTTTTTTGTAGAGACAGGGTTTTGCCATGTTGGCAAGGCTGGCCTCAAACTCTTGGGCTCAAGCCATCCTCCCATCTTGGCCTCCCAAAGTGCTAAAATTACAGGCATGAACCACCACATCTGGCCAAAAGATCCTTAATACACTTTTTCTTGGTGGTGGGGGCACACACTGGCTCACCATGAGGCTGGTCCGGTGTGCCTTTCCCTGTGCTGACCATCTGGGTTGCTTCTGACTCACAGAGAGAACGGTGCTGCTGACCGCTGTGCACAGCGTGGCCAGGCTCTGCAGGAGTTGCCAGTCGTTGCTGCATTCTGCCTTTGGGTGACACTCTGGTAGGGAAGAGAACTTTTCCAAGAGCATCAAAGACCTAATATATATGAGGTGGGGAGACTCAGAAAGCCCAGATATCACAGCTGGAAAGGCCTCAGAGACCCCCTAAGTGAAAAAAAGAAGGTCTGGAGGGCTCCTGTGGCCTAACAAAGATGCACTGATTCTTAGGGAAGGATACAAGAGCCTGTGCTTAGCTGAACTTCTTTTTTTTTTTTTTTTGAGATAGAGTTTTGCTCTGTCAGCCAGGCTGGAGTGCAGTGGTGTGAGCTGGGCTCACTGCAACCTCAACCTCTCGGGTTCAAGTGATTCTCCTGCCTCAGCCTCCTGAGTAGCTGGGACTACAGGCGCCCACCACCATGCCTGGGTAATTTTTGTATTTTTTTTTTTTGTACTTTTAGTAGAGATGGGGTTGCACCATATCAGCCAGGATGATCTTGATCTCTTGACCTGGTGAACAGCCCACCTCAGCCTCCCAAAGTGCTGGGATTACAGGTGTGAGCCACTGCACCTGGCAGCATTTAGAACTTCTTGGATCGGCATCCAGCACCCTGAGAGGCTGTACTTAGGGAGAAGACGATTAAACATCTCTCTTCCTCCATTTGGCAACGTCTGTCCTTGTCTCATTCCAGTGCACTTTGTGAATTTCAGAGGGCTCTTCCAGGACCAAGGAAGCCTGCTCTGCCCACAGCAGGCCTTTGGGATTGAAACCCCCTGGGAGCAGCCTCAATGAGCAATGCTCTGGAACTGCTGGGTCAGTAGACCAGGCCCTGGCCCCTCAGGTGGGATCACTCAAAGCCCTGTGTTCTGCATCATTTTTTCAAGTTCCCTGGTGGGATTGAGTCTAGCTGCACGTTGTGAAACTGACTTGCAGGACCTTTAGTAGCTGTCTCCCTTTCTGTCTCACTTCCTCATTCCCTTCCTGATGTCCTCTGCACCTCCCAGATACACTATTTGCCCCTGAATCTTGCTCCTTGAACCGTCACACCCTGGAACTACCCCAGGTACCACTCTGTTTATTATTTCTCAACCCAGAAGGGGAGGCACCTGGGAAGCCACATGGGAGGGCAGGGAAGAGAGCATGTTCTCGGGATGCTTGACAAGAAATGAGCCTTTGAAAGAAATTCCTGCTGGAACACCAGTGAAGTGCCAGGCCTACACCAGCCAACGTGAGTCACATTCCAGGAACTCAGCAAAGCTCGTCCACCTCTCTGGTCCACCCTGGGCCTGTCTGCCCGGAGTGACCACTTGTGCATTTCCAGTAAAAATCCCTTCGCTTCCGTCATCTCCAAGTCGGTCAAGGTGGTACAAACTTGGGAAGACCTCAGCTTCGGAGCTGCTGGAATTTGTGTGACTCACGCCCTCCAGTGGTCACTTGACAAACGACATGGGGCTCTGGGGCCAGGGACTTGAGCTTGTTAAAGCATCAGAAGTGGGAGAGAGCCAGGAATGCCTCTTCTCAGTGCCTTCCTTTGAGAGTTGAGTGGAGTGAAGGCTCCACAGGACACGGGACCTGCCACGGGGCATGCACACACAGATGGAAAGAGCCATACCGGGTTTCCTTCACGCCCCGTCTTTATCATTTGTGTCACATCTGCATACATCTATACGGTTATTTGCTTAAACATTTTCTCTTAAACTGGCTCTTTTTAAGCCTTAAGTATATTTCCCAAATCAAATTTTTTTCACTTTCTGTGAAGTGGGGCACACAGCGGGAACTCCGTCTCCTCCTTCCATGGCCTCACACAGAGCTGGCACCAGACACTCACACGGAGGGGAGAACATTCAACCCCAGGTTGTCCTTAGCTCCTACCTTGGCTTCAGTTTCCCACTCCCTCCGGCCGCCTCTCCTTGCCTCTGGGTGTACCCACCTGTAGCAAAATGGGCACACACACAGTGGGCATACAAAGTGGGGTCCAGTCGAGGTCTCAGACCTGGATCAGTCCTCAGCTTTGCCACTTACAAGCCAAGGGACACTGAGCTGCTCGCTCAAACTTTCTGTCTCAGTTTCCTTATCTGTGAAGTGGAGATGGTATTATAATAATATAATACGATCACACAGCGTTATTGGAGGATTAACTGAGATGAGAAACGGAAAGCCCAGGGCCTGGCTGTATTTATGGACCATGTGCCAAAGACAGTACAAGCTGGGACTCCAGGGTTGTAACCCTGCCACCACCTGCCTATGTGATCTTGGACACGTCACTTGGCTTTGCTGAGTCTCAATTTCCCCATCTATAAAATGGGGTAATGATCATTGCTACCGCACAGGACGTGTGGATTAAATGGTTGGTATGTTTAAGGGCCTTGCTCAGTAAACGGTAGCTCTGCTCATCGTTTTTGTAGAAAGGGCTTCAAAGTTGCTAACTTCCGAGGGCTGACGACCTGAGCCATCTTCACAGCCTGGCATAGGGACAGATCAAATTGAATCCATGGAAAATCAGCTCCAGAATAATGAGGCCAAGGCATTCCCATGCTGATTTCTATCAGCTGATTTCTATCCCGTGCTGGTTTCTATCTGCCCAGGGCAGCCTGGGAATGCAAAGGGGAGGGCACTTCTCCGTGGCCGCCTCAGAACTTCCATCACCACCCTCCGGGGACCCACCTGTCCCCCACCTGCCCTTCAAGGTGCTCTTTGATTTCTCCCCAGCTGAATTCACCTGCTGCATCCATCAGCAGAAGAGGCCCAGGAATGTTGCCTGCTGGGTGGGCAGGGCCAAGAGGAAGGCAGCATTGCAGGCCCAGGAAGCTGCAGGAGATTTGGAGATGGGGATGTCTGCCAACCTCCAGCAGAAGGGTCAGCTCTGGGCGCTGCAGATAGGCACTCTGGGGAGGGTACCAGAAGCTTACAGTTTGTCCCGGCTCAAAGGCTGTCTGCTGTGTGACCTTGGTGAGTCTCCTAACCTCTCTGTGTCATCACAATCATTATCACTATTTTTACTCCCCTCCCTTTCCTATTTGCCAGTTAGGAGAGGATTGGGATAGTGGTCATGATTACACAACATTGTAAATATTCTAAAAACCGTTGAATTTTACACTTTAAAATAATGAATCGGTAATTTCATATTATGTGAATTTTATTCCAATTAAAAATACATACATGAATTTAATGCGACAGAGAGAGAGAGAGGACAGGGAATGTAAAAGCAGGTGTTTGTGGTGAACTGGGGACCTGTCTGAGGCTACTTCAGAAGGCGATTTGGCACCACTTGCTCTGTGTCAAGAGGGAAATTGTTACTCTCTGACCCCAGCAAGGATCACAGATTCTTGTGCAGCTGCCTCTTTGCTTGATGGCTCAAAGCATTTTCTTGTGTCAAGTTTACTTTTATTTTTGTCACCATTTGTCATGAGAAAAGTCAGGCCCAGAGAGGAGAAGTGGCTTTTCCAAGGCCATGTAGCAGGTCGGCCGTGGAGCTGTCACTCAAACCTGACACTTTTCAGGCTGAAGGAAACCAGAACATGCCACCCCCAAATATGCTGATGTGGCGACCTGATCATTTCCAGCTAAAGACGCTTGAGAAAGAGCAGCTAGAGAGAGGCCGTCTGAACAGCCCCATTCTGCCTGCAGTCAGACACAAACATTCCTTGCAGAAAGATGCTTTCCTAGCATCAGGATGAGAAGAGATAGCTTTTATCAGCGAAGAGGTGGTACCAGAGTCATCTACAAATACAAACAAACCTTGCTGCCCTGCTCCTTAGCTCATGCCTTGTGTTTACCTGCTCACAGCTTCCCAGCCCTGGAAGCCTACAGCTGCGTTCCTTTGTCCTGTCACTTTTCCTTCCTTCCTTCCTTCCTTCCTTCCTTCCTTCCTTCCTTCCTTCCTTCCTTCCTTCCTTCCTTCCTTCCTTCCTTCTCTTTCTTTCCTCTGTTCTTTCATTCTCTCCCCCACTTTCTTTTTTTTCTTTTTCTTTTTTTTTTTTAGAGACAGGCTGAAGTGCAGTGGCGTGATCAACCCTCTGCAGCCTCAAACTCCTCAGGCTCAAGCGATCCTTCTACCTCATCCTCCTGAGTAGCTAGGACTATAGTAGCTGGGCAAGTCACCATACCCAGCTAATTTATTTTCAATTGTTCTGTAGAGATTGAGTCTCACTATGTTGCCCAGGCTGGTCTCAAACTCCTGGCCTCAAGCAATCTTCCCGCCTCAGCCTCCCAAATTGCTGGGATTCCAGGCATGAGCCACTGCACCCAGCCATCTTGTCACTTTCTAAAATGCATTGCTCTTCATGGCAGACACCCCATAAGCCAGAGTTCTAAGCCACAGCATTGAGCTGCCTTCACTGAGGCTTCTCCTGTGTGATGTGCCTCAAAGACTTTAACGAACCTGCTTGTTCTTTTCTGGATGGATAATGTCTTTTGTTACAGTTGTCTGTCCAACAAAAAACTTGGGAGGATTGAGGAGAAATTATGTTTCCTTCCCAGCTGGCTAATTCCAAATGTGTCCTCAAGCCTGATGCTCAGTTTAGGCAATAACTACTGACTTGAACCCTGCCCCAGGTCAAGAATGTCACAGTGAGAAGACGCTGCATTAGGGGGCACCCCAGATGACATGCTTGACAGATCAAATGACTGAATAACTGCATTTTCTGAAGGAAAATCAAGTGTTTTGAGGCCAAGTAGATGGGATTCTTGAGGATTCCATGAACAGCAAGCAGTAGTGTCTCCCTCAGAGGCTCTTGGGTGGGGACATTAAATGGGTTAATACATGTGTTTGCTGCAGGAATAGCCAGAATATGTGAAAGAAGTTACAGGGAATAGAGTGCAGCAAACTCCTATTCATCCCTCAAAACCCTACCTTGGTATCCTCTCCCTTGTAAACTTTCCCTGAAAATACAGAACCAGCTACATCAGCACCATGCCATCCCTCCATCACTACAGGTATCACTCTGTACTATACGTATCCATTCATTTTTCTAGGCTTTGCACTCGCTGAGGCCAGGATTCTGACTCTTTCCTGAGTGTTGTTTACCTGAACTGAACCGGCTGAAGCCTGAAAGATGGCTTTGATATGTTAAAACTCATTCCAGTTTACTCCTATTTTTCATTCGTTCATCCACTCATTCACTCAACAAAGACCTTTGAGCTCTGATATTTATGTCGTCTTGTGACTCTTAATTTATCTTTGACAAAGTTACTGTATTGTCAGGCTGAATTTAACTTGGGAAAGGCAGGAAGGAGATTGGCGGACGGTGGCAGCAGTGAGTTGGGACCGTGAGATCAAGCGCGATTTTTTTCCTTTTGCTTCTCAACTCCTCCCTAATGTAGTTATTATTTTTCTTTTATGATGGAAAAATGCATATGTATAGGAATGCTGTATTTGAGGCATCATAAGGAATGAAATTATAGCCCAGGTGCAGAGGCTCACCCTTGTAATCCCAGCACTTTGGGAGGCTGAGGTGGGAGGATTGCTTGAGCCTGGGAGGCAGAAGTTGCAGTGAGCAGAGATCGTACCGCTGCACTCCAGTCTTGGTGACAGAGAGAGACACCCCATCTCAAAATAATAATAATAATAATAAAAGAAATGAAATTAAATGATAAGAAATTATCACTTTTTTTTTTTTGAGACGGAGTTTCGCTCTTGTTACCCAGGCTGGAGTGCAATGGCGTGATCTCGGCTCACCGCAACCTCCGCCTCCTGGGTTCAGGCAATTCTCCTGCCTCAGCCTCCTGAGTAGCTGGGATTACAGGCACACACCACCGTGCCCAGCTAATTTTTTGTATTTTTAGTAGAGACGGGGTTTCGCCATGTTGACCAGCATGGTCTCGATCTCTTGACCTCGTGATCCACCCGCCTCGATCTCCCAAAGTGCTGGGATTACAGGCTTGAGCCACCACACCCGGCTGAAATTATCACTTTTTTATATAAGAAGTGATCATTTTCATTATCAGAAAAGGAAGTTTTTTCCCCTGTAGAAAGAAAATCCTACCTGCTATTCCGCCAAAGCTTACCTAGTGCTACAGGGTGAGCTGTTAGTAAGACCATACTCGGAGGCCTCTCTGTGCCAACCACCTGCCTTCCTTTCCCTTCCAAAAACCTCAAGTGACTAGTTCAGGGACCTGTCTGGAATAATGGCATCATTTAACATCACTGGCCTTCAGGAACCTTGGCATTTTCCAGCATGTCCCATACTGTCAATATCCCCCCAGCTTCCTGGACTCCCGTCACAAGCTGGAAAAGTGAGAGGACAGGCAGGGATTAACCAGAGTCCCTGCTGAGGAAAAAATTCCCCAGATGCTGAAAGTGAGGCCATGTGGCTTGACCAAATACAACCTGACTCCGTGGTGCCTCTATCTTAGAGGCTACCCTGCTAATGAGCTGCCACCGTGGACTTGGGGCCAGGAAGAGGCGGGTTGGCTAAAGATGCACCACACAGAGTGATGTAACAGCAAGATCAAGTCACCCACAGGCCCTGGCAGTCACAGTCATAAATGAGCTAACTGTATACCCAGCCGGGGACACTCCCTTTGGAAATAAAAAAAAAAAAAAGAGCTCTTTATGCAAAAACAACACTCTGGATGGCATGGGGTGAATATAAATACTTCTTGACTGCCAGTGTGTTTATAACTTTGCAGCAAGTCAAAAACTGAGGCTCCAACCCCAGAGAACACAGCCTCATCACTGCTTTAAACATCTCTCGGCCACCTTTGGCGAGGGAACTGGGCAGTTCCAGACAGTCCCGAAGCTCCCAAGGCACGGGTCTCTTCCCAGTTGGACTCTCCTTACCCGGGGAAGCAGTGCAGCCCTCTGCGAGGTGAGTTGCTTTCATTTCTGGGGAAGCGGCTGTTTTGAGAGGGTTTTATTTCTTCCTGTTTGAGAAGGCTCAGAAAATTGTGGGAATTTTCTGCCTACAGAGAGAAGGTGATGGAAAGTTTAGGTAAAAAAATGCCAAGATGAGGGTCAGTCATTTGAACATGGCATCTCCATCAGATTTCTCTTCTTCAGATACTGGCTGTGGTTGCTATGTGACAAGGAGAGACTTTCTGAAAAGTCCAGAATGGGAGTCTGTGTCTGCTAAGAATTTTCTTTTAACATAGATTATCTATCTTATTCAGTCCTTATAATATGTAACCTCCCCACAAATCCTGGTGAGATGGATATATTAAACCCATTTCATGGATGAAGAAATGAGTTTCAGTTAAATAACTTGATTCAGGACACATAACTGGTAGAGCTAGGATTTCAGGATTTGAACCCAGGTCCAAGGGCCTATAAATTCTTTTCTTTCTTGCTTGCTTTCCTCCCCTCTCTCCCTTCCTTCTTCCCTCCCTCCCTCCCTTCCTTCCTCCCTCCTTCTTTCTTTCTTTTTCTCCACTCATTCACTCAACAAAGACCTTTGAGCTCTGATATTTATGTCGTCTTGTGACTCTTAATTTATCTTTGACAAAGTTACTGTATTGTCAGGCTGAATTTAACTTGGGAAAGGCAGG
Source organism: Callithrix jacchus (assembly GCF_049354715.1). Classification (NCBI taxonomy): domain Eukaryota; kingdom Metazoa; phylum Chordata; class Mammalia; order Primates; family Cebidae; genus Callithrix; species Callithrix jacchus. Next base: position 105,736,485 of record NC_133506.1, read on the forward strand.
AAGGAGATTGGCGGACGGTGGCAGCAGTGAGTTGGGACCGTGAGATCAAGCGCGATTTTTTTCCTTTTGCTTCTCAACTCCTCCCTAATGTAGTTATTATTTTTCATTTATGATGGAAAAATGCATATGTATAGGAATGCTGTATTTGAGGCATCATAAGGAATGAAATTATAGCCCAGGTGCAGAGGCTCACCCTTGTAATCCCAGCACTTTGGGAGGCTGAAGTGGGCAGATCACTTGAGCTCAGAAGTTCGAGACCAACATCTATCCTCCCTCCCTCCCTCCTTCCTTCCTTCCTCCTTTCTTCCCTCCCTCCCTCCCTCCCTCCCTCCCTCCCTCCCTTCCTTCCTTCCTTCCTTCCCTCTCTTTTTTTTTTTGGAGACAGGGTCTCGCTCTGTTGCCCAGGCTGGAGTGCAGTGGCGTGATCACAGCTCACTGCAGCCTTGACTGCCCAGGCTCAAGTGATCCGTCTGCCTCAGCCTCCTGAGTAACTGGGACCACAGGCACAAGACACCATGGCTGCTTAATTTTTAATTTTTTTGTACACAAGATCTCCCCATGTTGCCTAGTATGAACTCAAACTCTTGGGCTCAAGTGATCCTCCTGCCTCAGCCTCCCAAATTGCTGTGATTACAGGCACGAGTCACTGTGCCTGGCCTGGAATTCTTACATGGACTGTATTCACTACATTGTCTTAGAAAGACAGTTTCTGCCTCCTTGATCTTCCTCTTGTCTGTTTCAAAGGAGATGATCTCAGATTTCTAGAGTTGAGTGCATTTTTCACAAATAGTTTCTTCCCACGTGATAAAAGAGGAGCAAGTGATAATGCTGACTTAGAACAATTGCAAAATCTTTAAAAGAACGGCAGCTATAACTTGAGTGCTTTTCCCAGTAACAGATCTAAAACTACAGTTGCTAATAAGAGCTGCTGGAAAGTGTCTTTCAGGGTCAGGCAAAGGCACTCCTGTTTCAGTGACCTCCCGGGTATTCCTCACCCTGCCTGGGGCTGACGATGAAGCCTGGCTGGGAACAGTGGACCAGCAGGTCCCGCTCAGGAGGCTCACAGGACATGTAGTTTGTCCTCGTTACATGGCAATGGGGGAGGGGGTCCAGTGTTTTTTTTTTTAGATTGTTAGGTGGCTTTACAGAATTGAAGTCTGTGTCTGAAGCCTCCCCATTCCAACCCCCAATAGAGGCAGAGGTTGCAAAGCACTGATGAAGGGGCTCACGCTGGCGTTCGTATTGATTCTTCAGTGAGACAACCCCATTGAGAAGCCCGATGCTGTAAACTCTTCTCCAACCTTCCCTCACCTCTGCTTCCCTTCTTCAGCCCCACAGTGAAGAATATCTGAGCTCAAATCCAGAGAAGTGACATAAGTGAACTGCTTTGCGAAGCCGTGGGGATGGCCTGTCCTTGGAGGTTTCTGTTCAAGGCCAAATTCCACCAAGATGTAATGACGGAGGGAAAAGACATCAACAACAATGTGGGCAAAGCCCCCTATGCCACCTCCAGGTGAGTGTTCCCCGGGGGCACCTCCTGCTTGTCTCCTTGGGAACCCATGCCCTGTCGGTACCAGTGACTCAGAATTCCTCTCTCTGTTCCTCCCCTCTCACTTGAGATCTGATCATGCTTCTTCTTGGAAGTCACTGTTAGAATTCAATGAAGTTGCTGATGATTGGGCATCTTGCTGCAACTGACTGACGACAGTATGTGGAAGAGGAAGGGACATGGCACGGGGCTGGCCCCGAAGGAGCGTGGAATCTCTGGGGAAAGAATATGGGAAGGAGCTTGACCTGAGAATGGAAGGCAGTAGAGCCTGGTGGTGGGAACCAGAGAGGGGAACTGGGGGTGGGGGATCGGCATCCTGGCCTGCGTCCATTCTAATTCACCTCTCGTTAGACGCTTTGAATATCATCCTGGCGAAGGGTATCAGGATGTTAGACAAACTAGTTCCAAGTCCTGTGCTGGTGGCACTGGCTGCCCAGTGCTGCCTCTCGCTGGCTGTGTGACTTGGGGCAAGTTAACCTCACCAAACCTTAGTGCTCACCTGCGGTGTGAGGAGCCCAAGGGGGCGCTCCTCACGGTGTGCTGAGGATGAAGTGAGATCTGCGGCACTCAGTGCTGTACCTGCACAAAACAGGCGCTCAGCCTACATCGGGGTTCACAGCCATCTACTGAGTGCCTGCCCTTGCCAGAGCTACACAGGCCACTTTACTGTGCATCTCAACTGCTCTCTGCGGCGGCTCTGTGAAGTTTGTGTGATTGACTTTTCACATATGAGGAAATAGAAACTCTGATAGATTTATGACTTTCCCCAGCTTGAATGACCAGTAATTACAGAGTTGGAAGTGGAGTCCAGAGTTGGATTCTTCACATCCCTCCTCCCCAGGACCGTCCCTCCTCCCAGGGCAGAACTGAGATAATGAGTCAGTCAATGAAGGAGTCAGGGGACAGGCTTGAGGCTTGCTCAGGTGGAAAGACAAGGCAATCTGCAATAATGCAATTGTGTAACTCAAAACAAAGCCCCCATCTGCACAGGGGCACCACACAGCCACACAGCCCCACTACCTCAGAGGAGCCTTTCCCATGGACTACAAAGGGCAGGGAGCCCCCTGGAGGTGTGCAGCATCATGGCCCTGAGTGTATCTGTCAGAGGTGGCAAAAATCTCCAATGGCTAAGAGGATGGGCTTGGGGATGAGCAAGTCCACTCAGTAGCCATGTGCCCGTTGGCAAGTCCCTTAGCCTCTGAGCCCCAATTTCCTCCTCTGTAAAAAGAGGGTAGCAATGGTGATTTACTGAGTTTGGGATAAGGATTAAATAAGATTTCCCATGCAAGCAACTTAGCGCAGTGCCTGACCTGGAGTGAGCGCTCAGCAAATGGCACTGTTGGCGTTGCCATCATTAGTGGTGGTGTTGGCAGCTAGGAGGTGACAGAGCCACATTAAACAGAGTTCCCTCTAGGGGCATCACAGAAGTCAGGTGAACTCTGTGGCCTTTGAAGTACAGGTAGAATGTAGATGGGTGCAGAGAAGTAGCAAGGACATTCAGGAAGAGGGGCGAGGTGAGCAGACTCAGAGGCAGAAATGAGCTGGACTGCGCTTGGCCAGGAGTGGACTGGGGGCTGGGATAGGCATAGCCAGGCTAGAGAGTGAAGACTTGAATGCAGAGTCAGAGATCTGGACTTGTTCTGCCTGGCAGTAGGGAGCCATTGTAGGTCCTTGAGCAGGACAGTCCAGGTGTGGTGTGGCAGGTAAACTGGAGGAGAGGACTTTGAAACCAGGTAGTCTGGGCTGTGGCAGCCGAGGTGGCTAAGAGAACAAGAGGTAAGAACACAGGGTGTTCTGCTGGCACTTCAGATTCTAAGGGCTGTAGAGGGACAGTGGCTTCACCCCTCCTTCTCTTTGTCTCATCATCGCAGCCCTTGCCAGCTGGCCTCACTGACTCCAGCTCCCCACACTGGCTCTGAGCTCTCTCCTGACAACTGGATTTCTAGCAAGTCATGCCCCTATTCTAGAGCCTGCAGTAGTTCCCCATTGCCTGTCACCACATTAAAGCTTCCACAGAGTTCTGGGTGAGCACCCTACCCAAATGGAGAGCCCATCATACTGGCCCGGCCCAGCCTTCCTCAGCTCCCCAGTGCCTGGGCACAACACATTCCTCTCTCAGCTTATCCAGACACAACCCATTCCCTATTTTCTTCTTTTCTATTTTTCTTTAAAAAAATTTTTAATGTAGTTTTTTATTGAGGCAGGGTCTCAAAAACAGTGTGCACTGTTGCCCAGACCTCAGTGCAGTGGCTCCAAATCAGCTCACTGCACTGCAACCTCCACCTCTCAGGTTCAAGTGGTTCTCCCACCCCTGCCTCCCAAGTAGCTGGGACTATAGGCATGTGCCACCACGCTTGGCTAATTTCTGTATTTTTAGTAGAGACAGGGTTTCACCCTATCGGCCAGGCTGGTCTTGAACTCCTGATCTCAAATGATCCTCCTGCCTTGGCCTCCAAAAGTGTTGGGATTATAGGCGTGAGCCACTGCACCGGGGGTTCTCTTTTCTTTCTTCTCTCTCTCTCTTTTTTTGAAGTTGAGAATCTTACTATGTTGCCCAGGCTGCTCTCGAACTCCTGGGCCCCAGCAATCCACCAGCTCTCTTTCCATATCACCCTGAATCTCTCTCCTCCCAAAACCCTTATGGTGCTGCCTGCGGCCTTTAACCCTCATCCCCACACTCTCTCATAGCATTGCTAATTATCTCTGTGTCTTTGGGGACTGACTTGTGGATTTACTTGTGTCTTTGGACCATTCAGGAAACATGAGTTCAGACCACAGGGAGGGCCCTGAGCTGCAGTGGACCTGCGGCAAACCAGCTAACTTGTCCATCTTTTCCCCGCTCCTCTTCACGCTGGGTGGGCTGGTGGAAAGGCTCCAGTCAGATAGAAGAGGGAATGAAGAAAAAATACCACATCAATTTATTGAACTCTCCCAGCCATCCATGAGCTTTAGTCATCCCATTTTAAGGGTGAGGACCCTGAAGCCTAGGAAATTGAAGTAATTTTCAAGATCTCATAGTTAGCAAATGACAGAGCCAGCATTCGAATCTGAGCAGCCCAGAGGGACCACTGCATGAGGCAGCCACTTTTTGTGTCCCGGGCATGTTCCATTCCATGGACAAGTACAGGCGGATGCCCACTGCCTGGCTCTGTGCTGGGAGTGAAGATATCAATGAAACTCTTCTGCTCTTTGGTGAATTGTTTGAGCCACTTATTTACTTGCATACACCACTGCTAAAAACAGTAATGAGACAGGAACTATTGCCCTTGTTTTACAAGACTGAGCAATGTATTGGAGGTCAATACCTGGGAAATGGTGGTGCTAAGGTTTTACTCAAGTCCAAAGTCATAACATCTACACTACCTAGGCTCTCCCAGAGGGCCTATGGTGTGCCAGACTGTTCAAGAGACAGAGGAAAAAGACTCAGTTTCTGCTGTCAGGAAGGAAATGGGGAAACCGTTGCCTTCCTCACTGGGTTGGGAGGCGTACATGAAGAACTCAATGTTAAAAAATTGGAGAAAATGTGTCAGGAGTAGGTGGGACAGAGAGTAGACAGGAGGTAGCAGGTGTGGGTGCACTGGCATCGTGGTAGAGGCCTCTTTTGGGGTGACTGCCGAGGTGCCTGACCTGGCTGTAGTGTGGGGAGGAGTTGGGGAGAAGGCTTTCACCCAGAGAGCAGCATCCATCCAAGTGAGGGGAGTGCTTATTACTGGAAGAGGAAGCAGCCATGCAAAGGGGATTTCATCCCGAAAGCAATGGGAGCTAATGAATATGTTTTGATTTTTAAAAGTAATTTTCTAATCTGTTCAGGTGTCATGAGACCAAGAACCTAAGTGACTGATGATTCTATATCTTTTGCAAACAATTAGAAAGTGAGCATGGTGTGTGTGTGTGTGTGTATTTTAGAGACAAAGGCAAACCTGGGAGCATCTAGGTGAAGACACACAGAATTCAGAACCGAATCAACCTACCTGTTGCTAGCTGGACTGCAGTTGGCTGGGAATAAATATGTGCCCTCTCTCATTCTGCTTTCACTGGGGTTTGGGATTTAATGTGCTTGCACACTGCCAGGAGGGCTCCTTGCATATTGAGGTCCAGGGCTGCTGCCCCATCTGGGTCTGGATCCTACCATTTATTCTGCTCCATGAAATACAAAGAGCAACTTACAGGTGGAGTACAGTCAGGAGGCTCTGAGCAGTTCAGGTAGCAACCACGAGAGGCCTGCAAGGCACAGGAGCCAGCTTACAATTCCCCCTGCCATGTTCCCACAGAAATCACCCCTAACCCATTGCTTTCTTTAGTTTCTTTCTGGAATCGCAGAGAGCATGCTGTATATAACAAGTGCGATAACACTTCCCGGGACAGCCTTGTGAGGTGGTGTGAGCTCAGGCTGGGCTGTGGTCCGGGGGGCTGCTTGTGTGGCCCTGGACAAGATCCTTAACCTCTCTGGCCCCAGCTAATGCCTCAATAAAGTGGAGATGACAACATAGAGCTGCCTTCTTGACCGTATTTAGTAAGGATTGGACGAAATGACAGAAAGGAAATTTGCTCTGTAAACTAGAAAGCACCGCGCAATGGGGTAATGATGATAACTTTTATTGAGACTTTATGGGGAATAAACAAACCCGAGGCCCGACACCACCCCGGGGTCTTAGCCCAGACACTGTCCTGTGCCATCCAAACTTCGCGGCGGACGCCAGTCGCGCGCCCCTGGGTGCTTGGGGCCCGGGATCACCGGGGAAGGCGGGGCGGCATGGCCCGGCCCGGCCCGGGACATCGAGCGGGTGAAGAGCCCCGGCCGCTCCTCGGCTCGCTCCGCCCCGGGGCGGTGGCCACAGGGTCTGAGCTATAAAGCGCGGGCTCGGGGAGGCGCGGGGAGCCCGCGGAGCTGAGCCTGAGGAGCCGGGCCATGCGCGAGGGGCTGGGCGCGGCGTGCGAGGCAGCCGGGCCCCGGCTGTGCCGGCTGCTCAGCAGGATCCTCTGGCCGAAGCCGGCCTGCTGCCCACGCCGCCGAGCCAGGTACCCCGCGGGCTGAGGGGTCCACCCTGGGAGGGAAGCGGTGGATTCCGAGCCCGGGTGTGGCTCCCAGCCTCTCTCGGAGAAATCGGAGGACGGGGATGTGTGCCCTGTGGGATTCCTGAAGGTTTCCTGAGACGTTTTCCTCCTTTAGAACGCGTGGAGGTCGCAGTTTAGGAGCCCTGACCGCCCCCCATGTGCCACGAGAGGCGTCTATGTGGGTTGAGTTGCGCTGCGTATTTCAGCACTTGGGAGCTTTTGAAAGTTTTCAGCACTGGGGTTGAAAGTTGCTACACTTTTTGGATCAAATATGGTTAAGAGAGCAAGGAGGTTCTTCTTTCACCAATGAGATCCATTTCCAAGGGCACCACCCCGTCCCCACCTGTCCCCACCACCACCCTTGATGTAAGGCGAGGTAGGCGGGCAGGGAAGCATGGGAACCGCAGGGGAATCTGGCCCCCAGGTCAGCCCAGGCAAGCCACAGTCTGCAGCTGTGACCAGTGACTGCTTCGGCTGGCCAAGGGCTTGTGGAAAGTTCTGGGTCTTTCCATTCCCCACGCCTCCGACCCCTTTTTTGACAGGGTCTCACTCTGCCGCCCAGGCTGAAGAACAGTGGCACCGTCTCACCTCACCGCAGCCTCCGCCTCCCGGGCTCAGGTGATCCTCCCAACTCAGCCTCCTGAGTAGCTGGGACTACAGGCGTGCGTCACCACACCGGCAACATTTTTGTGGGTTTGTTTGTTTGTTTTTTGGTAGAGATAGAGTTTCACCATGTTGCCCAGGCTGGTCTTGAACTCCTGGGCTCAAGTGATCCACCCACCTCAGCCTCCCAAAGTGCTGAGATGACAGGCATGAGCTACCACGCCCGGCTGCCAGCACTCCTTTTGATGGCAGGTCCTTAAGGGGGTCCTCAGGACCCAGCACAGCTGTGGGTTTAGTCAGACTGCATGAGTGTTTGTGGGGTCGGAAACAATGTGGTAATTTGGAAAGAAATGTCCAGATCCTGAAGGTGCTCACCTGGCATCTGGTCACCCACTCTCCCAGGAGCCAGCCAGAAGAAATGGTGGGGGAGGGGACTGGGCAAAGCTTTGTGTATTCATTTTTCAAATTTAAAGAATTGCCCAATTATGAAAGGAATTCATGGTCACTATAAAAAGTTGGAAGATGTGGAAAAGTATAAGAAAAGTTAAATTGCCCATGATCTTATCACTTAATGCTAGTCAATGTTAACATTTACTAGCATTCCCCGAGGTGCTTTTCTGTACTTGTACACACACACACACACGTATACAGAGTTTAAGGCATTATTTATATGAGGGCAAAACTAGACACAGTCTAATATCCAGCCACAGCACGACACAGGACCAGGCTAACCATGGCCAATCTGCTTCTTGGATTTTTAGGCAACTTTTAAAAATGATACTTTGTAATAGATGGGGTAAATGATTGTGTTAAGTGTACAAAGACATTGCTTCTCAATCTAAACAGTACTGGAGATGTTTCTAGTCTGAAGCTTCTGAAATTGTCCAACCCTACTTCCAGAAGTAAGTGAGAGGAATCAAGAACTCGGGTGCAGGGTGGGGTGAGGGGAATGGCAAAGAGCAAGGGGGTCAGTTGCCTCTCTGGGGACCCATCCCCCCAACATCTTCCTATTGACTCAGCCCCCTGATGACTGCTCAGCCGTGGCTTACCTGTTCTGAATGTCCAGATTCCCTTATGTTGTTTTTTTCTGGCAGACCATACCGGTCTAGACCAGAGGCGGGCTGTATCAAAGACAAAAATTATTCAGTGATACTTGTTTGTTTTTGTTTTTGTTGTTTTTGAAACGGAGTCTCGCTCTGTTGCCCAAGTTGGAGTACAGTGGCCCGATCTCCACTTACTGCAACCTCCATCTCCTGGGTTCAAGCAATTCTTCTGTCTCAGTCTCCCGAGTAGCTGGGACTACAGATGCGTGCCACCACATCCAGCTAATTTTGTATTTTTTAGCAGAGACAGGGTTTCACCATGTTGGCCAGGCTGGTCTTGAACTTCTGACCTCATGATCTGCCTGCCTCAGATTCCCAAAGTGCTGAGATTACAGGTGTGAGCCACCATGCCCATCCTCAATGATACTTGTTAAAGAACAGTATGGAAGACTTTATTTAGGACCATCTCCATAGGTCCAGGGACCTACTGCAGTGGGGTCTTGCAGTGGAGAAGTGACAGTAGGGACAAGTGGGAATTTACAGCCAAGTATCAGGGCAGGGTCTATGGATGAAAAATTGCCAAGAAAAACTTCAGGCATAGGGGGGACTATGCCTCAACTGATCTAACAGGATTCTTGCTTGGGACAGGGACAGGCTAAAGTGATCAGATATCACCTGGGGGATGATGGAGGATGAGGACTCTGATCAGATAGGGAGCGTGACCAGCTATCGAGGATGGAGGGCTCTCGTTAAATTGACTTAGCAGGAATTCTTTTGCTAAAACTGCATTTTTACAAGGAAATGCACAGATGGGCTCAGCAGAAGATTCTGAAGTCTGAGTAAAGTTTGGCCAAGCAAAGGATCTTTGCCAGGTGGCAATCGCTGGTCACATGGAAGGCCCTTTACAGGCTTTCAGAATCCCTTGATTCAGATACAGGTTGCTTTCTGATACCTACATCCTCTTTTAAGACAGTATCTCTTTATAGTTATAAATCACTTACTGCTACTATATAATGTATATAATTAGTTATAGTGATAACATATGCTCATTTTTTTCCAATAATAAAAGCAATACATGGTCATTTATCCCATTTCAACATCATAGATATGTATGAAACAGAAAATGAGAGACCCCTGCAATAGTCTCTAAGCCCCTCTCCCTCTGATGCACAAGCATGCACACCCTGGAAAATACTGCCAAGAACGCGGAACACAATACACTTTCAAACCATTTCATTCTCCTCAGGGAGGCATGTGTGAGTGGTGACTATTCAATTTGCCAGAATGAACCTGAAATTCCAAACCAGAACCAACAGTTTCTGACCAGCTTCAGAGTACTGAATTTTTTTTTTTTTTTTGAGTTGGAATCTTGCTCTGTCACCCAGGCTGGAGTACAGTGGCATGATCTTGGCTCACTGCAACCTCTGCCTCCTGGGTTCAAGTGATTCTTCTGCCTCAGCCTCCCAAGTAGCTGGGATTACCGGTGCCTACCACCACACCCAGCTAAATTTTGTATTTTTAGTAGACGGGGTATCCCCATCTTGGCCAGGCTAGTCTCGAACTCCTGACCTTGTGATCTGCCTGCCTCAGCCTCCCAAAGTGCTGGGATTATAGGCATGAGCCACCACATCTGGCCTCAGAATACTGAATTTTTAAGTAATGTTTAATTTAAAAAATTACTTTAAGCAATATCTAATTTAATTTTTAACTCATTTTTAATTTAATGCTAATTTTTATAATACTTATTTTTACCTTGGTGAAGGTGATTTGACTCTTAGATTTGCTTTAAAATAATGGGGTGGGGGCAGGGCAGGTATAGTGGGAACGAGATGGGCCATGAATTGATCACTGTTGAATTGGATTGAATCTGGGTGAAGGACCCATGGAAGTTTATTAGACTATTCTCTCTTTGTACGCTTAACATTTTCCATAAAACAAGTGCAGAATAAGTATATAAACCAAGATAAATCAAGCGTTTTAAATTTAAAAAGCTTACATTATGAAAAACAAGTGGCTGAGGCTGGGCAAGGTAGCTCCCACTTGTAATCCCAGCCCTTTGAGAGGCTGAGGTGGGAGGATCCACTTGAAGCCAGGAGTTCAAGGCCAGCCTGGGCAACATGGTGAAGCCCCATCTCTACCAAAAATACAGAAATTAGCCAGGTACGGTGGTGTGTGCTTGGAGTCCCAGCTACTCAGGAGGCTGAGGTGGGAGGTTTACTTGAACCTGGGAGGTGGAGGTTGCAGACAGCTGTGATCATGCCACTGTGCTCCCATCTGGATGACAGAGCAAGACTGTTTCAAAAAATAGGAAAAAATAAATAATAAATAAAACCAAGTGGCCGCTGCTAGTCTGGGAGGCAGAGCTGTTGGAGCTGTTCTCTGCTCGCCCAGCCCCTGTGCCACATTTTTACTTGGCTTTCCAGAGAGCGAAGGAGCATTTTCCAGATTCTCTGTGGGCTCTGTTTGGGCCAGCAGCTTTGGCTCAGCTCTGCTCATGCCCTTTTGGCTCTGTGAGAGGAAGAAGAGAAGAGAAAGAGGGAAGGTGGGACTGGGGGCAGTTGGTCAGATTGACCATGAACAACTCCCTCCCTCCCTCTGGACTCAGTTTCCCTATTTGTCAAATGAGGGGACTGGCAGAGAGAACTGCAAGATCCCCTCCGCCCTCAGATACCCCATCTCATGGTAGCTGTTTCCTTTCACAGTCTGGTGGCACAGGATGACCCCCTGCGTCACAGCCTCAGCAAGCTGCAGAATGAGTCCCCACAGCCCTTCATGGGGACAGGAAAGGTCAGTGAGTCACATGAGTATGGGAAGCCCCTTCCTCCCTGGCCCAGGCAGATGCAGACAGAGAAGCCTGTTGGAGGCTGGGCTGGAGGGGGCAGGAAGCCAGGGTCTGGATGGAGAGTGGAGAGTCCCAGACCCGGGGTGTTGTGGGGAACAGGTGGGAATGAGGAAGGACTTTGGGAAACTGGGACAACCCTGGCGGTTGGGAGTGGTGGCCCTCAAGGTTCACTGGCACCCAGCTTCTATCCCATGGGTTCCTTCCTATTCTAGAGGTGGGCAGAGAAACGGGTAGGAGTGGGAGAGAGGGTGGCTTTTATGTCCTTACATGCTTCCAGGGAAGGAAGGCAGTGGTGCCTTTCTGTTCTCAGTGGTATTGGCTCTGACAGTCATCCTCCTCACCTCTAACTTACCTCCTCCAGCAGTTCCTCTGAAGAAGCATTTGGCAGGGCCGTGGGTGAGGAGAGGAGCCTGGCCAGTGGCCCAGGCACCTGGAGCTCTTAGCAGGCACTGGCCCAGGTGGCCCAGGTGCTGGGAACACAGGAGGGATATGGAGGGACACCCTGCCCTTTGTGGCCACCCACAGATCCTCCCCGACTCCAAGACAAGGAAGGACCTGGGGTCTGGGAGAGACCTGGGAGAAAATCCTGTTTTTCTCCCCCTCACAGAAGTCTCCAGAATCCCTGGTCAAGCTGGATGCAACCCTATCGTCCTGCCCACGGCACGTGAGGATCAAAAACTGGGGTAGCGGGATGACTTTCCAAGACACACTTCACCACAAGGCCAAAGGGGTAAGTCTGGGGCTTCAGGGAGAACCACCTTTGTCCCAAGCTGGCAAAGCTGCCTGGGCTTTGTGGATCAAACAGGTGTGCCCCTGGGCAAATCAATCATCTGCTTGGGCGAAGGGGTCTGGGAACAGTGACATTCCCCACAGGTGACAGTAGGAAGTAAGGGATGCAGCTCCCTGTTAACCACCCTGGCAGATAATGGGTAATCCAGAAGGTCAAGTTAATGATTGCAGAGACAATTCCTGTCTTTGTCAGACAGATTTCAGGATACTGTCAGGGAGAATTTTCTATCAGAACAGCTTAGTGCTGGATTATATTACATCAGGAGGTAGAGAGCTCCCTGTCACTGGAAGGAATTAAGTGCAATTTGATAGACTGCAGAGGGATTCAAGAATCCAGTGAGTGGTTGGACTAAATGTCTTTGAAGGCTTCTTTCCGTCATCTACGGTTTTTATTCTAACTTCAGGATACATTCTATGGTTGTAAAGTGGGAAAGATTGACAGTTTCAAGACCATGAAAGCAAAATGATTTCCCATATGCCCCCAAAACCACCACAGTTAACATTCGGGTGTACTTCATTCCCGTGTGTGTGTGTGTCCCATTCGATGTCTAATTTCAGTTTGTTTTGGCCAAATATCAATATGTAGTTCTCATAGGAGCCACATTGGATTGATTTTGCTGCGGATGTGGGGCTGGCTGGGGAACGGGGCAGGAGACTGAACCCAGAGTAGGGGGACAAACCTGGCTCATACCCACTGGGGTTTAGCCAGTGGTTGAGAGGAGATCTAGGTGGGAGAAAGCCAGGTGGACTCCAAGGAGGAGGTGCCACAGGGGTGGAGAGGAGGCGCAGGGAGCTGGGGCAGCCAAAGAGGAGCCAGGTGGCCAGGAGAGCTGGCCCCAGAGGAGGGTGGCAGGAGGCCGAATGGCCCACCCTCACCACCTGCCCCTCTCTTTCCAGATTTTGACTTGCAGGTCTAAATCTTGCCTGGGGTCTATTATGACTCCCAAAAGTTTGACCAGAGGACCCAGGGACAAGCCTACCCCTCCAGACGAGCTCCTACCTCAAGCTATCGAATTTGTCAACCAATATTACGGCTCCTTCAAAGAGTAAGGCTTCCTCCTGCAGGGCCGCTGCCTCGACCTTTCCCCCTGCTCTCCTGTCTCCACCCATCGCCCTCTGATCCCAGCTAGATCCCTTTCCCTCCCAGATTTGCGCTGTTAAATCACTATGGTTTTGCAGGGTGAGAATCATAGTTTTCTAGGGGAGAAGACTGTGGAGCAGGTTCTCATAGTTGTGGGATAAAGTTATGCACAGGGACACTGGTGAAAAGTGACTGAATTTAAATCCTGGCTCACACATTAACCACTAAGGAGTCCTTGGGAAATCGATTTACCCTCTCTGTGTCTCAACGTCCTCATCACATAAATGGCAAAAACCGCAGCTACTTTTGCACCAATCTCATATAAAATGGGGAGAATCATAGAAGGTGGCTCATGGGATTTTTATGAGGATTCAGTAAGTCCAGAACAGCATCCTGACACACAGAGACCTTGATTATGAATTAATATGGACCCTTTAATTATGAAATGTTGGCTGGGCGCGGTTGCTCACACCTGTAATCCCAGCACTTTGGGAGGCTGAGGCAGGAGAATTGCATGAACCTGGGAGGTGGAGGTTGCAAATGAACTACGATTGCGCCACTGCACTCCAGCCCTGGCGACAGTGTGAGACTCCATCTCAAAAAAAAAAAAAAAAAAAAATGTTTGAGACAGAAAGGATCTCTGAGACCACCTAGTCAGGCTCCTACTCCTACAGGTGTGAACACAGAAGCTGGTGACTTACCTGAAGTTACAGCATTCCAGCTAGAAGCCAGGCCACCTGACTAGGAGAGTGCAGGCCATTGCTCTTTGCCCTGACCCTGGCAGGGTTCTACATGCCTAGAGTTCTTTTTTTTGCTACCCAGTGAGGCTTCCCTGAGGGCCGTGCTAGACAGCCTTCATTTCTGCGGTCGATTGGTCATTCGATTGACAGACACACATCAAACACTGGGTATGCCCCAGCCTTGTGTCAGACACTGGAATACAAAGATTTTTAATTGTCATTTGCCAATTTTATTGCCAACGTATACAATTTTAATCATTCAAAGAGAGGTTGTATAGCATTGTGGCCTTCCCAGGTTCAAATCCTAGCTGTGCCTCTTACAAGCTGAGTAACTGGGCAAGGTACTTTGCCTCTCTGTGCCTTGATTTTCTTACCTGAACATGGTGATGAGAATGGACCCACCTTGCAGGAGGCAGGTGATTTGCAGGAGTTTATAAAGCATAGAAAGAGCTAGGAACGATGCCTAGCCCTTAGCAAGCAGTACGTAAGTATTAGTTGTTATTATGTTTTTAGAACACTGTGTTGTCCACATAAAATATATGGCTATGTAATTCAGGCCCCTTTAAAAGTCTAAGATAAAAATGCACAAAGAGATTGTAAGAAAGAATATCTGAAGGAAATGGATTGTTTTCTAGGCTGGGGGGGTGGGGCGTGGCTCTGGGGACAGAGCCTCACACAACACCGCATCACATGAAGTGGGCCACAGACGTGTATCTGGGACTCCCTGGAGGAACGACTGGCTTCTGGTGGTACCACCTACATTTTTCTTTTTCTTTTTCTTTTTTTTTTTTTTTTTAACACCTAGACCATTTCTCAGGATTCTTTTCTTCTTTTTTTTTTTGAGACAGGGTCTTGCTCTATCTCCCAGGCTGGAGTGCAGTGGCACAATCTCTGCTCACTGCAGTCTCGATCTCCTGGATCTAGTGATCCTCTTGCCTCAGCTTCCTGAGGAGCTGGGACCACAGGTGTGCACCACAATGCCCAGCTAATTTTTTAAGTTTTTAGTCACTATGTTGCTCAGCTCAAACTCCTGAGCTCAAGCAATCCTCCCGCTTCAGCCTCCCAAAGTGCTGGGATTTCGGGTGTGTGCCACTGTGTCTGGCCCACCTCCAGCTTTCTACAACCCTAGAATGTCTGAGCTGGGAGGGACCTTGAGTCTTCAGAAAAGGCCCTTATCTTCCAGGGTCAGTGGTCCTCAACCCTAGCTGTATAGAAGACTCACCTGGAGAGCCTGCAAAATTCTGGTGCCAGGGTCCCTTGAGCGGATCTGGGGAGGTGAGGATGAGGCGGACATTTGTGTTCTTCAAAAGCTCCCAGGCGATTCTTATGTGCATCCTAGACTGAGCACCCTGTGAGGGGCCGCCTGCTTCATGACTACAAACTTCACCATCCTTGGTCCAAGCTCAGTTAATTAATGAGTCTTTTGGGGTCCAGGGATTTTCCTGGATGGGTTTCTTCAGGCCACAGTAGTTACCTTATTTATGTATTTATTTATTTAGCACAAAGCACGTGTGCAGCACAACTCTATGAGACTGGTATTATTATTATCCTCATCTTACAGACAAGGCAAGTCCACAGAGGACATATACCTTGCTCAAAGTCACACCCTCTGAAGCACCACAGTGGGGATTTGAACCCAGGCAGCTGGCGCCTGAGGCCTTGCTTTTCCCGTCAATGCTCTAGTACCTGGTGTGTGGCCTCACAGGTTCCCAACTCTATTCCAGACCTGGGAGGCCTTACTGTTGTGTGGAAGGCAATCAGGCAGGTGTTCGGAAGCCCAGGGGGGTGACAGAGTCAGGGGTTGATGGTGCTGGAACCCATTTGCTTCTCACAGAGGAAAGTCACATTTCTCCAAGTCACAAGTACATACCTCGAACCCCTGCTCTCCCCAACCAAGAGATCCTGGGGCCGTGGACAGGGAATGGCAGCCTCTCCTCACAAGGACCATAGCAGCCTAAGACACGACCAGCGGAGTGGGTTCAGTGGCCTTTTGTAGCTGAAGAATCATAGCATATTTAGAGATTGTGACTTGCTGAATGTAACATTGAAATCTGTTCACTGATAAAAGCCACTCTTTTTTCAGAGCTCATAGACATAGCATTTCTAATGCCTTAGAAACATAACTATATGAAAATGGTCATCACATCTAAAACTCTGAAGAAATTGGACATGAATGTAAAAAATAATCCTTTCTTGCATATGTGTGTGCTGACCACCATGTGTGTTGGCGGCATGGGTATCATGGTGACCATTACTGTTTCTGTGCTCGGGTGCAGAGGGGGGAATATTGCTGGAAGCTTTGTTTGGGCGGGGAGGTCTCCCAGTAGCGGGGCGGTTCCAGCCTCACCCGGCAGCTCCTTAGAGCAGGGATGTCCTTGGGGATAAATATCACCGAATGTTTTGTCTTTGTGCATATTTTTCTCTAATCAAGGAAAAGTTGTCGAGACACTCTTCATCCACAGAAAGGCCATTTTGTTCGGAGTTACCCACTGTCCTTAATCAGGAGTTCATTCTTTAAATAGCTTTGTTGCTGTTTCAAAAGGCTTTGGCACTGATTGGAAATCTCAAGGTTGTTGTTGTTTGTGGTGTGTGTGTGTGTGTTTCAAAGCCTTTCTGACTGAGTCCCTCCCTTTGGGATATTTTTGAAGTCTGGGAGGGGAGGAAAGAAGCAAGTGTAGAATTGCAGATGGAGTGACTGAGTGAGCAGTTCCGAGGCTGAGGAACAGCACGGGTTAGAGAGACTATGACATCGGACCACACCATGTGCAGCTCCTTTCTGGGCAGGCCCTGGGACCTTGCAGGCTGAGCTCCAACAGCCAGGTCCCAGTCCTGGCCTGACCAGGCTCCTGAGAAAGGGTGGGCAGGCCCTCAGCATCCCTGGGCTTACAACGCCCACTAGGGTGGAAGGTGGAAAGTCACATTGCCAACAGTTAAGAACCTGGGCCTGGCATCACGGTGACCTGGGTCTGAACCCTGACTTTGCTCTTTCTTGTACTTATATTTCCAGGCCTAGTACTTAACCTCCTAGACCCATGAGACTCTTGGCTATAAAACAGATGCAAGGCCGGGTGCAGTGGCTCATGCCTGTAAACCCAGCACTTTGGGAGGCCGAGGCAGGTGGATTGCCTGAGCTCAGGAGATTGAGACCAGCCTGGGCAACACAGTGAAAGCCCATCTCTACTAAAAAATACAAAAAAAAAAAAAAAATTAGCCAGGTATGGTGGTATATGCATGTAGTCCCAGCTACTCAGGAGGCTGAGGCAGGAGAATTGCTTGAACCTGGGAGATGGAGGTTGCAGTGAGCTGAGATTGTGCTACTGCACTCCAGCCTGGGTGACAGAGGGACACTCTGTCTCAAAATAAAAAAAGATGCAAAAGATGCAAAAATACCTCCCTCCCAGACTCAGTGAGACCCTGCCTACGAGTTGCTTCACCCAGTGCCTGACTCATGTGGGTACCAAGTACACCAGAGCTGCCTCGGAGGGACTGGCTCGTCATCTCTCAGTCATGGCAAGGCAGGAGGGCACTCTCCTGACCAATGGAGAGGCGGGATGTTGCTAGGGCTAGATGGGACACTCCTCCGAGGCTCTTAAGTGTCTGAAAAGGATTGCACCCCTTACTGAGATGAAAATGATTAAGGAAAAAAGCACCTGAAAAGAAGCAGTGTTCGAGTAGACTCAGCCCCTGCTAAGTAATCTTTGCAGAACTCAGTGTAAAAATGAAAATGTGGGCTCCTTAGTTTAAGATGATGAAGAATTTCAAGATGGGGACAAGAGCATGAAGCATGGGCACTTCTAGGCTGGGTGTGGGATCCCCAAAGCCAGCCCTGGAGGGAGCTGTCTCTGGTGAGAGGCATCTTGCCCTTCTGATGTCCTATTTCAGCTCCTGCTTCTGTAGATTGAATTAATCCCCATGTAAGGCCATCTCATTGTTGATCTTCCTGCTGTCTTCCTGTCCCCCAGGGCAAAAATAGAGGAACATCTGGCCAGGGTGGAAGCAGTAACAAAGGAGATAGAAACAACAGGAACCTACCAACTGACGGGAGATGAGCTCATCTTCGCCACCAAGCAGGCCTGGCGCAATGCCCCGCGCTGCATCGGGAGGATCCAGTGGTCCAACCTGCAGGTGAACTTCCTGAGACCCAAGCGGGAGAGAGCTGGAGGTGGCCAGGCCCTGAGAAGATGGCTTGGAGCAGCCACACACAGCTGTGCCCAGACCTCCCAGGACCGAAGCCACAGCCCCAGGTCCTCCCTCACCTTCCTGAATGTTGCGATGGGGGCCCTAGGGTCCTCCTCTAGAAGCTGTGAATCCTGTTTCAGCACCAGGGTTTCTAGCTGTGCCCGCACTTCTCTGTTGTGTTAAATTCGGGAGACTAAACGCCATCAACAAATTAAACCACCACCTTGTTTTTGTTACTCTTGAGGCCGTGGTGCTGCAAGAGATGTAGTTTTCCTCGGATGTTTGAACTCTTGGCTCCAAGAGAACATTTATTTAGCCTAGCCTCCTAGTCATCCTTTTGTTGGAGAATCGTTGGTTGCAGGATAATATCAAAAGCACTTGAACAGAGAAAGTGATTAGAACTGCCAGTGAAACCGACTGGCTGTGTAATACGTGTTGCTGTGGCAAAGGACCTAGCCTGGGGCTGTGGGAATCCTGATTCATGGTGCTTTCAAGTCAGGTTTTTTTGGAATTCTGGCTTTGCTGAGAAATTTTCTTGGAATTCTGGCTTTGCTGGGGTCTTCTGAGTGGGGTTGCCTGTGCGCCCCCAGAGGGCAGCCATGAGATGAGAGTGGTGGGTGCGGACGAGAGGATGCACTCTCGTGAGTGGTGTTGAGTCCCAGTTGGCTTCTGATCAGCCTCAAAGCCTCTGTCTGCCCAGTCTTTGATGGGCATGGTCTGGGTGGGCTGTTGCAGGTCTTCGACGCCCGCAGCTGTTCCACCGCCCGGGAGATGTTTGAACACATCTGTAGACACCTGCGTTACTCCACCAACAACGGCAACATCAGGTTGGCGCACCTTTCCCAGGGCTGTGGAGGGGCTCGCTGTACTTGAGAATCTCAGCCAAAAGACTGCTGGGTCTAGGGGAGGCATCTCCAGCTCCAGGAGAAACCAGGGAGAAAGAAACAAGAGAAAGACTCTGGCTTCTTCAGGGACCTCCAGTAGTGAGCCCAGCCCCTGTGAGCTCAGTTCCCATACGCAGCCCATGCCCTTGGTTTCCTTCTGACCTGGAGCCGTTTGGAGGGGATGGAGGATCTTTGAGAAGTAACTGCTTCACTATTCAGGGTTGGGGCTCCCCATTTTTAGAAGGGATAGTAGGTTGCCTTCCTCTCCCAACCAAATAGGTCAAAGCTAATAGGACTGAACAGCCCATTCGGCGATTCATTAATCTTTTTTGTTCAGCAAGCACTCAATGCCCACCTAATGCAACCCAATACAGGACTAGGCTGGGGGAGCAGGGGGGAGAGGGGGCATGGGGGGTAGGAGGCAGAGTGACTAGGACCCTAAGACACTGTTCCAGCTCCCATGAACCTAGGACCTGCACTAGACAAGCATCCAGCTAACTCGACTGTAAGGAGGGAGACATGCAGCAAGCGAAAGACTGCGGGAGGGCGGCTAACCCTGCCTGGCGGATGGGAAGGCCCCCTTGAGGGGGTGGGCCCTGCCACTCAAGGGAGGGCAGGAGGAGAGGGCGTGTCGGGAGGCCAGCTCAATCAGCTCGGGATCAGGGGCTGCAGAGCAGGTATGGTGGACGATGGACGGGGAGGTAGGGCCAGTGCAGGATGATTGGGCCCCCTCCAGGGCCAAGTGATAAACAGCACTGTTCCTATCCCTGGAAGGTCGGCCATTACCGTGTTCCCCCAGCGGAGTGATGGCAAGCACGACTTCCGGGTGTGGAACGCTCAGCTCATCCGCTACGCCGGCTACCAGATGCCCGATGGCAGCATCAGAGGGGACCCTGCCAACGTGGAATTCACTCAGGTACCCAGCCCAGCCTCAGCCCCCAGCCCTTGGGGCAGGGAGCCCTGTGGTGAGCGAGTGACGGAGTGGAGCCCAGAGGAGACATGGTGCCCAGGCTTGCAGATTCACGGGGCCTGTCTTGTTCCCCAGCTGTGCATCGACCTGGGCTGGAAGCCCAAGTACGGCCGCTTCGATGTGGTGCCCCTGGTCCTGCAGGCCAATGGCCGAGACCCTGAGCTCTTCGAAATCCCACCTGACCTTGTGCTTGAGGTGGCCATGGAACATCCCAAGTAAGAGGGCTGAGGGTGCTGGGGGCAGGGGTTGAGGGTGCTGGGGGCAGGGCAGAGGGTGCTGAAAGCAGGGGTGAGGGTGCTGGGAGCAGGGGCTGAGGGTGCTGGGGGCAGGGCCGAGGGTGCTGAAAGCAGGGGTGAGGGTGCTGGGGGCAGGGGTGAGGGTGCTGGGGGCAGGGGTGAGGGTGCTGAAAGCAGGGGTGAGGGTGCTGGGGGCAGGGGTGAGGGTGCTGGGGGCAGGGGTGAGGGTGCTGGGGGCAGGGGCTGAGGGTGCTGGGGGCAGGGCCGAGGGTGCTGGGGGCAGGGGTGAGGGTGCTGGGGGCAGGGCCGAGGGTGCTGGGGGCAGGGGCTGAGGGTGCTGGGGGCAGGGCTGAGGGTGCTGGGGGCAGGGGCTGAGGGTGCTGGGGGCAGGGGCTGAGGGTGCTGGGGGCAGGGCTGAGGGTGCTGGGGGCAGGGGCTGAGGGTGCTGGGGGAAGGGCCGAGGGTGCTGGGGGCAGGGCCGAGGGTGCTGAAAGCAGGGGTGGGGGTGCTGGGGGCAGGGGCTGAGGGTGCTGGCGTGGGGACAAGTCCACATACAGCCCTTCTCTGACCCTAAGTGAGGCTCCAGCCCCCAGCCCCCAGCCCCCTCCCTGTACCTCTTCTAAAGCCCAGCCAGCACTGGGCAACACTCAGGGGACTGGCTTTTAAGGACTCGTTTGTCACTGTTAAATTCTGTAGCAATTCTGCATGGGCATCTTGGACCTCAGGCTTAGGCAAACGTGTTGCTTCTGGGGGGAAGCAGAGGCGTAGGCGGTTGGGGCCCCAGGAGCTTAGGAAGCAGTGGCTGCAGGAGAGGAATGCAGTGAGATTCTTGAAAGGAGCAGCCCAGGCCTCTTCTGCTCTCCTGCCAATGCTCTTAGCGGTCCCTCCCCTGGCTGTGGGGACATACAGGGCTCCAGTGACTTCAAGAGCCCCACCGGCCCAGCCCCTGCTCTAGGAGGTTCTCATAATTGCAAAAATACCTCTGCGTATTGAGATTCACTGTCTAGCAGGCATTGGGCTGAGCTCTTCTTCCTGGCCCTTGAATGAACTGAGTTCAGTCCCAACTCACGGCCTTTGCACGCCATTTCTTCTGCCTGACATGACCTTTTCTTGGAATTTTTCTGCGCTCATTTCTTCTTATCAAAGGGTATTTCCTATAATGTCACCTCCTCTGAGAAGGCTCGCTGACTACTCAAGCTAGAGGAGGCCCTCTTACCCTCAGTCTCACACGTTATCTTGTTTTTATTTCTTATGTATTTGTTTACCTGTTTATAATCATCTAGAGTCTAGACATTACACTATAAGCTCCTTGAGAGTGGAGCTCTTTTCTTTTACCAATATATACCCAACAGCCAGCAGGATGCCTGGCACATAGTAGGTGCTCAGTTATAAATATTTGTGGAATACATGAATATGCAAATGAGTGCTATTACCAACTTTATAATAATTCCATGAATTTGGTGCTATGATTTCTCTTCTGATGATGGGGATGCAGAGGCTCAGAGAGGCTAAAAATCATCCCAAGGTCACACTGCTAGTCAGTGGTGAGGCAGAACTTGAACCCCAGCTTTCTGACACTGGAGTCCTTAATTGCTCTGTTGTGTATTTATCCCAGAGCCTGGCGCATACTTGATGTTTAACATATATTTGCATGAATGAATGAATGCATAATTTAGTAAATGGCACCCAGTGTGTCCAATACATCTCTCTGGCTAGGATGAAAATCAACTCTTGGAAAGGAGTTTCCTTGGTTGACTCTTTTTCTGAAGGTTTTTTCTTGGTGGGCAGGTGGTGGGGACAGTGGGAGGGCAACAGTGCAGCCCCCACGACCAGACATGATGGTTCACACCTGTAATTCCAGCACTTTAGGAGGCTGAGGCAGGAGGATTGCTTGAGGCCAGTAGTTTGAGACCAGCCCAGGCAACATAGTGAGACTTAGTCTAAAAAAAAAAAAAAAAAAAAAAAAAGAAGAAGAAAGAAAAAATTAATTGAGCCACCAGGTGGCACATGCCTGTAGTTTTAGCTACTTGGGAGGCTGAGGCAGGAGGATCACTTGAGTCCAGAAGTTAAAGGCTGCAGTGAGTTCTGATGTGCCACTGCACTGCAACATGAGCAACAGAGCAAGACCAAGTCTCAAAAAAAAAAAAAGTTAAATGTTTCTGCCTTTCCCCCAGGTACGAGTGGTTTCGGGAGCTGGAGCTAAAGTGGTATGCCCTGCCTGCAGTGGCCAACATGCTACTTGAGGTGGGCGGCCTGGAGTTCCCGGGGTGCCCCTTCAATGGCTGGTACATGGGCACAGAGATCGGAGTCCGGGACTTCTGTGACGTCCAGCGCTACAACATCCTGGAGGTAACACAGGCAGCCCCTCTGGCTGGCTGGAGGTGTGGGCCTGGGGGTGGCTCCAAGACTGACTCTCCCACGTCACTCTGCCTCTGTAGGAAGTGGGCAGGAGAATGGGCTTGGAAACGCACAAGCTGGCTTCGCTCTGGAAAGACCAGGCTGTCGTTGAGATCAACATTGCTGTGCTCCATAGTTTCCAGGTACGTCTGGAGTTTTGTGAGTCTGAAGACTTTTCGGTTAGAAGGTCATCTGATCCAGAGACTTGTGTGATGCTGGATTTCCCCTCCAACATCAGTCATTCGTGCATGCCTGCATCAGACAAGTGGGAAGACCCAGTTAGTGCCAGGCATGGTGCTGGGATACAGAGATAAGTCAGCGGCTTGCTCACTCTAGACGTCTAGCTACAGGCAGCTCCTCACCTCCCAAGACTGTTCAGTCCCTGCCCTTGAACACTGAATCCTGTCCTCTCTCAATCGCTCGGGGACTTTACTCCCGAAAATTTCCCTCTTCTCCCTCCGTATCATCAGTGTCTTTCTCTCTGCCGAGTCATTCCCAGCAGTGTTCAGACAGGCTCTCCTAGCCCCATCTCAAAGCAATAAATGAATAGCTAACCACATAACTCCTCCCAAACCTCAGGCTCCCTCCAGCCTCTGCTCCATGTTTCTGCTCCTTTCTACAGCAAAACTGTGTGGAGATCTCACCGTGCTTCCTCATCCGCCCGCTGCTCCAGTCTGGCTTTTGCTCCCTGCCACTCCTCTGGTCACGCTGGAATTCGTCCCGTTATTCCCACCACAGGGAAAATCATCCCCTGGCTGGCCCCTTCCCTTCACGCAGGTCTCAATGGCCACCTCCTTAAAGAAGCCCTCCCTGACCATGGCATGTAAATTGACACCCTCACCCCACTGCCAACCTATCTCTCTGTGCTAGTCTTTTAACCATTCTGTTTTTCTTCGTAAGACTTCATCATACAGATCCTGGCATTATATAGGACATTGACTTTCTTTTTTCTTTTCTTTCTTTTTTTTTTTTGTTTTTGAGACGTCATCTCACTTGGTCACCCAGGCTGGAGTGCAGTGGTATGATCACAGCAGCCTTCACCACCCAGGCTCAGGTGATCCTCCCACCTTAGCCTGCTGAGTAGCTGGGACTACAGGTGCACACCACGCTTGCCTAATCTATGTATTTTTTACTGAGATGGGGTTTTTCCATTTTGGCCAGGTTGGTCCTGAACTTCTGCCTCAGCCTCCCAAAGTGCTGGGATTACAGGCATGAGCCGGCTTGTTTTCTTTATCGTTTTGTTTCCCCCACTAGTATATAAGCTCTGAGGGACAGGGACCTTGTCTCTCTGTTTGATGCTGCACCTCTAGCCTAGAAGAGTGTCTGGCACACAGTAGGTGTTAAAATAATATGTCTTGGAAGAATGAACAATGAGAGCCACATCCACGTTCTGGCCTGGCACTGGGTCTTCAGTCCTTGTCCGATGCCTGCATGAATGGGTGATGCTGGGAGAGACTGATGAGCTGTGGCTGCTCTTGCTTGCTGTGTGAGAGTGATGACGGCCTCCACCTCCTCTTAAGCCCACACACCTGGTAGGCTCCTGTGTGGGGCTGAGTCCTCTGGCCCATCTGCTGCTCTTACTCATATAAACACTTCCCTTCCCTGTGGGAAGGAGGCCTGGGATGCTACATCCTAGAAGATACTACTTAAGAAGCCACAGCCATTGCCATGAAGCTGACAGACACCCTGGAGACCCCACCACTGGGCAGTCATTCATTCTTTCAGCAACATTTTACACAGCATTTGCCTGGTGCCGGGTACTAGGCTGGGCCAAGGATGTGAGTGGTGAGCAGACCACAGATGAGCACACACCGTTCCCCACAGCTGGGTCACCCTGTAGCAGATCTCGCCTGTGCTTGACGGGGGAGGGGAAGATGGAACAGGAAGATCCCCCCGCCCCGATGTCTCCGGAAGGGCTGGCCTCACCCCACACATCCTGACTCCTGGGGACTCCCAGAATCAGCCCTGATGCTGGCAGGATGTGGATGCGTCCCAAAAAATCCGTGAGCCTCAGCTGTCTCCTGACTGTGGCTGACTGTGTCCTTCCATTGCCTGAGCGTCTCCAGGATTTCCTCACCACCCTCCTTCAGGGTAAACTTCAGAAGTTGGCCCAGTTTCCTCCTCTGTAAAATGGGGATAGTTACAGTGCCTCCCTCACCTGGTGATTGTAAGAGTTAAGTAAAAGCATATGCAAAATGTTTAGCTGTCCCGCCCAGCCCACAGGGAATAGTCAGTACACAATGATTTTCTTACTATTTATTATGTTGTCATCACAATCGTGGCAACCACTGAGATTTTTTTTTTTGGAGATGGAATCTCCCTCTGTCACCCAGGCTGGAGTGCAGTGGCGTGATCTTGGCTCACTGCAACCTCCTAGGTTCAAGCAATTCTCCTGCCTCAGCCTCCTGAGTAGCTGGGATTACAGGATTGTGTCACCACAGTCAGCTAATTTTTGTAGTTTTAGTAGAGATAGGGTTTCACCGTGTTGGCCAGGCTGGTCTTGAACACCTGGCCTCAAGTGATCCACCTGACTTGGCCTCCCAAAATGGTGGGATTACAGGTGTGAGCCACTGCACCCGATCCCTAGCTACCATTGAGCTTAGAATTGGTCTGGCACCCAGGAGTCACTGTGTCTTGGAAGAATAAGTGAATGAGAGCCCACATCCATACGAGTGGTAGCTGGGCTTTTATATACACATATGTAACTGACATATTTCTATATAATTTTACAAGGCATGGCTGGACTTCCAGGCCTGATCCCAGGTGGGTCCTCTCGTGCTTTCCTGCCTTGACTTATGCAGTGCCCTCCACCCCCAACCAACTTGTACCCCTCTCACAAGACTCCCTCCTCTCAGGGGCTACTCCTGAGATTCCCAAGCCTTGGGCCTCTGTCTGGCATTGGATCCTCTCTGCCTTCCCAGCACCTTTGCCTGCCTCAATCAGAGTTTCTAGCAGGCCTTGTGAAAATGACTGATTTTCCTCGGCTCCCCAGTTAGACTAGAATCGAATGCAGAGAAGGGATTGTCTTTCCCTTCGATAACGCTGATGCCTTATGCAGTGCCTGGCAGGCGGAAATTGTGAGAGCAGCTAACATTGATTCGGCACTTACTCTCTTTTGCTTATTCCAGTTTATTGCATCCTTTCAACAACCTCATGATGTAGGAACGTTTTTTTTTGGAAACAAAGTCTTGCTCTGTCACCCGTGCAGTGGCGCGATCATGCAGCCTCGACCCCCTGGGCTCAAGCAATGCTCCTACCACATCAGCCTCCCATGTATCTGAGAGGGCGTGTGCCACCACACCTGGCTAATTTTTAAACTGTTATAGCGACAGGATCTCACCATGTTTCCCAGGCTGATTTCAAACTCCTGGGCTCAAGCGATCCTCCCAAAGTGCTAGGATTGCAGGTATGAGCCACTGCATCTGGCCATTATAGGAATTCTTATCCTTCCAATTTGACAGATGAGGAAACTGAAGCTGAGGGAGATTAAAGAACTGATAGCTCAAGGTCACATGGCGAATAAGAAGCCAGAGTTTAAACCACTATGTTAAAGAAATTGCTCTTGACTGAATGTCTCTTGACTGAATAGAGGCCTGTGGCTGCCTCACTGGACCATTCCATGGGGTTAGACCCCACAGCTCATCATTTCAGACTGTGAGTGATTCACCTCCCATATGCTGCGGTTCTCCTAATGCTTCAGACCTCCCCACGGAGGGGTCTGGCTCCTTCTTGGCTGAGGAGGCTACAACCCCAGGGAAGTGACTCTTAGAACTATCCACTCATAAGTGGCTGGGATGGTATTTCCTTTACTTGCTGAAAGGCGCTGTGGTTTGAGTCTGGGAGACTTGTGGGCATGGATGGATATTTCCCCCAAAGTATTAAGGGAGGCCCCCCTGGGACCTCTGCACTGACTCCGGCTAATGTGCTTTCTTGGACTCCTTCTGAGGCTCCACAAGTGCCTTCCCTTTGGGTGTTTACTCTCAGCAGGCAAGGAGAGGGCCTCCCATGTTACAGACCGCCAGGCCTTCCCGGGCACCCCTGGGAACCCTGCAGCCACTGGCCTCTCTCCCGACTGCCTCACACCTCATCTCCTTCCCCTTCTTGCCTTCTGATACAGAAGCAGAATGTGACCATCATGGACCACCACTCAGCTGCAGAATCCTTCATGAAGTACATGCAGAATGAATACCGGGCCCGCGGGGGCTGCCCGGCCGACTGGATTTGGCTGGTCCCTCCCATATCTGGGAGTATCACCCCCGTGTTTCACCAGGAGATGCTGAACTACGTCCTGTCCCCTTTTTACTATTATCAGGTGAGGAGCCTTCCTGGCCTCTCCCTCCTGGGGGTTCAGGTGTGGCGCTGTGTGTGTGTGCGCGTGCACCTCATGCTTACACATGCAGGACCCAAGGGGAGGCAGGGTTATGTTGTGAAAGGTTTCCAGGCCCTACTCAAGGATGCTGAGTAGCCTTCGTGTGTTTCCACAGAGAGTGGCACTGAAGGAAGTGTCTTCTGCTGCACCGCTAGTGGCCTGTGGCTCAGGCGGTGTTGGGGGGGTTCTGTCATTACACCTGTTTCCACAGAGTGTGGCACTGAAGGAAGTGTCTTCTGCTGCACCGCTAGTGGCCTGTGGCTCAGGCGGTGTTGGGGGGGGTTCTGTCATTACACCTGCTTCCACAGAAGCAGAGCGCTGAGGGAATTGGCTGCCGAGACAGACGCTATTGATTCTGCCACTTCCTAGCAATAGGGTCTTGGGTGGTCCTTTCACCTTTCTGAGCCCTGATCTTCTCATCACTAAAAGGGATGGGCTTCCCTACATGCCAAGGGGTTGTGCGGATCGCAGAGCTGGTATATGGAACAGCTCAGCCTAGTGCCCAACCCAGAGTGCATTCAGTAGCCATGAGCTACTGAGACGAGTTCATTTTGTGCCAAAAAGGATTTGGGTTAGATTTCAGGAAGAGCTTCCTCCATTGAAAGGTGGTTGTGGGTGCCTGCATGTCCTGGTCACTTGCCTGTTGTAGTAGCAGCACCTCTTGCTCTCAAAGGTGTCTTGTAGGGACTGTACATTATGTCATCTGCCAGGTAATAAGATGCTAAAAGCAAAAGGGGGCACAGCCTGTTCCTTCCAGAAGGATGCTAATGAGAATAAGAGTCAACCAACCCTTCAATGTGCAGGTGCTATGCCGGGCATTGGAGCGGCAACTCTGGGGGAGACGCAGCCACAGCCCTCTCTTGCAGGGTTCAGTGACAGGGATGGGGTACAGACCAGCCTTCTCTCCTTCTCACCAGTTCATTGATGGTGTGAAGGGTCCTCTACCACTCCATCATCCACAAGCCAAGCCGAACTAGGACCCCACCCTGCGCTCATATCTTCCTTCTTTTCTGAAGGTAGAGGCCTGGAAAACCCATGACTGGCAGGACAAGAAGCGGAGACCCAAGAGAAGAGAGATTCCGCTGAAAGTCTTGGTCAAGTGAGTGGAGTAGCTAGTGGTGATGTGTGAACTGTGTCCCTTCCTTCCAATCAGCCTCCGACTCTAGGCCTCACAGGGCAGGGAATGGATATTCTTTTTGCTTTTGTTTTTGAGACAGGGTCTCACTCTGTCACCCAGGCTGGGGTGCAGTGACCCGATCACAGCTCACTGCAGCCTTTGCTTCCCAAGCTCAAGTGATCCTCCCACCTGAGCCTCCTGAGTGGCTGGGACCACAGATACAAACTACCATGCCTGGCTAATTTTGTTTATGTTTTGTAGAGATGGGGTCTCGCTATGTTGCCCAGGTTGGTCTCAAACTCCTGGGCTCAAGCGATCCTCCTGCCTCAGCCTCCCAAAGTGTGGGGATTACAGATGGGAGCCACTGCACCTGGCCGGGGAATGTATATTCTTTGTGGAGTTTGGCTCCCCAAGGTCCAGTCGCCAACTCCAAGGGTCCCCACTGCCATTGTCCCAACCTTTTCTCTCCTCCCTTTTCCCAGAGGGACTTTTCATAGTGGATAAGGGGAGGAAAAGGGTGCGTCGTCACAGTGGGCGGCTGGTGAGAATGTAGCTTGCTTTTCCGCAACCTGCCCCACTTTAAAAGCTGTCCCCTCCCATTCCCCTGAACCCCCATTTTCTTCTGGAAGGCTGACTCAGCACACAGCACCTGTCTGTCTGTCTGTCCCCACAGAGCTGTGCTCTTTGCCTGTATGCTGATGCGCAAGACGATGGCGTCCCGAGTCAGAGTCACCATCCTTTTTGCGACAGAGACGGGAAAATCAGAGGCGCTGGCCTGGGACCTGGGGGCCTTGTTCAGCTGTGCCTTTAACCCCAAGGTATCGGCTCCACGGGATGGCTGTTGCTGTCTCTGCTGGTGTGCAGAGGAGTCTAGGAAAGGTTAAAACGGTTTTCCCCTCCTGGATGTCTCAGAGCTTTGGATGTGCTCTTGTGCATCATAAATCTGCAAGAGGATAGACTTGTGCGCAGGGATTCCCAGACTTACACAGTGGATGAGTTTTTCGTGGTGTTCTGGAGAACGCAGTTTGAGAAACACTTTCATGGTGAATCCAGGCCTTGATATACATCAGCTGCTCTAGCTGAACTTCATTCAGGCTCACCGAACACCTGCTCTGCAGGAGGCAGTGCTGCATGTGAAAGGGGCAAGGGACGACTAAGCTCAGACAAATTAAAAATGCCCCACAGGGTCTGTCTAAGCCATATCCCCTGCTTCAGCACCTTTGGATAAAATCCAATTATTAGGGAATGACTGCCACATGCTGGGCCAGCCCCCGGCTCGGAGGATCTGAAGTGACCCAGTGCCAGGCCTTGCCCTCGGGAGCTCTGCAGCATACACCTCACTCTCCCCTCCCAGCGCCCTGTGAAGCAGGCTTCAGTGTCATTGTTAACCACAGAGGAAGAGCCTGAGCATAAAACAGGCTGATGGGTTTTCCAGGGTCGCCCGGTTTCTGGGGGACAGATGTGACCCTGAGTTCAGGGCACAGGCCAGTGTGATGCCGTGATGGGATGAGCTCTGATCTGTACCGCGTGGAGGCCAAGGCTGACTGATGACCAGGTCAGCCAGGTCACGGAAAACACTCTTGAGTCCTCACCTGCCGGCTCCCAGGAGTCTGGAACTGCCAGGAGACTGGTGGCAGGACCCCCATCCTTGGCTGGGTGGGCCTGGGTAGAACAGCAAGGCGAGGGCCCATTTCCCTGGCCATTCCCTCCAGGGACGGCTGTGACCTGCTCATTCCAATTTCGTAGAAATATGTCCACACACACAGAATTGCAAATAGCAGTGGGTGTGGTGGGAGACATTTGGACATGGGATAGGCAGTATTTTGGAGGCAGAGCCTCAGGGCTTGTTGACAGGTTAGCTGCAGGGCGTGAGCGGGTAAGGAGAATTGAGGATGATGTATTCAAATCGGTTCATTCACCTCTGCTGTGCCAGGCCTGTGCTGGGCACTGGAGAGACAGATGAGCACAAGAGCCCTGGCCTGGGGGAGGTGAGGGAGGAAGCCCAGAGTGTCTGGGCAGGGTAGGAAGGGCCCTACTGGGAGCTGAGGGCTGATGCCCACCTGGGTGCCATCCAGGTTCTCTGCATGGACAAGTACAGGCTGAGCTGCCTGGAGGAGGAGCGGCTGCTGCTGGTGGTGACCAGCACGTTCGGGAACGGAGATTGCCCCAGCAACGGAGAGGTGGGTGACCTGAGGTCTGGGTGGCCTGAGGTCTAGACGGCCTAGGGGACGGTAGGATGCAGGAGGACCTGGGAAAGGGTCTGGGGATGCAGCATGTTCTATGGAGGGTGTCTGGGAGTCAGTGCTCAGGCCACTCTGGGTCACTCAGCTCATTTGCCAGCCTCTGTTGTAACTGGTACCTTATGGGAGTGCCACCTCTCCTATGACATAGTTAATATCTTTATGTGAATGGCCTACCTGTTTATATTTAAAAATTCACATTTAAAGGAAACTTCTATCACTCTCACAAATGGAAAGCCAGCAAAATGTAAATTCATTGAAAACAAAATTAAGTTGACGAATTTTAGCTAGATACGATTCCCTAACCAAGGCGTGCTCTAGCTTTGTTTTTTAAAGAGTAACAGGCAATGAGAAAGGTATTAAGGTTTCATTAGCACCCATTTGAGACTGTCTCTCCAGGGCTCAGAAGAATGAAAATGTAATTGAATGGGAATAACTAAAAAATAAATGATGAAAAGGGAGTAAATTCTTGCCGCAGGATTTGATGGTAGTTCTGCTGGTCACCTCTCTTCTGGAATGACCTTGGGTTCTGGAAAAGCCAGGCTTCTTTTAGGGACTAAAGGGCCAACTGCTGTTGCTTCTACCAGGTTCCAAACAAGACAGAATCACGGCCCATCGGGAGGGCCTCTGGAGACCCCTGCTATAAAGCAGGGCCCCTCTGCCAGGGCTGGATGGGTGGGCCAGGCTGTTCTGGGTTCCCCTGTAAGGGGCAGGGCCCTCACGAGTGGCTACAGTTTAGCTGGGGTGAGAGACAAGCTAAATGTGTCAGCTGACAACCAGGTCCTTGGCCAGGTGGCCCCACACATAAACCAACTTCCACTGTGGGCCGGGAGCCATCTCTTGCCAGCTATGGCCATTTTTTCAGAAGAAGAAAAAAGCAGTGTTTTTTTACTTTTCATCCTGGCTGAGAACTCTGTCTTTCCCTCTCTTTCTAGAAACTAAAGAAATCCCTCTTCACACTGAAAGAGCTCACCAACAAATTCAGGTAAGGCTTTTCCCCTCCCTCTACTCCTTCTAGCCCTGCCCCGTGGACCCAAAGTCTGGGTTCAGGAGATGGAACTGGATGTGCGGGGAGTGGGGGGTCCTCTCAGAGCTGACCAGGCACAGAGAGACCCTGGGTCAGAGGTTCATCCTCAGAGTGTGTCAAGGATCAAGCCACAGAAGCCAAGTCCCTCTCACAGGTCTGCAGGCCAAGCATGGGGTGGTCATGGGAGTTGGTGACAAGGCTTGGGGGTCCGGAGGACCAGAAGGGGGACCAGCTCCATGTTCCATGCTCCGTGCTCCAGCTGGAGGGGGACAGTCCAGGGCTGACCCTCCAGGCTGTTGGTGCTGGGTGCTGGGGGCCAGGAACTGCTCTCATGGGACGTGAGTCTCTGTGTGTGTCCTCGAGCAGGTACGCGGTGTTTGGCCTCGGCTCCAGCATGTACCCTCAGTTCTGCGCGTTTGCTCATGACATTGACCAGAAGCTGTCCCACCTGGGGGCCTCTCAGCTCACCCCAACGGGAGAAGGGGATGAGCTCAGTGGGCAGGAGGATGCCTTCCGCAGCTGGGCAGTGCAAACCTTCAAGGTCAGTTTCCAGCCAGACCTGCCCCACAGCAGGGACATGACAGGGTGCATTCATGCCTAGGACATCTGTGCTGGGCGTCCTGGGTGGCATGACCTCTGCACCTGGTCCTTGTAGATGCAGTCCAAGGCATGGGTCAGGGCCACAGGCCTGAGGGCTCAGGTCACTGCTACCCTCCCTCAGCCCTGCAGAAGAGCTCCACACTGTGCACATAACTCTGGGGGAGAAGGTGGCACAGATACCCCTGCCCTTAGGGAGCTTCAAGTTTAAGGTCTTCTCCCGCTGGCTGTCTAGGTCACCTCTTAACTTCTGTGTCTGTTTCAGTCTCGCAGCCAGAGAGAGCTTGGGGACAGATCCACTGTGGATCCACTCAGTAGCTCCATAGCTCTTTATTGCCTCTGTTGGCCCCAGTGACGTAGGGAACTCATCACTCCTGCAGAGTGTCACTCAGGTGGTACTTAGGAGCATCAGCTCACGTTGGGGAAGGCTTGGTTGCAAAGCCCGGGCCTCCCCCATGTGGCTCCACAGCAGGAACATGGGAACAATCAGACCTCTCCCGGGGTGGGCTTGAGGATACAAGCTCATGCCAATATTGACAGTCGTAATGGCCAGGCACAGTGGCGTACTCCTGTAATCCCAGTACTTTGGGAGGCTGGTGTGGGCAGATTGCTTGAGCCCAGGAGCTTGAAACTAGCCTGGGCAGCATGTGAAACCCATCCCTACTGAAGATACAGAAAACGGACTGGGCTTGATGGTGCACACCTGCAGTCTCTGCTACTCGGGAGGTTGAGGCAGGAGGATTGCTTGAGCCCAGGGAGGTTGAGGCTTCAGTGAGCTATGATGGCACCACTGTACTCCAGCCTGGGTGACCATAGTGAGACCCTGTCTGAAAACAAAACAAAACAAACAGTATTTATAATCGTAGCAACAGCTACCATGTGCCAAGCCCAGGTACCTCTTTGAGTCCTTGCTGTCACTGTATCAGGTAAGTGTGCTTAGAAGTTACACAAAGCACACAGCTCAGTGTTTGGCCCGTGGTAAGGGCCTAGAAAGTGGTAGCACCAGGGGTGGGGATGCTGCTGCTGCTGACCATGAACCCCAGCCGGCTCCACCTTCTTCCAGGCGGCCTGCGAGACATTTGATGTCCGAGGCAAACAGCACATTCGGATCCCCAAGCTCTACACCTCCAATGTGACCTGGGACCCGCACCACTACAGGCTTGTGCAGGACTCACAGTCTTTGGACCTCAGCAAAGGTACCTGCTTCTCTGCAGCACATGGGGCTTGTTTGGGTTGGGGTCTGAGCCCTGAGCCTATGGTCAAGGAGAACCCAGGTCTTTCTGAACAGAGACAGCTGGCCTGAGGGCCTCCCTCTCACTCATGCAAGAGCCTGTTAGGGCACAAGACTCAAGATGCTGATGGAGGCTGTGTTAAGAGGGAGCCCCAGGAGGGTGGTGGAGAGAGAAGGGAGCAACATCTGCCAGGGACCTACTATGTGTGGGGCACTGTGCGGGTTTTCTGGCCCACATGGACTACGTGAGCCTGGACACTCCTCCTGGGAGAAAGACACAGATGGAGAAATTGCAGTTCAGGGAGGTGAAGCAAGTTGCTGGCCTGTGACCACGTTGGGATCTGAGCCCCAGCCTTCCAGCTGCAAAGGCAGCCAAGTGTCAAGAAGAAGGTGTCACAGAGGCAATTCCAGGCTGCAGTGGTGAACTCTCCACTCTGGCCCCCGGGTGCTGTGCCCTGTGCCCTAACTGAGACAGTCCTGCAGGTTTCTACATGTTTAAGATACCCCCAACATCCTCGATGTTCTCCTGTGGATCCCAAGTGATGGAGACATCCTGGGACTTTCCATCTTTATGTACCTAAATTGAATTTCCCAACATCTAGAAGCAATACCTAGAAGCTGCCCTGTATCAGACCAAGGACTTTTTTTTTTTAAGACACAATCTTGGTCTGTTGCCCAGGCTGGAGTGCAGTGGTATAATTCTGGCTCACTGCAACCTCCGCCTCCTGGCTTCAAGTGATTCTCATGCCTCAGCCTCCCTGGTAGCTGGGATTACAGGCACCTACCACCATGTTTAGCTAATATTTGTATTTTTAGTAGAGATGGGGTTTCACCATGTTGGCTAGGCTGGTCTCGACTTCCTGACCTCCAGTAATCCACCCACCTCAGCCTCCCAAAGTGCTGGGATTACAGATGTGAGCTGCTGCACCCAGCCTGACCAAGGATCTTTATTTGTGATTCAGAAACAGTGGAATGAAAGGAAAGGAAAGAAAATCCCAATGGCCCCCTCAGCAGGATGCCCCTAGTGTCCAGGTGTCACTGACTTGGACATGTGGAGGTTTCCCCCACCCACGCTCAAGAGCCACTTGTCCATTTCACTATCTCTCTGCCCTCCACAGCCCTCAGCAACATGCACTCCAAGAATGTGTTCACCATGAGGCTGAAATCTCGGCAGAATCTACAGAGTCAGAAATCCAGGTAAGGGAAAGTGCAGAGCTTCTCGGGTGATGCTCTGTCGATTTTATTTCAATGAATGAAAGACCAGAAGTCAGTCTTTAAAGGGAGAGGAGAGGAGCATCTGCCGGCAGGAGTGGCCGTGCCGCCGGCAGGACCGGCTCACCTTGTAACCTGCGGCCACCCGTGCTTTTACAGCTAGTCTCAGGTTAACCACAGGCCGCTTCTCCAGCTTGGAAGCTAAGTGTCTGCTCACTTCCTCTCCTTCCTCATTGAACTCTTTCACCATAAGGAGGGTGCAAGAGAGACTTAAACCACTGGACTCATTCTTAAGAACTTTCAGGAAAAGTTTTGACAGGGAAGGAAATTTCCCAGCTCTGGGAAATGAGCCTTGTGGAGTCTCTGCAGGGTTCATTGATCTGTGCCGTCATTAGGGAAACATTTTGGTTCTAATAAGAACAGGGTTTGTTCTGGAGACAAGGAAAGGTTTCTTCTGATGTCCATGTATCTCCAAGGGGGATGCTTTCTCCTGGCAGAGGCTGTAGCCAATCGCTTGGGGGGCTTAGAGGGCTTCTGGGAAGGGGTGGGGCCCCCATTCCTCAGTGGGAAGCTCCCAGGGCCCTCTCGAGCACCCCTGCCTGTGGGGATGCCACATCCCAAGCTCAGGGTGGCAGCCCAGGCTTGTGGAACTGGGCGGGAAAATGAAAGGAGGGCACATTTCCTGGGGAAGCTGGCCCACCCATCAGGGAGCCCCGGAGGAAATCCTGCAACGTCACCTGAGCCTTCTTTTTCCTTCCCCAGCCGTGCCACCATCCTAGTGAAACTCTCCTGTGAGGATGGCCAAAGTCTGAACTACCTGCCAGGGGAGCACCTCGGGGTTTGCCCAGGCAACCAGCCAGCCCTGGTTCAAGGCATCCTGGAGCGAGTGGTGGACGGCCCTGAGCCCCACCAGACAGTGCGCCTGGAGGCCCTGGATGAGAGTGGTGAGCCCCGGCCTGGGAAGCCAGTGCTGCCTGCCATCCTCTGGCCACCCTGCCTGGCTGAGGGTTTGGGCCTGGACATGCTTGCGACCGCCATCCTGTCCTTCCTGCTAGAGGGTGGGCTGCCAAAGCTTATGTGAAAGCAGCTGTGTACAGTCCCAGCCCGTAGGCATGGCTCCCTGGCCTCACTTTCCCCGGTGATAATGACACTGACAGTGTATCCCCCTAAGTACAGTGGCCAAAGTCAGAAAAGGGGATCAGCTGGGCGTGATGGCTCATGCCTGTAATCTCAGCACTTTGGAGGCTGAGGAGAGTGGATCACTTGAGGTTAGGAGTTCAAGACAAGACTGGCCAACATGGGGAAACTCCATCTCTACTAAAAATGCAAAAATAATTAGCCAGGTATTGTGGTGCACACACCTGTAATCCCAGCCACTCAGGAGGCTGAGGCACAAGAGTCACTTGAAGCCAGGAGGCAGAGGTTGCAGTGAGCTGAGATCATACCACTACACTCCAGCCTGGGCATCAGAGACTCCATTTCAAAAACAAAACAAAACAGTGGAATGAGAGAGGCAGAGCCCAGCAGTGTCCCCCACCATTCCAGAGAAGGTGAGAGACCCTGAAACACAGGGCTGAGGGGACAGACGTCCTTGTGACTATAGGGTGATGGGTGTGGCTCATCAGGCCTCTGGTCCAGAGAAGATAATGTCATGCTCATATTTAACCTACTATTTAGAAAGCATCTGTGTACCAGGCACAGCACCAACTATCATGTGCACAATTTCATTTGGCACTCATGCCAACCCAGTGAGATCGGTTTTGGAATTAGATCTGTTTCACAGGGAGGGAACCCAAGGCCCAGAGGCTTCAGTCACTTGGGAAGTGGTGGCCAGGGTTTGAACTCGTGTCTGCTGGCCTCAGGGTCTGTGCTGTGACTGCTCTGCATACTGCCCCACAGGGATTCATCTGCTCACCTAGCACCTCTTGGTACAGCACCCAGGGGACTGCAGTCAGGTGCTTTTCTCTGAGTGAATAACTCGCCTGTGAGGTGTACATTAGCCTTTGGTGGATTTAGTCATTGTGAGTCTATAGATCACTGGTGGGTGTCTTGCTAAAGTTCAGGTCTGGGCCAGAGAAGGACATGGTCAGTTCATCAGGACCATGCAACTTAGTGCCCCTTGCACCACCTCCTTCCTGCCTTTTGCTCTCGGAGCCAGGACTTTAGAGCCTCCTTTCCCCTGCAGCTGGAGAATAGAGGGTGTCTGCCCTGGGGGCCTCATTACCTTCAGAAAAGCCCAAACGGGGCCTGTTTTCCATCCTGACACCTTCCTTCTCCATCCAGGC
The DNA here is from genome assembly GCF_049354715.1 of Callithrix jacchus. Classification (NCBI taxonomy): domain Eukaryota; kingdom Metazoa; phylum Chordata; class Mammalia; order Primates; family Cebidae; genus Callithrix; species Callithrix jacchus. The sequence continues at coordinate 105,772,931 of NC_133506.1, forward strand.
AGCTACTGGGTCAGAGACAAGAGGCTGCCCCCCTGCTCACTCAGCCAGGCCCTCACCTACTTCCTGGACATCACCACCCCCCCAACCCAGCTGCTGCTCCAAAAGCTGGCCCAGGTGGCCACAGAAACAGCTGAGAGACAGAGGCTGGAGGCCCTGTGCCAGGTGAAGACCAGGGCTGATGGGCAGTGGGATTCTGTGGGGGGGCGGCGCGGCGGTCCCAACATGTGGGGAGCTGGAACCCAGAGTTGGTCTTTAACTCTTTAACTTCCAAGAGGGATCCACACCAGGTTCCCAAAGTGAGACTTATCAAAGGCTGGTGGGAATCATCGGGCATCATCCGCTGTCCCATGTCTAGGATGCAGTTGTGTTGAGTGAGCTGAGTTTTTCCAAGTGTCTGCAGGATGCAACCAAAGTGTGCTCCTCGGACGTCAGCTAGAAAGGGAGCCATCCTTAGCTCTTTGCTTTCCCCAAACCGGAGTAAACTTGTCACTTCAGATGTATTGGGGGATGGATGGTGTGGATTAATGGGATAAATGAGCATGATGAACAGAGTGACAGATGGATAGTAAATTGAATACATTAATGAGAGAATGCATTAACTCACCTGCAACTCTCTGGTTCCAAATCTGTGCAAAAGGCACTGGTTGTCATAATTATCGTCAACATTATAGCAAATTATCTTGATTCCAGCTACCTCCGCCACCATCATTTTGTGACTGCAGTGTACTAACTTGGTACATGTGTTCTCATTTAATTCCCATAACATCCCACAAGGTAGGCAATACCATCCTTGCTTCACAAAGGTTAAGTGATTGGGACGAAATTCCAAAGCTAGTGAGGGCATTCAGCCAAGATTTGAACCCAGGTCTGATTGGTTCCAAACCTTGCCCCAAATAAATTACAACAAAGATTTGACCCCTGCCCATGAGTTGCTGACAGTGGAGGTCACACAAGTTAGATAACTGTACTGGCCTGAGTTCCTCCAGGACAGGAACTATTTCTTCTCAAGCTCAGTAGTCTCAGCACCCTGGACAGTGCCTGGCACATGGACTTGCTTGTTGAGTGAGTGAGTGAATGAATCAATACTGGGTTGTGACAGCCTTTCCCCCAAAGTGGGGCACGTGCCCTGAGTTGCTCACATCGCCTTTGGCTTTCAGCCCTCAGAGTACAGCAAGTGGAAGTTCACCAACAGCCCCACATTCCTGGAGGTGCTGGAGGAGTTCCCATCCTTGCGGGTGTCTGCTGGCTTCCTGCTCTCCCAGCTCCCCATTCTGAAGCCCCGGTTCTACTCTGTCAGCTCCTCCTGGGATCACACACCCACCGAGATCCACCTGACTGTGGCCGTGGTCACATACCACACCCAAGGTGAGCCTGGGGCAGAGGAGGAACAGCTCCACCCCGCCCCTTATTGGGCATCTGTTCATCAACTCAGCTTCAGCTTCCTCATCAAGTTGAGGAGGGAGGGAACACCCACTGCCCAGAGTTGTTAAGAGTAATAGGAGGTGTGTGGGAGAGATCTCCATGAACCAGGCACTAAACCAAGCCTTCTCTATGTCTACGACCAGTTACCATGTGGTGTGGGTACTGTGTGCATTTTACAGGTGGCACAGAAAGTCACACCATTAGCAAGTGGAGAGCTGAGGTTTGGGCCCAGATAGTCTAATTGCTGAGTCCAAGTCCTTTACCACTCCGCTGTCCCACTACCCTTGGGACACTTTAATGAGATCAGATGTGAAAAGCACCAACACTAGGTGGGAGGCCAGTGGTTCTTAGTCTTCCTGATCGCGCAGGGGAGATTCTGCATTGACTGTTCGTTCACTCACTGAGCTCATTCAGTGATGGTTTATTTCACACCCCGGTGCTTGGCACTGGGGTGGGTGTGGAAATACATGCTCCTCAGGGAGCATCTAGAGGCAGCAGTGGAGAGATGGGCCTAGGAATAATCAGATGATTCTCATTGTGCAGAAGCCAAGAAGGAAAGGTCAGAGTCACTGAGGGCTGAGAAGGAGGGGTGACACTGCCATAGAGGGGGAGGCCGACATCTCGTCCAGGTGGCCTTGGCTCCACACTGGCCTCTGCCCCCTGCCCCGCCCCGCCCCACCCCGCCCTGCCCTCTGTAACTGAGCATTGCCTGGATTGGCAAAGCTGGGAGCTGCCCACACTTCTGAGCCCTCTGTCCTCTAGGAAGGACAAACCCAGTTTCTAAAAACTGGACTGAGATTCTATTTGCCCTGCTAGAGAACACCTACCCAGACCAGGAGAGGAGAGGCAGGCATGTCCTGTGAAAGCAAGATTCCATCCCGAGGATCGAATTTGGATAGGGGTTGGATGGAGGCCTCCTTCAAATGCTGGGCGTTGTAAAGGGAACGCAACCCACAGAAACCTCCTGGCTTTCTACGAGCTCAGGAGGGGCCACTGAGGAGGAGAGTGAGGGGTCAGAGCAGGCTGAAATGCACAGAGCTCATCCACTACCCAGGTTTGCTCCCAGCAAGGGTCACACTCATGAGCACACACAGCAGTAGCCACCCTGAGGGTCACTTCAAGCTGCTGTCAGTGGAGCTGGGAATGCTCCTGGAGAAACTCTTTGGAAGGAGCACTGGAGTAGGAGTCAGGGAACCTGAGCTGCCCACCTGGTTCCACCACTCCCTGAGTGACTTTGTCCAAGTCACTTCTCCTCTCCCGGACTCAGTTTCTGCATTGGCAGAAGGGGCAACTTGCAGCCTAAGTCCCTTTCAACCTTCTTCAGCTCTGGGCTCACAGAGGGTGGATCTCAGAACCAGGAGGATAAGGAGAGTGCCTGAGTGGGGCTGTCCAGGGAGGCTGTGGTGTGGGCGGAGCAGCTGGTACAGTTTGCTCATGGGGAGTGGGGCACGTTGGTCACTTTGTGTTATCATTGCAGATGGCCAGGGTCCCCTGCACCACGGCGTCTGCAGCACATGGCTCAACAGCCTGAAGCCCCAAGACCCAGTGCCCTGCTTTGTGCGAAGGTAAGCACCCCTTCCACTCTGTACCCTGTGGGACCGCCAACCCCTGGGAGTTCCGGGAGGAAAGGGAGGGATCTGGGGTTTAGGTGCCGCTCGGGGCCCCTTGGCCCATGAAGAAAACACTGGGGTCATAGTGGTGTTGCTGTCTCTAGCAGGGACAGCAATGACAGCGGTGCTGGTGGGGCCCAGAGTCCAGTGAGCTTGGCCCTTTTTCAGAAGGACCTGGGGGAGCTGCTGGTACCAGGACAGAAACGCAGCGGCCTGCAGGGTGTGGGAAATCAAATTGGAGCAGCTTGTCCTCCACACCCCTCACTACCGCCCCCTGCAGGCCCCGCTCCCCAGCCATCCTGTGTGCGCATGGGGCTGGGGTGTCTGAGCACTGGCCCCTCTCCTGTCCTCTTCAGTGCCAGCGGCTTCCAGCTCCCTGAGGACCCCTCCCATCCTTGCATCCTGGTCGGGCCTGGCACAGGCATTGCCCCGTTCCGCAGTTTCTGGCAGCAGCGGCTCCACGACTCCCAGCACAAGGGTAGGCTGGAGGCTTCCCAGGTGGGAGGGCATCAGGGGCAGCGCCTGCCTAGGAGCAGAACCGCAGCCCCGCAAATGGCTCTTGGCCCTCTCTCGAGGAAGGCATCCCAAGCTTGCCTCCCTGCGCAGCCTCTGTGGGTGAGAATGGCCGCCTTCCCGTCTCCCTCATCGGAGCGGGAGCTCCCTCTCCCGGGAGTGGGGGGTAATGGGAAAGTCCCTGCTTTTGATGGGTTGAGGGTGTGTGACTATGGATGAGTGGTCTAAATGCCCTAGGCCTCGGTTTCCTCATCTGTAGAGTGGGGATAGTGCTATTGAATAGGATGCTTGTGGGAGTGAAGTCAAATTCCAGTTGGGCTTGGAGCCGTCACGCCCTCTGGTGGCAGATATGATAACAACAGCCCGGGACTCTTGCAGGAGTGCAGGGAGGGCGCATGACCCTGGTGTTCGGATGCCGCCGCCCAGATGAGGACCACATCTACCTGGAGGAAATGCTGGAGATGGCCCAGAAGGGAGTGCTGCACGCGGTGCACACAGCCTATTCCCGCCTGCCGGGCAAGCCCAAGGTAAACGCAGCCTTAAAGCAGGTGAAGCATGACACACACAGGCTACAGTGTGAGCCCTGGGTCCCCGCAGGCCACTGGCCTCCCTGAGTCTTCAGCTCCTGAGCTCTGAAATTCGGGTAATTCACAACCATCAGAGTGATGCTGTGAAGAGCGTTACGCCCTCTCTTCCAGTAGAAGCGACAGGCTGGAGAGGTTCAAGATTAACGTAGGTCACACATGGATTAACCCTAGAGCCCCCGTGGGACACGCGACTGCCAGGGGAGAGGTGGTCCAGGCTGGCCACGCTCAAGCCCAGCAAGGCTGGAGGGCATCCAATGCTTCCAAATGGCCCTCAGACGGGCTCTGCAGCCCCCAGGAGTCTGGGGTGTCAGAATAGACTCTCAGCCCTCACACATTCATCCTATCAGGGCACCTCTCGGGCCCAGTGCTCTGTGCCCAGTGCTGGAACCACTGGGCATCCTGTGTGGAGCAGGAGCAGAGAGTCCCCGACTGACTCCTGAACCTTCTAACTGGGGAGCCCAGGATCCGGCCCCTACAGGGACCTGATGGCAGTCTGCATTGAGGGGTTCCCTTTTCTGGGGTGTAGGCAGAGCCCTGGGTGGGGGGACTGGCATCATTGATGCCTCTTTGAAGCATGGCAAATTCAGAGACCCTCTGAGAGCCCCATTGGGCTGTCAGCCCCTCGAGGGCAAGACTGTGCCTGACATTCATCTCTCTAATCCCAGCCCAGCCCTCAGGGCGCCCATTTGCCTCCTCATCCTGAGCCTGGACTCATGCAAGGTCCTGGCTGGGAGGGGACTCATTCCACAGCCCTTAGTGTCCTCTCGCTGCCTCCCTGAGGCCAGCAGGGCTGCCTGCAAGCCTGGCCCCAGTGGCCAGGGACTGAACCCACCATTTCCTCTGGTTTCAGGTCTATGTTCAGGACATCCTGCGGCAGCAGCTGGCCAGCGAGGTGCTCCGTGTGCTCCATGAGGAGCCAGGGCACCTCTATGTTTGTGGGGATGTGCGCATGGCCCGGGACGTGGCCCACACCCTGAAGCAGCTGGTGGCTGCCAAGCTGGACTTGAATGAGGAGCAGGTTGAGGACTATTTCTTTCAGCTCAAGGTATCATAGTGGGCATGTGGGCTGAGGGTACTGGCCAAGGGCACAGGCCATTGGAGCCAGGACCAGGGGTGGCAAGTGGACCCAGGGGAGTCAGACCCAGAAATAAGTTCTGGACCCCAAGAGAATCCCAGCAGCAGCTGAGATCTGAGCTGGGTGGGCTGTCAGAAGCCCAGCTGCACATCTGGTCTGGTTGCCAGCCAGCTTTGAGAAGTCGGGTGAATGTGTTCCATTTCTCCATCTGTGGAATGGGGGCAGGAGAGTCTGTTTGGCCTCTCCTCCAACTCCCTTTTCAGAAAGTATCGGTGTAGCCAAAGCAAGGCTGTGAGCACTGGGGAGAGCGAGGCCGCCTCACCGTCAGCCTCGAGTGAGCCTCACGCTTCCTATTTCCACCCAGGCTGGTGTCTACTCACCCTCATCCACCCGCAGGAAGGGATGGGATTTTATTGATGAAGAGAATACTGATATTTACAAGGGCTTACACTGGGCCTAGTGCTTGCCAAGGATTTTCATGTGGCATTTCATTCAGTCCTGCCGAGGACTTTATGAGGGAGGCACCCTGTTTGACAGAGGGAAGGGGGCCTACGGGGGCCACAGCAGGGAATGTGAGAGACTAGAGTTCATTCTGCCTCTCTCTGGTTCCAAAGGCTGGGACTGTCACTTCCATACTCTCCCTAAGACACAATCATAGTTTATTGAGTACCTACTATCTGCTAGGGATAGAACAGTAAACAAAACAGGCAAAAATTCCTTACATTCTACGGGGGCTGACAAACCCAAACAAGGAAGAGGTGTGGTGCTTCAGAGAAAAGCAGCCGGGAAGCAGCCCGGGAGCGCTGGGGAGTAGCATTTAAAACGGGGTGGCCGGCCGGGCATGGTGGCTCATGCCTGTAATCCAAGCACTTTGCAGGCCAAGGCGGGAGGATCACCTGAGGTCGGGAGTTCAAGGCCAGCCTGACCAATAGGGTGAAACCCCGTCTTTAAAAAAAAAAAAAACAACAGGGTGGCCAGGGGAGGTGGAACTGGAGGGAAGTTTGAGAATAAGCCTGAGGTGGTGAGGAGGAGCCCTGGGAATACTGAAGGAAACAATCTGGGCTGTTCTGGAGGGGGCAGCAGGCACAAAGACCCAGGGCAGGAGTTCACCTGGCTTGTCTGAAGAACAGTGAGGAGGTAACAGGCATTTCCCCAAATGTGTTGAATGGGTTGGTAGATATTTGGCATCCAAAATGGCCCAAGGTCAAATAGTCTGGGACATGCTTAGTTCAGCCAAGGCAGACACGTAGTGTTACTCCAAGACTTCTCGGAGCCTTCAACATGCGGCTGTGCTTCGGGACCTGCAAGGCTAGGAGAAAAGAAAGGATGTAGCATTTTCCAAACGTATTGATCGCAGAGTTCATACTTCCCGGAGCATCTTGGGTGGGCAGTGAGTGCTGGGCAGGAAATAGGAATGCTGAGTAAAGCTTGGGAGATGGTTACAGAGCCTGCGCCAGAACAGGTGCTGAGCGGGGTTAGAGTCTGAGCCAGAGGCAAGCACAATCTAAGAATGACGGTGGGGAGACAGATGGCTCGGGAAGGTCCACCTGACAGGGAAGCTGGGAAACCCCAGGGGCTCCTCCCGCCCTGGACTTGACATGTTGGTCTCTGCTTCCACTTAAGAGTCAGAAGCGCTATCATGAAGATATCTTTGGTGCTGTATTTCCCTACGAGGTGAAGAAGGACAGGGCGGCGGTGCAGCCCAGTAGCCTGGAGATGTCTGCGCTCTGACGGCGCACAGAGGGGTCAAAGCTGCCAGCACAGAACGTAACCATGGAGCCACCTCTGCATTATCCGAGGTCGCAGGGCCTGGGGAGATGGAGGAAAGTGTTATGTCCAAGCCTCACATCCTATTTCCTCACCTCGTTCCCCATCAAGCCCTTTACTTGACCTGCCAAGTAGCACCCTGGATTGGTTGGAACCTTCTCTCTGGGGAAAAGGGACGCTGGGGCCTCCCTGGTCCCTTGGAGATGAAATCTTCAATGCCAGGCCTGGCAAGTGGGTAAAGATAGAACCTGCTGCTGAGTGCATCACTGCAAGTGACTACCAGGAGGTGCTGTTGTGCCACCGTGTATTTAACTGCCCTGTGTACAGTTATTTATGCCTCTGTATTTAAAAAACTAACACCCAGACTGTTCCCAGCGGCCACTTGGGCCTTCCCTGTATGATTCCTTGATGGAGATATTTATATGAATTACATTTTATTTGAATCACTCTGTATGTGTGTGTGGGTGTTGTGTAGGGAAAGCTCACCTCAGAGTGGGGGGCTGTGGCCTGCACAGACCCCCTCCCACAGAGGGACACCCCAGGCAGGCCACGGCTCCTCTGAAATGGCTGCCAGGTGGGAGGGCAGCAGAGGGAGCTTCGGGCTGGTCCAAAGACCTGTGGTCGGGCGGGGGTCGCGGGCCTGCCTCCCACTTACAGGATCTGACGCAGGGTGCGGTAAGGGTGGGATTCTTGCATGAGGCCAGCGCTGCAGGGAAGGCCTGGAGCTTCTTAGACACTTTTTCTTTGAGACGGAGGCTCGCTGTCACCCAGGCTGGAGTGCAATGGCACAATCTTGGCTCTGCAAGCAACCTCTGCCTCCTGGGTTCAAGTGATTCTTCTGCCTCAGCCTCCTGAGTAGCAGGGACTACAAGTATGTGCCGCTACACCTGACTAATTTTTGTATTTTTAGTAGAGACAGAGTTTCTTCATGTTAGGCTGGTCTCAAACTCCTAACCTTGTGATCTGCCTGCCTCAGCCTTCCAAAGTGCTGGGATTACAAGCGTGAGCCACCACACCTGGTTGGACACTGTCTTAGGAAGCGTTTTGCTCTGGGGCCACCTGTCTCATTCGACTTTGGCCAGTATGGGTGTGGTCTAGGAGGGACTGGGGTCCCTCCTGGGTTTAGGAGCCAGCCAGGGAAGACCTCTTAAGAGACTGAGTCCCATTTCCTTCTGTCAGAACCAAGGAAGGAGCTCAGAGGGGGCCGCTAGGGACCTGGCAACATGTGACTCCCATCTCAGGTCTGGCCTCTGCCTCCTGGGTGCCCTGTGCGACAGCCATGCATCTCAGCACCATGGCCAGGAGTCCACTCCCGGACTAGGGTGTCTCAGCTTTAATGTGCTCACCTGGGCGGGGGTCTTGTGAAAACGGAGACTGTGCAGGTCATTGGGGGGCGGGACGCCTCGTTTCCAGCAAGCTCCCGGGGCTGCAGGTGCCCTGCTCTGGGGATGAAGCTGGGGCCTGAGGAGCTGGATTCTGGCTGGGCCCAGCAGAAGGCGTTGGCATCACATGGACGCGGAGCTGGGCTGCCTGGCAGAGCTCAGTGGCTGGCAGAACCCCACACAGGGACACAGAGACACTTTTTGCATGCAAGCCCTAACACCTAATGCCCCTCCCTGCGGGGAGACCCACAGTGGAACACGCACCCAGACGAAGCTTCAGGTCGGCTTCTCCTGACCTCCCACTCCCAAGACACCTCCTCCCACTGGAACGCCAGCTCTGGCCCTGCAGTGGCCCTCACAGGCTCCGCCCCAGCCCCTCTCCCATCTCGGAGGCATTGGGTTGTTTCCTGGGGCTCCCCATTACCAACTCCCTGTTTCCGAGACTCCTGCCCAAAAGGCTTGAGCCCCAGCCTGCTTCTCCAACACCCTCGTGCAATTTGTGAGGGAGCCTCTGGGAGGAGGGGTGGAGGTCAGGACCCCCTGCCCAAAGGGAGCTTAGGCTCTCCCCTCCCCCTCCTCTCGGCAGGCTCCCCTGCCCAATTCCACAGACTTGGAAATGTCTCCAAATGAATGAAAGAAGCCATGGCCAACCCACATGAGTGTGCCAATAAGCATTTTCATTTATTTAAGGAAACCGGGAAAGAAGCCAATCCCCTGAAGAGAACATTCCGGTCAGTTGGTGGGGGCCAGTGGGATGCCATCAGGCTAGCCTTCCTGGAGGGGGTAAAGGGTTGGTGCAGGGTACAAGCTGAGAGTGAGGTTAAAGGTCAGAGAGGAGGGGCTGAGGAGGTCACCTCTCACCAGGAGTGGACAGCTGGAGGCTTGAGATTGGGGTGGTGCTGTGTGGGGGATGGGAGGGGACTGCACATAGGGCTTCACCTTCACTGCCCCTTCCCCCCACCCATCGTGCCCACCTCCTGGGATGCCAGGATTCGGGCAGCTGGAGCCCCAGGTGCTGCCCCAGCTGAGGAAGGCTGCCTTCTCTGTTCCTGGTGGCTGTAGCCAGAAGCAGGACCAGACAAGGACGTGGCCTCTGCATCATAGCCCAGGTCCCAGGCAGGGTTAGAAAGGGTAGGACTGGGCAGTGGGGATGATGAGAAGACCCAGACCCCAGACCCCACACCCCAGCCCCGGGCCCCAGGGCCAGGGAGCTGCCTATGTCTGCACGTGAGTCAGCTGGATGTCACCCCCCACTTCCAGTCTGTTGATGGCGGGCAGGTTCCCCAGGCGATGGTAGTATTCGAACAGGTGCTGGCCATCCACAGCCACTTTGAGGCAGTGACCTTCACACAAAATCCACACCTGTGTGGAGATCATGCCATTTGCACTGCCCTTGAGAAGTCTCCACCCTCAATGCCGCCTCCAGTCTCCATCCCTTCCCCCCTCCCTAAATGTTAGTAAGCCTCTCACCTGCACTCTGTCCCCACCGAGTGACCAGCTCTTCACTTAACAGGCTGTGCAGGCTCCTTCCCCTGTACTGTTCCCTGGCCTAGAACACTGATCCCACCCCATCAGGGACGGGAGCACTGGCTGTGCTGTCTATCCCTCAGACCCAGCACACAGGAGGGCTTGATGCCTGGGCTCCTGCAGCATCAGCCTCCTAACTTGTCTTTTCCACCCCAATGCCTCCTCCATGAGGCAGTCAGGTACAAATGTTAAAACCTCCTGCCCTCGGCAATAGCTAACACTCCTACCGCAAGCACCATGTGCCAGGCACTGTCCTAAGCACATTACAGATACTGTCTCACTCCTTTCTTACAATTCTAGGAGACTCATATTATTATTAGCTCCATTTTGCAGATGAGGAAACTGAAGCACAGAGTAGTTAAGTCACTTGCCCAAGGTCACACAGCTATCTACAAATCAGAGTGTTGCTCCTGGCTTAGAACACTCCTGCGGCTTTTCACTGTGTTAAAATCCAAGCTCCTTTCCATGGCTGCAGAGCCTTATGTCAGTCATCTCCCACTCTGACTGCAGAGTATAATCACTTAAGCATGTTTTAAAAATATGAATGCTCTGGCCAACTGCCTCAGTGCCCGACAGGACGATGGACTTGGATGGGCACAGCCCTCCGGGAATGGTGGTGATGAAAGGCATCAGCTGTCGGAAGGAGGGGGACAGGTCAGCCAGTGGCGGCCAGCACAGCCACCATGCGGAAGGAGAATATTGTACCAGTGTCCATGAACTTGGGCTGTCAGCTGAGAAGCCCATGATATCTTTACTTGGTTCAGGAAAAGACAAATTTTACTGATGTTTCCTTTGTAAGCCCTCTGGGTGATTTGAATGTGTAGTCAGGGCGGTGCACGCCTGCCTGCTGTTCTTGGACAGGCCACACCTGCGCCTCTGCACGAGGGCCCTAGCTGCCCCTCCCAGCCTCGCTGCCTCATTGCTCTGTTATGCTTTCTGCGTGGCACTGTTGTTATCTGTGATAATCTGTTCATCTTTAGTTTCCTTGTTCTTTCCCCACCTAAATTGTAAACTTCCTGCAGGCAGGACCTGAGGGATCTGTGGGGATCACTCCCGTGTGAGGCCCCTAGGAAATGGGCCTTGCCATATGGTGAGCTTGGGCCCAGACACAGATCCCCGGTTGGGGTAGTTGAGCTGAGGGAAAGCAGGAATCAAGAGAGGGACTATGTTATTCAAAATAATTAACAGACATTACTTTATGGATATGAGGACTTGGGAGGCATTGTGTCCACTTTCGGCTCCTTATGGTTTATTGTCTCATTGTGTTCATTTTGGACCCTTGTTACATTCGCTGTAAAATATTAACTTAAGTGTATACTGGGCGTAACTTACTTACCGTAACTTACTGGGTGTAACTTACTTACCTTGACTTATTGGGCGTAACCTACTTACTGGACATAACTTACTTACTGGGTATAACTTACTTACTGGGCGTAACTTACTTAGTGGGCTTAACTTGCCTACCTTGTGACTTGACTTAAGTATTTTGATATGATGTAAACAACATTAAGCAGAAAACTATATAATGGAACCTATTGCAAAAAAAAATTGCTGCATGGGCATAGTGCATGTGGCCCTCCAGACCTCGCTCTTTTCTCCTTTTTTCTGGCGCACGCTCTCTTCCAGATTTGGGACCCTCGCTGGACGAGATTCCTGGGCTCGTGTTCAGTTCACAACAAGGACCCTGTCTGTCTGCTCATGACTGCGCCCTCGGCATGTGGTGGGCTTCAGGCAAAAAGCGGGCCACAATAAAATAGCTGTTGAATGAATAAGTGAAGGAATGAGTAACAGCTCCTGCTTGGTTCTGATATGACATGTGCTGCCTGTGACCACCAGCAAGTAACCTGCACTTGTGAGTTTGTTTCCTCATCTGTAAAAAGCAGATCCCAACACTTCCTTCATGCGGGACAGTTAAAAAAAATAATAATAATTTGTTGGCCATCTTCTCTTCTTCTGGGCCCTCATCATGAGGCATCAGTTCCCACCCTGTTCAAGGTCTCCCTGACCTCTTTCACCCCCTCCCCTTGTGCACCCAGAGGAGCCTCTCCAAGCTCCAGACTGCAGTGACTTACCGAGAAGCTCTGGCCTCGGGTGAAGGGCATTTTTCGGGGCAGACTCCGCTCCTCAGACCCCCAAGAGTTGTTGATCTGGGTGTTGCGGACCACAGCGTTCTCATCAAAACGGGGATTCAGGTGGAAGGCAATGTGGCTCCCAGAGCACAGGTTGATGTGGAACCTGGGGGGGACAGCCTACCTGGACCTTTGTCCCCTGGGTTCTGGGCCCCATTTCCTCCCCATTATCCACAGCCTGCTTGAAGCCAGGGGAACGGCCGGAATGACCTGGAAGGACTCTCTTCCCAGAGGCCACTGGAGCCCTTGGCTTACCCTTTAGCACTGGGCAGGACAGTGCCGGACAGGATGATGGACTTGGATGGGTACAACCCTCCTGGGATGGTGGCAATGAAAGGCATCGGCTGTCGGAAGGAGGGGGACAGGTCAGCCAGTGGCAGCCAGCACAACTGTCACGCGGAAGGGGAATATTGTACCAGTGTCCATGAATTTGGGCTGTCAGCTGAGAAGCCCAGGAAATCTTTACTTGGTTCAGGAAAAGCCAAAGGAAAACTTTCCAGTACTCCTTAAATTAATGGACTTAATTCAGTGTCATCAAAGCAACTTTGGCGAAACACACAAAGGCCAAAGGATGAAAGGGGTGAAAGGGAGGGCTGTGCAACGTGCTCGCGTTGACTTGACAGTTGAAAGTTGGAAGCTCCTCTCCACCATCTCCTAATTTGCTGGGATGCGCTAAAGAACCTCAGCTTACCAAAGGATAGCTTATAATTTTGCAAGGCCAGCGGGTCCTCCCGCAGCTGCCCTCCACCCCCAGCCTACCCACCACAAACAGAAGCCCCACCCTCCCTGAGAAACCACTTACATAGGCTGGGTGCGGATACATCATAGGTGGGATGGCAGGATTCTGTTGAAGAGACCAGGAAATTCAATGGGAGAGCGCATGTGTGCACAGCACTCCCCAACGCCACCATACATTCTGGAGGGGGCTCCACTGTGAGACTGAACCCATGAGGCTTTGGCCCTTGGACCCTCCCATCTACCTCCCTTTTCGTGTTAGCTGTCCTGGAACTTCCTGCCATGTTCCCGGACCCCACCATGGTCACCTGCAACGGGCAGCCCCACTAATGATAAGCCCCTGCCTGATTTGCACAAGAAAGAGAAAAGCTTAAGCCTGTGGTCAGTAGTGATGTCTGGGTGACCCAGGATTCAGGGCTAGGAACTTCACATCGGGGTGCTGGGGCCTCTGCATTCCCCACTGGGTGACAAAAGGGCCAGTTTCCATCCCAATCTCTAGGGTACCTGCCTCGTCCGCCACTGGATAAATCCTGCTTCTTCCAGAACCTCTGCTGTCCTAAGGACAGCTTTAGCCACATGTCACAAGAGCCAAGGACTCAGCCCCAGATGTCCCCATCCTCCTTGCTAACCCCTTTCTTCCCAACTCTAGGGCTCTGGGGAATTTAGCTCTTGGTGCAGGAGGACACTGGGAAGCTATGAACTGACCAGAACTTGTAGACTTACAGAGAACATCTGTCCAGGGACGCTCTGCACCGTGTGGATGACCGTTTGGGTCTGGAAGAAAGAAACCAGGTCTCACCCAGGCTCTCCCATGTGAAGACCACCAGCTCCCACCAGAGGGCGCCACACGGCAGGCACCTCCGGGGGTGGTAACCAGCCCAGTGGCCCCACAGACCCCACAAAGGGTGGGTCCAGATGCTTCTTCTCTTAAGGGATGAGGGAGGGGCAAAGGTTAGAACCCTGGAGAAGACAGATGGGGATGCTGGGGGCTCTGGTCCATCTTTCCTCTCAGGGAAACGTCTCTCAGTCTAGCCTCCCTTTGTAGGTGGGAGAAGTGAATGTGGGGCCACCGTCTTAGTGGCTGCCCATGGCGTGGCAGCTTATGTTCTTTCATCAGGCCCAGCCAATCACATCCACCCCCCAACCTCGCCAAGTCAGGCAAACGGTCAAGGGCCTGGCCTCTGCGCTCCCCACTCCTCCTGATGGGAGAGGCCCAATGCCTGGTCCTGCCTCCTCCCTGACACCCCAAGAAGAGCCAAAATGAAGAGGATCAAAAAAGAAAGCAAGAGACTTACAATGGGAGCCGGGTTGGCAGGACGCACACCAGGAGGCTGCAGGGGAGAGGAGGTCAGAACAGTGGTTATCGCTGGCACCACAGAACAGGGAGAGATGCTGGCAGAACTCCAGGGAGGCTCTTGTGCTCAGAAATGCCTCCCCAGACACACTCAACCCCCTCTCGCTCCCAAGCAAGCCTTCCTGAGCCCGTGGCACCCAGATATTTACCCCAGGTGCACAGGGGTTCGGGGTTGGGGGATAGGGTACTCCATTGGTTCCTCTTGAGAGAAGGAGGATGGATTTGATAGAGACATCGTTGCCTTCTGTGGCTCCCAGAGCCAAGAGTATTTACATCCAGTGTCATATTTCACCCGTAAGGGGAGAAGTGGTATTTGTTGAGGGCCAAGTCCTGGGCTTCAGTGCTTTCCAATGAGGGAAGCAGCCTCAGCTCCCGTGTCACTGGTAAGTCAATAAGGCTCAGAAAGATTAAGCCACTTGTCCAAGCTCTCCCTAGTAAAAGGGATCAAATCCAAAATGGCAGCCAGTTCTGTCTGACTGTATCCACCACACCTTCCATCCTCCCCAGGGCCAGGGCCAAAGTTGGGCTGCCCTACAAACGTTCCTTGGGGCTCCACCAGTCCTGAAGTCAGCGTGGCAGGAGACAGGTACACTGTCTGTACCGTGATGGGCCATAAAAGGGCTGCGGAGACAAGCACCCCTCCCCCCAGTCCCCACTGCTTGAGTGGCAGAGGAAGGGCTGCCTGCTCCTGTCCTGGGTCCTGCCTCACCCAGTAGACTGTTCTTGCCTGGCTGTGTGAACCACATTCCACATTCATTCCTTCATTGATACCCTGCTGAGTGCCAGGCACTGTGCAAATGAACAAGCCACACTCCCAGCCCTCCGGGGCCTCGTGGGTACAGGGAGATGGGGGTGGAGTGACAGGGACAGACACGCACACACAGTTACAGTGGGGTGCTGTGAACTGGCATGGCACAGATATGTACAGAGTCCATGCGGACACGGGGGCAGGGTCCAACAACAGTCTGGCAAGGGAGGACTCCCAGGAGAGACACTTAGGCAGAGCAGGGAAGAGCACTTAGGCGTGTGCTGGGGGCAGGCTAGGGGAGGGTGCTTCTGGGACCAGGGACCGCATGTGCAAAAGCATGGTGGCCCCAGGAGAGCCTCGAGTGAGGCTCGGAGGCTGTGTGAGCTTCGTAGGTTGGGGGTGAGGCAGGGAGGTGGATTGGGGACAGACTGGGGAGGAATCCGTATACTCTGCTGGGGAATTTGGGCTTTATTTAGAAGGGCTTGGGGCTTTTAAGATTTTTAAGCAGGGAGACAGTGTGACCAGATTTGCTTGTAAGAAGGTCACTGTGGCAGTGGTTGGGTGTGGGGAACTGGACCACTGTTGTCATGGTGAGGAATCTCAGAGGCCTGGGCCACATTGGTGGCTTCGGGAGGGAGACATGTTGGTACCTTGGAGAGATATAAAGAAGGGGGAGTGAAGAACCCAGGGAGAGCGACTCCTAGGTCCCCGGCTCTGGTCACCTGGCGGACAGGGAACTCTTGGGTGGGCAAGATGGGGCCTGTAGTCCCTGGGTGGCCTGCTGGCTGAAGCCAGACTCTCGGACCCCCGGTCCTTCCTGCTGTCTGCTCAGTCACCCAGGGCCTCTGTGTTGAACTCACTTTTGGTCTGCGCCCCTTGGGCCTGGGTGGGAAACGGACAGGCTGGGAGAATTGCACCATGGAGAAGGCAGGCTGAACGGGGACTGTGCGGGTGTTCTGTTAAAACAAAAGGCACCGGGCGGTGAGGAGAAGCATTAATGGAGCCAAGGAGAAGCTGAGAGGCAGAGGCAGGGTCAAGAGGGAGAGACCAGGCAGGGAGGGGGATGCGGCAAGCGGGTGAGCGCCACACAGAGGTGGGAGGGGCAAGGGCCAGGTTCCAGGGAGCAGCACAGGGGGTCGTCTCCCTCTGTCTCTATTCCTACTTCCACCCTCAGGGGAGAGAGGGAAGGAGGGAAGAGGCTCAAAGGGCGAGGAGCCCAGATGTGCTGAGGGCCTACTGTGGGCTTCTCTCATCTCAGGGGACTCCCTTGAATGCCAAAAGGGTAACAGCGGCTCCCATCCAGCTGCCTGCGGGAACGTGGGCTCAGCATCCCCTAATCTTCCCATTTTCACCTGGTATTAGTATCTCCTGACCTTTAGTTTCATTTATTTTATTATTCAAACAAAAATATTTTAGAGACGGGGTCTTGCTATATTGCCCAGGCAGAACTCGAATTCCTAGGCTCAAGCAATTCTGCCACCTCAGCCTCCTGGAGTGGCCGGGATTACAGACCTCCACCACCATACCTGGCTCTCCTGAACTTGTTGGCAACATATTCAAAGTTTTTAAAACACAGAGGTCAAAGAGACCCTAGACATCTGTCTCCTCATTGAACCACCCATGGAGGGCAAGCAGTGACTATCTCATCTACAGATGAGGAAACTGAGGCTGGGGGAGGGGAAGTCGCTTGTCTAAGATCCCTTAGACAATGAACCGCAGAGCTGGGAATCTGAACTGGATTCAGTTTGGTTCCTGAGCCTGGGCTCTTTCTGGAACAATATGACCTCCTAACCGGGGTGGAAATCAAGGGGTGTGGAGAAAGGGGCAGCTGAGGAGTCTGGGAGACCAAGGCAGATGTTCCGGACAGAGACGGTGACACAGAAGGAGGGGCAGAGTGACAGAGGAGAAGGGGCAGGCAGACACTGGGACAGGGCACCAGAGGTTGTCCCCAGAGTCACCTGGGTAGGAGATTGGCTGGTGGCCTTGGGTCCCCCAGCAGGGCCTGGGCACAGTTACCCTGGGCCCTGCACCGCAGCCCCTGGGACTGGAGCCAGGTGGACAATCTGACCTGGAAGCTGATGGAGGACAGCTGCACAGAGCCATTGACGCAGAGGGTGTCCACGCGGTGGAAGGGCACGCGGTGGAAGTACTGCACGAAGAGGTTGCCGTTCACCATCACCTGCCACAGAAGAGCATGTGTCCTGGGGGAGGCAGCCCAGTCCAGCACAGGGACCACTTTAAGCTCCTGGACCCCTCCTTCTAGAGAATGAAGACCTGAGTCAGGTCTGCAGTGTGGGGCTGGCTGGTTACAGGAATGTGCGTGTGATCTGAAGAGCATCAACCCCAGTCTCCACTTGCTCTAGTTGTTGGCTGTTAGTTCTCATGGCTGTTTATTGCAGGAGGCTTGTCTTTCTAATCTTAGCTCACCTGGGGTTTTATTTATTTATTTTTCCCTTCAACTTATTATTTTTTTTTTGAGATGGAGTGCCATTTTGTCACCCAGGCTGGAGTGCAGTGGTTCAAACAATTCTCCTGCCTCAGCCTCCCAAGTAGCTGGGATTACAGGTGTCCACCACCATGCCCAGCTAATTTTTGTATTTTTAGTAGAGATGGGGTTTCACTATATTGGTCAGGCTGGTATTGAACTCCTGACCTCAAGCGATCGGCCTCCCAAAGTGCTGGGATTACAGGCATGAGCTGCTGCGCCCAGCCTCTTCAACTTTTAAGTTCCAGGGTGCATGTGTAGGATGTGCAGGTTTGTTAACTAGGTAAACGTGTGCCATGGCGGTCTGCTGCACAGATGAACCCATCACCTTGGTATCAAGCCCAGCATCTGTTAGCTATTCTTCCTGATGCTCTCCCTCCCCCACCAGGCCTCAGTGTGTGTTGTTTCCCCCCTTGTGTCCATGTGTTCTCATCATCAGCTCCTACTTGGTGTTTGGTTTTCTGTTCCTGCGTTAGTTTGTTGAGGATAATAGCTTCCGGTTCCATCCATGTTCCTGCAAAGGACATGATCTCGTTCCTTTTTATGGCTGCAGGGGTACTATGTAAATAGGCATAAAATGCTCACGGGGAGCAGAGGAGAGGCACCTCCGGTTGCATACTAAGTGGATGGGAACATCCTTATCTCAGATAAGCTTACTCGGACTGACCTAACCGCCTGCTTCTTGAGCCCAGAGAGCTACTCTGCCTGCAAAGATAATCTGTAATGTGCTTACATAATTAGACTCCTAATAGACCCTGGATAAATGTTGGAACAATGTCACTGAAAAATAAATATTATCAGGGACCTGGAGAGGAGGAATGGCGATAGCAGAGGAGTGGAATGAACTTGGAACTCAAAGACACACAACACCAAACAGCCACGTGATGCCTCCTCTAGTTCTTATTTTCAGAGTAAAAGCAGCAGCAGGCACACCTGTAGATTCAGGTGAAAGTGCATAAGGAGACTACGCAGCCATGGGAAACACTCTTACAAGGAAATGGTGGTGTTATCTGTATTCTCAATGTCAGTTAAGGGAATTCTATAGAGGCCATTCACCAGATACGGCTGGAGTCCAGGGTGAGAGGTGGGGAGGAGACCCCTGCTCACCTTGAAATCCGAGCTCTGCACCAGGAAACAGAGGTGAAAGGGCATCCCCTTCTGGAAGGGCAGCTCCCTCTTCCTCTCCTCGGGCCCCCAGCTTCCATTCAGCTTCGTGTTGCACACCACGTACCCTCCCTCTTCAAACCGAGGGTTGAAGTGGAAGGCGATGTCATTTCCACTGAAGCCGGTCTGAAAGTCCACAGAAAACCTAGGCCCAGGAAGGCAAACGGTCTTCTGTAGCATGGTTTATTGCCAGTGATGGGCACAGGAGGGCCTCGGCGCCTCTGCCTGGTGTTTGTCTGGAATCTTGAGCACAACCTGCATGCCGGAGACTGCTTGGCTGGCATCCTTTTTGTTCCTCTAATTTGGAACTAGTATATTTTTGTCAATTTTTGCATTTTGCCTTTACGGCATAATTTTTTTTTTTCTTTGAGAGAGCAGTGAGTCCAGAGGCTCTATGGTGGGCCCTGCAGGCAGCCACCCAGGGTCCCCACCAAACCAGCAGAGACTGCACACCTCTGTGCCACCCGGTCAGGTTGCGTCGGTGGGGTCAGCCAGGTCTGCGTGAGGGTCGGGGCCCTCCCAGCCTCTGAGAAGATGTGTGAGCTCCTCTCTGCTCTCAGACAGCCCACTTTGGGAGGAGGAGGGGTGGGAAACAGCCCTGGTACAATGTTGGTATTTTGAATTGACTTAGCATTTTCCAGAAAAGGCCTTGAAACCGAACGAGACCAAATTACCTTTAATGGCAATTTTGGATGTTTTCATGTCAGCAGCAGGAGAGCTTCAGAGTGGATGAGAGCAGTTATGCGAAATGAAGGAAGTTTTGTTTTTGCAACTCATAGTCGCAGTGTGCAAGGTTCAACCCAGAACATAATCATCCGCCTCTGACCCTCCCACTCTGTCCTTAGACTGTTGGCTCCCAGGGCCCCATTTGTGCTGGAGTCCAGGTGAATGGTAGCCCTGGATGCAGGTGGTGCCTGCCGGGTGGTGCCCTGCAGCGTGGGTTAGGGATGCACTGGGCCTCCCTGAGCCAGGCATGTGAGCTTGGATGTTGTTGGAACTCACCCAAGCTCACAGGCGCAATGGTTTACTAAGGACGAGGCTGGAGAGAAACATGTCCATCCACATACACACCTGGTGCTGCTGGAGTTGAGGATGGTCCCACTGACAGTGATCTGAAGTCCATCCTGGAGACTCCCTTCGATTGTCCCAGAAAAGGGGACGGGCTGCAGGGAGAAGGTGTGGGACTGTCAGTCAGGTGTCTGGCCTGGCGCCTGCTCCCCTCCAGCACTAGTCAGGGACTGGCCTGGGTGTGACAGACCATGTGAGAGGCTGGGGTTTGGCTGTGACCAGGACAGATGGAGTCTTGGCCCACGGGTCTTAGGGTCCCGTGTGGAGCAGACGCAACTCCAATTAGTTACTCAGACAGTCTAAGCTTGTGATAAGGAGACGCCTGGCCCTGAGAGGAGCCATTAGAGAAGATAATGTCTTCTCTAATATCTCTTTAGGTCCATTTCCTACACTCAGGTCAATTTCCTGCCTCTCAGGCAGCTGAGCTCGCGGGAGAGTCTGAGAGGCAGTGGAAGCCGAGTCAGGAACACACCTGGTGGGAGGCCTTTCTTCCAGTCAGGGAAGCAGCATGCAGAGGCCCTGGGCTGGTAAGGAACTAGGTAGCAATGGGGGCTGCTGGACCCCATGCCAAGCTCCCAGCAAAGGCCCTGGGACCCTGGCTGGGGACTCAGGAGGCCCAAGGGACCAAAAGGACACATCAAGAGTCTGGAGGGTCCACCAACCCCAAGAGGGTAAAGAAGGCATGCCCTCTCCCCACCACCACCATATAACAATGGCCGCCATGACCTTTGCCCTCCAGGCCACCTTCAGCAGAGCCTCTTCCCCATGCCCTCTGCAGCCATGGGGCAGCCCGTCCTCTACTTCTGCACCCGTGCTCCCCACTCCTTCCCTCGGGCCCTCAGCACCCCCAAAGCCCTCTCGTAGTTCCCCACCCATCCCAGGCCTCATGGGCAACCACTTAGTCAAATTCTCTCTTCCGCGCCTCTTTAAAGGAGTGATGGGTCATGGTGAGGTGTGCATTGTTAGAGTCAGGCCGACTCCAGGTCTGAATCCTGGCTCTGTTGTTCATGACTGAGTGGCCTTGGGAAGCCTGTTTCACCGCTCTGCCTCAGTTTCCTCATGTGTAAAAATAGGAAGCTGTTTCTCCTGCTATGTATAATGGGTGATTTCATGAGAAGCAGCTTGTGATGGAAGAGACTGGCACACAGGAACTGCTTCTCCACTGCTGCCCACCCCCCCACCCTTGGTCTCTCTGAGCAAAATTCACAAACTTGTACTTTCTGATTTTTTTTTTTTTTTTTTTGAGATGGAGTTTCACTCTTGTTACCCAGGCTGGAGTACAATGGCGCGATCTCGGCTCACTGCAACCTCCACCTCCTGGGTTCAGGCAATTCTCCTGCCTCAGCCTTCTGAGTAGCTGGGATTACAGGCATGCACCACCATGCCCAGCTAACTTTTTGTATTTTTAGTAGAGACAGGGTTTCACCATGGTGACCAAGATAGTCTTGATCTCCTGACCTCGTGATCCACCCGCCTCGGCCTCCCAAAGTGCTGGGATTCCAGGCTTGAGCCACCGCGCCCGGCACACTTTCTGATTTTCAAAGTTTACTTCTGGAATGCCTCATATCCAATTTGGTTCTATAACCAGCACTAAAGCACAGTTGTGTCTCCTAGCTGATTTTCAGGTTTTTCTCTCTTCAGGTGATCCACCTGCTTCGGTCTCCCAAAGTGCTGGGATTATAGGTGTGAGCCACCACGCCCAGCCTGTTTTTCAAGTTTTTAATGTCTTCTCTAATATCTCCTTTAGGTCAATTTCCTACACAAATTAAATGCCTAAAGGAGCCAGGCAGGTGATGTGTATGAGTGAGATGGCCAGGTAGGGAGTGTGGGGACTGTGGCAAAGTAGATGTCACACCCTCATCTAAAAAGGCAGCCTCTACTCAGCTCTAACCAGTGAGGACCATCTGGGCCCAGTACTGGCAGAGCTTCCACATTTTTAAGAGAAGACAGAAATCTGGAGTTTTTGTTTCTGTAAAACTTTCTAATTTCTTGGGGGGAAAAAATATGTCAAAAAGGATTATATGAAAGTTTCTGGCTGGGCACAGCGGCTCACATTTATAATCCCAGCATTCTGGGAGACTGAGGCAGAATAATCACTTGAGCCCAGGTAAGGCCAACCTGGGCAACATAGTGGGAACCCCATTTTTACAAAAAAATTTTAAAAAGTCAGGGGTGGTGGCACATACCTTTAACCCCAGTTACTTGGGAGGCCAAGGTGGGAGGATCACTTGAGCCTGGGAGGTGGAGGCTGCAGTGAGCCACGATCACACCACTGCATTCCAGCCTGAGCAACAGAGCGAGATCCTGTCTTGAAACCCCCAAATTCCTATATTATAGAGATACACAATGAAATATTTGCAATGGAATGATATCTTTGGATTTGCTTCCACATGTCTGAGGGTGGGAAGGGAAGCGAGTAAGGATATAGGACGGAGCAAGACAGGCAACAGTTGATCATTGCCTGAGCAGAGTGATAGGCGTGTGCTGTTGATGGTACAATTCTCTCTGCATGTATGAATTTCCCATAACAAGTTAAAAGAAACACGGTGCAGACCAAAGAGAAAATACGTACCAGCCAAGTTCAGCCTACTGGCCACTGCCTTCTGGTCTGTACTGTTGAGCTGTGTGACCACACAGCACCCTGGGAAACCCATCCTCATTCAGTGTGCATGCCTGGCACCGTGAAAGCTCCCAGAAACCTGGGATCTGATTCAGACAGACTCTGCTCCCCATGGATTTGAAGGGGGCATCCTTTGGTACCCCTCAGGTCAGCTCTGAACTTCCTACCAGTAAGTACTTTAGGGACCTCAAGCAAATCACAGCTTTGCTGTGTCTCTGAGTTCTCTTTTTTGTCCCTGTCTACACCAGCAGTGTGGCAGAAGGAGTGTCAGGATGATCCAGTTATGGACAAGCACGGCATAGGTCGGGAAGCCTGTGGTCCCTGAAATATGTCTGGGAAACATTCTTCCCCTTGCCTGTTTGTGGAAGCCTGCGATTCTCTCCAGAACCTGTCATACTATCATGAGTGATGATGTTTCAAATACACACCCTCCTGGGAAGCATGCGGCCTCCACTTCAGCATATTCACACCACAGTGTCTAGAACTGAAGGCAGAGCGTGATGGACCTGGGCTCGGAAGTGCACACAAGGCTTAGTTAAGGAATACAGGAGGGAGAAAGAGCAAGTACAGATCATGGGGGCGGGACAGGACAGGTTAATCTCTAAGGCAACAAGTTCCCCCAAAAAGTTCTGTGAGGTTTCAAAATGTCTTAAACAGTGCCCCTATATTCTGAAAAACAATATTTTATTTTTATTTATTTATTTATTTATGATTTTATTTTGAAACAGGTTCTCACTCTGCTGCCCAGGCTGGAATGCAGTGGTGTGATCACGGCTCACTGCAGCCTCCACCTCCCAGGCTCAAGTAATCCTCCCACCTCAGCCTCTGGAATAGCTGGGACCAAATAGGTACATATTCCACTAATTTTTAAATGTTTTTGTAAAGATGGGGTCTCTATGTGTTGCCCGGGCTAGTCTTGAACACCTGGGCTCAAGTGATCCTTCTGTCTGGGCCTGCCAAAGGGCCAGGATTTCAGGCATGAACCACCCTGCCCGGCCTGAAAAAGGGATTTAAAATGGAGTATCATCCTACAAACAAGACTATTCATTGCAGCATTATGACACAAAGGATTAGAAATCGAAGCACTAGGAAGAGTTTTCCTGTTAGTCCTCTATCAAGAAAAGGGTGAAATAAATTAGGGCATTTCCATATAATAGATTCTGTGTAGCCTTAAAAGGAAAGAAAAAGAGGAAGAGAGAACTCTGAGCACCGATATGGAATGATGCCATTTGTATAAAAAGTGGGTGGAGAAGGCTATGGTCTTGCATTTATTTATTTATATGTAAAATCTCTCTGGAAGGAGTTACAGAAACTTATAACACTGGGTATCAGTGGGCTATCCCAGAAACATCCACCTTTGAATCCCCGGAAACTGTGAATATGTTGTAGAAGAGACTTTGCAGGTGTGAATAAATTAATAATTTTGACATGGGGAGCTTGCCCTGCATATACAGGTGGTCCCAATGTAATCACAAAGGTCCTACAAAAGGCAGGCAGGAGGGTCAGAGTCAGAGGCAGGAGATGTGACAACAGAAGCAAGAAGCAGCTGGTTTGTTTTTTTTTTTTTTTTTTTTTTTGAGGCAAGATCTCACGCTGTCACCCAGCTGACGAAGTGCAGTGGCGTGATCTTAGCTCACTGCAGCCTCCACTTCCCCAGGCTCACTCGATCCTCCCACCTCAGCCTCCCAGTTGGCTGGGACTACAGGCATGCACTCCATGCCTGGCTAATTTTTGTCTATTTTTTATAGAAATGTGGTCTCACTTTGTGGCCCAGGCAGGTCTCAAACTCCTGGACTATACAGATCCTCCTCCTGCCTCAGCTTCCCAAAGCACTGGGATTACAGGCATGAGCCACTGCACCCAGCATCGTTAAAAGCTGCTGGTTTTAAAGATGGCTGGAGGGGCCATAAGCCAAGGCAGGCAGGTAGCTTCTAGAAGCTGCAAAAGGAAAAGAAACAGGTTCTCACCTGGAGCCTCTGGAAGGAAACAACGTTGCTGACATTGTTCTAACATCTGACCTCCAGAATCATTAAGAGAGCAAGTGTGTTGTTTTAAGATTGGTCAGCCAAGGCTGCTGTGGAATTTAGAGCTGTGTGTGCAGGAAACCCAGGAAAACAACTGGATCCGCTTTTGTTCCATACGGTGCAGGAGGATGGATTTTTGCATTGGATTTATGGTCCCAGGGGCCTGGGCTCGCCTCCCAGCTCTGTACACTGGCAAGTCTGATATTGACCAAGTGGCTTGACCGGCCTGTGCCCCAGTTCCCTCCCTCAATGGTAGGACAGTAACACCACCCGGCAGCATTCTGAGAGGATTGGGTGTGATGCCATGTGCTGAGCCCCTGGCTTGTGTCCAACTTGACGGTGCAGCTCTTTGCCTGGAACGAATGAATCCCTTTGCTGAGTCAGAACTTGCTCTCTGTTCCTGGTTGTGCCCAGAGACTGGGGACTTTCTCCCCTCTTTCTTTCTGGAAGTCTGGAAAGCAGAGCTGGGCCCTGTGGACCAGAATGTGGGGAGCCTTGTTCTGGACTGAGCATCACCAGTGGACACCCAGGCCTGGCCCCAACAATGGGGAGCTCGGCCTGACTGGCCGAGACTGACAGTAGGAGCCAGTTCATGGCTCTTAGCCAGAGTGCCCAGCTGCCTCAGAGGCTCCACGGTCCTGCTGGCCACCTTCCATGACACTTTGATTTTAGCCTCTGACCTCCAACACCGTGAGAACAAAGTGATGTTTGAAGGTTGGCCAGCTAAGGCTGCTGTGGCATTTGGATCCACGTGTCCATGAAGGCTCTGGGCGCGACAGGAACATTTATCCTCACAGGCGCCAGCCACTTTAACAGATGAGGAAACTGAAGCACAGACAAGTTTTGTAATTTGCCCAAAGCTACACAGCTGGTCAGCAACAGAGCTGGGATTTGAACCCCAGCACCCACGCTTTTAACTACCACTCAGGCTTCCTCTCATGAAGAGCTGAGAACATCCTTATTCCGGCTCTCCCAATACTTCCCTGGGCCACGCAGCAGGAGGTTCCAGCTTCCCCCCATCCTCAGAGGAGGCTGGGTTAGATGAGCCCAGACAGGAAGTGGGAGTGAGGTTTCCAAGCCAGGCCCTAACGACCCTCAGCCCTCCTCAGCAGGAGAGCAAACTGTGTGACATTCTCCTACTGTCTCTGTGTGGAGGAAGTGTGGCTTCAACTGCCAGAAGGGTCACCGAGTGAGGCTTAAGTGTCCCAGCCTAGGGGAGCCCTCGTGGGGTAGAGGAGAGCTCTGGACACCCATGGTGGCTGCACTGACCGTCTTTCTTATCTGGACTCCAGGCCCTGCTTTAACTCTCTGAAACTCTCTGATGCCCATAGGAGGATTCTCCTTCCGAATCCAAAGATTAGAAAGTAAAAACCAGTCACCAGCACAGTATGTTGGAACCTGGAAGAAGCTTTGGGTTCTCTGATAGAGAACCAGAGACAGGGTGACAAGCCCAAGACGGCACATGCCGACTCTAAGCCCCCAACGGTGGGCCTGTTCCAGCTTCCCCTGGCCCCTCTGTGCAGGTCCTACCTCAGGGGCCTCCACAGGGTGGCTGAGGGGTCGTTGGTGACAGCCAGGAGGAAACAGGCCACCTTTCCCTCCTCTTCCTCTCTGGAATCTAGACAGCAGAGCCGAGCTCTGCAGACCAGAACACAGGCAGCTTCATCCTGGACTCAATGTCACCAGAGGGCACCCAGGCCCCACCCTGGCCTCTGCTGAGGTGGTCCTGGCAGCTTCCCTGCCCTCAGCACCCTGCCTCTGCCCACCCTCTGCACCCCACCTCCGCCCAGGTGGGGTGAGATCCTGTGACAGGACCTGGCCCAGGACACAGTGACCCCTGAAGGCTCCTGGGCTCCTGGGGTTGCCACTCCCATCTAGGGGCATTTGGCAACTGGCCTCTGCCTCCCTGAACCTCAGATTTTCCATGTATGAAGGGGACTCATAAACCTCACAGGATTTCAGCAACGCACCTGCTGCCCTGTGACCCCACACTGCAGGGACAGTCCCTGCCCCCCTCACCTCTGAGGCTGCCCCTGCACAGATGCCCTGAACATGCCCATGCCTTGTTAACTCTGACTGACTCTTTAGAGCACAAACCCCTCCTCAGCAGGCCTTCCCTGCTGCCTCAGACTCCCAATAACATGAAACACTCTCAAAGCATCTGCAGTGTGCCAGGGTCACTGTTCACACACACTAGACACACCACCTCCTCAATCCAACTCTCAACCATGGGAGTGGGAGGGGCTCAAGTATTATTCCCACTTTACAGATGGGGAAATTGAGGCCCAGAGACCACCAGCTAGTAAACAGCCAGACCCAGGGAGGTCATCTGCAAAGTTAGCACCCTTAACTACCATGCGGGTTCTCGCTGTCCTGGAAGCACGCTCACTTCTTTATACAAACCGTCCCGCTCTACACCTCTTCCCCTGGGCATGCAGGACAGGACAGCACAGCTCTGTCCACACTGTCAAACCCATGCCTCGTGGGGTCGAGCATCACTCTGGGCACGAGCAAGCTCAGCATGGAGCAGGTGTGCCAGGATGACCCTGCTGACATTTTGGTCCTGCTTGTGTTCTCTTGGGATGCCCCAACCCCATCCCCGTCACCCAGGAGTTGCTTCCTCAGTGCCCCAGAGCTGTGTAGCCCTGGCTGAGGCAGCCCCATGCCCACGGGCCCAGAACTCACTGGGTTCAGGTAGGTAGTCGGGGCACCACTGAAGGCCATCTCTCCACCACCTCTGTGGCACTGCTGCCTTTCACACCCGCCAGGCAGTTCTCTGCAGAAGGAAGGGCTTAACAAAGAAATAGAAACCAAAGCAACTTGGCTGTTTTTCAATGGGGAGGAGCGGTCAGCAAGAGGAAGTGGGTCCAGAGAGGGAACGGTAGGGTGCTGGGTGGAGGATCGGGGTGACACTCACAGAGGGAAGTGAGCACTCTTAGCCCAGTGACCTTTCCCTCCTCCCTCTCCTGTGCTCCACCCCTGAACCCAAAGCATATTTGGTTCATACAGGTTTATGATATCCAATCACATTGACACAACAGTGAGTTGCCAGATGACACTGCCCGGAAGCATGTGGCTGTGTAGCCTGACCACGCTTGGTCACAGAATCCGGAAAATAATGGAGCTGGGTATTGCCTGTGCATGGGGTGCCGGAGGGGAAGGGAGCCTTCAACCCATTTTACATTCAGAGAAGCTGAGGCTCAGAGTCTGAGGGACATGGCCCAGGTCACACAGCTAATTCGCTGTGGCAGCCTGAGTTATATGAAGATTCTCAGACTCTTCAAAAACTATTTCTCCTCTTTAAATTTCTATTCTTCATATAAAAACATAGTAACTTAGAGGGGAATATTTTGTAAGAAAAACACCTTAATGAAGATTTTTATTCTAGAGTGGGGGGTGCCCAGGAGCTTCTGATCCTCCCTCTCTCAGTGAATTTCTCTTTCTTCTCTTCTCTATCCTTATTTTCTGTGCCTTAGGATGGGGAGATAAGTCTTGGACACACTAGAATATTTCAGGTGACATGCGGGTGGGAAGGAACATATGGCATGAACTGCCTTTAATTGGCTTGAGACTGAGTTAGGGGAAATGATTGGTCGAAATAGAATAACAGGATAGGCTGCAGCGTGGGGAGGGAGCCATGAAACAAACTTCCCTGAAGTCAACCAGGTATCAGTGATGTGCTGGCCAGAAGGCCCAGAACACAAGCTGGGATGGGTGGGTAAAGACCTGTACAGGCTCGAGGGAGTGGAAGGTGCGCAGGGCCACATTTGCGTCTGTACCTCTCTTCCTTTTTGTGCTCTGCCTAGATGCACTAGAACCTGCAGGCGAATTCCTCTGAGATGCTCTCACAGGCTGAAGCCATGTGAGCCGTCTGCATGCTCCATCCCCATTATGTTCCTGGATCAAGTAGAATTTGACCAATTTAAGGAGCAGACAGTTCAGGTGGAGCAGAAAGGAGAGAAAGGACGGGAAATTCTTCACGATCCTCTGTGACAGCATGGACAGCCGGAACAATTTCACCATGGCATGTCATTTGTAGGTTGTCGCCAATTGGGTGGGATATGGAACTGGGACTCTCATTCACAGCAGACTGGAGTGGAAAACAATCCAACTTAGAAAAGCTGGTGGGGTGTTGTGGCTCACACCTGTAATCCCGGCACTTCAAGAGGCTGAGGCAGAAGGATCACTTCAGTCCAGGAGCTTGAGACCAGCCTGGGCAAGATAGGAAGACTCTGTCTCTACACGTAATTTAAAAAGCAAATTAGCCAGGTGTGGTGGTGCACACCTGTGGTCTCAGTTACATGGGAGGCTGAGGTCACTTGACCCTAGGAGGCCAAGGCTGCAGTGAACCATCATCACACCGCTGCACTCCAGCCTGGGCAACAGAGCAAGACTCTGTCTCAAAAAATTAAAAAATAGAAAGAAAAACTGCTTGGTGAGTTGTCACACAGTCAAATACCAACTTCTCCTATGTTCTGGCTTTTCCACTTCTAAAAAATTACCCAAGGGAAAGAAAAACGTTATTTTTCTGTTTTTTAACAACTTTATTCATCGTAGCCCCAGGCTGGAAACAATGTAAATCTTCACCAGCAGCAGAAGGGAGAAATGAATTGTGGTTTTCATACAAGAGTTGCCTCAGCAATAAAAAGGAGCGAGGCCACAGGAAACATCAGTGGGCCTCCCAACTGAGCGGAAGCTAGATCCAAACAGACACATGCTGTGAGAATTCCATTCAGGTCGAGTTGAACAGGCTAGAAGTTACCCTTGGGAGTCACTGACTGGGATGGGCATGAAGGACTCCTGAGAGGCTGGAAATGTTCTGGATCTGCTTCTGGGTGGTGGACGCACAGGTGTTTACATTCCTTAAAAATAGGCTGAGGCTGGATGCAGTAGCGGACACTTGTCATTCAGCAGTTTGGGAGGCTGAGGCAGGAGGATTGTTTCAGCCTAGCAGTTCGAGAGCAGCCTGGGCAGCATAGCAACACCTTGTCTCTACTAAAAATAAAGAAAAAGTTAGTGGGGCATGGTGGTACAGGGAGACTGAGGCAGAAGGGTTACTCGAGCCTGGGAGGTTGAGTCACAGTGAGCTATGATTGTGCCACTGCACTCTCCCTTGGGTGACAGAGCAAGACCCTGTCTCGAAACGAAACAAAAGTCAAACAGAAAACCAGGATCTGTACATTTTACTCTACCTAGACAGTATCTCCATAAAATACTGCTAAAAAGAGAAAATCTCCCAGAGCCCAAGGAGACGCAGGCACAGATAAGAGTTCCAGCAAGTCAGCACCTTGGTATCACCTTGAGCCTTGGCGGCGAGCCACAGGTAAGCAACACCACTAGTGAGTCCAGCCCAGAAAGGAGGCCCTCTGCTCCACACCCTGCCTGGGGGGACCCAGTCATACCCAAAGGCCAGTGTGTTTTCAGACTAATAGACACAGAAGGGAGGTGCTTCGAGGCACAGTGCCAGGCCACTGAGAATTCTAACTCTGGCACCCTTCAGTCACCACAATCCATTCCCAGGGGTTAGCTCTGGTTTTCCGGAGACGAGAAGCAGCCCTTGGGAATGTTCCTTCTCAGAGTATTCAAAGTCGCAGACCCTTCTTGGAGGCCCTCTGTTCTCTGTCCCACAGACTGAGGGATCTTTTCAAAATTTAAGTCTGCCACCTCACACTCATTAGGATGGCTATGATTTTAAAAAACACCCAGAAAATAACAACTGTTGGTTTAGAAGGTGGGTAAACTGGAACCCTGTGAAAACAGCATGGCTCTTCCTCAAAAACCTCAACATAGAATTACTATATGATCCAGCAATTCCACTTCCGGGTACATACCCCAAATAACTGAAAGCAGGAACTCAGAGAGACGCGTGTGCCCATGACTGCAGCAGCATCATTCACAAAAGCCAACGGGTGAAAGCAAGGGATGCGTGCCCATCAATGGATGAATGGATCAATGTGGGCTAGACATACAATTCAGCCCTAAAAAGGAAGGAAATGCTGGCACATGCCACACATGGATGGTCCCTGAGAACATAATGGGCTATACATAGTAGGAACAGCCCACGTTTGAATCTTGGCCCTGTCATTTAATTCTTGTGTGATCTTCAGTAAGTTCCTTCATTTCCCCAAGCTTCCTTTCCTCACCCATAAAATGAGGCAAATGAATGTGAACCTTAGAGAGAGGCTGTGGGGATGAAATGGGGTAATGCATGAAAAGGACTTGGGGCTGAGCGCTGCACATAGTGCCCACATGCCAGCACCTTCAGTTACTCCTGGACTGCACTGATCCTGTGCCCAGACCTGTTCACCTTCCCCAGTAATAGAGCTCCTCATGAAGGAATCCTTCCATCCGCAGTGACGCCTCCAGCACAGCGGGCCTTCAGCAGGGCAGTCAGTGATGCCCGTGGATGCCTGAGTGCAGTTGTACAATGCAGGGGACCCTGGGTCCTCGTCCAGTTCCCTTTGGAAACCTCATTGTATAGGGACAGTTGTATTGAACCATATTCATCACTGAAACACGCATGCACACACCCCTCCTGAGAACAAACATTCTCGCTGAGCGTATTCTACCTCCATAAAGTCAGATATATGGTTCTAACTGCTTTCTAATTGGCAGTGCACCTCTCTCCTGCAGACTAGGATGAAACAGTACTTTGCCTCACTCCATAAATCCAGTAGTTTAACGCAGTGGTTCCAACCTTTTTGCCACCAGGGACCAGTTTCATAGAGGGCAATTTTTCACGGATGGAACAGGGAGATATGATGGTTTCAGGATGAAGCTGTTCCACCCCAGATCGTCAGACGTTAAGACTCAGATTCCCATAAGGAGTGCATGACCTAGATCCTTCATCTGCGCAGTTCACGACAGGGTTTGCACTCCTGTGAGTATCTAATGTCGCTGCCTAACTTCATCCTATTGTGGTTGGAGAAGATGCTTTGTACATACCTGTTGAAATCTGTTGAGACTTAATGTGTGGCCTACCACATGGTCTATCCTGGGAAACGTTCCACAACTTAGCACTATCTTTTGAACACAGGGGGTACTCAGTAAACATCTGACAAGTTCCCAGACTTCTGATGAGAGGTTTTGGAGTCAAAGACGAGGCCAGAGTCCTAGACTAGCCACGCTGCAGCTGTGTGGTCCGGGCGAACACCTTATCCTCTCCGTTTCTTATTCCTTAGCGGAAACATCGTAATTCTTCCATGCCACCTCGTGGCCTTGTGAGGATTAAAGTGAGATGATGGCGTTTATAAAGCACCTCTTCTCCACCTAGCTGTATATATAACTGGCAATCAGGGCTCCTAGAAATTGGACTCGATGAACACCACCTCAGTCTGCCAAGGCTTCCATAAGGCTAAGGCGCCTCCAGCCCAGGAGATGCTGGGGCTGCTCATGGCTTTGTTGCTGCTGGGAGCTGGATGATCTTCCTCTGTGCTTTGTAGGCCTTTGACGACGTGCCTTCTCCATTCCTCCATCTGTTTAGAAACACCTGCTGCTGCGGTCCTGTTATAACTTCTTCC
This sequence comes from Callithrix jacchus, assembly GCF_049354715.1. NCBI lineage: Eukaryota > Metazoa > Chordata > Mammalia > Primates > Cebidae > Callithrix > Callithrix jacchus. Next base: position 105,804,661 of record NC_133506.1, read on the forward strand.
TTTGGAAGGAGCTCCTTAATCCCTAGACCAGGTGTTCAGACACCCCAGATCCATTCCCATGCCACCCATCCACACGGTCCCCCGGACTCATCTGGAACTGACCAAAGCACACACAAGCCCCGGGACACCTTGGTATAACTTTATTCACAAACTCCAGATGCCTGGGCCTAGCTTAGCACAGAAGGCATGTTCTTGCCAGTGGCAAAAAAACCCGATACAGCACGTTTGTTAATACTAACCATTTTAATTTAAATTAATAGCATGTCTGGAAGACAAATGCAGTTGATAGAAAATATAAAAACTTTACTGTACAAATTTTACATCGCATTCAAAAAAAGCAAGTGTGTGGCTTGTGGCCACAGAAGATGCTAGGTTTGCACACGCTGATGAGATCCTGGCTAACACTGCTGCATAGCACAAACTCCAACTGGCTTCACATTTACATGCCCACCCTCCCCCCATGCCAAATCCACACAGAATAGCACAGGTTGCCAGGGCTTGCCATTCCCCTCTGTGACCTCAAGAGGAAATGTTGTAAGGAGACAGAGGGTGTTTTGATTTGGTGACATGGAGAGATCGGCTTTGCTACACATTGCTCACAACTAACCCCAAACTAGCTAGGATTCAAGACTTTGAGTTAGGCAGAAACCCGGGGGCTGCGGCTCTGGTGGTTCAAGGCAGCAGGGCTTCAGAGGCGAGGCTGGAAACTGGGGGTGCCTTGGAGGGCTAAAGCTTGGGCTCCACTCTCAGACCCCAGTGGGGACTTCCGCAGCCCCTAAGAGCTCTCCCCAAGCCCTCCCAGCCTTCTCCATCCCCTTCACAGTTGGCCGTGAGGGCTGAATTCACAGTATCTGTCATCCTTCGTGTTTCCAAGGCAAATGGAGAGAGCACACAGAAGGGCAGGTGTGCCTTCCTAATCTCAGTTCACAGTCACTGAAATACAAGGGAAGCAGGGGGACCATCACGGGGTGGTGTGGGGTTCTTAAAAGACAGGCAGTGCAGAGGTGGCAGGCTGAGAGTCAGAAGGCTGCCCTCAGTCCTCCAATTCCACCTTTGGGGCCCAGTGGCTTCTGGGTTCCTGGAAGATAACGGGGCACCACCAGGTCATCAGTTCCGTAAGAGCAGGGACCATGACTGCTCCTATCTCTAGGTGCCCAGCACTTGCACAGGGCCAAGTGCACTGTAGTTGCTCAACGAGTGCTTAACTGTGATGCTCATGAGAAAAAGCAAAACCCAGACTGACTTTCTGGGGGCCTGCGCATCCCACTGTGGGCTGGCGTCAGGGGCTGGGGAGGAACCGAGCCTGACTGGCTAAGCTGATGCCCAACCATGGGGCTCACCAGGACATCTATCAGGCCTGCTCTCGCCTGGACAAAGGGCACCGTTGCAATAGAAAGGTGGAAGGCTGGAGACACAGGTGATCTCTGGGAAGAGGCGGGCATGTGGGAGGCCCAAAGGATGACAGGGCAAAATAAGCAGTCCCACCACAGCACAGAAGCCCCGCATGGAGCTGAGTCCATGTGGTTTATGGCCAACCCTCAAGTGCTGGGAAGGGTGAAGATGCTGATGGACAGGCACGCTGGCACTGCTATACAGCTGTGCCAAGGAGGGGCTGACCAAGAGGTGCCCGGCCAGGAAAGGAGGCAGCTCCACAGCTTCCTGGCAGAGCAGCTCATCTTCTGTGGCATTTTGACCAGGCTCGGTTTCTAGGGAAGGGGCTGGAGACTGGGGCTCTGGTAGATGGGTCTAACCGCAAGGGGTGGGAGCCACCTCCCTCCCGCCCCAAGTCCGAGCTCAGAGCATGGTCACAGGTTCTGGGCCTGAATCCAATCTCATCTTCACTCCCAACACCTCTTTTTCCTTTCTGGTTTTGGAGCCTAATGCAGCCTAACCTCCACTTAAGGGCTCCCTTGCCATCTGGACTTATCTCTGCAGGTGAGAGTTGCTAATGAAGACAAGTGTGGTGCTCTCACGTCAAAGACTTCCAAATCCAGCCCCTCCTGTTTCAAACACAAGTAGAAGGCCTAGTGGTGCCAGAGAAGGCTCTGCAGATGGGGGCCAGCTAGCTGGGTCTATATGAAAGGGGTCGCGGGCCACATGCTGCCCATCTGAGCTCAGAGCATGGACAGAGGAGTTGGTCATGGGCTAAGGGGTTTCAACAGGACTGACATGGAAGAGGTGGGAAATTCTAGAACCTTCTGGCACAACTGACAAAGGGTTTTACAGTGCCAGGGTCACCCTGTGGCGGGGAAGAGGGCTCAGGTACCTTTGCCATCTACTCCTTCTCCTTCTCCCGTCTTCCTCATTCTCACCCATCCGGCCCTCGAGGTCAGATGTCAGTCAGGGACTGGGATGTATCGAAAAGCCGAGGTCCTGAGTCCCATCACCTTGGTGCCTGCTGGGGGCTTTATCAAAGACTCACATCTGTACAAGCCATGGGTGTTTCCTCACCTTGCAGCAGAAACCCTGGCTGGGAACCACCAGGTAAGTCCAGACATTTTCTGGATTCTGTTTCTATTTTTCCAATAGGAGCGGCCTGGATTACAGGGATGAGAAGGTGAACCCAAGCTCTCCAGGAACTCCAGACTCCATAATCAAGCTCAGTTCCCAGCCAGGGTTTCCTCTGCAAGACGAGGAAAGGGCAGCATTCCTTTGAAAGGACAAGGAGAGAGGCCTAGAATGAGTCCCCGATTCCCTCAATGGGCTCTTGGGCCAAAAAGCCAAGTCCAGGTCAGACCTTGTGGGCTCCCTGCCCTAACCCAAGAACAGCTGCAATCGCCATGTGTGTCTTCCCCTCTGGCCCAGAATGGGTCCTTCACCGCCTACGAGGTCCTCCAGAGGACACGGCCATTTCCGCCATCCTGGCCGTCAGTCCCAGCGCATCTACACACGGACTGTTTCTATTATTAATCTACTGTAAAACATCAGGTTCACTCCGCAGACATACATGTGTAAACATTTGCTGTCTGTCAGGACAGGTTTGGTTGTTGGTGGTGTCATGTTAAGAAATAGCAGGTGCAGCTCCATCTCCCAAATGGGGTTTATTGCGAACAGTCTGAATCTAGGACACGTGCTCCTTGTTGGCAGCGCTGGGCAAGGCAGTCTATTTTTTGTTGTGGTGGTGGTTTGGATGTTTCAGAAATGCATTTTAAAAAGAAAGAGATCAGCAGCAGAAAAACCACATGGCTGGCTACATCTTTGAATTACTGGACTCCAGGACGCCCAAGCCAAACCTTTCAAACCGGGGTACAACTTTGCTGCTGTTAATGCTGTGAAGAGGAACAAAAACAAGAATTATAGCCCCATGGGTCTTCATCAGAATTAGGGTAACACTAGCTAGGAAATGAGCGGAGCAGAGGATCTGGCCTCCAACAAGAAATGAAAATGATTGTTGGCCAATAGCGCTGGCAGAGCTGCCCTGGTCACATGGCATCCAAGGCCCCAGCCACACTCCAGGTAGTTCTACCTGGAGCAACAGTGGCTCTTTCATCTCCGAGTCCCAAGTTCCCAGCATGCTCAGTGCTGCTGTGGGCTCCTCGGAATCATTTTCTCATTTGCGGCCCAGGAAAGCTCTTGCTCCAAGTAGAACTGAGAGAGAAGAGAAACACGACCCCAAAATACCAGGAGTGATGTGACATGTTCCTTTCAGAAATCTACCGAATACTGGGGTGCATCAGGGCCACCTGGGAAGCAGGCTGAAACGCAGATTCCTAGAGCCCAATTCCAGAGATCTGGTTCAGCACATTTTGCTGGGGAGGGAGGATAGGAACTTGCGTTTAGTAAACAGCTCAGTGACTGCCGCGGGGGACATCAGCCATGCTCTTAACAAATGCCGACCTGGGGACTGGTCTATGGCATACTGGGCAGGTGTAAAGGGAATAATTTTGCCAGGGTGGCAGGGTGGGGACAGGGGAGAGACTTTGTTTTCATATGAAACATTTTTAGAGCCAGATACCTCTTTGTTTTAAGACAGCTTTTCTGAGGGTGCCACTGAAGACACAACCCTTCCGAGCTGGTGTTTTTCATGGCCACAGAACTTTCTGTGTCTTCTGATGCAACTCTACAGACGGGACTGAGAGGCAAGAGCCCAGCAGAGGGTTCCTGTGACCAGGGTGCCGGCGTCAGGGCAGCTCTGAAATCATTCCACTCCTTGTTGGACAAAATCCCCATGGGTTAAAAGCTAAGCCAACACCCTCCCCACCTCCGCCCACCCCACACTAGGCACACACTCAGTGCTCACAGGCTGGTAGGGTGTGGAAGCATCTCACTAAGGTGTTAGCAGTAAGACAGGGCCACCCAAACAAAAACAAGACCAGCCCTCAGAAGAACAAGGGAGCAGTCAAAGTCACGTCCAGGAAGGTAGTTAGAAGCTGCCAGACCGCCTGGGAGGGAGCTCAGTTAGTGGGATCCTCTGAGAACAGTTACTCAGGCATACGCAGGCCACGTGGAGGGGGCAGAGGGCCAGTTTTAAAAACAAAGCAAAAGAAGGGCTCGAGAGAGACGACTGGAGCAGCAGAGGTGGCATCCCCTGGGTTAGTGCCCGCATCTCATTGTGCATTTTAGTAGAAGTCACGATGCCGAGTTGTTGATTAGGAGGAAGAAAGCTCCTGGTGCATGCAAGGCAGCCAGGCCTACAACCTACGGGGGGGAAAGAGAAGAAAGCAAAGAACAGCGTCAGGACCACAGCCTCATGCGGAGCCTGCTGGGAGCTACAGGCCGGGCCAGAGCAGCTGGGCGGACTCCCTTTCCCTTCCAGAGAGAAGGGTCATCCCGGACTCCATCCTCCACGCTTGGCTGCACTGCAACCTCAGAAGGGAGCGTGGGCACAAAGAACCCTCTCTAAGCTCCTGCAGGGCACAGTCGCAGCACGTTAATAAAGAGGCTGGCCCAGGCCCATGGCTCCTTAGCCCTTGATGAGCAAATCTACCTCCAGGAGTAATTCTGCTTCACTGGATTCTCTTCTCTTGAGCTCTGGCCAGGGTGACTGGGCCCCTGGGGACTCAGATCAATGACCCAAGTTCTCTCTGACCCAGGGACAAGCCATCCATCTACTCGTGGTATGGACAGAGGCCCCAGCCACATGCTGTGGCTCTTCTTTCACCCAGCGAAAAATGCAAGCCTGTGTAACCCTTGCTGGTGGCCATTTCAGCTGCAGAAACCTCACTTTGGTTTTCGAGAATAAACGATACAAAGATGGGAGAAGCTGGGAAGCAGCAACAGAAAGGAAGCGGGGTTTGTGTCAGGACAACCAGAGACAGGCAGCCAGAGAGGGAAGGAACACACTATTCCTCCAGAACCGGACAGGAGCTCTTAAAGTCAGGGTGGCCGTAGCGTCCTTTTCCATAGTAGCGGCTCCTCCAGCGGCTGGGAGTGCCCAGCGACCGTTCCGCCAGGCGTGAGAAGAGCGCAGTCCGGCCCCGGCAGGTGATGGAGTCGGGCCCGTGTGGACAGGTGGAGGAATCAGATGATGGGAAAGGGGGAGATGACAGAACAGCACATCCGCCACCCCCCCACAATAAAAAGGTGACAGGGTCAATGGGAAAGAAAAGAGAAAGTGAGAATTAGGGGCCAAGCATGTAGAAAGTGAACACTCAACAGGAAGCCTGACACAGACTCACTCAGGAAAGGAAAACTCGCATGCTTTCCTTGAAGGGGCTGGGCAGGGAACAGCCCATCTGTGACTCAGTTTCCTGCCTGTGAAATGAGAAGGTGGGAATGTATGGTTTCTAGGGAATCTGGAATGATGCCCTGAATGCCAGTGTCCACCTAATGGAGTCTTTTCTTTTGTGAGGGAGAAAACCAGGGCCCAGCTTGTTAAGCGAGTTGCCTGAGGTGTGATCGGAACTTGGCCTCACCACCTCACATCACCCTCCCTGAACTGCTAAGAGTCCCATGCTCCTGGTCTCTGCTGGGCTCAAAATCCAGCCCTGATGACCCTTCTTCCAGAGACTCTTCCTCATGTCCCCCAGATGGACGCAGAGGCCCCCGTCTGGGCTTTATCAAAGCACCTGGCATGTTATCACCCTTTGCCCATTCATTCATGCACGTCAAATATTTAGTGACCAACTCTAATGTTCCTGGGATTGTACCAGGAGCCAGGAACATAAAGGTGATAAGAAAGAGTCCTGATGTGTGCAGGTTTCATTTCAGTGCATGTCTGTCTTTATGACACTGGAAACCCCTTGCTGGTGGAGCTGTGGCTTTGGCTACCTGTGTTTCCCCAGGTGTGTGGCAGATGCACAGTAATGGCTGCCTAAGACGCACACCTCTATGGTTACGATCCACTACCCCACATTTGTGCTGGACTCCAACCCATCCTAACTACAAAATACTAAACCCAGTATTGCATGAAATATGGTATTCCCTGACCCCACACTGTCATTCCTCCAGACCATCCGTCTACCTGGCCTGAATCAGTGAAGCACCAAGCACTTCTTTAGTGAGTGACTTCTGCAGGAGAGAAAACTCATGCTGGGTCTCTCCTCAAGTGTAGCTGGAGGCCCACTTTGACTCAAACCTGTAATCCCAGCACTCTGGGAGGCCACGGCAGGCAGATCATTTGAGGTCAGGAGTTTGAGATCACCCTGGCCAACATGGTGAAACCCCATCTCCACCCAAAAAAAAAAAAAAAGAACCCTACAAAAATTAGCCAGGCGTGGTGGCAGGCACCTGTAATCCCTGCAACTTGGGAGGCTGAGGCATGAGAATTGCTTGAACCCAGGAAGCAGAGGTTGCAATGAGTTGAGATTGTGACACTGCACTCCAGCCTGGGCAACAGAGTGAGACTCTGTCTCAAAAAAAAACAACAAAAAAATATAAAAGACACAGTCTGGAGAATGGGCGTGGTGGTTCATGCCTGTAATCTCGGCACTTTGGGAGGCCAAGGTAGGTGGATCACCTGAGGTCAGGAGTTCGAGACCAGCCTGGCCAATATGGTGAAACCCCATCTCTACCAAAAATACAAAAATTACCCGGGTGTGGTAGTGTGCACCTGTAATCCCAGCTACTTGGGAGGCTGAGGCAGGAGAATCGCTTGAACCCAGGAGGCAGACGTTGCAGTGAGCCAAGATTGCGACATTGCACTCTAGCCTGAGTGACAGAGGGAGACGTCTCAAAAAAAAAAAAAAAGACTCTCTCTGGAAAACAATGTGCGAATGTGCGAGCCAAATCTGGCCACACGCTAAGAAAGGTTCTGAGTACTTTAAAGGGTTGAAAAGTAGTAACAAAGAACATGTGACAGAGACTGTGTCATTGCAAGCCCAAAATATTTACTACCTGACCCTTCCCAGGATAAGGAAAGCTGCCTCCACACCACACCTGGCGTTGGTAAGGGAGGTGGGGATGTATAGCTTCTCCAGGCACTTAGTGACACACATGCACAGGGACGGGAGCCCCAGGGGCTTCCTTGGCAGTGGGTAGCAGACAGGCTCTTCCTGTCACTCCCATCAAGAGCAGCTCCACTTTATGGGTTTTATATAGTGGGGTTCTGTGGGAGACTTCACTTTTAGAAAGTGTCCTTTTCCTTAACATTTAAAACTGGTTGGGCCAGTGGCTCACACCTGTAATCCTAGCACTTTGGGAGGCTGAGGCAGGAGAATCACTTGAGCTCAGGAGTTCGAAACCAGCCTGGGCAACACAGAGACCTCATCTCTATGTGTATAAAAACTTTTTTTTTTTTGAGATGGAGTTTCGCTGTTGTTACCCAGACTGGAGTGCAATGGCTCGATCTCGACTCACCGCAACCTCCGCCTTCTGGGTTCAAGCAATTCTCCTGCCTCAGCCTCCCGAGTAGCTGGGACTACAGGCGCACACCACCATGCCCAGCTAATTTTGTATTTTTAGTAGAGACGGGGTTGTTGACCAGGATGGTCTCGATCTCTTGGCCTCATGATCCACCCTCCTCAGCCTCCCAAAGTGCTGGGATTATAGGCATGAGCCACCGCGCCCGGCCTAAAACCATTTTTAAGAAAAGTTTTTCAGAAAGGTAAAACTATTCTTAGTTTGCAGAGTGTACAGACACAGGTGGCAGGCCATACTTGACCTACAAGGCTGGACTCCTGGGTGAGATGAATCGTTTCACTTTCTACAGGATTGGAGGCAAAAATACCAAAAGAAGACTATTTCATGACATGTGAAATCCCAATTTCCAGCATTAAGTCCTACTGACATGCAGCCAGCTCCCTGGTTTATGCCGTCCATGGCTGCTCCCGTGCTGCGACGGCAGAGCTGAGATGCTGTGACAGAGACGGTGCTCAGCACCCTGCCAAAGGCAGCTCCTGGAGAGAGGACCTGATTGGCCCTCTTGGCCTGCAATGTCTCAAATATTCACCTGGCCATTTACAGCAAGTTTACCTGCCCTGGACCTGACCCAACCCCTAGCCCAGAGACTTTTTGAGCCATGAAAACTGAGGCCCAGAGCATAAAAGGACTTCCCAGGTTCTCACAGAGCATTCATGGCAGGGCAGAGGTCTCCTCTGAGTGTTCTAACAGAGGCAGCCAGAGGACAAAGGAAAAAGGGAATGAGATAGAAGGCAGGAGAGATAACAGTGGCCTGTAATCTGGTGGTTATCACCCCCACACCAAGGAGTGCAAAGGGTTGTGCATTAAACCAGGAGGGAGACAGCTTCCAGCATCAAACTACCACATAAACCCAAGTGACTGTGGTCCCCATAAGACGTGGCTGGCTTCTAGTGCTTCAGTTGGTGACATCGTAGCAATACTGGCTCTGCTTATTTCAGTGATGCTTACAGTATGTCACTCTGACTTCTAACTGGCCCCATCTTGCCACTCTCTCACAGAACCTTCTAGTCCTGGCCTGGCCTGGCATCAGTGCTGGTCTGCTAATACTGATGATGCAGTTTGTCATAGCTGCAAATTGGAGGTGCTCACCTGTCAAAGGGAGTCTCCAAAATAAATGTGGTAAATGAAATCCTGGTATCACTCTGGCTAACCTGCTTCGTGTATTCCTAAAGTCCTGGGCAGAGGCTGGGCATGGTGGTTCACACCTGTAATCCCAGCACTTTGGGAGGCCAAGGCAGGCAGATCACTTGAGGTCAGGAGTTTGAGACAAGCCTGGGGAATATAGTGAAACCCCATCTCTACTAAAAACACAAAAACAGCCAGGTGTGGTGGCATACGCCTATAGTCCCAGCCCCTTGGGAGGCTGAGGCAGGAGAACTGCTTGAACCTAGGAGGCGGAGGTTGTAGTGAGCCAAGATCATGCCACTACACTCCAGCCTGGCAACAGAGCAAGACTCCGCCTCAAAAAACCCCCCCAAAACAAAGTCTTGGGTAGAAAGAGCAGAAGGAGCCCTCTAAGACCCCAGGTGAAGCTGCGAGGGCCTGGCTGGCAGAATCTGGCTCGTATGGGAGGCACTTACTCAGCTGACTTCCAGAAGTGCCCGGGGTGGGAGAGCCGCCGGTTCAGCTTGGGAAGTTTCTCCAGCATGTCCATCAGCAGGCTGAAGCTGGGTCTCTCCTGCAGGTCGAAAGCCCAGCAGGCTGACAGGATCTCCTGCAAATGGAGCTGCCGTCAGTGGTGTATGAGCTGGCTGGGAGGGAGGGGGCACACAGGAGGGGCTCCACGAAGCGGCCCTTTGATGTTCTCAAGTACCTCTAGCTGGTGGCCCCTGAACACCCTGCCGACATGAAGGGCTGAGAAGTAACTGGGTTTCAGAGAAGCACTCATGCTTCTGGCTCCACGTGAGATGCACTAGATTACCTCGCCTCCTTCCTTCTTAGATCCACGCCCACCCCAAAGTAAGAGTAACTACGATGAACAGACTAGCAACGGGAAAGAGATCAGACAAGGGGCTGTTGGTTTTCTGAAGATGAAAAGTGCAAGGTACAAAGTTCACAGGTGAAAGGAAAGATACTGGGAATATGCGCAGGGCGGGGCTGCAGCAGAGGAGGGAACCTCAGCATTAGCAGAACTGTGGCTGGAGTGACAAGGAGGACTCAATGTAGGGGCAGCAGCTGAGAGTCAGCAGAACAGCTGTCCCGACTGCCCCCAGAGCAGAGCCCTTCTGACTGCGGCACTGTGCTGCCTGCTCTCAGGATCCATGCATGTGCCAGCACAGCCCTGCAGCTGCTGATTCAGAGCTGCCTGTGAGGAAAGGCCTATTCCCTGCACATATGACCAGGCAGATACATACACCCACACAGACTCAGCAACTCAGGCTTTTGCTCTTAAATACTAGACTCCATGGGGTTGCCTGCCTATCAGGAAAACCAGACAGAGATCAAAGATAAGCAGATCAAGAAACTATCTCTGGAGGGTAAGGGGCGTGCATGTGCGCCTGTGTACATTTGAGTGAGGCAGCTACTCTATACATAAAACAAGACCAGGCTGCAATAAAAAAGAAATCAACAAAGAAGGAAGTGCTTGAAATTAAAAATACAATTTCTGAATGGAAACATTAAAAGTGCTGAATGATAAAAATCAAGGAAATTCCCCAGATTGTGGGCTCAATTCTAGGAACAGAAAATACGAAAGAAGGCAAGAAGAATGTAGGCTCACTAAGAGGAACCAAATTCTGTCTAATGGGGATTTCCACAAAAGTAAACAGACTACTGGGCAGGAAATTATCAAAGAAATAATAAAAGAAAATTTACTAGAAACTTTCAAAAGTAGCATCTGTCTTCAGCTGAAAAGGTATCCAATAAAGGGACCTCACTTTTTAAAAAAAAGTAAAAAAATTAAAAACTCTATACTCAGACACAATTTTATGAAATTTTCTCTATAGCAGGGATAAACCGAAAATCCTAGATGCTTCCAGAAAGAACAAGATAAGCATCCACAAAAGGCTGAGAATCAGACCAACATCAGACTTCTCAACAAGACCTTGGACATTTAGTAGACAGCAGGGCAAAACCCCTGTGTTCTCAGGGAAAATTATTATAAACCTGGAATTCTACTCCTGATGTGAGGACAAAATTAATAACTTTTTTTAGGCATGCAAGGATTCAAAGAGTATCTCCCATTCTTCCACTGGGAGGCAGTTTCTTCAGGTTTCACTGGAAGTTTGTTTGCTAGAGTGCAAATAAAGAGGGGAAGGCACGAGACATAAGAGTGCAACTGACCCAGGAGTAAACAAAAAGAAGGGTAACAGCTGGGTAACAGGCCTAACATCCCACTGATTCAAGTGACAAGAAACCAGTGGGCTCTGAAAAGAATGAAACAAATTCCATTCAAGAAGCAGAATGCAGAAGAAGCTGAAAGACCTCAGGAATATGAGAAAGGTGTTTGTTTCTACTTTTTTTTTTTTGAGACAGAATTTCGCTGTTGTTACGCAGACTGGAGTGCAATGGCACAATCTCGGCTCACTGCAACCTCCGCTTCCTGGGTTCAAGCAATTCTCCTGCCTCAGCCTCCCAAGTAGCTGGGATTACAGGCACGCACCACCATGCCCAGCTAATTTTTGTATTTTTAGTAGAGATGGGGTTTTACCATGTTGGCCAGGATGGTCTTGATCTCTTGACCTCATGATCCGCCTGGCTCGGCCTCCCAAAGTGCTGGGATTACAGGCTTGAGCCACCACGCCCGGCCGAGAAAGGCGTTTATTTCTTTTTTCAGCAATAAGAAAAGGCAAAAAGAAAAAAAAAAAGGCAATTAGAAACTACAGGAAAAACCTAAATTGCTGTGGTCCAAACGTGAAAGCCAACAAAATGGCAAGCCTTTAAGCAACTGATGAAGTAGAAGAGATGGACCCACAAAGAAGAAAACGTAATCCCAGTGAACTACCTGACCAGTGGCTAACAGCACTTGCAGTCTATTATAACAGTGTACACACTGTTCATTATCTTCTCACTTTTAGCCTCCATCATTACGAACAGCATGGAAGATTTAATCATGGCCACATTAACAATAAATAATGGGAAAGCTGACCAAAGTAGTCCAGCAGAAAGGAGAGAGTGACGAGTGAAAAGCTTATAGACCGAGGTGATACCTCTGGTGAATGACCTAGGGTGAGGGACTGCTGGTTTTCACTAAGAACCCTCTGGTCTTTTGATGTCTTCCCATGTGCATGGACCCTTGGGTACAATGACTAGTAACTCACTGGCTGCCTCAGAATATAAAGCAGTACCCAGTGGTGAACTAGACAGCAGTATGGCTGGAGAGACAAATAAAGGCGCCACTCAGAGGGCACACCCAGCTTTTGTCTATGATAAAAAGTCACTTTATTGCATGGACCAGTGTTCCCCTACCCTTAAGAGCAATGTGTTAAGAAGGGAAGGCAAGACAGACAAAAGAAAGGGAACTCCCGTGAACCATGAGCTAGCCGCCAGAGCATCTGCTCTGTCCCCACTCCCCACGCCCCATCCCCAAACTGGTCTCAAAGCAACCATCACCCGCACTAAAAGAAATCCTTCTAATTACTTCAGAACTCTGGCTGTGCTCTAGAATGATCTGAGGAACTATATTTAAAAATAAAAAAACTCTATGATCTTATTCCCATCCCAGGCCAATTAAATTGGCACCTCTATGGGAGAGACCCTGATCCTGGCATTTTTATCAAACTCCCAGATGATTCCAACCAGCAGCCAGTGCTGAGCCCTGACGCCCTCACAGCCCTCTGCTCAGCTCTGCTCCAGCCTTTGCCTCCCTGACGATGGCACTTCCCATTCTCTGCTCCAAGATGCTGAGTGTGCAGGAAGGAAACAAACTGCTGCCAGGAGGGCAGAAGGAAGAAGCTCCTTTCTTCCAGACACAACAAATACACATAACACTCTGCTTTATACAAAGATGTCCTTGCCAACTCTATTGTAAAGAGAGGTGAAAACTGGAAAGAATCTCCATGTCCAGTGACAGAAGCAGTTACATTTCGGCTCGGCCGTAGGACAGTAGGGTCTGACAGCCTTAACGACAAGGATTTGCTAATGATTTGAGATAATGAGCATAATAAAATGTCATGTGGAAAAAGTCACAAGAAAACAATCAGCTAGATGTTATGACATTTATGTCTTAAATTTTTTTTTTTTTTTTTTTTTTTGAGACGGAGTTTTGCTCTTGTTACCCAGGCTGGAGTGCAATGGCGCAATCTCGGCTCACCGCAACCTCCGCCCCCTGGGTTCAGGCAATTCTCCTGCCTCAGCCTCCTGAGTAGCTGGGATTACAGGTACGCACCACCGTGCCCAGCTAATTTTTTGTAATTTTTAGTAGAGACGGGGTTTCACCATGTTGACCAGGATGGTCTCGATCTGTTGACCTCGTGATCCACCCGCCTCGGCCTCCCAAAGTGCTGGGATTACAGGCTTGAGCCACCGCGCCCGGCCCTTCTTAAATTTTTTTAAAAAAAGACTAGGCTGGGTATAGCTCAGGCCTATAATCCCAGCACTTTGGGAGGCCAAGGTGGATGGATCAGTTGAGGCCAGGAGTTCGAGACCAGCCTGTCCAACACAGTGAAACGTCTCTACTAAAAATACAAAAATTAGCAGGGTGTTTTGGTGCATGCTTGTAATCCCAGCTACTTGGAGGCTGAGGTGGAAGGATCACTTGAATCCGGAGCCTGGGTGACAGAGCAAGACTGTCTCAAAAAAAATTTAAAAAGACTGGAAGGCAGTGGCTACTTCAGCTGCCATTTGTGCTGCTCCAGAGCCTAGCCAAGGAGGCTACAGCCACAGCCAGGAGCCCAAAACCTGTATCTTGAGCCCACTGGCAGTTGCAGGAGGCAGATAAAGAAGGGTCCCCGGAGAACCTCTGTCCCGCCCCACAAGTGTTTACAGCAGATATTTTTGGGAAGATGAGGAAACCTGCACAGGGTCTTGCCTGGGTACACCTGCAACAGACTGGAGACCCATATGCACTGGGGGAATGGGGTGAAGCCACCAGAATTTGTGCCTATGCAGGGGGAAGAGCCTGACCTCTTCAGCTCACGTGTGGTAGCCTGGTATTCAATCTGTGAGGCAGGGGCCTGTTGGGAGGACCCCTCTTTTTGGTTGAGAGCGTTCTTTTAATGAATTCTGCTCTCCTCTCCTCACCTTTCAATGTGTCCATGTGCCTAATATTTCCTGATCATGAGACAAGAACCCGGATTTTAGCTGAGCTAAAAAGCAAAAAATCCTGCATCACCACTACACCCTCCTAAGGTGCCCAAGGATGCACTGAGGTGCAGGTGGTGTTCAACTGGCCCTGGCCCAGAACGATGCCAAGGACGCACTCAAGAGTGTCAGGGAGGTGCTCATCACCCAAGCCCCTTGCCCAGTGCCCCAGAGGAAATGGATCAACTGGCCAAAGAGGAGCCTGCTGTTAGTGTTGTTACCTAGTATTTTGGTGTCATCTTTGGAGGCGCATACCTGTACAAATATTTTGCACTTCAACAAGATGACATATACTACTGCGAAATAAAGTAGATCAAATATAATGTCATCTTGAGTGAGCCTTCTGAGGATGCCCTAGCTGCCTGCCACCTAAAAACTGAGAAAAGTGTTACAATCTATTAAGATCTTGGAGGAAGATGAGATTGAATTCATCACTGTGGATTTGCAGTGACCCTGCCAGCACTGCTCATGACCTGAGCAAGAAGCTCACAGCCTATTCAGACCTTAGCCTGGACAAGTGCTGGGAGGGCCCTCGGAAGACTTCGATTGCTATGCTGCCCGGATACTGACTGCAGCTGCTTATGAACATCAAGGCTGCTTTGTCCCAATCCTATCTGATTCATGGACACATGGCTGTCACCGATGGACTGAAAACAGCCAGTCCTGGAGTTTCTTTATACATCACTGCACCATGACAAAGGGAACTGAAAGTTGTCCGAATCAAAACAGTCACTAATGTGAAGAAAATGCCACAAATCAGGCCTGCGAAAGCCCGGAAGAGAGGCTTCTTGTGCTTGTATGTCTGATAACAAAAACATCCCTAAAGACTCCAAAACCTGCAACCTTGTATGAAGGCCACTGCAACCGTATGCAAAAAAAATACTCCTCCAAGGACATCTGCCCAAAGCAGCCTGTCTAACCTTGGACTGACATCACTCTTGTGATCTTTGTAGCCAGGGACAATTATTAAATACTTCAAAACAATTATGTAATCCTCTTCACTTTTCCCTTTGCCTCCCGGAATAAGCCATTTACCACGGCACGCATATTCCCAGTGCAGTGCTCTAGTTCCAAATAAACATCTTTTGAGAGCCTCTCTCTCTTATTGAGCCTGAGAAAACTTACAAACACAGAGAAACCGTTAAGAAGAAGCCACGCAGATACGAGAAGTCAGCAACCATAATTAAGACTCGGTTTTTTGAAAACAAGTTTGCTGCGGAAACTTCGATTTGTTCTTAACCGTCAAGAAAAACATTATGGGGAAAGATTTAATACCACAGCGTAACACAACTATTTGTAGTTTGAGCAGTGATTTTAAAAAAGATCTTCCTTCATGTAAATAACATGGGGCTTTTTCAGGTATAACTGTAAGGCTGCATGTGGAGAAATAAATAAATAACATGGGGCTTTACTTTCTTCTCATCTTATAAATCATTGAAAACCATTATCTTTAAGGAAAAGAAAAAACACCGAAAGGAATGAAAAAGGTGATGGTGGGTGTAGACAGATATTTTCTTATTTACGCCCCCCGTTCCTTCCCACCCCCAGCAGTGCGTGTCGTTGTCATCTCTAGCTAGACACCTGCAGGTGGCAGAGCCCCTCACCAACCCCACTTCTCAGGTGGGTGAATGAAGGGCGGTTCGAATGAAGGACCCCCAGTCCTACTGCCCCTCCCAGGCAGGGGCTACTCACACTGACTTCCTTCCCCAGGCTGACAGAGGCCAGGACACGCTTCATTCCTTCCCCGCTTCCAATCTGCCAGATGGATGCCTCCGCAGCTTGGTTCTTCAAGGGCCAATCTCTCGCTTGCAGCTCATACCAGACAGTCCTGTGGAGACCCAGCCGTGGCCATGAGCTCTGGGGCCGCTCTGCCCAGCTCACATGCAGGGGCTCTTGCAGCCATCACCCAGCCAGAGGATCAGGACACTTCTCTAACCTTCCTCACTCATTTGGCTTCAGGGGATGCGACGATGGCCTCCTGGAGGCTCCTCCCAGCCTTGGAGGACCTGGGCCCTGTGCTGTCATGCGGTGGGAAGTCTGAGACGGCATGGGTGGTCATTCCGACCTCAGCACAACCCAGCTCTGCCACTTTCTACTGGCTCCTGGTAAAACGGCTTCACCTCAGTGGGGCTGATGCCTCTTGTCACAGGGTTGTTTGAGGAGTACTGAAGTGCCAAGCCCAGCACCTGGCACACATGCGTGCTCAGAAAAGGATACAGTTAAAGGTCAGGGAAGAAGGATGGTGCCAAGGCCACCCCACTGGGAAGGACACCCAGAGACAGCACAGGGGACTGGGGCGGTGAGCCTTGCTTAGCTTCTCCACGTCCCCTTGGCTGTCTCGACTTAGGATGGGCCTTTCTCCATCAGATCCACACTGTCCAGTAGGGGAACCTCTTGCCATATGGGGGCTATTGGCTGGATGAAATGTACACAGTTGAATGGAGGGGTAATCTGGGCAGTTAACACACACCAGAGTTTAAAGACTAGTAGGAAAAAAGAACATAAAATACCATATTCCATATTAATTTGTATGTTGATTACATGTTGAAATAATATTTTGGATATGCTGAGTTAAATAAAATATATCATTTTATAATATATAAAATATAAACAGGGGAAACTAATTTCGCCCATCTCTTTTTTTAATGTGGCTATTAGAAAACTTTAGCTTCTATATTGGGCTCACATTACATTGCTACTGGTCAGCACCCAGCTCTCTGTGGGGTACCAGAGCCTGGCTGGCAGGACGCCCACCTCCCCCAGCCTGGGAGGGACAGTTCTCCGTCAGCTCTGGCGAGCGTCCTTGCAGATCAGCTGGGTGGGGCTGACGGCCAGTGTTAAGCATGGAAGGCAATGACCTACCTTAGTCCTCAGGAAATGACCTTGTGGGGAGGAGCTATTCTTCTCTGCATCTTACTCACGGGGAGGCAGAAGGTCAAGGATGTGGTCACCCAGCAAGTAGCAGAGCCAAGACTCAAGACCAGGTGGAGTTTTACTCCAAAGTCTGGGTTTTCAACACTTAAAAGCCTGCCTCCCTCTGCCACGGATGGCCACCAGGGCCCTACTCACCCAAATGCATAGACGTCAGCAGCTTTGGAGAATGGGAGCTGATCCTCGTCCTTCCCAGGGGTCATCTCACGCACGATCTCTGGGGCCAGATAGCACAGCCAGTCGTGGGACAGCTTCAGCTGGTTCTCACGCCTGGAGACCAGGAAGTCAGGGCAGGGACACAGGCATTTCAGCAAGCAGCCAAGAGGCCTGCCTGGCTCAGGTCTGTCCCAGGGCCAGTAGAGCACCCACACACAGCTTAGAGAACACACCCAGAGCCAGCACGCTGACCCCGCACTTGGGAAAGGCACCGGTGCTTTTGAGGAATTCTACAAATGAGTCATGACCGGGTGTTTCTAGAAAAGTGGGGCAAAAACGGATACATATTGACAGTGAGGAGCCTGTGAAGGTGCGCAGTTCTCTGCTAGGAGAATGGGGCACTGCTCTAACCAGGAACCCCGATCTGCCTGTGGATCTCAAACCTGCCTGGGACAGGTCCTGCAGCCTCACTGCCATGTTCCCTTTCAGGGTTCCCCAGATACCAGGGGAGGGTCCTTTCTCCCCACCCCGACCCCTTCAAGATCTGCGGAAATAAAATGACGCTCTTCCTCATCGTGGGGAAATGAATCCTGGGTCCTTGGCCAAGCTGGTGAACAGCCAGGGCAAATATGAGTGTGGTGACCTGTTCTCCAGGAAGCCAGCCTGAGAATCCAAACATGACCCAAATCTGATTCTGAACCAGAACTACAAGAGCAGGACCAAAGCGACCTGAACTTCTGCAGGGAGAGCTGCAGCTCAGCAACAAACAGTAAAGGGCCCAGACCTCAGGCCTGCCCTTCCCCACCCAGCATCCCCGTCCCACCCAGACACCCAAGACCCACTCACCGTCCCTCTCGGACCACGCCCGAGATCCCGAACAGCCCGAAGTCTGTGATGACCACCTTGCCGTTGTCATAGAAGACGTTCTTGGATTTGAGGTCTTTGTGTACGATGCCCTTAGCGTGAAGATACCCCATGCCCTGGAGGACAGTGAGCCCCAGATCAGGAGGAGTGAAGATGTGTGGTGATGACGGAGCTGCCACCCTGGGCTGGATGCTCTACCCAAAACCCCTCATTTGATCTTCACCATTCCATGCAGTATACTGTCCCCATTTTACAGAATACAGCGAGGTTCAGAGAAGGAAAGTCACTTGTCCCAAGGCACACAGCAGTGAAGGAGCAGAGCTGAGATCTGACCCCAGATGGGTCCATGCTCTTTTAATGTTACCATGCTTCCAAATAGCCACCTTAACCTTGGATAAGGTAGGGGGTATGAACAGGGTGAAGGGCAGGGAGCCAGGGGGGTCAGGAACAGTGAGATTTTCTGTGTTAAGTCGTGAAGGGCCTAAAGGAGCTGGGGTTTTCTGTCAGGATATGCATCACTGGTCTCCACTCTCAGGCAGGGCCAGGGCTCAGGGCAGGGGAACAGAGAGGCATTCCCACAGAGGGGTTCCCAACTTGGGATGTTCCTAATATCTGAGCTGTAGAAGGAGCCCTGGACTAAAACTGAAATCTGGGGTTTGAATTCCATCTCAGCTCAGAGTCTCACTCACTCTGTGGCTGTGGACACAGTGCTCAACGCCTCTGAAGCCTGGTTTCTTATCTACCAAGTGAAAGGTGGCAGTGGGTGATTTCTAACCAATGCTCTATTTGAACTGAGCACTGATGAGGCAGGTACATGGAACGTGGGTGACCCGACACAGGCATGATCTCAACCAAGGTCAAGCTTCTTCAAACACCAGACCCAGGGCTCCTGTGCACCCCAATGCATAGATTATTGCATTTTTAACCTAACATCAATCCAGAGAGGAGGCTATATGAGGATCCCCATTTTAAAGGAGAGAAAACTGAGGCTCAGAGAGGCTAAACAACCTGCCCAGACTCACACAGCGGGTGTGACCAGGATTGAAACTGTCTCTAAGGCCTGCCAAGTTCCTTCCCAAACAAGTCAATTCCATCAAGGCTGATCATATAGATGGTCAGCTCCCAGCTGTGAGTGAACGAGACAGGGAGGAGGAGACAGGGTCCCACCCTTGAGAAGCCTGAGCTAGAGGGAGAGGCAAAGCTGCCAAACTAACTTGACGGGGGCTGACAGAGTGGGAGAACAGCCGAGAGCCCTGGAACTGGCCAGAAACACACCCCCCAACAGCCAGACACCCCCTCACCTTGATGATCTCCTGAGCGATCTGCCTTGTCTTGTTGATGTCCAGAGACGTCTTGGGGTCCCTCACAAACGAGTGCAATGTCCGCCCCTTGCAAAAGCTGTTGAGGGTGGTGGTGGATCAAGCACAGGTCCCGGGCTGGTGCAGCCTGACCCTGTCCCTGGTGGAGCCCATGGGGAGAACTGTACCTGACTGCCTGCCTGCAAGGACTCTCTCCACCCCCTTAACTGTGAGCCAAATCTTCTTTAACCCAGCCGTTGGCTGCTGGGGTCTAGCTTGAACATGCAGAAACACATATGACGCCACGCACGTACACGCACACAAACCCCATTCCCTGAGAGCCAGTGCCTGCCTGTCCTACAACAGGAAACAGCGCATCAAAGCTCCCAGGAACTCAGAGTAGCCATGCTTGGTGGGTTCAAGGCAGGATCACTCTGATGGGGAAGAACTTGGCCTTTTAAGGCAATCACCAGGCAACATCAAGGCACTGGAGATCACTGTCTAGAGTCTCATTACAGTTTTCATTTTTTTCTTGATCATGGGATTTTTATAACAATAAAGGAGTGTGCAAGGAGGGAAAGGGGTAGGGGAGATGTTAGGGCACAGTGACTATTGGAAAAGAAGCCCGAGTTCTGGGGTCCCCACCTGCGTCACCTCCTAAAACCTAGGGCAAGGAGGGAGAATGTGGGGTCACTCCCCTGTTCCAGGGGAGCTATCTTAGGAAAGGACTATGATTTTAGAAAAATATTCTGGAGTCTCAGAGCCTTTGAAAACTGGGGGAGGGGCTGGGAGCAGCAGCTCATGCCTGTAATCCTAGCACAGAGCGAGACTCCTCCTCAAAAAAAAAAAAGAAAAAGAAAAAAAAGAAAACTGGGTGAGGGGTAAAGAGTATTGGTGATTTCCTTATCTGTGTATTCTAAACAAAGTAAGATTGTTTTGTTAATGAATGTTTTCCTGTTTCAGGCAGGTGACAGTGGCTCACACCTGTAATCCCAGCACTCTGGGAGGCTGAGGTGGGCGGATCACCTGAGGTCAGGAGTTTGAGACCAGCCCAGCCAACATGGTGAAAGCCCCTCTCCACTAAAAATGCAAAAATTAGTTGGGAGTGGTGGTGTGCACCTGTAATCTCAGGTACTTGGGAGGCTGAGGCAGGAGAACTGCTTGAGCTCAGGAGGTGGAGCTTGCAGTGAGCCAAGATTGCACCACTGCACTCCAGCCTGGGTGACAGAACAAGACCCTGTCTTGTGTTTCTTTAATTAATTACCTGTTTTGGTTTTTATTAATTTTGGAGACAGAGTCTTGCTCTGTAAATAAATTATGGGACCACCAGTGGTCAGCTCATGAGTGTTACATGACTCATTCCAATTCTTCTGCACTCCAGGGAGGTCATGCTAGCAGTCTGAAATTGACCATGGTGAGAATATTTATACCACAGGATGTGATGGATGTAACAAATTAGGGCTACCCTCCCTACTGACCCAAAACTGGTTGATACACATTTACCAGCACACCACCAGGTTCCGCCTCTGTGATGGGGATACCATGCATGTGTTAGAAGAGAGCAGACCTCAGACCCGTTATTGAGTGCAGAAGGCAAGGCATGAACCAGCATGATCTCTCCTTTGCATTTTTATAAGAAGCAATAAACAGTTTAAAAATGTGAGTATATGCTAATGTCTTCATTTTAACAGAAGGGATGTTAACTGTTTATAGTGTCTCTGACTTTGGGGAGAAGCGCTCAGATGCAGTGGGAGATGACTGGCTTTCACTCTGTATCTTTGATGGACATTTGTTTTTCTATAACCTTAGAAAGGTCTCACTCTGTCACCCAGGCTGGAGTGCAGTGGCATGATCTTGGCTTGCTGCAGCCTGGATCTCCTGGGCTCAAGTGATCCTTCTGCCTCAGCCTCCCCAGTAACTGAGACCACAGGTACCTGCCACCAGGCCCAGCTAATTTTTTTGTATTTTTTGTGATAGCATTTCACTATGTTGCCCAGGCTGGTCTCAAGCTACTGGGCCCCAAGCAATCCTTCCACCTTGGCCTCCCAAAGTGTTGTGATTATAGGCATGAGTCACTGCACCAGCCCGTATTTATTTATTTTTTAGTGTCAGTGAGGTTATGTGAGTAGGAAGTTACATCCCATTTTTGGTTTTCTTCCTTGTACCTCTATTAGAACTTCCACACCTTCGAGGGCATCCAAACAACGTGGCTCCCTGGGAAGGGGGAGGCTGAGTCGGCCACCCAGCATGAGGGCCTGGGGCTGGGTTACCTGGTGATGATGGCCAGGTGGGGTGGGTTCATGCAGGCCCCCATGAAGAGCACCACGTTCTCGTGCCGTGTCTGCCGGTAGTTCATCACCTCTTTCTTGAAGAGCTTCAGGTGGTCCTGGTTGTGGCCATCCATCTCCAGCAGGCGAATGGCCACCTCGCCATGCCAGCGGCCGCGGTGCACCCGGCCCCAGCGGCCCTGCCCGATGGGCTCGCCCAGCTCTACCTGCTCGAAGGGGATGTCCCACTCCTGCAGGTACACACTGGTCTGGCTGGCCTTACGAGAGATGGGGCCCCGCCAGGGCCGGCGAGAGCTCGGCAAGTCGTCCACCTCGTCCTCGTCGTCTTCTGCCTCTGACTTGCCAGCCTCTGGCTCCTCAGCCTGAAAGGAGAGCAGGGAGAACAGGCATGGGCAGAAGATCTGGGCTCCGTGACTTCTCTTCCCTCTCCTGGAGCCACTGCCGGGTAAGGGAGGAGAGAGGCTTCCTGCCAGGGCACCCAGCTGCTGTGGACAGCGGGCGGCTCACTTAGCATCACTGGACCTCAGTGTCCTCATCCTTAATATGTGGCAGTTGGCCCCAGCGAACTGAGGCCCTTTGTCTGGCTAATACTCCAAGACCTACCTGTGAGCAACATCTAATTGTCCAGGGAAGAGCAAGAGCAGCCCTGGCATAGAAGAATTTCACTACACCCATCCTTCTGGAACTCTTGTTTAAACAGAGTTTCTGATTCTCCCTGGGCAGGAGTAAATCAGTCTGTTAACATTCTCCAAGCCATAATGCAATGGAGGGGATCCAGGCTCAGTTGACACTCATGTTCAAGGTTCAAGGCAGTGGTTCACTTATGTAATTTCTTAACCTCTCTGGGCTGGCTACAATCACCTGGGGAGCGTGGGGAAGACAGAGCTTGGACAAGCTTGCTCCATGACAGTCATCATCGTTCCTCCCTGCCATGAACCTCTACAGTGGGCGTCTGGGACAGCCCTTGCCAGGGCCCAGCGCCCACCCCACTCACTCTCAAGCCCCCTGCATATTCTGAGATGGGGAAGGGAGAAAAGAGGGAGGGGCCATCTGTGGACTCATGTGTGTCACCCTCACCTCTGCTTCGTGAGCCTCCAACACGTCTGCTTTCGGCTGATCGTTGAACCTAAGAGTAAAACAGGGTTTGTCAATGAGACCTTGAGGGAGGCCACTCTGCTCTCATATGGCAGGACTCCTGGGTGAGGCCTGAGACTAAGGTCTTTAATCTGACTCACACCTGGCTAAGGGAAAGGCCATGTGGATACCGCACAGACAGGCAGGAGGAGGCTGAGAGCCAGGCCTGCCCCTGTGCGGCCTCAGCCTTCCTCAGGCTAACTTGAAGGTGGTGGGGGCTGAGAGGTGGGCAGTGATCCCCAAAGCCCCTTTCCAGATGTGATACTGCTGCACGGGGGCTCCGAGCACACCCACAGGATTTGGAATCTGACGGCCTTGACTTGAAGAACTGGCTCTATCGCTTCCTAGCTGTGTGACCTTATGTAATTTCTTAACCTCTCTGGGCTGGCTGCATGTTATGATGACATCTACTTTGATACCTACCACCAGGCTGGATGAGATGTGGGAATGTGAGTCAGGTGCTCAGCATGGCCTGGCAGAGAAAGGGCTCCGTACAGGAGCTATTCTTAGGCGTCTCTAACTCCAAGTGTCCTCTGTCTACCCCTCCTGGGTCCCAAGACTGCTCCAGTTTCATATTCGGCCCCACCCAATGTTGACATACTGATAGGAGGCAAATAAAACCCTCTGAGGAGTTCACTGGCCCAGAGGGCGAATGAGCCTCAGGAGTTCTGCTGGCCGGAGATGGAAGGGTGGAGTAGGAGGTGGCAGGGACGTGGACACAGCCTAGGGATGCCTACCGGGTACTGTCGGCGGCTTCGGGGAGCGGGGCTGCCTGTGCAAAGGCCGAAATGTCTGGAGGAAACACAAAGCAAACGCAAAGCATGAGATCGCTTCCCTCCCCAAAGAGATGCCGCGCTCAAACCCAGCGACCCAGAGAGGTTGACTCTCCCTCAGCGGGCTGCCTCATGTTCCCCGGCACTTCCGCAAGGACCAGCCTGTGCCGTTCCATGGACCTTGCCAGCACGCAGCATCCACAGCTCCTGCTTCTGCATACACAGCTCTGTCTCAGGAAGGGGCTTGGGGCAGACGGGGAGGGTGAGACTTCTTGTTACCACCACTCCCCGGTGGCCAAACTGCCCCACACAAGCAAGTGGTAAAAGCAAACTGGGCTCTCATTTACTGGACAGGCAGCCAAAGCTGCTCCTGTTTGGAGGCCAGGGCTGCTTGTGACAACCCTTGAAAGTAATGAGACTCCCTCACTTTGGCCAGTGAGGCTGTGGCAGGACGCATAGGTGGCTCATTAGCGACACCTGGTGCCTGGTGCAGCTGCTGGGGATTTCCAGCACAGAGGCCCCAAGCCCTCGGCTTCCGGGTATGGGTCACTGTGGAGCAGCTCTCCGGGGAAGAGGAGGAAACTCCACATATCAGGGGCCCAAAAGTGGGCAGCTAGGGCTGACCCCTGAGCCTGGGGTATTCCCAGTTTAACACTGAAAGTCCCATGTCCAGGGACATCAGAACCGAGTTACTCCAGCATAGAACCAAGTGCTACAGGGAGATTGGTGGTTCCAGGGCCGTCATGGACCGCTCACTCCCCGCTCCTTCTGCAAAAACAGAGACAGGAAGTGGCAGTGGCTGGAGCTATCAAAGGCTTCTCTCCTGCCCGTGTGGACAAAGACCTCCCTCGACCTTCTGCTAGAGTTTTTTTTCTACCTTTGAAGGTTATGTGAACCACATGCTGTGACATCTCTGGGACCTCACGGACTTGGGAGAATCTAAGGCAGTGGGCCTTCTTATCAGGGAAATGCACACATACGCCCAACATCCCGTGCACAATTTCTGGGGGATCAGAACCTTAAAAACCTCTACTTATAAGGCCTCCCCCGGACACAGTCTATCTGCAGACTATCAGCAGGGGCCTGGCCCTTCTACCTATCCAACATGGCTCAAATGTTCCACAGAAGGCAAACACATGCCAAAGGCATGAGGGAAGCAGGAATGGGGAGGGGGGTTTGGGGAGGAACTGCACCCCAAGAAGGAAGGCAAAATGCCTCTGAAGCCCCATGCTTTTCCTTAAAAGTTAAGAGTGTATCATACATTCTGCTCCAAAATGTGTCCATGTTTGCTTTAATAGAAATATTTCCTTGCCCTCCCTGTGACATATCTTCAGGTGAAAATGGGAAAACTGCTCTTTTGGGAGAAGGAACATGTCTTCCCAATGTTTTGGGGTAACCCCTGTGTGCGTCCCAGAGCTAGTAACCACGGGGCCACAACAAAAAACGGGTGAAACTGCAGAGGCTGGCTGCCCAGCTGCTCAGAGGAGGTCTCCGGGGGTGGGTTCTCAGGCCCCTGACCGCGGCCCTGCACACACCGAACAATGCCGTAAGGACGGTCTCTAAGGACTCACAGACACTGCAAGTCAGCCCCCTAATGGAGCTGGCTTAGGGAACAGAAAAGCCTGGAATAACCAAAATACTGTGACTCAAGACAGTCCTGTTCAAGCCAAGAAAAAAACAGCTGTGATCTTTGTCTTAAACACCATTATTCTCATCACCATCAGTTACAGAAAAAAAAAAAAGCACTGATCTCAAACACTTTAGGGGCAGGAATGAAAAGGTTGGTACACAGTAGATGTACAAAACAATTTTTGCAGAAAGAACTCAATGGATTGACTATATTGTAAGATTTTTCCTTTAAACTTTCTGCAATAAGGAGGCATTTCCAGCAACAGCCAGCAGATGACACTGTGTGTTAAGGCACAGAAAGGTGACGCCCACTAAGTTAAGTGAAGCCTGCAGAACTCCCCAAATGGGTTTCCACTTCTGTAAGACAAGGCAGTAGTTTCCATCATTGTGCAAGGGAGGATATGGTGACAGATGCTCATCGGGCAATAGCAAAAAGTCCTCCCCCCATTCCACAAACCCAGGTTCTAGTCCTGCTTGTGCCATCTCCTGGCAGTGTGACTTTGAAAGAAGTTACCTGCAGTGTCTGTGCCAAGAGACTGGATAGGATGGATTCCAGGGTCCCTCCCAGCAAGAACTTCTCATGTCAGAGGCCCACCTCCCCACTTTCCCTGCCCCCTTCCCATCCTCCATGGGCAGCCAGCTCTCAGAACAGGTGGAGGGAGACTCAAGCACCTCCAAAGGTACTCAGATGGGCTGGACAGAAGGGGTCACAGCAAGGGGCAGTTAATGGAACCATGCAAGGACTCACCTGGAAAGATAAACTGCTGTCTATGATGAATGAAGTAGGCAGCTTTAAACAAAAGAGGAGGTGAGTCACACACACAGAACGGTCAACGCAGGAGGGAGGAGCAGAATTGCAGACACTGGCTTGGGAGACAGGGACTTGTTATTGGGCTGGGACAGCCCTGCCCAAGATGGGCCCGGCAAGGACAGGCCAAACCATGCAGGAAAGAGGAAAAGAGCTGGGAGAAAGAAAATAGGCCCTGGTAGGAGTCCACAGGACTAAAGGGGCTTGCACTGGAGGATCGAGCATTCCAAGACCCCATCTCTGGTGACCAGCGCTCTGTGAAATCCATGTGAGCCCAGAAGGGCAAAATGTAATGGGAGAGAAACAGTATTTCTGAAAAGTTTAACAGTGCTATGAAAAGAATGGCCTCCTCCAGAGCCCCACCTGTACCTCCAGAGTGTCTCAGCCTTACCACTCCTCCTGCATTGCTTTCTTCTCGTGTAGGGAACTGAGAGGGATGCAGTGGGGTTCTGGAAGCATGTTGCAGCCTCAATTCTGCCACATAACTAGGCTCTGGGACCTTAAGGAGGTGGCTAACCTCTCCAGCACTGTCAAATGGGGGTGTAAATACAGTCATGTGCCACAGAACGTTGTTTTGGTCAACAAGGGACCACGTACACGATGGTGGTCCTGATCACAACGGAGTGGGAAAATTCCTCTCCCCTAGTGACGTGGTAGCTGTGGAACAGGGCAGCGCCGTGCATTCCTCACGTCTGTGGTGATGCCAGCGGGAAATAACCCACGGCTCTACAAGCTGTATAAAAGGATAGCACGCATGATGATGCGCAGTAGCATCTGACTTGATAATGAGAATAAACAACTATATTACTGGTTTATGTGTTTACTATATTGTACTTTTAATCATGATTTAAATTTTATTCATTGACTGATTAATTGAGATGGAGGCTCTCCCTGTTGCCCATTCATTCATTCATTCATTTATTCATTCACTTATTGATTGAGATGGAGGCTCGCTCTGTCGCCCAGGCTGGAGTGACATGGCAGGATCTCGGTTTACTGCAACCTCCGCCTCCCGGGTTCAAGCGAGTCGCCTGCCTCAGCCTGCCTCAGCCTCCCGAGTAGCTGGGATTACAGGCACACACCACCATGCCTGGCTAATTTTTGTTTTTTTAGTAGAGACATGGTTTCACCATGTTGGCCATGCTGGTTTAGAACTCCTGATCTCAGGTGATCCGCCCACCTCAGCCTCCCAAAGTGCTGAGATTATAGGCGTGAGCCATTGTACCTGGCCTTTTAATCATGATTTTAGAGTATACTTGTTCTACTTACAAAAAAAATAAAAAAAGTTATCTGTTGCCTCAGGCAGGTCCCTCAGGAGGTATCCAGAAGGCAGCGGTGTTATCACAGGAGATACCAGCTCCACGTATGTCACTGCCTGGAAGACCTTCCAGTGGGACAAGGTGCAGAGGTAGAAGACAGTGATGTGGGTGATCCTGACGCTGCATAGGCCTAGGCTAGGGGGTGTGTCTTAGTTAACAAAAAAGCTTATCAAGGAAAAAATAATGTGAATTTTAAAGATAGAAAAAAGCTTATAAAAATCAAAGTAAAATGTTTTTGTACAGCTATGCAATGTGTTTGTGCTCTGAGCTAAGTGTTATTACAAGAGCCTAAGAGTTTAAAAAAAAAAAAACTTTTTAAGATTATAATGTAAAAAGGTTGTGAGCAAAAGTTAATTACTGAAGAAAATATTTTAAAATAAATTTCATGTAGCCTAAGTGTGTTGTGTTTATAAACTCTACAATAGCGTACAGGAATTCCTGGAGAGAGTGAGGCCTCTGTGCAGGGGACATGAAGCCCAGTCTGGGCACATCAGGGAAAGCAGCAAGGGTCTGGCTAATAGTGCACAAAGAACTTTCTCTGCGGCTGCCATGTTTCAAACACACCCTTCCTTTTACAAAAACCCAAACTGGGAGGTTTAGCAAAAGGCACAGTTTCAGAGCATAATAAAGACAGAGCAGAATGGGAGAGGAGTTAATAAATGCCAGGAGTTCCTGTACACTATTGTCAACTTTATAAACACACCATTCACTCACTGACTCACCCACAGCAGTTTCTAGTCCCCTACAACAAATAACATTTTATTTATTTATTTAGTTAGAGATACAGTCTTGCTCTGCCGCCTGGGCCAGAGTGCAGTGGTGCAATCTCAGCTCACTGCAACCTCCACCTCCCGGGTTCAAGTGTTTCTTGTGCCTCAGCCTCCTGAGTAGCTGGGATTTCAGGTGTGAGCCACCACACCTGGCTAATTTTTATATTTTTAGTAGAGATGGAGTTTCGCCATGTTGGCTAGGCTGGTCTTAAACTCCTGGCCTCAAGTGATCTGCCTACCTTGGCCCCACAACGTGCTGGAATTACAGGCATGAGCCACTGTGCCCAGCCCTACTTTTAATATTTTATGCTGTATTTTTACTGTAGCTTTTCTGTGTTCAGATGTTTAGATACATAAGTATTTAGCATTGTGCTACAATTGCCTATAATATTCAGTACAGTCACATGCTGCATAGGTTTGCAGCCTAGAAACAATAGGCTGCAGCCACTCCTAGGCGTGTGGAGGACTGTACCATCTGGGTTTGTATAAGCACACTCTATGATGCTCATTTAACAGTGAAATCGTCAAATGCGTCTCCCAGAATGTTTCCCTGTTGTGAAGCAGCATGTGACTATCATCTTTTCCCAGGTTCACCAAGATCAAGTGTAATGCCCCTGCACAGCACAGAGCAGGGGACAATGGGAGGCGTTCCTTCTCCAGCTGAACCACCGGGCCAGCGGGGCGGGCAGTGGGGGTTGGGGAGGGTTGACCTGTTGGTGCCACCATGACCAAAGAGATAGGATCTTGGAGAGAGTGAAGCCTCTGTGCAGGGGACAATGAAGCCCAGTCTGGGGACATCAGGGAAAGCAGCAAGGGTCTGGCCAATAGTGCAAAAAGAACTTTGTCTGCAGCTGCCGTGTTTCAAACACACCCTTCCTTTTACAAAAACCCAAACTGGGAGGTTTAGCAAAAGGCACAGTTTCAGAGCATAATAAAGACAGAGCAGAATGGGAGAGGAGGTTAATCAAACAGGCCATTGCTCAAGGTGGGGAGGGGAGGGGTGTGCCAGGACAACGTGTGAATGTCAGGAGATAGCCAGCCACCTGCTTACTGAGGTGAAGGACAGGCAAAGAGAAGGATTTCTACAAGAGCTTGGTCTCTCACCATCCCCCAAAAGAAGTCCCAGGAGAAGCTGCCTGGTCCCCTGATGGCTGGTGTGTCCCCTGGCACAGGGAGAGCTGTGACTGTCCTCATGGACCTGGGGCTCCAGAGGCCAGAGACAGGAGCCTGGCCTAGACTTTACCAGTTGGAGACAGCTGGTGGCTGGGTCTGCAGCAAACAGGAGTGTCGCAGCCATCCTCCTTCCTCAGGGACTGCAAACTGCAGTAAACTGAAGGCTGAGACTGACTCTGAGGAGCTGCCAGAGAGGCCAAGGCAACAGCTCGGTCCCATATTGGACAGGTGGGCTTCCCTCTGCTGCTTGGAGAGGCAGACACCCCAGGCCCAGCCAGCGGCTGAGGGCAGGAAAGGCTAGAATCCTGACCCCTCCCCACAGACACCAGGCAGCTTGCTGGGTTGGAGCTGGAGGTCAGTTCTGGCTAACGTCTACTGTGCTCTAAATTCCTATGAGACTCAGTGTCCTCGTCCACACAATGGGAACCACCTAATTCCAACTTTACACAGTCTCCTATCTTATGGAAAAAGAACAAGAGGTCTCCTTGAAGGAACTGACCCAGATCATGAGTGGGAAGCAGCGGGGTTCCCTCTCTGAGGCCTTCTAGCTCCCTGCATTGCCACCCATGCCTCCTGGGAGCTCAGAAACCAGTCCCGAGAAAGTGAGCACTGCTCAGGAGAGGACACCCCACGAAGAGGAGGGCAGCGAGGGAATTGCTGTCAGATGGACTTGGGTTTGATCTCTACTCTGCCACTTACAGGCTGTACAACTCATGGCAAGCCCCTCCCTCTCTCTGAACCTCACAGTTCCCATCTCTAAATCAACAGCATCGACCTCAAAGCTATTATGCTTGGGGTGCCTGGCAAGTGCTCCATAAACATCTGGCCAATGTTGGACCTTGAACCTGCGGACCTTGGGTCTGCTGAGAAGGGGATCTGTCCGCACCCCGAAGAACCCAGAAAAGCCTGGAGATGTGGTACCTGGGAAGTTGAACCTGCTGTCCCGCTGGCCAGGTGAGGGGTTTGGGGGCGTGGTGGCACTGGATGGGTTGGATGATGTCGGGAAGGGCGCTGGCGAGGAGGGTGTGGAGGAGGTGGTGGAGGAGGGGTTGCTGCTGGAGTCCAGGTGATTCATGGCTGGAGGGTGCTCCTGCAGGACCAGAGATGTTGGGAGTGGCAGGGCTGCCCCACTGCCTCCCACCAGCCACACCCTCCCTGCCCCATCTGGAAAGGAAGCAGTCAGCCCAGGGAATCCTCAGGGTCTGATGTCTTATGCATCTAATTGAGGAAGGGCAGCACACAGAGGCCCTCGCCTCAGCGCCCACTCCCCACGGGGCTCCTGCTCATCTTTGTTTTCAGCCCAAGCACTCTCTCTTCCCAGAAGCCTTTCCTGCACCCTCCATCCTGGCACAGTGCCCAGTTTTTCATCCGAGCACTGTGTCTACCACAGACATCCATGGGCGCTTTCCTGACCAAAGTCTCCCCCACTGCCTTGTGTGTTCCAGGAGGCCAGGGGGCTCGCCACACACCCAGTGCCTGCCTCTGAGCTGGGCACACAGTGGGGTTTTATAATGAATTAAGTTTAGGCTCTGATAAATGTTATGTCACGTCTGCTAACACCAGGCACTCTGCTAGAAGCAGGGAGGCCAATGATGAGTGAGAAATGTACAGTCCTTTTCTTTGGAAACCTGGCTGAATCAAAGGCACTGGCAAGTCTTAGAGTCAAACTACAAAACCCTGAAAGAGGTGATGGCTTGGGCTGGTGCAGTCTGCCATTTTGGAGGGGTGAGAATTCTGGAGCTGGAAAGAACTTTCTAGAAGATGACCACAGGAGTTGGTTTGTCAGGACAGACCTGGTTCACTCATGTTGTCCCAACTTAAATATTAATGTCATGCCTTCCACACTCAAAGCAAGCATGGTTCCCCCTGCTAATGGATCGCATCCACTGGTGCCTGCCATGGGAAACACAGGTTTGGTGGCCAGTGAGACACCTTTAGGAGGCCCTCGGACACAACACAGGGAACGCTGAGCCAGGAGGGAGGATGCTCTGTTCCCTGTCTTGTTCTGCCTGAGAGAAGGCCCAAGCCTGAGCTGCTATGTCTTTAATACCTCCCCAACACCGGCTCATCACCCATCCAACAGAGTGAGCTTCAAGCTCCAAGCCTTAAGCAAGTGTGATATCAAGATGAAGCTTAATAACCTTTTGGTTTTAGCTGTGCTTGCATTAATGATTACCTCCTATCTGGAGCGATCATGGTTTTTCCAATTATGATAGTGATGATTACATAAAAATGAGTCTTACAAGTAAATATTAGCCCCAATGGTACCTGGTTAAGACAGAAACCATAAAGATGGTCTGCAGCTTGATGAAGTTTGGGCAGCACTGATTCTGGTGTCAACTCACACCAGATGCCACCATGGCTCCACTGCAGAGCTCAGGGGAGCCAGATCCAAGGAAGCCAAGGGCTTTGCCCAGGGTCACAGGAGATGGGCGTGGCAGCAGCCCAGCTCTGGGATGCCTTCTGGCCATGGCTCCCCAGCCACAGCACACAGGACACCTCTGAGAATGGCACCAGCATCTCACAGCTCTGAGCAAGAGCCTGTGAGAGCAGGTGCCAAAGAGACCTGGGGCAGGGAGGGCTGCTGCACCAGAAATGGGAAAAGGCGGGGTGAAGGGAGAAAGTAGGGGGCAGGAAAAGAGGCCGAAGCTCCAGCTTCTGTGGCCAAGAAGAAAGAGCACTGGGCCTGGAGGCAGACAGACTGGAATTCTCAGGCAGCTTCCAGCACCGCTTAGTTGGGTGACTGCAGGCAACTTCCTCCACCTCTCTGAGCTTCTATTTCTTCAACCACAAAAGGAAAACATCAACACCTCTGCCAGAGGGTTACTGTGCAGATCAGCAGCATCGCAAAGGTGGGAGTGTGTGGTACACAGCAGGTGACTCATACATGCTTGTTCCACATTCTTTTGCAGACCAGCTAGCTAGGACCACCCAGAAGTCTGAGTCCCAGCAAGGCCAAAGGACCAACAGAGAGAGGGCTCCAGGGGGATTCTACGTTAGGATCTGACCTCTCAGCACCATGTGTGGCCTCTAGTGAGAACTCGGTAACGGTTAGCTCGTGTCATCAGTCACCTGAAATGGGCTCCCGGAGGGCCACTGCTCTGAGATTAGAGGCCTTTGGCATCATCACCATATGGGCTTAGAAGCTGAGCAGGTGCACACAGGAGGGGCTCATGGGGGAGGTGGGACAGAGAGAGAGCCTTGAGCTGTGAGGAGGGCTGAGGGGGTGTGTCTGGGTGAGTGGAGATGCAGAGGTGAACATAATGGGGCAGGGGGTCATGCAGGCCCCACGGGGATGGGGGGCGTAGCTGGAGAGGAAAGGCAGGAGCAATGATGATGATGTTGGCAATGGGGGTGGGGGGGGGCGCTGTGTTCCTGATGAGGAGCTGATCCAGTCTGTGACGGGCTAGAAAGTAATAACTAGTGGATGGTATGGTACTGCTCCCTACAAGTTCATGAACATTTTCTCTTCACCCTTCAAATACCTGTGAATGATGCATTAGTAATCCCAACTTACAAAGCAGAAAGTGAGGCTCAGAGAGGTCAAGCGGCTCACTCAAGGTCATGGAAGCAGGAGAGGAGTTGGGACTCAGCCAGGGCTAGGCAGCTGCTGTGGTCTGAATGACTGTGCACCCCCACCACTCACAGGCTGAAACCCTAGTGCCCAAGGAGGTGGTACTGGGAGCTGGGTAACTGGGTCATCAGGGCAGAGCCCTCAGGAATGGGACCGGTGCCCTTATGAAAGGGCCTGAGGGAGCTCACTGGACCCCTCCACCATGGGGGGATGCGGCACGAGTGACATCTGTGAGAAGGTGGGCCTTCCCAAGCCATCGAGTCTGCTGGCACCTTGATCTTGAACTTCCCAGCCTCCAGAACCAGGAAAAACAAAGTTCTGTTGCTTTTAGGCCACCCAGTCTAGGATATTTTGTTATGGTGGCCTGAACAGAGTAAGAAAGGGTCCTATCATCTTTCCCCACTGCCTCCCCATTCCAGGTGGGAAGCCACCACCATGCGGAAACAAGAGGCAGGAGAGAGGACAGGTGCAGGCTGGTGGAGACTTGTCAGGCCTGGGGCAGCTGGCTTTCTTGTTTGACTGTAAGAGGTGGCTCTGGCCCCTCCCAGAGCAGCCTCTGAAGCTGTACCTTCAGGGTCCCCAGTGTGAATTGGCCATATCACCTGTCTCTCTCTCCTGGCCTGAGTCACTGAAGGCCAGCCATAGCCACGGAGCAGCTGGGCACACGTTCCTCATCAGGGAGGCACATGCTAAGCCCCTGGTCTGGGGCTGCAGGTAAAACGCACTTAAAAATACACAGCCAAGGTGGGTGCAGTGGCTCACACCTGTAATCCCAGCACTTTGGGAGGCCGAGGCGGGTGGATCACCTGAAGGCGGGAGTTTGAGACCAGTCTGACCAACATGGAGAAACCCCATCTCTACTAAAAGTACAAAAAAAAAAATTAGCCAGGCATGGCGGTACATGCCTGTAATCTCAGCTACTCGGGAGGCTGAGGCAGGAGAATTGCTTGAACCCAGGAGGCGGAGGTTGCAGTGAGCTGAGATGATGCCACTGCACTCCAGCCAGGGCAATAAGAGTGAAACTCCGTTTCAAAAAAAAAAACACATAGCCAAACCCACAGCAGCCTGCAGCTGGCCAGGATGGGAGCTGCTGTCAGAAGCCATCAGCACTGGCACCTCCTAGAAACAAGGGACACCTGTGCATAGGGGCCCATGACAGGTGTGCCAACCCTCCTGGGGGACACAGGCTTTGTGGACTCTGTCTAGCTGCAGAGGACACCCGTCTGCCTCAGCAGAGAAGCGTGACGTGGCTATGGAGGGAACCGCACTCTTGGTATTACTTTTGGGTGCATTCCTGTGAGAGCAGCAGAGCCTTGTTCAGTCGTGGCCACGGCAATCGCTTTAATGAACAACTAGAGATATACCTGCCACACTGTGACTAAGGGCCCCAGGCTTTTGGGCTGGACAGCTGCTGAGGCTCCCACTCTAGGTTTGTCTCTTGCTCTCGGGGAATGCTGTGCTATTTTCTCATCTGTGAAATGGATCAGCATGTGCCCTTCAGAACTGCTGTGGGGCTCAAACGAAACAGCAAGGGAAGAAGTTTCCAGTACACACTAAGCACACAGGAAGTATTAGCTCAAATGAGAAGGGGCTGGGAATCACGGCTGCACCACAACTTGATAGAAAAGGGAAGCCTCCCGATGGCTCAAGATATGATCCCAAGGCCACCCTCTGACCATGAATCTGGGACTGGGGTGTGACGTCCCACTGAGCAGGGGCGCTTTATAGGAAGGAAGTCCAGTGGCGAAGGGGGTCCTCCCCAGCATTACCCAGCATACCTTCTTTGTCAGTGCTTTGGGGAGGGTTCCAAAGTGGGGTTCGGCTGCTCTGTCCACCGGGTTGTTGATGTCTGAAGGGACAGATTCTGTCCTCCGAAGCCGAGTTACTGTTTGAAGAGAAGGAAAACCCATCACCAGGTCAAGCTAAAGATAGATTCACCCAAAATCCAGAAGGCAGAGAAGAGGAAGGCTGCAAACTCACGTGGCAGGAAGGATATTCTACAGGCAGGAGCTTCTTTGGTGCATTTGTTGTGACACTTCAACCTGGTAAAGAAGGGGAGGTTAGGGTGCAGGGCCCCACGTTGGGGGCTCCGGCACACAGGGGCAACTCTGTGTAGCATTCACCCAGGACTGTCTCCATTTCCACAAACTTTTCAACAAATGTTAGCTTGAAAGTAGAGAACACTGTGATATTAATAGTAATAGCAGCTGCTACACTGAGCTGCTATGCTGAACATTTACCACGTTCTGCTGCCATCTACCCATCCTCACGGCAAAGCAGGTCTCATGGTGCCCACTTTGACTTGCCCAGGTCACCTATCTATTTGTCTTTTGTAAAGAAAAGGAGACCTTCTACCCATATTGAAAAAGCTTAAGACAAACTTGAACTTGCAAAAAAAAAAAAAATTGGTGTGGTGGCTCACACTTGTAATCCCAGCACTTTCAGAGGCTGAGGCAGGCGTATCAGAAGGTCAGGAGTTCAAGACCAGCCTGACCAATGTGGTGAAACTCCACCTCTACTAAAAATACAAAAATTAGCTGAGCATGGTAGCACACTCTTGTAATTCCAGCTACTCAGGAGGCTGAAGCAGCAGAATTGCTTGAACCCAGGAGGCGGAAGTTGCAGTGAGCCAAGATTACGCCACTGCACTTCCAGCCTGGGTGACAGAGTGAGACTCCATCTCAAAAAAAAAAAACCCACAAATTGGACGGAGAATGTTTGCTTTACCAAACGATCCCAGGGACCCAAAGGGCAGCCCCTCCTGCTACATTTGTGCAATGGACCATGCGGTCTGAGGGTCAGTACCAGGTGGTCCTGTCTGCTGTATTGAGTCTTAGATTTCTCACTAATGGGCTGGGGGTGTTCTGTCCACCTCATACTACATCACAGGACAGCCTTGGGCTCAGAGGTCATCCTGTGCTCTCCACAGGAAAGACATTATTTGAATGGGAGCTGGAGGTCCCTAATGTAAAGCCAAGTGGCAGAAGCCACAGGAGACCCAGACCAGAGAGAAAACTCAGCACCTCCCTAGAGGTCAGGAGAGTTACTGGGAAAGTAACAGGTCCAACTGATATGCACAAGACCCACCACCTGCAGTCTGACTGGCTTGCAGATGCAGTCACACACACTAGCTCAGGTTCTCAGAGCAACCCCCACGGCTCTGATGGAGATATTCAAAATCAGGCCCAGCAAGGGCAGGTGTCTTGCCCCAGGTTACACAGCAATTCAGGGGCAGAGTGGGCTGGGCGCTGAGTCCCCAACGCCACCCTGCATCCGGTGAGGGCAGCTGGGCAGCAGAGGACACACTCTGCTCACCCCACACTGTTCCCTATCCTTGCCCTTCCTTCCTACCAGAAACCACAAAGCTTGAGAAAATAAAGCTGGACTTGTATAGAACCTACCTCCGGTCACTCTCCCCTTCTGCAAGCTACCTCCCTGTTTTTACCATCACCTGTCTCCCACCTCTTGAGGGCTATAAAAGGTAAGGTTAATCTTCAGAGCTCCTTACAGTTCCCAGAACAGTCTTCTCATTCCTCCAGGCCTTAGTACAAGATGCTCCCGTGGCCTGGAATTCTCTCTCCCCCTTGGTCGACCTTGTAAACTTCTATTTGTCCTTCAAAGCCCACCTCAAGTATTCCCTTCTTCCAGGAGTAACTTGCTTAATTTCCCTGAAATTAAAGCCTGATCATTCCCTGGTGAGCTGAATAGGACAATGAAGTGCGAGTGTAGGGAAATGTGTTTGAACTCTGATTTGCTGCCCGCACCCCCACCCGTCTGCCCATCACCTGCAATGCTTGCACTTCACTCCAAATATCATGCTCTTCTGGCACACGTGGCAGACCTGCGACAGCCAAGACTTGGTGGAGAACCTGCAGGGGCGGACATGGGCACGTGCTCGCACCGGCTGGGAGGCCAAGGGCTAGCCAAGAAGGGTTCCCACGGGGTTCCGGGGAAACTGGGAGTCTTGGCTCCATCCCAGAGCTCCATGGGCCCTCTCCCTCCCAGGGAGAATAGAGACACCCAGGGGCCATTTAGATTTCCCAGATGCAAAGTCATCATTGTCAACATACTGAATTTGGTGTGGTCATCTGAGAGTACCCATTTGGCAGCAGCAATCAAGCGTTCAAGTGTGCATACCCTTGGACCCAACAGTTCTTGGGAATTCTTAGGAATTTACTCGACACATAGGCCCACAATTGTCGAAGGGTATAGGAACAAGGTATGCCTGCAGCACGTAAGCAGCGTAAAGGCTGGAAATAACCTACGCGTCCATTGAGGGGCTGACTAAAGTATGGTCTTTCCATCCAATGAACCCTATGCAGCAGGAAACTAAGACAAGGAAGCTGTTTCTGTGCAAAAATATGGAATGGCCTCCAAGTCATATTGTCCAGTTAAAAAAGTAAGGTACAATAGGATATGATCCCATTCACAGGCAGTTCAAGTACGGGAAAGAAACTAAGCCTGGAGGTGAATAGTAACCACTGGGTGGTAGCAGCACTGACGAGGAAGACCTAAAGGTAACTTTTTGGGTGCTGGAATGTTCTCCATCTTTATGCGGATGGTATACACAGGTGTGTGTGCACAAATACGTAAGTACACACACTTGTGCATTTTGCTCTATATAACTTGTGTCTCCATTTTTGAAAAAGCAAAGTATAGGATTGAATATAACATATGCAGTAGTTGAGTACAAAATAAAGGAGAACACGCCTGTAATCCCAGCATTTTGGGAGGCCAAGGCGGGTGGATCATGAGGTCAAGAGATTGAGACCATCCTGGCCAACATGGTGAAACCCCGTCTCTACTAAAAAAAATTAGCTGGGCATGGTGGCGCGCTCTTGTAATTCCAGCTACTCAGGAGGCTGAGGCAGCAGAATTGCTTGAACCCAGGAGGCGGAGGTTGCGGTAAGCCGAGATTGCTCCACTGCACTCCAGCCTGGTGACAGTGAGATTCCATCTCAAAAATAAATAAATAGACAGACAGACAGATATAGACAGATAGGAGAAAGCATATACAGATATTTGTTTGTATAAAATATCTCTAGAAGACTACATAACACATAGCTAAGACTTCTTTACAGAAGGGATTGAGGAGTTGGGGACAAGAACAAAAGGGGAATTTTCCGTTGATGTTTCAGTGTATTTTCAATCCAAAATGTAGAACATTAAAAAAAAAACACCAAAGATAGATTCGAAGAAGGATGGGGGCTGAGTGGGTGGTGTCCTCCAGAAAAAAAGTGCAAGGCTGGTCCATAGAGTGGGAAGGCCTAAGAGCAGAAAGAGCTCTTATTTTTGGAAAAATTGAATTTTTTTAAACATATCGTATATCACAGTAACAACAGAATGAATGCCAACCGTATTTGGGAAGCAGTTTGTAACACATCCACCAACACAAGCTCATTTCGTTCTTATGCCCATGCCAGGGAGTGACAGGTCCAGGATTCCTGTGCACAGGCAAGGAAACCAGCTCAGAGAGGTCAGGCGATGTTCCCAAGGTAACACAGTTGGGATGCCAGGGTCTGGATCAGGGTCTGGATCCTGCTCTCTGAACTGAGAGTTACACAGCTTCTTTGTAAGAGATTCCACTGGTCCAGCAGAGGCCAAAGAAGGCCTTGGCCACAAGAGAAAGAGAAAAGGCTCCGGGGGCAAACAACTGGGTTTGAATTCTGCCTTCAGCCTACTACCAGCTATAAGATGCCTCGGACGCCTCTGCAAATAGGGTCAACCCTAAGCCTCACAGGATTTGGGGAAGATCACAGATATGCCATGTAAATGGAATGTAGCAGAGATCCATAAATGTTACTTTCTCCACCCAACAAAGATGGGAGCTTCTGGTGGCCAGGGACGCCCACCTGCATGGAGTGCCTTTTAAGGAGTCGTGATCCGGCCTCCCCGAGATGCAACCAGGTCTGTGTAGGCTCACACATGCACACGTGCTGTCTCCCTCACCGGGTTTTAATTACTTCTCACGTCAACACTGGGGGTGAGGGGAGCGAGAAGCTTAGGAATGGGGCCCGGGAATCTGGATTTTCAACAAGCTCCACAGGGGATCTGCTGTGTGAGTTTCAGGACCCACGTGACATCACACTGGATGCAGGGGAAGCTCCTACGACTCCTTCCCATGGCCCTGACCCTATTTCTCCCGGGACCCATGTCCTGAGAAAGGGGGAAAGTGCTTTCCCTAGCAGAGTGAGGAAGAGACCTGGGGAGGTGCAGGTGAGGGAGCTGCAAGTCCACGTGACCACCCTGGCAAGGCAAGGGCTCAGGTGAGTGCAGGGCCTCACCCCGCAGAGGAGACGGCAGGCATCAGAGGCAAAGAGCTCACTGAAAAAGTGACCAGAACTCCCAGCCCCATGTGGGTTCCAGCCCAGCTCTGTGCCCTATTCCCCCGCTAGGCCTGCTGTGCCTACCTGTGCGTCACCGAAAGCCCAATATCCCTCCGTACCATCTGTGGGGATCCATGCGGGAGATCTGTGGGGAAAGAGGCCCGATGGGCAGGTTGAGGAACTCCACAGGCAACAGCTTGTGCCAGCGACCTCCTAGTTCAGAAACCACAGGCTGCAAGGTGGGGGTGGGTGGGCGCAATTGTTTATCACATAAGCATCTTTCCCTGTGACCTATGTCCATCAACACAGGAGCAGCCAGGCTAGACCAGTGGCGTGGCATGGTTCCCCTTGCCTCAATTGCTCCTGGCCTCTGCGGACAGCTCAGTCTGCTGCCCCTGTAATGTTTCCAGCTGAGGAGCAAGGCAGGCTGGAGAGGCAGAAAGCAAAATCAGGGTGAGGCCAGAAGATTCCACACAGCCCCACCTCTTGCCACCTCTCCCCGACACACCACAGGCCACCGGGTGCAGGGGCTCAATTCTGGTAAAAGGCTGAAGCAGTTGACCTCAGGTGGAGGGCCGAGGCTAGTCAGCCTTTCCAGGCAGAAGTCCCTGGAAGACATTCCTCTGGGAGAGGCCACTGCCAGGTCTGGGCAGACAGAGTGTGGGTGGGGTTTTGGGGATGAGGAGGGTGCTGAGAGGAGGGGTGCTCATCCCCAAGACCCCGCCCACAGTCCATCTGCCCAGCTTTATCACATTCTCGCATGGGCCAGCCCCACCCAGGCACGAGCCTGAGCCTCTGGGGACTTCTTGGACACCTTCCGTCTCTACTGAGACAAAGAGCATCAGCTTTGAGGTGTCACCCTGCTGGCCTTCCTGGAGGGTACTCCCTCTCCCAACCTGGGCCTCCCTATCAGAACAGGCATCCCTAGCACGGCAAGTAAGCAGCTGGAAGCACTCTCCCTACCCACCTGCAGCCCCCAAGTTCAACTCATGCCCCCATACTCAGCGCCACGGGCTCCCAGAGCCAGTTCACAGGTGGGCTTCAGGAATCCAGGAACCCTTAGGAGAATGCTGTAGGCTTTTCTTTGGAAGGAAGGTCTAGACTTTCTTCCAATCAAGGTGACCTGGGACCCAGAAAGGTCAGGTACACAGTGCTTGCGTGTGGCCATCTCATGTCCTCTGAGTCAGAGAAGGTCCCCCGAGGGTGGCCACTGCCCCCCTCAATCCCAAGTGCTGGTCTAACACACGGCTGGACTCATGAAATGCTGGTTCACTTAAGGCCAAGTATTACATAGCCAACCTCCATGAAAGAGTGTGCTGGACATACTGAGTCCTCCCACATCAAGGACAGCTGGATAGGAGCAATTTTTCTCACCTGCAGCTCTCCCTGGAACCTCTGACATGAGGTTGACTTGTCCCAACTTCCTCCTGGGGCCCACCCCACCCAGCAGCAGCCAAGGCCACCAAAACACACCGGGATGACTGGAGCAGTGGTTCACGCCTGTAATCCCAGCACTTTGGGAGGCCAAGGCAGGTGGATCACCTGAGATCAGGAGTTTGAGACCAGACTGGCAAACATGGTGAAACCCCGACTCTACTAAAAATATAAAAATTAGCCAGGTGTGGCAGCAGGCATCCTTAATCCCAGCTACTAGGGAGGCTGAGGCAGGAGAATCGCTCGAACCTGGGAGACAGAGGCTGCAGTGAGCTCAGATCATGCCACTGCACTTCAGCCTGGGTGACAGAATGAGATCCCATCTCAAAAGAAAAAAACAAAACAAAAAGACACATGGAGCTCAAGGGGTTAGCTGTCAGCCTATGGAAAGATGGAACTTCAACCAGCTAGCCCCAAAAGCCACCTATGATCTTCTGTGGGCACGGGCAGTGAGGCAGTATATGTGCCAGGCACTGTCTCCATCTGACCTGCGTGGAGACACTGGCCCCAAAGGCCTAACAATCTCACTGCTCCAGTACCCGAGTTGCCATGGCAAGGAGAGGATGACAGGGCTGGGGCTTCCTAGAGATGCGGGTGTTGAATGTTCCTCCAAGGTTCTGTTAAGGGC
This sequence comes from Callithrix jacchus, assembly GCF_049354715.1. NCBI lineage: Eukaryota > Metazoa > Chordata > Mammalia > Primates > Cebidae > Callithrix > Callithrix jacchus. Next base: position 105,845,806 of record NC_133506.1, read on the forward strand.
CCTGGGAGTTTCTGCCTGAGCACTGGGAAAGCGTAGCTACTCTCCTTGCCCCCCGGTCCCTTCCTGGGGGTCCTGCAGCCAGCTCCACGTTGGCATAGTCCCTACCTGCTTGACCCCTCCTCATCCCCAAGACCCTGCCCACAGCTACGTGACTCTCCTCAGCCAGCTCGGGGTAGTACAAAAATAAACTCCTATTTTGCTCAGGCAAAAACCAGACATCTCTGCATTTCCAGACAATTAAAAGCAGACTCCAGAGGCACAGCTGTCTCCCTCCACTCTGACTCATGAGCGAAGCCCCACAGCTCAGCCACACGCAGGAACATGCTCCCAACCTGGAGGTGAGGGTGGGAAAGGGGGTCAAGGATTGCCCAGGTGTCCTTCCCTCCCAAAGGGGCATCTGCGCCTCTCATCTCTTGGGGCCTCATTCGGAGCTGCACTGCATTTCTGCCTCCAGGAAGGTCCCTCTCCTGAAGAGTGGGGTCCTGAGACATCAGGTGGGGTTCTGGGGACAGCTAAAGTCCAGTGAATCCAGGCAGATGGCACCACCTTCCTGGGGCACTGCTTTACAGTGACAGTCCAGCAGGCCAGAGTCCTTGCTAGAGAGTCCCCGTGGGGAAAGGCAAGGTGGAGACAGGGCGTGTCACGGGGCTGCCCGTGGGCAGAGATGCGCTCAAGTTCTCTGCTTCTTGGAGAGCAGCCACCAGCTGGGCTAAAGCCAGCCGGTCACTTTAAGGCCACCTGTCTTAGGGCTATTTCCTGAGGCAGTCACCAGCACCTGTGCTTCTGGACTATGGAGAGGCTGAACGGGCTAAGGGGGAGTCAAAGAGGTCCACCCCCGATGAGGACAGCAATGCATACACGACTCCCGGATGGCAGAGGGGATGGAAATGAATCTCTCTTACCAAACCTGGAAGAGACAAAAAGCAGAGAGGGAGATTACATCACCATGCTAGCTCGGCTTGTTCCTTGAACATTACACTTGGGCGGGAGCAGGCAAGAGGCTGGGATGCAGGACTCTGAGGCCTGGCTTGGGGCCAGCCTGGCTAAGTGACTGTGGGAACCTCTGCAATCTCTGTGGGGACATTTCCTCAATGGAAAGGGCTATCCCCAGGCCTCCGTAAGGGACATCAAAACTCAGGGCTGTGCACTTTAATACATCAGCTTACGTAAGCCTTGCCAGCAACCAAGCATGGGAATTAGAAGTCAGCCCATTTCATAGCCAAGGAAACTGAGCCTCAGGAGGCTCACTAGGTCATGAAGTGCTGGTTACTTAAGGCCAAGTACCACATAACCAAACCTCCATGGCAGGGTGTGCTGGAGGCAGGCTGACAGTGGGAGAGCCTGGCCCAGAGCCAGGCAGCAAAAAGGGTCAGTCAGCTGGAGAGACTGGGCCCAGAGGCTCATGCCTGTAATCCCAGCTACTTGGGAGGCTGAGGCAGGAGAATGGCTCAAACCCGGGAGGTGGAGGTTGCAGTGAGCCAAGATTGTGCCACTGCACTCCAGCCTGGGCAGCAGAGCGAGATATCTTCTCAGAAAGAAAAAAAAAGAACTATCAGTTGGCGAGGGTGTGGCTGGACAGGAGGGCAGAGATAACAGCCATGCCGGGCAGAGGTAGCCCCTGAAAGGAGAGTCAGGCAGGGACACACCCTGAGCCTCCCCAACGTACCCTGCGTACCCCAAGGAGCCTCCCGCGGGGGGCTGCCACTGCCCCAGAGAACACATGGAGCTGGAGGAAGCAGAGCACTCAGCCTGTCCTTAGCGGTCACCAGAATAGCGAGGTGGCCTGAGTGTCACGTCAGTGCTGGTTCTGGTGGCTCTGCGAAACTGGACTCAGAATCCCAGAGTCTGAGGCTCAGTCACTGGCTGGAACTTGAGGCTAGTTGTATCACCTGCCTGAGGTTCTGTGCCTGCCACCTTCCAGTATGGGAATGAGACCAGAGCTTTCCTAATGCTCTTCTTGGGAGAAGACAGAAACAGAGGGACTGGGCTGAGCCCACTGTGAGGCCTCCTCTGACTGACCCATGTTCGTGTGGCCATGAGCACTGCATTCTGCAGCCCCTTCTGGGTAGGACCCAGGCCCAAGCAGGTCAGCCTGGATGGGAGCAGCAGGGTGGGTGACACCTGGATCTCTCCTCCTTGGGCGGTACACTCAAAACCATCGGTGCTGTCCAGGCTCCATCCCATAGAGGACCCGAACAGGAGGCAATGGCAGAGGGGATCAGATCCATTCCAAAGATGGCTGCAAGGCCCAAGACACACCAGGGCCCAAGGAAACCCCTGGAAAAGGTGTGTCCTTATCATTTCTTGGCCTTTTGGCTAAGATCAAGTGTAGAAAAGGGGTGCCCCCATGCTGAGGAGAGAAACCACGTGTCCCACAATCCTCAGTGGTACACGAAGGTAAGGAAAACACTCCCTTTCTTTCTGTGCTGCCCACAAGAGCATATTGACAAGGCAATCTTCGTAATAAAAAGGACAACGATCTAATGTCCACCAAGAAGGGACAAGATAGATAAACTATACAATGGAATCATATGAACAAGTCAAAAAAGTGGGGTTTGAATAATTATAGACATACACAAAACTGCTAGCCTGATGGCTTCTGAAAGGCGAACCACGTGACTGAATAAAAATGGTGGGGTAACTGCCAATCAAAATCTGTTCCTCTTTCTGAAACTATTGAGGTAAATAATTAACAATAAAAAATTCCTTTTATAAAGGTAAAAAAAAAATGGTGGGGTAGAGTTTTTACCGTGTGCCCTGAGGAGTCAAAGAGCTGCTGCGCTGTGGACTGTGTGACTGTCTCACTTGTGCAAAACACATAGATGGAAAATGTTTTAAGTCAAAAAATAAACAAAAGAGTAAAATATTTCAAGACATACTGACGTGATGTTCTCAGAGATACCAAGGGAAGCTGAAAAAACAAGTCGCAGGACAGAGTAGATGGCGTGGTGCCTGACAGTGTAGTGGTTTCAGCCAAATATTCCAGCTCTCCCCTTCTGGGCGTGTGGGCAAACAGCACTGCTTCACTCCCCTGTTCAGGCTGCACCATGAATGGTGAGTGTAACTTCCAAGAAGAGTACTCCACTGCCAGGGCATGACACCCAGAACTCACTTTCCCTCACCCCCGTGGCCAGCAGTGCTCAGAAAGTGTCGGTACTGTCATTCCGAGCCCAAAAGGAGGCTTACGCATGATGGACATGGTGGCATGAACAAGAAACAAATCTTTGATATTTTAAGACCTGGTGATTGGCCGGGTGCGATGGCTCCTGCCTGTAATCCCAGCACTTTGGGAGGCCAACTCGGGCAGATCACAAGGTCAGGAGATTGAGACCATCCTGGCTAATACAGTGAAACCCTGTTTCTACTAAAAATACAAAAAATTAGCTGGGCATGGTGGCATGTGCCTGTAATCCCAGCTACTCGGGAGGCTGAGGCAGGAGAATCACTTGAACCCAAGAGGCAGAGGTTGCAGTGACCCCAGCCCAGATCTCACCATTGCATGCCAGTGACATGAGTGAGACGCTGTCTCCAAAAAAAAAAAGACCTGGTGATTTGGAGATGCTTGGTATTTCTGTGTAACCAGCCTACCCTGACCCGTACATGGCATCACGTCATGTGCACGTGAACATAGAGAACTGAATCTAGGAGAATGAAGTCCGTACCACTAAAGTAGACTGAGGAATATACTGAAAGATGGGGGCACCTTTTGCTTTTGACTTTACACACTTCTATGGGGGTTGATTTTATTTGCCCTTCTGCATATCTTTATAAATGAGAAAACCACAGAGGGCACTTTTGGTGGCTGCCGGGGGAGCACTCACCTCATTGAGGAGACCTCGTCGATGCGGTTCCCCAGCTGAGACTCATGGGACTTGCTCCGGGTGAGCGTGGGGAAGCTGGGCAGCAGCTGGAAGACCTTGCGGCTGGGTGGCGGGGGCGTCCGTGGTGGCTTCAGCTTGGTGTGCCGTCGCAGCTGGGGTGTGGTGGGCGGGGTGATGAAGCTGTGCAGGGCCCGCGGGGTCAGCCGGCCGCTGGCGTGCAGGGGGATACAGGTGTCCGAGAGGCCCTCACTGAAGCTGGTGGTGGGGGAGTCAGAGGCGGGAATAGCTGACACGGAGATGGAGCGTGGGCCCTGGGTGCTGTTGCCTGCTCTGCTCAGCTGAGAGCTGCCCGGGGGCCAGGGCAGGCTGGCTGGTGAGAGGGTGTCCGTGGAAGGCCCTGAGCCACTTTCCCGCCGAGCATCCAACAAACTACAACCCGAGTCCTCCTTGTGTTCCCCTCCTGTGGACCAAGACATGGAGTCACAGATGGTCGGGGCTGGAAGGCATTTACAGGGAGGATGGCTAGGGCTGGAGAGGTTCAACTCCTGGTGTGGGGCTACGCTGTTTATTAAGAAAAGGCTTCAACTCCAACCTTTACCTGGTTTATGCAGGTCTCTCATACACACAGATTATTTGGCTTGGTGCAGATACTACCACAGGTTGAGCGTCCCGAATCTGAAAATCCCCAATCCAAAACACTAAAACTTGAGAATTTTGAGCACCAACATGACACTCACAGGAAATGGTCATGAGAGCATTTTGGATTTGGGGACTGGGAATGCTGAACAGGTAGGCACACTGCAAAGGCTCCAAAATCTAAACAAATCCCAAATCCAAAACGCTCTGGTCCCAGGCATTTTGAATAAGGGATACTCACAACCTGTATCTCTGTTTTATAGAGGACGAAGCACAGCCCAGAGAGGAACTGGCTTGGGCAGGGCTCTTACAGGCAGGTCTTGGGGGAGCAATCCAGGAAATCCACACCAAAAGTGGCTGACCTCAGAAAGTGAAGGGGTGGCCGATCTGTAAGAGTTAGGAAAGGGAAGCTGGGTGTGTGAAGGAAGGAAAAACTCCACTTTAACAAAATTCAAACACGAAGACAAGGGGCTGTTCTGAGCATTCAACGGCAAAGTGCCCGGGGCTTATGAAGAAAGATCAGGAAGAAAGGGATCAACAGCCACTTCCTTCTGTACCAGCCTTTGAGTGACTGTAGGCTGCCCCCACTGTGACCCTCTCTGCCTGAGGCCCGAGGCTTGTGTGGCTCTGTGGGGCTTGAGCTCCAGGGCACAGTCTGTGTAGCCATTCAAGCACATGCTGGATGCTGGGTGGAAAGACCTAAAAAAACCCATCCTTGTGAAGAGTTGAATGGGCGTGATAGGCACATAACACAGTATGCTCTGTGCCAGTAGAGACACGCAGGGGCCTCTGCAGAGGAGCAGATCCTAAATCAGCTGTGGAGGAGGTAGCACCTAGGTTGAGCCAGCTATGGAAGAAGGTAGAGAAGGAGCACCAGGCAGAGGAAACAGCATATGTGAAGGTGAGGGCATATGGCACCTTTCGTTCACTACAAAGAATTCTCATTGCTGTCAGAGGTCACGACAAGCTGGGGAGACACAAGGGATGAAGTTGGAGGGGTCAGCCCAGCAGGGCCAGATCAGGAAGGGTCCTGAATGTCTTGCTAAGAACTTTAAATCTCACACTGAATTGTAATCCCAATGTCAGAGGCGGGGCTGGTGGGAGATGACTGGATCCTGGAGGCGGTTTCTCATGGCTGTTTCAGCAGCATCCTGTTGGTGCTATTCTCATGAGTGAGTTTAAAAGTGTGTAGCACCTCCCTGTCCCATCTCCCTCCTGCTCCTGCCCTGTGGGACTCCTCACTTCCCCTTGTCATCCGCCATGCCTGGAAGCTTCCCGATGCCTCTCCAGAACCAGAAGCTGCCATGCGTCCTGTAGAGCCTGCAGAACCATTGAGCCAAGTAAACCTCTTTTTAAAATAAATTACCCAGTCCTGCAGATTACCAGGTCAGGAGTTCGAGACCAGCCTGGCCAACATGGCAAAACCCCATCTCTACTAAAAATGCAAAAATTAGCCAGCGTGGTGGTATTCACCAGTAGTTCCAGCTACCTAAGAGGCTGAACCACGAGAGTCGCTTGAACCCGGGAGGTGGAGGTTGCAGTGGGCCGAGATCAGGCCTGGATGACAGAGTGCATTTCTATCTCATAAATAAATAAATAAATAAATAAATAAATAAATAAATAAATAAATAAATAAGCAAGCAAGCCAGTCTCAGGTATTTCTTTACAACCTTTGAGAAGGGACTGATGCACCAGCGCTGTGCAAGCCTTGCCTCCCTCCACCCTCCTGCAATGCCTGTTCTTCTCCCCAGTGTACAGTGGAGGCCACTGAGACTCAGGGAGGCCACAGACACTGCCCAAGGCCAGGCAGCTAAGAAAGTGGTGTGATGGGAATTGAAAACGTCAATCTCAGCACCATGCTCCCCACCCCTTCTACCCCCACCCTGATGATGCTACTGATTCTCAATAGCCTACAGCGTAACAGCTGTGGGACGTAACAAGCTCCCTGTCATCAGAGGTGGTCAAGCCACTCATCAAGAATGGTGGGGTGGTGGGGAAGAATTAGCCTTCCTGATTTGTAAGTTTCTTTGTACATCACATCCCCTCTTCAAACACCCTTCCTTCTACCTGACTGCAGGGACTTTCTATTCAGGGTCCAATGGACAGGAGCTGCTTAGTCCCTGTGCTCCCAGACCACTTGCTCCTTATGCACTGCAGTCATGACTGACACTGTAGCTCACAGACTGGCCTGTCGGAGGCACTGAAAGGGTTTCTTGTTGAGCAGATGAAGGAATGAATTTCATGAATCTATGAGCAAGCCTGCCACCAAAGGAAATAAGCCCCAAATTCAAAAGTTGCCTATTTAACCACCACTGCTCTGGGCCCACTCGAGGATGGCCAATGGGTCTTCATGTGTGCACCGACACCAGCTGACTGACTGCCAGAGGCTGCTTGAGTCGCTCAACAGAAGCATCTGCGGGTTAGTGATATCTGCAGGAATGCTCATCCCCTATTCACCAGCACAGACAACCATCCTTCACTCACTCTCTTTTTTTTTTTGTGAGTCAGGATCGGGCTCTGTTACCAAGGCTGGAATGATCTTGGTTCAACTGCAACTTTTATCTCCCAGGATCAAGCCATCCTCCCACCTCAGTTTCCTGAGTAGCTGGGACTACAGGCACACACAACCACACTTGACTAATTTTTGTATTTTCTGTAGAAGTGGGGTTTTGCTGTGTTGCCCAGGCTGGTCTTAAACTCCTGAGCTCAAGCAATCAGCCTGCCTTGGCCTCCCAAATGCTGGGATTACAGGCCTGAGCCACCATGCCCAGCTGTTCATTCACCTTTCTTCAGATCAGAGATTTCAAGGGAAATGACTTCAACATGTTCTATCCCCTCACAGGCCTTATACTGAAAAGAACACCTAATACATGCCAGGCTCTGGTCTAAGGACTTCACTTTAACTCATTTCCTCTTCACAATGACCCTGAGAGAAGTGTTGTTATAGCTGCCATTTTACAGATGAGGAAACCGAAGCACAGTGAGGTAAAGTAACTTGCCAAGGTCCCACAGGTTCTAAGTGGCCAAGCACAGTGCTGGGCCCAGGCAGTCTGATTCCATAGTCCATCCTTACTGTGACCAGACTGCCCTCACTAAGCCCCATGGTGTGCAGTGAAGATGCTGTGATGTGGGATCTGACGGGATCGCTGGTACCCAGCAGATCCCAGCAGGTGCCTGTGAAGTGTGGCCAGCACCAGGCAGATGAAAGGTCTGTGTCCTGGACTGTGATGGGGCCAGGACTCTGCTGGGGATGCAGAGGCACCACAAGCTGAGACTAAATGAGAGAGAAGAAACCTAGAAAATGCCTCTTTTCAGGGGCCTCCTCTAGGGAGGAAAACAACACCCTCTGAACAAGAAACTTGAGTTCAAAGCCCAGCTCTGCTCCAGGCCAGGTGTGGGGCCCCAGATGACACATCCAACGCCTCCAGTGGTCAGAGAGTCCTCAGCTACAAAGTGAGCTTAACACCACCTCTTACAAGGATGTAGCCACAATATGTGTGACACACGCCTGGCACATAGTAGGTGCATAAATTAGTGATCTCCCTCTTTTGGCATCTATGACAGGTGGACAGCAGCCTTCATCACCCAAATGGGTCACTACCATTTAACAGCTGACTCTTCCACAGTTCTTTAAAATCCAGGCATAAGGAGGAAGGAAAGCAGGGCTGACAAATTACCCCAAAGATCTCAGCTTGGGTGGCAAACATGGGAACAAGCCAATTGCCATTACAGCCTGAGGTTCAAATCCTGGCCCAGTCATCAACTGCTGTGTGCCCTTTCCCAAGCCCCTTCCCCTCTCTGGGCTCAGTCTCCTCCCGTAATATGTGGGAATAAGAACGCCGGCCACACCTCTGCCATGTTTAATTTCAGCATCTGCTGGGAGACCTGGCATGGCAAGATTTTCTGAATTGAGTGCAACTTTCTACACTGTGCTGTGTACAATGAGGCCAGAGAGGAAATTAAGCCCGATCCTCTCTGGGAAGAAAAAAACCGGGCAGAATATAAACCTCAGTACCTTCCTTAAGCCTTAGGGAGCCAGAGGAAAGACAGGAGCCTCAGATAAGACAGGAGCCTCAGATAATTAAAAAGCAGTCCTGATTCCATTCATGAGGCTGATTTTAATGCCTTATCTGTGTGGTAGTGGGAGCATTAAGTCAGGCATTTGAAGCTGTTTCCGAGGCAAGATTTAGAAAGCCTGTGAATAATTCCCAAGGACCTCGTGGCAAGGCCAGGATTAAACACTTTGTCTTGGACAGCCACGTACACGCTCCCAGCTAAAGAGCCATAGAGTTTCCCTAATTGCCCTTGGCTCAGGCCCACATCAGCGTGTGCCTTCTGAGCACAGAACCCAGCCAGCAATAGGGACAGGAGAAGGCAGGGAGCGGGCTGGGGGCTAGAATGTGGAAAGCTGGTGGAAGGTACACAGAGCCCTCCACAGAGAGGAAACCTCGCCAGACCGGCCCGGCAGACAGGCCTGGGATTTCTAAGCATGGCTGAAGCACCGTCAGGTTTAGCCTGGCCAGACCCACCAGGATCCGGAGCCCCGAGGACCCTGGGAGAGCTTCTCAGGAGGCTTTTACCATCCAACCCTGGCCTTTCCAAGCTGCCCCAGCAACCCTGGGGCCACGCCTGCCCCACTCCATCCCCCACCATGGTGGAGGCCGCAGCCCCCCAGGGCAGCAGGCCAAGGGAGAGGGCGGCAGGTCCCACGTACCCAGGCCTGTCACTTTCCGCAAGCAGGTGAGGGCGTACTGCAGGCGGCCACACTCCTCCGCACTGGCCCCACAGCGCCGCAGCGTCTCCTTCACCCTGGCCTCGTTCATCTCCAGCAGGGCATCCAGCGTGAGCTCTCGGGGGATCTCCTGAGGGGACAGAGCGACAGGCAGAGAGGCGGTGAGCAGTCAGCGGGCCCAGGAGCCCCTCAGCCTCAGGCCGGCCTCCCGCTGAGTGGCAGGGGCCAGCTGCTGGCTGGGCTGGCCTCTGACCAGAACCACCACGTGCTTGGGGACACAGGCAGAGCTCCCTGGCCCCCACCCTGCAGGCTCCCAGAGACAGCAGCTGAAGCAGACTCAGTGGGGGATGAGGGGAAGAAGTAAAGACCAGAAAGGTTTGGATGAGGCCCAGCTTGTCTCTTCTTACTCCTCTGCATAGAAAAAACCCCAGCAAATCATAACAACCTTTTAGAATGACAAGTACTTCAGACGAAGAAGGCCCTTTACGATTTTGTTGTATCTGAATCCGACAAGACAGATTTCAAATCAAACTGGCTTAACCAAGGAAGCATTAAAAAAAAACCTGGCCAAACACTGCAGAGGCACGTACTGCCTCCCCTGATTCTGTCAAAACGTTTCACTAGGCCCACTTGACAGCTGAAGAAAGATGCTCAGCGAAGTTATGTCACCTGCACCAGGTCACTGGGCCATAGGGGCAAGAAAGTAGCAGGCAGAATTTTATGGTGTGGCTTCAGCCCCGGTGTGGCTGCTGCTCATGTTACATTACAGCAGTCTCCCTCTTATCCACAGTTTCAGTTACCAGCAGCCAACCACATCTTAGAACTACTACATGGAAAATGCCAGAAACAAAAAATTTAGTTTTAAACTATGCACCATCCTGAGTAATGTGATGTAATCTCGCGCCATCCAGCTCCATCCCCCCAGAGACGTGTATCGTCCCTTTGTCCATGCTGTCTCCACTCCTGGCCTGTTAGTCACTTGGTAGCCGCCTTGGTTATCAGATCAGCTGCCAGGACCTCTCCCCAAGCAGGCACTTTATCATCTCATGTCATCACACGATGAGGAGTGAGAACAGTAAGTAAGACATGCTGAGAGAGAGGAGAGAGAGACCACATGCCTATAACTTTCATTCTAGCATATTGTTGTAATTGCTCTATTTTGTTATTGTTGATTATTAATATCTTACTGTGCCCAACTTGCTAACTTTATCAGAGGTATGTATGTACAGGAAAAAAACATAGTATATATAGGGTTCAGTACTATCCATGGTCTCAGGTATCCACTGAGGGTCCTGGCACATATCCCCTGCAGACAAGGGGGAACTACTATGTACAGCAAAAGGAAAATTATCCGAGTAGGCTACATCCGAGCACAAGAGCCCTTTAAAAGCAAAGGGTTCTCTTGAGCTGGTAACAGAGAAGTCAGATACTTGAATTGTGACAAGGACTCAGCAGACTTTGAAGAAGGAGGGGAACGGGGGTGACCTCTGGGAGGAAGAGTGGCTCCTGGCTGACAGCCATTGAGGGAATGAGGACCTCAGACCTCCAGCCACAAGGAAATGGATTCCGCCAAAAACCTGAATGAACATGCAAGTGGATTCTTCCCCAGAGCTTCCAGGTAAGAGGAAGGCCTGGCCTACACCTAGACACCAACTTGTGAGATCCCAAGTAGGGATGTAAGCAGAGCTCACCTGGATTCCTCCACTCAGTCTTCTACCTAGAGAACCGTGAGCTCATAAGCAGATGGTGTGTCACGCTGCTACATTTGTTACAAAGCAATGGAAAATACAAAGAGTGGATGTTTGAATCAAGGCCCAGCAGACTTCAAAACTTGCGCCCTTTCCTCTCATCAAGGAGGGAGGAAACCTCTCCAGCTCTGACTACTTTGAACCACATGATGCTGTCAGAGGCCTTCGAACCACAGTCATTCCATTTTGAATAGGGCTGGGTAAAATGAGAGCAAGACCTGCTCAGTGCCTCCCCAGGAGGTCAGGCATTCATAATCACAGGGTGAGACAGGAGGTCACAGATACCCGTCACAAAGACCCCGTGATAAAAGGGTAAAGAAGCCAGCGAAAACCCACCAAAACCAAGATGGCGACCACAGTGACCTCTGGTCTTCCTCACTGCTCACTACATGCTAATTATAATGCATTTGCATGCTAAAAGACACTCCCACCAGTGCCATGACAGTTTACAAATGCCATGGCAATGCCCAGAAGTTACCCTATATGGTCTAAACGGGGGGAGGGGTCCTCAATTCCAGGAATTATCTGCCCCTTTCCCAGAAAATTCATGAATAATGTACCCCTTGTTGGGCATGTGATCAAGAAATAACCATGAAAATAGCCACAGCAGTGCTCAGGGCGGCTCTGCCTATGGAGTTGCCATTCTTTTTGCTTCTCTACTTCTCTAATAAACTTGCTTTCACTTTACTCTGTGGACTCACCCAGGATTCTTTGTGCAAGACTCATGAACCCTCTTTTGGGATCTGGAATAGGACCCCTTTCCAGCAACTATACCAAGCCTGGGACAAACAAACAAACAAAAAAACCGATGGGACATGCCTCTGGCCTCAAGTGGCTGGCAGTCCAGTGGGAGGGGTGACAGACATTAAAACAGGTAAGTGTCATGTAGTAAGATGTCCACTAGAACAGAGAGAGTTCAAAGAGCTATGGGAACAGATCAGACTTTTTTTTTTTTTTTTTGGCCTTTAACCCCTTCTATATTTTCCAGATTTTCTATAACAGAGAAGGGCCAGACATTCCACATCAAATGACTGCTATAAGGCTCACAGTTCTTGAGAATCTAAGCTAATTTTCAATGATTTTTAGCAAGTTGTGTCTAATTTTACTTTTAAGCACTAATTTCATTTTCACTCCATTTGCATGCTGTAATTCTTTGCCTCAAGTATCAAAACTAACCCTGATGAAGACACTGGCTGGGTCCTGAGGGCAGGGGCCCAGCACACACCCCCCTCTCCCATGGCGTGGCTGGAGCTAGATGCCTGCCTTTGTTTTTTTGTTTTTGTTTTTTACTGTGCCCAAGATGCTTTTGTATCTTGTCAGTATATTCTTCAATCTCCAGGGCTGTAAGCAAGAATCACATCACCATTTAGGAGGATTCACACCAAAATAAAACCAGAGACATAACAGTACCAAGAAGCTCATCACTGACTGGCCAGAACCCTGGTTACCTTCCAGAAGATAAAACTAAAGTGTCACAGGAAACCATCGATGAGAACGGCACCAGCTGGGGAGGCAGATTAGACAAATGGTGCCATGTGGGAGCTTCTATTCAATCAATGTCTGGCTTCATTTCCCTTAGCCGGCCTTCCATTGAAATGACGTTTGGTTATCTTTGCCCTCATTTCACTGCGAAGAGTACCTTGGCAATACTGTGAGGGCAAGCACAGAAGTGACCTTCACCTTATCTGTACAAAGCCATCCTCTACCTTTCTCTGGAAGGATGTCCTCTGTTTGTCTCTTCACCACATACTTCAAGGCTGTGATGACTCAGCAGTTTCCACAGAAGATGGGAGAGATGTTTAATGGGGGCCGGGGGGCCAGGCCAAGGAAACCCAATCTTCAACCTAACTATAATACAAACAGGGATTCTTTTTCTTTTATTTCATTCCTCTCTTCCTCACCCATAACCAAGTCTCAAGTTCTCAAACATGTTATAGTGGACCCCAAGTTTCTCTTCAAGGAATCAGTATGTCAGTATATTCAGCTCTCTTATTCTTAAATTCTCTGTTTCAAAGTTTAACTTCCTTGTAATTCCAGTAAATGACCTTCTCCACCGGTTGTAATCAGTAGTTCATATCTGTTCCCCTGCCCCCATCCCCCCCACCCAATGCCATCCTGACTCGTCCCAGGCACCTGGTCCAGTCACCTGCTCGGGTCACCTTCTTTGACCTAGGTCACTCCTGGCTACCTGTTCTGACCCACCTGTAACCGTCCCTCCTGCCAAAACACCCACCCTACCGCTCTAGCTCAGACCCTTGCTCTCTTTAAAATAGCCAATCGGGATTAGTCTAGCTTGCGCAGTCTAACCCTAGCCAATAAGGGAATGACACAGCAGTAGGGACGACCTCTGTCAGGCGAAAGCACCCCTTCCCCCTTGTCCAAGCATGCAGCCACCACTGCTCCATCTGTGAGCCACACCCTTCTATAGAAGTAAATTGCCTTGCTGAGAGGATTTATCTTCAAGTGCTATTTCTTTTGCGGCATTGAAATTTCACTTATAACAAACATAATAACTACATTTATTATTACAAACTATTTGCCAGAACAATATGCCCGGGGCTTTGCATATGTTAGTTTATCTTTAATCAATTCAGCAAGTAAATGCAGTTAAGTCCATTTTATTGAGGCTCAGAGACCTCACAGCTTAACAAGTGGCTAGGCAGAATTGAAACCCACATGTGCCTGATTCCAAACCTCCTCTAAATATTCCATGCTGTCACTTGTTAACCTGACCAAGCCTTGGGATACAGCAGCTACCTGTCAGGAAAAATTATTTTTTTCAAAGCAAATTAATTTCTACCTACTTTCAGAAAACAGAAGTGAGGTAGAGAAACAACTGGATTGGTTACAGTTCCTTTGCCTTATTTGAACAAGGTTGGAACAGTTGGCTATGTTTGATTGGCTAAAACTCAGTGACTGACACAAGTGGAGGCTACACCTCCCCTTTTATAGTTCACGATATACAGAAAAACCTTTAGGCTGGACTTAAAATATCTAAGGAGGCAGCTTTAGGCTAAACTCGATTTAACACACTTCCCTGCCTTTTTACTGGACAAGAAACCCAACAACAGCAATGGCAATGCTAAACAGAAACCCCACCACCACCCCCTCCACCTCTGCTTCCCTCCCTTGGTGCTGGGGACAAGGGTAGGCTATGGAGGGGTGCCAGACCTTCTGATTTTAAAGAAATCCAAATTTTTATTTTGAAATCCTGACTTTTACATGGTGGTAACTAATTCAAATTTGTAAATACAAAACAGATTAAAATGATGTCCACGAAGAACACAGGGCCCCCAGGCCTAAGTTCAGAGAATCTGATGCCTTCCAAAGTTAATCTGATTGGTGAGTGACGACTAAAACGTTATTTCTGTAGGCAAATGGGGAAGGATGCTGGCCCAGCAGCAAGTACTCCAGGGGACCAGGCTTTCTCAGTGAGGGCCCACTCTAGAAACAAAGTGCCTGGCCTCCCAACTCTACCAGACTTTGAGACCCAACATTCACTTAAGAAAAGAAAGCCACCAGGAAGTCCTCGTGGCTGTGCGGGCCCCTACAAGGGGCCCTGATATCTCCCAGTATCATGATTCAACAGTGCCCCAAAGCAACTCAGCACCCCCGAAACCTCACACGTGGATGTGACTTGCCCACCCACAGTGACAGGCACAGCCAGGTCTGATTTAGGAAGATGTTTCAAAGCAGAGTAACTCACAACTTTCCTGGATCATCTCTAAACCAAAGACAAATTAGGGAATCAGTTTTGCCACCTGCTAAAGTGAACTCGCAGGTGAAGCCACTCTGAAACCTTCTCAGGTCTGAGAAGCTCCAATGCCCCAGGAGGGCATCTCACCTGCCAGGAGGTGCACAGAAGATGCTAAGTTGCTCAAAGCCAAGGGCAAAAGGCCCCTCTCTCTGCCCATACCCCAAAGTTCTGGAGAACCTGGCTGGGAGTCCACTCGGCTTCCAGGAAAATTACTGCCCACCCTAGCTTCTGTCTAAAGAAGAAAATATGGAACTAGAAACCAAGAAGGGAAGACATGGATGCCCTCGGGGTTAACAGGGTGCACATAGGCGGGACGGCAGGAATGAGGAGCAGAGTGAGAGTGTCAGAGGTTACTGGCTCCCTGCCTCTGCCTCTCTCTCCCTCAGACCAGGAGATATGTTTTCCAGCAGGTGGGATTAAGATATTCTTTCTGATAATATTTAGAGAGCAGGGCCAGTTGAGCACTTAGGTTACTCCCAGTCTGTGACAATCCAGTCACGTCATTAACAGAGAATGCTGGTCTCCTTTCTCTCCAGTGGAGGGTGAGGACAGGTTTGGCCAACACGCTACCCCCTCCCCCAACAGCTGGCAGAGGCTGACGTCACAAGCCATGCTGGGTAAGCTGGCAGCTCAGGGCCAACTGGGTATCAAATAGTATCCCGGGATTTACCAGCAGCCACGGGGCTGCCTGGGGTCTATACTTAGAAATCTGGGTCGGCTGACACTGAGAGGCGCCATACGCCCTGTGACCAGTCAGGTGGATCAGGGAAATGCCAGGGGCAGCACCGCTGGTGCACTGGCCACGTATACAAACACATAACACTTCATGCTGGAACACGGGTGAAAGCTGGGATGAAGGAAGATCAAGAAGCAAACCCACGCTCTGTGTTTCTGTTCAGCTTTGCAGCTCAGAGCATGCCTCAGGCAGTAATGCTGGAATACAGGGCCATCTGTGGCACCTGGAAGCCTGCTATGTGCAAGCAGGTGCATCCCCAGCCTCCCTAGCTGTGATGAAAGGGATCCTTAACCCCGACTCTTTCCCAGGGACTGCTCAAACCAGAGAGGCCAAAGGTGGGCTTTTAGAGCCCTGTGGGTGGTGACGAACAACCCTGCGCATACCTCTGAGGCCAGAGCCCAGTGGGGCTGGAAGGAGAGAGAGAGGAGCCAGTGGGGAAGGTTTCTATGGCAGCCCAGCCTGGGAGCCGCATGTCTCAAACTGGCAAGGGAGCATCTGATAGACGTTCCTCCTACCTGCACCCCACCGCTGGAGCTGATGGAGAGGGAGGAGTGAGACCTGGATACCTGGATAATAACAGATATTCTGGGAGGCATAGGAGGGGCTGAGGCAAAAGCCTAGGTCAGGCAGCCTCCAGGGGCTTCCACAGAAATCAGCCAAAAGCCTGGGGATGCTGGTGTTACTTTTTTGGCCAGTTCTGCACCCAACCTCCTCACTAGCCCACCCCTGGGAAGCAAGGAGAACAAAGCCTTCTCCTGGGAGAGTCAGTTGCTTCCTCGAGGGCAACCCCTCCCCTCAACACCATTCCCCAGAGGCCAGCACAGTGAAGGAAAGAGCCAGACTGGGTACCCGCAATGCCCCTCACCTCAGACAAGTCCCCGCCCCTCTTTGGGCTTCAGATTTCCCATTTATAAAGTAAGTGGCTCTGCCTAGAGCAGATCAGTGGCTCTCAATCCAACTTGTGCCCTGGAATTTGTCAGGGACTTTAAAAATGAATCACAGTATTTGGGCCCTACCTCAGACCAGCCAAATCAGAATTTCTGGAGGTGGGGACCACGAGGGCAGACAGGCGTCAGGGCCCAATGTCTGGCTATAGTAGCCCAAGGCAAGGTCTGGGGATGTCCAGATCAGAAGGCAGATGTGGCCTCAGCAGGGCAATGTGCTGCAGCCTGTCCTCCTGTCTGTGCTCAGGAGGCCACACTCCTTCCGCTGAACTCCAGCCCAGCCCAGGCTCATAGCTGTCCCAGGGGATGTCCTTTCCTGTGCACAGGGCCCTGCCTCCGTCCCCACAAAGCAAGTAGGGGCTGACAGTGGGGAGCCAGGCTTGAACTGGCACTGTCAGGACTGTTTTTTTCTCATGTATGCATTGGTACTCTGGGATTGAAAGCTTGTCTAGAAAGAAGGTACGGCGGCTGATGCGGAGGGATACAGGTCAAAGGGGAGAAGGAGATGAGGGAGGGTTCAAGAAAGGGCGATAAGCATTTATTACACATTCCTTCGTGCCAGGCACTCTGTCAGATGAACCAGAGGTCAGCACATGCAAGCCTCATAATGCCCTGAGATGGGAGATAAGGCTGAGAGAGGGTGGGTAACTTGCCCAAGACCACGCGGAACAAGGCCATCTCCACCCGCTGCCAGGCAGCCCTGGTGTCCACTGCCTTGCACCATGAAGTGAGCCCTTTTTCCCAGGGCAGTGTTTATTTGCCACCACTGGCATCACAGGTCACATCTGCCTTTCCAGACCCCATACCGCTCTATCCCTGGGCCCAGTCAGGGTAAGCTCTGGCCGTGGGGTTTCAAGCAGCTGCAGAAGGCTCCTCCAAGGAGGTCTCTCTACATTCCTTTTTGATCCCGCTTAGTCTCCTCTCCAGTCCTTTGGAGGAAGCTGGCACTTCCCTTTTTTTTTTTTTAGACAGGAGCTTTGCTCTTGTTGCCAAGTCTGGAGTGCAATGGTGCGATCTTGGCTTACCGCAAGTTCTGCCTCCCGGGTTCAAGCGGTTCTTCTGCCTCAGCCTCCCGAGTCGCTGGGATTACAGACATGTGCCACTATGCCCAACTAATTTTGTATTTTTAGTAGAGATGGGGTTTCTCCATGTTGGTCAGGCTGGTCTCAAACTCCTGACATCAGGTGATCTGCCTACCTCAGCCTCCCAAAGTGCTGGGATTACAGAGTGAGCCACCTTGCCTGGCTCAAGTTGGCACTTTTCAACTCTGCCTGGGACCAGATTTTTAGCTTCCAGCTGCACCTGCTGTCACCACAGCCATCCCTTTCTCTCCAGCCAGCCCTCCCTCCTGGAAAGCCGGTCCTGTGGCTGCCTCCTTGCTCTCCCTATCAGTGTGGGAAGGCCCCATTCCACCTCCTATAAACCCGGAGGTGTGGCACACAGTATGAGAACAGGCAAGCTTCTTCTGAAAGCCATACAGAGTCTCTTCAGCTTTGTGGGCCACACGGTCTCGGTCACAACTGCTTCACTCTGCCGCTGTGGCACCACAAGAGCCACAGACAACATGTACACAAATGGGCGTGGCTGCACTCCCATAAAACCTAACTACAGATACTGAAACAAATTTCATGTAGCTTTCATGGGTCACAAAATAGTCTGTTTCTCATTCCTCCTACCAGTTCAAAACGTAAAAACCATTCTTAGTTCACAAGGCTCTAGACAAACTAGAGCTGGGCTGGACTTGGCCCATGGGCCAGAGTTTGGCAACCCCCAAACACACACCAATGCTGCTAGGCTCCCACAGCTTTGACGCCCTCCCTGGCTGAACTCCGAGCTCTTGCTCTGAATGTGTGGAAGAGGAGGGGACTTGTCTGACCATGCTCTTTTCATTGGTGTGTCCAAGCAGTGTGGGGGCTCCTGGTGGCACTGGGCCTGGCTGCTTCTCCTTTCCCACATCCCGCCTGACCCCAGCATGCAGTCAGGACAGGTTTGCGGGTAGGCACACATCTGCCATTAGCGGCCTGCATCTTGTCACATTTCTCTTCGTCATCAACACACATTTCTAAACCCAGGCTGCCGTGTGAAAATGGCCAGACGTGTCCTGCATTAGAGAAACACACACGTAATTCAGCTTCGGGCACTGGTGCATCCCCCAATTGCTCCCAAAATGTAGAAAGGAGATAGGGAGGCTTCTACAGGGTGGGTTTCCCCACACCCAGGATGTTTTGTAACATTTTACAAAATGTGTGATTGTAAAATTTAAATTTTTTTTTAAAAAAGAAACAGTATTATCCACAAGATCCCACACTAGAACTTGAGTCAAGATGAACACATCAAATTAAAAAAATATAGATTTAAAGAACATTCATATTTAAAGGAAAAGTGGGGTCAAGATGGAACATGGGAGGGTGAGCCAAAGAGCTGTGTTAACCCTTGGGAGACATTAAACTTCTAGGGGACTGGCAAATGAGAAAGCCCTTCCCTGTTCAAAACAGGGCTATGTGCAGGGGCCGGAGCTGAGGGCCCAGGGTCAGAGTCCCTTTCTGGGGTGGCAGCTGGGTGAGGAGCAGGCTACAGGGGAGGGTAAGTAGAGGATGTGCCATCCAACAGGATACTTTTCCTCTACAAGAGGTAGAGTCCTGGCAGCAGGCCTAAGCTGGGACTGTTGCCAGGAAACTGGGACGTGGTAAACCTATGCAGAGGGTGCAGGGTGCCAGGTGTGGCTAGAATGAAACAGGGGTTCCCAGGTGTAGCCATGTCCCCGGCATCTTTACTGCTCCCCCTCCCCATTCTCCCCTGCTCGGACACGCCATTGAAAAGAGCACGGTGAGATGAGTCCCCTCCTCCTCCACATGTGCAGGGCAAGAGCTCGGAGTTCAGCCAGGGAGGGCCCTGACACCAGAGAGGACCCAGACTGTCAAACAGGCCTCATGGCACCAGCCTTAGAGTCTGGTGGGTCCCCTGTGGGGCCAGGAGCCAAATCACAGATGCCCTCCACCAGAGGGACATGCCCCAGTGTCTAGCACGTGAGGTCTGTCCTTTGGGGCATCTGTCTGTCCGTTCAGGTGGGGGATGAGCCGGGCTGCAGGAAGTGAGCCCAGAGCTAGAGACAGGAGAACCTGGCTCCTCTGCCTGGGAGCTGCTCCATGGGGGTCCAACTAGCAGATGGGCCACTCAGGAGCTCCTGATCCCCTCAGGGAGCCCCTCTCTGTGGTTTTCCAGAAACCCTGAAAACAACTGTTACCCCATAGCAGCAATAGGCGTCGAAGCTGTGGGAGCTCAACAGAGCCCCTGAGCAGAGGGCCAAGGAGGAGTGGGGGAGACCAATGCCACAGCCACAAGGTTCTAGGGGCATGAAAGGGGCTAACGGCTACTCAAGGGGTTGGGAAGAAACTCCTTCTCTGCCAAGGTCAAAGACCGGCTCCAAAGGGAACTCAGGGACAATCTAGTCAGCACTCATTTTATAGAGGAGGAAACCTGCCTGGGTCACCCCAAACAATGGCACCAGGACCAGGATTCAGCTGTCCAGACCCACTTGCCAGCAATCAATGCCAGGATATACCATGCCCCCAGGAGGGTGTGCCAGTTTCCAGCAGGCATTCCCTGCCCAAGTGCAAAGCTTTCATTCCTTCCAGGTTTTCTGAGCTAGTCCAAGAAGGGAGCCAAGGTCAAGATCTCCCTGAGGTCTGCCCCGAGGATCACCTCCCTCTGCCTAAGGGATGCCAAGCCACACGAATGCCTTGTGGGCCCAGAGCCCCGTGCAATCCAGAAGCAATGCTGCTCTGGGCCCGTGGCCTCACCTGGAGCCTAGCCAGGCCCTAATGCCTCAGTGGCTTAAAAGGTGGCAGATGGGCAGAACTCCTCAAGTCCATATTCTTATCCACCTCTACCCACTATCACTTACTTATTTTTTTAAAGAGACCAAGGTCTCACTATGTCAGTCTGGCTAGTCTTGAACTCCCGGCCTCAAGCAAACCTGCCTTGGTCTCCCAAAGTGCTGGGATTACAGATGTGAGCCCTACTCCCACTTTGGTGACAATGCACTTCTCTTTGAGAGTTAGAATGCACTTTTTTGAGAGTTAGAAACAGATCCCATGTCACCGGCAACACCCTAACACCCAGGTCCTGAGACTCACTCAGGGCCATGGTGCCTGGATTCTTACACAGCTTCTTGACATACTTCCCCTTTCACAATCAGTCTAATCATAAAAATAACAACGCTTGGTATTATCACCACTCTGTAAGTGGCCTGGGCACAACTGCTTGGAAACTAAGGAACTGAGAGCTGCAGAGAGATGAAGTTACTGACCTGAAGACACAGCAAGCCCTGAGTAATAGGGCCTGGATTTGGACCTTGGTCTGTGTGACCCTAAAGTCAGCACTCACAGTCTCTATAACAATCAGTCTCCCTGGCCTGCTCAACCAGAAGCACAGAGAGGCAAGGCTGGTTCAGCCCATACAGCTCCATGTGCTTACGCTCCCTGTAAAAGCAGCATGCTTGGAACAAGTGTGTCCTACTCAAAAGCAGGAAATGACCAAACACCATTCACTAGAAGAATGGGGAGGATCTATTTCAGGAAGATTCTAACTGATCCCTAGTGGCCTTACACACGGAAGACAGCGAATAGAGTCATGAAACAGAAGTACCTTCTACCCCAACATGCGACTTCTCCACATGTGTTCTATAGCCAGTTAGCAAAGCAGGGACTCAGAGCCCAGCAAATGGACCCAGCTCCAGGGAGCTATGGGAAGGCCCCCTGGACCCAGACCCCCGTGCCTCCCTCATAATCCTCCAGCCCAGGTGGGATCACACCTTGGGCTTCTCTTGGCATCCCCAAAGGTAGGAGCCCTGTGCCCCTGGACACCTTGGCCATCACCCAGCTCCACAGGCAATGCATGGTGAGAGGGCCCGAGCCCAGGGTCCCCGGCAGCCCTGGCCCCCAGTGCAGTGTTCCAGGGAAGGAGGAGGCAGGGAGAGGGGTTTCTGTTTTCAAGACTGTAGTAAACAGTCACTGCAGCCAAAAATAGTTCGTGCCTAGGAGCTGGGGAGTCAGCACATACCTCCCGGGGCAGGTGCTGGGTGGGAGACGCACAGTCTCCAGCAGGCTCTGCAGCAGGGGCTGGGACCAGGCGCCCAGGATGTCTGGGATACCAGGCCACCAAGAGGTTTTCCCTGACTTGCCACCTCCCTCCAAAAAATAGGACCTGAGTCAATAAGAACACTGTCACCTCCCTCCTTCCAATAAATCATCTGGGGAACCCCCACCCCCACGTGAACTCCAGCTCCAACCCCAAGCCTCTCCAGCGTCTCACATGCTTGTGGTAGGGGGTATGGAGACTGACAGGAAGAACCCTGTGAACTACAGCAGATGCCTGGGACGGCTCATGGGACAGCCTTAAAAAGGATGCTTGCCTGTCAAAACTCCTAGAGGTCTACCCCAAAAACCGTGAACTTGAGTCCATGCAAATGAAAAAAATACATGTAGAAACAGTTACATGCTGGCTATCAATGACTGGCAGGGTTATGTGGGGGTTTTATTTTATTTTCAAACTTCTCTGTATTTTTAAATTTTCCTACAATGGATGTTCATAATTAAGATTTACAGAATGCTGCTTTAAAATCATAATTAATGGCCAGGTGCAGTGGCTCACACCTGTAATCCCAAAACTTTGGGAGGCTGAGGCAGGTAGACTACTTGAGTTCAGAAGTGTGAGACCAGCCTGAGCAACATGGCGAAACCCTGTCTCTACCAAAAATACAAAAAAATTAGCCAAAATTAGCCAAGTGTGGTGGCACGAGTGTAGTCCCAGCTACTCTGGAGACTAAGGTCAGGGGATTGCTTGAGGCCGAAAGATGGAGGGTGCAGTGAGCCAAGATTGTGCCAATGCCCTCCAGCCTGGGTGACAGGGCGAGACACAGTCTCAAAAATAAATAAATATAACAATAATAAGTAATAATAAAGTAATAAAATAAAGGAAAGATGCTCAGGCATTAGAGAGGGCATGTACAACATGGTCCTACCTAAGACAATTTAGACAGAGAGGGACAGAGAGTGTGTATTTCATGACCCATTCCTGGATATGAATCCCAGCTCTACCAGTTAACATTTAGGTGACCTCAGGTAGTGACAATTCACTTAGTTTCTCCATCCCTATTTTAAACTGAGGATAAAAGCACTGTCTCCTCATACAGTAGGGAGGACTGAATGAGACTCCATGTAAAGCTCACAGCTCAGTCCCAGGCACAATGGGAGTGCCTGCTAAAAGAATTACAGCATAAATTCATAAATAAACTACAGTGAAAAAGAAAAAGAGAAGGCCAGCAAAGTTGACTGACTGGAAGGAAATGCATCAAATGGTTTACAGTGTTCCCTTTGAGTAGTAAGATTACGGTGCAAACCGTAATAAATGGTGTAGCTGTTATTGTTTTCTATATTTTACACATTTTGAAAATAAACATATATGTAAATTACCGGATTATTAAGAAAACACCTAAAAAAACTAAGAGACAATGGTTGCCTTTGAGTAGGGTTTTCTTTGCCTTTCTATTATTTTCTAAAATAAACATTGATTTCATAATGAAGAAAATGGAAACGTTATTAAAAACAAAAACTGGAGGGTGGGCTCACCTATTGTATTCTAGAAACATGATCTCTGCAGACCCTTCCTGTGGAGCTGCAAAGCCTCTGACAAACCATCTCTGAGGAAGGAAGAGTTTTTACAGGTCTCTGCCTTCTGTTAGCAGGACTGTCTTTCCTCCAAGAACCCATTTCCTGAGCACAGGTGGCCCTGACCCTTCAGGCCTGGCCTCTCCACCAAGGTTAAACCTTCTGAGCCAATTGCCAGTAGGGGGGTGGGGGGAGTGTCTTTCCTCTTCCTAGCCCAGTGATTGGTTACAGTATGAGCATATGAACAAGACCAAGCCAATCAGAGCCTTCTCTGGGATTTTTCAGCTATTTTTCAGCCAAGGGAAGCAGCCCTTCATGGACAAGCATGAATATACAAGGTAGTGAGGTTCAGCTGCCTGTGCCATTCATACCTGCCATGTGGAGTAAGCCTGTCCCACGGGCATATCCTAATGGCATCATCTGAGCCCCTGCATGCAGACTTCCTTGGACTTACATTGCCTAAACTGGTAAGTCTCTGTTTTAATCCAACAGCTATCTGAACTTGCTATGAAAATGTTCTAACTTGGATTAGGAGAATATAATAGCTTCTGTTAAGTAATTACTATGATTCTGGTGCCATGCCATTCTCTCATTTGTCTATCTACACATCTCATCTAGTCAACAAATAGCTAATGAAGGCCGAACACCATAGCTCATGCCTCTAATCCCAACAGTTGGGGAGGCCAAGGCAGGCAGATCACCTGGTGTCAAGAGTTTGAGACCAGCCTGGCCAACATGGTGAAAAGCCGTCTCTACTAAAAATACAAAAAAATTAGCCAGGACTGGTGGTGGGCTCCTGTAATCTCAGCTACTCAAGAGGATGAGGCAGGAGAATCGCTTTAACCCAAGAGGTGGAGGTTGCAGTGAGCCAAGATTGTGCCATTGCACTCCAGCCTGGGGTAACAAGAGCAAAACTTCTCAAAAAAAAAAAAAGCTACTGAATACCAACTGTGTGCCAGGCACTTAGCACAGGAGATACAAAAGTGAATAAAATAGTCTTTTTCCTTAGGGAGCTTACATTCAAACAAGAACCATAGAATAAAAAACAAATAAAAGATATAGCTAAAATACGTAATTAGAGTTTATGAATGAGTGCTAAAAAGAAAAGAGCATGCCGATAAAAGTGGCAGGCATGGCAGGCCTCTAAGCTTAGACAAGGTGGCCTCTCTCAAGAGCTGACCTCTAAGTCCCGGTCAGAGGATGAGATGGCACCAGCCACAAGGTACAGCAACTTCCAGGCAGAGGAAGCAGAAGATACAAAGGCCCTGGGCTGAAACAGGAAACCATCTGATGGGTTCTCCTGCTGGTGGAAGAGTGAGGAGAGGCAGGGATTGACGTGGAAGAAGGTGGCAGATACTGGAAATTAAGAGGCCTCAAAGGTAGGGGAAGGGGTTGGATTTTGTGCTAAGCGTAACAAGACACTGACAGAATATTTAACTCAGAACTCTCTAGCTAGGTTCAGAGGCTCACGCCTGTAATTCTCACACTTCGGGAGGCTAAGGTGGGAGGATTACTTGGAGCCAGGAGTTTGGGACCAGCTTGGGGCAACAGGGCGAGACCCAATCTCCAAAAAAATAGCCAAGCATGGTGGTGCACATCTGTAGTCCTAGCTACTGGCGAGGTAGGGGGTTAGCTTGAGCCCAGGAGTTGAAGGCTGCAGTGAGCCCTGATTGCACCACTGCACTCCAGCCTGGGCAGCAAAAGAAAGAAAAGGAAAATGGAAAAGAAAGGAAACAGGAAAGGAGAAAGGAAAAAGAAAAAGTAAGAAAGTGAGATTGAGATAACTGATTTGCTAAAATCACTCTTTGCTCATGAAGAATGAAATGAAGAGGGCAAAGAGTGGATATAGGAAGTGGCAGGGGAAATCGCAGCAGTCCCCAGTCAGGACCAGGGAGGTGGCAGTGATGGAAAAGGGACGCAGAGGGACCTGAGACCCATACTTGGACAGAGGGTCAGTAGGATTTGCTATTTGATTCCACGTGGGCATTGAGGAAGCAGAATGAATCAGAAACACTCCCAGGTTTGAAGGAAGACAATAAGCAGGCTCAGAAAAGTCAAGGGACCTGTCCAAGGTCAGAAGGCTGGCCAAGTGGCAAAGGAAGAATTCTGTCAGAATTGCATCTGCCTCCAAGACCATTTACTTCCAGAGGTGACGCTCAAACAATTTTGTTTTCCAATCCTGTGGCCTCCCTAAAGGTACATAGCTAGGAGCAGGGGCCATTGAAATTTATGTGCCATTTTTTAAAAGGGTAGTAAGAGAAGAGATTGGTGCTTTATAATAGCTAAAACAGTGCAGAGCTGACATAAATATTCCCCAATGATATCTGGCCAGTCAGATCTGTTCTAGAGCAATCCTGCCTTTGAGGTGGTCCAAGAAGAAGGAGGCAACAAGCACAAGCTGACTGCTCAGGACCAGGTAGTCCCCCAGAGGGGGCTCAGGCACATGCTATACCACAGCCATCTCATGGCAGGGCTACGGGCACACAGTCCTGCTCAAGTCCAGCCTGTTGCCAATAGAAACCTGGGGCAGCTTGGGAGCCCTGGGACTGGGCAGGCCACCGGCAGCCACCTCGTCTTCACCCTCCCCAGAGATCCTTGTAATGCAACCTTCACTGGTCCAGATGAGAGCTCCTGAGATGCATTGGCCCAAGAGACCAAAATTCTTTGGATACACTTATTTGAATCCAGTCATTCAACAAGAACACCCACCACATGCCAGGCATTGGGGACAGAGCTGTGAAGGAAACGGCCAGGTTCCCCGCCAGCATGGTGCTTCTTGTCTAGTCAGTTTTCACTGGACTGGGCAGCCCAGAAATCCGAAGGATTGATCAAAAACACCAGGCAAGGCCGGGCGCAGTGGCTCACACTTGTAATCCCAGCACTTTGAGAGGACACGGTGGGCAGATCACTTGAGGCCTGGAGTTCAAGACTAGCCTGGCCAACATGGAAAAAAACCCGTCTCTACTAAAAATACAAAAATTAGCTGGTGTGGTGGTACGTTCCTATAGTCTTAGCTACTCAGGAGGCTGAGGCACGAGAATCACTTGAACCTGGGAGTGGGAGGCTGCAGTGAGCCGAGACTGCATCACTGCACTCCAGTCTGGTGACAGAGGGAGACCCTGTCACAAGCAAACAAACACCAAGCGGTACAGAACTAAGCAGGACATTCATGAGCATGATTTTTCCAATTTAATGAAACCAGGGAACCCCCCACTCTGAAAATGAAAAGTGGGTAACTTTGGCTCAGAAAAATTAGTGACTTCATCTGTTGGAGAGAGTGATGTCTGCCAGTTCCAGAAGGACAGGAAGTCAGGTTCAGTGCCTAGAATAGTGCTGAGCACACAGGTGCTAAGTATACATTCAGTGAGTAAATAAATAACTGAATGGACGTAGGACCTCAGCTCTGTACCTGACCATGCTTCATCCCTTCCCCCTCCCTGGGGCCACCACTCAGGTGTGCACCCTGGTTATTTGCAGACATGTGCATCACGCTAGCCGTAAGCTTCCAGGACAGACTATTTTGCTCATCAATTAATCCTCTGTGATAATTAATCAGGGTTCCAGGCTAAAGGTAAGTGATCAACGGGTGCATATGAGTAATGAGTGAATATAAAGGAAAGAGGAAACGAGGCAGGGAGAGAGAGAAAGACACGCGCGCGCGCACACACACACGCGCGCGCACACACACACACACACACACACACACACACACAAAGGCAGGCAGTCAATTCTTTACACAACTATATACCATACAGTAGCCCCAGACTGGACTACTCTGGGTAAGATATTAGATGATAAAATTGTGTGTGAGAAGGAAGTACAAGGACCTGAGTCTGAATCCTCATCTTGCCATCAGCTTGCAGGGGATCATCAGATCTCCCTCTCTCTGCCCCAGGGATAAGGATGAAACAGGATGACATCTACAAAATGCTGGCCTTGGAGCTTGCCCCTTCCTTCCATGCTCTGACTTCAGCTCCTCCCCTCACTGGCTGGCCGACACAGGCATGCCAGTCTACCATTTGCCTCCATTTCCCCATCCTAAGTGGGGAGCTGTGTGGCCCAGCATCCCCTGGGCTGGTACCAAGGCAGCCTGTGCTGCTGGGCTGGCACATGAGCACAGATCACTCCAGGAGTCCGGGTGAGGGTGTGTGCTGCTTCCTGGAGAGGCTCCCAGTTGCCAAAGAGCATGGTTGTTAGGACAGCTGGGCCTCTGGCTCTCAAAGAGAAAGTGTGGGGTGGACGAGAAGAGGGGTGGGAAGGAGAGGCTAGGAACAAGGGCCACAGTCATGCCCACTCAAGCTGCACCCCAGGAGCCACACACGGGCTCACTTTCCTGTTTTCAATCTCACGCATCCTCCTGCCTCACACAGCCTACACTCCTGGTGCCCACACAGACTCCGGCCACCCCCAGCCACAGGGAAACCAAAACAGTGGCAGAAGTCAGGTAGCTTTCTCCCCATCCTCAGGAGAAGGCCTCGGTGCAAACATAGGAACCCAAGGACAGAGGAGAGGGGAAGAGAAACATGGCCAGTCAGGATCACAACAGAAATCCCCTTACTGGATCCGCCTGCATCTTCAGTTCAGGAACCACCAGCAGCAAGAGCTTATTCCGGGGAACCTGTGGCTTTCGCCCTGGAATCCCAGACTCTGCAGCACCTACCTCTCCCAGCTAGAAATGCTCCCAGGCAGCGCCTGCCACTTCCTTTCAACAACTTCCAACCAGGAAATGGCTAAAGAAAAAAAAAATGGCATCATGCCAGCAGGCTCTGAAATCATTTCCCCAGCTGCAGCCAGAACATGAAGCTGTGACTTTTAGATGTAACCTGTGGGGCAGGGGCAGCTGGAAACAGCCAATGTGCGACTCCAAATGTCTGGGAGCGGGGCGGGGCCCTGCCTCTTAGCTCACTCCCATCTCATTTCCTATCCCGGCCCTTCCACCCTCCAGCCACGTGGGAGGCAGCACCCCTCACCCCTCACTCTCAGCCCGTCCCCATGTGAATGCAGGCTTCTTGCTAGGAGTTTTATTTTCCTTTAAACAATTATAATGTTCATTGGAATTCCTCCCGCTCTCTCACACATGCTTCCATGATCCACCCAGAGGGGCCCCAACCCCTACACTGCACACAGGGAGAGCTGTAGGAATCCACCCGGCTCCCTGCCAGGCTCCTCACAGACTCCTCCTCACGCGCTTCCCATGAGGATGGCTCTGATTTCCTCATCCTCAGGGTCTCTGCAGGCATTCTTCCCTCCACCTGGTATGCTCTTGCCCTTCCCGGACAGCCCTTCCCTGACCACCCAGGATGAGTCGCCTGCTGGCTCCAACAGATCCCATCTCGGAGATACCCCTCAGGGCATCTGGTGCCCCGCTCACTTCCTGTTTCACCCCAGCCGGTGCACTCCTGGGGCAGGGGAAGGTGTCTTAGCATCTCAGCTCTCATCACATGGCCCTGCCCAATGCAGCCATAGCCAGATGCCTATTCAAATTAAAATTCATTACAATAAAATGTGAATTTCAGTTTCTCAGTTGCACAACACACACTTCAAGTGCCCCCAAGCCACATGTGACTAATGGCTACCACGCTGATGGACAATGCCACGTTTTGGACAGCGCTGCTCTAGATGAAGGTCTAGTGGTTGGGCAAACACATGGAGGTGTCGCCCAAGTTCTGTCTCCAACATCTACAGACAGAGGAGAGAAGAAACCAAAGGTACGGCACACAGCACTGCGGCAGGCTCGCAGCCGCAGAGGGCTGACATCTGACTCAGGTGGGAACAGAAAGAAGCCCGAGCAGGGCCACCTCAGCCACACCCGGAGCCTGGAGGTGAAGCTGCCGTGCTGTGTGACCACATCCACGTCTATCCCCTCTCTCTTCCTCTAGCAGAAAAGGCATTATTTCCTGGAAACTTTAAGACCGCAAACACTATCCAACCAAAAGACAAAAGCGGAAATTGTATTTAGACAACCCTGTGGGGAATGGCCCCTAAGAAAGCAACATGGAAAGGGAAGGAGATATATCCACACAGACGGCTGCACACACAAACGGTCTGTGTCTGTGTCTCCTAAGGGAAAAAAAAAGGTCCCAGTCATGAAGCCATGAAGAGTGAAGGTCAGCAGAGAACTCAAAGAGGTCTCGGGGGCAGCCCTTGGGCAGGTCATCTTCAGGCATTGACTGCACAGATGCTGGGGTTCCTCACACCTCCAGGTTAGCAAAAGGAAACAGACAGACTTCACAGATTTTGTTCCCTTCCAAAGCAAAAAAAAAAAAAAAACCAGAAAAAAAGACAAACAGACAGATATTGAAAGTGACCTGTTTTCAAGTCTGGCATCCTGACCTCTGCCCTATAGTGACTTCTGTACAGTCTCTCACCCAGTAAGTATTTGCCAGGGCCTCCCCTGCACCAGGCATTGCAGCTGGGCACCCGGCCTCTTCTGGGTTATCTTCATTCAGGTGCTGAGCCACCTGAACCACCAAGATGCCTGATGTCACTGTGTGCGTGCTTGTGAGCACGTGGGCACCCCTCAGACACAGGCATTCCTATCATACCTTGAAGAAAGTATATGTCTTACTATTCTATTAAAGAACGATAACCTGAATTTTTATGGATAACAGAGATGACATTTAGACTGAAAACCTGCAAAATGATGTCTATTTTCTGATCCCATTTCAGCCAAGAAAAAGAGAGAGAGAGAGAGACAAGAGAGTAAATTTGCACATCATTTTAAGTGACCGTAAAATGCATGAAGACATCTGGCAGGTGCCCCCACCAACCTGTTAGCAAGGTGTTGCCCCTGGGAAGTGAAAGAGGAGGAGGGCCTTTGCTTGCTTTCTAAACTTCTGTGCTTGTTTGGTGTTGAAAAGTTTAAAACTCCCATCTCTCAGTAACAACAGATACCTGATCACATCTTGTGAGGGCTAAAGGAAAAAAAAAAATGGGTGAAGACACACAAGAAGGCTTTGCCTGATTTGGGGACACAGGGAACAAGAGTAAAAACATCGTCTCTGGTCTGTGTGGCAGAGCTGCAACTGCTGCACACAAACTACACAGGAGCCAGCGGAAAAAGCACATGATGAAATACCTCAAGAAGAGCACGTGGTGCACCGCTTACAGGAGAGCAGACGCGACGGAGAGGCAGGGCAGGGCCCCCATCCAGAGGGTTCAGGGGAAGGTGCCGTTCCAAGTGGTCTCTCCCAACCATCTTCCTGACAGAACTCACCCTACTCTAGGCTCCTCTGCTGTCCAGAAGCAGCAGCCATCTGAGAAAAGGACTTAAAAAGCCACTTAATCTATCATTTCTCATATGGATAAACTGAGGCCCAGAGAGATGAAGTCACTTGCCCAAGATCTCACGTTGTGTAAAAGGCAGAGAGGCCCACTCTAGATACCCGTAGAATCTCAGGTCCTGCCTGGGTCAACAGCGGCCATGGCCATGCAGCTCCATCCTGCTTCCACTGGAACGTGGTTCTGGGAGGCAGGGTTACCTGTAGTGTTACCTGTAGGCAGGGTTACCTGTAGTGTTACCTGTAGCGGGGTTACCTGTAGACCCGTAGGCAGGGTTACCTGTGGGTAGGGTTACCTGTAGGCAGGGTTACTTCCCTGCAGTGCCCACTACAGTGGCCAGTCTCCAGAGGCCACACCAGCACCAAGTGAGCATGCTGTGCCTAATTCTTCCCTGGGAAGAGCAGGCAGACGCCATGACCTCCTGGCCTCCTCTGACCCCCCAGGACTCCTCCTGGTGCTGATGGTGCTTTTGGGTCCAGCATCTCTCGCACATAGTGGGAACTATTCCTTCAGGGTGCCGATCTCTGCAGTCTGACCTACCTTGGAGATTTCTCGCCAGGCCAAACTTCAGGGTCAGGCAGAGGGGTCCAGCTCTAGTACCCTCCAAGTCAGACCAGCTGTCCCACAGAGACCCCCAAGGCCAGGTTTCTGGAGATCCTATTGGGTTTTAGGTCCTTTCTGAAGCTTGACAAAGGGAAGTTCCTTTCCCTGCAGACCTGGATCAGGGCTGTCCCATGAAGACACTGGCAGGATCTTGGCACTCCTCCGGCTCCGTGTGAGCTGGGCTGTCCTACTGGCCCTTTGGGGACTCTCTAGCTTCCTAAACAACAGGAAGGCTAAGGTCTAAGGCAGGCTGGCCAAGGAGAAAATGCAACTTTACTTCTAGCCTCCAAGGCACCAGGTCAGTCTGGACATAGCAGAGACCACACCACCCCATAAAGACCTGGGCACCCTAGAGGAATTCCTGAGGCAGGACCAGGCAGGCTGGAATCTGGGCCCTGCACCCCACCAACCATTTAACATGCCCAGGGACCCTGCTCCCTCTTCTGCCTCTCTGAGTTGTCTTCTGTGGGCATGGCACTATGCAATTTCTTGGGAAACACACAGGACAGGGACAGGGGTGCACTGGGGATCTTGACTACCGCCTAGCCAACTACACATTTGGAAAAGGTATACATGCAGTTTACTGTCTGGTCCAGTACACCTGGAATGAGAGTCTCATTAAAAAATTGAGCAGACCAGGCGTGGTGGCTCACGTCTGTAATCCCAGCACTTTGGGAGGCCAAGGCAAGAGGAGAGCCTAAGCCCAAGAGCTCAAGACCAGCCTGGGCAACATAGAGAGATCCTGTCTCTACAAAAACCAAATATATATATATATAGCTAGGTGTGGTGATGCACACATCTGCAGTCCCAACTACTTGGGTGGCTGAGGCTGGAGGACCAATTGAGCCCAGGACATTGAGGGTACAGTGAGCTGGGATTGCACCACCACACTCCAGCCTGGGCAACAGAGCAAGACCGTCTTCAATAAATAAATAAACAAACAAACAAATAAAAATAAAATTGTGAAGAAAAATACTGCTTTTATTGTCTTATTGTATTTTAAAGGACACTTTGGCAATATCCATTAAAATTCAGCCTAGCAAGTTCACTTCTAGGATTTTTTTCCCTGTAGAACTATACAGGTACACAAAGATGTTCTTTGTAGCAGTGTTTGTAACCATGGAAATACAGATCAGTAAGGGGCAAGAGCAGGCTGCAAAACCAGATGTCTGGTCTGATCTCATGTGTACAAAAGAGATAACACACAGAGGAGTGTGAGGGCTAGAACATGTCCAGAAAGACGAGCAGGCTTCAGGGCAATGGAGATGCAGCAGTTCTCTTTCACTTTCTCTCCTCTGTCCCCTACAATAAACACATCTCTTCTAATAAAACCAATGGTTCATTTGGGAAGACAAAAACATTCCAGTGGTGACAGCTGCACAACAACGTGAATGTATTTAATGTCACTGAACTGTAAACTTAGAAATTATTAAAATGGTCAATTATGTGTATTTCACCACAGTTTTAAAAAATAAAAACAATAAAAGTAAAACAAAACACAGCAGAGCAAATGACTCACCGGGCTCCCTGGAGACATAACTGATTCTAGAAGTGAGGTTAGAAAATAAAAGGAGGCTGCAGCAAACTGTAGTGTCAGAAAGCAAAGAAGTGCTCAACACACACACGTACACATATACACACATGTACACACACATGCACACACACACGCACCCCAAACAAAACTCAAGGATGGGGCATGTCACAGGATGCAGGAACAAACCTGCAAGAACTCCCAATGGCCAAAGCTGGAAGAATTCGAGCAACAAAATGAATTACGTAGTACTGGACTAGAACCCGGCCTGTAAAAGACATGAGCCTATACTGATATAAATAAATGACTGAATGAATAAATAAATGGAGGAGAAAAGACAACTCTCTCCTACAGAAAAGTTCCAAATAGTCTGTGTAGATATACCCCCCGAGAAGATGGAGCTTAACCCACCTGCCACCCATGCCCCCCAATCCTAAGGGAGGGCTCACTTCCAAAAAATAAAGTAGTGTCAAGGTCATGAAAAATAAGGAAAGATGGAGAAACTGTCACAGAGCAGAGGCAACTGGGGAGAAATGACAAATTAAAATCATGTAGAACGTGTGGTGCCTGGACTGACCCTAGAAGACAGGAAAGTAAAGGGAAAACTGGTGAAACCCAAATAGTCTGGAGTTTCATTCATTGTAATAGATCAGTGTTATTTCCTCAGTTTTGACAAAAGCATCTTGGTCGCGACGACATTAACGATGGGGAAACTGGGTGAGGGGTACAGACAAGAACTCTCTGTACATCCCTGCAACTTCTCTGCAAATCTAAAATGATTCCAAAGTCAAAAGTTTATTTAAGAAAATAAACAGTGGTTTGGATCAGTGGTCCCCAACCTTTTTGGCACCAGCGACTGGTTTTGTGGAAGATCATTTTTCCAGGGACAGGGAGCTGGGGGATGGTTTCGGGAGGATTAAAGTGCATTACATTTATCACGCACTTTATTTCTATTATTACATTGTAATATATAATGAAATAATTATATAACTCACCATAATGTAGAATCAGTGGGGGCCCTGAGCTTGTTTTCCTGCAAATAAACAGTCCAAAGTGGGAGTAATGGGACATAGTGACAGGTCATCGGGCAATAGATTCTCACGAGGAGCACACAACCTAGGTCCCTGGCATTCGCGGTTCACAGCAGGCCTTGTACTTCTCTGAGAATCTAATGCCACTGCTGATCTGACAGTCGGTGGAGCTCAGGTGGTAATGCCAGCGCAAGCAATGGGTAGTGGCTGCAAATACACTCCTCCTGCCGTGTGGCCCAGTTCCTAAGAGGCCAAGTGGACCACTACCTGTCAGTGGCCCTGGGGTTGGGGAGGGACCTCTGTTTTAGATGACAATAACCCACTTATGCCTAGTGTTCCATTATTGGAATGCTAAGCACAAGGGAGTTATTTATATCCTACCGCTCAAGGTCACTGCCAAGGTCTGACTGCAAAAATGCAAAAAATTATCCCCTCCGGCATAAATGGGTTAAAAAAATCAAAAGATTCTCTCTCTGCCAGGCATGCATTTTTAATGCTATTTGGACTTTGGCTCCTGAATACTGCACCTATCTTTGATGGGCAGAACGTACAGAGCCAATTCCAACTGAAAGCACACAAAATCCATCAGGGCCAGGGTGGTGGGCAGGGGCAGCAGTGGGTATCGAGTCAGAGTCCAAACAACTGTCTGGGTTAAGAAACAGAATAAAATAGGCCCACACCCCTGGGGCCAGCCCTTGGAGCCTAAGCCCTGTAGAGCTGCTCAAACTCGGGGTTCCCCCATCACTAGGCTTCCACACATGACAAGGAGAAACTCCTAGAGGCAGAACTGAACCATGGTGGCCCTCTCCCCAGTCCGTAGGAGCTGAAGCTGGGTTTATTAAAGGCAATAGCCTTTTCCTTCTAGGCTTTAGAATAGTCTGGCCATTGTCCAGGAACTGACATGAGATTTGGGAGGAAAAAAAGAGAAATCTTGAGAAGAGGTTTCTGGAGAGTCTGGGGAAATTGGAGTGACAGCAGCTAATGGTTTCTGGTGGTTCTCAAAGCCCAGGAAGAAAGTTCCTGGGCCTGCTCCCCAGGGACTTCCGGCAGGCTCCTGCAGCCCAGCCCGCTCTCCTTTGGCTCCCCATCTGCTCCAGCCTTACTTCCTCCTGGCCCAGCTGGTGAGGATGCTCTTGGTACCAGTTGGGGGGACGGGAGGAAGACACTTGGCCCAGCTCTGTTGGGCTGGTGTGCTGCCCTCTCTTTCCTAAGCTCTGGGCCAACCGCTGCCTCTAGTCAGCCCTTCCCACTTTTCTCCACCCACCAGGAGGCTGTTTAGAGCTGCCCTGTGTGCAGGCCTCTCTAGTTGCCTCTGTTGGGTTTGGCTCTCACCTGGGATTAACAGCAACTGAGGGCGAGAGAGAGGTAGGAAATTGTTAATTTTTCCTTCTCCACCCTCCACTCCCACAACTGCCTGTGCCAGCAAACAGCACATGGGTTATTCCCCTGTAATACAAAGGAGGAGACTGACACTTGGGAGGTGAAAGGGTTTGGGCAGGTCCCTGAATCCAGGCATCCCAAGAAGGAAAGAGAAATGGTTGAGACGGAGGACTCTGAGTCAGGTGTGGAAGGGCACTCAGCTCTGCTCCTTTCTGGCTTTGGTACCCTGGTGAGTTTCTGCCCCCACTGAGCGCCAGCTCCCTCAACTGTGAGATGGGGAAAATGATTTCTATTAAGCAACGTGTTGGGATTTAAACGAGGTAACACATCAGTGCACTCATCACAACATGCCAGATGTGTCAGCTTGGAGGCAAAATAAGCCAGAGGCTCTCAGGGGCCCTGGGACCCCACTGTGGCCACCACTGCAGCTCACTAACCAGACAGCAGAGACCTCCCAGGAAAGGGCTGCTCGGGCTCCTGGCAGCACAAGCCCTTCATGAATGAGAAGGACGTGGGCAAGGGAAGAGGAGAGTGCTACTGCACCCAAGAACTCTTCAGGGCACTGGCCCCAGCATTCCTGGAGAGGGCCGTCTTCCCTGGGGCCACCAACTCTCCCAGGGCTCTCGGAGGTGACTCATGGTGGCCAGGCATCGCTGGGAAGGGGGCTCTTTGGAGCCTCTCTTGCAGGACTTAAACTGAAAGCCAGAGCTAAGAGTAACCTGTGTCACCACCCACTTGGGGCCAAACCCTGGGCTACTGGAGACATCTACTGCGTCACGATTGAATCCACTTATTCATTAAATAAATAAATAGGTATTTATTTTTGGATCTGTCACAATCAAGCAACTGCCATATAGGGCCTAACACTCAATGGGAATTTTGTGGCAAACAAACTCAAACAGCAAGGCCCTGTCTCATGGAGCCACAAACAAACCCAAACACACACAAAAATGTTCCCAGGGGGAACAGGCAGACCAGAGACAACAAATCAGAACACTCCAGCAAGTGGCTGGTGTCAGTGAGAGAACAGACCCAGGTGCGCTGGTGAGAATGATGGGCAGGGGTGATCTTCAATCACACCACCAGGGATGACTGCCTGGAGGTGGTGACAGCAGACTCAACACCAGAAGGATATTCATGGGATGAGTCATGGGCAGAGCACTCCAGGGACGGGACAAGCAAGGCAAAGGTCAGAGCCAACTGAGCAAAGGAGGGAGCAGAGGCGAGAGAGGCTAGATCATGGGAGGCGGCTAGCACTTATCCTGAAGGAAACAGGAAGTGCTGGAAAAGGATGGGATCTAACATCACTTTTCTAGGTGAGGACCCTGGCTGCTGGGTGGAAAATAGAATGCAGGGGGAGAACAATCAAGCCGTGAAGGTGCTGCTGCGAGGCTGTGCAGGAGGCAACAGTGGCCTGGACCACGGTGCCAGAGGTGAGAAGCGAGTGTGCCTTGCAGGAGAGCCACAGGGCCTGGCCCACACAGGTAAGAGCAAGGGAAGAAGCAGGGACCAGTCCTGGTTTATGGCTTAGGCAACTAGTAGATAATGCTGCCATTTACCGGGATGGGAAGACTGGGTGGGAAGAAAACATGTATGTCAATAGCCAGGAAAAAGTAAGAGCCCTGCTCGAAACACGTTAGTTTCTGAGATGCTTCTTCATCTTCAGCTGGAGAGGTCACTGGGCGCTGGAGTGCTCCTGCTGCTGCGCCCTGACCCCAGCATGCCACAGAGCTCTCTCCGCCCAGGCTTCCACTCCAGTCCCCCACTCCAAGTGACATCCTGGTTGCCAATCCCCTCTGGCTTTTGGGCTCTGCGGCCTGCCTGATTCCTGGATACAAATGAGCTTGCCCCTCAGTGACCACCAAGCTCTGTTGCTTCACTCATAACTTCAAGCTTCAAATGTTACCTGACTCAGTATCCCCTACACCTCTGGGCCTGGCTGGAAGACCCTTGTCCCAGCTATCACCACAGAGCTGTCCAGAAGCCAAAGCAGCCCCTGTGGCTGACCTGACCTCCGTGGTACTGGCCTCCGCCAGATCTCCTGGCCCCTCTCTCAAAGGTGGACATAGATAAAGCTGGGTCCCCTACACATTTGAGATCTCTGGAGGGAAATCCTTTGGGGAGCTAAGCTATCCACAAAAGATGTCTTAGGACCGGCGAAAAAAGTGAAGGGCCCTCTGGAGTCCAGCATGTCTGGGCCTGAATCTTAAGGATGTCTCTGCTACTAGCTCTGGGACTGACATAGGGCCCTTGTGTCCTCACCGTAAGCTGAGGATGGAAGTGTGAGCAGAAGCTGCTTTCTGTCTCTGAGCTCTTAGGGAAGGGAGGGGCAGAGGGTGGTGGGAAGGCAACAAGGTAGAATCCATAGGGGGCTGAGGGACCACTCAACTCTTCATAATCTCCAAGTCCATGATTTTATTATTTTATTCTTTTTATTTTGTGTGTATGCGTGTGTGTGTGTGTGTGTGTGTTTGTGTGTCAGGGTCTCACTCTGTTGCCCAGGCTTGAGTGCAGTGGTACAATCTCAGCTCACTGCAACCTCTATCTCCCAGGTTCAAGTGACTCTCCTGCCTCAGCCACTGAAGTAGCTGGGGTTACAGGTGTGTGCCACCACACCTGGCTAATTTATGTATTTTTGGTAGAGACAGGTTTCACCATGTTTGCCAGGCTGGTCTCAAACTCCTGAACTCAAGCAATCTGCCCGCCTCAGCCTCCCAAAGTGCTGGGATTACAGGTTTGAGCCACCGCGCCTGACCCTCATGATTTTAAATCAGTAACTCATCATTACACATTCGATCATCTTCCTATAGGCAGAAAACTGCTGGGCAGGCAGGCGGGTGGGGAGATGGATGGAGACTGTAGCTCATTATACACGACATCTGCAGGTATATTTGACTGTGAGAAACCTCTGCCTCATATAGCAGTTACTCTTCACCTTCACGCTAGCCCAGCCCTTTCTGCCAGCTTCTTGAGAGTCACAGGTATGAGTGGCCTGGGGGCCTGGGACAGTTCCGGGACCATTTGAGGTGCAGAGAGCTCTTGGCACTGAGCCCCCCTGATAGGTCCCCCCAATCACCCGCACCCCATGATGGAATCTTTAATGTTGGCATCACTTCCATCTGGGAATCTCTACTAGGGAAAATTCCTAATGATACAAATTGCTTCATAAATAATATTAAACACTATGCTCTCATAGCCAGGGGCTAGAACTGACCTCTGCCTGGTACTACGTCATAGGTGTTCAGTAAAACATTAACAAATAACAAGTATACCGTAAAAGGGAGAAAACATGTTGGTTAGCATTTCAAATGGTAAGAACAAGACATAATTTATTCAGAATGGTTTAAACAAGTTTTGTTCAGCAGAAATATAATGTAAGCCACATACTCGGATTTTAATTGTCAAGAAGTAACATTTTAAAAAGTAAAAATATAGAAAATTATTTTTAATAATGTTTTGTTTAGCCTAATACATCCAAGAGCATCATTTATACTAGATATAAAAAGTTACTAATGACTTATTTCTAATGAGTTGGTATCTTTGAAGTTATAGCACATTTTAATTTGGACTAGCCATGTAGTCCAAATTAGTTATGGTAGTCCATGGTAGTTATGAGGCTTGTGACTACCTTACAGGACAGCCCGGATAGAAATTTTCAGATTTCTGTATTGGGAGGAAAAAAAAAAAAACGCCAACCTTGATGATCACAGATTTTCTGAGTAGCATAAATGCATTCATGCTACTTTGTACACAGTAACAAAAGCTAGTATTATTAAGTTTTGGGTACAAGTAGGGGATTTATGAGATCTGACTGGGTGAACCACGCCTGCCAGGTAGAATTGATCTGCACCCCATGAGAGCTGACCTGCACCCCTGGCACCTGGCACAGCACACATCAGGACAGGCTGGTTGGTTAGTTGGCTGGCTGGCAGGTGGACAGGTTACACAGACAGGCAGAGAGAACTACGGAAGGAAGACAGCGTATTGTAGCAGTTTGAAGACTAAACTAAATTCAGACTCTGGTTTCTAAATTCCAAGGCTATCATTTATTAGCTGTGTGATTTTAAACAACTTACTTCACCGTTCTGTGCTTTACTTTCCTCATGTATAAAATGGCAACAATGATAGTAATTTCCTCATAGGATTTCATGAGAAGTGAGATTATCTGTCTTACGAAACATTTAACACAGTGTCTGTCACGCAGCCAATGCTTCCAGAAATGCTGACCGTTGTAAGCGTAGTGAGCAAATCAGTGGCCAGCATGGTGCTGCCCTAGCTCATCAGGCAATAGCTCCCAGGGCGCTTCTCCGAGCCACATGTACCCTGGATCCCTCCTGGCTGCTGCTGTCCCTCCCCATCCTCCTTCTCAAGAGTAGAGCGCATCACCCCTTAGTCTTAGCCATGGGGAAGCCAGCCCTGCGGTTTGTGCGTGTGCCCTCTGCTTGGTCCTTCATGCCTACCCCTGTGCAGCCCGGACCTGCATACCTGCACCACCTCCGGCCTCACGTTGAAGGTGTACAGCCAGTCGCTGAAACGAGGGTAGCTGTTGAGCTCTGGGGTCCTCTCGCCGGGAGCCACGCTCAGCTTGCACTGCCGCTGCTTACAAATGTACCGGACCAGCTTCGCCTGTGGGAAATGCAGAAAAGAAAAGCCTGTGTTCATCTGTGACCCAAGCATGTGGCAGGCTCAAGCAGGCTATAGAGGAGCTCAGGCAGACACAAGCAATGCGATGAGGGAGAGGGTGGGCTCTCCTCTTGCTGTTGGCAGGGGAGGGGGAAAGGGAGGAGAAGGGTCTGAGAGAGCAGCCAGAGCCTGCTGGCCACCCACGAGCCTTCTGCCCCACCCAAGGCAGCCAATACTGCCCACCTCAGGACATAGAGAGTCATGGGCAATCAGAACCGAGAGCAGGGTTAAATATAGGGCAGGCTTCCTACCAGCTGGGCCGTGGCAAAACCTCGTCTCTACTAGAAATACAATAATTAGCAGAGCATGGTTGGTGGCGCATGCCTACAGTCTCAGCTACTTGGGAAGCTGAGGTGGGAGGATCGCTTGAGCCCAGGAGGTCAAGGCTGCAGTGAGCCATCATCATATCACTGCACTCCAGCCTGGGTGACAGAGCAAGACCCTATCTCAGAAAAACAGAAGGCTTTCCTGCCAGGGTGGGGTCAGGGAGTTGGGAATTGCTAATATGGAAGACCTGCTGGTTTGGGGAGAAGGCTAACCTCCTGCCTAAGGCTCTTCCAGCCTACAATTCAACTGGCTGGATTGGGATCCAGGGGCTCGGTCACACACTAGCTCTGTGACTTTGGACAGGTTACTTAATCCTCCATAAAGGGGGATTAATCCTCCTCCAGAAAAATGGGGATGATAACAGAAGCTGACTCTCACAGAGAAAGAAAAAATAACACATCTGGCACACAGTGAGCGCCGCCAGTGTCGCCATGACCACTGAGCAGTAGCAGTACTGGCCAGGGTCCTGGCCTCAGATCCCCAGTAGGCTTTCAGGGATACATACCCTGAAATGTATGCAAATTTCAGACGTGTGAGTCTGTGTGAGTTATTGTCTAAGGCTTTCAAAAGACTCGCAAATGGCTAAAACTTCAAATACGATAAGCTTAAACAAGGACAGCCTTACTTAGGTCAGCCTGACAAATGCTGGGCTCTGACCGGGTGTCCAGCACTAGAATGGGGAACACGGTGCAGATTATCTGAGAAGCACAAGGAGGGCACGGCCCAGGACAGATGAAAAATAAGGGAGACGCATTGGAAACGGGCCGGGTAGGCTGGACAGACGGAAACCAGCTCACTGCCAGAAGACCAGGGAGCTGCCTGGCTTGGCTATGGCCAAGTGACCCACGGACCCAGGGAGAGCCCCTGAAATGTTGCTAAGACTCTAGTGGCCTCCTAAGGATGACTTCCAAGTGTCCCCACAAAACAAGTACCATCTTTACAGTCTCATACAGAAACCTGCCGTTTGGAGACACTTCTCAGACCCTGCTGCCCCTCACGGTTTTGGTGTTAATTCATTTTCCTTTTCATCTGTAAATACAGGTTGCACATTTGAATTCTAAGAATCCCAAATCCAAAATGCTTCCAAAGACCCAGAATCTGAACCACTCCAAAATCTAAAGCTTTTTGGGCAAAGAAATGCTCAGTGGAGCATTTTGGATTTTGAACTTTTGGATTTGGGATGCTTAGCCATTAAGTATAATAGAAATTTTCCAGAATTCTAAAAAATCAAAAATCCAAAACACTTTGGAGCTCAAGCATTTCAGACAAGCGATACACAATCTGTATCTCAGTATATTTTTCTTTTTTCTTTTTTTGAGATGGAGTCTCAGTCACCCAGGCTGGCAGGCTAGGGTGCAGTGGCATGATCTTGGCTCACTACAACCTTCGCCTCCAGGGTTCAAGTAATTTTTGTGCCTCAGCCTCCCAAGTAGTTGGAACTATAGGCGTGTGCCACAACATGGGACTAATTTTTGTATTTTTAGTAGAGACAGGTTTTTACCATGTTGGCCAGGCTGGTCTCAAACTTCTGACCTCAAATGATCCACCCACCTCGACCTCCCAAAGTGCTGGGATTACAGGCGTGAGCTAGCACTTTGGGAGGCTGAGGTGGGCGGATCACTTGATCTGGGTATAAAACAAAACACTTAGGATCACTGTGCCAGGCTCTCAGTACATTTTTCTAAAAAGCAAGGACTCTTGTTAACAGTCACAATATTTTACAAAGAAAAAAATGAATTCATAATTTTTAATTTCAAATATCTAGATAGGCTAAATTTCCAATTAGAATAATAGCTTATAACCATTTTGGGGCCATAGACCCTTTTGGAAGTCTAGGGAGGCCCATGGTCTCTTTCTAAGAGCAATACTTTCATTTGTTTCTTTTTTAAATCTTTATCTTTTTTTTTTTTTTTTTTTTTGAGAAAGGGTCTTGCTATGTTGCCCAGGCTGATCTTGAACTCCTTAGCTCAAGCAATCCTCCCACCTCAGCCTCCCAAAGTCCTGCGATTACAGGTGGGGGCTATCACAACTAGACAGGACAATGCTTTTAAATGTATAAAACTACACTTAGAATTATAAAGGAAATCAATTGTATTTAAACACATTTAACAAATTACTTAAAACCGTGATAGACAGCCAGGCATGGTGGCTCACACCTATAATCCCAGCACTTTGGGAGGTCAAGGCAGGTGGATCACTTGAGGTCAGGAGTTCAAGACCAACCTGGCCAACATGGTAAAACACCGTCTCTACTAAAAATATAAAAATTTGCTGGGCATGGTGGTGCACACCTGTAATCCCAGCTACTCGGGAGGCTGAGTCAGGAGTATCACTTGAACCTGGGAGGCGGAGGTTGCAGTGAGCCGAGATCATGCCACTGCACTCCAACCTGGGTGACTAGAGACTCTGTCTCAAAAAAAAAAAACTGTGATAGCATAATAAAAGATTCTTTATTAAAGTATTATACATCCAACAGCGCGTCTAATAACTGCCATAACTTTAAAGTTGTGACAAGTGTAAACTGCTTTTTCAGATAGCTCTACAACTGTGATGTAATGGTAAAAACAGCTGTGATTTCTACTGGTGACAGAGGTGCAGGTGTTTGCTAAGGACTGTGCTGCATTGCCTAAAACCAAGTGGAAGACACGCTAAACTCCAGTTAAGGTTAATGAAAATAAAAGTGCAATGCGTCCCCCATCTAAGTTCACGGATGGACCCCCCAAATTCTATCCACAGACCCCAGGTTAAGAACTTCTGTGGCTAGAAAGATGTGAGCACGAGGCCCATAATAATGAAACCACCCACTGCTGCCACATCAGCCTTTCTGCAATTTCCCCCAGAAACTAGTTTGGCCTCAGGCTCACCAACAACCTGGCAGACCCAGATTCAACCCCCTCGGGGTTACCGACCCCTCTCCCATGGCCTCTGCTCCCTTCAGGGTGCCAGAGGCTCAGTGACAAGTGCAGACAACAGCTGGAGTGGGAGCACTGAGTCAGAATCAAAATAATCCCACACTCTCAACTGTACAGTTCTGATGTCTGGTGAAACCACATACACAGAGGCTGACCCTACGACACTCCTGCGCCCCATACCTTTCAGGCGCCCAGAGCAGACTGCTAATCAAACACACTTCTCAGGAGGCTCAGGAGTCTGAGTCTACTTGCTTTCCTATATGGAACCTAAGACCCCAGGAACACCTTCAGGGAATGAAGCTCACAACGCATACACTCAAGTGAGCTTTTATGCTACAGGTCTAAGTGGAAGCACTCATTATGTCCTACCCTGGCTCACCCTGCTCTGATCCATCCCACCCACTGAGACCAGAGGCAAATTCCAAAACCAGGGCCCCAACCTCCCCCAGCCCCCAGCTCTGTTCCATGGCTCCTGGCCGCCAGGCATACAATCACCTAGCAGCTATTCCTCCAATACCTGCTGGAGTGTCCTACTCAGGCTGAGTCAGAGTCCCCCTCTCCCCTTCCTAGTATGTCGCATGTGACTCTTTCAGAGCCCCGATCATGGAGGGCCTCATACTACAGTTAGCTTCTGCCTCAGTCTCCCTCAATAGACATGAGCCCCAGGCTTCTGAGTTGAACACATCTGGGTTCAAATCCACCATATACTAGGTTGCACAGCCCCAGTTCTGTTTCTGAGCCTCAGTTCACCCACCCATAAACAAGAATGATGATACCTAGCTCATATTCAACTGCGGCATGGAGACCCTCACAAAGACTAGGTTAGATCTCCCTGTAATTATACATCAGGGCAGGGACCGTATCTCCCTCATGTCCCCAGTGTCTACTATACCACCTGGCACGTAACGTATGCTCAGAAATGCCAGAGGAAGAAAACGTGTGGTCCTTATCCCCCTGTGTCTCATAGCCACTCTCCCTCCATTCCACGTGGCTCTGAAACCATCGCTTCAAAGGGCTGACCAGAGAGAAGACTATAAATTAAACAGCTATGCAAACTCAAAACCACTCTTTCCCACATTAACTGGAGAGGACAGGCTGCTGGCACTAGAGTCCATCTGCCACTGGCACACGGCCTTTAAGGGCTCTGCCTCTGGGTGTGATTCCTAACATATCCCACTTACACAAGACTCTGGCCGCCACAGG
This sequence comes from Callithrix jacchus, assembly GCF_049354715.1. NCBI lineage: Eukaryota > Metazoa > Chordata > Mammalia > Primates > Cebidae > Callithrix > Callithrix jacchus. The sequence goes on from NC_133506.1 coordinate 105,889,799, forward strand.
CCAGCATGGAGATGAGCCCACCTGGCCTTCGCCTGAACCGCGTTTGCGCCTTCCCCCGTTCGCGCCTTCCCCCGTTCATCTTCCCCACAACCTGCCTGCTCTTTTCAGCTTGAGGCAACGGGTCACCTGCTAAGCAAGCTCTTCCCAGTGACTCTCCGCCTACAAAGATCAGCTCAGACACCCCTTCCTCCAGGATGCCTTCCCCAAGCCCTCCAGTCCCTGCCCAGATCATATATTGCAGTTCTGATTTTTCACACTTGTCCACTTCTCTCTTCAGGCTGGAAACTCTGGGAAGTTGGGGTCCAGCTGGTATTCTTGGTCACCACCAGACCTCAGGAACCAGCACAGCACCCAACACATGGGTTTTGTTTTTGTTTTTAATAGTGATGGTCTTGCCATGTTGCCCAGGCTGGTCTCTAACTCCTAGGCTCAAGCGATCCTCTTGTGTCAGCTTCCTGAAGTGCTGGGATTACAGGCATGAGCCACCACACTCCGCATGGTTTGTCATTTTAAAACCTTTGGTGAATGGATGAACACACAAACACAATACATTGTGCCAGACAGGCACACAAAGTTTATCAAATGGCAGTGAAAAAGAAACACCAGCTGGGCAAGTGATGAGACACGGGTCTCAAAAGCCAGGGCAGCTTCCCTAGAAGAGGAGCAACCAGTTTCTTTTGTTAAAGGCCAGTAGAGATCCCCACTAGACAGCCCAAGGCCAGTAGAGATCCCCGCTAGACAGCCCAAGGCCAGTAGAGATCCCCGCTAGACAGACCAAAGCAGGCCCATGGGTAGGACTGCACAGAACTTGAGTGATTCTTCTCCGCACCCAGATAAGCTGTAAACCCAGCTGGCTGTGCCTGAGACAAGGAAAAGAGAAGACACGCAGGGCATCACGACCCATCCGCTGGCAGGTCTGGTGTCCTGCCAGTTGCTATCTCCCAGAGCATGTCCAGAAACAACCTCTGCAGATTTGAGTCCTGCTGATGGAGCAAAGCTTCTCTCGTTCGCCAAGGATGGAGGCTGCATTCCTGAATGCAGCCACTCCCTGTCAGAGTGAAATCAGGCTGCTCTCACTTCTTGGAAAGTTGGTGGCAGTCACAGAAGCACCAAGGGGCTACTTTCCCAGACAAACCACAGTGGGGCCTGTCAGCCCCACCCCGGGGGCCTACACAAGAACCTTTCGTGGGTAGCATCATTTTCTCTTAACCACAAAACCACAAGATATAAATTTTCTGAAATAGACAAGCACCTGGGCTTTCAGGGATGGGACCAGCATCCAGACAGAAAGAGTCATTAGGCCTCTGGCCACAGGAGAGGCCCCGGGCTGGAATCAGCATCTCCCATGCCCCCATATTCTTTTGCTTAAAGAATGTACTGCAGGCCCACCCTAGCCCTGACCAGAGCCTGACTTACAGAAAGAGAAGAGTATCAGGTCAGCCACAAACGGTTGGTGGGTACCACCAGATACTACACAGCAGGCACTCACTAAGCATCTGGAGCTGAAGGAGCTCAGCTCTGGTCCCAGCTCTGACATCTAAGCTCAAAGATCTTGGGGAAATCCCCCGTAGCTCAGATTCAGTCTCAGCACCTACAAAAAGGGTACCATTTTATGGAGGCTGAGGCCAAGTGAGTTGCCATATACAAAGTGCTTGAAACAAGCAAAAAACAAACCACGGGTCCTCCTACGATTCCACCACTGGTTATTCCAACCATACCCGAGTCAGTGTGGCTCCATGAAGAAACTCCCTAGCCCTAAAGTCCCTCAACACCATGCCCTCGGGTGAACACAGCCATGGGATCTAGCCTGTGAGCCTCACGTTCCCTAAAATGGGGTTGATCTACCTCAAAAGGCTGCTGTGAAGACTTACATGAGGAAAATATGAATGTAAAATGTTCAGCAAAATGTGCAGAACACAGAAAACACTCTTACAGTGGCAGCAGACGCAGGTGGTGTTCTTCTCAGGCAAAGCTGCCAGGTGCTCTCTTATTACTTCCCTGGGCAATAGGAAAGACATGGGTGGGAATCTGCCCACCTCAGAGATGGGACTAAGGAAGACCTGAAATCTGGTGCTGACTTCAGGACAACGCTGGAGGGACCCATGAATCAGGTACATTTCTTCTAAAGGCAAGAGGGCCAAGACCTGTACCTACCCAGCTGATGCCAGGGAACCCAATCCAGCCCTCCTTTGAGTGCTCACCTCCAACCCCAGCACCAGAGGATGTGAATGACACTGGCTCCATTTGCCCAGAGGAACATCAGCACCCCTAAGCTGGCATCCTGATTGGCCTCAGTGTCATCTGCCACCTCAGCTGCTCTCGCATGACTCTGGCAGAGGCCTCCCAAATGGAGGCTCCACAAGTATCACTTGGGTGGTGGCGAGGCTTATCAGACATCCTTGGAGATCGTGGGCCTGGCTGAGCAGATACGGTGCCAAGGAGAAGCATGTGCCACTGAAGAAAGAGACTTCCGCAGGAAAAGGACACAGCCCCAGAACTGTGGGGATCCCCAGGACCATGGAGGCCTCACCTACAGGCCCTTTCCTTGTCATCCTTTCTTTACACTAAGCCTCAACCCGCCTCCCCATACCTGGTGCCCATGGGTCCTGGGTCCGCCCTGCATGGTGCGTCACGGGTGTCCCAGGCAACCCACCCAGGGGCCAGTCTGATTTGGGAGGCCGGGCTCCTCTGTGGCCACAGAACCAACCATTCCTTGGAGGCTGCCACAGTGGAGCGGGAGCAGTAGCTGCCCTGCCTCTAAAAGTCAGACCCTTTAGCACCAGCTAAAATGACAGTCTAGGCAGAAAGCTCCCACGGGCTTCCACAGGGTGGCTGGACAGGGGCAGGCCAGCCATTATGCTGGACTGGTTAGGCAGTGCAGCAGCGACAGGCAGACAACCCACGCCCCCTGTTTACCACCAGCACCTGTTCTGACTGGTCAAAGGCCATGCCTACCATTAGTTAGTGGTCCCATTCCCAGTGAGAAGCTTGGGTGTGGCAGCCAGAAGGCTCCACCCCTCACACCATCACACATCAGCTGTGTGGCAGGATCCAGATCATGTCATCTTAGTCTCCTCCTCTGTAAAGCAGAAAAATTATAATACATGCCCCATGTATTATAATGCATTATTATGTAATATGCACATATATAATTATAATAGCACTGCTGAGAATTCGCTGCAGACTCATGTATGCAAAGTGTTTAGTCCAGAGTCCAGAACATATAAAGTGCTCATGAAATAGAATCCTGTTAGTGTTACTACTGCTCAGCCTGCAGAATGACCTCGGCAAGGAGGAGCATGAAGACTTTTGGCAGGTGCTGTTTGGATTATGCCCCATCCAGGCTTTTTTGCACCTCTGTAGAAAACACCTCTTTCCAGATAACTGACTTTGCAAACAAAGTCAGCTCCACCCTAAAATTGCAGGGCCTGAGATGGGAAGGTCTCTTCTGTGGGCAACTCTCAAACCCATGATCTTAGCTATGTAAGCAGCCAGATGCCAAACCTGTTAGAGGTTGTCACCCTAACCCTGACTCGGTCATTGGCTGCACAGGACCCGCTCCGTGGCCCAGGTCTTCATGTCTCAGAAGCAGGGCAGGAGGTTAAGTCTGTTGTGATAGATGTTGACATATAAATGAACAAATGAATCCAAGGCACAGGCTAAAATGCGTAGCAGTTTCCCAGGTATAGTAGCAGGCTCCCTCAGTTACAGAATCATGTCAATACTCATTTGTCAAGCTCATAGTATTAACAATGTCTTCCATTGTGTGGTACCTCATCACCTCCTCTGCCTGGATTGTCAGTGAAAATTCCAGAGGCAATGAATTAGAGTAGATCCCTGACAGCACAAGGGTGACTGGCATCTCCATCTTCACACAGCCCAAAGCTGGCAATGTCCCTAACGCACATCATTCCACAAAATACAGTCATGTCTCTCACTTGATCTTAGCCAAAAGTCCGAGAAGCGATAGTCATGTCTCTCAAAGATGGCCCACCTCACTTCCCTCATGCAACGTGGACGTTTCCAGTCACTTCCTGTGAAACTAAAATTACTCTGATCCAAGACTATGTGCATGACCAAAGCCAAGGTGGCAGCTACATCCTTTAGAATTTAAGTTCTGCCATGGAGTCACAGTTGGCCGATGCCAGGGCTACAGCTGGTGCTTACATTGCCTCCCAGATGGTGAAGAAGGTAATAGAGATCAACCCATACCTGCTGGGTACCATGGCTGGGGGCGCAGCGGACTGCAGCTTCTGGGAATGGCTGTTGTCTTGGCAGTGTCCAATCTATGAGCTTCCCCATAAGGAACGCATCTCTGTAGAGGCCACCTCCAAGCTGCTTGCCGACATGGTGTTATCAGTAGAAAGGCATGGGGCTTCCATGGGTACCATGATCTGTGGCTGGGATAAGAGAGGCCCTGGCCTCTACTACGTGGACAGTGAAGGGAACCAGATCTCAGGAGCCACCTTCTCTGTAGGTTCTGGCTCTGTGTATGCATATGGGGTCATGAATCGGGGCTATTCCTATGACCTGGAAGTGGAAAAGGCCTATCATTTGACCCGTCGAGCCATCTACCAAGCCACCTACAGAGATGCCTATCAGGAGATGCAGTCAACCTCTATGCCATGTGGGAGGATGGCTGGATCCAAGTATCCAGTGACAATGTATCTACATGAAAAGTATAGTGGCTCTACCCCCTCAAAGAGGGTGGATGCGGCTGCTTGTGTTTCCTTGGGATGACTGTCACTGGTAATACAGATACAGTGACCCAATCACCATCCTGTTTATAGTGGAAAGGTCTTCATTGTATCAATACTTTTTTTTTTTTTTTTTTTTTGAGACGGAGTTTCACTCTTGTTACCCAGGCTGGAGTGCAATGGCACGATCTCAGCTCACCACAACCTCCGCCTCCTGGGTTCAGACAATTCTCCTGCCTCAGCCTCCTGAGTAGCTGGGATTACAGGCACATGCCACCATGCCCAGCTAATTTTTTGTATTTTTAGTAGAGACGGGGTTTCACCATGTTGACCAGGATGGTCTCAATCTCTTGACCTCATGATAAACCGGCCTCAGCCTCCCAAAGTGCTGGGATTACAGGCGTGAGCCACTGCACCTGGCTGTATCAATACTTTTAAGCCCTGGCATACTGACCTCTATGTGTTACCAGTCATTACTGAGCTGCTGCAGAGGTGACAATTGGTTGTACTTTCTTGGATGTTAACATTATGCTACTCACTAATAAAAAAAAAAAATACAGTCATGTATAACTGAAAACACTACAGACACTTCCAGACTTCTGACGGGATGTACTGTATACTCAACATGGAGTAAAGAAAAACAAAGCTATGTCGGGATGTGGGTGCTGAGCAGCCGCTGGGCTCACCCGCATGCCTGCCGTGAAATCCCAGCCTCAGTCCAATGACAAGTCACTGTTTATCCTTTACGGTCACTCGTAAATCATGAAACCACACATGTGAAACCCACAAGACTTAAAGGTGTACTTCATCATTCCCATCTTACAGTGAGGAAACCGAAGCACTAGCCTTTGTAACTTCCTTGAAGCCTGTGTCTAAAGAAGGGATTTCAGCCTCAATCTAATGCTCTCTATGTCCCCTATCACTTCTCAAAATAATGACTCCTGCAACCCACACCCTAAGCTGTTTTGACTGGTACAAGTAGGATGGCAGTGGGCAGGGTCTACCTCTTTTGTGATCCAAAGCCCAAAATCCAACCATGCCTAGACTGTTCCAGGCACTGAAGCCTGTGAATAAGAGCTACAGGCTTGCCCACACCCTCTAAATGAATCCAGCTACCCAACTGGGCTACCACCTCTTGTCCTGACTTGAAATAACCTACCCTCTGGGCTGTACCCCACCCCTGGCTCTAAGCCAGCACTAACTTCATTAAAACTAGCCACCATCCTGTCTATAACCTGAGGCCATCCCTTTTAAGAAGATCCTATCATGCTTTACTGAGTGACATGAAGCAGCTGGACAGCCACTCCACTCGTCCATCACTGCCTTTCGTTTTATTTAGTCCTCCAGTGGCAGGAGCAGTTGTGGGCCAGCTTCCAGCTCACTAGCACCCACAAGACCCTGACTCCCTCCTCCTCAGTAGGCAGCACCAGACTCTCATGTGGGTGCCCAGAGCAGTCTTTGCTCCTGCCAAGTCCCTGACTACGCCATCTCAAACTTCAGGACACCACTGGAGCCCTAGCGACTTACTCCAGCCTTCCCTCCCAGTGGTCCCTGAAGCTGCTGCTCCTTCTCCACCATTGACCCGCTCTGTCCGTACCTTGGGGATGCTCCCCTTACATCTTCCACCTCCTCCCGAAAGCTGGAGTATGTTTCTGGGAACTTCCTGCCAACCCAGCCAGCTAAGCAGTCTAGCCTGGCTGCCATGGCCAACTTGTTGCAAAATGATTTCTGAGAATGTAAGGAGGCCTCTGGAGGTTGTGATGCAGCTGACAGTTCCAGCACAGGCACAGAGACACCACAGCACCCAGCTCTGAGGGCACCAGAGGCAGTCCTTGGCTCCCAGCACTGCCCAGCTTTCAAGGGCACCCGGGGGCTGACATTCACGGGCAAGGGGCAGAGCAGGAGAGGCGCACAGGGAAAGTGGGGCAAGGAGAGAAGAAAGTACAAGTGACCTCAATCCTTGAGCTGGGCGTTTGCAACAGCCAGTCCTCGCCTGGGCCAACCCACACCCGCACTCTCCTGGGGAAGCTGCCAGGCTTCATTTGTGCAAAGACAACCTTCCCGCCAAGCCTCCCACCGGCAATCCTGCCTTGACGTCAAACTTGGAGTCGGGGAACTTCAAACACAAACAAACGAGTCTAACCCAGACCACAAGTGGAGATGTTCCCAAGGAGGCCAGGGGTGAGAATGGCCATAGCTGGGAACTCAGGGCCTCCTGCCCTTCCGTCAGCTCCACTGGGAATGCAAAATCTGAGGACCCGACAACAAGCTGTAGACAGGAGGTTCAACCCCAGCCTGAGACAAAGCGAACTCACTGGTTTATGAGTATGACTGCCTGCCTGTGGCTGGCTCAGCAGTGGGTGCAGGAGACCCTGTATGGAAGCACTGATGAGTCAGCTCCTCCATGCAACTAAGCACCCTCGTTAGATAAATCACCTGTTCCCACTGCTCCAGTACTAAGCATGAGCAGTCAGGGAAAGAAGAGACTCTGTGGTCAAATGTGGGTTAAAAGCACCCATGACGCTTTCTGGGAAATGCAGAGCTTGAGTTGGGCCAGGGTGAATGGCCAAGGGCCTGAGTTTTCTCAGCAACACCTGCTAGGCCATCTCATGCGCCACAGAGGTTGTGAGATGCAGCAGAACTTAAGAGGAAGGCATTTCCCTGACCTAATAGCCTAATATAGATTCCACCTGCAAAGCCACGGTGAGTCAAAACATTGCTCCTCAGAAAGCAATTCTTTGAAAAGTCGGTAAATGATCTGTCTTGATCTGCCTTTCAAGTTTTCCCTCCTGCCTCAATTTAATACAACAACCCCATAATACCTCATGTGCTCTTAGTACCAGTAGTCCTTTACAGGTGGTGGGGACCAACAGGACTAAACCATGAGAAAGAAAGACACCCACTTTACCCCCTAACTCTCCTGGGCTGAAGCAATTGCATAAGGGCAACAAAGAACTTCCGTCCATCAGCCTATATGCACATCTTCCCATATGCCTTCAATCATCTCTATATTACTTATAATATTAAATACAATGCAAATGCTGAAGAAACCAATAAAGTTGTTAAAGAGTTGCATTCAGAAAAGGAATTGGAGCCAGTCATTCAACAACCAAACCTCTTCCCAATGCAAGGCACTGCTGGGCTCTCAGGACACGACCGTAAGCGGCAGAGTCCATAATTTTCAGGAACGCACACAAACAGAGGAACAGATGTGTCTGTGCAGACACCTGACTGAGGACTAGGAAAGGCAAAGCAGCAGACAACAGGAGTGTCCCAGTCTGACACAGCAGCCCTGCTGCTTGGTGCTACTGCTGTGAGACTGAGGGGAGTGCTGGCCCAGGTGTCAGGAGCCACAGGTGTGGGGTTGCTCACAGACCAGATCCTTTATCAACACAGCCTGTGGCCCAGTTCAAACACACACTCCACATGTTTGTCTGAAGGTCACCAGGCCCACAGGGCACAGCCAGGAGTTTACCCCTTAACTCAACCCCTCAATCACAAGAAGTAATCCTGCAGTCTTCCTGACATTGCACACTGAAAGGGACCTGGGTGTGAACTACCAAGCAGGGCCTACGGAAAAAGGCAGAGGCTGCACCTAATGGCAAAGGTAGATTTCTGCCAATGGGCCAACCTCTTTAACTATCCTTAAGGCTTGTTCCTCGGGAAGCCACTGGAAGGGAGGGATGGGGAAGGCAAGGCACCTTAAAGGCTGACCTTTGCTTATTAGCTGTGAGTAGGAGACTATGCCCGATGCTAGACAGATAAAGGGCTTCCTTTCCAGGGACGTGACTGTTAGCTTAGCAACTCAGGCCATCACAGAAAAGGATGAAGGGCTAGGCAGGGGCCAGGGGCAAGGGCAGATCAGTGCCTCGGACACTACACACTCATCAATACAGTGTGAACTCCCCCGGAAGGACGAGGGGCGCCTGAACTGCCACCCGCTGTGGAGCACCATGCTCATCTCCACTTAATATCAGCTCCCAGCTTCTCCCGTGCTCACAGGACCCAGTTTGTTCAGGACAGTATTGTGCCTGGTGATGAACTGGTCTGACTCAGTGGTCTGCAGTCCGGTCTTCACATCACAGCCCACCAGCCTCAGCCTCAGCAAGTGTGATGTAATTGATCTGGGATGGGGTCCCCGCACGGCCACCATGACGATTCAGTCCCCACTTTCAGCTTCCCTTGAAGCTGTGACAGTTTTGGCCAATGAGGCATGAGGACATGCCTGCTAGGGGAGCTGCTGGGAAAGCATGGGACAGATCTTGGGGCTGCCCACTACTCCCTGCCCGTTTTGAAGGTGGACAAGCTACAGCAGTCATCTTGCGACCATGAGGACAGCAAGAGCTGCCTGGAAAACCAGAGAAAGCATCCCTGTTCAGCTGCAAAACCAGCATGTGTGCCTCCCAACTCCAGGCTCATAGCAGGAGAAACATGATGGCCTATTCCAGTCACATTTTCTGTTACTTGGAACCAGAAGTAGTTCTATTAAGTCCACACTATTCCAAATCTCCTTCTACGGCTGTTTCTAAGGCTGAGGCTTCCTGCTGGCTTCCAGAAACCCTACAACAGGAAAAAGAAGGTACCCCTCATTGTTCTTGGGACCACATGCCAGCCAAAAGCATTCTTCTAAAAATCCTTAAATCTCAAAGAGCAGATAATTTTTGTGAAGTGCAATTTATCAATGTGTGTGTGTGTGTGTGTGTGTGTGTATTTCTTATCTAGGAGATATCTGTCAAACCCACATTCTCAAAGATGTTCTCCTGGGTTCTAGAAGTTTTATTGTTTTAGGTTTTTGTTTAAGTTTTTGATCAACATTGAGTCAACTTTTGTATTCCAGGGCTGTTTAAACCACAACTGGACATATTCTTTTTAACTGGGCATTCCTGTGTACTAGGCATCATACTATACATTCCACATTATCTCATCCAATACCTACATGAATCCTTTGATAGGTACTTCTATTTATTTATTTATTTTGAGACAGTTTCACTCTTGTTGCCCAGGCTAAAGTGCAGTGGCCCAATCTCAGCTCACTGCAACCTCTGCCTTCTGGGTTCAAGCAATTATCCTGCCTCAGCCTCCCGAGTAGGTGGGATTACAGATGCCCGCCACTGCGCTCGGCAATAAAAATTTTTTGTATTTTTAGTAGAGATGGGGGTTTCACCATGATGGCCAGGCTAGTCTCGAACTCCCAACCTCAGGCGATCCACCCATCTTGGCCTCCCAAAGTCCTGGGATTCACACGTGTGAGCCACTGCGCCTGGTCAGGTATTATTATTATTAGCCTCATTTTACAGATGAGGAAACTGAGGCTGATGGAGTTATAAATCCTTGAAAAAGGACCCTAGCATACTGAAAACCACATGCAGTACCTTAGAGTACCTTCAAGTCCATTACATAGAACCTGCAGTACAGACGGACATTTGCCACAAGCTAGAGATATGGGACCCTTGTTGTTTAACCGTGATACAGTTGATCCTGAGTATTTGGGAATACAACCTCCAGCTGCACCCCTGTACTTAGGAAGACGCATGATGACTCAGTTTCCCAGAGTGCACAAGGTGAGGGTGGGGTGAAGTGGGCGATGTAGGATCCTGCATTTGCTAGAGGAGAAGAATAAGTTGGGGAGCCCCTGCTCCTAGCAGTGGGTGGTGAGGGGTCTTCTTCCCCAATGGGCAGTCACAGGATCATCTGAGTCTACCATACAAGTATAGACCACCACAGCAGATTGAAAACAGTCATAAAGTACCTGGCACTCCTCTAGAAGTCTATTTCCTCTCCCCCGAAGCTGGGTTGGTCTGTGGCTACTTTGCCCAACAGAGTACAGAGTCTCCTAGAGCTCTCACTACTGTGATGGAGAGACCATAGCAAGTGGGTCTGCCCCTGATGGAATGTTCCCCACCCAGGCACCAGGTGCATGAGCAGGCCCTTCTCAGACACTCCAGACCAATGACTGGTGCCACTTTTTTTGTTTCAGTCAGGGACCAAGACCAGTTCATGCAGGTCCTAGAAAGTTCCAGAAGGTCCTGGGATGCCACACTTAGGCATCTGCACTCAATCCTGCAGGTGTGGGGAAGGAAGAGAAGAAAAAAACGTGATCAGATTTGCATTTCTGAACAATCATCATTCTGGAAACCATACGGGGAACAGACTGAAGTGGGTGTGGAAAAACCAGAGACAGGAAAATCAATTAAGAAGCACCACAATTCAGCAAATGATGAGACAAAAGGTAATTTAGTTAGTGGCACTGTGGGTGGAAAAGAAGGAGAAGACTCTAGAGCTGTTTTATTAGTGTTTTTACTATAAAGACATGACTTCCCTTCTTGCTTGTCCAGGGAATTTCTGGCATCCCAGCATACCTTTGGCAGGAAGCTGAAGCACTGAGTTTCTCCAGCAAATGAGCTGCCCAAGCAGAGACCTGTTTGTTGTTTGATTTACTAGGACTTGGTGCTTCTCAGGTAGAGGCCCTTCGGCTGGAGATTCCACCCTCAAAGGGCACTCAGCCCACAGGCAGCCCCAGCCCAGCTGTCTCTCACTTCAGCGCTGTGCCTGCCCTGTCTCCCAGGCAGAGAGGAACCTGTGCTTGCCAATAGCACAAGCCACTGCTCCAATAGTACCATCTCTAACTCTTCCCCACAGCCCTGGAGGTGGGTCAGACAGAAAGCAATCAGAGAGAGGCAGCATCTGCCATCATGGCCAGACCCCTCAAGGCCCTCTCCAGCCCTCTGGGGATATTGATTCTGTCTACCTGTCTCCTTTCCATATGCAGGGCAGGAAGCATACCATCCCCTAAAGGAGAGTGGGCCTAGGTGCTGCTCCTGGCAAGACAGAGAGGGAGATGTAATTATTTTAATTACATAAATAATTATTTTAATTAAATCTGATTAAAATTCTTATTTTAATCAGAAAGACCATGGACATCAGAGTCAGACAGACCCAAGTTCGAATCTCACCCCTGACTCTTAAGGGCCCATGGGCAACAATGTCTGAGCCTTTACTTCCTCTACTACAAATGAGGGGCAAAGATCAGCCTCAAAAGATCACTGTGAAGACGAAATATGACACAGCAGCTGGCATGCTGCGAGCTCCCAGCGAAGATTTCTTCCCATCTTCCTTCCCTGCAATCTTAACATCAAAGCTGTGCCTTTGACAGCTGATAGAAAAACCAGGATGGGGGAGAGTGCAGAAGGCAAGCGTCCAGAAGAAGAATCACGACTGTGGATCTGTCACTGTAACTGCAAGCTTCCCATGGAACAAGGAGAGCAACCGGCTGTGGAACGAAACTCTGTGCATGAGGGCAGATCAGCACCCATACCCTTTTAACAAACCACTTGTTCCAGAGGCCCAAGGAACACCTCTGACACCAAACCACCACGCTGAGTTTCAATGAGACCAGAATTACCCCTGGTAACATGACCGTCCATTCTTTCTGCGGAGCATACCAACATGATGCTTGTGTACCTTATGGATACTTGATCGCAGCACCTCACACTCTGTCACAGCACTGCAGAGTTTACAGAGCACTCTGGCAAGACAGCACCTCATTTGATTCTCACCACAAACCAAGGCTCAGAGGTAAAGGGGCATGGCCAAGGCCACACACCATCCTAAGTTGTGCACCAGCTTCACAACCACTGCCCACCCCCACTCCCATCCAGGAAAGCATGATTTCAAAATCACAGATTAAAATCAAGCACCCTTGAAACACTGAGTCCCACCCAGGGTCACTCCCAGCTGTGACCCCAGGGACCTCTCGGATGCCTCTCTGGGAAGAAAGCCCTGACAAGGACATCCACATGATTTTCCTAGGGATCTGAGAAGGTCACTGGTGAGCCACAGCCACCTCCACTGTACAATCTTCAAAGCTCTTTTCCTAAGGGACCATTTTGTCTTGTCAGAGGAAGGAGATATGGGATGTAGGGGACATAAAAATCAGACATGAAACTGCAGCAGGGTTCAGGTGACATCAGCTCTGGGAGGGAGAAAGAAGGCAAGACCACCCTCTCTAACAAGCAGTGGCCAAAGACAAACCCTAGGCCCCCGTGTGCCTCAGGCGACACAGCTGTAACTGGGCTCACATCACCAGGGCTATCATTAGTGGAGGATGAGAAAGGGCTCAGGGGACAGGATGCCGCTGCTATGTAATCCCAGGAATGCCAGCCAGGGGCAGTACAGTGATGGTCAGGTACTCAGGCCTAGAAGCCAACAGACCAGGGTTTAAATGCCAGCTCGGCCACTGACTAGCTGCTTTAACTTAGATTATTCAACCACTCTCTGCCTCAGTTTCCTTATCTGTAAGATGGGGAAGAAGGATATATCTATCACTTCACACAAGGCCTGCTATGATAGATTAACACTCACTGTCAGCCATCTCTATCATGAAAATTCCAGTCTCTTGTAATCTTTGAAAGCAGTTAGTCTGACTTGTTTATTGCTTTAAAATCTTTTTTTTTTTTAGAATAAAGAGTAAGTTTATTAGGGAAGTAAAGGAATAGAAGAATGGTTACTCCAGAGGCAGAGCAGCTGCTTTAAGATTCGGAAACACATTCCTGGATGACTCCATTTACATGGCATGTCCCAAGCTACCCTGGTGTATTCCTCGAAAAGGGGCAAACACAGACAAGGCCAGGCATGACTGGAACACACTCACCTGGAAAGGATGGATTTCCTGGCCCTCCTTTACTCTCGGAGGTCAACAGCTGGCCACACCTGAGCCGAACAGAGCAACACGAACCTAAGCATAGTGTACACAGAAGAGGGAGGCAAACCAGGATGAGTACCAAGATGCACACAGCCCACAGAAGCAAGCCGAGGAGAGGCCTAGCCCGCAGGCTGCAAGGAGAGCTACTCTCCAGACCTGGAGACACGCTGAAAACCCACACACATGCACAGACACACACAGACACCTACCACCCTGGAGAAGCTCTAGCTGAGCAGAGTGGGGAATGCATCTCAAAGAGAGGCAGTATGCTGCCAAGCTCCCAAGAAATCAACTGAGAACCCTTATTAAAGGAATCAGACAGTGACAGCTCAACAAGGGTGACTATCACGTGCTAGACACTGCTTTCAGTGCTTCATGCGTACAGTCAGCCCTTAGGATCTGTGGGTTCCACATCCATAGATTCAACAGCAGATCAGAAATCTTTTTCTAAAAATGGATGTTTGCATCTATACTAAGGTGGCTTGAGAATCTGTGGATTTGGTATCCTAGGGGTTTCCTGGGACCAATCCCCTATGGATACCAAGGGACGGCTGAACGAACTCACTCAATCTCTGCAATGAACCTGTGAGAGACGCCCCAACATAACTATCCCCATTGTACAGAGGAGTAAATTGAGGACAAGAGGCAGTCCCACATCATGCGGCTAGTAAACGGCAGAGCAAGAAACTGAACTCAAGAAGTTCAGCTGCTCAATCCATGCTCTTCACTATCAGCTACATTACCTCCCTGAATGACAGACACTGAGGTGCCTATTGTTGGGCGTCTTGGTACACATGTTCTCATTTATAAAGAAGGACCCAGAGGGTCAGAAAGCCAACCCAAAGTCAACCAGCTGGTATGTGCCAGAACCAAGTTACACTCATAAGAAGCTGATGCCACATGCTGCCCCTCCAGGTTTAAGGCACCAGGTCTGACCTTCCACAGTTCGAAGGCTGACCTTTCTGACTGTGCTCCACCAGCAACAATGCAGATGGAGACATCACGGACACAGAGCACACGAATCCCAGCAAGGACCCCGGGGGATGCTCCGCCACCTGATCAGGAAGAGGTCAGAACCTTCTGGAAGGCCTGTGGGAAAAGCAGCACTTGGGAGAGAGTCCACCAGCTTCAACCCCTTTCATAGCCTCCACAGCGGCCTATAGGCCTCATCCTACCCCTTGCCACCTGCTGACAAAGAACCAGAGTGAGGCCTCCTGCTAGTTCGCCAGGCGCTAGGGCTCCAGGCACAAATTTAGCTTTCTGATGTAACAGCTTCAAGTGGAGATGCACACGCTCACTCTTGCATAAGTCCCGATTTTGCTCACAGACCTCAGGGCAAGTGAGGCTCCAGAGCTGCGGGCTGGAGCACAGGGTGGCCTCACAGAGCGGCCCAGACGTGAGAGCGCTCCGCCATGCAGGACAGCACATTCCCAAGGAGGCCAGTTCTCCCACAGCCTGTTCCCAGGTGACCCGGCTACTGTAACCCTCCAGGTGGAGGACAGATCACCCGCACCAAGAAAAACCGGGCAAACCCCACAGGGCTCTGTATCTCCTGACCTCTGGCCTTTGCAATCAGCCCCATCTAAAAACCACGTCAACCAGTGGGGATTATTGGCAGAACCAGACCCGTCTTGAGATGTCTGAAATGCCTTTAAATTACAAAATCCTTGGATATTTCAAGATAAGAAGGGCCTAGGTCCTCTCACAGAAACAGATGAAAAACTGACAATGGGCTGGGCGTGGTGGCTTACACCTGTAATCTCAGCACTTCAGGAGACCAAGGCAGGCGAATCACGAAGTCAGGAGACCATCCTGGCCAACATGGTGAAACCCCATCTCTACTAAAAATACAAAAATTAGCTGGGTGTGGTAGCATACACCTGTAGTCCCAACTACTCAGGAGGCTGAGACAGTAGAATCGCTTGAACCCAAAAGCCGGGGTTGCAGTGAGCCAAGATCCTGCCACTGCACTCCAGCTTGGTGACAGAGTGAGACTGTCTCAAAACAAAAACGGGGCGAGGGGGGGAGACAACAACCTGATGAGGAAGCTGAGGCCCAGCGAGGGAAAACAACTTAGTCCAACTCACGCAAAGTAGAAAGTAGTGCCAGGGCAGTCCCCAGGTCTCCTGGTTCTGGTCCAGCATTCTTTCCCCCATGCTGGATGGCAGAGGCCTGGGTTCAATGTGCTGTGAGAGAGTGGTCTAGCTGCTGACACTGGTTCCCTATGTTTATTTAGCAAACAGGGACTGTTTTAAGAAGCGTATAAAATGCTAACTCTGGCCAGGTGCGGTGGCTCACGCCTATAATCCCAGCACTTTGGGAGGCTGAGGCGGGTGGATCACGAGGTCAAGAGATTGAGACCATCCTGGTCAACAAGGTGAAACCCCGTCTCTACTAAAAATACAAAAATTAGCTGGGCATGGTGGTCCTCGTCTGTAGTCCCAGCTACTCGGGAGGCTGAGGCAGGAGAATTGCTTGAACCCAGGAGTTGGAGGTTGCGGTGAGCCGAGATCGTGCCACTGCACTCCAGTCTGGGTAACAACAGCAAGACTCCATCTCAAAAAAAATAAAATGCTAACTCATTTCATCCGGGGACGTGGGTGTTACTACTATCCCTGCATGGGGGTGAAAGACAGAGAGAAAAGTAACTGTCTGGGGTGGGAGGTGAAGCCAGGCAATGTTACTCCAACCAAACCTGAGCCTTGGGTGCCACAGTGGCCTCTGTCACCACAGCCCCTCCAGGCGCTCCTGGCTATGTGCTCAAGGGCTCTGCGGTGCTCAACAGGACGCCCCAAGCAGCTGCTCAGAGGAGCAGGGCTGACGCCAGCTCCTGTGCAGCGCACATCTCTGCAGCCCCACAGGAGGGGTTCTCCCCCAACACTCACCCACAGAACACAGGGGCCAGATGTGCCATGACGGATCCAAGTCTGGGACCAGGCAGAAAATGGACCCAAGTATTCACTATCCCCTTTCCAGAGACCTGCAGCGTGTGACCAGGGCCTCCCCCTCAGCTTACTGTCAGGGGAAGAGGTTTGCCAGGCAGCCCCTCCAAAGGCATGGCCTCCCCGTCCCCTGTACCCTCTGTAACTCAGGCCCGTGAATCAGAAGAGGGCAGCTCTGCAGGGCCAAGGCCATGACCCAGTGCACAGAGCCTCCTCGAGGCTCGAGATCTTGAGTTTTCTTCCTGAAAAAGGAAGCCCTTTCTCAACACATTGCTACACACGAATACTGAGAAACACAAACTGAGAGGCAAATGGGGCACTGGCCCCAAGGGAGAATGAAGCTGGGAAGGGCTGGTATGGGCCAGGTCTGCAACCAAAGAGACAAGGAAACATCCAGCACAAACTTGTCTATCCCCACATTGTTTACAAGAGGGCCACAGTGCAAACAACCCACAGACCCAACAATAGAAGAACCGCTAAGGAAGTGATGGCAAAACCACTTACTACACTATGACCAAGCCACTGAGCAGAGCATGCTTTTTGTGTTATTTTACTGAGCAACAGGCAGGACAAAAAAATCTGCATGATGGATGCAACAACTACGTAGGCAAAACTTCGCACATAAAGTCTTTGCCTGGAAAACACAATTGAAAGGAAACAGCAGAAATGTCACCTGGGAATGAGCTGATCTGAATGGCAAGGCGATAGGTAATCATTTTCTTCCTTCTACTTTCCTGTTTTCTAAATGTTCTATAATTACCGTGTACTGATTTTATAAGGCAACAAATGGTAATAACACATTTTAAAATGTCACAAGAGGAAAAGGGGGGGTGCTGGTGCTTCTCTACCTGCAAGGGGAAAGTTCCAGGAACCCACAGTGGAGGTCCTATTTGGAGCAGATCCCTGCTCAGGCCTCCATGCCCAGCCTCACCACAAAGGTGAGGTTGCTGGTTACTCCAACGCCCCACTGGATTTTTTTTCTTTTTTTTTTTGGAGACAATGTCTCACTTTGTTGCTTAGGCTGGAGTGCAGTGGTGTAATCACAGCTCCGTGCAGCATCGATCTCCTGGGCTCAAGCAATCCTCCTACTTCAGCCTCCTGAGTACAGGGGACCACAGCCATGCCCAGCTAATTTTTGTGTTTTTGTACCAACAGGGTTTCACCATGTTGCCCAGGCTGGTTTCAAACTCCTGGGTTCAAGTGATCCACCCACATCAGCCACCTAAAGTGCTAGGATTAGAGACATAAGCCACTGTCCCCAGCCCCTACTGGGTCTTTTTTTTTTTTTTTTTTTTTTTTTTTTTTTTTTTTTTGAGACAGAGTCTTGCTCTTGTTGCCCAGGCTGGAGTATAATGGCGTGATCCTGGCTTACCACAACCTCCGCCTCCAGGGTTCAAGTGATTCTCCTGCCTCAGCCTCCCGAATAGCTGGGATTATAGGCATGTGCCACTATACGGCCTGACTAATTTTTGTGTTTTTAGTAAAGACAGGGTTTCTCCATGTTGGTCAGGCTGGTCTTGAACTCCTGAATTCAGGCGATCCGCCCCCCTCGGCCTCCCAAAGTGCTGGAATTATAGGCATAAGCCACTGTGCCCAGCCCCTGTTGGGTCTTTAGATGGAGCAAAACCTCACTGAATCCAAAAGGAAAGATTCAGAAAGGAAGACAGCAACTTCATATGATGGCATTAGACTCATTTTGCTGAAGGGTGCAGGGTGGGTTGGTTGTTTTTTAAGAACACAGTGTGTCCATCTATTCATCCTTTCAAGAGTATTGAGTACCACTAGTTACCCGATACGGTGCCAAGGCTCTGCAAACAATAGAGAAAACCCTAAAGACCTCAGATTCAAATGGGGGCTAAAGATATCAAGTTACAATGCAAAAGTGTCTTTGACAAGGGTTTTCAGATACATGCAGACTATGAGAATTCAGATATGAAAATTAAAACTTCTAGCTTCAGAGAAAAGACGGGTGTCAGGAAAGAATTCATGGAAAAGGTGGGCTTTGAATTGGGTTTTGAAGAACAAGTGGGAGTGCACGAAGAAGTCAGTTAAACAGGCCAAGGATATATACACTTTATCTCAAAGGAAAGTCACCCACGCCGGCAATCATAACACACCTCCACCTTAATAATAAGCAAGGAAATACAAAATGGAAACATGGGCAAAGATGTTTGGCAACACTGGCAGAGGGACGCCCCAGTGTGGCTGTGGCAGGAGCATGGAGCGGCATCGCCTCCCTGGAGGGCAGCTGAGAAACAGGATGATTCAACAGAAGCCTCACCAGGCAGCCCCCACCCCGTGAGCCAGACTCCACTTCTAGGAATTTATCCTAAAGAAACAATTAAGTGTAAGCATAAGCCTATTCACGGAAGTGTAACTTAAAATAGCCAACCATGGGGAAGTAGGTAACTACATTCTGGTGTGTCAATCACAGAAAACTCTGAGGCAACTTAAAAAAAAAAACAAAAAACAGTGTATTTAACAATATGAGGAAATGCCCATAAACTTCTAGAAAGTTAACAACTCAAGATAAGAAAACTGCATTTGCAGTATGATCTCCACTTTTTAAATTTAAAGGCATTATTTTTCTTTTTTCAACTTTGAGGTCAATTTCTATTTTTATAGCAAAATTAACATCAAAATGTAAATACTGGAAATAGAAGTTTCACTTACTTTTTTGTATTTTATTCAAAGAATGGGTGTCATTTTGATAATCATAAAATGTAATTCAAACTGAAAGAATAATAAATGGAGGTGTTTTTTTTTTCAATAGGTTTTTGGAGAACAGGTGGTATAAGTTTTGTTTTTTGGATTTTTTTTTTTTTTTTTTTACTAGAGACAGCGTCTCTGTCTCTCACCGAGGGTTGAAATACAGTGGCGTGACCATAGCTCACTGCAGCCTTACACTCCCAGGTTGAAGTAAT
This sequence comes from Callithrix jacchus, assembly GCF_049354715.1. NCBI lineage: Eukaryota > Metazoa > Chordata > Mammalia > Primates > Cebidae > Callithrix > Callithrix jacchus. Next base: position 105,909,063 of record NC_133506.1, read on the forward strand.
CCCATCTCAGCCTCCTGAGTAGCTGGGGTTACAGGTTACCACCACGCCCAGCTAATTTTTTTTTTTTTTTTTTTTTTTTTTTTTAATTTTTGTAGAGGTGGAGTCTCACCATCTTGCCCAAGCTGATCTCAAACTCCTGGGTTCAAGCAGGCTCAAGCAATCCTCCCTTCTCAGCCTCCCAAAGCACTGGGATTACAGGTGTGAGCCACCGTGCCTGGCACATAAAAGGAGTTTCAATAGGAAGAGAAGAGGGCATCCTACACTTAAAAAAACAGCAGGAGCCAGAAGTAAAGAAGTACAGGTCTCTCCTGAGGAGGAGAAAGAGCTGAACAGACAGAACTAGGCTGGCATACTGGATCCACTCTTTTCTAGTGCTGTGACCTTTAACAAATTACTGACCCACTCTTCAGCTTTAGTTTCTTCCAAAGACTAAATGTGTTAGCTTGGCCAGGCCCGGTGGCTCACGCCTGTAATCCCAGCACTTTGGGAGGTCGAGATGGGTGGATCACCTGAGATCAGGAATTTGAGACCGGCCTGGTCAACATGGTGACACCCCGTCTCTACTAAAAATACAAAAATTAGCCGGGCATGGTGGCTTGCACCTGTACTCCCAGCTAGTCAGAAGGCTGAGGCAGGAGAATCGCTTGAACCCCAGCAGGCGGAGGCTGCAGTGAGCCATGATCGTGCCACCACACTCCAGCCTTGGCAACAGAGCGAGACTCCATCTCAAAAAAATAAAAAATATAATAAAATAAATGCATTAGCTTACACAAAATACCTACTCAATACACTAAGTCAGAGTCTTTTCTACTGACCAATAAAATAAATTCCATCCTGGATGACCCAAAAGAGATAGGGATGTTCATTTATGAGACACATAATCAATGTAATAACAGCATTTGGGGACAGCAAAGAAGTACTTACTATATTAAAGACATTGTACAAAGCCTCTCAATTTCAGAAATATTAAACTATGAAATATATCCTAAAATCAAGAAACTATGAAAATTTATGTCTTTTAAAGATAGCGCTGGCCAGGGTAAAGTATTTCGTGAAAGCCCAAGATATTACTGTTTTTCTCATGATTATTATACAGTCTGATTTGCACCCCAAACAAGAAGTCAGGCTGGGCACAGTGGCTCACACCTGTAATCCCAGTACTTTGGGAGGCCAAGGTGGGCAGATCACTTGAGGTCAGGAGTTTGAGGCCAGCCTGGCTAACATGGTGAAATCCCATCTGTACTAAAAATACAAAAATTAGCCAGGCGTGGTGGCTGGCACCTGTAGTCCCAGCTACTTGGGAGGCTAAGGTAGGAGAATCACTTGAACCTGGGAGGCGGAAGTTGCAGTGAGTCAAGATTGTACAACTACACTCCAGCCTGGGCAACAGAGCAAGACCCCATCCCAAAAAAGAAAAATAAAAAGAGCCCTCCCGAGGTCACCACACCACTGCTGCAGCATCTCCTTTTGTCAGCCAGGCTGGAGTGCAGTGGTGCGAACATGGCTCACCGTAACCTTGACCTCCTGGGCTAAAGCAGTCCTCCTATCTGAGCACCCCAAGTAGCTGGGGTTACAGGAGAGCTAGTGGCCAGGAAAAATATAGCAGAAAATACAAAACAATGAAATTACAAAGCCTGCCGAATACTTCTGAGAACTGGAAAAGAGCATCCTGCTGACTTTAGTAGAAAAGCAGAAATACGTGCTGGAATGTAAGAAAAGTGATGCGTGAACCCACTGGCCTTAAGCAGCGTGCCTGGCCATCGGTGGCCCAGGAATACAACTCTCGGTCAAGCGGTCCCTGTGGGATTTCAAACAGCTGAAGAAGTGCTGGGAGAACATCAAGGCTCAGACTAAAAGAATTATGGCCCATGAAAGGAGAGAGAAGGTGAAACAAAGCGTCAGCCGCTCCTGACTACCCACGTCCTAGGGAAGGGGACGATCACCAGCATGCTGCCAGAGCAGCTCTACTTCCTGCAGAGCTGCCCAGAGGAGGAGCCCGAATACCACCCCGATGCCTTGGCCCAAGAATTATTTGCTGTTTCAAATAGACAACTGTGTGATGATGTGAAAGAGTTCATATATTTTCCAATATGTGAGAGGACCTCCCAACCTGAACGCTCATGTTCAGCCAAAATAACAGCCAACAAAAACTACAGGAGCAGTTTTTATTGGCTGTTTATAAACTCAGAAAGGTGCTTTTAAAAAGATGCATGAGGAAGAACACCATCTACAAATGTTCATCTTACAACTGCAATCAATACAAATGAATGAGGCGTGTGTGGCCAAAATCCAGCAGACAGAGCAAGAGTGTGAGATGGCAGAAGAGGAACACAGGATAAAACTGGAAGTTCTCAATAAAAAGAAGATGTACTGGGAAAGAAAACTACAAACGTTTACCAAGGAATGGCCTGTTTCCTCATTTAACAGCCCTTTTCCAATTCACCTGAAGACTTTGGGGGTGGCTCTATTGTAATTAATCTGTGTTCGCAAAGAATGTCTGAAACATGGACTTGTGGTTAGTAACCTGTAACAGAGCTACAACTAGGAAAATTAGAGTGGGAGCAGTCACTTATTTAAGAACTCATTCAGGCCAGATGCACTGGCTCACACCTGTAATCCCAGTACTTTGGGAGGCCGAGACAGGTGGATCACCTGATGTCCAGAGTTCGAGACCAGCCTGGCCAACATGGAGAAACCCCATCTCTACTAAAAATACAAAAAATTAGCTGGGCGTGGTAGCAGGCACCAGTAATCCCAGCTACTTGGGAGGCTGAGGCAGGAGAACTGCTTGAACCCGGGAGGCGGAGGTTGTAGTGAGCCAAGATCGTGCCATTGCACTCCAGCCTGGGCAACAGAGTGAGACTCTGTCTAAAAAAAAAAGAATGTATTCAGGTAAACAGCTGCCCTCTGTACCCCATAAGTGGCAAAGCTATTATCATCTTCTGAAAATTATCACTATGAGTGCTATAATTCTGAATGCAATGTCTCTAATTAGAATTCATGCAAGAACCATGGAAAAAAAAAGTCAGGTTGCAGTTCCCCCGATCAGACCTGGATCCCACGGGGTGAGGCCCCACCTTCTCCGCAACTGTTCCGGATTGGAAAGGGCTGTTTTCATTCTCCCTAGAGCACACCTATATTTCTCCAGTTTAATGTTTAGGGAGAAGATTTAGGCAAATGTCTGAATGGCAAATCTTGCTAGGCTACCTGGGATGTCCCTGGCTCCAACCACCTCATCGGCTTTCAGACGAAGAAGGCACCAGCAACGCCAAAGTCAGCTGCCTCAAGATTAAGCAGCTGCACTCTGGAAAAGCTTAAGGTTTAGAGAGAACCTTTGGAATCTTTGAACAAAATGCAAACTCAGTGACCAAACTGCAAGGGGTGGAGAGCTGCACTCTCTCCTAAATGCCAGGCTTTGGGAAACTCAAGCCTTCAGAGGAGACCCAGAAGGCTCAATTCATTCCGCTACTATATATAATCAGCATCTAATCCTCACCATGATGCTTAGCCACTCGTCAGGTGCTGTTCCAAGCACTTTACATGCAGTAACTCATTTATTCTCCATATGAAAGAAGAAACTGATGCACAGAGGTAACTTGCCCAAGGCCAGAGCCAGAACTAACCCATGCAGTGCCTTTGTGCATGTGAAAGAGTGCCTCCCTTCCTCTGCACAGACATAGCACAAATCCACACAACGCATATCCCTGGCAATAGGGACAGTCTGGATTTCAGGAACCCTTCACCCACTTGTGCAGTGCACAACCTACTTGTACACAGCACTGTCCAAGATCACACAGTTGGAAAGAGGCAGAGCTGGAATCTGAACCCAGGCCACCTGGCTCCCAGGTCTGCTACCAAGTAACAAGCAGGTACAGTTTCATATTAAATAAGTGGCCTGCAAATAAATACATCCCAGAATATATAGAAGCACTGATGTGAGTGACTGAAAGCACCAGCTCTGTGTCTAGAATGATCACATTTTCAGTGATGAGAAAATGCAACATTTACAACTTCATGGGCCTAAGACTTTTAGTTTCTTACCATTTCTAATGGGAATATTTCTGAAATGTGTCCCACCCTTCTCCACCTTATAGGACAGATGTAATATAACCCTGCTTGAACTCCACACCACCACTGCCACTCCAGGACCCCACAGCCCCTCCCTGCCTTTTCCTGCCGCTCTGCCTGCAGCCTTCTAATCCTGGGTAATCTCTTTTTCTCTGCTCCTGTAATTGCTACTGGAGAAAATTCAATGCGCAGGTGGGTTGGGGACATCCAAAGTTTTAGGTGTTGACCTACTTCCTCTGGCTTAGCAGCTCTTTGACGTGATCCTAATTCCTTGCTCTTCGCCAATTCCTGGGGCAGCATCTCACCAGTTTCATGCTCTACAAGCCCCTTTGCAGAGACACCGAAGGCCATCAGCCTGTACTTGCTGGACTTGCTGGACTCCCATCATTACCTTCCTCCTTGGGAAGGGGATAGGGAGGGGAGGTCTAGCTGTCCTTCAGCCTCCAAACCTGCATTTAGATCTTTCTGGCCTTAAGAAATACTTTCTTTCCAGCTCGGGCTTCTCTCTCATTCCCTTCCATTTCAAAGATATTGACACATTGCATCAGCTGTTCAATATTACTCCTCCATTGAGCTTAGTCTCTCTGCTCCACTAAAACTGCTCTTGCAGAAGCCCCCAGAGCCCGTGTTCTCACTCCCACCCTCATCCTGCTTGACCTTACTGGGGCATCTGGCCAGATGGTCTCTCCTCCCGGACATGTCCACCTCTAGCTTCCCAGTTCTCCTACCTTTCTGACAACTCAGGAGCCTCCTTCCTAGGACTCCCACAATCACTGACATGCTGATGCCTCCCAATTTAGAAAACTCTGAACCCACTCCTCTCATAAGCTCCAGCCCAATCTAACCCCCAAATGGATGGCTGGCCTGCATGGGACAGAGGTACCCAAACTCATTATCTCATCTTTCATCATGTAGTGGTGGCCTCCCACTTTCCACTCTCCTTTCTTCCTAACAGAATGCTGAGGTTTTAGCTGGCCCATTTCCATCCTTCATTGCAGCTAGGTGTAGCTGTGTGACCAATACCTGGCCAATGACTCGTAAAGGGAAGTGCCACATGGTAATTTCAAAAGGAATATTTACAGGAAACATCCTCCTCCAGTTCATCCATCCTGCTCCCTGGAAAGCTGATGTGAAAGGTGGAGCTCCAGCAGTCATCTTGGAACATAAGGACAATGAATGGCAGAAGGGTGAGCTGGAAGGAACCTGACCCTAATGACTTTGCGGACCCACCACACCAACACTGGGCTACCTATACATGCAGACTTCTTTTATGTGTGAGAAAAATTAACTTGCTTGAGTTACTGTTATTTCAACCTCATTTTATCTAACATCTCCTCCAGACTGGTCATATCTTGCAAGACAAGGAACTTGGTCAATAACGTCAGCATTCTGTCTGGAAGCCTCCAGCTGTTTATTTGCCAGTTTTCCCCATCAGACTGTGAGCATCCTGATGGCAGCAACATGTCTCTCATTTTCTAAATAATTCACACACACAAAAATGGTATCTTTCCTTTTTTTTTTTAACCATACAGATATGGTATCATTACTACACAGATTCTGCAACCTGACTTTCTACCAACGTTTTTCCTAAATGCAGTTGGACTGATTCATGTAAGTCAGTGGAACTGCTGGAAAGTACTACATTGTGTAAACCATCACTTGCTGATATATTTCCCAGCTAATAGGCTTTTAGTTTCCTTTCAGCTTTTCATAATCACCAAAAATGCTACGATGTACATCTGTTTCTCCTTGAGCACTTGCGTGCTAGTTTTTCAGTACAGACACTAGAAGTAAAATTTTTGGCTATAGGCTATGTACATTCCTAAGTTCACCACATAGAGTCAAGTTTCTCTTGAGAGTAGTTGTACCAGTTTACACTCCCCAGAGCCCTGTGTGAGAAGGAGGCCCTTCCCCATGCTACATTTCTGAACTGCCAGTTCCTACCTAACATGAGGGTAGCAGGATTCTCTTTTTTCCTTAACTAGCTACAGCAGAAACACAGGAACTCCCTGAGCCACCTTCCCCAAAGTGCTGCCTGGCTGCTGCCTGAGGACCTGCCACCCTGCAAAAAGCAAGCTAGCTGAGCAACCAGCATTCAGAGCAGGTCTCCCACTATAAGACAGGCATAGATGTCCCCTCACTGCAGTCTTGCTGGGGTGGTGGTGGATTAGTCCTTTACATTCACTACCCCTCAAATTATTTCATATCCAGCATACTCTCTCAGGCGTTCTCCAAATACCAATCGGAAGAGGACAATGTAAAGGTGTTTGTCCCACCACAAAGCCCTCCCTCTTTTCCCTGGAGTTCTCCGGCAAGCTGCTGAAAAAACATCTCATCTCTGCTGGAAAGAAACACCTCATCTCCTGATAAAGGAAAATCCCAGGCAGAGAGAGGGGCCAAGTTGTTTATTTCCAAACACAAGCTGGATTCCAGCTGTGACATGTATACTGGATCTGCTCACTGCACAGGCAAACTGGGCGGGAGGGCCACAGGGAGTGGAGGCCGAAGCTGTGTGGAGGATTGCGTGGTTGTTTATTTTTAGGTAAGCCAGTATTCCTAGGATCAAGTTTCCCAGCTCCTTTTCAGTCCTCTTTTTCCTGACTCTGCCTGGCTATGGATTTTTCATGTGAGCTTGCCCCAAATGCAAAGGGTAGTTGCCTTGACCCACTTAACCCAAGGGCTCAGAGAGACGTTCCAACTGGCTCAAGGCTCGGGGTCTGGTATCCACCTTTCCACTCCACAGCATTTACTGAACACCTGCTCTGGCCAGGTACCAGTGTATACCAATGGCTGTAACCCGGCCATTGCCTGGAACCTGCCCTCTGAGAACTCAGCCCAGAAAATAAATACTTGTGATGTCATGTGAAAAGATGTAGTGGCAAATACATGCAAGATAAATGAAAGAAGGGAGAAATTTTAAACCTAAGAAAGCCTGGTCTCCCTACTAGCATGGGTGATGAGCAGACATTTTTATCATCAGTATCATAATTCCAACTGCCTGCCTTTCCCATACGGTGAGCATGGGGTTTAACAAGGGAACAGGCAGTGCTTTGGGGAAAGCCTCAAACTCAGATAGACTTCAGGAGACCTGGTTCTAACCCACCTGCCTCCATCAGAGTAGCCTTTGCCGGCCAGGTGCGGTAGCTCACACCTATAATTCCCATGCTTTAAGAGGCTGAGGCAGGTGGATCACTTGAGCCTAGGAGTTTGAGACCAGCCTGGGCAATGCAGTGAGACCCTATCTCTACAAAAAGTTCAAAAACTAGCCAGACGTGGTGGCTCATGTCTGTGGTCCCAGCTACTCGGGAGGCTGAGCAAGAGGCTTGCCTGAGCCCAGGAGGTTGGGACTGCAGTAAGCTACTGCACTCCAACCTGGGCAACAGAGCTAGACCCTGGCTCAAAAAAAAAAGAGTGCGCTTTGTCAGCTCACTGTCCTCATGGGTAAACTGAAGGGTGGAACAAGAACTCCTGAGCAGTCCTTTCAGCTTAGGTATCCTAACCAGGGGCTTTCCACCCACCCTGTGTGTCAGAATCACTTGGAAGGGGTATACATACAGAGATGCCTAGCCAGGTCCCACCCCAGAGGTACTAAGTCAGCCAGCCCAGGGCTGTGCTCCTGATATGGGTGTGTTTTAAAAGCACCAGGTGATTGAAACCTGTGGACAGGGTTCAGGATGCTGAATAACCTTCCTGCGGGTGACAGCCACCAGTGCTTGAGGACCAGGCTCCCATCCATAGACTGCCCAAGGCAGGAAGCAGACCTAAGGCCAAACAGCCCACAGTGCCTGCTCTCTGCTCACAGGGATATAAGATTTCAGGAAGATTCTAGTGAGGCCTATTGGCAAATAGGGAACCACACCATCTCCTGCACCCTCCAGCTACCTGCTCTCAGTCCCTTTTGCCCACTGGCAGAAATGGATAAGGGCAAATGCAGTGTCCCCTCCCATCTACTGGCAGAGGGCCACCCCACCCTCAGGAAAGGAGGCCAGTGGGAGCTGGAGGCAGCAGGGCCGGGGAAACCTGGGCAGGCACGGCCTGGCCTCCCTGCCTGTGAGTCAGCCCCAGAGAGGCCTCGTTTGGACAAAGGGGCAGAAGAACAAAGCTCCACTGTACCCGTCCTGCACAGAAAAGCCAGCGGAGACAAGGAGACTTCAGGGCTGGTGGCATGATTAGCATTTTATTTACTTATTTATTTATTTTCTTTTTAGCTAACAAACGCCTTAGAGGACACGGCACTTATGTGAACCAAGCAGAGTTTCTGAGCCCTTTCTAAAGATTAAGCTTTAGAAGATTAAGCTTTCCAGAGTCCACAGAAGGGAAAAAATTAATTCTCCCCCTCCACAGGCACATAAACCATTTGAGGATGATATTTACCTACTGCATTTTCTACTGTCTGGCCTGTAACAAGATACAGAAACCACTTGGATCTAGGAATGTGTCCCAGGGTGTGAGTTCAATCCCTTTGGTGCCCTGTCTAGAAGGCCATCTTCTGCAGGAATGGAAATTTTCTCACGGCAAGGTGGAAAGAATGTATAAGTTAAACTCCACTTGCTACACGAACTTGGACAAGTTCCAGAAACTCCTTTCGGTGTCTGTCAAATGGGAAGAGTGTACCCTACTTGAGAGGTGTTATGGAGTGAAATGAAATAATTCAGGGTAAAGGGTGCAGCAAAGGGCCTGACCTGTCAGCTGCAAGTTTATTCCCTTCTCCCATCTGCAGAGTACCACCCCTGCCGCGTACAGAGGCGCTGCTGCACCGGGCACCGATGATCTAACAGCAGCCCTGCCAGGTTCCGTATTATCATCCCCACTCCTGGATGGGGAAACGGGCTGGGCTGGAAGAAGAGCTCCCCAAAAGTTCACAGCTCTCAGGCGGTGGGGTCCAGATTCAAAGCTTGTGCCCTGGACTTTCCTTTGGTCTTAGACTCTAGGTCCCTCACCACGATCATCCCAGTTTGGAGCTTAAACAAACGTACAGCTCAGTAGAGCTCCTTGCTTTGTGGTTTGTTTGGTTTGGTCTTGACCGTGGCAGTAATCTCCCACAAATCTGGCAGCTCTAAACGCTCACATTGCAGGCCCCACGAGCAAGCATCTAAGGCCGGGCTGTGCAGAGAAGGGGGACAGCTGGGGTCCTGGGACAGACAGAGTGACACTGACTGACCATCACCACTCAGGCTGCCTGTTCTTGGCATCAAACATGCCACGGCCAGGTCAGAGAAGAAACCAGGCCCAACATGCAGAATCACCAAATGCCTGGGGCTGAAGGGGCCTCTTTCTCTCAGCTGTAACTTGGTGTGGGAAGGAGGACTGCTGAACTCAACAATCTTGGAAGGATTTCCTGTCCTCTGCCCCGGGATCCCTAAGGGAACAGTTGATTCAACCTCCATGTGGCCCCACGCTTGAGCCACAAGCCAGGCCTGGACCTGCAGCTGGAGAGAGGGAGCCTAAGACCCAGAGAGTCACAGTGCCTCCCAGATTCCCATCCAAGGGGTGGGGAGCTATTTGGGATTGTAGGGTTGGGGGAAACCGGGTCATTCACAAAAATTTTAACAAAACAAAAACCTCCTCTCCAAGGCCTCAGGACTTCTCCCTGCAGGGGAACCACAACCAGGGCTTCCCTTTCCTGACCACCAGGAGCCATATTTAGGGTGGCTTCTGTACAGGCATTACTCCTCCCACCATTACCACTACCCACCAGCAGTCTTACAAGGCCCAGAAGTGAGTTCTACAGCCCAGGGTAGGGTGAGAGGAACCAGGGCTTCAGGGTCAAGCACGCGTGCAGTAAGCACAGCCCTGCCACTTCTAGGCAGTGTGACCCTGGACATATCACCCAACACCTGAGCAGTCACTTCCTCGCCTCTAGCGTGCTATGCAGCTCTAATGATGCACGCATCCTGCTCCAGCACCCAGCCAGTGCAGGCCACAACAAATGCCAGTTCCCTGAAAGGCTCGTTCCCCGTCTTTTCTCCATCATAGCACAATGGAGGGATATGGAATATTTCCAGCACTATAAAGGCTCTGCCTCTGGTGGAGCGGGAAGAGGGTCTGGGGAGTGTCCGTTGCTTTTTCGCTCCTTTGAGCTTTCCCAACTCCTACCAACGCTGTTCTTGCCCCCACCTCCACTTTCCCACAGAACTTGCCGGCACAGAACATCAATGATCAACACAGACATCCACCTCTCCAGATTGCAAGGGCCTGGCTAGGTCAGTCTCTGAGGCCCCCCTGCCCCGACAGCGCCTCATAGAGACGGGGCACCAGATGATGAATAGGCACTGGCTGGGCAGAAGACAGCAAACACCAGAGTTAACAGAAACCACTTCTAGGCTTTTCCGGGGGAGAGTTACACTTTCCTAGAGAAAAGACAGAAAGAAAACTACAGGATGCTTTAGAAATACATACCTTATGCCTTTTCCTTTCACTTTAAGAATATTAAGGTTCACACCAAATTTCACAAGTACACCTACTCCACCCAGTATTAAATGGTTTAAGAAAAGAAAAGGCGTAGCTCTTGCTTCATTTCTGCTAAGCGAATCCGTCCAAGCTGTTTCATACCTCTGGGGCCTTGTCCACAGGCTCTCTCCACCTGGAATGCCCTGCCCCCGACAAAGCCTTTGCCAGCACCCCTGTTGCCAATCCCCTCCTTCAGACTCCTTTTGGGGACAGGAGAGATTCCATTCAGAGCATTCCTAACAACCTACTGCATGAATTGGTTTTTTACATCTTCACTCACTAAGACAAATGCTGTCTGAAACTAGAGGGTCCTCTTATTTATTTCTGTATCAAAGACAACTGGCCTCCTGTGGTGGCACACAGCAGGTCCTCAATAATGACCAAATGAATACATAGTTTGAATCATGTTACTGCTTTAGCTTACAATCATTCCTCTTTCATTCTTGCCTATATCTGGAATCCTCCCAGGCCCCCAAATCTTCCACTCACAATCCAAGCTTACAACACCCACAATTACATAATATAGGGACCCAACTGCAATGCACTCAGTCTCTTAGTTAGAAAAAAGCAAGTCTTACAATACAGAAGTGGGCCGAGGGTAGATTCTCTGAGATCACCCAGGAAAACCAATCTATCTTCAATCCTCAGTGGTCTCTTCCAACTCCAGGCTGAAATCCATCCATCTGATGAAATGCTACACAGGAGTGGCACTCAGCAACATGCATAGTTTATCATCCAATGAAAAGGAAAGAATTATCATCGGCCAGGCATAGCAGCTCAAGCCTGTAATCCCAGCATTTTGGGAGGCCAAGGTGGGCAGATCACTTGAGTTCAGGAGTTCAAGACCGGCCTGGGCAAGTATGGCAAAACCCCATCTCTACTAAAAGTATAAAATTAGGCAGGCATGGTGGTGTGTACCTGTCTCTCAGCTACTCAGGAGGGTTAAGTGGGAGGGTAGCTTGAGTGGGAGGGAAGTTGGAGGGAATGGATGTTGCAGCGAGCCAAGATCACACCACTGCACTCCAGCCTAGGCCACAGAGTGAGTGAGACGCCCGCTTAAAAAAAAAAAAAAAAGAAAGAGTTATTATCTAAAGACCTGGAATCAATAGAAAGGAGTGTCTGGGTTAAGATAAGGAGTTTTGGAGCCCAAGGTTCTTATTATGTAGACAAAATCTCATGAGTAGCCACCCTTAAAGGCAGTAGATGGCAAATATTTCCCATTCAGACCTTTAAAAGGCATTAGGATCTCAGTCAATCTTTTCCAGATCAGAAAATTCCCTAGAAAGGGAAGGGTATTCTCTACAGAATGTAAATTTCCCCCACAAGAGACAGCTTTGCAGGGCCATTTCAAAATATATCAAAGAAATATATTTTAGGATAAAATACTTTTGTTTTTGTTTATTTCTTTCAGGGCTTGCTATCTGTCACGTGATGTTATACTAGATCAGGTTGGAATTTGGCATCTCTTTGCCACAAAGAGTCTCTTTTGTCTTAAGATCTCTGTTTTAAGGTTTAGGCTGGTCATTAAAACCAAGCTGTAACCCAACCACCATAGGCACATGTTCCCAGGATCTCCTGAGGCTGTCGTGGGTCATGGCCTTCACATCTGGCTCAGAATAAATCTCTTCAAATATTAAAAAAGAAAGAAAATGAAAAATGAAAGCAGGCTATAGAGCAAAAAGTACAGGATTCCCACCTTTGAAAATTTCACTCTATATACACATATATTTTTAAGAGTGTCTCAATTTTCTTTTATGTCTTTCACATTTTCCACAAGAAAAATGTATTAGTCTTACAATTAGATATGAAAATGACAGAAGGAAGAAAGAATGAAAAGAGGGGGGAGGGAGACTCCACCCTACACTATCACAGAAAGGAAGACAGGACAGAGGCACACGAAGACATCTGTTCTAACAATGGGTTTTTCTCTCATCAGGTAAATGTGGTTCATACGGCCTCCTTCCAAACACCCTCCAGGGTGGCCGAATCCCACACTGAACACACCCTATCTGTGCTAATGATGATAATATTAATAACAGCTTTTTTGAGCATTTACTACATGCTATAGGCATTGTTCCATTTAACTTATTCTCATTTCTTAGGAATGACCATAAGGTAATCATTACTACAACTGCTCTTCCACAGATGAGAAAACAGATCAGGTAACCTGCCCAATGTCACACAGCTACTTTTCTTGATTTCCTCCTTTGGCAACGTCCTGGATGTGATAAGTCTCTTAATTAGGTAAGACCAGGTTTTCTAGAGGTTGTACTTATAAAATAGGGGCTACATTCACAAATACAGATGAGGAAGGGAGGAAGCTACGTTGAATGGTGATGAGAAAACTGGCATTAAGTCAGCCATGGAGAGCCAACTGTTAAGTATCACCTGGACTGGAGAAGAAGATTGCAAACTCCTCCCTTCATTTAAAAAAAAGAGGTGAATTCTTTTATCTGATAGGAGAGAAGAGATCAGAGCTGATAAAACAAACTAAGCCTGCTCATGAAAGCCCTGCCTCACCTAGAGGAGACTGTCTGGTTTCACCCAGAGCCTCCTTCCTTCAATCTGCATGCCTTTCTACTGCATTGAGTTCTCTGGTTTTTCTTATCCATAGATTCTGGTAAAGCAGAACATTTTAAGGTGAAAAGAACCAGGTTTTTGGCGGTAAATGCACAGAGGCCACAAGACCCAACAGCAATGACAGAAGAAGTGAAAAAAACTACAAAGCAGACCCAAGATTCAAAAAGCAAAATTTTCTGGGACTACTATATGAGAGGCAAAAGTGGCCGTTCATATCAGACCTCAGAAGAGCCTACGGAGACTCCAAGCCACACTGAAAAAGAAGTCATTAAGTTGTTTAGGAGAAAATGTGCCTTCTCGAACTGCAGTCATGCGTCATGTAACAACAGAAATACGTTCTGAGAAATGCTTCCTTAGGTGATTTCGGCTTTGTGTGCACATCACAGAGTGATGGTACAGCAGGTGACTGTAACATATTTGTAAGACAAATCTAAACATCAGAGCACAGGAAAGGTACAGTAAAAACACAGTACTATAATCATGGGATTACCGCCATACACGCAGTCCATTGTTGACAATGTGGTGCATGACTACAATTAAAATGATGAAAATACACTTCGGTGCTTACAGGACTATGTTTCAGTTACCAAATACAAATTCGCTTTATATGAAACAACTTGTTTCCTATCTATTTTATCCAGTGAATCATGGCACCTGCTGTTAGCTGCCTTCCCATGTCCATCCTCCTTTTCCTTCCATAACCTTAGGAATCCTTGATTTGGTTCAGATAATAGTGTGTTTGGCTCCTAACCCGCCTGACAACCAGCGGTTGCCATGTGATCCAGTTCTAGCCAATGAAATGTAAGGAAAAGCCTATTGCTTGGTACTTCCAGGAAGTTAGCTTTCTTCATTAATATGGGTAAGAGGCATTAAAATTCCTACCTGGAATGCAGATGTGAAGCCTGGAGATACAGCCACCATCTCAGGAGCATGAGGCTATGTGCTGAAGATGATAAAGCAAAAAGACAGGAGGCAGCAATGAGGAGCCCTAAGACTGTCGGCCTCTGGACTTTTTGTTTCATAAGAAAAATAATCTCTTACTTCCAGTGTTATTTTTTTTCTCTTCTTTTTTTGAGATGGAGTTTTGCTCTTGTTGCCCAGGTTGGAATGCAATGGTGCTCCCTGCAACCTCTGCCTCCCAGGTTCAAGGGATTCTCCTGCCTCAATTCCTGAGTAGCTGGAATTATGGGCATATGCCACCACCATGCCCAGCAAATTTGGGGGTTTTGTTGTTTTTTTTTTAAGACAGAGTCTCGCTCTGTCACGCAGGCTGAAGTGCGGTGGTGTGATCTCAGCTCACTGCAGCCTCCGCCTCCTGAGTTCAAGCTATTCTCCTGCCTCAGCCTCCTGAATAGCTGGGACTACAGGTGCACACCACCATGCCCAGCTAATTTCTGTATTTTTAGTAGAGATGGGGTTTCACCATGTTGGTCAGGATGGTCTCAATCTCCTGATTGTGTGATCTACCCACCTCGGCCTCCCAAAGTGCTGGGGTTACAGGCATGAACCACCACACCTGGCCTACTTGTTTGTATTTTTAATAGAGACAGGGTTTCTCCGTGTTGAGCAGGCTGGTCTCAAACTCCTGACCTCAGGTGATCCACCAGTCTCAGCCTCCCAAAGTGCTGGGATTACAGGTGTGAGCCACCACACCCGGCCTTATTTAATTTTCTGAAATATGTAGCCAAACAAACCCTAACTGGCACCTTAATATCAGGTTATAATTCCCAGGTGATAAATGTGACTTCCAATATCTCACCGTTTTCCTCCAAGTAGGCTGCAAGTACTTTTGTGTCTTTGGGGTGCCCCAATAAAACACGGGCTGGCCGCCTGTGATTTACTCGGAGCTTGTCTAGCTGTTGCAAGTGGCAAACGGCCATTCATTGGTATTGTGTTTCTGCTAAGCTGACTTGCTTTTGCGACTTGGAATTTTGTTAGGAAACAAAAAGTGCTTTATGGCAAAGGCGTTAGCGCCACAATGGGACCTTTCTGCTTTGATTATGAAAACACATTAAGAGCTTAGCTGCACTGCAAGCAGCGGCTGAAGCCTGGGCCTTTCTGACCATTCCCCACTCAATATGCTGGAAGGACACCAAACCCACTTGGGAGGAAACACTGCAGGCAGACACCAAAGATTAAAGGGGCAGGGTATTCAGGTCCACTCTGGAGGACCTGTGTGATGAGCGGGCTGTACCCCAACACAGCCCTATACCCTTCCTCACCTGCCCCCAACACTGGCTGCACGCAGCTCCCATATCCTACCTTGTAGGGGTTAAACATAAGCAGCAAGCAAGCTTTACTGCTCTAATTCCTCACCTGGAAAAGGATGTGTCCCCAAGAGAAGCTCAGAGACAACCCAAGGGATAGAGGCATAGGACAGTAAGCAAAGCTACCCTGGGGTCCCAGCAGACACACACTTGCTAAGCTAAGCCACTATTCCCCATCGGCTTACAAGATTAATGTGAAGATGTGATGAGATGCAGTGATTCCACCTCCAGGTACACCCAAAACAAGTGTGTGCGTGCACATACGCAATACAGGCTGACCAACAGTCATAGCCAACAGTATTCATGCAGCATTTTTTTATTTTTATTTTTATAGAGAGGGAATCTTGCTTGCTATGTTGCCCTGGCTGGTCTTGAACTCCTGGGCTCAGGTGATCCTCCTGTCTCAGACTCCCAAAGTATGAAGATTACAGGCGTAAGCCACCATGTCTAGCCCACAGCAGCATTTTAAGGAATATCCTCAAAATGTAAACAAATAAAACATTCAACAGGAGAATGGATACAAAAACTGTGCTAATCAATAACACAGCAATGAAAATGAACGAATGACAGCTACGGGCAATGAAAATGCACGGATTTCACAACAATGCTGGATGAAGAAAATCAGATACTAAAGAATATATACAGCATGATTATCCTTGCAGAAAGTTCAAAAAACAAGCACAACTAAATTACAGCATTTAGGAATTCATATTATTGGTAAATAATTATTTTAAGAAGCAATGAGGCAACTACTATAAACGTCAAGGTAACGTTGTGTGTGGCAGTAAGGGAAGAGGTTATGATCAGGGAGCCTTCGGGGGTGCTGGCAGGGTTCCCTTTCTTGTACAGTGGTTACAAGGGTGTTCACTTTGTGATAATTCACCAAGCTATACATTTATGGTTTGTGTACTTTTCTGAGTCTGTGTAATATTTTACAATATAAACAGAAAGTAAAAATGAAAAGGAATGATGTCTAAATCCAAACCCAGCCTACTATAGGTTCTCAGTACTTTTTTTTTTTTTGAGATGGAATGTCTCACTCTGTCACCCAGTGATCCACCGGCCTTGGCCTCCCAAAGTGCTGGGATTATAGGCGTGAGCCACTGCACCCAGGCATTCTCAATACATCTTAATTGAGCCTGAATTTTATGCCACCTTATCATCCCTCCAGGATGCCTGGCATCCTCCTCTTCAGAGAAGAAATACTCACATTTATGTGTCGTGGAAACTGGCTAGGGCACAGCAATTCATCCTTCCCTGGATGCTTCAAGTATATTCATCTCTATTTTCCAATTCATCCTTCCCTGGATGCTTCAAGTATATTCATCTCTATTTTCCAAGCCAAAATCAAAAGCTGCTCTGAAGGAGGAAATGGCTTGGGATATAAACATTTTCTCCACAGATTAGTGATGGAAACCTAACCTAGCTCAGAAAGCACAAAAGAAGTCACTACAGGGAGAAAGACCAGGGAGTTTTGCTGGGGTCATCAAAGCAAAGGCTAGAGGCACGTCAGGACCTTGAAGAGGGGACAAGGGGTCCAGGATCTGGTCTACTCCAGCCCTGAAGAGTCAGCTCAAGCTAACTTAGCATACACACGACTGCTGTCAGTTGCACAGAGCCACTCGGGTTCCACTATCCTAGAAAGTCCACATCACTCAGTGTACTCTCCCCGGTGAGCAAGCTTATACTTAAGCAGATGTTTGTCAGGTGTGCTTTACTAACACCAAAAACTAGTTTTAAGAATTGCCAAGGCCAGGCATGGTGGCTCACACCTGTAATCCCAGCACTTTGGGAGGCCAAGGCAGGAGGATCACCTGAGGTTGGGAGTTTGAGACCTGACCAACATGGAGAAATCCATCTCTATAAAAAATACAAAATTAGCCAGGCATGGTAGCACATGCCTGTAATCCCAGCTACTCAGGAGGCTGAGGCAGGAGAATCGCTTGAACCCGGGAGGCAGAGGTTGTGGTGAGCTGAGATCGTGCCACTGCACTCCAGCCTCTTGCACTCCAACAAGAGTGAAACTCTGTGTCAAAAAAAAAAAAAAAGAACTGCCATGTGTGGCAGGGAGCAAATAAACCTGGATGCCTGGGGAACATCACAGCAACGGTCTCGCTGGTGAGACAGGATACAGAGGAGTCTGGCCCTGAGTGCCCTCTCCCCGGGGCAGCCCTGCTTGGGCACTGCCAATGTTGGCTTCAGGAACCTCCATTTCCTAAGCTGACCAAGCTGCCTTTAAATCACACATTCTCCCTATGGAGATACCTCAACCAAGGAGCCACAGCCCAGTCCTGCCACCCCAGAAGCACCCCACTCCCACCTCACCCCAGGTCCTGCAGGAAACGGCCCAAGGCTCCATCAGCCCCTCCTGAATGGGGCCTAACTGCTCCAGAGAGCAGGCTGTTGCCCTGTCTTTCTCAGTTCCAGACCCCAAGTGACCAATGATGCTCCCCCTCCCCACCCACTGGCACTGTTCAGTTTCTTCCCAGCCAAGTACAGACAGCCCTTGATGAACGCACCCTCCGCACCCTGCTGGCCTTCCACCTCCCTGATCCTATGAGCGAGGGCACCTCCAGAGCGCTCAGACTAGGAGACCGGTGAGAGGCTTCTGGCTCTGAGATGTCATGACAGTCCAGTCAGCCTCCTGCCAGGGTTTCAGCCCCAGCCGATGTCCCCACGTTTCTTGGCCTACCTCTTCACAGCCAAACATTCTGCAAGAGCAACATGCACTAGGATCTTTAGCCAGGAAATTCCTCACCCTTCTCACTTCTTTTCCAGGAAAGAAGTAAACAGCAAAGGAAGTGGACAGCAAAGGTGTTTTTAGAGCTTCCAGATTGTTTTTCCAAGAGCTACATAGAGTATGCACAGGTAGGCTCATCACCACATTCTGAGACTCTGTCTTCCCAGATGGGGATAAAGGCCTCCTCCCTGCTGTCAAGACAGCTGTGAGAATCAAGGCATGGGAAATAAGCTGCATGGCTCCTGGGGGATGTGGTGCTCCATAGTGAGGTAACTCTGGCTCAGAAGTGTCCCTGGCAAGCACTGCAGGATGTTCAGAGGAAGACTAAAGTGCATTTGCTGCAGAGAACTGAGCCAGGAAATGATATCTGGACACTTTTAAAAGACGCTAGATAAGCATTCTTGGTAGCCTTCTGCTAAGCGTATCATACCCCCAACCCATGCATTTGGAAAAATGAGCCAGCCAACAGAGCATCTGCTCTGAACAGACGGCACGACAGCCCTACTCAAGTCCTCTCAAATGCCCTATTTCACAGATGACGACACTGAGGCATGGGGAGGTTAAGTTACCTAAATTACCCTAAGCTAAGGACTCAGCTCTTCGGTGTTAGGACTTCTCTAGTCCTAAACTCTTTCCAATTCCATCGTGTCTGAAAAATGTCCATTCAGCTACACAAAAGGACCACTCATGCTGGTACCACATGCTTTACTGGTGAGCAAGCCCTTTTATGTGTACTCACCAGGTCCTCACAACTCTTCAGCAAATGTTTTCTCCCCACCGACACTCCCCTTTTAGAGATGAGGAAAACTGAGGCTCACTGAGGGGAAGTAATGCACCAGAGGTCACTGGGATAACTGTGGTCAGGAGAAGCCCTGGTGGGGCAGCCCCATCACCTTCCCAGGCTAATCAGGATGCTTTTCCAAGAGTCTTGGTTCTACCACAACTCACAGCCCTCAGAAGAAAGGATCGGAAGTCCACAGAAAAAAGGAAAACCAGAACGGTTCTCTCCGGGCAAGGTGCAGGAAGCTTTGAGGCAGTGGCTGGGTGAACTTGTATGGACACAGAGATTCCCCAGTTCCCCTGAATGCAAAGAGGAGGGACAAGGGGAGGCGCTGGCACTTAGAGTACTACCCTCCTCAGACCCCCAAAACTAAGATTATGTGATGAACTCCACTACCTCTGAGCCAAGTCTGCCACCCTTAGGTAAGGAGATCAAAGTCAAGGCTGGGTATTCCCGCTCCTCTCCCCGCACTCCTTCACACACAGTGAAGAGCTCTGGCCTTTTTTTTTTAGGCCAGGTCATGTTCTGTTGCCCAGGCTGGAGTGCAGTGGCACAATCATAACTATAACTCATTGCAGCCTCAAGTTCCTGGGCTCAGGCAATCCTCCAACCTCAGCCTCCTGAGTAGCTGGGACTATAAGCATGCACCACCATACCCAGCTAGTTTTTTTTTGTTTGTTTGTTTTAAATACAGAAAAAGTCTCCCTATGATGCCCAGGCTAGCCTCAAACTCCTGGGTTCAAAAGATCCTCCTGACTCAACCTCCTGAAGTGCTAGGATTACAGGTATGAGCCGCTGGACCCAGCCTACTCTGGCTTAATATTTATTTGGTATTACAGCCACTTGGCCAAGGAAGCAGGGTTGCAGAAAAATGCCTGGAGTGTAGCAAACTGTGCTTTCCCAGATCACTCTGCAGAGGGTCCACTGAAGCATCAGGCCTGGCTGCCTAACCCCTCTGTACCTGGCTTCTCTGCCAGGTCTTTTCAAAATTCAGGCCCAGGCCAGGCACGGTGGCTCATGCCTGTTATCCCAGTACTTTGGGAGGCCAAGGCAGGTGGATCACCTAAGGTCAAGAGTTCAAAACCAGCCTGGACAATCTTCTGAAACCCCGTCTCTACTAAAAATACAAAAAAGTTAGCCAGGTGTGGTGGCAGGCACCTGTAATCCCAGCTACTTGGGAGGCTAAAGCAGAAGAATCTCTTGAACCCGGGAGGCGGAGGTTGCAGCAAGCCCAGGTCACACCATTGCGCTCCAGCCTGGGCAACAGAGCAAGACTCTACCCTAAAAAAAAAAAAAAAAAAAGGCCAGGCACGGTGGCTCACGCCTGTAATCCCAGCACTTTGGGAGGCTGAGGCAGGCGGATCAAAAGTCAGGAGTTTGAGACCAGCCTGGCCAAGTGGTGAAACCCCGTCTCTACTAAAAATACAGAAAAAATAGCCAGGTGTGGTGGTACATGCCTGTAATCCCAGCTACTCGGGAGGCTGAGGCAGGAGAATTGCTTGAACCTGGGAGGCAGAGGTTGCAGTGAGCCAAGATCACACCATTGCACTCCAGCCTGGGCAAAAGAGCAAGACTCCGTCTCAAAAAAAAAAAAAAAAAAAAAAAAAAAAATCAGGCCCAAACCTAAGAAAGAGGGGCCCAGAGAAGACAGGCTGAGTCTCAAGCCTGTGCTTGTCTCTGCCCTCCCTGCACCACCTGTGAGCAAGTGGCCAGTCCCCTTTGTTTTCATCGGGAAACTAAGGGTTGGAGAGAAGAGGCGCTAAGCCCAGACAGGAGGGATGTGGGGCAAAGAGCATGACCTTGAATCAGAGGGAGGCTTCACTACAAGCTCCTGCCACTTACAAATAGCAGGACTCCAGGCAGGTATGTTACAACTTAGGCCCTTGATCATCCTCATCTGCAAAATGGGCATCACGGCACCTTCCAGCCCAGTGGGAGGATTCAGAAGGATGATAAACACTCCCAGCATAGAGCTTGGCAGGCCATAGGCACCCAGTCCATGGTAGCCATTATTCTACTGCCCAGAGCCAGGATTTCAATGCAGGGCTCCTGACCTCCTCTGTCCGGTTACACACGCTCAAGCCCACGTCCATGCACCCTAACCAGCCACTCTACCCCAACAGAAGCTCCCTCAGTAACTTAACTTGCTGATCCCACCCCAGAGTAATGTATTGACAGAGTGACTGCCACAGTGAACACTGCCCAAGTCACTTGCTCCTTTGTAACCAAGGTGGCAGGCTGGGGAGCAAGAGACTGGAAGCACGTTGGAGATTAGGGAGGTGCCCAGGTGGGTTTCACTTCTCCCCGCTGAAGCCAAGACAGCCCTTTCTAGGGCAAGACAGCAGCTGCCAGGCTATACTCTCTAGAACAAGACTGTCCAAGACATGTATTTGGCATGTTCTAGTAGCCATATTAAAAGCCAAACAAGGGTCAGGCGTGGTGGTCCACGCCTATAATCCCAGCACTTTAGGAGGCCAAGGTAGGCCAATCACCTCAGGTTGGGAGCTTGAGACCAGCCTGGCCAACATGGAGAAACCCCGCATCTACTAAAAATACAAATTAGCTGGGTGTGGTGGCGCATGCCTGTAATCCCAGCTACTCCCAGCCTCAGGAAGCTGAGGGAGGAGAATCGCTTGAATCCAGGCGGCAGGTTGCAGTGAGCCAACATTGCACCATTGCACTCCAGCCTGGGCAACAGGAGCGAAACTATCTCAAAAAAAAAAAAAAAAGATTTTAATGATTGTATTTTATTTATACCCCAAATATCACTTCAACACATAATCACATAAAATTACAAAATCAATATAAAACATTAAAGAGATCTTTTACATTCCTTTGTTCATATGGTCTTCTGAATCCACCAAGCACTTTTACAGTGCACACCCCGACTCAGACTAGCCACAACCTTGGTGCTGAGTAGCCACATATGGCTGGTGGCTACCGCACTGAAAAAGCAGAATGAACTTTCAGTTATTGCAGAAAGTTCTACTGGACAGTGCAGATGTCCTTTGTCATCAGATCCTGGGATTTCGGGGGTGGGAGACTGGCATGGGTGGGGCTCTTCTCTGAATTACCAGAGGGACTGATCTCTCTGACAGCCGGGGCTGACAGGAAATACCTGTTTGTCAGGCTATGAAAAAGCTTTCCCCTCTGTCCTCCTCGGGGTTGGGCAGGGCTGGGGGGTTTCCATGACCCATGATACCTGCGAAGCCCAAAGCATCATCCCCCAGGGAGTTGAACCAACAATCAGACCACAGAACAATGCGGCCTGGGGGTAGGGGCTGGGGGTGGAGATGGCAGATAAAAGCTGGACAAACCCCCAAGAACACCAAGTTACCAACTGCAAAGGGAGGATTCCAGGGGATTCCCAGCTGCCAGCCCCCAAGTCTACTCTCTCCAGAGACAATCAGGAAGAAATGTTTTGGAAACCACCAAAATGTGCAACTGCAGACACAGGCTGGACAAATCCAACTATATCCATACAAGCAAGTGTCAGGCAGTCCTTAACAACTCCAGTGAACATCTACAATCAATAATAAAAACTATGCCTTGTTAACCACATCAAGCTAGAATTTTAACCTATACTACCTCTTATAATTATTGCAACAGAGTCATGAGTTAGGATAGTATTATTCCCATGCTACAAGAGAAAGTAAGGGTGAGGTTCCTCAAAGCAAAGCTCTCTTAAGCAAGATGGCCTAGCCAGCAAGGGGCCACAGCCACATTGAGCCAAAGCCCCCAGACTCCAAAACCCAAATCCCAGCTCATTACCACACTATTGCCTTCCCGGGGTGGTTTGGGGCAGAAGAGGTGAACTAGATACATATCTGTCTGCCGACAAGGAGGGAGCATAAAACATGATAAGTTTGATTGGGGAGCGGTGTCTGAACCAATTGTTTCTACATTCTTATGCTATGTATGCAATGCATCGTTTTTTAAAGACCATCTTCGAGGAAAAGAAAAAATAAGACAAGTACCAAGAGCGTCAACTACGCACAAGCCATCCTGGTCACGCCTGAGGTCCCATGCCCCACGATCGCCCACAGCCAGTGGGCTGAGACTAGAACTACGATACTTCAAATAAGACTGAAAACACATTCACTGTTTCTGTCAAAACACAACACGGAGCGGAGGCACGGCTGACGTCAACCCCTTGGTAACACCAATACCTGGCACAAAATGGGAGAAACATCCACAAAAATATATTAACAGCAAGCATGTTTATAATATGCCAGCCCTGGTATAAGCATTCTGCATATCGTAATTACACTAACTTATTTAAGACACATGGTAACTCTACTGAGGGAGATACTGCTACCAGCCCCATTTTACTGATAAGGCAAATGAATCACGGGGAGATGAGCAGCGTGTTCAAGACGCCGCCAGGGAGTGGCAAGTCTGGGATTCAAATCCAAGCAGTCTCGCTCTGGAGCAGGGCTGTCTGCTGTATTGCCTCTCTCAGAGCAATGATAACAAACCTCTGCTGCCTGCATCTGAGTCACCCAGCTCAGATGGAGACTGCAGGCAGGCACCTTCTTGGATGAAGAACCAATACCTCCTGGGTTAACGAGGACAGGGAAGGGGCAGAGTCACAGCAGGCATGCACAGGCAGGCCTGTAGACACCAGGGGAAAGCCATCTCAGGGGCAAACAGGCTGCTCTGTAGAGC
The DNA here is from genome assembly GCF_049354715.1 of Callithrix jacchus. Lineage (NCBI taxonomy): Eukaryota > Metazoa > Chordata > Mammalia > Primates > Cebidae > Callithrix > Callithrix jacchus. Next base: position 105,932,617 of record NC_133506.1, read on the forward strand.
CCACAATGAGTTCGGATCGACCCCTCAGTCTGGGAGTACCCAGAACCAGGAGATGAGAGACCAGATCCCTCCCGCCAGCCAGCTCCCAGACGATTCTAATGAGCTATCCTTCTGAAGAGTCATAGCCTGTGGCCACAGCCGGAAGGTACTGATTCCACAGGTGCTATCAGATCTGCCCCAGGCTCTGTCCCAATCCCCCTCCAGGTAAGAGTTCCCTGAAACCTGAACCATCCCTTTCTGACCCATAAGGGCATCTGCCCTGGCTTTATGGGACAGAGCCCTCCCAAATGCTTACCTTGGTGGAAGACAGGTAGGCAGAGCTTTCCAGATTGCGCCCGTTTTATAGACAGGAACACTGAGGCTCCTAGGAGTGTGAGTCAAGCTGACTGTGTGCTGCTGGAACAGCTCTGGCTCTGGGCCAAGATAAGCCTGTGCCTTGGCACTAAATGATCATTCCCCAAGCCGCTGAGGGAGATGAGCATAATTCAAGAGCCTTCAGCACACTTCTTGCAAAGGAGCACCCCTCCCAAGGGCACGTGCTATTCAGGTAAGGCAGCATCTGCTCAGGCAGATGGCGGCGGGGCTGTCCTCTCAGGGAGGACACCCCCACCCTCCAGAGTCCCTCAGGACTTCGGTGCTTCCTGCCCATCTGAAACCCAGAGAGAAGTGAGAAATTACCAGTCCTTCTCCCTGCCCAGGCCCCATCCCAGTCTGTACCCACCCTTCAAACAGGCTCCAGGGTCCCTGTTGGCCCTCTCAGGTCATCTCTTCCCTGGGAACCTCAAAACCCCCAGCTGCACCCCATCATGGCACTGCTCACTGTCTGCCTTCTCCCCGAACATCCCAACTCACTCAACAAACATGACTGTGCCACAGCCTGTGAGAGGCCCTGAGAAGGTAGCCTTCACCCTGGAAACATTCACAGACTTGCAACCAAGTTGAAACCGCTGATTGAGGCGGGTAAGAATGGCTGGCTGATTGCAGCCCAGCCTCACAGAGCCAGGCTGGGCACAGCTGCTGGATCCCAGCAGAGGCCTTCACGATGTTTGGGTAAGTCAATAAACCTCTCCAGACCTCAGAGACTGATCTTTCAAACTCCCTTCCATTTCTTCTACGAAGCAACCTGCCAGTGTCTCTACACAACATCTTCACTATAGGAAGCAATCCATAAAATACAGCATGCTTGGGCTTTATCCACAGTACCCAGCATCCACCTGTATCCCGATATCCACCTGCCTAATCCCAATGCCAACTTCTTGTTGTTGTTCTTCTTGCAGTACATCTGTCAGGACTGCACAGGCTCTGCTGTAGTAACAACTCCCAAATCCCAGTAATTTCAACAACAGAGGTTCATCTCATTCCGATTACATGTTCACTGTGAGTCAACCAGGAGCTCCGACCCGCACCTCCCTATACCAGGACTAGGCTGATGGCACCTCTACCATCTAGGTGCTTGAGAGGGTAGGAGGAAGGAGTGTGGCAAATCACATGAGCACTAAAGGTTCCCCTGCTTTAATGTCATGTTTCTTCCTGCTCACAGTTCACTGGCCACAACAAGTCACACTTCCACACCTAACTGAAGAAGGTAGGAAAGTGCAACACTCCACATGCTCAGTAGAAAGACAACTAGGAATCAAAGGAAACCGCACCAGTGACCACAAGCAGGGTTGGAGCAGAAGGTGATATCAAATTGGACAAAAGGCTGAATACTATTTCATCTTCTCTTTAGATCAGAGAATCTTGAACTTCTGACCTCAAGTGATCCAGCCACTTCGGCTTCCCAAAGTGCTGGGATTACAGGCAGGAGCCACCCGGCCTAGATCAGAGAATCTCAACCTTGCATTATTAATGTCTGGGGACAGATACTTCTTTGTTGCAGGAGTTACTGGGCATCACAGCATCCCTGGCCTCTACCCATGAGACACCTGGGGCAAACTCCCTCTCCAAACTGTGAAAACCAAAAATGTCTCCAGACATTGCCAAATGTCCCTGGGGGACAAAAATTACCTCTAGTTGAGAACCTCTGCTTTAGACTTACAAGAAGTAAAAGAGCAAAGAAAATAATGACATTATCCTCCTCCCTCAAAATTTCTTACTTAGAAGTCTCATAAGAGACAGTTTTCTCCTCTGCAATATAAGAATACTGGTACCCACCTCAAAGGGTCATTGTGAGGATTCATCAGGCAAATGCCTATAAGGCACTCAGCCCAGGCACATGGTAAATGGTAAGGGTGAGCCAGCAGTGACATTGCCTGTCCGTAACTGGAACTCACTGTGTTACTGTTACCATCAGCGCAGCTGCTAGCATTACCGTCCATGAGAAGTGACGGGAACAGCCAGGCAGAGATTTCTTTTTCAGAGAGTCCCGGGAGCCACTCGCTCGGCCCAAGGTCGTCCTGGCCCCAGACAGGAATCCAAAGCTGGAAGGCTGTTGCAGAATTCTTGCCATTTGTACCCCAGCCCCCAACAACGGAAGTCAAACAACATCTGTGCTGTGATTATGGTTGAGGTAGGTTCTGGAATGTGCTGACGCTCAAGTGTGGGCAAGCAGAGAAAGATGAAAAACCAGCGCCTGCCCCAGAGGAGGGCTCCTGACAAGGGGCTAGGTCACCCACAAGCCTACAATCACCACTTGTGAGGCTGCACGTGGCTTGAGGCTGGCCTCTGCCTTTTCACCAAGGGCTAGAGAGTGGGAGGAAAGGATGGAGTCGATTTTAAATTAGCAAAAGGAAAAGACAGTACAGAAATAATGTCAGATTTTAAGACATTAAGTTTGACAGATGGCCTCACCTGGAACACAGGCTCTCAGGATCAGGGAGGTGGTACTTCGGGGTCATCAAGCTCACTCTCCCTCCACCCACTGGGGGATTCCTCTTGTGTTGACGGACAGTCACCTTCCAAAGACAAGCCTTAGGATGGTCCAGGCCAAACCAGAGGGTTCTGACAGGCATATAGCTTTTTCCCCTTCACACTGGTTTACAACCACCAATTCCAGAATCAGCAGACCTGGCTTGGAATTCCAGCCCTGCCACTTCCTAGCTGAACAGCTCTGCCAAGTTCTCAGTCTCACTCATCCTACAGGGCCATCACCTGTGGTTGAGCAGTCTGAGAGCAGTCTGAGCCCTGGGCTAAGGCACCAGAGGAGGAGGCAGGCATGGAGGCCAGCCCACACAAACTCTACCAAGCCCAGTACCTGGCCCACCTGAGGAACAACTTTTAGTAACTTGTGCAAAGTCTGCATGCTCTGCTACAGCAGCCCACCTGGCCCTCAATTTTTTCACCTCAAAATGTTCCCTAAATCTCCATCGAGTTATTATGAGGACTAATGACAATGTATGCAAAGTAGCAGCACCTGGAACAGCAATCACTGTGATGAAAATTATGACAAGCCGCATACAGTGGTTCATGCCTGTAATCCCAGCACTTTGGGAGCTGAGGTGGACAGATCCTTTGATCTGTTCAAGACCAGCCTGGCCTACATGGTGAAACCCCCGTCTCTACTAGAAATACAAAAATTAGCTGGGCATGGTGGTGCAAGCCTATAATCCCAGCTACTCAGGAGGCTGAGGCAGGAGAATCACTTGAACCCAGGAGGTGGAGGTTGCAGTGAGTTGAGATCACGGCCACTGCACTCCAGCCTGGGCGACAAGAGCAAAAAGAAAAGAAAAGAAAATTATGACAATTTCTAATGACCTAATTTATAGCCTTGGTCAAGGTTCTGCCTCTAAAGCAACCACAAGCCTAAATACTTCCTCTTGGGGCTACAATGAGGATTAAATGAAACAAGGTATGAAAAAAGTTTAGCAAAGTGAAGGGCTCCCGGCTTGATAAACATCAGCAATTACTATTACAGATTCCCACAGCCTTTGGTCTGAATTCTGTATCCTGGAGCTCATGCAACCTAGCACAATGCCTAGCACACAGGAAGGGCTTGAAAACATCAGCCGTCGTCATTATCACATAACTTGTGTAATCCTTTGGTATGAATCCTGCATCCTGGTGCTTCACATAAGCTTGATCTCCTGATAAAGCCAAGGATTGAGAGTCAACCCATGTAAAGAGGCTGGTGCCAGGCCTAGCAGAGTCAGGGCCCAGACCCGGCAGCACCCTTTGCTCCCCTCCTCGCAGAGGGCCCCGATCCCTGGAGGTGGTGAGTGCCATCCTCCCTCTACACACCTCCTCCCATTTCTCATACCTCTACACCCCAATGACCCACGGGTTTGTCAACATCTCTTCCAATGTGTATCCAATTTTTCCCAAATTTTCAGTTGTCGTAATGTTACTTTTAGAACTTTAAAATATTTTCCAAATCAACTTTAGTTTCTAATTTAACCAAATAAGTTAAAAATAAAATGTAGTACCCAGAACAGAACATGAACATCTCAATGAGGCCTGGCTGGTCCAGGCTAAGCATCAAACCTCTATTGCTATGACCCAAGATGTCCTTGTCCTAGCTGGCTGCCACACCTCCGCAGAGCCTTCTGGAGCATGACAGCAACTGAAACATGTCTTTTCACATCATCAGACCTACACTATCCCATCAGTACTTGCACAGCTACCACTTAGCGTCTGGGCAGCCTTGGGAACGTCACTTCTAATACCAGTTTTCATCATCTTAGAGATCATGAGGGCCACTTTGGATCCTAATGCTCAACGGAAGGCTTCAAGGGTTTCATTTCTAGGAGCTTCTGACCAGATGCAAAGCTTTACGCCCACTGCATTGCACAGAACCTCCTTTGTCCCACTGACCCCTGTACTCTTTATAAGCTGGCTGGTCTCCCATCCTGGCTTGGCTCCCCCAAACCTGGGTCTTCAGCAAATGTGCCTTTGCACAAGGTAATGCATGATACAGAACAGGAAAGGCCAAAGGTGCCTTCTCCCATGTGACATGGGCCTGCTCTCAAGATGACAGCAGCACTGGTGCAGATTCAGCAGGTGACTATGCCCTGCAACTGCCACCCCAGTCTTCCCGGTCCAGCACTCAGGTAACAGGCACTCAAATGAACTGTGTGCTTGCCACAGTCAGTACTTTGCAGCAAACTCCCTTTGATACCCTTCCAAAGAGAAGGCCTCGCACACCCCTTCAGAGCCCCCCCTCTGCTCTGGTGGTGGCTCATGAATTTTAAACTCTGACACACAATAGTTCATTCAGTCCCCATCTCTCCACAGGATTTTCACTAACACATGACTGAATGCCTACCTGAGAGCCAGAGCCGACTTCACTGTAGAGAGCCCCTGAAGACAGCATCATGAGTGCCTTGACAAAAGCTTTGCCAAGGTCCGGCTGCCTGCCACCTACCAGAGCAGGCCTGGTTAGCCTGCCACGCCTTGTTCTGAAAATCGGAAGGGGCCATCACTTTGACCCAGACTGGGCTCAACATGTGCTCACAGAGCAACTGCTTTAATCTTATCCTCTCTGGAAATTTCTTAGAAAGGAAGTCCAGCCTCAGTGGACTATAGTTTCTGGAATTCACGTTTTCCTAACTTCCCAAAAGCTGGGATAATTTTTGCCCCCTACAGTTGTCCAATGCCTTGATCTCCCTTCTTAGCTCCTTAAATTGACTGATGAACCATCCTGTGATGTAATAACCAGGTTCCCAAGTGTCCAGGAAAATAAGTCCTGGGGGATGGACCTCATTTAAAGCAGCCTGTGGTCTCTGCCTCTGTTCCCTCTTAGTCCTGCTTAGGTTGCACTTGCTGCCCAGGGGCCCAAAAGAAAACAGAGGCACTGCTTCCCTCCAGCTCTCTGAGTCAATGGTGCATTGCTTGGCTTCTGCCTCAGGCTGATTGCACCCTTGTTCCTCTTGCTCTGAACAATTCTTCAAGAGCCCTTCTGATGCCCTTGGCATATCTTGAAGTTGTTAACCCTCCTGGCCCTGCTCTCCCACTCACCCTGGTTTACTCCCCTCCTGACTCCATTTCTTCATAGAAGTCCTCTAAACCTAACTCACATCTGAGGTTTCCACTGCAGCCACACTCACTTCTTTCAGTGCTTCATGCTGCCCTTTGCTTCTTCCTCAAAGCATTCCCGCACGTTCGTTCAAGTTTCCCTGAGTCTCCATCAAGGCCAGTGGATCTCCACCTGCCCACACAACCACATCACCTGGGGAGCGTTTTAAAAATTCCAATGCCCAGGCCCTACCCCAAGATTCCAGTGGGGCTTCTCTAGGGTGGGGTCCAGGCCTCAATAGCTTTAACAGTCTCCAGGTAATTCTAATGGGCAGCCCGAGCTGGAACCCACAGCCCGGGCCACAATTGCAAGCACTAGTGTTATGGGGATCACCCCGGGAGAAAAAGAGTGCAGAGGCCTGGCTTGGTGCAGCAGGGCAGGTCCTGTCTTCTACCAGCTTCCCCAAGCGATGCTGACAGTGACAAAAGTTTGAGAGCCACTGGACAGTTTGTAAAGATTTTGCCAATTGGGCTTTTTCCTTAGAAACTCCTGGGCTGCTTCCCTGTGGCTGAAATCACCTAAATAGAATTGTCACACCAGGTGGTAGGTAAGGTAAGTAGGGCTGGTTTGTCAAGAGGCTTTATTTATTTATTTATTTTTTTTTGAGACTGAGTTTCACCCTATTGGCTAAGCTGGATTCTCAGAGTGGAGTAACAGTGGCATGATCTCTGCTCACTGCAACCTTCGCCTTCCAGGTTCAAGCCATTCTCCTGCCTCAGCCTCCTGAATAGCTGGGATTACAGATGCCCACCACCACATGTGGTTAATTTTTTGTATTTTTAGTGGAGACGGGGTTTCACAAGTTGGCCAGGCCAGTCTCAAACTCCTGACCTCGTGATCCACCCGCCTCGGCCTCCCAAATTGCTGGAATTACAGCATGAGCCACCGCGCCCAGCCTCAAGAGGCATTTTTAAGGGCAAAATATTACTGCTACTGAAGGAAAAAGCAGCATGCATGCATGCACACTCCTCATCTTTGCACCCTCATCTTTGCACTCAGGCTGATTGCACCCTTGTTCCTCTTGCTCTGAACAAATCTTCAAGAGCCCTTCTGATGCCCTTGGCGAAACCTGTACAAACCTGCCTGCCCATCCCAGAAAGAAACTGCCACCCTGACAGTCTTGCTGTGCATGTGCTGACTCCACCAGACTTTCCAGAAAGATCTCTCTCCTTCTCTGTCACTCTTGTTGCTTCCTCGCCAATACTGCCGGCCCTCCTCACTGCACATGTGTTGCTGCAGCCTAGCAGGGCTTCTCAAACGTGGGCTGTTCATCGCGTCTGGCATATGCCACCAGTACTATTATTTAATATTTTCTCTCAATCTACTCACTTTTTAAAAAAGGAACACTGTCATTACCATAAAGGAGATACCAGTATTCGTGCCACACAGATTTCCATAAAAACAAATATAACTGAAACAAAACATTATTATATCTTTGGGGTCCCACTGCCTGCAGAAGGCTGGATCCTGGGGCCTGTTTCCTCCTAGTCCCACTCCTTGCTTTTTAGAAAGGGAGGTCACATTCAGACTTTCTCCTCGAGGCCATTCAAGGACTGAAAGGGGGCTGGAAGGAGACGTCTTCTTCATTATGGGATTTACAGTAATTAATGCAGCCACATTTGGGCACTATCTTTGTCCTAGGACATTTTCCAGAAAGGACTGCAGCACTGAGAAGTGAAAGTCACTGGGACAGCTGGTCCCATGATAAGAGGACGAAGCCCATCCTGGCACTGGTTACTTAATCTCCCCCAGCTTCAGCCTGTTTCTCTGTACAGAGTTTAAGGTCCTTCACCATCTGGAAGGGCGAAAGGGGTTATCGATAACACAAACTGCAAGCCCTTTTGCGAATGTCTGCTGTCTCACATCGCAGAAAGGTGCAAATGAAAGAGCTGAAGACCAAATATCTGCTCATCTGCTGACTTCAATGAGCAGCTCTGCATTCTCCTGTCCGACAGGGAGGGAGGAAAAGCCCGCTTACTACTGCCCCTAGAAAATACCAGAGCAGGTAGGATCAAATGCCTTCTGCTTATGCAAAAAAGGAAGACAAATGTGAGTTTTTTAAACTGTGTGCAATTGATGAAGGCTGAACCTCAGAGTTTTAACCTGCTGGCCCACACTCTAACCTGAGAGAAGGACACGGCAAGGCTGTCACTACTAGCAAATTCACTAGCACACGGCCAGCCTCTCCACATCCCTCCAAGACAGTTCCATCTTCACTTGGTCTGAAAAGCTCACAGAAGCAAAAGGGCCTCTGTTCGGCAGGTGGCTGCAAATCCTGAGGGCCACTGCCTGGCTAGAATGAAGGCTGCGGGTTTAATCATTAACCTGAGATCCCCCAGGCTGCCCTTGCTGGTTACCAAGGCACATGCAAATTCCCCACAGTCCCAACGCAATTCCTGGATTCTCAGAGTCTCGCTCTGGGGCACAGGAGGCCCAGCTAGGCAAGCCAGACCACAGGGAGCCTCCCCTACATTGAAAGGGAGGGGAGAGGTGAGGAAAGAGGACCAGAAAATCTGGCTGAGACATATTTCAAAGACTTAAAGTCACGCAGAAATCAACCACCAGGCTGAACAAAATAGAGAAAGGAGCAAATTCTCTAGGTTTCTCTATTCAACTCATGCGTTTCAGGGTTTCTAATCTTAGAGGAAATTGGGGTTTCATTAACTAGAAGTATCTGGCACCCTTCTGCCCTCCTCCCATCCCCCATCTTATTAAACGTAATTGGAGACAAAAGCAGCATCATGGCTCTCTCCAGTCACATCTGGGTGGCTAGAGATGAGGCATCTCCCTTAGGCAAACACAAAAATACCACCCAGCGCCTCAGTCTCTTACCCAAAATAAGACTTGTCACGCAGTAATTAAAGGGCAAACAGGCCTATCCCTGGAACTTGGCCAAAAGAGATTCACAATGCTGAGCCTGACCACTAGCCCCTGAGGTCCTGACAAGCCAGATACTGGGGCAGCTCGCAGAGTAGGAGGTGGAGCTCAAAACGTTCCAGAAGCATTTACTATCTGACTGCATAAAGACCCAACCTCAAAAGAGGTTCCAGAAGCATTTACTAACTGCCTGCATAAAGACCCAACCTCAAAAGAGGTTCCAGAAGCATTTACTAACTGCCTGCATAAAGACCCAACCTCAAAAGAGGCTTATGGGCAATACCATCTCATCTCTTCCTGGAAGGAAGCATTTTCCAAACTGTTCCCTCTGGGATCCCAGGGTCAACACTCAAATTTTACTAATCATAATAGGCAAATATAATCCAACTTAAAAAAATGATTCCAGGCTTTGAAAAGAATGTCTGCACCTAATCAATGACAGCTATAAGGAAACGGAACTGACCGTAGACCCGCCATCAACTCAGGTTCCATGGGGACTGCATGAGCAATGAAGCAATGAATCCTCTGTGACAGCGAGTCCTGTTATTCTGAAATCATGTGATTAAAATACCCACCTGGCAGTCATGTGTTACCTGGTAGAGGTGGTCTCACTGGACAACATTGCTCACAGATTTCAGAACTGGAAGGGGCATAATAAATGATCACCAAGCCTTCCTCCTGTTGCCCAGCTCCACTTTTGGGGCAGACCAGGGGGCTACATCCCAGTGGGACAAGGCCCAAGTCATCATCGGGGCAGACACCAGGACTCATGTCCTCCAACTCCTGGCCCAGGCTGTCCACTGCACCGTGTGCAAGGGGTCCCTTGGACTTTTCTTGAGTTAAACACACACCTACAGTCACAGTCACACACAGAGCCTTGTACAAAGACAAGCACATTTTTATAAACTATGCTTTTCTGCCCCCAAGACCTTGGACAAAGCCTGGGAAATGCATGATCAGTGCTAGAGGCCTCGGGGGAGAAGGAAGAGGAGCAGCTGCTGATACACCCCCAGACCCGTGTGCCACTGAAGTGCGCATTCTTTCTGAAGTCCACAAGCTCCTGTCCTGCTAAAATCAAGCTCGACTTCTCAAGCTTCCTTCCCTGCCCAATGTGTAAGGGCAGAAACCACCTCCTGCACTGTGCAGGACTCACACCCACTCTGCACAACTGCAGCCTCCACCCACCCTCCCTCCCTCCAGTGCCCAGCCGCCCTGCTTACCAGCTGTGTCCACCTAGAACCCGCACTGCCTGGGAGCACTTTCCCTCTGCCTCTCCAGTCACCAAATGGGAGCAGGATCACCTGGAGCACCTGATTATGGGCTGAGCCCAGGGACACTGACAGGGCCACCTCCCAGTGCAGGGAGTCACACAGGAGACCACACTGAGTCAGCGGCCAGGGTCCAAAATTTGCTTCCTGGAGAACTTGGAAGGGACACCGCCCAATGGCACTCTCAGAGCAGCTTTCATTCTCAAGACGTTAATGCTGAGAGAGCTGCCAGGCCGACTGGGAAACAGCTCCATCAAGATTTTTTGTCTAGTTGGTTTTTAAACTGTGCAAATGCCAGAAATCTCCTTCCTGCTCTCTACTGCTTTCAAACGTAAATCGAAAGACCTGTTCGTACTGATATTAGGAATCCCTAATATCAGTCCCTCCATTGGTCTCTGGGGAAACATTAACTCTGTTGGAATCAAGGCAGAGGGGGCTGATGACGACTCAGGGACTCACATCCTGGGTCCATTTAAGGCACTGACCAGGCACGTGACCCTGGGTAAATCTGCCCCTTTCACTGGCTCTTTTAATGCCTCAGAAAGATGCATTCTAGTTCATCTCACTCAGAGGCAAGCTTCCCAGCTACTGCCACCTGCTGTTCCTCCCTCCCTCCCTCCCTCCCTCCCTTCCTTCCTCCCTCCCTCCCTCCCTTCCTTCCTCCCTCCCTCCCTCCCTTCCTCCCTCCCACAGGCCCGAATGATACCTGCTCTAACTGTGAGACAAAACTGCACTTTACACATCTCCAACCCGGGCGCATGTCTGCCTCTCCAGGAATGACTCCAGATACTCCCCGTAGAGAATTATGCAACCACAAGGCATTTCACCCACAAATTTCAAGTCTTTAAGGGCCTTACAAAATCATCTCCACTTTTTGTTCCTGGAAGCTCTTTGTACTTTTTTTTTTTTTACCTGATGGCAGACAGCGGAGTGGGAGAAGGAGCCCTGCTGGGAATGCAGAGACTCCACAAGTATTTCTGGGCCTCTATTCCAAACCACTGCAGACGTGAAAGGCGGACATTGATGGTAGATGCCACAAACCACCTCAGCATCCCCAAGTTTCTCTCTGGCCAGAGAGAGGAAGAAGCGGTGGAAAGCCCAGCCAATGACACCGCAAAATGGGAGCCTCAGGTGCCTCAAATTAAAGGGAGTAAACTCAACAGCTAAACCTCTAGGCTGAGGCAGAAGTTGCTTTGCTTTTTAAATTTTCCCAGCAGCAGGCAAAAATCTCCAGCTCTGCTACTGAATATAACCAGTGCAATTTCCAGTGCTCTCATGGCTCCATTATTTCCTATTCAGTGCCCCTCCTTCTCCACGATACCACGTAATTACAGAGTTTAGGGCTCAGCTTTTTTTAGGATGCTGCTTCTTTACACTCACGACAACACAGAAGGAAAGGTTATTTAAATCTGAGTTAGAAGGGTAAAATCAGCATTGTTAAAAGGGCAGATTAAGAACACATTTCCCTGGGTTTTAGGTAATTCAAGGTCACTTGCAATAAACAAGACAGAAACAGAATCATCTGGCACTCATGGGCAGTGGGGTCTACCAAGCACCACGGGGCAGGGTCAGACAGGCCATAAACACCACATGGAGCTGATTGTTAATGTCTCTGACTCAGAAAATCTTCCCTGTTAAAAGAATTCAAGGGCACAATTTCCTGTCTGACCCCAGTGTTTCACAGCCTTTGCTTCAGAATTGGAGCCCTTCCTGGTCCCCTGAAGCCCTCTCTGTCCTGAAGAGCACACATTAATAATTAAGACTGAGGACTCCAGCTTTAGCATTTACTGACTGGGTGACCTTGGGCACATCCAACTTCACAAAGCCTCATGTTCTTCATTTATATGTATAAAGTGGGGATAATAATAGCCCCTTATTGCTTCATAGGGTTTCAGGAGGATTAAAGGAGACTGGGATTATCATGTACCTCACAGAGTAAATTACTCCATGAATGATCAGCAGCAGCAGAATGATGAAGGAACACACACTGCTTTGGGAAAGGCTGGCAAGTCTCAGTGCCAATGCTTTCTATGAAGTGGCATCTATAAAGCAAGATCATTCCCATTTCCCTCCCCACATGGAATATATTTCCAGCAAAGACAAAAAGCAAGGCTGGGAATGCCAAGTACTAAGTGTATAATACCATTTAATGAGCACCTACCATGTGCCAGGAATTCAACCATATTTTCACAAATCCTCATCACCCTGCAAGGCAAATCCTGCTAGCCCCATTTTGCACATAGAGAACCCAGGCTCAAAACAAGCCCCTCCTCCCCTCTATTCCAGGCCAACAATCTCAGCGCAGGTAAGTGACAGGTCAAGATCCACTGGTCTGCTTGGTGGCCAGCACGAAGGCATGGGTGCATTGCATTCCAGGGTTTTATCTAGCTCCCTGTAAACACCAAGTATGGGCATATTACTCACAGAATGTTCTAGAGCTGTGGGGGTCCACAGGACTCACCTCTTTTGATCCCCTGTTAGGAATGTTAGAAACTCAGCCCAACCGAGGGAGGGGAAGCAGCTTGTCCAAGGTCACATGGCAGCCCCGACACAGGGCTGACATTTGGGCTCAGTTCTATCGACTTTCGAGGAAGATCTTGCCTATGGATGCCTGATTATTCCTAGAGAGGAATTCACGAGCACAAGAAAGGAGCAGGTGTAACTTTGAACAGACTGTTTCAGAGCTCTGCAAGGGTGAGCTGAGGAGACTCCTCCCTTCCTCCCTCCCAAGTCTGATGGGAAAGCAAGGCCAGCGTGTGCTGGCAGGGCTGCCTCCAGCTTGGCTCACCCCTGAACCATGGCCTCTAAATGAACAGCGTTTAAAATTACCCTCCTAGAGCCTTCATGAATTTCTATTTTGAAGCCACCCACTCATATCTGCTGCACACACTCTCTTCATCTCCTCCCTCCTCCCAATGTGCAACTAATCTGCTTGTTGGTACTGTCTGTCTCCAGCAAAGGCATCTCATCAGGTGGCTGACCCCTGCAAGTAATTAAAGAGTGATCCCACAGCCTTGGTGGAGGCCTAGGGAGAGAAGGGTGGCTGGTTAAATTAGACATGGGAGGGAGGGAGACACTGCTCACAGCCTACCAACTGCTTCCTTAACAGATGGTGAGTTGAGTGTAGCAGGAGTGCAGCCCCGGAGCCACCTGTGGGGGCAAAAACAAGGCAGGAGCGAGGAGCCTCGGTTCAGCAGACTAACCTCAATCACATGGGAGCCCAGAGCTCTCCTGCGGCACACACTCAACAGCCGGCCACTTCCCCATACAGACCTGGGAGACCCTGGGCAAATCCCACCCCCTTGGGAGCCGTTTTCTCACCTCTACAATAACCAGCATACTTTTATTTCCCTTCCTTTGTTTTTAATTTGGAGGAAAACACTAACTAGGAAATAAGTTACACAGACTACCAGCCTTTATGGGCAGGGGAAAGCCATAAAGCAGAAAACATCACTTTCCCCTCTACCCTCCCAAAGTTAAGTACTATTAGCAATTTGGTCTGCAGCCTCCCCAGCTGGTTCCTACAGTAATAAGCATTAGAGTGTTCTGTGGCCGGGCACAGTGGCTCACAACTGTAACCCCAGCACTTTGGGAGGCCAAGACACACGGATCACTTGAGGTCAGGAGTTCAAGATCAGCCTGGGTAAGAAAGCGAGACACCCCACCCCATCCCACCACTGCTAACAAAAAATTAGCCACATTTGGTGGCATGAGCTTACAGTACCCCTTACTAAGAAAGCTGAGGCAGGAAGATCACTTGAGCCCAGGAGTTTGAGGCTACAATGAGCTAGAATCATGCCACTATACTTGCACCAGCCTGGGCGACAGAGTGAGACTCCGCCTCTTAAAAATGTATTAGAGTTCTTTGTGTATCTGAGTGTTTCTCTGTGTATATGGATGTACGTGTGTGTATACATACACACAGTTACAGATACATATACATATACTTTTTCAAAAGAAGGATCATGCTATACTGTTCTGTATCTTGAATATATCATGAAAATCTGTCCAAGACAGGCCATAGATCTACTTGGTCCCTTTTATGGTTATACAACCAAGTTTAAAACTGACTCAGCCTTTCCCCTGTTACTGGATATTTGGGTGTCTCTAACTCTCTACACAAGGAACAACCTTGTGCATATGCTTATATGTGTACAGGCTAGCGTTTCTATAGGCGTCAGAGTCCCACAAGTTAGACTGCTGAATCCTGAGGAACATACATTTTTAATTTCAATAATGATGGTAATTTACAGGGGTCAGCCACCTGATGGCAATACTGCCAGGTACCATCCAAAAAAGGTGGTACCTCTTTGTATAACTCGATTATGTATTAGAGTTGCAAACTGTTCCTTGGACCACAAGAATGAGGCTCAGGAAGCCAGCAGGAAGACCTCCCCCAAGTCTTTGCTGCCCACATTCTGTAATCCCCAGCCCCAATCCTCCTACCAGTGAGGTAAAAGCTTCCATTTCACCTTCTTTATACACTGGCTTTCCATGTAAGATTTCACGTGGAAAAGAAGGGGATTGCCCTGGGAACGTATCTGAAGACCACGAGATAAACTCTAAGGGTCCTTTCATCTTCTTTCTGTAACAATGGGGAAGAATAAAATGGTTTTATGTAAAAATAACTTTCTCATAATTTTACAATAAAACCCTCTTTTTGGCCAGGCGCAGTGGCTCACACCTGTAATCCCAGCACTTTGGGAGGCCAAGGCGGGTGGATCACCTGAGGTCAGGAGTTCGAGACCATCCTGACCAACGTGGAGAAACCCCCGTCTCTACTAAAAATACAAAATTAGCTGGGCATGGTGGCGCATGCCTGTAATCCCAGCTACCTGGGAGGCTGAGGCAGGAGAATCACTTGAACCCGGGAGGCAGAGGCTGCGGTAAACTAAGATCATGCCATCACACTCCAGCCAGGGCAACAAGAGGGAAACTCTGTCTCCAAAAAAATAAAAATAAAAAAACAAAACTTCTTTTCCATTAAGTGAGATAATGTGCTGTGGTCTTCTACAGTGAGTACCAACAAAACCATCTCATATCATTGCTAGCCTTTACACAACAGTTACTATATGCTTAACTTTTTGCAAGGATAATCCCATTTTATCCTCTCAACAGCCCCCTTGTACAAATGCAGAAACTGAGACTTAGAAATTATTTCCATAAAGTCCCACCAGGGTGGTGATAACAAGTAGAGCTGGGATGGACCTGGGCAATCCATCCCAGAGCCCACACACTTGCCAGACACCTTACCATCTTCTAGTGAAGGGTCCAAGCACACACACACACAGGCATGCACACACAATGCTTCCAGATCTTGGCCTGTTGGCCTCTTTGAACCAACTGTATGCAACCAGCTTCTGGGTCAGCCCTTTCTGCCCAGATTGGTGAAGCAAATAAACGCTGTTATTTTGACAATGCAGCGGCCCCTCCTTTTCTCCCTGGGGACCTCCCAGCTCCCTCCCTGCCCCTAGCCCCCATTATCCCTACTGTGGATTCTGCATGACTTCCTCCTGGGCCGATCTGGGCTCCTCATTTCACAGCCACACACCTGAATGAGAAGGCCAAGAAGATCAGCCCCACAGGGGAGAGAAGAAGCAAAAGGGGTCTAGGGCCCCAACCTCCGATTCACTGCCTCTGACCTTCACTCTACTGCCCCCAAATCTCATTCAGAACTGGAGGAGAAAGGGGAGAAGAGCCAGAACTTTTGTACACGTGGATGGAAGAATCAGCCAGAGTTACCAGGAATTGTAGTCTAAATGGAGGATGAAGAAAGAGAAAAGGAGAAAGACCAAAAGGGAAGAGAAAAGGGAAAGCAGCAGATGGAGGAAGCAAAGGAAAATGAGAAGCCTCATCTCAAAAGCTCAAGTGGCCTGGGCTTGAACCCCCAAACCAGCCCCCCGCCTCATTCCCCGCTGCAGGAAGACGAAGAAAAGCAGAAAAGCACTTCCAGATCCCACACAGGGATGTTGCACAATCAAAAGAAAAGGAAATCTGCTTGGAGCCAAGCCAACAGCTGACTTCCCATCAGCACACTTCTCCACACCCTGCATGTGGGCACACCCACAGCAGACACCCAGCTAAGGAGCCAACGGGGATCCTGCACTCTCCCAGGGACCTGGCCCCCAGGGGCTTCCAGGGAGGCATGGCATCAGACAGGAATGCTGGCACCAGCCAGGTACAGGGACAGTGGCACAGGACATCCTGTTAGGAGACCACAGCCATGCAGGGCTTTCATGCTGCAAGTCTTCTGTATTCCTCTGGAAAGGACTGACAATTCAGAGATGCTGAGACAACAGGACTTTTTAAAATTCATATTATTCTTTAATAGAGACAGGGTCTCACCATGTTGCCTAGGCTGGTCTCTAATTCCTAGGCAATCCTCCTGCCTTGGCCTCCCAAAGTGAGCCACCATGCTCTACTAAGAGGGCTTCTCATTAGCACATTCTGATTAATGTCAGTTCTTGGAAGCCAGAAAATTATTGCAGCATTGTTGGTAACAGCAAAAGATTGGAAACACCCTAAATAACCATCAAGAGGAAATTGGTTTAAAAAAAAACTAATAATAATAATGATACGTCCAGATAGAGGAAATGTTATCAGCTATTAAAAAAAAAAAAAAAAAGACACATGAGCCAGATAGAAGTAAAAAAGTAAAAAGACCATAAATAGCATATTCCCACTTGAATAAAAGGGTTGTGGAACACAGAAGGGGTCTAGAGACTAAGAATATTCTACTTCTTAACCTGACTAGTGGGTGCACAAGTATTCAGTTTATCATTCTTTAAATTGTATGTATGTTTTGTATACAGTTTTGAATGTATGATATTTCACAATTCAAAAATTTTAAAGGCAGGAACACATGTACACCTTTATGGGTACCTATGCATTAAAAAAAAAAAAACTCTAAACCATGTTGTGAATGCCTCTGACCAGGGACACTGGGAGGCAGTGGGATTGGGCATGTGATATAGTTTGAATATCTGTCCCCTCCAAGTCTCATGGTAAAATGTGGTTCCCAGTATTGGAGGTGCTAACTGGTGGGAGGTATGTGGGTCATGGGGGTGGATCCCTCATGAATGGCTTGGTGCCCTCTCCACCATAATGGGTGAGTTCTCACACTATTAGTTCAAGCAAGAGGCAAGAGCTGGTTGTTTAAGAGTCTGGTACCTCCTCCTCTCTTGGTCCCTCTCTAGACACATGACATACCCGCTCCCCCTTCACCTTCTGCCAGGAGTAAAAGTTTCCTGAGGCCTGACCAGAAGTGGAGAAGATGCTGGTGCCAGGCTTGTACGGCCTGAAGAACTGTGAGCCAAATAAACCTCTTTTTTTCCCTTCTTTGTTAAAGAAATGGGGTTTCACCGTGTTACCCAGGCTGGTCTCAAACTCCTGGTCTCAAGTGATCCACCCACCTTGGCCTCCCAAAGTGCTGGGATTACAGGCATGAGCCCAAATAAACCTCTTCCTTAAACCACCCAGTGTGGGTAACCCCCATTTCTGGGCACCGAGGAAGGAGAGCTAAGCAGACCCCCCACACAATTAGTGCCTGAAGAATAATTTACTGCTCGTTTATTTCCTTTTATATAATCCTTTTATATAATCATTATCTTAGTTTGTAGTCAGGGGACTGTCAAGTTCAGACACAAAGCATGAGCTAGGGGAAAAACAGCCATACCAGGACAAGAATCTATGACCCAGCCTAAAAGGGCATGCGCTACGTGGCAGGTCGGCCTAGGAGGCAGCGTTCAGTATCACAAAGATATCCGCTGTATGGCAGGCTTGGAGCAAGAGTCACTCCTCCTGAAAGGGAGTTGTGTCTTGCATTCAGTTTTTGTGGAAAGATGGCCTCTGGCCGGCAATCTCACTAACGTCCAAGGGCTTAAAACCCCACCTGTACAATCGCGCCTCAGTGGCTGTAAACCCTGCCAGCTCTGTTGCTGCTGTGCTGACTCAAAACATCCTCCCATAGAAAGCCTTGGAAGTTGCCTGCCCCTAGATGAGAGATGTTGCACACTGCCCACCATGGGGGTGGACCTTGCTGCACAATGTCCACCTCCTTACCTTGGTGACCTAATGTGATGGACCTCTTGTTTACTGATCACATAATTGTTCTGACCCTGTCACTATCCTTAAGATAACCTCACTCACTACCCTTCCCCGCAACCTATACCTAGTAAGTACAGACGCACCTGGACACTCGGGGCCACGCCTGTTTCTGCTTGTAAGTGGCGTTGGCCCCCCCAAAGCCCAACTGCCTCTAGCCAGTCCTTCGGTGTCTTGTCTTCTTATTTCTCAAGTCCAGCGCCTCAGCACAGTGATAGGGGACACCCCATGTCCCTGGTAGGGCCAGACCCTACATTCAGTCTTAGGGAGTCCTGTATAGCAACATAAAATGGGCTGACATAGTATGAGAGGTTTATTCTTTCACTCTATATTCTTTTACAGCTTTCTAGTGTCTTTTACCACACACCTATCTTAAAAAAAAAGGTCGCTGGCAATTCTCCAGCATGGTTCAGCATCGTAGATCAGGAAGTACCCAAGGGGACAGTTTCCCTGTTTTACAGCTAAAGACACTGCAGCCCAGAGGGTCTGAACGTGCTGTCGAAGGCTGCACAGCCACTGAGTGGTAGACTCTGGAAGAGAAGCCCAGTGTCCCACCCACAGACCAGTGTTATCTAGCCTGCTCTCTCAACCAGGATTCCCAGGCCACTCCAACCCAAACCACCTGCCCTGCCTGTGCCTCCTACAGCTCCTTCCCCCACTGCAGTCTCAGGTGGGGCCGGGAGAATCCAGGGAGGGGACCACAAGTCCCAAGGTAGGAGTCAGGGGACACAGTCAAGGTTGGAGCCCCAAGCTTCAAAGCCTCCCTACCCGCTCCCCGGGGCTGCTGCTGCCTCCAGCCTGTGCACACCCAGGTGGGTAGGCGGGCTCCAGGGCCCCCACTTCCCATCCTCATTCTCCAGGCACTGTCAGCCTGCATGGCCATCCCTGTGTCCTCAGCAGAGATCTTCCCAGCAAACTGATGCCAAGCAAGCCATCTGGGGAGTTGCACATACTGACCACTTTGCAGTCACAGCCACATTTGGCACAACAATCAGGGTTGGGGAGTACTTACCCTAATGCCTTGGAGCCAACCAGGTACCAGACACACAAGCTCAATGGCCTTGGATGCCAGACCCAAGCCAATGGGTCGGTACTCGGAGCCAAACCAGACTCCAGTTGTCAAATACCACCCTTGTCAGTGTGTTTACGTTGAAGAAAATCCTTGAAGGGCTGTGCAGCAGAATCACAAATCCTCAGAGCCAGGGAAAGTTAAAAAAATAGGATGGTTTTGCCTGTAGCAAAAATCCACCATGGCTGCTTCATGTATTGGAGGTCAGAAACAATTTAATCCAAATTCTAATACTTCCTCATTTAACAAATGCTCATAAATCCGAGTTCATACGTTCTTTTCAAACCTTAACCCACTGTGAGCCAGGCATACTAGAAGCCCGGAGACTAATCAGAAGAACTAACATTTGGAGAACACTTACTATGACTTAAGATATAGCAGCCCTGTAGCTAAGCTCTTTGCACACGGAGCCTCTTTCAATCCTCCCAGCAGCCCTCGGGAAGAGACACATTTCATAGAAAAGTCTATCAAGGCTTTAGGGTTAAGTCACTCATCCAAGGTTACAGAGCTAGCAAATGGCAAAGTGAAGTCTGGCTGGCTCCAAAACCCATTCCCCAGCAACTGCACAAGACACAGCCCTGTGCACAAGCCCTACGAATGACATGATTTTACCCCCAACCCAGAAAAAATGTAGGTTTACTGAAAAATTGGGAAAGGAAAATAAGTACCAAGAGGAAAACAAGTATTAGGCCACTATCCACTGAAGGTGGACAAATCACCCACCTTTAACAACCAAATGCATTTCCTTCACTTTCCCTCCACTTATTTCATTTATAATAAACCCACTGTGCAAGACACAGCCCGTGTCCCCTCTGTGAGGTTCTGGGCTTCCTCTAAATCTACTCTGTCTGCAGGGGGCCGGTCAGGCCTGTTACTTCCTGCTCACAGACTCCCAAGTCCACCCATCTGAACTCCAGGAATGGGAGCAAGTGGGCCAGGCTAACAGTGGGGCAGAGGGAGTGTCTCGCCAGCAGTTTCGAACATACCAAGAGCTTGGCATCCACCCATGACCCTCCTCTCTCTGCCCCAGCTCAGACCAAGGGTCATGGGGACCTGTCAGCCCACATGTGGACACCAGGCCAGGATGACAACCCTGGAGATGACTCACATGAGAGAAGAGAACAGTCCAGGGTGGGCATACCTGCCACCATGACAGAGAGCCATGGCCCGAGCACTGGTGGACCCTCTTGTATCAGGCAGGGGCAGTGGTGCCAGGCTGGGGAAGTGGGCTGGGGATAGGAAGCCAGGTTCAATCCTGGCTTGACCACTAACCCTCTTGGGAAAACTCTCTTAACCAATCTGGGATGTCTCCCTCACCTGTAAAAGTGGGGATAATCTTCCATCCCCAACTTCACGGGAAGGACAGTATTGGTAAAGGAGCCTATTTATATAAACTTCCTAACAAAGCTCTGAGAAGCATTTTACAGGTGTGATGTACCACTCCCTGTATATCGCAGCCACTACGATCACCGTGCAGCTTCCTGGGTAACCCCCTGCCTGAAGCATCCTCCATGCTCTTCTGATCAGGAAGGTTCAAGCTTTAGATCAAGCATGAGCTCCTCTGAGAGGCAGGCCCTGACCCCCAGCTCCGAGGCTCTCTGTTTCCCTCCCTGTGCACCTGCCCTCCCATCCCTCGCAGGACCTTGAGCTCCCCAGGGCCCTCGCCATCACACTGGATGGGAATTGTGTGTCTGCTGGGGACCAGGGCTCCTCCTTCTGTACCCACAACACATGCCAGAATATCTGGCATATACTAGGTAATGTCTGGCATATACTCGATAAATGTTCACTAAATAAATAACAACAGGGTCAGGTAAGATGGCTCACGCCTGTAATCCCAGCACTTGGGGAGGCGGAGGTAGGCAGATCACTTGAGGCTAGGAGTTCAAGACTAGGTTGGGCAACACGGTGAAACCTCGTCTCTACTAAAAATACAAAAATCAGCTGGATGTGATGCTACACACCTGTAACCCCAGCTACTCGGGAGGCTGAGGCAGGAGAATTGCTAGAACACGGGAAGCAGAGGTTGCAGTGAGCCGAGATTGCACCACTGCACTCCAGCCTGGGTGACAGAGCGAGACCCTGTGTCTAAATTAATAAGAATGATTATCACCCTCTGAAATCTGTGAAAAGGACAGAGCCCTCCTGAAGGGAGGGATGACTCCCCATGGGGGCCTCAGACACTGGGACTGACTGAGGTCACTGGCACCTCTCTGCTCTCTGTCTGCTTCCACCAAGTGTTTCTCATACCCCAAGTCACCTTCATCTCTACCTGGCACTGCAGATACAAAAGAGACACATACCCAGCTCCCCACCCTCCCACTACTGGAACATACAGGGAGTTCTCCATCTAGGAATTCCCATCCAAAGGACTTCAATGGGAGCTGCAGGAAGAAAACAGAGCTTTCCTTATCTTATCCTTTCAAAGGTCTATTTTTGTAGACACATTATTACAACGGACACTAAACATTGGAAGGGGGTCACCTTGGGAGAGGATGTGCCCTTCGGCAGGAGGCGACTCCAGGGGAGGAATTCAGCTATGAGCTGTCAGCGGCCACGGCTCACGACAGCTGGGGGTGGAGAAGTCAGCTCTGGAGGGGACTTTGGGTAGCACATCAAGCCTTTTCAAATGGTCCCCTTGAGGAGTTTCATCTAGAACAAAAAATCAGTCCAATCACCACAGAAAAAATGACACATAAAGTCACAGAGGAAAGGCAAAATCTATGATTTCTTTTTTTTTTTTTTTTTCTTGAGACGGAGTCTTACTCTGTTGCCCAGGCTGGAGTGCAGTGGAGTGATCTCAGCTCACTGCAACCTCTGCTGCCCGGGTTCAAGCAATTCTCCTGCCTCAGCCTCCCGAGCAGCTGGGAATACAGGCGCTTAATTTTTGTTTTTCTAGTAGAGACGGGGTTTCACCACCCTGGCCAGGCTGGTCTTGAACTTCTGACTTCATGATCCACCCATCTCAGCCTCCCAAAGTGCTGGGAATACAGGCGTGAGCCATGCATCTGGCCAGGTCAGTGATTTCTACCTCACAACTGAGCTGATAGGATCTAATGTGCTCTTTCCTGGTTTTAGATTTTTAAGAACACACACTTTCACTTCAAAAAAAAAACCTGTCAACGAGTTGCTCTGTGAATTTTCCATTTTCTCCCTCATCATTCTCAAGCTCCTACTTCACACACACTTGAAAAACAAATCTATTTTTTTTTTTTTTTTGAGACGGAGTTTCGCTCTTGTTACCCAGGCTGGAGTGCAATGGCGCGATCTTGGCTCACTGCAACCTCCGCCTCCTGGATTCAGGCAATTCTCCTGCCTCAGCCTCCTGAGTAGCTGGGATTACAGGCACGCGCCACCATGCCCAGCTAATTTTTTGTATTTTTAGTAGAGATGGGGTTTCACCATGTCAACCAGGATGGTCTTGATCTCTTGACCTCGTGTTCCACCCACCTCGGCCTCCCAAAGAAAAAAATCTATTTTTTTACCTGTGGACTCAAACCACATCACATGAGCAGATACTCACATTAAGCCAGAGACAAGGTCTGTGCAACGAAACGGTTCAAACATGACACTGGGCACAAAAATTACATGAGAGAAATGTCTGCCACATTTTGAAGTACTAAAAATCCAGTCAAAATATTTTTCTGTTGTTGATGACATGATTTTCCCCCCCAACACACCAGACATGTAGTTTTTCTTTCCCAATAAAAATTGGGAAAGAAGAAAAAGCAGCAAAAAAAAAAAAGAGGAAAGTAAGTTAAGAATTAGGCCACTATCCCCTGATGGTGGACAAACCACCCACCTTTAACACCTGTATGCATTTCCTTCACTTTCCCTCCACTTATGTCATTTATAATAATTAACTGAAGTCATGCTGTTTGGTAAACTGTTTTGCTGCCTGTTAGTGATAGATACATTATGAATATCCTCTCAAGTAGTAATTCTTTGTAGCAAATGTTTGGTGGTTTTTTTTGTTTGTTTGTTTTTTGAGACGGAGTTTCCCTCTTGTTACCCAGGCTGGAGTGCAATGGCACAATCTCGGCTCACCACAACCTCTGCCTCCTGGGTTCAGACAATTCTCCTGCCTCAGCCTCCTCAGTAGCTGGGATTACAGGCACGCACCACCATGCCCAGCTAATTTTTTGTATTTTTAGTAGAGACGGGGTTTCACCATGTTGACCAGGATGGTCTCGATCTCTTGACCTTGTGATCCACCCGCCTTGGCCTCCCAAAGTGCTGGGATTACAGGCGTGAGCCACCACGCCTGGCCTGTTTGGTGTTTTTAAAGGCCATGGGTCTAAATGTGCTCCAGTTTTACTTTTGCTTACACACAATCCCAAAGTTTTAGGTTTAGGATATTTGATATTTAAATAATTTGTAACTCTTCATCAATATAAAATAATGCTGCGATTAGCATCTTGAGGCCAAATTCTTTTTAAATCCTAGGTGGTCCTTAACACAGATCTCCAGTGCCTAGACTCCTGTACTTTACTGAGTTAGCTTCTTATAAACCTAAACAATGGTTTGTTCCTGCCTGCAGCACAGTTACCAGCCGAGAGTGGTCGTACACACTCAGGCTCACTGTCTGCCTCAGCAACTCCAAAAGATGGGGGCTTCTCCTTGCTGGTGTTCTGCAGACAGTGAATCCCTGCTCCTGCAACCCCAGGACCAGGAATGTAATTTTTATATACATATATTTTTATTTTTTTGCTATGATGTCCAGACTGGTCTCGAACTCCTGGTCTCAAGAGATCCTCCTGCCTCAGCCTCCCAAAGTGCTGGGATTACAGGCATGAGCCACCACGCCTGGTCTGGAGATGTTCTTTACCACATCATAATAGTTCTTCTTCCTCATCACCAACAACAACCTTTATGCTTTTGGCTAAGCCACTGGCATGGACTATAACATTTAACCTCAAAAACATTCTGAGAGAAGCTGTTGCCCTCATTCATTTGATGGATGACAAAAATTAAGGCTCAACATACAGAGTCCAATCAATGAGCACAGCTAACATCACAGCACTCGGGATTTAAACCAAATCATCTCCAAAGCAGGTTCAAACTCTGGCAATAAAATCTACAGTTCTGGTAATAATGGACACTAGAGACTCAGGAGAGGGGAGGGTGAGAGGGAGATGAGAAATGAAAAACTACATATTGGAGTACAATGTACACTACGTGGGTGATGGGTACACTAAAATCCCGGACTTCACTCTACAATTCATCCCTGTAACCTAAAACCACTTAGACCCCCTGAAGCTGAACCCCATGTGGATGAGTTTCCATGGCACGCAGATACTATATAAATGCTGGTGGCTCCGCTCATCACACTGCCAGTTACCAGAGTCAAGCAGGAAGGCTGGTGGCTCCACATCCACAACCACACAACAGGAAGGCATGAGGCTGACCCGTGACTGAAGGGCCACATACCTAAGTGCTATCTCACATACAAGGTGCAGTATGCCTTATGGGCTAAAATATGACACGTACATGCTATGAACTTAAATTTCTATCTCTGTGAGTTTGGCACATAAGAGAGAGAATTTTTCTCAGAGGAAACCGGCCAGTCCAATTCCCTCACCTTGTTTCCACAAACAAGAAAACTGCGGCTCAGGACACTAAATCACAAAACCAGCTCATGGCACACCCAGGTCTACAGCCTCCCAACCTAGCGGTCTAAGCAGTAACTCACAGCAGTATGTGAAACACAAAACTCACAAGAATTCCCAAAAATAAAATTTCTATTTTAAGAAAAAAAAAAAAAAACTACCTGTTTAAGAAAGTTTAAACAAAGCTGAGTATCTATCATGTGACCAAAACACAAAGTCAAGAGATATAAATAATAACAACACAAGCTAAAGACGTAATAAACTTTCCATCAAAGGTAGTTTTGTTTCATAAAATGACATCAGTGTCACTGCAACTTTAATCGCAGAGGCACGGAACACACCCTGCAGTATTCTGGCTGACACAAAAGAAGAAAACACACACACGCAGCTAAGGAGGTTTGAGCCCAGAGTCACTGCTATCATTTCCAGAACTGGAAAACTACTCAATAGGTCCTACTGAGCTCCAAGTGTCAACTGCACAGGCCTTGGCAGTTTTCTTAGTAACTTGCTTTGTTCCTTCTTTCATTCATTTGAATGTTATCTAAGTGTCTACTCTGTTTAGGCGTTGAATAGTGAATAGGCTGGGCACGGTGGCTCACATCTGTAAACCCAGCACTGCGGGAGGACGAAGCAAGTAGATCACTTGATGTCAGGAGTTCAAGACCAGTCTGGTCAACATGAAGAAACCTTGTTTCTACTAAAAATACAAAAATCAGATAAGAATGGTAGTGGGAACCTGTAATCCCAGCTACTCAGGAGGCTGAGGCAGGAGAACTGCTTGAACCCAGGAGGTAGAAGTTGCAGTGGGCCAAGATCACACCACTGCACTCCAGCCTGGGCAAAAGAGTGAGACTTTGTCTCAAAAATATTTTTTAAAAAGGCCAGGTGCAGTGGCTCACGCCTGTAATCCCAGCACTTCGGGAGGCCGAAGCAGGTGGATCATGAAGTCAGGACTTTGAGACCAGCCTGGCTAACACAGTGAAACCCCATCTCTACTAAAAATACAAAAAGTAGCCAGGTGTGGGGTGGGTGCCTGTAATCCCCAGCTACTTGGGAGGCTGAGATAGGAGAATCGCTTGAACCCAGGAGGCAGAGGTTTCAGTGAGCCAAGATCGCACCACTGCACTCCAGCCTGAGTGACAGAGCAAAACTCTGCCTCAAAAAGATAAATAAAATAAAAATTAAAAGAAAAGAAAAGATCAGTGGATGAAAGAGAAAAATCCTTACCCTTGTGGAGCTTTCATTCTAGGGAGGCAAAGCAGGGAATGAACAAGTCAGTAAAACATACTGTGTGTTAGGTAGGGGAGGCAGGAATGTTCTCACTTGTACAGGCTGCTTAGAAAAGACCTCACTCTAGTAGCAGAGGCGGGGGAGAAGGCCTGGCTTGACCCAGGGGATATGGGAACAGGAAGGTGGCCAAAGGGGCCGGGGCAGGATAAGCAATGGGGTGAGGAAAGAAACTATGGCCTTGACTTTGGCTTTTGCCCCAAGTTGAATGAGTCAATGGTCTCTGCAGACGATGCACAAGAGTTGACTTGCATTTTAAAGGACCGCTTTATCATTAATGTCCCCAAGAATTCCTATTTACATTCAGACAAACCCACACACAGGCAGACATCTGCATACATTCACACACGCCCCAGAGAATACGGTCTGACCCAGGTGCCCCCGCAGCACAGGTCACTCTCTAATGCCCATGTGGCACAGCCATCCCCATTAGTCACTCTCATCCCACAGCACCTGTACTGCAGACGCCTTGGGAACAGCTAACCCAGGGATGTAATTCTCTCCTGTGCTGGCAGCTTATATCCCATTGGAGCCCTTCCTCCTTCCAACCAGAATCTACCCACTCCCTGGAGGACCCAACAGAGGTGTGGGGTACCCACCTCTCAAAGGAAGTCAAGCATCTGTCTCATGTCCTGCAACACCTGAACGGAATGAAGGGGCCCCGACAGCAGAGAAAGCAGATGGAGGGCCAGTGTGGGTCAGAGCAGTCCATCCCTGTCACCTGCACTAGGAAGAAAACCTTTCTCACCTCCTGGCATCCGCCTCAGAAAGAACAAAAGGAAGAGCAGAGAGAGGTGAGGGGTGCAACCTGGGATGCTGCAGTGAGAACAGGAACCCATCTGCTCTAGCCTTACTGACGCAGGTTCTGTGAACGCCCACAAGACTGACAGTGGGCCTGGCACTCCAGGATGAGGGAGGAGCACAGACGGAGGGGAAGGGCATGGATGGGAAGGGGGGTAGAGCACAGATGGGACAGAGCACTGATGGAGGAGCATGGAGGCAGGGAGGAGCATGGACGGAGGGAGGAGCAGGGATGGAGGGAGGAGCACGGTAGGAGGAAGGAGCACAGATGGGGGAGGAGCACGGATGGGGAGGAGCACAGAGGGAGGGAGGAGCACGGATGGGGAAGGAGCACGGAAGGAGGGAGGAGCACAGATGGGGAAGGAGCAGGGATGGGGAAGGAGCATGGATAGGGAAGGAGCACAGATGGAGGAAGGAGGGAGGAGCATGGATGGAGGGAGGAGCATGGATGGGGAAGGAGCATGGATGGGGAAGGAGGGAGGAGCATGGATGGGGAAGGAGTATGGATGGGGAAGGAACATGGATGGGGAAGGAGCATGGATGGGGAAGGAGCACAGTTGGTGGAAGGAGCACAGATGGAGGAAGGAGGGAGGAGCATGGATGGAGGGAGGTGCATGGATGGAGGGAGGAGCATGGATGGAGGGAGGTGCATGGATGGAGGGAGGAGCATGGATGGAGGGAGGAGCATGGATGGAAGAAAGAGAACAGATGGAGGGCCACCCGCTGTGTGCTTTATGGCACTGACCATGTTCCCGTGACCCCAGCAACAGTCGAGCTCATTTTACAGATTAGGAAATGGATTCCCAGAAGGGGACCTGCCCAGGGTGAGAACCCACGCCTGGGAGCGGAGGATTCTCCCCAGAGAACAATGGACAGCTCATGTTTATCAAGCACTTACTGGGCACAAAGCCCTATTCCACCTACCTTATTCATAATCCTCACAACATCTCATGACCGATGTGGTGATGTCATTCAAAAAACAGTAATAATCCGCACAACAGCCCCAACCAGTAGGTACAACCATTGTCCCCGTTCATATGTCCCCATTCCTCAGAGGAGGAAATTGGAACCCAGAAAAGCAAAATAACTTGACCAAGGTTATAAGAGCCCACGGCACAGGCACAGTCACGCTCAGGCTGTCTGACCCCAGAGGTCACACTCCTAACCCTGACACCATCCCCTTTTACACTGATTCATGTTATTTTTCTAGTAATGTCATGAGGTTAGTTTAGCCCTGATTAAAGCACATACTCCAGAACCCTCATTCAATTCCTCAGCACTTACTGCGTGCCAAGTACTGGGCTAGGCCCTGGAATTTGTGGGTGAAAAGGAATTCTGGGTGAAAACGCAGGCCTTGGCCTCACTTGAGGCCAGGAGTTTAAGACCAGCCTGGGCAACATAGTGAGACCTCATCTCTACAAAAAATAAAAGAATTAGCTATGTGTGGTGGCACATACTTGTAGTCCCAGCTACTCCGAAGGCTGAGGCAGGAGGATCACTTGAGTCTGGGAAGTTGAGACAGCAGTAAGCTATTACTTCACTACTGCACTCCAGCCTGGGTGACAGAGTGAGACCCTGTCTCAAAGAAAAGAAGACAACAGGGAACTCTCCCTGAAGCATCTGGTGTAGAAGTGCAGGGGCCGTGATGGCATTCTGGGAGAAATGGGCTGGGAGTGGAGCTGAAGACAGAGAGGGGTCTATACATTGCCATTTTCCCTGTGTAGACAAATTTGTAACTTGTACCATCCCACAGTCCAGTGAGCTGTGACAAAGAAACTGCAAAGGCATGGGCTTCGTAATCAGCCAGATTCCAATTCAAATCTCGGCCTGTCACTGCTGGTGTACCTTCAGGAGTCTAACTCACCTCTGTGGGCTTCATTCAGTTCCCTCCTCCCTGTACAATAGGAGGTGGGAGCCGAACTCTGGTGTTTCCAGGGCAGCTGGAGGTGTCAGAGGTATGTGAACCAGAGCAACTCCATCTTGAATAGGAGCTGGGTAAAATAAGGCTGAGACCTACTGGGCTGCATTCCCAGATGGTTATGCACTTTAAGTCACTGCATGAGATAGGAGGTCAGCACAAAACACAGGTCATAAAGACCTTGCTGATAAAACAGGTTGCAGCAAAGAAGCTGGCTAAAACCCACCAAAACCAAGATGGCCACAAGAGTGACCTCTGGTCGTCCTCACTGCTACACTCCTACCAGTGCCATGACACTTTACAGATGCCATGGCAACGTGAGGAAGTTACCCTATATGGTCTAAAAAGGAGAGGCATGAATAATCCACCCCTTATTTAGCATATCATCAAAGAATAACCATAAAAATGGCACCCAGCAGCCCTCAGAGCTACTCTGTGTAGTTCTGAGTAGCCAGTTTTTCATTCCTCTACTTTCCTAATAAAGTTGCTTTCACTTTACTCTATGGACTTGCCCTAAATTCTTTCTTGCATGAGATCCAAGAACCCTCTCTTGGGATCTGGATTGGGACCCCTTTCCTATAATGGAGGGACTGGACTGGTGGATACAGTATTCCCAGTGCTCAGAGCCCAGGACATAGACAGCAGGCCTCTCATGTGTGCTATAGTTACAAATGTCGTCATTGCCACCACCATTATTCAAACAACCAGAGGGCTTTTCTCAGAGTGGGGGCAGCAGGAACCATCTGTGGCTGTCCAACATTTCAGTCCTTCTGAGACAACCATGGGCTTCCCAGGGCACATCACGGCCAATGTGGACCCTGTGAGTGCTGGGCACCTAGGAGATGAGCCCACAGCTGCGGTCTCCTTCCCAGGACAGCCCCTCATACCAAGGGCACCACGGTCAAGCGGGCAGGTACTCTCCCTGGGAAGGTGGGATCACAGCTCACCAGCAACGCCTAGCACTGCTCAAGCCCCAGCAGCCAAGATTCAGGGAGCCCTCTTGGTGCCAGGCCAGCTCTACCCCTGAGGTCTCTACCCTCAGGAGAGGTGGTGACTCTAGAAACTTCCCGCTTCTCAGCAGAATCCAAGACTAGCTCAACAAGCGCCCTGCAGAGAACCTGGAGGACCAACCCTTGGTTTTATTCCAGAAAGTTTGAATTTTGTTCCACTTCATTAGCCTTCGGCCCTTGAATGCTGAGAAGGGATGGGGGCTCAGGAATTGCTCACTGAGCATGGCTCCCAGGAGCAGGGGCCATGCGGTCCAGTCCATTGCTGTACCCAAGTACCTTCTCAAAAACTGACAGCTAGGAGGCACTCAAATACTCATTACTTCAATAAACAAAGAAATGAAATTATAGCAATAATAAAGGAATTTTCCAAAAGAGAAACAGTCCCCTCACACAAAACTCATTTTAATTTCAACTCTAGTGTTCCCCATTTGCATGCATATCATCACACATTTACAGGACTACAAACGCTACTACATACATGCAATTTTATATACTGCGTATTTCCTTCAGTGTAATAGGATGGATATGCTCATGTTCTCACCCAGCCTCTGTAAATGACATCTGTGTGTGTGATGACCCATGCGTCACGTGCTGTGCCATGGTCTACCAAACCTCCCCTCACCACTGGACAGCTACCTCGTTTTCATTCTTTTCTGTGGTATGGATAATGTGTATAGCCTTATACATTCTACTTTGCTTTTCTATTGCATTCTTGCCTCGGGAGGAATACCCTGGAAGGACAGAGTGGACAGAGGGCATCGCTGTCCTTGTTTGGTAGATGAAGAGAGTAATACGGGCAGGTGCCAGCATGATCTCCTGCTGTGGGAGCTCCATAAAGGCTGCTGGAGGAATAAACGTGGTTCACCCACCTGACGTCCTCAGTGAGTGGCAGAGCCTCAACCTGCCCCGGGCCAGGGCTCTCTCACCTGCCCACACAGTCAGAAAGTGACTTTCTATAAGTCAGTCAGTTAGTATGCCAGCCCCCAAACTCCAGTTTTTAGTAAGACACAAGTTTCAAAACCCCTGTGGATCCTACAGGAGGGAGGCAGGGACCAAATAAAACCCAGCACCTCATCCCACCTTCTCTTCTCATTCCTCTTCCCTCCTTCACACCTGGGCTCAGAGTCCCGGGAGTGCACTGGTAATGGAGAGCAAGCACCTCCTTAAATGTCACACCCAGGGCCCCAAGTGGCCTCGTCCCGGGCCCCAAGTGGCCTCGTCCCGGGCCCCAGGGTTTTCCAACAACCTGGGCTCACTCCCCTTCGGCTTCCACACAAGCTGTTCCTCAGCTTCCAAAGCTCTTTTCCAGCAGTATCCCCGTGGAGCCCTTCTCCACCCTTTTGAGGTGTTTACTCAAATATCACCTCCTCTGCAAAGCCATCCTGACCCCTCACTTAAAATCGTACCACCACCCAGGCACCCCCCCTGCCTTTTCTCCACAGCGCTTTCACCACTTAACAGATAACACATTTTCCTTAGTGTGTATGTGTTTTCTGTAGAAATGGAAATCTCGCTATGTTGCCCAGGGAGGTCTTGAACTCCGGCTCAAGTGACCCTTCTGCCCCAGCCTCCCCAGTGACTGGGACTCCAGGTGTGGCCACTGCTCCAGGCTTTCTCACCTGCCGTCTGAATGTCTCCTCCCAACACTGAAGCGTGAGGTGCACAAGGCCTATGGTTTTGTCCATTTTGTTCACTGCCATTTTCTCCAGAGCTGAGAATAGTGCCCAGTCCCTAGTGGGTGCTAATTAAACACTTGTCAAAAAACCAAACAGTAATATTATCATATAAAAATATTCTTTTTTTTTTTTTTTTAAATAAAGATGGGGTTTCAGCATGCTGGTCAGGCTGGTCTTGAACTCCCAACCTCAGGTGATCCGCCCGCCTTGGCCTCCAAAGTGCTTGGATTACAGGTGTGAGCCACCACGCCCAGCCTAAAAATATTCTCATTCCGCACCAGGCACTGTGCTTTTCCATGGCTCATATTACTATGAAAAACGACCCCATTATAATCCCCATTTCACAGATGAGGAAACTATTGCTCAGAAAGGGTAAGCAACTTGCCCAAAGACACACAGCAAGCCAGTGCAGTCTGAATCCAGGCTGTCAATCACCAGAACCTGTGCTCTTACCGATCATGAGGTGCTGCTCATCCTCCCAGCCTCACATCCAAAGACAGAAGCCATCAGGGGCCCAGCAGAGCTTTACAGTAAGAACAGCAGGTCCGACTTCTGGAACATAAGCATTGCCTGGCTTGCAGCCACAGGGTGACAGGGGCCAGTTTGCTGTGACAAGCAGGACTAAGGCTTTGACAAGCTGGGTGCTAAGATAACAAATCCTGTCAGACCAGGAAACTGCTTAAACCAAACAGGCCCAGAGAGGAAGTGTAGCTTAAGCTGTTAGATGCTTGAGACAAGCTTTGGCCACTTGAGGCTGCCTAAGTCTTCTGAGAATAGTCAGAAGCCCCCACTGGTTTAGGGGTCCAGGTGGGAGGGATGCAAGTGAATGAGTTTCCTCTAGTCACATGGCTGATTGCAGCCCACATGGCTGGCTGTACACAGGTATTGTGAGTAAACGAGGTCTTTTGACTTTTGGTTTCTCTTTTTCTAACTACTTCCTAAAACTCTCAAAATTGTCAAAGATGCAGTCGTAAGAGTGGCCTGGGGCTTTGTCTCAAATGTTCACCTCTCTTCATAAACCACCAGGCCAACCACACAGAAAAAGTTTGCTGTCCCCTAAAAAGACAAGTTTCCATTCGTTGATGGAGTCTTCCTTGCTCTGTTCTGTCCCCTGTGCCACGGTGAGTCAGGGCCACCACAGGGACTCTCCCCAGGGACTCATCACTTCTTTCTCCTAAAATGTACTACAGCCACACTTAAAACACCACTGTGCATGTCGCCATCAGACCCAAGCACTACCTGCTATGTTGCCTTTGTAGCCAGAACCCTTCCAAGCAGAGGCAAAATTATTTGAGATGATCATTTAAAGGCCTCTGCCCACCTGCTGCCCACACCCCAGCCCAGCAGGCTGCTCCTCACAATGATGCCCCTCTCCCATCTTCCTGTTCAGCCTGAAGCCCCCACCTCTTGCTTTGCAGTCTCCTTTCTGCAAATGGCCACCTGTTAATCCAGGTCCCCACATTCTGATACTTTATCCTGTCTGCAACTGTGCGGGACCCCTATTCCAATGGTGTGAGAAATGAGACTTGCCAAATCCATTTCCACCCAGCATTACTTCTTCTAAAATGCTGAGCATTACCCAAGACTTGTATTACCTCTTTCTGCCCTGGACAAGACCTAAGATCAAGCAAATTTCTAAAGGGAGCAATGAAATGAACACAAATGGAAATTCAGACAATTCAGCTCCACCAGTTACTGTGTGACTCTGGCCTTATTTCTTCACCTACGTGGACTCGTGAAGTTATCATCACTGAGAAGTTAACTGAGAGAACTGCTGTCAGAATCTTGCTAACTGAAACCTGGGTACCAGCTGGGCATGGTGGCCTACACCTGTGGTCCCAGCTATTTGGGAGGCTGAAGGTGAGCCACAGAGGTAGACAGAGGCTGCAGTGAGCCATGATGGTGCCACTGAACTCTAGCCTGAGCAATACTGAGAGACCCTGTCCCAAAACACCTGGGCAGGTCCACTTCACATTAGCCATAACTGTGGGAAAAAGGGATAGGGCCCCCGAGTTATTATTAATATATTCCCAGGATTCTGGCCTTCCATTCCCATTTATTTATATTTATTTTGAGATGGAGTCTCGCTCTGTCGCCCAGGCTAGAGTACAATGGCATGATCTTGGCTCGCTGCAACCTCCATCTCCCAAGTTCAAAGCAATTCTCCTGCCTCAGCAACCTGAGTAGCTGGGATTACAGGCACCTGCCACCATGCCCAGGTAATTTTTGTATTTTTAATAGAAACAGGATTTCACCGTGTTGGCCAGGCTGATCGCCTGACCTCAGGTAATCTGCCCACCTTGGCCTTCCAAAGTGCTGGGATTAGAACGCGTGAGCCACCGGGCCCAGCCTACTTTCCATTGATTTAAAGCAACAAGCTCAGATGCAAGGAACCCAAGGTGCTGCTTAACTCTGGTCAAAGGAGGCCCCTAACTCAGTGACATCAGAGCCTCCTGAGGTTTATGAGTCATTCAGCCTCCTTCAAATAACATGGTGCCAACATCTTCCACCAGGCCATTTCCAGGCACTGCCATGAGGGCCACACCTCGCTAGGTGAATACACTCTAGACCCCAGAAGCATCTGCTCAGATCTCATACCTCCTTCTTTGCCCCATCCCATGGGAAGAAATCCAGGAGGAACACAATGTCCCCAAGTCCACATTCCCAACCAGAGCCACCAATCAGAGTCCGCAGTCAGGGGAGAAAGGTGCAGAGCAGGCAGCTCAGTGAGCAGGGGTTTCCCATGACTCTCTTAGGCTTGTTTCCCATAAGTGGGTGTCTGGACACTCATACCTGGTATCCGCAGCCCCACATCTGAGCTGGCAACCTCAAGTCTGAGGACCCCTTCCCTGGCAGGGGTCCACATGTCCCCAAGCAGGCCGGGACTGCCAGGCTTTACATCAGAGAACTGAGTTTCAGTTACCACAGTGAAGGCTGGCAGCACAGAGCACAGCTCAGTGCAAATCAAGACACATTTCCCAAGTCCCTACACCTCAGTGCAGAGATGAGTCAGTGGTGCGGCCTGATGAGCCTTCATTCACACCTCACCAGCACCTTCTACGGGTTTACTCATCCACAAACTCCCCCGCTAAGCTGGCTTTCTGGAGCACAATACACCTCTCATGCACTCTTATATTCCAGAACAGTGCCTGGCCCGAAACCCAGCCAGGAGAGTGGAGAGGGAAGGTGGAAGACACCTGTTCGTTGAGTTGATGCATTCATTCTCTCCCAGGGCCCAGAATGGAAGAAACAGCCCCAAGCCCCTGCCCACCTCCCTGGTCCCAAGGCCAACCACCCTACCCCGACACTGTGTTCCAGGCACACCAGCCTCTTCCCCAGCCCTTGACCACACCGAGCTCCATTCTGCCTGAAAGCTCTTGCACAAGCCAGTCCCTCTGTCCAGAACACTCCTCAAGCCTACAGTGCCCTTCTCATCTTTTAAGGCTCGGCTCAAAAGTCACCCTCTCTGGGAAGGCTTTTCCTGACTAACCCATCTAAAGAAGTCACCTCCTCCACACCCCCACCTCTCTCTAACCTACTTCCAGTTTTCTTCTGAGAGCACATCTGCCTATTTGGCATATTTGTTATCTTTCTCCAAGGAAGCCCTCTATTTGCTTCCTTGCTCCTTCCCCAGTGCCTAAAACAGTGACTGGCACACAGCAGATGCTCAATAATAGTCACTTGAGTGGGCCCAGCATGGTGACTCTTGCCTGTAATCCCAGCACTTTGGGAAGCCAAGGCAGGTGGATCACTTGAGGCCAGGAGTTTGAGAGCAGCCTGGCCACCATGGCAAAACCCTGTCCTTACTAAAAATACAATAATTAGCCGGGTGTAGTAATGCATACCTGTGCTCCCAGCTACTCAGGAGGCAGAGGCATGAGAATTGCTTGAACTCGGGAGGCAGAGGTTGCAGTGACCTGACACTGTGCCACTGCACTCCAGCCTGCGGACAGAGTGAGTCTCTGTCTGAAAAAAAAAGAAAGTCACTGAATGAATGGGCAGAATAGGGAAATAAATAGCAAATTCAAGATAAGGAACATTTAACAAGGTCAAAAAATGGAGAGAATAAAGGAAAGAAGAAGAAAGGTACAAAGGTCAGAAAGAATTATAAAAAATATAAGAGATATTTACCCAGGAGTATAGTTTGTAAAATAGCCATCATTCAAAAGGAGTTAAAATGGAGGGGCTAGGCGCAGTGGCTCATGCCTATAATCTCAGCACTTTGGGAGGCCGAGGTCAGCGGATCACCAGAGGTCAGGAGTTTGCAGCCAGCCTGGCCAAAATGGCGAAACCCCGTCTCTACTAAAAATACAAAAATTAGCTGGTGGTATGCACTCAGCTACTCGGGAGGCTGAGACAGAAGGATCACTTGAATCCGGGAAATGCAGCTTGCAGTGAGCCAAAATCATGCCACTGCATTACAGCATGGGCAACACAGAGAGAGAGAGAGAGAGAGAGAAACTCCTTCTCAAAAAAAAAAAAAAAAAAAAAAGGAGAACAGTTAGCCAAGTCTTATGTCTCTCTCTCTCTCTCTCTCTCTCTCTCTCTCTCTCACAGACACACACACACACACACAGTCTCTCTCTCTCTCTTTCTCTCTCTCTCTCTCTCTTTCTCCATGCTCTTTGACCCAGTAATTCCATTCCTGGGAATTATCCCAAGAAAATGAATTCAGAATAGGAACAAAAATAAAGCACCTGTATAAAGACGATTCCATTCACATTGTTTATAATTGCAGAAATCTGGAAACAACCAAAATGTCCAATAACAGGGAAAATGCTCTGCCAATTACAGCAGATCCACCAGATCCATTGTCATGTGGCAATTCAAATGACCAAAAGGAAGATAATAGGAAAACACAGAAAAGTGTTTTAGAGTAACGCTATGTGAAAGGGGGTTTAAAAAAAAACAAAGCACTGCATGGAACTCCTTCTAAGTACCAGGCACTGTCCAGCACTCCTTCTGTATCTTGGTTTTCGAAAGAATCCAAAATTAACCTACTCTTATCCCCTTTTAACTAACAAGAAAACTGAGGTCCAGAGAGCTAAAGAACTTGCCCAGGGTCCCAGAGCTGGCAAGGAATGGCATCAGGATGTCAATATGTCATCCCCCCGCTAGAGTCTCTATACATCCTGGCATCCTCGATGCACACCTCAATGTCCTACCAAGTGCTTGAGGGGCCTTTCCCATAGTGACATCACGACTGTGTTGTGGAGGCCAAACTCGGGGACTAAAAGAGCTGGCAAAAAGTGACTCGGCACCTGAGAAATGCTTGCAAGATAACACAGCAAAAGCCAAAACAAAATGCAAACAAACAAAAGAAAACTACCTGTTGAGATCAAAAGACCACAGAGAAAAGAAATGAGAGAGTGGTGAGCAAAGCCAGGCTTCAAGAAGAACTGCGCAGTCTCGAGAGAAGAGCTGGGAAGGGCAAGGAAGCCTTTCACAGGTGCTGGAACCACAGAAATGAGGGTGCGCCCAGGGCTTCCAGAGAATCGAACCTTCCTGTACTCACCAGCTCTTCTCTCCAGGGCCCAAGCACAGGGATGCTCAATCCATGTTAGCTGAAATACTCTCATCTCATAATGGGAACAAGCAATAAGGAAAAGGAGGGGAAGATACACGAGAGGCATGGGGAGGGGCGGACTGGAAATGAGGTCATTTGCAGTGGGATTCTGCTAGGTCTGGGGCCTGCCTCCTTAAAGTCTCTCATCTCAGTCCCAGGCAGGAGTTCTGTGGGGAGAGGGAAAGCGCTCAGCCATCTGAGAACAGGTTTCAGGTGCAGCAGGAGATTCAGGTTAGATAGTGAGATGGACACCCCACAATGTACCCGCTGCCAGAAGCCAGAGCAAGCTTAGGAGAAAATAATCAAAACTGCCTTTTCATAGAAAAACATAGAGATTCCTCCAAGCCTGCTGAGATAGGTACAGCTCAGCCTGGAAGCAGAAGGCTAGAGAAGACCGCCATGGGTCACTCTGCTTCCTAGAGATGAACTGCCCAGGGCCACCATTGTCAAAACAGAGCATAGATGCGCTAGATCCCTCAAGATGGGCCACAGGCCAAGGCGTGGTGGCTCACACCTATAATCCCAGCACTTTGGGAGCCACGGTGGGCAAACTGCTTGAGCTCAAGATGGCCTGGCCAACGTGATGACACTCCATGGTGGTGCATGCCTATAATCCCAGCTACTTGGGAGGCTGAGGCAGGAGAATTGTTTGAACCCGGGAGGTAGAGGCTGCAGTGAGCCAAGATCTCACCACTGCACTCCAGCCTGGGCAACACAGCCAGACTCCGTCTCAAACAAACAAACAAAATATATATATGTATGCCACAGCTGGTTACTGCTGAAGCTGGGGAATCACTACACAGACAGAGGTGGTCACAACATTCTCTCTGCTTTTGTACAAGTTTCAACCTTTCCATAACAAAGTTAAAAAAATACTCAGACCTAGGCATTTCACCTGAAGGAGCACAAGGAAATTTATCTCAAAATATAGCTCTCTGGTAAAACAAGTATTTTAAACTAAAGGTCCTTAGAGATTAGCAGACACTGAAAGAGATTTTTCCCCTACCTATAAAAAGACCAGATGGACCCACCAGGGACGAAGATTGTTTTTTCTTCTCCTCCCTGTTATCTCATTATCTATTGCAGGAAAAAAGACCAAAAACGCAACCACACCCTAACAGACCCATTCACAAGATAATGTCTATTTCTTAGGATCATTCAAAGAAATATTTGGGTCCCAAAAGGATATTAGGCAATCACTCTGTGATTCTCTCTGTGATACACCAGGGAGAATCCATTTATATGCCATTTTTCTTAGTCATCTAAGAGAAAAGTTTTGTGAGTTAACTTTTCAGTAAACCTTCAGGGAGCAAAGATCAAGTTTTTCCCCTGGCCCCTACACACCAAGGAAATCACTACAGCCTGGCCCAGGGTTTGGGGCTACCCGACAGAGCCCAGACAAAGGCAACCAGAGTCTTCAAAATTATCCTATGCTAACAGATTTTCCAGCTGGAGGAGAAAGGAGTTTGCAAATCCAAGTTAGGTGGTAAAGGCAAGGAATTAAGACTGCCTGGGTTCAAGTCACAGCTTGGTCTCTCCGTAGCTATGTGACTTTGGGAAAGTCACTTAACCTCTCTGTGCCTCAGTTTCTTCATCTGTAAAATGGGGAGAGCAAGAAGACTTTCCTCACAAGGCTGTTGTGAGAAGTAAATGCTACATAAAGCTCAGCAAGGCGGCCAGGCACAAAGCAAGGTTGCTGTAACAGTAAATGTCAGCTATTATGACACATCCATTTTGTAACAGGTATAGATATTCATTTTGGAAACCACATGCATCCATTTGACTCAGCGACCAGGGGAACATGAAATGGGGTGGAACCAGCACTCTCTTTCTGAAACTCAGGCATTGGTGTGGGAGCCTCGACTCCAGCGCACCTAGAGTGGCCCCAGTCGGCCCAGGCCTCCATTGGCCAAGAGGCCAGAAAGAGCTCCTCCTTTCAAAAAGCCACCACCAGAAACAGGAAGCTGCTTCCTTTCCTTTCCATTCAGAGCCAGCATTTCCTTTTTTGTTTTAAAACGCATTCCTCATCTGCAGCCCAGCCCTCTCCCCCTGCAACTCAGGCTCAAACGCACTCACAGCCATCTCCATTTCCCTTGAATTGTTTTCTGCCCACCAAAGGGATCATGAGCTTCCTGGTAGACCCTGAGCAGACCATGCCCTTAATGCCAACTAAATGTACCCAGGGCCAGGAGGAGGTAGGAAGTGTGAACTCTAGGCAGGCAGGCAGGCACACCTCTCTGCGGGAGTCTCCTCTTCTTGTTAGAAGGATTCAGTGAAACACGTATTTAAGTGTTAATGTGATACCCAGAAGACACCCTATTTCCCTTTGTAAAGCACCTCCTTCAACAAAAGGCAACCTCTCCTGGCTGGCTTAGTCTATAGGGGAACCATCCTCTCTTCAACCACCCAATTTTACTTGGAACCTCAATCAGCACTCAGTTTCATACAAACCTAAAACATAAACACAACACTTGGTTGTAAGGGAGCCGACAGTTTCTTGTCTCTTTCTCTGCTCAAGGCTTAAGGCCATGTGTCCCCAACTATGTTCGATGGAAGAAAAGATCCCCTGGACAAATACGTGTGAGAACCATTGTTGCAGGACTTCTGAGAACCTTTAAAATACAAATCCTGGCCACACGCGATGGCTCACGCCTGTAATTCTAGAACTTCGGGAGGCCAAGGTGGGAGGATCACCTGAGGTCAGGAGTTCAAGACCAGCCTGGTCATCATGGTGAAACCCCATCTTGAACAAAAAAAAAAAAAAGAAAAAAACACAAATCCTCATCCCCAGGGATCTTCAGGAGGGAGATGGCTGGCGCAGCTCAACCTTCTTTCACAGCAGCATCTTGCAGAAATACAGTATGAGATATAGAAAGGCTGCACTGAGGCTTCTTAAGAGCCTGGGCCTTGGTTGGGGTGGGGTGGGAGTTCTCCAGATAGCACCTAATGAGTAAGAACACTCAGGTTGCTTTTTGTTTTTTATTTTTAAGACAGGGTTTCACCATGTTGGCCTGGCTGGTCTCGAACTCCTGACCTCCGGTGATCTGCCTGCCTCAGCCTCCCAAAGTGCTGGGATTACAGGCATAAGCCACCGCACCCAGCCAGGTTGCTTTTTAAAAAATTACCTGTAACTTTTTTTTTCTTATTGGCAAAACTGTGTGTGTACCATGAATGAAGCTGGTCTCTCTTATCCATATCAAAGCTAAACCCAAATTAATTGGCTAAATTGGGACTTAAAACCTCCAGAAGCCCTGTGGAAGAAAGCCCCACCACCTCTTAAAGTAGCCTACCTCATCGTATTGGCAGAAAGCAAAACCCTTATGACCAGTATGTTGCTACTACAAGTCTATAGATAATGCTGTATGAAAAATTACTTTTCCCAACCATAGCTGGCATAGTTCACATATTGCATTACGCTTCTACCCCCTTTTTAAAATTTAAACACAAGTCTTCTCTTCTTTTTTAATTTTAATTATACAAGACAAGCCTCAGTATGTTGCCCAGGCTGGTCTCAGACTCCTGAGCTCAAGCGATACACCTGGCTGAGCCTCCCAAAGTGCTGGGATTACAGGCCTGAGCCACTGTACCAGCCTTAAATACAAGTCTTAATTCTTACAATTCTTACAATTATCCTGAGGGTAGAAAAATGGAAGGGGGAAGAAAAATAGTAAGCAGGTAGGCTGACTTCAGCTTCATTATTTGTAAAGACAGTTTGCTCAGTTAAAACACACTACTGCCCACCAAGGCCAAGACAACAGAGAAATAAAGACTTATGTAAATATGTAGGTTTTATATGTGACAGCAGTTTTAATGGAGACTTTTTCAATGCAGATGACAAATAGCTGTGCCTGGGAATAAACGACAACGAATTTTTTTTTATCTCAACAGCTGTCCCCAGAGCACATCTCTCCATCTCTACCTGCGTCTGGAGTCAGGGAAAAAGCCAAAATGGACACCAAGACACTAGATCAGCCATGTCCAACCCTTTGACTGCGAGGACTTTTCCACCTATCTGTGGCAGTGGGTGTCATGAAAATTTTAGCTCATCAGCTGTCATTAGTGTTAGTGTATTTTATGTGTGGCCCAAGATCCTTCTTTTTCCAGTGTGGCCCTGGGATGCCAAACGGTTGGACATCTGTGCACTAGATTAAAAGGCTACTCCTTCTGGAAGCAACGGTAAAGAATTTCTAACATCTTGACATGAAAACCAATGGATAGTGGGATAGAATGCAAAATCTGCAAGAATTTTTATTGTTGTTGTTTTGGGGGGGGGTTTGTTTTGTTTTCGAGTCAAGGTCTTGCTCTGTGACCCAGGCTGGAATATATTGATGAGATCACAGCTCAAGTGATTCTCCCACCTCAGCCGCCAGAATTTAGCTGGGACCACAGGTACGTATAACCACCCCGGGCTAATATTTTATGTTTTGTAGAGACAAGGTCTCACTATGTTGTCCAGGTCGGTCTCAAACTCCTGGACTCAAGTTATCCAGGATAGGATTACAGGTGTGAGCCACCACACCTGGCCACATGCATGAATTTTTAAGCCAAACACAAGGCCCCACAAAACTTAAGGTTTTCCCACCTAATTTCCAGGGGATCTTTTGATGCAAGGATGAGAAGCCCTTAAAAGTACACAGATGACTCCAAAGATTCAAGACAGATCATTTGGGCTAAGCCAGCCCACTGGGCAGACTGACCTTCAAAATAGGCCACCCACGACATATCCCAGATGCCTCTCCAAGAATCTCTCCAGACCTCAGGGTCTTTAAGGCACTGGGACAGAGAGCTAGGAAAGCAAACCCATTTGCTTCTTCCTGCAGGAAACCCCTTGAGGTCGAGATCCCATCATCAGAGGAGAGTGGAATGGGCAGGCTGCTGGTTCACCCTCAGTCAACAGACCAGGCTCAAGGTGACATAATGTCTTACTCGGGGGTGTGGGCCTCCAGGTCTGACTCCCAGCTCAGTGCTCCTTTATTATCCACCCTTTGTTAACTCTCCTTAACAGGGTTCCTGGCAAGTCAGTTCTCCCTCAGGCCTTCAGTTTCCTCACCTGCAAGATGAGAGGGCTGGACCAGATGGAAATTCCAAGATCCTTTGCA
Organism: Callithrix jacchus; assembly: GCF_049354715.1. Taxonomy (NCBI): domain Eukaryota; kingdom Metazoa; phylum Chordata; class Mammalia; order Primates; family Cebidae; genus Callithrix; species Callithrix jacchus. The sequence goes on from NC_133506.1 coordinate 105,974,850, forward strand.
GCCCTAGGAACCCACAACTCTACTAAATCATCCCCAAAGCCAAGAACCCCAAATAGCACTGTGATCAGTATTTGTAGTTAGGGATGAAACCAAGGATGCAGTTAAAGTGACTTTCATGAGCCTCAAGTGATCAAAACCTCACAATACGGTTATCTACTACCCAAAGCTGATCAGTTCCTGGACACAGAGACCTGAAATCCAGCCCTTCCCTCTGCTATCTTGGAGCAAGAAAAGGGGCTTTCTTCTAATGTGGTCAGCCTGGGAGGCCCCCCTTTGCTGCAAGTAACCACAAAAACTAGAAGCCACACTCCTTGACACATAGCCCAGAAGCTCAGACACAAGCAACCACAAAACTAGAACCCATAATTCCTGACACTTATCCCGGAACCTCACCCACAGGACCATGTCCAACCTTTTTTTTTTTTAAACAGTGTCTTGCTCTGTCGTCCAGGCTGGAGTGCAGTGGTGCAATCTCAGGTCACTGCAACCTCCACCTCCCAGGCTCAAGCAATCTTCCACCTCAGGCTCCTGAGTAGCTAGAAAAGAGCTAGGAAAGCAAACCCATTTGCTTCTTCCTGCAGGAAGCATGCCACCACGCCCAGCTAATTTTGTATTTTTTGTAAAGATGGGGTTTCACCATGTTGCCTAGGGTGGTCTTAAACTCCTGGACTCAAGCTATCCACCTGCCTCAGCTTCCCAAGGTGCTGGGATTACAGGCATGAGCCACTGCACCCAGCCCCAGCCTCCTTTTTAAGGACTTCAGCGTGATTACAGATGCAGTGGTAAAGGGATAAATGTATGAAGGCTGCCGTTCCTACTTAGCAGGGGAAGATTTATGATGTCACAGAGATTTTAAAGACTAGGACAGAAATACATACTAAATGTATTCATACAGTTTGACCCAGCAAATCCACTTCTAGGAAGATACTCACTGCAGCATGGTTTATAAAAGCAAGACGCAAGACTCAGAAACAGCCTGAATGGCCCACACAGGGAAACCAGTTAGCTGAATTTATGGTATGACCACACAATGCAGCCACTAATAGTGCTGATGCATATGTATATGTACTGATGTAGACAGAAGACGTTTACAAGGCCATGAACATATGTGTCACAAATATACACATGTACATTTGTATGCAAATGTAGGAAGAACATACAGCAAAATGTGCAATGGAATTAACTTGGAGAGGCAGCATTCTGGGTGACTTTCGTTGTTGCCATCTAGTACTTTCTTTTTCTACAGTGAACATATATCATTATGCATTTTAAAAGTATTTTAATTAAAAGTAGAGAGTTAAAGAATACACTGTCAGAGGAACTGTTCAGAAAGAATAAGGCAGGTAGCCATTTAAAAAATGATGAGTAAGTTGATCTCTAGGCAGCTTCTCCTTTCTCAGAATGAGACAAGCACAGAGCTAGCTGCATCGTGGTTCTGAGAGTCCCGTCTTTGAGGATGTGCTGGCCTGGACATTAGGGAAGCAGCCCCGTGCCCAAACCCTGAGGCTGCACAGACTGGGTGGCCACCAGGAAGCCCAAACATCTAGAGTCCAGCCACCAAATGCCCTCTGCCCAGCCCTTTTCATTACTGGCCATTTCTTTGGTCTTAGCAACCATGACCCTGCACAGAATCTCCCCACCATAGCGACTGCTGTGGAGTTCTAAACGTAAGTTGACAAGACCAGTCAACCCAGGTTCAATCACCTGCTGAGACCATCTCTCCCTCCCCCACCCACCGCCCCCCAACCCCCGACTCCCGACCCCCAACGCAACTCACTCAGCTGTAACATTAGGATAAAGCCTCATTGCGTCCTTGTGAATGTTAAGGTGCAACATATGCCGAGAGCCCCGTGCAGTACTCCACACAGAACAAGTGACCAAGCATGTTCCTCATCTTTGTCTGCCCTCTCTACTCGAAGGCCATTCCCCTGACCCCAAAGGCACCTATGCAGCTTTCCCTTTGAACTGAATGTAAAAAAGAGATCTCAACCAGCCTATTCTGAAAGGATGGCCTTTTGAAAGGGCACAGCTTGGAGAGACCTGGCCACAGGCTTTGCTGCTTCTCCTCAGCACTGCAGACACCACCACCATGGGCTGGCGTCTCTACATGGTCCATCTCCAGACACATCCCGCGGGCAGGAGTAGAAGACCTGCCGTGTAGAATGCCACTTTCCTGGACTTTGAGGCAACCCAGACCACTCCGAGAACAGGACACAACCCTGACGTGGAAGAAGACATTTCCACAGCTGCAGGCAGCAAACCATACCTGCTGGCACCCACACCAACAAAGCTGCAGATCTGATAAGACCTTGCTCCAGCACAATCCAGCCCTCACCGGGCTCACAGCCGCTGCAGGTCCCCCTCCAGGCTGCCTCCAGGAAACATTTGGGAAGTAGGTTTCACCTGGGAAAAAGTTACCCAGCTCAAAGTGGACACAAAAAGGGCCAGCGCCTCAGCTCTGCATCCCTTCAGAGATGGCTGGAGCCACTTGGCCAAAGGGTTACAACTGTGGCCACAGGGCAGAAGTGGAGGAATGCCACACTTCGAGACAGGGCCTGGGTGGGAAAGGAAACCAGGTTTCAGTCTCAGTTCTGCCAGGAACCTGTGACTTGGGAGAAATCACCAAGACTCTGGGAATATTTTTCCTAACACCAGGAGGTGGTTCACCCCTATAATTCCTGCACTTAGGGAGGCCGAGGCGAGCAGATCACTTGAGGCTAGGACTGGCCAATATGGTGAAACCCTGTCTCTACTAAAAATAGAAAAATTAGCCAGGCATGGTGGTGCATGCTTACAATCCCAGCTACTCGGAAACTAAGGCAGGAGAATTGCTTGAACCTGGGAGGCAGAGATTGCAGTGAGCAGAGATCATGCCACTGCACTCCAGCCTGGGGGACAGTGGGACTCTGCCTAAAAAACAAAAACAAAAAAAACAGGAGGTTGGACAGGCCAAGGGTTCAGTGGGGTTCCCAACGTAGGGTCCTGCAAGCTGTGCTACCAGAGTCACGAATGTGCCCTGCCTGGCCCCTTCACTAGACTAGAAGTGTCCCTAAATCCTAGAGACTGGGAGAGTAGCCCACCTACTTCAGAGCCCTTGCCAGGTGGCTGCCAGCCGGGTAAGCACAGCAACAGGAACTGAAGGTCTGTCCAGGGAACATGCCTCAGTGCACCCTAAGGACCTAATCTTCAGGCCTTGGCACCCCTCCCCCTCCCAGTAGTTCCATTGTCAGATGCTCCTTGGGAAGCTGAGGGAGAGCTCAGATCTCCCACATAGCAAGGCTGTGACCTCTACCACAGCAGAGCTATGTGAGGGCCAGGCCTCTCTGACCTTCCAGGTGGCAGGAGAGCCTTCCCTCCGACCCCTCACAGCTCCAGGGCAACTGCTCAGGGAGGCAGCCCAAGGGCAGAGACTGCACCTACCATAGTTCCCAACATCACATCCCAGCAAAGACTGATGATCAAGATCCTTCAGCCCTTTTCTCCAGGCCAGCTTGCTTAGGAAGGATTTTTCTAAACAAGAACACAAGGCAGGGAGAGTCAGATTGGCAGAGCCTGTCTCTGGGAAGTACTAGTAGGCTGCAGGAAAGGGCAAGTCACAGTGTCCCTGGAACGTGAATCTCCATGAGGCAACATGTGTCTGCTTCTACACACCCTTCTCTCCCCAGCGCTGGGCAGATTCAAAGGAATGAAGGTAATGACGACTGGAATGGGCTGCAGGCCCAGCTATGAGGCAGGCCAGGTGTCCCTCCACGAGCACATCTGGGGCATGAGAACATTCCTGTTTGCCTCGGTGGAGTTCTCAGACCCCTAGGAGGGTCTAGTGGAGACAGAACCCCAGGTCCTGCCAGAATGAGGTAGCCTCACAACTTCTGTTAACAGATTCAGATCCTGCTTTCAGACTGTCTCCCTCCCTTTCTATTGAGAGAGGGAAAATGTGTATGATCAAGAATGCAGTCTCCAGGAACGTGTGTGAGATTGAGAAGAGACAGGCACGCTGCAGGGCACATAGGAGGCAAACGCTAAACCTCAGCTCCTTCTACTCATTTCTATCCAAACAGGACCACGACACAGAGAAAAGCTATTCGCAGAAAACCAGACACACTGGCCCCTGCACCCCATCTCAACCCAGATTTCGGGCAGCAGCAGCCCATCCCTGGTCAGGGACCTCCAGGGACACCTCAGGTGCTGCTTCTCCCACTGAGTGCTTATTTAATGAGGGGCAGAGTGGGCCGGGGCTCCTAAGATTCTAGAGAAGTCCGATGCAGTCATGCAGACCAAGCCCTCCAGTCAGATCCTTCTTCCAAACCCAGGAACCCAATGTTGCAAGCACAGTCTCTGGGGACCCTGGCCTGGTGTGTGGGGAGCCCACAGTACAGGAAAGAATGCTGAGTGGACATCGCCACTCACCCACCTGGCCCTGCTACATGCTGCTGGGGACAGGTAGCCCCATCCAGCTTACTGAGACTGTTTCCTAGCCTGTGTCACCCACCTGTATGCGATGAGAGGCAGCTGCAGAAGTACCTTTCCCTGAAGGTGGCCTGTGCCATAAGTGCTATTGGACCCTCACTAGGGAAAGCTGCCAGGCAGACCCCTTTTGAAAGTAACAATATGAACTGACAGACAAAACACTGCAGGTGTGAGCAGTCTGGTTCCTATTTTATGGATAGGAGAGCTTGAGATTCAGAAGTCATGGGACTTGCCCAAGGTCACACAGACAGAACCCAGGCCCAACATGAAGCCATGTGCTTCCTGCTCACCACGCTGCTTCTATGGCAACGATTCTGGTAATAACCCCTACTTTATGGGCTCAGTAAATCTGGATTTTAGAACCATTCTTAAAGAGGTTATTCTTAAACAGGGGTAGTATAAAAACAATCAGAAACATTAAATTTCACCAACCGAGTCTCCTTCCCTAATCTAGAGAATTTCCAGCTTCCAGAGCCCTCAGAAATCCACTCCAACCTCGTTTTTCAGGTGAGGAGGCTGAGGCCTCCAGGATGAAGTGACTCATCCAAACCAGCTGGTGGCAGCCCCATGGAACTTGCTCCAGGGGTCTAAATTCCCATCCCCAAAAACAACCCAGCTCCTGCCTTTTTTCAGGGAGTGGGGTGAACCGGAATCCACATCGTGGTGGGAAGAACAGGGAGCTGGATTTACACTGCAAATCCCCTGCGGGCCTTCAGATGGGTTCTCAGCTGCCAGGGATGATCGCCTAAACCAACATTCAGGAGGGAAGCCACTGAATAAACCAGCTCCAAGACTTCAATAGCTGGATGCTACTGGGGCATCACACCACACTACACTGCCATCAAAATGAGGGACTCTGAAAGTAAGAGTAGGACAAAAGGCCATTCCAGAGAATGCACAGCAAGTGGTTCTCCTACACACACTCTCTGGGAGCCAGGAGCACTTCAGAGTGGTGTGGGGACAATCCCACAGAGGCCAACAGAGAGTGCATTCTCCAAGCGCAGCAACACCGAAATCCAGCCACACACACTCTGCCGGACAGCGACCCCTCCTCCCGGAACTGAGCCTCACAGGCCCCCTATTGTGTCAGCTTAAAAACTGAACTTTGCTGGGCAAACACACTCAGCGGTGTTCAACAAATCGGTTTCTCTCAACACTTGGAAAACTGCAATACGCATGCAGAAAGGCCGGTTGTAGTGGGTTTTGTTTGTTTTTTAAGCAAAGCCTTGGTCAGTACAGCTTTAGCAACTGTAATAAAAAAATCACAATACCTAGCACCGACTGTATTCTTCCAGTGCCCTGTGGCTTTATAGCTTCTAAGAAAATAAAACTGAAGGAGAGTCACAGCATTTGGGATCAAACAAGGATTCACGCTTGTGGCGTGCCTGGAGGAAGGACTGGTCTTGTAATAATTACCCGCAATCACAGAGAGCCTTATGACAGCTGGCAGAGGCAATTAGCAATGCTGGGGGGGGGGTGGTTAGGGGGAGGACTGGTGAGAAATTGAGAATCTAATAAAATAAAACATCTCCAGACCTGCAGGAGGCCAGATGTGGCAGGGCAAGATGGTGAGAGGCCCCTTCTTCAACACGGGGCAGCTATTAACTGGTCCCTGACGGTTCACAGGCCCGTCCCTGGCCGAAATCACATTCGGAACGTACTAGTTGCAGTCATTTGTGTATGGACAGGGTGCCCCAACACCCTCAGGCTGGCTTTTCCAAATCCTTCTAACACTTCCCGGCTATAATTTGAGAGGAAGGCCTGCATATCTAATTTCTTCTTCACACTCCAGGCTGTCTCCATTGCCCCTTAAAGAGTGTCCTCTTCCCACCAAAGGCTTGCTTCCCCAGCATAATCCTTCCTAAGCCAAAATCCAATCTTTGGGGAGAAGCAGGGGGAGTCAGCGGGTAATTATTAATACATTTTAAGCAGCGAGCCTCCGTGGCAACGTGAAAGGAAAGCACCAAACGCCTCAAGAGCAAAAAATGCAGTTTCAGCAACACTTTTTAAAAAGCAGCAGACAAGACCTGGGAGGAGAGGAAAGGAAGAGACAGGACGGCGTCTGGGGCGTGAAGGGAAGGCAGCGGACGTTAGGCCTGCGCTCACGCTTCAGGGGGACTTCCTCTGTCACCGGGCCCACGGGTGCTCGGCTCGGTCACAAGGGGAAAAGTCCAGCGTGTGACTCAGTGGGACAACAAGTCCTGCGGCCCCGCAAACTGGAAATGGGGTGGTGGCGGAGAAAGAGGGGAAGGGGATGTCCGCGCGCAGCCCACCCCGCCCACGGGCCCCTCGAGCTTCCATCCCAGTTCCCACCACGCACCCGCCCCGCAAATCTTGCCCAAGGAGAGGGCTGGTCCCGGGTCCTCCGGCTGCCGCATTAGCGAGGGAGGGGAAGCCTCCTACTGGGCGACACGGGCTAACCCGGTCCCTGACCCTCGGGCGCCGCGTCTCCCTTACCTCCAGGGTCCGGATCTCATGCTGGGTGAGGTCGTTGGACACGGCGCACTTGGTGCGCAGCCCGCGCAGGCTGCCGATGGAGATGTCGATGAGCTTCTGAAGCTGCCCGCACTGCTGCAGCGCCCGGCTGGCCGCGGCCCCGGCGCCTCCCTCCGCTGCCGCCGCATCCCCCCTGCCACCGCCCTCCTTCTTCTCTCCCATAGCCGCAGCGCGCAGCGCCGCTCTATCCATGCCTCGGCATCGGGGCCGCGGCGGCCGAGGCTGAGAGCCCGGGGGCGCGGGCGCCTCGGCAGGGAACCCCCGAGCCGGAAAGGCTGGACCAGAAGCGCCCCTCAGCGCTGCCCGAGCCGGGACGCCGGGAGAGCCGGTAGTAGAGTCCGCCGCTCCCTCCCGCCCAGCTGCGGCGGCAAAGCGAAAGCCGCGGCGACCCGACGGCTGCGGCTCCTGGAGCCTTTTAAGCGGCGGCGGGGACCGGGTCAGGGCGGCCGGGCATGCTGGGACTTGTAGTCCGCGCCGCGCACCTGCCGCCGGACCCCGCCCTCAGGGCCCGCGCCGCGCTCCAGACCCTCCGCTCCGCTCCCGGTGGCAGCCGCCAGTGCTGGCGGGCCCCGCCCGGGTGTCTCGGGTGGGGCTGCTCCGCGCCGGCTCCTCCCCCGGGCGCCGAAAGTCGGAAAGCCGAGTCTCTCCGTCCGCCTCCGCCTCCGCCCCCCACCCGGCCGTGGAGCTTCCCGCGACCCCCGGATGGGGCGGGGCTGGGGCGAGGAGCTCCCTGGACGCCAGGCGGGTGTGCGTCCCGCCGTCCCACAGTTCCTCAGCCGCTGCCCAGCCCTGAAAGATGGGGACCGGAGAGGTTCCAGGATTCGTGTGTGGGTTTAGGGGCCGCCATCTAGTGGGAAGGGGCTTACAGAGCTTCTCCTGTAACTGGCTCACAAAGCGCTCTGCTCTGGATTGCCGGCGCCAAGAGGATTGCTTAGGCTTGGAGAAAGGCGAAGGGCTTTCTTCTGGACCACATTTACCCACCAAAACAAGAGTCCCATCCCTCCGTCATTCCCAACCCAGCCAGCCAGCTCAGACACGGGGGACAGCGCACTGAATTGTCGGTGGCTTCAGAGCACGTGCCTGGGACTCAAATTCTGATTCCACCATTGCCTAGGGTGTGACCTTGGGCACGTTCGATTTCCTCTAAATGCTGAGTCTCCTCATCAAATAACTCATAGCGTTCCTATGAAGAATGAGTTAATGTATGTACAGCACCTAGATTGGCACATGTGGTCTCTGGATAAATGTTAGCAATTCTATCTAACCTCATCTGAATATGGCCCTGGATCCAAGTAGTGGGCATGGAGCAGTCAGTACAGTATTGCCAAGGACTGGGAGTCCTCTGTCCTCTGTGCCTTCCTGTGCGTCCTAACCCAGCAATCAAGTCTCGCCCATCTGTTCACCCTCATCTCCCATTAGTTCAGCCCATGTGTTCTATTATCTGGCAAAACTGAAAAACCAAGACTCTGATGAAAGCTCCCACACCTCCATAGTTTCAACATCTGTCAACCAGAAAAATGTCTCCCTCTGAATTTTCTCTTGTAAGCTGCTTGACTGCAGAAGCCACTAGCTAGTGTAATATTATACCCTCTTCATAGAACCAGATACAGGGCATGGCACACAATAAAGGCTCCAACGTGCCTCATGAGCTCTTTCGGCAGGTCCTACAGGGTGTTTCTTTTACCTCTCAGGCCAGCTGAGGGTGTGTGTGTGTGTGTGTGTGTGTGTGTGTACAGATAGGCAGGTTGTTTTTTTGGTTTTGGTTTTGTATTTGAGGATGAGAATTGCACAGGAGGTCGATACAAACATACACACTAAAACCATCAATATTGGATGGCAGTTTATATTACACTTTCCTTTAATGCCATTTGACGTTTCAAAAGAAATTAAAGGTAGGCACTGTGGCTCACGCCTGTAATCTCAGCACTCTGAGAGGCCGAGGGATCACTTGAACCCAGAAGTTTGAGACCAGGCTGGACAATATTGGCAAGACTTTGTCTCTTAAAAAAATAAACTTAAAAATAAATCAGGTCTAGAAAGCAAAACTGTAATAACTTTAAATGTGCTTTTGCAAATTAACCCCTCCTCTGGAGATTTTCTGAAATGTAAGGAGGTTCCTCCCTAATCCCTGACCTTTTCCATTGAAAGTCATTGATGGAGTACTCACTCAACTTATAAAAAGAATCCCTACACTGTATTATGAATTTCTCAACCTGTTACCTTAACCCCACCCCACTCCTTGCAAAGTAGTAACTATTATGAAAGGGAAACTGTAATTATGGTTCTCAAACTGGAACATGCATCAGAATCACCTGGAGAGCTTGTTAATTCCCAGAACCACAGACCCCCACCCCTATAGTTTCTAATTTTGTAGATTGGAGGACAAGGCAGGAGAATTTGCATTTCTGTCAAGTTCTCAGTTGGTCCTGATGTGATTAGTCTGAGCCCAGTCTCAAGTCTTTACTTTGAGAAGCCTCAGTACAGAGGAAAGTCAGTGGGTTGGGAACTATCTCAAGATACGACCCACAACCCAGCCTGGCTGCTTCAGAGCCTCTGTCCAGCAGCCAGAGCTGCCAGACTCGAAAGACTCACTCACTCTAATGCAGTTCACAAAAGATATTTTTCTCTTTTTCTTTTTTTTTTTTTGAAATGGGGTCTTGCTCTGTCACTCAGGCTGGAGTGCAATAGCATGATCATGGCTCAGTGCAGCCTCAACCTCCCAGGCTCAAGTGATCCTCCCACCCCAGCTTCCCAAGTAGTTGGGACTACAGAAGTGTGCCACCATGCCCAGCTAACTTTAACTTTCCATTTTATTTTTTGTAGAAATGGAGTGTCTCTACATTGTCCAGGCTGGTCTCAAACTCTTAGGCTCACGAACTCCTTCCCCTTCACCCTCCCAAAGTGCTGGGATTGCAGGCATGAACCACCATGCCTGGTTCACAAGAGATTTCCTGGTAAGTGCCTATTTATGCACTTACATCGAACTTGTTGTTGCCACTGCGGCCTGGTCAGCACATCACATTCCCACATAGATGTGGGAAGCCACATCCTGAGAAGAGCCACTGCCAGCTTGTGGCATTCATGCCCACCCATGCCACCACAGGGATGATGCCAAAGCCTGAGACTAGACAAACTCCAGCTCCCTGGTTACGCTCTCACCAGGTTCTAAGCAGCCAGTCTCTCCTCTGTGGATACACTCTTCCCTCTGATTGTCCAAAGCATTCAGCAGGCCACAGCTTTCCTTGCTCACAGACGGCCTCCAGGCTTCTTGCCTGGATTTGAGTCATCTGTCCGCAACAAGTTTACAGAACTGCCCCTTCGAGGTAGAGAAAGTTTTTTTGTTTTTAAGATGCAGGGTCTTGCTGTGTTGCCCGGGTTGGAATGCAGTGGTGCGATGCAAGCTCACTGTAGCCTGGAACTCCTCAGCTCAAGCCATCCTCCTGCCTCCGCCTCCTGAGTAGCTGGGACTACAGGTGCCTGCCATCGCATCTGACTCTTTTGTAGAGAGTGAGGTTGTCAGCTCTGTTTCTGGATCACTGTATGACCTTGGGTGAGTCTTATATGACCTTGGGCAAATCTTCTAATCTGGTAGCACAGCTTCTTATTTGCAAGATGGTGATGTTTTATGTTTTATGAGGATAAGCAGATTATGTAACACAAAGTGATGGTCATAAAGTAAGCATTCAGCATATTTTATTTATTCGATAAATACTTACTTTGTGTTTACTTAAACTGTTCCAAATGCTTATTAACTCATTGAGTGAATTCTGCATTACTTTCTTCCCCACTTTCCAGAATGAATGTCTCTAGTTTGATGAATTAAATTAATATGTGTTGATTCAGGGTTTCAACATCGTCTCCAGTTCTTGAGGCTTTTCTGAGGCACCCCAGTAGAGAAAGTTTGCTTATCCCCTCCTTCCTCTCCTCTACCTCCATCAGTTTTCCCAGCCTGTCTGCACCCAAACACCAACAGCAGCAGTGGAAGCATTTTTGTGCATAGGCCCGAGAAACATGAAGAGGAAGGACACTTAACATGTGCCAGGCTCTGGGGGAGGCTCAGAGTGAAGGAAACCGAGTCCTTATCCCTGTGGAACATACATGAAAAGAACGGCAGGAAATGAATGTCAACAAATATATTACTAAAATAAACTGAGAATCGTAAGCGCTGTGCAGAAGAAGACAGAAGCAAATAGCCGAGAGTCTCTGGCAGCTAAGGTACTTCACTAGATGAAGTGGACAGAGAATTACTATCTGACCATTGAGCTAAGATGTAAACAAAGAAAAGCAAAGCCATATGGAACGTTACAGGAAAGGAGCATTCCAGGCAATGGGAACATCATGTGCAACAGCCCTGAGGCAGGAACAGCTTGAAACATTCCAGGAACAGAATAAAGGCCCGGGGAGCCACAGCAAGATGAGGGAGATGAGCAAGGGCCGGAGGCGACATGGGAGAGCTGGACAGGGGCCAGATGAAGTGGGACATGGGAAGGAAGTTTGGATTTTTCTCTAAGTCTTTGTTACTCCTAATGTGGTCCAAGAGCAGCAGCAACTGTATGGCCTGGGAGCTTGTTAAAAATGCAGTCTTGAGCCCAACCCCAGATAACTGAATCACAGACTGCATCTTAGCAAAATGCCCACATGACCCAAACATATATTAAATTTTTAGAAGCACAATACTCTAAGTTTCTGGAAAGAAAGTCACATTCTTTGCAGGTGGAGAGTTTTAAAGATCCCTCAGTAGGGAGGCAAGGGCAGAGCCATGACTCTGGTTTTGAGACAGCTGCGGTGGCCCAGGCCAGGTGGGGAGCAGGAAGCAGGTGGGAGTGGAGGAGAAGGAGGAAATAGAGGGACAAAGGACATGTTTTGGAGACAGAATCAACAGGACAAATCGATGAACTGAATGTCGAAGGAGGAAAAGAAGAATTCCGGCCATCCTGGCCATGTAGCCTCACTCCTCCAAAGATACCGCAGGGCACTGTGGGAAGAGCCCTATCCTGCAGCCAGGTGTGGCCACACCCTCAGGTGCCAAATCCGTTCTCCCCTACCTGACTCCCTCCACTCCTAGCATCATCTCAGGACTCAGTAGGTTTCTGTTAGAGCCTGAAGCTGTACACGGGGAGCATGGGGTTCATGGATATCTCCTTCAGTTAAATCAGTCAAGAAATGCACAGAGCTACCCTGGAGACATACACTCTTCTTATTGTTATGATGTACACTTGTGCTCATTCATTCATTCATTCATTCAACAAATATCTACTGAACCCCCAGTATGTGCTCGGCACCATGCCCGACTCTGGGGATACGGCAGTAAACAGTACATCATGTTATAGTCTATAGAAGGACTTTCCATCTATTTCAGCTCACAGTAAACTTGTGTTGTCTTCCTAAGGCCTATCCCATGTTGCTCCCAGCTAGAAAATCCCATGGGTTCCCTGTTGGCCTCAGAGTGAGGTTTGAATTCCTGAAGCAGGGCTACAAGGTCCTGTGTTCCTGGGCCTGCTGATGTCTCCAAGCTTATCTGCTACCCAAGGCTGTTTTGAGTGAATGTCCCAGTTTAAAGAATCTGATGAAAATAAAAACCCTCTCTCTAGAAAAAAAAAAAAGATACCCACAATTGAGATCAAATGTCTGGGGCTTTGTGGACGCCCTTGAGGCTGTCCATGAACCCCAGGCCCATAGACAATCTTGTCTCTACCTTTCACTCAACAGTCTTGATCACACCACGGAGTTTCAGGAGTTTAATGTCTTGATGTCTTTGCTCAGGTTATCACTTCTCCTGCGGTCCTTCCTCTCCAACTCCTACATACAAAACTATGTAAATTTCTTTCTTCTTTCTTTCTTTCTTTCTTTCTTTTCTTTTTTCTTTTCTTTTCTTTCCTTCCTTTCTCTTTTTTTTTTGAGACAGAGTCTCACACTCTTCCCCGGGCTGGAGTGCAATGGCACAATCTCGGCTCACTACAACCTCTGCCTCCTGGGTTCACATGATTCTCCTGCCTCAGCCTCTCAAGTAGCTGGGATTACAGGCGCACACCACCACATCTGGTTAATGTTTTGTATTTTTAGTAGTGACAGGGTTTCACTATGTTAGCCAGACTGGTCTCGAACTCCTGACCTCGCAGTCCGCCCACCTCAGCTTCCCAAAGTGCTGGAATTATAGGTGTGAGCCACCATGCCTGGCCCCCTATGTAAATTTCTACTAATCCTAGAAGTCTAAGTCACATGTACCCCACCTCCGAACCAATAACAGGAGCACTCTTTTTAAATTCCATATTCCCTTAAAACTTTGGATGCTTTCTTATGCTTTATTCTTTCTCAGCCTGAGTCTTCCCTATCTGGATAGTGAGTCTCCTTGGACTCAGATAGACCCTATATGACCTTGGCAAAGTTTTTTAGCTCTCTGAGCTTTTATTTTCTCATCTGTAAAAATGAGCATAATAATCCCTCCCCCATCACTTGAGCCCAGGAGTTTGAGACAAGCCTGGGCAATTTAGTGAGACCCCATCTCTATAAAATAAAAATAAATAAAAAATAATCCCTCCCCTCAGGGTGGCTGAGAGAGGTAAAGAAAATAAAGCAAATAGGCCTGGCACACAATAGTGCTTAACACATTTTTGAATAAATGAACAAGGGAATACAGTTTACAGAAGAAACCAGGCCCTCTCTCTAGGGATCTGACTCCTGTGTGGCCTGTAGGTGCTTCTTCTAGAAGGCACATCACTACCACCTGTGCAGTAGAGTCAGAACCAGGCTGTGGATCAGGCTGAAAGGAGAAACAAAGCTGAAAAATAGCCTGACCAAGCTGGGCGCAGTGGCTCACGCCTGTAATCCCAGCACTTTGCGAGGCTGAGATGGGTGGATTACGAGGTCAGGAGTTCGAGACCAGCCTGGCCAACATAATGAAACCCCATGTCTGATAAAAATACAAAAATTAGCCAGGCATGGCGGTGCATGCCTATAATCCTAGCTACTCAGAAGGCTGAGGCAGGAGAATCGCTTGAACCTGGGAGGCGGAGGTTGCAGTGAACTGAGATTGCACCACTGCACTCCAGCCTGGGCGACAGTGTGAGACTCTGTCTCAAAAAAAAAAAAAAAGAAAGAAAAACCCTGAGTAGGCCTAAAGCTGAAGCCACCCAAGTTGTCCTAGGCTTCTTCAGGCAACCTGGCAAGAGACAGAACTGCTCTGGGAGATGTAGGGAAGAAATGTCCTGGGAAGGCCCGGAGGAACTGTGGGTGCTGTCTTTTTATTCAGTTACCTTCTGAGCCATTTCTCCTCCTCCATTTTCCAAACCTTTGCCCAGCTGACACCCTCCGAGTACACCCTGCGCTCTCTCACTTGCAGTTTCTTGTTCTCATCTCCCCATCACTTCAACTCAGTCATCGTGGTCTCTAGCTTCCCCTACACCCCATGCTTCATCAGAGCCTCCAATCCTCTTTCAATATCACCTTTTTCACTGTCAGCCACTCATGTCCTTGCTTCCCTTCTAACCCCGAGCAGACCCCATGCTCCACCGTGACTGTTACTCCCTGGCTGAACTCTCAATAAACCTGCCCCTCTCTGTCCATCATTTAAACCTGGCTAAATCCCAACTCTTCTAAAACCCAACCCTCACCTTTTTCAGGCCGGTGCCAGAGCAGCTGAAGGTGCTGGAGAAAAGCACACAGAACTGTTGACGAGTTGCTCTTTAATTCATGACCCCGCCAGGCACAGTGGCTCTTGCCTATAATCCCAGCACTTTGGGAGGCTGAGGCGGGCAGATCACCTGAGGTCGGGAGTTCGAGACCAGCCTGACCAACATGGAGAAATTCCCATCTCTACTACAAATAAAAAATTAGCTGGGCGTGGTGATGCATGGCTGTAATCCTAGCTACTCGGGAGGCTGTGGTGGGAGAATCGCTTGAACCCGGGAGGTGGAGGTTGCAGTGAGCCAAGATACAAGAGTAAAACTCAGTCTCAAAAAAAAAAAAAAAGAAAAGGAAAAAGAAATGAAGCCCTCAGACCAGATCCACCAACCCTCCTGCCCCTGCGCCCAGGCTTCCTGCCTCTCCTCTTGCAACCACAGAAGAAGCCTCCTGCTGGAGTCTAAAGCAATGACTGTCTGCTGGGACTCTGGATCCCAGGCCCTCAAGCAGGCTCAAGGCCTTTGATCCAGTGAGTATCCTGCTTTTCTGTGCACCATCATTTTCTCCCTTTCTGCTCTGCTTTTTTTTTTTTTTTTTTTTGAGACGGAGTCTTGCTGTGTCACCCAGGCTGGAGTACATTAGTGCTATCTTGGCTCACTGCAACCTCCGCCTCCCAGGCTCAAGCACTTCTCCTGCCTCAGCCTCTCCAGTAGCTGGGATTACAAGCATGTTGCCACCAAGCCCAACTAATTGTATTTTTAGTAGAGGTGGGTTTTCACAATGTTGATCAGGCAGGTCTCGAACCCCACGGCCTCAAGCAATCTGCCTACCACAGCTTCCTAAAGTCCTGGGATTACAGGCATAAACCACTATGTCTACCCTGTTATTCTGAGTTGCACGCAAACATACTCTAGTATCTCCCTTAAGGAAAGGAAGGAAGGGAGGGAGAGAGGGAGGGAGGGAGGGACTATCAGTTAGGGTCCTGGCAGAAATCAGGATTCTCTCAGACGGTTCAACCGATGTCAAAGAAGTTACTAAACAAAGTTAAGGAAACAAACAAGGATGTTGCAGCACCCAGAGACAAATGAAGGTTTGTAGGGTAACAACTCCTGGCCCAGAAAGGACCAAGGGAAGAAAAGGTATCCTAGGAGCCATTGAGAAAATGGCAGCCTGGAAGGAACTGCAGGCATGAAGCAGGATACAGCTCCTGCCAGAGACAAGACACTGAAGCAGAGACGGAGGGGGCAGAACACCCGCTCTGTCTTTCCTTCAGCGTTCAGTTCTCCTGCCTTTGCCTCCCCTTGGCAAAACCCACGTGGAAGTATGCTTCCCCACCTAATGCGGTGCAGAAAGATCTCTCTCCCAGGGCCCAGAGTGGGACACTAATGGACAGTGAATGGATCTTGGATGGGAGAATGGCCAGTGCACCTTCCCTCATCCCCAAATCCCCTTTCGGTTTCTGCCCTTTCTCCACTTAGGTTTATAGCAAAACATTTTGGAAGAGTTGTTCGTGCTTGGCTGGGCATGGTAGCTTGCATCTGTAATACCAACACTTTGGGATTACAAGGAGGAAAGATCACTTTAGCCCAGGAATTCAAGACCAGCCTGGGCAACATGGCAAAACCCCATCTCTACAAAAAAAAAAATACAAAAATCAGCCGGGCATGGTGGCATGTGCCTGTAGTCCCAGCTACTTGGGGGACTGAGGTGGGAGATCACTTGAGCCTGGGAAGTTGAGGCTGCAGTGAGCCACATTTGTGCCACTGCACTCCAGCCTAGGTGACAGAGTGACATCCTGTCTCAAAACAAAAAAAAAAGCAACACAAAAAAAGTCCCACTGTTTTACTTTTGCAAGACTGAATTTCTTCATAGGCACCTAAATATTCTACTGGGTCTTGTAAAGGAAATTTCCTTTCCTATTAAATTTATAGTCACATATATTACACGTGTATGTGAAATATGAACAGAGAATCTGGCATTCTGGATTTGGGAGTAGACGCAGTCTCATATTATTGACATATAATTCCATAAAGCGAAGACTTGGAATGAGGTCATCATCTTTTTACCCCTTCTGGTTCCAGCCTCCATGAGGCAGCATGATGAATGGCTTAAGGGCCAGGGCTGCAGAACAAGAAATGGTTTAAATTTCATTTCTTTTTTTTCTGAGATGGAGTCTCACTCTTGTTGCCCAGGCTAGAGTGCAGTGGCACAATCTCAGCTCACCACAACCTCTGCCTCCTGGGTTCAACCAATTCTCCTGCCTCAGTCTCCCAAGTAGCATGCGCCACCACACCCAGTCAATTTTTGGATTTTTAGTTAGAGACAGGGTTTCTCTATGTTGGTCAGGTTGTTCTCAAACCCTTGACCTCAAGTGATCCACCCGCCTCGGCCTCCCAAAGGGCTGGGATTACAGGCATGTGCCACTGTGCCCGGCCTTAAATTTCATTTCTAACACTTCTTAGCAATGTGACCTTAACCAAGTCACTTTATCTCTCCGAGTCTCAGATTTCTTATCTGTAAATTGCCTGAGTAGGGTGGTCATAGAGATTAAGTGAGCAATACACGTAAAGCCCCCAGCCTCTGAGCCCTACATGAGTAAGCACACTGGAACAGTGCCAATCATTTCCATAGCTCGGATATTATCTTCCAGAAGCTTCCCAGTGATCACAGGCTACAGAAAGAGGTGGTACACATGGACTGGGGCAGTGAGTTGAGGACTGGCAGCTGTTTCTGGCAGGTTGTTTGGAAGGGGATGAGGAGTGACTAGAAATGAAGGATGACGTAATGTCCTTTCCAGGGTCAAAGCATTGAAGGGATTATGGCATCCATTCCCACAAGTATGAGTCAAAATAAAAATAACACTAAAAAGCACAAAACACGAAATCTGAATGCATGCTAAAAAAACAGTCTCTTTCTAGATGTTCTGATTGCACCATTCTAGATAAACTCACTGAAGCTGAATTCATGTTTTCAATGCCCTTGCTCTGTTGCCTGCCTGCAGGAAATGCAGCAGGTGTCTGAGCCCAGGGACAAAAATTCCTAGGATCTGAATGCCATGAGATACCTTCACACCTGTGATATGTCATGATCATGATCATGCAGTGATTGCGTCAATTTTCTGTTGTCCCATTGTTCTTCAAACTCTTCAAAGTCCTTTCACTTACATCAGCTTGCTTGAACTCCACAGTGGTAGTCAAAAGGAAATCAGTGTTAGCTCAGTGGGTTTTATTCATGGAATAACCAGAAACATAGCCTAGAACTCTTTGACATCAGTTGAACCATCTGAACCAATTATGATTCCTGCCAGGACAATAACTAATAGAGAGGTCCCTCCCTCTCTCCCTCCCTCCCTCCCTCTTTCCTTCCCTCCTTCCCTCCTTCCTTCTGTCTCTCCCTCCCTCTTTACCCTGGCCTCTCTTTCCTTCCTTCCTTCCTTCCTTCCTTCCTTCCTTCCTTCCTTCCTTCCTTCCTCCCTCCCTCCCTCCCTCCCTCCTTCCTTCCCTCCTTCCCTCCTTCCCTCCTTCCCTCCTTCCTTCTGTCTCTCCCTCCCTCTTTACCCCGGCCTCTCTTTCCTTCTTTCCTTCCTTCCTTCCTTCTTTCCTTCCTTCCTTCCTCCCTCCCTCCCTGCCTCCCTTCCTTTTTTCCTTCCTCCCTTCCTCCCTCTTTCCTTCCTTCTTTCTTTCTTAAAGGGAAATACTAGAACATGTTTGTGTGCAAATGAGAATAAAAGGGATAAAATGGTTATGCAGAGAAAAGCAGGATACTCATTGAAATGGAGGCCTTGAGCCTGCTCGAGTCATGGGATCCAGAGTCCCAGCAGAAGATCCTCGAATCCCAAGCCAATTGACCTTGAAATTGGTCTTTGCCTGGAGACCACCACCACTTTTCACTCTTACACAGCGATGTACCACTCAGGACTCAGAAGTCACCTCTTCCTGGAACCCCTCCCTCACCTCTAGGCTGGCCCAGCTCACTTCTTCCCATGTGCTTGTCCTCAGTGTCAGGGGAGACTCCTGCCTCAAAACTCTCTGCTTTCTGCCTTTTGCACTGGCCTGTGAGCTCTCTGCAGGAAAGGCCCCACTCACATATCACAGTAGTCCAAAAAGCTTGTGGTTCATTGTTGAATTGAGTGGGCCAATTTAACAGAGATCTTTCACAAGCTGGATTGAATGTCCTGGGAGGACCCATTTTATGGTAAGTAGAGGCAACACTAATCTCATCCCAGGTAGGAGACAAAGACCCCTCTGCCGCCATCACCCACCCATGAACACAACATGTGTTATGATAACCACGGTGCCTGAAATTCCTCCTTTCAAGAATGGTTTCTTGTCTTCTGACAGTCTTGTCCCCTGGACAGGTGGGACTGGAGTGGAGTGGCTGAGTGGTCAAGTGCCTAGGCGGGGAGGGGTCTACTAGAGGCTTATGATGACTGCCCTTCCGGCAGCTCTTTCTCCCCATTTTATGGAGGCTGAAATGTCACAAACCCTCATCTGTTCTGGGTGCCCTGGGCATCTGAGAATGCTCAGTTACTCGGTATCCAGGGTCCTTGTGCCAAAATTTTAGTGACACTGTTCTCACTATCTTTTTCTTTTAAATTATTGGCCAGGCACAGTGGCTCATGCCTGTAATCTCAGTACTTTGGGAGGCCTAGGTGGGAGGATCACTTGAGCTCACGAGTTTGAGACCCTTGGGCAACATGGCGAAACTGCATCTCTACTAAAAGTACAAAAAAGTAGCCAGGCATGGTGGTGCATGCCTGTGGTCCCCAGTACTCAGGAGGCTGAGGTGGGAGGATGCCTTGAGCTGGGAAGCAGAGGCTGCAGCAAGCCGAGATCACTCCGCTATACTCTAACCTGGGCAACAAGAGCGAAACTCCATCTCAGAAACAGAAAAAAAAAGTTGTATTGACAGCCACAGTGTCTCAAAGCTGTAATGCCAGCACTTTGGGAGGCGAAGGCGGGGAATCACTTGTGTTCAGGAGTTTGAGACTAGCCTGAATACCGTGGTGAAACCCCATCTCCACCGAAAATATAAAAAATTAGCCAGGCATGGTGGTGCCCGCCTGTGGTCCCAGCTACTCGGGAGGCTGAGGCAGGAGGCGGAGGTTGCAGTGAGCAGAGATGGCACCACTGCACTACAGCCTGAGCGACACAGTGAGACCCTACCTGAAAAACAAATAAATAAGAGTTTGTCTAAAATTTTTAAGTTCTATTGTTCAATCCTTGTCTCCTGAACATTAAATGAAGAAATAAAGTCATATTGCACTTTTTCAGTGAGAGGCTAGGTGTGAAGTGACTCAGCAGGACATCCTAAGCTGCAGTTCCCAATGGGATAATGCGATGGCGATGCTGCCTCGAGGGAGGGGTTGCAGTGTTTATCTTTCTGCCAATTAGGGGAATTTGCTCTCAGCCCTGACACCAGTCGGGAAGCTTCCCTCCCTACCAAAGGGAATAGAATCAAAGAATATCCTCATCCCAGAATGGCAGTCCCAGGAGAAGGCAGAAAAACTGAGCAGGAAACAGGGACAGAAAACTGCAGGGCAGCCTCCCCAGACAGAGGGCCCCACTTCTCTCCCGTCCCCTCCCCACCTATCTGGGCAGACCTCACCCCATCTCAGCATGAAGCTCCAACAGCTCCGACCACCCCTGCTCCCCGCGGCCCACTCTCCACACTGCAGCCAGAGTGGTCTCTCCACCCATGAGTGTCTAGTGCCTCCCTCTTCAACCTTCCAGATGCTTTTCTCCCCCATTGTTGTGGACAGAAACCAGGCAGGGCCTGATGGGGCCAGCTGCTTGGGCCTGTGACCTGTGCAGTCACAGAGGGCCCCGGCGCTAAGGGCCTCACCCTTGGTTTAATGCTCTGCTGTAACTGCTTGACATTCCTCATGACCAAGAGATCCACATTTCCATTTTCAGTGGGCTCTGCAAATTATGTAGCCAGTCCTGGTACCCAGCCTCCCCTGCTGGAGATTAATCTTTAAGTCCAGGCTCAGGAGTGTAAATGTCACATTTCTGTTTAATAACAAAATTACCAGACTTGCAACTCTCACCTCTGGAATCAGAGTCGTCAGCCAGGCCCTATCCCTGAAGGTATCTGGGCCTTGTGGGCCTCCCTTTTGAAAGCCAGGTCTGTTGCACAAACCTGCTGGCCTGGCAATGTGACTCGGCCAGCCCGATGGTGCCAGGCTCTGGGCAGCAGTCTTCCCCCTGAGCAGCTGCCATCCTACACTGCCCAGGCCACCTGGCTGATGTGGGCTCCAAGTCCCTCTGTAGATGCTTTCACCTGATAGCTAAGGCCAGCAGGCAAGGCTTGACACTTCTTTAGAAGGTTTAGAGAGAAGATTCTCATTTTTAGCTAATGTGCGCCAAGCAGCTCCTACGTATGAGGCACGGCTCCAAGCACTTTTAGTGCACACTCCAGGAACCTCACCATCATGCTATGAGGGAATACTATTAACAATTAATGCCTAGTTATTACAAGGAAACTGACGTTCAGGAAGTGCACCTCACTGGCCACCCCTTCTTGTCTTCCTCCTGGGTTTACCTCATTGTCCAACCTCTAAGGGCAGAGGCCCTGGGCAGGCCTCGATTCTCTCCTTCTTTCAGCCCCTGGTGGTCTTCTGCAACCTCACCCAGCCACCTCATCTATCAAATGACTCTGAACTCCAGATTCCACCTGCCTCTCAGCGTCTCTGCATGGATTTCTAACAGACAAGCTCAAACTCAGTGTATTCAGAACAGAGCTCCTGATCCCCCATCCCCAACTTCCTGCTCCTGCAGCTTCTCTCATCTTAGACACTTGCTTGGCCAAAACCGCTCATTCTTAATTCATCTCCACACAACATCTAATTCACTAGCAAATTCTGTCAGCTAGACTTTAAAGATCTATGCTCACACACAAAATTATATGCAGCCACTCCTTGACTTATGATGAGGTTACATCCCAATAAACCCATTGTAGGCTGAAAATATCAGGTTAAAAACACCTTTTGTCCACAACCTACAAAACATCATAGCTTCACTTGTCCTACTTTAAACGTGCTCAGAACACATACATTAGCCTATGGTTGGGCAACATCATCTAACACAAAGTTTATATTATGGTAAAGTGGTGAGTATCTCATATAATTTATAGAATATTGTCTTGAAAGTGAAAACCATAATTTTTTTTTTGAGATGGAGTCTCACTCTGTCACCCAGGCTGGAGTGCAGTGTTGCAATCTTGGCTCACTACAATCTCTGCCTCCCAGGTTCAAGTGATTCACCTGCCTCAGCCTTCTGAGTAGCTGGGACTACAGACATGTGCCACTACACCTAGATAATTTTTGTATTTTTAGAAGAGACGGAGTTTCACCATGTTAGCCAGGATTTTTTTTCTTTTTCTTTGAGATGGAGTTTCCCTCTTGTTGCCCAGGCTGGAGTGCAATGGCATGATCTCAGCTCACTGCAACCTCTGCCTTCTGGGTTCAAGCGATTCTCCTGCCTAGCCTCCCAAGTAGTTGGGATTATAGGCAAGTGCCACCGCAGCCAGCTTATTTTGTATATTTCGTAGAGATGGGGTTTCTCCATGTTGGTCAGGCTTGTCTCAAATGCCTGAACTCAGGGGCACCAGGGGTGTGTTGGGCTCCCAGCTGTAGTCAGCATGACCATGCCGGGGACCCTGGCACTGGAGAGCTCTGTCACTGTCACAGAAGCCGGACAAGGCTAAAAGCCTTGCAGCCACTGCTGCAGCTTCGCCACCACCAGGTGCCTTCCAGCTGCCATGTAGGCTTTCCCAGTACTCCCACTGAAGAGAATTACTATGGAGGATGCTCTTGGTCCTGAGGTGAGCAAAACAGCACGCCCTGTGGATGGAGCTGGCTTCTTTCCCAGGTACCTCATTTGTGGGATGGGCCCACGGAAGAAGTGGCCTAGAGATGGGCATGGGGATGGAAAAGGCTCAGCATCCTGCACCTGCCCTTACCAAAGCTCACCAGGCTGACACCACTGCTGACCACCTTCATGTTGTAAAGTAAACGTTTACTGTTGAAAAGATTTTGCACGTATATCTTCCACCCAGCTGCCCCGAATAATGACATTTTGCATTACCATGGCACGTTTGTCAAAAATAAGAAATTTAGGCCGGTGTGGTGGCTCATGCCTGTAATCCCAGCAATTTGGGAAGTGGAGTTGGGAGGTTCAGGCTCACCTGAGGCCAGGAGTTTGAGACCAGCCTGGGCAACATAGGTAGACCCTGTCTCTAGAGAAAAGTAAAAGAAATTAGCCAGGCATGGTGGCATGTGCCTATAGTCCCAGCTAGTCAGGTGGCTGAGGTGGGAAGATTGCCTGAGCCCGAGTTCCAGGAAGCAGTGAGCTATGATCAATCACAGACTGCACGCCAGCCTAAGTGACAGAGGGAGACTTTATATTTAAAAAAAAAAAAAAAGGAAGTTAATGTGGGTGCAATCCTATTAACTAAATGATAATGTGAACCATTATCTAAGGTTATTAATGTAATTATACAAATATGGTGACATTTATTCAGATTTCACTGTTTTTGCCCAACTTCTCACACCTGTCCCAAGATCCCACCTCGGACTCACCCTCTGCCTTCAGCTCATGTCTCCTCGGCTTCCTCCAGATGGTCCAGCCAAACACACACCTGGGCTGAAGGGTAGAGCTGATTGCTCCTGGGCCCCATGCCTCCGCAGCATGTTACTGTACTGACTACTGCAGACGATGGGAACATAATGGTGGCTATCTGTGTACACACAGAAAAGGATCCTAAAAATACAGTATAAACAACAAAAATGGTACACCTGGCCAGGTGTGGAGGTTTATGACTATAATCCCAGCACTCTGGGAAGCCAAGTTGGGATGATCACTTGAGCCCAGGAGTTCTAGACTAGTCTGGGCAACATAACAAGCATAACAAGACCCCATCCCATCTCTCCCCTTTTTTTTTTTTTTTTTTTTGAGATGGTCTTGCTCTGTTACCCAGGCTGGAGGGACCTTGGCTCACTGCAACCTCCACCTCCCAGATTCCAGTGATTCTTCTGCCTCAGCCTCCCAAGTAGCTGAGATTACAGGCGTATGCCACCACACCCATCTAATTTTTTGTATTTTTAGTAGAGATGGGGTTTCATTGTGTTAGCCAGATTGGTCTCCATCTCCTGACCTCATAATCCACCCACCTCGGTCTCCCAAAGTGCTGGGATTACAGGCATGAGCCACCATGCCCGGCCACCCCATCTCTTGTTAAATATCAGTTTTTAGAGATTGTATACCTGTATAGCGCAGCTCCATTGTAACCTTATGGGACCACCATCCTATATGTATTCTGGCATGGACTGAAGTATCGTTATCTGACATGTGATTGCATAAGTAATCTAGAGATGATTTAAAGTATACGAGAAGATGTACTTAGGTTATATGCAAATACTGCACCATTTTATATCAGGACTTGAGCATCTGTGGATTTTGATATCTGTGGGAGATGGTGAAACTGATTCCCTACATACATTTCAGGCCCTGCAGAAGGTTCAAATCCCTGCACCTCAGCCCCAGGTAAACTCTATTACTGAGACAAGTTTGCCTGGTGATAACTTCGTATAAATGGAATCACACATTATCTGTTCTTTTTGTTTGTGTGTTTGTTTGTTTGTTTTTAATCTATTATAGGTTTAACTTCTATCACTCATACATGAGGTGTGTGAGATTCATTTGCGTGCGTTGGCGTAATGTCTTCATTTTCTTTGCTGTATCGTATTCCAGTCTTGAATGTACCATGGTTTTTAATCTGTTCTTCTCTGATGGATATTTGGAAAGTTTCTAGTTTGAGGCTATTACAAATTGTGCTGCTATGAGGGTTGTTTTACTTGTATTTTAGTGAAGATATAGACACATCTGTGTAAGGTACGTGTGCAGGGAGGACATTGCTAGCTCATGGGAGGCAAATGTCTGGCTTTGGTGAATATTGCCAAATCATTCTAAAGTGTTTGCTCCACTTTACCTGCTCATCCGTGAGCCGGAGCATTCCATCAACAGCTTGGGCTGTCTCAGAAAGACCTGGGTCTAATCCCACTCAGCCACTCAGTAGCTGTGTCCCTTTGGGCAAACCATGTAACTTCTCTGAGCCTCAGTGTACTCATCTGTAAATTGGGCCGCTGGCAGTCCTTACCTCGCAGGGCCACTGCGAGGACTAAGTGAGATGAAAGCTGACCCCTGAGTGACCCCACTTCTTTCTCTCTCAGACTCAGCAGGAAGACGCCTTCACTGCCCAATGCGAAGGCCACGGGGAGGACGTGCAGCCCCAGGGCTCCCCAGTCTCAGGAGCATAAGCCCTGGATTTTTGTTTCTGGAAAGAGCCACCCCTGGGATGCAGATGGCTCTTAAGTCCCCAAAGCCTGTGCTGTCACCCCATGAAGGTGGCGTCTTCAGCAGAGGGGAAAGGGCTGCACTGTGCCCCCTCACCCTGGCCACTGTCTGCCCTCATGACTCAGAGCCCAGTGAGGTCCCCAAGCAGAGAAGTGCAGGGTCCGGCCCCAGCCCTAGGCTCCAGACATCCCGGTCACCCTACCTGCCCTGACCCTGCCGCCTCCATCCTTCAGCCTGTGCTCGCCTCCTCATAGCTCAGGACATTTTAGCTCCTTACATGTCACCATCGTTATCTCAAGGGGAGTGCAGCACAAGGGCAGGGAACACAGTCTATAAATGTGTCTCTGGTGCCTGGGAGATTAGAAGCTCAATACATACTTGCTCAGTATCTGCATGCATTTCAGTAAGCAGAAGACAGCTTTGGAAATGAGAAGAGAACCTCCTGAGGTGACGGTGCATAGCTGGCATTTCCCAAATATTCTCAGCATGCCAGGCACTGAGCTGGCCCATGGACACGTGAGCTCTGGAACCCCTGGGATGCCAGATTACAGGCGTGAGATACCACAACTGGTAGGAAGTATTGCTTATTTCTTTATTAGAATTTGTACTTTCTGAGTTTGTATAATTGGCAGGCACTGCTTTTGTGACTAGAAACAGTAAAGGTATAGAAAAACGTGTAGAAAAAAGCAGAAAACCAAGTCACATCTATAATAAAAATCCTCACTTCTAAATAAAATATACAGAGAAGATGGAAAAGAAATGCAGTAGGCTGGGCACGTTGGCTCATGCCTGTCATCCCAGCACTTTGAGATCAGGAGTTTGAGACCAGCCTGGCCAACACGGTGACACCTTGTCTTTACTTAAAAAAAAAAATTATCAGGGTGAGTTGGCAAGCACCTGTAACCCCAGCTATTCAGGGGGCTGAAGCAGGAGAATTGCTTGAACCTGGGAGGTGGAGGTTGCAGTGAGCCAAGATCTTGCCACTGCCCTTCAGCCTGGGTGACAGAGCGAGCCTCCATCTCAAAAACCAAAAACAAAAAAACTGTAATAGCTGTTGTCTCTGAGGGCTGGGACATCAGGAGACTTCCCCTTTCTGTCTGATTTTTTATATGCTCGTATCCAGATTTTACTGTATGAAATTCCTTTAGCAGCCTCCTAATTACTCTCCCTGCCTCCTTTCCTGCCTAAGTCTGCCATGCATTGTGCTAGAGAAAGCGGTTGCTCCTAGGAAAAGTCTTTGTTCTCCCAGCCTAGTTAACTTCCACTTACCCATCAGTACTGTCCTAAAGGTCTCCCCAACTTCTTTACGGAAGGCTTCTGCAGTGGACGCTGTGACCTGCCACCCAGATGTCCACTTCAGGACCGGGGCTCTCACTTCCTGGCTGCCAGGAGACTTGGAGATGGATGCTTACAAACAATTCTCACTCTGGGAAATGACGGAGCTGCCTGGGGACAGCCTATACCCACTGCCTAGTCCATTGGAGCAGGGAGATGCGGTGGGCAATAAAATCCAAGACCGCTTGCCTCCATTCAGTGCAAATTTGAAGGGTCATCTACCCTCCAGAGCTCCCTGTGGGAATGGCTAAGGCCTTTGTTGCAACTGCACTGCAGTTTCTCCGTCTAGCCAGGCCCGGTAGCTTCAACCTCTCACAGGTGCTGGTCCTCAGGGCACTTCCTAAGGAACTTCTTCAACCAGCAACACCTTCTTGGCCTCCCAGGCCAGAGTGGACTCCTTAATTATATGCTCATCCAGGGCATGTATCTCATTTGTAAATTTTACATCAATTTGTGGTATCTGGCTAGTGTCTGCCTGTCCCATCAACTGTAATAGCCACAGGGTGGAAACTCTGATTTTATTCACCACTGCATTCTGCCATGCTGGCATGTGGTTTAGAAATATTTGTAGAGTGAACGAACAACTTTATTAACCATTTAATCTAATCCCTTAGGAGGCCATCAACTTTACTTAGGGCTGCAGAATGTCTCATTATTCATTCAATAAATATTTACAAAGAGAAGCTGGATTCCTCCCTCTCAACACCAGAATAATTCCAGACAGTTCAAAGATGCTTATAGCTAAGAAAATGAGGCCAGGTATAGTGGCTTATGCCTATAATCCCAGCACTTTGGGAGGACAGGCAAGATGGATCACCTGAGTCAGGAGTTCAAGACCAGCCTGACCAACATGGAGAAACCCCGTATCTACTAAAAATACAAAAATTAGCTGGGTGTGGTGGCGGGCATCTGTAATCCCAGCTACTTGGGAGGCTGAGGCAGGAGAATTGCTTGAACCAGAAGGCAGAGGTTGCAGTGAGCAAGATCGTGCCATTGTACTACAGTCTGGGCAACAGAGCAAGACAACATCTTAAAAAAAAAAAAAGACATCTAATATACCAAGAACACAGAACACTTGCAAATCAGAAGGTTAAAAAGCCTACAGAAAAATGGGCAAAGACTGTGAAAAACTGTTGGAAACCTTATTTATATTCTATGAAATGGAAATTAAAATAGTAATGCAATACCACTTTTTCTATAAAATTGAGTTGAACGATTGACAATACCCAGTCTTGGCATGAGTGTAGATAAACAAGGAATTTAATTCACACTTGTTGGGAAAAGTTGTTCCGAACACTTTGGAGAGCAGTTTGGCAATATCTATTAAATTAAAGCATTCACTGTTTTTGACCACACAACCCCACTTCTAGGAATTTATTTGTCTAAGGTCATGCGTTTGTACAAACTGTACAACATAGAGCATTGCCACATTTATAGTTGCAAAGAAAAAAACGACTAGGTGATATAGGGAGACCCTGTCTCTACAAAAAAAATTTAAAAAGGCATGGTGATGATTACCTGTGATCACAGCTATTTAGAAGGCTGAGGAAGGAAGATTGCTTAGGGTCAGGAGGTTGAGGCTGCAATGAACTGTCACCATACCACTGCATTCCAGCCTGGGCAACAGAGGGAGAGCCTATCTCAAAAAAAAAGACAGAAAGAGTGTCCAGTGCAACGGCTCATGCCTGTTATCCCAGCACTTTGGGAGGCCAAGGCAGGTGGATCAGTTGAGGTTAAGAGTTCGAGACCAGCCTGACTAACATGGTGAAACCCCGTCTCTATTGCACACAGACAAAATAGCTAGGTGTGGTGAAGTGCACCTGTAATCCAGCTACTCTGGAGGCTTAGATGAGGGCATCCCTTGAACTTAGGAGGTGGAGGTTACAGTGAGCTGAGATCATGACATGGCACTCTAACATGGGCAACAGATCAAGATTCCAGTCTGAAAGAAAAAAAAAAAAGAAAAGAAAAGAAAGAAAGCGAAAAGGGACAGGAGAATGCTTTATTAATGCAGATTGCTTAAATATATTATGATTAATCCATACAATCAAACGCTAAACATCTATCTTGAAGAACAAGATACCTCTCTGTGTACTAAAATGTACTGCATGTACATTTGTACTGAAATATAAGCAAGTATGTACTCTGTATGTAAATGGAAAGAGTTCGTGATGCATTAAGAGGAAAAAGCATGCTGTAAAGGAGGTATTTCCCATTTTGGAGGCAGGGAGGAAAATCTGGGGTGCATGTGTGTGAGAGTGCATTCGAATATGCGAAAACATAGCACAAATGCTCACTAATGGAGAGTCAGGGGTGCTGGCCAGCTTCCA
The DNA here is from genome assembly GCF_049354715.1 of Callithrix jacchus. NCBI lineage: Eukaryota > Metazoa > Chordata > Mammalia > Primates > Cebidae > Callithrix > Callithrix jacchus. The sequence goes on from NC_133506.1 coordinate 106,003,453, forward strand.
CTCTCTCTGTCATGTGTTTCCATTGTGTTTGACTTACTGATAATGAGTTCACATGACTTTTGTAATCCTAGAGAGGGGACAGCATGTGTGAAGGTCTGAAGCAATAGGATGCATTTGGGGAAATATTAAAATTGGCCCACAAAGGATGGCAGGAAGAGATGAGAGTGGAGAGGAAGGTGGCAGGCAGATGGCCCAAGGTGGCCCACGCCCTGCCGAGAAGTGTGGGGTTCATCCCGGCACAGCAGGTTTTCTTTGTCCTCACTGGCAGCTCCTCTCCGTCTCTGAGGCTGCCTCCTCATCTTCTGCCCACAGCGAACTGTGAAAGTTTCTAATATAATCCCTTAGGAGGCCATCAACTTTACTTAGGGTTGAAGAGTGTCTCATTCACTCAATAAATATTTACAAGCCTAGCTCAGTGGCTCATGCCTGTAATCCTAGCACTTTGGGAGGCCGAGGCGGGAAGATCACTTGTGTCTAGGAGTTGGAGAGCAGCCTGGGCAACATAGCAAGACCCCATCTCTACAAAAAATAAAAAATTAGTCAGGTGTGGTGGTGCACACCTGTGGTCCAGCTACTCAGGAGGCTGAGGTGAGAGGATCACTTGAGCCTGGGAGGTCAAGGCTGTAGTGAGCTGAGATCTTGCCACTGCACTCCAGCCTGGGCAACACAGCAAGACTTTATCTCAAAAAAAATAAAAGAGCTGGGCGCGGTGGCTCACACCTGTAATCCCAGCACTTTGGGAGGCTGAGGCGGGTGGATCACGAGGTCAACAGATCGAGACCATCCTGGTCAACATGGTGAAACCCCGTCTCTACTAAAAACACAAAAAATTAGCTGGGCATGGTGGCACGTGCCTGTAATCCCAGCTACTCAGGAGGCTGAGGGAGGAGAACTGCCTGAACCCAGGAGGTAGAGGTTGCAGTAAGCCGAGATCACGCCATTGCACTCCAGCCTGGGTAACAAGAGCGAAACTCCGTCTCAAAAAAAAAAAAGAAAAAAAAAAGGGCTGGGCGCGGTGGCTCAAGCCTGTAATCCCAGCACTTTGGGAGGCCAAGGCAGGTGGATCACAAGGTCAAGAGATCGAGACCATCCTGGTCAACATGGTGAAACCCCATCTCTACTAAAAATATAAAAAATTAGCTGGACATGGTGGCGCATGCCTGTAATCCCAGCTGCTCAGGAGGCTGAGGCAGGAGAATTGCCTGAACCCAGGAGGCGGAGGTTGCGGTGAGCCGAGATTGCGCCATTGCACTCCAGCCTGGGTAACGAGAGCGAAACTCCGTCTCAAAAAAAAAAAAAAAGAAAGAAAGAAAGAAAGAGAGAGAGAGAAAGAAAATAAATATTTACAAAGAGAAACTGGATTCCTACATGTTCAGTCCTGGTGAGAGTCAGTCCTGCTTCTTGTCTCTTCTCTGTCTCCTGTGACATCATCCATGTTCCTGGGTATATAAAGCATCTTCATGTCCCCCTCCCATGTCCTCTGTCTTGCTTGGTCTCCCTCTGAGCACAGACTCGGGGATGTAACTGCACGTCCTTGGCACCGTGATCTGATGGGTGTGTCATGTGAAAAACTGGAATACACATGGGGTGGAGGAAGTGACTGCTCCTGTTGAATCTCAGAATTAAAATGCCAATACTATTACCTAATGGTCTTTTTAGTACCTCTAATGCTCTTTTAAAAATACTATCTCTAATGGTATCTCTTTTTTATTTCTGATATTTTAATTGGGTGTTTTTCTCCACAACCCTTGGTTATTCTAGCTAGAGGATCCTGTGGGGAAAGTGCCCAGCACACAGTAGGGGCTCACTCTTCTAGACATGTTCTCTGAAATCTGGCTCATCCATCTTTCCACCCAGGGCCTAGGGGATGCCAAATTCCAGAGGCCAGAAAGAGCTTGGGCTAAAAAGAATATTTCTAGGGAGGGCTTTGACCTGGGCTGAGTCTACCTGTGCTATTCAAACCTGGAGCCTCAAGTCCTGAGACAGGGCATCCAGATGTCCCAATGCAGGGCCCTCCTGATCGACACCTGCTCCCCTGTACTCATTAGCAACCTCACCCATCCTACTCCCAAAGCACAGCTGGCCCTTGTATCCAGGAGCTCTGCATCTGTGCATTCAGCCAACAGTTGGTGGAAAATATTCGAAAAGAAATTGGATTGTTATGTCTCAATGAACATGTGCAGACTTTGTCCTCATCATCATTCCCTAAACAATACAGTAACTCAACCATTTATATAGCATCTGCATTGTATTATGTATCATAACTAATCTAGAGATACTCTAATGTATACGTGAGGATGCATAGGTTATATGTGAATACTTGACCGTTTTATATCAGAGACTCCAGCATCCATGGATTTTGGCATCCCCGGGGAGCCTAGAGCTAATCCTCCATGGATGCCAAGGAATGACTCTATATACCAGGAAGGCTTCTCATTGGAGGAAGGGGTCAGTTCAGGACAGACAGGGACATCCTCCTTGGACTACTGTCCATTCCTCCATCCATTCATCCATTGACCCCTTCTCTTTAGGACTGTCCCAATAACAGCCCTAGCAAGTGGAGACAAGAAAAAAGATGGACTCACGTTGTCCAGCTTTGAGGTCTTGGAAGAAGTTGCACCAGTCTGAGGATAGGGGGTTAGAGTCCTCCAGGATCCAGAAAGCACATCAGGCAGCCTCAGGATGCGGACAGGAGTCCGGCCTCTCCAGCAGCCACACAGGCTCGCAGCAGGATGGGGCTGGACTGGCCACATGGATCACTTGAGCCTAAAGAGGGGAAAAGCAAGACCAGGGGGCAGAGGAGGAGCATGGAGGCAGCTGGCGGCCTAAGGAGAAGGTGCTTCAGGAAAAGGGTCTGCATTCACTTGTTTTCATACTGCAATAAAAAAACACCTGAGACTGGGTGTTTAAAAGGAAGAGATGAAATTGACTTGCAGTTCAGGAAACTTACAATCATGGCAGAAGGCGAAGGGGAAGCAGGCACCTTCTTCACAAGGCAGCAGGAGGGCGTGAGCAGAGAACCAAAAGTGCCACACTCTAAAACCGTCAGCTCTCCTGAGAACTCACTCACTGTTGGGAAACAGCACAGGGGACACTGTCCCCAAATCCAATGCCCTCCCACCAGACTCCTGCCTTGACACAGGAGAATTACAAATTCAAGATGAGACTGGGATGGGGCCACAGAGCCAAACCTATGAGGTTCTCGGTCTGCCTTGCAGCTCCCCTGGGGCTGAGGCTGAGTGCAGATCTGCTGGGTGCTCTGCAGCACGAGGGGCTCTGCCAGTGCACCCCCATCTGCTGCTTCCTGACCAGGAGGGGGGAGCGGCTCTCCTGCCACACACCATCCCAGCCCCCCACCGGGGCCTTTTGGAGTCCTGGCCACGTCCTTCCCAGGTGAGGGCATGACACCAGGTCCTTGTTCTTCTTGCTGCTTAGGTGACAGGCCTCCAGTCATCCCTAGGTTCCATCACTGCTCCTGCTTCTAAATAAAGAGTGTTTTGCCAAATCTTCCTGGGAGAAGCCAGGGCCTCATCCCTGTTATTTGTTCTATCTTGCTAAAGCCAGGTTAACACATCTGGGCAAACAGGCAGTACAGTGATTCATTGCAATTTAACAAGTATTTGTGTTCCTCTTGTGTGCTGCACGATTTGCCCAGGTACTATGAGTACGAAGACGGAACAGATATGACCACTGTTCTTATGGAGGTCCAGTCTAGTCACTGTTTTTCTAAACAGAATAGAACATATCAGAGCAGGACACTGTAAGGGTAAGAATGATTTCAGGAAGTTATTTTACATACTGTGTGTGTATATACGTATACAAAATGGTTCTCATTACAGGCCTCCTGCCAAAGAGTTTGATAGCCATTACTCTAGCACAGTGCCTGCCTGCCTGCCTGCCTTCCTTCCTTTTTTCTTTTTCTTTCTCTCTCTCTTTCTTTCTTTCTTGGCAAACAACCTTATTGACCTTGTTTCAAACTTGATTCCCACGCTTCTTCGGCTTAATTAGCTGCAAAGAATGCATTGTGTATAAGCGGAAACTGAAAACAGCTGTAGTGTCCAAGGGGCTTGGGATTAAAAATACAGATCTAGATTGTATCAGATCCATAAACAAAAATGTGTTAAAAGGCAGTCAGAATATAAAATAGCAGCACCCAGTAACTTCTTCACATTTTATCTTGAGAAGCTGACTCAATTCAGTTTGTCTCATTCTTGGAAGCCTCATCAAAATTCTCCACAAGATCTGGAACTTCATCATCATCATCCTCACCAGTAGCAAGTGGTGCTTTTCCACCCACAGATTGTTTGGGCGGAGCTTCAGCCAGGTTCCTGAAACTAGTCAGACTGTCTGCCCCAAGCTGGTTTCAGATGCTGGGTAGCATTTCTGTCAGCTGGTTTGTCTCAGCACAGCCTGTTAACGGTGAAAGTGTTCACTGCCAGAGACGCCTGAACTTCAGGATCACTGTTCCTTGGTTTGTAAACATATTCACCTCTTCAATGCCAGAGATATTGTTTACCCCTAACTTCTTTAAGAAGAACTGAAGTTTTTATCATCTGCTCTGGCTGTTCTATGAACCACCTTCTTTCTGCGAGCAGTTCCTTTCCCACCAATGCACACTCATGCCCGCAGTTTGGTGAGTTTTTCCCGGTTCATGATTGTTTCTTTCATCTTGTTGGAGCAGATAAGGGACCTCGAAGGGGACTAGGGTTGGTGCTCAGGGGGTCTCGGGTGGACCAGCTGAGATTAGGCGCACACACACGGAAATGCAAGATGTAGTGCAGCGCTTTTCAACTGAGGTGATTTTGTCCTTCAGAGGACATTTGAGAATCTCTGGAGATGTTTTTGATTGTCACCGCTTGGAAGGCACTGCTGGAATCTAGTGGGTGGAGACCAGGATGCTGCTAACCCTTCTGCTATGCACAGGACAGTCCCCACAGCAAAGAATGATTCTGCCCAAACTTCAATAGTGCTGCTGTTGAGAAACTGGTTCCAGTGGAAGAGACAGGCACATAAACACAAGAAAGAATTGCTTGAGCCTGGTAGTGGGCAAAAAAGTGACACCTTGTCTCTAAAAATAAAGTTGTAAGCTGGGACTGATGTTACCATTACCCTGAAATATGTTAGGTCAAAGAATTTGCATGATCAATAGACAAATTTTGAGTCCCAGAGGAATAAGGAAATGAGAAAGTTGAAAGTGCTGAAAAGAGAAGCCTGTGAGCTCCATCTCCATTGTGGAGTTTGGGCTAGCTAGGAAAGGGAAGCGGGAAGCAGAGAGAGCAGCTGACAGATTGGGAGGAGATGTGAAAAGTTCAAGAGTCTGGACGTCTTAGATGAGATACACACATTAAAAAGAAAACAATGATTACAAAAATGAGTCTGGATACCTCGACAGGTTCCTAAGTAGAAATCACAGAGAAAAGGAATGAAAAAAGGAAGCCATGGGCCAAACGTGGAGTATTACAATTGAAGACTTCTAGTATGGAGCAGCACAGTTACGGGTGTGGACAAGTGAATGTCTTGGAGTAGAGAGAAGAGAACACTATTGTGTGGAACATGGCCACACCATACCTTGGCGTGATCTCAGGTGTTGGAGATCACCAACACCTGAGAGGTTGGCTGTAGATACTCGGTGAATGTGGGAGAAGGGCCTAGAGGTCTATGGATGATAGAAACTGAGAAATAGAATGTAGAATGTCAACTTGTGAGAGGAAGGGTTTGGAGTAACAGGAGAGCAGTCATTGAGTGTGTGAGGAGCAAGGAGAACTTGGAAATCTTCCTTCTCCTAGAGCAGTCTCTATTTGAAAAGCCATCACGGAGGTAGTTTATTCAGAAAATAGTTTTACTTGCTAAGATTAGGATGTGATTATAAAAGAAACATGGAGAGAATGTTTTCCAGTAGAAAGAATGTTCCAGGGGAATGAGAGGAACCTAGAAAGGTTCAACAGCAGTGTCACGAGTTCATAGAGAACAGGAAGCAAGCTGGGTACGTGCGTTTAGAGGTGGTGTACATTTTCAGCATTATAAATACATAGAGGTGAGTGGCAATAGTCACCTTGTTCCATAGGTTTTTGGTGTCTTAACTAGTTATAGATCTCTACCACTAAAGAAATTGCCTGTTGAACGTTGTTAGGAAAAAGAGTACTGAAGGCAAACTGCCTGGGTTTGAATTTTATTCTGTTCCTTTCAACCTGCATGGGTTCAAATCCTAGATCTGCTTATTACGTTCTTTTAAGTTAATGATCTCTGAGCAAATGTCTTAGCTTCTGTTTGCCCATGTAAATGGACACAATAGTTGCTATCTTGTGAGAGAAGTTAATTCATATAATTGACCAGCATTTACCAAGACGTATCAGTGTACAATTTTAATCACTGGTAATTGACTAGCTGGACTGTGAGGCTGTGTATGTGTGTGTATATGTGCGTGTGTATGTATGTGTGTGTAGCATGCAGAAAGGAAAAAATACTTTTTATAACCTAGAGGCAGCTTTTCTCTGCTTTTGTGTCAAGAGGGAAGAAGGAATTTGGAGGACATGAATTCTGTTTAAGACTAAGCTGTCTTCCTCAAAACCAGAGGTAGATAGAATGTGTAATAATTTATAGAATTTCTAGACTTAATCTGATTTTTAAAAATTTATGTTCATTTTTTTCAGGTTGAGGCTGAGCTAAAGTTAATCTGTTGTGGCATTCTGGATGTACTGGACAAACACTTCATTCCCAGCAGCTAACACTGGTGACTGCAAGGTTTTTGTTTTGTTTTGTTTTGTTTTTTTGTTTTTTAGACAGAATCTCACTCTATTGCCTGGGCTGGAGTGCAGTGGTGCAATGTTGGCCCACTGCAACCTTTGTCCCACAGTTCAAGCAATTCTTGTGCCTCAGCCTCCGAAGTAGCTGAGATTATAGGTGTGTGCTACCACACTCGGCTAATTTTTGTATTTTTAGTAAAGACAGGATTTCAATTCAATTTCCAGCTGATTGAGCTTCACTCCTTGGGACTGGCTTCTTCACTGTAAGAAAACATGTCTCCGGCAGCTCTGGACTTGCTTCCTCAGAGCTTTATGACCCAAGAGGAAAAGGAGGGCCTCTCCCTGCTTTACTTTGAAAACTCATGGGGAAGAACTCTGATTGGCCCAGCTTGGGTCATGTGCTGTCACCAAGGCTAGAAAATGAGGCCCTTTGATGGAATCAACTTGGGTCACGTGACTTCCATGTGACCAGGAGGATGCTGGGTAAGTAAACAGAACAGTGCTCAGAGTTGCACTTGACTCTGACTCCATCCGTCACCACCTGGCTTTCAGCTGTGTTAGCACCACCCCACCTCAAAAGGATATTGGGTCAATTTGAGCTGCTCGGGACCCCAAGCAAAGTCTATATTCCTTCTAGCAGGGTTGTTGGTACTGTTGAATAATGGGATTAGATATATTAAGTGCCTGCCATCTTGCCAGGCAGAGAGTGTCCTTCCCATTCCTATGGGTAGGAAGAGCCTTGAGACTCTCTGCTAGGCTCTGTCTCTCTTGATGTGCCCCCCTCAGAGGGAAGAGCCCCTCCCATCCTTACCTAAGCCCCTAGAGACTCAGGGCCAGGAAGGTCCCCTGAGGGGAAGTCCAGGGAACTGCCCAATAGTCAAGAGATGGGCCTGCTCTTGCTCGGGGCTAACCAGGTGACCTTGGGTGACTAGCGCAGCACATCAAGTCTCAGTTTTGTGTCTGCAAATGGGGACGTGCTGTGGTGAGTGCGCTGCGGTGAGGCTAACAGCCCTGCTGTGTGGAGCCCGCTGTGCACGACACCTGCCACCCCGTGAGGCCCCACTACATGTTTACTATTCATGATTGGTCCTGGTGATAGACTCAGGCTTGGCCACTGCAGAAAGCGTGGCCCCAGGGTGGCCCTGAGTGGGAGGGAGGTTTTTGTTTGTACCCTCCAGCCTGGTGAGGGGGGAGGAGGCCTTCTCTGGCTCTGGCAGCCTGAATACCAGATGGTGTGTGATCTGGCCTGTCCCTGTTTGCAGGAAGCAAGTGATGAAGAAGAGGCTGAAAGCTCTTAGTGCTGCCAAGCAGAGGGGATGTAGGGAGGAGACTCAGAAGACATGCAGCGTGTGGGCCACTGTCACTCGCCCACCCAGGGCACTCCATGTCAGCCATGTCCCCACTCCAGGTAGGCCAGCCCTGCTCTTGCACAGGTTGACTGATTGGGAGCAGATTCTGACTACAGCTAACTGGGGCAGTCAGCCTGGGCAACAGGGACAAGGAGGCATGACCTCCTATGCTTTGGGTTCCTTGTGCTCCAGCTCAGGGTTGAGCACAACTCTGCAGTCCTGGGTTGAACCTGTTATTAGTTGTGTAACATGGACACTTTTATTTTATTTTATTTTTGAGACAAGGTTTCACTCTGTTACCCAGGCTGGGGTGCAATCAGGGTTTGCTGCGGCCTCCAACTCCTGTGCTCAAGCGATCCTCCTGCCTCATCCTATCAAGTAGCTGAGACTATAAGCAAACACTACCATGCCTGACTTTTCTTTTTTCTTTTTTTATTATATATATATAATTTTTTTTTTTTTAAAGACGGGGTTTCATCATGTTGGTCAGGCTGGTCTTGAACTCCTGACCTCGGGTGATCCACCCGCCTTGGTCTCCAAAGTGCTTGGATTACAGGCGTGAGCCACCACGCCCAGCCTGGCTTTTCTTATTCTTTTGTAGAGATGAGGTCTCACTACGTTGACCAGGCTCCTCGCAAACTCCTGGCGCCAAGTGATCCTCTTGGCTCCGCCTCCCAAAGTTTTGGGATTACAGGTGTGAGCCACTGCACCTGGCCTAACCTGGACACTTTATTTTTATTATTTTATCTTATTTTTTTGCTGCTGCTTCTTTTTTTTTCTTGGAGGCAGAGTCTCGCTCTGTTGCCCAGGCTGGATTGCAGTGGCCTGATCCCAGCTCACTGCAACTCTACCTTCCAGGTTCAAGTAATTCTCATGCCTCAGCCTCCTGAGTAGCTGGAATTACAGGTATGCACCACCATGCCTGGCTAATTTTTTTTTTTTGTATTTTGAGTAAAGACGGGGTTTCGCCATGTTGACCAGGCTGGCTTCGAACTCCTGGTCTCAAGTGATTTACCTGCCTTGGCTTCCTAAAGTGCTGAGATTATAGGCATGAGCCACCATGCCCAGCCCTGAAATATTCTTTGATTATAAAAAAGAACAAAGTACTGACACCTGCTACAATATGAGTGGACCCTGCAAACATTACCCTGAAGGGAAGAAGCCACACAGAAAATATCACATATGATTCTATTGCTATGCAATGCACAGAATAAAAAAATCTATAGAAACAGAAAGTAGAACTGCAGTTGCCTGGGGCTGCTTTCAGGGAAGGGAAGAGAGGGTTTGGAGGATGACAGCTAAAGGATATTGGTTCCTTTTGTGGGTAATGAAGAGATTCTAAAATCGATTGTGCTGATGGTTGCATTGCCCTGTGACTATACTAAAGACCATTGCATTGCATACTTTAAATGTGTAAATTGTATAGTATGTAAATTTCTCTCAATAGAACTGTTACCAAAAACAAAAAAAACAAAAAATCTTTCGTCAAGGAGTTTTTGGAAGGATTGGTGTTTTAAGAAACTTTGGAAAACAAGAGGTAAATCAGGCCAACTGGGTCCCCCTGGTGGCTTGGAGGACAAGTTTCTCCTGTAGACCCTGAAGAACTACCTCCCACAGTGAAGCGAAGGGGGATTTCTTTTTCAGGAACACCATAGTCAGGGTAAGTGCCCTGCATGATGACATTCCCTCCTGACAGGCACAGGGACAGAGCCAGGGATGGGTAAGTGTACAGCAAATCTTCACCCCCATTTATCTGTGCACATGGCTGGCCATGACCTGATGGCCATGCTGAGTACTTCGGCAGAGAGGACAGGCCCCCTGGTACTCATGTAGCAGCCTCACCTGGGAACCAGCAGGCGGTGCTGCACCCGTCCTGTATGTGCCCTCTGTCCTGGCCAAGGGAGCCAGTCAAAAATAGCGCAGGCTGGGAAGCCAGATGGGAAACCAGATGGGAAACTCTGGAGCCTGAGGAAGAGCAGACATAGGTTTTGTTCCCAGTTCCACTGCTTTTCTGTGTGACCTTGGGTGCAGTGTTCAGTCCTTCTGGGCCTCAGCTTTCCTCCTGTGGAAAAGAAGTGAATCCTGCTCTTCTCCCTCAACAAGGGTGCTGGAGAAATCCAAACTGAAGACTAGCAAGGATAGAAAAACTCTGATCCATGAATCTGTTCTCACTCTTCCCAGGCGATCTGCTGGACGCCGTCTAGTGCCCGGGAGTGTACTACCTCCCCTTTTTCTTCTTTCTTTTTTCTCTTCCCTTTCTTTTTTTTGAAAGTCATCTTAAAATTTTTTTCATTCTTTATTTAATTTATTTATTTACTTATTTATTTTGAGATGGGAGTCTCACTCTGTTGCCCAGGCTGGAGTGCAGTGGCACAATCTCAGCTCACTACAACCTCTGCCTCATGGGTTCAAGCAATTCTCCTGCCTCAGCCTCCGAGTAGCTGGGACTACAGTCATGCACTATCACACCTGGCTAATTTTTGTATTTTTAGTAGGGATGGGATTTCACCATGTTGGCCAGGTTGGTCCCAAACTCCTGACCTTAAGTGATCCACCAGCCTCAGCCTCCCAAAGTGCTGGGATTACAGGTATGAGTCACCACACCTGGCCACCATCTCCCATTTCATTGCTAGATAACTGTGGTGCTCAGGAAGCCCTTCCTTCTGCTGGACTAATTTCTGGTTTCTGTGAGCTCTTCCCATAGCCTTGGTTCTCCCCTTGGGCCTCATGAAATGGGACTAACCCCCCTGCTTGATGCCCCGCAGGGCCCACTTCACTCAGCCCTCTGACTCTCCCAGGTGCCAGGAGGCCACTGCCCACACAGAGCAAGTTTGCACACTCCTGCCTTGTTCAGAGTCCATGTCCTGTGGCATTCCAGCCTCCAGCATCCTGACCTGGCCCTCACCTCCCTGACCTGGGACATCTGCGTGACCTCCCATCACCTTGCAGGCCTGCTGCTGTATGCTGCCCTAGGCTGCTCCATTCCCAGTGGTGACGCTACTTGTTGCTCAAATGAACACTTATTCTGACTTCTCTAAGGAACGCTTAGCCCCCACCTGGCCCCAGGATGCCCCTCCCCACCCCACTGTGCTGACGTTCCTGTGGGGTAGTCCCAGCCTCTGCAAAGGGAGTGGTGCACTGGACAGCTGCCCAGCTCCTTAGAGATACTGACTATGCCCATTCCACTCTGCATCCCCATCTAATGGCGAACCCCACATTCATCCACATCCTCCACAAGTGCAGACCTCAAGCTGCTTATAGGCCCCAGCACACCCTGACCAGGGCAGCCTGACCAAAGCAGGGCCAGGCAGGAGAGAGGAGCATTGCCTCTCTCTCCTTCTAGAAGCCACCTTTTATTAACACACACCTGTCTAAGGTCATGGAGAGAGAAATCACTTGTCTTCTTGGACTGCCATTCTTCTTACTTGGCCTAGTGTACCCTTGTGGCACTCTGGTCTCTCGTTTCCAGGCCCCGATGGGCATGAAGTCCTATCAGACAAAATCTCCAAGACTGCTCCCTCCCTCGCTGTGTGGCCTCCTCTGGGCCCTTCTTGTGTTTTTCAGAAGTTGGGTTCTGCCGCTGGTGAGCCTCCTTAGATCTCCAGCTTGGAACCCAGGCCATCCTCACCCCTGCCCTGCCTTGGCCTTTCCTGACATGTCAAGGGTCTCAGCCCACCATGGTCTCTGTCTGGCCAGAAGCACTCACATCCCGCACATAGCTGCTATCTCCGTGAGTCACTGCACAATGGCGTGTTCATTAGGATGGCGGGAGCTCATTTTGCCAACTCTGAAACTACGGGAGCTGGCTAAGTTTAGAACAAGCCTTGAGCGTGAGGACGCTGTGTTCCTTCTCTTTCTGGCAAAACACGAGACTCAAGCTATTCTTTTCATCTTTGTTCTTCCAGACAAGCCCTAAGCTTCACTTATTGCTACATCTGCCTACACCCAACACAAACTCCTCTGTAATTAAGAGGAGAAACTCCCCCAAGGTTGAAAAGCATTGGGCTATTGGAATGTTTTAAGGAATATAACAAAGTCTGAACCTGGAATGCTTTAAAGACTTAAAGTAGATGTACTTAACCCTGTTACTATGGATGAGTTTCATGGGGTGCAGAAACCCCCTTAGTTCTTGTGTAACTGTGCATTTCCCTGGGGAAAAAGTCCATAGTTTTTATCACCTTCCCAAGGGGTTTCATGACTCTCACTAAAAATGAGAAATCTCTGATTTAGAAATAAATGCCCGCCTGCATCTGCATTGCAGAGTCCTTCCAAGCGTTGGAGTTTCCATGATTAGATATTAAACCCTTCTCAGGTTCTGCCCTGGAAATGAAGCCTCCAGAACCTGGTTCAAGCTAGGCATGCTGACACTGCACTGCTGGGTGGAGAATCCCAGGCACAGATGATGGAGGTGGGAGAGACGCCTGGAGCATTTCTTCTGCCTGGAGGGCAGTGACGTCATCGGTGGAACATGCGGGATAGGTCAGATGAGCCAGGGCCAGTGGTGCAGAATAAAGAGCGTAGCAAGAGGAAGTGAGAGGCCAGCTGAGATGTGCCAACAGCTAAATCAGACACCAAAAGGGTCCTAGAGCATCGTTTAAAGGGCTAAGCAGTGCTGGTCCCTCCACTCACCTTAATTTATTCCACACAGTGTTTGGCTATTTTCCATCCTGGAGAACATGCACTTTAGACTCTATGGCACATATTTATTTTCCTGTCGTCTGCTTTCAATCAACGGAGCTCCTTCCTGCTCCCTCATCCCACCACCCCAATCTCCCATGTCCTGCAGACAATGCAGAGCACATGGTCTTGATACAAAGATTCCTGTGAATGCAGCTAAGGTCATACACAATTGGGAAGGTAAGTTTGCTGTCAAAAGAAAACAAGTGATGTGTCCAGTTGTCAAACGCCTGTAACCTTTATTGGATCTACAACACCAACATGGGCCCCTCCTAATCCTCAAGCTTAATAGAGTTCTAAGCTGTAAATCCGAAGGGCGTGAACTTGTGGGAGGGAGAGTCTACCTGGCTGGCGTCCCACAGTGGTCGGCAAATTAGTCAGAGTGCTGACACCTCTGCCTTCCGTTGCATAACCTGGACATTGATCTGATGGCTGCTCTGACTTAAGGGCCATTTGGGATCAAAAAGCCAAGAACTCAAATTTGAGATTGACCATTTGTAGTGTGACCTTGGGAAGGTCATCAAACCATTCAGAACGTAATTTTCCCAATTAATTTTTTTTTTTAATTTCAAATCTGTGCCTCTACACCCAAAGAAGAGTTTGGGAGAGAAAATAACTAACATTTATTGACTGTCCAATGTATATCAGGCCTTCTGTTTTTAATCATTTTTCTTTTCAAACTTCACAAGCTCCAAGAGTCTCCAAGAGTTGCTATGAGAGCTCACTGAGAACACATATTTAGCAACTGTCTAGGTACTGAGGATACAGCAGTGAACAAAACAAAGTCCTTGTCTTTGTGGAGCTGACAACGTAACAGGGTAGACAGACAATAAGCAAATAAATATGTACAATGTCAGGGTAAAGGGCGGGATAAGGGGAATGCAGAAAAGTAGAGAGGAATGAGAGAAGGCAGAATGCGTGTGCTATTCTGTGACAGTGACATTTCAGCAGCAAACCGAAGATGTTAAGGAGCAAGCCAGCTTCTGGGGAAAGAGAATTCCAGGGAGAAAAGAGCAAGCACAATTTTTGAGTTGGGAATGTGTCTGGCTTATGATGAGTGGTCAGTGGCGCTGGGGCAGAGGAACCTAGGTGAGAGAATGAATGGTAGGAATTCAGGACAAAATAAGACTCAATTACACGTATTGCAAATATTAAGCACTATGCATAATAGATACATCTCTCCATTCATCTGTCTTTCAGGACTTGGGAGTCTTAATTGTTTAAAATTAAGACTTATAAGTGTATACATTTTCATTTTTATTTTTTAGAAATAGAAACAGGGTATTGCTTTGTTGTACAGGCTGGTCTGGAACCCCTGGGCTCAAGGGATCCTCCTGCCTTGGCCACCAAAAATGCTGGATTACAGGTATGAGCCACCATGCCCAGCCTATTATATTTTATAAAGATATATACTATCTACAGTAAAACATGATGGATTTTTTTAACGTGTCCTCCAATACAACCACCAGCTAAGTCGAAATGCAGAACGTTTCCACTGCCCCAGAAATTTCCCTGGTGCCCTTTTGCAGGGGATATCCCAATCCCACTCCCCCGAGGCAACCATTGTTCTGACTTCTATCACGGGAGTTAATTTTTTTCCCTGTTCTTGAACTTCATATAAATGGAATATTCTTCATGGAAATGGAATATAAAGTGTATATTCTTGTGTAAGGTTTTTTTAAAATTTGTTTACTATATGTTATTTCTCAGTTTTTACAATTTTTAATTCTGTGGGTACATAGTAGGGATACATATTTGTGGGGTACATGAGATATTTTGACACAGGTATACCATGCATAATAATCACATCAGGGTAAATGTGATATTTATCACCTCAAGCATTTATCCTTTATTTGTATCAGAAATAATCCAATTATTCTTTTTTATTTTAAATGTATAATAAATTATTGTTGATTGTAGTGAATACTCGACGTGATTCATTCTATTAAACTATAGTTTTATACTCATTAATCATCCTCACTACCCCACCACCCCACTACCCTTTCCAGCCTTTGCCAACCATCATTCTACTCTCTAGCTCCATGAGTTTAATTGTTTTAATTTTTAGCTCCCACAAATGAGTAAGAACAGGCAAAGTTTGTCTTTCTGTGCCTGGTTTATTTAACTTAACAAAATGTCCTCCAGTTCCATTCATATGGTTGCAAATGATAGGATCTCATTTTTTTATGACTGTATAGTACTCCTTTGTGTATACATGCATTTTCTTTAATCTGTTCGTCTGTTGATGGATACTCAGGTTGCTTCTAAATCTTGGGTATTGTGAATAGTGCTGCAGCAAACATGGGAGTGTAGATGTGTCATCAATATACTGATTTCCTTTCTTTTGGATATATGCCTTGCAGGGGGATTGCTGGATCATATGGTAGTTTTATTTTTGGGTTTTGAGGGACCCCCAAACAGTTCTCCATAGTTGTACTAATTTACATTCCCACCAACAGTGTAGGAGGTTCTGTTTCCTCCACAGCCTCACCAACATTTGTTATTGCCTGACTTTTGCATATCAGCCATTTTAACTGGGGTGAGATAATACCTCATTGTGGTTTTGATTTGCATTTCACTGATTATCAGTGATGTTGAGCATCTTTTCATATACCTGTTGTTTTTTGTGTATCTTCTTCTGAGAAATGTCTATTCAGACCTTTTGCCCATTTTTAATCAGATTATTGGATTTTTTTTTTCCTACTTTCCTGGAGCTTTCCTGTTCAAGCTCCTCACATATTCTGGTTATTAATTCCTTGACAAACGGACAGTTTGCAGATATTTTCTCCCATTCTGTGGGTTGTCTCAACTTTGTCCATTCTATCCTTTGCTGCAACAAAACTTTTTAACTTGATATGATCCCATTTGTCCATTTTAGCTTCGGTTGCCTATGTATATGGGCAAGAAATCTTTGCCCAGTCCAATGTGGTAGAGAGTTTCCTTGATGTTCCCTTTTAGTAGTCTCATAGTTTGATATTTTAGAGTTAAGTCTTTAATCCATTTTGATTTTTTTTTAAATGCAGCAAGAGATAGAAATCTAGTTTCATTCTTCTGCCTATGGATACCACTTTTCCCAGCACCACTTATTGAAGAGACTGTCTTTTCCCCAATGTATGTTCTTGGCACCTTTGTCAAAAATGGGTTCACTGTAGGTGTGTGGATATATTTCCAGGTTCTCTATTTTGTTCTCCAGGTTTATGTATCTGTTTTTATGCCAGTACTATGCTATTTTGGTTACTATAGCTCTGTAATATAATTTGAGGTCAGGTAGCACGATTCCTCCCATTTTGTTCTTTTTGCTCAGGGTAACTTTGGCTATTCAGGGTCTTTTGTGGTTCCATACATATTTTAGGATTTTTCTTTCTGTGAAAAATGTCATTGGTATTTTGGTAGGGATTGCATTGAATCTGTAGGTTGCTTTGGGCAGTATAGATATTTTAAAGAATGTTGATTTTTCCAATCCATGAACATCTTTCCATTTTTTTGTGTCTTCTTCAATTTCTTGCATCAATGGTTTAAAGTTTTCACTGTAGAAATCTTTCAGTTCTTTGGTTAAGTTTATTCCTAGGTATTTTATTTGTAGCTATTATAATTGAAATCACTTTCTTGATTTCTTTTCAGATTGTTTGTAGTTGGTGTCTAAAAATGCTACTGACTTTGTGTGTTGCATATGATACTTTTGTATCCTACAACTTTTCTGAATTTGTATTTGTTTTTCATTTCTAATCATGTTTTTGTGGAGTCTTTTAGGTTTTTCCAAATAGATCATATCATCTGCAAACAAAGGTAATTTGACTTCTTCCTTTCCAATTTGGATGCCCTTCCTTTCTTTCTTTCTTTTTCTTTTTTGAGACGGAATTTCGCTCTTGTTACCCAGGCTGGAGTGCAGTGGTGCAATCTCGGCTCACCGCTACCTCTGCCTCCCGGGTTCAAGCAATTCTCCTGCCTCAGCCTCCTGAGTAGCTGGGGCTACAGGCATGCACCACCATGCCCACCTAATTTTTGTATTTTTAGTAGACACAGCATTTCACATGTTGACCAGGATGGTCTCGATCTCTTGACCTCGTGATCCACCCACCTCAGCCTCCCAAAGTGCTGGGATTATAGGCGTTAGCCACCGCGCCCGGCCTTTATTTCTTTCTCTTGTCTGATTGCTCTAGCTAGGACTGGCTGTGGTGAATAACAGTGGTAACATTGGGCATCCTTGTCATATTCCAGATCTCTCAGGTAAGGTTTTCAGTTTTTCCCCATTTAGTGTGATACTAGAGGTAGTTCTGTCATATATGACTTTTGTTGTGTTGAGCTATGTTTCTTCACCCAGTTTTTTGAGTTTTAGCTGGTTCTCATGAAAGTGCTTTCTTGTGTGGACAGTTGTCCAAATTTGGTGTTCTTGTGGGGAGGGTGATTGGTGGAGATGTCTATTTGGTCATCTTGCTCACCACCTCTTGTGTAAGATTCTTTCACTTGGCATGAAATGCCTTGGAGAGTCATCATGTCATCACACTGAGCTGGAACTCCGTTCTTTTAGTTATGGAGTAGCATTCCGTCTACCCAACACTCGAAATTATAGTCACGTGCAAGGATATGAAGTGGCAACTCACTGTGGTTCTAATTTGCTTTTCCCCGATGACTAAAGATGTTAAGCACCATTTTCATCTGCTTATTGGCCAGTTATGTATCTTTTTTGAGAAATGGCTGGTTAAGTCCTTTGCCCATTTTGAATGTGGATTGTTTGTCTTCTTGTTATGGATTTGTAGGAGTTCTTTATATGTGCTGGACGTGAGTCCTCTGTCAGATATATCCCTTGGGAATATTTTCTCTCAATCTCCCAGTAAGTGGTGTGTCTTTTTGATTACTAATTGTGTCTTTTGAAGGTCTTATTTTCAATGATGACAAATTTATCCTTTCTTTCTCATGGTCAATGCTTTAGCGTCCTCAGAAAATTGTTGGCTACCCCAAAGTCAAGAAGGTATTTGTCTGTGTTTTCTTCCAGAAGCCTTATGGTTTTATCTTTTACATGTAGATCTGTGATTCATCTTGAATTAATTTTTATATATGGGCCAGGTATGGTGGCTCATATCTGTAATCCCAGGACTTTGGGAGGCCAAGGCAGGAGGATGGCTTGAGGTCAGAAGTTCAAGACCAGCCTGAGCAACATAGCAAGACCCTGTCTCTACAAAAGTTTTTAAAAAGATGAGCTGGGCATGGTGCACTCCTGTAGTCCCAGGTACTTGGGAGACAGGATTGTTTGATCCCAGGAGTGCTAGGCTATAGTGAGCTAGGACCGTGCCACTGCACTATAGGCTGGGGGACAGAGTAAGACCCTGTTTCTAAAAAAAAATTGCGTATGATGTCAGGTGGCATGAAGGTTCATTTTTTTCCCCATACAGATATCCATCTGTAGAACATAGAACTCTTTTTGACTGAATCTCACACATAAATTCTCCTGGGTAAATGATGCCTATCTTAACAGTCTGACCCCCAGAACTGATTTTCCAGCTGCCTCTAATAGCCTCTGAATAGGCTCAGAAGATGAAATAATAATGGCAAAAAAACAAACACAGACTGAATAAAGAAACAACAGCAGAAACACCAATGGCCCATTCGAGATATTGCCTAGCCTTTAGCCTCCTTCATTGCCTAGGCTGCATTTGGCTTCCGATGGCCAGAGCCAATGGGGACAGAGGAGAAGGAGAAGCAAAACATGGAGCAGGATGAGGGAAAAGTAGGAGCAAGTGTTGAGAAAGTCCCTACAGGGCTGAGCCAGGCTGGCCTGGAAGCTGGCTGGTTCTTTGGGGCCCTACTATAATTTGAATGCTTGTGTCCCCTCCAAAATTCATGTTAAAACTTAAATTCCTGGCCAGATGTGGTGGCTCACACCTGTAATCCCAGCACTTTGAGAGGACGAGGTGGGTGGATCACCTCAGATCAGGAGATCGATATCATCCTGGCCAACATGGTGAAACCCTGTCTCCAGTAATACAAAAATTAGCTTGGTGTGGTGGCATGTGCCTGTAATCCCAGTTACTCAGGAGGCTGGGGCAGAAGAATTGCCTGAACCAGGAATTCGGAGGTTGCAGTGAGCTGAGATTGCACTAATGCACTCTAGCTTGGTAACAGAATAAGACTCCATCTCAAAAAAAAAAAAAAAATCCCACTGCAACAGTATTAACAGGTGAGGCCTTCAAGAGGCAATTAGGCCATTGAGGGCTCCACCATCGTGGATGGGATTAATGTCCTCTAAAAGAGCTGGAGGGAACTAGAAAGGTTCCTTTTGCCCTTCTGCTTCCATCATGTGAGGACACAGCAAGAAGGTCCTCACCAGACACCAAATGTTGGTGCCTTGATCTTGGTATTTCCAGCCTCCAAATCAGTGAAAAAATAAATTTCTGTTTTTTATAACTTACTCAGTCTCAGGTATTTTGTTATAGCAGCACAGAGTAAGACAGGTCCTCAACAGGAATCCTAACTGTGCAGCTACTCTGAGTCTCTCCCCTGGAACTTGTGGAGATTGAGAATATTAAGTCTCAATCTTAATATTGACCAACTTCTCCTCCAACAGGGCCAGAACGCTCTCTGCAGCACACAATCAGTGACCCAGAAGCTTGCTCATGGTATCTTATTTGTTCAATTTGCCCTACCACCTTAGAAAAAAGATACTTATCAGGCCGGGCGTGGTGGCTCAAGCCTGGAATCCCAGCACTTTGGGAGGCCGAGGCGGGTGGATCACGAGGTCAAGAGATCGAGACCATCCTGGTCAACATGGTGAAACCCTGTCTCTACTAAAAATACAAAAAAAAAAAAAATTAGCTGGGCATGGTAGCACGTGCCTGTAATCCCAGCTACTCAGGAGGCTGAGGTGGAAGAATTGCTTGAACCCAGGAGGCGGAGGTTGCGGTGAGCCGAGATCCCGCCATTGCACTCCAGCCTGGGTAACAAGAGCAAAACTCCATCTCAAAAAAAGAAAAAAGATACTTATCACTTCAATTTTATAGATGAGGAAACTGAAGATACAAGAGATTGAATGCACTTCCCAGCACTGTAAGTTACGTGTGGGGAGTTAGGATTCTCTTTTCCACTTTCCTCTCCACTGCCTCTCATTTCCCCTGAGATTCAGCCC
Source organism: Callithrix jacchus (assembly GCF_049354715.1). Taxonomy (NCBI): domain Eukaryota; kingdom Metazoa; phylum Chordata; class Mammalia; order Primates; family Cebidae; genus Callithrix; species Callithrix jacchus. The sequence goes on from NC_133506.1 coordinate 106,023,342, forward strand.
TTCCAAACCCTGTGGTGCTAAAGCAGTCAGACCACTGTATGGCCACAGGCTTTCCTCTTGACAAACTTGCAAGCAAGCAAAAAGGAGATGCATGTGGGCCACTTCCTATTCCATGTTTTCCCAAAATAGCCTAAAATTCCTATGAAACAAAGAGCTTTTCAGGCCCAACGCAAGGATTTGTTTATATTGCATGCAATCTAGTACAAAGAGATTCAACAAAGTGAAAACATTTGGACATTTCTTTGGACTCTATTGATTCAATCAACCCACGAAAGAATGGTACAAAATGGTTTAAAGAATGGTCAAGCTTTTTGCACAGGTCCATACGTTTGTCCACGTGGAGCCTCCTCCTGCAAAACTGGCTGTGCCAGGTACCACGCTCAAGTGCTCTCAAGTGCCTGGCAAAGTCAGCTCCTCTTCATTGATGCCTCTTTGGCTCCCGAGGTAGGTTGAGTGTCCCCATCTGTCCCTCCACAGCCCTTTGTCCAAACCTCAATTTCCAACATCTCCTGGAGGATACTGTTTGTCTTCGTGTCAATGTGCCCTGTTAGACTATGAGAACTCAAGGCCACAACCTGTTATCTTTTACTTCAATATCCCAAGTGCCTATCATAATCTCTCTCTAACTTGCCCACCATAAATGTTTAGTGTTGAAAGGAGGGGTCAAAGAAGGTGCCAGAAGATTGAAGAAAATTGCTGAGTCGGTTCAGGAGACCTTCTGAGAGCAGGAGCTCAAGTAACGGTCTAGACGTGTGCTCCTTTCTAGCTGTGTGGGCCTCAGTTTCCTCATTTGAAAAGAGGGGATGAAATCAACAACTACTTCATAGAGATGGTGTAAGGATTGAATGAATTAGCACAGGAAAAGCCTTTAGAGCTGTGCCTGGTGTGTTTCACACTCAATGAATTTTAAAATAATCATCATCACTGTCATCATCATGATTATAGTGATAGTATCTTGCTTTCATGTCGGGACCACAGGCACTAGGCTCCAGCCCAAGTGGCTGATCACAAAGAGCACACATCCAAGGCTCCTTGCCTTCTCTCGAACCTAGAGAGACACCTGCCCTCGGTGAGGGAAAAGTGACAGTGGCATGAGAAGCAGGAACCTAATGCCAGGAGGTGGCTCAGACAAGTCGGGTGGACCGAGATGGTCTCACTTGAATGGGGGAAAATGGAGGCCTATGGTTAGGATGCCCAGAAGCCCATGGGCTGCGTGCAGATGTCCTCAGAGCTGGTCAGCCCTCCAGCCACCAGCCAGCATTCCCCAGCCTTTCTCCCATGTGGGGACTAATCAGCCTTTTAGTTTTTCAGTACCTTAGATAACACTGGAACCAACATCTTTGAATACAGAGATTCCCTTCCTCTGTATTGGGATTAGTTTCTTAAAATAGATTATCAGGAAGTGGAATTACTAAGTCAAAGGTTATGTGCTTTTAAATGACCATTCTCCCAAAGTTAATAATCACAGTCTAATCTAAGTGGAGTACACAGCTGTTCCTTTTTTGGTCTGTCCTGAATTCCCTCTGTCAGGAAACTGCTGGTTTTCAGTCCACCTGATCCTGGTGAGTGTCTCTCTCACTGCCCACCCCCAACCTGGGTTCCCTGTCTCAGGAGTGGGCACACATCTAAATGGCCACTCAGCGGACCTCAAGCCCTTGGGCAAAGCAATTGGCCTAGGGTAAATATGTGACCTCAGAAGGGCCAATCAGAATTTTTGGGGGGATATATTTAACAATTTTTTAAAATCACCTTTAGATTTATAGAAAAATTGTAAGTACAGTACAAAACACCTTTTTGCTAAACCATGTGAAAATACATTTGCCGATATGATGCTCATCACCTCCAAATATACTTTAGTGTGTTTCCTAGAGACAGGGACTTTCTCCTACATCAACGATTAAAATTAGGAAATTCAGGCAGGGCACAGTGGCTCACGCCTGTAATCCCAGCACTTTGGGAGGCCAAGGCAGGTGGATCATGAGGTCAAGAGATCAAGACCGTCCTGGCCAACATGGTAAAACCCCGTCTCTACTAAAAATACAAAAATTAGCCAGGCGTTTGGCATGCACCTGTAGTCTCAGCTACTCGGGAGGCTGAGGCAGAAGAATCGCTTGAACCTGGGAGGCGGAGGTTACAGTGAGCTGAGACTACGCCACTGTGCTCCAGCCTGGGTGACAGAGTGAAACTCTGTCTCAAAAAAAAAAAATCAAGAAATTCATGAGGATACATTACTGTCATTAAATCCTCAGATTTCATTCAGGTTTCACCAATTGTTCCAAAATATTCTTTTTTGAGACTGCGTGTTGCTCCGTCACTGAGGCTGGAGTGCAGTGGTGCCATCACAGCTCACTGCAGCCTCCACTTCCTGGGCTCAAGTGATCCTCCTGCCTTGGCCTCACAAATGCTGGGATTACAGGTGTGAACCACCATGCCTGGCCCAAGAACATTCTTTGTAGCAAAGGGACCCCTTCAGAATCACACATTGCATTTACTTGTTAAGACTCTTAGTCTTCTTCAGTCTGAAAAAGTTCCTTGATCTTTTCTTGACTATCATGACCTTGGTCCTATAAAGATGACCAACCAGGCCAGGCGCAGCGGCTCACGCCTGTAATCCCAGCACTTTGGGAGGCCAAGGAGGGTGGATCACGAGGTCAGAAGTTCAAGACCATCCTGGCTAACGTGGTGAAACCCCATCTCTACTAAAAATACAAAAAATTAGCCAGGCATGGTGGCACACGCCTGTAGTCCCAGTACTTGGGAGGCTGAGGCAGGAAAATCGCTTGAACCTGGGAGGCAGAGTTTACAGTGAGCCGAGATCATACCACGGCACTCTAGCCTAGGCAACAGAGTGAGACTCTGTCTCAAAAAAAAAAAAAAATGACCAACTAGTTACTGTGTAGGATGCACCTCAGCCTGAGTTTGCCTGACATTTCCTTTTGATCAGGTTTAGATGATGTGTCTTTGGCACAAATACCACCTAAGTGCAGCTGTATTCTTTTCATTGCATCCTATCAGGTGGTACCATTTTGATTTGCCCCATTGCTGGTGATGCTCATTTTGTTACTGAATCAAGGCAACGTTGGCCAGGCTTCTCCACTGTGAACTTATTCTTTACCCCTTTGTAATTAAATCTGGGGGCAGTTACTTTGAGACAATGTAAATATTCCATTTTTTCTTATTTTTTTTTGAGACAGAGTCTCACTTTGTCACCCATGCTGGAGTGCGGTGGGACAATCATAGCTCTTTGCAGCGTCTGCCTCCTGGGCTCAAACAATCCTCCCACCTCAGCCTCTTAAGTAGCTGGGACTAAAGGCACTTGCCACTATGCACAGCTAATTTTTGTGGAGCCAGAGTTTGCCATGTTGCCCAAACTGGTCTTGAATTCCTGGGCTCAAGTGATCCACCCACCTCAGCCTCCCAAAGTGCTGGGATTATAGGCACGAACCACTGCACCTGGCCCCACTACTCTAAGCATTTCATTTATTTGTTTACTTATGTATTTATATTAGTATAAACTCATTGCTTCCTATTTTATCCAATGGTTTATAATCCATTACCCTCATTATTTATTCTGATGCTCAAATTGTCCCAGACTTGGCTAGTGGGAGCTTCTTCAATCCGGCTTCTGTGTCCTTTCGACATGTCCCTGTTCTTCTTTAAATGCTTCCTTGCTTTCTGATTAAATAAGATATTTCAGGTTCATATGGCACTTGGTTCCTGGGCTCGGCCTTGGAATTAGACATTTCTCTAAGGCATTCTAATTCCTTTTAGCACAGAGCTGCATTTAGAAGTCAAGATCCATGCCCTATGCAAACTCACTGCCAGGTGGCAAAAACGTAAAAATAAAAAAATGAAAAAAGATCTACACCCCCAGTGTCCTCATTGTGATTGGGGAACACTATCTATGTCTCCATCTTAAATGCCACGCGTTTACATCCTTTTGGGAGTTTTCTCATGGACTCTGAAACACAGAGTTTCTCTCTGGAATGATGACTTCTAAGATCATGTAGACCTGGAGCTACTGGGAGACACCTTAGCACTACTGAGCAAGATCCTATTGGGGAATGAAGTCAGGCAGAGGCAAGTGGACTGAGAGGTGGACAAACCTAGGGTCCCAGAATACTGCTGGATCTAGTCATGCCTGAGTCCCTTGAATTTCTTGGCTACATGAGTCATATGTATTTTTGTTTTGTGTTGTTTAAAGCTAATATAAACTAGGTGTCTCACAATTGATGGAGCCCTGATCAATATACTAAATAGCTTACAAGTAACTAGTCTGCCTTTCTACCATGGCATGTAAGCTCCAGCCTTCAAGCTTGTTCCCTTCCAGTACTGGAGGCAGAGGGAGTTTACTTCTGTGTGGTTCCCTGGCTGTCAATGCTTGTACCACGTTGGTACTGGGCTCCCTAGAGTCACTTGGTTCCACAGGGACCTCTCCCACTTTGCTGCTCCCCCTTTGCTGCTCCCACTTTGCTGCTCCCACTTTGCTGCTCCCCCTTTGCTGCTCCCCCTTTGCTGCTCCCACTTTGGTGCTCCCCCTTTGCTGCTCCCCCTTTGCTGCTCCCACTTTGCTGCTCCCCCTTTGCTGCTACCACTTTGCTGCTCCCCCTTTGCTGCTCCCACTTTGCTGCTTTGATGATCGTGTACCACCTTAGAGGCTTCGGAGAAGAAGGTGTAGGGGAAGACCATCAGCTCCTCCATTGGTCTGCTCCAAGTATGGACACTGGCTGCCTTTTAATGCCCCAAAGCAAAGACAGGGCTGTAGTGGTCAACCAAGCATTACTGAAGGCTCAGCCATAGCAGAAAGAAACTGAGAGGTTAGAGAAACAGATTTAACACTGGAAGCCAAGCTGGGTGTGGTAGCTCATACCTATAATCTCAGCACTTCCAGAAGTCAAAGCAAGAGAATATCTTGAGGCCAGGATTTGGGAGACCGGCCTGGGAAACATAGCAAGACCCTATCTCTAAAAAAATGTTTTTTAAATTTTCTGGGTGTGGTGGCCTGAAGTTCTAGCTACTTGGGAGGCTGAGATGGGAGGATCACTTGAGCCCAGGAGTTTGAGGCTGCAGTGAACTATGATCATGCCACTGCACTCCAGCCTGGGCAACAGAGCTAAACCCTTCCACCCTGTCTAAAACAATAAAGATACAAAGCTCTACCTCTCCCATGACAATCTAGGAGAATCCAGAAGTCTGCAATCACACAGGAACCAAAGCCTATGGGCTTCCTTCTGGAATGACCCCAGGGGACTCAGCAGTCCCCAACCAGCCCTGAAGGCACCATCAGCAACAGAAAATGAAGACAAACCTCAGCAGCCTTCCTGCAACACCAGCCTGATCTCCTGAGGGAACTCCTGGGCAGAAAACACCCCCTCAAGACACACACACTTGTACATGTCTCTGGTACGACCCCCTCGCCACATCCACACACACTCTCTCACACACACACACTCACACACACACACACTCACATACTCACACACTCACACACACACACTTTTCTCCCAAGGACAATTTTATTTTTTCTCTCTTTTTCTTTTTCAAAAAACTCCCATAACAGATTAAAAATTATTATTTTTATTTACTTATTTATGTTTGAGACAGGGCTTCCCTCTGTCACCCAGGCTGAGCGCAGTGGCATAATCTTGGCTCACTGCCGCCTTGACCTCCTGAGCTCAATCAATTTTCCTGCCTCAGCCTCCTGAGTAGCTAGGATCACAGGTTAATACTACCACATGTGGCTAATTTGTTCACTTTTGTAGAGAGAGGGTCTCACTATGTTGTCCAGGCTGGTCTCAAACTCCTGGCTCCAGAGATTCCCCCATCTCAGCCTCCCAATGTGTTGGGATTACAGGCATGAGCCACTGTGCCTGGCCCAGACAATTTCCAAAGCAGTGCAGTCCATAACTCTATACCAAGGGGAAGTAAAACGTTGTGCCTGGTGCTGTGGTCCACACTTGTAATCCCAGCACTTTGGGAAGCCGAATTGTTTGACCTCAGAAGTTTGAGACCAGCCTGGGCAACATGGCGAAACCTCATCCCTACAGAAAATACAAAAATTAGCCAGGTGTGCTGATGGCACACACCTGTGGTCCCACCTACTTGGAAGGCTGTGGTGGGTGAATTGCTGAAGCCCAGGAGGTTGTGGCTACTGTGAGCTGACTGTGCCACTACACTTCAGCCTGGGTGAAAGAGGGAGACCTTGTTACAAAGAAAGAAGAAAAAGAAAGTAAAATTTCCCAAAGATTTGGGAACACCGTGCAACACAACCTCCCGCTGTGTGCATTCGAGGCCGCCTTTCCTGCTGGGCCTGGTCCACTCCAGAATAAGGTCTGGTCTAACCCACTGTCAGTCAAAGCCCACAGAAGTGTTTCCCCAAAACAAGAGGGGCCTGTGCCCAGAGTCTTCCTCTCCCTCACTCAGAAAACAAAGAAACGATCAGGTGAGTGTATTTTCCCCTAAGAAAAAAAGTTTCCAAAGTCTCAGATAAATGCTTTCTTTGTCTCTTTTTATTTCTCTTTTTTCTTTTTTTTGAGACAGGGTCTTGCTCTGTCACCAAGGCTGCTGGAGTGCAGTGGCCCAATCACACCACTCACTGCAGCTTTGACCTCCTGGGCTCAAGCAGTCCTCCCACCTCAGCCCCCAGAGTAGCTGAAACTACAGGCCCATGCCATCACGCCTGGCTAATTTTTGTACTTTTTGTAGAGACAGGGTTTTACCATGTTGCCCAGGCTGGTCTCAAACTCTTAGGTCAAGTGAATTGCCTGCCTTGGCTTCTCAAAGTATTGGGATTTACAGGTGTGAGCCACCACACCCGGCTGATAAATGTTTCCCACAAGGCTCAGGCTCAGGGCCCGCATCCCCTTCCTCTGCTTTCCACTCTAGGGAACTCTGCAAGTAAAAAATTTTCCCTACCCAGCCCTGCTTGAGGGGAAGGTGAGGGAGTGGAAAAGGCCTCCCACCTCCCCAGGCACAAGGTTGGAGCGTCTCTATTGCCATCCCTGCTCCACGTGCTGAAGACTGTGCTAGGCGCTGATGAAAGACTGTGCTGATTCTCCAATGTCAATGGAGGCTCCAAACGAAGAAACCCCAGATCACACAGTCAGTGACAGACTGAACTGGGATTCCAACCCAGGCCTGGCTGACCCTAGAGCCGAGAACTCTTAGCAGCTTCCGTGAACTGCTCTGGCAGAGCCTGCAAGTCACCTAGTCCACCAGCCCACAGCTTCCTTACTGGTGCCTCCAAAAAAGCCTCCCCTTATCTATCCTGTTTCTCTTGCTAACCCTCTTGCCTTGTTTCCTTTGCCTTGCGCAAAAACACCTCCTCCTCTGACAGTGTCAGGCCCTCCTGACCACAGCCATGGCCACCTATCAGCTTCCCTGTCCTCACACAAGCAAGATCTCCCACCCTCAAGGCCAAGGGTTTAGATCAGAACTTGATTCCAAGCCACTCCCGATAGCACTGGGCTTGCAGCAGTTACCTCCTCGTCATCAAACGCTTTCAGTCTCATTTTCCTAAGTCACAGAATTCAACCTGTTGTTCCCATATCCTCTGCTCCAGGTGTCCAGAGGGTCCCACCATGGGCATTTCCTGCTGAGGTGTTGGCTTCAGTCAGTCCAGGCCAAGGGCAAAATATATAAGTTCTTGGGCCTGAAAGATGTACATTGACACATGGACACAGGGAGGGGAACATCACATGCCGGGGCCTGTTGGGGGTGGGGGCAAGGGGAGGGAGAGCATTAGGACAAATACCTAATGCATGCAGGGCTTAAAACCTAGATGACGGGTTGACAGGTGCAGCAAATCACCATGGCACATGCATGCCTATGTACCAAACCTGCATGTGCTGCACATGTATCCCAGAACTTAAAGTAAAATACATTGTTTTTAAAAAGATGTGCACTGAATTCTGCCTTAGCTACTTACCAACTCTGTGGCTTTGTAGAGGTCTCTGGTCCTCTCTGAGCATCAGTTCCCTTGTCTCTGGCTCTCTTCTCACTGGGCTCTTATGAGGATTATTAGGGATGTTTCAACCCCGAAATATTTCCTTTTGGAGAGAGCAATTCATTGAATTGTCAAGCATTGTACCCTGTTTTCAGTTTAGTAGCTTATAATGAAGCAGCAAGGCACCTAGTATGTGTTCCCGACACACATTAGGTGCTCAGTAAATGTGTGGCTCCTCCTCCCTCTCCAGACCAGGAAAGATCTCTTTATATTTATTTCACTGGAAATTTTCCCATTTCACTTTGGTTTCCCAGGAACAAGCCGTCTCTGCTGTGTTTTGCCAATTAGTACATCCCTCTACAGATGGCAGGCCTGAGATCAGAGAAGTACACTATGGGTACAAAGTCACATGGCAGGCTGGTGGGTGGTTGACAAGATGGCCCTTGTCAAGTCAGTAGACTCTGCTTCCCCTCCTGTATTAGTCCATTCTTACACTGTTAATAAAGAAATACCCAAGACTGGGTAACTAATAAAGGAAAGAGCTTTAATTGACTCACAGTTCAGCATGGCTGGGGAGGCCTCAGGAAACTTACAATAATGGCAGAAGAGGAAGCAAACACCTCCTTCTTCACATGACAGCAGTGAGAAGTGCCAAGCAAAAGGGAGAAAAGCCTCTTATAAAACTGTCAGATCTTGTGAGAACTCACTCACTATCACGAGAACACCAGCATGGGGGTAACTGCCCCCAAGATTCAATTACCTCCCACTGCGTCCCTTCCATGACACATGGGGATTATAGGAACTATAATTCAAGGTGAGATTTGAGTGGGGACACAGACTAACCACATTACCTCCCCTTTCCGTCCCCTTCGGTGTCATTTTAGCAGTTCTAGGTCTTGCTGAGTTCCAAGTCTACCCCCTCATCTCTTCGATCCAGGTGAACTTACTTTTCTCCAGCTTATAACTGCTCAAAGCAAAAAGAGAACTTATTGGCCAGGTGTGGTGGCTCCCGTCCACAGTCCTAGCACTTTGGGAGGCCAAGACAGGTGGATTACGTGAGGCCAGGAGTTCGAGACCAGCTTGTCCAATATGGTGAGCCGTACCCCCCGTCTCTACTAAAAATACAAAAATTACCCAGCCATGGTGGTGGGCACCAGAAATCCCAGTTATTCAGGAGGCTGAGGCATGAGAATCACTTGAACCCAGGAAGTAGAGGTTCCAGTGAGCCGAGATCATGCCACTGCACTCCAGCCCGGGCAACAGAATGAAACTGTGTCTCAGAAAAAAGAAAAAAAAAGAACTTATTAACTCCTGGACCCAGGAAGTCCAAGGGCAATTCAGACATGATTAGATCCAGAACTCAAACAAGGTCTTCAGGGTGGTCTCCATCTTATGTCTCCTTTCTCCTTCCCTCTGTCTGATGGTTTGAGTCCATAGCTGGCCTTCTGCACATGGCAAGAAAGATGTCCCATGACAGCCCAATTCTGATTCCAAATCACTTAGCACCAATAGATGCAGCACAAAAATCTAGAGAAGGCCTCTGATTGGCCCTGCCTGGTCATATGCCTGTTTCTGAACCAATAGCCACGGATGGGGACAGGTTTTGTTTTGTTTTCCTGAAACGGAATCTCTCTGTCACCCAGGCTGGAGTGCAATGGTGCAATCTTGGCTCACTGCAACCGCAACCTCCTGGGTTCAAGCAATTTGCCTACCTCAGCCTCCCAAGTTGCTGGGATTACAGGTGTGTGTCACCATGCCCAGCTAATTTTGTATTTTTAGTAGAGATGGGATTTCACCATGTTGGCCTGGATAGTCTCAGACTCCTGACCTAAGGTGATCCGCTTGCCTCAGTCTCCCAAAGTGCTGGAATTATGGGCATGAGCCACTGCACCTGGCTGGAGATAAGTGTTCTAACAGGTAGATTAGGCCAGTCTCCATGGCTCACACCTGTATTCCCAGCATTTTGAAAGGCCAAGCTGGGAGGATCACTTGAGGCCCTGGGGTTCAAGACCAGCTTGGGCAACATAGTGAGACACCCTCATCTCTACATACAAAAAAAAAATTTTTAAGTAACAAGGCATGGTGGTGCGTGCCTGGGTTCCCAGCTACTCAGGAGGCTGAAGCAAGAGGATTGCTCGAGCCCAGGAGATTGAGGCTGCAGTGAGCCACCACTGTCCTCCAGCCTGGGTAACACAACAAAAATTTTGTATGCCTAAAAAAAAAATTTTTTTTTTTTAAGACAGAGTCTTGCTCTGTCACCCAGGCTGGAGTGCAGTGGTGCAATCTCGGCTCACTGCAACCTCCAACTCCGGGGTTCAAGTGATTCTCTTGCCTCAGCATACTAAGTAGCTGGGATTACAGGTGCCTGCCACCACACCTAGCTAATTTTTGTATTTTTAGTAGAGATGGGGTTTCACCATGTTGGCCAGGCTGGTCTTGAACACCTGATCTCAGGTGATCCACCTGCCTCAGCCTCCCAAAGCACTGGGATAATAGGCATGACCCACCACGCCCAGCCAAACTTTTTTCTTAATTAAAAAAATTAAGAACAGGTACATCTATCTACCTTTGAATCTGGGGAGAAAAAAAGGGCAAGGTCAGCTCACCAGAACCACAAAGGATGAGCTGCCCCTTGGAGAGAGGGACATGCTGCCAGAAATGGTGACAGCTGTGGCACAGACAAAAACAGCAGGTATTGCCCAGCAATGCCCTGACTGCCACAGCCTCAATATTACACCCACAGCTGCTGGCAGGGCCTTTGCTTCTTGTTCAAAGAAGCTACAGGAAGAAAGAACATGATTACTAAGGTCAAGTAGAGCTGGGACAAGTTGTGGTTCTGCCACTTGTTAAGCTGTAGGACACTAACCAAATTCCTTATCCTATTGAAGCCCAATTTCCTCACCTGTGGAATGAGGATAATGACTCCTACTTTACAGACTTACTGTGAAGATGAAACAAGCCAACCACCAAGCCCAGGACTCAGCGTGGAGGAGAGAATTCATCTACTTCTGAGCATTTTGCCTTTGGTCCCCGACCTCCAGCTTGGCTTCTGGGTCCCAGCTCCTGAACTGGGACCAGGTCTACCTGTACTTGGAGGCCCACCTGCTCCTCCTCACAGAGCAGAACACAGTAGAGCATACTCTGATGAAGCAGCAGGAGGTCTCACCAGGAGATGGAGCACATGGCGTTCTGTTTGTTTTTTCCATCTTGATAAAAAATGTGCAGTTTCACACTGTCACAGAACAAATAGAACCTTGATCTGGGTTCAGCGATTCTTGTACCTCAGCCTCCAGAGTAGCTGGGACTACAGATGCGCGACACCACACCTGGTTAACTTTTTTTTTTTTTTTTTGTATTTTTAGTAGAGATGGGGTTTCACCATTTTGGCTAGGCTGGTTTTGAACTTTTGGCTTCAACTGATCTGCCTGCTGTGGCCTCCCAAAGTGCTGGGACTACCAGCTTGAGCCACTGCACCCAACCTGTATTTTTTTTAATTTTATTTTTGGTAGTGACAGGGTTTCACCATGTTGTCCAGGCTGGTCTCAAACTCCTGACCTAGAGTGATCCACCTGCCTCGGCCTCCCAAAGTGCTGAGATTACAGGCATGAGCCACCTTGCCTGTTCAGAAGTATTCTTTATTTTCTTTTAAAAATTTGTCTGTACTTTCTGAGTTTATGTAATTGGCAGTTACTGCTTTTGTGACTAGAAACAGTTAAGGTATAGAAAAGTGTGTAGAAAAAAGTGTAGAAAACCAAATCACATATTCAATAAAATCCTAGCTTTGAAATATAATGTACAGAGAAGAAACATGGAAAAGAAGTGCACTAGGCTGTGCACTTGGGAGGCCAAGGCAGGCAGATCACAAGGTCAGGAGTTCGAGACCAGCCTGGCCAACATGGTAAAACCCTGTCTCTACTAAAAATACAAAAATTAGCCAGGCATGGCGGCGGGCGCCTGTAATCCCAGCTACTTGGGAGGCTGAGGCAGGAGAATCGCTTGAACCCAGGAGGCAGAGGTTGCAGTGAGCCTAGATTGTGCCACTGCACTCTGGCCTGGGTGACAGAGCAAGACTCTGCCTCAAAGATCATTTTCTGCCCACAGCTGGTTGACCGAGTATATAAAGGGATTCTAATGAACATCTGGGGCCAGGTGTGGTCAGTCCTGCTGAACATTCAGGAAATGAAGGGGGAAAACCCCAAGAAATACCAGGTACACTAAGCCAGAGCACAACAAACAGGCCAGGCTGTGTCAGGGGCCCAGGTCTCCAGTTGTAGGGAAGGAACATCAAGCCCTGCTCTGGGGGGCATGTGTGCTGGTCAGATGCACATCCTGGGCATAGACGGTGACATAGGCACCACAGGTTGGCTTTGGTGACCCTCCCCGGCTTCAGAAATAAGCCAAAAAGCAGCTTTCTGCAGAAGGAAACCTTCCTTCTTTCCTTCCATCCAGAAGTGCTGACTGTGGGATGACTGCCATTTGGGGCAGGGAGTCTTCCGTCTGTTCTGAGACTGCTTCCGCCTCTTGGCCCTGTCTTACAGGTCCTGAAGGAAAAGGGGTAGAGGTCCTGTCAACACATCCACCAGATTGACCTGGACGTGAGCAAGACACTCACAAACCATCTTCTATTCAGGGATCAGTATGGAGTCAAGTAAGCCCACGGGAGCCACAGGGCCCCAGCGGAGACGGGGTGAACCAGAGGGATGGGGCCTTCCCCAGAGCAGAAGCTGGAGACACCCAGGAGGGTGACAGAGCTGCCAAGGGGTTTCCTGGCCCAGGGAGCAGCTGGCACCATGGACTGAGCAGCACCCAGGTTCCAAGCCCTGGGCCAGGCTGGAACATGTGGGTCCAGAATCCGTAAGTGTCCTGAGGAGACAGAGGGCAGCAAACAAAACCATGCGCAATGGTGAAAAGTGCTCTCCCTGAACCATGGGGACCCATGGTAGCACCCGCAGGAGAGCAGCAGGATGGAGGGCCCGTGAGCCTCCCCAGGCAGCACTGACAGCACCAAACGCTGCGGGCATTCAGAGTCTTGGAAACTCTCATCCAGGTCTGCTGGGAATGTGACATGCACAGCCACTTTGGCAGCCAGTTGGACAGTGGCTCACAAAGCTCAATGGACCTGAAACAAATGTCCCCAAAGTGTCACAGATATTGAACCCAATGACTTGGAAACTGATGTCCACATGAAACCTGCATGCCACATTCACTGCTTCATTCATCGTCACTCACACACGGAGCCTCTGGGGACAACCTTCAGCATGGGAATGGGATGAGGAAGGCTGGTTCTCCCTTCAAACAGAAGACTCAGTGAGAAAAGGGAATGAGCCAGTGATGCACACACAAACGTGGGTGGATCCTAGATGCATTTTGCTAAGACAAAGAAGCCAGACCCGAAAAGCTACCACTGTAGGATTCCCATTCATAGGCCATTCTGGAAAAGGTCAAACCAGAGGGACTGAGAACTGGTCAGGGTGACCAGGGGCTGATGGAATGGGGGAGGCTGGCTGCATAGGGGCCACTCTGGAGAGTTGGAGGATGAAGGAGTCGCTCCAGAAGGGGCTGGAGCAATGGCCCGGATACTCTGCACATTGGGTTAGAACCGTGGTGGAACTGTACACCCAAAGACTGAACTGGTGTGTGTGCAAACTGAAAAAATCAATCAGAGCAAAAATGATTAGTCAACTCACTGTCCAACTAGGATATCTGCATTTCACAGATGTGGATTTTACTGAAACGTTTCTTAAACAAAGGCCCTGAAGAGCTCATTGCTTATCTGGTGAATCATTGGAAACTGAAATGGGATTTGTTGTTAGGGTTTGTAGACAAAGTGAAACTAACAGCATCTCCATAAAACAAACAAAAGCCCCCTTTCTCTGTTTCCTAGGCAGCGGGAACTATTCCACGTCCTACTGGACTGAGTATAACCCGGTAAGTATTCCCAGGCAGTGACCATATTTCCATATTCGAGGCCATATTCCCAGGTCATATTCCCATATTCACTGGCGTGGATATCTATTGGGGGTGTCATTGCTTCTTTCCAAGTCAGTATTTGCGACCCACCAGGATATAGAGGGCATGACTCTAGCTCACTGCTGGCATAAACCTCCAAGCAAGGAGGGTGGTCTCAAGGGGTCTCCAACTGAGACACAAAGGAGTCAGCACCCCAACTCCTGGTGTCACCTGGGCCTGACCACCACTTCTTGGAACAAGAAATGACACCCTCCTTCTGGGGCTGCCCCAAAGCCCAGGAGCTTGGCAGTGTCGCACAAAGGACATCGCTCTCAGGAGACATTTTGACAAGTTGCTGAAGTGCCCGATGGACATGGCTCTTGTCATGAAATGAATTTGCATCCTGAGGAAGCCTCTTTTTCAGAGGAAGCCTCCCTAGTCATCTCTGCCCTTTCCAATGACATGAGTCCTCCAAGGTGACCTCAGCACCCAGAGGTCCTTCCATGGTGATGTCCTTCCATGGTGATGTCCTTCCATGGTGACTCTGGCTCTTGCAGGAGATGAGCTACTGCAGAGACCTGAGCCATGTGGCCGCCTTGTTCCTGCTTTATCTGCCTGAGGAGGATATATTCTGGGCATTGGCACAGCTGCTGTGCAGTGAGAGGCACTCTCCACAGGGTAGTTGGACAGCTGCCCCTGGGGCCTCTTGCTACGAAACCTGGGGATGGTGACCCTGGCGAGGTGATCTCAACTCAATGAAGGCACCTTCCGGTGTCACCAGCTTGTTGGGAGCCTTTAGGATGTCTCTGCTGAGGGTCCCACAGGAGCTCGGGGCTGACCCCCAGAGCCCAAATCAGAAGCCTTTCATCCCCATCAGCAGAGGGCATCTCATTCTCCCCGTGGCCGCCCTCTGTGTCCTGGAGGCACACCCTCTGGCTCTGATTCTGTGCAGCTGACTCTCCCCTGCCTGAGAGTGATCCTGCCCTTCAGCTGCCTGGGCTCCAGCTGCCCTTGGTGTCCACGAATGGGCTGACCAAGCCCAGATGTCAGCATCTTCCCATCCCGGGTCCCCTGGCCCAATGCCACTCCCAGGAGACAATCACGAAGCCCAGCACCCACTGTTCTGGCCACCCTCTGTAGTGGCCTCAAAGTCAGTCTTGCCCCCCCAACACCCTGGCCCAGGAGGCCTCCAGGAGCACCTCCAGCCAGGCTCCAGGGGATGGTCCCACCCCTCCTCCCCAGAGCCAAGGCCGCATGATAGGGTCAGCAGATGGGAGGGTGGGAGGCCTCCGGGCTTGGAGGCCTCTGCAGCTGCCCAGCTCTTCCAGCTGACGCCTCCACATCTTGGGAGAGGGGTCTGATTTCATGATGGGCTCGGGGCTTCTCAGGATTCCACAGCCCAAACGGTGGGACAGTCCAGGGGCTCCAAGACCATCAGGAGCATGTGGTACCCACGTCACAACCCAAGACCATGTGGCATCTGGTGAGTTTATGGTCCTCTTGGCTTTTCCCCAGAGGCCCTGCATCACGTGGGGCTGGAGGAGCAGTGGGGCTGGAGCCCTTCCTGGGGCTGGTGACAGGCTGAGTCACAGCCAGGGCCTGACCTGGGACGTGGGGTTCTCTGTGGGCTGGGAGTTGGGGATTTTTTCCAGCCCTGGAGGAGACAGAGGTACAGAAACTGGGGCCCAGCTCCCGCAGAGCAGGGCTAAGGGCAGTGTGTTCCTGGGAGCACGGGAAAGAGACCGTGTTGTGGGGAACCCTGGACACCACCCAGTGTTCTGCACTTGGGGAGTGGTCTTCAGTAGGCTCTGAAAGAGGAAGGTTTCTAGAGCAGCCCAGGGGGCCCTGCGCACCTCTGTTCCTCCTATCAGGACAAGGAAGGACTAGGCGCACAGAGTTCCTCATTAGGCTGGCTTCTCTGGATGCTCAATGATGAGGTAAGGAGGCACAGGGAGTCTCAGGGATCTTCCTTGCCCTGCAGTGTCCTGCTTCCCCAGCTCGGGGGTCCAGCTCACCGCTAGCCCACAGGAGGCACATGCAGGTCCCCACAGGACACACAGCAAGACCCTCTGCCCCAGAGGGAACATCCCAAGGCGGAGGCCGGGGCTGAGGACCAGCCTTATAGGCAGACTGGGCCAGGATCTGATGGGGGAGGGCTCAGGGGAGCCTCAAGCCCCTCTCTCCAGAAGCCATGTCCCCACTGAAGTGAGTGCCCCCCAGGAGGAGCTCCAAGACCTTGTCTGACCCAGCCTCCTGAAGTGGTCAGGCCACCTGCATGGGGAGGGCACTGACTCTGGGGACTGAAGCCCCAGTGGGCCCAGCTTGAGCCCCAGTCTCAGCCTGGAAGGTCCAGGTCTTCCCACACCTGCTGTCCCCACAGATCTCTCTTGGGCTCACCCTGAGCCTGTGGGATGTATATTTGCTGGAAGGGGAGCAGGTGTTGATGCCCATAACAAGTACCACCCTTAAGGTTCAGAGGAGTAAGTCCACCTGTGACCTGGGGAGCCCTGGGGTCAGACTCCAACTGACCCGAGGGAGCTTCCTCACACTGTCCTCATGATCCTCTGTTCTGGCCCAGAGGGAGGTTCTGGCCCAGAGGGATCCTCTGTTCTGGCTCAGTGACACTGAGCCCATCCCCCACATGGCCCAGATGAAAGTGGGGAGTGTGTGAGCACTTCTCTGCCCAGGCTGCCCCCCAGCCACAGCCTCCTGTGCACATCTGGACCCCTGGGGTGGCCTCAAAAGGATCAGCACCACCCCATGGGAGACCGAAGTGGCCACAGGGTATGGGCTCTGACCCCTCCCAGGGAACTCTCCTGGCCTGATGCTGCAGCTTCGCCACCACCAGGCGCCTTCCAGCTGCCATGCAGGCTTTCCCAGTACTCCCACAAAGAGAATTACTATGGAGGATGCTCTTGGTCCTGAGGTGACCAAAACAGTACGCCCTGTGGATGGAGCCAGCTTCTTTCCTGGCCACCTCATTTGCTGAATGGGCCCACGGAAGAAGTGGCCTTGAGACAGGCATGGGACGGAAGAGGCTCAGCATCCTGCACCTGCCCTTACCAAGGCTCACCAGGCTGACACCCCTGCTGATGAGAGACTCGCACTCAGTCCCTGGGATGGCACCATTTCCCAGGAGGACCAGCTGGCCACCTGCTGGCAGGCTGACCACCCTGCGGAGGGGCAGAGACTGGCTTTCGCTGCACTGAGCCACAATGTGGACATGGACTTGCCGGCGCTGCAGTGCACATGACACTGATTCCCACCAGGACACCCCATTCACAGCGATGGACAAGCAGCAGTGCGCTCCCACTTCAGAGCCTTGGCTCTGCCACTTCTACTTGGAATGTTCTCGGTTCCCTCCAGGCTTCTAGAAGTATCTGGGCCAGGGCTCATGGCTGGATAAGCACCCAAGGTCCCAAACGAGCTTCCCATCCTCGTTTTACTTTTTGGTGAACTTCTGAGCATTTACCGAGATATGACTTCCATCCCCGGCAAGCGCACAGCTCAAAAAACATTCACCAGCCCCCAGATCACAAAGCCAGCCATGCCCAGCCCCTCCCTGTGCCCCGAGCCCTGAAACCAGTGTTCTGACTTCTGAAGACCCCCTGAGCCTACCACTGAACTTTATACCCACGGAAGAATAACCACCTTCATGTTGTAAAGTAAACGCTTACTGTTGAAAAGATTTTGCACGTATATCTTCCACCCAGCTGCCCCGAATAATGACATTTTGCATTACCATGGCACGTTTGTCAAAAATAAGAAATTTAGGCCGGTGTGGTGGCTCATGCCTGTAATCCCAGCAATTTGGGAGGTGGAGGCAGGAGGTTCAGGTTCACTTGAAGGCAGGAGTTTGAGACCAGCCTGGGCAACATAGGTAGGCCCTGTCTCTAGAGAAAAGTAAAAGAAATTAGCCAGGCATGGTGGCATGTGCCTATAGTCCCAGCTAGTCAGGTGGCTGAGGTGGGAAGATTGCCTGAGCCCGAGTTCCAGGAAGCAGTGAGCTATGATCAATCACAGACTGCACACCAGCCTAAGTGACAGAGGGAGACTTTATATTTAAAAAAAAAAAGGAAGTTGGGGACGATCCAAGATGGCCGATCGCTAACATCCCGAGATTGCAGCTCTCAGGGAAGGCGCGGAGAACTAGAGGACGCCACACTTTCAGACAAATTCTGGTCGCTCACGGAGCAGATCCCCCAGTGGAGGAAACACACGGGTGGCCAGCGCGACTCTCATGGCCGGCACAGCAGTTCTGCCAGCACCTCAGCATGGCAGCTCTCGGAGCAGAGTAAACAGGTTCGGAGGACCCGCACGGGCCCCCAGCACGACACCAGAGCCCAGCGCAGTGGCTGTGACGGCACCTCGGCGCGGCAGCGCTTGGCGCAGAGTAAACGGGACCAGTTCCCCTTCTGACCGAGGTTTGGAGCCCCGGGAAGGCAGAGTCGCCTACTACGGACACAAGAAGGAAGCCAGACAGGAGAATCCTGGGCAGAAAAGCACCATCAGTTTTAACGCCGCTGCTCTGGCCCTGGGAACTAACAACCTGGACGTCCACTCAAGAGACCTAATCTGAAAGTTGGTAATTTCAAAGACAACAGGAGGATAAATTTGCAAT
Source organism: Callithrix jacchus (assembly GCF_049354715.1). Classification (NCBI taxonomy): domain Eukaryota; kingdom Metazoa; phylum Chordata; class Mammalia; order Primates; family Cebidae; genus Callithrix; species Callithrix jacchus. The sequence goes on from NC_133506.1 coordinate 106,041,857, forward strand.
GACGGGAAGAAACCAGCATAAAAAAGCTGAGAATACTCAAAGTCAGAACGCCTCTCCCTCTAAAGATGATCACAGTTCCACATCGACAATGGAACAAGGCTTGATGGAGAACGAGCGCATCCTGATGACAGAATCACTCTTCAAGGAATGGATAATAACAAACTTCGGTGAGTTAAAAGAACATGTTGTAGCCCAACGTAAAGAAACAAGGAACTTTGAAAAAAGGTTTGATGAAATCCTATTGAGAATAGACAACTTAGAGAGGAGTATGAGTGAATTAATGGAACTGAAGAATACAATACAGGAACTCCGAGAAGTATGCACAGGTTTAAACACTCGAATTGTTCAAGCAGAAGAAGGGATATCAGAGGTCAAAGTCCAACTTAATGAAATAAAACGTGAAGAAAAGATTAGAGAAAAAAGGATAAAAAGGAATGAGCAAAGTCTTCAAGAAATGTGGGACTATGTGAAAAGACCAAATTTACGTTTGATAGGTGTACCTGAATGCGATGGAGAGAATGAATCCAAGCTGGAAAATACCCTTCAGGATATTATTCAGGAAATTTTTCCTAAACTAGCAAAGCAGGTCAACATTCAACCCCAGGTAATACAGAGAACACCACAAAGATATTCCTCAAGAAGAGCAACCCCAAGGCACATAATCGTTAGATTCACCAGGGTTGAAACGAAGGAGAAAATACTAAGGGCAGCCAGAGAGAAAGGTCAGGTTACCCACAAAGGCAAGCCTATCAGACTTACAGCAGATCTCTCGGCAGAAACTCTACAAGCCAGAAGAGAGTGGGGGCCAATATTCAACATCCTCAAAGAACAGAACCTTCAGCCCAGAATTTCATATCCAGCCAAACTAAGCTTCACAACTGAAGGAAAAATAAAATCTTTTATGAACAAGCAAGAACTCAGAGATTTTATTACCACCAGGCCTGCTTTACAAGAGCTTCTGAAAGAAGCATTACACACAGAAAGAAACAACCAGTATTAGCCTTTCTAAAAATACACCAAAAAGTAAAGAGCACCAACATAAAGAAGAATTTACACCAACGAATGGATAAAACAGCCAGTCAACATCAAATGGCAGTAACCCTAAATTTAAATTGACTAAATCCCCAATCAAAAGACACAGCCAAAACCCAATGGCATGTTACATCCAGACCTGTTTCACATGCAAGGATACACAAAGAATCAAAACAAAGGGATGGAGAAAGATTTACCAACCAAATGGAGAGCAAAAATAAATAATAAATAAATAAAAAGCAGGAGTTGCAATTCTTGTATCGGATAAAATAGATTTTAAAGCAACAAAGATATAGTGATAAAAGGATCAATGCAACAATAAGAGCTAACAATCCTAACACCCAGATACGAGACTTAGATTCAATGAGACAGAAAATTAATAAGGATATCAAGGACTCGAACTCAGATCCAGAACAAGTAAACTTAATAAATATTCATAGCGATCTCCACTTCAAATACACAAAATATACATTCTTGTCAATACTACATCATACCTACCCATAAGTTTAAATGAAACATTGATTGGCCATTATTAATACCCAATTTTTTTCAAAATAAAGCAATATTTCCATTTACTCTCCCTCTTTTTCTTCCTCTTTCTTCCTCTCCTTTACTTATTTTTTTTTTCTTTCCTTCTCTCAAAAAAAAAAGAAATCAACTTGTAAACCTCTAGATCCAGGTCGGCAATGTCTCTCTCATTGCTTGATTTCCTTCCTTCCCTTCCCTCCCTCCCTCCCTCCCCGCTTCCTCCCTTCCTTCCTTCCTTCCTTCATCCCCTCCTTCCTCCCTACCGTCCTTCTTCCCTCCCTTCCTGCCTTCCTCCCCCCCCCCGCAAAAAAAAAAAAAAGGGAAGTTAATGTGGGTGCAATCCTATTAACTAAATGATAATGTGAACCATTATCTAAGGTTATTAATGTAGTAATTATACAAATATGGTGACATTTATTCAGATTTCACTGTTGTTGCCCAACTTCTCACACCTGTCCCAAGATCCCACCTCGGACTCATCCTCTGCCTCAGCTCATGTCTCCTCGGCTTCCGCCAGATGGTCCAGCCAAACACACACCTGGGCTGAAGGGTAGAGCTGATTGCTCCTGGGCCCCACGCCTCCGCAGCATGTTACTGTACTGACTACTGCAGACGATGGGAACATAATGGTGGCTATCTGTGTACACACAGAAAAGGATCCTAAAAATACAGTATAAACAACAAAAATGGTACACCTGGCCAGGTGTGGAGGTTTATGCCTATAATCCCAGCACTCTGGGAAGCCAAGTTGGGAGGATCACTTGAGCCCAGGAGTTCTAGATTAGTCTGGGCAACATAACAAGACCCTATCTCTTCTTCTTCTTCTTTTTTTAAGTTGGAGTCTTGCTCTGTCACCCAGGCTGGTGTGCAGTGGTGCAATCTCAGCTCACTGCAACCTCCGCCTCTCACAGTCGCTTTTCACTTGAAGATAATTCCAGAAACAGGCACTTGCTCATGTTGCTTCAGTGTCAGGGCTAAGTTCTTTGTGCTTCTCTTAGCCTAAGATGATTCTCTTAGTCTCAAAATGGCTGCCTCTGCACCAGTCCTCAAGCCTGCCTTCCAGGCAGAAAGATGAGAGAAGAGGCAGGGGTCAGCTCTTTAAAGAACATCCTAAAAGCCCCACTTAAAGATTTCCATTTCTAGCTCATTGGCCATCCCCAGGTGCAGGGGAAGCTGTGAAACAAGCCTCACCATCCCCTAACAATAGAGGCGTTCTGTTGTTAAGGAGGAAGGGGAGCTCGGTTGCTAGATGGTATTTAAATCTTGCCTATTCTTCGTAGTTCTGTGGGCCAACAAATGCATCTCTTTTCAAGCTGGCTTGAATTGGATTTCTGTCACCTGCCACCAGGAAACCCCTGATCAGCAGGTGATAACCTGTGTCAGAGACCCCACTGCCTCCTCTGGCTTTCAGCTCAGGATTTCTCTCACAAATCCCCACACTGCCTCGAGCAGAAATTTTGGCATCGATTTCACCCTTACTCATGCTTGGATTAATAACAGTCCCTAATTTCCCAGCTGACTCATTTCCCACCCTGATAGGAGGCCCAAATTGGGCCCTGTCCCCGAGAAGAGTGAGGCTGGGAGAACTGCACATGGTCATGGGCACCCTCATTAGAGAAGAGCCCAGGAAGCAGAGTGCAGCCCTGGAAGGCTAGCTCCCCCAAACCCCCATTTGGGAGATAAGTAAAAACTGATATCCGGAGAAGGGACTTTGATTCACTCAAGGCCAGAAAACTGTCCCCATACCCTTATAATGATCCTCAGTGGAAGCTCCAGGAGGCTTGGATAGGGAGGTCCAAGGTGCCCAGCCAGCCTTGAGGCCCCAGGAGACACCTACTCACCCAGCAGGAGCTCTGAGAGCACTCCTGCTGGAAGAATTTAGAGGAAAAGGGAGGGAATGAAATGACTCTCCCACAACTAGCTGGCAGGTGCCATTGATAGCTTGCCTGGAGATTGGCAGGACCCAGTGCTGGGCCTCCTGCCAGCCTCCCTGAAGGGTAAAAAATGAGTCGGCATGCAAATGGGGAGTCCACTGTTATCCCAAGCATGAGTAAGGGCAAGACAGCTGCCAAAACAAGGTTGCTTCTGCTCAAAGTATGGAGGTTTGTGAAGGAAGCCCGCACTGAGAGATCACAGCCGGGAATCCTTGCTCTCACCCCACTGCTGTCTGGCTCTGCGACCTTCAACAACCTGCTTAACCTCCTGACACTAGGAAATTCCACCATCACCTCGGACAGCTGTGTTTCTTTGCTTGTTCATTCATTCATTCAGCCAGCAAACATTTCTTAGCATCTGCTTCCTTAGGAAGGGACACATGGTAGGGAGAGTTAAGGCTTTGGAATCAGAGATATGAATTCAAAGTTAAATGACTTGGGGCAAGTCATTTAACCTCTGTGTGCCTCAGTTTCTTCATCTGCAAAATGGGGGTAAGAATCCTTCCTTCACATGGTGGATGTAAGAATTGAGTTAAACTAGACAACGTAAGAGTCTCTAATGAGTGCCAAACACAGCAGTTGTCGGTAGCCTGATGATGATGATGATGATGATGGTAATAATTATCTGTAAAACCCAAGCCAGCACCTAAAGCTTAAGAGATGCTCAAGAAGTAGCTCCTGACTGGGCACGGTGGCTCACACCTGTAATCCCAGCACTTTGGGAGGCTGAGGTGGGTGAATCACTTGAGGCCAGGAGTTTAAGACCAGCCACTATCTCCCCACACCACTCCTGGCCAACATGGAGAAACTCCATCTCTACTGAAAATAAAAAAGTTAGCTGGTTGCAGTGGTGCATACCTATAATTTCAGCTGCTCGGGAGGCTGAGGCAGGAGAATCACTTGAACCCGGAAGGCGGAGGTTGCAGTGAGCCAAGATTGTGGCACTGCACTCCAGCCTGGGCAACAGAGTGAGACCCTGTCTTTAAAAAAAAGAAAAAAAAAGACGTTGTCTCTGTGTTTATTGTGTTACTGTTGATGTAACAATCGCAACACAAGAAAGTGCTTAGCATGCTTCCTGATGCAGCAGACACTCAAGACGTGTGGCTATTGATGCCTTTATCTCAGTGATGGTATCATGACATGCCCAGTGCCCCACACCGAGTTGATGCTCAATGCACATGAGTTTCCTTCCTTTCAGCAGAGGCCTCAGAGCACCCTAACTTTTGCAAAGGGTCCATTGGCATCTAGAATGGAGATAGGTACTCTTGGGTGCCCACCGCAGGGCGCGCGTGAATCCCAGGGGCCCATGGAGGCTTCCCCTCCAGTGTAGATCACAACCCAGCTCTCTCGCAGCTGTTGCTGGAGGAGACAGATGTTTCTGGCAAACCATGAGCCTGGTACCAGACCAGCCATTGTCTCCCCACGTCCCTCAATGTTTCCCAGCCCAGGAGCAAGCTGGATTCTGCTCTCCCTACACAACATTTATATTCCCAGCTACTTACAACCCTGGCTGAAAGCAGCCTATGGCCAAGACCAAATGGGTGATGAGAAACCTGAAATCACAAGGGCAGCACCAGTGGCCCCGGCACCCATCAGAGCATCTCTAGCTTTTTTTCCCTGTGCCTGGCTGTCTCTGGAGCATCTGTGGTTCATCTCTGGTCTGGAGCTCAGGCCACATGGTTCAGGGAGAGGTCATTTTATTGATCCAGACAGCTCTGTTTTGGAGTCGCCTGGACCATTGAGTCCTAGCCCATTAGTAGCCCCATGGTGCTGTGCTTCTCTTTCAAACCCTCACTAGTACTAAGAGGGAAGGCGGCCCTGACTGTCTGAAGGGAAGTGGAGGAGAAGATGAGGAACAACGTCCAAGGCATGGAGACAGGGGAGGTGGAAGGAGTGAGCGGGAGGAGGAAGGCACTGTGCTGTCTGCAGAGTGCAGAGGGTGGGGTGGGAGAAGCAGAAGCCACTGCAAGGTGGTGAGGAGCAGGAGCGCTGCTGCTAGAATCCCACATCTGCCACTTCCTAGCTGTGTGCCCTTGGAAAGTTACTTAGCCACTCTGCGTTTGCACTTATTCCTCTGTAAACAAAGACAGAAAACAAGCCCCACTGCAGAGTCATTGTCAGAACTAAGAGACCGTTTGAGGAATTCCAGCAGCACAGCGCCTGGCATGCAATTGCTGCAGCTATCTTCCTTTTACCTCCCCCTAAACTCGGATGCCTGGACCGCAGAAGGTTAAAAGATCCAAATCCATTGCTCCCATGCGTTGTCCAGGGTTTGCCATTCAGAAAAGAGATCAACTTGAGGGAGAGAGCCTTGGCTTCAAGTTCAGCTGACTGGCAGTTGACTATCACCTAAATGCCTGATTTTTTATATTTGGCTATTTCTTGAGGTAGGATCTTGCTTTATTGCCCAGGCTGGAGTGCAGTGGTGCCGTCTCGGCTAACTGCAGCCTCCAAGTCCCAGGCTCCAGTGATCCTCTCATCTCAGCCTCCCAAGTAGCTGGGACTACAGGTCCTGGCCACCATGCCCAGCTAATATTTTTATTTTCATTTTTGTACAACAGGGTCTCCCTGTGTTGCCAAGGATGGTCGAACTCCTGGAGTCTAGCCATCCTCCTGCCAGGGCCTCCCACAGTGCTAGGACTACAGGTGAGGGCCACCAAGCCTGGCTCTAAAATACCTGATTTAGAGCGGCGGCAGTTCCAGCTTGAGCATGCATGGCGCAGAACCCCCGGCTGGAAGGCGGGACACGGGAGAGGGTGGCTAGAGGATCACAGGAGAGAACGTGTCTGAGCCCCAGGCCTGATGGAGGGACCTCCTAACGGCTCTGGTGAGAAACGGCCTCCAAGGAGCTTTTGGCAACACCAGGACATGGCGTAGGTGAAGGCCGACAGGCCCTCCCCACAGGGCTGGAGCAGGAGAGGAGAGAAACAGTGACCCAAGAGGCCTCCATGAGGTTCGCGGAGGCAAGGGAGGTGGGGGGAGGCGGGGGCGGAGGGAGGGGGAAGAAATCACCGAGGGGAGTGGTGAGCAGAAGAGCTGGATCCGCTGCCGCCACCAGAGGGCGAGAGCCTGGGGAATCCTGCTCGCCGTCCTTACAGCGCCCCCTTGCGGCTGGGCGGCTGCGAGTGTTGCTGGGCACCTCCGAGGGCTGGAGGTCCCCGTTCCCGTGACACTCAGATGAAAGGACTGTGTGTGCAGGTGCGTGTGTGTGCGGGTAAATCGGGGAGGGGGGCTGGATTTAACACTTCCTCCCAGACCGCAGGTTTAATGTTCCTGGTTCTCTTTAGGGAACCCAGTAGCCTCGAGCTCGCAGGAATGGTATTTAGCTCGTTCACTGAGGTCCCCCAGGGTTCAGCACGCAGCCTCGAATGCTCAGGAATGAATGGATGAATGGATGAATGAATGATGAAAGAGGACAGCTCTCAGGGACAGCCTGCCAGGTGTGGGCAGAGAAACGAGCCCGAGAAGTCTACCATCCCCTTGACTCCCTTTGCTTACTGTATGGCAGGCACCATTCTTTGAGCTTCATGTGAAATATCTCATGTAATCTTCACCACAATTTTTGGAGGTCAATACTATTGTTTCCCCCATTTTACAGATAAGGAAACTGAACGACCTGCCCAAGATCACATATATATCAGAAGCAGGATTTGAACAAAAGTACTTCTAACTTCAAAACCAAGGCACATTCATCATCATCCTTTCACAGGAGAGAAAATGCACAAAAGGCAATAAATAAATAAATAAATAAATACCCGCTCCGTGCAGGGTGACCCCGCTCTGCTACATACAAGCTGGGTGGCCTCGGGCTCCTCATTTACCCTCTCTGAGCCTTGTGACACCATCTTTAAAAAAGGGACAGTAAGGCTGTCTAGAAGGCGGTTTTTGTTTTTCTGCTTTTGTAATTAAACACGTGAGGCGGGTGAAAGGGCATCACGTGGTCAGCACTCACTACACTGACATTTCCTTGGCCAGGCGGGGTTGGACAGGCGGAGGGTCCCCTCCTCCAGCACCCAGCCTGGCGTCCTCTTTCCGTCTCAGCGCCCTGCCAGCTCTCCAAGCTTGCCATGCTGTGCTGGCTGCTGCCTGCTGGCCCACAGCCAGACCCAAACCAGAGACGCCTGCCCCGGCCAGCAGTAGCCACTCGCCTCTTCCTCCCTTGCATTCCCCAGGCTGCCTGCCCCCTGCTCCCAGCCTCCACTCCTTCCTTTCTTTCTTCACTGGTTTCTCTGTCTCTCTTTGTGTTCCTTCTAGAAACCATTCCAGCCCACTGGAGAATCTCCTCATCCACCTTCTGTGATGGCAGTGCTCACAGCTTCTCCTCTTGGGCCCCCTGGACTCTGAGAGGCCCCCACACCCATCCCTGCACCCAGCCCCTGCACCCGAGGCTCCCCCTGTGAGGGGCATGGGCATTCAACAGAAGAAAAATACCACTGATTGAGGAAGCAGAGCTCAGGGAAGCTGGCCTGCACTCCCAGCTCTGCACAAATCTCAGATGCAAGCAGAATCTCTCTGGGCTTGGGTTTCTTTCCCTGAAAAACATGGACCTGTTCACACCACTCTAGGTTCCTGTGCCACTCCAGTTGGCATGACAGCAGTCCCGGCTTAACAGAGCTGACATCCCAGGAGGACCAGCCTCTCAAACAATGTCCTAGGCTCAGGGCCCTGTTGTATCCTTTTCTTGGAAAAAGATCTTATGGAGCATCCCACTGTGAGCACCTCCACCTCAGAGTATGAAAAAACCCACAAGGTCTCATTTAATGACTGCTTACTGTATGGCAGACACCGTTCTTTCAGCTTCGTGTGAAATATCTCATTTCACACCACAGTTTTTTGAGGTCAATACTATTGTTTCTCCCATTTTACAGATAAGGAAACTGAATGACCTGACCAAGATCACATATATATCAGAGGCAGGATTTGAGCACAGGCACTTCTAACTTCAAAGCCAAGGCACATTCATCATCATCCTTTCACAGGACAGAAAATGCACAAAAGGCAATAAATAAAACCTCTTCCTTCATCTGGATGGATTTTATGCAAAGGGAGAAGTCAGAGGCCTGGAAGGACACAACTGTCATCTGAACAGCAACTAGTTCTGGGACTTTTGACAAATAAGAGATGGAAGGACAGGTCGGCATGATTAAGAGGATGTAGGGTCGGCAGGGAGGAGCCTCGCATTGCTTAGGCCTGGGTTTGAATATCCATTCTGCAATTTGCTAGCTGAGTGGCCACAGGTCTGTGATATTACCTTTCTATGACTTGGTTTGGGGAATTTCTCTTTCAGAAAAACTCAGATTCTACTGAACTAACCTTCCCACAGATAGCAACTGCTAACAAAATACAAAAACAAACAAAAAGCAAAATAAACCCAAAAACCACCATGAGGCAGTGAAGAGTGAATAAAAGCAAGTAGACCCTGGCTGGGAGTCAACACTTGGAAGAAGGGAATGGCATATGGTGAGCTATCTGTTTTTCTGGCTTTGATCTTGAAGGTGAGCTACAGTCAGCAGAGCACACATAGGGAGCCCGTGGTCCTCCTGGCCTGAAGAACCAGAGTACAAAATATAGAGCAACCAGGGCCACTGGAAAGTGAAGGGGTAGGGGTGCCATAAAGGAAAGGCTTAGAAAGGGGTGACTCCAGATCCCATCTGTACCTCTGCCCAAATCTCTTAGTGCTCCCTGAACCACACATGCATGAAAACTACTTTAGCAGAGGAAAAGAACTGAACTGAGGTTTGAGCTGCCACCCAAGAGCAGAGCTTGAAGTTAATTGCCTAGTAAAAAAGAAATCAACAATTTCAGATGGCTGTAACAGAAACCAGAGCCTCTGCAACCTAATACACACAATGCCCAGAATAGAATCCTGTTCTTGTATAAATATGTTCTCAGAACACAACAGAACTAAACTAGAAATGAGTAACACCAAGATAGCTGGAAAGTCCCAAAATGTTTGGAGATTAAACAGCACACTTCTAAGTAACATAGATCAAAGAAGAAGTCTCAGAGGAAATTTATACATAGTTTGAACTATATGAAAATGAGGCTGGGCACAGTGCCTCACACCTATAATCTCAGCACTTTGGGAGGCCAAGGAAGGTGGAGTGCTTGAGCCCAGGAGTTTGGGACCAGCCTGGGCAACAAAGTGAGATCTATCTCTACAAAAAAGAAAAAATTAGCCAAGTGTGGTAGTGCATGCTTGTAGTCCCAGCTACTTGGGAGGCTGAGCTGGGAGAATCACTTGAGCCTGGGAGTTTGAAGTTACTACAGTGAGCCATGATCATACTGATGTACTCCAGCCTGTGTGACAGAGCATGACCCTGTTTCAAAAAAGAAAAAGAAAAAGAAAATGAAAATGAATATACATACAAATCATCAAAATTTGTTGAATGCTGTGAAAGCAGTCTTTAGAGGAAAATTTATACCATTGAATGCATATATTTAAAAAAAGAAAAATCTAAAATCAATAACCTAAGTTTTTCCCTTAAAAAAACTAGAGAAAAAAAGGGCAATTTAAGCCCAGAGCAAGCAGAGGAAAAGGAATAATAAAAATTAGAGCAGAAACCAATGAAACTATAAACAGAAAATAGAGAAAAAAATAAAATCCAAATCTTGTTCTTTTAAAAGATTAATAAAAATGATCAACCAACATCCAGGCTAACTGGGAAAAACAGAAGACACAAATTACAAATACAGTAGTCCCCTTTTAATGGCAAGGGATAGGTTCCAAGATCCCTGATTGGTACCTAAAATATAGTTTCATTTATAAATTAGGCACAGTAAGAATAATAGAATAGAATAATAATAAAGAACTAATAATAAAATAGGACAGTTATAACAATATACTACGATAAAAATTATGTGATATGTTCTCTCTTTCTCTCTCAAAATATCATATTGTACCGTGCCCATCCTTTTTCTTCTTGTGATGATGTGACATGATAAAATGCCTCCACATTGAGATGAAGTGAAGCAAATGATGTAGTTATTTTAACTGCCCTGTGAGCTCACCTTACCTTCTGCCTACAAAGAGCCAATTTATCAAGACAGAGGAATTGCAATAGAGAAAGAGTAACTCACGCAGAGCCGGCTATGCTGGAAACTTGAGTTTTATTATTACTCAGGTCAGTCTCCCCAAGCATTCAGGGATCAGAGTTTTTAAGGATAATTTGATGGGTAGAGATCCAGTGAGTTGGGAGTGCTGACTGGTTGGATCAGAGATGAAATCACAGGGCCAGGCAGTGATGGCTCATGCCTGTAATCCCAGTACTTTGGAAGGCTGAGGCAGACTGACTGATTGAGCTCAGAAGTTTCAGACCAGCTTAGGCAACATGGCAAAACTCCATCTTTACAAAAAATACAAAAATTAGCCAGGTATGTTGCTTCACACTTGTGGTCCCAGCTACTCTAGAGGCTGAGGCAGGAGGATCCCTTGAGCCTGAGAGGTAGAGGTAGCAGTCAGCCAAGATCATGTCACTGCACTCCAGTCTGGGTGACAGAGTGAGAGCCTGTCTCAAAAAAAAAAAAAAAAAATCCAAAAAACAAACAAAAAAACAGAGTTGAAGCCGTCCTCTTATGCTGAGTCAGTTCCTGGGTTGGGGGTCATAAGATCAGGTGAGACAGTTTATCCATCTGGGCGGTGCCAGCTGATCTGCAAAATATCTCAAGCACTGATCTTAGGTTTTACAATAGTGATGGTTTCCCCAGTATCGCTTTGGGGAGGGTCAGAATCTTGTAGCCTCCAGCTGTGTGACTCCTAAACCATAATTTCCAATCTTTTGGCTAATTTGTTAATCCTACAAAAGGCAGTCTAGTCCCCAGCCAAGAAGGGGCTTTGTTTTGGGAAAAGGCTGTTATCGTCTTTGTTTTAAACTATAAACTAAGTTCCTCCCAAAGTTATTAATAATTTGTCCTATGGCCAGGAATGAACAAGGATAGCTTAGAGGTTAAAAGTAAGATGGAGTTGGTTAGGTCAGATCTCTTCCTTTTTTTTTTTTTTTTTGAGATAAAGTCTAGTCTCACTCTGTCGCCCAGGCTGAAGTGCAGTGGCAGGATCTCAGCTCACTAACCTCTGCCTTCTTGGTTCAAGTAATTCTACTGCCTCAGCCTTCTGAGTAGCTGGGACTACTGGCATGCACCACCACCCCCGGCTAGTTTTTGTATTTTTACTAGAGATGGTGTTTCACTATGTCAGCCAGGCTTGTCTTGAACCCCTGACCTCAGGTGATTCCCCCGCCTCTGCCTCCCAAAATGCTGGGAATACAGACATGAGCCACAGCGCCCGGCCAGGTCAGATCTCATTCACTGTCTCAGTTATAATTTTGCAGTGGCCATTTCAACATTGGAATATATTGTTAGGCCACAATACATCAGAAGGAAGGATCATCTGCTTCAGGTGATCCTGGATCATCAAACCATAATGACGTTGATGACAGCATGTCAGGAGCAAATGACGTTGATCACTAATGGGCAGGCAGCATACACAGCATGCACATGTTGGACAAAAGGGATTTTACATCTGGGGCTGGATGGAGCAGGACAGTGCAAAATTTCATTATGCTACTCAGAAGGGTGTGTACTTTAAAACGTATAAATTGTGGGGAGGGACAGCGTGGGGAGGGGGAGCAAGGGAGGGATAGCCTGGGGAGAAATGCCAATTGTGGGTGAAGGGGAGCAAGGCAGCAAAACACACTGCCATGTGTGTACCTATGCAACTATCTTGCACATCCTGCACATGTACCCCAAAACCTAAAATGCAATAAAAAATTAAAAAAAAAAAAATTATAAATTGTTTATTTCTGGAATTTTCCATTTAATATTTTTAAACTCTTGTCTAACAGATAACTAAAGTTCACAGAAATTGAAACCACTAACAATGGGGGACTATTATATCAGGAGTTAAAGAGAGGTCATCAATACTGATCCCATGGATATGAAAAAGATAATAAAGGAATATTATGAACAATTATTTCTATAAATTTGATAACCTAGATGAAATAGGCCAATTCCTTGAAAGATATAAACTACCAAAACTCACACAAGAAATAATAATCTATATAAGCCTATATCTATTAAAGAAATTGATTCAATAATTAATAACCTTCCAAAAATGAAAACACTAAACAACTATAAAGTTGGAGGACTGACATCCCCTGACTCCAAGACTTACTACAAAGCCATAGAAATTAAGACAGCCTGGAATTGATAAAACAACGGACACGTGGATCAATGGAACAGAATGGAGAGCCCAGAAACAGACCCACACGAGAAGAACAAAAGCAATTCAATGGACAAAAAAAAAAAAAAAAAGAATCTACACACAAATCTTCTACAAAAACTAACTGAAAATGGATCATACACCTAAATGTACAATGCAAAAATTATAAAACTTCTAGAAGCTAACTGTATTAGTCTGTGTTCACACTGCTGATAAAGACATTTTCAAGACTGGGCAATTTACAAAAGGAAGAGGTTTAATTGGACTTACAGTTCCAAATGGCTGAGGAAGCCTCACAGTCATGGTGGAAGGCAAGAAAGAGCAAGTCACATCTTACATGGATGGTGGCAGGTAAAGAGAGAGAGCTTGTGCAGGTGAATTTCTCTTTTTAAAACTGTCAGTTCTCACTATCATGGGAACAGCATGGGAAAGACTTGCCCCCATGAATCAGTTACCTCAGACTGGGACCTTCCCACAACACTGGGAATTCAAGATGAGATTTGGGTGGGGACACAGCCAAACCATATCATTCTGCCCTTGGCCCCTCCCAAATCTCACATCCTCACATTTCAAAAGCAATCATGCCTTCCCAACAGTCTCCCAAAGTCTTAACTCATTTCAGCATTAACTCAGCAGTACACAATCCAAAGTTCATTGGAGACAAGTCTCTTCCACCTATAAGCCTGTAAAATCAAAAGCAAATTAGTTAATTCCTAGATACAATAGGGATACAAGCATTGGGTAAATACAGCCATTCCACATGAAAGAAATTGGCCAAAACAAAGGGGCTACAGGCCCCAGGCAAGTCTGAAATCCAGCAGGGCAGTCAAGTCTCAAAGCTCCAAAATGATCTCCTTTGACTCCATGCCTCACATCTGAGTCACATTGATGCAAGAGGTGGGTTCCTATGGTCTTGGGCAGCTCTGTCCCTGTAGCTTTGCAGGGCATATCCCCGCTTCTGGCTGCTTTCACAGGCTGGTGTTGCATGTCTATGACTTTTCCAGGTGCACGGTGCAAGCTGTAGATGGATCTGTCCGACCTACCCTCTGTGGGAATACTGAGCTCGTTAGTAAAAAACCGGACCGCAGGTTAGGAGAAAATCCTTAAGTTCAGGCTTTATTGAGAGGAAAGAGCCTCCGGGCAAACCAGCCGGGACAAAAAGGAAAAATGGCCGCGCCGCTCAGAGGGGCAGGGTTGTTTTATAGGGGGCTGAAGGGCTGGGGGGTGGGGAAGCCAAAAGCCGAGGTGGTGGGCAACTGTTGGTCAGTTTGAACTGCTGGGCGGGAAGCTGGGCAGCGGGAAGCTGGGCGGCAGGAGGGCTTGGGCCGGTATGTAAAGTGAGAGATAAGGGAGCCTCTTTGTGGGGGAGGGAAAGAGAGAGAGCTTTTGCGGTAGGGGCAGAGTTTTCCAAACATTCCCGACTCCTTAAAGAAAAGAAAAAGAGGGGGTCGGGGCGTCGGTTGTCTCTCTAGCTACTTCCTGCTGACAAGGGTCGATGGGGGGTTCTGAAGAGGTCTCTTTTCTTAAGGAGCCTGGATGTTCGGGGAGAGGTCCGTTTCTTGCACTCGTTCAGGGTAGGGTTGGAGCAGCATCTGGTGGATGGTGACTCGAGTCAGTTCTTGAAAGCGCCTCTGTAGGAACTGTAGAAAGCAAGGAGCAATAAGTAAGATTAGGCAAACGGCTACTAGGGGCCCAAGCAATGGGGACAAGAGGGTATACATAGAGGAAGACCACCACGCTGTGGCTTCAGCCGAGAACTTCTGACTCTGCAGGTTAGTTTTGAGTTTCTGGAGGCTCTCGATTCGGGTTTCTACTAGGCCGGATTCATTGATGTAGTAACAGCACTCTTCTTGTAGGAAGATACAGGTCCCTCCTCGTTCAGCAGTGAGCAGGTCTAGGGCTCTTCGGTTCTGCAAGGCAACTTGGGCAACTGAGGTGATCTGTCGTTGGAGTGATGCTAAAGACTCAGTAGAGTCATCAATAGCTGCTTGGAATTGTGAGGTCAGTCGGGCTATGGCCAGGTGAGAGTGGACTAGTGCCCCTCCTCCTAATCCTGCTGCAAGTGCTGAACCAGCAAGGGAGACTCCAACGGCAATGGGTAGGAAGGCAGCTCGTCGGGTGCGGCGATGGGGAGTTTGCAGCATCTGGAATTCGGCTGGGGAATATATAGTGAGTCGAGGGACTAGGGTTACTGGGAGGCATAAAAGAGATGAGGAAAATGTAGAGAGTTTTTGTTAAGGTCTTGTTACACCAAAAAAAACGTTCCTCGTGGGGCTGTTATATTAGTGGTTACCCGTATAGTTCTGTTACAGCTAGGGAAGTTTCGGCCTAGGGAATAGCACACAGGTAGCTGTTCAAAATCAGGTGGAGTGTAGAGATCAACTTCCTTGATGGGGGAGAAGGAAGAAGTTGAGGCTGAAAGGTTGAGAGGGATGGGGTAGGGGACTGCAATGAAGGGAGTCTGTCCTAAGAAGGCACACATGAGGCATGAGGTTAGGTCAGTTAATCCTGAGAGGTTAGCTAACTTGATTCCTTCTTGGAGAAAGGTTAACCAGGAAAACGGAGGCGAATGTGGTTGCAATTGGTCATTCAGAGATTTTTCTTGTAGGCTAATGTCAGAGTGGACTTGGTGGACTGTACGTACGTATGCCCGCCAGATGTACAGGTGGGAAGAGGGATATTTGGTATCTATGTGGTCATACACGGCAGCTTTCTGGGGGCTTTTCCACCGGTTGTCCCAGGAGTCAGGTATGAGAAGGGAATACCGTGTAGAACCGATAATGGTGTTTCCTTCTCCATCTACATCTGGGATGATTTTGAGCTGAGATCGGGCAGGTACTGTGGACTCGATAGCTATATGTAGTAGACAGTTCATCCAAGTACATCCCATGCAGGAGCGCCAAGGAGTATTATTGCATGCTCCTGATGGTTGGTCATGGTTGAAGCACATGAGAGGTATAGTAGTATGGACGTTGCGGAATTTGGTGAAGTTCAGCTATATGGCACTTTGGCATCCAGCTGCGGGGCAGTCGGAAGTTGCAAGAAGGTGGTTGTGGCTGTATGGGGGGGTATTACAGATGAAGGTGGTTTTGGTATAGTTTTCAGTTAGGAAGAATCTCCATCTGTAGGGGGTGGCGCTGCTAGGCCCTGGTAAGTTTGACAGATAAAGGGCCAGTAGGAATAGCCTTCCAGCATAGGGAGGGTCCATGAGGAGCCTTTTTTACCCGAGAGAGGTGAACCCAAGATGGGATTTAGCAATTCTTATAGCTGATGGAGTGGTAAGGAGGACTGTGTATGGTCCTTCCCACTTGGGGGCGAGGGGCTTTGGGGAGAGGGACCTGATAAGAACTGAGTCTCCAGGGGAGACTTTCTGTGTATTTTCAGATGGCTGGGTGGGTTGGGGAAGAGAAGCGTTGGCGTGTTCTCGGAGAAGGCTGCGAAGGAGAGTAAAGTAGGGGAGGTAGCTGTCTAGAGGAGTGGTCTCTGGCGGTGGGGGAGTTGAAAGTAGGAAGGGGCGACCATACAGCAGCTCAAACGGGCTAAGCTGTGATGGGCCCCGGGGGCTTGCTCTCAACCTGGTGAGGGCAATAGGAAGCAAGGTTACCCAGGATTGGCGAAGCTCAAGCATGAACTTGGTCAGATGCTCCTTTATTAGGCATTGGCCCGTTCCACCTTACCAGAGGACTGAGGATGGTAGGCGGCGTGTACCTTCCACTGAATTCCTAGAGAGGTAGAGACAGCATTAGTAACCTTGGAGACAAAGGCTGGGCCGTTGTCTGACTGGTGGCCGGAAGTCCAAAGCGTGGGATGACGTCTTGAATGAGATGAGTGGCTACCGTCCCTGCAGACTCAGAGGCTGTGGGGTAAGCTTCGATCCAGCTGGAGGAGGCGAGAGGGCTTGAGGTTGCAGTGGAGTAGGTCAGTGGCGAGTGCCTGGCCGAACAGGTGGGGGCTATCTTGGAAGCCCTGTGGAAGGACTGTCCAGGCCAGTTGTTGGGACATGTTCGTAAGGGGATCATCCCAAGTGAAGGCAAAGATAAAGTAGGAATTAGGGTGTAGAGGTATAGTGAAGAAGGCATCCTTTAGGTCTAAGACTGAGAAACAGGTGGTCCCTGGGGGAATGTTAGAGAGAATGGTGTATGGGTTGGAGACAACTGGATGTATGGGAATTACAGCTTCATTGACTAAGCGCAAGTCCTGGACTAGCCTATATTGTCCTGATGGTTTTCGTACTGGGAGGATGGGGGTATTACATGGGGAGTTAATGGGAATTAGGAGGCCTTGACCTTTTAGTTTCTCTATGATGGGTCTGATACCCATACGGTGGGCTTTAGAGATGGGAAATTGAGGGCGGCAGAGAAAATGAGGCGAGGAGTCTTTAAGGCGGACCTGAACTGGCTGGTGGTGGGTAGCTACAGACGGGTTGTTAATGTCCCAGACCTGAGGGTGGACTCCGGGGAGTAGTTCTGACAGGGCTTTTTGGGGTTCAGTGTCTGAGGTGAGGGCTAGGAGAAAGAGACTGTGTGGGTTGGCAGAGGGGAAGGTTATGACGGCCTTCAGCTTTGAAAGGATGTCTCGCCCCAGAAGGGGAACTGGGCAGGTGGGGATTACTAAAAAAGAGTGGGTAAATGGAGTAGAGTTATATGAGCACATGAGTGGTGGGGTTTGGTAGGGGATACTCGGGGTCCCGTCGATTCCCATGACCGAGACCTGGGAAGGAATGAGACGGCCAGAATAGGAAGGAAGTGCGGAGTAGGTAGCCCCCATGTCTTGTGACCCTAGGCTCGGCGAGGGTAACCAGAGTCGGAAAGCCAGGGCCCCGCTAGTCGTCTAGCAGCCCTAATAGACTGGGGAACGGAGCTCCCTCGGAGGTCGGCTCCTGGCAAGCAGGCTCCTCCCTACTGAGGGTGACTGCCGGCTGCGTAACGCCAGTGTGTCTGTTTTGAGGAACCAGCACCCTGGGGAAGCTGGGGCAATCTGACTTCCAGTGTCCCGGGAGCCGACAGATAGGGCAAGGCTTAGTTGGTGGCCGTGGTTGTGGACAGGCTCGGGACCAGTGTCCTTCCTTTCCACATTTGAAACATGCCCCTGGAGGGGCATGGGTTTCGGCCTTGGGCTTCTGGTTCCCTGCCGGCCTTAGAGCCGCCACTAGGGCTTGGGTCTGGAGGGCAGCCTTCTGCTTCATGCGAGTTTGGCAGGCAGCCTCAGCCGCATCTTCCCTGGCATTGAATACTTTAAAGGCCATTTTTACCAGGTCTTGGATGGGAGTCTCTGGCCCCTCTTCTGCTTTCTTTAGTTTCTTTCTTATGTCGGGTGCTGATTGGGAGATAAAGTGGGAGGCTAATACAGTGGCCCCATTTTGGGAGGCTGGATCTAGTCGAGTGTACCGGACTAGGGCTTCTTATACTTGAGTGAGGTATTGGAATTCTTTAATATAGGTGGACGGGTCGGCTGAGAAGGATCCTAAACGTTTCTCAATTTGGGACAGGTCTTGGAGTGAGAAAGGAACATGGACCCTGATTAAACCTTCTGCGCCTGCTACTTCTCAGAGTGGGGCCAGGATAGCTGGCTGGTGAGAGCGGGTGTGGGCCGCCACCGGAGAGGCAAGAGGAAGTGCGGCCTCTGAGGGAGGGGGCTCGGAGGGAGAGAGGAAGAGCGAGGCATGGCCTCTGAGGTAGGAGGTGCAGAGGGAGTGGGGGAAGGGCGTGCTGTTGATGGCGACTGGTTGCTGAGATTGGCAGGAGAGGACAGATGTTCAGGCAGATCCTCCGGTGAGGAGTAGGGAGGGGGAGAGGTAGTGGAGGAAGATTTATGAGGGGTTCGAGCTAAGAGGATTTGGTAGGTGGAGCAGGAAGAACATAGGTCAGGGTGGGTACGGAGGTCCCAAAAAGCCTGAACGTAAGGAATTTCATTGTCCTTGCCCGCACGGCGACAAAAATCGTCGAGATCTCGGAGGGTGTTGAAATCAAAAGTGCCAGTCGGGGGCCAATGTGACTGGTTACCGAGTTTGTATTGGGGCCAAGCCACCTGAGACAGGAAGATAAGCTTTTTCTTTCTGAGGGTTTGGGAATATCCCAATTTGGTAAAATTTCGCAGCAAGCACCCAAGGGGGGTGCTCAGAGGTATTTTGGACTCCGAATTTCCCATGGCAGGCACAGCTACAGACTCTCCGGCGTGGATGGGCAGATGCAACGAAAAGGCGTCCCCTTTCGTTGCAAATTCCCCAGAGTACAATTAAGTACAGAAAGGGAAGCGGTCAGAGGGGTGTCCCCCAACTGGCGGCTGTCCCTCGGAAGGCTCCTGGAGCCGGAACAGAAGACTACCTTGGCTCGGCCGAGACTAGGCAAAGAGTCCGTGCGGAACGCCGGAGAGGGAGCAACTGCACCGTGCCATAGGAAGAGGAGATGGGAAGCGGGGGAAGGCAAAGCAAGAAAAAACTTGGCTTACCTTAATCGGAACGTGGAGGTGGCAGGGCCAGTGTTGGGTAGGTCGGGGAGGGGGGCCTTGGCCAGGCCAACGGCCTCAGCTCCCGTCCCGGGTTTCCGGCACCATTTGTCCGACCTACCCTCTATGGAATACTGAGCTCGTTAGTAAAAAACCGGACCGCAGGTTAGGAGAAAATCCTTAAGTTCAGGCTTTATTGAGAGGAAAGAGCCTCCAGGCGGACCAGCCGGGACGAAAAGGAAAAATGGCCGCACCACTCAGAGGGGCAGGGTTGCTTTATAGGGGGCTGAAGGGCTGGGGGGTGGGGGAAGCCAAAAGCCGAGGTGCTGGGCAACTGTTGGTCAGTTTGAACTGCTGGGCAGGAAGCTGGGCAGCAGGAGGCCTCGGGCCGGTATGTAAAGTGAGAGATAAGGGAGCCTCTTTGTGGGGGAGGGAAAGAGAGAGAGAGAGAGAGCTTTCGCGGTAGGGGCAGAGTTTTCCAAACAGGATCTACCATTCTGGGATCTAGAGGATGGTGACCCTCTTCTCACAGCTCCACTATGTAGTGCCCCAGTAAGGACTCTGTCTGTGTGGGGGCTCTGATTAAATCACGGGGGCGGACTTCCCCCTTGATATTCTGGTGATGGAGTTCTCACGAGATCTGGTTGTTTAAAACTGTGTAGCACTTTCCCCTTCACTCTCTCTTCTGCCAACATGTGAGGAGGTACTTGCTTCTCCTTCGCCTTTTGCCATGATTGTAAGTGTTTGGAAAACTCTGCCCCTACCGCGAAAGCTCTCTCTCTCTCTCTCTCTCTCTCTCTTTCCCTCCCCCACAAAGAGGCTCCCTTATCTCTCACTTTGCATACCGGCCCTAGCCCTCCCGCCACCCAGCTTCCCGCCACCCAGCTTCCCGCCCAGCAGTAATGTTTGGAAAACTCCGCCCTTACCGCAAAAGCTCTCTCTCTCTCTCTTTCCCTCCCCCACAAAGAGGCTCCCTTATCTCTCACTTTACATACCGGCCCTAGCCCTCCAGCCGCCCAGCTTCCTGCCCAGCAGTTCAAACTGACCAACAGTTGCCCACCACCTCGGCTTTTGGCTTCCCCACCCCCCAGCCCTTCAGCCCCCTATAAAACAACCCTGCCGCTCTGAGCGGCGCAGCCATTTTTCCTTTTCGTCCCGGCTGGCCCGCCGGAGGCTCTTTCCTCTCAATAAAGCCTGAACTTAAGGAATTTCCTCTAGCCTGCAGTCTGGTTTCTTTCCCAATGAGCCCAGTCTTCCCACAGAGGGTAGGTCGGACAAATGGTGCCGAAACCCGGGACGGGAGCTGAGGCCGTTGGCCCGGCCACGGCCCCCCTCCCCGACCTACCCAACACTGGCCCTGCCACCTCCACGTTCCGATTAAGGTAAGCCAAGTTTTTCTTGCTTTGCCTTCCCCCGCTTCCCGTCTCCTCGTCCTACGGCACGGTGCAGTTGCTCCCTCTCCGGCGTTCCACACGGACTCCTTGCCAGGTCTCGGCTGAGCCAAGGTAGTCTTCCATTCCGGCTCCAGGAGCCTTCCGAGGGACAGCCGCCAGACGGGGGATGCCCCTCTGACCGCTTCCCTTTCTGTACTTAATTGTACTCTGGGGAATTTGCAACGAAAGGGGACGCCTTTTCGTTGCATCTGCCCATCCACGCCGGAGAGTCTGTAGCTGCGCCTGCCATGGGAAATTCGGAGTACAAAATACCTCTGAGCACCCCCTTGGGTGCTTGCTGTGAATTTTACCAAATTGGGATATTCCCAAACCCTCAGAAAGAAAAAGCTTGTCTTCCTGTCTCAGGTGGCTTGGCCCCAATACAAACTCGGTAACCAGTCACATTGGCCCCCGACTGGCACTTTTGATTTCAACACCCTCCGAGATCTCAATGATTTTTGTCGCCGTGCGGGCAAGGACAATGAAATTCCTTATGTCCAGGCTTTTTGGGACCTCTGTACCCACCCCAACCTATGTTCTTCCTGCTCCACCTACCAAATCCTCTTATCTCGAACCCCCCATAAATCTTCCTCCACTACCTCTCCCCCTCCCTACTCCTCACCGGAGGATCTGCCTGAACATCTGTCCTCTCCTGCCAATCTCAGCAACCAGTCGCCATCAACAGCACGCCCTTCCCCCACTCCCTCTGCACCTCCTACCTCAGAGGCCATGCCTCGCTCTTCCTCTACTCCCTCCGAGCCCCCTCCCTCAGAGGCCGCACTTCCTCTTGCCTCTCCGGTGGCGGCCCACACCCGCTCCCACCAGCCAGCTATCCTGGCCCCACTCCGAGAAGTAGCAGGCGCAGAAGGTTTAATCAGGGTCCATGTTCCTTTCTCACTCCAAGACCTGTCCCAAATTGAGAAACGTTTAGGATCCTTCTCAGCCGACCCGTCCACCTATATTAAAGAATTCCAATACCTCACTCAAACATAAGAAGCCCTAGTCCGGTACACTCGACTAGATCCAGCCTCCCAAAACAGGGCCACTGTATTAGCCTCCCACTTTATCTCCCAATCAGCACCCGACATAAGAAAGAAACTAAAGAAAGCAGAAGAGGGGCCAGAGACTCCCATCCAAGACCTGGTAAAAATGGCCTTTAAAGTATTCAATGCCAGGGAAGATGCGGCTGAGGCTGCCCGCCAAACTCGCATGAAGCAGAAGGCTGCCCTCCAGACCCAAGCCCTAGTGGCGGCTCTAAGGCCAGCAGGGAACCAGAAGCCCAAGGCCGAAACCCATGCCCCTCCAGGGGCATGTTTCAAATGTGGAAAGGAAGGACACTGGTCCCGAGCCTGTCCACAACCATGGCCACCAACTAAGCCTTGCCCTATCTGTCGGCTCCCGGGACACTGGAAGTCAGACTGCCCCAGCTTCCCCAGGGTGCTGGTTCCTCAAAACAGACACACTGGCGTTACGCAGCCAGCGGTCACCCTCAGTAGGGAGGAGCCTGCTTGCCAGGAGCCGACCTCCAAGGGAGCTCCGTTCCCCAGTCTACTAGGGCTGCTAGATGACTAGCGGGGCCCTGGCTTTCCGACTCTGGTTACCCTCGCTGAGCCTAGGGTCACAAGACATGGGGGCTACCTACTCCGCACTTCCTTCCTATTCTGGCCGTCTCATTCCTTCCCAGGTCTCGGTCATGGGAATTGACGGGACCCCGAGTATCCCCTACCAAACCCCACCACTCATGTGCTCATATAACTCCACTCCATTTACCCACTCTTTTTTAGTAATCCCCACCTCTTTTCTACATTAGTCTTTCCTCATCTCTTTTATGCCTCCCAGTAACCCTAGTCCCTCGACTCACTATATATTCCCCAGCCGAATTCCAGATGCTGCAAACTCCCCATCGCCGCCAAAGAGCCCTAGACCTGCTCACTGCTGAACGAGGAGGGACCTGTATCTTCCTACAAGAAGAGTGCTGTTACTACATCAATGAATCCGGCCTAGTAGAAACCCGAATCGAGAGCCTCCAGAAACTCAAAACTAACCTGCAGAGTCAGAAGTTCTCGGCTGAAGCCACAGCGTGGTGGTCTTCCTCTATGTATACCCTCTTGTCCCCATTGCTTGGGCCCCTAGTAGCCGTTTGCCTAATCTTACTTATTGCTCCTTGCTTTCTACAGTTCCTACAGAGGCGCTTTCAAGAACTGACTCGAGTCACCATCCACCAGATGCTGCTCCAACCCTACCCTGAACGAGTGCAAGAAACGGACCTCTCCCCGAACATCCAGGCTCCTTAAGAAAAGAGACCTCTTCAGAACCCCCCGTCGACCCTTGTCAGCAGGAAGTAGCTAGAGAGACAACCGACGCCCCGACCCCCTCTTTTTCTTTTCTTTAAGGAGTCGGGAATGTTTGGAAAACTCTGCCCCTACCGCAAAAGCTCTCTCTCTCTCTCTCTTTCCCTCCCCCACAAAGAGGCTCCCTTATCTCTCATTTTACATACCGGCCCTAGCCCTCCAGCCGCCCAGCTTCCTGCCCAGCAGTTCAAACTGACCAACAGTTGCCCACCACCTCGGCTTTTGGCTTCTCCATCCCCCAGCCCTTCAGCCCCCTATAAAACAACCCTGCCCCTCTGAGCGGCGCGGCCATTTTTCCTTTTCTTCCCGGCTGGCCCACCCGGAGGCTCTTTCCTCTCAATAAAGCCTGAACTTAAGGAATTTCCTCTAGCCTGCGGTCCGGTTTCTTTCCCAATGAGCCCAGTCTTCCCGCAGAGGGTAGGTCGGACAGTAAGTTTCCTGAGGGTCTCCCCAGCCATGCTTTCTGTATAGCCTGTGGAACTGTGAGTCAATTAAACTTCTTTTCTTTATGAATTACCCAGTCTCAGGTAGTTCTCTATAGCAGTGTGAGGACGGACTAATACATACCTGCAAAAATCTTCAAAGTTGAGTAGAAGTTACCCGAGTCAGGAAGGTGAGAGGCCTGCAGCTTGTGCCTCTGGGAAAATGCAGGGCTACACAGCGGCTGGGGCTTGGTGCAGGACGGGAGGAGGGCAGGGGATGAGGCTGGCAGGGAGGGCATCAGGAGCTCAGCAATTGTTTAGGAGATTGCACAGGGCCTGTGCCGGGCTGGCAGTGGTCAGGGAAAGCACTGGAAGCATTCTGGAGGGGTCCTGACAGGAGACTCCATCGGGCTCCAGACTGCCTGGAAGTCAGGGGAAAGAGAAGGCCAGGAGGAGGTCCTGTGTCTGCCAACAGAGGCCTGGTGGAGCTGACGTTAACTGAGACTCCCCAGCCTCTGAGACTGTGGCTTCAGCCAGGCTCTGCCAGCCTCCTCCCTTTTCACCGGCCCAGGCCCCAGCCTGCAGGGCTCTCCCTCTCCCCTGTCAGCCAGGAGCTCCTGATGTATCTCATGGGAACAGTCAGGCAAACTCCCCCACTGCCCCCACACAACCCCTCTCTGACTCAGCTGTTTGAGGAGCTATGTGAGGGCAGTGCCTCCCTCCCTCCAGGCCGCTGGTGGCCCCAGGAAGGCTGGTACTTGTATAAAGGCCTGCAGTCGTGATGTGGGAAAGCTGCCCAACCTCATAGTGCTGCTGGCCCTGCAGGCCTTGCTAGTGGCCCAGCCACATTTAGTCTGAAGTAAGAAGTCTCTTCTCTCCAAGCCTGTGCTGCACTTGAAACTGGGCCCCAAAGCAGAGCGACTTGGGTCCCTGAATCTCAGAGCTGGTGGTAAACATGCAGGCACAGCTCCTTCATCTTCTGCCTGCAGATCCACTCCAGGATTTCCACATCGCCTGCAGCCCAGTCGGGGCCTCTGCTATGGGCTCTTCACCAAGGAGGGTGATCAGCCCCTCCCAGCTTGCCCAGGGCTTTCCTGGCTTGGCCACTGAAAGTGCTATGTCCCCAGAAACCCCTCAGTCCTGGGTAAACTGGGACAGTGTGTCACTCTGTGACACAGAAAGGAGAGAGGGTGGGTGAGATGGTAAGTCAGTCCCAAGATGGAACCTGGCCCAGGGAGTCCCTGCTAAGGGTTCAGAGCTGGGGGAGATGGGGCTTGGGTTCAGGCCCTGGTGAGTCATTGTGCTATAGCTGGAACCTGAGCAACGCCATTTTATGAAAGACAAAGCTGTTTTTCAGAAATAAGTTGTAACGGCTGCCCATTCTCCTCACAATGACTGCTAACCTTGGCTTCTGTAAATCTGCTAGTTTGCTCTGCAAAGTGCTCAATATGTAAAGCTGCTTACCTTTTCTTATCAGTGACTGCCGGAATTGCTGCCTTTGTTTACCAGTAATGACCAAAATAAGCAGCCCAAGTTAATTCCATCCAGGCTCCTGCGTAATAAGTAACTAAAGATCTGTGGATTCTAATACTGCCCAGACAATGTGTAAACTAACAGCTTATCTTGACTTCCGTAAACCACTTAGGTAACAATAGAAGTAACAACAAGTCCCCTAGCCCTTGGAATGTCTGGAGACCCGCTCCCTCCTCTCTGCCGGGAGGTGATTTAACAAATCCCCTGGCCCTCAGAATGTCTGAATCCCTTCACCCCCACCCCTGGAGGTGGTTTAGGGGTATAAAAGAGTCTTGTCACCCTCCATTCGGGGCCACAGGTTGGAGAGACGTGAGTCCTCCGTGGTCGCCGGCAATAAAGAGCCTGCAATTTGGCATACTTTTGTCTCTTGTTAATTTTATAATCTCGCATTTCAGTATGTCATTATGAATCTCCAAGGGAGGTCTGAGAACCGATCATGGACTTGTTTCTTTAGGAAATTTGTTTTGGATTCCAAATAACCAACCTTTCCATAACCTGTGGAAGAAACTAGAGGATGCTAAAATGCAGATAATTTCATAAGAAAAAGAAAATGTTAGCACTAGGAAGGGCCTCCCACATTGAATTTTCACCATGTTCCCACCCATTTCACAGATCAGAAAGATGAGGCTAATAGTTAAGAAAATGGGCTTTACAGTCAGGCAGCTCAGGGTTAAGTCCTGGTTCTGTCATAGAACACTGTCCCTGGGTGGTGGGTGACTTTCTCACTGGACCCGCGGTCAGCCCATCAGCCTCTGTCATCTCCTCCATGACCTCTCCTGGCCATGACTGGGCAGGTCTCACTAATAGGAAGGTCTTCCTCACTGAGGCCTGTTCTTCCTCAGTTTAACTTCTCCCCTGAGGTGCTTAAAACAGAATAGGTTGGATGCCTTGTCCTCAGGACAGCCTTCAAGTGTTTGATCTTCCCCCGCATCCAGGCAAGGGCCCTAGACAACTCCTAGTATTTATGGACAGCCACTCTGTAGGCCTTCAGGCTACGAAAGGTGAGGTAGCCCTCCCAAGTTCAAGGCTGGGCACAGTGGCTCACACCCGTAATCCCAGTATTTTGGGAGGCTGAGGTAGGCGGATCACTTGAGGTCAGGGGTTTGAGACCAGCCTGGGCAACCAGCTCAGGGTTAAATTCTGGCTCTGTCATAGAACAGTTGTCCCTGGGTGGTAGGTGACTTTCTCACCGACCCCCAGTCAGCCCTTTAGCCTCTGTGTCATCTCGTCAAGTCACAGGGAGCTCATGACCTCTCCTGGCCACTACTGGGTCCAGTTTTGTGCCATGGCGAAACCCCACCTCTACCAAAGATACAAAAATTAGCCACACATGGTGGCATGCACCTGTTGTCCCAGCTCCTTGGAAGGCTAAGGTGGGAGAATTACAGGAGCCTGGGAGATTGAGGCTGCAATGAGTTGTGATTACGCCACTACACTCCAGCTTGGGTGACAGAGCAAGACCCTGTCTGAAAAATAATAACAATAGAAGTGGGTTGGGCACAGTGGCTCACACCTGTAATCCCAGCACTTTGGGAGGTCGAGGCAGGCGGATCACTTGAGGCCAGAAGTTCGAGACCAGCCTGGTCAACACAGTGAAACCCCATCTCTACTAAAATTACAGAAGTTAGCCAGGGATGGTGGTGCATGCCTGTAACCCCAGCTATTTGGGAGGCTGAGGCACAAGAATGGCTTGAACCTGAGAGGCTGAGATTGCAATGAGCCAAGATTGCACCACTGCCCTCCATCCTGGGTGACAGAACCAGACCCTATCTCAAAAAAAATAAATAAAATAATGAAAGTGAACAAGCCATTGTCTGAGCTCAGCATGTCCCAGTCTTTCTATGGTTCCTTGTGACACTCATGACTTTGTTAACCCTCTCTCTACCCATGTATTCATTTCCCAGGGCTGCTGCAACAAATTACCACAAGCTGAGAAGCTTAAAACAAGAGAAATATATTCTCTCGTAGTTTCAGAGGCTACAAGTCCAAAATCTAGGTGTGGGCGGGGCTAAGCCCCCTCTGAAGCTTCTGGGAGAGGAGCCCTCCTTGCTCCTCCCAGCTCCCCCAGGTCACGGCACCTGGCATCTCTCCACTCACAGATGCATCTCTGCAGTCTCTGCCTCCACTGAGCAGCTTTCTCCCTGGGTTGTGGCTTCGCATCATCATTTCTCTGTGCATGTCTCTCTCTTGTTTTCTTTTTCTCCTCTTTCTCCAAACTGTGAGTGTCTGTGTCCAGATTTGTTTTTTGTTTTTGTTTTTGTTTTTTTTGAGATGGCGTTTTGCTCTTGTTGCCCAGGCTGGAGTGCAATGGCATGATCTCAGCTCACCACAACCTCCGCCTCCCAAGTTCAAGCAATTCTCCTGTCTCAGCCTCCTAAGTAGCTAGGATTACAGGCATGTGCCACCAAGCCAGCTAATTTTGTATTTTTAGTAGAAACAGGGTTTCACCATGTTGGTCAGGCTGGTCTCCAACTCCCGACCACAGGTGATCTGCCCGCCTCAGCCTCCCAAAGTGCTCAGATTGCAGGTATGAGCTACCACACCCAGCCCAAATTTTCTTCTTATAAAGACATCAATCACTGGGTTTAGAGTCTTACCTAATCCAGTCTAACTTGATCGTATCTCAACCTGATCATATCAGCAAAGATCTTATTTACAAAAAAGGCGGTATTCACAGGTTCTGGGTATTAGGACTTGAACATTTCTTTTTAGGGACACAATTTAACCTCATACCAAATGTGATTGAAACGAATTCAGAGGCTGGGCATGGTGGTGCAGGCCAAGGCAAGAGGACTGTTTGAGCCCAGGAATTCAAGACGAGTCTGGGCAATATGGCGAAACCCCATCTCTACAAAAAATACAAAAATTAGCCAGGCATGGTGGCATGCACCTGTAGTCCTAGTGGATCAGGAGGCTGAGGTGGGAGGATGGCTTGAGCCTAGGAGGTCAAGGCTGCAGTGAGCTGTGATTGAGTCGCTGCCCTCTAGCCTGGGCAACAGAGTGAGACCCTGCCTCAAAAAAAGAAAAGAAAAGAAAAATCAGAAACAGAAAAGAAACTAATTCAAAGAGGAAGCAGCTGAACAGAAATGGTCACGTATGGGGAACAGACAGTTTATGCTCAGGGTGTGATGGAGGGCAGGGCAGAGCCGACAAGACTCAGAGCCCAGGCCCCAGAGAGACGGCCTGGCTGCCCCAGGCCAGCAACAGAGCCCCAGACAGAAACTTGGTTTTTTATCAGTCACCAGACTGTCTTGTGCTTTTCCTGGCTGCTCCATCTGCCTTCCAGCCCGCAGGAGGGAAGGCGGGAAAGCAGATGAAGGAGCCCAGAATGGGAGGCCTGTGCTGATGATTTGCAATGAACCCTGGGCAGGTCACAGCATTGCTCTGTGAGACATTCTGGACCTCAGCTGCCACTGAACTGACCTCATCTGTCAAGCAGCAACGCTGTCTGGAGCCCCAAGGATGCTTGGCAAGGGCTGGAATGACTGGGAAGGAGAGGAATTTTTCTTTAAAGAAAAGATAGACGACTCCCAGGGCAAAGAGTATTGCTCTTTCCTTTCTCAGAGCCACTGACTAAAGCCCAGTTTGTGGGAAGGATTGCCTCCACCATCTTATTATTTAAATGAAAAGCCTCTGCCAGTCGTGGTGGCTCATGCCTGTCATCCCAGCACTTTGAGAGGCCGAGGTGTGCAGATCACTTGAGGCCAGGAGTTTGAGACCAGCCTGGCCAACATGCGGAAACACCATCTCTACGAAAAATACAAAAATTAGCCAGCCATGGTGGTGGGTATCTGAAATCTCAGCTACTCAGGAGGCTGAGGCAGGAGAATCGCTTGGACCCATGAGGCGGAGGTTGCAATGAGCTGAAATTGCACTACTGCACTCCAACCTGGGTGATAGAGAGAGACTGTCTCAAAAGAAAAATAAAAAAAAATTTTAAATAACAAATAAAAGGAAGGCCCCTGAGTAGGGACTCCAGGATCCTTCTTGTGTCTGAGGTCTCTCCCTGGGCAGAGCAGCTGTGTGGAAAGTGCTACTTGAAGTCAGCAGGGCGGGGTTCGAGTCTTAGCTCTGCCACGCACCAGCAGTTTGGCTTGAGGTTGTTACTCTGTCTCTCTGTGCCTCATGTCCCTGCTTCTTCTTTTTTTTTTTTTTTGAGAAAAAGAAGGGGAAAAAAGAAAAAGAGGGGAAAAGGAATATTACTTCATTCCTAAAATGGGTTTCAATAATGGCCGATCAATATTTTGAGTGTTTAAAGTGGTTAATGCATATTTTATGTGTTTAAAATGGAGACCTCTATTGTGTTTATTTGTTCTGGCTCTGAGTTCAAGTCCTGGAAATCATTATCAATTTGTTGTCTCGTTGAATCTAAATCTCATTATGTGTCTTATGTATCTGGGTGTTAAGATCTCTTATTGTTGCATTAATCCTTTTACCCTTGCATCCTTGTAGCTTTGAAATCTATTTTATTAAGTGTGAGAATTGCAACTCCTGCTTTTTATTTATTTATTTTTGCTCTCCATTTGGTTGGTGAGTTTTTTTCCATCCCCTTGTTTTGAGTCTTTGTATATCTTTAGATATATCGTTAGATTTTGTGGATAATGTATATTTTGTGTGTTTAAAATGGAGAGCTCTATTGAGTTTATTTATTCTGGATCTTAGTTCCAGTCCCGGATATCATTATCAATTTTCTGTCTCGTTGGATCTAAATCTCATTATGGGTCTTATGTATCTGGGTGTTAAGATCTCTTATTATTACATTAATCCTTTTACCCTT
Organism: Callithrix jacchus; assembly: GCF_049354715.1. Taxonomy (NCBI): domain Eukaryota; kingdom Metazoa; phylum Chordata; class Mammalia; order Primates; family Cebidae; genus Callithrix; species Callithrix jacchus. The sequence goes on from NC_133506.1 coordinate 106,071,528, forward strand.
GTATCCTTGTAGCTTTGAAATCTATTTTGTCAAATGTGAAAATTGCAACTCCTGCTTTTTATTTATTTATTTTTGCTCTCCATTTGGTTGGTACGTTTTTTTTTCCAACCCTTTATTTTGAGTCTATGTATATCTTTGGATATACCGTTAGATTTTGTCTGTATCTTTTGATTGGGAGATTTGGTCGATTTAAATTTAGGGTTGCTGCCATTTGATATTAACTGGCTATTTTGTCCTTTCGTTGATAAAAACTCTTCTTTATGTTAATGCTCTTTACTTTTTGGTGTATTTTTAGAAAGGGTCATACTGGTTGTTCCTTTCTGTGTATAGTGCTTCTTTTAAAAGTTCTTGTAAAGCAGGCCTGGTAGTAATAAAATCTCTGAGTACTTGCTTGTTCCTAAAAAATTTTATTTTTCCTTCAAATGTAAAGCTTAAATTGGCAGGATATGAAATTCTGGGCTGAAAGTTCTGTTGATTAAGTATATTGAATACTGGCCCCCACTCTCTTCTAGCTTGTAGGGTTTCCGTTGAGAGATCTGCTGTAAGCCTAATAGGCTTACCTTTATGGGTAACTTGATCTTTCTCTCTGGCTGCCCTTAATATTTTCTCCTTCGTTTCGATCTTGGTGAATCTAACGATTATGTGCCTTGGGGTTGGTCTTCTTGAGGAATATCTTTGTGGTGTTCTCTGTATTGCCTGGGGTTGAATAGTGTCCTGCTTTGCTAAATTAGGAAAATTTTCCTGGATAATGTCCTGGAGAGTATTTTCCAGCTTGAATTCATTCTCTCCGTCACATTCAGGTACACCGATCAAGCGTATATTAGGTCTTTTCACATAGTCCCATATTGCTTGGAGACTTTGCTCATTCCTTTTTATCCTCTTTTCTCTATTCTTGTCTTGTTGTTTTGTTTCATTAAGTTGATCTTCGACCTCTGATACCCTTTCTTCTGCTTGATCCATTCGGCTGTTTAAGCTTGTACATATTTCACTAAGTTCTCGTGTTGTATTTTTCAACTCCATAAGTTCATTTGTATTCCTCTCTATATTGTCTATTCTTTTCAACATTTCATCAAACCTTTTTTCCAAGTTCTTAGTTTCTTTACATTGGGTTAGAACAAGTTCCTTTAACTCCCAGAAGTTTCTTATCATCCACCTTTTAAAGCCTACTTCAGATAATGGAACACAGTCCTTTTCCATCAGGGCTTGTTCCGTTACTGATGAGTCCTTTTCCATCAGGGCTTGTTCGGTTGCTGATGAGTCCTTTTCCATCAGGGCTTGTTCCGTTGCTGATGGGTTCTGATTTTGAGTATACTCGGCCTTCTTAGGCTGTTTTTTTCCTTTCACTGTAGATGAACCGCCTTTCTAATTAGGTTTCTGAGTCAACGTCCGACTTATTGATTCCCAGTGTTGGGATCCAAGCAACCCACTGTGGCAGCCTAAATAGCAGCGGTAAGACTGATGGTGCTCTTCTGCCCGGGAATCTCTGGTCTGGCTTCCCTCTTGAGTCCGCAACAAGCGGCTCTGAGTTCCCGGAGCTCCAAACTCCGGTCAGCAGGGGAAGCAGTCCCGTTGGCTCTGCATGAAGAGCTGCTGCACCGAGACGCCAGCAAAACCGCTGCGGCAGCCACAAGAGTCGCGCTGGCGACCCGTGGGGCTCCTCCACTGGGAATCGGCTGATCGGTGAGTGACGAAAATTCGTCTAAAAGTGTGGTGTTGTCTCCTTCTCTGGGCTTTCACTGGGAGCTACAATCCTGAGCTGTTAGTGGTCGGCCATCTTGGATCGATCTCCTCTTTTTTTTTTTGAGACGGAGTCTTACCCTGTCACCAGGCTGGAGTGCAGTAGCGCGATTTCAGCTCATTGCAACTTCTACCTCCTGGGATCAAACGATTCTCCTGCCTCAGCCTCCCAAGTAGCTGGGATTACAGGCACAAACCACCACACCTGGCTAATTTTCGTATTTTTAGTACAGACAGGTTTCACCATTTGGGCCAAAATGGTCTTGATCTTTTGACCTCCTTATCTGCCTGCCTCAGCCTCCCAAAGTGCTGGGATTACAGGCATGAGCCACCGTGCCCGGCCTTGTCCCTGCTTCTAAAGAAGGAAGAGTGGTCAACATTTGTCCTCCACCTCCCTGGTCTCCACTCCCCCCTCTCACAGCAATGCCCCTTGGTTTTCACTTTGGCCTCCACCCCTCCCCAGTTCTCATGCATGTCCCGCACCTTAGTCAGGACATGAAGCCTGTGGTGTGATCCTCAAACCACTGGGGACATTGATATCTTCTGGCTACAGCAGTTCGCTCAGGGACAGACGAGGGACCTGAGCTACTCATCAGGGTGGATGGCTGTGGTCCTGCAGGAGCTGCTGGAAAAAAAGTTTTCACTTTCCCACTGGCCTTGGGGCTGTGGGGATGTAAACCTACAGCTACTTGGCCACCATGAGAAGAGAACCCAGGGCTGTCGGGGTGACAACACGGTACCAACTCAGGGAGGAAAGAGCCAGGAGACAGGGTGGTCTGGTCTGGGAGACACTGTCAAATCCAGAAGCCCGCCACACCAAGCCCTTGATGTTTCAGTCACATAAACCAATCCATTCCCTTTTTTGTTTAAGCCAGTTTGAGAGGTCCTGTGTCACTTGGAACAAAAATGTCCTAATCAATACAAATCAATCATACTCACTCAGTGGGTCACTGTAGGATTCAACAGAATGAGATCATCAGACTATGAGCTTTTTGAGGACAGTCACTTTCTGATTCACATGGGTGGGTGTTCCTAGTCACTGACCCATCGTAGATGCTCAAACATTTGTGGAATAAATATGTTTAAATGCTCCCAAAGTTTTTAAGTTTCTTAATAAATGTAGTTAATAGTATATTCCAGCAAAATTAGTCTTATCATCTGTTCTTGTTGCATATTGCCTTTCTGCTAAAATTTGGACAATGAGTCAATAATCCCACTACAGCTTCCCTCATTAATTAAATAATGGAGCCAGGAGCTGTGGCTCATGCCTGTAATCCCACCACTTTGGGAGGCTGAGGCAGGCGGATCACTTCAGCTCAGGAGTTCAAGACCAGCCTGAGCAACATGGCAAAACATCGTCTCTACAAAAATTAGCTGGGCTTAATAGCACAAGCCTGTGGTCCCAGGTACTTGGTAAGCTGAGGTAGGAGGATCGATTGAGTCCAGGAGATTGAGGCAGCAGTGAGTAGTCATGTTCTCGCCACCGCACTCCAGCCTGGGCAACAAAATGAGACCCTGCCTTAAAAAAAAAAAAAAGAAATAATGAAGTTCACAGTGTCTATGGATTGCCTTGTATGTTTCAATGTGGGGCAGTCAAGAGTCCAGTGAATAACAAGAACAACATGTGGAAATTGCCCTCGTGAGGTCGCAACAATTGTGAAGTGGTGGGTGATGAAGTTGCCCTAGAGATGATCCCAGCCATGGGGACAGAGCAAGAGGACAGAGCAAGACTTAGAGGGTCAGGCCAGGCTCCTCTGAGAAAGTGTCCGCTGGGGACTGGGGCAGAGGAAGTTCACTGGGTGATAGGGATGAGTGGGAGCATGCTGGAGGAAGAGAAAACAGCCTGTGCAAAGGCAAGGAGAAGCTTGAGGAAAGGAGGTCAGTGTGGTTTGAGGGGAGAGGCCCAGGCGGTATGCACTGATGAGGCTGGCAGGATATAGGGGAGACCCGTTGTGAGCCGGGACTTCAGCCTCAGAGTGAAGGGAGGTATGGAAGGGGCGTGGCAGGGGTGCAGCTCAGACTCACACTGCTGGAGAGCTCCTGGGCTGAAGAGTGAAGGAAAAGCGGGCAGCACACCAGGGGCGTGGCCATAGCCCAAGGAGAGGCAGCAGGATGGAGGGAGGTGGGCTGATTCCAGGGTTGTCTGGAAGGCAGAACAGTGACGGTGTGGATGTTGGGAAAGAGGGAGAGGGAAGAGCCAAGGACAGTTGGGGAGACTGTGCAGCCCTGCCTTGAGAAGGATTTCCACAGGGAAGAGCAAGGATGGAGACTCCTGTTCTCCTCCTCTTTCCGTGGCTAAGGAACACTGCGTCAGCTTGGTTTCTTTTTCTTTTTCTTTTTTTAATAATGTCCACATAGTTATAAGATGAGGGGAGGGAGCCAGCTGGCTGTTCCCTCTGCCAGAAGCATCCTCCCTCTGCTGATCAGTACCTGCTTAAGGCCACGACCCTGCAACACCTCCTCTGAGAAGCCGTCCCTGACTACTCCCCTGCCCTGCCCTGGCCACCAGCCAGCCTGATCTGACCACATTGCTCCCAGGATGGATGGGGCCTGTGTCTGTCACCCAGGCTGGAGTGCAGTGGCACAATCACAGCTCACTGCAGCCTTCAACTCCTCGGCCCAAGTGATCCTCCTACCAAGTAGCTGGGACTACAGGCATGCATCACCATGCCCAGCTAATTTTTGAAATATTTTGTAGCGACAGCCTCACAATGTTGCCCAGGCTAGCCTCAAACTCCTGGGCTCAAATCATCCTCCTGCCTTGGCCTTCCAATTTGCTGGGATTACAGGTGTAAGCCACCATGCCTGGAAGACTGGGTTTCTGTGGAAAGTGCTGAATGGTAAATGAGGTTATTTGAATAGTGGAAGCAGGGAACAAGCGGGAGGCAGCAGCTGCCACACATGCAAGGACAGGGACACACACACACACACACACACACACACACACACACAGAAACAGGCTTTCAAAAGTTTTGCTACATCAGTATAATTTCCTGTATTCATTTCCCAGGGCTGCCATTGCTACAAACTTGGTGACTTGAAACAAAAGACATTTATTCTCCCACAGGTCTGGAGGCTACAAGCCTGAAACCAGTGTCAGCAGGACCACACTCCTCTTCCAGCTTCTGGTGGCTTCGATCACATTATTAGGTTAGTGCTAAAGTAATTGCTGTTTTGTTGTAAAAAGTAATGGCAAACTTTTCATGGCCAAACCGCAATTACTTTTGCGCTAAGTTCAAGTGTTCTTTCTGTATTCTAAATACAAGTCTCTTATCAGATTTATGATGTGCAAATATTTTCTCCCATTCTGGGGTTGTCTTGTCACTCTTTTCACAGTGTCCTCTGAAGCATGAAAGTTTTTAATTTTGATGAAGTCCAATTTATCAAATGTTTCTTTGGTTGCGTATGCTCTGGATGTCATAGAAAAGAAAGGATTTCCAAACCTAAGGTAGTGAAGATTTTCCCCTCTGTTTTCGTCTAAGAGTTTACTAGTTTTAGCACTTATATTTAGTTATTCTTTATGCCTACCCAGTGTTTTGAGTATAGTAAGATGAGGACCCACAAAGTGGCTAAATGAGTGAGACACAGTCGTGGGAAGGGCCTGCGCAAGCTTTGGAGATAGCTCCCGCCGCCCTCCTCCTCCTCCTCCCCATTGTCATCCCCGTCCATGTCCTATAGGGGTTGCCATCTGAGGCCGGAATGCCCCTCATGGAAAGGAGTTCTTGAGCACAGCTGAGAGGCCTGTCTCAGGTCTGCAGCAAGGGAGACAAACCCTAGAGCAAGACTGCAGGGCACTGGGCATGCTGGTTCATGCCCGTAATCCCAGGTACTCAGGAGGCTGAGGCTAGAGGATTACCTGAGCCAGGGAGTTCGAGACCAGCCTGGGCAACATAGCAAGACCTCATCTCTAACAACATAAAAATAAATTCTCCAGTGGTGCGTGCCTGTGGTCCCAGCTATACAGAATGCTGAGGCAAGAGGATCACTTGAGCCTGGGAGGTTGGAGCTAAAGTGAGCTATGATCAAGCCACTGCACTCCAGCCTGGGCAACAGAGTGAGGCCCCATCTCTAAAAACAAAAAGAACTATAGAACAAGAATCAAGAAGCAGAGAAGTTGGTTTCCCAGAATGTATCAGAAACAGAGAGAGCTGGAGCAGACTGCCAGGGGGACCCACCAGAATAGCTGGCCAATAAAACCAAACACAAAAAATACAACAAAAAACAGGTACGGCCGAGTATTGGTGAGCACAAGCAACCGGAACTCTCATACACGGCTGGTGGAAGTGGAAAGCCTTCCAACCACTTTGGAAAATGGCAACTTTCTGCTAAGTTGCGCATATACCTTGCCTCTGACCCAGCAGTCCACACCTAGGTACATACCCCGCACAAAGACACACATATGTCCCCCAAGACAGGTACGAGAAGCGTCACAACAGCAATACGCTTCATAGCCAACAACTGGAAATGACTTAAATGTCCATCAACAGGAGAATGAATAAATAAACTGTGGCTTCCTTATGCCATGGAATATATTATAGAGCAATGAGAATGAATAAACCACAACATGAATAAGTCCCACACACACAGCATTAACCAGAAGAAGTTAGACCCAAAAGAATATATATTGTATTGTTATATTTATACAAAATACAGCCAGGCACGATGGCTCATACCTGTAATCCCAGCACTTTGGGAGGCCAAGTCAGGTGGACTGCTTGAGACCAAAAGTTCAAGATCATCCTGGGGAAACAATCAGACTCCATCTCTGCAAAAGACAAAAAAATCAGCCAGGCATGGTGGCACATGGCTGTGGTCTGAGCTGGGAGGATCGCTTGAGCCCAGGAGATCAAAGCTGCAGTGAGCTGTGATTACATCACTGCACTCTAGCCTGGGTGATGGAGCAAGACGATGTCTCAAAACATAAAATAAACTAGGCCAGGCACTTTGGGAGGCCAAGGTAAGTGGATCAGTTGAGGCTAGGAGTTCGAGACCAAACTGGCCACCATAGTGAAACCCCATCTCAACTAAAAATACAAAAATTAGCCAGACATGGTGGCATGTGCCTGTTAGTCCCAGCCACTCCAGAGGCCAAGGCAGGAGAATCGCTTAAACCTAGGAGGCGGAGGTTGCAGTGAGCCAAGATACTGCACTCCAGCCTGGGCAACAGTGTGAGACTCTGTCTCAAAATAAAATCAAATAATAAAATGTAATATAAAATAAAATACAAAGCAGGAAAATTAATCCTGCTAGGGTAAGAAGGGTCAGCCTTGGGGAGCGCAGTGCCTGAAGGCAGCACAGGGCAGGAGCTGTTCGCATTCTCTTTCTTAATTCGGGTGCTGCTTACGTGGATGTGCTCACAATGAAAATTCATCAAACCGTCAACTTCTGATTTTCATTATTTTGGGGGCACATATATGAATCATAAATTTACAACAGAAAACCCAGAACTAGCAGAAACTGGGGGTAACACTATGGTCAAGGGCGGAATGGAGATGAGTCTCTGCAGGGCTGCCAGGGCCCAGAGTTCCTCTTCTATGAGGGTTGACACTCTCCCAGCCTTGGGGGTGGCACTTAAAGTGACAGGACCCTGCCAGACAAATACGTGGAAGGTGAGGAGCAAATTAATTAATGAGTTCCTTCCTTCCTTTCCTCTCTCCATCCTTCCTCCCCTCTTTCCATTCTTCCTCCTTTTATTCATTTATTCTTTTTGTTTTTGTTTTGTGTTTTGAGATGGTATCTCACTCTATTGCCCAGGCTGGAGTGCAGTGGTGTAGTGTCTGCTCACGGAAGTCTCAGCCTCCCGGGCTCAATTGATCCTCCCACCTCAGCCTCCCGAGTAGCCAGGACTATAGGCACACAGCACCATGCCCCATTAATTTATGTATTTTTTGTAGAGATGGGGTTTCATCATGTTGTCTAGGCTGGTCTTGAACTCTTGGGCTCAACCTCCCAAAGTGCTGGGATTACAGGCGTGAGCCACCATGCCCAGCCAATTCATTCACTCTTTTATTTACACTTTCAGAATTCATTTATTGAGCACCACATCAGCCAAGCCCTGGGTACTTAAAGAGAAGTAACTCACAGCCCCTGCCCTCATGAAGCCCATGATCTGGCGGGGGAAGCCAACCCAGAGCAAATCAGTCCAACCTAGAGGAAAAGGGGTCCTGACAGGCATCCATCCTGGGATCGACATGGTCAGATCAGGCTGGCTAGTGGCCAGGGCAGGGCAGGGGAGTAGTCAGGGAAGGCTTCTCAGAGGAGGTGATGCAGTGTCGGGGCCTCAAGCAGGTACCTATCAGCAGAGGGAGGATGCTCCTGGATCTTATAACTATGTGGACATTATTCAGGGGGTGAGTATGAAGAATAGGGGGCAAGTCAAGAAGTAGAGAGAAGGCACCTGGGATGACCTCATGGTTTTAGATGACACAGGCCACTATGTTCCAGCTGCTGGCTAGAGAGGCGTCCAAAACCATCCAGGTAGCAGGAGACTGAAGAGATTTCTCCAGGAGTCACCTTCTCACTTATGAAATGCAAAGGCAGCCCGTTCAGGGGTCCAGATAAACAGCAAATATGTGAATCTGGCTGGTTGTGAGGCAGGGAGTGGTGGGGTCTGTGGACAAGGAAACAAGTCAAAGAAGGCAGACAGGCAGTCAGGAGGTGTGAGGTTTTCTGAGTTCAATAGGGTGGGGTGGGGAGGGCCCCACTAGGTAGGTGACATTTGAGATAAAGCCTGAAAAAGTGAGAAAATAAGTCTTGGATGTTTCTGAGAGATTCTAGATGGAGGGAACAGCAATGGTGCTAAGGTGGAATGGGCAGGGCATGGTGAGGAACCACAGGAGGCCATCCCAGCACTGTGGGAGGCTGAGGCAGGAGGATGGCTTGAGGCCTGGAGTTTAAGACCAGCCTGGGCAACAAAGGGAGACCCCATCTCACAGTAACTGGCTTCTATGGCTCTGTCCCAGCAGTTCCTGCAGACCCTCCCTGGGAATGCTCAGCACGTGTCTCACGGCCTTCAGAGGGATGCTCTCCAGGACGGAACCACTCACAGCAAATGCCAATTTAAAAACAAAACCAAAATCCAGCCAGGTGTGATGGCTCATGCCTATAATCCCAGCACTTTGGGAGGCCAAGGCAGGTGGATCGCTTGAGGTCAGGAGTTTGACCTCAACCTGGCTAACATAGTGAAACCAGCCAATCAGCTGGCCGTGGTGGCAGGCCCCTGTAATCCTAATTAGTCAAGAGCCTGAGGCAGGAGAATCAGTTGAACCCAGGAGGCAGAGGTATGCACAAGACCATACCACTGCACTCCAGCCTGGGCAACAGAGCAGACTCCGTCTCAAAAAAATAAATAAGGAAATAAAATTTTAAAAATAAAAACATAACCAATAACCAAAGCAACCAAATTATCAGTGTTCCAAACAGGTGTGAGGCTACCAGATTGTCCTGAAGCTACCACTGATAGACTGTGATGATGTTTTTCTGGAATGTTCCTGAAATGGTCCACTGCTCTCCACAGTGGTCCTGTGAACACTGAGGAGGTTCTACCCTGAATGCCTCTTTTGTCCTCGCCCTGTCCTCGCCCTGTCCTTGCCCAGTCCATGACGCTGTTATGCTCTTCAACTCTCTTTCCTCAAGAGGGCTGCTTCCCAAGAAGCCCTCTAGCCCTGGTGCGAACAGACCCCTCAGGCATCTTCCCCTGCAGTCTGCCAGGGCTGCTCTGCCAGGCCTGAGTTATAAAGGAAAATCAGCTGAGGCAGTAATAATAGATTCACCTCCCTCCCTCCCTTCCTTCCTGTTTCTTCCTTCCACTTACTGGGTTCTTACTTTGTGCCAAATAACTGTTGTAGGTGCTAAAGATCTAACAGTATACAAAGACAACAACACGCACGCACGCTCACATGCACACATAAGCAGAGTAATGCATATGTTAATTAATTTGACTTAGCCATTCCAATGACACACATAGTATATACATATATCAAAGCGTCATGTTGCATATTATAAATACGTAAGATTTTATTTGTCAGTTGATGAAACAGACAACAGAGCCCAGGCTTGGCGGCTCACTCCTGTAATCCCAGCACTTTGGGAGGCCAAAGTGGGTGGATGACTTGAGACCAGGAGTTCGAGACCAGCCTGACATAGTCTGGTCAGATTTCAACATGGTGAAACTCCATCTCTACAAAAAATATAAAAATTAGCCAAGCATGATAGCACACGCCTGTAGTACCAGCTACTTGGGAGGCTGAGATGGGAGGCTCTCTTGAGCCCAGGGAGATCAAGGCTGCAGTGAGCCATGATTGCACCACTTCACTCCAGACTGGGCGACAGGGTAAGACCCTGTCTAAATAAAACAAAAAACAGACAACAACAGAACTCCCCTGCTTTCGTGGAGCCCAAGTGCTGGTGGACTGTTGCATGCTCTCTGACCACCACTGCAGTCAGTACCTTCCATTCATAAGCTTATTGAATCCTCACAATAACGTATTCTACTACTGTGCCCATTTTACAGATAAGGAAACCTGAGGCCCTGAGAAGTTAGGCAACTAGCTTTACTACTGTGCCCATTTTACAGATGAGGAAGCCTGAGGCCCTGAGAAATTAGGCAACTAGCTTCCCAACGACAATGACTACCATTCATTGAGTGCTTATACTGTTGTCAAACATTGGGTGGAGCATTTTGTATTCATTATCTGGGCAGCCTGTGGGAGGTGACAAGCCTGAGGCAGGACAGGTATGATTTCAGCTCCGGCTCACAGTGTGGCCTTGCTTAACTTCTTCCATACGTCTTAAAGGAACGCACTCTTAGGTGGCTCTAGGTCTTATGAAATATCGGAAAGTTCCAGGCTGAGCGAGTTGCCCTACCTCCCTGAAACCCGACAGAAAAGGCAGAAGGGACAGGGTCCTGTCCTGAGGACCAGCAGTGGGTGCTGGGGAGCCTGGGTGGATGCGAGGGTGAGGAGCACCTCCCGACACAGCCAGGTCAGCTGGGGTTGGCGGTGCAGCGCCGCCCAATAACTGCAGGCTGCACGTGCTTCCCAGGTGGAGCCCAAGAGGCTCTGGCTCCTGCTGGTTCCAGGAACGACCACGTTTCAGGGCCCACAAATGATGGAAATCGGGGGAATACTGTCTGTAGATTTTGTGCTGGAAATACATACCGTGGGGTGCGGGTAGATTAACACCTCAGGTCTCTGGGAAACCACCGGCCTGGAGCCCAGCGTCCTGAATTCCAGTCCCCCACTACTCAGGGTGGGTTGTACTGCCTTGGTCAAGGCTCGAGACTCCATCCGCGACCGTGAGACCTCTGACTCCCAGGCCCCCAGCGGGAGAGCAGAGCCGCTGCTGGGAGAAGTGGGGCCGCTGCCAATCTCTGCCCCTCCCTCCCCGCCAGCCCGGGCGGTGGCGGGGACGACCCAGGAGACCAGGGAGAGCGCGACGGGCTCCGGCGCCCCCTGACGGCCGAGAAGCGCCTGCGCCGGTGCGCCGAGAAGGGCAGGGAGGGGGCCTGGAAAGGCGCAGGCAGCCGCCAGAGCTGAGCCACGCTGTGGGCACGATGATGTCAGCAGGGGAAAGGAAATGAGTCATCACTCCCCGGGGCCGTGGGACGGCCAGGGGCGGGTGCGGAGACTCGGCCACAGGAAACCAGAACAATGGCGGGAAGTAAGAGGAACGTGGGCCTGGCTGCAGCCGCGCATCCCCGACCCCGGACCCAGCCGCTGGGAGACCTGGGCGCAGTGCGGGCTTTGAGGGGTCGGATTGAGGCCAGAATCAGGCGGGGTCGGGTGGGGACCGGGCGGCTGGAAGAGGATGGGGGTGCAGCCAAGCCTAGGGTGCCCGGCCTGAAGAACAGCCCAGGCCTTCTTTCTCACTCTGGATGTTTCCAAAACATTAGCCGACCCCTCCGCGGTTTCCTCACTGCCCGTAAACTTCATTGAACCTCAGAATAATCCCGGAGGTTAGTTAAAACCCGGATCCCGGCCGGGCACGGTGGCTCACTCCTGTAATCCCAGCGATTTGGGAGGCCGAGGTGTGCGGATCACGAGGTCAGGAGTTCGAGACCAGCTTGACCAACATGGTGAAACGCCCCTGCTACGGAAAAAAAATACAAAAATTAGCCAGGCGTGGTAGCACGCATCTATAATCCCAGCTACTCAGGAGGCCGAGGCAGGAGAATTGCTTGAACCCGGGAGGCGGAGGTTGCAGTGAGCCGAGATCGCACTACTGCACTCCAGCCTAGGCGACAGAGCAAGACAAGATCTCTAAAGAAAGAGAGAGAGAGAGAGAGAGAGAGGAGGGAGGGAAGGAAAAGAAAGAAAGAACAGAAAAAGAAAACCTGGATCCTCCAGCCCCACCCCAAAGATTATGATTCAGCAGGCCCTAACTGGGCCTCCATGAATCTGCATTTTTTAAATTATTCTTTTTATTGAGACGGCGTTTCACTATGTTGCCCAGTGTGGTCTCAAACTCCTAGCCTCAAGCAATCCTCTCGCCTCAGCCCCGAAACGTGCTGAGATTACAGGCGTGTGCTGGGATTACCGGCATGAGCCAGGAGCCCGGAGCCCAGCCAGAATTTGCATTTATTTTTTTTTTAAGACGGGATTTCACCATGTTGGTCAGGCTGGTCTTGAACTCCCGAACTCAGGTGATCCGCCCGCCTCGGCCTCCCAGAGTGCTGGGATTACAGGTGTAAGCCACCGCGCCCAGCCCAGAATTTGCATTTTTAACAAACTCCTAGTGGGGGTGCTGGACCACAGTCCTCAGACCACTCTTTCACTAGTGCCACCTTAGAACGAAGTCCAGCTACTTCCAGGGCTTAGACCCACCCTCTGTCAGGTGGTTCCTCCAGCCTCAGCTGTCCCCACCTCCTACCCCTCCTCACACGTGTACTAGCAAGACCCAACTACTTGCATTTTGTGGTTCTCTCCTCTGTGTCTTCGCACAGGCTATTTTTTTCTATTGAAACGCCTTCTCTTCACCACACGGCTGCCCAAACTGGCTGACTTCTACCTGCCCTTTAAAATCTTCTCCACGAGTGTATCAAAGAATATAATCAACAGAGTGAAAAAAAAAAAGCAACCCATAGACTGAGAGAAAATATTTTAAAATCATAGATCGATAAGGAATTAATATCCACAGTGTATAAAGACCTACAACTAGACCACAAAAATCAACCTGATTCAAAAGTGGACAAAGGACTTGTATAGACATTTCTCCAAAGAAAATAAACAAGTGGCCAAAAAACACACTGGAAGATGTTCCACATTGCTAATCACTAGGGAAACACATCAAAACCGCAGAGAGGCCCCCACCATCCTGACTCTCTCCTTCCTTCCTTTAGAGGATGTCACCTTCCGGATCCACCTCAACCACTCAGGGAGCCACTCAGCTTCCTCAAGGGCATGAGTAGATGGCTTCCATCTTCGCTTTTGCCACCAGTGGAGGTTTTAAGGGCAAACAGAAATGCATGTGAATTGTCCTCCTGCAGTAACTGACGAAACTATTATAGCTACTTTTGATTATCTGTTCAGGTTAAATCAGGCATCATTTCATTCTCTCCCAGGTTTTAATGTGTATGATGTAAACTGGAAAGTTAAGTCCTCCTAGGAGATGACTCTTCTGCAATATTCTGTGACACTTGCAGTCTCTGTCTTCCTGTACTGCATTGCTGTCCTGTTTTCCGTTGGTTACAGGAACCTATATCAGGATAGCCATAAACTTCGCATGAGTGGCTTTGTCATTACTCTTGTCGCCATCGTTTGCAACTGGAGAGCACTTCAACCTGGGCAAAAGCTCCTGCAGATATTAAAATAGCTACTGGTCACATTATTGTTCATGAACTTCTTGTAAGAAATCATGATGATGGGTTATTAGGAATCCCATGTGACTAGCATGGAATTCCTAAATGTGTCTGTGATCTTTGTCTTTCTGTGTATGATACTTTGGAGAGGAAATGCTGGTGTGTGTACAAGTACTAGGAGACCAGCTTACAGAATTCATCAAATACTTCTGCTCCTCATAGCCAAGGAGGTATTCCACCTCCTGTGGGAATGTAATTAAGGGAGAAACACACTGAATGAAATATATTTCGATATCATGTTGCCACCATCTTGCGGAACATTCTTTGTTTCTAATAAAAGTAATGGCTTTGTTTTTTAAGCCTTACAATGAGATATTACCTCACACCTATTAGAATGGCTACTGTAAAACAAAAACAGAATAACAAGCATGGACAAGAATGTGAAGAAATTGAAACCCTTGTGCAGTTGGAGGGAAGGTAAAATGGTCCAGCCACTGTGGAAAACAGTGTCTTCATCTGTTTCCTATTGCTATAACTGAATACCTGAGACTGGGTACATTATGAAGAAAAGAATTTATTTCTTACAGTTCTGGAAGCTGGGAAGTCCTAAGTCAAGGGGCTGTATCTGCTCTGCCTCTGGGGAGGGCCTCATGTTATGTAATAACATGGCAGAAGGCATCATGGGGGAAAGGGGTGCACTGAGAGCCAAACTACCTTTAATAACAAACCAGGTCGGGCACAGTGGCTCATGCCTGTAATCCCAGCACTTTGTGAGGGGGCCAAGGCTTGACAATCACTTGAGGCCAGAAGTTCAAGACCAACCTGGCCAATGTGAGAAAACCCTGTCTCTACTAAAAATACAAAAATTAGCCAGAGATGTTGGCAGGCGCCTGTAATCTCAGCTACTTGGGAGGCTGAGGAAGGAGGATTGGCTGAACACAGGAGGCAGAGACTGCAGTAAGCCAAGATTGTGCCACTGCATTCCAGCCTGGTGACAGAGTGAGACTCTGTCTCAAAAAATAAAATATAAAATAAAGTAAAATGGTACAAAGAATACTAAACAGACCTCTGTACTTGCCCACACAGGTTTAACAAATGTCAACCTTTTGCCACATTTGCTTGCTATTTCTCTTTTTCTGAAAAACCCCAAACTTTGATAAATCTAAAGTCCTCCCATTTTCCCTTTTTTTTTTTTTTCTTTTTTTTTGAGACGGAGTTTCGCTCTTGTTACCCAGGCTGGAGTGCAATGGCGTGATCTCGGCTCACTGCAACCTCCGCCTCCTGGGTTGAGGCAATTCTCCTGCCTCAGCCTCCTGAGTAGCTGGGATTACAGGCACGCATCACCATGCCCAGCTAATTTTTTGTATTTTTAGTAGAGATGGGGTTTCACCATGTTGACCAGGATGGTCTCGATCTCTTGACCTCGTGATCCACCCGCCTCGGCCTCCCAAAGTGCTGGGATTACAGGTTTGAGCCACCGCGCCTGGGGTGGCCCATTTTCCCTTGCATAGGTAACCACTGTCTTAAGTTAGTGTAGAGCCTTCTTGACCATATATATACACATACATACATACACATTTACTACATAGCCATATAGCTTTATATACAATACCATATTGATAATATGTATATTTCATACATATATAAAATATGGGGGCCCAGAAAGTGATCCTCCTGCCTCAGCCTCCCAAGTAGCTGAGATTACATGCATGAGCCAGCACTACTGGCTAATTTTTGTTTTTTTAGAAGAGACATGGTTTCACCATGTTGGCCAGGCTGGTCTCAAACTCCTGGGCTCAAGAGATCCATGTGCCTCAGCTTCCAAAAATGCTGGGATTATATACATACATATAACATATATATTAACAATATATGTATATATGTACTATCATACTGTGTAAATCTCTTTCAGATTCGCTTTTTCACTCATCATTTTTTAGATTTACCCATGTTGGTACATTGTAGATCTGGTTCATTAATTTTAAATGCTCTATAGTTTCCCGTTGAATAAACCTGTTTATTTGTTCCCTTACTAATAGACTGCTCGTCATTTCCATTTTTGTTATTACACAGCACTGCAGTGAAAATTCTTGTACCCATGTGTGGGCGTGTTTTTCTTTTGAGACAGGATATTGCTCTGTCACCCAGGCTGGAGTGCAGTGGCATAATCACAGCTCTCTGAAGCCTCAACTTCCCAGGTTCAAGCAATCCTCCCACCTAAGCCTCCCAAGTAGCTGAGACTACACGCCGGTGCCACCACACCCAGCTGAATTTTTTTTTTTTTTTTTTTGTAGAGACAGGGGTTTTGCCATGTTGCCCAGGCTGGTCTCAAACGATCCTCCCTCCTCAGCTTCCCAGAGTGCTGGGGTTACAGGTATGAGCCACAGTTACCGCCTGTTTTGCTATGCATATGGTTGCTAGGTCACAGTGCATGCACATCTTTGGCTTTTACCAGCTATTGCCAAATTCTCCAAAGTTGATCTGAAACCAGTGGCGTGACAGCACCGCCCCCAGCATGCGCACTCCCGGCTAGGCTGTGACAGGGCCCGGGCTCGGCCCCAAACCCAATCCGAGATCCGAGCGAGGGCAGAGAGCGGGCAGAGGCCAGGCAGTGGGAGCAGGCACTTGCAAGGACAAGGGGGGCACCTTCCTGGGCTCCGAAAAGTACAGAGGCCTAGGTCCACAGCCAGGATTTGGGCGGCTGCTGCCGCTCCTGAGAGAGCGAGGTTGCTGCCCGCTCTCGGCTCCCGCCGGCTCCGTGGAGCGTGAAGCCGGGGCCGCACCCCTCGCAGTCTGGGGCGGGGGCTCCAGGTCCTCGGCGGGCCCAGGCCTCCTCCCGAGGCTCAGGAACCCCGCACCCTCGACCCGGCGGGCGCTGCTCCCCAGCTCCGCCTCCTCCCCGCGGCCTCCCAGCAGCAGCAGCTGGCGAGAGCGGCAACGCGAGGCCAAGGGTCCTGTATCCCGAAGGCTCGGGCCTGGGGGCAGGTCCCGCCGGGCCGCGCAAGGGTGAGGGAGGCGCAGTCGGCTGCCTCGGGGACAAGGGCACAGGGGACCCACCGCTGCCACTTACCGCTCCTGCCACCGCCGCCCGCACACCCGCGCTGCCGAAGACCAGCCGCTCCCATCAATATATTAAATTAATGTTATAATTAAGATTAGAGGTAGCTTCAAATTGCTTCATATCAGATTTTGTCACGAAGTGAGTTTAAACCAGGCCGGGCGCGGTGGCTCCCGCCTGTCATCCCAGCACTTTCGGAGGCCAAGGCTGGATTTGAGACCAGCCTGGACAGCATGGAAAAAAATCCCTTCGCCACTAACAATGGAAAAATTAGCTGGGTGTGCTGGAGGACACCAGGAAGCTGAAGCAGGAGAATTGAACCCGAGAGGCAGAGAATGCAGCGAGCCGAGATCTTGGCACTGCACTCCAGCCTGGGTGACAGAGTAAGACTCTGTCTCAAAACTAAGTAAACAAATAAATAAATAAATAAAAATAAAGGGAGTTTAAACCAAATTTAGGGAAGCAAACTTAGTTTTCAGAGTTTTTTTCTATTTTGGAATTGCAAATAAAGGATTTAGGCTTCTACCTATTTATGTTCTCACCAGCCACTTAGGACTTCTCATTTCCCTGTATCTTCACCAGCACGGTGTTATTAGGCTTTTTAATATTTGCCAATCTGATAAGTGTAAAATGAAGTCTTTATTTTGATTTGAATTCTCATAATTACTAGTGAGGTTGAGCGTTTTTCATTTGTTTATGACGATTTGTGTTTCCTCTTCTGTGAATTTCCTGTTTCTCTTGAATTGTTCTTTTATTGATACATTCGGGATACAAACAAGTTGTAATGAATTGCCAATATCTTGCCTTTCCATGTTTATGGTACCTTTTATCATAAGGAAGTTTAAATTTTCTAGTATGACAGGTTGGATTATCAAATAAAAATATAACGTAAAATGTCAAGGTGGTCAAATTCATCAACATTTTCCTTTCTAAAATATGTCTTTCTTAAGAAACCCTCCTTCCTTCAAGTTCATGGTTGTATTTGCTTGCAGATTTTTTTTTAAGTTTTAAAGTTTGGCTTTTTATATTTAGTTTTTAAAAATATATCTGGGGTCTATCTTTGTGTACCATGTGAGGAAGGAATGTAGTTTTATATTTTGTATCTGTTAGCCAGTTGTTCTGGTATCATGTACCAATCGGTGTCTTCTTTTCCCGCTCATGTGCAGTAAAACCACCTCTGTCGCAGTCCAAGTTCCCATCAATATGTGGCCCACCTCTGGGTCCTCTGCTCAGCCCATGGTCTCTTTGTCTGTCTCTGTTAATAATAATTCTTTATTATGGTAGGATAAGCCCCTCCCACTTTATTTCTCACTTTCCTCTTCAATAGTGTCCTAACTAGTCTTGGCCCTTTAGTTCTTTATTACATAAATTTTTAAAAACTTGCCCATTTCCAGAGAAAAACTGGTTGGACTTTTTTTTTTTTTTTTAGTGGAATCTCCCTCTGTCATCCAGGCTGGAGTGCAGTGGCCTGATCTCAGCTCACTGCAACCTCCAACTCCTGGGTTCAAGCGATTCTCCTGCCTCAGCCTTCCAAGTAGCTGGGATTACTGGCATGCGCCAGCACACCCTGCTAATTTTTGTGTTTTTAGTAGAGATGGGGTTTTGCCATGTTGGACAGGCTGGTCTCAAACATTGACCCCAGGTGATCCACCTGCCTCAACCTCCCAAAGTGTTGGGATTGCAGGCATGAGCCACCAAACCTGGCTGGGGTTTATATATATATATATATATATATATATATATATACACGCACACACACACACGTGTGTGTGTGTGTGTGTTTTAAACTCTCAGATCACTAAAAACTGATTAGATTTGGATGAGTATTGTCTTTAGGTCACAATTTCCCTGTTAAGGAGGGATGAAAATACTTCTTTTATTTTTTGAGACATAGTCTGGCCCTGTCACCCAGACTGGAACACAGTAGCACTATCATGGCTCACTGCAGCCTCAGCCTCTTGGGCTCAAGCAATCCTCCTACCTCAGCCTCCTAAGTAGCTGGGACAACAGGCGTGTGCCACCACGCCTGGCTAATTTTTGTATTTTTTGTAGTGACAGTGTTTCACCCAGGCTGATCATAAAATCTTGAGCCCAAGCAATCCACCTACCTCAGCCTCCCAAAGTGCTGAGATTACAAGCATGAGCCACCGTGCCCAGCCTTTTTTCCTCAAAAGAGAGAGGGCAGTCATGTCTCGTTTATTCTGAGGTTACTTTTTCAGCAAGCTCCAGAGTCTGAAAAACAAGAGAAAATAAGAATAAGGTCATAACAGCCTCTGAGAAGCTGCAGACACCGCAGCGCCTATGTGCTAAATCACACCCACTTCTGTCACAAGTGGTCTTCTCAGTGTCCCTGGGAACTTACTACTGACTTTAGTCACGGATCCAGGAAGCTTGGTGGTCTGGTTTCCTAGCCTCAGCAAATTAAAGGCAGCTGCAACTTAGAAGAGGCTGTGCAGAGAGGAAAACATGCTGATAACTAACATCTGACAGAGACAGAAAAGTCCAAATAATTATCAAAACCAGCTACAGGAAATGAGAGGGCAGCAGAGCTGCTCACTTCTGGAAACTTTGGAGGCTCCACTGCACATATGCTGGACAGAAGGCAGCTCTGTTCCACGAGGTCATTCAGGAACCAGGAGTTACCTCTACCTTGTGGCTTCCCGGGCTGCTCTGGCTGTGGCCATTCTAGGCAGAGTGGGAAGATACAGTGAAGAAGTTCAAGTCCAGCATTTCCTCTTAGACAAGGGACGGGGAAGAATGCGCCCAACTACTGCAGTTTCATCCCATTGCTGAGATGTTGGCACTAGGCCCTACCCAGCTGCACAGGGACGGGAAGATGTCTTTGCCGGGCATACAAGGTCTTTTAGAGCATCATAGTGATACAGAAGTTAAAAGAAATTTCTTAGGCAGAGAGTGAGTGTCAGGAAGTCCTCCGTAAGGTTTTTCTTTTATCAAAAGCAGCCCCGAAATCATTTCTTTTTCTAACAAAGAGTAACCTGTAAAATCAAGCTGCAGACATAGATAAGCAAGCTGGGAGCTTCCACGGGTGAATGCTGGCAGCTGTGCCAATAGGAAAAGGCTAGATGGGGGCCAGGCAAGTTCAACATGGAGGCTCCATCTTCTCTTTTCTTTGTCAACCACATGTACAGTAAGGAACAGACAACATGGCCTGGGCCAGGTAGAGACCCCGTCTATACAATAAAAGACAGAGGCGGGATGGCCAGCTTTTTCACGCACTATGCAAACGTCATGCCTGGCCCAACCAATCTCTCAGGCCCTGTGTAAATCAGACACCACTTCCTCATGTTCATCTGTAAAACCCTGTGTATTTCACCACGAACCAGAAGACCCACTTAGGAGCCTCTCTCTCTCTCTCTCTCTCACTCTCTCTCTCTCACTCTCTCGCTCTCGGTCTCTCGCTCTCTCTGCAGGAGAGAACGCTATTCTCTTTTCTTTTGCCTGTTAAACTTCCATTCTTTTTTTTTGAGATGGACTTTCGCTCTTGTTACCCAGACTGGAGGGCAATGGTGCGATCTTGGCTCACCGCAACCTCCGCCTTCTGGGTTCAAGCAATTCTCCTGCCTCAGCCTCTTGAGTAGCTGGGACTACAGGTGCACACCACCATGCCCAGCTAATTTTTGTATTTTTAGTAGAGACAGGGTTTCACCTTGTTGACCAGGATAGTCTTGATCTCTTGACCTCGTGATTCACCCGCCTCGGCCTCCCAAAGTGCTGGGATTATAGGCGTGAGCCACCGTAAACTTCCACTCTTAAACGCACTTCTTGTGCTTTCATGTCTTCAATTTCCCTGGCATAAGACAATGAACCTGAGGTATTTACCCCAGATAACCACGCTGCTTCAGCAGGATCTCAGCTAAGACTCTGAGATGGGAGCCATTGGAGGGCTCTCAGCCCAGCACTGACCTGATCTGGTTTGTAAATGATCCCTCTAGTTGCTGTATTGAGAAGGTTGAGGGAATGCAGGTGGGGGCAGGGGCAAAAATAGGTACACCCATTAGGACGACCTGCTCTCTGAAGCTTTCCTGGCCCCTCCTCCCCTCAGGTGCAGCTGATCTCCTCCTCTGTTGTTCTCTAGGCTTCCACATTTCCCGTAATTTAAACATTGACCATTTACTCATCTGTCTTCCTCCCTGTCAACGTATCCACAGCACCTGGCCCAGAACAGGTACTTGGCCGTTATTTCAATTGTGCCTAACATGCTGGAAACATACTTTGCCAAGTACCAGTATGTCGGTCAAGGATCTTTCCAAAAAATATATATTTTTATAGACAGGGTCTTGTTTTGTTGCCCAGGCTGGAGTGCAGTGGGGCCGTCATAGCTCATTGTAACCTTGAACCCTCTTGAAGCTCAAGAGATCCTCCTGCCTCAGCCTCCCAAGTAGCTAGGACTACAGGCCATGCCTCTATGCAGAGCTAATTTAAAAATCTTCTGTAGAGACAAGGTTTTGCTATGTTGCCCAGGCTGGTATCCACCCCCTGGCAACAAGCAATTTTCCCACCTTGGCTTCCTAAAGTGCTGGGATTATAGGTATGAGCCACCGTGCCTGGCAAGGGATCCTTAACTGCAGGAAACAGAAACCAACTCTGGTTGTCTTTAAATAAAAAAGAAAACTTGGGAGATGCCCAGAACCTCACAGGAAGGCTGGAGAACTAGGTCTGGACAAAGACAGGAAGCAGCAGAGAGGTTCTCAGCAGTCAGGCGGTACGGCAGTCAGGCTGTGAAGAAGCCAGCTACCTCTCCCACCGTGTTTCAAAGTCCTGGGCAGAGCTCTGAATGGAAAAACTGAGGTGAGGTGTCAATGCTTGGGTCTCACCGCGGCAGGGAGAAGAGGAAATGGGGTGGGGGGGGGAACCTTCAGAGACCCCTTTGGCTTCCATGATGGGAGGGCAAGGCTCCCTAGTGTAGTGTCTCACCAAGGCTGTGCTGGCAGGAGGCAGGCAGTGGGAAGGGAGAGCAGAGAGCTGAGAGGAAACCAATGCTGAGTGTCCACGACAATTTCCCAGGGCTGGAAAAGCACAAAGGCACGAGCTGGGAACTGGGAACCGGGCACTGGGCAGGAGTGCATCTTCCTTGTCTTTCCACCCCCAGGGCTCAGCACAGCACAGAGTACTCAGTAGATATTCACCTGACGTTTATCCCATGAGTGGATGGATGGAGGGATGAGCAATGAAAGCCCAAGGGCTGTGAACCAGCCTTCCTTCCTACCTCCCTCCCTCCCTCCCTCCCTCCTTCTTTCTTTTTTCCTTCCTTTTGAGACAGTCTTTCTATGTCACGCAGGCTCACTGCAAGCTCTGCCTCCTGAGTTCAAGCAATCCTCCCACCTCAGCTTCCTGAATAGCTGGGATTACAGGCACATACCACCATGCTCAGCTAATTAAAAAGAAAAGATTGGCCAGGTGTGGTGGCTCATGCCTATAATCCAAGCATTCTGAAGGCCAAGGCGGGCAGATCACCTGAGGTCGGGAGTTCAAGACCAGCCCGACCAACATGGTGAAACCCCATCTTTATTTTTTTAAAAAAGAAAAAACAGTAGAGGCAAGGTCTCACTGTATTGCCCAGGCTGAACACTTCTGGACACTTGAGGGTTGGGCACGGTGGCTCACACCTGTAATCCCAACACTTTGTGAGGCAGAGGCGGCTGAATCATGAGGTCAGGAATCTTGAGACCAGCCTGGCTAAGATGATGAAACCCCACCTATACTAAAAATACAACAATCAGCCGGGTGCAGTGGCAGGCACCTGTAATCCCAGCTACTCGGGAGGCTGAGGCAAGAGAATGGCTTGAACCCAGGAGGTGGAGGTTGCAGTGAGCTGAGGTAGCACCACTAAACTCTAGCCTGGGTAACAGTACAAGACTCTGTCTCAAAAAAGACAATTAAAATCAAAAGGGGATGAGATGCAGCAGCTTCAATGAAGAGATGACTGCAAAAAAGAAAAACAGACTTCTCTCAGGGGACAAACTGTAGCACTGTTTCCAAAGGCCCAATTCATCTAGCTCTGAGCAGGATTAACATTTATTTAAAGAAATTGGCCCCATGCAGTTTGGGCCGATTGTGTTGGACACATTGGAAGGATTGGGCAGCGGGAGATGGGCCAGCTTCCAGATTCTCTCTGGAAGCCATGGATCTGGCCCTGATGTCCCATGAGTGGGGACCAGCAGTCTCTGGGGAAGAACCAAGTGGGAAGTTTTGACTGCAAGTTTCAAGAAGCCAGCATCTTCCAAGGAAATCCGTTGGGCCAGGCACCAAGGAGTGTCACAATCCATTCATAGCGAGTTGACGGGTTGGCCTTAGAACCTTCCTAGAGGAGGTCATACAGCCCGGAGGTTTCCACATGTACTCCTGGGACCTGGGAGGTCACAGAAGTGTCACAGGTGCATCCAGAGGTGAAGATAAGGAGGCACCCCCAAGCTCCTCATCCCAGTTGCCTTTGACCAAAGCAGCAACACGTTTTCAGGGTTTTTAAGGGAGATTCTTTTGAACAAAGAGTTCTGTGGGCAGGGTGCAGTGGCTCACACCTGTAATCCCAGCACTTTGGGGAGGCCAATGTGGGAGGATCACTTGAGACCAGCCTGGGCAACACAGGAAGAACCTGTCTGAAACAGAGAGAGAGAAGAAAGAAAAGAGTTGTGTACAAAAAAAAAGTTTTGAATCTGCTTTAGTGTTTTCAGAAATATAGATGGGAAGGACACAGAATTATTAGTTATGTGACCTTATTAAGCCTTCATTTTCCCATGTATAAAATGTGAATAACATCAGAGGATTGTAGGCCAGCACTTTGGGAGGCCAAGATAGGTGGATCACCTGAGGTCAGGAGTTCACGACCAGCCTGACCAATATGGAGAAACCCCATCTCTACTAAAAATACAAAATTAGTGGGGCATGTTGGTGCATGCCTATAATCCCAGCTACTCAGGAGGCTGAGGCAGGAGAATCGCTTGAACTCAGGAGGCGGAGATTGCAGTGAACCAAGACCTCGCCATTGCACTCCAGCCTCAACAGTAACAGCCAAACTCAATCTCAAAAAGAAAAAATAAGAAGATTGTGGTGAGATTAAATGGGATAATGTATGTGGCAGAATATTATTTTGAGACACTCATCGATGTTGGTTTTTCTCCCTGTATTTTCCCATTTCCTTTCCACACTCAAGTAGCTTTGAGGGTGGGGACAGAGAGGGGAGTAAGGGGAACAGAGTGGCCTAAAACTCCATCTTACAGGCCTGAGCCCTCAGAGACTGAGCAGCTATCCAGAAGCGAGAAAAGAAGAGAAGATTCCTACAAATGCTCAAGATACGTTGGCCAGAAGCACAAGGGAGACCAGACCCCACACTACTCCACAACCAGCAGGGTCTCCTGTCCCAGAAAGGAATGGCAGAGGACAAGAGATCTGCGGCCCTTGGGGAGGCCGTGAGATCCTCTAGGCTGACCACGTTGAAGTAACAAGAAAACATTGGCCCTGTAGGGGCCCTGGGGTGGGGAAAGGGCAGCACCAGAAGTGATGTAAGGATGATTTTCTGAGAACCAAAATGCCATCCTCCTACCATGTGACGTTGCACAAACACCTCAGAACTAGGACATAAACCTGGAAAAAGTTACATATTTAGGCAGGGCTGGGTGGCTCATGCCCATAATCCCAGCAGAGGCTGAGGAGGGCAGACTGCTTGAGCCCAGGAGTTTGAGACCAGCCTGGGCAAGATGGTGAAACCTCATCCCTACTAAAAATACAAAAAATTAGCTGGGCACAGTGGCATGCACTTGTAGTCCCAGCTACTCAGGAGGCTGAGGCCAGAGAATTGCTTGAACCCAGGAGGTGGAGGTTGTAGTGATCTGGGATGGCACCACTGAACTCCAGCCTGGGTGACAGAGTGAGACCCTGTCTCCAAAAAATAAAGAAAGAAGTTACGTATTTTTCCCCACCAGCCTGATAGCAAAGGAATTCTGAATCAGAAAGGGGGCACAGGTACAGAAAAACAAGGAAGTTGTTCTGCTTGCCTACTGGAGCTGTCCCAGCACCGAGCAAAAGCCTGGCATGTGTGTCTCAGGCCTGGAGCCAGCGCGGGGGCTGCCCCGGCATCACTCAGTCCCCTCCCGGCTCGCCTCTGTGCCCCTTCAGTCCAATGCTTCCTCCTTCCCAGGCCCCATTTGTTCTGCAGTTTCCTCCCAACCTGGCTTCCTGAGAAGGGCTGCAGCTATGTTTGAGGAGCCCCGTAAAACACCCTCAAGGACTGTTGCCTTCCTCTTCCAGGCTAACTGGATTCTTGCAGAGGCTGGGAAGAGGTGGGTAGGAGAAGGACAGGGTGGGCTGATCTAGAGAGGCTGGCTTCCTGGGCCCCAGCCCAGCCCTTGGCAGAGCGATGTGACCTGATCCCACACTTGTCAAGGCAGCTGCAAACATCTGCGAAGTGACAAAAGGAGAAGAGGGGCCTAAAAAGAAAACAGCATTTGCACACCACATGGAAATGCCTGGAAATGTTTTCTAGACACATTATTCTTCTCCAGGGTGATTTTCAAGGCCAACAGAGCTGGGGACTGAGGTTTCCAGACGTGACTCACTGGTCCTGGGCAGATACACAGAGGCGTCCTCTCTGCAGTGTGTGTGTGAGTGAAACCGCCTTTGCGAAGGCTACAATATTGAGAAAATGATGGCAGCGAAAGCGATCTCATCAACCCACCCACCCCCATCTTGTATTTCTCTTAGTCATTCCTGGACTTAGGCTAAGCTAACTTTGGGAGACATTTAGGTTATAGTTTGTTTATTTATTTAGAGTCAGGGTCTCTCTCTGTCACTCTGGCTGGGTGCAGTGGTGCGATCTCAGCTCATTGCAACCTCTACCTCCCAGGGTCAAGTGATTCTCATGCCTCAGCCTCCCGGGTAGCTGGGACCACAGGTCCGTGCTACTATGCCTGGCTAAATTTTTTGTATTTTTAGTAGAGATGGGGTTTGCCATATTGCCCAGGCTGGTCTCCAACTCCTGGCCTCAAGTGATCCACCCACCTTGGCCTTCCCGTGTGCTGAGATTACAGGCATGAACTGCAGCACCCTGCCAAGGTTATAGTTTAAATGATACTATGCCTTCCCCAAAAGTCAACTGCCTTTTAAAGCTGATGAAGGTCAGTGTGGTGGCTCACGCCTGTAATCCCAGCACTTTGAGTGGATAACCTGAGGTCAGGAGTTCGAGACCAGCCTGGACAACATGGTGAAACCCCGTCTCTACTAAAAATACAAAAATTAGCCAGGCATGGTGGCACGTGCCTATAATCTCAGCTACTTGGGAAGCTGAGGCAGGAGAATCACTTCAGCCTGGATGACAGAGCAAGACCCCATCTCAAAAATAAATAAATGATTTTAAATGTTTATGTCCTTTTAAATTAAATCTTTCCCATCCAGTTTTCCTGTGCAGATGCTTCATTCATGCCTGCTTTTGGTTAGACCTTAAAAACAATGTGAATAAATGTCCTAAATCTGTAATTAGTGGCCTAATATAAAGTCCATATCCTTTGGCTCAGTGTATAAGGTCAGGGTCCTGGCCAGAAATAGGCCAGAGCATTTAGTTTATAATCAAGGT
The DNA here is from genome assembly GCF_049354715.1 of Callithrix jacchus. Lineage (NCBI taxonomy): Eukaryota > Metazoa > Chordata > Mammalia > Primates > Cebidae > Callithrix > Callithrix jacchus. The sequence continues at coordinate 106,097,706 of NC_133506.1, forward strand.
GATATTTCAAACCAGCCAGGAAATATTCTACTAAAGGAGAAAGAGAGGGCTGGGCATGGTGGTTCATGCCTGTAATCCTAGCACTTTGGGAGGCAGAGATGGCGGGATCACTTGAGGTCAGGAATTCAAGACCAGCCAAGTTAGCATGGCGAAACCCCGTCTCTACTAAAAATACAAAAATTAGATGGGCATGGTGGACGCACCTGTAATCCCAGCTACTGGGAAGGCTGAGGCAGAAGAATTGCTTGAACCTAGGAGGCGGAGGTTGCGTGAGCCAAGATTACGCCACTGCTCTCTGACCTGGGAGACAAAGCAAGACTGTCTCAAAAAAAAAAGAAGAGAAAGAAAGGATGAATAATAACATTTGGAGGGTTGACTAGTCAGAAAAAATTAAGTTTAGATCGTTATCTTACACTTTATAACAAAATAGTCCCAGGTAGGTTTAAAAGCTAAATGAAGGAATAAGAGGAAAAGCAGGGAGAAAAGAAGCAAAAAGGAGGAGAAAAGATAAAATATAGATCAAGAGGAAAATTAGGGAAACGTCTGTCTGATACTCAGATGGGAGCAGTTTTACAACCAAAAAAAACAAGGGAAAAAGAATAAAGGAAACATCAAGGCCGATCACGGTGGCTCAAGCCTGTAATCCCAGCACTTTGGGAGGCCAAAGAGGGCAGATTGCTTGAGCCCAGGAGTTCCAGACCAGCCTGGGCAACATCGCGAGACCTCCTCTCTACAGAATTAGCCGAGCACAGTGGTGTGCACCTGTGGACCCAGCTCCTAGGGAGGCTAAGGTGGGAGAATGGCTTGAGCCGGGAGGCGGAGGTTGCAGGGAACCAAGATCATGCCACTGCACTCCAGGCTGGGTGACAGGGTGAGATCCTGTCTCAAAAAGAACAAAAGGGAAAAAGAAAAACATCAAAAGGTCATTCCACATAAAAATGTCGTGTGGTATACAAATATCACCAAAAACAAAATCAGAAGGTAAACGTCCAAGCTTAGAAAAATATTTGCAACACGTTTGACAGACCTGACAGTTTTAAAGTGGTTCTGTACATCAGCAAGAGAAAAAATAGAAAATAGGAAAGCAGACCAAAGATATGAATAGGCAACTCTCAAAAGGAGAAAGTCAGATGTTCACATCTATTTTTAAAATGCAGCAGACACGTGGTCTTGGAGACGCAGCAAACAGGGCCGTGGACCAGGCTTTCGGTAGGAAAGGCATGCACCCCTTTTCCAGCTGGGGGGCGGGGCACTGGGTCCCTCTCTGGAGGGGCCTCCAGGGAGTGGGGCTCTGGACTGCCCTTTCCCGGGGTGTCTGGGAGGGGCTGGAGAAACAAGCTTTTCCTAGGGCTGAGCCCAGTTGCCCTCTAGGGGGTGGCGATTCCTCTGCCTTTATTCCCCGGCCTTTGCTGTGCTCCGAGGGGAGGGCGCTGGCGCTTCCAAAGACACCGCGGCTCGTGGGAAGCTGGCGCGCGGCCTCTCTTGCGGCTTCCCAGCCCTCCCGGCTCGCTGCCACCTGAGGGCGGTGTTGCCCAGGAGACGCCGGAGCTGGGTGCTCACAGAGGCCCGTTTCTCTTCCATCGGAGATGAGTCATAGCCCAGGCGTTTCAGAAGGGCAGCCGCTCCAAGGCGACTGCAGAGCAGCGCCTCCAAGTCACCCTGGATGCCCCGCCGGCCGCGTCTGCTTCTGCTTAGGCTTGGCAGGCTACAGGGAAAACTGGGTCAGGCCGGTGGCCTAGTTCGCTGGTTCACTGCGTGGCCGCCAGCGGGAGGTGACTAGAAAGGGCATCTCGACTTACTGCCAGGCTCATTCATGTAACAAATATCTGAGGAGCCCCTACTAAGTAAGTGCCAGGCCCCGTGCCTGACAGCCAGTTGCTAGTAAACTCCCAAAGCCCGGGTCACCTGAGTTCAGAATGTGTCCTGCCTGGGCGGGTTACCAAATCACGGGTCTCCTTGTCACATCTCAGGTTCAGCTGCCCACATTGCAATACATCCCCTGGCCCCTAGCAGTGGATTCCCTTGGGATCTAACCCAGCACCACCCCGACTGGCTCCCACCAGATGGCCTTCACTCTGGTCCCCACCCCTGCCCGACAATGCCCCTCCCCACATCCTGCTCCTGCTGGCCCAGGCCTGTCCTCCTATGGCAGCCTGCAACGACCTTCCATCCACCCCTGCCAGAGCCCATTCAGTCTCCTTTCTGCTTCTGACTCTGCCCTAGGATATCTGAGGACGCCGTTTCTTTTTCCCTCCAAAATTCTTTTTGCTAATAAGGAGGACACTTTTGTCACCTGGTCCAAAGGTGTAAGCTGCTGAAAGAAGCCTGTATAGGCCTGATCTGCTCAGCTGGACAGGAGGAGACCTGGGAGGGATGGACCTCTCCAGTGGAGAGGCGGCCAGCCGTGGGCCTGAGCCGACAAAGATCTCGTGTCAGGAGGGAGGTCAGTGAGGGCATGAGGCAAAGGAGGGCACTGAGTCCAGAGTCCAGCAGCTCCTCCTCTCCTTTCTTTCTTTTTTTTTTTTTCCTGAGACAGTCTCGCTCTGTTGCTTAGGCTGGAGTGCAGTGGCAGAATCTTGGCTCACTGCGGCCTCCTCCTCCCAGGTTCAAGTGATCCTCCTGCCTCAGCCCCACATGTAGCTGGGACTACAGATGCGCACTACCACGCCTGGCTCAGTTTTGTATTTTTAGTAGAGATGGGATTTCACCATGTTAACCAGGCTGGTCTCGAACTCCCGGCCTCAAGTGATCTGCCCGCTTTGGCCTCCCAAAGTGCTGGGATTACAGGCGTGAGTCACCAGGTCTGGCTCCTCTCCCTTTTTCTTTCTTTTTGCTTGTCTCCCTGCCTTCCTTGAGGTTGTAGCTGTGGAGCTAGACTGCAGCTGGATCTCCCTCACACTGAGTTTTGCTAACATGGTGCCGTTCACTCCCCCTCCCACCTTCCTACCACCCCATGTCCCATTTTCCAGTGACTCTGGAGCATCTGAAATGGCTCTGTCTGCAGTATGGGTGGGCACCTCCGAAGAGCTAATGACTTGTCAGGAAGAACAGCTATTGGCAGGAGTGGGCAGAGTGGCAGAGCGATCAACTCTCTCTCACCCTCAACTTGAGAGGACATGACCAGAATACATGGGAAAGCAGGTGCACTGTGTCTTTGCTGAGATGACAGTGTTCATAGACTGCAAGGCATCAATGTTATTATTTTTAAAAAATTTTAATGTTTGCTGCAGAATGATGTGTGTAAACAACAGAGATGTGTGTAAAATAGAATCCAAGCAAAATTCCAGTTCTCCACCAAGTCACTTATTGTTGTAAACCAAAAACAATGGACCCCTCCTCTCTGTCAAAGGCATTCCAGAGTTACCTGAAAATCTAGTTGAGGCCATGATGGAAGAGGGTGTGGGACATGCCTCATTCTACCCCCGGCATTCACATCCACAGGGACCCTAGGTCTGATAAGAAACAATACAGTCTATTTTCTGTAAAGCCTGCTACTTGGAGGCTTCCTCTGCATGATAAAACCTAGGTCTTCACAACGTCTTCTCAAACCCAGACATTCCTTTCTACTGATAATAACTCTTTCAGTCAATTGCCAATCAGGAGGTTTGAAAATCTACCCGTGACCTGGAAGCCCCGCCCTACTTCAAGTTGTCCTGCCCTTCCAGATCAAACCATTGAAAACCTCGCCTGTATTGAAGGATGCACTGTCTTCCTAAAATGTATGAAAGCAAGCTGTCCCCGACCATGCTGGGCACATGCCATTAGGACCTCCTGAGGCTGTGTCATGGGCAGTCCCTAACCTTGGCAAAATAAACTTTCTAAAATGACTGAGACCCATCTCAGATATTTTGGGTTCACATTGTTAAGAGTTTGGTATAAATCCATCCTTCTAAACTTTGCAACAACACATTTTATACATATGTAAATATATATATATATTTTTTTAACTGAACTACCATTATAATCACTGGACTATCATCTGGAACTTCCGTGTTCTCTTCCTAGAGCCTCATAACTTTCTTCGTAAAGGCTCCTAACATCCAGCCACACGATAATCCTGGCTCTCCCCATGGCTGGACAGCTAGGGAGATTCTCAGTTTTGCCTTACAGTAAATATCTGGGTGTGTGCTGTGGGACCCTCCCTGGGGAATAACTTTCTGCATGTGGAGCTGTGAGCACAGAGGCACGCAGGCCTCTTCTGGGCTCTCTAAAAGTTTGTGATGACAAGAGGGAGACAGGTGCACAGCAGGCTGCATGGAATTGCCACTCAGAGCAGTGCGCTGTCAGCCTCAAGTCACCCCTCCCCCGCCACTGCTCACCCACCCCCTCACCTGTTCCTCATCCCTAGGGCAGGAAGCAGTCCCATCTAAAGCTTGTCTTCCCCTGTGGCCTCTGTGGTCTTTCTGGTACTCCTGACACCCCACCCCCACCCCCCGCCAGCCACCTAATTTGTCATCAAACACCTCCACCACCCTCAGGCTCTTAGGGAAGATGGACAAATGTCTGACTCAGGGCACCCCCCAGTTAGCCACAGAGTCAGCCTCCTTTTGCGGCCCTCCCACCAGCTCTGCTAACAACCCCTTTTCTCTCCTTTTAAGGCAATGGCAAAGACACACACAGCTTATTTTCAGATGCAAATCAATGCATCTCCACTTCCACAGGCTGGGTTGCCCGGCCTAGCTCTGCAGGGCTGAGTCTGCTTATTGTCAATACAAACAGGGGCCTACCCTGGTCTGGAGGTCCACCCTGGCAGTGCCAGGCAAGTGGTGCGGTTTCATGGAGCCCCTCTGCACACTGGGCTTTAAGCTAGACACTGAGTGTTGAGAGAAGAGAAAAAAAGACTAGAAACCCTGCTCCATTTTCTCCCCAGTACCGAGGGCTTCTGCATATCTGTCAGTGGAATTCTGCCATAATCTGCAGTTTTTTTGTTTTGTTTTATTTTGAGACTGGGTCTCCCTCTGTCACCCAGGCTGGAGTGCAGTGGTGCAATCAGCTCACTGCAGCTCAAGTGATCCTCCTAGCTGAGCGCCCCTGCAAGCATCTGGGACTGCAGGGGCACACCACTATGGCCAGCTGATTGTTTTATTCTTTTTGGTGGAGACGGGGTTTCACCATGTTTCTCAGGCTGGTCTCAAACTTCTGGGCTCAAGGATCCACCTGCCTCAGCCTTCCAAAGTGCTGGGTTTACAGACGGTGTGAGCCACCGCACCCGGCCCCTGCACAGTTTTCAAGCTTTGCCTCCCTCTTGCCCACCTCTCCCCACCCACCCCCTGCCCCACTGCCCCACTAGGAAAAGAGTGCATGTGATTCTTCTTCACAGAATCATCTTGCAGTATGAGTGTTAGGAACCAGCATAAGACATCAGCGCAGGATGTCGAGACCAGTTTAACAAGTGTTCCCGGAGAACGTTCTGTGTGCCTGGCACATCATGCCACACAAGGCGTGTCACTATCTATGCCAGGAAACTCGATGGAAACATGTCTAGACTCCTGGTCTGGTCACAAGACAGATGTGTGAATAATTATAACACAATGTGACAGGAGCTAGAGAGGGTGGTGACATTAAATGATAATGTGGAATATTTATTATCTGCGGAATGTTTGGGGGGAAATGTTCCCGATCCATCTTCTTTCCTTTTTTACTTACATATTTCAACTCAAAGTTCTATGTCCTCTATCTGAGCCTCTTGCTCTTGAAATCCCGTTGCCTCAAGGGAACATTTTCAGATTAGACCAGGAAAGATAGAACTCTCCCCAGTCTAAGTGTAAGAGCCCTGTGACTCTGGCCCACTTCACAGTCTCCATCTTCTCTGTAACTTCTTATTCCATCCACCTTTCACAAGCTTTTCCCTTCATTTGTGACTGGACTGTGGATGTGAACCCCACAGAGGAAGAAGTTGCCTGCGGGCCTTACTGGGTACCAAATCTTTTTTGGCAAGATAATGCCCAGGATTGGTGAGGTTTTGGTGAGACTGTCACTCACAGATACACACTGGTGCTTCACTGGTGCTTGTGGTGTAAATGAACTCTGCAGCTTTGGAAAGCAATCTGAAAGCATGCACAAGAGCTATAAAGCATAACTTTTTTTTTTTTTAGACAGGGTCTTGTTCTGTCACGCAAGCTGGACTATAATGGTGTGATCACGGCTCACTGCAACTTCCATCTCCCAGGTTCAAGTGATCCTCCCAGGTCAGCTTCCTGAGTAGCTGGAATTACAGGCATGGGCCACCCAGCTAATTTTTATATTTTCAGTAGACACAGAGTTTCAACATGTTGGCCAGGCTGGTCTTGAACTCCTGACCTCAAGTGATCTGCCGGCCTCGGTCTTCCTAAGTGCTGGGATTACAGGCTTAAGCCACTGTGTCCAGACTATGAAGCAGAACTTTTGACCCACTAGATGCAGTTTTTGTCCAGCTTTGATATTACAAAAGCTTCATTCCTTGAGAAGCTATCCTTGAAAAGAGAAAAGACTTTAAGTGTCCACCACAGGGAAATAGTTCATTAGGCTGAAAGCTCCTTCAATACATGGACGTTTTCCTATGCATAAAGCATAGCACAGGCAGTGGGTCATAGTAGGTCCTCACTAGATGTTTGAGAACCTGTAGGGGAGGGAAAAGGAAGTGCAGTGGTTAGAAACACAGTTCCTCGAGCCAATCTGCTTGGTTCAAATTCCAGCTCTGCACTAACTTGCTGTGCAACCTAGGGAAACTTATGTACCTCTCTGTGCCTCAGTTTCCTCTTCTGTAAAATGGGAGTGATGATTTAGAGTAGAGCCAAACTTACAGGATTATAATAATAAAGAGGGTAAAATAGGTGAGGTGTACATGGTAAATATTAGCTATGAATATAACCACCAAATAAACTAAAATGTTCTGAGAGATGACGTAACAATTATTTTTATTTTTATTTTTTCTGAGCTAGCTGAGATTTTATTTTGGACCAAAAAAAAAAAAAAAGCAATTGAATTGTTTTGCAGCTGGAGGCATGGGCAAGGGGAGTCCCCAGGCAGGAGGCCTCAGTCCCCGCGGGTGGGCTGAGGGTCGGGTGGGTCTCCTGTTCCCTGTGCTCCCGTCCACAGCGGCCTCCCTCCTGGGCTCTGGAGCAGCCTTGGGAAGGGCAGGCTGGGAGTGGCTGTTGCAGCTGTTCACTTGGGCAGGACATCAGAGGACTCAGACACCAGCCTCCCATCGTGGGTCTCAATCTTCTTCACAACCACAGCCTTGGTGGAGCTGGTGCGGCTGAAGGAGCTGGAGCCTGTGACAGAGCCAAAGCTGGAGCCCAGGCCGTAGCTGAGGCCAGAGCTTGTGAGGCCCCCATAGGCAGAGCTCAGACCACCTGCATAGCCGCTGGTGGTCTTCGTATGGATACTCATGTTCTGCATCCCAGACTCCAGCCGGCTCTCCTCACCCTTCAGTAGCTTGCGGTAGGTGGTGATCTCGACGTCCAGGGCCAGTTTGACGTTGGAAGCTCCTGGTACTCACGCAGCTGCCGTGCCATGTCCTGCTTGGCCTGATGCAGGGCGGTCTCCAGCTCCTGCTGCTTGGCATGAGCATCCTTGAGTGCCCACTACCCATGATCCTCAGCATCTGCAATGGCGGCCTCCAGGGAAGCCCCCTGGCCTTTGAGGCCCTCGATCTCAGCCTGGAGCCGGCTGATGTTCCGGTTCATCTCGGAGATCTGTCTTTGTACACAGCAGGTCATCCCCATGCTTCCCAGCCAGCATCTGCAGCTCCGCATACTTGATCTGGTATACGCTCTCCGCCTCAGCCCGGCTGCGGTTGGCGATCTCCTCGTACTGCGCCTTGACCTCAGCGATGATGCTGTCCATGGACAGCACTACAGACGTGTCGGAGATCGGGGACTGCAGCTCCCGAATCTCCTCTTCATACAGCTGCCTGAGAAAGTTGATCTCGTCAGTTAGTCCTTCCAGGCGAGACTCCAGCTCTACCTTGTTCATGTCAGCTTCATCCACATCCTTCTTGATGAGGACAAATTCATTCTCCATCTCTGTACGCTTATTGATCTCTTCCTCATACTTGTTCTTGAAGTCCTCCACCAGCCCCTGCATGTTGCCAAGCTCCGCCTCCAGCTTCAGCTTCTCCTGGCCCAGTCTCCAGCTGCCGCCTCAGGTTGTTGATGTAGTTCTCAAACATGTTGTCCATGTTACTCCGAGCCGTTTTCTGCTGCTGCAGGAGGCTCCACTTGGTCTCCAGCATCTTGTTCTGCTGCTCCAGGAACTGCACCTTGTCAATGAAGGAAGCAAACTTGTTGTTGAGGGTCATGATCTGCTCCTTCTCCTGGGTACACACAGCCTGGATGTTGGGGTCCACATCCACCTTAATGGGGTTCAGCAGGCTCTGGTTGATGGTGATGGCGGTGATGCCTCCCATGCCTATGCCGCTGGCCCCAGCACAGTCTGCACCCAGGCCACCCCGGAAGCCACTGCTGCTCACTCGGGAGAAGCTCGAGGAGCTCAAGCGGGCACTGGGCCCACTCGTGAAGGAGCAGCTGCTGAAGGCCCCGGGGCCAGAGGTGGACACCTTGTAGGACTTCTGGGTCACCCTGATGGACATGGTGGAGGCAGGCGTGGAGGCAGGTGGGCTGAACCAGGGAGAGATTCCAGAAGGTGTGGAGAAGCTGCTTCTTCGAGGTAACAATTACAACTGATAATAATTAATACTATGCAGCAAAGTAGAATAAATGTGAACGATGCCATAGCTTCCATCCTGCTCCCCCTGCCTCTCGGCTTGCACTCTCTGTTACATTCTTTCCCAGCTGTCATATAGCTGACAAGCAAAAATAACCCCGTCCTTGCACTGCTGTGCTTTGATTGCATCAGTTTCTCTAAAATCCTGGAAACTGCTTCACACCCCGATCCCTTTACTGCCCCCCTCACCCAAATTGTCAAACTCGTAGTCATCAGTCCAGACTTACATGACACCTAGAGCCTTCCTTCCTTGACACACCTGAGCATTGCCACTCACTGTTTCTGAATCATAACAATTGATAAAGAGACAGACGTGCAACTGGCCCTGCCCGTCCTCCAGGTCTGGAGCTAGACTCAGGCACATAAACACTGGCAATGCCAAAGAGTTGGCCAAGACCCCTTTCTGGCCCCTGGATCTCTTCCCTCCGTCCCTTCCATCTCTCCACATTGCTTTCCCAACTTAGTCTTTGCAAACCACTCTCACAATCTGAGTCATATCTGCCAATCTCTGAGAGAGTTAAGAATACACCTAGCTAATTTTTGTGTTTTCAGTAGAGATGGGATTTCACCATGTTGTCCAGGCTAGTTTCGAACTCCTGACCTCAGGTGATCTGCCCACCTCAATCTCCCAAAGTGCTAGGATTATAAATGTGAGCCACTGTACCTGGCCTTGACTCTCTCTTTAAAAACATAAATATATTTGTTTTAGAAGGCCTAGGAGGAGGCTGGAGGGCCAGCTGGATTGTGGAAGAAAGGGGAAAGGAAACAGAGCAGCAGACCTGGGCTCAGGGAAGCCCAGAGGGGTTGGACAGGGTCCAGACAGGGGAAGGCCCAGCGCAGTCAGCAGTTTAAAGGCCCAGCCTGGGTCAGATTTGAATTTTAGAAAGATCCCCTGTGGCTGCCAGGGGCAGGTTGGACAAAGGTCTGTGAAGACAACATCAGCAAGAGTGGATTCCAGGAGTTTACATCCAATACTGGGGAAATGAATTCCACGTGTGGAGTGCAGACATTTTTCTTGGGAAAGAGGGTATATCCCTGGGCTCTTCACTCTGAGAGAGTTAAGAATAAGCTTAACTCTCTTAACAGGAGCAGATGTTGACAAGGAGAGAGACTGAAACTGCCTGGAGAAGACAGGGTCAACTTCTGGGCTTCTTCCCCACCTGGCTGGCCCTGTGCTCAGACGCAGTCCTGAAGGCTGAGCCTCTGCGGGCGGCCAGGCTCTGCAGCTGCCTCTTCTCTTCAGGCCTTGCTCTGCCCAAAGGCAGGCCCACGGCTACCTGAGGAATGAGCCTTGAGTGGCAGGAACCGCATAAGTGGACCCTAGAGTGTGCTTTGAACTGGGATAGCCAAGCAGAGAGGCAGATGGGCAGGGCAGCAGGCACCCCACATGGAGTTTCCCAGCTTCCTCCTTGGTTTCTGGTCTTTCTGCCATGGTCTTATTGGCTACAAGGACTGCTGGAGCAGTGATTCCAATGATAGGATTGAAAGAAAACAGCACCTTAGTTTCTCAGTCTGGGCTCTGCTACTAACACCCACCTTGTCTTGGCCAAGTTGATTGTCAGAAACATGAAGGGGTTTGAATCACATTGGTGGTTTTCAGTGGGGGACATACCTCTGTGTGGCCTGGGCTATGGTTTGGACTCAGAATCTCCAGGCAATGAGCCTGATCGGAATGTTTTCCGAAATTCCACCAGTAACTGTGAAGGTCAATGCCGGCCTTGGGGATATTCATAAATAGCCAGGCTGGTGGTGGTGTGGAGATGGAATCTTTTGGGCATATTAATAACAACTCCCTCCATCACCTAGACTAGGCCATGTGTTAAGTGCTTCTGGGACTTGATCTTATTTAATCCATATGGCCCTGGGCCATAACTGTGATTATGAGGAGGAGGAGGAGGAGGAGGAGGAGGAGGAGGAGGAGGAGGAGGAGGAGGAGGTTGAGGTTCAGAGAGGTTAAGGGGTTTACCCAAGGTCACACAGCTGCAAAGTGGTTAGAGCAATCTTAAGCCATGTATTTCTTTTTTTCCTTTCTTTTTTTTTCTTTTGCCACAGGGTCTTACTCTGTTGTCCAGGCTTCAGTGCAGTGATGCAAACATGACTCACTGCATCCTAGAACTCCCAGATCAAGTGACCCTCTCACCTTACCCTCCCATGTAGCTGGGACCACAGGCACAGGCCACCATGTCAGGCTAATTTTTTGATTTTCTGTAGAAATGGGGTCTCACTTTGTTGCCCAGCCTGGCCACTGCACCCAGCCCCAAGTATTTCTTAACTCTGGAGTCAGATAGACTGGGTTTGAATCCTGACTCTTCCATTTACTATCAGGTGACTTCTGGGGAGTTAGTTAACCCCTCTGTACCTCAGTTTCCTCATTTATAAAATGAAGATAACTGTCTGTTTCATAGGGTTGTTGTAAGGATTCAATTATGCACATTAAGTATTTAGAACAGTTGCCTGAATCATGGTGAAAGTTCATAAATGTTACCTACATTTCTATTTTAATACAAAGGAAATTAACATGTCATTTAATACAAATAGAAATGAACACTCACTACCTGTTTCTGGTGTCTTTTACTGCTGACATTATATATAGCATTCCACTGACCTTTTACTTTTATATATACATTCTACTGACTTCATGTTTCATCAAACCCTCGATAACACTGATTATAATCTGTACCATTATCTATAATATGCCATTACAGTGGGTACCACTTACAAAAACATTTTTTTTGAGACAGAGTTTCACTCTTGTTGCCCAGGCTGGAGTGCAATGGTGCAATCTCAGCTCACCACAACCTCTGCCTCCTGGGTTCAGGCAATTCTCCTGCCTCAGCCTCCCGAGTAGCTGGGACTACAGGCACGCGCCACCATGCCCAGCTAATTTTTTTGTATTTTTAATAGAGACGGTGTTTCACCTTGTTGACCAGGATGGTCTTGATCTCTTGACCTCATGATCCACCCTCCTTAGCCTCCCGAAGTGCTGGGATTACAGGCGTGAGCCACCGCGCCCGGCCCACGAAAATTTTTAAGACATCTTTGATTATAAAATACATCCCAATTTGGAGTGCAGAGACAAAAGTGTAACTTTTCATCAGTGAAATATGGTAAGAATGGTCTGACCCTTCCTTTATTAGAGTTGGGTCCTTCCTGGGTATGGATTCTCCTTGCTCCCTAGATGGCATCTGTATTGACCTGGATAACAGTTTCACCCAATGCAGACTCTTGACCCAGGGCCAGCCCTAATGGCTGGTATTACTGGCAGGTCAACTCTAGGCAAGTGAGACTAACTTTATCTGATATAGCTGCTAGGGGGAGCTCATGTCAGGCCCAGTGCACTGGCTCATCCCTGTAATCCCAGAACTTTGGGAGGCTGAGTGGGGTGGATTGCTTGAGCCCAGGAGTTTGAGACAAGCCTCGGCAACATGGTGAAGACCCACCTCTACAAAAAATACAAAAACTAGCCAGGCATGATGTCGCACACTTGAAGTCTCAGCTACTCAGGAGGCTGAGGTGGGAGGATTGCTCAAACCCAGGAGGCTGAGGCTGCAATGAGCCATGATTGCATCACTGCTCTCCAGCCTGGGCAAAAGAGCAAGGCTCTGTCTCAAAAAATAAAAATGAAATTAAAAAAGAAAAAAAGGGGCTCACATCAGCTTGTAACCTGATCTCTTGTTGATTTTTAAAGCCAGCGGCTAAACGTGTGACCATGACCAGACGAATGAATAAATGAAGTCAGGGGCTGCAAGGTCAGCTGACTTCCTCACCTCAGTGACTGCTTTAAGGCATCCTGCTCCAGCATGTTTGAGTTGGATTTGTTCACATTGCAATGAAAATGTGAGATCAGTTCCCAAGGAGAGTGGTGTGTAGGAAAAAATGAACCATCCTTTAGTATCATTTTTCCAGGAGGTGGGTAGGGGACACCTTGGGTGGGTTTCAATGGCCTAATTATATTTGGAGTGATTCCTTTTGCGTTTGTTTCCTCCATGATTCAGTGAAAGGCAGGGAGTGTTGGGAAAGGTTTTGCCTGACATCATGGCTGGCTCCAGGGAGTTGGCAGAGGCACAGGGAAGAACCAATTTAGTCTCATGTACCCAATAAACATATACACCTACTATGTACCCACAAAAATAAAATGTTGAAATCAAAAAACTCCAAAAAAAGAGAAATAATTTTGGTATTTGATGTTGACTGAGCACCATTCCTAAATGACAGTGTGCATCCATGGCCATCATGAAAAGAAACAGGGCTCCCGAGTCAGACTTTACTTATTCATTCATTTATTTATTTATTTATTTATTAGGATGGACTCTTGCTGTGTCGCACAGGCTGGAGTGCAATGGCTCAATCTTGGCTCACTGCAACATCCACCTCCTGGGTTCAAGCAATTCTCCTGCCTCAGCCTCCCAAGTAGCTGGGACTACAGGCAACTGCCACCTTGCCCAGCTAATTTTTGTACTTTTTAGTAGAGATGGGGTTTTACCATGTTGGCGAGGATGGCATGAAATTCCTGACCTCGTGATCCACCCTCCTCAGCCTCCCAAAGTGCTGGTATTACAGGTGTGAGCCCCCACACCCGGCCCAGATTTATTTATTTTCTTGTTTGAGATCTCTCAGTTGCCATGCTGGAGTGCAGTTGTGCAATCACAGCTCACTGCAGCCTCCACCTCCCAGGCTCGAGTGATCCTCCCACCTCAACCTCCAGAGTAGCTGGGATCATAGGTGCAGGTCACCATGCACAGCTAATTTTTAAAAAATTATCATTTGTAGAGACAAGGTCTCATTGTGTTGCTCACGTTGGTCTTGAACTCCTGGGTGCAAGTGACCCTTCGCCTTGGCCTCCAAAAGTGCTGAGATTACAGGTGTGAGCCACTGAGCCCAGCCTGGAGACAGATTAGTCTGGATTTATGTGCTCTATGGTCTTAGCTGTGTGACCTGAGGAGCTGCCTCTCTGAACCTCCACAGCTATAATACAGGATAATTCTACAGGGTGGTTGAGAAGTACCAGGGATAGTGAAGAGCACGTGGTCAGTGCTCGACAAATGGTAGTACAGCGGTCGAGTGCCTGCCATGTACCCGACACTGTGCAGATACAAAATAGAAGCCAAACGCTCTTCATGGAGGAGAGGTATTCTTACAGCATTTTTATATCAAAGCTCTGAAAGTTACAAGCTGTTAAGCAGCCAAGCCAGCAATCACCCGTCTTTCTCAGGACTGTAGCCTCAGCCAACACTTCTGCAAAGTCCTCTGGGCAGCAGGCCCTGTGGAGAGAAAGTGGGCCAAGCTGCTATATGAACAGCCTCCTGATCTGAGGCCAGATGGGGCCAAGCCTAGAAAGCTGGGTCTTTGCCAGGTGTTGAGCAGAGTGACCCAGACAGTCTAAGGGAACTGCTTTCTCCACCCAGCCCAAGCTGGATGAACGTGCACCTGGATGCCTGTTCCAACTCCCCAGTCCATGGCTATGCCAAACCTGCTGATCTGGGGCTGGTCTCTCATCTGCCCAAGGCAACAATAATCACTGTGACCAAAATATCAGCCAGGGCAGAGTCCAGTGGGAAAAGTTTGTAAGGATTCCCTCAGGTGTAAGGAATTTGCATTCTTTTTTTTTTTAATAGAAACTGGGTTTCACCATGTTGGCCAGGCCAGGCCTGACCTCGTGATCCACCTGTCTTGCCCTCCCAAAGTGCTGGGATTACAGGTGTGAGCCACCAAACCTGGCAGGAATTTGCATTCTAAATGAGGCAGCAACACCCAAGAATGAGTACCTAGCAATAGGGCATACTTGAAAGGAAGTGATGTGGAAATGAGGACTCTGACGGAACTTGAGGAACAGGCAAGATGACTTTCGGCTGGGCCACCTTATCTAACCACCAAAAAGCCAAAAAGAGGCCATTAGGTAATGCATCATAAACTCAACTCTAAAAACAACTGAGACAGGCTCATGTCACCCAACAGGGGGATGGCCAGGACAACCTTTTACTTGGGGGCTTCCCGGTCTTGTTTCCCAGAAGCTGCCGGCAGTCCCTTGCAACACAGTAAGCTCACAGTAATCTTTGCTGTTTCTCTTCTGAGCTCAATTGGTATCATCCAAGGGAGAACTTGAAGCCTGTGTAAATCCTGCCAAATCATGTTAGGGGTCTTAGAGGCAGAGAGATGGTTGGGTAGTACACAGAAATCACTGTCTGTGCGCTCTAAGAGTTTATATCTAATAAAGAAGTTTTGGCCTGGCATGGGGTCTAACATCTATAATCCCAGTACTTTGGGAGGCCAAGGCAGGAGGATTGCTACAACCTGGGAGATGAAGACCAGCCTAGGCAACAAGACCTTGTCTCTAGAAATAATAGAAAAATTAGCTGGGTGTGATGGTACACATCTGTAGTCCCAACTACTCAGGAGGCTGAGACAGGAGGATCAATTCAGCTCAGGAAAAATCAGCCATCTTGAAAAAATAAATAAGTTTTAAAGAGGCATTCCTGCTGATCCTATGCCTTAGTCCATTTGGGCTGCTAGAACAAAGTCTACCATAGACTAGAGGGGTTATAAACAACAGAAATGAAGTTCTCACAGTTCTGGAGTTTGGAAGTCTGAAATCAGGATGCAAGCCCTCTTCTGGGTTAGACTGCTGTCTTCTCATTGTATCTTCACGTGGTGAAGAGGGAAAGAGAGTTTTCTAGGGTTCCTTTTATATGGGTATGTCCTATTATGAGGACTCCACCCTCATGACCTAATCACCTCCCAAAGGCCCCACTCCCTAATACCATCACATTGAGGATTAGGATTTCAACATATTACTGCTCAGTGGGGGTGTACAATATTCAGTCCATAACATTAACTTTGCTTTTCCTCAGCAATTACTATAAGATTAACATTGTGAATCATACAACTTACTGGGATTCCCATTTTTTTGTGAGTTTGTTTTTGACAGTCTTGCTGTCGCCCAGGCTGGAGTGCAGTGGCGCCATCTTGGACCACTGCAAACTCCACCTTCCGGGATCAAGTAATTCTCCCGCCTCAGCCCAAGTAGCTTGGACTACAGGTGATTTTGGGTATTTTTAGTAGACAGATTTCACCATGTTGGCCAGACTGGTCTTGAACTCCTGAGGCGAAGTGATCCGCCCACCTCAGCCTCCCAAAGTGCTGAGAGTACAAGAGTAGGCCACTGAGCCTGGCCATTTTGTGTGAGTTTAGAGTCAAATATTTAGCTCATTCAGTGCAAATGTCTGTCTTTAAAATTTCCATTTAAAGGAAGGTGTGATGACTCACGCCTGTAATCCCAGCACTTTGGGAGGCTGACGCAGGTGGATCATGAGGTCAAAAGATAAGAGACCATCCTAGCCAACATGGTGAAACCGTCTCTGCTAAAAATACAAAAATTAGCTGGATGTGGTGGCACGTGCCTGTCGTCCCAGCTACTCAGGAGACTGAGGCAGGAAAATCGCTTGAACCAGGAGGTGGAGGTTGCAGCAAGCAGAGATTTCACCAATGCACTCCAGCCTGGCGAAAGAGTGACACTCCATCCCAAAAAAACAAACAAATATTAGCCAGGTGTGGTGGCGTTCACCTGTAATCCCTGCTACTAGGGAAGCTGAGGAGGATTGCTTGAACCCAGGAGGCGGGGGCTGCAGTGAGAGGAGATGACACCACTGCATTCCAACCTGGGAAACAGCAAGTCTGTGTCAAAAGAAAAAGAAAAAAATCTGTTTAATATCAGCCTCATTCTTGGCTCTCTTTTTTTTTTGAGTCGGCGTTTCACTCTTGTTGCCCAAGATGGAATGAAATGGCATAATCTTGGCTCACTGCAACCTCCACCTCCCGGGTTCGTGATTCTCCTGCCTCAGCTTCCTGAGTAGCTGGGATTACAGGTGCGAGCCACCACATTTGGCTAGTTTTTTTGTATTTTTAATAGAAACGGGCTTTAACTATGTTAGCCAGGTTGGCCTTGAACTCCTGACCTCAGGTGATCTGTCCACCTCGGCCTGTCCACTCCAGAAGTGCTATGATTATAGGCGTGAGCCACCTCGCCCTGCCTCTTGGCTCTATTTTAATCATTATCTTTCTCAGGTATCTCTCTAATGTTCGTTATCCTTAATCTTTTTTATTTTTTATAAGAACATTTCATTATTAATCCACAATTTGGAAGCATAAAGCAACCTGGTGGAGTAGCCATTTTGCCTCCCTTACTTACTGAGCAAGCCTGTCCAATGTGCAGCCCACAGCCCAGGACAGCTCTGAATGTGGCCTAACACAAATTTGTAAACCTTCTTAAAACAGTCTGAGATTTTTTTTTTTCCTTTTAGCTCATCAGCTATCGTTGGTGTTAGTGTATTTTATGTGTGGCCCAAGACAATTCTTCCAGTGTGGCCCAAGGAAGCCAAAAGATTGGACACTCCTGTTCCAGATGATTTTTACAGCCCACACTTTATTTTTGGAGAAGAATTTTTTCAGAAAGAGCCACTGATGCTTCAGCCTTATCTAAAGCCAAGCAAAACTCACTATAATGACAGGGACAGGCAACACTGTATTATAGGTTTTCCTAATAAAACCTATAAAAGGGTTACTTTTAGACCAGAAGACCAACTTTTCTGAGGAATTATAGGTAGAGAAAATTCCTTATTTTTATCATTAGCTCTAAAAAAGAAACCAGAAGAATAATGATAGTTGTAGTCTCTAATAGAGAAAATAGTGCTGGAGTCGATAAAAATTGAATTAAATAATTTTTCCTTCTCCAATTCCAGCCCTATTCAATCATTTTCTAATTCCTCAACTGTTAAAATAAGCCTAGACAGCCCAGGCGCCATGGTTCATGCCTGTAATCCCAGCACTTTGGAGGCCAAGATGGGCAGATCACTTGAGGCCAGGAATTCAAGATGAGTCTAGCCAACATGGCGAAACCCCATCTCCACTAAAGATACAAATATTGGCCCAGCTCACGCCTATAATCACAGCTACTTGGGTGGCTTATGCCTGAGAATCACTTGAACCAGGGGAGGCAGAGGATGCAGTGAGCTGAGACTGCACCACTGCGCTCCGGCTTGGGTGATAGAGACCCTATCTCAAAGTAAAAAATAGAAAACCTAAAACATGTCAAAAAACAACCACATAAAGCTACCCGCCCACCTGTAATAGAAACAGGCCACTTTACACCTGGCTTAGACCAGATTTTTGCAGATTTTGCTTTAGGGACCAAAGGGCAGGTTGAGATTGCCTACTTCTGTTCATTCCTTCCAAATATCTTACCATAAACATCTGCCAAGTTTATGAGGAGCATGTCACTAAGTTGCATTTTATTATTTGCTGCCAACAGCTCTTACTTCTGATGGAAAGGAATTGAAAAAAAAAAACAAAAACCCAATTTCTGCTTTTTCCATGATTTTATCACCGAATGATAGTACATCCATATATAACTGTAGATATTTCTTTTACAGTCTATACACTTGCTAGTTAAAATGTATTATCATAAGCCACGGTCTGTTCAGAATCACTTGGGTAAAATGCTATGTCACCTACAAACCAACCCTCATCTGATTAATCTGGAGGTTGTAGTCACTGCCTCAATGGTTTCTAGCTTGTGAAACGTCTCATGCTTTCTATTTTCTTATCCCTGTACTGGCTGGCAGCCAAGTCCCCTGCCTCTGCTACTGCCTCAACCCATAAGCATGCTACAGTGGAGTCCAGCCTTTTTCGGTCATGCCAATCCAGGAGCAGTGCAAACCAGCTGAATCCAATTTTATCACAGCCGCAGTAGGCAGGGAATTTCAACGATTGTTAAGTTTAAGATTTGCCAACCTAAGATCAAGTTACAGGTCTTAAAGTGATTTATTGCAAAAGGATAGCTTGGCTGCTGAGTGTGACTTTCCCATGTTTTTATGTACTCTATGGGATTCTAAAACAGGAAATCAAACCTGAACATAAATGACCTCTTGCCAGCTTGCCAGTTCTCCAAATGACAGGCTTGTGACAAAAGAGAAGAGAAAGAGGCAGTGTCATTTTAAAATCATGTAGCTAGAATCTGATCCAAGTCCATAATCAACATTGTCTTCCCTATTTTCCTTTGGTCCTTCAGTCTATTATCACTGTTACTACCTTGTTCCCCACAGACATATGGAAAATTCAAACATGTTTCTAATCTTCCTTTCACATTAGCATTATGGTTTTCACTAGAAGAGGTAGCAAACAGATGAACATCACAGAGAACGTAGCTTCTAAAAATGCTGTTTTGGACTGGGCGCAGTTGCTCATGCCTGTTAATCCCAGCACTTCGGGAGGCCGAGGCAGGTGGGTCACTTGAGGTCAAGAATTCAAGACCAGCCTGGTCAACATGGCAAAACCCCGTCTCAAAAATTAGCTAGGCACAGTGGCAGGCACCTATAATCCCACCTACTTGGGAGGCTGAAACAGGAGAATTGCTTGAACCAGGGAGGCGGGAGGCTGCAGTGAGCCACCACTGCACTCCAGCCCAGGTGACAGTGCGAGACTTGTCTCACACACACACACACACACACAAAAAAGCTATTTTTACTTGACTGGGTATGTTGGTGTGGAAAGTAAAAATAATGTAATGGTGTGAAAAGTAAGGGTATCTTATTTATTTAGAGTCTCACTCTTGTCACCCAGACTGGAATGCAGGGGCGTGATCTCAGCTCGCTGCAACCTCCATTTCTCCAGTTCATGCAGTTCTCTTGCCAGCCTCCCAAGTAGCTGGGAGTAGAGGCATGCACCACCATGCCCAGCTAATTTCTGTATTCTTATTAGAGATGGGGGTTTCACCATGTTGGTCAGGCTGGTTTTGAACTCCTCAAGTGACCTGCCTGCCTTGGTCTCCCTAAATGCTGGGATTACAGGTGTGAGCCACTATGCCCAGCCATTTACCTTACTTTAAAATTATAAAGCTGGCCAGGCACAGTGGTTCACACCTGTAATCCCAGCACTTTGGGAGGCTGAGGTGGGTGGATCACAAGGTCAGGAGTTCAAGACCAGCCTGGCCAAGATGGTGAAATCTGTCTCTATTAAAAATACAAAAATTAGGAGGGTGTGGTGGCAGGCACCTGTAATCCCAGCTACTTGGGAGGCTGAGGCAGGGAACTGCTTGAACCTGGGAGGCAGAGGTTGCAATGAACCGACATCATGCCATTGTGCACTCCAGCCTGGGTGAGAATGAGACTCATCTCAAAAAAAAAAATTATAAAGCTGATATATTACAAAGTAAAATACAGGGGAAAACAAGTCACAAGAAATAGAAAGGTGAGATGCTTCTTGTGCTTCTTTTTGTAAAATATAGATGATCCTCAAGCAAGAAGTAACTTGGGCTGATTCTCTACTGGCTTTCAAATTGATAAGCTACACTGCCTATAAATTTTTTACATTCCTTAATAGAGGTAACCATAGGAACTTCCAAATAATTTCTCAGTGGAAACGCACCTTCAAAATCACACATGGCTCATAAGAGTTTCACTTTTTTATGCCTTCTCAAAGGACCTAGAGATTGCTAGATTTTTAAATAACTAAACAGATAGGCTTATTATAGGTCTGTTAGTTCCCCACTAAAAGATATTATTTCTTTGGCTTAGTAGTCATTTTTCTGTGTTCTAGAGCTTTCCTATACTTTTTTAAAGTACGCATTTACAACGGTTCTCCCAAAACAAAACCACCGTAAGAGCTGTTGCACTCGGGAAGCCCTGAATGATCTCTAGAGCTTAATTTGCCCGTGGTATGCCATCAACATTACAGTGGAGACAGAGAAAGCACTTGACCTAACCTGTTAAAGAAACATTTGCAATATACTGGTTTTTTACAAGTCTTTAATTAAAAAACTCAACAAAAATATATAATTGAGCATTTTACATAATGCATACATTCTTAATATCTGCAGGTAAGATAAATAACAGAAGGCAAAAGTAGATATACTGTATTGCTTCTCTTTGGCAACTCACCAATCATCCCCTGCAGAAAGAGTGTTTTTTTTTTTTAAATCCATGGTCTTAAAATAATTGTCCCTTAGTACAAACAAAATATTTAGCAATACAGAAGATGGATTTTTCAAATTAACACAAATTTATAATACTCTATACCACAAGGGTAAACTAGTAAGCTGCTTTCTAAAATTAAGGCAGCAGCAGTGTTTAAAGGAGGAAGGAAAAAAATACAACCTTTTTCTAGTTATACCCTGGCTCTGCCTTTTCTTTGTTGTTATTGTTTTCAAATAATGTCACATTCAAACTCTTATGTCTTAGATGCTATCCCTAAGGATAATAAAATCCTTTCCCTGTACATAAAAAACTGTCTCACTTCCAGGCCAGTCTGACACCCTCCAATCAAACACATTTCATATGAGGCAAGACAACTTTTTTTTTTTCTTTTGAGACAGAGTCTTGCTGGAGTGCAGTGATGTGATCTCGGCTCGCTGCAACCTCCGCCTCCCGGGTTTAAGCGATTCTCCTGCCTCAGCCTTCCATGTAGCTGGGACTACAGGTGTGCACCACCATGGCTGGCTAATTGTTTTTGTATTTTTAGTAGAGACAGGCTTTTGTCATGTTGGCCAGGCTGGTCTCAAACTGCTAAGTAACCTCAGGTGATCCACCCACCTTGGCCTCCTAAACTGCTGGGACTATAGGCGTGAGCTGTCACACCTGGCCCAGTTCAACTTTCTTAAATCAGTATTTACAGATCTAACACAGTGTCCCAGAATTTAAAAATTCCTTACACTTTACAGCAAAGATACATATTGTGGCTCTAATGAAGCAATAGATACATGTCAGAACTAAAAATCAGAGAAGCAAAAGGGTCCATTCAACATATAGCAGCTTATATCTAAATATATACATGTATGTATATGTTTTCACAGTTAGATCTTTAAAAAAATTTATATTTGATATGTTCAGAAATATCTCTGTAGTCTATAAATAATATTTTAAAAGCTCAACTGATCAAAATGCAGTACAAGAACATATCAAATTAAATAAATCTTCTAAATCTTTAAAAACAGATACTTGAAGTCAGTAAAGCTTGAGGTTTGTGTTAAGTGTATTCTGTCAGTCCCTAGGACTAGGGAAGGCAGAATTTTCTAACTATGATAGGACAGAAACTCCAAAAGCTTGGAAGGAATTGGCAGCTCCTGGACTTCTTGGGTGGGCATCACTCTTCGGATTGACATGCGACATAAATGTTGCAGGCTAGGGACTTGCCGTGGAGTGGCCCAAAAATATACACTTCCGTCATGTGTCCTAAACAGAAATAAAGCACATGCTCAGTCACCCAAGGATGCGTATTTCAAAGTTGCTACAGCTCAAACAACTATCATCTAATACATGTGAGAGTACTGGAGTCACAAACTTCACATTAAAACCCAAGTAACCAATGATGTATTCTATGACAAGGTCATATTACTCTAAAGAACACTTTCATTAGAGATTTACTGACAATAAACTACTAGCTGCTAAAAGCCACCTTAAATTGCCCCTTAAAGAAAAGAGAAAAATTTATTTACCCAGCAGCTAAAACACTGCCATCAGTAGAGAAGGCACAGCAAAGACCATTGCTCAAAGGTGCAACTTGCACTGGATAATCCTCATCAATTCTCCAGAACCTCACCATTCTGAAAAGGAAATAAATTATTGAGTATCTTGTAGAAAATGTAAGGTAAAAGCATCTTTTAAAATTTAGAAAGAAACGCCATTGAATTATGAGTCACAAAATATACAAATCACACCAACAGGCAATGACTGTAACTTGTTTTATAAAATTATAAAATATTTTAAGGTCTATAAATACCAGTTGGTAAACTGGATGAACTTTCACTTAAGAGACTACCATGCACGGTTGCCTTCTCACATTCCCAGTGGTCAAATCTAGAATGTTCAGACCCAGAGGCTTTTTCCTTACTTTCCTACACTTACAATACAACCAGTTTCTAGTCTGTTTCACCCTTCTCCCAAGACACTTTAAAAAGCTAGGTGGGCCTAGTGGCTCACAACCACAACCCCGCCACTTTGGGAGGCCAAGGCTGATGAGTCCAGGACTTAAAGATCAACCTGGGTAACATAGGGAGACTCTGTCTCTAAAATTTTTTTTAAAATTAGCCAGGTGTGGTGGGGTATACATCTGTGGTGCCAGCTAGCTATTCAGAAGGCTGAGATGGGAGGATCACCTGAGCCCAAGAAATCAGGGCTGTGGTGAGATGTGATTGTATCACTGCAGTAGAGCCTGGGCAACAAAGCAAGACCCTGTCCCCCAAAAACAAACAGGAAAGGAAAAGAGAAAAAGTTTTCACCTAGGCTGAGTGTATCTACAAATACAGCAGAGAACTAATATGCAGAATCTACCTAAGCAAACAGGAAAACAATGGCTGCTTACAAACAGAAAAACCTCTCTGCCTATGTTTGGTAACATTCTGGAAAGATAAAAGAGCTGCCTTACGAATTGATGTCACCAAACTACTCAATGCAATACGTATGAACACTATGATAAAAGGATGTGAAAATGGGATGGTTGCAACTAGTTTCTGTTTCTTATCAATAAGCAGCACATCTCATTCATGTGATATTTCATATTCTAGTCTCCATCATGGTGGATACAAATTACTATTTATTCATTTTTTGTTTCTTTCTTTCTTTTTTTTTTTGAGACGGAGTTTCGCTCTTGTTACCCAGGCTGGAGTGCAATGGCGGGATCTCGGCTCACCGCAACCTCCGCCTCCTGGGTTCAGGCAATTCTCCTGCCTCAGCCTCCTGAGTAGCTGGGATTACAGGCACATGTCACCGTGCCCGGCTAATTTTTTTTGTTTTTAGTAGAGATGGGGTTTCACCATGTTGACCAGGATGGTCTCGATCTCTTGACATCGTGATCCACCCGCCTTGGCCTCCCAAAGTACTGGGATTACAGGCGTGAGCCACCACGCCCGGCCTCATTTTTTTTTTCATTTTATCATTTGTTTCACTTTAGAAATTTCCTTTCTTAAAACCTTCGTTAAGACATTACTTTTAAAAATCTCTAGGCCAGGCGTGGTGGCTCACGCCTGTAATCCCAGCACTTTGGGAAGCCAAGGCGGGTGGATCACAGGTCAAGAAATTGAGACCGTCCTGGCCAACATGGTGAAATCCGGTCTCATTAAAAAAAGTTAAAAAAAAAAAATCTCTGTAAGCTGTGCTAAAAGCTGACTAAAAAAATCAACCCACTATGCCTAAGCAAGTTAAACAAGGAACACAGGGAGAGGCATGCATTATCTTTTGTTTACATAGATAATTATTCAGCTGATATTCTTTAAGAGACAACAAAATCTCCCAAGGGCTTGTGTTGAGAAAGAGACATTAAAACTCTAACTGCAGAATGGCTTTAAGGCTTAAGAATGTAAAAGATAATGGTAAGTGAGTTAAGCTATAATGCACATACTTACTTATCATCAGCAAGGCTTGCAATATGCAGTCCATCATGGCTAAAAGATACAGATCGTACCCACCGGTCATTTGCACCTCCAGCAAATATTGGAGTAGGTGGGGGAAACAAGTGCCTAAGGTCAAATACATGTTTTCAGCGGGTATCACAGTCACTTCAAGAAAACAAAATTATCCAGGTACAAAGTACATCTGTCTTTGAATATGTTTAAAATAGCCTTAAGGAATATAACTGAGATAACTGAGTTGATACATACTAATTAAATAAAAGTGACCTGAAAAGAATTAATCTTTCATGATTTAAGATAATAAGATTAAGTCCAACTTTGGTTTTAATTGTTTTTCTCCAACAAAAACTAAACATAATAATTAGTGCTTCTATAGAGAGTTGGGTCCTGTTAAGTAGCAAGACTTTGATATATCAAGAGAGTCAAATTTACTCTTAGAATTTATATCTAAAGCTCTGCATTAGTCAAGGGCTTAAATAATACCAAAATTTTAAATTACAATAAACTGCAATTTTAGGTTTCATATGTTGGTGATTCTAATTATTCACATGACTTGATAGCCAGAGATGAATTATAGACTAAAATAATTCATGCTGTACCCACCCAAATTCCATCAGAATGTCTCCATTATGTGGATCCCAAATATATACTCGAGTATCGTAAGATGCAGTAGCCAGTAATGCTCCATCAGGAGAAAAGTCACAAGCTACCACATCATGGTGATGTCCTTCTAGTTTCCGTATCATGGTATATTTATCCATATTCCAAAGGAAAACCTGCAATAAAAAGGCAAATGTTATAGCTTCATTCAGACACGCAAAGGAAAAATGGCACATCTTAAACTAAAACTGCTAAATTTAATTAAGATTATATTAAACATAAATTATGAGTAATTTAAAGAATATGCTCAGTGTCATAGTCAGATTAAAATCAGTCTTTAAGTTAATTAAGGCAGACATGCAAATTCTATTTCAAATGTTTCTGTTAAATGTTAATTTAAAAATAAGCCTAAACATAAAATAAAGGCAATGCAACTTAACCACAAAGTTATACTGAAATACATTTATTCCAAAAACTAATTAACTAAAATATATGGAAATAAATAGGGTTAAGTACTACAAACCCCCTTCTCTTTTTTTCCAGAAACTACCAGATTTTTAAAAAAATATACAGACAGAAAAACGTAAGGTTAACAAATTGTTACTCCATTGGCATCTCCCTTTGAGATAATCACTTGTTTACAATAGGCTTGGGTCACCAACTTGAGCCTAGGAAGAGAAACAGATACTGCAAGCAAATAGAATATTCACAGCCAAATGAAATTTCTTTGGCAAACAAGGACATGTTAAACCACATTACAAAATGAAAATGCTATTTTACGAAAATAATATAATTACATTTCTGTAAATCGAAATTCAACCATCTTATTTTTCCCAAACTGACCACAATCATTAGTCATTTTAACTATAAAACAGTTCAATTATTTAAGAACAAATTCACATACAATTTTAGATTCTAAAGACTGTAGTTAACTGTGCAGAATAGCTCTAAATAGGATTCTAATGTTTACTTCAGTCTGTTATATTAAATGTGAGCTTGGAGGTTTATCCTAATAAGAATCTCTCCTCTTGGAGCAAAGCAATTCTTTTTGCTTTTTTTTTTTTCTGCACAGACACAATACATTATTTCTGAAGGAAAATAAGCACAAATTTTAAATTGAATCAAAGACGTAAGATCTCTCTGGAATCTTAAAGAATTCCAAAAAATAGCAGAGAGAAACCATTTGAAAGCCAAATACTTTATATTAAATTGGTTTCACTTGTCAGACTCCCAATTCCACCAAACTGGAAAATCAATTTACTCAGGAGTCAATGGACTTTACTGTGGGGGAAATTACTTTAAAAAAGAAAAAAAGAAAGAAAGAAAAGCAGAAAGTGGACATCGACCAGCACCTGTGTACGTACAGTACACCTTGCAGCCGAATGCAAGGTTACTTCATCCTATGGTAAAGGTCGCCCCCAGCCCGGTAGCCAGAGATGCCACTCTTTCTGCCCAGCTAACACCATTGTGCGCCTGTGTGTGAGTGGTGCCAGCATAACCTCAATCACACCAATATTGCTGCCACCACCTGTGACAGGGAAAGCAAGAAGCATATGGAAAACACACAGCCTAAAATAGCAATGTCAACATCTAATTTTCTTCTTCTTATGATCTGTAAATAACTAAACTGAGTATCTTGTTCTAACTTCCAAAATTTGTAACTATCATTTTAACATATTCCTTGGCTAAATAAAATGCATTTCAACTAGCTTCCCACCCTCCATTAGTTCAAAGTGTATTGTAATTATCACATGTATTTAGACTTCAACCATTTCATAAATACTTGCAGCTACTGAGATCGATTTAACTATACTAACTTAGAGCTGGTAAACAACTAAAAGAGTTCATCAATAAGCATAACCCTCTTAACAGTCACGTTACTTTTCTTATAGGTATGCTACATAAGACAAACAATATCAAATTTCACCTATAACAACTCTAGAACATACATGAATGCTATTTTTATTCTTATGTTTTTTAAGTTACTTTTTTTCAGTTAAATGTACAGGACCAGCTGGGACTCAAACTTTAATAACAGCAAACTGGACCAAAAAAATAAGAACAACAGAGAAGAAAATAATTAGCAAGGAAATGTCTTAACATATAGACTAGATCTCTTCTACAGCACATGAACTTTTCTAGACTTACAAAAAATGCCCTAATATGCCCTCATTTTCTATTATCTCTCAAAACAATTCAACTTCTCACTTGACAATCAATAACTATATTTCCTTCATGCAAATTCTTGCCCATCATGAAATAAAACATTTAAAATATTCATGACACCGAGCACAGACTTGATAGGTTACTTAGATTTAAAATGATTATGCACACATTATCATAATCCAATTCACAATGAATGTACAAGAACTTTGATACATACTGCTTTACTGGCTCCGACTGAACACAGCATGGAAGAGTCAGGAGAGAATGCACAGCTGTACACCCAGTTCTGATGCCCCCTCAATACTTTCATCATGTTTCCTGAACAAAAAGAAGTACCTGTATTAACCCTAGAATCCACTTCAAATGAGCAGCATTTCAAAACAGCAATAAATCACAGATCACAAATATTTATAACTGAAAGCAATTTATCTCTAACAAGGGTTACCAATACCACCAGCTGCTTATTTCTGTAAATTAAATTGTACCGAACTCAATCCTGTCCACAGGTCTTATGTTGTGCTCTACAGCAAACGATATGGTTCACAAGCCTAAAACATTTAACATCTAGTCCTTCAAGAAAAAGTCTGGAGTCAGGCATGGTGGCTCACACCTGTAATCCCAGCATTTTGAGGGGCTGAGGTGGGCAGATTGCTTGAGGCCAGGAATTTGAGACCAGCCTGGCTAACAGGGTGAAACCCATCTCTACTAAAAAATATTTAAAAATTAGCCAGGCGTCATGGTGCATGCCAGTAATCCCAGCTACTTGGGAGGCTGAGGCTCAGAATTGCCTGTACCTGGGAGGAAGAGGCTGCAGTGAGTTGAGACAGCACTTCCGCACTCTAGCCTAGGTGACAGAAAAAGTCTGGAACTCCCAACCCCACCCCATCTATAGAAGACCAAATTATTCTAGCCTAATCCCCTTATTTTAAAAATAAGCAAGGTTAAGAAACTTGAACATCTTCAAAATGCCTTTTCATTCTTCCTTTCTGATAAACTACAACCCATTCCAAAGTCCTTGTGTATCATACCCACAGTAGACAACTATGCTTAACTATATTAAACTATTAGTTTCACAAATATTTACTGAGTGCCTACTGCATGCCAGGCCCTATGTCAGCACTGAGGACATAGCTGGAAATAAGACAAGGACCCCACTCTCTTGGAGCTTATTTCTTACTAAGCCTACATTCTTAAAATATGTACATTGCTGAAATTAGTTTGAGATAAGGAAGCACCATTCAATATGCAAAAGAAAATGAAAACTGAAAATAAAACAGTATTTCAGTATTTTATTTCAGTATCAAAATAAAAACAGTATTTCAACTGTTGGGATCCCTTTGCACCTCAACAGCTGAGCAGAGAAATGATAACACACAGAAAAGGTCCTTCATGATTTGTTACCGTTAGCATATCACTTTATTAAGCAATGGTTACTATCTATCAGCTGGAACATCTTCAGATCTGAGGGTTTTGTTTCCTCCTATATTCAATTTAAGCTTTCTTACTCCTAGGCAAGCCTGTTAACCTCTAGCTTGAGCCTGTTGCAGCACCAGCAGACCTTAAATGTAAGGTTTTAGTTAAACACGTAAACTCTTTCATTCAGGACTAAGAAAGGGGAAGAGATACTCATCTCAAATGAAGTAGCATCTCCAAAACTTTGTAAGGTTTTAGAAAAAGATGAGTACTTGACGACAACATATCTTCCTTTGTATTGGACAGGAAATCTTACTTTTTGTAAAAGCATTTCTTAACCTAGCCAACTTATTATGATGCTTATTCATATTTACATGTTATAAATTCTGGTATGTAGGTCACATTTTAATTCAAATTTTATTAGATACTAAGTTACTTCAAGATCTACCTAAATTTTCATTAAGCCAAAGAAGGAAGTTAATAACCCTCCCTAAGGGGACACAAATACAGAGAAGTTCATGTAAAACCCTAAATCTGATCCAGATTTGGTCCTCAGATAGTTAATATAGATCTGTGTGGTTAGTTTCTGAATAATTATCAGATCATTTACTTCAAATAATTGTTGGCTCCGATTCCTATTTATGTTTTTCTTTGATATATTCAGGAAAAGAATCAAAGGATTAGGCACTGAAAAGGAACTTGGATCACATGCCATTTTTAAAGCCAAATGCCGCAGATGTTCCCAATACCTCTCAATGGTAGTATCAAAGAACATGAAGCCTTGTTCATAGCCTGGAAAAAAGACATACCATCATCTTTCAGGTCCCATACTCTGAGAGTTTTGTCTCTTGAAGCTGACACCAGGATCAAGCTTCCATCTGGAGCAAAAGTTAAATCTCTGACCACTTCAGTATGATCTACCAAGTTAAGGAGGAGTTTTCCTAAATGTAATAGAAAAGCGGGGGGGGAAAGACAGTATTAATATAGTTTTATTTTGTTCTTAGCTTTGTTGAGACAGGGTCTCACCCAGTCACTCAGGCTGGAGTGCAATGGTACAATCTCGGCTCACTAGTCTTGACCTCCTGGGTTCAAACAATCCCCCTACCTCAGTCTCTCCGAAACAGCTGGAACTATAATTACAAGCCACCACCGCTGACCTTTTTTTTTTTTTTTTTTGAGATGGAGTCTCACCATGTTGCCCAGGCTGTTCTAAAACTCCTGGGCTCAAGTGATCCTCTAGCTTTGGCCTCCCAAAGTGCTGGAACTACAGCTATGAACCACTACACCAGGCCGACATTATTTTTTATAAGCTTCTACTTTCAAAAAATAGAGTTGCTTACCATCAAAAAAAGATGAATAGAAATTCTTGGCATCTCTTTATTTTACCAAGTATAAAATGATGTATTTATGATTGTTCCCTTTAGAGATTTACTATTTACATTGTTTTTAAGATGGTCTCTTTTCAGGATAGTAAAACCTAAATTAATTAGAAAAATTAAAAGGGGGCCAGACACAGTGGCTCATGCCTGTAATCCCAGCACTTTGGGAGGCCAAGGCAGGCAGATCACCTGAGGTCAGGAATTCAAGACCAGCCTGGCCAACACAGCGAAACCCCAACTTTACTAAAAATACAAAAATTAGCTGCATGCGACAATCCCAGGTACTCAGGAGGCTGAGCCAGGAGAATGGCTTGAACCCAGGAGGTGGAGGCTGCAGTGAGCCAAGATTGTGCCATTGCACTCCAGCTGGGTGACAGAGCAAGACTCTGTCTCAAAACAAAGAAAAATTAAAAGGGAAGCCGGAAGCAGTGACTCACACCTGTAATCCCAGCAGTTTGGGAGGCTGAGGCAGGTGGATCGTCAAGACAGGCCTGACCAACACAGCAAAACCCTGTCTCCACTAAAAATACAAAAAATTAGCCAGGTGTGGTGGCACATGCCTGTAATTCCAGCTACTCAGGAGGCTGAGGCATGAGAATCACTTGAACCTGGGAGGCGGACGTTGCAGTGAGTAGAGATTGTGCCACTGCACTCCAGTCAGGGTGACAGAGTGAGACTTTGTCTCAAAAAAGAAAGAAAAATTAAGAGGAAACTCCTGAAATGTAAACAACCTCCTAGATCATGTTAATATCAAGAAAAGCACCCAAATTATAATTTTCCAAATCTTTTAGTATGATTTTAAAATATAAAATCAAATTATTTATTTGCTTGTTATTTGCCTGGCCTTGAATTACTCATTAACTGTCAAACTCCCAAAAGATACATGTTATCCCACAACAACTTAGTTTCCAAACATTATCCCAGTGAAAAAATCTATTTACCTAATACTGTAAGAGCTCTGTTTTCCAGGAAAATCTATGTGTTCATCTTATTTTTTTTTTCAAGAACCCAAATTTTGACTCATTATCACCTATGTTAGTATCACTTGTTATGTTCTAATGTACGTGTTATTTTAATGCTCATTTTAAAAATCCTTTACATGTTTGAGTACATATATGCCAGAAAGTGTCTGAGGCAATAAGCAACACATTTAATTTTAATTGCTCAGAGAATTTAACTTCTCAACCTATCTAAATGTTCACTAAACCTTTCCAAAGGTGAGATAATGAGTATTGAAATCTGATTTACCTTGAAAACCTCTAAGCCATC
The DNA here is from genome assembly GCF_049354715.1 of Callithrix jacchus. NCBI lineage: Eukaryota > Metazoa > Chordata > Mammalia > Primates > Cebidae > Callithrix > Callithrix jacchus. The sequence continues at coordinate 106,128,633 of NC_133506.1, forward strand.
ATTGAAAAAGCATATAAGAAAAACACCTTACTATGAGCCATAAACTAAATAACTAGTTTATAAATGACAACTAACTAAACATTCCCTAGAAAGCCTTTCCTACTATAATATTCTGTAAGGAGTGATGAAGTAATGTGAACTCTATTGTTTTCCTAAATTAAAAGCATGAGCTGAAGAAGGTGCTATTCAGGTCAATCACAAAGACACACCCACATCATCAAATCTTGCTTTTCAATAAGCTGAAACTCTCAAATCCTAATTCCAGTGCCTATGAGCAGTGCCCTGCAACATCAAATAATAAATTTGCTTTAAAAACTATGAATCCATACCTGTATATACATCCCATATTTTGATACGCCCATTGTTCAACCCTGTAGCAAGAAGTAGCTGATCTTGTCCAAATCTGAAGCGATGCCATTCTATATTTACACAGCGACTCTGTTTTTCTGGAACTGAAGACCCAAAAGCAAGGCTCCAGACTATATCTCCACAGTCTATAATATGCTCACGAGGCTTATTTTTCTGACCACCATCACTGTTTTGTCTTGGCAATCTTAAACTGCTTGAATTGGTAACGTTCTTGGTGCCATGCAAGAGGCTGGGGAGGGGGGAAGTCAGACTGAATTATTTTTCACTCTGGACTCCTTTGGACATTGAATAATTATAAATATTTGTTAAAATAACCTCAATATGATTATAATGACACTGAGTAACAACAGAATCCTATAGATAGGAAGGAAAAGTTGCTATTTGAACTATGAGAAGGACCAAATAAATTCAGTTCATTAACAGAAATTCTCAGCAACTGAGTAGTAAGTTCGACAATAAAGCAATTTATAGTATAACTTATTTGTAACTTGTCTCCCAATTTTCCTCAAAACCACTGTATCAACTGGGGCTCCTTCAACCTAAAAACAAAAGTATAAGTAAGCAAGGAAAAAGAAAAACCAACCCTGTAACTTAAGATAGGTCAAGCTGATATCAGAAAATTCCCTTAAGGGAAAAAAAAAATCCTCAAACCGTAACAATCAGTTTCCCATAGGTTCTAGATCTCAAGTAATATGTAATGAGAACATTAATGACTATAACCATGAAGGTCTACTAGATACAAAAATAAAATAAAAACAGAAAAATTCAATATAGCACATGATACATTTTAGAAAAACTTTCAACAAACATTCAAACTCAATTTACCCCAAGCAGAGGGACCGTTAAGTCCATTAAAAAAAAAAAACTGGCTGGGCTCTGTGTCTCATGCCTGTAATCTCAGCACTTTGGGAGGCTGAGGCAGGTGGATCACCTGAGGTCAGGAGTTTGAGACCAGCTTGACCAACATGGTAAAACCCTGTCTCTACTAAAGATACAAAAAAATTGGCTGCTCTGCCTATGGAGTAGCCATTCTTTATTCCTTTACCTTCTTAATCAACTTGCTTTCCAAAAAAAAAAAAAATTAGCTGGGTATGGTGGCAGACACCTGTAATCCCAGCTACTCGGGAGGCTGAGGCAGGAGAATCATTTCAACCCAGGAGGGGGAGGCTGCAGTGTAAGCTGAGATGGCGCCACTGCACTCCAGCCCTGGTGGCAAGAGCAAAACTCCGACGCGAAAAAAAAAAAAGAAAAAGAAAAAGTACACAATCTATGCACCAGTGTTATCCAACAAAATGTTGTAAAATCCAAAAGATTTCATATCACAGAAGTCACTTGCTCTGGCAAAACACTATATATATATATATGTTAGACATAATCTGACTTTCTAACATACAGATAATGCATAAATAAGACCAGACAACCCTTTTTTTTTGAGAGAGAGAGTTTGGTACTGTCGACCAGGCTGCAGTGGAGTGGTGCTATCTCTACTCACTGAAACCTCCACCTCCTGGGTTCAAGAAATTCTTCTGCCTCAGCCTCCGGAGTAGCTAGGACTACAGGTGTGTAACACCATGTCCAGCTAATTTTTGTATTTTTAGTAGAGATAGGGTTTCACCATGTTGGCCACGCTGGCCTCGAATTCCTGACCTCAAGTGATCTGCCTGCCTTGGCCTCTTAAAGTGCTAGGATTACAGGCATGAGCCACTGTGCTTCAGCTGAGACTAGACAATTCTTGTTTGTTTTTGTTTTTTGAGAGAAGAGTTTCACTCTTGTTGTCTAGGCTGGAAAGCAGTGTGAGATCTCAGCTCAATGCAACCTCTGCCTCTTGGGTTCAAGAGTCTCCTGCCTTAGCCTCCCAAGTAGCTGGGATTGTAGGCATGCGCCACCATGCCTGGCTAATTTCTTTTTATTTTTAGTGGAGACAGGATTTTATCATGTTGTCCAGACTGGTCTCAAACTCCTGACCTCAGGTGATCCACCCACCTTAGCCTTCAAAAGTGTGGGGATTACAGGCGTCAGCCACCACATCTGGCCCAGAAAATTCTTTACACGAATTTGCCAATAAATATATTCAGCCCATGATTAAAACTCACAACGCTATCTATAAAGTAAAACTTAAATATCAAAATGTTTTCATTACCCTATACCGAGAGAAAATAGTAAATTCCACCAACAGATACAAAATACAAAAAAAAAAAAAAAAAAAAACTTACAAGTTCTGAAGGCACTGGGACCACGGAACGAGCTTTACTGTACGACGTCCTTGTGACCAAGCAAAGTATGAACCATCTGGAGCAAAAGCAACAGTCCAATTTTCACGACCACATTTCTTGTCAAAAGGAGCTGCAGGAGCTAAAAGTTCACCTATAGTACGTGATCTCACTAAAAGGAAAAACAAAAATACTGGATATCACATATAACCAACACATAATCCATGTGACACTGCTTCCATATTACTTTGGGACTGAGTTTCTTCCCTCTTCTATGCAGACAGGGTATAGTGAGTTCTACTTTCCTTCCTCTAACAGGGGGTATGCAGTATATGAAGACCCCTTAATGATAGTGACTAGCTCCAAGTTTTGACAAAGTGATTTTACTAAATTTCCCAATGCAAGAGTTTTTAAGAAAGTTTCAATAAAAAAACTATTTAAGTAATAATAATGTAATGACCAATTAGACCTAACAATTACAAAAGTCCTAACTTTTACATTGTATTATGTTCTCATCAAATTATTAACATTTAAACTGCAAGAGATTAAACTTAGTTTGCAAGAAAAGTATCTTCCAAATTACGTTTCTTAGCTTTCAAATACCATATGTCACTATAAAACACAGTATTACACCATTACTCAAACAAAAGCACTATAAAATACACTATTCAAACAAATACTTTCATCCTTTTCAAGCCCAGGTCACAAAAATCACAAAATCCTCAGAACTAGAAGACTTAAAGGCTGTCTAATCCAACCTCCCAACCAGCGCCTTAAAAATGCATTACAGGCTGTGTGTGGCTGCTCACATCTGTAATCCCAACATTTTGGGGGGCTGAGATGGGCAGATCACTTGAGGTCTGGAGTTTGAGACCAGCCTGGTCAACATGATGAAACCCTGTCCCTACTAAAAATACAAAAATTAGCCGGGTGTGGTAATGGATGCCTGTAATCCCAGCTACTTGGAAGGCTGAGAAAAGCGAATCCCTTGAACCCAGGAGCAGAGGTTGCAGTGAGCCGAGAAAGTGCCACTGCACTCCAGCCTGGACAACAACAGAGCGACACTCTGTCTCAAAATATATATATATATATAAAAATTAATAAAATAAAGTAAAATGCATTATAGCCAGGAATGGTGGTGTGTTGGAGCATGCCTGTAATCCCAGTTTCTTGGAAGAATCACTTGAACCCAGGAGATGGAGGTTGTAGTGAGCTGATATCGCACACTACATTCCACTCTTGGGCAACAAGAGTGAAACTCTTGTCTCAAAAAACTAAGTAAGAACTGCTTGAACCCTGGAGGTGGAGACTACAGTGAGCCAAGATTGTTCCACTGTACTCCAGCCTGGGTGACAGAGCAAGACTCTTATCTTAAAAAAAAAAAAAAAAAAAAAAAAAATGCATTATATTTACAATTCTCAACTAGTGGTCCTTGAGTCTTCCTAATGGACCCCAAACTGACTCAAAAATGGAATTATTTTGGTTTCTAAGAACAAAAAAAAAAAAAAATGGACAATGTCTTACATTTTAAATTAAGATTACTCGAATTTCGTATTCCTAAGAAAAACTGGTATATTACCAGAGTATATAAAGAACGTTACTTCCATATTTAACAAAAAGCATGATCAACAAGCTCATACTGCAATGTATGCATGCAAACTCAGCTACAATTTCCTCAATTTTGGGAAAGGCGCCTCTTTATCAGTGTCACCTATTCTGGGTTGGTCTTGATTTCAAATGTTACTATTTTTCCTTTTTTGTTATTAGTTATTGTCAGTTTACCTTTTCTATTATCTATTTTGTGGTCAGTTGTCTAGTCAATTCTACAGAGTATAATAATATATTTTTATGTATTTCTGGCTTAAACTTCCCAACACCTAAGCTTTGATATATTCTACGTATTGCTGTTAATGTAAGAACCACTTACACTGCTATAGCTAGAGGATACACACACATGTGAGCGCACACACACACCCACACACCCAAAATGTACTTGTTCAGTCTGAATGTGTGCTCCATCAACAGCTAGTACAGCACCTGGCGTATGACAGGTGCGCAGTGAATATTTATTGAATAAATACAAAAGCACACATATATGCTCCCATTCTAAAGTGATTTAAATATGTTCTCTGCCCAATTCTTGATACCTTAACAAACTGGTGTGGTTTAAAAAACCAAAACAAAAAGCCTGAGACCTACTTTTCTTGATATTCATAATAAGGCTTACACTATTTTGGTACACCTGAGGCCGCTTTTAATGACTCAAAATCTCCCTCCTACCACTGTACCCATTCAGTACTGATTCAGACCTAAGAGAAAAAGCTAATGCTATCCTCATATGACATTTACATATTGAAAATAGCCATGAAGGAATCTTTTTGCCAAGTTAAAATATCTCTATTCTTTCAATCATTCCTTAAATGTCATGGCTTCAAGTTCATTTCCCATCCTAACTTCATTACACTTTTCTGGATAAATTTATAGTTAATAGTGGCCCTCATAAAAGTGGCACCCAAAACTAAGAACAATACTTCAGGTGTGGTTTAATAACAGCCACAGGGTCCCTCACCGACCCACCCACCCTGTATTAACACAGCATAAGACATTAATTTTACTGACAGTCACATAATGTTTTTCGTTTGAGTCAGGGTCTCGCTCTGTCACCCAGGCTGGAGTGCAGTACCACAATCACGGCGCACTGCAGCCTCGACCTCCCAGGCTCAGGCAATTCTCCTGCCTCAGCCTCCCAAGTAGTTGGGACCACAGACATGCACCACCACACCCAGTAATGTTTTTATTTTTGTAGAGGTAGTAGACTCTCCCTTTGTTGCCTAGGCTGGTCCCAAACTCCTGGGCTCAAGTGATCCTCCCACCGTCCACCCAAAGTACTGGGATTATAGGTATGAGTCATGTAACTTTCTTAATACAAAATTCACAAACTTGGTAACCCTCAAATGCCTGCTGATACTTTTTTTAACAGACAAATGATTTCAGAAAGAGCATGCTGCTCCAATTTTCCTTACATTTTTCGAAACCCAGAGCCTTATACATTCCTCTCAACAGGGTTCTTTATATGACTGGCCTCTAAATTTGCAACCCCTGCCTGCTTAATTTTTTAGACAAGGTCTTGCGCTGTTGCCCAGGCTGGAGTGCAGAGGCAAACTGGTAGGCTTAAATGATCCTTCCTCAACTTCCTGAGTAGCTGTGGCAGGGACTACAGGCACATGCCGCCACACCTAGCTAACTTAAAAAAAATCAATTAATTAAAAAAAATTTTTTTTTCTTGAGATGGAGTCTCACTCTGTAGCCCAAGCTGGAGTGCAGTGGCATGATCTCCGCTCACTGTAACTTCTGCCTCCAGGTTCAAGCAATTCTCCTGCTTCAGCCTCCCAAGTGGCTGGGATTACAGGCATGTGCCACCAAGCCTGGCTAATTATTATTATTACTTTTTGTATTTTTTTCTTTTTCTTTTTTTTATTTGCTACAATATTAACCATTAATACTGATATTTTTTGTATTTTTAGTAGAGACAGGGTTTCACCACATTGGCCTCGAACTACTGACCTCATGATCCACCTGCCTCAGGTTCCCAAAGTGCTGGGATTACAAATGTGAGGTACCACGCCCGGCAAAAAAGCCAGTTTTATAGATAGGGTCTTGCTATGTTGCCCAGGATGGTCTCCAACTCTTAGCCTCAAGCAATCCTTCCACCTTGGTTTCCCAAAGCAGTGAGATTATAGGCATGAGCCACTGCATCAGTCATAATTTTTTTTTAATTTGGATTCCTGTTTAGTCACATCTATCTTTTAAAATTCATAAATTTTAGGAGAAAAAAATGCCAAGTTCACAAATAAGGAAAGCAAGTTTTAAAATTGAACTTAAAAGTCTCTAAGGAGAATATTTACATAACTTCTACACAAGGAACAGTCCTTGTATTCAATTTCAAGGACATCTCACAAATTAGACTAAAACTAAGCTCTCCCTTAGCAAGCATAAACAAGACTAAATTTCTCACACAAGACTCTTTTTTCTGAGACAGTCTCACTCTGTCACCCAGGCTGGAGTGATCTTGGCTCACTGTACCTCCACCTCCTAGGTTCAAGCAACTCTCCCTGCCTCAGCCTCCTGAGTAGCTGGAAATTACATGCACCCACCACCACACCCAGCTAATTTTTGTATTTTTTAGTGGAGATGGAGTTCTGCCATGTTGGCCAGGCTGGCCTTGAACTTCTGACCTCAAGTGATCTACCAGCCTCAGCCTCCCAAAGTGCTGGAATTATAGGTGTGAGCCACCGTGCCAGGCCCAGTATGTATTTTAAAGTTAGTCTATATTTTTCTTCTACCTTGACCCCAATCATGGTACTCCTTGTGTATAGTGGTAACAGGACAGGCACACGGGTAATCCCAATACTTTGGGATGCATCACTTGATCCCACAAGTTTGAGACCAGGCTGGGATTTATACGAAGACCATCTCTACAAAAAATTTAAAAAATTAGCAAGTGTGGTGGCCTGCACCTATAATTCCAGGCTGAGGTGAAAGGATTGCCAGGAGACAGAGGCTGCAGAGAGCCAAGATTTTCCCACCACACTCCAGCTTGGGTGACAGAGCAAGACTCTATCTCAAAAAAGAGAGAGAGAGAGAGAGAGCGCGAGCGAGAGCGCGCGTGCGCGCAGGCTGAGTTTAGTGGCTCATGCCTGTAATCCCAGCACTTTGGGAGGCCAAGGCCGGCAGATCACCTGAGGTCTAGAGATCAAGACCAGCTTGGCCAACATGGTGAAACACCCCCATCTCTACTAAAAATACAAAAAATTAGCCAGGCGTGGTGGCACACGTCTGTAATGCCAGCTACTCAGGAGGCTGAGGCAGGAGAATCGTTTGAGCTCTATAAGTGGAGGTTGCAGTGAGCTGAAATTGCACAACTACACTCCAGCTTGGACGACAGAGTGAGACTCCATCTCAAAAAAAAAAGTAAAAGAGCAGTAACAATTACTAAAAAATTGGTTCAAATAGATAGCAAAGACTATGAAATAACAACGTAATTTATTCTCAATTATATACAAACTCAAAAAGTAGGGCCATTATAAATCCTGCCAAATAAATGCATTACTGTTAAAGTTTACTAATAATTGCCTTGACTGTATTTCCTTGATGGATAATAGGTATATCAAACTTATTTTTGCACTTTAATCAAATGATTTAAGCACTCAATTTAAATACTGTACAATTTTAGAAATCCAGCACAAAGTGTGTAATAAAGCGCTTTGAAAAAAGTTTTTTAAGTTAAACCTTTTAACTGTTTAATGTTAGCAACAGAAATGTATGATGTAATAACCTTGTTAAGGGAAAGGCTGCCTGCCATGGGAAACCAGCCATAAGATACAACACTACATTATTAATATCTGTAAAATAGTAACACATCATCTGTGTCACTGCTTAACCAAGCAAACCAGATTTAACTCCTTTACATTCCTCCCCCAAAATTTCATAACCAGAAAGGAACGATCAATGCCTTGTGAAAGAGGTCAGTAGCTCAAGGCAGTAGTAGCATAGAGAATTATTGAATCATTCATGGAATCTTGCCTCTACTCTCAGTATGTCCTTGAGAAACTAAATTTGACTTGGCTATAATTAACACCCAAGAAAAGAAAAAAAGTAAATCCTTATTCATAAATTAAAAGTTATACAGATAAATAAATGTTTAACCTTGTATCCAAATTATTCAAAAAAAAAAAGGAAGAAAAAAACTAGGGTTAAAAAAAAAGCTTAGAAAAAGCAAAAGTTTTTCTAGATATTTGGTGCTTAGCTAGTAACTTTTTATACCAACCATATCCAGGAAATAACCCTCCTAAATATGAAAAAGAGAGAGAGAGAGAAAGAGAGGAAAGAGAGAGAAAGAGAGAGAGAGAGAAAAGAGAAGTGGAGGGCTGGCGGGGGTGGGGGGTGCCACTTAGTGGGTGGTTCTACTTTTTGCAGGTATGCTAAGAAACCATACTCACCCTTTTAGAAAACAGGACCGGAAAGTTTTCAAATTGGTTTATCAGGATGAAATAAAATACAGATAAAACAAAGGCAGATCATTTATCTATAGCATTATGGTGTAGTAAAGTAAAAGAAAAACCCACTGAACTGATAAGAACTTGAGTTCTTCGTTCCACTTTGCGACATACTTTCTAGTCTTAAAATACAGTTAAAATAATAACTGGACACAAATTTTGTGCTCTTTGCATCTTTTAAAAAAAATTTTCTGTATGAACTCCGCTACAATTTTTTTTTCCTTTTTTTCTGTGTTTGTATCTTTAAAATGGTTATTAAAACCAGGGTTAAAGTCCCTTCCTAATCAATCACCCCTAGAACACCAAAAGTCCAGAATTCTAAAATAGCTGTTTCTAGATATAAACATTCACCCACATATAAAACAGTGGATGTTTTGGCTTCCTCAGCCTCTTCCCTTCTCTAGAAATATCTCCTCTTTAATATTTAGTAAAGACACACATTCACTTCAAGATCAGGGAAATGTAAATGCTCTCTGCTCAGTGACCACAGCTAATTATTACTTAACACAGTAAGATCAGTGTTTGCTAACTCGCTAACACCTTCAAACGTTGTTGTAGTTATTTTACTTTAAAAGAGCATTTAAATAAAGCGAGGTGCTTTCCACTGAGCCACTAAGTAGGTGTGGACGCACAACCTTCAACACCGACTGCCCTGGGCTAGACACTAAGCCAGAAAAGCCTTTCCAGAGTTTGCTCTTCCGCACAACAGCTTTCCTTCTGTCACTCCACCCAACCACCCTGCTCCTCCCATAAGTGTTTGAGAGATAATTCTGAAAGAGTCTCCTCCCCGCGAATAAGGCCACAGCATTTTTTAAAACACAGTATTGCTTTTTCCAGGCTGTTGGAAACTCTTCCAGTCACGTTTCTCATCTACGAGTGGTTGGTATACACGAGGACACTCTCCTTTCATTACAGCTCAGAACTCACAAGTTTACCCATTGTAAACCTAAAGTCCCTGAGTGGCCCTTCCCTGACCACTCGACAGTCAGGCCCTGAGCCAAGAGACTCCCAGGACAAAAGCCCTGCGCGGACCTCCGATGAAGAAACTGGGGTCCGTGCCCTCCCCGGCCACACAGCAACCGCGAGGGAGCACAGTAGGTGCTACATCCACGTCGGTGCCATTTACCTCAGCCAACTCCCACCAAGGCGGCTTCCTCCTTCTTGCTCGTGGGCTGGCCCTGGCGCACTCAAGCTAATTCCTCAGACTAGGAGTCGCTTCCTCCCAAACCTCCTCCGGAGTCCCTGCCTCTCCTCGGCCCCCGCACGCCCACCCACGGTCCCAATCCTCACCGATCTCTTTCTCGTTGACCCTCGGGGGAAAGCTGGCCATCTATGGGGCACCGTCTGATTCCGGGAACACGATGCGGACCCAACGACAGAGAAGAGAGCCGCAAGCGCTGAGGGGCGTGACGCGTAGTCGGTCCCTCCTGGGCCGGGGGACAGCGGAGATGGGCGGGGGCGGCCGCTGCGGCTTCTGCTGACTGCCCCGGGAAAGCTCCCGAAGGCCTCGGGCCAAACTATAGAGTCAAACACAGACAATAGACCCTGTACCCAGCCTCCCGCCTACAGAGCTAGACTGTTCCCTCAACACCGCCGGCCGCAATCCAAACACTGGAAACAAAATGGCGGGCGGCGCGGGAGATATCTGGGCGGCAGGGGCACGGCCACGTGACGTCAGAGCCTGCGGCCCCGCCTCTCAACGCACGGGACGTGATCTCCTGGGTAGGGCGCGCCCGCGCGCGGGCGTTGCCTGGGGGCCGGGCAGGGGGAGATCCAGCCGAGGCGGGATCTGTTGACTGTTCCTGTTGGCTCGTGGCGTCTAACAGGCCTGGCTCCTCTAACACGGAATTTATAAGCTGAAGTGCCTTTGGAAAGGGCAAGCAGAGAATAATACTTATCAGCCTCCTAGCTTAAACATTGCCTGGAATTTAAACCGGCGGAACCGAAAAGAACAAAAAGACATTTTAGGTTTTTACTCGGTTTGGCCAACTCCCCAGCCCACAAATAGCCGGGAACCGAAGGATGGCACACATGAAAAAGATGAAAATTCACAACGTTGTGCACCACCTGTCCGGCTGCGATTGTTCGGACCTGAGCCACCAGGTTTTAGGAAGGGCCGAGGGGGACGAGGAGACTCGGGCGTGATCGCGCGGCGTCGCGGGGCCTCCCTGGACTGCCTTTGTCCTGGCTGGTCCCTGCAGCCAGGTCTGCTGTGGAGGAGCTGATTGTCAGCAGAATCCCGGCCGCTGGCCAAGGTGGATCCTACTGTGTCAGCTCAGAATCGGCCCTTCCTCCACCTGACCTGAAGGTCTCTGAGAGGCACCTAGCTGTCCACACATCAGTCTGATAAATGCGTCAGTGTCTGACAGATGTCAGCTTGGTTCCTGGTCACAGATGACATATTTGCATTTTAATGGCTTCTTGTATGGACTCATTCCAAAGGACTGGAGCGTATAAGACTGGGAATTTCAGGTGGGCACAGTGGCTCACGCCTGTAATCTCAGCACTTTGGGAGGCCGAGGTGGGTGGATCGCAAAGTCAGGAGCTCAAGACCACCCTGGCCAACATGGTGAGACCCCATTTCTACTAAAAATACAAAAGTTAGCCGAGCATGCACACGCCTGTAATCCCAGCCACTTGGGAAGCTGAGGTGAATCGTTTACACCCGGGGGGCGGAGGTTGCAGTGAGCTGAGATCGCGCCATTGCACTCCAACATGGGCAAGACAGAGCAAGACTCTGTCTCAAAAAAAAAAAAAAAAAACCTGGGAATTTCAAATATGTGGCAGATACTCATGGGACAGAGTTGCAGAGCTGCTTTTAAGAGATTTCAAATGATAACACTGTAGGACATGTTTACTTAATCTTTTCCTTTGCATGAATGTATTAATTATTCAAATAGCAAAAAGTTTAACAAATGTAAGATACATCACCCCTCCTCTTTTAAAAAAATCACTTTGTTAGGCTGGGCATGGTGGCTCATGCCTGTAATCCTGGCACTTTGGGAGTCAAAGGTGGGTGTTAGGAGTTCAAGACCAGCCTGGTCAACATGGTGAAACCCTGTCTCTACTAAAAATGCAAAAAATTAGCCAGGCATGGTGGTGCACGCCTCTAGTCCCAGCTACTTGGGAGTCTAAGGCAGGAAAATCGCTTGAACCCAGGACGCGGAGGTTGCAGTGAGCCGAAGTTGCACCGCTGCACTCCAACCTGGGCGACCAGAGTGAAACTCCGTCTCAATGAACAAATAAATCACTTTGTTAGCTTCAGTCAACACATCTCTTGAGGACTCATTCTGTACCAGGCACTGGGGCTAGTTGCTCAATTTTTAGAGTTGGAACAAAAGAAAAACTAATGCAGTCTTGTAGCTCATATACCAACATATCAGTCCCGGTAAATTCTTTTAATCAACTACTATTATCCCTGTTACTTGTACTATACAAATTCATGGGAAATACCACTTCTTGAGTGTCCAACAGTGAATTATTGTGGTGACTTTTTCTTTTTTTCTTCTCCCTTCCCCACCCCCTGCCAGATGGAGTCTCTCTTTTTTTTTTTTTTAAGACGAGGTTTTGCCATGTTGGTCGGGCTGGTCTCAAACTCCTGAGCTCAGGTGATCCACCTGCCTCGGCCTCCCAAAGTACTGGGATTACAAGCATGAGCCACCACACCTGGCCTGACGGAGTCTCACTCTGTCGCCCAGGCTGGAGTGAATTGACGATCTGGGCTTACTGCAACCTCTACCTCCTGGGTTCAAATGATTCTTCTGCCTCAGCCTCCCAAGTAGTTGGGATTACAGGTGTGCAGCACCACATCTGGCTAATTTTTGATTTTTGGTAGAGACAAGGTTTCACCAGGTTGGGGAGGCTGGTCTCGAACTCCTGACCTCAGGTGATCAAACTGCCTTGGCCTCCCAAAGTGCTGGGATTACAGGTGTGAGCCACCACCCGCGGCCTGTCTTAAGTTTAAAATTTTCATGTTCAAATGCTTACAATAAAACTCAAAATGTCAAAACTGAGCACATCATTTCTCCCCAGTCTGCTCCCCTTTTTTATTTCCTACCCTAGTGAAATGTCCACTCAGTCACAGGTGCCAGAGGCCAGAGTCTTCCTAGCCTCGTTGCTCTGCCCCATCCCCACATCAAATCATCCACAAGTCCTGCCAATATTTTCTCTTAAACTGTTCTAGAGTCTGTCCTGTCTGTTCCAGCTCAGCTGCCATGAGCTTAGTTCAAGATCTTATCATTTTGATCCTCTTAACAATCCTTTGTAACCCCACACACTGAAAAACCATCATTAACACCTTGGTGTTATTTCCCTCCACTTAAAAATTGTATTAGTCATGTCATGCCTTTAGACAAATTATTTAGCCTCCCTGTGCCTCAGTCTTCTCATCTACAAAATGGGGATAGTAATAATACCTACTTCACAGTTTTGAGTATTAGTATTTACAGCAGGCCTGACAGAGTATTATATAAGTGTTCAGTACTATTTATGTATATAGTAATCCTAGCTAACCGCAAAACTGAAAGATCAAAATCTCAGAGAAAATAAAGTATTGGCAAAAAGCTGTGAAATAACATTAAGTACGTGCATAATCAAAACAATAAATAAAAGGCCAGGTGTGATGGCTCACGCCTATAAGCCCAGCACTTTGGTAGGTTGAAGCAGGTGGATTGCTTGAGCCCAGGATTTCTAGCCTGGGCAACAAGATGAGACCTCGTTTCTACAAAAATTAGCTGGGCATGGTGGCATGCACTTGCAGTCCAGCTACTGAGGAGGCTGAGGTGGGAGGATCACCTGAGTCCAGGAAGGTCGAGGTTGTAGTGAGCTGATATTGAGCCACTGCACTCCAGCCTAGGAGATAGAACGAGACCCTATCTCAAAAAATAATAAATAAATAAAAGTTCTGGAAAGCATTCATTTCAAAAACAAACCTGTCTCAACCACTAAAAACCCATTCTCTAGAATCTCATTCTTGAATTATTCAGAAGACATCACTGTGATATAGTTATTTGTTAAGGCCAATTTACCCATAATTTTTACCAACATTTTTTACCCTGAGATATATGTACACACACACACATACATATACAGGTTGAGTATCCCTAATCTGAGAATCTGAAATACTACAAAATCCAAAACTTTTTTAATTTCAACATGATGCTGCAAGTGGAAAATTCCACACCTGGCCTCATGTGACAGATCACAGTCAAAAGTTTGTGTAGGCTGGGTGAGGTGGTTCACAGCTGTAATCCCAGCACTTTGGGAGGGAGGCTGAGGCAGGCAGATCACCTGAGCTCAGGAGTTTGAGGCTAGCTTGTGCAACATGGTGAAACCCCATCTCTATCAATACAAAAAATTAGCTGGGCTTAACCTTGAGCCTGGCAGGCAGAGGTTGCAGTGAGCAGAGTTCACACCACTGCACTCCAACCTTGTGCGACAGAGTGATACACTGTCTCAAAAAAAAAAGTGGGGGGGTGTGCAGTCAAAACTTTGTTTCATGCACAAAATTACTAAAAATCTTGTATAAAATCACCTTTAGTCTATGTGTATAAGATGTATATGAAAGAAGGCCAGGTGCGGTGGCTCATGCCTGTAATCCCAGCACTTTGGGAGGTCAAGGCAAGTGAATCACCAGGTCAGGAGTTCGAGACCAGCCTGGCCAACACGGTGAAACCCCATCTCCACTAAAAATACAAAAAACTAGCTGGGCATGGTGGCGGGTGCCTACTCAGGAGGCTGAGGCAGGAGAATTGCTTGAACCCAGGAGGCAGAGGTTGTGGTGAGGTGAGATTATGCCATTGCACTCCATCCTGGGCAACAAGAGTGAAACTCCATCTCAAAAAATAAATAAATAATATAATATAATAAAATTAAATTAAAATTAAAAAATAAAAGCAAAAAAAAACCCTTTTCACTACATCATAGGTAATATTGACTTCATTTGGCATTGAACATTTTTCTTTTCTTCACAATACTTACTATCGCAGAAGATTGGGCTTCTTATATAATTAACTTTTCATTATTCCTATAGGCATTATAGGCATATTTCCCTTGATGTCATGAATGTATCCAGTTCACGACTGTGGTCTTTTTGTTGAGCAATTCAAGTGGTTTGCTATCAGGATATGCATCCATATAGAGCTCTGAAGTTGCAGATAAACCTCTAAATAAATTTTAAATTCGTAAGGATTCCTGCAATTTCTTATTTTTGAACCTATATCTTGGTGAGAGAAGAAAGGAAATGTCCCCTTCCTATAATAAAAAGGAAGCAACATTTACTTAAAACAAAAACCACATGCCAGGCATGGAGGCTCATGCCTGTAATCCCAGCACTTTGGGAGACTGAGGCGGGTAGATCGCCTAAAGTCTGGAGTTCGAGACAGCCTGGCGAACGTGGTGAAATCCCATCTCTACTAAAAATACAAAAAATTAGCCAGGCATGGTGGCACATGTCTGTAATCCCAGCTACTCAGGAGGCTGAGGCAGAAGAATTGCTTGAACACATGAGGTAGAAGTTGCAGTGAGCCAAGATTGCACCATTGCACTCCAACCTGGGCAACAAGAGCAAAACTCTGTCTCAAAAAAAAAAAAAAAAAAAAAAAAAAAAAAAAAAAACACACATGAATAAAAAATATTAAAAAAACAGCTTGCAAAGCATGCACTGTTTAAGCAATAGAAGAATTGCTTGTTTTTGCCTTTTGGACCTCTCTGCTATTGCATTGTTTTGACAACTTCTCCATGCTAAGTCTGAGGATGCATCCAAAAATATGCATCCTATTTGGATTCTAGGCCAGGAGTTTCAAATCACTGGATTTGTGGCACTAAGTCTGGGATTCTAGAATGAAAGGGTATGGAATTTGCCTAGGATCCAGCTGGGCAAGTACAATTTATACACATACACATGTACATTAATAAACAGTAATAGATATTTTTATAATTGTAGAATATGCTGGAAAAATAATAAGACCCAGAGGAAAATTCTGAAGGCAACCACTTTGGCTGTGGTAGTACTGCTGGGGATGAAGTATCTAATAGTACCCCTATTTTTACTCTGCTGTCTTATTTTTAACTTTTTCCCTGATTTCACATTTTTTTATGTGGGATGTTTTGACACTGTGGTTTGAGAAATATTAGCATTGGGTTTTCAAAGATGATACTTTCATCTTAGTTTAAAACTGTACCCAAAAAGGCTCAAAGTGTGGAATATAGTGCAGCCAGTCTAGATCTTTCTGCATCTGTGCCTGGGCCAGAATGCTGGAGGCTTACAGAAAATTGTATCCGAAAGAGTAAACGTGGGGCTGGATGTGGCGGCTCAGGCCTGTAATCCTGACACCCTGAGAGGCTAAGGTGGGAGGATCACTTGAGTCCAGGAGTTAGAGGCCAGCCTGGGGAACATAATGAGACCTCATCTCTAGAAAATTTTTTAAAAATTAGCCTGGTGTGGTGGTATGCCTATAGTCCCAGCTACTTGGGTGGCTGAGGTAGGGGGATTGCTCAAGCTCAGGAAGACAAGGCTGCAGTGAGCCATGATTGTGCCACTGCACTCCAGCCTAGGTGACAGAGTGAGACCCTATCCCAAAAAAAGAAAAAAAAGAGTAAGCATGGGCCCCCATCTCCAGTGTTCTGTCAGATTTCCTATGCACACTGATGAGATAATCTAGCTCCCCCTCCTCTCCTTACCCCCAAACTCAGGGCAGTTACATGCAGGCTGTGTCCTTTAGTTCAGTCCTTGACCTTCAGAAGAAATCTGTGTAAAATGGAATATTCCATTCAATGATGGAGATTTTCCTCCTATCAATCATTTTTTTCTTCCTCTAATAGAATTCTACACTTTCATTTTTCTGATGCTTCCTGCCTGTGACAATTCCATAGTGATTGCAAGGCAGGAAACAATCATCCTCACCAACTGCATAAAACTCCAGGATTTCTCTTCTGCAGCCTCTTTCGCTCTTGTTTCTCGTTTGGAAAATGCTTCCTGAGTCTTATCTCCAGTAGGCTGGTTTTTTTTGGCAGGCTTTTTAGTTAGCTGTTTCCCACTTCTGGTGCAATGACGTGCTGGAATTTGAATCCTCTTCCAGGGGTCTCAGAGAGTCCTACTGACAGGTCACAGGCTATCTCTCCTCAAGATTTCACCCCTGCCAGCCAGTCTTGTCCTGGTGTAGTGGATTTGAATGCAAGATCTGCTATTCCTATCCTTAATTGGCTAGAATATAGGTCATAGTTTTTTTAGGCTAAGGAATTTCTGACTAATTTCTAACACTCCTCTCTATTATTTATTTTTAAGTTCTTTTTAAACTTCCATATTGTTTTAAATACTGAATTTGTTTTTGTTTTTTCTTTCTCCCTTTTTTTTCCCCCGGATACTCTTTTTTTTTTTTTAGACAAAGTCTTACTCTGTTGCTCAGGCTGAGCGATCTTGGCTCACTGCGATCTCTGCCTCCTGGGTTCAAGCAATTCTACCACCTCAGCCTCCCAAGTAGCTGGGATTACAGATGTGCGCCACCACACCCAGCTAATTTTTATATTCTTAGTAGAGATGGGGTTTCACCATGTTGGTCAAGCTGGTCTTGAACTCCTGACCTTAGGTGATCTACCCAAAGTGCTGGGATTACAGGCGTGAGGCACTGTGCACTTACCTGCAGTCATTCTTGGTCCTAAAATATTAAATGGAGAATTCCAGAAGTAAACACTTGATAAGTTTTTTTAAATTTGTTTTGAAATGGAGTTTTGCTATGTTCCTTAGGCTGGAGTTCAGTGGCGTAAACTCGGCTCACTGCAACCTCTGCCTCCCAGGTTCAGGTGATTCTCCTGCTTCAGCCTCCCGAGTAGCTGGGATTACAGACACATGCCACCATGCCCGGCTAATTTTTTGGTATTTTTAGTAGAGATAGGGTTTTACCATGTTAGCCAGGATGGTCTCAAACTCCTGACCTTGTGATCCACCCGCCTCAGCCTCCCAAAGTGCTAGGTTTACAGGCGTGAGCCACCGCACCAGGCCCAATAAACACTTGGTAAGTTTTAAATTGCATGAAGTTCTGAGTAGCATAATAAAATCTCATGTCATCCTGCTCCATCCTGCCTGTGATGGGAGTCATCACTTGTTCTAGTGCAGCCCTGGTATATACCCTCCACACCCCTGAGTCACTTAATAGCCATCTCAGTTATCAAGTCAATTGTTGTGGTATCACAGTAATCCTTATTTTACTTTATAATGGCCCCAAGATGCAAGAGTAGTGATGCCAGCATATTGTTATGCTTATTTTATTACTAGTTATGATTAGTTTTATTATTAGTTATCTTACTTTGCCTAATTTTTTTTTTTTTTTGAGACAAAGTCTCCCTCTGTCACCCAGGCTGGAGTGCAGTGGCTCAATCTCGGCTCACTGCAACGTCTGCCACCTGGGTTCAAGCAATTCTCCTGCCTCAGCCTCCTGAGTAATGGAGATTATGGCTGCCTGCCACCATGCCCAGATAATTTTTGTATCTTCAGTAGAGATGGCGTTTCACCATGTTGTCCAGGATGGTCTTGAACTCCCCTCAAGTGATCTGCCTGCCTCAGCTTCCCAAAATGCTGGGATTACAGGCGTGAGCCACCATGCCTAGCTTCGTGCCTAATTTATAAATTAGACTTTATCATAGTTATTTATAAGAAAAAAGCATAGTATACGTAAGGTTCAGTACTATCTGCAGTTTCAGGCATCTCCTGGGGTCTTGGAAGTATCCTCCCAAATAGTAAGCTCTACTGTATTGTATGACTTTGCTTATTAGTTTCAGATGCAAAAGTAAGTGTATTAAAGAGATTATCTTTAATAAATATTTAGAAGTTTTTAAGAACAGGCATTTCATTTTTAGACTCATAGCTGGAAGTGACCTTAGAGGTCAGATCATGGGGTATAACCTTATTTTGCAGATGATGAAGCTGGTGTCCTAGGTGTATAAATGACTTTCTCACATTCATACAACTGGTAAGTGACAGAATGAGGATGAGGCAGGGTCTTCGTCGTAAGACTCCCAGCACTTTTCTATTACATTGAATTTTGTATACATGTTATCTCTCCCCAAAGTCGTAAAGTTAATGAAAGACAGAAGTCATATCCATTTATCTAAATTTTTTTAACCTTTTTTTTTTTGAGTTGGAGTCTTGCTCTGTCACCCAGACTGGAGTGCAATGGTGCGATCTCGGCTTGCTGCAACCTCTGCCTCCTGGGTTCAAGCAATTCTCCTACCTCAGCCTCCCGAGTAGCTGGGATTACAGGTGCATGCCACCAAGCCCAGCTAATTTTTATATTTTTAGTAGAGACAAGGTTTCACCATATTGGCCAGGCTGGTCTGGAACTCCAGACCTCATGATCCACCCACCTCAGCCTCCCAAAGTGCTGGGATTACAGGTGTGAGCCACTGCAGCTGGCCTTATCTCAATTTTTATGAAAGATAAAAAATTACAATGCCTGGGAAATACAGCTGCCAAACAGCAGATGCTTAGTTAATTCTCTTTGAATTGAGTTCTTACCTAATGAAACATTCTTCTTGGTCTCATGTTCATGAGAAGCCGCTCTATTCATTGAGTATTTAATGATGTCTTACTTTGTGCCAAGTACCAGACTAAGATAAAAAATGAGAATTAAAATGAAGATCTCCTTTCAGTTTTGGGTCTATATTAAAATATTACTGTGGGGTTGTTAAATTTCTCAATTAGAAAGGGAAGAAAGTGAATTTTCAACTGAGCTACTTCCCTTTTACAGACTCATTTGCATTTCCTAAAATTCTAGTGCTAACAGGAACTTAGGTTACCTAAGATCACATTATCAGTAATGGCAAATCAAGGATGAGAATGAACATCAGCTCCCTCAAAATCCAATACACCTTCTGTTACAAAGAATCCCTTTCTTTTGCATTTTTGGAATAACATATACAGGAGTTAAATTCATGAGTGTTAATAAAATGGAAATCCATGTCTCTTCTGGATCAGATATCAAAATACCTGAAGAGGGATATGGAAAGAAAGTGGGTTGGGAGAACAGAGCCATTGATTCATAGTCAAAAGAACAGAAGATGCCCTAATCATCTGTGTCGAATTATGGAATATTACAGGTGCGCCCCACCACAAATGGCTAATTTTTGTATTTTAGTAGAGATGAGGTTTTGCTATGTTGGCCAGGCTGCTCTCCAACTCCTGCCCTCAAGTGATCTGCCTGCCTCAGCCTCCAAAGTATTGGAATTACAGGCGTGAGCCACTGTACTCAGCCTAAATTTAAAAAAAAAATTTTTTTTTTTTTAATTTTAGACAGAGTTTCAAAATTGTTGCCCAGGATGGAGTGCAATGGCGCAATCTCGGCTCACTGCAACCTCTGCCTCTGGGGTTCAAGCGATTATCCTGTCTCAGCCTCCCAAGTAGCTGGGATGACAGGCATGTGCCACCACGCCTGGCTAATTTTGTATTTTTAGTAGATATGGGGTTTCACCATGTTGGTCAGGCTGGTCTTGAACTCCTGACCCCTGGTGAACTGCACACCTCAGCCTCCCAAAGTGCTGGGATTCCAGGCATGAGCCACCATGCCCAGCCTAAACATTTTTTAATTTAAAATATAACAGAGACAGCTGGGTGTGGGGGCTCACACCTGTAATTCCAGCACTTTGGGAGGCCGAGGTGAGAGGATCATGAGGTCAAGAGATTGAGACCATCCTGACTAACACGGTGAAACCCCGTCTCTACTAAAAATACAAAAAATTAGCCCAGTGTGGTGGCACACACCTGTAGTCCCAGCTACTTGAGAGGATGAGGCAGGAGAATCGATTGAACCTGGGAGGTGGAGGTTATAGTGAGCCGAGATCACACCACTGCACTCCAGCCTGGGTGACAGAGCAAGACTCCATCTCAAAACCAGACAAAACAAAAAAAGCAACAACAGAGGCAGGGTCTCGTTATGTTGCCCAGGTTGGTCTCGAACTCCTGGGCTCAAGCTATCTGCCTACCTTGGCCTCCCGACGTGCTGGGATTACAGGTGTGAACCACTATGCCCAGCCAAAAATATGTTTTGACTCTGCACTTTCATCCTTGGATAGCAATGTACTTTGTAAACATGTACTGGCTATTATCTAACCTTGTGTCTTAAAGGCATAGACTGTCATTTCTTCATCTCACAGAGGAATGAACTCAGTTCCAGAGAGTTTTGGAGAATTATCTCAGCATAGTTTGTAAGTATGACTAAGCCAAGCAAAATTTAAGCCTAGGAGCTTAAATTCCTAATAAGGATTTGGCCACCTTGATGTGATCTGGGAATCTGGGAGTTGTGCAATCCTTACGATTTGTTTCAGCTCTCAAGCAAGCACTGAGAAGGCTACCCTTCATTAAACTCTGTCTGGCCTTTTGCTGGGTTAGCTTATTTAATCCTCCCAGCAAATATTTCCCCATTTCTCAGATAAGGAAATCGTTTCAAAGAGGTTAAGTAACGTCTGCAAATTCACGTACTTATAGTAAAAGGCAGAGTCAGAATTCAAACCTTTCTTTCTGACTTCTTGAGTTCATGAGCTTGATTGAAACTGTGAAATTATAAATTTGGAGATCTGGGCTCTAGGCTGATTTTGCCATCTAACTGAAACAACACTGAGGAAAAACTAAGGAAGCCCATGACTGAGCAGAGGTCCAGCCCCTCTGCTCAGTCATGGGCTTCCTTAGTTTATTCACTACCTCACAGGGGGGCACAAGTGGATCCATGTAGTAGGCCTCCTGACTTCATCTTTCTTCCCTGCATAAATATCATTCATTTGACCATTTTATATGGCACCATATGCTAGAGCAATGACAACATTTGATAAGTTGTTTTGAAAAATTGAAAGATTAATGCTGTTAAGAATCAGTCCAACCTTAGTTCTCTTTCCCATCTTGCAAGATGGTGGTGAAAAAGTTGAGAAGTCGGATACTAAAGAGAAGAAACCTGAAGCCAAGAAGGCTGATGCTGGTGGCAAAGTGAAAAAGGGTACCCTCGAGGCTAAAAAGCCCAAGAAGGGGAAGCCCCGTTGCAGCCACAATCCTGTCCTTGTCAGAGGAATTGGCAGGTACTCCCGATCTGCCATGTATTCCAGAAAGGCCATGTACAAGAGGAAGTACTCAGCCGCTAAATCCAAGGTTGAAAAGAAAAAGGAGAAGTTTCTTGCAACTGTTACAAAACCAGTTGGTGGTGACAAGAATTGCGGTATTGGGTGGTTAAACTTCGCAAAATGCCTAAGTATTATCCTACTGAAGATGTGCCTCGAAAGCTGTTGAGCCACGGCAAAAAACCCTTCAGTCAGCACGTGAGCAAACTGTGAACCAGCATTACCCCCGGGACCATTCTGATCATCCTCACTGGGCGCTGCAGGGGCAAGAGGGTGGTTTTCTGAAGCAGCTGGCTGGTGGCTTGTTACTTGTGACTGGACCTCTGGTCCTCAATCAAGTTCCTCTATGAAGAACATACCAGAAATTTGTCATTGCCACCTCAACCAAAATTGATATCAGCAATGTAAAAATCCCGAAACATCTTACTGATACTTACTTCAAGAAGCAGCAGCTGCGGAAGCCCAGACGCCAGAAAGGTGAGCTCTTCAACACAGAAAAAGAGAAATATGAGATTACAGAGCAGCACAAGATTGATCAGAAAGCTGTGGACTCACAAATTTTACCAAAAATCAAAGATTTCCTCAGCTCCAGGGCTACCTGCGATCTGTGTTTGCCCTGACAAATGGAATTTATCCTCACAAATTGGTGTTCTAAATGTCCTAAGAATCTAATTAAATAATTGATTACCTTTTGGGGAAAAAAAAAGAATCAGTCAAAACTGAATGTTTTTCATATGTAGAAATAATCTACTTACATGGAAGAGGCCAGAGGAAAAAAATATATAAAAATACAAGTAAAATTGAGATAATCCAGAGAGATAATTTACCAGTCACTTGTCTATCTCCTAAATCTCATCAAAAGGGCTTCTGTAAACTGGTGAGAGGATGTTGAGGGGGAATTGCCTGGAGGGAGATGACTTAAAAGGAGACTTAAAAGGCTTATGCACTGTCATGGTGGCTCAGGCCTGTAATCCCAGCACTTTGGGAGGCCGAAGTGGGTGGATCATGAGGTCAGGAGTTTGAGATCAGCCTGGCCAATATGATGAAACCCCGTCTCTACTAAAAATACAAAAATTAGCTGGGTGTGGCGGCAGGCGCCTGTAATCCCAGCTACTCAGGAGGCTGAGGCAGGAGAATCGCTTGAAACAGGGTGGGGAGGGGGTGGCAGAGTTTGCAGTGAGCTGAGATCGTGCTGCTGCACTCCAGCCTGGGAAACAGAGCAAGACTCTGTCTCAAAAAAAAACAAAAAACAAAACAGGAATTCAGAGGGACCTGAGGATGAGGAGCTAAGTGTAAGTGTATGTGGGGGTAGGGCAAAGATGGGGATGGTGGGGAGTTAGACCAGGGGAGGAAAAGGAGGAAGGAGAGAGGCTTTCTCTTTTCTGCAGCTCCTTGGCCTGGCTGCTCTGCCCATAGCAGCTCTTGCATGTATCTTAGGGCCTTTTCACATTCCAGGAGCTGGCAGTGCCCTCAGCCAGGTATAGAGCCCTGTTGGGTGGGTTGGTTTGTCTTTTACCCCCTTTTGTTTTGTTTTTTTTACTTTTTAAAAATATATAGAGAGATGGGGTTCTCCATGTTGGTCAGGCTGGTCTCGAACTCCCGACTTCAGGTGATCCTCCCCCTTTTGAATAGCAACTCCCTTTGGCAGGCTGATGCCTTGGAGAACATCATTGTATGTACTTCACGCCAGACACGACAACGTTTTCAAACTGCAGGCTCCTGGACACTGAGCCTCCTGCCTTCTCAGATGAAAACTTCTTTTCATATTTCAGCAGGTCATTCACAGTCCCCACTTCATTCAGCCTCCATGGATGCTGCTGCCCCCAAGTTCTCCTAATGCCACATCCCCAGCACTCTGTCTCTCTGACTCATTTATTCTAGTTTAGTTTTAGTTTTTTTTTTTAAATCAAACATTGTTTATTACATATTTATTACACAATGATGGGCTGTTACTGATACTCGTGATAGTAGGATTCCTGGTAACAAGCATGGGCACCAGGGCTTCCAAACTTTCTGGATTTGCAGCAACAGGGGTCAGCCACTAACAGAGTCCAGTCATACAGGATGAGGACATCTTTGACCTTCTTGGAAGCCACTTCCACATATTTCTGGT
The DNA here is from genome assembly GCF_049354715.1 of Callithrix jacchus. Classification (NCBI taxonomy): domain Eukaryota; kingdom Metazoa; phylum Chordata; class Mammalia; order Primates; family Cebidae; genus Callithrix; species Callithrix jacchus. The sequence continues at coordinate 106,152,476 of NC_133506.1, forward strand.
AATAGGCCACCAGGGCTTTGGAGATAGACTGACAGATAGCATAAATCTGGGCCACCTGACCATCACCCTTCACTAAGACATGTATGTCCACGACAGCAAATCACTCCTTGCCCAGAAGCAGACTGGTTTCAGCAGCTTGTACTGCAGCGTGCACAGCTCCATCATCTCCAGGGGCCGCCTGTTCACTTTCATGAGGCCACTGCCACGTTTGCAGCCTGCCACCGCTGTGGCCGTCTTCCTCTTCCGTCCAAAGACCTGTATGGACTTCAGCAGGCTCTTGGCCCACATGGCTGTGGGCATAGATGAGAGATCCTCCCCATGCAGCACTGCTACTGGAAAAGCTGGTGTCATATATTTCAATGCAAACATTTTATAGAACATCTAGGGAATACCTTAGAGTTCTTTCTGTTTTCTTTATTGAAATAAAGGCAAAAGTTAGTGGACGCATAACACACAAGGAACCAGCAAGTGATAGATTCCTCTTATTTCCCAATGGCTTGTCTAATGCAATTACTGATTTTGGATAATTCATCTACCATTCATTTATTCATTTCACCCTCAACATAACACACCAAAAAAAAAAAAAAAAAATCCTAGTAAGTTTCTTTGTCAAGAAACAGGCCAAGCATGGTGGCTCATGCCTGTAATCCCAGCACTTCGGGAGGCCAAGGTGGGCGGATCACCTGAGGTCAGGGGTTCGAGACCAACCTGGCCAACATGGTGAAACCCCATCTCTATTAAAAATGCAAAAATTAGCTGGGCATAGTAGTACACCCCTGTAGTCCCAGTTACTCGGGAGCCTGAGGCAGGAAGATGGCTTGAATCCAGGATGTGGAAGTTGCAGTGAGGTGAGATTATACCACTGCACTCCAGCCTAGGTGACAGAGCAAGACTCTAAATCTCTCAGCATGTTACCTGGAAAGAAGAAAAGCAGAAAGGAAGGAGAATGGAAATAAACCTAAAGACTATGGGTAGTAAATAGCATTTAAGCTGGGACTTTCTCTCATATCATGTCATTTTAAAACCAGTAATTATTCTGCCATTGAAGATACTCCAATTTTATTTGATACAGAGTCTCACTCTTTTGCTTTGCCCAGGCTGGGAGTGCAGCGGCACAATCTCAGCTCACAGCAACCACTGCCTCTGGGGTTCAAGCAATTCCCCTGCCTCATCCTCCCCCTGCCTCAGCTCCCAAGTAGCTGGGACTACAGGTATGTGCCACCATACCTGTGAAAATTTTGTATTTTTAGTAGAAATGGGGTTTTACCATAATGGCCAGTCTGGTCTCTAACTCTTAACCTCAAGTGATTCACCTGCCTCAGCCTCCCAAAGTGCTGCGATTATAGGCGTGAGTCATGCCTGGCCTGTTTTTTTGTTTGCTTTTTTGTTTGTTTGGTTTTTTCCAAGACAGGGTCTCACTGTGTCACCCAGACTGGAGTGCAGTGGCTCAATCACAGCACACTGCAGCCTTGACCTCCCAAGCTCAGGTGATGCTCCCACCTCAGCCTCCGAAGTAGCTAGTGCGGTTTTTTTTTTTTTTTAAGTTAAAATAATTTTTTGTGGCCATTACTATACCAGTCCCAGAACTCAAGGCTCCTCAAGTCTATGAAGCACAGCTCTGAAAGGAGCTGCTTCAAAGTATTATCTTGCTTCAATTACTTCTGGGATTTAGATTCATTTAGCACAATAAATACAGTATAGATAAGAGAAGACAGAGAGGTGAGAGGAGGGGGAAGCCTGAGATTATGTTGCCAAGATTTTCTTTCTGTAGAAAATGACTATTAAAGAAAGAAGAGTTCATTCTCTTATCCTTTGAAATCTCACAGCTTCATAATCCTCCCCAAACCTGACTTTCCTTTCAACTTGTATTGGAAACTCTCCAGTACTGAAGTCTCTTGTCCAACTCAAATGATAACCTTTCCTATTTTCTTTCCTCTTGCCCACCCTATTATAAATAGATGGCATGGTTTTTGCCTTCATTAAAACTTTTTTTGTAACTAATGTTTATTTTTATCAAAATATTCCATGCAGCTAATCTAGGGGTCGAACAATGCTAAAAAGGCTTAGACCAAAAGCAACAGTTCCACTCCTGCCCCTTCATCACTTCCTGCCACTCAGAGGCAACTACTCAACTTGTTCAATTTATCACTTTGTGGGTATATAGTAAGAGTAGGAAAACAAAATTTATCGTTTTGGACATTTATCTCTGTATTTCTAAGAAATATGTACATGTTATCTCTATTTTGTCACCCAGGCTGGAGTGCAGTGGTTCACTGCAACCTGTACCTCCTAGGTACCAGGAATTCTCCTGCCTCAGCCTCCCAAGTAGTTGGGATTACAGGTGTGCACCACCACATCAGGTCATTTTTAATAGACCCAGGTTTTTACCACGTTGGCCAGGCTGATCTCGAACTCCTGGCCTCAAGTGATCCACCAGCCTCAGCCTTCCAGAGTGCTAGGATTACAAGGCATGAGCCATAGTATTTGGCTAGCACAGCAATTTTTATGTTAGGCAACTGTGAAAAGCTTACACATGTAAACTGACCATCTGATCAAGTTTATTGTTCTTCAAAATTCACATAGGCCCAGCTACTAGGGAGGCTGAGGCAGGAGGACTGCTTGAGCCCGGGAGGTTAAGGTTGTAGCTCAAAATAATTGTGCTTGTGAATGCCCCCTGCACTCCAGCCTGGGCAACACAGCAACAGTGACTTCAGTTTAGTTCAAGTTTGTCCAAACCATTGCCCACTGGCTGCATGCGGCCTAGGCTTTGAATGTGTCCCAACGTGAATTCGTAAACTTTCTTAAAACATTATCAGATTTTTTTTGAGATTTTTTTTTCCTTTGGCTCATCAGCTATCGTTAATATTAGCCTATTTTATATGTGGCCCAAGACCATTCTTCTTCCAATGTGGCCCAGGGAAGCCAAAAGATTGAACACCCCTGATTTACTTATTTCTCAAAGTATAAAAATCTATATAACCAATCCGCCACATACCATTCTCAACGATAAAGTTTTCGGGAGTGCAAATCCAAAGAAGATAATGCATTTACCCAAAGATGAAATCATTATAATACAATCAGTCAGGATTCTAGCACAGAAGAGGCTGAAGCACAGCAGAACCCACTAGGGTATGTATATTATATATCATACATACCACATATAATCTTACACAATTGTGGGAACTGTTTAAGCAATCCCTGTAAAGCTGTTATCTTCACACCTGATCCTAGAGCATAAAGACCTCAGGGAAAGCAGTCAGGAAGTCATAGAGAAAAGCAAATACCTGCTGGAATCCACAAAGGCAAACTATAATTCTGTCAATTCTCTCTACCTTTGACCTTGATGGTATGGCCATCCTGCAGAAGAAGCTGCCTCCTTCAGCACATACCTAGCCTAGAAATAGGAAATGATGGAGAAGGACTGGGTGGGGGTGGTGGGGTGGGAAGATGGAGCCATTTTAGGTACAGCTGCTGGGCCAAGCCAAGGAAGCAAACCAGCAGATAGCAATAACACTAGCCACAAAATGGCTGCTGCCTCGCTCCTGCCCCCAAATCTGCATAAGAATGTCTCCTGTGGCCCAGCCTAACCAGAAACATACCGAGAGGGGATGCTGGGAAATGTAGTTCTGCCTCACCAAGTGGCCACAGTACGTCCCTAAGCCACCATGGTATAGGCCTTCTCAATTTGGCACCTGAGTTTATTTATTTATCTATTTATTATTTATTTAGCTGGGGAATGTCCGGAACCCACTTTATTTGTAAAATGATGAATTAGACCTGACTATATTCTCTGATAATTAGAAGTTTGCAAAGCTGAATAAAGATTTATAGGCCAGGCATTATGACTCATGCCTACAATACCAACACTTTGTTAAGCTGAGGAGGGACAATCACTTGAGCCCAGGAGGTTGCGATCAGCCTGGGCAACTGAGCAAGACCCCCTTCTCTTAAAAAAAAAAAAAATTAAAATAACATATAAAAAAATAAAGAAAGAATGAATTCGCCAGGCTTGGTGACTCACTGAGGCAGGAGGATCTCTTGATCCCAGGAGTTCAAGGCTGCACGCACAGCACTTCAGCCTGGGTGACAGAGCAAGATCTTGGCTCGAAGAAAAGGAAAATATTTATAATGTCAATTTTATGGAGGAAGGTCTCTCAGTCAGTTCTGAAGTGTTGCGAATCTAAAGGTAGGAAGACAAATTTCCTTTAATTCAGCAAATACCAAGCCCCTACCTTAGGCGTCTTCTGTGAAGGAGACACTCCAAACCTCAGGCAGCTCACTTGCCAGGTGTAAGAGGATGCACAAATAAAAGTCCCAGCCAGGCACGGTGGCTCACACCTGTAATCCAAGCACTTTGGGAGGCCAAGTTGTGGATCACTAGAGGTCTGGAGTTTGAGATCAGCCTGGCCAACGTAGTAAGCCCCCCTCCCCACCAACACACCTCTAAAAAAATAATAATAATAAAAAGAATAAAGCCCTTTCACCCAAGAAGCGTTTCGGCTTCTCTTAGCCGGAGCCATCCTCCAAAGTGCAAAAGCCTAATTACTGTCCACTCTCACCAAACCATTAGCAAAATGATCACCTACCTGCTGTGAACACCATGGTGACACTACTGCAGTTCCCAGCCAGCCTCTCTCCCGCTCCCGCTCCTGGACTCTGCAGGCCGGGATTAAGGCACCCATGTTTTAAACCATACTTAACCTCCAAATAAAGATAGCAACTAAGTCATCTTTCTGTCTAATATGACACAGCTGTACCACGTACAACCCAAAACACGTTAACTCTTTCCCCAGAAAGATGAGGCAAAGTTCCTTTTCAGTTTTTGAGGGGTGTTCATTTTCCTACCTAATTCACACTCTTCCTTTGGTATTCTACAATTTAAAGACTGATATAAACTTAATCTGCTGTTAACACATGTTAGGCAAAGATTGAGAGAGGGAAAGAAAATTAAACTACTTTATTCATATATTCATGTGAAAAAAAGGTAAGAAATATTCATTACATTTCTTATTTCTGTAGCTAGCTACATGGCTGTGAACTGTTTTTTTGTTTTTTGTTTTTTGTTTTTACAGACGGGGTCTTGCTACGTTGCCCAGGCTGCAGTGCAGTGGCTATTCACAGCACAATCCCACTACAGATCAGCACGGGAGTTCTGACTTGCTCCGTTTTCATCCTGGGCTGGTTCACCCCCTCCTTAGGCAACCTGGTGGTCCCCCGCTCCCAGGAGTTCACCATATTGATGCTGAACACCTGATCGGCATAGTGCACTACAGGCCAGAACTCCTGGACTCAAGCCATCCTACAGCCTCAGCCTCCCGAGTAGCTGGAACTACAGGCGCACACCACTGTGCCCAGCTGTAAACTGTTTCATCATGCCAACTGCTTCAGAATGAAGGGAACGCGACAAAATGTGAATTCCAGGCAGACCTAGTGGCTCACATTACTGCCTGTAATTCCAGCATTTTGGGAGGCCGAGGCCGGAGGGATCACTTGAGGTCAGGAGTTCGAGACCAGCCCAGCCAACATGGCAAAACCCCATCTCTACTAAAAATACAAAAGAAAAATTAGCTGGGCATGGTGGTGGCTGCCTGTAATACCAGCTACTTGGGAGGCTGAGGCAAGACAATCGCTTGAAACCAGGAAGTGGAGACTGTGGTGAGCCGAGATGGCACCACTGCACTCCAGCCTGGGTGACAGAACGAGACTCCTCCCAAAAAAAAAAAAAAAAGAATATGAATTCCATGAGCATGAGCCCCTTGCCACACTTTATTTATAACTACTTTCTTCCATTACCCATTCCGATTATTTGTGTCCTCAGCAGGCACCTCAGCTGATTTCAGTTCCCTGCCTGCTAAAATAACCCAGACCTTCCTTCCCAAACCGTCTGGACCATCTGCAGTCCTGCCTTAACTAGGTTGTTATCGTTTTCAATTGACTTTAATCCCTAGGCTTGGGAGGACAAAGGGGAACCCTGGAGAATCTCCTGCCTTCCAGGCATATGCCCCCTTACCCTCACTGTATAACAGCATCCTGTTTTCTTTTTTAAGCATTTCATTTTTATTACTCAAAAAGTTTCCTTTTTTAGTTTAGTTTTCTGATTCTGTGCTTGTGCCTCCCTTCAACACTTTCACAAAGATTTTCTGCTCCGCGATAAGGAAAGAACACTTGATCCTGTCACGAACACATCTGGCACACATGGAACCACCATAGGCCCTGCTGACACGTTTCTCTGTTTTGAACAACCTCATAAGAACTTTAGGTCTTACAGCGGGAACCCCTCGAAGTCTGGTGCTTTCCCAAACTTCTTGGTATAAAGAGAAATAATTCTATTACCAGGGGTTCAGGACAGCCTAGTTTTGTTAGAGGCCGTACAGTAGGAAAGCCTATGATGGTATGTCAAACGCTGGACCATTCTGAGTGCCTGTAGACAACGTCCCCGGAAGAGCCCCATTTTCTCTCGATGGCCAGGATCAGTTACCACAGACAGTACTCCTTCTTTGCCTGTTGATTCAGAGCCATGAGCCCAAAGTGGCTGGGTGGCAGTCTTGACTTCCAGTTCATTGGAATCATCGTTGTGCCCCTGTTGGAAGCATTTATCTCTTTGGAGCCAAAATCTCTAGACCATTCATGGGGCTGGAAAGCAAAAGTGTTGCTAATGGGTCACTAGGAGTAATAGTGAGAAGAAACTATTCTCATTCCCATCCCTTGACTTCCAGACCTGGGAATCCTGGCTATGAGAGAAACAATACCATATGTTGGTATTGAGAGGACACACTGCCTTCTGAAGAACACTGCCCCAGCCCCACAGGGGTGGCCATCTAACTGGAACTATAATTGAATCTTCCAAAGACCATTCTACTGTTCCATCAAGCCAGCTGCTTCAGGACAGTGAGGAACATGGTAAGAACAGTGAATTCCATGAGCATGGGCCTTTGGTCACACTTTGCTGTGAAATGAGCTCTTTGGTCAGAAATAATGCATATGGAATACCATGATGATGGATGAAGCATTCTTTCCTTCTCCTTCTCCTTTCTTCATCTTCTCTTCTGTAATTCTAGAATGGATGAAGCATTCTATAAGCCCAGAGACTTTTTTTTGAGACAGTGTTTCTCCCTGTCACCCATGCTGGAGTGCAATGGTGCCATCACGGCTCACAGCAGCCTCAAACTCCCGGGCTCAAGCAATCCTCCTACTTCAGCCTCCTGAGTAGCTGGGACTGCAAGCACATGCAACCATGCCTAGACAGCCATTTAAAAAAATCCATTTAGTGAGTCAGGTTTCCCAACTCTACCTCTTTCCCTCACATATAACTGTGTCTCTTTCTGTACGCTACTTTATTCTGTCTCTCTATTTTGCCTGTTTCTATGACATGTCACACTTTTTCTTGCTGTAGCATTGTAATGTCTGGTAGGGACAGTCTATCCCTTTGCTCTTCTTTCTCAAAATCGTATTAATTATTTATGAATCTTTAAATATTAAAGAGTATTTTTAGGCCAGGCACAGTGGCTCATGCCTATAATCCCACCACTTTGGAAGGCCAAGGTGGGGGGAATCACTTGAGCCCAGGACTTCAAGAACAGCCTGAGCAACATGATAAGACCCTGCCTCTACCAAAAATACAAAAAATTTAGCCAGGCATGGTGGCACGCGCCTGTAATCCCAGCTACTCGGGAGGCTAAGGCAGGAGAATCGCTTGAACCTGGGAGGTGGAGGTTGCAGTGAGCCAAGATTGCACTCTAGCCTGGGTGACAGAGTGAGACCCTGTCTCAAAAAAAAAAGTATTTTTATTGTTTTAAGGATTTAAGTCTCCATCCTCCCCATCTTAGCAAGAGAGCAATGGAAGAGTCATCTAACATTCCTGGGACCATGTACACCTCTTTGGGAAAAAATTATTTGTATGAGAAAATTAAATAGTGTTATTTAATCTCAAGAAACTACCTAAGTCCATCATCAGGGACATTTGCCCAAATTAAGAAAACTGCTGAATAAACCAAGGTTTCTGCAATTGTATTCCCTGTACCATAAAGTAATAAAATAGGCCAAGCACAGTGGCTCACACCTATAATCCAGCACTTTGGGAGGCCGAGGCCGGTGGATCACCTGAGATCAGGAGTTCGAGACCAGCCTTGCCAACATATCGAAAACCCATCTTTACTAAAAATACAAAAATCAGCCAGGAATGGTGGCATGTGCCTGTAATCCCAGCTACTTGGGAGGCTGAGGTACAAGAATCGCTTGTACCTGGGAGGTGGCAACTGCAATGAACCAAGATTGTGCCACTGCACTCCAGTCTGGGTGACAAAGCAACACTCTTGTCTCAAAATAAAATATAGCAGAGCAAGGCTTTTAATGTGCAGACCTTTCATTTTAAATAAGCATCTCATTTGAAACAAAACAAACACACCAACAAAAGACTTTCAAATGAATACTCTCCCTAGTAGTCTGCATGTATTTTCTTACTTCTTGGCATTTAAATAAATTCTGTTTTTCTTTTGCTTTATTTTTACGTAGGTAGGCTTAGGTTTGTCTCTGATCACCACAGTGGGATCTGAGAATTGCTATTTGTAATGTTTAACAAGTAAGAACAATGCATGCTGCTCTGTAGAGGGTAGGTGAAGCTGGATACCTATAAAATTATGAGTATTAGGAAAACTGCTCTGGGCCAGATGCAGTGGCTCACACCTGTAATCCCAGCACTTTGGGAGGCCGAGGCAGGTGGATCACTTGAGGTCAGGAGTTAAGAGACCAGCCTGGCCAACATGGCAAAACCCAGTCTCTACTAAAAATCCAAAAATTAGCTAGGCATGGTGGCACGTGCCTGTAATCCCAGCTACTCGGGAGGCTGAGGTAGAATTACTTGAACCTGGGAGGAGGAGGTTGCAGTGAGCTAAGATCTTGCCACCACACTCCAGCCTGAGTGACAGAGTGAGACTCCATCTCAAAAAAAAGCAAATTGATGTTCTGGACCCATCCCCAGAGACCCCCTAGTTACTACATCTAGGGTGCAGCTCAGCTGTCTGTGTTTTTACAACCACCACAAGTGATTCTGCTCTCCCACATTTTGAGAACTACAGTAAACACAATCCTTTCTACTTGGTTGCCGGCTTGAAGATGATGTGGACAACTGGGATAAGGTTTCAGCCCCAAATAGAATGGTTAGAATTTGAGAGAACTCAAGAGGGCCTGAATCATAACTGAGGAAAGTGAAGAATTTGTCAGAAGTGCTACTGTTTCACAAGCTTTGCTCTTAAAATAACTGCATTGGAACTGTAACTGCCACATCATAGCTTTGATATGTAATTAGGAACATTTCTCATCATTAAAAAAAATGATAAAAAATTCGAGAAGCTTTCCCAATCTGGCTTTAAAAGCTGTATATTTGAAATTTAAAATATTTATTTATTTATTGCATTAGTCCATTTTCACACTGCTGATAAAGACATACTCAAGACCCGGAAGAAAAAGAGGTTTAATCGGACTTACAGTTCCACATGGCTGGGGAGGCCGCGGAATCATGGCAGAGGTGAAAAGGTGCTTCCAACAGGGTGGTGGCAAGAGAAAATCAGAAAGAAGCAAAAGCGGAAGGCCCCGATAAACCCATCAGATCTCGTGAGATTTATTCACTATTGCAAGAATAGCTTGAAATAGACCGGCCCCCCCATGATTCAATTTCCTCCCCCTGGATCCCTCCCACAACATGTGGGAATTCTGGGAGATAAATTCAAGTTGAGATTTAGGGACATAGCTAAACCATATCATTGATTAATTGATTGATTGACTGGAGACAGAGTCTCACTCTGTTGCCCAGGCTGGAGTGCAGTGGTGCTATCTCAGCTCACTGCAACCTCTGCCTCCCAAGTTCAAGTGATTCTCCTACCTCGGCTTCCTGAGTAGCTGGGACTACAGGTGCATGCCACCACAACTGGCTAATTTTTGTATTTTTAGTGGAGACAGAGTTTCACCATGTTGGCCAGGCTGGTTTTGAACTCCTCTGCCCACCTCGGCCTCCCAAAGTGCTGGGATTACAGGCATGTGCCACCGCACTCGGCGTCCTCCAGGAGTTTCTAAACAGGAGGGAGAATCAGCACCTCTTTGTGGGTGGCCTCCTTGGTTGTGAGGCTCAGGTGCTGCCAGGAAGTAGGGCTGCTGTCTCAGAGCACAAAGCTAGCATGCAGAAGGAGCAAGACTGAGGGCAAAATGCTCATAGAAATATTTCTCCACAGAGTCGAGTATCTGCAGTTACTCCAATCACCAAAAGTCTAAACACACAGTCAAACTGTGCATTAGCTTTCCTTTCCCAGTGCTAGAGAAAATTCCAGGGACAGGGCTTTATCTGAGAGGTTTATCAGAAATGTTAGAAGCAGACGTAAATGGAGGGTAGAGTCTCCGTAACAGAAGAGCAAATTCAAGCATGCATGCGATCAATCCAAATGGCAAGTGGAAGATCAGGGATGCGAGGGAGTTCACTTGTTTGTGTTTTCAATGAATCTTTATTGAGCACCTATTATGTCCCTGAAACTGTTCTAGGTGTTGGCAATGCAGCAGCTATTGAGGCAGATGAGGTTCTTGCAGTCATGAAGCTTTCATTGTATTGGAGAGACACAGGGAATAAACAAACAAGAAACAGACTCCTAGAAATTCTAAATGGAGACATATTCTATGAAAAAAATAAAACACAGTGATGTGATAGAAAGTGGCTTCAGCAGAGAGCATGCCCTCTAGATGGAGAGATCAGGAAAGGCTTAGCAATAGAAGGCAGCATTTCAGGAGAGACAGGGTGGAACCCAGGCAGCCAGCCCAGCTTCCACAAAGGCTCTGAGGCAGAAGGAGCTCAGGGTGTTTGAGAAAGAGAAAGTCTTATGGATGGAGTGAAATAAGCAAGGAGAGCAGTAGCAGGTAGCAGGTAATGTCAGAGAGGAAGGCAGGGGCTAGACCATACAAGGCAGCATCGACCAGGATAAGAGATTTGGCTTGTGCTAAGGACGGCAGGAAGACATTGGGATACATATATATATATATATATATATATATATATATATATATATATATAGTGAATGCAAGTTTATTAAGAAAGGAATAAAGAATGGCTACTCCATAGGCAGAGCAGCCAACATTGGGATTTTTTTTTGAGACAGAGTTTCACTCTTGTTGCCCAGGCTGGAGTGCGATGGCATGATCTCAGCTCACTGTAACCTCTGCCTCCCGGGTTCAAGCAATTCCCTGCCTCCTTGCTAGTAGCTGGGATTACAGGTGTGCACCACCATGCCCAACTGATTTTTGTATTTTTAGTACAGATGGAGTTTCTCCATGTTAGTCAGGCTGGTCTCAAACTCCCGGCCTCAGGTGATCCACCTCCCAGAGTGCTGGGATTACAGGTGTGAGCCACAGCGCCTGGCTGACATTGGAATATTAAGAGGAAGTGTCCATTGTTCAAAGTTTCTTCCCACTACCATGCTGAGAATAGAGAGGACGACAAGAATGGCAGCAGGGAGACCAGGTTGTTAAGAGACCATCGCTGTAAATCCTGTAGGAGACTAGTGAACAAGTAAAGATTTGGGATATGCATGACATCAGGATTGAAAAAAATTAAAAACAGATTTTGGACAAGAATTTAAATGTGAGACTAAGAACAAAGCAAGATCACATGACACAGAGGAGAGTAAGCCAGCTTAAAACAAAACTTGGACAGCCCAGGAGGTTCGAGGTGCCTGAGCAACGCAGTCGCCCGCAGTGCCCTGAGGTCCACTTGAGGATCTGCTGCTGGTGTGGGGAACCCCTCCTCCGTTTTTTGTTGCATGTTGCTCCACCTGGGCATGAAAGCAATGGGGCTTGCGCCTGACATTTCAGACTTCTTATAGGCAACAGCTCCTTCAGCACATTTTAGAAGCGGCTCTCCCCTAGCACTCAGACCTGCACTGCCCTCTGAAGACCCCCGTCCCCTGGTATAGGCAGATGTTCCTGTTCCCTTGGCAACATCTCTTATGTAAATGGATTGTCCAGAACTGTCTCTTCCAGAGCCCCTCTTGCACCCCTCAACTGTCCTTCACTCCCCCATACATGTCGTGAACAATCCAGACCCAGGTTAAAGCCAAGACGGCCGGGCATGGTGGCTCATGCCTGTAATCCCAGAACTTTGGGAGGCCAAGGTGGGTGGATCACGAGGTCAAGAGATCGAGACCATCCTGGTCAACATGGTGAAACCCTGTCTCTACTAAAAATACAAAAATTAGCTGGGCATGGTGGTGCGCGCCTGTAGTCCCAGCTACTCAGGAGGCTGAGGCAGGAGAATTGCTTGAACCCAGGAGGCAGAGGTTGTGGTGAGCCAAGATCGCGCCAGTGCACTCCAGCCTGGGCAACAAGAGCGAAACTCCATCTCAAAAAAAAAAAAGCCAAGACGGCTTGAGCAGTATTATTTTAAATCTCCCTAATTAATCTTCTCTGGCACGTTCAAATATTAAGAGCCTATTAGCAAAATTGACTTGGATAATCTAAGTTCTAAATAAGTACTTATCCAGCAATACTAATCTGGGCTTTCTGTTGAATTTTTGAGTGTTTTCTCCAATCTTAAAAAAACACAGAAATAACCAAGTAATGAGAAATAAAATGTACTATAGTAACTGCTAGGCTAGACGTGAGTACCAGAACTGAGCGCCCACTCAAGCAGGTGTCAATCCTCAGAGACACATTCTCTCTTCCCACCCAACTTCACTCTTCCCACTCTCCCCAGTTTCTGGGCCAATACTAATAGAAAGACTATAAATGGATAGTTTTAGAGTATTTGGAATTAGGTACTAGCATTGATTTACCTGCCCCTCTAGTCAAGAGTCTGTTGGTTCCTAGAAGCAAAGGCGTATATCCCCCAAAATTTACCACAGGTTTGAGGAAGAGCGGAAACAGGCTGTTTGGGACTCTAGCTGCTCTTTCTTGTCTCTTTCTTTCTTGACTTCATTCCAGGGTGTATTTGTGTGTATATATATGTGTGTTTGTGTATATGTGTGTGTGTATGTATGCATATGTGTGTATGTATATGCATGTGTATATATGTGTATGTAGTTTATATATATGGGTAAATGTGGGTATAGGTATGTGTACGTATATACATGTATATATATGTGTGTATATGTGCATATGTGTATGCATGTGTATATGTGTATATATGTGTGTGTATGGGTGTATACCTGTGCATCATATGTGTGTTCATGTATATATGTGTATATATGCATATGTATATGTGTGTACATTTATGTATGTGTCTGTGTGTCTCTGTATATGTGTGAATATATGTGTTTATAGTATGTGCATGTATATATGTCTGTGTATCTGTATGTATGTGTGACATATATCTTTGTGTGCATATGTGTGTGTATGTGTGTATATGTGTGTATTAGCCCATTTTCATACTGCCATAAAGAACTGCCTAAGACTGGGTAATTTATAAAGGACGGAGGTTTAATTGACTCACAGTTTAGCACAGCTGGGGAGGTCTCTGGAAACTTACAATCATGGGGGAAGGCAAGGGGAAGCAAGGCAACATCTTCAAAAGGTAGCAGGAAGGAGAAGTGCCAAGTGAAACAGGAAGAGCCCCTTATAAAACCATCAGATCTTATGAGAACTCACTCACTATCACAAGAACAGCATGGAAAAGACCACTCCCATGATTCAATCACCTCCTCCTGGTCTGTTCCTTGACTCATGGGGATTATGGGGATTGCAATTCAAGATGAGATCTGAGTGGGGACACAAAAGTCTAACCACATTGTATCTGTGTGTGTGTGTGTGTGTGTGTGTGTGTGTGTGTGTGTACTCCATTCCTCTTTCACTTTCCTTTCTGTCTGGCTTTCTCTGCTCTCTCGTTGTCTCTATTCTCTCATACTGCAGGTGTTCGCACAGCCCATTAGAGCCACACAACCTTAACTCTGTAATTTGCTAGAACTGCTACCTCCACCCACCCCGCCTTAACCATTCTAAATTCCCCAAATTGGAATCTGATGGCTCAGCTCATATTTTCAAGCAAGGCCACCAGTCACTGACCAGGCCAGGACTTAGCTGCCTTTTGCCTGATGCCTGTCCCTGTTTGTATTTACAGCCAGGGGACTCAGGTCACACAGTACACATGATCACTCAGGAGCAGCTGGATCAAGAGTCAGAGTCTCCCAGAAGATGGAATGGATAGGTAGATATCCTAAAATAGCCTTTAGTACACCCTCCCTCCCCAGTCTAGGACCCAGTGGCCCTGTTATAACTTGAGTTCCTCTGTTGCTACCCAAATCTCCCTGCTGGCAATAAAACCCAGGACCCAGTGATCCTATGGTTGTGTCCCCCTTGACTTCAAGCTGATCCAAAGCCACCATTCTCCACTCTTCCTCAACTTTATTTCTTTAATTGCCTCAGTCCAAAGGTTACAAAATTGCTTCTCACACTTTAGTGGGCATAGGGATATATAGGGCAAGGTGGATATTGTGAAAATGTACATATATATGCATATTTTTGAGACAGAGTTTTGCTTTTGTCACCAGGCTAGAGTGCAGTGGCGTGATCTTGGCTCCCTGCAACCATTGCCTCCCTGGTTCAAGTAATTCTCCTGCCTCAGCCTTCCAGGTAGCTGGGACTACAAGCACGTGCCACCATGCCTGGCTAATTTTTGTCTCTGTAATAGAGACAAGGTCTCACCATGTTTGTCAGTCTGGTCTTGAACTCCTAACCTCAGGTGATCTGCCTGCCTTGGCTTCCCAAAATGCTGGAATTACAGGCATGAGCCATAGTGTTGGGCCATTAAAATATATATTCCTATTCAGTAGGCTTGGAGTGGGACCTGAGATTTTGCATTTCTGCCAAGCTTCCAAGTAGTACTGATGCTTCCGCTCTGAGTATCTGATTTTGATTAGAGGTTGGAGGATTCTATTTTTTTCTGTTCTTTAGTTCTGTTTCTTTTTTCTTTTTCTTTCCTTCTTTTTTTTTTTTGAGATGCATTTTTACTCTTTCGCCCAGGCTGGAGTGCAATGGTGTGATCTTAGCTCACTGCAACCTCCACCTTCTGGTTTAAAGTGATTCTCCTGCCTCAGCCTCCCTACAGTAGCTGGAATTACAGGTGCCTGCCACCAGGCACTAATTTTTGTATTTTTAGTAGAGACAGGGTTTTACCATGTGTTTCACCATATTGGCCAGGGTGGTCTCAAACTCCTGACCTCATGATCCACCCATCTTAACCTCCCAAAGTGCTGCGATTACAGGCATGAGCCACCGTGTCTGGCCCCTATTCTTTAGTTCTAACAGACTTTTGTTCTTTTTTTTTTTGAGGCTGAATCTTGCTCTGTCACCCAGGCTGGAATACAGTGGCACTATCTCGGCTCACTGCAACCTCCATCTCCTGGGTTCAAGTGATTCTCTTGTCCCAGCCTCCCAAGTAGCTGGGATTACAGGTGCCTGCCACCTTGTCCGGCTAATTGTTATATTTTTAGTAGACATGGTTTCACCATTTTGGCTAGGCTGGTCTCGAACTCCTGACCTCAAATAATCTGCCTACCTTGGCCTCGCAAAGTGCTGGGATTACAGGCCTGAGCCACTGCGTCCAGCCCAGGCTTTTGATCTTAAGTAGTTTGTTGTTTTTAAAGTCCAAGTCCTGGCACAATAGGAGAACATCAAGGTGTACATACAAATTATGTGAAAGCTAGAAACTGATGTCCAGCAGATTTAAAATGAATTGTCCTCTATCTGTAAGGAGGTGGAGGAAATTATATTTCTTAGAACTTCAGAAAAGCTCATCCCCAAGAGAAAGGCTGTGAGTGCAAAAGACTGGACCAGCTATGGCAGGAATTTCCCATTAGGGCCAGCCCTATCATTTCCAGTCTCTGGGACTAAGGCCCACAGACCATATGGCTAAACATTTAAAATCATAAGTCAGGTGAACAAATTCTTAAATGAAATGTGTTCCACTCTCCTTCCTTGATGAATATATCTTCAAAATGACAATATTTTAAAACATACATGTACTGCTATGGTTAAGGCTGGGCATGATGGCTCACGCCCATAATTCCAGCACTTTGGGAGGTTGAGGCAGGCGGATCACTTGAGAGCAAGAGTTCGAGACCAGCCTGGCCAACATAGTGAAACCCCATCTCTATAAAAAATACAAAAATTAGCCAGATGTGGTGGCCGGCGCCTGTAGTCCCAGCTACTCAGGAGGCTGAGGCAGGAGAATCACTTAAACCTCTCAAGGGGAGGTTGCAGTGAGCGGAGATCATACCACTGCACTCCAGCCTGGGCCACAGCACGAGACTCTGTCTCAAAAAAGGAGAAGAAAAAAAACAATTATAATGCGCCAATTTAGAAATTCAAAAACAAACCAATAAATACCTTGCAGAAAACTGGTAAAATAAACTAACTAACCAAATAAAGCCTGCTGTTGCCCAACTTCGAGGCATTGTCTGTTACCTTTCATATTGCAAACAAAGAGCAAAAGCTGAGAGCACTGGGACTTGAACACGGTGGTGGACTTGCAGATTGTTCTTCCCCTCCCACCACCAGATCCTGAGTGACAGAGGCACCTCATGTTTTTCAGGTGACTCATATCATCGGGGAAGTTTGGGAAATACTGATAAGGAAGGGAAACAATATGGAATAATATTTAACAGAGTACTCTGAATAGTAGAATAGTTCAAGCAACTGGAAATTGCAAAATTTATTTGGTGACTTTGCCAAAGAAATCATGATGATGATTATAAGACCACATACAATTTTTTGTACGAACAGAATTTATTTCATCTTTATGTTTCTGTGTTTTAGTGTCAGATTTACAATTATTATTTATTTATTTGAGACAGAGTCTCCCTCTGTCATCCAGGCTGGAGTGCAGTGGCTCTACCTCAGTTCACTGCAACCTCTGCCTCCTGGGTTCAAGGGATTCTCGTGCCTCAGCCTCCAGAGTAGCTGGGATTACAGGTGTGTGACACCACACCTGGCTAATTTTATTATTATTATTTTTAGTAGAGACTGAGTTTTGTCATGGTGGCCAGGCTGCTCTCAAACTCCTGACCTCAAGTGATCCACCCACCTTGGTCTCCCAAAGTGCTGGGATTACAGGCATGAGCCACCACTCCCAACCTAGATTTAAAGTTTTTAAATACACTTATTTAGTAATATGTTGGTATTATTAAAAACAATAGTGTTGGTCAGGCACAGTGGCTCATGCCTGTAATCCTAGCACTTTGGGAGGCCAAGGTGGATCACGAGGTCAGCAGTTCAAGACCAGCCTGGCCAACAAGGTGAAACCCCATCTCTACTAAAAATACAAAAAAAAATAAAAATAAAAATTCGCCAGGCGCGGTGGTGGACGACTATTAATCCCAGCTACTTGGGAGGCTGAGGCAGGAGACTCGCTTGAACCCAGGAGGTGGAGGTTGCAGTGAGCCAAGGTAGTGCCACTGCCCTCTAGCCTGGGCAACAGAGCAAGACTTTGTCTCAGAAAAAAAAATGGTGTTTAATTATTAATAAAGTAATGTCATAAAGTATGGCAAAACAAAGTATTCTTGTGTATGCAAGAGGTTGCAAAAAGCATAAAGACCTCACAGAGATTTGATGCTGGGTCCATTTAGACCAGTTGTGGCACTAATCTAAGGGCAACACACTTCTCTTTTGATAGCCTTTTTGCTAAAGATATCTTAGATCTTTGTTATCTGATACACACACACACACACACACACACGCACGCACACACACAAACCCATATGCTATACCCTCACTTCTCCAAACAGAATAATAAAAGAAATGGAGAAGAAATCTCCAAAGTTCACAAATTCCAGCTTTAGCTGAGGAAACTCACAAAAGGAAGAAAACACGTGCTGTAGATAACAATGTCAGAACAGGGAGGGACCAGTCAAAGAACAGAGGCGTACAAAGGTTAGGCAAGGGCGTTCCAGAGGACCATAAAGAGAAATAGTCAAGAGCTTCTTTATTATTATTATTTTTTTTTGAGACAGGGTCTCCCTTCATCACCCAGGCTGGAGTGCAGTATGCGATCTCAGCTCACTGCAATTTCCATCTCCCGGGTTCAAGCAATTCTCCTGCCTCAGCCTCCCGAGTAGCTGGGATTACAGGCATCTGCCACCAAACCCAGATAATTTTTGTTTTGTATTGAGACGGAGTTTCACTCTTGTCACCCAGGCTGGACTGCAGTGACACGATCTTAGCTCACCACAACCTCCACCTCCACAGTTCAAGCAATTCTTCTGCCTCGGCCTCCCAAGTAGCTGGGTACCTACCATCACACCCAGCTAATTGTTGTATTTTTAGTAGAGACGGGGTTTCACCATGTTGGCCAGGCTGGTCTTGAACTCCTGACTGTCTTTCTGTGGCAGTGCAGAATTTCTGGAACCCCTTTGTGACTTAGCTCAAAGTCATATGTGCCATTCTTCCATGGGCTTGTCTGATAGATGGATTTTGCTTACCAAATGGAAGCTCATCTTATTTATACCAATGCCATTTAATTTGAGTTTACTGGGAGCAGAGTTTTTTCCTCCCCTGGATTTTGGTTACCAAACAGATGGAACTTTCACAAATTCAAAGCAGCAACTTGGTGCCCAGCTGACCCCAGGTCAGTGTTCTGGCTGCAGTACATTCTATCTGAAAGCTACCTGCTGTTTCTTCCACTCCTTAGATTATTTTGCTTATTAGAGTCTGGTGTTTCTAGGGGAACTGAGGATTGCTGGGAACAAAAGTACACAAGATAGCCTTATAAACAGTCCCTGTTCTTTTGACTGTTGAGGGATCTGCTAGGAAATGGAAAGGCTTGCTCTGCTTCCTGAGAAAACTATACAGCAAAAGGAATTTTCAGTGGCATATTATTTTTGGGAAGTGTTCAGATTTCTCTAAGCTGATTTTTTTCCCCTAACAGAACAGGGGTAAATATATCCAAAGATCATTCTAACAAAAATAGAGGCAGTGCTACCCAACTCTGTGTCTACACAAGCTATTAGGTTGTGATAGTGTATTTGAATAGACCCTTTCTCTAGACGTGTTCCAGACTTGAAATATTATGAATGCCTGATTTAAACCAAAAGAGCCTTTCTATAAACTAAAAAAAAAAAAAAAGTAAGAAATTATTGGTACTTTCGAATAAGATAGGTGACTTTGTTTTTGTTCTGAGACAGGGTCTCACACTGTTGCTCAGGCTGGAGTGCAATGGCTCACTGTAGCCTTGACCTCTTGGCTCAAGTAATTCTCCCAGCTCAACCTTCCAAGTAGCTTGGACTTACAGGTGCATACCACTATGCTCACCTAATATTTTGTACTTTTTATAGAGATGGGGTTTCACCACGTTGGCCAGGTTGGTCTCGAACTCCTGACATCAAGTGATCCGCCCACCTCGGCCTCCCAAAATGCTGGGATTACATGGGTGAGTCACTGCTCCCAGCCTGACTTTGAATGTTAACATCTAATCCCATTCCCACCACACACCCCCAGCTTCTGATTAAAAGGAATACAATATAAGTAAAATAAATATCAGTACTGCAACCAGAAAAGGATATCATCTACATTATAGAAATACTGAGGACTTTCTATTGGACTACAGCAAGAAGTCTGTGTGGAAGAAAAAGCTCGACACCCTGACCTCCTTTCTCCCCAGGAAGCAGCATCCTGGAAGAATTAATAGAAATCCCAGATCTTACTGATATCCCCTAATTAGAAAGAGCAGGAGTTAACAATAAAAAAAGACCATGGGTCAATCCCATTATTTGCAATCCTTTTTACCTTTAAAAACAGTTGTGTACATGGCCCAGGGTTAAAGTGGCCATCCCATGGAGAAAGTTGGGTTGTGGGAGTAGGGATGGGACTCCTTCCAGAGAGCGTGGACACTACAGTAGGCAGGGATCCACCTGGAACCTGAGGCTCTCAGGCCAGTCACCGCAGGGCCAGTCAGAAAGCTGAGCCTAGTGCATCCCCGAATACCTAGAATCACAGAATCTGCCCTTCAGTTTATTTCCCTAGAGCCCTTCTTTGCTTGTTTTAAGAATCAAAGAGGCCTTCAAACTAAGATCGGAGTTGAGCATTGCAGTGGCATCTGGTGATGAAATTCCAGGAAAATCATTTTACCCTGTAAATCTCTCCATTTTCAAAGGTGAAATGGCAGTAAAAAATCAACATGGAACCATGAAAGTATTCTGTGTCATGAAGAGAAAAGAACATAGTACTCAAGAGGGAAACAAAGCTGTTGAATAAGGTGAATGGTAGTATACCAAGGAGAAAAAAATGAATACTTCATTTCTCATGGGGGGTGAAATGTCTTTGTTAAAGAACACATCTTGCTGGGCCTGGTGGCTCATGCCTGTAATCCCAGCACTTTGGGAGGCTGAGGCAGGCAGATCATGAGGTCAGGAGATCGAAACCATCCTGGCCAACATGGTGAAACGCTGTCTCTACTAAAAGTAGAAAAATTAGCCAGGCGTGGTGGTGCACACCTGTAGTCCCAGCTGCTTGGGAGGCTGAGACAGAAGAATCACTTGAACCCAGGAGGCAGAAGTTGGAATGAGCCGAGATTGTGCCACTGCACTCCCGCCTGGGCAACAAAGTGAGACTCTGTCAAAAAAAAAAAAAAAAAAAAAAAAACGTATCTTTCGGAGTATGACTAGCTTTGAAGATGAAGCCTTCTAGGCATATGATCTTGTGAACAAAAAGATCCAGAGATGTGAAACGAACCAGAATTGGGAGGAGTTGGCCCAGACCAGCGGAGGTGTGATCTGGGGAGAGAAAGGGTTAGAAGTTCAAGAACCTTGGGGAAGAAAACAGGCCTTGAGCAGAGAGGAGAACAAGCATGAGGGGAAAGAAACACATGAGCTCCAGTGAGCAGGAACAGGAAAACGGAGCAAGCGGTGAGCACAAGAACCCTAGAACTCTTGGGTGTGGCACTGGACTTCCCATGGGATGGAAAGTTGACCCAGGGTGGTCCAAAGCCAGCAGTCATCAGAGTTACAGTAGAAGCCTAAGTGTTATTTTACTTATTTATTTATTTAAATAATAGAGATGGGGTTTCTCCATGTTGGTCAGGCTGGTCTTGAACGCCTGACCTCAGGTGATCCGCCTGGCTCGGCCTCCCAAAGTGCTGGGATTATAGGCGCAAGACACCACGCCCAGCCAAAGTGTTACTTTAATACCCTGCCATTACTTTTAATGGCAAAAATTGCAATTGCTTTTGCACCAACCTATAAATTTTAGATGATAAACTTCATTGCCATTGTAACAAAATGAAAACATGGACTCTGTGAAACAGTAGCTCAAAATCGATCTTCTCAAACAGTAGACTGAGATGAAAAGCAGCATCCAATAAAAGTGTTTGAAAAGGGGAACTGGATCAGAAAATAATGTAAATAGACTAAAACAATACAATGGAATTTGAAAATCCATGAGAGGCAGTAAGGCCTCTAGATTCAACAGGTGGAAAACTGAATCCACAATATGGAGGCCTCAAAGTCCTCCTAAAATGCAGAGGGAAAGAATAAAGTTCAAAATAACAAGAAAAAAGACAATAAATAGAGAAGACAGAGAAGGAAAATAAAAATTAAGAACTCAAAATGTTGCTGAGGCTAAAACAGGAACATTGAAACAGACCTAATAATGGAGGGTGTAATCAAAGAAACTTCCGAATTGAAAAACAAAGCCTGTATGTGTAGACTTTTCCAGGCAAAAGCAATAGAAAGATGCCAATATTTAAACTTACCCTGACAGCATTGCTAGTTTCTTTTGTTTGTTTGTTTTTAAGGCAGAGTCTTGCTCTGTTGCCCAAGGTGGACTAGAGTGGCATGATCTTGGCTCACTGCAACCTCCGCCTCTTGGGCTAAAGTGATTCTCATGCTTCAGCCACTGGAGTGACTAGGATCACAGGTGTGAGCCACCACGCCTGGCTAATTTTTCTGTTTTTAGGAGAAATGGGGTTTCACCATGTTGGCCAGGCTGGTCTTGAACTCCTGACCTCAAGTGATCCACCCACCTGCCTCAGTCTTCCAAAGTGTTGGGATTACCAGCATGAGCCACTGCACCTGGCCCATTGCCGATTTTTAAAACAAACAGAAACTCTTACGGTGAGAATTAGATGGCTGCGTTATTTGACATGATTGTGTCTCAAACTCGTTCTCCTTATATCAACTTAGAAAGTTAATGTAATTCCAATCAAAGTGACAAGGAAATTTTTTCTTGGCGCTTAATGAAACATCTGGAAAAGTAACCAAATTAAACAAACAAACAAAAAACCTCAGTCCTGCATCATCCAGAGCCAGGCTTGCATTGTAGACCTTGAGCTTCCAAATCGAGGCTGACTTCATAGTGCGCTGGCGAAAGGGCAGGCAGCTGCCTGGCACAGAATACAAAGTCTCCTGTCACAGGCTGGGATCCCAGACAGGAGGCAGCCTCTAAGACGAGGGTTAGCATGCAGAGTGTTCACATGCAGGAGCACCCTTGAGACCACCACCAGTGGCTGGGAGGGGAAGGAAGCAGGACAGTCAAACCATGATTCAGTAAACCTAACAGGAGCCCTGGCCAAACCCACAGGAGCTGGGTGCTCAGTGGCCTTCGGAGTTGTCGAAAGTGGGACCTGTGGCCAGGCATTTATGCCCACAGGAATGAGTCACTGGATGTAGGCCACTGGGAAGGAGTAACTCCTTGGATGCAGTGGCTCTCTGCAGCTGAGACAATCCCTGTAGG
This sequence comes from Callithrix jacchus, assembly GCF_049354715.1. Lineage (NCBI taxonomy): Eukaryota > Metazoa > Chordata > Mammalia > Primates > Cebidae > Callithrix > Callithrix jacchus. Next base: position 106,175,165 of record NC_133506.1, read on the forward strand.
AGCTGCCCCCTGAGGACTTTGCCCCCAACACCCTCAGCAATGGGATGAGTCTTTCACTGAAGCAAAACCTGGTGTCCACCATCTAAGGACAAACCCAAATACATATAAATCATGAGTACTAGACAGAGTTGGCCACTCAATTCAGTAATGGGAGAATACAAATACAAATTTCTCAACAAATAGTGAAGGAGAAATTGGCTTACAATTTGGGGGAGAAATTAAAGCTCTACCTTACCTGACACTCTTTTATTTTTTTCAAATAAAGATGGGGGTCCTGCTGTGTTGCCCAGGCTGGTCTCGAACTTCTGAGCTCAAATGATTCTCCCAGTTTGGCTTCCCAAAGTGTTGGGATTACAACCATAAGCCACCGTGGCCAGCCTATGTTTAAAATCCAATTTGATAAATTTTTAATTGGTGAATTTAACCCATTTACATAAATTCTTACCACCAGTCTATTAGAACTATTTCTATAATTTTAATTTTGTATTACCTATTCATACTTTTATTTCTTTTTTATTCCTTTTTTCCTTTAATTGGATAGAGCAAATTTTCTTCTGTTTTCGTAAGATATAAATTCCATTTTTATTCTTCTGAGGTTTACCCCTTACATTAACACCTATACTTCCCTGTAGTCAGCTTCTTAACCTTGTCAATATCGATGTGTTCTCTCCCCAAGAGGCATGTACCTAGGTATATTTCACTAGCTCTGGTTTTTTGTGTCTGCTGTTTGTATTATCTAGAATTTGGTTTATGGTTTATTATATTTTCTCTTTTTTGTCATCATATATTTAGATAGCAATGGACATGACTAATTTATTTCAATGCCTTTCCTTCAAAACATTCTCTGGCTTAATTTTTCTCCTTGCTGGAGAACGTCCTCCACCACGTCCAACCTAAAAGTAATTGTTTCAAAAAAAAAAAAATTAGTTAAGGAAATATTTTCATGCTATTACAGCTGGTATGTATTTTCTTTGTGCTTATATGTTTATCTCAGTTTTTCCATAATGGGCAAATATCATTTCAACAATTCGAGGGGGAAAGTATATATATATTTTAATCCATAATAGAAGAAAATCACACATTGGTTTATCTGTCTTTTCTTTTTCCCATCATTATATCTTTGACCTGCACTCAATCTCCTTTATTATTGTTATTATTTATTTTTTTTTTTTTGACACAGAGTCCTTCTCTGTTGCCCAGGCTGGAGTGCAGTGGTGCGACCTCGACTCACTGCAACCTCTGCCTCCTGGGTTCAAGCAATTCTCGTACCTCAGTCACCTGAGTAGCTGGGATAACAGGTGCTTACCACCATGCCCAGCTAATTTTGTATTTTTAGTAGAGACAGGGTTTCACCATGTTGGTCACGCTGGTCTCGAACTCCTAACCTCAGGTGATCCACCCGCCTCAGCCTCCCAAAGTGCTGGGATTACAGGCTTGAGCCACTGTGCCTGGGCTTCTTTACTGTTTGTTTACTAATCTCACAAGAGTATATAGTCCTGGAGGATAAGGACAATTGTTTCTATGTTCTGTACATTGCTGACATTAAATAAAGTAAAATTGCAATTGTATCTGGCAAGTATTCCCTTCAATAATTGTGTTGTGATGTTAGGGCCAAAGTGGTGAAGTAAAGCACTTACAGCCAGGAATTCAACAATGCTCAGACCTTCCATTTTCCTCACTTCTCCTACCAAACTGCTCTTTCTCAGCAAGGTACTTAGCTCAACAATTGATTTCACTGTGCAGACTCAGCCTGTGGCTGGAGTAGACATGGGGTAGTGCTTGTGATTTTGGGGGTAAGCATCCTCTTCTTTTTTTATTTTATTTATTTTTTTTATTATAAAAACCTAAAGCTATACTATTCTGTGGTGTATCAGCAACAACTCCAATTGTGTCCAGAGGTTGCAGTCATGGGCACCCTGAACCAGTAAGACCTGGGGCAACGCTCTTAGCCAAAGAAAACCCCAAACAAGTCTCCCTAGCACTGCTCTGTCCAATATGGTAGCCACTAGCCACATGCAGCTATTTAAATTTAAATTAAGTAAAATTTCATGAAATTAAAAATTCAGTTCCTTATTCACATCAGCCACATTTCAAGTGCTACACAGTCACACATGCATGACCGTGGCTACTCTATTGGACAGCTCAGATATAAAATATATTCAGCAGCCAGACATGGTGGCTCACACCTGTAATCCCAACACTTTGGGAGGCTGAAGTGGGTGGATCACAAGGTCAGGGGTTTGAGACCAGCCTGACCAACATGGTGAAACCTCAACTCTACTTAAAAATACAAAAATTAGCCGGATGTGGTGGTGTGCATCTGTAATCCCAGCTACTTGGGAGGCTGAGGCAGGAGAATTGCTTGAACCTGGAGGCGCAGGTTGTGGTGAGCCGAGTGCGAGCTATTGCACTCCAGCCTGGGCAACAGAGCCAGACTCCATCTCAAAAAAAAACAAAAAAACAAAAAAAAAACACCATATTCAGCATTACAGAAAATTATACTGGGGCAGCACTAGTTAGAAAAGTCTTTATGCAGGCCAGGAACTTTGGGAGGCGGAAGGTGGGCAGATCACTTGGGGTTGGGAGATCCAGACCAGTCTGGAGAAACCTTGTCTCTGTAAAAAATGCAAAAACTAGGCAGATGTGGTGGTGCATGCCTGTGATCTCAGCTACTTGGGAGGCTGAGGCATGAGAATTGCTTGAACCGGGAAGCAGGGCTTGCAGTGAGCTGAGTTCATGCCACTGCACTCCACCCAGGGCAACAGAGCAAGACTCCGTCTCAAAAAAAAAAGAAAGAAAAAAGCCTTTATGCTCCTCTTTGAATGGAAATTGAAACAAGGGAAGCCTGTTCTTAGGGGAGCCATGTTAGGCCATGTGCAGAGATTGTAAACATTCCTCTTCCTGGTAGGACATAGGGGAATTCCTTCACCTGCAACTTTCTGTGTTCAATTGACTTTGGATTCTTAGGGGTCATCAGAATTCGTTTTAGGAAGCAAGACAAGGACTTTTTTTTTTTTTTTAGTCTTGTATCTGACTAAGTCAGAGAAGATTCTCTACCAAGGTCGTTTGCTATTTTTTATTTTTAGTCCAGTCTGTTTGGAGATCCCAGGAGTTGATTTGGTGGATACAGTTTCTGGGGCAAGAAGAGTCTGAGTATTTTCTCAGACCCCTGCCTACTAGTGACTACTCCAGAATGTCAAGAGCGTGTGTCTTGTTTATTACATACCATTTTTTTTTAATGAATCAGATTGGCAAATATCCAAAAGCTGAATAGCCAATCCACTGATAATGAGGTGGAAAGAACTTGAGTACTTGGTGACCACTTTTTGCTGGGAAATGAATCAATGCTGGAACTGCATGACCTCTAGAATTCTTCTTTTCTTTTTTTTTTTTTTTTTAATTTTAATTTTTTTTAGAGACGGACCATATTGGTCAGGCTGGTCTCGAACTCCGAACCTCAGATGATTCCCCTGCCTCGGCCTCCCAAAGTGCTGGAATTACAGGCATGAGCCACCGCACCTGGCCCTCCAGAATTCTTCTTATGTGATAGGATGCTTTTCATTATTGCTTAAGCCATTCTGATTTGAGCATTCAGTGGCTTGCATCAGGAAGCTTCAGGGCTGACACACCACACTCGGGCTCTGTAACATGTACCTGGGGCAGCAGGTCCAGCCCAGGCAAGGGCCGCAGGGATGAAATACCCAAACCACTGGCAGCTTGCCTGGAGCTTCTAGTAAAAGCATGATTGGCCTCCTTCCAGCTTTCCAGAGGACCAGGGTCAAGGGGCAATGGGATGGGTTTTGGCACTTAGGGACTACAGAAGAGTGCCTGTTTCATACCAAGGCTCAGCTTTTGACGTCATTCATTTAGTTACTCATTATAAGTCTGTAGACAGTGGGCAAGATACAGAGACAAACAAAGGTGTAGAATAAACGGAGTGCGCCTTCTGGGTCCCCTCCCTCCTGTTCTCACCAATCCCCTTTTAAGGGCCATCCCCACCCTTCTTCCCAGGACCTGGTCCCACTTTCTGTCTCTTTCACAGGAAGCAGAATTATGCACCATCTGAGAGCCTGTATAGGGGCTGGGTCAGGCCCAATGTGGATCTTGAAAACTGAATATCTTCACCCAGTTTTCCCCAATACACATTATCAGAGTATCGTGTCAATATCAGCATTTTGTATGTGTATCACATATGTAGATGTGTGTAACCACCGCTAAAATCAAGTTACAAAACTAATGAAAAATATAAATCACTAATAAAAGAAATGAAAGAGGATACAAATAAATGGAAAGATATCCCATGCTCATGGATTTGAAGAATTACTGTTATTAAAATGTCCTTATTACCAAAAGCAATCTACGGATTCAATGTAATAGCGTTGTATGCGTTTGCACTTTTTGTTTTTTCGCGGGGGGGTGTGGGGGACGGAATCTCGCTGTATCACCCAGGCTGGACTGCAGTGGTGTGATTTCAGCTCACTGCATCCTCCACCTCCTGCGTTCAAGCGATTCTCCTACCTCAGCCTCCTGAGTAGCTGGGACTACAGGTGCGTGGCACCATACCTAGCTAATGTTTGTATTTATAGTAGAGATGGGGATCTCACCATGTTGGCCAAGGTGGTCTCAAACTCCTGACCTCAAGTGATCTACCCATCTCAGCTTCACGAAGTGCTGGGATTACAGGTGGAAGCCACCCTGCCTTGTCCTATGTGTGTTCTTTGGATTCAAACACATTCCTGCTCTAGTGTGCACAAGTATGACTGAGAAAAACAGTCATTTCAAAAAGATTAAAATAAGACACCCACCAGAATATATAAAGAACTCTTATAATCAACAATAAAAAGAAATACCCAAGTATAAATGGGTAAAGGACAAGAATAGACATTTCTCCGAAGAAGATATACAAATTTCCAACAAGCACATTAGAAGATGCTACAGATCATAGTCTTCAGGGAAATGCAAATCAAAACCACAATGAGATACCACTTTGCACCCACTAGGATGGCTACAGTCAAATCAACAGATAACAAATGTTGATCATACATAAAATAAATAAAGATGGGAGCAAGAGGGAGGCAGGGCAAGGGTTGAGAAATTTCCTATTGGGTACTGTGTTCACTATCTGGGTGATGGGACCAATAGAAACCCCAGCCCCAGCATCACACAATATACTCTTGTAACAGACCTGTGCATGTACCCCCAATCTAAAATTAAAATTTTTTTTTTTTTTGAGATGGAGTTTCGCTTTTGTTACCCAGGCTGGAGTGCAATGGTGCGATCTCAACTCGCCGCAACCTCCACCTCCTGGGTTCAGGCAATTCTCCTGCCTCAGCCTCCTGAGTAGCTGGGATTACAGGCATGCGCCACCCTGCCCAGCTAATTTTTTTGTATTTTTATTAGAGATGGGGTTTCACCATGTTGACCAGGATGGTCTCGATCTCTTGACCTCGTGATCTACCCGCCTCGGCCTCCCAAAGTGCTGGGATTACAGGCTTGAGCCACCGCGCCGGGCTAAAATTAAAATTTTTTTAAATGAAATAAAAGGATTAACTGGTGGGGGAAAAAAAAAACCTAGGTGTTGGTGAGGATGAGAGAACTTGGGACCTTCCTGCCTTGCTGGTGGGAATACAAAATGGTGCAGCCACTTTGGAAAATAGTCTGGCAGTTCCTTCAAAGGTTAAACACAGAGTTACAATATGATCAGCAATTTCACTCCTAGGTATGTACCCAAGAGAAATGGAACATATGTCCACAGAAATGTTCATAGCGGCATTATTCAAAATAGCCAAAAATATGGTATATACAATGGAATGTTATTGTGATGAAAGGAAGTAAGTACTGATGTTACGAGGGTAAACTTGGAAACATCATGCTTAAGTAAAAGAAGCCAGCCCGAAAAGAACATGTATTACATGATTTGATTTGTATGAAATGTCCAGAACCGAAATCCATAGTCATAACGTAGATTAGTGGTTGCCTAGGACTGAAAAGAAGAGGGTGGGCGTGGGAGAGTGACTGCCTAAGGGGCATGTCAATTCTTTTCTAAGTGATGAAAATGTTCTAGAATTCATTGTGATGATGGTCACACAGCTCTGTGAATATAGCAAAACCCACTAGATTGTCCAGTTCAAATGGGTGAATTGTGTGGTATGAGAATTACATATCAATAAAGCTATTTTATAGAATAGATTGAAACAAACTCCCAAACAGAACCAGCAGCCAGCCTCTTCCTGTTTCCATGCCAGGGATTTTGCTCCTGTTTGTCTTCAATCCACGGATCTTCCTGTTGACAAGAATCACCCAGCCAGCAAACTCGTGTTTGCTCTGTGGTGACATCCCCAGGACCCTGGGCCTGACATTGCTCTGCAGTCCTTGCCAACTCGGTCAGCATCAGGGAAGGCAAACAGCCAGCCTGGCCTGGCTATTCCAGAGGGTGACAACACAAGGGCATGAGAAGTAGCCGGGGAGAGCCCCCCACAAGGCTCCCTTGGCCAAAACGCTGGAGACCTAGCCTATGGCTGAAACCTCCTATTCCTGCCCCCCGAGGTGAAGCTGGATACCACTGTATGGGCAGGAAATAGAAATGCACTTCCCTAGGACAGTGACCGGCTCCAGGAGCCACTGTGGTGGAAAGGAAGGGAAGAAACACTGATCAATCAAAACTCTATTCTAGTTGCTTTACATACCCATCTCATTTCATTCTCCCAGTGACCTTGGGGGTGCAAGGGAAGGACTCACTATTTCTGTTTCACAAGTGATGGAACTCCAGTTCAGAGAGGTTAAGTAAATTGCCTAAAGTTACTCTGCATTAAAGCCTCGAGTCATGGTTAGAAGTTCTTGAGCTGGATTCTACCCTTTTAAAAAAGATTCAAAACAGCATATACATCCCACAGCAGGGAACTGGTTAAATTAAATATGCTCCAGTCCTGCAGTGGAATAGTATGCTGATGCTGAAGAGAATTTGGCATGCTTTAAGCATTGATATGGAATTGTCGCCAAAATGTGTTTTTAAGTGAAAAAAAGCAAGATGCAGAACAGTGTGTATAGAATGCTACTATTTGTCTACAAGGAGGCAAAAGATACATATACAGTCATCTCCCCATATTCACAGGGTATTAGTTCCAGGACCCCTGCAGACAGCACTATCTGAAGGTGCTCAAGTCCCTCATATGAAATGGCATAGTATTTGCACATCCTGCTGTATACTTCAAATCATCTCTAGATTACTTATGATACCTAATACAGTATAATGCTATCTAAATAGCTGCTAGACTGTATTTTTATTTGTGTTTTACTATTGTACTGTTATTTTTACTTTTTTCCCATATATTTTGATCTGCAATTAGGTGAAGCCATGAACATAGTACCTGCAGATACAGAGCCTATGGATACAGAGGGCCAACTGTGTTTGTATTTGTAATTGCTTGTGTCCAGATAAAATATCTCTGACAGGACACACAGGAAAGTAATAACGTTGACCAGGCACGGTGGCTTATGCTTGTAATCCTAGAACTTTGGGAGGCCAAGGTCAGTGGATCACCCAAGGTCAGGAGTTTGAGACCAGCCTGGCCAACATGGTGAAACCCCATCATTACTAAAAATACAAAAAAATCAGCCCAGCATAGTGGTGTGCACCTGTAATCCCGCTACTCAGGAGGCTGAGGCAAGAGAATCCCTTGAACCTGGGAGGCAGAGGTTGCAGTCAGCCGAGATCACGTCACTGCCCTCTAGCCTGGGTGTCAGAGAGAGACTCTGTCTCTGGGTTCAAATGATTCTCCTTCCTCAGTCTCCCGAGTAGCTGGGATTACAGGTGTGAGCCACTGCGCCTGGCCTCTATGAATATACTTATTCATGGGGACTCATGGGGCAAGAAAAAATATATATGTATATATACATATGTATGTATATATTAATTCTGTAATTATGCTGTGACTAACCCAGTTAAGTAGCATTATATTGTATGTTAACATGTGTTATTAAACACAAATATTTAAAATATACTCTAAAAACCTGTCTTGGCAAATCTTCATTTTTATTTTTATTTTTTATTTTTAGAGACAGATTTTTGCTCTTGTCGCCTAGGCTGGAGTGCAATGGCACGATCTCGGCTTACTGCAAGCTCTGCCTCCTGGGTTCAACAGATTCTCCAGCCTCAGCCTCCCAAGTAGCTGAGATTACAGGCACCCGCCACCACGCCCAGCTGCTTTTTGTATTTTTAGTAGAGACAAGGTTTCACCATGTTGGCCAGGCTGGTCTTGAATACCAGACCTCAGGTGATCTGCCTGCCTCGGCCTCCCAAAGTGCTAGGATTACAGGCATGAGCCACTATGCTCAGCCTTTTATTTTTATGCTTTAGTTTTTTGTTTGTTTGTTTGTTTCTCGAGAGTCTCGCTTTGTCGCCAGGCCCCAGGCTAGACTGCAGTGGCAGGATCTCAGCTCACTGCAACCTCCGCTTCCCAGATTCAAGCAATTCTCCTGCCTCAGCTTCCTGAGTAGCTGGGACTACAGGTGCACACCACCACACCCAGCTAATTTTTTTTTTTTTTTTAGTAGAGACAGGGTTTCACCATGTTGGCCAGGATGGTCTTGATCTCTTGACCTCATGATCTGCCCGCCTAGGCCTCCCAAAGTTCTGGGATTACAGGCTTGAGCCACCGCACCCGGCCTGTTTATTAGTTTTCGAAACGAAGTCTGTCTGTTGCCCAGGCTGGAGTGCAGTGGTGTGATCTTGGCTCACTGCAACCTCCACCTCCTGGGCTCAAATGCTTCTTCCATCTCAGCCTGCTGAGTAGCAGGGGTTACAGCCACACGCCATCAGGCCCTGCTAAATTTTGTATTTCTAGTAGAGATGGGGTTTCACCATGTTGGCCAGCTAGTTTTGAACTCCTGACCTCAAATGAGCCACCTGCCTTGGCCTCCCAAAATGCTGGGATCACAGACATGAGCTGCTGCACCTGTTTTTAATACAAATTTTGATAGTGTTCTGCTGTAACAAATACCTAAAAATGTGGAAGTGGCTTTGGAATTGGACAGTGAGTGGAAGCTGGAAGGACTTTGAGGAGACTGTTTGTGAAAGTCTAAGGTTCCAGACTATTTGCACAAGCCTAATGGCATCTGGAGAGACTGGAGACTTAAAGAAAAATGTTATTGGAAACTGAGGGCAAGGGGATCCATTAGGGGAACGTGAGAGCTAGGTGGGAAGGAGGCTTTTCACTTGAAACTTTTTGAATATTTAGAATATTATCTATATGAAAAGGCCAGGCACGGTGGCTCACGCCTATAATCCCAGCACTTTGGGAGGCCGAGGCGGGTGGATCACGAGGTCAAGAGATCGAGACCATCCTGGTCAACAAGGTGAAACCCCGTCTCTACTGAAAAATACAAAAATTAGCTGGGCGTGGTGGTGCGCACCTGTAGTCCCAGCTACTCGGGAGGCTGAGGCAGGAGAATTGCTGAACCCAGAAGGCGGAGGTTGCAGTGAGTCGAGATCGTGCCATTGCACTCCAGTCTGGGTGACAACATCGAAACTCCATCTCAAAAAAAAAAAAAAAAAAAAGGAAAAGAAACTGATAATATGTAAGTGATAATTTTTGAAATAAGACTTTAGAAAACTAGATGTGATGTCACATGCCTGTAGTCTCAGCTACTTGGGCAGCAGAGGCAAGAGGATTGCTTGAGCCCAAGAGGTCAAGGCTTGTAGTGCACTATGATTGCACCTATGAATAGCCACTGTACTCCAGCCAGGGCAACATAGAGAGACCCCCCGCCATCTCTAGTTTTATTTGTTTTGTTTTTGTTTTTGTTTTGAGATGAAGTTTCACACTTGTCGCCCAGGCTGGAGTACAGCCGTGCGATATTGGCTTACTATTACCTCTGCCTCCTGGATTCAAGCGATTCTCCCACCTCAGCCTCCAGCATAGCTGGGATTACAGGTGCCCGCCACCATGCCAGCCTAATTTTTCTATTTTTAGTAGAAACAGGTTTTCACCATGTTGAACAGGCTGGTCTCAAACTCCTGCCATCAGGTGATCTGCCTGCCTTGGCCTCCTGAAGTGCTGGGATTACAGGCGTGAGCCATCTCGCCTGGCTTCTATTTTTAAAATAAATTAATTAAGGGCTGGGCATGGTAGCTCACACCTGTAATCCCAGCACTTTGGGAGGCTGAGGCGGGCGGATCACAAAGTCAAAAGATTGAGATCATCCTGACCAACATGGTTGGAACCCAGCTCTAATAAAACACAAAAAATTAGCCGTGTGTGGTGGCATGTGCCTGTAGTCCTAGCTACTCAGGAGGCTGAGGCAGGAGAACGGCTTGAACCCAGGAGGTGGAGGTTGCAGTGAGCTGAGATCGTGTCACTGCACTCTAGCCTGGTGACAGAGCAAGACTCCACCTCAAAAAAAAAAAGCGTTCAGAACACTTCCATTAGCCTACAGCTGGACAAAATCCTCTAACACAAAGCCCATTTTATTTTATTTATTTATTATTCTTTGAGACAGAGTCTTGCTCTGTTGCCTAGGAATGGAGAGCAGTGGCGCAATCTCAGCTCACTGCAACCTCCACCTCTCAGGTTCAAGCCATTCCCATGCCTCAGCCTCCCAAGTAGCTGGGACTACAGGTGTGCACCACACCAAGTTAATTTTTGTATTTTTAGTAGACACAGGGTTTCTCCATGTTGGCCAGGCTGGTCTTGACCTCCTGACCTCCAGTGATCCACCCGCCTCGGCCTCCCAAAGTGCTAGGATTACAGGCTTGAGCCACCATGCCCAGCCAAAGCTCTTTTTATAATAAAGTGTTGAATTCTCATATAATTTATCGAATACTGTACTGAAAGTGGAAAACAGAATGGTTCTGTGGATACTCTATAGCTTTGTTCCATCATAAACTTGAACCATCTTAAGTTGGGAAGTTGGGGATTGCTTCTATCTGGATTGGTCCCTTAAATCTCTTTTCTTTCTTCTTTTTCATCCTTTTTTTAAAAAAATTATTTCTTCTTCTTCTCCTCTTCCTCCTCCTCCTCCTCCTCCTTTTCTTCTTCTTTTTGACAGGGTCTTGCTCTTTTACCAACGCTGGAGTTGCAGTGGTACAAACACCATTCCCGGGCTCAAGCGATCTTCTTGCCTCAGTATCCCAAGTAGCAGGGACTACAGGCTCATGCTATACTACACCCAGATAATTTTTTGTTTGTTTGTTTGTTTGTAGAGATGAGGTCTCACTTCGTTGCCTAGGCTGGTCTTAAAATCCTGGGCTCAAGCGGTCCTCCTGCCTCAGCCTCCTGAAATGAGATCGCAGGCATGAGCCATGGCGCCTGGAGGTTTTTTAAATTATTTTTCTACTTTCAGGAAGATATTCTTGATCTTCCAGTGATTCTTTGGAATGTTTTATTTCTTCTATCATACATTTAACTTTTCAGGAGACTTGTTCTCTGACTGTTCCTGTTTTAGAACATCCTGATCTCAATTTGTGAATTTAGTATCTTCTCTTACCTAGCTGAAATAGTAATTTTTACAATTGTTTTTCTATTTTCTGTATTATTTGTTTTCTCAAGGTTCCACAAATTGGTCCCCACTTCATTCATTTCATTGAAAATTTTCTGTGTGCCTTTCCTGCAGACTGGAGTCATCCAAACAATGCCACCAAGAATCCAGACAATGTCTATCTTCCTGTTTCATCATCTTTATCAAGCTAGCTTTGGGGCCTCTGTATTGCCTCTAACTTCTAAAGTGGCCACCATAGTTTTAAGAATCACAGCTGTGGCTGGGCATGGTGGCACATTGTTTGGTTGCAGCACTTGGGAGGCTGAAGTGGGCGGACTACCTGAGATCAGGTGTTTGAGACCAGCCTGGCCAGTATGGTGAAATCCCATCTCTACAAAAATACAAAAATTAGCTGGGCATGATGGCAGGTGCCTATAATCCCAGCTACTGGGGGGTGCTGAGGTGGGAGAATCACTTGAACCCCAGGAGGTGAAGGTTGCAGTGAGACAAGTTTGGGCCATTACACTCCAGCCTGGGTGACAGAGCAAAACTCTGTCTCAAAAAAAAAAAAAAAAAGAATCACACCTGCAACTAAGGAAGCAAAATGTTTCCATACACTCCCAGGATTCTTCAGCTTATACTTCATTGGCCAACTATGTCATGTAACACTCTCAGCTACAAAAACGTCTTGGAGAGAAAGTAATTTTCCCTCAGACTTTATGGTGGAGGGGGTGAGCATGGTGGCATGCCTGTGGTCCTGGCTACTCAGGAGGCTGAGGTGGGAGTACCACTTTACCCAGGAGGTCAATTCTGCAGTGAGCTGTGATGGCACTGCCACACTCCAGCCTTGGTAACAGAGCAAGACCCTGTCTCAAAAAGAAAAGAATGTCCCATGCTCTGAACTCCAACCCCAAACCCTTAATTAAGAGCCCCGATTCCTAGGATGATTAAAAATTGAATCCTTTTATATTTGGCAAATGCCATGCTAATGCCATCAGAAATTACAGATGGGATTTGAGGAGGGGAGTCAGTAAGGAGTGTCCCTTTTCCTCAGTGTGAGCTGCAATCTATTGAGACATAAAGGAGTAAAATAGGTACAGATTGCAGTGCCCCCCTCATTGCTGATGAAGGCCAGGATTGAGGATGTGGCTTAGATGAACCAGGCAACAACCAACTTCTTAATGTCATACCCAGAATTAGACCCACCTGTCTGGCCATAGGCAGGACTGAGACACGCGGGCCTCACTACAGGGCTGGCTGGCTGGCTGTGCAGGCCAGCCGCCGATGGGAGGCCCTACCCAAGGGAAAGCAGCAGGCAGGCAGAGCTAGGCTTATGCTGTCCTCTGCAGCTCACAACCACCTCCTCCTTCCAGGAGGGGCTTGAGGGAAAGGGGGAGAAGCCGGAAGGCTGTGACACTAATGGAAGAAACACAGGGAAAGGAGCCTTTTCCCCAATCCCCAAATTATCAAGATTGTACTGTTTCTTTCTCCATATTAAAGTAGCTCATGCCAGCCACATTTCAGGGCCTGGTGCTCAAAAATAGTAGGTGCTTAATACAAGTCAGCCTCCTTTCCTCCCTTCTCCATTCAAAATCTTTCTTAACCAGGGTAGGAAGAGATTAGCTTTCCCTTCCTCTCTAACATACTTAGACTCCATTTCTCACTGGGATTGCTCAATTTTTCTTCCTGTGTTTCAATTCCCCAAGCATGTGACTTTCATCCGGCAAGCCTGGCCCTGTGGTGTTGGGATAGTGGAGTTATGCCTCATGTGTTACATTTCTGCACCAAGAAGTCAAATTACACTTAATAGACCCAGCTGCCCTGGCTCCGCAGAGGGTCTGCTCTCCCTCCCAGCTCTAGGACCCATCCACCTTCCTTGTGCTCCACTTCCAACAGGTGGAGGACATTCATCTTCTTTTTTGGGTCACCGGGGAATTGAACCTCTTTCTCATGTTTGGGAGACTCCCACCACTTTATGGTTTTATCGGGAGGAGTTCCCCACCTTCTACTAGAGAAACATTCTGTTTCCCTTTTCTCCGCCTCCCTTTTGCAACTACCACCAGGGCATGTGGCCAGGGCTGGCCCCCCAGAGGGGCCTGATCCAGACCCGGGGGGCCTGTGGGGTTCCGAGGGAGGCCAGGACTCCGGAGAATGTCCACTGCGGATGGAGGGCAGCGCAGCACATCTGAATTCCTGCCACAGCAGGGCGCTGAGCCGGCTGGGGACACGTGGAGGTTTCTCTGCACACAGGGCTCCGGTTCCGGCAGGGTGTTGTCCCTGACTGTGCAGCTTTAAACCTAGTTTTAGGGTCGTGTGGTGGTTCTGTGCGCTGCCTGTTTACCTTCTGATACATTTTCTTCTCCACTCCGGCAGTCGGTGTTGGTGGTTTGTAGCTAGGAACAACGACCGTGATGCAGTCATTGAGTCCCTGACTTGGTCTTCCAAGCCTGACGTTCCCATTGGTTCTCCCGTGAAGTAAGAGAATACACCAAGCGTGCAGAGGCCGCGTCTCAGGAAGGACATAGGGCACTCGCACCAACTGCAGCCTTTCTCCCTTGGTGGTGGGGAAGGCGCTGCTGTAGACAGTGACTAACTCAGCAGAGGAACCAGGTGTACTGGTCTTCATTTTGCCAAAACCAACCTGGTGACTTCCGGCAAGTCATTTCACCTCTCGAGATTTTCTCACGTGTCAAAATGTCTGGGTGGAGGTGCCAGACCAAAAGCTGCCCCAATTTAAATACGTTTTGGTTCTCGAAGCTGGAGTCTCCTTTCACTACTTCAGCTTCATGGAGTGTTTTTCTTGGTTTTTTCCTGTCATAACTTGCAATAACCATAGTTGAAGCAACAAAGCTTGATGGACTATTACTTTTATTGTACCTGCCAGTCCTGGTTTCCAGCCCCAGACTCAGCTGCGTCCCAGCTTTAAAAGTCCAAGAACCAGGACTTTGCAATAGAGGGATCACAATAATGCACATTCAAACTATACCCGGGAACTGGGAGTTACAAACTCTGCCTGCTTCTACTTATGGAAGGTGTCTCCTTTACTTATGGTGGGTGGGTGGTTTATAGAACAAGCCCATTCAAGCTCACTGGGGCTCGAATCCTGGCTCTGAGTGGCTGTGAGTGGCCTTCAGTGACTGACCTCATTCAGGTTCCCACATGCCACTTAATACTCTAACTCATGAGGTAGGGCTGACTTAACCTTCCCAGGAAGATTGTGAGTGTCTCAGGTGCAGGGGCTGTGACTTAAATACATTTCATATCCCCCCATCTTTACTCCCTCTCACCTTGACATATATGTGTACCTCTATAGAGGTAGAACATCTCTGTAAGACCCACCCAAGAAACTGACAACAGTGAGTGCCTCAGGGAAGACCGAAACCAGGAGGAGGGGATTTACTCTTACATTACATCCTTGAATATATTGCCATGAACATAATAGTATTTTTTAAACTGCCTAATAAAGAAATATGACAATTCACATCTCCATTTTTATTTCATTTTGTGGAGGTAGCATCCTATATTTATCCAACCCCCTATTTAGGGGCACCCTGATTTCTGCATCTTGCCAGGGGAAGTTGAGTCACCTCTCATCAACCTGGAAAGGCTTCCCAGAAGAGGTGACTTCTGGCAGATGAGTAGGAGTCAGAAGAGGCAGGGTAGGACATGCGGAGAAGGTATTCTAAGCAGGGGGAACTCAATAATGAAGGTGGGAGGTGGGAGAGTGTGGCCCTTGTGAGGAAATGCAAGGAGGGAGGGGGGACGGGTGGCGATGAGGCTGGAGGGGCCGACAGGGCATTCACTGCTCTTGCAACACCCTAGGAGCTTGAATCTTGGACTCGATCCCAGGCACAAAGGGGAGCCATTGAAATAATCTGGGGCTGGCGAGCGAGACTGATCAGCTGTACAAGTCAGCAGCACTGTTTCAGGAAGACTTAACCAGCTCTTTAGCTGTATCAGTTACCAAATACGCATTTACGCATAAGGAGGGCTGGTTTCTTACCGCCACCTCTCATTCCAGCCTGCTGCAGGCTCTAGATGGGAAACAGGCACAGAGCTATGGGAGCAGAGAACACCCCTAACTCTGTAAGAGGCCTCAAGAGTGTAATGGAGAAATCCTTCCCAGGCCGAAAACTCAGACTCAGAGCTTCCCAGACAGGCAAAGGCAGGAAAGGGCCTTCCAGGCAGAGCGGACTGTGGGAGGAAGCTCAGGGCACATGCACAGGGAATTAGGTTTGACAGGTGAGAAGGGACCAAGAGCTAATGAGGTTGGTTGGTTGGTTGGTTGATTGGTTTTTTCACATTTTATATCACTCCCTATGAGGTTGGGGTTTGTTTATTTATTTATTTATTGAGATGGAATTTTGCTTTTGTTGCCCAGGCTGGAGTACAATGGCACAGTCTTAGCTGACTGCAACCTCTGCCTCCTAGGTTCAAGTGATTCTCCTGCCCCAGACTCCTGAGTAGCTGGGATTACAGGCGTGCACCACCACACCCAGCTAATTTTTGTATTTTTAGTAGAGACAGGGTTTCACCATGTTGGTCAGGCTGGTCTCGAACTCCTGGCCTTAAGTGACCCAGCCACCTTGGCCTCCCAAAGTGCTGGGCTTACAGGCATGAGCCACGGCACCCAGCTGAGGTTGGTTTTTACTGAGCTATTTTATAAATCATCTGGGGAGCTTCAGAAATCCCCAGACCGACCCAATCAGAACTTCCAGGTGATGCCTTTAATCTGATGACTTTGGGAAACGTGGCTGTAGTCTAGACAGAGAGTTCTCTAGTATAGTTGCTGGCTAAAGCCTTAAGCAGGACCCACGCTGCAGAACCTGTCAGTTTGGTAGGCCTGGGAATGAAGGCAGACCAGTTCTTCCTGTGAGGTGCAAACAAAAACTGGAAAAACAGCGAGACAGACGTATCCAAGCTCTTTCTTGGCGTGGCTGAGGTTGCACCATGTCAGACTTTGGCCATTCCTGAAGCCCTCTCAGCAGGGGCTTCTGTCCTTGCCAAGAAGCTAGAAAGAACTAGAGGACAGATGAGTCAGAACGGAAGGGCACGAGGTTTCTGGGCGTCTAGGGGTGCTCACCCGTCCCTCAGGGCTTCCCCTCCTGCTCTTCCCCTTTCTCATCCTACCCAGGATTTCTTCTCCCTATAAGTGAGAACCCCCCCTCCCCAGCCCCCACTGCAGTCAGCCTGAGGATGCAAGCAGGAAGCTGTTGGAGCTTGAGGGAAGGGAAGCCAGAGTGGGATGCCCGTGATGCTGGTGTCTTTGTTCTCTGAGCTGGACAGGAACTAACCACAGGGCAGCCTGCTACCAGCAACACTGGGTTTTGTTTGTTTGTTTTTTTGAGACGCGGAGTCTCATTCTGTTGCCCAGACTGGACTGCAGTGGTGGGATCTTGGCTTGCTGCAACCTCTGTCTCCCAGTTTCAAGCAATTCTCCTGCCTCAGCCTCCCTAGTAGCTGGGATTATAGGCATGTGCCACCAGGCCTTACTAATTTTTTTTTTTTTTTTCCTTTTTAGCAGAGACGGAGTTTCACCAGTTGGCCAGGCTGGTCTTGAACTCCTGACCTTAGGTGATCCACCTGCCTCAGCCTACAAAAGTGTTGGGATTCCAGGCCACCACTCCCGGCCCAGCAGCACTGGTTTTGCAGGGCAAACATCGTTTGTCTGGAGTCAGTCATGTGGTCTACATAAGATGTGGTCCCTCCGGATTCCCAGCTGGCCCTGGCACTTGGAGCTGGAGAGGGCATGTTGACAAGGGTGAGGCTCCCTGATGATGTGCAGTGCTGGCTCTCAGATGGTAACGTCAGGGGCCTTTGTCTTGGAGAACCCTTCCCATCCCACTTCAGTTACTCAGCAAACATTGATTTGAGGCCCTGCTGTTCTGGGCCTGGGGCCCAGAGGAAGAAAGGCATGACCCCAGTCAGTGAGTGTTGGCTGAGAAGCACACAGAGGCAAAGCTGCTGAGATGAGCAGGGAGAGGGTTGAGATGCTCTGAGGACAGCAAGGAGGGCACTAACCTGGAAGAGGGACCATAGAGATGCCTGAACTGAGTCTTGAAAAGCCAGCCAAGCTGCTCACCCCAAAAGAAAGTTTTTTCTGGCTGAACAAACCAGCCAGAGGGAAGAGACCGCAGTGCGATTTCAGGGCTAAAACGGGAGTGTTTACAGATCTCCCTTCCCCAGAGACCCTCATGCTTACCCCCAACCTCCCAACTCCCACAGTATCTCCGGAAAAAGAGCAGAAAAGGCCCCAAGATGAGGTATTGCTGGAAGCCGGTGGGGAAAAGCTGCTCAGTCTTCTGCTGAAGGGTGGGGAAGGGAGCTGGGGTCATTCCTGGCTGTTGAACTGTGCTCTGCCAGAGTGGGGCCAGTCCCGAGGGCTTGGAGGGGGCTTTCCCTCAAATCCCGGCATCCCATTGCTGCTGCTCTGCCCACCAGACCTGCTAATCCTGGTGGCCACTCATTCATTCGATGGTTTGTTGAATTAATAGTGAGGGGCACCTTCTCCTAGATGCTAAAGATACAGCCACGGACAAAGATCCCACAGGCCTTCGTTCTAGTGGGGAAGACAGAGAATGATCAAACGAGGAAAGGAGGAAGACAAGAAGGGGAAAGGGGGGAAGAGGTGGACCCGTCACGTGGGAGGGAGGGTTCAGTAATAGCAGGCGTGGGGCAGAGGTCTGAAGGAAGGGCAGGAGGCGGGAGGGAGGGTAGAGGAATCCCAGCCGGAGAACAGCACCTGCAAAGGTCCCGAGGCAGGCCTGTCCCGGGAGCCCCCGAGGGTGGGCGGAGCAGGAACTCACTGAGCTAGTGCCCAGAGCCCAGCTCTGCGCTTGTGCGTGCCTGCGGCCCACTGCTCCCTAGCGCCGGCAGTTAGACAGATTGCTTCATCTCCCTAAGGCTCAGCATCCCTGACCGTAAAATGGGAAGAATGGTGTTACCGCACCATGGTGTTCTATGTACTTTTTCTAAATAAATGGCAGCTATTAGCAAACTTTCCCAAAGGGGATTTGGAACAAGATAAGACACTAGTCTCTTTCTTCTTTCTTTCTTTCTTTTTTTTTTTTTATTTTATAAAAATATCTTAAATTACACCACCAGCAACACATGCTGTGTGTGGGGTGTGTGGGCATCAAGTACCAGCAACCACAAATCACACACCTTCCCCCACTCCTCGCAGGCCGGGCTTGCCCCCATCGCTCCAGAGCTGCCTCACAGGCACCAAAAGCAAGGCCGGGAGGAACCAGGAGCTTGGCTGGGTCTGGGTAAGAGAATGTCAGAGCCAGAATTAGGCTGCAGTCATCTTCAGACGAAACAGAAAGTTTCTCTTTGAATGGACACTTCCTTCCACTTTCTTTCCATTAAGCAGAAGCCTTAAGGGTTTAAGCCTTTTTCAGAAAGTTTGGAGTTACAGCTAGTGTAAGGAGACAGCATCTCCCTTTTCATCTTTGGTTTTGAACGTGAGTCACTGGGAGGTCCCTCAACGACTGGCCTAGGTCTTCTGAAGCGTCTCGGGGATGTGAGCAGGTTGTAGCAATCCCGCTGTGGCCCCCACGCTGCCGAAGGCCCAGGCTGAGCGATGGCTGCCACAGCTGATCTGGAATGTTCCGCTCCATTGCCCTGAGGCCAGCCCTTCTCCAACCTTCTCGAGAGCCATCCCACCCGGCCCATGCCTCCCAAGGCCAGCTCACGCCACTCATCATCAGAGCACAGCACGGCCCAGCTCTCTCTCCTGCAGGACACACAGGCCTCCCTGCCCTGCCTGGCCCACTGTTCAGCTCTCTCAGAGCCCAGCCCATCCTACCGGGGGTCAGCAATGGTGGGAGAGATCAGTGCAGACCTGTCCTAGAGAAGCCTGCCAGAGCAGGGGAAGAAGTCACAAGAATGAGGAAATCGAGTGCTAATTATTTTTCCTTAGACAGAGTCTTGCTCTATTACCCAGGCTGGAGTGCAGTGGTGTGATTTCAGCTCACCACAACCTCGACCTCCCGGGCTCCAGCAATCCTCCCACCCCAGCCTCCCAAGTAGCTGGGACTACAGGTGTGCGCAGCTAATTTTTTTTTTTCTTTTTTCTTCCTGGCAACTTTCATTTAATAATTTTTAAATTTTTTGTAGAGATAAGGTTTTGCCATGTTGCCCAGGCTGGTCTTGAACTCCTGGGCTCAAGCCATCCATCAGCTTCAGCCTCCCAAAGTGCTGGGATTACATGCAAGAGCCACCCTCACCTGGCCTGAGTGCTGAGTTAAAGGAAAAAAAAGAAAAATCTTGGAGACCAAAGGTGAAGCCCGGGGTGGAAGTTGACCTCCAAGCGGGAAGCAGGCAACCTAGCACAAGCCTAGGCTCCGAGTGGAGCTGAGAAAGAGGAAAGGCCCCTGTTCCATGGGGAAGGCAGCCTCTGACTGTGGCAGTCGGATAAGGACTGGCTGGCAGGAATGGGCATCTAGCTGTCTCTGCTGCTCCCGTGGGCTGGGGATGATGGTACCAGTCGGGGCTGCATGGCTGTCTACAGGCAAGGTGGCTGGGTCGGGGTCTGTCACCTGCAGTGGCTGAAACACACAGCAGCAGCATCAAACCCAGTCTGAGATAGTCATGAAAGAGATTTAGAAAAAGACATCGATTTTGTTTCCCACTCGCTTTCTCTAAAAACACTCCTCTCTAATTGATGTATGATAGCAATCGCTCTCACTTACTGCTCATTTAATGTGTGGCGGGTGTTTTCCTGCCTTTAGCTCATTTAATCCCCACACAAATCTTATGAGGTCTTATCACTGTCTTCACTGTACAGATAAGGAAATGGCGGGGGGCGGGGGGGGGGGCGGTTATCTCCAGGGAAGTTAAGAAAGTTTACCAAATAACTTGAGCAAGGTTTAAATGGAGGTCTTACCCAGAGACAACTTTAATCACCAGACTGGCTCTACTACATTTTATTTAAACAGCTCTTTGGAAAGGGATTGACCTGGCTGCAGGGTCTTCCTCTGATTCAGTTCTTTGGATTCAATCACATTTAAATCAGTCCTCCTGTTTCTACCTAAAAAAAAAAAAAAAAAAAAAAAATGCTTATAATATTTACATATTTATTAGGAGTCTCCATCTCTGCAATGGTATGTTTCCCAGGTAATTTTTCTGATGAAACCCAGAAAAGAGAGAGAAAGAGAAATATTGATTGAAGCCTATATTGTGACAAGAATTTTGCTGAATAAATGTTTGTTTGTTTTTTTTTGAGACAGAGTCTCACTCTGTCATGCAGGCTGGAGTTCAGTGGTGTGATCATGAATATTTTTCAAAATATTAGATCACTAGCTAGAGTTTAGAGACCCTTTGTCATGAACAGAGAGTTTGATGGGATGGAATTGCTGTAATGTCCAGACTTGCTTACATTTACTGAAGGTTACAGTGTTCCCACAAATCACCTTCCGCTGGACAATTTACCTTTGCTCAGTAGGCATTGGCTAGTGGAGAAATGGTTTACATTTGACAAAGAGGCCGAAAACACACAACACATCTCTACGTTAATTTTTCAAGAAAAACACCTGCCCAACCTTAAAAAATCAGTAACCCTGAGAATAGGGACTACCATGAAACTGTACACAGCTAACTGGGATTAAAGTAGACCTCAGAGCTCTTACTGACCTCTCCTGACCTCTGCTGGACACATCTGGGATTGCATAGCTCCCAGGTCCTTGAAAGTAATCAGCAAAGTTAAGAATCTTGAAGTTTACAGAATGCCTCATCTAAATCTCTCATTTCAGAGATGAAGAAAGTAAGATTCAGTGGGCTTATGTCACCTACACAAGAGCACACAGTTACTTAGGCATATTCAGGACCAGCACCTAGAAATTATTTATTGCCTACCCAATAAACCACATAGGCAAGTATTGATTAACTTCATTGGAATGAATAAATACTCTTTGGATTATCTGTAGAGAACCATCATTTTTAGAAATAGGAACAGCTGACGTAGACAAAGTGGTAACCAAGAGTCAAAATTAGAATTATTTGAGCAACGTCATTGTTACCTTTACATCCCGTATCCCACATCCCCTAATCCCATAATTCTGTTATTCTCTTCAGTGACCGTTTGGTGATGTACGTAGAGTAACAAAGAGAGTCAGAGAATTCATTTTCACAAAAGCTCTTTTTTAGCTGCAAATTTCTCTCCCTGATTGTAGTTTGTTAAAATGAGTTTGTCTTCCTAGCGGAAACTTCAACTGACCATAAGAAATAAGACTGCCAGGATTAAAAGGATTGTTCCTTTCAAGAACCAACTCTGCCAGTGTCCCTGTAGAGACACATGGAACCCAGGGGAGATTCCCAGAGGTCTCTGATGCTTCTTCAGCCGGGAGTTTCAGGTCTTCCTATTATATCCAGGCTGTATCTAGAAGTGAATGACCACTGAACTATGTAGTCAAATTATTCCACATTTTAGAATCTCCAAGTGCATAGTGTTAACTAAAGGAGTAGAGTATTGTATTTGAAAGAACATAAGCTCTGTAGCCATGCAGTTAGTGGCTGCTTACTAGCTGTGTGAGCTTAGGTAAATGACTTAACCTCTCTAAGCTTCAGTGTCCTTATCAATAAAACAGGAATCATAAGTGATACTTTTCTAGAAGGTTGTTTGAGAATATATGAGACTGTGTGTGTGAAAATCCTTAGCACATACCTGGTGCTATGGGCCAAGGGTAGGGATAATGTTTGATTTCTTGCATGGAATTAAATATACACCAGATTGGTTTTTTTTTTTAGAGACTGGGTCTCTCGGCTGGGGACCCACGCCTGTAATCCCAGCACTTTGAGAGGCCGAAGTGGGTAGATCACTTGAGGTCAAGAGTTTGGGACCAGGCTGACCAACATGGAGAAACCCCATTTCTACTAAAAATACAAAATTAGCCAGGCGTGGTGGCGCATGCCTGTAATCCCAGCTACTCGGGAGACTGAGGTAGGAGAATTGCTCGACCAGGAGGCAGAGGTTTCGGTGAGCCAAGATCACGCCATTGCACTCC
The DNA here is from genome assembly GCF_049354715.1 of Callithrix jacchus. Lineage (NCBI taxonomy): Eukaryota > Metazoa > Chordata > Mammalia > Primates > Cebidae > Callithrix > Callithrix jacchus. The sequence continues at coordinate 106,197,643 of NC_133506.1, forward strand.
AGCCTGGGCAACAAGAGCGAAACTCCATCTCAAAATAAATAAATAAAGAGACCGGGTCTCATTCTGTTGCCCAAGCTAGAGTGCAGTGATGTAATAACAGCTTACTGCAGCCTCAAAGTGATCCTCCCACCTCAGCCTCCTGAGTAGCTGGAATTACAGGCACATGCCACCATACCTAGCTAATTTCTTTTTCTTTTAATTATTTGTAGAGACAGAATCTTGCTGTGTTGCTCAAGCTGATCTTGAACTCCTGACCTCAAGTGATCCTCCGGCCTCAGCCTCCCAAAGCACAGGAATTATAGGTGTGGAGCCACCACACCAGGCCTACAGTAGATTTTTTTTTTTTAATTTGAGACTGAGTTTTATGCTGTTGCCCAGGCTGCAGCACAGTGGAGTGATATTGGCTCACTGCAGCCTCAACCTCCCAGACTCAAGCAATCCTCCCACTTGAGCTTCTCAAGTAGCTGGGACCACAGGCACCAACACACCTGGCTATTTTTTGTATTTTTTTGTAGAGATGGGTTTCGCTATGTTGCCCAGGCTAGTCTCAAACTCCTGGGCTCAAGTGATCCACACGCCTCAGCCTCCCAAACTGCTGGGATTATAGGCATGAACCATTGTGCCTGGTCTAAAGTGTCTCTTTAAGGCGTTTGTGAAAATAGTCTTGTCCATCTTAGATCGTTTTATTGGGTCTTTAGGATATAGAATTGAGTATTTCTCCATGATAAATGTATAAGTCAGCACTTTTTTGTGAGAAAAATAAAACTAGCATAAATTCCACCATTAAGATCTGGTGTAGGGGCCAGGCACAGTGGTTCATGTCTGTAATCCCAGCACTTTGGGAGGCCGAGGTGGGGAGATCACTTGAGCCTGGGAGCTCAAACCAGCCTGGGCCACATGGTGAAATCCCATCTCTACTAAAAATACAAAAATTAGCCAAATGTGATAGTTTGAACCTGTGGTCTTTGTTTTTGAAGGCTGAGGTGGGAGGATCACTTGGGCCTGAGAGGTGGAGGTTGCAGTGAGCTGAGATTACACCACTGCACTCCAGTTTGGGTGACAGAATGAGACCCTGTCTAAAAAAAAAAGACAAAAGGCATGTCTTTGATTATCTGACTCTTTTAAAACATCCTTTAAAAGAGTTTTATATTTTTATATTTTAAACATCCTCTAAAAGAGTTTAAATGTTTATAAATTTTTGTGCATTTGTGTTAGGTTAATTCCAGGATACATGATAATTTCTGGTGCTACTGTGACATATCTCGATTCATATTTTCTCATTACTTATTGTATCAGTAGTATCAGTTATATCACTTATGCATGGCTGTATAATAAACCACTCCCTAAACTCAGCGAATAAACACAACCATGTTGTTACTCATGATTCCGGGGTCAGAGTTTCAGGCAGTGCTCCGCAGGAAGTGCTCCACATGACATCAGTGTGGTGACTGGACTGTCTTAGAGGCTTCATTCACATGTCTGAGGGCCTAATGGTGGGCAGGAGAGCAAAGGCACATGACAAAGGGATGGATCGAGAGAGGCATGATTCACTGGAGAAGGTTTTTAATATTTTACCTTAGTGAGGAGGAACACAGTATTGGTTAGACTTGAGTGTCAACTTGACTGAGCCATGGAATGCCCAGGTATTTGGTCACACATTATTCTGGGTGTTTCTGTGAAGCTGTTTTTGGATGAGCTCAACATTTGAATTATAGACTGAGTCAAGCAGATTGCCCTCCATAATGTGGGTGGGCCTCATCCAATCAGTTGAAGCCCTGAACAGAACAAAAGGCTGACCATCCCCCAAGTAGGAGAATTCTCCTGTCTGATGGCCTTTGAAATGAGTCATTGGCTCTTCCTGATTCTACAGTAGCTTCTTGGCTTCAGACCTAAACTGGGGACATCAACTCAGACTTGGGCAGATTTGGATTTGCCAGCCTCCATAAGCTTAAGCCAATTCCTTCTAGTAAATCCTTTATTATTTCTTATAATGAATGAATGAATGAATGCATCCTATTAATTCTATTTCTTGAGAGACCCCTGAGTAATACAGCACTATTAACGTTTTAAGTGATCATTTACATGACAACCTTGGGGAATTTATTATTCATAAATTTTTTGCTTTCCTAATAATCCTTACACCTCTAATTTATTTTTCTTTCCTTATAATGATGGCAAAGACCTCCAATACTACAATTAAAAATAACTTTGATAATGTGTATCCTTGTCTTTTTTCCCCATTTTAAAGCAAATGAGTCTGAAATTTCTTAGCTAACCATAATGTCTTTCTGCAGGTTTTTAGTAGATGCCAAGTTAAGGAGGGTATTCTATTTCTAACTTTCGTCCTTTTTTTTTTTTTTTTCTGAGACAGAGTCTCACTGTCACCCAGGCTGGAGTGCAGTGGCACGATCTTGGCTCGTTGCAGCCTCCCCCACCTCCTAGGTTCAAGTGATCCTCTCACCTCAGCCTCCTAGTAGCTGGGATTACAGGCACCTGCCACCAAAAAGATTCCAAAACTGAGTTTCAAAAAAGGGAGAAGTAGCCTGGTGGTTTGAGTGTGACGTGCCTCTGGCTAGGGCTTGGAGATTTGGAGTGGCAAGAGTGAACAATGAATAACAAAAAGTAGGAAAAGCTTAATAAAGGCTCCCACTCACAGGATTGGCCATGTGAATTTTCTGTATTTTTAATCAGCACAACATTCCCATGGAACATGCACACCTGTTGGTCCCATGTGCCAAAGATCAAGTGGCCACGCTGGGATTTGAACAGTCCTTCTGGGCCCAGAGTTCAAGCTAGAGTTAGATGTGTATGACCTGTGTAATGGCTTAATTAAATGTTGGTGTTTATGCAGTGGAAATACATACAGTACAATCAGTTCATTACTTTTCTTCACAGCCTGGACATTAAATACTTTCTCCTTTACCTTTGCTCTGGGCTCCCACTTGGAGAGAGAACCTTTGCATTCTCAAGGACAATCTGCTTGTTTCCACTTGGACAGCCTGGCGAGAAACAGTGCGAATTCCTATAAAGCTCCTAATTACTGCCAAGGTGAGCCAAGTGAAGAGTTGGTTCCATTTTCTGCAGAGAGTTTAAGTTCATTTAATCCCAGCAATAAACTGGCTTCCAGGAGAAAGGACTGTTTAAAGGTCTGTGTCAATTAGATGGCGATTATGAAATTCATGACGCGACTAATCCAGTGGCTGAACCTATGATCATCTGGCACCATCCAAGACTCTACAGTGTAACAGGCTGTAGGCCTCTAATCCAGTGGCTGAACCTATGATCATCTGGCACCATCCAAGACTATACAGTGTAACAGGCTGTGTGCCTCCATTAAAGAGAAGTCAGTTTAATTCTCTGCTACACTCCAGATTACTTCTCTCCTTTCCCAGATCTCCTCTATCAAAGAGAGTAGACATTTATAAAATGGTTTCTGAATTCAATTCAGTGTCCTGAAAGCCAAAGCCATATGAGCTACTTTTTAATGGATGACTCAGAGCTTGGGAATTCCAGTGTGTTGCTTTATATAATTTGAAGTACCATAAAGACCGTTGACCTAGAAGACTTCCTTTGGTAATATGTGTGTCTTTTCCTGTAATTAGAGTCTATGATTAGACTACAGGCCATCACAACAAGCCTTTAGCTTTCCAAAGCACTCTATTTTTGGACCATTCTAATTCATTTTCTTAGGAATACTATAGGCTGGGCGCAGTGGCTCACACCTGTAATCCAAGTACTTTGGAGGCCAAGGCAGGAGGATCACCTGAGGTCGGGAGTTCAAAACCAACCTGACCAACATGGTGAAACCCCGTCTTTATTTAAAAAAAGAAAAAAAAGGAATTATATGTATATATATATATATATATATATATATACATATAGTTTTTTGTTTGTTCGTTTGTTTTGACAGAGTCTCACTCTGTCACCAGGCTAGAGTGCAGTGGCACAATCTCGGCTCACGGCAACCTCTGCCTCCTGGATTCAAGCAGTTCTCCTGCCTCAGTCTCCCAAGTAGCTGAGACTATAGGTGTGTGCCACCACACCTGGCTAATTTTGTATTTTTAGTAGACATGGGTTTCACCATGTTGGCCAGTATGGTCTCGATCTCTTGACCTTGTGATCCACCAGCCTCAACCCCCAAAGTGCTGGGATTACAGGCGTGAGCCACCGCGCCCAGCCAGAATACTATACTTTATAAACATTAATCAAAATCAGTTTGTAACAAGCACCTATAAACATCCCAGTTTCAAAAATCGGGAAGCAAAAAATTTTGCTCAAACTCTGCAGTCACTGACAGTGTTTTGAAGAGTAACAATCACTGAATGCTTGCAACTTCCCAGCGCCTTTCAGAGACAAAGGCCCATGGTTTCTGTACACATTTTGCGTCTTGTGGCCCAGCTTTCCTGGCCAAAGCTGAGTGGACCAAGGATTAGTGACTGGTTGAAAAGTTGCCATCTGTAGGTTAGACCGCAGCCAATGAGATGTCCTCATGCAAGAGACTGGCAGGAAAAGGGCGCCCTCTACAGGACGGCTCTTGCTGACCCAGTTTGACTGCCAGAGATACTAGAATCATCAGTCAAACAGAAGAGGATGTCAAGACAGTCACAATAAAGAGAGAAGTCTAGAGTTTGCAGCAAAAGCCACCTTCTGCTGAGAGGACAGTAAATAACCAGGTATTTGCCTTGTATCTCAAATGCCTGTTGGTTTTCTTGATTTCCTACTATTTTCTCTTTGTAACCTTCTAGTAAGTCCTCATTGACTGAGGAAGCTAGAACTCGCTTTCCTGACACCTGTAGTAGGTTGAGTAATCCCTAGTCCCCAGAACCTGTGAGTATCAGCTTATGTGACAAAAGGGACTTTGAAGATGTGATGATTTAAATTAAGAATCTTGAGATGGAGAGACGATCCTGAATTATCCAGGTGGGCCCAGTATAATCACAAGGGTCCTTATAAGAGGGGGCAGGAGGGTCAGAGTGAGTAGTAGGAGATGTGACCATGGAAACAGGAGGTTGGAGTGATATGAGGCAGGGGTTCTAAAGCAAGGACTGCAGGCAGCCTGCAAAGCTGAAAAAGGCAAGAAAATGGCTTCTTCTGAAGCCTCCAGAATGAGCCATTTCTGCAAACACTTGGCAAAATCTCAGTGAAACTGACGTTGGACTTCTGGCCTCTGGAACTGTAAGATAATACATTTGTGTTGTTTTCTCCCTTTTTTTTTTTTTGAGACAGAGTTTTGCTCTTGTTGCCCAGGTTGGAATGTAATAGGGCGATCTTGGCTCACCACAACCTCTGCCTCCCAGGTTCAAGTGATTCTCCTGCCTCACCCTCCGGAATAGCTGGGATTACAGGCATGTACCATAAAGCCTGGCTAATTTTGCATTTTTAGTAGAGACAGGGTTTCTCCATGTTGGTCAAGCTGGTCTCAAACTCCCAACCTCAGGTGATCCACCCGCCTTGGCCTCCCAAAGTGTTGGGATTACAGGTGTGAGCCACTGCACCCGCCCACATTTGTGTTGTTTAAAGCCACTAAATTTGTGGCATTTTGTTACAGCAGCCACAGGAAACTAATATGCCAACTGACAGACTAAGACAGAGGTCAGCATTTTCTGTGTTCTTTCATTCAAGAAGACGGACAATACCTTAAGCACTTAACCGTTCTGCCTATTAGCATTGTGAGAAGTTCTCTGATATGCTTTGAATAGGTCATTATATTGCCAGAAGCATATAAGGGAGAAAATGAGAAACTAGGCATTGAATAAAAATGACAAGAGAGTTGCCAATGCGGCCACAGTTACTCAAAAAACACACCAGAAGAGTGATCTTTGTAGCTAGGTGCAGTGGCTGATGCCTGTAATCCCAGCACTTTGGGAGGCCAAGGCAGGCAGATCGCTTGAGGCCAGGAGTTCAAGACCAGCCTGGGAAACTTGGTAAAACCTCATCTCTACTAAAAGTAAAAAAAAATTATCTGGGTGTGGTGGTGCATGCTTATGGTCCCAGCTACTCAGGAGGCTGAAGTGGGAGAGTTGCTTGAACCAGGGAGGTGGGGGTTGCAGTGAGCCGAGATCACACCATTGCACTCCAACTTGGGCAACAGAGTGAGAGCCTGTCTGAAAAAAAGGAGCAGTCTTTATAAGGAGAAAGAATTTGACGTTATATTTTTAAAACTACTAATGACAATGAAAACAGGTAAGAGGGCTGGGCGCGGTGGCTCATGCGGTCAAGAGATCAAGACCATCCTGGTCAACATGGTGAAACCCCGTCTCTACTAAAACAATACAAAAAATTAGCTGGGCAAGGTAGTGTGTGGGATTACAGAATCCCAGCTACTCAGGAGGCTGACGCAGGAGAATTGCCTGAACCCAGGAGGCGGAGGTTGCGTGCGGTGAGCCAAGATTGTGCCATTGCACTCCAGCCTGGATAACAAGAGCGAAACTCCATCTCAAAAAAAAAGAAAAAAAGAAAAGAAAAAGAAAACATAAGAAACTGGTAAAACTGAAACTGCACTTCACCCAGGGCTGTACCCATCACACAGTCACTTTTCATTAATTCAAAATCTGTCTGGAGAGCTATCTCAATGCTCTTGTTAATTACTTCTTTCAAGGCATTCTCCTCATTGTAAGTGAGCACACCCCTGGGTACCATCCTATAAGTACATTAACGACTATATGCAACATCCTGAGCCAAGTACTTATACACATAAACTGGCTTTCTGGCGCACCTTGCAACTCTCCCATGATAATTTCTAGAGAACACTGTGCCAGGTAGGTGCGCCTGTCATCCTCAATAAAGACCCAAGTGAGGATTCTTTTCTGCAAGGATTCAAGTTCAATCAGCTCATTCCGCTAGTTCCTCAGAAAAGGCTTTCTGCTGCCAAAGAAAATAAGGCCTTTTTAAAAAACACAACAGGTTTCCACTCACGTAGTATATTTTAGGATAAACGCATTTTGAAGGCAAGGGCAAGGTTTTTGTGCATACTTTTATTTATCCCTTAGTAACCTGACTATGACTATAAAGAAATGTTTATGCTATAGTAAAAGGATGATTCTGATAATCACCGTATTGATTGTTTTGATAATTAGATTATTCTGATAATTACTGTATTGATTGCTTTGATAATTACTGTGTTCTTAGTTGCAGACCACAGAATTCACTCTAGCTAGTTTCACTAGAAAGGGACTGCAGAAGGGTATTAGGTAGCTTACAGGATTTCCAGCAGTGTCAGAAATAGGCTAGGATTCCACACAGCCAGAAACAACCCCAGCACGAATGCCCAGCCATGAACAGGACTGTTCTCACAGAAGCTGCCCTGCTGCTGCTCACCAGTCAGTACCTATGATGCTAGGGGCCGGATGCTGGAGCTTCTCTCCGAGCTCTTTCACAGCCATGTCTGTGAAAAGACAGACCCACCTACATGTGCTGCCACTTCACTTAAATGACTGTCATCTTCCTGGGGCACAGAGGCATCTGCTGGGCAGAACTGGGCCATAGGCAAAACCCTAGCTACAAAAGGGTCCAGGCACTGTAGGTTTTAAAAATGGTTAAAGCAGATGTTGTGTGGACCCATCCGTGGAATCTGCCACAATGACCATATGGATTTCAGGCAATTTGTGTGTCAAAATGATGGTAATCATGAGAGTTATATGAGAATAATAGCTAGCAATTTCCAGTGCTTTCTAGTGCTTAATATCTTCTAAGCATGATCTCACCTAATCCTCAAAGCAGCCCTATGAGGTAGATACTTACTCGTGTCTTTGGACTGTGAGTGAAGACACTGAAGGACCAGAGAGGTTAATTCACTCACCCGACACCTCATGGTAGAAAAGCCAGGATTCAGACTCCAATCTGTCTGAATGAAAGCCTGCGCTTTCAGCTAGTATACTGCTAACGCTTTACTAATTATTATAGTTCATCTGCGAGGGGCCGCTTGACCAGCGAATCTGGGTTTCCCATTTCTGGAAGACTTTGTATCCACACTGGGACTCTGATACTTGTGTAACTGGAAAGGGAAATGCGATCTTCTGAACGTGGACTGCAAAGGAGAGGTCAGCTTCTTGCTGTTTTACTGTTTCTACCAGTAAGAAACAGGCAGGAAATAAATGGCTTTCCCTCACATTCCCCCCTTTGAGACTCTCACTCCACTTTTAGTGGGAGTTCTCACCTTTATTATCACTGTCTGGGTTCTCCTGTGGGACTGACTGATAGTGACTCATATAGTAGACCTGTGCCAAGGTCTTTTGCTGGACCACAGTAGTAATAAAAGTTTTCATTATTTGCAGAAACAAGGCTAACAAGTAAGGAAGGAGCAAGTATGTCCCAATTATTAGCAGCACACCTATGATGAGGGTTTTGAATCCTCCTCTAGCTGGAAACCGTTGTCCAAACATAGACCCAGGATTAAATTTATGGTAAACCCGCACTGGCACATGTGCCAATTTTGACATGTCCTTTGCAATGTTTTTAACTACCTGACCTTGATTATTTATTTGCAGACAATTAGTTAAGTTGAATTTTCCACACCCCTCCCTTCCCTTGGCTGCCAGTAGGTAGTTTAAGGCCAGCTAATTTTGATATATAGCATTTTTTATCTGCATTTTTATCTGTTGAGCTAGAAAAGTTAAAGCTTTGTCCGTTTTATTGGTTGTTACCTTCAAGACAGCTTGTAATTGAATGATTCCACTGAGCACGTAAATTGGGGTACAGTTACCCCATGAGCCTTCCTCCACCCAGGTGGCAGTTCCATAGTACTGTATTAGTATCTTGGGAGGCCACTATCTTTTTTGAAATTGCCTATGGCTAGGCTTTATTTATCCCGAGAGGTATAAACAGGGAAGCCCAGTAATTCCCCAGTTTTTATAGGTAGCCAAAATAAGGAAAGTTTAGAGAGTTTGTAACAAATGTAGGCTGCCCATCGCAGGGACTACACACCTTATACTGAGTAGCATTATATAAGCATGTTCCTTTTAGGGTTTCCTTGCATTTATAATAGGTATAGAAAAGCAGAACCATAATAGTTTTTTTCCCTACCTTGGTGATCTGATGTGTACGGGCACAAGTCCATAGTTTGAAGAAAGGAATGTTTGTCCCACACTGGAAGTCTTCACACTTCAGCCGTGCGTAGACCGGTCAGCTTCCAGGGTGACTGGAGCAGGACTTGCTGTCTTGGCTCTCCGTAAGGTGATCTTGCACGGGTTACGGAGATCTGGCTTTATTTCCCAGGTGTCTGGTGCTGCAGGTTTCACACGGCTGTGATGGAAACACGCAGGAACGCCTTCAACCTTCCCTAGCAACGTATAGTTGCACCTAGTGAGGTGAAAGGTCATAGTTGCTTGGTTGACCAAGCACAGGTCCTGCACTGGTCAGTAGTCCTTGGTCCCCGGCTTGGGGATGGGCAAGAGAGGCATGTTCCAAAGAGACTGGCAAGGAACTATAATACCATAGGCTTTCAGGTGTCTGAGATTGACCTGGATGTCCTTAAGAGCTTCCCTTCGGACCCGGTACTGCTTTTGTCTGACTAGGAGTACCCCTGGCTTTACTTTGATAACCACCGGGGCTTGGTTTACTGCCGACCCTGGAGGGTTGTCTTCTGCCCAGACTCATGGCCATCTCTTGGCCAGCGAAGCAGTTAATTCTCAACCCGGCTGAGTCAGGAAAGAGTCTCTACTCCTCCTCCCAAGGGACTGTGAGAGCCATGATAATTCGTGCCTTAGGCAGTTTGAGCTGCAGGGAGCCCTTATTAGTGAACCTGATAGTAGCTTTTAGTTTGCTTAACAACTTTCTTCCCAAGAGGGATAGAGGGCAGTCCAGCATGTATAAGAACTGATGTATAATCTTGTGGCCTCCCACTGAACAGATCCGTGGTAGGTAAAAAACCTGCGTCTCTGAAACTCCAGTGTCCCCAGTTATGTCTATTGTCTTGTTGGACAAAGGGTCTACGGGTTGGGTCACCACCAAGTGCTCCCTCCTCTTTCTCTTTCTCTCTTTTTGTTTTTGATTAAGTTTGCCATTTCGCTTGCTGTTACACTAGCTTCACAGTGTTACACTGTTTGCCGTATTTTAGCTGTCGAGCCTGGCAGCTCCCACACACAGCTGCGTAGCCAGCTCTCCCTTGTCCTCAGGGTTAGCAGTTTAACTCTCGTAATCACTGATTCTCCTTTTTACCTTTTCGTTTGCCACGAGCACTGCTGCAGCTTGACCTCTCAACCACTGCGGCGGGGAGTGGGTAACACTAGCTACGGCCAGCTATGGATGTAGGGGAACTGGTCTGGATGTCCTGGCTTGCCTGTAACCTTATGCCGCACTTTGGAGACAAGAGACCTGTCCAGGCTTTCTTCTGTGGGCCAGTCTACTTCACACAGTGTTCTGAGCTTCCCTGGTGTCACGGTGATGCCATGATTTCCACTAAACCCCTTCCTGGAATTCTTTAGCATGGTTCCCAATGGAGTGGGTTTACTCCGAATCTTACCCATCTCCCTCTGTTAGGATGAGAACAGCACTCCCATGAGGTAGAGGGGCTGCTCACTGACTTTGTCTGATGTTACAGTTCAGGACTCTGCACTCCACCCTCCATCTCCGGCCTATTACAGCGCACCACTCTTTCTGTTCACTCACTTCAGACCCACAGGACCATTCGCCTCGCAGGAGTGTTTCAGATGTTGCTTGGCATTGGAGAGTTTGTCACTGCCCCCACAATACCTAGATTGTGAGAGCACCTCCTTCAGCCTTATGCAGTTCACTCCTGGTCCCAGCAGGCCCCACAATTCGCTCAGAGCGTACAGCTCACTCTAACAGACCTGCGGCCCCCACACTTTGCTGCTGATGAGCCCAATTGGACCCCTTCACACTCGTTCACACACACACACCTCCCATCACCCAAGTTCTGTGAAAACAAGATTACTGAAACCAGTTAGTTACAAAGAGACAAAAAATCAAGTTCAAAGTGCCAAGATAGATTGGCACATCATGGATAATCAGGCCATGCTTCCACCCAAAAGTGGTGGGCAAATTTCCCAGAACTAATCCTACCATGTTTCTTTCTGATGTCCGGACCGTCTGGATTCAAAGCGCCAGTCCCTTCTCAGTGTTCAGCCTTTGCCGGGCTCCACCACGGGGCCTGCCTTGCTGTGCTCTGGTGAAGCGTTCCACTGGGGCTAATGCCTATCCAGGAGCACCCTCAGGATTGCATTGCCAAGTGGTCTGGAGTCCCCCATGGGGATGCTCTGCAGGGCAGGGCAAAGCTGCCTGGGAGGCTGTCCACCAACCGAAAACTCGCTTCCCGATCAGGGAACCAAAACGTAGCAGGACATGCAGCAGACAAAACCTCTCGAACACCGAACTGAGAAAGGAAGTGGCTTTTCATTCCGCTGGGAGCTGCAGCAGGCTCATGCCTTAAGAATCAGGCTCGCCAAAGAGCAGGTCCTTTCCCTTTTACAAGGGCTTACAACTTTGAAGGGGGAGCAGAGGTGAAACTGTGTTATTGCCCATTGGCCAGACAGCTGACCACACAGTCTTTGGCTTTCATTGATTTGCTAATTTGTATTTGGTGCAAGTGGGAAGGGAAGAAGGGGAAGGGTTACAGGAGCTGAATAAAGGCAGTAAATCACTTGGTGGCAGATGCAATTCTAAGGGGGGGGTCTGGATTGTGCAAACATGGAGTACGTGACTGGGACAGGTCCCTGGGTCGGAGGAAGAATATTCCTCTGCTACATTTTCAAGGTTTATAGATAACATAGATACCAGTTACGGAAGGGGAGTTATTTTCCCAGCCCTCGGGCCTCACTGCAGCAAGGCCGCTGACATCAGCTAGTCGCCTGACTGCTGACTTCAGCTTCTTGCTATTTTACTTTTTCTACCAGCAAACAATAGGCAGGAAATGAATGGCTTCCCCTCACACTTGGGCATCATAGCAGCCTGAGGGCTCCCCAGCCTAGAAGTTAAGCAGGGTTCGGTGTCAGATGGGCTTTGATGGGGGAGTGCTTGAAGAGACTAGGGGCTAGAAGCTTTTGGCTTGCCACTCCCTCACCGTTTTTTTTGCTTGTCACCACGCTTCTCAACCAACTGCTAACTCTCTGGCCCTCCCTTTCCTGCATGCCTGCTCCCCCACTCCGAGGCCAGGGACCTCCCTATGGGGGTCCATCATGGCAGCTGCCAAGTGTAATAGCAGCCTGAGGTCACCCCAGTTCAGAGCTTAGCAAGATGGGGACTGGCTGGGGCTTGGATGGTGCAATACCTGGGGAGATAAGGGCCTGGAAGCTTTTGGCTTCCTACTCCCTCCTTTTTTTTTGAGACAGAGTTTCGCTGTTGTTACCCAGATTGGAGTGCAATGGCATGACCTTGGCTCACCACAACCTCCGCCTCCTGGGTTCAAGCAATTCTCCTGCCTCAGCCTCCTGAGTAGCTGGGACTACAGGCACTCACCACCAGGCTCAGCTAATTTTTGTATCTTTAGTAGAGACGGGGTTTCGCCTTGTTGGCAGGATGGTCTCGATCTCTTTTTTTTTTTTTTTTTTTTTTTGGTGGGGGGAGGAAGGCAGGAAGGGAGGGAAGAAGGACGGTAGGGAGGAAGGAAGGGATGAAGGAAGGAAGGGAGGAAGCGGGGAGGGAGGGAAGAAGGACGGTAGGGAGGAAGGAAGGGATGAAGGAAGGAAGGAAGGAAGGAAGGGAGGAAGTGGGGAGGGAGGGAAGGGAAGGAAGGAAATCAAGCAATGAGAGAGACATTGCCGACCTGGATCTAGAGGTTTACAAGTTGATTTCTTTTTTTTTTGAGAGAAGGAAAGAAAAAAAAAATAAGTAAAGGAGAGGAAGAAAGAGGAAGAGAAAGAGGGAGAGTAAATGGAAATATTGCTTTATTTTGAAAAAAATTGAGTATTAATAATGGCCAATGTTTCATTTAAACTTATGGGTAGGTGTGATGTGATATTGACAAGAATGTATATTTTGTGTATTTGAAGTGGAGAGCTCTATGAATATTTATTAAGTTTACCTGTTCCGGATCTGAGTTCGAGTCCTTGATATCCTTATTTATTTTCTGTCTCATTGAATCTAAGTCTCGTATCTGGGTGTTAGGATCGTTAGCTCTTGTTGTTGCATTGATCCTTTTACCACTATATCTTTGTTGCTTTAAAGTCTATTTTCTCCGATACGAGAATTGCAACTCCTGCTTTTTATTTATTTATTATTTATTTTTGCTCTCCATTTGGTTGGTAAATCTTTCTCCATCCCTTTGTTTTGAGTCTTTGTGTATCCTTGCATGTGAAACAGGTCTGGATGTAACATGCCATTGGGTTTTGGCTGTGTCTTTTGATTGGGGATTTAGTCAATTTAAATTTAGGGTTACTGCCATTTGATGTTGACTGGCTGTTTTATCCATTCGTTGGTGTAAATTCTTCTTTATGTTGGTGCTCTTTACTTTTTGGTGTATTTTTAGAAAGGCTGGTTGTTTCTTTCTGTGTGTAATGCTTCTTTCAGAAGCTCTTGTAAAGCAGGCCTGGTGGTAGTAAAATCTCCGAGTTCTTGCTTGTTCATAAAAGATTTTATTTTTTCTTCAGTTGTAAAGCGTAGTTTGGCTGGATATGAAATTCTGGGCTGAAGGTTCTGTTCTTTGAGAATGTTGAATATTGGCCCCCACTCTCTTCTGGCTTGTAGAGTTTCTGCCGAGAGATCTGCTGTAAGTCTGATAGGCTTGCCTTTGTGGGTAACATGACCTTTCTCTCTGGCTGCCCTTAGTATTTTCTCCTTCGTTTCAACCCTGGTGAATCTAACGATTATGTGCCTTGGGGTTGCTCTTCTTGAGGAATATCTTTGTGGTGTTCTCTGTATTACCTGGGGTTGAATTTTGACCTGCTTTGCTAGTTTAGGAAAAATTTCCTGAATAATATCCTGAAGGGTATTTTCCAGCTTGGATTCATTCTCTCCATCGCATTCAGATACACCTATCAAACGTGAATTAGGTCTTTTCACATAGTCCCACATTTCTTGGAGACTTTGCTCATTCCTTTTTATCCTTTTTTCTCTAATCTTTTCTTCACGTTTTATTTCATTAAGTTGGACTTTGACCTCTGATATCCCTTCTTCTGCTTGAACAATTCGAGTGTTTAAACCTGTGCATACTTCTCGGAGTTCCTGTATTGTATTCTTTAGTTCCATTAATTCACTCATACTCCGCTCTAAGTTGTCTATTCTCAATAGGATTTCATCAAACCTTTTTTCAAAGTTCCTTGTTTCTTTACGTTGGGCTACAACATGTTCTTTTAACTCACCGAAGTTTCTTATTATCCATTCCTTGAAGAGTGATTCTGTCATTGGGATGCGCTCGTTCTCCATCAAGCCTTGTTTCATTGTTGATGTGGAACTGTGATCATCTTTAGAGGGAGAGGCGTTCTGATTTTGAGTATTCTCAGCTTTTTTACGCTGGTTTCTTCCCGTCATTGTAAATTTATCCTCCTGTCTCTTTGAAATTACCAACTTTCAGATTAGGTCTCTTGAGTGGATGTCCAGGTTGTTAGTTCCCGGGCCAGAGCAGCGGCGTTAAAACTGATGGTGCTTTTCTGCCCAGGATTCTCCTGTCTGGCTTCCTTCTTGTGTCGGTAGTAGGCAACTCTGCCTTCCTGAGGCTCCAAACCTCGGTCAGAAGGGGAACTGGTCCTGTTTACTCTGCGCCGAGCGCTCCCGCGCTGAGGTGCCGTCACAGCCACTGCCGGGCTCTGGTGTCCTGATGGGGACCCGGGCCAGTCCTCCGAGCCTGTTTACTTTGCTCCGAGAGCTGCCGCGCCAAGGTGCCGGCGGAACCGCTGCACCTGCCACGAGAGTCGCGCTGGCCACCCGTGTGTTTCCTCCACTGGGGGATCTCCTGCTCCGTGAGCGACCAGAATTTGTCTCGGTCTCGATCTCTTGACCTCGTGATCCACCCGCCTCAGCCTCCCAAAGTGCTGGGATTATAGGCGTGAGCCACCGCGCCCGGCCATCCTGCTCCCTTCTTACTTTCTTGTGCTTGTCACAATGCTTCCGAACTAACCCCTGACTCTCTGACCCCTTCTTTTTCATCCCCATGCACCCCTGCTGTGGCCAAGGACCTCCCCGTTGGGTCTATTTCAGAAGCTACTGGGCACCATAGCAGGCTGAGGGCTCCCCAGAAGCTTAGCCCAAAAGCTAAGCAGGGTCAGGCCTTGCTGTGGCTTGTATTAAAACTGCCTGGGGATACTGTGGGCTGGAGGCTTTTGGCTTCCAGCTCCCTTTCCACTTTCCCTCCTTGCCTCAGTGCTTCCCAAGTACCCCCTTACTTCCTGACCTCCTGTTTCCTGCCTGCCTTTGCTCCACTGCAGTTGTGGACCTCCCCCTGGGGCTCTGTTCAGGCAGCCCCCAAACACCATAGCAGTCTAAGAGTCAGGGCCGGTTGAGAACCGTTGCAACAAGCGGGGAAAATGGGAAAAGAGCAGGAAGCCAAAAGCCTCCAGGCTTGGTCTTTCCATGTGTTACTACATCCATGTGCCAGCACCAGGGAGGCCCAACCCTGCTTAGCTTTGAGATATAGCTAGCCTAGAGTTAGAACCTGTACACTGCCATCTTATAAAGGACAAAACTGTTTCCATTCTCCTCACAAGGACTGCTGACCTTGGTTTCTGTAAACTGCTACATTACTTTGCAAAAAGGTAAACCTGCATAGTTTCTCTGTAACTCCCAGAATTGCTGGCCTTTGATCATCAGTAATGGCCAAGAGTAGGCACCCCCGAATAATTCCAACCTGGTGCCAAGTAACTCCCACCCAGACGATGTGTAAGCAAATGGTTATCTTAAGTTCTACAAATCTCTCTCCTAGCCCTCGGAATGTCCGGAACCCATCACCCTCCTCTCCTACCCAGGAGGTGATTTACAGCCCACCGAGATATCTCGGTGGGATGAAGGTTTTCTTTCATCTCTGCTCCTTCCCCCCACTCCCAAAAGTAGTTTAGTGGGTATAAAAAGGTCTTGTCTCTCTTCTTTCAGGGCCACGGGTTGGAGAGACGTGAGTCCTCCGTGGTCGCCGGCAATAAACCCTGTAATTTGGCATACTTTTGTTCTGGTGTTGACTTTCTGTGCTCGGGTTCGATGCAACAGCTTCTGGGCTGGGGCGCCCTCAGGCTGCTATGGTGACTAAGGGCTGCTGGAACCACCCTCCCCATGGTGAAGTCCCAGGTCAAGGCTGGGGAGCAGGTAGGCAGGAAAGGGGGTCAGTCAGAAGGCGGATGGGAAGAGTTGTCAAAAGTAAGGGAATGTGGGAAGTGAGCAGGAGGCCAAAAGCCTCCAGCCACTGGACTCCCCAGATGGTCCGTTATCTAAGCCCCAGCCATGACCTACCCTGCTCACCTTCCATGCTGGAGCACCCTCAGGCTGCTATGCTGACAGTAGTCAGCCAGGATGGGCCTGGGTCCATCCTGGGCCACCACGGGGAGGGCCCAGCCCATGTTGGGAGCGCAAGTTGGAGGGAAATGGTGCCCAGAGAGTCTGGAGATGGTTAAGATGTGTTGCAATGAGCGGGGAAAAGCAGGAAAAGAGTAGGAAGCCAAAAGCTCCCAGACCCAGTCTCCCCAGGCAGTCTCAGTCTCCCCATCCAAATATTAGTCAAGCCTAACCCTGCTTATCTTCCAAGCCCAAGCACCCACAGGCTGCTATGGCCCATGGGGCCTGCCAGGACAAACCCCCACAAAGAGATCCTCGGCTGCCAGGAGAATGCCTGCAGGCAGGGGATCAGAAGCTAATCAGGATGGGGCCTGGCAGGGGCTTGGATGGGGAACTTCCTGGAAAGACTGAGGCTGGAGGCTTTTGCCTTTTCACCTTCTTCAAGCTTTCCCCCACTTGTCCCAGTGCTCCCCAACTGTTCCCTGACTTTTTTTTCCCTTTCCTGGTTGCCTACGCTGCCTCTGAGGCCCAGGACCTCTCCATGTGGGTTTGTCTTGGCAGTCACCAGGCGCTATAGCAGTCCTAGTGTGCTGCAGCCCAGAAGTTAAGCAGGGTCGGGTCTGGCTAGGTCTTGGATGGGGAAATGCTTCGACTCTCCAATTCCTTCCACTCTCCCCCACCTGTTGCAATGCTTCCAAAGCATCTCCTGACACTCTGGCTTTCTATTTCTGAGTCCCACCTGCCTGCACCCTGCCAAGGACAGGGAACTTTCCGGGGGTCTGTCCCAGTAGCCCCCTTTTGAGATGTCAACCACCACCTCCGTAAGTCTGGCCTGCAAACCCTGACTTAACGACAGATGAATGAATGCACTCTCACACCATTACAGTGATTTAAATGGGCTAGGGATGGCCACTGGCTGCTTTCAGAGGGTAAAATGCATCCAATCAACCAGGACCCTCTGTTCATCCACTTTTATTCCTGTAGATTTTATAACAGAGTTTCTAAGTTAACACACCTGTGGATAATTAACATGGTTAAGAGAATGGTTTTACAACTGATGAAAGCTTTAGGTTCCGGGGTCCCAGAGTAAACACTATTAACAGGGATTTCCCTTTGATATTCCCCTGAGAGGACCATCCACCATAAAACTTACATGAGTAAACAGTTAAGAGCAGAGACAAAGGGATGTGGGGTAAACGACTTAAACTGGGAAGGCCTTTGATTGCCTCTATCTCTTTCCAATGCTAATGTTAGTGAGGTGGCTGCTTTCAGCATGCCTCAATAAAATTTTTTGGCCTTACAAAAGGTTCGAGATTACAATCTCTAACTTTTCCTAAATTTAATGTTTTGCCAGCCACTCCAAGTGAATATCAACATCTCCCCCTTTTTCTTTTCAACAATATCATGCTTTGCTGTCTGCCAGCCACTGATTCCTTCAGCTATGGGTCTGCCAGGGGAGGCAGTCCTTTCTTTGATTCCAGCTTTGCATCCTAGGGTTAACAAGTAACAGGACAACTATGAGTACAATTAGCAACAGTCTTTTCTAGTCAAAGAGCAACTCCCAGAAATGGGGGTCTCACCAGGAGAGATAATCTTGCACACTTTTCCATATTTCTGGCCAGAGTATTTATAAAAGCAGCTGTTTGTATTGGCTTAGTAATAGATGCCACTGCCACGTTGGCAGTTGCCAGGATGACCATGGCTGAGACTATAAAAGCTGTAAGTGTAACTATGAATCTTTTGTGTCTGACCTGTAGTGTTACTTGGCATTTCAGTTTATGCCATTAATGAGGAACTTCACCGGGGGTATGTTGATTTGTTTTAATTAAGCACTAGTTGTTAGAAGCTGTGAAGGGGCTGTTAGTTTAAGTTAGAGGGCAGAAAAATGTGGATTAGAAGATGAGCTTGCTAGAGTGTAGCAAGTACACGTTGCAGGCAGTGAAAGAACAAAAAATAAACAAATCCTAAACAGGATTCACTTAGGGGCCACTGGAATAAAGAACTAAGCCAAGGAAGAGGAAGGTATGGGATCCAGGAAACAGAAAGGCAAAGGGAATTCCCAAGGATGTTAAAGAGAAGTTCAGAATAAAATAGCAGGAACAATCAGTCCAGAGTGGAGCAGAAATTGTATCTCCAAGAAGGAATGACTGAATGAACGAATGAATCTTATTTTGATTAAATATAAATTACAAGATGCCTACACACACACACATACACACACACACATATATATATTTTCTTTTTTTTCAGATGGAGTCTTGCTCTGTTGCCCAGGCTGGAGTGCAATGGCACAATCTCAGCTCACTGCAACCTCTGCCTCCCATGTTCAAGCGATTCTCCTGCCTCAGCTTCCTGAGTAGCTGGGATTACAGGCACCTGACACCACACCCAGCTCATTTTTATGTTTTTAGTAGAGATGGGGTTTCGTCATGTTGGCCAGACTGGTCTCAAACTCCTAACCTCAGGTGATCTACCCACCTCAGCCTCCCAAAATGCTGCTATTACAGGCATGGGCCACCATACCCAGCCAATGCAGATACAGTTTTAAAGCTGCTGTAGAGATGTCACAACAAAGGATAAGGAACAGGATATACACATTTCACCCTTAAAGGCTCTCTGCTTTAACTTACTGTTTTCTCCTATGCTCACCTGTAATACCAAGTAATAATGGCATGGCTAAAACCAATCCCAAACTGTCTTTTCCTGCTACTTGCTATGCAGTCCATTCCTGGCTTCCTCATTCTTTGTCTCATTCATTCCACAAAAATATAAGAAACTTTTGGCTGGGCACAGGGCTCATGCCTGTAATCTGAGCACTTTGGGAGGCTGAGGCAGGTGGATCACCTAAGATTAGGAATTCGAGACCAGCCTGGCCAACATGGTGAAACCTCATCTCTACTAAAAATACAAAAATTAGCCTGATGTGGTGGCATGCGCCTGTAATCCCAGCCACTCAGGAGGCTGAGACAGGAATCACTTGAACCCAGGAAGCGGAGGTTGCAGTGAGCTGAAATCACGCCACTGCACTCTAGCCTGGGCAACAGACTGAGCCTCCATCTCAAAAAAAGAAAAAAGGGTCTCTGTGTTGTTACAAGCGCAATTCTATCTCCTGTTCAGCCTGACCCATAAGTTTAGAAGTCTTTTTCAGTGCCCACACTTGGTGTTCTGCAGAAACGGAAGAAATAATCCAAGCAATTAAGCTGGAATTTTGTTTCTGAGTTTTTGTTTTTGTTGCTGTTGTTGTTGCATTCCAGTGGTTGAAGACCTCACTCTTGATGACTGCTATGGTCAGATGAGAACAGAGAGAGGGCTAGTGGGAGCCAACCATCTGCTAACCTGTCAATCCTGCCACAACCTGGACCTGATTTATCTTTGCCTGACATATATAGCATTCTTGTTCAACAGGTATCCTTTCAGTTAAAAGTTGTAAGTTTCCTGTTAGTTGGGATTATTTTGCTTTTGATGGAGAGAGAGAAAAAGTGAATGTTAATTCTAGAATCAAAGGCTTTAGCAGCAGCCAGGTGTGGTGATGCATGCCTGTAATTCCAGCTCTTCAGGAGGCTGAGGCAGGAGAATCGCTTGAACCAGGAGGCGGAGGTTGCAGTGAGCCGAGATCCCACCACTGCACTCCAGCCTGGGTGACAGAGCGAAACTCCATCTCGAAGAAAAAAAAAAGGGCTTTAGGCCGGGTGCGGTGGCTCAAGCCTGTAATCCCAGCACTTTGGGAGGCCGAGGCGGGTGGATCACGAGGTCAACAGATCGAGACCATCCTGGTCAACATGGTGAAACCCCGTCTCTACTAAAAAAAATACAAAAAAATTAGCTGGGCATGGTGGCGCGTGCCTGTAATCCCAGCTACTCGGGAGGCTGAGGCAGGAGAAGTGCCTGAACCCAGGAGGTGGAGGTTGCAGTGAGCCGAGATCGCGCCATTGCACTCCAGCCTGGGTAACAAGAGCGAAACTCCAACTCAAAAAAAAAAGGGCTTTAGCAGCTAAGTAGAAGTTTCCCTAGGTGGTCCTTGCTACATAGATTCAACTAAAGGCCATGAATGCATCCATGTAGTGGTCAGGAAAGGGATGAGCTTAGGGATAGAATATGGGACAGGGTCTATGTCAGGGATGGGACCTGTAAATGGTGGCATAAAAAGCTGAAACTCACAGTTATAAAAGACATTAATGGGAAAATTCAAATGTGGAAAACATATTAGATAACAGTATTCTTTCATTTGTTAAAATTCTTGACTGATAATTGTATCATGATAGGTAAGAGAATATCCTTAATCTTGGGAAATACTGTATAAATCTTCAGAAGTGTAGAAGTGTTTACGAATAAGGTTTCATGAGGGTGCAACTTACTCTCATGGCCCAATAAAGAAAACTCAGATACCAAGAAAGTGAATGTGGCGAACTTTAATAAACTTTAACAATTGGTTAGTCTAAGTTCAAGTTCAGGGTAAATGGAGATCTGTTCAACTGCTATTGTCATTTTTTCTACAGATGTGAAAATGTGTGGGAAAAAATGATGTTCTAAATTTTTGTAAGCTGAAAAATTAGTTTGCTGTAGGGTAAAGGTCAAAATGTCCTGTTTCTTGGCTCTAGCCACGTAGCACTCCCCCACCTTCTTCTAGCCAGATGCCTGTCCTCCAGACTGTCCAGCAAACAGGCACTGCTTTCCGAAGCCCTTCTGATACCTTTACACCCTCCCACCACCCCCACCCCCTTTATGGACCTGGCAGCTCTTTTTTGGGGCTCCCATTGTTCTCTATTACATAACAGTTTCCCTTCTTCGTATTTATCCATTTACCTTACTCTTTCTCAGGAGACTGAGAGATCCTTAGAGACAGTGACTGTGTTGTTTTCATTTTCGTCTCCAACATCTGGCATAACATGTGGCCTACAGGAAGTACTATTTGCATGTTGCAGAAGGAACAAGTGAATGAATGGCTTACTGGATGGAAAAATGGACAGTGTAGCTGCAGAATGAAAGCAGGGCTGGTTGGCAGGAACTGAAATGATCATAGTGTAAATGGGCTTAGGTTCTCAGTGTTCCAGACCCCAAAGTGTGGCTTAAACACAATGTTCCACATGAGAAGCTGAGAAACAGAAGACATGGGAGACTTCAGGGAGTTAGGAGTCAGAAAGGTGAAGAAATCTGGGGCAAAACTGACTTCAAGTGTTGGGAAACATTAGAACGGCATGAGATAAGGCAGAGCAAGGATCATCATAAAGGACTGAAAACAAGAAGCAACCTCTTGAGCTCTGGATCTCATGCAGGAGCATTGCATTTACTTCCTGTGCACGAATATCTCTTTATGCTGAGTCTTTTGCCAGGAACCACACAGAGAAAAGAATGCCTAACACCCAACCACTGTCCAGAAGATCTACAGATGAGTTGCTATTTAAGGAAATCCACTGGGCAGTTTGTAGGAGGTGACTTGTCCAGTATTTGAAAACAGATTTGCACTGGGCCGACAAGTGAAGACTAGAAGTGGAAGAGTGATCCAGACCCCGGGGTTGAGGATCAATGTGATGCCACAGCGACAAAGGCCAAAGAATGGCACCCCATGGGCTCCCTAGGATCTGTGCCCTGAGAGCTGCCCCTCAAAGTCTCCTTGGCTAGCAAGGGATGAAGTGGGGAGGCGTTGTGCAGGACCAGGGGTGCCCTACAACCCCAGCCCATTCTTTTGTGTTGTTGCATTCAGTCAAGAGGGAGCAGGCTGCCACAGACTGTCTGAGATCAACCTGAGCTGCTAAACTTCCCCCATCAGAACTGTTTCTCAATCCCCTCCCAGCAATAATGCACATCCACCAGCTGGAGAGGGAGCCTCCCCAGGTTCTTGCAGAGCTCATCTCCCACGTTCAGCTCAAGGAACTAAGAAGGAACCACAATTAGACATTCATTTGTTCACTGGTTCATTCATTCAATAGTTACTGAGCCCCTACCATATAACTGGTCATACAGCAACAGACAAACCAAGAATGTCTCTGCTCTAATGATGCTTACATTCTGTTGCAAGGATACAAACTAAATATGAGAGAGGCTGAGGAGTGGCTCCCTGGCCGACAGAAACCATTCCAAGAACATATCAGGAACCAAGTATGCAGGCAGCAGGGTCACCGCAGTCCCTGTGCTGAGGTACACGTGGTGGTGGAACATGGCCGGCACCCTGACCACACCATCTCCTCTCCTTCCTTCACACCATCTCACTCTTCCCCAGATCCAATGGACACTTCACAACAGCACTGTTTTCTCCCTCCTTTTGAAGTTCTTTTCTGGGACATGGCCCTCTCCAAGTCCTCTTCACTCTTCTTTTTTTTTTTTTTTTTTTTTTTGTTCTTGCTCCTCTAGTTCTTTTAATCGTGACATTAGGGTGTTGATTTTAGATCTTCCCTCCTTTCTCTTATGGGCATTTAGTGCTATAAATTTCCCTCTACTCACTGCTTTAAATGTGTACCAGAGATTCTGGTATATTGTATCTCCATTTTCACTGGTTTCAAAGAACATCTTTATTTCTGCCTTCATTTCATTATTTATCCAGTAGTCATTCAGGAGCAGGTTGTTCACTTTCCATGTAGTTTTGCGGTTTTGAGTGAGTTTCTTTTCTTTTCTTTTCTTTTTTCCAGGAACACGTGCACTTTATTGAACTCAATTGTAGAAAAGTGTGTGAGGGTAAAAGGCTGATACGGGACTCGGCTGGGGCAGGGCGAGGAATGGAAGCTGGAGTACATGAGAGACAGGTCATGGGCAGAGCCCCTGGCCAGGATGATTCCTCTGGATCTACTGATAGGCTAGCAGAATCAGTATTGGGATGATGATCAGCAGAATGGTCATGATGATACCCAAAATCAGGGCCCAGATGTTCAGGCACTTGGCGGTGGAGGCGTAGGCCTGGGCCCCAGTCAGGTCGCCAACCATCTTCCTGTCCCTAGACATCATGGAGTAGGCGAATGCTATGAAGCCCAGGCAGCAGGAGTTCATGAAGAGGGTGTTGAACGGGGACCAGACGACGTGGTCGGGCACGGAGGTCTCACTTTGGATGTGGATCATGGTGGATGTCAGGGGCACAGGGTTGTGGAGCACCCCCAGCACATTCACCTCATGTTCCTCCTTCAGCATCTCATAGTTCGGGGGATGGTCGGTGCTGGCAGGAGTGAAGAAGGTTTGGACAGTGTGGTTCATGGTGTCCAGGGAAACATCCAGTTTGCTGGGATGCTTCTCAGTGGTCCCTCCCCTTCCCCATTAGTTTCGATTTCTTGAGTGAGTTTCTTAATCCTGAGTTCTAATTTGATTGCACTGTGGTCTGAGAGACTGTTTGTTATGATTTCCGTTTTTTTGCATTTGCTGAGGAGTTTGTTTTACTTTCAATTATGTGGTCAATTTTCGAGTAGGTGTGATGTGGTGCTGAGAAGAATGTATATTCTGTGGATTTGGGGTAGAGAGTTCTGTAGATGTCTATTAGGTCTGCTTGGTCCAAATCTTAGTTCAAGTCCTGAATATCCTTCTTAATTTTCTGTCTTGTTGATCTGTCTAATATTGACAGTGGGGTGTTAAATCTCCCACTATTATTGTGTGAGAATCTAAGTTTCTTTGTAGATCTTTAAGAACTTGCTTTATGCATCTGGGGTGCTCCTGTATTAGGTGCATATATATTTAGGATAGTTAGCTCTTCTTGTTGCATTGATCCCTTTAACATTATGTAACGCCCTTCTTTGTTTTTTTTTTTTTTTTTTTTTTGCATTTTAGATTTTGGAGTACATGTGAAGTACATGCAAGATTGTTGCATAGGTACACACATAGCAGCGTGATTTGCTGTCTTCCTCCCCTTCACCTATATCTGGCATTTCTCCCCATGCTATCTCTCCCCAACTCCCCACCCCCCGCTGTCCCTCCCCTATTTCCCCCCAACAGACCCCAGTGTGTGATGCTCCCCTCCCTGTGTCCCTGTGTTCTCATTGTTCAACACCCGCCTATGAGTCAGAACATGTGGTGTTTGATTTTCTGTTCTTGTGTCAGTTTGCTGAGAATGATGGTTTCCAGGTTCATCCATGTCCCTACAAAGGACACGAACTCATCATTTTTGATGGCTGCATAATATTCCATGGTGTATATGTGCCACATTTTCCCTGTCCAGTCTATCATTGATGGACATTTGGGTTGGTTCCAGGTCTTTGCTATAGTAAACAGTGCTGCAGGCCAGGCGCGGTGGCTCAAGCCTGTAATCCCAGCACTTTGGGAGGCTGAGGCAGGTGGATCACGAGGTCAAGAGATCGAGACCATCCTGGTCAACATGGTGAAACCCCGTCTCTACTAAAAATACAAAAAATTAGCTGGGTATGGTGGTGCACGTCTGTAATCCCAGCTACTCGGGAGGCTGAGGCAGGAGAATTGCCTGAACCCAGGAGGCGGAGGTTGTGGTGAGCCAAGATTGCACCATTGCACTCCAGCCTGGATAACAGCAGTGAAACTCTGTCTCAAAAAAAAAAAAAAACCTAAAAAAAAAAAAAAAGCAGTGCTGCAATGAACATTTGTGTGCATGTGTCCTTATAGTAGAATGATTTGTAATCCTTTGGATATATACCCAGTAATGGGATTGCTGAGTCAAATGGAATTTCTATTTCTAGGTCCTTGAGGAATCGCCACACTGTCTTCCACAACGTTGAACTAATTTACACTCCCACCAACAGTGTAAAAGTGTTCCTATTTCTCCACATCCTCTCCAGCATCTGTTGTCTCCACATTTTTTAATGATCGCCATTCTAACTGGTGCGAGATGGTATCTCAATGTAGTTTTGATTTGCATTTCTCTAATGACCAGTGATGATGAGCATTTTTTCATATGTTTGTTGGCCTCATGTATGTCTCCTTTTGTAAAGTGTCTGTTCATATCCTTTGCCCACTTTTGAATGGGCTTGTTTGTTTTGTTCTTGTAAATCTGTTTTAGTTCTTTGTAAATTCTGGATATCAGCCCTTTGTCAGATGGGTAGACTGCAACAATTTTATCCCATTCTGTTGGTTGCCGATTCACTCTAATGACTGTTTCTTTTGCTGTGCAGAAGCCGTGGAGTTTGATTAGGTCCCATTTGTCTATTTTTGCTTTTGTTGCCAATGCTTTTGGTGTTTGGTCATGAAGTC
The DNA here is from genome assembly GCF_049354715.1 of Callithrix jacchus. Classification (NCBI taxonomy): domain Eukaryota; kingdom Metazoa; phylum Chordata; class Mammalia; order Primates; family Cebidae; genus Callithrix; species Callithrix jacchus. Next base: position 106,223,143 of record NC_133506.1, read on the forward strand.
CTTGCCTATGCCTATGTCCTGAATGGTTTTGCCTAGATTTTCTTCTAGTGTTTTTGTGGTGTTAGGTCTTATGTTTAAGTCTTTAATCCATCTGGAATTAATTTTAGTGTAAGGTGTCAGGAAGGGTTCCAGTTTCTGCTTTCTGCACATGGCTAGCCAGTTTTCCCAACACCATTTATTAAACAGGGAATCCTTTCCCCATTGCTTGTTTTTGTCGGGTTTGTCAAAGATCAGATGGTTGTAGATATGTTGTGCTGCCTCTGAGGCCTCTGTTCTGTTCCATTTTTCTATATCTCTGTTTTGGTACCAGTAACATGCTGTTTTGATTACTGTAGGCTTGTAGTATAGTTTGAAGTCAGGTAGCATGATGCCTCCCACTTTGTTTTTTTTGCTTGGAATTGACTTGGCTATGTGGCTCTCTTTTGGTTCCATACGAAGTTTAAGGTGTTTTTTTCCAGTTCTGTGAAGAAGGTCATTGTTAGCTTGATGGGGATAGCATTGAATCTGTAAATTACTCTGGGCAGTATGGCCATTTTCACAATATTGATTCTTCCTAACCATGAACATGGAATATTTCTCCATCTGTTTGTGTCCTCTCTTATTTCATGGAGCAGTGGTTTGTAGCTCTCCTTGAAGAGGTCCTTTACGTTCCTTGTTAGTTGTATTCCTAGGTATTTTATTCTCTTTGTAGCAATTGTGAATGGCAGTTCATTCTTGATTTGGCTCTCTTTAAGTTTGTTATTGGTGTATAGGAATGCTTGGGATTTTCGCACATTGATTTTGTATCCTGAGACTTTCCTGAAGTTGCTTATCAGTTTCAGGAGATTTGGGGCTGAGACGATGGGGTCTACTAGATATACAATCATGTTGTCTGCAAATAGAGACAATTTGACTTCCTCCTTTCCTATTTGAATACCATTTCTTTTTTTTTGCCTGATTGCTCTGGCTAGAATTTCAAGTACTATATTGAATAGGAGTGGTGAGAGAGGGCATCCTTGTCTAGTGCCAGATTTTGAAGGGAATGCTTCCAGTTTTTGCCCATTCAGTATGATATTGGCCGTTGGTTTGTCGTGAATAACTTTTATTATTTTGAAATACATTCCATCAATACCTAGTTTATTGAAGGTTTTTAGCATAAAGGGCTGTTGAATTTTGTCAAAGGCCTTCTCTGCATCAATTGAGATAATCATGTGGTTTTTGTCTTTGGTTCTGTTTATGTGGTGAATTATGTTTATAGACTTGCGCATGTTGAACCAGCCTTGCATCCCCGGGATGAATCCGAATTGATCATGGTGGGTAAGCTTTTTTATGTGCTGTTGCAATTGGCTTGCCAGTATTTTATTGAAGATTTTTGTATCTACGTTCATCATGGATATTGGCCTGAAGTTTTCTTTTCTTGCTGAGTCTCTGCTGGGTTTTGGTATCAGAATGATGTTGGTCTCATAAATTGATTTAGGAAGGATTCTCTCTTTTTGGATTATTTGGAATAGTTTCAGAAGGAATGGCACCAGCTCCTCTTTGTATGTCTGGTAGAATTCGGCTGTCAACCCATCTGGACCTGGGCTTTTTTTGGGTGGTAGGCTCTTAACTGCTGCCTCAACTTCAGACCTTGTTATTGGTCTATTCAGGGTTTCAACTTCTTCCTGGTTTAGGCCTGGGAGGATGCAAGTGTCCAGGAATTTATCCATTTCTTCCAGGTTTACTAGTTTATGTGCATAGAGTTGTTTGTAATAATCTCTGATGATGGTTTGAATTTCTGTGGAATCTGTGGTGATTTCCCCTTTATCATTTTTTATTGCATCTATCTGATTATTCTCTCTTTTCTTTTTTATTAATCTGGCTAGTGGTCTATTTTGTTGATCTTTCCAAAAAACCAGCTCCTGGATTTATTGATTTTTTGAAGGGTTTTTGTGTCTCTATCTCCTTCAGTTCTGCTCTGATCTTAGCTATTTCTTGTCTTCTGCTAGGTTTTGAGGTTTTTTTTTTTTTTGATCTTGCTCCTCTAGCTCTTTCAATTTTGATGATAGGGTATCAATTTTAGATCTCTCCTTGCCTCTCATGTGGGCATTTATTGCTATATATTTTCATCTAGAGACTGCTTTAAACGTGTCCCAGAGATTCTGGTATGTTGTGTCTTCATTCTCATTGGTTTCAAGGAACATCTTTATTTCTGCCTTCATTTCATTGTTTATCCAGTCAACATTCAAGAGCCAGTTCAAGAGCCAGTTGTTCAGTTTCAATTAAGCTGTGCTGTTCTGAGTTAGTTTCTGAATTCTGAGTTCTAACTTGATTGCACTGTGGTCTGAGAGACTGTTTGTTATGATTTCCATTCTTTTGCATTTGCTGAGGAGTGATTTACTTCCAATTATGTGGTCAATTTTAGAGTAGGTGCGATGTGGTGCTGAGAAGAATGTATATTCTGTGGATTTGGGGTGGGGAGTTGTGTAAATGTCTATTAGGTTTGCTTGGTCCAGGTCTGAGTTCAAGTCCTGGATATCCTTGTTAATTTTCTGTCTTGTTGATCTGTCTAATATTGACAGTGGAGTGTTAAAGTCTCCCACTATTATTGTGTGGGAGTCTAAGTCTCTTTGTAAGTCATTAAGAACTTGCCTTATGTATCTGGGTGCTCCTGTATTGGGTGCATATATATTTAGGATCGTTAGCTTTTCTTGTTGCATTGATCCTTTTACCATTATGTAATGTCCTTCTTTCTTTTGATCTTTGTTGGTTTAAAGTCTATTTTATCAGAGATGAGAATTGCAACTCCTGCTTTTGTTGTTGTTATTGTTGTTGTTGTTGTTGTTCTCCATTTGCCTGGTAAATCTTCCTCCATCCCTTTATTTTGAGCCTTTGTGTATCCTTGCATGTGAGATGGGTTTCCTGGATACAGCACACTGATGGGTTTTGGGTTTTTATCCAATTTGCCAGTCTGTGTCTTTTGATCGGGGCATTTAGCCCATTTACATTTAGGGTTAATATTGTTATGTGTGAATTTGATCCTGTCATTTTGATGCTAGCTGGCTGTTTTGCCCATTAGTTGATGCAGTTTCTTCATTGTGTTGATGCTCTTTACCATTTGGTATGTTTTTGGAGTGGCTGGTACTCGTCGTTCCTTTCTATGTTTAGTGCTCTTTCAGGAGCTCTTGTAAAGCAGGCCTGGTGGTGATGAAATCTCTGAGTACTTGCTTGTTTGCAAAGGACTTTATTTTTCCTTCACTTATGAAGCTTAGTTTGGCTGGATATGAAATTCTGGGTTGAAGTTCTTTTCTTTAAGGATGTTGAATATTGGCCCCACTCTCTTCTGGCTTGCAGGTTTTCTGCTGAGAGATCTGCTGTGAGTCTGATGGGCTTCTCTTTGTGGGTAACCTGACCTTTCTCTCTGACTGCCCTTAGCATTTTCTCCTTCATTTCAACCCTGGTGAATCTGACAATTAGGTGCCTTCGGGTTGCTCTTCTTGAGGAATATCTTTGTGGGGTTCTCTGTATTTTCTGGACTTGAATATTGGCCTGCCTTGCTAAGTTGGAGAAAGTTTCCTGGATGATATCCTGAAGAGTATTTTCCAGCTTGGATTCATTCTCTCCATCACATTCAGGTACACCTATCAAACGTAGATTAGGTCTTTTCACATAGTCCCATATTTCTTGGAGACTGTTCATTCCTTTTTACCCTTTTTTCTCTAATCTTGCCTTCTTGTTTTATTTCATTGAGTTGATCTTCGACCTCTGATATCCTTTCTTCTGTTTGGTCAATTCGGCTGTTGAAACTTGTGCATGCTTCGTGAAGTTCTCGTGCTGCTTTTCAGCTCCATCAATTCACTTATATTCCTAAGTTGTCTATTCTCATTAGCATTTCATCAAATCTCTTTTCAAGGTTCTTAGTTTCTTTGCATTGGGTTAGAACATGTTCTTTTAGCTCACAGAAGTTTCTTATCACCCACCTTCTGAAGCCTGATTCTGTCAACTCATCACACTCATTCTCCATCCAGCCTTGTTCCCTTGCTGGTGAGGACTTGTGATCCCTTGTAGGAGGGGAGGTGTTCTGGTTTTGGGTGCTTTCATCTTTTTGCTCTGGTTTCTTCCCATCTTTGTGGATTTATTCTTTGAAGTTGTTGACTTTCAGATTGGGTCTTTGAGTGGACATCCAGTTTGTTGATGATGAAGTTATTTCCTTCTGTTTCTTAGTTTTTCTTCTATCGGTCTGGCCCCTCTACTGTAGGACTGCTGAGGTCCACTCCAGGCCTTGCTTGCCTGGGGATCACCTGCAGCAGCTGCAGAACAGTAAGGGTTGCTGCCAGTTTCTTCTTCTGCTATCTTTGTCCCAGAAGGGTACCCACCAAATGTCAGTCTGAGCTCTCCTTTATGAGGTGTCTCTTTGGATATACAGGGTCAAGGAGCTGCTTCAGAAGATAGTCTGTCCTTTATAGGAGCTCCAGTGCTGAGCTGTGATCTCTGTTGTTCATTTAGAGCTGCTGCGCAGGTACGTTTAAGTCTGCTGCAGCAGAACTCATAAACCCCCTTTTTTCCCCCCCAGGTGCTCTGTCCCAGGTAGTTAGGGCTTTATTTATGAGTTTCTGTTGTGCTGCTACCTTTTTATCAGGGCTGCCCTGCCCAGTGAGGAGGGAGCCTAGTCACTGTCTGCCTGCAGAGGCTTTGCTGAGCTGCTGTGGGCTCCACCCAGCTGCCATGTGAACTTCCCTGCAGTCCTGTTTATACCGGTGTAGTTAGAACTGCCTCGGCAAAGCTGGCCCCCCTCTGTAATGGCGGACTCTCTCTGAAATGGCAGGTTGCCTCAGCAACAGTGGGCTGCCTCAGCAATGGCGGACTACCTCTGTAGTGGTGGAGTGCCTCAGTAATGGCGAACGCCCCTTCCCTACAGAGCTGGACCTTCCCAGGTTCAGCTGTGCTTGCCATGAAACTCTCAACCCAGAGTGTTTCCAATTGCTGTTTTTTGTGGGGGTGGGACTAGCTGAGCCTGATCACCTGGCTCCCTGCCTCAGAGTCTTTTTTTAGTTGAATGGTCGACTCTCTCCCAGGTGTTCCAGTCACCTGTTGAAAAGGCACCGAGATCTGTGTGATTTCCTGTGACCCACTGTGCTGGCTGAAACAGCGGCGCTGAGATTTGAGACTTTTTTTGCCTGGGAATCTCCTGGCCTGGCTCCCTGTGTCAGTCCCCTTTTTAATCAGATGAATGGGTGACTCTGCCTTCCCGGAGCTCCAATCACCAGCTAAAATGGTGCCTGGACCCGTGTATTTTGTATGGAGAACTACCACCCTGGGGCACCGGCAAAGCAACCGCGTTGATCAAACAAGTCACACTGGTGACCTGTGGGGCTTCTCCACCTGGGAATCTCCTGGTCTGTGGGCAATACAAATCCATCTGGAAATGCAGCATCCACTCACCCTCTGTGCTTTCACTGGGAGCTGCAATCCTGAGCTGCTCCTAATCGGCCATCTTGGATCCCCTCTTCACTCTTCTTAAAGGAGCTTCTCTTGCCCCCAACATGTGGTGTGATGTGCTTCCACTTAAGCCAGTGTCTCTCCACTCCAGTCATCCTCCCTGTGTGACCTGCCTCCTCCCAAATCTTCTCCAGCCCTGAACCCTCTCCTCAACTACAAAACTCACATACCCAGCTGCTTTTTACCCAAGAGGTACCGCTCAATTCATTCTGAAAATGTTCTACATTCTTGTCAGACTATGAATTCCTTTGGAGTGGCATCTTGTATTAATATACTATTTCCCCAATGCCTGGTGCCCTGGCTTGTGCACCATAAGTATTCAATAAATGCTTGTTGAAATTGTTCTTCCTTTCCCTTTCCCTTTCCCCACCCCAAACTATTCCTGCCTTGGCTACAGGCCCTTCATTTGGGGGATGATCTTTAGGTTCCAGCTATCTACTCTCCCATAGCCCCCATCTCCAGGGAAGTATAAGCAATAAGGATACTGAATGTGACAAGGTTAATGGCCTGAACTAGGCAGCTGGTTCTTTCAGGGGAAGAGCATGAAGATTGAGATTATTCGGTCCTGCCAGTCTTTGGCAAAAGGAGCAGAAACTGATACACTCCTATGTGGCAGCCAAGCCCACGACAACAGGCCAAAGGGTGCTCTGATATGTCAGGGCAGCGCCACCTCCCCATCCCTGCAGATGGCTCCTAAGCAAAGCAAGACTTCACCAGCCTCCACGTGGACCTGTGCACATCCCTCTGCTCTCTCAGGCCTAGGTCTCCTCCACAGGCTGTCAAAGGTGATCAAAAATAGGAATCACTTCCCTCAAGAACGAACTGTAAAGAAATGCCTGCTACTAAGAACACAGCCCAACTTCCTGAGCACAGCCTTTGAGGCCCTCATGCCGACCCCCATAAACCTGTCTGGCCACATCCTCACGCCTCCTTTCCTGCATCACCTACTATAGTGAACTGATGCAGCAAGGCACCCTGAAGGTCTCCACCCATTTCTGAGCCCCTGTCCTATTTCTGCTAAGCCATGAGCTTTCTCCTGCACTTAAACAACTTAGGGGCTCAAAGACAGAACCATCGTCTAAACCCTGTGAAATTTCACCATGCAACTTTTTGAAAATCCTTATCAGACAGTTCCAAATAGATGCTAGCCATCCAACTGTGTCTCATGCACTCATGTAAATTTAACAAACAGATCTACATACAAGCTACTTATAGTGGTTGTAGTGGTTTTTGGTTTTGGTTTTGGTTTTGAGAACAGGTCTCCCTGTGTTGTCCAGGTTGGTCTCCAATTCCTCGGCTCCAGTGATCCTCCTGCCTCAGCCTCCCAAGGATCTGGGACTACAGGTGTGCACCACTGCACCCGTTGTACTTAACAGTAATTTTAAGCAAAGTTTAGAGCACACCCCAAGAAACCTCCAGGATAACCCTGATCTATTATCCTTTGGGTATGATTATTAACTGTTTGGATAATTTAGTTAACTCCTAACATTCAGCCAGCCCTGTCCTCAAACAGTATGAAAGACTATTGAGAGCCTGTGGAAATCAATATGCTGTCCATATTTTTCCAGCTAGCAATCCCAAAACCCAGGACTAGCCTGACAGGCCCTGTTTGAAACTGCGGACCCATTCTGGTCCCTACCAATCGTATTTTTCCCTAGATCAAGCCAAAACATACCTCAATAACCTACTCTTCCTCCCAAATATTGGAACATATCATAAAACCACAATAAGTATGTGTGCCCAGGCAGATCAATGGAATAGAACACAAGGCCAAGAAACAGATCCAAATACACACAGGAACTTAGAATATAATAAAAGTGGTGTTTCAAATCATGAAAGGGTGGATTATTTACTGACATTTGGACAAAAACCGTAAAGTTAGATTTGTACTTCATGCCTTACACTAAGATAAATAAATAAATTCCAAATGGATGAAAGCTTTGCACAGAAATACTAAAACCATAAAAGTATTAGGATTGTGAAAGCAATCATGCATTATAAATGCTTATTAGCATCATTAAAATGTCAGGAAAAATGTGAAAATATTCCAATAATCTTCCAAGCCCTTTAAAAAATACTATACCAAATCCAGGAGCTTTTAAATAATAAATTCAACTAATAAAAATTAAATTTTCAGCATGGTCAAAAAAACCCCCCACTAAAAATCAAAAGACAAATGAACTGCTAAAAAAAATGCAACTCTTGTTAAAAACGGCTAATGTTCCTAATATACAGAGCTGTGAACTGAGAAAACAAAATCAACTTAATAGGCAAAGGATATGAACATTTCACAAAAAAGGAAATTCAAAGAGGTCTTTTTTGTTTGTTTGTTGTTGTTTGAGACAGGGTCTCACCCTGTCATCCAGGCTGGAGTAAAATGGTGCGATCTCGGCTCACTGCCGCCTCCACCTCCCAGATTCAAGCGATTCTCCCACCTCATCCTCCTGAGTAGCTGGGATTACAGGCACCCACCATCATGCCTGGCTAATTTTTGTATTTTTATAGAGATGGGGTTTCACTATGTTGGCCAGGCTGGCAAAAAGATCTTAAACATATAAAAAGAGGCTCAAACTCTCTCACAAGAATAATGTAAATTAAAACATATTGATGTGCCAATTTCCATTTAACATACTGGCAAAGATCACAAAGTTAACTGTGAACACACTTTGGCAAAGGTTTGGGGAAACATCCCTACTCCTGGTGGGAGCAAAAATTGATACAATATCCAAGAAAGAACCCAGCATTTCTGCTTCTTGGAATTTATTCTACAAATATTTACTTATGTGAAAAACAACATGTACACATGTCATTTATATAAACATGCCTGTTTTATGGCAGCAAAAGATAGAGCATCAACCTAAATATTCATCATAAGGGACTAGTTTAAAACATTATGATACAATAAGGTTCTAGGCAGCTGTCAACGAGAATGAGGAAGCTCTGTATGAATAGAAATAGAATAATCTTCAAATTCTGCCAACTCCACCTTCAGAAATTATCTAGAATCCACCCACTTCTCCAGCACCTTAGTCGAAGGCATCATCTCTTCTAGCTGAATCTGCTACCTAGTTAGTCACTCACTCCCTTCTGTCTATTCCCCAGGAGCAGTCACATGGGTACTATGAAAATATAAATTATGTTACATCAATTATTGGCGTAAACCCCTCCAGCCGCTTCCCACCTGGCCAAGTAGAAACCATAAGCCCTACCTCCCCGCACTCCCATCCCCCAGCCATTCTCTCACCCTATTATCACTCAGACCTCATTCCCTTTTCCAGCCTCACTGGCCTCCTTGCTTCCTTCAGCACAGCAAGAATGCTCCTGCTTCAGGATCTTTGTACTTGCTGTGCCTGGTCCCCAGAACTCCACATAGCTCTCTCTCAACTCATTAGGGTCTTTATTTATTCAACTTTGCCTTCTCAGCAAGAGCTTCCTTAACCACTGTACTTAAAACTGCAGAAACACACTCACACAAATGTAGTAACATGGTAGACACGGGTGTTCTATGTGTCATTCTTTCAACTTCTCTGAATGTTCAAAATTTTCCATTATAAAATATTGAAAACAGGCAGGGCACGGTGGCTCACATCTATAATCCCAGCACTTTGGGAGGCCGAGGTGGGTGGATCACAAGGTCAGGAGTTCGAGATTAGCCTGGCCAGCATAAAACCTCATTTCTACTAAAAATGCAAAAATCAGCCAGGTGTGGTGGTACGTGCCTGGCTACTCAGCTACTCAGGAGGCTGAAGCAGGAGAACTGCTTGAACCCCAGAGGCAGAGGTTGCAGGGAGCCAAGATCATGCCACTGCACTCCAACCTGGGTGAGACTCCATCCCAAAATAAAAAAAAAAAATACGGCCTGGTGCAGTGGCTCACACCTGTAATCCCAGTATTTTGGGAGGCCAAGGCGGGTGGATCACGAGGTCAAGAGATCAAGACCATCCTGGTCAACATGGTGAAACCCCGTCTCTACTAAAAATACAAAAAATTAGCTGGGCGTGGTGGCGCGTGCCTATAATCCCAGCTACTCAGGAGGCTGAGGCAGGAGAATTGCCTGAACCCAGGAGGCGGAGGTTGCGGTGAGCCGAGATTGCACCATTGCACTCCAGCCTGGGTAACAAGAGTGAAACTCTGTCTCAAAAAAATAAATAAATAAAATAATAATAATAATAATAAAATTAAAATTAAAAATTTAATATATTGGAAATACGCCCACATACACCTATCCCTTTCCTTGCTTTATTTAACCACTGTGCTCACCATCAAATATGCATTTTACTTGTCTATTCCCCACACCCCAAATATCTAGAATATAGATCCCACAAGGGCAGGGCAGAAATTTCTGCATTTTGTTCACTACTCTTATCTCCAGTTTGTAGAACAGTGCCTACCACTACCAACATCAAATTCCTGGTTTTACCATAATCATGTAAGATGCAAACATGGGGGAAACTGCTAAAGAACACCTTGTCACCCCTACCCTCTCAGTAACATCTCTGCAACCGCCTGTGGACCTACAGTTATTTCAAAATATCTATATTGGGAAGATGGTGTCTACTATATACATAAATACATATACACATACACACACACATACATATATATATATATATATATATATATATATATATATATATATATATTTTTTTTTTTTTTTTTTTTCTGAGACAAAATGCCAGTCTGTCACCCAGGCTGGATTTGCAGTGGCACGATCTTGGCTCACCGCAACTCTGCCTCCCAGGTTCCAGCAATTCTTCTGTCTCAGCCTCCCCCAAGTAGCTGGGACTACAGGCACATGCCACCATGCCAAGCTAATATATACATGTTATATGTTTATATATACATGTTTTTTGTTTTTTAGTAGAGATGGGGTTTCACCATTTTGGTCAGGCTAGTCTCGAACTCCTGACTTCAGTTGATCCACCCACCTTGGCCTCCCAAAGTGCTGGGATTACAGGCATTAGCCCCCACACCTGGCTGGTGCCTACTACATAACTGGTATTTAAAAAACAGCTGCTGAATGAATAAATCCCCATGACAGTGAAACTGATTTATATTAAGTGATAATATACTACCATTTGCATAAAAAATAAAATATATTTGTATATGCATACATATCCAGATTTTGTAAAAACTGATCATTACTGGCTGCTCTAGGCAGAAAATCTCAGTGGCTAGAGGCGTGAGACTTTTCAACAAACCTTCTGTACCTCTTGAATTCTGAACCAAGTGAATGTAATTATCTATTCAGAATACAATTTAAATTAGAAAAAATTTTGTTCCAGCCTCTTCCCCAGAATCAATGTCAACTTTACCTATTTCCAGTTTACAGAATTCAGGTTCTTTCCCTTTTTGAAAAACCACTATTGTAGTTTCCACATTTCTGCACCCTTATCCTTATAGTGATCCTTAAACCTTCCAGGGCCTTCTCCACCTAGAAGAAATTTTCCAAATGCCTTTCTGCATTTCCAAGGCACTTTACTTATGTTCAAGATTCAACTGAGTAAAAAAATCATGGGTCGCTAGTTCAAGCCCGTAAATCTTGGTATCCTCTCGCAGACACTCTCTCGGTTCATGCTCACACATCCACCCCAACAAGGCGTAGAATGGGATTAGTGCTTAAAGAAAACAGACACTGGGTGGGAAATGTCCAGACCTCAAGAGTGAGCAGGAAGGCCTGGGGTGAGCTTATTAAACACCTGCCAGGGAGCTGTGGGGGGAACCGACATAAGGAGGACCAGCCCCAAAACAGAGCTCATCCTGAACATACCCATTATAGATGCCCTTTTAACTGGGGGCAAGGTCCAAATTTCCCAGAATTCAATGACTAAACCCCTCTACACCTTTTCCTAACTTTCTGAACTTCCATAGGTCGAGCAATCACTCCACCTGCTGTTTCAGACCAAGGGACCGTATGTGTTTGAGCAGGCACACATGCATGTAGGCATGTGTATGCTGACACAGGTTCACTCATTAGGAGACTTAATCCTATACATTCTCCATACATTTCCCACCCCGAATACAAACACAAAAGTAGGGCCATGTCTCTAACTCCTCATTTTTAATCATACACACAATCCTGCATATATTTAGCATCCATCCTACAATTCTGACACCAATGTGCTGAGTGACAGGACAGTACATTACCCCCTCTGGATAGGTGACAAGGACAGCTTGGCTTCTCTCTGGATAGTTGACAAGGACAGCTATGGAAACATTTGGGGAATACTACGGATAGCCTGCAAAGCCCAGCAGATACTTGGACTTCTGGTTGGGGACCCAGGTGTGGCAAAAGGCAGAAGCAGCAGTCGTTATCTAAGGACATAACTTTATTGGAAACAAGGAGGGGTGCAGAAGATGGCTAGGAGTCAGGCTCTGTGGCAGGCGGTGGCTTCTCATCATCCGGGGGACAATCAATGAAGTCGGCCAGCATGGCAGCTGTGTCATCCTGCTCCTTTTAGGCACAAAGATACAAGATTCAGAATAGGCACACACACACACACACGAATGGTGCAGGCTGGGGCAAACCTCTCTCATAACATAAGTGGCTGCAATCCCTTCTCCCGCTTCTCATGCCAGCCCCTCCTTCTCACCTGAGGAGTCTTCCCTGTGGGGCCCTCTCACCTTTTCCTGGAGAGCTTCGGCCTCTGTCTCTGTCTCCATCTCTTCTTCTGCAGATGTCTCTGGTGGGAGCTGTACCTTGTCACCCCCATCCTCAGTCCCCTCTTCCAGCAGGGTTGGGGGAGCAGAAGGCTCTTCTTCAACAAGCTCCTGGGGAGGTAGGCCTGCTTCGGGGCTGCCCTCGTCCCTCTCCACCTCCCCCTGGGAGGGGAGCACTTCAGGGGCCAGGGTGGGAGCTGTGTCAGCCTCATGCTCCTCCTCTGCCCCTGGCTCCTCCACTTCTAACAGCAGCCCTGGTTCTGGTTCTGGCTCAGGTTGCACCTTTGGGGGAGACTCAGGGGGAGGCAGAGCTGGAGGCAGGGTCGGGGGTGGAGGGCCACCTTCTTCTACCTCCCCTCCTGCTGTGCCAAACTCCAGCTCTTCCACCTCTTCCAATTCTTCTTCCTCTTCGTCCTCATCCTCCTCCTCTTCTTCTTCCTCTAACTCACCTTCTTCTTCCTCAAATTCTTCCTCAAACTCTTCTTCCTCCTCCTCTTCTTCTTCAAAATATTCCTCTTCATCCTCTTCCTCTTCTTCAAAGTCTTCTTCCTCTTCCTCTTCTTCCTCTTCTTCTTCTTCCTCTTCTTCCTCTTCCTCCTCCTCTTCATCACTGCTGTTGATATTAATAACTGTCAAATCCTCTTCCAGGGCTGGGGGTCCTCCCCCACCAGGAGTCCCTTCAGGAACCAACTGGGGTGGAGGGAGCGTCACAGGACCAGGAACAGGCGGGGGAGGAGGTGGGGGTGGCGGGAGAGGCCCTGGGGCTGCAGGAAGTTCTTCTGGCTCCTCCTTGGCTGGCAAAGGAGGGGAGGCTGTTGGTGGCCCAGAGGGGGCTACAGGGGGTGGTGTGGCACCTGAGGGTGGTGGGGGTGGCAGGGGAGGAAGCCCCTCGGGGACAATCACCACGCTGTCATCAGAGTCACTTTCCAGGGAGATCTCCACATCAGATGCCTCTTCCTTATCATAGTGGACAAAGGCTGGTCTGGGCACTCTCCCCCCAAAAGTTTCATCTGGGGGTATAGTAGGTGGGGGAGTCCCACTGGGGGCAAGGATGGGGTCCTCATTTGAGCTTGCCCGGTGGTTCTCAGGGCCAGGAAGAAGCCGGGGAGGGACAGACACTAGACCTGGAACAGAAAGGCCTAGGTGGTTGGCTGTAGTGGGGGGTCCAGGGCGTGCTGAGGGCACAGGGCCTGCTGAGGGCACGGGGCCTGCAGAGGGCATGGGGCCTGCAGAAGGCATGGGGCCTGCTGAGGGCATGGGGCCTACTGAGGGCATGGGGCCCGGAGGATGGAAGGATGGGGCCCTGAAGGGTGATGGGGCCTCAGGAGGGGGAACTGGAGCAGGAGTAGGGCAGGTGGGGCCCATGGACTGCAGGGGAGGAACCCGGGGGTGGGTCAGAGCAGCACAGATCACCAGTGCTTCTGAGCAGAAAGAGGAGACCTAAGGGAAGAAGAAAGGGCAGGTGTGAGCACCAGAAATACTGGCTCTTGGAAACAAGAGACTCCAGGAACCACAGAGGGGCTTGGCCCGTCACAGTTACCTCAAGGCTATCTTCTCGCTGGCCAAGGGAGAAGGCTTGCAGGGCACAAGCAAGAGGAGGCGGGCAGCGAGGAGAAGGGGACAGCAGCAATGCCAGCAGCAGGCAGTAGAGCTCACGACGGCAGCGGGAGCTCGTGTACGGGGAGCTGCCCAGGACCTCACCCTGCTGTACACCCATGACCAGGGGTAGGACCAGGTCATGCAGTCTCTGAAAAGAATAGAACATACCTGGAAACATCCCCAAGACCACCCAACGCTTCTCCAGAGCCTACTCCCAGGTCTGAATGGACCCACCTCTGAGGCACACCCCCCCAATGCATACAGAGCAGCAGCCCTTCCCCGGTCTCCACAGGGAGCAGGCTCCACTAACCCTGTGAGTCTCCTCCTTGATGAGAGGCCCACACATGAGGATGGTCCGGCTGAGGCCTAGGAAAGAATAGTGTGTAAGGGCAGGCTCCCATGCAACGGCTTCTGAGGCACACAGCCCAAGGTGGGCACCAACTCGCCACTAGCTAACTTGGGCAAGTCATTTAACTTCTCTAAGTTTGCTTTCCCAGCTCTAAAATGCGGGTCATAAATGTACCTCTACTGGATAGGGCCACTGACAATAATTGAGGCAATGTAAGTCAAAAAATTATAAATTATCTAATTGGCATTTATATATTTGGGGACAATTGGCTCTCCCCTTCCCATGGGATGGGGTGGCAGGCAGTAAAATATATGGGACCCAAAGGAAAGTCATCCATTAACTGCACAGTGTCCATCTAGTAACCTCGGTTGACCGATCAGTGGTTACAATGAGAGCAGGGAGCTCCACCAGGCAGCCCACCCCGGGGAGAATGTAAGTGTCACAGGGAGGAACTTTCCCCAGTGCTAGAACTCTACCAGAATATAAAGTGGATATGCAAATGAATGAATGAGAAAGCTGAGGCCCGGAGGGTCAGGGCTACCAGAGCTCCCAGTCTAATGGCAGGACCCAAGTCCACCTGCAGCAGTGGCAATAGTGTGGCTGCTTTTGCTCATTCTCCCAGCCTCTCTGCAGGCTTTTGCCTGGCTCTGCATTTTATAAGCACCTTCCACTTCACCAACTGTTTGGGCTATCACTCAGGCCATCCCAGAGCCTCCGTGGTCCAGGGCACAGGCCTCACTCACCTCTGAGTGCAGCCGCACACACATCGCTGTTGGCATTGCTATCCCCTTTCCTGTGGCTTGGTGGGGTCATAGCTTCCCCCACATCCAGCTTTAGCTTCTTGGGGGCGCTGGGCTTCCCAGTTTGCAAACCTCCATCAGGGCTTCCCCTCGGGCTACGCAGCTGGTGGCAGAGGAAAACATAAATCACATCCACGGGCAAACAAGAAGGCAGGACAGCCACAGCAGACAGTGTTTGCTGAGCAGGTACATTTGGTCAAAGGGCACAGAATGAGTCCTAGGACAGAACCGAGGCCTCACTCACCTTAAGGGCATCAGCTGGCGGAGAGATGTCACTGAGCAGGTGGGTGAGCAGGGCCTCTCCAGAGGCTCCTCCTTGAAGCACCCCGGCAGAGGCACCACAAACCTGCACCCACAGCTCTAATACAGCATACACCTTGGTCCGAACCGTGCTGTGTCATGAGCAAAGAGGGCAGTCAGAATGGAGAGTCAACATGCCAGAAGCCCCAGCCCACCTGCACCCCCTCACCCACTCTCCTCTTTATTCCCTTCCTAGATGGTTACCTGTAAGGCCTCTCCTGGCCTGGAGAGAGGGAATCCCTACCAATGCTCCAGGAATTGAGGACCTGGGGAAGCAGGCGGCTGATCGGGATCCCAAAGCGCAAGAGCCGGCTTCCACACCTGGCATAGAGAAGGAATGGTGACCCTTGTTTCTGGCATGCCCCAGCCCTTCACCACACCCTGCCCAATCCCACTCACGCGACGATGAGTGCAGAGAGCAGGTCCAAGGCCTCCAAGTGGATAGAGGGCAGCAGCAGCAGCCGCAGGGGACCATCTCCATGCAAGCTCTGGAGAAAAAAGTGGTAAAGATAAGGAGTGGGAGAAGTGAGAGACAGAGAGAACCAGAAACAGGGACAGACTATTTACATATGTACACATAGGTAAGAAACCTATCCCCTGATCTCAGCTCTCCAAACAAAATCAAACCCCCATCCTCTAAAATAGACCCTAGATGGAAGGCAAGAAGGATGGCTGGGCCTCTCAGCAGTGACTCAGCTGATCCCCAAATTCACCCTCCCCAAGGAAGCATCTGCTACACTCTGATGGCCTGCACCTATGTCGGGACACACAGAGAGTAATGGTATTTGGACAGAAGTAGGAAGCTGTCTGGGACAACTCCAGGATGACACTGTTTGGGGAACTTCAGGTCCCCAGTGCTTTCCTGGTTGCCTGGTGTCCTGAGCAAGGGCAGTGAAGAGATGACAAATCTCACTTACAATATTCTTGCTACTGACGCTGAGGGTCCGGCAGATGAAATCCAGGATTTCCTGCACAGGGACGGACACGGGAGCCCCAAACTCAGAGCTAAAGAGAATCAGAGCAGGGAGACCCTCAGAGCAGGTTCCCTGGCATGACTCCCATACCCATCTCCATTTCCTTTCTCATGATGAAGACAACAACACTCCCTCATTGACCCCTCTAGGTACACACCTCCGCTCCCTCCAACACCCACACACACCTGAGCATGAGTCCTAGGCAGTGGGCCAGTCCCGAAAACCTCTGCCAAAGCCGGAGAAGGACATGAGCATCACCATCTTCTGAGGACAGCAACATCTCCACTCCCGGGCCTTCATGCTGCACAGGAGCTAGGCAGAAGCATTACTACCCTGTACACTCTCTTTCTTCCATCCCCTCCTCTGACATTTCTAGCAGGCAATCTGCCTGTATTCTAACCCATTTCCCCCAAAAACCAACTGCCCCAAGTCTCTGGGCTTGCCTCCTTTTCCTTCCTGCCAAGCTTCCTCACCACTATTCCACTAACTACCAGCCATGGTCCCTACCGGTCTCTGCTCCCTCGTACAGGGCCCCCAGCAGGGTGTGCAGTGAGGCCAGCAGACTGTGCAGCTCCTGCTCCCAGCTCTCGGTGTGCTTCAGGCCTTGGGAAAAGCCAGCCCCTAAAGAGGGCAGCTTGGAATAACACTCACAGGCCAACTGCAGGAGAAAGGGCAGAAACCTGGTCAGTTGGGAATCCAGCCCAGCCACAGAATCCCCAGCCCCCTTAATGCCCAAAAAGAGATGGAGATCAAGAGAGGGAAGCCTGAGATGGGACAATGAGGCTGAAGGACCCAGATGGGCACCTGAAGGCAAGAGTGGGGACTTGCATGTATTAAGAGGGAGGGAAGTGGAAACATGGTCCCAAAATGTTAACACAGAAAAGCTGAGGAGGAACAATAAGAGATACTCCAGGCTCAGATACCCTGGCTCTCCATGTCCCGCCCTGCCCTTTACCTGTTGGAGCTGTGGGCTCAAGGCATCCACTCTAGACAGAAAAAATGAGGCCAGCTTGCCCTGGATGTGGAGAAAAAAAAGAAGAGGCTGGTGAGCCAGCTCTAAGAGCCAGAGATGTACACCCCATCAATTCCCAGCAGCAGATTCTAAGCCCAGGTCTTTTTCTTTCCTGTAGACACAAGAAGCAAAACCCTCTATGGGGCATCAACACCTGGCACAGACATGCTTTCATGGTAGAAAGACTCCTCAATGCCAGCTCTGGTCCTCAGCTTCCTGCTTAGGGGGAAAGGGTCTGGCCCCTGTCCCACAGACAGCTGGGCTTCCTCTTGAGTCTTTGCAAAATGATGGGTCATCTCCCTCAAGCCAAAAGGACATAGTACTAAAAACCAATCTCCACACTCCAACTTTCTACCTGCTAATACACAAAAACGAGGGTCCAAGCTGGGAGTTAAGACACTACCCGCAGGCATGAGGGCAGGACAATGTCAAAAGAGAAGGGTGGGAGAGCAGAAGTAAGGCGGCAACTCTCAGAGCAGCAACCTGTCATTCAGCACCTTCCCTGCCTGCTGTGTGAACGTGCTGAGGCAGGAGTGTTTAACCTAAGAACCACAATGTATTTGGGTATACAATCAAAGGGGCCTGTGAACATGAATGGGAAGCAAAATTACACCATTATTTTCACTAACCTATTTGTAAAATGTAGTGTTTCCTTCACTTATAGATGCAGACAAATAGCCATAGTAGTATCAGCAGGACCTGTGACCGTCACTAATAGAATCATTTTCATTTCACATGATAATTGTAACATATCCTGAAATATCATTCACATGCATCACTAATTTGCAATTATAGTCACTGTAAGACCTGCTTCTAGATCTTATTACTTAACATGTCAATAAAAAAGCACAGGCTAGGTACAGAGGCTCACGCCTGTAATCCCAGCATTTTAGTAGGCCAACGTGGACAGATCACTTGAGCCCAGGAGTTTGAGACCAGTCTGGGCAACACAGCGAAACCCCATCTCTACTAAAAATACAAAAACTTAGCTGGGTGTGGTGGCACATGCCTGTAGTCCCAGCTACTTGGGAGGCTGAGGTGGGAGGACCACCCGAGCCTGGAACTGAGATCACACCAGTCAGTGTACTCCAGCCTGGGGATGAGAATGAGACCCTCTCTCAAAAAAAAAAAAAAAAAAAGTACAAACTACTCGTATCACTATTTTTAACAACCATTTTGATAACTACATTTCAACACAATCAGTTTCCCTTGCAATTCATGCATTTTATTTTATAAATTTAAGAACATTATTTTGAGAAGAGGTCCACAGCACAAAAAAGATTAAGAACACTGCACTACAGATACAGAAAGGAAGAAAACAGGACTTTCACCTTCTGAGGGACATAAAAATTAGTAAGGAAAGGCCGGGAGCGGTGGCTCACGTGTGTAATCCCAGCACTTTGGGAGGCCAAGGCGGGTGGATCACAAGGTCAGGAGTTTGAGAAAAGACTGGCCAACATGGTAAAAGGCCGTCTCTACTAAAAATATATAAATTAGCTGGGCGCGGTGGTATGCGCCTGTAATCCTAGCTACTTGGGAGGCTGAGGCAGGAGAACTGCTTGAACCCGGGAGGCAGAGGTTGCAGTGAGCCGAGATGGCACCACTGCACTCCAGCCTGGGTGACAGAGTGAAACTCCATCCCAGGAAAAAAAAAAAAAAAAGAATTAGGACAAGATAAGCACATGGAAAAACAAGAATCTGGAGTAACACTGGCAACATACAGAGAAGGGGAAAGAGCAGATAAAGAGGGAACAGTGCTGGGCTTAGAAGAAAGGGGAGAGTCCGGATAATAAGAACAGGGAGGGAGAAGCACCAAGTAGAGTGCCAGAATCAGAAGACGCCAATGGAGAAACAGACCAAGACTTTAAATCCAAGGCTAGTGAGTATGAATCTAACCAGGCAGCAGGGGAATCACATGCACAAACGTGAACTTCTGGAAAACAAATGAGCAGTGGCACCCAGCACACACACGGCAGGGGACTTAGAGGGAAACAAGGAGCAGAAAGAAGCTTGTCAGTGTGTAGTTCACAAACCAATCCTCCAGGACTTCCTCCTTTCTACCCCGTGGCAGGAACGGCATTCAGTGTCCCATGTTACACTTCAGGATTCTTACTGACCATGAAACAAGGATGGTTCTAACTAATCCCAGGCAGGAGAAGATCTAGAACAATTTCCCTTAGAACATGGAAAGGACTTTTATGTCTGATATGCTAGAATTTCAGAATATTTCAAACCAAAGAAGAGTAACCACTCAAGGCCTCCTGATTCACTGGCTTCTCCAAGGACGACAGTTCTTAGAAAGCTTCTGAATCCCTAACTATAGTGACACTGAGCTCTTTTGGCCAACTTCTGCTCACGCTTTCCCTGAGACACTGGCTCAAAAAACTGGGCTAAGGCCAACAGCAGCCTGCTTATGTGACCGCAATAAAGCAGTGTAGAGTGAAGTGACATGGCCTACCCTGGCTGACCCACAAAGCAAACCAAAGCGATGGCTCACTTGAGACAGCTCACTCAAGACGCGCGAGCGCGCACACACACACAAACATGTCCTGGCTATAACTCTCGAGAGTCAGGTATATCTTCCCATTCATTCCGAGGAACTACTAATCAATTTGGCAAGCAGGGGGAAGTGAGTTAAAGAAGTCTCTGCAGGAATTGACCTCAAGGACAATTCCTTGATTCACATCACTTGGGATGCATAATCCTGAGCCTGCAGTCAGCAATTACCCCGAGACGTAAAACAGACACTTTAAAACAGCAATTCTCCATTTTCCTAAGAACTAGTCTACAGGATTTCCCAAGTACAAACTGCCCCTGGAGCATTTGTATAAAAGATACTTATCTGAGGTGTCGGCAACAGACAAAGCCAAAACCCTCAACAGAGGGAAGTTCTCCAAATGACTTTCTTTTTTTTGAGACAGTCTCACTCTGTCACCCAGGCTAGAGTGCAGTGGCACGATTTCGGCTCACTGCAACCTCCACCTCCCAGCTTCAAGAGATCTCCTGCCTCAGTGTTCCAAGTAGCTGGAACCACAGGCATGCACCACCCCACTAGGCTAATTTTTTTGTATTTTTGGTTGAGACGGAGTTTCACCATGTTGGGCAGGCTGGTCTCAAACTCCTGGCAGATGATACTTTATTCTTAGGGAAATAAAGGTACACACTTGCTGGAAGGACACAGAAACATCTGTTACTTTGGAAAGGGTACTCAAAATGCAGGCCTTAAGTTCAATTAACAATAGGTTGTGAATTGTATATAAATTCTCCTGACTACTCACACTGAAAATAAAGAGGCAACAGCAGAACACTTAACATTTGAGTCTCCTTAACTATTACTATTCATACTTCCACGCTGTAGGTGACCCTCACTTTCCCCTCCACTTTCATGAGGGGATGCAGATAGATAAAAATAATACCAAACAGAACTGAATAAAAATAGACTTTTGCAGTAAAACCAATCTTTTGTTCAAGGACAAACTGCTGGCCTGTGTCATTTGAGAGGTTAACTTACAGGATATTTGACAAGATAACCAGTTTTTACGAAACCTAGCAAAACCTCAGTAAAAAAACCTCTGCTCATCTTTAATAAAATCCCTGAGTCACTCCAAATACCTCCTTGACAAAAAGTCCAGCCCTGCCTACCCAAAGATTCTATTAGCTGTGATCAGTGGCATTCACATGAAAACAGGAACCAGCAAGGACACAACCCCATGCTCACTTACAACTAGCATCTGCTCAGGCACTTTTCAGACACCTCAAGTAACCAGTTACTAAAGCCACTGCAGGCACCACTGCCTGATCACAGCGCTCATGCCGGCAGAACTCTGATTCATGGTCCTTCCCAAGCCAGTGAGCTACACAGCCATTAACGAGCAGAGCTACTATCTGCCCAGGTTTTACAATTACCAGATAATATAACCTGGGTTACATCACTAAGTCCCTCTCAGCTGGTTTTCTCCTCTGTAGAATGCAACAATACCAACTGCACAGAATAATTACAATGATAAAATGAGACAACATACCTCAGACATTCAGGAGAGTGACTGGCACAGTGGCACCCACTAAAGACCCGTTCTCTTCAGAGCTTACTTTCTTGCATTGGTCACAGAACCTCATAATCTCACTTTCAAGACAACCCGAATGGCAAACTCCCCCTTGATTGGCAATACCAATGGCCAAAACAGTTAACTCCACCAGTTAAACAAAAAAAAAGTACTAATTTGCCACAAATTCCAGCTCTCTAGAGATTTGCGCTTCCCTCTGAGTAAGCAGGTGTCCAGCAGTTTGTCAAACCAATGGTGAATACAACAAAGTAAGGGAAAACATTTAATCTACAGGGGGACACCTACTTGTTCTTAGGTATAGTTGGCATCCGATTATACTGCAAACAACAAATGTACCAATTACAAATGACTCTTTAACTGTTACTGCTTTGGTAGAATTTGTAAAATAAATTTTATTATATCTCCTTAAAATTACAACTGTAATTCTTTTCCTGACCTACTCTATCATCTGACACACATACACCCTGATCTGCCTATCTGACCTACTGAAGCTCTGTTGTACAGTCTCCTTATATGCGTCATGACAACTTGGAGAAAGGGATCAGGATGTGACAGAGGGAGTTCAAACAGGAATATATGCAGAAAGAGGTGTTGGGGGAGTTGTCCTAGCAAAGTGGTCAGGAAGTATTCCGGGAGAAAATTACAAGAGCTTCAAGAATAAAGTGAAGGCCAGAAACGCAGATGGCTCATGCCTATAATCCCAGCACTTTAGGAGGCTGAGGCAGGTGGATCACATGAGGGCAGGAGTTCAAGACCAGCTTGACCAACATGGCAATACCCTGTCTCTACTAAAATTACAAAACTTAGCTGGGCATGGTGGCACACGTCTGCAATCCCAGCTACTCAGAGGCACGAGAATCACTTGAACCTGGGAGGTGGAGCTTGTAGTGAGCCAAGATCACGCCATTGCACCCCAGTCTGGGCGACAGAGACTCTGTCTCAAAATAAAAAAAGAATAAAATGGCCAGGCACAGTGGCTCACACCTGTAATCCCAGCACTTTAGGAGGTCGAGGTGGGCGGATCTTGAGGTCAAGAGATTGAGACCATCCTGGCCAACATGGTGAAACCCCATTTCTACTAAAAATACAAATTAGCTAGGTATGATGGAGCACGACTCTAGTCCCAACTACTGGAGAGGCTGAGGCAGAAGAATCACTTGAACCCGGGAGGCGAAGGTTGCAGTGAGCCGAGATCACACCATGGCACTCCAGCCTGGCAACAGTGAGACTCTGTCTCAAAAATAAATAAATAAAATAAAATAAAATAAAATAAAATATTATGTAAGTTGGCTGAAGGTTCAAAATAAAAAAAAAAAATTAAAGAATAAAGTAAGACAGAAAGGGGGCCAGGCACAGTGGCTCACACCTATAATCCCAGCACTTTGGGAAGCTGAGGCAGGAGGATCACTTGAGGTTAGGAGTTCAAGACCAGCCTGGATAACATAGTGAGACCCCATCTCTCCAAATAATTTAATAATTAGCTGGGAATGGTGGTGAATGCTGTAGTCCCAGGCTAAGGTGGGAGAAGTGCTTGACCCCAGGAGGTCAAGGCTACAGTGAGCCAAGTATGTGCCACTGCACCCCAGCCTGGGCAACAGAGCGAGACCCTGTTTCAAAAAAAAGATAGCCTGGTAGAAAAGTGGGCAGGGCATTCTAAGAGATATGGAAAAGACAAGGCAGAAAAAGGAAGGGGCCCATGGTTCACAGCCTGGCTTTGGCATCAAACAGATACAGGTTCCAATGCCTGATGACCTTAGGCAAGGTTCTTGAGTCCAATTTCTTTGAAAAAATGAGGATTAAAGGAGTTAAGTGCTATAAAGTGGTAGAAGTGTAGTAATGGAGATAGGTAACTTTGGAAGGATAATCAGAAGATAGATGCTTAGGAATCTCAGGACGGCAATCTGAGGTAAGAGCTCTCAAGGCTTACATTGGTGGGGAGAGTGCATAAATACTTACTTTGAGAGAACCACAAGCCCGAGGGAAATAGGTCATACAAGCCTTCATTCCTTCCAGCGCTGACTGCTCACACTATAGGAAAAGTAACAGGAGAAGCAAGAGGCCAAGAGCACAATGTCACCATATTCCGTCTCCTTCCCCCATACCCTGGAAGGGCCCTTTTCCAGACATCACTTTTTCTTGGCCCCTCCCTCTTCTCACTTCTTCAATTCTATTCCCCAGCCACTTCCATCAGATAATTAAACAGTGAGTGAAGGTAAGGACTGCAGGGGACTATGGTCTTACCTCTGGCCTGAGGCCCAGCAGGGAAGTGAGAAGGCCAGGGAGGTGGTTCATGGAGATGTCCCGGAACAGTGCAGGCAGCTGGGCTGCATAGCGGAGGAGGTCCCTCAGGACAGCGACGGCCAGCTCCATTGTGGGAGGCGGGTCCTGGGACTAAAGAAAACACATGTCATGCTTCCAGCCTCACCTTGATTGTCACCAAAGAGCAGCAGGAGGCACAGCAAAACAAGGTTTCTAGAAACGCCAGTTAATATCAGTATGACCATCCAAGCTACTACCTGGAGGAAAAGAGGGTTTGGAGACATGCAGTACCCTAGAGTAGCGTCTCTGTCTAGAGAAAGGACGTGTATTTACATTTTACTATTAAGGGGATCTGGGGTTCTAAGAATTTGTGTGGGGAAAAAAAGAATCACAAAGCTATACCTTAAAGACCTGATTAACTGGAGAGTTTTCTTTTTTTTGAGACAGAGTCTCACTCTGTCTCCCAGGCTGGAGTGCAGTGGTATAATCTCAGCTCACTGCAACCTCTGACTCCTGGGTTCAAGCAATTTTCCTGCCTCGGCCTCCGGAGTGGCTGGGATTACAGGTATGGGCCATCATGCCTGGCTAATTTTCTTATTTTTAGTATAGACAGGGTTTTGCCATGTTGGCCAGGCTGGTCTTGAACTCTGGGCCTCAAGTAATCTGCCTGCCTCAGCCTCCCAAAGTGCTGGGATTACAGGCGTAACCCACAGTGCCCAGAACCTGGCCTTTTTTTCTTTGTTTGAGACAGGGTCTCACTCTGTCAGCTGGGCTGGAGTGCAGTGGCACGATCTCAGCTCACTGCAACCCTGGAAGAATTTTCCGACGATCTCATACTATCATTCCCTGCTAGAATGGAAGAAGAGTACTTTTCAAACTGAAAAAAAAAGCCTCAGCCATAATGAAACTGCCCCATCTCTTCGAGGTTGTTACTAGCTGGCTCAAACCCATGCTGGAACTCATGGAGAAAAAAACGATTTGGATTTAAAAGGACTTCCTTGGAAAACTAACATGTAACTAAGGAAAAAGCAGAGGAGGTCAAAAAAAAAAAAAAAAAAAAAAGAGAATACTTAAGAGCAAAACTACTTATGAGGCAGGCCTACCAACTATACATAGGCCCTCATCATTGTCCAGTATCCTACTGCATTTTTCTCTGGTTAACTCTGCTACTTAAATTTTCTCCTCGAACTTCCAAATCGCACCTTCTCCAACCACTGTCACCTCTGTTTAACCTTGCCTAAAACTACACAGAGAAAAGTGAAGCCCAGAGATAATTAAAAATAACTGTAAAAACTGCAATTACTTTTACACCAACCTAATAAAACAGCCTTCGCTTTCCACTCCCAAATCTCAAAACTTCATCTTCATCCTATCCGCCCTCTGCTACCCTCCTCCTACCCAAAGACTGTCCTTCCACTGTGCCTTAAGTACTGTCCCCTCCTTCCTCTTAGAACCTTACACACTCACTAGCTTTCTCTCTCCTGAATTTCCAACCAGTCCCTATCACACGAACTCTTCCCACTGATTTTTAGACAGCTCAAGTCTTTCCCATCTTAACAAGTCTTTTCTTGAGCCCATACTTCACTTGCTAAATCCCAGTAATCGCCCAATTTCTCTCCCTCATCATTAGAGCCCAGCATCTTGAAAGGATTTTCTACCTTTCCTACTTCCATTTCCCTTCTCCCACTTGCTTCTCATCCCACACCAGTCTGGCTTCCATGTCCTCTGCTACAGCAAAAGCACTTTAACTATGGTCTTACAACCCATGTTGCTAATCTTATCAACAATTCTCAGTCTGCATCTTGTACCTCAGGGAGGCACACACAGAAACAACTCCTCCCTCTTCCCCCAGGTAGTCTTCACTTGGCCCCTCCAGCCCACAGTCCTGGTTATCTTCTTCTTTCTGTTGGTCTGCCTCAGTCTCCATTGTAAGTTTGTCTTCCTCTACCTGACCATTAAGTGTGGTGTGCATTAAAATCCAGTCCACAAAAGGGCTCATTTTTATAAACTCATCCTCAGCCTCAACCGCCGTTTAAACACTGAAGACTCTTCCCCTAGTAAAATATGCCAGGCCAGGCACGGTGGCTGACATCTGCAATCCCAACACTTTGGGAGGCCAACGTGGGAGGACTGCTTGATTCCAGAAGTTTGAGACCAGCCTGGGCAACATAGTTAAGACCTCATCTGTACAAAAAATTGTTTTAAATTAGCAGGGCATGGGGGTACGTGCCAATAGTCGCAGCTAGTGGGGGGCATGGTGGGGGACTGATGTGAGCACAAGAGATCAAGGCTCCAGTGAGCCAGGATCACATCACTACATTCCAGCCTGAGGGACACAATGAGACCCTGCCTAATAAAGAACAAAAGAACTCTGGGCTCGGTGGCTCATACCTGTAATCCCAGCACTTTGTGAGGCCAAGGTGGGCAGATCACATGAGGCCAGGAGTTCAAGATCAGCCTGGCCAACATGGTGAAACCCTGTTTCCACTAAAAATACAAAAATTAGCCAGGCATGGTGATGGGCGCCTGTAATCCCAGCTACTTGGGAGGCTGAGGCAGGAGAATCGCTTGAACCTGGGAGGCTGAGGTTGCAGTGAGCTGAGACCACACCACTGCACTCCAGCCTGGACAAGAGCTAGATGCCATCTCAAAAAAACAGACAGCTAAAGCCTCCACTCACTGAACCCTCAGGCCTACACTGAAATGCCTGGCCACTTCCACTGATGCCAGATCAGGTGGATGCTTACTAAGGGTGCTTCTACCAAATGCTCAAGGCCATAGCCATGGTATTCGGGCCATGTATTCTACTTGATGCTAATCTATCATCAGCAACTGCCACTCCAGCACTAAATCTCTCTCAAACCTATACCTTTATCAGTTCTACTGCCATAGTCCATGCTACTGTGAACGTTCTCCTAGATTACTTTATTAGCCATCTACATGGTCTTTCTGCTTCCATTCTGTTCCTTTCTAATCTATTATCCACAAGGCAGCCAGAATCTCGCTCTGTCACTCAGGCTGGAAAGCAGCGGTGCAATCTCGGCTCACTGCAACCTCTACCTCCCGGGTTCAAGTGATTCTCCCACCTCGGCCTCCCAAGTAGCTGGTATTACACGGACCCGCCACCATGCCAGGCTAATTTTTGTATTTTTAGTAGAGACAGGGTTTCACCATGTTGGCCAAGCTGGTCTCAAGTTCCTGACCTCAGGTGATCCGCCCACCAGCATAAGCCACCACGCCTGCAGCAAAGAGATATTTTCAATCACCACCACCACCTCCTCATCCCTGCTTAAAACCTTCCATGAGCTGGGCTCAGTGGCTCACACCTGTAATCCCAGCACTTTGGGAGGCTGAGGCAGGTGGATCACCTGAGGTCAGGAGTTCAAGACCAGCCTAGCCAACATGGTAAAACCCCATCTCTACTAAAAATACCAAAATGAGCAGGGCATGGTGGTGGGCACATAATTCCAGCTACTTGGGAGGCTGAAGCAGGAGAATCCCTTGAACGCGTGAGGCAGAGGAAGCAGTAAGCTGAATTCTCCCCACTGCCCTCCAGCCTGGGCAACAAGAGTAACACTCTGTTTAAAAACAAAACAAAACAAAAAAACCTTCCATGAGTTGCCACTGCTCCAAGAATAAAAGCCAAAATCCTTAGCATGGTCCACAAGGCCATAATGACTCGGTGGTCCCCAGTCTCCCTATCTTCCCAGTCACATCTTAACAATTCTAGCCACATGCTGGGATTTCTCAAGCAGGTCACACTCCTCTCTTCTCAGGGCTTTTGCACACTTAGAACACTCTCTTAGCCCAATTAACTCCTATTCAGCAGTTCAGAAAAGCCCTCCCTGGACTGCTGGTCCTGATCACTACTATCCACATCACCCCAAATGAGGTCAGATTCTTCCATTACATATTCTCAGAGAACTATAGTCCTTACCACCACAGTACCTACCTCAGCTTACCAGTTCACCTTCATTTATGGAATTATTGAATTAAAGTATCTTCAACTAGAACAGGGATCCGCAAATGATGGTCTGTGGGTGCCTGTTTTTGCACAGCCCACAAACTAAGAATGGCTTTTACATCTTAAAGGGTTGGAAAACAAACAATATACAACAAAAACTATATGTGGCTCAAAAAGTCTAAAGCATTTCCTATCTGTAAACATTTACTTCATAGAAAAAGTGCTAGACTCTGAGCACCATGAAAGAAGCTGCATGTACATCTCACTGTCTCCTTAGAGCTTGGTACGTAGCCTGCCATTTGTGTTCAGAAAATGCTTGTTAAATAACTATGTGGAGATCTTATCAAAGGATATAAAAGTAGGGGAAAAAATTAAAATGTTAAAAGAGTAACAAAGTATGACAAACCCACAACCTTATAGTGAACAGGAAAAAGCTGAAAGCATTCCCATTGAGAACTGGAAAAAGACAAGGATGCCCAGTTTCACCACTTCTATTCAACATAGTACTGGAAGTCCTAGCCAGAGCAATCAGACAAGAGTAAGAAATAAAGAGCATCTAGGCCAGGTGCTGTGGCTCATGCCTTTTATCCTAGCACTTAGTGAGGCCAAGGCAGGCAGATCACCTGAGGTCAGGAGTTCAAGACCAGCCTGGCCAACATGGCGAAACCCAGTCTCTACTAAAAATACAAAAGTTAGCCAGGCGGGGATGGCAGGTGCCTGTAATCCCAGCTACCTGGGAGGCTGAGACAGGAGAATTGCTTTAACCCAAGAGGCGGAGGTTCCAGTGAGCCAAGATTGCACCACTGCACTCCGGCCTGGGCAAGAGTGAGAGACTCCATCTTAAAAAGAAAAAGGAAATAAAGGGCATCTAAATTGGTAAAGAGGAAGTTAAACTGTCGCTATTCATCAATGATAATGACCGTATACCTAGAAAACCCTATAAGACTCATCCAAAAAGTTCCTAGATCTAATAAATGAATCCAGTAAAGTTTCAAGATACAAAATCAATGTACACACATCAGCAGCACTGCTATACACCAAGAGCAACCAAGCTGAGCATGGAATCAAGAACTCAACCCCTTTTACAACAGCTGCAAAAAATAAAATAAAATACTTAGGAATATCCCTAACCGAGGAGGTGAAAGACCTCTACAAGGAAAAACTACAAAACACTGCTAAAAGAAATCATAGACAACAGAAACGAATGTAAACACATCCCATGCTCAAAAATGGGTAGAATCAACATTGTGCAAATGACCATGCTGCCAAAAGCAATCTACAAATTCAATGCAATTCTCACCAAAACACCACCATCAATCTTCACAGAACTAGAAAAAACAATCCAAAAATTCATAATATGGAACCAAAAGAGATCCCACAAAGCCAAAGCAAGGCTAAGCAAAAAGAACAAATCTGGAGGTATCACATTACCTGACTCAAAATAGTCCAGGCTACAGTTACCAAAACAGCACGATTTCTATATAAAAATAGGCACATAGACCAAAATCTCAGAAATCACCACTAGAGAACTTACCCATGTAACCAAACACCATTTGTTCCCCCAAAACTACTGAAATAAATAAATATATATATATATACACACAGGCAGGGCACAGTGGCTCACACCTGTAATCCCAGCACTTTGGGAAGCTGAAGCAGGTGGATCACTTGAAGTCAGGCATTTAAGACCAGCCTGGCCAACATGGCAAAACCCAGTCTCTACCAAAAATACAAAAATTAGCTGTGCTTGGTGGCAGGGGCCTGTAATCCCAGCTACTCAGGAGGCTGAGGCAGGAGAATCACTTGAATCCAGGAGGCAGAGGTTGTAGTGAGCCAAGATCATGCCATTGTACTCCAGCCTGGTGACAGAGCAAGGCTCCATCTCAAAAAAAAAAGTTTCTACTTGAAACTTATCCTCCCCACTATCAGGGAACAGTTTCCAATTATTCTGTCCTCAAAACTGAATGTTCAAGTTGGAAAGAACATACCACATCCAAAATGGAGCATAAGGGGGAGGAGGAAGTGGGGCAGCAGCTGAATCCTCACCTGTAACACCTGCTGAATGCTCCGAAGCCAAGACACACAGTGCTGCTGGAATAGCTCTGTGGGGCTCTCCCCTACCAGCAGGGACAGCAGACACAGGCCCTCAAACCTTCAAAGAAAGAAGAGTCATGGTAAGTGAGTGGAGGCTAGACTTCAGAGAAAGTTACTGATGACTCTTTTATTCTCACTGGGCTATAGCAAGACTTCACCCCCAGATCCACCACAGTTTCTAACTCCTGAAATACTTGGAGTGAGGTGGGAGAAGCAAAGAAAGGGTGCAGAGGTAACCTCGGGGGGACAGGACATCTGGGAACTGGAAAAGGTAGGTCTCAAATCAAGTGAGCTCACAAAAGGAATGAAACTCCCCACACTCTTGGGAATTGAATCCAGGGAGTCATGACAGTGAAAAGAAAGATGTACACATGCCCACTTCCAAAGGGAACATGCCCCTGGAGGAAAAACAGGGCCAAAGACTTACCGAGTTTTGATGGAACTGAGACGTGCATTACTGAGACTCACCAATGCCCCAACAGCTGAAAGGTTCTGGAGGAAAGAAAACAAGGAAGCAAGTCAGGAATAGGAAATTAAAGATGTGGAAGATTCTTCAAGCCTTTCTCTGTCCCAGCACCTATGAAGCTTTACTGAAATCATATCTCCTCTGAGGCCAAAAGGCCATCCCACTAGAAGCCTTGGGCTTTTCCCCGTTTTTCCAGTGGGAAAGGCTGTTTCTCGGCCTTGCCTCGAGTTATATGTCACCTGATCCCCTTCCCCATGCCCCACCCACATAGTGCCAAACAGAGGGCAGCCCAACTAATCCCATGACCAGACTTCAAAGATGGGTGTGCTTCACCTCCTATTGCCTGGAAGCACCTAACATAAGAGACATCCACACATGCTTATTGAATGGACACCGAAATCATCCACTATCCTTCCTTTAACCCCAAACAGATACTCCTCCTCCTATTCCTGGCTTCCTTACAGCTTGTAAAAATGCCAACACACACTGAACCAACCAGAATCCTCCTTCCAGTTCTCCCCTTTTCTCACATTCTGGAAGCCCATGAAAGATGTTTCCTCATCAGTCCCTCAAGTAACCTCTCCATGCCCTGAATGGCCAGCCTCCTCTCACAGCACCCACATCTCCCTAACGGCATGCATCACTCATTCTTCCAACACACACACAATGCACTAGGTTAGGTGAAGGAAAACAGAGCTAAATAAAATTAATAAGGTATCTCCCTTTTGTGGAGAGAAATGTTTATTTATTTGTTCAATAAATACTTTGACATATACTTCATATGAGACCTCATTTTAGGCAGCAGGTAGCTTATTTTTCCAGCTAGAGAAGACAGAAAATAAACAACTGACAAAGTAAATACATAGTACATCAGAGGTGTTAAAAACTACGAAGAAGAAGAAAGTAAAGGAAGGAAGGAAAGAGGTGCCCAGAGTAGGCAAGGCGGACAGTATTTGATGTAGGAGACAGTATTTTATGTAGGAGAGTGGGTACAAAAAGCAACTCTAAAAAGGCCAATTAGGCTGGGCACAGTGGCTCACGCCTGTAATCCCAGCACTTTGGGAGGCTGAGATAGGTGGATCACCTGCAGTCAGGAGTTCGACAGCAGCCTGGCCACCATGGTGAAATCCCGTCTCTACTAATAACACAAATTAGTAGACATGGTAGTGGGTGCTTGTAATCCCAGCTACTTGGGAGGCAGAGGCAGCAGAATCACTTGAACCCCTTGGGGCGGAGGTTGCAGTGAGCTGAGATCGTGCCACTGCACTCCAGCCTGGGTGACAGAGTGAGATTCTGTCTTGAAAATAAATAAATAAATAGATAAAATGGGTGAATTATATGGTTTGTGTATTATATCTCAATAAAGCTGTCTTGGCCAGGCGTGGTGGCCTGTAATTCCAAAATTCTGGGAAGCCAAGGCAGGAGGATTGCTTGAGGCCAGGAGTTTCAGACCAGCCTGGGCAACACAGTGAGACATCAGCCTAAGCTACACAATGAGATCTCATCTCTACAAAAAAAAAATTTTTTTTTTTTTTTTTTTTGAGACAGAGTCTTGCTCTGTCACTAGGCGCCACACAGGAGTGCAGTGGCACGATCTCAGCTCACTGCAACCTCCGCCTCCTGGGTTCAAGCAATTCTCCTGCCTCAGCCTCCTGAGTAGCTGGGACTACAGGCACATGCCACCATACCCAGCTAATTTTTGTATTTTTTAGTAGAGACAGGGTTTCACCATGTTGGTCGGGATGGTCTCAATCTCTTGACCTCGTGATCCACCTGCCTTGGCCTACCAAAATGCTGGGATTATAGGTGTGAGCTGTCGCGGCCAGCCAAAAGTTTTAAAAAATTAGCTAAGTGCACTGGCACGCATGCCTGCAGTCCCAACTACTTGGGAGACTGAGGCAGAGGATCACTTGAATCTAGGCGTTCAAGGCAGTGAGCTATGACCAGACTACTACACTCCAGCCAGGGTAAAAGAGTAAGACCTTCTCTCTAAAAAAAAAAGACCATTTAGGCCAGTCATGGTGGCTCAAGCCTGTAATCCCAGCACTCCGAGGCAGGCGGATCATGAGGTCCAGAGTTCAAGACCAGACTGGCCAACATGGTAAAACCCCATCTCTACTAAAAAATATAAAAATTAGCTGGGTGTGGTGGCTCGTGCCTGTAATCCCAGCTGCTTGGGAGGCTGAGGTAGGAGAATTGCTTGAACCGGGACTGGGAGGCAGAGTTTACAGTGAGCTGAGATGTGATGCCACTGCACTCCAGCCTGGGCTACAGAGAGAGACTCCATCTCAAAAAAAAAAAAAAAGACCATTTAACAGAGACTTAAAGGAAAGTGAGAACAAGATGTATTGATACTCTCATACATTTACCACAAATATAAAATGGTACAGCCACTTTGGAAAGCAATCTGGCAGTTCAAGGGTCCAAGATAACGCCAAGGTTTTTTTGTTTTTTTCTTTTTTTGAGGCAGAGTCTCACTCTGTCGCCCAGGTTAGAGTACAGTGGCACAATCTCAGCTCACTGCAACCTCCGCCTCCCAGGTTCAAGCAATTCTCCTGCCTCAGCCTCCCAAGTAACCAGGACTAATGGTGCCCATCACCACACCCAGCAAATTTTTGTATTTTTAGTAGAGACAGGATTGGCCAGGCTGGTCTCGAACTCCTGACCTTGTGACCCGCCCACCTCAGCCTCCCAAAGTGCTGGGATTTCAGGCCTGAGCCACTGTGCCCAGCCATGCCAAGGTTTTTTGCTAAGCAACTAGAAATGAAATTGCCATTTACTAAGGAGGGAAATCATGCAGGAAGGGCCGGTTTTGGGGTTCAGTTTCAGATCTGTTCAATCTGTGACATGTATTTCACATGAAAATGGAGATGCCAAATAGGCACTGGGTAGACAAGTCTGAGGAGTCCTGGCTAGAGATGTAAATTCAGGAGTTGTTGGCCTTGAGACTGGATCAGTTCACCAAGGGAATGAGTATAAATAGAGAAGAGAAATAGTGCAAAGGCTGGGTTTGTAGGCACTCAAACCTTCAGAGGTCACAGGGGTGAGAAGGAACCAGTCTTTACTGGAAAGGAGTAACCAGTGTGGTAATCAAGAGAAGACAGGGGCTGGGCATGGTGACTCATGCCTGTACTCCCAGTACTTTAGGAGGCCAAGGTGGGATGATTGCTTGAGCTCAAGCATTCAAGATCCCCCTGAGCAACATAGCAAGACCTCACCTCTACTAAAAGTCAAACAAATTAGCTGGATGTGGTGGTGCATACCTGTGGTCCCAGCTACCCAGAAGGCTGATGAGGGAGGACTGCTTGAGCCTAGGAGATCAAGGCTGCAGTGAGCTATGATTGCGCCACTGCACTCCAGCTGGGCAACAGAGCAAGACCCTGTCTCAAAAAAAAATAAATAAACTAAAAGAGGAGAGAGATCCCAGAAGTCAAATGAAGACAGTTTTTTTAAATAGGAAGGTACGAAATGGTACAGATAAGTCAAAGGAAAGTACAATCAACTGTATCAAATGGTACAGATAAGTCAAAGGAAGTACAATCAACAGTATCAAATGGCACAGATGAGTCAAATACAACAACTCAAACTGACCTTTGAACTTAATGCCTTGATGGACACCAGTGATCTTCAAGAGTTACTATTTTGGGCCAGGCAAGGTGGCTCAGGCCTGTAATCCCAGCACTTTGGGAGGCCAAGGCGGGCAGATACCAAGGTCAGGAGTTCGAAACCAGTTTGACCAACATGATGAAATCCCATCTCTACTAAAAATACAAAAATTAGCTGGGCGTGGTGGTGCACGCCAGTAATCCCAGCTACTCAGGAGGCTGAGGCAGGGGAATTGCTTGAACCCAGAAGGCAGAGGTTGCAGTGAGCTGAGATCGTGCCATTGCACTCCAGCCTGGGCGACAGTGCACAACTCTGCCTCAAAAAAAAAAAAAAAAGTTACCATTTCACCTGGCAAAGGGTTGTTTTGGCAGTGTTTAGGCCAAAAGCCTGAATGTAATGAGTTCAATGGAACAACGATCATAGTAATTCAGGGAAGAACCTTCAATAGTTGTTAAAACGAGAGGGTGAAATGTTGACAAGACGTAAGATATTCACATTATCTCCCCCCAAGACACTTAATTACAAATGAAAAAAATCATACCTTTATAACAATGATCAACTCTGGCTGATACTCACTTAACCTAGAATACACGCTCTTGATATGAGGCACCAAAAATGACACATCATTTCTGCATTTTTTTTTTTAACTTTTTGTAGAGATGGGGTCTTGCCATGTTGCCCAGGCTAGTCTTGAACTCCTGAGCTCAAGTGATCCTCCCACTTCGGCCTCCCCCATCAGTCTCCAAATTTCATGCTGGGATAACAGGCATGAGCCACCACACCTGGCCAATTTCTGCAGTACTCTTGCTGAAAACGCATAAATCTCTAGTTTGTCTGCTGTTTCTTCATGATTAGATTCTAATCTGAGGGGCATTCCACAAAATAACTATCCTGTACTCTTTAAAAAGATCAAGATCATAAGATAATGACTGAAGAACTATTTCAGATTAAAGGAGACTAAAGAGACATTACAATTAAATGCAAGCTGGACACAGTGGCTCACGCCTGTAATCCAAGTACTTTGGGAGGACGAAGCGGGTGTATCACCTGAGGTCAGGTTTGCCAGCCTAGCCAACACGGCAAAACCTCACTGCTATTAAAAAAATAATAATACAAAAAAAATACAAAAATTAGCCAGGCATTCTAGCGGGCACTTGTAATCCCCAGCTACTTGGGAGGCTGAGGCAGGAGAATCACCTGAACCCAGGAGGTAGAGGTCGCAGTGAGCCAAGATGGCGCCACTGCACTCCAGCCGGGCAACAGAGTGAGCCTATGTCTCAAAAAAAAAAGCAAAACAAAAAATCTAAATGTAATGTGTGATCCTGCATTAAATCCTAGACTAGAAATGTTGTTGTCATTGTTATAATGGATGTCTTTAGGAGAACTGATGGTAAAACTTCAAAAAGATCTATAGGTTAAACAATTTATTGTATCAATATTAATTCTCCGATCATGATGAAGGAGTGTTGTTATGTAAGAGAATGTCCTTGTTTTTAAGGAAATACACACTGAAATATGTCAAGGTAAAGGACATGATATCTGCAACTTACTCCTAAATGGACCCAGAAAATATATTTGAAAGAATTCCTAGGCCCAGCGTGGTGGCTCATGCCTATAATCCCAGCACTTTGGGAGGCCGAGGCGGGTAGATCACGAGGTCAAGAGATCAAGACCATCCTGGTCAACAAGGTGAAACCCTGTCTCTACTAAAAATACAAAAATTAGCTGGGCATGGTGGTGCGCGCCTGTACTCCCAGCTACGCAGGAGGCTGAGGCAGGAGAAT
Source organism: Callithrix jacchus (assembly GCF_049354715.1). Classification (NCBI taxonomy): domain Eukaryota; kingdom Metazoa; phylum Chordata; class Mammalia; order Primates; family Cebidae; genus Callithrix; species Callithrix jacchus. The sequence continues at coordinate 106,258,531 of NC_133506.1, forward strand.
TGCTTGAACCCAGAAGGCGGAGGTTGCGGTGAGCCGAGATCATGCCATTGCACTCCAGTCTGGGTAACAACAGCGAAACTCCGTCTCAAAAAAAAAAAAAAGTATTCCTATATCCTCTTCACCCAGACTCTCCAATTTTTAAATGCGTATTTATGTTATCACTCTCAGAATGATAGTTTAGGATATCTGTCATTATCAGAGTAACATAAATACTCATTTAAAAACTGGACAATCCAGCTGGACAAGGTGGCTCATTCCTGTTCCAGCACTTTGAGAGGCCGAGGCAGATGGATCACTTGAGGTCAAGAGTTCAAGACCAGCCTGGCCAACACGGCAAAATCCAGTCTCTACTAAAAATACAAAAATTAGCTGAGTGTGTGGCGCAAGCCTGTAGTCCCAGCTACTTGAGAGACTGAGGCAGGAGAATTGCTTGAACCCAGGAGGTGGAGGTTGCAGTGAGCCAAGACTTCTCAAAAAAAAAAAAAAAAGGATCTGGATGAAGAGTATATAGAAATTCTTTCAAATATTGTTCCAACTTTTCTGTAAAAGTAATGTTAAAAGAAGAATGAGAGACAAAAAGTACAGATAACACTTCTAAGGAGTTTCTGCCATAAAGGAAGTATACAAATGGCAAATGGGGCAGTAGCTGGAGGGGTGATTTGTTTGTTTTTTGAGACAGAGTCTCCCTCTGTTGCCCAGGCCAGAGTTCACAGGTGCAATCACGGCTCACTGCAAAATCCGCCTCCCAGGCTCAAGCAATTCCCCTGCCTCAGCCTCCTGAGTAGCTGAGATTACAGGTTTGTGCCACCACACCCAGCTAATTTTTGTATTTTTAGTAGAGATGAGGTTCTGCTATGTTGGTCGGGCTGATCTTGAACTCCCAGCCTCAAATAATCTACCTGTCTCAGTCTCCCAAACCGCTAGGATTATAGATATGAGTCACGGCACCTAGCCCTTGGAGTGTAATTTTTTAAATGAAGTTTTGAGCTGTATGCTGATGAAAATGATCCAACAGAAAGAGAGGCCAGGTGCAGTGGCTCATCCCTATAATCCCAACACTTTGGGAGGCTGAGGCAGGAAGATTTTTTTTATTTAAGTAGGAGTACACTCTAAAATATGACAAAAAGTAGTTGGGTGTGGTGGCTCATGCCTGTAATCCCAGCACTCTGGGAGGTCAAGGCGGGGGGTGATCACTTGAGGTCAGGAGTTCGAGACCAGCCTGGCCATATGGCAAAATCCTGTCCCTACTAAAAATACAAAAATTAGCTGATGGATGGCTTAAAAAAGGAAAAAGAAAATTCACCAGGCATGGTGTCGGGTACCTACTCGGCAGGCTGAGGCAGGAGAATCACTTGAACCCAGGAGGAGGTTGCAGTGAGCCAAGATTGTGCCACTGTACTCCAGCCTGGGCAACACAGCAAGACTCCAACTCAAAAAAAAAAAGACAAAAGGAAAACTACAGCAAATACATAAACCAGTAACACAGTCATTTATTGGCTGGGCATGGTAGCTCACGCCTATAATCCCAGCACTTTGGGAGGCCGAGGCGGGTGGATCATGAGATCAGGAGTTCAAGACCAGCCTGGCCAACATGGTGAAACCCCATCTCTACTAAAAAAAATACAAAAATTAGCCAGACGGGGTGGAATGTGCCTGTAATCCCAGCTACTTGGGAGGCTGAGGCAGGAGAATCACTTAAACCCAGGAGGCAGAGGTTGCAGTAAGCCGAGATCATGCCATTGCACTCCAGCCCAGGAGACAGAGTGAGACTCCATCTCAAAAAAAGAAAAAAAAAGTACAGTCATTTATTATCAAGTATTATGTACAGATGTGGAGGATAGTACAGAATTACTATCCTCCACATCTTGTCCTATTGTAGGGTCTTCCGGGGCAAAATAACTAACTAAATGTTTTTAACTTTTAACTAACTCTTGTTATAACACTTAGCTTAAAACACAAACATATTTTGTAGAGCTGTACCAAAAACGAAATTTTTTTTTTTGAGGTCAGGAGTTTGAGACCAGCCTGACCAACACGGTGAAACTCTGTCTCTGCTAATAATACAAAATTAGCTGGCTATGGTGGCACACGCCTGTAATCCCAGCTACTCAGGAGGCTGAGGCATAGAAGAAAGAACAAGACACTGTCTCTGTCCTTCAAAAGAACATACAGGATAAATGACATATGGGCTTTGCTTTAAAATGGTCCACCAAGCCTGGGCAACAGAGCAAGACACCATCACACAAAAAAAGAGATCCACCAAGCTGAACACAGTGGTTCACCTTTGTAATCCCAGGACTTTGGGGACCAAGGCAGGAGGATGACTTGAGTCCGGGAATTCAAGACCAGCCTGGACAACACAGAGAGCCCCCATCTCTATAAAAAAAAATTTTTTTTTTAATTAGCTGGGGTGGTGGCACACCTGTATAATCTCAGCTACTCAGGAGGCTGAGGTGGAAGGATCACTTGAGCCTCGGAGGTTGAGGCAGAGGCTGCAGTGAGCCATAATGTGGTCACTGTACTACAGCCTGAGTTACAGAGTAAGACCCTGTCTCCAAAAAAAAAGAAAAAGAAAAAAAAGTTCCATTAAAAAAAAAAAAGCCAAGGTATGGGAGGAATGAATAACATTGGCAAATGTTCACTGTTAAACTAAATTTGGATGGTGAGGGCAGCATAGGGTGGGGTGGTGAAAATATTATTTGTTTATATCTGAAATTTTACATAAGTTTCTAAAATTACATACAAAAACAAATCAAAGACTTGTGGAGTGTGGGGAAGGAGGTTGTATGTATATGTGAAATAAATAAACAGACAGTAGAATAAAGAGCAGTCAATCATAGGTGGTCAAGAAATATATCCCAAAGGCAGTGACAAGCAAAGAATTGAAAAGACTGGGAAGGAGAATGGGGGCTGGGGGTGCTGCACAGGGAGGGATTCCAAGAGAACAGTAAGTAAAAAGGCTCTGAGGAAAGAAAGCCCATGTTTACCATGTTGGCCAGGCTGATCTTAAATTCCTGATCTCAGTTGATCTGCCTGCCTTGGCCTCCCAAAGTGCTGGGATTACAGGTGTGAGTCACCACATCCGGCCAGCTGAAGGATTTTTAAAAGCTGCAAACAGGATCAGAATTTTACTTTAGAAAGCTCACTCCAGCTACTGTGTGGAGAACAGATTAAAGAAGGCAAGACTGAAGGCAAGGAGCCCAGTTAGAAGATTGCTGCTATGGCCGGGAACAATGGCGCATTTCTGTAGTCCCGGCTACTTGGGAGGCTGAGGTGGGAGGATGGCTTGAGTCCAGGAGTTTTGGGCTGTAGTGCACTATGTTGATCGGGTGTCCGCACTAAGTTCGGCATCAATATGGTGGCCTCCCAAGAGCGGAGGACCACCAGGTTGCCTAAGCGGGGGTGAACCAGCCGAGGTCAGAAACGGAGCAGGTCAAAACTGCCGTGCTGGGCCAGGCGCAGTGGCTCAAGCCTGTAATCCCAGCACTTTGGGAGGCTGAGGCGGGTGGATCACTAGGTCAAGAGATCGAGACCATCTTGGTCAACATGGTGAAACCCTGTCTCTACTAAAAATACAAAAAATTAGCTGGGCATGGTGGCACATGCCTGTAATCCCAGCTACTCAGGAGGCTGAGGCAGGAGAACTGCCTGAACCCAGGAGGCGGAGGTTGCGGTGAGCCGAGATCGCACCATTGCACTCCAGCCTGGGTAACAAGAGCGAAACTCCATCTCAAAATAAATAAATAAATAAAAACTGCCATGCTGATCAGTAGTGGGATCACGCCTGTGAATAGCCACTGCACTCCAGCCTGAGCAACAAAGCAAGACCCCATCTCTAAAACAAAAAAATAAAAATAAAAGACTGTTGCTATGATATACTCCAAGCTAGATATGGAGCACTGTGCTAGGATAGTTCCATTTTGGAACTACTAAGTTTGCAGTAACTGTGGAAAAGCCAAGTGGGTAGGTGGATGGATCAAACAGTGAATCTGTCTTGCTCTCAAGCTCCAGGTCTATTTGCTTACTTTCGTTTCTCATCTTGTCTAGAAATTCTCTGAGGGAAAGAATCATGTCTTATTTATCTACCTAGAGACGTGGAACAATACCTAAAACATAACATGTTTGTTGAACAAAAACCTATGGGGAAGCAGAGGAAACCCTCCACATAATCCCATGTATTGAGGATCCAATACAAAGGACATGAGTAGAAAAAAATTCAAGGCAGAATGTATCTAAAAATGTGGCACAGGAAATATTAAAGGGAGACCCTAGTTTCCCATATTATTCTTAGCTTTTTTACTCAAAATTTTACTAGACTTCAGACATTTAAGAAAAATAAGACATTAAGTTCATGTACTTGACTTTGAGGGAGGAGGGGAAGTCCTAAAAGAGATGATGAAAGAAAACATACATTTATAGACAGGACAGATAATATTTCACAAATACTTATAAAAAAATTTTCTGGGGGGCCAGGCATGGTGGCCCATGCCTGTGATCCCAGCACTTTGGGAAGCCAAGGCAGAAAATCGCCTGAGCACAGCAGTTTGAGACCAGCCTGGACAACACGGGAAAACCCAGTCTCTACCAAAAATAGGTGTGGTGGCACGTGCCTGTAGTCCCAGCTACACAAGAGGCTGAGGTGGGAGGATTCCTTGAGCCTGGGAAGTGGAGGTTATAGTGAGCCAAGATCATGCCATTGCACTCGAACCTGGGTGACAGAGTAAAACCTTGTTTAAAAAAAAAAAAAAATGAGACTATAGTGAGATAAAGAAACCAGAAAAAATCCCCACTGTAATATAATTGAGTGATGAAAAACACATAAATTAGAAGATGGGAATTTAGAAGAGAAAATATATAATTAGCTCCAGCCTCTGCAACTGGGCTGAGATAGCAGAGACATAGTTTTGTCACCCTCAACTACGCAGAGTAATGTTAAAGACAAACAGACAGGGTTACCTCTGATAAATCTGGGGCTAAGATTATTGAACCATCCAGCAGGTTGTGACAACCGTCTTCCTGGAAGGTAGCATAAAGCTGGAAAGGTCCCAGGAATGAAGGGTGGACACAGAAGAGCTCGTGTATGTGGATCTTGAAGCATGGGAAGAATTTGGGGAGGTTTAGTAGGCAAGGAGAGAGATTGTTAAAGAAGCAACTATTATGGGCTAGAAATAGTATGCCTTCTTAGAATCAGTGCCTTCACTTGGACAAAACGATGGGATTTTAAGCTGGAATGGAGGCAATGGGAAAGAGATGGAAAGGAGTGAGCAGATCTGAAAACTACTCAAAGGATAAAATCAACAAGACTTGATAGATTGCTTATGGAGGTGTATGAGGAAGAAAAGAGTTTAGAATACTTCAGTGTCTAGATTCCAGAACTGAATTAATACTAGATTCCATTCTACGGCAATCCAAAGGCTCCTTAACTCGGCCTAAAACGCTCTGCATGACCCGACCCACTGCCTACCAACCCCACCAGTCTCAACTGTACCCACTCTCTTCCCCTCCACATCTGGGCCCCAGGAATGATGTCCTTTTTTTCAGTTCCTTCCTACCACAGGACCTTCCCACATGAGCTCTCCTCTGACTGAGCAGCTCCTCCCATCTTCTTTCCCTATCCAACACCTATTCATCTTTAGGGTCCCAGCTTAAACGCCCATTCCTTTGAAAAATATCTGCCATTCTTCAGATAAGGTTAGAGGCTCCCTGACATTCAATTCTCATGTTGTTTAGCAGCATTTTGTGTATCGCCATCACGTCTGTAACCAGAGCGCCTAAAATATTATCTAACCCTCAATAAGAGCTCGGTAAATGTGTATTGTTGAATACGTCATTAAGTCAGTCGAAAGAATCCCCAAAACAGTTATCGCCAGAGGAAAAAGAGGCATTCGATTATACAACCAGGGAGTGAACCGGCCTGGAATCTAATCAATTCCTGTGTGCTGAGCAATAGCCTAACAACAGAAAAATAAGGCCCATTTTTCCCCTGGAGAAACTCATGGCCGATAAAGGAGAAATATGTGCATCTCGTCCGGACTGGATCCCCTTTCTGCCCGCAGCTCTCCTTCCCTCAACCTCTCTATCGCACTTGCACTGCACCGAAATCCCGGAGCACAGGTGCCGCGCCAACCTCCCCACAGGACCGCGGGCACAAGGGCCACGGACTCACCTGGGCCCCGCCCACCGACCCATGCAGCCGCAATAGGCACATAAGCCCGGGCAAATGTGGGGCCGAGCGGTTTGGGGGATGCACCGGAGCAACGGCAGACCCCGTTCGAGGTTGCAGCAAACCGGAAACACTCTCCAGTAGCAGCAGGCGGAGCCGCGGGCCCGAGCTCACTGCCGAGAGACCCCCAGTCCCACCGGGAACCCCAGCCGCGGAGCCCGCAGTGGGCCCACTAAGAACGGCTGCCGCCATCTTCCCCCGGGCTCCAGTAGTGGCGTGGCGCGATGACGCAAACACACTGCGACGCCCGCCCAGTGGGGAGGGGGCGTGGGGAGGGGGGCTGAGGCTCTGCGCACTGGGTGAAGGCGGGTTGGACTCGCGGGCTCAGGCTGGGAAGGAGCATGCGCAGGGAGAGTAGTCCGGGCGCCGAGGCAACCAGGCGCTCAGTTCCCTGAGTGATGGCCGGTGGGGCTGGTTGTAAGCGGGTCGGAGGCGGTCCCGTGATGTTTAAGGTACACGTGGTCCGGACAAAAAAGGCGCGAGAGTCCGAACGATTTCCATTTAACGGGCGGAGTCCCAAGACACCTTTACTATAGCAATCAATAACTCTCTCTCTCTCTCTCTCTTTTTTTTTTTTTTTTAAACAGAGTCTCGCTCTGTCGCCCAGACTGGAGTGCAGCGGCACGATCTCGGCTCACTGCAACCTCCATCTCCTGGGTTCAAGTCATTCCCCTGCCTCAGCCTTCCAAGTAGCTTGGGACCACAGGCACGCGTCACCTTACTCGGCTAATTTTTGTATTTTTAGAAGAGAAGGGGTTTTATGATGTTGGCCAGGCTAGTCTCGAACTCCCTACCCCAGGTGATCCGCCCGTCTCGGCCTCCCAAAGTGCTGGGATTACAGGCGTGAGCCACCGCGCACGGCCGAGGAATCAGTAGCTTTCCAGGTAATTCTTGGAGTCAGAAATCACAGACATTTTTAACTACATCTGCAATTTCAGAAATGATATAAGATGTGCACCTTGCAGAAGCCAATTCAAACAATATAGAAGGGCATAATGTAAAAAGGAAAACTGCCTCTCTCCACAAGGCCCTGCCCCAGTAGTGTGTATACTTTTGTAATATTAGTCTATGCACAAACATTTAAATGCATAGTCTATTTACAAGATTAGGGTCTGCGTGTGGCTTTTTTTCACTCATGGTCTAATTTGCACTGTTTTTTAAACTGTGGTACACCATGAAGTGGGTGCACCATGATTTAATAATTCTGTTGCTGAATTAATACTTGACCGCTGCTCCAGCTTTTTGCTAATATAAACACTGTAATGAACATACTAATACCTCTATTTTTGTGTACTTTTGTGATTGTTAGATTCAAATCCAAGAGTTATCATTTTTCCTTTTTTTTTTTTTTTCGAAAAGGAGTCTCACTCTGTCACCCAGGTTGGAGTTCAATGGTGAAATCTCGGCTCACTGCAACCTCCACCTCCTGGGTTCAAGTGATTCTCCTGCCTCAGCCTCCAGGTAGCTGGGATTACAGGCACCCACCACAACACTGGGCTAATTTTTGTATTTTTAGTACAGACGGGGGTTTCACCATGTTGCCCAGGCTGGTCTCAAACTGTTGACCTCAGATGATGCGCCTGCCTGGGCCTCACAAAGTGCTGGGATTACAGGTGTGAACCACTGTGCCTGGCCCATTTTTCCTCTTTTTGCCTTCTATCCAACCCTTCAAGTTCTGGCAGTCTGCTCCAAAATACATTAACCCAATAGTGTTAATTTTTCTCTACCTCCACTGCCACTCTCGCCTCATCTCTTACAGTAATAGCCTCTTACAAAGCCATCTTCTGCTCCCCTCTTGGCACCTTTTAGTCCCTTCACACAGCAACCAAAGTGGTCTTTTCAAATGTAAACCAGTTCTTGTCACTCCTTGCTTAAAGCCCTTCTGTGCCTTCCAAACGTGATGAGAATGAAATCCCATCTCATCACTGAGGCCTGCAAGAATCCACCAACTCACACCTGTAAGCCCAGCACTTTGGGAGGCTGAGGCGGGCAGATAACCTGAGGTCGGGAGTTGGAGTCTAGCCTGGCCAACATGGAGAAAACTCATCTCTACCAAAAATACACAATTAGCTGGCGTAATGGCTCATGCCTGTATTCCCAGCTACTTGGGAGGCTGAGGCAGGAGAATTGCTTGAATCCGGGAAGTAGAGGTTTTGGTGAGCTGAGATCCCGTTGCACTCCAGCCTGGGCAAGAGTGAAACTCCATCTCAAAAAAAGAATCCACCCAATCTGACCCATACCCACCTCCCTGACCTCAACATATACCACAAGTACCACTTTCCCTCTTTCTTCCTATTCCTGAGCCAAACTAGCCTTTTTTCTATCCTCCAGCAAAGCCTATTCCCACATCAGAAGATTTACACATGCTGCTGATTTTACTGGAGACTGTCCTTTGATTCTGTGTGACTGACACTATCTTGCCATCCTGAGAGGGCTTCTTTTTAGATAGCTCCCACCCCAACCCCCATCAGCCTCCATCACATTTCCCTGCTTAGAATTCATGTCATTACTAGAAATGTATTTGCTTTTATTTATTAACTCTCTCTTTTGTCTAAAATACAAACTCCATGAAAGGGCTCTTGTCTCCTACACTATGTTATTCCCATCACCTAGAACAGTACCTGGTGCTGAAAAAGTATTTCCCCCTCGCTGGAGTGCAGTGGCACAATCACAGCTCACTGCAGCCTTGACCTCCCAGCTCAAGCGATCCTCCTACCTCAGCCTCCCTAGTACCTGGGACTCTAGGCACTAGCCAGCCATACTTGGCTCATTTTTAGGGTGTGTGTGTGTGTGTGTGTGTGTGTGTGTGTTTTGTTTTTGTTTTTGTTTTTTTGAGACAGAGTCTTGCTCTGTCGCCAGGCTGGAGTGCAGTGGCACAATCTCGGCTCACTGCAATCTCCACCTCCTGGGTTCAAGCAATTCTCCTGCCCCAGCCTCCCGAGTAGCTGGGACTACAGGCACGTATCACCACGCCCAGCTAATTTTTGTATTTTTTAGTAGAGTCAGGGTTTCACCATGTTCCACCTCCCAGGTTCAAGTGATTCTCCTGCCTCAGCCTCCCAAGTAGCTGGGATTATAGGCTAAATGTCATCTTCTTGGCCAGGCTGGTCTCAAACTCCTGACCTCAAGTGATCCATCTGCCTCGGCCTCCCAAAATACTGAGACTATAGGGTGAGCCACCACGCGCAGCCCCCTCTGCTTTAAAAACCACTACCGGAAAAATAAAAAAAATTAAAAAATTAAAACCACTACCGGTCCCATGTGTCCTACTGCAGGGCCCTCAATCTCACTCCATCTGCTATACAAAATCCTCCGCAGCCTGTTCCAGGCTTCTTCACCAACACTTCACAACAGGATGTGCCTTGTCTTTCTCTTTGGAATGGCCTTTCTCAACTGACCGTCCTTCAGAAACACTGTCCTCAAATGTTCTCCACTCTAGACAGCCTGCACTCCCTCCACCCCTGCCCTGGCCAAGCACTGTTAGCTGCTGTGTCTTCTGACTCAGACCTCTGTAATAGCATTCCTGGGATCATAATACCTGTGTATGTGTCTCCTCAACTATTCTAGGAAGGCAGGGGCCATGGTAAATTCTATGTGTCCCCATCAATTGGCATAGCGAATAGCAAAAAATAGGCATGGATGGCCGGGCGCTGTGGCTCATGCCTGTAATCCCAGCACTTTGGGAGGCCGAGGTGGGTGGACCGCGAGGTCAGGAGTTCAAGACCAGCCTGGCCAAGATGGTGAAACCCTGCCTTTACCAAAAAATACAAAAATTAGCCTGGCGTGGTGGCGAGCGCCTGTAATCACAGCTACTGGGGAGGCTGAGGCCGAAGAATCGCTTCAACCCCGGAGGCAGAGGTTGCAGTGAGCCGAGATCGTGCCACTGCACTCTAGCCTAGGCGACAAGAAAACTTAGATAAAAGAAAAATAAAAATAGGCATGGATGGATGGGTTGATAGATGGGTGTGGATGGGAGAGAGTGAGTGGATGTTACCTGGGATGAGTGGCTGAAGGAGACTGATAGAGAAATTGGAACAGGGAACCCTGCAAAGATCAAATGTAGACATCAGAGGGAGCTGACAAACTGCAGTAAAGATGTGGGAGGCCGGGCCACAGAAAGCGGCACGCTCCGAGGCGAGCGGACGAGCGGCGCGCACTGAAGCAAGCATCACGTAACTGAACCGCTCACCCACGTGTGCATCCCCTCTTTCCTCCTTCTTAGACGGCTCTCCAGCTCATTCCAGCAGCCCCAACATCCCCGTCGCCCCCGCCGCCACAGAGAAAGCAAACCAAAGGGAGGAGACCCCCTGCAGGTTTTGGATGCCCAGGGCCAATCGAAAGACTTCGATCCCCTGGAAGGCGGGTGCATTGGTTTAAGGAGGTCCAATCGGTTTCCAAGGGGTTGCGGTGGGGCGGGGAGATGGGCGGGAAGAGGGGGAGCGGGCCCCCTGGGACGCAGCGCGAAAGGCTGGGGGCGGAGCCAATGGGCGCGAGTGTCTGCTAGGAGAGGGCGGGCTGCGCCGCGGCGCGCGCGATCCGGCTGACGCATCTGGCCCCGGTTCCCCCGGACCAGAGCCGGGCCGGGAGGGAGGGGAAGAGGCTAGAGCGCGGAGGGCGCGCGTGCGCAGTGGTGCGGGGAGGAGCAGGGATCTTGGCAGCGGGCGAGGAGGCTGCGAGCCAGCCGCGAACCGAGCGGGCGGCGGGCGCGCGCACCATGGGGGAGAAACCCGGCACCAGGTAAGGGAGGTGGGGCCACGCGGCAGGGTATGGGCGGTGGCTCGGGGCGGGTGCTGGTACGGTCCCAGACGAGGACACAGCGGAGAGGATCTGGGGGCCGGACACCTGGGTCCCTAGGGGCAGCCATCCGGGGCCGCACGCGCAGGTCTTCGAGGATAATGGTGGGGGGGAAATGCCCGGGCCCCTGCAGAAAGCGAGGCTTGAGCGGGGGATGAGAAAACCGGTGTCGGGGTTCTCGCAGGGATGTGGGGCTGGACTACTGGGCTCTCCGGTGCAGGCTGCGTTGCAGGGACAGAGGAAGGAGGAGCAGGTGGCTGGCCCTGAGGGGTCGTGTACCGGAGGCTGGATGCCGGAAGGGGGGATCACCTCTAGACTCGTTCCAAGCCAATGGAAAGCCTCCAGTCCAATATCCCCCAGGCAGTTGCGCTGACCACACCTGTCCCAAGGCCGAGCGGCTCCTCATCCAAACTTCTACCTTTCCCTGGGTTGCCAGGAGCAACAGCTTCATCTTGGGGGAGCCGTGTGTGTGGCGACCCTCCCTGAAACTGGATCGTATCCCTCTCTCTGTGGGTTGTGGAGGCAGTATTCACCCTGGGCACGCGTCCACTCCCCGGATGTTTTCTGTGCAATCGAGGCTCTTTCCTTCCACTGACACCCTGAGTTCTCTTTTTTGGTCTCTAGCAAAATCCACTTCCTGTTGTGACTCAACACCCCCAAGGGGCAAGGGGTGAATGCCTGAGTCCCGGGGAGCAGGAGCAAAAGGCGAAAAGGTTGGGGCTGTAGGCCTCAACCCAGAGGGGCTCAGGAATGGGGATTGGTCCTGAGCTCTTGCTTGCTCTGCAAAACATCATGTCGACCCCACTTCCAACCTATGGAGTATGAGAACCTGGATTTCTGTGCATCAAGTAAACGAGTATCAGAAAGAGATGATCAGAGAAATAATCGGTGTCCTGGATTAGGGTTTAAACACCCCAGAGAAAGGGGAAGTTGCTGACTTGTGGGAGGCCCCAGATTTCCATTATGTGGTTCAGGGAGTGGGACAGATGGACCAAAGGGACTGCTGATTTGGCACAATTTCCTGCACCCCAATCAAATTCTGGGCCACAGGAAACAGAAGAGCAGGAAGTGTGAAAGGACGTCTGCTTCAGCTACCCCCTGCCTCCCACTGGGCACCTCCCTGGTCATCCCCATGCTCCCCCTCCTTGTCCAGCCTAGTATATGCACGCTGCTCTTCCCCAGCCTGGCAGAAGGTGGCTGGGTTAGGATCCAAAGGGCAGGTGCCTTGCAGCTGCTCCAGGACAGTTGCGCCAGAGCCACACTCCAGTGGGCCAACTGATTGTGGCCGTCACAGCCCTGTGCCAGGGCTCCTAATGGGAGGACACCCTGGGACAAAGGAAAACCAGAAGCAAAGAGGCAGGAGAACCTGGATGATGCCACGGCACTAAGCCCCCAAGCTGGAACAAAAGATAGGGTGTTTATTCTAGATGCCGCCATATTGATGTTTATTCTCCTTTATTGGTTGGGAATACCTGGGGGCCTCCATACCCTTTGCCTTACAAGCTTTGGACAACTTGACATTCTGGGAAGAAGGGGCAAGTGAAGTTGTAGCGGAAACTGGGCCTATGGTAGAAACTACTTTAGGGCCAAAGGCCAGGGTCATTGCTCTCCTATGTGCTCCAGCTGTCAGAGCTGTAGACCAGATGGGAAGATGGTTAGGTCTTACTCAGACACTTAAGCAACCTGCCCATTTGGGTCCTCTGGGAATGGGGTGGTAGAGTTGGAGGAGGGATGGGCTAGTTGGCAGGATTTCACTTTTTACTATCTGGGACCTTTTCCTATCTCTGCTGAGGCAGAATAGAGTAGAAGCAGCAAGGTGGTGCTTCAAAGAACAGACCACAATTAACTGGGGTTGCCAAACCCTTCCTTACCCAGCCATGGGTGGAATCCAGGCTGAAGTTGTTTCAGCAACTGGAAAGCGAATACTCTTCAATTCAACAAACTATTAATGCCAACTGCAGAGACAGATAGTATAATATTGATTGAGAGTATGGACTTGGAGCCAGACTGCCTGGGTTTATATGAATTCCCACCATTTACTCTCTCTGTGACCTTAAACAAAACACTTGACCTCTCTCTGCCTCAGTTTCCTCACTTATAAAATAGAGATATTAGGACCTCCATCACTGGGTTGTTTTATTTATTTTATTTAATTAATTTATTTATTTTTGAGACAGAGTCTTGCTCTTTGCCCAGGCTGGAGTGCAATGGAACAATCTTGGTTCACTGCAACCTCTGCCTCCCAGATTCAAGCAGTTCTCTTGCCTCAGCCTCCCAAGAAGCTGGGATTACAGGCACGCACCACCACACCCAGCTAAATTTTGTATTTTTAGTAGAGGCAGGATTTCCCCATGTTGGGCAGGCTGATCTGGATCTCCTGACCTCAAGTGACCTGCCCACCTCAACCTCCCAAAGTGTTGGGATTACAGGCATCAGCCACTGCTCCCAGCCTTCTTTTAATACGCTTAACCCAATGGGCCAGGTGCAGTGGCTCACGCCTGTAATCCCAGCACTTTGGGAGGCCGAGATGGGCGGATCACCTGAGGTCAGGAATTGGAGATCAGCTTGGCTAACATGGGGAAACCCCGTCTCTACTAAAAAAATACAAAATATAGGGCAGATGTGGTGGCTTAAGCCTGTAATACCAGCCTTTTGGGAGGCCAAGGCGGGTGGATCATGGGAGGTCAGGAGTTCAAGATCAGCCTGGCCAATGTGGAGAAACCCCATCTCTACTAAAAATACAAAAATTAGCTGGGCATGATGGCAGGCACCTGTAATTCCAGCTACTTGGGAGGCTGAGGCACGAGTATTGCTTGAACCCGGAAGGTGGAGGTTGCAGTGAGCCAGGAGTACGCCACTGCATTCCAGCCTGGGCAATAGAGTGAGACTCAGTCTCAAAACACAAAATATAGCCAGGCGTGGTGGCTCACTCCTGTAATCCCAACTACATGGGAGGCTGAAGTAGGAGAATCTCTTGAACCCCAAGGGGGTGGAGGTTGCAGTGAGCAGAGATTGCATCGCTGCACTCCAGCCTGGGCGACAGAGTGAGACTCTGTCTCAAAAGAAAAGATTATTAAAAGAGATAACACGTTTGAAACACTTGGAACAGTGCTGGGCATGGAGTACCCACCCTGTAATGTTAGCCAGCATTATCATCATCATCATCATCATGTGGCTGGCAGTGTGCTGCAGATGCCTAAATGAATAAGGCCTCTAAGGCTCACAGTCTGAGGAGGGAGGCAGCTAACTGCCCTTGTGTCCTGCCACACCACAAGTAAAACATAAACAAACTGAGCCAGGAACCCAAAACAAGGAGTGACCAGGGTCTGGGCTGGGTCAGCTTCCTAAAGGCTGGACCTTAAAAGACAAAGAGGCTTTTAAGCTGCTAAGGTCGGAGATGGGGACAGTTGGAGGTGAATGGATAGAGTCGAACTGGGCTAGGGCCTATGGTAGAAACCATTTGAGGGTCAAAGTCCAGGGTCATTGCTCTCTTATATGCTCCAGCTGTTGGAGCTGTAGACCCGATGGAAAGATGGTTAGGTCTTACCCAGATGCTGCGGCAACCTGCCCATTCGGGTGCCTGGGGAAGAGCCTGGGTGGTTCCTAGGGCAATCAGTGGCCATTACTAGGGAGGGAAGGGGACTAAGGAGGGTGGACAAGAGAAGGGGCATTTTTCCTTGCTGTCATGTTAGAAATAGGAAGGACTTTACAGGAAGAAGTGGAAAGGGGCAGAGCTGGGCAAAGCCCTGCAGCCTCAGGCAGGAGTCCTGGGTGAGCTCTGCTTCCCAGGCCTGGGAGGGACAGGGTCCTGGTGTGGGGTGCCTGCTGAGTCTGAGGGAAGCAGTGGGGTTTCCCTTTCTGTTTTGTTAGGGTCTTCAAGAAGTCAAGTCCTAACTGCAAGGTGAGTCTCCATGGCACTTATCCCTTTCACCCTCCCTGGGCCCCAACAGAGTCCAGCCTTCCCCTAAAGGATTGCCAGCCTGCCCCAAGATGATCCTCAACCCCTAGCTCCCCACTTCCTGTGACAGCTAAGAGCTGACTTCCTTCCCTCCTGAAGCCCCTTGCCACAGAGGCTGCTCAACCTGAGCCAGCCACAGGGCTGGGTGGGGCAGACCCGGGTCCCCAAGCAAGACCACAGAGGAGGAGGCCAGAAGCAAGCCATGTGCCTACAGCCCTCCTAGGGGCCAACCCAAGGTGCGCCACCCTGGGAAGAGTTAACAGCCCCCACCCAGGCTGTGGCCTGCTTATCCTAGAGCCCCTTGAGGGGACATAGTGAGGGTGGCAGCTGCTCTCTAGCTGGCTGGTTGGGCTGAGTTCTCCCTGAGGATCCAAACACACACACACACACACACACACACACACACACACACACGTACCTGGCTGGTTGGGCTGAGTCCTCCCTGAGGATCCAAAGACACACACTCATGACACACACTCACAGACCACACATGCATGCAACACACACACACACACACCCCTAGCTGGCAGAGTCCTCCCTGAGGATGCAAATACACACATACATCTGGCTGGTTGGGCTAAGGACACACACACACACCTGCCCACCTGGCTGGTGGGCAGTGGTGTGCAGAGATTAGGGAGCAGTTAAAAAGCCTAAAGGTCTGCTAGCCTGAGAAATGCCGCCACCCTCCTTTTTAACACTACTGGGAAAAAACCTGGAGAAACTCCCTATAGCCCAGCTTGGGGATCCTGGGGCAAGGCAGTCAGTATTGAGGGCTCTGATGCCCTGGCACCATCCTCCCCAATCTTCCTGTGACCCCTTGACATCCTCAGCTGACCGTGTACTTGGGCAAGCGGGACTTCGTAGATCACCTGGACAAAGTGGACCCTGTAGGTAAGTTTCCCCAGAAAGGGGCAACTCATTCCCCAAGAGGGGAAGAAGTTCCCAGGCCCAGGACATGGGGGAGCTGCCCTTTCAGGAAGTGAGCTGGTGTGTCCCCCTCCTAGATGGCGTGGTGCTTGTGGACCCTGACTACCTGAAGGACCGCAAAGGTACTGGCTCCAAGTCCAGGGACCCAGGGGAAGTAGAGGGTAGGGAAGTGAAATGGGCTGGCACTGGAAGGGTGCCCAGAGAGAGGGAGGCTGGAGGTAGAAGCCAGAAGTAGGATTTGAGCAAGTCTCATGCTGCAGAGGGAGGGGCCTTGGCTGCTAGGTACCAGGGGACTGGGGAAGGGAGGTCCTGACCACTCATCTTGACTTCCCTTGCCAGTGTTTGTGACCCTCACTTGCGCCTTCCGCTATGGCCGCGAAGACTTGGATGTCCTGGGCTTGTCCTTCCGCAAAGACCTGTTCATCGCCACCTACCAGGCCTTCCCCCCAGTGCCCAACCCGCCCCGGCCCCCCACCCGCCTGCAGGACCGGCTGCTGAGGAAGCTGGGCCAGCATGCCCACCCCTTCTTCTTCACAGTGAGGACGCCCTCTGTCCTCTGAGGGCAAGGGGTCTGGGACTGTGTCTGGGGTGGGGGTAAGGTACCCATTATGGGCAGATCTGGAAGAAACAGTGAGGCAGGAACCCTGGATCCACCCCCCTTCAGGGTCCCAGTGCATTCAGGAAGCCCTAGATTCTCTGCCTCGTCTCTAGGGCCCCTTCCTTCTTCCTTTCTCCTCCCCAGGAGTCCTTTCTCCAGCCTCCTGAGATTTGGAGGAAGATCTGGGGACTTTCTGGAAGAACTGAAGTCTTCCCTTTCCTCTGCCACAGATACCCCAGAATCTGCCATGCTCCGTCACACTGCAGCCAGGACCAGAGGATACGGGGAAGGTATGGGAGGAATGGCTCTGAGGGCTCCTAGGGCAGGATGGGGCCAATAGGAGCCTGGAGGCACCGCTGAGCCAGAGGGTAAACTGTCAGGATGCCAGGGTGGGGCCAAGGTCAGCCAGTGTCCCCCATGGAAGTGGGGTGTGTATGATGTGGTGACTGTGCATGCGTGACACTGCCGCCTGCTCTCTGGACCTGCGTGGATCTGGGGATGGGGCTCCCCTTGCACGACCATGATTTAGTCCCCCAGGTCGTCAGACCACAATGACAGAAGAGTCCCTGCCCAAGTGGAGGGAAGGGAGAGGAAGGAAGGGGAGCGATGCTGGTGGGAGCCCTGGGTGAGATGTGGCCTTTTCTCCCCCTCCCGAGGCCTGCGGCGTAGACTTTGAGATTCGAGCCTTCTGTGCTAAATCACTAGAAGAGAAAAGCCACAAAAGGTGAGGGAAACAACCTCCTCTGTGGCATAGAGGGGGGTTTCCTCCCCGTTTCCAGGAGCCCAGGCCCCGTGGGAGGGAGGAGTAGGGGTTTGGGTGTGTGAGGACTGACCCCCTCCTGCCCCCACCCCGTCTCAGGAACTCTGTGCGGCTGGTGATCCGAAAGGTGCAGTTTGCCCCGGAGAAACCCGGCCCCCAGCCTTCAGCTGAAACCACACGCCACTTCCTCATGTCTGACCGGTCCCTGCACCTCGAGGCTTCCCTGGACAAGGAGGTGGGGTGTGAGAGGGTGACACAGATGCCACGGTGCAGTCTAGACCCTGGGGGAGGGGTGAAGCCACATGTCAGGATGACATTTGTAAAGGAGGTTGCCTTGGCTGGGTGTGGAGAGCTGCTGTGGGCTTGGGTTTGAGGGGAGGGGGCCAGAACAATGTGTCTGTGTTTGGGGACACACTGATGATAGGACCAATTCACATGACCCCCTCCCCCCAAAAGCTGTACTACCATGGGGAGCCCCTCAGTGTAAATGTCCACGTCACCAACAACTCCACCAAGACCGTCAAGAAGATCAAAGTCTCTGGTAGGAGGTGGGGTTTGGAAGGGGGTCTTCGGGGAGGGAGTTCTGGAAGGTGGCTCCTGGTTTGATCTCAACCCAGGCCATTTCCTAGTGCGGGAGACCCACCGGGGCTCAAAGAATTTAGGTTGTTCCAGAATAATACCGGAGCCTCAGTGTTTACTGCTTTGGGGGGAGCATGGGGGGGCCCACACCACAGGGTCTGGAATTGTGGCGTGGTGGCCTGTACTCCATCCAGAGCTGCCTGACCCTGCCCCACCCCACAGTGAGACAGTACGCCGACATCTGCCTCTTCAGCACCGCCCAGTACAAGTGTCCTGTGGCTCAGCTCGAACAAGAGTGAGTATCTGGAGAGACCTGGGCCCTGATCTAGGGGAGAAGAGCAGGATCAGGAGAAAGTGAGGTGGGGGGAGAATCCTTCCTGAGCCATCTCCACTTTTTTTTTTTTTTCCTTTGGAGACAGAGTTTTTGCTCTTGTTGCCCAGGCTGGAGTGCAATGGCTCGATCTCTGCTCACTGCAACCTCCACCTCTCAGGTTCAAGCAATTCTCCTGCCTCAGCCTCCCAAGTAGCTGGAATTACAGGCACTCACCACCATGCCTGGCTTTTTTTTTTTTTTTTAATGATGCTGACCTCTCAGCACAGTAAAGTTTAAAAAAAAAAAATGATGCTGACCTCAGGAATATTTATTTATTTATTTATTTTTCTGAGGCAGAGTCTCACTCTATAGCCCAGGCTAGAGTGCAGTGGCGTGATCTCGGCTCACTGTAACCTCCTCCTCCTGGGTGCTGGTTCAAGCAAATCTCCTCAGCCTCCCAAGTAGCTGGGATTACAGGCACGTGCCACCATGCCCAGCTAATTTTTGTATTTTTAGTATAGACAGGGTTTCACCCTATTGGTCAGGCTGGTCTTGAACCCCTGACCTCAAGTGATCTGCCCACCAAAGCCTCTCAAACTGCTGGGATTATAGGCGTGAGCCCCCATGCCCGGCCACCATCTCCACTTAAAAGGTTATTCTCTCCACAGCCAGGCAGCCCTGGGCTGCTAATTTTCTTGAGCATGTTGAGCCAAAACCTACTCCTTTGTGACCTGTGCCCAAAGAGAGAAGGGAGTAGTGAGGGGGAGATGCTGCTCGGGGGTGACAGGCTGCCCCCACACCCAGCCTGGCCCCTCCAAAAATCTTGTTCTCTTGTCCCCACCCTTAGTGACCAGGTATCTCCCAGCTCCACGTTCTGTAAGGTGTACACCATAACCCCGCTGCTCAGCGACAACCGGGAGAAGCGGGGTCTTGCCCTGGATGGGAAGCTCAAGCACGAGGACACCAACCTGGCTTCCAGCACCATGTGAGGGTGGGGCTGGGGTGGGTCCCCCACAGGCCAGGGGTCAGAGGTCAGTGCCAGCTGTGTGCCAGGCTATGTCCTAGGTGCCAGGGATGTATCAGTGAACACAAGAGACAAAACAACTCTGAATTCCAGGGGAGGGAGGATAGACAAATCTGATCAGTGGTAACTGTACAGCAGGTTTAGTGACAAGTATGGAGAGAAAGCCAGGCAGAGAAGGGAGGGATGGGGGCAGGGAGATGCAAAGGTGAACTCGGAGTAAGGACCGAGCAGAAGTAAGCGGTGTGGATGAGCAGAAAAGGAAGGTTCTGGGCAGAGAGACTCGGGTGGGACAGCCTGGGGTCCTGGAGGAATGGTGAAGTGCCCTCGCACCCTCACCCGGAGGCAGCCCTGGAGGTCCCCAGCTTCACAAAGGGCTGGATTTCACCTCTCCCGGTCGGTGCCTTTGTTCAGGATTCTCACTGCACAGCCACACACAGCAGGTCTGGAGGGTAACTTATCGAGAACTAAGTACCAGGAGAGGAGGAGGAAGAGGTGGGATCAGGGGGCTAATGGAGAGCCAGACAGTGTAGGACTGTTAGAGGAGAAGGACGTCAGCTTTTAGTGCGAGAGAAGCCACAGGAGGCCCCGAGCAGGGAGTGCTGTGCACACTGTACCATAACCACACCGCCTGTGCTGCTGGGGACCCTAGGGGTCTGTGCACGTTTGTGGTCCTGCTCAGAGTCCCCATGGGAACCCCAAGGTGAGGTGCCAGGTGACAGGGTGATGGGCCCTGGTCTGACTCTGCCACTCTCCATGGCAGCGTGAAGGAGGGTGCCAACAAGGAGGTGCTGGGAATCCTGGTGTCCTACAGGGTCAAGGTGAAGCTGGTAGTGTCTCGAGGCGGGTGAGTGTCATGGGGGAACCCAGGTGGGGGTCACAGCGGCTCTCTCTAGTTCGGATCATAGTCCTCTTCATGATGCCTCTTCCCTTCCCAGGGATGTCTCTGTGGAGCTGCCTTTTGTTCTCATGCATCCCAAGCCCCACGACCACATCCCCCTCCCTAGACCCCAGACAGGTGAGCACACCACCCACCCGAAGCCCTCAGAGGGAGGGCCTGAAGCAGGGCCAGTGGAGGAAAGCTGGCCCTTCCAGCACCCACCCCCACACCCCCTCTTCCTGTCCCCTCAGCCGCTCCAGAAACAGACGTCCCTGTGGACACCAACCTCATCGAATTTGATACCAAGTAAGAAACTCATTCCCCTACTTTGACCCTCTTTGGACAAAGATTCCTGGAACATTCACATCTGCCCTCGTACCTCTTCCTTGCTTTTTGCGGGGAGAAGGGGATTGTAGCATCAAATCAAGATGCCTTAGCCTTGGGAGGCTGCCTCTTCCTGCCTCTTCTTTGTGCCTTCCTCTAAGTACCTCTGGTCCCAGCCAGGGGCACAGTGGCTCATACCTGTAATCCCAGCACTTTGAGAGGCTGAGGCGGGCAGATCAAGAGGTCAGGTTCCAGACCAGCCTGACCAACATGGTGAAACCCCATCTCTACATAAAAATGCCAAAAAATCAGCCAGGCGTGGTAACACACACCTGTGATCCCAGCTACTTGGGAGGCTGAGGCAGGAGAATCACTTGATTCTGGGAGGCAGAGGTTGCGGTGAGCCGAGAGTGCTCCATTGCACTCTAGCCTGGGCGACAGCGAGACTCTGTCTCAAAAAAAAAAAAAAAAAAAAAATCTCTGGTCCCACCACTGTTCTAACACCTCTGTCCCAGGGGCCCAGCCTGGGGGAGGGCAAGGAGTGGGAGGCTGAGAGAAGAGTCAGATGCCCTCACCTCACACCCCTCTTTCCCACCACCAAGCTATGCCACAGATGATGACATTGTATTTGAGGACTTTGCCCGGCTTCGGCTGAAGGGGATGAAGGATGACGACTATGATGACCAGCTCTGCTAGGAAGGGGGGCTGGAGGAAGGGAGTGGATGGTGCTGGAAGAGGTAGGGGCAGGACCAAGACCCCACTGTCACTGGGGGGTTGTCCCAGCCTCTTTTCCCTTCCCCTCCACCTGGCAGCTTCTTCAACCAACCCCTTCACTCTCTCTCTCCCATCCCCCCAAGATATGCACTGGACCCATCTCTTGCTGAATGTGGGCATTAATTTTTTGACTGCAGTTCTGCTTCTCCAGCCCCGCAGTGGGTGGCAAGCTGTGTATACCTAATTTTTCTGGAAGGGTACAGTGAAAAGAAGAGTGATAGGAGGGAAAGGGGGAGACAAAACTCCCACATTCAAGCTCACACCAAAACCTCCCATGCTCACTCTCTCTGCCTCCATTCCTTCAAGAGGAGACCCTTCAGGACAAGGCCGTTTCTTTGTTTCTGTGCATAAAGAAGAAAATAAATCTTTTACTAGGCATGAGTGTGTGTTTTTTCTCTGTAGTGTTTAGAGAGCGTACAGTGTGTTTATCCATGATTCTGTTAGCTTGTGGGGGAGGACCCAGTCTCTTCTGCAGCCAAAAGGCGCCTGACACAGAGGCTATCAATAAATGTTTAATGGATGACTGTGCTGTGCCTGTGTGAATATCAAAACTTGACCTAGTCCAAACTCAAAGGTTAGGCTTGTTAAGGCCACAAAGTAAACTTAGTCATTTACAGGGGTCATAATAACTAACTCCCCTGCAGAGAGGTGCTCACAGGAGCTGGCAGGCAGGCTCTGCCCTGTTGCGGCGGACTTGCATGACCACCTTGTGACCTGTTGTAACCGAGTCGTGTTCATTTCCACTGCTCATTATAGTTGCTCAAGCAGCAACTGTAAGTCTCGGTGGGACCACAACCACAGGCCTCACCAGACCAGCCACATGATGTCTCTGTGAAGTCTGGTACCTACATTCCAACACAGAAGCCGAGGCTTGGGCAGCAAGAACGTCATGCTGCCCTGGGCCCATGTCCTAAGGACCACATCCTAGTGCTGCTCCTGGGATGTTCATCAGAGACTCCCTGAAGCTTGACCGAAGTCCCAGGCTGGGCTGGAGGGAGTTAGCATTTCTCACCTTCATCATCTGCTCCTACTCCTGAAGCCCAACTCTTCTCCAAAAACTCCTTCATTCCATAAATAATCTTGATTTGAGTCCCTAGAAGGTCCCAGGTATAGTATACCAGTATAATGAAACAAACATTTATTCATCCCCCATCCTTTTTTTTTTTTTTTTTTTTGAGATGGAGTCTTGCTCTGTTGCCCAGGATGGAGTGCAATGGCACGATCCTGGCTCACTGCAGCCTCCACCTCCCAGGTTCAAGTGATTCTCCTGCCTCAGCCTCCTGAGTAGCTGGGATTATAGGTGCCTGCCAGCACGCCCAGCTAATTTATGTATTTTTAGTAGAGATGGAATTTCACCATGTTGGTCAGGCTGTTCTCAAATTCCTCACCTCAAGGGATCCACCCACCTCGGCCTCCCAAAGTGCTGGGATTACAGGCATGAGACACCACGCCCAGCCTCCCTAGTTAACTACAATATGCTTCAGAGGAGAAGTATAGGAGCTAAGAGGATGTGTGACAGGGAGTTCTGACCTAGGCTTGGTTTGGGGAAGATTTCCCTGAGAAAGTGACCTTTAAGCAGAGAAGTGAAAGAAAAGGGGAGTTTGGGAATTCTGCAGGGATGAGCATTCTGGGGTATGGCAGTGCCGTGTGTAGGCAGGAGGAAACAGCACATGTGGGGACCTAAAGAGGCCAGAGAGACTGGGACAGAGACAGCCAGAAGCAGAGTAGTTCCTTCTGGCTGCTGAGGCAGATGGGGTTGGCTTGCACCGACCTTTAGTCTATGTTATGGCTCATGCCACCTAGTTAAATCGCTGTTTACTGACAGGCTTCAAGTGCTACCATAAGGCCACTGACCTTGCTTACCCCGCCACAGCAGCAGCCTCCCCTGCAGACCCTGCACTGTCTCATGTGGAATAACCATCCCCTCTAAAACCATCTCCAGCATCCCTCTGATTCCTGTGCACCTGCTCCTTGACCTCTAAGCCCATGGAGCTAACATTTTTTCAAGAGAATCAGAACCCTCGGGGTGCCATGGTAAATATCCAGAGTCTGGCTCCTCTACCATTCCAGATTCTAAGTTGGAAGTTCCCAAGAAGAATCCAAAAATCTGGATTTTTAATTAGTACACTCTTTGAGAAACTGCTCTATTTTTTAAATTATTTATTATTATTATTATTTGAGATGGAATCTTGTTTTGTCACCTAGGCTGGAGTAAAATGGCATGATCTCAGCTCACTGCACCACCTCCCGGGTTCAAGCCATTCTCCTGCCTCAGCCTCCTGAGGGATTACAGGTGCGTACCATGATGCCCGACTAATTTTTATATTTCTAGTACAGCCTAGATCTCGCCATTGCACTCCAGCCTGGATGACAAGAGCGAAACTCTATCTCAATAAATAAATAAATAAATGTGTCTAATTCAATGGTATTCAGTATATTCACAATATTGTACAACCATCACCTCTGTCTAGTTCCAAACATTTGGCTTCCTGTATTTTTGATAATACATACATTTTTAAAAAATTTTTTTCCTTCAGGCACAGTGGCTCACTCCTGTAATCCCAGCACTTTGGGAGACTGAGGTGGGTGGATCACCTGAGGTCAGGAGTTTGAGACCAGCCTGGCCAACATAGTGAAACCCCATCTCTACTAAAAATACAAAAAACTAGCTGGGCCTGGTCGGGGGTGCCTCTAATCCCAGCTATTCGGGAGGCTGAGGCTGGAGAATCACTTGAACCCAGGAGGCAGAGGTTGCAGTGAGCTGAGATGGCACCACTGCACTCCAGCCTGGGTGCTAGAGCAAGTCTCTGTCTCCAGAAAAAGAAAAAAGCAAAAAAAAATTATATGTTGGGGCCAGGCATGGTGGCTCACACCTGTAATCCCAGCACTTTGGGAGGCCGAGGTGAGCAGATCACCTGAGGTCAGGCAACAAGAGCAAAACTCTGGCTCAAACAACAAAAAGTTCTTTTTGTGTTTTAGGTTCATACACTAGGAAAATTTTTTATTTTCATGTCATCAGTTACAATAGCCAATTTTTATTACTGTTGTTGTTTGAGACAGAGTCTCACTCTGTCACCCAGGTGTCACCCAGGCTGGAGTGCAGTGGCGCGATCTCGGCTCACTGCGATCTCGGCCGAGATCGTGGGTTCAAGTGATTCTTCTGCCTCAGCCTCTGGAGTAGCTGGGATTACAGGTGCGCTCCACCACGCCCGGCTAATTTTTTGTATTTTTAGTAAAGACAGGTTTTCGCCATATTGGCCATACCACTTCCGCTTGCGCTCCGTGCTGGTGCAAAGGAGCCTTCCAGGCGCCGGTTACAACAACACTTTCCCCTACTCCTGAGGCGGCTTCTCCGACATGGACTTCATGGTAGATGAGAGTGGGCTCTGGGCCGTGTACACCACCAACCAAAATGCGGGCAACATCGTGGTCAGCCGGCTGGACCCGCACACCCTCGAGGTCATGCGGTCCTGGGACACTGGCTACCCCAAGCACAGTGCTGGCGAGGCCTTCATGATCTGCGGTGTGCTCTACGTGACCAACTCCCACCTGGCCGGGGCCAAGAGCTACTTCGCCTATTTCACGGATACATCCAGTTACGAGTACACGGATGTGCCCTTCCACAACCAGTATTCCCACATCTCAATCCTGGATTACGATCCCCGGGAGCGCACCCTCTATACCTGGAACAACGGCCACCAGGTGCTCTACAATGTCACCCTGTCCCACGTCATCAGCACCTCTGGGGACCCCTGAGCCACTGCCATGGCTCAGGCTGCTGCCTGGGGGGCCTCTGGGGGCGGTGGGGTGGGCCTTTCATTCCGCCTGTATCCCTCAAGGGTGATCTCTCTCTGTCACACCATCTCTCCCCCACTTTTTGCCGGGCTTTTGTTCTCTGCCTGTGTATTTCCATTTTCTCAATATCCACTCTTCTCCTTTATTGATCTCTGCTTTTAAAACATCACTTCTTTCTTTCCGCCTTTTTGTGGATGTCTTTCTTTTTATGGCTCTGGTTCTCCAGTTCTCTTTCCCTGACTCTGCCTCTCTCACTCTGTCCTTCCATCCCTCCCTCCTTGCTTCCCACCCATTCCTCATCCCTCACTCCACACCCCCACCCCCAGGATTTGAGTGCATGGATATGTCTCTTTTTTTATTTACACTTTTTCTTTCCGGTTTGCCAGAATAAACAGGACCTTTGACAGTAAAAACAAACAAACAAAAAAACTCAAACTCCTGACCTCGAGACTAAACTGCTGGGATTACAGGTGTGAGCCACTGCACCCAGCCCACTTTAAAAAACAAAAAACCAGCTTCTTCAGTTTTTTATCACAAAGCTCTTGGCCCTTCTGTTTTCTCACTACTTGACACTTCCTTTTCTTTCCACCCTGTACTTCAGGGTCATCACACCAACCCCTATCTCATCAGCACACTCCACCTCGCCTTTCACAATCCTTTTCTCAAACCACACCCTGGATCCATCCAACCATCTCCCGTCCCTTCTCTACTCTGAACACACGGGTTGATGCTCACTACCAGAGAAAAATCATTCAACAAAATTTTTTAAATTACTTTTTTTTTTTGAGGCAGAGTTGTCCCTGTATCACCCAGGCTAGAGTGCAGTGGCATAATCTCGCCTTACCGCAACCTCCGCCTCCTGGGTTTAAATAATTCTCCTGCCTGTCTCCCCAGTAGCTGGGACAACAGGCACATGCCACCCAGCCTGGCTGTTTGTATTTTTAGTAGAGAAGGGGTTTTACCATGTCAGCCAGGCTGGTCTTGAACTCCTGACCTCGTGTAATCCACCTGCTTTGGCCTCCCAAAGTGCTGGGATTACAGGCATGAGCCACCAAGCCCAGCCAATAAACTATTTTGAATATATTCTAGGTACCAGACACTGGGTATGAATCTCGAGCTGCTAACATGTATGGTCTCTAACCCAAGCTGGGCACCCAATGTTAAAACGCAAACTCTGAATGAAGAGACCCCCAAACAGGCTACCTATGCACTCATTTTCTACCTTCCTCATGCTCAAAGTGACTTCTGTTTTTCACAGAGATTAGGCAAGGAAAGATGAATGATTTCAATTTCCCACCTCCTACTGACAATGACATCTACACCAATGCTCCTACACAACCAAGGTTAAGATGCCTTCTCCAGTTCAAAGCTGATCCCTCCACCTGTGCTCAGATCACTCTCCTCCCACCTCCACTGAGACCTTGATTCACCAAACCACACCCCTCTCCAACCTGTGTCTATGGCTCTTCCTCCATAAAGAAGCCCACATAAGTCTCCATTTAAGGAAGGAGGGAGGGAGGAAGAAAAAAAAGAGGAAGAAGGAAAGGAGACAATCAAAAAAACTCTCTCCTCTACACTTATTTCCTTTCTTATTTGCTTTTTGTTATTGTTTTTGTTATTTCTGAGACAGTTTTGCTCTTATGACCCAGGCTGGAGTGCAATGATATGATCTCAGCTCACTGCAACCTCCGCCTCCTGGGTTCAAGTGATTCTCCAGCCTCAGCCTCCCAAGTAGCTTGAATTACAGGCACCTGCCCACCATGCCTAGCTAATTTTTGTATTTTTAGTAGAGACAAGGTTTCTCCATGTTGGTCAGGCTGGTCTTGAACCCCCAGCCTCAGGTGATCTGCCCACCTCAGCCTCCCAAAGTGCTCAGATTATAGTCGTGAGCCACCATGCCCGGCCCTCTCTTACTTTTCATTGCTTCTTTTCTTATTGTTTTCAAAGTTACATACACACATAGTTTGAGGAATCAGATAGTCCTATAAGACCTATTACAATAAAAAGCAGACTCTTCCCCCTCTAATTTCCTTCTCCTCAGAGGAAACTACTTTCACCTCTTTTTTTTTTTTTTTTTTTTTTTTGAGACAGGGTCTTGCTCTGTCACCCAGGCTGGAATGCACTGGCTGGATCACAGCTCATTGGAGCCTCCTCGATGTCCCAGGCTCAGGAGATCCTCCTAGCTCAGCCTCCCAAGTAACTGGGACTTACAGGTGCAAGACACCATGCCCAGCTAGTTTTTAAATTTTTTTGTAGAGATGGGGTCTCCTTATGTTGCTTCTGCCTATGCCCAGCCTTTCACCACCTTTAGATATTTATTTTGGCATTTATCTCCCTATCTCTAAAGGTGCTTATTTGTGACTTCTTGATTTTTGTTTTTGTTTGAGACACAATCGCGCTCTGTTATGCAGTGGTGTGATCTCGGCTCACTATAACTTTCGCCTCCCAGGTTCAAGTGATTCTCCTCCCTCAGCCTCCCGAGTAGCTGGGACTACAGATGCCCACCACCAAGCACAGCTAATTTTATACTTTTAGTAGAGATGAAGTTTCACCATGTTGGCCAGGATGGTCTCAAACTCCTGACTTCAGGTGATCTGCCCACCTTGGCCTCCCAAAGTGCTGGGATTATAGGCATGAACCACCACGCACAACTTGATTTTTGTTTTAAGCATCATCTACTGGTTTCCCACTACATAAGGTGAAAATAGAGCTCCCTTTTGCAACCCCCTCATCATGAAATACTTTCCATCCTCCCCTATATCCCACCTATATTCCCAAGATAATTGTATCAATTGGGGTTCACTCAATATTCAGTATCTAATTGCCTATGCAAATGTTATTCATAGCTGAGTTATGTGACATATTATAATTACTCTTCTCCCCTTATAAAACTTTGTTTTCCCTGAATAATTTCATTTAATTTGCTTATTCTCAACATTTATCTGTTATCAGTCCCATACTCTCCCTCAAAAATCTATTTATCCTCTCAATTCATTCCAAACAGATATTCATCTCTTTCATCTTCTTGACGAAATCTCTCCGGGATCCTTCTAGTTGGTTCCATTCTCAACTGGTTATTCTTCATGCCTGGCCCTTGGATTTCCCTTCACCATACTCCTGGGGTTTCCATTCACCTCTCATGAATTGGCCTTAGATCCTGGATCTCATATCTTCCTCTTCTGGGTTTAACTCTAAGAACTTCATGAAACAGGGCACACATATGAGAAAAATGTGGAGACCTTGTACATATCAAAATGTCTTTATTCAGCTGGGTATAGTGGCTCATGCTTGTAATCCCAGCACTTTGGGAGGCCGAGGCAGGCAAACCACTTGAGGTCAGGAATTCGAGACCAGCCTGACCAACATGGAGTAACCCTGTCTCTACTGAAAATATAAAATTAGCTGGGTGTGGTAGCACATGCCTGTAATCCCAGCTACTCAGGAGACTGAGGCAAGGGAATCACTTGAACCTAGGAGGCAGAGGTTGTGGTGAGTTGAGATCATACCATTGCACTCCAGCCTGGGAAACAAGAGCAAAACTCCGTCTCAAAAACAAAAGAAGTCTTTATTCTACCTTAGTAATTCAGGTACTGACTTTGTGAGACTCTAGATATCCTCTAAGATCTATTCTTCCTTGGTAGTGAAATGACAGCTGGCCACTTTGGTACAAAATGGATTTCCCAGGACCCAGGAGTTAGGTAAGATCATATGACTAAATTTTCTTTTTTTTTTTAATTTTTTTTTTTTCTTTAAGATGGGGTTTCACCATGATGGCCAGGCTGATCTTGAACTCCTGACCTCAGGTGATCCACCCACCTCGGCCTCCCAAAGTGCTAGGATTATAGGTGTGAGCCACAGCAGTGCCCAGCCATGACTAAATTTTCAATGGTAAGTGAATAGAAATGATGGGCCACTTACTAGCCAGACCCCTAAGCCTCCTCATTTTCATTTTCCCCTTCCTGCTAGCTGCCCCAAGAAGGGCAGCAACCCAGTTTTGACAAGGCAAACAACAATTCCCTAGAGCAGTATTTCTCAAACCTGACTACAAATCACCTGGTGATCTTCAAACATAGATACAGATTCAGAAGGCCTGGGATGGGAACTGAGATGGTGCATTTCTGACAGTTTTCTAGGTAAGGTTAAGCTACTGCTGCTGGTTGGAGACTACACTTTTGAGTATAAGACCCTAAAGGATGGCAGAGCTGCACTGCTAGCCCTAGTCCCTGTGTGATCCATGGAGCACACTGAATTGCCCACATTGAACTGTTTTATGAGAAGCAAGCCCTATTTTGTTGAGTCACGGCATCCTTAGCCTTCAACGTGACATGGCTAAGTTGAGGAGTGCAGAATTCTATGCTGGAGGCCAGGCATGGTGGCTCATGCCTGTAATACCAGCATTTTGAGATGGTGAGGTGGGTGGATCTCTTGAGGCCAGGAGTTCGAGACCACCATGTCCAACATGGCAAAATCCTGTCTCTACTAAAAATACAAAAAAATTAGCTGGGTGTGGTAGCACTCACCTGTAATCCCAGCTACTCGAGAGTTTGAGGCATGAGAACTGCTTGAACCTGGGAGGCGGAGGTTGCAGTGAGCTGAGATGGCACCACTGCACTTCAGCCTGGGTGATAGAGCAAAGCTCTGTCTCGAAGAGAAGGGGAGGGGAGGGGAGGGGGTGGAGGGGAGGGGAAGGAAGGGAAGGAAAAAAAGGAGAAGAGAGGAGGGGAGGGGAGGGGAGGGGAGGGGAGGGAAGGGAAGGAAAAAAAGGAGAAGAGAGGAGGGGAGGGGAGGGGAGGGGAGGGGAGGGGAGAAAGGAAAAGAAAAAAAGAAAAAGAAAAGAAAATCTATGTTGGGGCCAGGTGCGGTGGCTTACACCTGTTATCCCAGCACTTTGGGAGGCCAAGGTGGGCGGATCACTTGAGATCAAGGGTTTGAGACCAGTGAGACCAACAAGGTCTTGCTCTGTCACCCAGGCCAGAGTGCTGTGGTGGGATCTCAGCTCACTGCAACCTCTACCTCCTGGGTAAGCAATTTTCCTGCCTCAGCCTCCCAAGTGGCTGGGACTACAGGCTCGTGCCACCACACCTCGCTAATTTTGGCATTTTTAGTTGAGACAGCCACGCTGGTCTTGAACTGCTGACCTCAGGTGATCCACCTGCCTCAGCCTCTAAAAGTGCTGGGATTACAGATGTAAGTTATCACACCTGGCCAAGGGTGCTTTTTTGGATTCAATCCTTTTTTTATACTACCTAAGAGCTTCAATAGTTGTCCCCACCGCCCCCTTTTTATTTTGGATTCTTTCATGTTAGGAAGTTTCTTTCTTTCTTTTTTGAGACAGAGTTTCGCTCTTGTTGCCCAGGATGGAGTGCAGTGGTATGATCTCAGCTCACCACGACCTCCGCCTCCTGGGTTCTAGTCATTCTCCTGCCTCAGCCTCCCGAGTAGCTGGGATTACAGGCATGCGCCACCACTCCTGGCTAATTTTGTATTTTTAGTAGAGACTGGATTTCTCCATGTTGGTCAGGCTGGTCTCGAACTCCTGACCTCGGGATACACCCACCTCAGCCTCCCAAAGTGCTGGAATTACAGGTGTGAGACACCGTGCCCGGCCAAAATGTTTATTTAAATACCTAGATTTATTTGCTTTCTGCTGACATTTAGGAGCGCGTGCTTAGCATGGCATAGTAGCTCACATCTGTAGTCCCAGCTATGCAGGAGGCTGAGACAGGAAGATCACTTGAGCCCAGGAGTTCAGGGCTACAGTGAGCTATGATTGAGCCACTGCACTCCAGCCTGGGTTACAAGAGAGAGACCCTATCTCAAGAAATTAAAAAAAAAAAAAAAAAAAAAAAGAGTGAGGTGCTAAGAAGTTGACTAGAGTTTCCATGTACACAGTTGGGACTTACCAACTGTGAGTTTCACTATGAAGTGATCTGGCCAACTCACTGGTTCATATACTGATGTTCATATACTGAGGTCTTTTCTCACTAACCAAATTCCCCAGAGAAGAGTCTTCCAGTCTCTCACCTGGAAAGTATAAGCCTTGTTGCTGGAGTTCTGGAAACTACCACTCAGTATATAAACTTTCGCTTTTTTTTTTTTTGAGACACAGTTTCACTGTTGTTACCCAGACTGGAGTGCAATGGCACGATCTCGGCTCACCACAACCTCCACCTCCTGGGTTCAAGCAATACTCCTGCTTCAGCCTCCCGAGCAGCTGGGACTACAGGCGCGCACCACCACGCCCAGCTAATTTTTGTATTTTTAGTAGAGACGGGGTTTCACCTTGTTGACCACGATGGTCTTGATCTCTTGACCTCGTGATCCACCCACCTCGGCCTCCCAAAGTGCTGGGATTATAGGCATGAGCCACCTCGTCCAGCCTTAAACTTTCACTTTTTTTGTGTGTTTGTGATGGAGTCTTGCTCTGTTGCTGAGACTGGAGTGCAGTGGCGCAATCTAGGCTCACTAAAACGTCCGCCTCCTGGGTTCAAGCGATTCTCCTGCCTCAGCTTCCTGAGTAGCTGGGACTACAGGTGCACGCCACCACGCCCAGCTAATATTTGTATTTTTAGTAGAGACAGGGTTTCACCATGTTGGCCAGGCTGGTCTCAAACTCCTGACCTCATGATCCTCCTGCCTGGGCCTCCCAAAGTGCGGGGATTACAGACATCAGCCACCGAGCCCGGCCTTTTTTTTCTTTTTCTCTTTTGATACAGGGTCTCATTCTGTCACTCAGGCTGGAGTGCAGTGGCATGATCAGGACTCCTGCACTCTTAAACTCCCAGGCTCAAGCAATCTTCCCACCTCAACCCTCCCCAAGGAGCTGGGACTATTTTTGTATGTTTTGTAGAGGTGG
Source organism: Callithrix jacchus (assembly GCF_049354715.1). Lineage (NCBI taxonomy): Eukaryota > Metazoa > Chordata > Mammalia > Primates > Cebidae > Callithrix > Callithrix jacchus. Next base: position 106,290,336 of record NC_133506.1, read on the forward strand.
GGTCCCACTATGTTTCCCCGGCTGGTCTCCTAGGCTCAAGACTCAGCCTCCAAAAGTGCTAGAATTACAGGCATGAGTCAACTTGCCTGGCCCTAAACTTTCACTTCATCTGTGTTTTCAATGCAGTACTCTTGCCCTCAACTGTACCCAGGTGTTCTCTAAGCTAAAAACTTGTTTTCCATTTCCAACAAAGAAACCTCCAGTATTCTGATGGGTTGGGGGAGATCAGTTGCCAAGATATACAGAGTCAATAAAGAGATCTGGAGTCTCACTTCAAATAATCCTAATTTTAGTACCACTTTTGCCCCAGTTGTACATGATGCTATTAATTTCAGGGTAAATCAGGTTGCTTGTAAGCTTTCTTTGCTGCTGGCTTAGTTACTACTTCATGGCAAAATCAGTCTGTTTTCCAGCATCTGTCTAAAGTTTCGCTATTAACTCCTCTCCCTTTCTGGGAGTTTGAGGCTGCAGTGACCCATGATTGAGTCACAGCATTCCAGCCTGGGCAGCAGAGTGAGGCTTTGCCTCAAAAAATAAAATTGAAAAAAAAAAAAAAAAAAAAGCAACTTTACTGTTATTTTATTAGGATTTAGGGAAGAATTAATTAAAATGCCAGACCCATCAAGTTTTTTGTTTTTTGTCTTTTAATTTTTTTTTTTTTTTTGAGATGGAGTCTCACTCTTGTCGCCCAGGCTGGAGTGCAGTGGCGTGATCTTGGCTCACTGCAACCTCCAACTCCCTGGTTCAAGTGATTCTCCTGCCTCAGCCTCCTGAGTAGCTGGGATTACAGGCATGCACGACCAGGCCCAGCTAATTTTTTATTTTTATTTTTAGTAGAGACGTGATTTTACTATGTTGACCAGGATGGTAGTTTTTTGCTTTTTGAGACAGGGTCTTGCTCTGTCACCCAAGCTAGAGTGCAGTGGCACAATCAATGGCTCACTGCAGACTCAAGAAATCCTACCATCTCAGCCTCCCAAGAAGCTGGGAATACAGGCATCAGCCAACAAGCCTGGCTAATTTTTAAAATGTTTCTTATATTTTTATTTTTATTGATTTATTTTTTAAAATGGGGTTTCACCATATTGGTCAGGCTGGTCTCGAACTCCTGACCTCAGCCTCCCAAAGTGCTGGGATTACAGGCATGAGCCACTGCGCCCGGCTTATATTTTTATTTTTTAAATGTAAAAGATGGGGTCAAAGGCTGGACGCGGTACCTACACCTGTCATCCTAGCACTCTGGGAGGCCAAGGTGGGCAGATCATTTGTGGTCAGGAGTTTTGAACAAGCTTGACCTACATAGTGAAACCCTGTCTCCACTAAAATACAAAAATTAGCCAGACGTGGTTTCAGGCACCTGTAATCCCAGCTACTTGGGAGGATGAGGCAGGAGAATTGTTTGAACCCAGGAGGCAGAGGTTGCAGTGAGCCGAGATCGTGCCACTGCACTCCAGCCTGGACGACAAAGTAAGAAAGACTCCCTCTCAAAAGTAAAAAAAAAAAGAGAGAGACGGGGTCTCACTATATTACCCAGCTGGTCTCAAAGTCCTTAGCTCAAGCAATCCTTCTGCCTCAGCCTCCCATAGAACTGAAATTACAGTTTAAGCCACCATGCCCAGCCCCAAAATCCTTTTGTAAAGACAGTATCTCACTACATAGCCCAGGCTAGAACATTCAGTTTAACCGTGTCTAACCTTCATTTCCTAACTTTGGGCAAACTGGTTTCATTCTTGATAATCTTGTATAAACTGTTACAAGTGATCTTTCTAAAAAAGGTAATTCTGGTCATAACACTTCATAAAAACCCTTTAAAGCCTACCAAAGGCCTTCAGATTCAAGCCCAAAATACTTAGCTTGCAAGCCTTTTCCTCATTCAGCTCCTACCCCCAGCCTCACCATTGTCACACCTAACCACCACCACCACGCACTATTCAATCCAGACAGACGGAATTCCTTGCTGGACTCCACATGTGTGGGGGCCCGTCACAGCACCATACCTCTTTGCCTATGCCGTCTCTCTTTTCCACTACAAGCTGTCATCCACGTAGTTAACCTTTAAGATTCAGCTCACATCTGTAATTCCAGCACTTTGGGAGGCCAAGGCGGGCGGGTAACTTGAGGTCAGGAGTCAAGACCAGCCTGGACAATACGGTGAAACCCCGTCTCTACTAAAAATACAAAAATTAGCCAGGCGTGGTGGCGCGCGCCTGTGATCCCAGCTACTCGGGAGGATGAGGCAGGAGAACCGCTTGAATCAAGGAGGTGGAGGTTGCAGTGAGCGAGATCGTACCATTGCACTCCAGCCTGGGAGACAGTGAGACTCTGTCTCATAAATAACGAAATATCGGGAGGCTGAGGCAGGAGTATTGCTTGAACCCAGGAGGCGGAGGTTGCGGTGAGCCGAGATCGCTCCATTGCACTCCAGCCTGGGTAACAAGAGCGAAATTCCGTCTCAAAAAAAAAATAAAGAAAGAAATAAATAAACTCGTGTAGAATAAACAAAATAGAGGCCACAGACGGTGTTAAGAAGGTGGACAGGTCTAAATGGCCTCGGGCAAGAAGATATTTCATTGACACCTCTGACTACAGGTGGTCCCGTGGCTAAGGCGCAGTGGATCCTGGGAGTTGTAGTTCGCCAGGTGGACAGAGAGGGCGAGGCTGCGCTGAGCACCCTGGGAATTGTAGTGCTCGCTGCACGGTGCCCCCTGCGCAGGCGCACACCGATAGTCAGTTCCGGAACAAGCGCTGCGTTTCTCAAGGGAAACTTCTGAGGATTCCCGGAGTGATAATGGCTACCTACAGCCTGGCGAACGAGCGACTACGCGCCCTGGAAGACATCGAACGGGAAATCGGCGCCATCCTTCAGAATGCAGGTTTGGGATGCGACAACCCGGACGGCGGGGAGCGAAAACGAGGCCGAGCTGCACCCACAGGCTGACCGGGAACTTGCAGCAGGGTTGGGGAGGGAATTCTCCTACGTGCGTGCGCAGCTAAAGGGCGGGACTGAGAAGGGCTGGCCCTGGGGCGGGGCTACACTGGCTGTCTCCGGGTGTCCTCGCCCCCTCTCCGCCCTGGCAGGTACAGTGATCCTAGAGTTGTCCAAGGAAAAAACCAACGAGCGGCTTCTAGACCGGCAGGCGGCGGCCTTCACCGCTTCAGTGCAACACGTGGAGGCGGAGCTGTCAGCTCAGATTCGCTACCTCACCCAGGTGGGTGTGTCTGGGAGGTGCTGCGAGCGGACCCCAGCTCTGGGTCAAAGCCTCAGCCTTAGGTGATCCCGGATGGAGCATTAACTAGGCAGGACCAAACCTTCCCAGCCGGCCGTCCAGAGCCGGTTTCTTCCTTTAAAAGGAAAGAAGTGGCCGGGCGCGGTGGCTCATACCTGTAATCCTAGCACTTTGGGAGGCCAAGGTGGGTGGATGACCTGAGATCAAGAGTTCGAGACCAGCCTGGCCAACATGGTGAAACTCTGTCTCTACTAAAAATAAAAAAAATTAGCTGGGCGTGGTGGCGGGCGCCTGTAGTCCCAGCTATCTGGGAAGCTGAGGTAGGAGAATCACTTGAACCCGAGAGGCAGAGGTTTCAGTGAGCCAAAATTGCACCATTGCACTCCAGCCTGGGCAACAGAGTGCGACTCTGTCTCAAAAGAATAAAAAAGAAAAGAAAAGAAAAGCTGGGTGTGGTGGCAGGCACCTATAGTCCCAGCTACTCGGGAGGCTGAGGAAGGAGAATCACTTGAACCCAGGAGGTAGAGGTTGCAGTTAGCCAAGATCATGCCATTGTACTCCAGTCTGGGCAACAGAGCAAAAACTCTGTCTCAAAAAAATAAAAATGAAAAGAAAGAATTAAAGGCAGCCCTGCATACCTCACTGGGTAACATCACATGTGCCTGGGTGAAGGCTTGTAAATAATACTAGAACTACAGAACTTTGTCATTGGAAATTTAGCTTGACCTTCAAGGGCATGAGGTCCCAGTTACTTTTTTTTTTTAAGACTGAGTCTCGCTCTGTTGCCCAGAGATGGTCAACATCTCTGGGCAACAGGGTTTCACCGTGTTAGCCAGGATGGTCTCAATCTCCTGACCTTCTGATCTGCCCGCCTCGGCCTCCCAAAGTGCTGGGATTACAGGCGTGAGGCTGGCCCCCAGCACTTCTATCACTTGGCCCCCAGATCTTCTGTCCTGAGAAGAGGGACAGGATTGAGAACATTATGAGGTTGTCACAAGGACCACTGCCATTTACTAATATTTACGGTGTGCCAGATACTCTGCATTATTTTATCTAATCCTCAACAACTCTAATAAGCAGTTATCATCACCCCCATTTTACAGAGAAGATTAGCATAAGTTAAATGATTTATTTATCCAGCTACCATCCGGCATAACAAATTCAAACTCAGGAAAGAAATGAGACGAGACCTGATGCCTGGTTGGAGTAAGGGCAAAGGAGATGGTGCTCCATTGATAGTCTGTCTTGTAGGTGGCCACAGGGCAGCCCCATGAGGGCTCCAGCTACTCTTCAAGGAAGGACTGTCAGATGGCTCTGAAGCGAGTAGACTATGCCCGCCTCAAGCTCAGTGATGTGGCTCGAACCTGTGAGCAGATGCTGGAGAACTAGGCCAGGGAGGTGGATCCAGAACTCAGAGGGAGACCATCGCCTGCACCATGGGACAGAACCTGGGAACATGTAGGATAGGGAGCATGGGCACCTACATGCCCTGCTGGTCAAAGTACACTTGGGGAGGCCAAGGCTGGAAGATCACATGAGGTCGGGAGTTCGAGACTAGCCTGGCCAACTTCGTGAAACTCTGTCAAAGACAAAGGAGCAAATGGTGGGCATGGAAAAACTGAAGCCCGAGCCTGCCCAGAGCTATGCCCTGGCCTCTCCAGCAGAGTGCTCCTGCCCTGCACTCCACCAACACCCTGACAGGCTTGAACAGAGATGGAAACTCACACATCCAACCCACTTCCTCAAACACTTCATGCTTCTGCCTCAGGCTTCACGCAGACTTGGCCTAAGGAAGATAACATTCTTCTTCACTGGGAGAGACAAAATAAGAACTAGAGTTTAATAATAAAAGCAACAACAATAAAAAGAAGATCAGAGTCTTACTGGGGTATGCAAGGGACTGAGGAAGTAAAACCAGCCCAGATGGCATCCCAGCACTGCACCTGCTAAGGAGGGAGGGTGGGAAATCCCAGGCCTTCATTGCAGGGCTAGTAAAGGAAGCAGAAGAAGGCTGAGGTGGAGGAGGAACAACTGGTATAGTGGGAGAGTTGGGGTGAGGGGGAGCCATCGCAAAGAAACTGAACCCAGGAATCATGGTGGGTGTGCAAGGGCCTGAGGCCAGTTGTCTCTGTAAAGAAGACTCAATCATTATAAAAATAATTTTTAGTAGTTAAACACATAGGGTCAGGCACGGTGGCTCACGGCTGTAATCCCAGCACTTTGGGAGGCTGAGGCAGGCGGATCACTTGAGGTCAGGAGTGCGATACCAACCTGGCCAACATGGTGAAACCCTGCCTCTACTAAAAATACAAAAATTAGCCGGGTGGAGTGGCAGGCACATGTAATCCCAGCTACTTGGGAGGCTGAAGTACAGGAATCGCTTGAACCCAGGAGGTGGAGGTTGTAGTGAGCCAAGATTGTACCACTGCACTCCAGACTGGGAGACAGAGCAAGATTCCATCTCAAAAAAAAAAATACACAGGCGGGGGCTCACACCTGTAATCTCAGCACTTTGGGAGGCCAAGGCAGGCGGATCACTAAGTCAGGAGATCAAGAGTATCCTGGCTAACACGGTGAAACCTCCTCTCTATTAAAAACACAAAAAATAAGCTGGGCACGGTGGCACAAGCCTGTAATCCCAGTGTAGCAGTAGCAGCCGCGGGAAAGGATCTCTCGAACACTGAATACAGGAGGAAGGAATTTATTTCAGCTGGGAGCAAGGTGGCATAGGTGCCTAACAGCTAAGCTTGTCTAACAAAGGGAGGTTCAGCCTTTATATAGGCTTATACTTTAGATGTTACCCGTGGAAGAATCTTAGGTTCATATTTTTAGGACTCACATGTGAAAAGGTTTTAGTTTACAGTTTCAGGAATTATATATGAAAGGGTTCCGGTTTACAGTTTTAGGATTCAAATGTAAAAAGGTCTCGTATACAGTTTCAGGAATCACATATGAAAGGGTTCCGGTTTACAGTTTTAGGACTCACATGTGAAAAGGTCTCTGTTTACAATTTTAGGAATCACATATGAACGGGTTCCAGTTTATAGTTTTAGGACTCACATGTGAAAAGGTTTCTGGTTTGATCTTGTTTTAAGTAAAAACCTTGAGAGTTTCCCCAAGGTTTAGCCTGTTGTTTTCAGGAAGGAGATTCAGGAGGCACTAGCTGGCCTGCTCTCTCTTTTATTGAGATGCACAGTGGATGACAGAGGGTGAGGGAATCCCAAATGCCTGGGTCTCCCTCCTCACCAGCTGTTTGGGAGGCTGAGGCAGGAGAATCACTTGAACCTGGGAGGCAGAGGTTGCAGTGAGCCAAAATCGCACCATTGCACTCCAGCCTGGGCAACAAGAGTGAAACTTTGTCTCAAAAAAACAAAAAGCTGAAGAAACATACATATAGAATTTGTCCAAGTTATTATCACCCAGTATAAAAAGCAGATTTTATAGTATAATCTTTTAAAAATTTTTTTTTAATTTTAAAAAATTTCTAATTTTTTATAGTGCCGGGATTACAGGCGTGAGCCACTGTGCCTGGCCTACATCTGCTGTTTTCTTAACTACCAAGGTGCCATGTTTTGGGGTGTCGTTCTGAGCTCCAACAGAGTGAATACATGTAGGGTGGATGTGGTAGGCCACGACTATAATCCTCACACTTCAGGAGGCCAAGATGGGTGGATCACTTGACATGAGTTCCAGAACGGCCTGGGCGACATAGTGAGAGCCCATTTCTAAAAACAGAAAAACACAGGTATGTATACAGTGCCTACCATGTTGTCAGTGATTGGTCTCATTTATTATACTTTTTATGAAAGTAAACCACAATTTACCCTCACGAGCTCACATTCTTACCTCAGATATTAGAGTCAGGTGCCACAGGTGTATAATAAAGCTGCAAATCTGGAAAGGATAAAGAAATTGAGAAATGAGCTCTGAGATCAAGGAGAGTGATGGGGGCATGATAGCTTGAACTAGGGAATCAGACTTCAAGACATTAACCCTATGACCTGGCCCACAGTAGGTGCTCAGTGAAAATCTGTGAATTGAATGACTGGCTCTCACCTCCCTCCACAGCTTTGTCTCCCACTAGCTTGCTCTAGCCATCTTCTCCATGATGTTGCTCCAAGCACTAGTCCTTGTGCCCATGGTTGCTTCCTTCCCTCTCCACTCTCTACAGTCCCTGGCTGACTGTCCTCAGAGGGCCTGCAGTCAACTTGTGCAGACAGCCTTGATATTTGCGTGCCAAGGCCACGGTTCCAGCCACCTGAGAGCTACTGGGTCAGGATCCCTGTCAGGAAGGCTCGGGGTCCCAGGGGGAAGGGTTCAGAGGTCCAGTTTACCTGGAGGGGACTGCGGTGACTGCCCCGTCCTCCTCTTGCATAACACATAGGAAAGAACTGCTGTGAGGATGAAGACGATGGCCAGGAGGGACAGCACAGGTGCTATGGCTGATGTCCCGGCTGCAGGATCAGCTGCTTTTTCCAGCTGCTTCTGGTTCTCTCCAGCCTCAGGTCCAACTCCTAGATTGTGGCCAGCAGTGGGAATGGTGGTTTCACTGGGATGGGTGAGCTCTTTGTCCAAGGATGGTGATCCTGGTGAGTGGGTGGGCTGCAAGGTGGACAGGAGCATCTGGGCAGGGGTACGGATGTCTGAAGCTGTCCCCTCTGAAGCCCGAGAAGTAGGGGGGCTGGTAGAAGGCAAATGCTCCTGGTGGGCTGCACTCCCCAAGTAACCATGTCCACATTCTGAAGAGGAAATAAATGAGGAATCAGGACCATTAGGGGACAAAGTGAAAAACCAGATAGAGGTGTGGGGGAGGAAAAGTAATATCTTTTCCTCATGCATGACAACAGTCAAGGCTGATGATACCCCTATAAACAAAAAACATTAACGAGAAAAGCCTAACATTTATTTCATCTAAGTTTTATATCACATAGGAACCTTCAGAAATGAAGACTCAAAGACCCAGGAAAAAGTGTATTTTTATGCTTAGGCTTGCTGAAGAATGGACCATTGTATAGAAGTATGATTGGACAGGCTGGGTTCAATGGCTCATGCCTCTAATCCCAGCACTTAGGGAGGATAAGGTGGGTGGATCACCTGAGGTCAGGAGTTCAAAACCAGCCTGGGCAACATGGTGAAACCCTGTCTCTACTAAAATACAAAAAATTAGGCGTGACGGCGGGTGCTTGTAGTCCTAGCTACGCAAGGAAAATCGGTAACCCGGGAGGTTGCAGTGAGCTGACATCACACCACTGCACTCCAGCCTGGGCAACAGAGTGGACTCAGTCTCAAAAAAAAAGAAGTAGGCTGGGTGTGGTGGCTCACGCCTGTAATCCAGCACTTTAGGAGGCTGAGTCTGGTGGATCACCTGAGATCAGGAGTTGGAGACCAGCCTGACCAATCCCATCTCTACTACTAAATATACAAAAATTAGCGGGGCATGGTGGTGCATGCCTGTAATCCCAGCTATCGAGAGGCTGAGGCAGGAGAATCGCTTGAATGCGGGTGGCAGAGGTTGAGGCGAGCTGAGATTGCACCATTGTACTCCAGCCTGGGCCAACAAAAGTGAAACTCCGTCTCAGAAAAAACAAAAACGTATGATTGGACAAAAAGAGTAGGATCTAATGGTAATAAATGTTGGCTTTGGGAGGACAGCAAGGCCTGTCCAGATTCTTCTTGGCCTCCAAGTATAGGGCAGGACCCCTCTGAAATGACGGCCTTATGACCTACTTCCAGGAGAAGTCATAGAATTCCTTTATGGCCAGATCTCACAGAGAAATGGAGAGAGCAGAGTGAGCTACTTACTTCTGCTGGGGTTTTTTGTTTGTTTGTTTTTGTTTTTGAGACCGAGTTTTGTTCTTGTCGCCCAGGCTGGAGTGCAATGGCATGGTCTCAGCTCACTGCACCCTCTGCCTCCTGGGCTCAAGCGATTCTCCTGCCTCAGCCTCCCGAGTAGCTGGGATTACAGGTGTGTGCCACCACGCCCAGGTAATTTTTTTTTTTTTTTTGTATTTTTAGTAGAGATGGAATTTCACCATGTTGGCCAGGCTGGTCTCGAACTACTGACCTTAGGTGATCTGCCTGTCTCGGCCTCCCAAAGTGCTGGGATTACAGGTGTGAGCCACTGCACCTGGCCTACAACTGCTGTTTTCTTAATTACCAAGGTACCATGTTTTGGGGTGTCGTGTTCTGAGCTCCAACGGAGGGAAGAGGAGTGAGTCAGGGAGAATATCAAGCTGAAAGCCAGAAGAGGAAGACGGTGACAGAGAGAAAAGGTAGGGAACAAGGAAGTGAGCCAACCACGAGACAAGTGTGTATCATAAACCGGGAAGTCAGGAGACCAAGGCTGGAGTCCTGGCTCTGCTGTAAAGTAGCTGTGTAACCTCAAGTAGCTTTGAAGCCTCCAGCAGCTGTGTAACCTCGCCCCTTGTCTCCCACTTCTCTGGAACTTATTTCTTCTAGCTATAAAATGAGGATAATTGTAGTACCAAGGGCCAGGGTAGCTGGGAGGATTAAAGGAAATCATACAGGTCTGGGCAGACTTAAAGGCAGTATAGGTGATGCTGATGCTACAAAAGTTTAACTAGCTCATGGAAGAACCCTTGGCATTTTAATGGTTGTATATTTATTTTAGGAGAAAAATACAACCAGTGCATTAAACTTGTGACTTCACAGAGGTTATTGCTTAGGATAATTTGCTATTTAAATTTTCTTGTTTTTTTCTTTTTTTTCGTTGCCCTGGCTGGAGTGCAATGGTGTGATCTCAGCTCACTGCAACCTCTGTCTCCAGGGTTCAAGCGATTCTCCTGCCTCAGCCTCCTGAATAGCTGGGATTACAGGCACGTGCCACCATGCCCAGCTAATTTTGTGTTTTTAGTAGAGACAAGGTTTCACCACATTGGTCAGGCTGGGCTCCAACTCCTGACTTCAGGTGGTCCGCTGCCTTAGCCTCCCAAAGTGCTGGGATTACAGGCATGAGCCACCATGCCCAACCTCTATTTAAGTTTTCAAAACTGGTTTGTGCACACTTAAAAGTAATTCATTTCACCGTATGTAAATTTGAACTCAAAAGAAAAAAGATTGTTAAAATATTGAACGCTACTTAATATACATGCTGAGATGTTTTGGGGTGAAGCACAATGATGCCTGCAACCTGCCTTGAAATGCATCAAGAAACAAGGTGATTGATGATGGACAGAAGGATGAATAGATGGATATGCAATAAAGTGAATGTCATGTCAGTGCTCTAACACTGATATTGTAAAATATATGTTCATGTAAATATTTAAAATATATAAATACAATTGTAGTATCTAGGTGGAGGCATTGAATATTCGCTGTGCCATTCTTTCAACTTTTACATATGTCTGAATTTTCATAAAAGATTGGAAAAGAAAACTAGTACTTTGATTTCAAGAAAAATATTAATAAATAGACAATAGCACACGTGGTAGAATGAATTGGCAAAAATCATGAAGGTGATGGTGAATGATACCCTGTTTGGGAAATAGGGACTAGAGTCTAAGTGCTTTGGACAGGATCAGAAGAAGGTTCTAGGAATGTTGCAGTCGCAGGGGAAAAGGCTCAGGTAAAGAAAACTGTCAGGTGGAAGCCGCTAAGCCATGGGGGCAAAGCCTGAAGAGCAGCGGGGAAGTCTCACCTCTGCGATCAAGGCAGTTCTTCAATTCCTGTACCCTTGGGTCCTTGCTGCTCCCACACACGCTTCGGAGAGGCAGCTGGAACCTGCGGGGGAGCGACCTGGGCTCAGCTGCGGCTCCTCCTTTCCTTCCCCAGCTCCTTCCTCATTCCAGAGGCGTGAAGTCGCCACCAAGAAAGAGCCCTTTCTCCTGGGACTGGGAAATTCCCCTGTAGGTGCGTCGGAGTAATGAAGTTTCGGGGAATGGGAGCAAACAGAACCCGGAGATGGGGCGAGCTGCGCCGGGAAGGAGTCCAGGTTTGACCGGAGAAGGTCCTGGAGGCACCTGGCAAGGAGGGACCTCGTAGGCGCTGCCGTCGCAGAGGCAGGTGAGAAAATTACCTGATGTAGCGCGGACAGTGATGGTAAGATTTCAGATGTTTTCGGAGGTGATAGAAGTACTGAGCCGATGGCGAGGAGTCCGAAGAAATTATTTTATCACAGTGACAACTTCCAGTGACGCTGCCCTCGTTGCCATTGCCTTAGCGAGACAGATCGTCGGCACCCGTTCCCAGACCCAGGGTCTCCACTCCGCTGTTCCCTGGCCTCCAATCCACTGCCTCATTACAACCTCTCCCGTAAGCCCGGGGACAGAACGCCAGGTTCAACCCGCACATCATCACGCCCTCCACAACGTCCGTAATCCCGCCGGGAGCCAGATGTCCCCCGGCCGCGGTCCCCAACCCCAGGTTGCTGGCTCGCTTTCCTCTGTTCCCGCTGCCTTCATCAACCCAGCTCCGTGGGCCTCGTGCCCCCTCCCCGACTCACCCCCTTCCCTTGACTTGGGGATCTGAGTCCCCTGCCCCGCCCCCGGCTAACCTGGCAGAGTCAGGTCTGCGAGCAGAAGGAGCAGGAGCGCGAGGGACCCGCGACCCCAGGCCTGCCGCATCTCGGGGCTCCGCGGAAGCTGCGGGGATGGAGCCGCCTCGCTCGGACTCCCAGACAGGCTCCGGCGCGTGACGTCCAGCTGGTTTGTCAGTGGCTTTGGCCAGGGATCGGAGGAGAGCGCGGCAGTCGACGCCACGTCCCGTCTGGGGAGGAGGCGAGAGCCGGCGGCGCCCCCCTGCCCCGCTGCGCCCTGACCAAGCGCTCCTCACCGAGCCCGCGCCGCGCCAGCCCCAAGCCGCTGGGAAAGTCCGGGAGGTGGAGCACCCGCGCCCCGCGCCCCCGCACTGGGCTCGAGCTCCATCGAGGGACGGCCAGGAATCTCAGAAGAAACCGAAAGAACACTCCTGCGGCGGCGAGGCGGGGCGGGAGGACCGCGGCCCGAGGAGCCGATTCAGTTGGGTTCAGGAGCCCAGCCCCTCCGCCCGCCCCACTTGCCCGCTGGCCTGAGAAGCGGGTCACGGCCCTCCTACTCCAAGGCACTTTCACTTCCCTGCTCCTGCGCCGCGGGACCCTGCAGCGCTGGATGAGCCTCAGGGTGGCGCGGTGGAGGCTCCAGGGCCACCGCCAGCCGCGGCCGCGCGCCCCTGAGGGGCGGCCACACGCGGACGCACCGAGCCCAGTGCTGGGGCGGGCGGGGCGGGGGGAACGTGACCGCCCGTTGAGCCGGCCGGGCCTCGGGCAGCCCTGACGTCACAACCGAACCCGCGCACCCTCCACCCCGAGGTATTTACCTTTGAAAAGTGGCAGCGGCTGCAGGTACCCGCGGAGTGGGGCGGCCGGGAGGGGCTACGCCTACCGGGGCTCCCCGCCACACCGATCCGAGCCCAGGGCAAACCCTCTCCCACTGCCATGCCCCACAGACGCATCCAAAATGCTTCCCTCCTCGCCAAACCCGTCCCGATAGAATTAGCCCTCTCTCATCTCTAGCCTTCATTTAAACTCTACTTTTGAGGGTCTGAACTCTCCAATGTTAAGCCCCAAATACCATCTCATCCCTGAGTAGTCTTCTCCAACCGTAGTCACCCAGTTTCAAGTCCTGCCCCCATTTTCTTCCCTGAACTCCCATCCTCAGCCCTGAAAACCCTCTTCTCACCTCCTGGCCTATCCACACATCCAATCCTAAGTGACTCTTACCCACCCTCACCTCCAATTTGTGACCCAGCCCCAAACTCTCTCATTGCTACCCTGTTCCTCACCATATATCCCTTCCTTTGCTCAGTCTGGGCTGGGGCCATGTGTCCCTGAAGACATGGAGTTTGTGTCTGGATACCGGGATGAGTTCCTTGATTTCGCTGCCCTTCTGTTTGCCTGGTTCCGAAAGTTTGTGGCAGAGCGTGGGGCTGGAGGGACCAGCCTGGAGGGCCGTTGGCGACAGCTGGAGGCCCCAATCAGAAGGCTGCCCTGGGACCCTGCCCTTTGGGTGCTCCATGTCTTGCCCAACCCTAGTGTGGGCATCAGCCTGGGGCAAGGGGCAGAGCGAGGCCCTGGACCAGGCCTGGGGGCTGCCCGAGTCCTGGGAGACGACCTTCCACTCCACCTTCAAGACCTGAGCCCCTACATCAGATTTGGCAGCCTAGAGGATGGGGAGGAAGGGGAGGAGGAAGATGAAGAAGAAAAGAAGAGAGAGGAGGGGGGTGCAGGCACAGAGAAGGTGGAACCAGAGGAGGATCAGGAGCTAGCCCCTACCAGCGGGGAGTCCTCCCAGGAAGTAAACCCTCCAGGAGAGTCAGAGGAGGCTGAGCAGGTGGCAGGAGGTGGTGAGGATGGCTGCCAAGAGAACAGGGTGGAGGACAAAACAAGACCCCAGAAGAGGAAGGGACGGAGGAGTGGTAAGAACTGAGGGCTGGCCCTGCCCTACCCATTGCCCAGCCATCCTTCCTTCGGAAGCCCTCCCCTGCCACTAGTTCTGAGTGCTAGCCTTCAGGCCAGTCTGGCCTGAAAAGGTGTTTTTATTGACCCACAGTGGTTTTTTTGTTTTTTTTGTGTGTGTTTTTTTTAATTTAATGTTTAAACATTGCAAGAAAAAAGTATCCAGAAGTCTGGATTTACACATTCCCAAGAAAAATCTCAAGCTCTGGCAGTGGGTCCACATTTCTGCACAGCAGTGCATTCTGGTCCCTGTATAGCAGCTGTCACTTTTAGAAGGAACATGCCCTTGGCTGGGCATGGTTGGTCACACCTGTAATCTTAGCACTTTGGGAAGCCCAGGCAGGTGAATCACCTGAGGTCAGGAGTTTGAGCCCAGCCTGACCAATGGGGAGAAACCCCATCTCTACTAAAAATACAAAATTAGCTGGGTGTAGTGGCACATGCCTGTAATCCCAGCTACTCAGGAGGCTGAGGCAGGAGAATCGCTTGAACCCAGAAGGCAGAGGTTGCAGTGAGCCAAGATCTCACCATTGCATTTCAGCCTGGGCAACAAGAGGGAAACTTCCTCTCAAAAAAAAGAAAAGAAGGAGCATGCCCTCTCTCCCCAGTGGCCTTTGCTCAGTGAGGTTACTTGCCTAGCCCCTGTAGGTATTTGAGTTTGGTACTCCTGACTCTGACCATATTTGTCTGCCCCCTACCACCCCAACTTTTCCCTCTTTCCCCAGAGGCTGCCCCCCTGCACCTTTCCTGTCTCTTACTGGTGACGGATGAGCATGGCACCATCTTGGGCATTGATCTGCTGGTGGATGGAGCCCAGGGGACTGGAAGCTGGGGCTCAGGGACTGAGAGCCTGGCTCCTCGGGCCTATGTGCTCCTCTGTCACAGCATGGCCTGTCCCATGGGCTCCGGGGACCCCCGAAAGCCCCGACAGCTTACTGTGGGAGATGCCCGGCTGCATCGGTACAGAAATCTGATATCTGATGCTGGGGAGGGCTGGGGCCCTGGATTCCCAAGCACCCCTCCAGTCTGCTGCCATCTCCGCCCCTATTTAGAGAGCTGGAGAGCTTGATCCCAAGGCTAGGTGTGAAGTTAGCCAAGACCCCAATGAGGACATGGGGTCCCCGACCAGACTTCACCTTTGCTTCCCTTCGTGCTCGAACCTGCCACGTTTGTCACAGGCACAGCTTTGAAGTGAAGCTGACACCTTGGTGAGCAGCCCCAAAGCTGGGGGCAGAGGAAGACCCCAACAGTCAGGCAAATAGAAAGCAGGCCGGTGGGGTGTGCCTAGCAGACAGACAGAAGGAGGGGCAGGGACATGAGAAGATGAAGAGGAAACAATACGGGCTGTTACAGGCGGTTAGAGGGTGTAAGACAAACGGAGTGACACAGGGGCAGCTACTGGGCAGATGGACAGCAGACAGGACCTACAGAGGCTAACACTGGGTGCCCACCACCCACTGTGTCCCCAGCCCCCAGTGTAGTGCTGTCTTGTATTGTGGAGAGGCTTGTCTCCAGGCTGACTGGTGGCGGTGCCCAGATGATGTGAGCCACCGATTTTGGTGCCCAAAGCTTGCAGCCTTCGTGGAGCGGGCAGGAGAACTAGCAACCCTGCCTTTTACCTACACCACAGGTACCATAAGGAGGTCAGAATGGTTGGGCAAAACTGGGATCGGGTCTTTGATACTGGGAATTAGATGTCTGGCCAGGCGCAGTGGCTCATGCCTGTAATCCTAGCACTTTGGGAGGCCAAGGCGGGTGGATCAGTAGGTCAGAAGTTTGAGACCAGCCGGACCAACATGGTGAAACCCCATCTCTATTAAAAATACAAAATTAGCTGGGCGTGGGGCATGCCTGTAATCCCAGCTACTCAGGAGGCTGAGACAGGATAATTGCTTGAACCCAGGAGGCGGAGGTTGCAATGAGCTGAGACTGTGCCACTGCACCCTGGCCTGGGAGACAGAGCAAGACTCCATCTTGGAAAAAAAAAAAAGGAATGAGATGCCTGGAAACAGGGTCCTGGAGTCGAAGGCTGAGTGTCTGGGGCTAGAACCTAGATCCCTGGAATAAAGGCAGGGGCTCGATGTTTGGGGCTGGAGACTGGGTCTGTGAAGCCAAGGACTGAATGTCTAGGTCCCCAAGAGAGTGCAGGGATTGGGGGATAGGGATTCAAATACTTACTTGCTTCCTAGCTCCACCACTAACTGGCAGTGTGACCTTAAACAAATCACCTTCCAGTGATTTGTTTTGTTACGGTGGCTCGCACCTGTAATCCCAGCACTTTGGGAGGCTGAGACAAACAGATCACAAGGTCAGAAGTTCAAGACCAGCTTGGCCAACATGGTGAAACCCTGTCTCTACTAAAAATACAAAAATTAGCCAGGCATGGTGGCACGCACCTGTAGTCCCAGCTACTCGGGAGGCTGAGGCAGAAGAATCACTTGTACCTGGGAAGCTGAGGTTGCTGTGAGCTGAGATCATGCCACTGCACTCCAGTCTGGGTGACAGAGTGAGACTCCATCTCAAATAAAAAAACAAAAACACTTTACTTCTTGGAGCCTCCATCTCCTCATCTGCAAAAGAGGGATGCTAACAAATGTAAAGGCCCGTGGAATTGTCACAAGGATTATGTGGGCTTTGTGCCTGGTACACTGGAGACCCACAGAAATGGTAGTTCCCTGCCTGACTGGAACCAGACTTAGATCCAGAGTCCTTAGAGGAGGCTGAGGAGAGTTAGTCTGGGGTTCTAGGCCAGGCAATGGTTCATACCTGTAATCCCAGCACATTGGGATGCTAACTTGAGCCCAGGAGTTCGAGACCAGCCTGAGCAACATAGACTCTGTCTCTATAAAAAATAGAAAAAATTAGCCAGGCATGGTGCACAGGCTTGTAGTCACAATTCTCGGGAGGCTGAGATGGGAGAATCCTTTGAGCCTAAGAGGTCGAGGCTGCAGTGATCCATGATCGTGCCACTGTACTCTAGCCTGGGTAACAGAGCAAGACTCAGTCTCACAAAAAAAAGAAAAGAAAAAAAGTGGGCGCTACCCCAGTGCCTCAATTCATCCCCTTCTTCTCCAGAGGTGACCAGTGAAACCTTCAACAAGGAGGCCTTCCTGGCCTCTCGGGGCCTCACTCGTGGCTACTGGACCCAGCTCAGCATGCTGATTCCAGGGCCCGGCTTCTCCAGGCATCCCCGAAGCAACACGCCATCCCTTAGCCTTCTTCTCGGTGGTGCGTGGGGTCTCTCTTAAGGCATGGGCCCCTTGGCCTAGAGGGAAGGACTAGAAAGAAGTTGTCTGGGTCCCTCCCAGGTAATCCCTCCACATACACACTGACTCCCTACCAATAGCACCAGGGCAATTTCAGGCCTTTCCCCAGCCTTCAATGGAGTCACCCCTACCAACTCCACCCAGAAGCCCCATCCCTACACAAACCCCCATTCCTCTTACTGCAGCTTTCTCAGGGAATACAGTTCCTTTGAAAGGATGGGTCAGGTGGGAGGAGTCTCCCTGACCCCAGGGTCTTCTTTCTTTCGTCCTCTCAGGAGATCCCTACCAGCTTCTCCAGGGGGAAGGGCCTGCCCTAATGCCTCCTGTGCCCCCAGACCCACCACGGGGTCTTTTTGGTGAGTTGGAGGGGCCCTGTGGGAGCTATGGGTAGGGACAGGGACTGGAGAACCAGAGCCTGGGTGACTGTGAAAAAGCAGGCTATTAGACTAGAGGGGGTGGGGTCCAGGGCCAGGTCATCTAGTAACCCCCTCCTCCCAGGCTCATGGCAGGATTACTACACATGGCGGGGCCTCAGCTTGGATTCCCCCATGGCTGTGCTTCTCACCTACCCGCTGACTGTGTACTACGTCATCACCTACCTGGTGCCCCAGTCCTGTAAGGAGAGCTGAGTGCGGGTGTGGGTGAGATGGGGGAGTGAGAGTGGACCATATCCTTAAAGAGCTGTTTTCTCACAGTCCCTGAGCTCAACATCCAGAACAAACAGTCACTGAAGATCCACGTGGTGGAGGCCGGGAAGGAGTTTGACCTTGTCATGGTTTTTTGGGCAAGTCCCCCCCAGCACTGAAGGTTGGGCATTGTGGTATGGGGGCGGATACTGGGTAGAACCCAGATCTGTCCTTCTTTCTGTCCTCTAGGAGCTCTTGGTCCTGCTCCCCCATGTGGCCCTGGAGCTGCAGTTTGTAGGTGATGGCCTGACCCCTGAAAGCGACCAGCAGCATTTTACCTTGCAGAGGGTGAGGGCTGAGGGGGCCCTGCTCTTCAGCCCTGACCCCTCCAGTGACCTCTTGGTTAGGCCCTGCCCATCTGCCCCCGACTCCCGATCTTGCTGGTGCATTCTCCAGTTCCCTGACTTCCTGTGGCTTTTCCATCCTTCTCCTGGCCCTTCAGGACGGCCCCGAGGTGTCTGTCCGGAATGGTTCTGGCGTATCAGCACGGCCCAGCTCTGGCACTAAGGAGAAGGGGAGCCACAGGGACCTGCAGATCAAGGTGTCAGCCAGGCCCTACCACCTGCTCCAGGGGCCCAAGCCCGACCTGGTTATTGGTAAGAGCCTGGGGCTCCGGGGTAGGCACATGCGGAAGGCGGGAGAGAAGCCGACCATGGGAGCCAGCGTCTCTCACCTCTCTGCAGGATTTAACTCTGGGTTTGGTCTCAAGGATACATGGCTGAGCTCTCTGCCTCGCCTGCAGGTGGGCAATGGGGGCAAACGGGAACTTCTCTCCCCTCCTGCCCGGCCCCTCCTCATCTCCTTTTCTGAAAGTCTCCGGGCTCTCCTCTGCACCATCACCTGCTCCACAGGCCTGGGGAATGCCCACGGGTCCCTCTGCCCATCTCTGTGTCTGCCTCGGGCCTCCTCCTGCTTCTCTCCCGCCAGATCTGTCCCGGGGCCTCGGATTTCAGCCCTGTCTGTCATCCTGGCTGCTGGGACGGATCTGGAGAGGGACCTCTCAGAGCGAGTCTTGCCCCACCCAGTCCCTCCGAGTGCCAGCCTTCTTCACCGAGAGCAGCGAGTATGGCTGCGTGATGGACGGCCAGACCATGGCGGTGGCCACTGGAGGGGGCACTAGCCGTCCCCAGGTCAACCCCTTCCGCTCCCCCTTTCGCCTCAGAGCGGCCGACGACTGTATGCCCTGGTAAGGGCCTGAGACCCTATCTCCTTCCTGACTTCGCTTCTCTTACTTTCTGGCTCCGCATCCTCAAAGACCCACCTCTGCCCTAGTCCCCACAGTCCTGGGACCCTCTTGCCCCAGGCCAACAACCTGCCTTCTCTGCTCCCACTACTGGTCACCCCCATGGGAGGTCTCGACAATCCCCAGCACACCCCTCTTTAGATCTAGGTCGCAGAATCTCCCCAACCAACAAAAAACCCTGCGACCCTCTAACAAAGCCAACCAACCCTGAGTCTAGCCTCACGCCCTGGAACTCGGAGGGGCAAGCCCCGCCCCTTGGAGCTCCGCCCCCTGGTCCCTGACCGCGCCCCGCGGCCCCGCAGGTACTGCAACGCCTTCATCTTCCACCTGGTTTACAAGCCTACGCAAGTGAGCCGGGCCCACCCGGCCCCCGGCCCCGCACCCCCGTCCCCAACCCCCTCCGTTCCTCCAGCCCGCACCCGAAGGCGCCGAGGAGAAAAGAAACCCGGGCGGGGGGCCCGCCGGCGGAGATAAGTGCTGAGACTGTAGTAGTCCCCCCTCCCAAACAGGCTCCGAAAGGAAAACGAAATCACTCAGGGCCGAGGGGGAGGTCAGGTTGGTAAAACACGAAAAGGTAAATAAAATTACTTGTTTGAAACCAGTGAGTCATTGACCTTTTGATTACGTGCTCATAATTGGGTTGTTAAACCCGGAAGGAAAAGAAAGATTTTTTTTTTTTTTTTTTGAGACAGAGTTTTGCTTTTGTTGCTCAGGCTGGAGTGCAGTGACGCAATCTCGGTTTACCGCAACCGCCGCCTCTCCAGTTCTCCAGCCTCAGCCTCTCGAGCTGGGATTACACCCACCCAGCTAATTTTTGTACTTTTAGTAGAGACGGGGTTTCACCATGTTGGCCAGGCTGGTCTTGAACACCTGACCTCAGGTGATCTGCCCGCCTCGGAAAAGAAAACGTTAGGGATGACTTACATTCCTCCCGCCCCATTCAGTCCCCCTGACGGCTGTCCCTTCTTTAACTCAGAGTCGAGGATTCTGACCCTCCTTGGTAATCCCAAGGCTCTCCTAATTTGTGTTGGCTGGTGGCTTTCCAGCCCCAGTAACCCTCAGGGACGCGCCCCAAGGCAAGGAAAGACCGGGCAGCCGAAAGTGGCTTCTTCCTGGGGGCAGGTGAAGCAACCTCCTGGGAGCACACAGACCCTTGATTGGATTCAGTAAAAGACCTCAGCTACCCAACTCCACCTTTTCTCACCACCTCATATTCAATAATAACTCCTGCTGAGCTGTTCTCCTGAAATCACTCAAGGTACATCCATTCCCGCTGCAAACGCCACCATATCTCATTGCCACATTGCAGCCAGAGTATTCCTCCTAAAAAAGACATTTGAGGACCAGGGGAGGTGGCGCATGCCTGTAATCCCAGCTACTCGAGAGGCTGAGGCAGGAGAATCATTTGAACTGGGAGGTGGAGGTTACAGTGAGCCGAGATCGAACCATTGCACTCCAGCCTGGGCAATAAGGGCAAAACTCTATCTCAAAAAAAAAAAAAGATGTCTGAGGGCTGGGCAAGGTGGCTCACACCTGTAACCTCAGCACTTTGAGAGGCCAAGCCAGGTGGATCACATGGTCAGGAGATTGAGACCAGCCTGATCAACATGGTGAAACCCTATCTCTACTAAAATACAAAAATTGGCCGGGTGTGGTGGTGTGTGTCTGTAATCCCAGCTAGTCAGGTGGCTGAAACAGGAGAATCATTTGAACCCAGGAGGCGGAGATTGCAGTGAGCTGAGATCATGCCATTGCACTCCAGCCTGGGCAACAGTGAGACTGTCTCAAAAAAAAAAAAAAAGACATTTGACCTCATTTCTTTTTTGCTTCAGTCCCTGCAGTGAATTCCCTTAGCTCTTACAGTCCCTTGAGTGTGGGCTGGTCTTATAGAAAGGGAAAGACAGAGAAGAAACCTGGCAGTTACCACCTTAACCAAGAGATTAGGGTGAACAATTAAGTCCTTCTGATATTACGCTTAAATCTCTTTCATTTTATAACACACCTCCCTGCCTTTTACTCATTTCATGACATTGATCTGACAAGACACGGAATCATTTGTCCCATAGAATGTTCCTCACTCTGGAGTTGGCTGATTACTTCCTCAGTATGCTTTTAATATATTCATTTATCTTCTTCAGTTTCTGTTCAACAGGCAGTTAGGTCTAGATGGCAAGGCTCTGCTGATGGGTCCCGGCCAACCTCTGCAGGCTGACCTCATGCCATTTCCTTCCCTGTCGACTCTCCAGCCAGACGTTTCTAAAGAAAGTTGCACTGTCTCACTGTGGAACTTCCCATGTTTTTTTTTCTTTCTTTCTTTTTTTTTCCCAAGGCATAGTCTTACTCTGTCATCCAGGCTGTAGTGCAGTGCACAATCTCGGCTCACTGCAACCTCCGCCTCCCAGGTTCAACTGATGCTCCTGCCTCAGCCTCCTGAATAGCTGGGATTACAGGCACCGGCCACGATGCCCAGCTAATTTTGTATTTTTAGTAGAGACAGGGTTTCACCATGTTGGCCAGGCTGGTCTTGAACTCCTGACCTCAGTTGATCCACCCATCTCCGCTTCCCAAAGTGCTGGGATTACAGGCATCAGTCACTATGCCTAGCCAGAGCTTCCCATGTTCTTGCTCAACTAACTCTTTCTCAGCCTAGGTGTCAGCCTAAATGTCACTTCCTTAGGGAAGGAAGCATTTCCTGACACCCAGATGAGGTTTGACACCCCTCCCCACATTAAGCCCTCATAGCACCTTGCATATCCCCTTTGGTCACATTTATCACACTTTTAATTTCTTGTCTACCCTTTCAACTGTCAATCCAGAAGGGATGGGTGCTACCTCTATCCCCCAGTATCTAGCCTGGCCAGGCATATGGCAGCATAGTATAGGAGCTCATTAGCTGCTTATCAGATTGCTTTCCCCCATACTTTCCACCCTCCCTCCTCATTTTTTCTCTCAGCTTCACCCCCTACAGCCAGAAAGGGGAAGCGTGGGTCTCTGGTGGATTGAGGAGAAATAGAACTTTTCACAGCTCCCATGGCCAAAAAATAAGATTTTCCTAATTCCTGACACCTATTGCGTAACACTAGGAAAGGATGTGGTTATCTCCCAGAGGTGGAATTACTAAGGATTTGTTTATTCATTTTGTTCAGCTGCACTGCTTATTTTTCTTCCATGAACACACAGTAATTTTGTAATAAAAGTGCTTAATATACAAATTGCTCTTTAATAATTCATTTACCAACTATCGATTGAATGCACACAATGCTTTGTGTCAAACCTTAGCGATGCAATGGGGAAAAAAGACAGAAAGTGGTCTCTGCTTCCATAAAGCTTACAGTTTAGGGCAAGGATCAGTAAACTATGGCTTCCAGCCAAATCAAGCCCACCTTTTGTTTTTGCATGGCTTGTAAGCTACTAAAAGAAGAAGAGTTCATGAGAAAATCTTTCAAAATTCAAATTATAGTGTCTATAAATTTATATCGAAGCAAAGCCACAACCATCTCTTTATGTATTGTGAGTGACTTTCAGGATGCAAACGGCAGGGTTTGAGTGCTGCTCTTGCCGCAGAAACACTGTGAGCTGCAAAGTCTGAAATATTTATCAACAGGCCCTTTGCAGGAAGTCTGCCGACACCTAGTCCAGGACAAGATTTCCAAAATGCAGCTTCATGGAATTTTGTGCTGGTCATGAAGTCAATTTAGTGAGCCTCAAGCAGCATTCATTTTTTTAATGAAATAGAATTATGCCCCATAGTGTGACCTTAGCTCACTGCAGCCTCAACATCCTAGGTTCTAGCAATACATCTGCCTTAGCCTCTTGAGTAGCTGGGACTACTGGTGCATGTCACCATGCCAGGCTAATTAAAAACAATTTTTTTTGGTCAGGCGCAATGGCTCATGCCTGTAATCCCAGCACTTTGGGAAGCTGAGGGGCAGATCATGAGGTTAGGGGGTTGAGACCATCCTGGCCAATATGGTGAAACCCCTCTCTACTAAAATACAAAAAATTAGCAGGACATGGTGGCATGCACCTGTAATCTCAGCTATTTGGGAGGTTGAGGCAGGGGAATCACTTGCACCCGGGAGGCAGAGATTGCAGTGAGCTGAGATGGTGCCACTGCACTGCAGCCAGGCGACAGAGCAAGACTGTCTCAAAATAATAATAATAATTTTTTTTTTGTAGAGACATGGATCTCACTATGTTGCTCAGGCTTGTCTTGAACTCCTGGCTTCAAGATATCCTCCTCTCTTGGCTTCCCAAAAATTCTGGGATTACAGGCATCAGTCACCAAGCCTAGCCTAATTATATTATCATTATAATAATCTGTATTTACAATTTGAATTTTCTCATTGATCAAAGAATTATTTAGGACTGTTTTTGCAATTTTTAAAGAGGTTGGTTTCTGTTACTCAAACATTTAGAAATTTCTGGTTTATTGCATTATGGTCTGAGTATGTGTCCACTACAATTTCAAGTTTGGGGAATTTCTTTTTTTGAAATTTTATTTATTTGTTTATTTTTATTTTTTTCAAGACGGGGTTTCACCATGTTGGTCAGGCTGGTTTTGAACTTCCAACCTCAGGGGATCCACCCACCTTGGCCTCCAAAGTGCTTGGATTACAGGCATGAGCCACCACGCCTGGCCCCAAGTTTGGGGAATTTCTAATCTCCTTCACGGCCTAATATTTGAACAAGATTTGTAAATGTTTTATTGGCATTGAAAAAGGTAGGTTCTCCATTTATGAGATACAAAGTTAAATAAATATCACCTGAATATGTGCTCCAAGAGGATGGAGGCTCAGGATGTTCACTGATGATATATTTATGGCTGATATCTTTCTGGTATCCAGCAAAGGGCCTGGCACACACCATTCAGTACATATTTGTTGAATGAGAGGCTAATTAATTAATCAACTTTATCATTGAGATTATCTGTTCCTTTATACCTTTGTATATTTTTCTTTTTTTTTTTTTTGAGACAGAGTCTCACTCTGTCAACCAGGCTGGAGTGCAGTGGCATGATCTTCGCTCACTGCAACCTCCGCCTGCTGGGTTCAAGCAATTCTCCTGCCTCGGCCTCCCAAGTAGCTGGAATTACAGGTGGGTGCCACCATGCCTGGCTATTTGTGTTTTTAGTAGAGACTGGGTTTCACCATGCTGGCCAAGTTGGTCTTGAACTCCTGACCTTATGATCTGCCTGCCTCAGCCTCTCAAAGTGCTGGGATTACCGGCGTGAGCCACCACGCCCGGCACCTTTGTATATTTTTCTTACTTTGCCTGTCAAAGAAAGTCATATTACAGTTTCCTGCTGCTATTATATTTCTGACAATTTCCCTGGGTATTTCTAATGATTTGGGTTTATTTATTTTTTCTAGTTTTTGAGACAGAGTGCTCTTTCTTATAAAACACCACCCCTTCCCTCTATGGAAAAAAATCTATTCCCAGTACCTTTTCGGGTCTTGCAAATATTACAGCCAAATGCCTTTTTTTTTTTCTAGTATGTCAGTGTCTGCTTACCACAGACATATAGTAGAAGGTAAGTGAGCTCTGGTCTCCTGATCTCCAGGAGTCTGGACTATGAGAAGGAAGAAGAGAGAAATACCAAAAGGCTGTATTTGCAGGGTTTTTATGGAAAAATCTGATTTCAAACAATCTTCACCATCTGAGATGGTGTTCCTTCTAATGACTCCATCTGGTCCTCACACTGATCTTAGTTCTCAGGGGCTAATAACTCTGGCCTTGCCTTGTTCAGAGAACATTCAACCCCCACTCCTACCCCGGTCACATTGCAAAACATCTTCAGTGGCAATTCATGGGTCCTTGGAATAGTATCACTCTCATTCCCTGGTCTCCAATCACAACCTTCACTTCCACGGTTTTTTTGTTTGTTTGTTTGCTTGCTTGCTTGCTTGCTTGCTTGCTTTTTTTGAGGCAGAGTTTTGCTCTTGTTGCCCAGGCTGGAGTGCAATGGAGCAATCTCGGCTCACTGCAACCTCCAACTCCCAGGTTCAAGCTATTCTCCTGCCTCAGTCTCCCAAGTAGCTGGGATTATAGGCATGCACCACCACACCCAGCTAATTTTGTATTTTTAGTAGAGACGGGGTTTCATCATGTTGGCCAGGCTGGTCTCAAACTTCTGACCTCAGGACCTCAGGTGATCCACCTACCTCAACCTCCCAGAGTGCTGGGATTACAAGTGTGAGCCACCACACCTGGCCTCACTTCCATAGTTTTAACCCCTCCTTCCTTTCTGGTCCAAGAGACAGAAAGGCAGTGGGCAGAAGGAGCATCTCTCCATACTTTTTTATTTATATTTTTCGAGATGGAGTCTTGTTCTGTCACCCAGGCTGGAGTGCAATGGCGCCATCTCAGTTCATGGCAACCTCTGCCTCCCAAGTTGAAGTGATTCTCCTGCCTCAGCCTCCTGAGTAGCTGGGATTACAGGCATGTGCCACCACGCCAAGCTAATTTTTGTATTTTTAGTAGAGACAGAGTTTCACCATGTTGGGGAGCTGGTCTTGAACTCCTGACCTCTGGTGATCTGCCCGTCTCCGCCTCCCAAAGTGCTGGGATTACAGATGTATGCCACTGTGCCTTGTCTTTGTTGAAATAAATAAATAAAATTGACCGGGCATGGTGGCTTACCCCTGTAATTCTAGCACTTTGGGAGGCTGAGGTGGGCAATTACTTAAACCCATTAGTTTAAGGCCAGCCAAGGCAACATAGGGAGACTCTGTCTCTACAAAATGTTTGAAAAAAATTTAGCCTCTCATGGTGGTGTGGACCTGTCGTCCCAGCGACTTGGGAGTCTGGGAAGTTGAAGCTGCAGTAGCATCATCATGGCTCTCTGATGGTACTACTGCACTCCAGCCTGGGCAACAAAGCAAGACCCTGTCTCAAGACAAAAAAAGCTGGTGTGGTGGCTCACACCTGTAGTCCCAGCACTTTGGGAGGCTGAGGCGGGTGGATCACGAGGTCAGGAGTTTGAGAACAGCCTGACCAACATGGTGAAATCCTGTCTCTACTAAAAATACAAAAATTACCTGGGTGTGGTTGTGGTTGTGCACACGTGTAATACCAGCTACTCAGGAGCATAAGGCAATCACTTGAACCCAAGAGGCAGAGGTTGCAGTGAGCTGAGATGGCACCACTGCACTCCAGCCTGGGCGACAGAGTGAGATTCTGTCTCAAAAAAAATAAAATTATATTTATATATATATACACACAGACACATATATATATACACATATACATACATACATAATGGGAGTTAAATATATATTATACACATTGTATATATGTGTTTGTGTATATATAAAATAATATATATATTATATAATTATATATTACATAATTATATACATATATTATATATAATATATATATAATGGGAGTTAGCACAGAGTCTGGCATATAGGCTAACCATTATTATGTTCATTATTATTATTACATCCTGCTTGCCCACTGCTAATATTTGTAGGGCCCAGGACAGCAGTTCAAGTATAGGTGTACATAAGTCTTACTACTTAAATGTACAAAACAAGGCATGCCCAACCCCCAGCCCCGATGCACATCCTTAGTCTGCTCCCCTGGGACCGTCCTTACAACCCAGACTTTAAAGCAACCAAACTCTTCCTTGGACCAGGGCCGCTACTTGCAAGCTCAAGGTTTAGCGCAGCCTGGCTAGGGCAGGGTGGGCAGAAGGTGCTCCGCATAGTTGACAAAACCCATTGCACTCACACCTGCAGACATTCCGCTTCACATCCACTGCAACTCACACATTTCTCTTCCACAATTCCCATCTGCGCTGTCAATTACTGAATTTTCAGAAACTTTTCACCAATCCAAAAATGGCGGTGGGATGTTGCAGTACTTGTGATCTGCAGGGCTCTCTGTGTCCGGCTACCTGGGGTGTGGTCCCTGGAACAACAGTGTCAGCGTTGCCTGAGGGCTTGTTAGCAATGCACAGTATCTTTTTTTTTTTTTTTTTTTTTTTTTTTTTTTTTTTAGGGAAAAAGAGAAAAAGAAGGGGAAAAAAAGAAAAAGAGGGAAAAAGGAATATTACTTCATTCCTAAAATGGGTTTCAATAATGGCCGATCAATATTTTGAGTGTTTAAAGTGGTTAATGCATATTTTATGTGTTTAAAATGGAGACCTCTATTGTGTTTATTTGTTCTGGCTCTGAGTTCAAATCCTGGATATCGTTATCAATTTGTTGTCTCGTTGAATCTAAATCTCACTATGTGTCTTATGTATCTGGGTGTTAAGATCTCTTATTGTTACATTAATCCTTTTACCCTTGTATCCTTATAGCTTTGAAATCTATTTTGTCAAATGTGAAAATTGCAACTCCTGCTTTTTATTTATTTATTTTTGCTCTCCATTTGGTTGGTACGTTTTTTTTTTTTTTTTCCAACCCTTTATTTTGAGTCTATGTATATCTTTGGATATACCGTTGGATTTTGTCTGTATCTTTTGATTGGGAGATTTGGTTGATTTAACTTTAGGGTTGCTGCCATTTGATATTAACTGGCTATTTTGTCCTTTTGTTGATAAAAATTCTTCTTTATGTTAATGCTCTTTACTTTTTGGTGTATTTTTAGAAAGGATCATACTGGTTGTTCCTTTCTGTGTATAATGCTTCTTTTAGAAGTTCTTGTAAAGCAGGCCTGGTGGTAATAAAATCTCTGAGTACTTGCTTGTTCCTAAAAGATTTTATTTTTCCTTCAAATGTAAAGCTTAAATTGGCAGGATATGAAATTCTGGGCTGAAAGTTTTCTTCTTTAAGTATATTGAATATTGGCCCCCACTCTCTTCTAGCTTGTAGGGTTTCCGTTGAGAGATCTGCTGTAAGCCTAATAGGCTTACCTTTATGGGTAACTTGATCTTTCTCTCTGGCTGCCCTTAATATTTTCTCCTTCGTTTCGATCTTGGTGAATCTAACGATTATGTGCCTTGGGGTTGGTCTTCTTGAGGAATATCTTTGTGGTGTTCTCTGTATTGCCTGGGGTTGAATAGTGTTCTGCTTTGCTAAATTAGGAAAATTTTCCTGGATAATGTCCTGGAGAGTATTTTCCAGCTTGACTTCATTCTCTCCGTCACATTCAGGTACACCAATCAAGCGTATATTAGGTCTTTTCACATAGTCCCATATTTCTTGGAGACTTTGCTCATTCCTTTTTATCCTTTTTTCTCTATTCTTGTCTTGTCGTTTTGTTTCATTAAGTTGGTCTTCGACCTCTAATACCCTTTCTTCTGCTTGATCCATTCGGCTGTTTAAGCTTGTACATATTTCACTGAGTTCTCGTGTTGTATTTTTCAACTCCATAAGTTCATTTGTATTCCTCTCTATATTGTCTATTCTTTTCAACATTTCATCGAACCTTTTTTCCAAGTTCTTAGTTTCTTTACATTGGGTTAGAACAAGTTCCTTTAACTCCCAGAAGTTTCTTATCATCCACCTTTTAAAGCCTACTTCAGATAATGGAACACAGTCCTTTTCCATCAGGGCTTGTTCCGTTACTGATGAGTCCTTTTCCATCTGGGCTTGTTCGGTTGCTGATGAGTCCTTTTCCATCAGGGCTTGTTCCGTTGCTGATGGGTTCTGATTTTGAGTATACTCGGCCTTCTTAGGCTGTTTTTTTCCCTTCATTATAGATGAACCGCCTTTCTAATTAGTTTTCTGAGTCAACGACCGACTTACTGATTCCCAGTGCTGGGATCCGAGCCACCCACTGTGGCAGCCTAAATAGCAGCAGTAAGACTGATGGTGCTCTTCTGCCCGGGAATCTCTGGTCTGGCTTCCCTCTCGAGTCCGCAACAAGCGGCTCTGACTTCCCCGAGCTCCAAACTCCGGTCAGTAGGGGAAGCAGTCCCGTTGGCTCTGCGTGAAGAGCTGCTGCGCCGAGACGCCGGCAAAACCGCTGCGGCGGCCACAAGAGTCACGCTGGCGACCCGTGGGGCTCCTCCACTGGGAATCGGCTAATCGGTGAGTGACGAAAATTCGTCTAAAGATGTGGCGTCGTCTCGTTCTCTGAGCTTTCACTGGGAGCTACATTCCTGAGCTGTTAGTGGTCGGCCATCTTGAATCGTCTCCAGCAATGCACAGTATCTGTTCCCACCCAAGACCTACTAAATCAGAATCTGCTTTTTTTTTTTTTTTTTTTTATACGGAGTTTTCTCTCTTGTTGCCCATGTTGGAGTGCAGTAGTACGATCTTGACTTACTGCAACTTCCGCCTCCTGGGTTCAAGCAATTCTGCTGCCTCTGCCTCCTGAGTACCTGGGATTACAGGTGCGGGCCACCACACCCGCTAATTTTTGTATTTTCAGTAGAGACAGAGTTTCACCATGTTGGCCAGGCTAGGCTCAAACTCCTGACTTCAGGTGATCCGCCCACCTTGGCCTCCCAAAGTGCTGGGATTACAGGCATGAGCCACAAAATCTGCTTTTAACACGATCTTCAGGAAATCTGTATGAAATTACAGTTTGAGAAGCACTGAACTAAGCACACAGCCAAGTAAGAGCCCCTCCTGCCCAGGTCTGAGGGTCGTTCTGATTCCCGGACCAGCAAATCTTTTGTAGCTGCCTCCCCAGTCACTCTTTACCACACCACCCTATTTCCTTCATACAATTTAGCATAACCTCTAATTTCTAGTGTACTGCCTGTCTCCTCAAACTATAATATAAGCTACAAAGAGGTACCACATCTGTCAAGTTTAGTGCTGTATCCACTGGGTCCACAACTAGGCACATGCAGAGAGGGTGCTTCAGACTGCATTTAACTGAATTAAATACCTTCAATTGTTAACACATCATTATTTTAGGTGCCACTAAGAAAATATGCTGCCAGTTAAACTATGATACAAGTTTGTGGGTTTTTTTTGAGACAGTCTCACTCTGTCACCCAGGCTGGAGTACAGTGGCATCATCTCAGTTCATTGCCACCTCTGCCTCCCAGGTTCAAGCAAGCCTCCTGCCTCAGCCTCCTGAGTAACTGGGACTATTGGTGTGTGCCACCAGGCCTGGCTAATTTTTATATATTTTTTATTGCATTTTAGGTTTTGGGGTACATGTGAAGAACATGCAAGATAGTTGCATAGGTACACACGTGGCAGTATGATTTGCTGCCTTCCTCCCCTTCACCTGTATCTGGCATTTCTCCCCATGCTATCTCTCCCCAACTCTCCACCCCCCGCTGTCCCTCCCCTATTCTCCCCAACAGACCCCAGTGTGTAGTACTCCCCTCCCTGTGTCCATGTGTTCTCATTGTTCAACACCCGCCTATGAGTGAGAATATGCGGTATTTCATTGTCTGTTCTTGTGTCAGTTTGCTGAGAATGATGTTCTCCAGGTTCATCCATGTCCCTACAAAGAACACAAACTCATCGTTTTTGATGGCTGCATAATATTCCATGGTGTATATGTGCCACATTTCCCCTGTCCAGTCTATCATCCATGAGCATTTGGGTTGGTTCCAGGTCTTTGCTATTGTAAACAGTGCTGCAATGAACATTCATGTGCATGTGTCCTTATAGTAGAATGATTTATAATCCTTTGGATATATACCCAGTAATGGGATTGCTGGGTCAAATGAAATTTCTATTTCTAGGTCCTTGAGGAACCGCCACACTGTCTTCCACTAATTTTTGTATTTTTAGGAGAGACAACACTTCTTCATGTTGGCCACGCTGGTCTCAAACTCCTGACCTCAAGTGATCCACCCACCTCGGCCTCCCTAAAGTGCTACGATTACAGGCATGAGCCACAGCGCCTGGCTAAACTATGATACAATGCTTTCTTAATACTTAAATTTTTATTTTATGCTAATTGAAAGCTCTTTCAGACCATTAAAAAATCTAATTCTGGTGCATACACAAAAACAAAAATAAAATGGTTAAAATACTCTAAAAACATCTTTAAAGTCTGACTCTTCTGAATCACTTTCTATCACTATCTGTGTTACTACTGTCCCCTGTACTGTCGAGGGCATTGGAGAAGCAGAATTTCTTTAAAAAGTACTCCACTACTGTCTTTAAGATTTTCTTCTAAGCTGCTGACACATTCTTAGTTTACTAAATAGTGTCAAAAAAATTGATGTCTTCACTAACCAATCTTCGCTCCACTACTTCGTTTCTATGCTTAATACATCATTTCCTTTTGATTTCCATTTTAAAGTTTATCTTTTTGAATATTTTTTTTCTTTTTTTTTTTTTTGAGAAGGAGTTTCGCTCTTGTTGCCCAGGCTGGAGTGCAATGGCGTGAACTTGGCTCACTGCAACATCCGCCTCCTGGGTTCAAGCAATTCTCCTGCCTCAGCCTCCCAAGTAGCTGGGACTACAGGTGCATGCCACCATGCCTGGCTAATTTTTGTATTTTTAGTAGAGACGGGGTTTCACCATGTTGACCAGGATGATCTCTTGACCTTGTGATACACCCGCCTCAGCCTCCCAAAGTGCTAGGATTATAGGCATGAGCCACAGCGCCCGACTGAAGATTTTTTTCTTAATAGCCTTTATTTATTTATTTATTTATTTATTTATTTATTTATTTATTTATTTGAGACAGTCTTGCTCTGGCACCAGGCTGGACTGCAGTGCCATGATCTCCGCTCACTGCAACCTCCACCTCCTGGGTTCAAGCGATTCTCCTGCCTCAGCCTCCCAAGTAGCTGGGATTACAGGCATGCGTCACCATGCCTGGCTAATTTTTGTATTTTTAGTAGAGATGGGGTTTCATCATGTTGACCAGGCTGGTCTCAAGCTCCTGACCTCAAGTGACTTGCCTGCCTCGGCCTCGCAAAGTGCTGGGATTATAGGCATGAGCCACCGCCCCTGACTGAATAGCCTTTATTATCACTATTATTTGCCTTTATTTTTTTAAAGCAGTTTTAGGTTCACAGCAAATTGAACAGAAATTACAGGGTTTTCTTTCTTTCTTTCTTTCTTTTTTTTTTTTTGTATTTTTAGTAGAGGTGGGTTTCACCGTGCTGCCCAGGCTGGCCTTGAACTCCTGACCTCAGGTGATCTACCCGCCTCAGCCTCCCAAAGGGCTGGGATCACAGGCGTGAGCCACCAATCCCAGCCAAAAGTATAGTTTTCTTATACTCCTACCCCACACATGCGCAGCCTTTCCCACTATCAACATCCGGCACCAGAGTGATAGATTTGTTACAATCAATGAACTTACACCACTTCATTATCAGCCAAAGTCCATAGTTTGCATAAGGGTTCGCCTTTGATGTTGCAGGTTCCATGGGTTTAGACAAATATGTAATGACGTATCTTTTTAGTATCATACAGAGAAGTTTCACTGCCCTAAAATCCTTTGTGCTCTGTTTATTCCTCCCTCCCGTCCCTGCCAACCACTGGCTGCCTCTGACCTTTTCACTGTTTTCAGAGTTGTTTTTTTCCAAAAAGTTATATACTTGTAGGCAGCCTTTCCAGATCAGCTTCTTTTTTGTTGTGTGTTATTTTGAGATGGAGTTTCACTCTTGTTGAGTGCAATGGAGTGATCTCAGCTCCACAAACTCTGCCTCCCGGGTTCAAGTGATTCTCCTGCCTCAGCCTCCCGAGTAGGTGGAATTACAGGCATGCACCACCACACCCAGCTAATTTTGTATTTTTAGTAGAGACGGGGGTCTCTCCATGTTGGTCAGGCTGGTCTTGAACTCCTGACCTGAGATGATCCAACCGCCTCAGCCTCCCAAAATGCTGGGATTACAGGCGTGGGCCACCACACTTGGCCTCAGATCAGCTTCTTTCACTTAAGTATATAAGGTTCTTCCATGTCCCTTCAGGGCTTGAGAGCTCATTTCTTCTTAGCACTGGGTAATATTTCATTATCTGCAGATAGTTATTTGTGGCCAGGTGCAGTGGCTCACACATATAATCCCAGTATATCCATTCACTTACTGAAGGACATCTTGGTTGCTCCCAAGTTTTAGCAATATGAATAAAGTTTTTCTAAACACTTGTGTGCGGTTTTTTGTGTGAACATAAGTTTTCAAGTCATTTGGTTATAAATACCAAAGAATTCGATTGCTGGATCATATGGTTCTAGTAGCATTTAGTTTTGTAAGAAACCGTCTTCCAGGTGCGGTGGGTCACGCCTATAATCCCAGCACTTTGGGAGGCAGGTGTGGGCGAATCATCTGAGGTTAGGAGTTGGAGACCAGCCTGACCAACATGGTGAAACCCCATCTCTACTAAAAATACAGAAAATTAGCCAGGCATGGTGGTGGGCACCTATAATCCCAGCTACTTGGGAGGCTGAGGCAGGAGAATTGCTTGAACCCAGGAGGCAGAGGTTGCAGTGAGCCGAGATTGCACCATTGAACTCCAGCCTGGGTGACAAAAGCAAAACTCAAAAATAGTTATTTTATGTTTTGGATAACAGTCCTTCAGCAGAGTTCTCTTTTGCAAATATTTTCTTGTACTCTGTGGCTTGTCTTCTCATTCTCTTGTCAGTGTCTTTGCAGAGAAGTTTTTTTTTTTTGAGACTGAGTCTCTCTGTTTTGCCAGGCTGGAGTGTAGTGGCGTGATCTCAGCTCACTGCAACCTCTGCCTCCCGGGTTCAAGCAATTCTCCTGCCTCAGCCTCTCAAGTAGTGGGGACAACAGGTACGCCACCACACCCAGCTAATTTTTGTATTTTTAGTAGAGACGGGGTTTCACCATGTTGGCCAAGATGGTCTCATTCTCCTGACCTCATGATCCAACTGCCTTGGCCTCCCAAAGTGCTGGGATTACAGGCGTGAGCCACAGTGCCTGGCTGAGAAGAATTTTTTAATTTATTTATTTTTGAGACAAGGTCTGCTTTGTTGCCCGTGCTGGAGTGCAGTAGTACAATCACAACTCACTGCAGCCTCAACTTCCTGAGCTCAAGTGATCCTTCCTCCTCAGCTTTCCAAGTAGCTCAGACCAGAAGCACACACACCCCCCAGCTGGCTAATTTTTAAAAATTTTTTGTAGACACAGAGTCTTGCTATGTTGCCAAGGCTGATCTCAAACTTGTAGGCTCAAGCGATCTTCCTGCCTTGGCCTCCCAAAGTGTTGGGATTGCAGGTAAGAGACACCATGACCGTAGAAGTTTTTAATTTTAATCAAGTCCAGCTTATCAATTTTTTTTTTTTTTAAAGACAGGGTTTCACCATGTTGGTCAGGCTGGTCTTGAACTCTCGACCTCAGGTGATCCACCCGCCTTGGCCTCCAAAGTGCTTGGATTACAGGCATGAGCCACCGCAACCGGCCGCCAGCTTATCAGTTATTTATTTCATGAAAGTCATTGCCAAACCCAAGTTCATCTAGAATTTTTCCCATGTTGTCTTCTAGGAGTTTTATAGTTTTGCACTTTACATTTACACCTATGATCCATTATGAGTTAATTTTTGTAAAGAATGAAAGACGAAAGGTCTATGCATAGGTTCACTTTTTTTGCATGTGGATATCCAGTTGTTCCACTACTATTTGTTGAAAAAGAGTATCTTTTCTCCATTGTAGTGCCTTTTCTCCTTTGTCAAAAATAAGTAGACTTATTTTTGTGTGGGCTTATTTCTGGCCTCTCTATTCTGTTCCATTGATATATTTGTCTGTCCTTTAACCAATACCATACTGTTTTGATTACTGTAGTGTTTTTCATTGGTTTTTGTTATTATTATTATTTTTGAGATGGAGTCAGTCTCACTCTGTTGTCCAGGCTGGAGTACAGTGGCACAATCTCGGCTCGCTGCGACCTCTGCCTCCCAGGTTCAAGCAATTCTCTTGCCTCAGCCTCCTGAGTAGCTGGGACTACAGATACATGCCACCATGCCTGGCTAATTTTTGTATTTTTAGTAGAGATGGGGTTTCACCATATTGGTCAGGCTGGTCTAGAACTCCTGACCTCATGATCTGCTCACCTCAGCCTCCCAAAGTGCTGGTGATGACAGGTGTGAGCCACCATGCCTGGCCTTATTACTATTGTTTTTTAGAGAGACGGGGTTTCACTATGTTGTCCAGCCTAGTTTTGAACTCTTGGGCTCAAGGGATCTGCCCACCTCAGCCTCCCAAAGTGCTGGGATTACAGGTGTGAGCCACCATACCTGGCCTTTTGTTTGTTTTTGTTAGAGACAGGGTCTTGCTCTGTAACCCAGGCTGGAGTGCAGTGGCACTATCACAGCTCGCTGTAATGTTCAGCTCCTGCCCTCAAGCAGTCCTTCCCCTTCAGGCTCCCAATGCACTGGGATTACAGGTATGATCACAGGCAGGCCCTGCCCAGCCCTACTACAGCTTTATAGCAAGTCTTGATGTTGGGTAGTGTCACTCTTCCAACTTTGTTCTTCTCCTTCAATACTGTGTCGGCTATTCTGGGTCTTTAGCCCCTCCAAATTTTAGAATCAGTTTGTAAATATCTATGAAATGATTTTCTGGGATTTTGACTGGAATTGTGTTGAAGACATAGATCAAGATGGAAGGAACTGACATCTTGACAATATTGAGTGTTCCTATCTATGAACATGGACTATTTCCATTTATTTATATCTTCTTTGATTTCCTATTCTTTTTCTTTTTTCTTTTTTGAGACAGAGTCTTGCTCTGTTGCCCAAGCTGGAGTGCAATGGCACAATCTCGGCTCACTGCAACCTCCGCCTCCCAGGTTCAAGCAATTCTCCTGCCTCAGCCTCCTGAGTAGCTGGGATTACAGGCACGTGCCACCATACCTGGCTAATTTTTGTATTTTTAGCAGAAATGGGGTTTCACCATGTTGGTCAGACTGGTCTCGAACTCCTAGCCTCAGCCTCCCAAAGTGACCCGCCCACCTCAGCCTCCCAAAGTGTTGGCATTACAGGTGTGAGCCACGGCACCTGGCTATCTTCTTTGATTTCTTTCATCAGAGTTTTATAATTTTCCTCATGTAGAGCGTATGCATATTTTTTTAGATTCATATGTAAGTATTTAATTTTGAACAGTGCTAATGTAAATGATACTGTGTGTTATTTGAAGACATTATAAACAGCAATTCAACTCAAGAAGTGTAGTATCAGTAGGGTTCACAAATCAGCTGAAGTAATAATATGAATAGCTATGACTGGCTTCTCACAAATGTAGGCAAAACCTACCATGTTGTGCGACACCAGTAGGACACAATATATCCTAATTTGAGGCCGGGCGCGGTGGCTCAAGCCTGTAATCCCAGCACTTTGGGAGGCCGAGGCGGGTGGATCACGAGGTCAAGAGATCGAGACCATCCGGGTCAACATGGTGAAACCCCATCTCTACTAAAAATACAAAAAATTAGCTGGGCATGGTGGGACGTGCCTGTAATCCCAGCTACTCGGGAGGCTGAGGCAGGAGAATTGCCTGAACCCAGGAGGCGGAGGTTGCGGTGAGCCAAGATGGCGCCATTGCACTCCAGCCTGGGTAACAAGAGCAAAACTCCATCTGGAAAAAAAAAAAAAGAATTGTGTTCGCAGCCGCCGCGCCGCCGTCGCTCTCCAACGCCAGCGCCGCCTCTAGCTCACCAAGCTCCAGCAGAAGGAGAAGGGGGGTAAGTAAGGAGGTCTCTATACCATGGCTCATACAAAGCAAACTGCCCGCAAATCTACCGGTGGTAAAGCACCCAGGAAGCAACTGGCTACAAAAGCCGCTCGCAAGAGTGCGCCCTCTACTGGAGGGGTGAAGAAACCGCATCGTTACAGGCCTGGTACTGTGGCACTCCGTGAAATTAGACTTTATCAGAAGTCCACTGAACTTCTGATTCGCAAACTTCCCTTCCAGCGTCTGGTGCGAGAAATTGCTCAGGACTTTAAAACAGATCTGCGCTTCCAGAGCGCAGCTATTGGTGCTTTGCAGGAGGCAAGTGAGGCCTATCTGGTTGGCCTTTTTGAAGACACCAACCTTTGTGCTATCCATGCCAAACGTGTAACAATTATGCCAAAAGACATCCAGCTAGCACGCCGCATACGTGGAGAGCGTGCTTAAGAATCCACTATGATGGGAAACATTTCATTCTAAAAAAAAAAAAAAATCTCTTCTTCCTGTTATTGGTAGTTCTGAACGTTAGATAATTTTTTTTCCATGGGGTCAAAAGGTACCTAAGTATATGATTGCGAGTGGAAAAATAGGGGACAGAAATCAGATATTGGCAGTTTTTCCATTTTCATTTGTGTGTGAATTTTTAATATAAATGCGGAGACGTAAAGCATTAATGCAAGTTAAAATGTTTCAGTGAACAAGTTTCAGCGGTTCAACTTTATAATAATTATAAATAAACCTGTTAAATTTTTCTGGACAATGCCAGCATTTGGATTTTTTTAAAACAAGTAAATTTCTTATTGTTTTAGACGGCAACTAAATGGTGTTTGTAGCATTTTTATCATACAGTAGATTCCATCCATTCACTATACTTTTCTAACTGAGTTGTCCTACATGCAATTACATGTTTTTAATGTTGTCTGTCTTCTGTGCTGTTCCTGTAAGTTTGCTATTAAAATACATTAAACTATAAAAAAAAAAAGACCTAATTTGGAGAACAATAAAATGTGCAAAACTGTGTGACTTAGAATTGATTGGCCTAGTGCAGTGGCTCAGATCTGTAATCCCAGCACTTTGGGAGGCCAAGGCAGGAGGATCACTTGAGGCCAGAAGTTTGAGACCAGCCTGGCCAACATGGTAAAACCCCATCTCTACTAAAAATACAAAACTTAGCCAGACATAGTGATATATTGCTGTAGTCTCAGCAACTTGGGAGACTGAGGTTGCAGTGAGCCAAGATGACACCACTGCTGCACTATAGCCTGGGTGACAGAGTAAGACTCTGTATCAAAAAAATACTTGAAATATGCTAAATATTTAAGAAATAGGCCAGGCATGGTAGCTCACACCTGTAATTACAGCACTTTGGGAGACCAAGGTAGACGGATCACCTGAGGTCAGGATTTCAAGACCAGCCCAGCCAGCACAGTGAAACCCCATCTCTACTAAAAATACAAAAAAATTAGCCAGGCTTGGCCAGGTGTGGTGGCTCACACCTGTAATCCCAGCACTTTGGGAGGCCAAGGCAGGAGGATCACAAGGTCAGGAGTTTGAGACCAGCCTGGCCAACATAGTGAAACCTGTCTCTACTAAAAATATAAAAAATTAGCCAGGCTTGGCCAGGTGCGGTGGCTCACGCCTGTGAGCTACTTGGGGAGACCGAGGCAGGAGAATTGCTTGAACCCAGGAGGCAGAGGTTGTAGGGAGCTGAGACTGTGCCATTGCACTCCAGCCTGGGCTACAGAGCAAGACTCTGTCTCAAAAAAAAAAAAAAAATTTAGCCAGGCTTGGTGGTGTATGCCTGTAATCCCAGCTACTCGGGAGGCTGAGGCAGGAGAATAGCTTAAATTCAGGAGACAGAAGTTGCAGTGAGCCCAGACTAAGCCACTGCACTCCCGCCTGGGAGTGAGAATCCATTTCAAAAATAAGTAAATAAATAAAATAAACAGCACTGACTCAATCTCACAGTATCTTATAACCAATTTAAGGTACAGAAACCACTGGCAAATCTTCCATTTTTCCCAGTTTATATCCTAAGAGAAAGCAAATCTATTTGGCCTAGAGTTTGTGGTACAGTTTACAGATTTCCGGTAACTTTGACTGCTTTAAACAGAGACCCAAATTAACAATGTCTCAAACAGGATAGAAGTTTATTTCTTGCTCACAAAATAGTAAGGAGGTAGGTTGTCCACAGCAGCACTCCTGCTCTTCCAGGTTGTCCAGGGACCCAGAATCCTCTGATATTGCTGTTTTGCCATCTCTAAGGGTTGTCCTCACCACAGAGTCCAAAAGGCTTAACTCCTGGCCTACATTCCAGCCAGCAGGATGAGGAAAGGGCAAGCTCATTCACTAAAGTCTACCACCAAAGTTGATTGTTGCAGCCACAGAAAAGAACACAATTGGCTACAGGGATGGCGGGGAGGGGGAAGCTCATCGAAGTGATTGAAGACAAGGTCAAGGTGACCAGTTTCCTGCTGGGTGGCATAGGGGCACTTAACAAGAACCGCCACCCCAATTTCCTGGTGGTGGAGAAGGATACAACCATCAATAAGATCAAAGACACATTCTGGGATTTTCTAAACTGAGATGACATTGGCATCACCCTCATCAACCAGTACATCACAGAGATGGTGGGGCACGCCCTGGACACCCACCAGCACTCCATCCCAGCTGTCCTGGAGATCCCCTCCAAGGAGCACCCATATGATGCCGCCAAGAACTTGATCCTGTGCAGGGCCAGGGGCATCTTCACTGCCGAAGTCCTGCGCTAGGGGACTCCTCACAGCCCTCAGCCCTTCCCTCATTTCTAGGCCTCTTCCCAGGCTTGCCATCAGCCTTCTTTACATTTTGAGCCTCTGAATTCCAATTCCCTGCCCCTTCCCACTCCATTAAGAGGCTAGATGAGATGCTTCTAGGTTGCTGGGGCTCTGCTGTTAAAATCAAGGCTGGTTAAGGAACAGGAAGCCCGACCATCTTCTCTCTCCACTGTCCTGTTAAACAGTGTCATTGTTGATGTGAAATTAAAGTCATATTCTTGCTTCTCTCCAAAAAAACCCCAAAAACAAAAAAGCAAACAAACAAAAGAACAAAATCATGTCCTATGTAGCAATATGGATACAGCTGGAGGCCCTTATTCTAAGCAAATTAACACAGGAACAGAAAAGCAAATATTGCATGTGCTCACTAATAAGGGGAAGCGAAACATTGGGTGCACATGGACATAAGATGTAAACAATGGACACTGGGGACTCCAGCGCAGGAGGGAGAGAGTGGGGAAAGGGTTGAGAAAACTACTGGGTTCTGGTGGGACACCGTGGCTCATGGATATAATCCCAGAACTTTGGGAGGCCAAGGCAGGTGGATCACCTGAGGTCAGGAGTTCAAGACCAGCCTGGCCAACATGGTGAAACCCCATCTCTACTAAAAATACAAAAATTAGCCAGGTGTGGTGGTGCATGCCTATAATCCCAGCTACACCGGAGGCTGAGGCAGGAGAATTGCTTGAACACGGGAGGCAGAGGTTGCAGTGAGCTGAGAGCATGCCACTGCACTCCAGCCTGGGCAACAAAGTGAGACTCTGTCTCAAAAAAAAAAAAAAAATATATATCCTGGGTTCTATGCTCACTACCTGGGTGACAGGATTAATCATGTTCTCAAACCTCAGCATCACATAATATACCCTTATGACAAACCTGCACATGTACCCCTGAATCTAAAATAAAAGCTGAAATTATAAATGAATTAAATTAAATACTTTATTGTGGGGATCTCATAGAACTTACAGAAAACATTTGCCTTATGCCTTAAAACCAACTTTGCAGTAAGGTAAGATCAACTAGCAGCATTCTCACAAAAAAAAAAAAAAAAAAAAGTTGATCAAATCATTTACACTCCCTCCCATAAGCCATAACTATGTGACAACACATGGCCACAGTTGGTTGCAAAAGAAGCTAGAAAAAAAATAGTCTTTTTTGGGGTTTTTCTTTGGACTTGGAGTCTTGCTCTGTCACCCAGGCTGGAGTGCAATGGTGCAATCTTGGCTCACTGCAACCTCCATCTCCCAGGTTCAAGCAATTCTCCTGTCTCAGCCTCCTGAGTAGCTGAGATCACAGGTGTGCACCACCATGCCTGGCTAATTTCGTATTTTTAGTAGAGACTGGGTTTCACATGTTGGCCAGGCTGGTTTCAAACTCCTGACCTAAGGTGATCCACCTGCCTCAGCTTCCCAAGTGCTGGGATTACAGGCGTGAGCCACCGTGCTTGGCTGAAAATATAGTCTTCAGCTGAGCAGCCATGTGCCTTTAGAGGCAGACTAAAAAGTCTACTACTACAATCAAAACAGAAGAATGAGACGAACTCACTATCTCTGTCACACACTAGGTTAGCTATGGTCAGTGAGTAGGTGTCACAGAGTTTAGACAGATTCCATGAAGACGATATTTGTTGCATGCCTCCCCATCATTCATTCTGTCTTTTCTTCTTCCTAGTAGTGCCCTTAATTTCCCAGCCTGATGGCTTAGATGGAATGGACAACTCCCCCTGTGCTAGACTGCCCTCACGTGAAGGACATGTTTGCTTCCCCTTCCACCATGATTGTAAGTTTCCTGAGGCCTCCTCAGCCATGCTAAACTGTGAGTCAATTAAACCTCTTCCCTTTGTAAATTACCCAGTCTCAGGTATATCTTCTTTTTTTTTTTTGAGACGGAGTCTCACTCTGTCACCCAGGCTGGAGTGCAGTGACATGATCTTGGCTCATTGCACCTCCACCTTCCAGGTTTAAGTAATTCTCCTGCCTCAGCCTCCTGAATAGCTGGGATTACAGGTTTACAGGTGCATGCCACCATGCCTGGCTAATTTTTGTATTTTTTAGTAGAGATGGGGTTTCACCATGTTGGTCAGGGTGGTCTCAAACTCCTGACCTCATGATCCACTCACCTTGGCCTCCCAAAGTGCTGGGATTACAGGCGTGAGCCACTGCACCCAGTTTCTCAGGTATGTCTTTATTAGAAACCTGAGAACGACTAATACAGCATGTTCTAACCTCTGGCCACAGTGATCTGTGTAAGGGACAGACATAGAACCCTATCTGCACCAAGGAGAAATTTTCTGGGGTTCCTGGGAAAGAAGCTTCCTCTCTCTCCTCAGGGAAAGCTATGGGAGGAGATTCTCTTCCTCCTGATGGTAGGGTGTAGACATAAGGTCTGGAGCTGCTGCAGCTGATATGACTGTCAGGAGGAGGAAGTCAAAGCCGAAAAAGGAACAGCAGAGAGAATGGCAGAGAAACAAAACAAGAACACTGATGACGTCTTGAACTTCTGGATCAAATCGCACCTGAAATTAGTCCTACATCAGTCCTACTAGATGTTTTGATCTGTTCGAACTGATAAATTCTCTTTTTGTTTCAATAGAGTTGAGTTTTCTGTTACCTAGTACAATGAACTGAGTATGGCAAGCAATAATGTCATATCTAATACTATTAATATCATTTTTAGAATTTACATTATACATTTTCCCTTTAAAAGAAATTTTTTGGCCTGGTGCGGGCTCACACCTGAAATCTCAGCACTTTGGGAAGCCGAGGTGGGTGGATCATGAGGTCAGCAGATCGAGACCATCCCGGCCAACATGGTGAAACCCTATCTCTACTAAAAATACAAAAAGTTAGCCAGGCATGGTGACAGGTGCCTGTAGTCCCAGCTACTAAGGAGGCTGAGGAAGAAGAATCACTTGAACCAGAAAGGTGGAGGTTGCAGTGAGCCGAGATGATGCCACTGCACTCCAGCCTGGGTAACAGAGTGAGACTGTCTCAAAAAAAAAAAATTTTTTTTTATGGGGCTGGGAGCAGTGGCTCACATCTATAATCCCAACACTTTGGGAAGCCTACGTGTGTGGATTACTTGAGCCCAGGAGTTCAAGACCAGTCTGGGCAACAAAGTGAAACTCCGTTTCCACAAAAATACAAAAAAATTAAATGATCATGGTGATGTACTTCTGTAGTCCCAGCTATGTGGCAGGCTGAGGCAGGAGGATCATTTGAGCCCAGGATATAGAGGTTGCAGTGAGCCAAGACTGTGACACTGCACACCAGCCTGGGCAACAGAGTGAGACACTGTCTAAAAAAAAATGAGGCCGGGGACAGTGGCTCTGGTCAGGTTGTCACCACAACCTGTAGTCCCAGAACTTTGGGAGGCCAAGACAAGTGGATTACTTGAGGTCAGGAGTTCAAGACCAGCCTGGCCAACACGGTGAAACTTTGTCTCTACTAAAAATATAAAAATTAGCCAGGCATGGTGGCCCACGCTTGTAATCCCAGCTACTTGGGAGGTTGAGGCAGGAGAATCGCTTGAACTTGGGAGGCTGAGGTTGCAGTGAGCCAAGATGATGCCACTGCACTCCAGCCTGGGTGACAGAGTGAAACTCTGACTCAAAAAAAAAAAATTTTCCGAAACTCACATCCAGTTTTGTAACCAGATTTAATGAAAATTATTTAGACTTATGTCAAGACTTCCCCATTTTGGGGTTTTTATTTTACTTCATCTCTTGGTGAGTCAAGACAATTTCTTTAAAAAAAAAAAAAAAAAAGGAGCCACAGGGTTATTTTGAAATCCAAACATTCTCAAAAATGCAATTCTGTTGCCCTTAACTACAAAATGTAATTTAGACATGTTATAATTTTTTTGGTTGACAAAGCTACCTTACTCCTTTGTCTTCTGACATTCAGTATTTCAGAGAAGACTCTGGCCACACCAATTTTTGTTCCTTTCTAAGTAGCCTTTTTATTTTTTTGAGACGAAGTCTTGGTCTTGTCCCCTAGGCTGGAGTGCAATGGCATGAGCTCTGCTCACTGCAGCTTCCACCTCCCAGGTTCAAGCAGTTCTCCTGCCTCAGCCTCCTGAGTAGCTGGGATTTCAGACACCCACCACACCCAGCTAATTTTTGTATTTTTAGTAGAGATGGGGTTTCACCATGTTGGCCAGCTGGTCTCAAACTCCCAGCCTCAGGTGATCTGCCCACCATGGCCTCCCAAAGTGCTAGGATTACAGGCATGAGCCACTGTGCCCAGCCTCTAAGTAGCCTTTTAAATTCTGCCTAGATGTATCCTTTAATTCAAATATTTTGTCAGGCTGAAACTATGAACTGCTGACTTTTAACATTTTACCTGAGATGCAGTATAACTTTCAACCCACTGACCCTAGTGGATCTATCTATGCTCAGTGATGTCTTCTCCTAATGCAGATGTTTTAACTGTGGTGTCACTTCCACCAGCTCTGTTCTTGTCCTTTGGAGCAGCCAGTTTCTCGATTCTTTTTTTTTTTTTGAGATGGAGTCTTGGCTCTGTCACCCAGACTGGAGTGCAGTGGTGCTATCTCGGCTCACTGCAACCTCTACCTCCTGGGTTCAAGAGATTCTCGTCCCTCAGCCTCCTGAGTAGCTGGGATTACAGGTGCCCACCACCATGCTTGGCTAATTTTTGTATTTTTTTATGAAGATGGGGTTTCGATATGTTGGCCAGGCTGGTCTCGAACTCCTGACCTCAGATGATCTGCTTGCTTCAGCCTCCCAATGTGCTGCAATTACAGGCGTGAGCCACCATGCCCGGCCAGGAGCAGCCAGTTTCTTTGCTCTAAATTGCTGTTCTCTCCAAACATGTATCCTCATCCCTTTGATTGTTTTTATTGCTGGTCCTTTTTCTAATTTTTTTCTTTTGAGATGGAGTCTTGCTTTATCACCCAGACTGGAGTGCAGTGGCGCAATCTTGAATTTGACCCTTTTCCTCTGAATTCGAGATTTTGTCAAGTTTGTCCTCTGCATCCTTCATTTACTTTTTCTGAATTTCAATCCTGTTCTTCACTGCTTCTGATGTGGACTTAATTTTCTTTGTGCATGTTGAGAGAATTCTCCCTTCTCTCCCTCAAATACACGCTAGTGCCTTTTCGTCTCAGCCTTTTCTTTTCTTTTTGAGACAGAGTTTCATTCTTATTGCCCAGGCAGAAGTACAGTGGCACAATCTTGGCCCACTGCAACCTCTGCCCCCAGGGTTCAAGTGATTCTCCTGGCCCAGCCTCCCAAGTAGCTAAGACTACAGGTGCCCACCACCATGCCCAACTACTTTTTGTACTTTTGGTAGAGACAAGGTTTTGCCATGTTAGCCAGGCTGGCCTCAAACTCCTGATCTCAGGTGATCCCCCTGTCTTGGCCTCCCAAAGTGCTGGGATTACAGGCATGAGCCACCGCGCCAGGTCAGCCTTTTCTTTCTTAAGGTATTTTGGTCCTACTTCCAGGAGAATTCTAGTGATGGCCCCAAAAATCTTCCTGAAAATCTCTTGCAAATCCTATAGTAAATATTTCTCCAGAGTACTCTGCTTCTTTCAGTCTTCAGAATTATGTACCCTTCCCTTGTTTGAGAAAATTTTTCAGGCCGGGCGTGGTGGCTTACCCCTGTAATCCAAGCACTTTGGAGGCCAAGGCGGGCAGATCACCTGAGG
This sequence comes from Callithrix jacchus, assembly GCF_049354715.1. Classification (NCBI taxonomy): domain Eukaryota; kingdom Metazoa; phylum Chordata; class Mammalia; order Primates; family Cebidae; genus Callithrix; species Callithrix jacchus. The sequence continues at coordinate 106,335,203 of NC_133506.1, forward strand.
TTGGGAGTTCAAGACCAGCCTGACCAACATAGTGAAACCCCGTCTTAAAAAAAAAAGAGAGAGAGAGAAAAATTTTCAGAATCCCTACAATGTTTTGTTAACATTATTTCATTCATCCAGAGTTATATAAAAATAATGTAATGAGGCCGGTCATGGTGGCTCACGCCTGTAATCCCAGTACTTTCAGAGGCCAAGGAGGGTGAATCATGAGGTCAGGAGATCAAGACCATCCTGGCTCACATGGTGTAACCCTGTCTCTACTAAAAATACAAAAAATTAGCTGGGCATGGGGGCACATGCCTGTAGTTCCAGCTACTTGGGAGGTTGAGGCAGGAGAATCGCTTGAATCTGGGAGGCAGAGATTGCAGTGAGCTGAGATCTCACCACCACTCCAGCCTGGGTGACAGAGCGAGACTCCATCTCAAAATAATAATAATAATGTAATGAATGCCTGTGGACCACCCCACCCACACAACTATTTTTTTCTCTTCGTTCATCCTCAAAAGAGGCACCATCTCTCAGAATCAGCTTGAGCAACTTGTAGACAAATCGGTGGCTAGCTCTTGGCCCGGCTCTCTGCCCATCCGGACAATGGCTGAATCCCCTCTTCAGGTCCACAGTTGAAAGGGCCGCTATTTGGGACATGATAGTTGCTCTAGTAGTTCAACATCAGTTCTGGTGACTCAGCGTGACCTCTCATTGGCCACCTCCTGAGGACCCGGATTCTCCGTCTCTGGTTCCCAGTCCTTGTGCTTCTCCCTCTGGCACTGTTTCTGAATAACTGTTCTCTGAACACTTCTATTGCCATGGCTTCTGCTCATTTATGGTTTCAGTTGCTTCTGGCTTTTGCTCATTCCCTTCTTGCATACAACTCTCAGTTTGAAGCCACCCTAGTCTCTGATGACTCTCTCAGGTTGTCTCACAGACAAATTTCCCAGTCATGAAGATCCAATTGGTTGATTGGTCATTATCCAGTCAGTGGACCTCTGCTGGATGGAGTTCTCACCTCAGAAGACCTCATAGGCCTCTGGCTACATGTCTGCCTTTGGGTCAGCTACTTGTTCCTCAGTCAACCAGCCGTGGCCTGGATAAAGGGGTCTGTTTCAGGAACCTATTACTGGGCAACAAACCATCCCCCGCTAGATAAAGTCTTTTTTTTTTGAGACGGAGTCTCACTGTGTCACCCAGGCTGGAGTGCAGTGGCGTGATCTTGGCTCACTGCAACCTCCACGCCTCCCAGGTTCAATCGATTCTCCTGCCTCAGCCTCCTGAGTAGCTGGGACTACAGGCACGCACCACCATGCCCAGCTAATTTTTGTATTTTCAGTAGAGAAGGAGTTTCACCATATTAGGCTGGTCTTGAACTCCTGACCTCGTGATCTGCCCACCTCGGCCTTCCAAAGGGCTGGGATTATAGGCATGAGCCACCGTGCCTGGCCAGACAGTCTTAGTGTCATAAAAATATAAGCATTTATTTCACTGATACACACATATGAGTTGGCTGGGGGTCAGGTGATCCAGGGTGGGATCCAATGTGAGCCTTTTGCTCGCATCTTACACCTTCATTTTACTAGTGGGATAACTCAGGCGTGTTCTTCTCATGGCAATGATAGTGACACAGCATGGCAAGTGGCACCACACAATGCCGCTGAAGGCCTAGGCTCAGAACTGGGATATTGTCACTGGTGCCCACATTCCATTCCACCCTTACGGTAGGAGGTACATGCTACCTCTAGTGGGAGGCACCACAAATGGCATAGCCCAGGTCAAAAACGGGAGAATTGAAGAACTGGAGCAGACAGTTCCCTGTTTTATCATATGGCTCTAAGCATGGCAAACCATCTGTACAGAGTCCTTCAAAGGTGGCTGCAGGGATGATAGGCAGTTTCAGAAAGAGGCTGACTGACAAGCGAAAGGATAGTTTCACAAGACTTAAAAGTAACCACCACTAGGGTTTAAAATAAGCCTTTTGGCCAGGCGCAGTGGCTCACACCTGTAATCCCAGCACTTTGGGAGGTCGAGGCAGGGAGATCACCAGAGGTTGGGAGTTTGAGATCAGCCTGACCAACATGGAGAAATCCTGTCTCTTAAGAAAATAACAACAACAACAAAAAAATTAGCCAAGCGTGGTGAAGCACACCTGTAACCCCAGCTACTTGGTAGGCTGAGGCAGGAGAATCACTTGAACCTAGGAGATGGAGGTCATTGTGAGCTGTGATCACGCCATTGCACTCCAGCCTGGGCAAACAAGAGCAAAACTCCATCTCAAAAAAAAAAGCCTTTTAACACTAAGGAGGGCTGGGTGCAGTAGCTCACGCCTGTAATCCCAGTCCTCTGGGAGGCTGAGGCAGGCAGATTACTTGAGGACAGGAGTTCCAGACCAGCCCCACCAACAGGGTGAAACCCTGTCTCCACTAAAAACACAAAAATTACCCAGGCGTGGTGGCCAGTGCCTCTAATCTCAGCTACATGAGAGGCTGAGGCAGGAGAATTGCTTGAACCCAGGATGCAGAGGTTGCAGTGAGCGGAGATCACACCATTGCACTCCAGCCTGGGCAACAGAGTAAGACTCTGTCTCAAAAAAATAAACAGCCTGGCGTGGTGGTGTGTACCTGTAGTCCCAGCTACTTGGGAGGCTGAGGTGGGAGGATTACTTGAGCCCAGGAGTTCTGGGCCATCGTGTGCTATGCCAATCAGGTGTCTGCACTAAGTTCAGCATCAATATGGTGACCTCCAGGGAGCGGGGGACCACCAGGTTGCCTATGGAGGGGTGAACCAGCCCAGGTCAAAAACGGAGCAGGTCAAAACTCCCATGCTGATCAGTAGTGGGATTGCACCTGTGAAGAGCCACTGCACTCAAGCCTGCAGAACATAGCGAGACCCCATCTCTAATAAAAAACAAACAAAACTAAGGAGGGCTGGGTGCAGTAGCCTGTAATCCCAACACTTTCAGAGGCCAAGCTGGAAGGATAGCTTGAGCCTAGGAGTTCGAAACCAGCCTGGGCAACATAGGAAGCCTCCATCTCTAAAAAAAAAACCAACTTATTTTTAATTAGTTGAGTGTGGAGATGTGGGCCTATAGTCCTGGCTATTCAGGAGGCTGAAGTGAGAAGATTGCTTGAGCCCAGGAGGTCACAGCTGCAGTGAGCCATGATGATTTTAGCACAGCACTCAAATCTGAGTGATAGGGACTTTGTCTCAAAAAAAAAAAAAAAAAAGGAGAGTATAAAATCTTTAAAGAAAAGGGACAGAAAACATCAGAAGCAACATGGAAATATTTTTTAAAGCATTAAACATGCCAACAGAAGCAAAACCAAATACATCAGTTATCTTAATCATCTATGAGTCAGAGACAAGTAGTTGGGGGAGGTTCAAAGTATTTTCTTTGTCAGGAGTCCTCTGTCAAGGGGTAAATTCTCCATGTATTTTTCTCAATCCAATTCCTCTGTCTTAGAAATAGCAGAGATTCTGGCCATCAATTCTGAGTGATAAGTTTTCTCCACTTTCCTCCTCTCTGTAGTGGTCTGAATGGGCTGCTGGGAGAAGCTGCATCAGGGGCCACTGGCTGGATACCACTTTCCAGGTGACAGCCTCATTGTGTGCCCTCTGAAGCCCTGTGGCACTTCCTGCTACCCTCATCTCTTCATGGCACTCCCATATCCTACTTGAACTAGGGTTAATTCTATGGGGGCCTTCACTCTCCTGTTTGCTTGTGAGACCCAAATCTGGTTCTCATTCATACAACTGGAAATCGTTACAGTCTCCAGCACAAGGCTCTGTCCCTAGTAAGGGCTTAATGAATTAAATTTCCAAATCAACAAAGACTCTACATTGCAGTTGACACAATTCAAACCAATTCACATATCAAAACTTTTTTTTTTCCAGCTTCCAAAGGCTTTACTGGCAAATATGCTCTACAAAAGAACGATCAATCCTGTTGCTTCTAAGTCAGTGGAATGAAGAGCTGTGTCCAGGGACACACCAAGCCAGGCTGAAGGAGACTGCTGCTGTGTCCCCTCTTATTCATAGACCCAGTCATGAGCACAAGACTTGTAGTCAACCAGTTCTTCAGGCTTAAACCATAGGCTGATTTCTTTGTCAGCACTTTTTACTGAGTCACTGCCATGAGTGCTGTTCCTGCCAACTTGAATGCAGAAGTCCCCACGAATGGTGCCTCGCTTAGAATCTCCTGGATTGGTCTCCCCAAGCATCACTCGGCCTGTCTTCACCACATTCAGCCCCTCCCCGACCATGACCATGATCAGCCCTGAGTTCATGTACTTCACCAGCCCAGGGAAGAATGGGTGGTCTTTCAGGTCAATGCAATGCTGCTTCAGGTGTTCCTCGGAGGCCCGGAGGAAATTCATGGCCATGGGGCGGGACCCCTTCTGCTTGAAGAGCTTGATGATCTCGCCCACTAGGCCAAGCTGCACACCATCCAGCTTGATGGTGCCCTTGAGGTTGGCCACAGTTTGGGAAGCTGGCAGGGCCGGGTGGCAATGCTGCAGTGTGGGAGCCACATATTAAAACTTTCTAAGGAATGATCAGGCTTCAGGCATAGCTGGATCTGCAGGTTCAAATGACATGATCAAGACTTACTATCCCCATCTCTCAATTGTTCTTTCCTCTGGATTGACTTCTCCCCGTAACAGGCAGGCCCTCCCTCATCACAACAGCTGGTTGTGAAGTCATCAGGGGCCAGGCACAGTGGCTCACACCAGCAATCCCAGCACTTTGGGAGGCTGAGGTGGAAGGATCGCTTGAGCTCAGGAGCACTGGGTAACAGTGAGACCTTGTCTCTACTAAAAATAAAACAATTAGCCAGGCACATACCTGTAGTCCTAGCTACTCAGGAGGCTGAGGTGGGAGGATCAATTGAGCCCAGGTGGTCAAGGCTGCAGGGAGCCGTGATCCACTACACACCAGCCTGGGCAACAAAGCAAGACGAAAAAAGGCAGAAGCTGATTCTTACAGAGCTGGCTCAGATCACATGGCTGTTGCTAAATCAAACACCAAGGCTAGCGGGATAGAACACTCTCATCAATCAGGCCTTAGTCCCAAGCCCACTCTGAGAGAGACAGGTAGTGGCCTCAAGAGAAGGAGACGTCAATAATCAAATACTGAGAAGGCGAAATGGTAGGATTATGAGAGCCCACAATCATCTCTTTAATTTCTCCCTAGGAGGAACGCTCCCTGTGGGACTAGCAGAAACGAAGAGGCCACCACACATCTGTTCTGTGCTTCCTAGTTTACAAAATAGTTCTCAGGTGGTCCCACTTAATTCTCACAAGTAGCCCACAAGGCAAGTGGCATCACTTTATTCTTTATTTTTTTATATTTTATTTTTGAGATGGAGCCTCGCTCTGTCACCCAGGCTGGAGTGCAATGGCACTATCTCAGCTCACTGCAACCTCTGCCTCCCACTGCAACCTCTGCCTCCCAGGTTCAAGCCATTCTCCTGCCTCAGCCTCCCGGGTAGCTGGGATTACAGGTGCTCACCACTGCACTCAGCTAATTTCTGTATTGTTAGTAGAGACACGATTTCACCATGCTGGTCTCGAATTCCTGACCTTGTATTCTGCCTGCCACGGCCTCCCAAGTGTTTGAATTAAAGGTGTGAGCCACCACACAAGGCCTGTTTTTTATTTTTTTGAGACAGAGTTTCGCTCGTCACCCAGGCTGGAATGCAGTGGCACAATCTCGGCTCACTGCAACCTCCACCTCCCAGGTTCAAGTGATTCTCCTGCCTTAGCCTCCCAAGTAGCTGGGATTACCGGTGCCCACCACCTCGCCCAGCTAATTTTTGTATTTTTAGTAGAGACAGGGTTTCCCCATGTTGTCCAGGCTAAGCTCGAACTCCTGACCTCAGGTGATCCACCCACCTCAGCCTCCCAAAGTACTAGGATTACAGGCATGAGCCAGCGCACTCGGCTGCAAGTGGCATCACTTTATACAGATGAGGTAACTGAGACATATTAAGGGGTTTGGCTTAGTTGCGAAGCAGGTATGGAATCAACAGAGGGGCTGTGGAGGAGTGTGCAGAAAAACGGGAAGGCATGAATCCAGGGTAGTGTGTTCAAGGCCTCCACCTCATCCACCACCACATCCTCCCTTTATCTCAGGGCTGCAGCCCTCCGCCTCTGCGTCCACCGTGCCTGCGACCTGTGCCTCTCTCCCTTATCATTCTGATCCTGCCAGTTTCTGCCACACCTCTTTCCGACCTTTGCTCCTTGCTCCAGGGTTGTTTTCCTCTGGACCTGGGAACCTCCGGCTTACTTTCACTCACTGCCTGCCCTTCCTAACATCCCACAATGTGCACGGGAAAGTGTGCCCGCTGCGTGGGACTCTCCCTCATCACCCTCTCCCTGGTCTGCATCGTGGCCAATGCCCTCCTGCTGGTGCCTAATGGGGAAACCTCCTGGACCAACACCAACCATCTCAGCTTGCAAGTCTGGCTCATGGGTGGCTTCATCGGCGGGGGCCTAATGGTGAGAAGGTTGGCAGGGGAGCCCAGACCAGGTGGCTGGGTGCTACCTAAGGGGTTCTGAACAGGAGAATCAGGGAGAGAGGAGTAAGGATAGTTCCTTGGGAGAGGATGGCAATGGCTTGGTGGATACTAAGAGCCCTCTGGAGTCAGTCCTGGAAGAGCCCCAGTGTCCCAAGCTGAAAGTCTGAAGGGAACAGAAAGGACGAGAGCCTCACTGCTCTAAAGAGCTCCCCTACCTCATAGGGAGCATGTCCTGCCTGTCCTCCCTGTTTCCACTGTTGAGCAGATGCTGAGAACACCTCACTACAAGGGTGGCGGCAGAAGGAGCAGCTGGTTGTCAGAGACATCATCAGACGGGATAATAACAGGCATGAGGATGGGGTGCAGCAAAATTACTCAGAGCTGGCCAGGCATGGTGGCTCATGCCTGGAATCCCAGCACTTTAGGAGGCCAAAGCAGGCAGATCACGAAGTCAGGAGTTCAAGACTAGCCTGGCCAATATGGTGAAACCCTGTTTCTACTTAAAATACAAAAATTAGCCAGGCCTGGTGGTGGTCGCCTGTAATCCCAACTACTCGGGAGGCTGAGACAGGAGAATTGCTTCAACTCAGAGGCAGGGGTTGCAGTGAGCCAAGATTGTGCCACTACACTCTAGCCTGGGCAACAGAGCAAGACTCTGTCTTGGGGGAAAAAAAAAAAAAAGAAATTACCCAGAGCCAGGACTGACATCACAGATCAGTCATCCTCCCCTGCCTCCACATCCATTCACTCTCACCCCGTATTTCTGGAGGCCCAATCTGTGCTGAGTGCTAAGGATAAACTCAGAACTTAGGTCAGAATGGCAGAGAGGATGCCCCCAAGTCATCTTCCGGGAGATAAGAAACTTTTTTTTTTGAGGGGGCAGGGGTGTTGGTTTTTTGGTTTGTTTGTTTGACACAGGGTCTCTTTCTGTTGCCCAGGCTGGAGTGTGGTGGTGCAAACATGGCTCACTGCAGCCTCAACCACCTGGGCCCAAGCAGTCCTCCTACCTAGCCTCCCAAGTAGCTGGAACCACAGGTGGGCATCACCACACCCAGCTAACTTTTAAATTTTTGGTAGAGATGGAGTATCCCTATGTTACCCAGGCTGGTCTCAAACTCCTGGCTTCAAGTGATCCTCCTGCCTCAGCCTCCCAAAGTGCTAGAATTATAGGTGTGAGCCACCAAGCCTGGCCAAGACTAAGATCTGTCGGAAGTGGGGGAAAAGGAGACACAGATTTCCCCAACTTTCTAACCCCCATCTTCCAAGTTTCTATCCATCTAGGGAAACTTTGGGATGATCAACCTGATTTAATATTTTCATGTGATAAAGACAAAAGATCTACCCAGCACAGTTCCCCACTTCTTAGGACGGCTGGCCAATGACATTCTCCAGGGGAGAGCTCACCTTGGTCCCTTTTGCTGGCCACATCTCTATTTGCTAAAAGAGGATACCTCTCCTTTAACCAACAATCCCCTCTTACTCTCTGGAGTCTTTTCTTCTACTCCCTCCTGCCTGGATTCTTGGCTGCTGGACTCTACTCCATCACTCTAAACTCAACCTTCTCTGAGAGTCACACTCCTCTCAGGCTTACACACTTAGCCAGTGTCACAGGGTACTCCCTCTCTAACCTCAACCATCCCTGCCTCCTCACACTCCTCTGCCCCCTCTAACCAGCTTGCTTCTGTGGAGATCCCGAGGCTGCCCTCCCCACATACTCATTCACAGCTGCCTTCCTCCCCACTCTGTGCCATGATCACTCTTAGGAAGCACCGGCACAGTGGTTCATGCCTGTAATCCCAGCACTTTGGGAGCCTGAGGCTGGTGAATCACCTGAGGTCAGGAGTTCGAGACCAGCCTAGCCAACATGGTGAAACCCTGTCTCTACTAAAAATACAAAAATTAGCTGGGGTTGGTGATGGGCGCCTGTAATCCCAGCTACTCGGGAGGCTGAGGCAGGAGACTCACTTGAACCCGGGAGGTGGAAGTTGAAGTGAACCAAGATTGTACCATTGCACTACAGCCTGGGCAACAAGATTGAAACTCCGTCTCAAATAAAATAAAATAAAACAAAACTGCTGGCATGAAGAGCTCCTAGGCAAAGTGGATGCCACTTTTTACAGGATTTTCAGGGAAGGGCTCTATGCAGTGATTTTCAGGGAAGGGCTCTATGCAGGAAGGGCTCTGAACTGAGCCCTAAATGACAAGAAGAAGGTGCGAGTGTTGCAGGCAAGGAACTGGCAAGTCGAAAGCCTAAGGCGGGAATAGGCTCCACACTTCTAAGGATCAGACAGGTGGCCGGCCTAGGTGAGGTGCAACGAAATGAGGTCTGAGGAGGGCAGAGGCCTGGAACACCCCTGAAAGCCACAGTGGAGTCATTTGAATTTTTATTATAAGTACAACAGAAAACTATTGAAGGAATTTTTACACTCTTTTTTTTTTTTTTTGATGTTTTAAAACTTTTTATTGAAGTCATACAGACAAGTACCCAGATCCGTAGTACACAGCTCAACACATTTTTAAAAAGTGAGCATATCTGAGCCCAGGTCAAAAACCAGATCATTACCAGAAGCCCAGACATGCCTCTTGCCACACACAAAACCCAGAATTACCTCACCAACAAGGGTAACAACTACTCTGTCTTCTTTTTTTTGAGACAGAGTTTTGCTCTTGTTACCCAGGCTGAAGTGCAATGGCGTGATCTTGGCTCATTGCAATATCCGCCTCCCAGGTTCAAGCAGTTCTCCTGCCTCAGCCTCCCAAGTAGCTGAGACTACAGGCATGCACCACCATGCCTGGCTAATTTGTGTAGTTTTAGTAAAAACACAGTTTCACCATGTTGGCCAGGCTGGTCTCGAACTCCTGGCCTTGTGATCCACCCACCTCGGCCTCCCAAAGTGCTGGGATTACAGGCATGAGCCACCGTGCCCAATTATTCTGTCTTCTAACCCCATAGACTAGTTTGGCCTATTTCGAACTTTACACAAATGGAATCATAGAGTATATGTTCCTTTGTGTCTGGCTTCTTCTTTTTTTTTTTAAGACAGAGTTTCCCTCTTGTTGCCCAGGTTGGAGTGCAATCTCTGCCTCCCGGGTTCAAGCCATTCTCCTGCCTCAGCCTCCCAAGTAGCTGGGATTACAGGCACCTGCCACCATGCCCGGCTAGTTTTGTATTTTTAGTAGAGATAAGGTTTCTCCATGTTGGTCAGGCTGGTCTCAAACTCCTGACCTCAGGTGATCCGCCCACCTCCGCTCACAAAGCGCTGAGATTATAGGCATGAGCCACCGCCCCCTGCCTCTGAGCCAGTCTTGACACCATGTCAGCTTGTTCTCTCATGAAATCCTGAGAAAAGACCTGTGAGGTAGATCTTCCAGACCCATTTACACAGGGCAAAACTGAGACCCTGAGAGAGGAATCAATTCATAGCATGTGAAGTAGTCCCCCTGACATCCATTCAATAGGGTAACTACTATGTGCCAAGATTGGGGAAAATAATGATATTGGGTGCTACCCTCTAGAGACCACAGTCTGGACAGAGATAAAGTAGGCACATAAATAAGGATAAAGCAAAGTGAAGCCCAGCAGAGCTCCAGGAGAAGCAGAGATAATAAGGTCTTCTACAGTCCAAAGGGCTTTAGGTCAAGGCAGCTTCCCGAAGGACATAAGCACTGATGCAAGGCCTGGACATGCTATAACGATGACTCTTGTCCCACAGGTTCTGTGTCCGGGAATTGCAGCTGTGCGTGCAGGAGGCAAGGGCTGCTGCGGCGCTGGGTGCTGTGGAAATCGCTGCAGGGTAAGATCCAAATCAAGAAGGAATTCCGGGCTGGGTGTGGTGGCTCATGCCTGTAATCCCAACACTTTAGGAGGCCGAGGTGGGAGGATGGCTTGAGCCCAGGAGTTCTAGACCAGCCTTGGCAACATGGCAAGACCCTGTCTCTACTAAGAATACAAAAATTAGCTGGGTGTGGAGGCACACACCTGCAATCCCAGCTACTTGAGAGGCTGAGGTGCGAGGACCGCTTGAGCCCAGGTGGTCGAGGCTGCAGTGAACAGTGATCACACCACTGCACTCCAGCCTGGGCGACAGAGTGAGACCCTGTCTCACAGGGAAAAAAAGAAAAAAAAAAAGAAATTCAGACTCAGTTTCCACACATGTTCTTGCAGAGCCACGGTACTCTCTATGGAATTTCTACCTATACAAACTCCTCTGTGAGTCCCAGGCTCCACGCTACCCCTGCCTGGCACCGGCAAATCTCAAATCTCAATGATCCAGAGGGGTATGGGAGTTGGGGGGCAAGGGGAGACTATAATCCTGGTGAACCTCAGCGGCCACTGGCTCTTAGGGCTAGGCTAACTCCAAGTCAGGGGTTTGACAAGAAATGTATACATATATATACATGTATATATATGTATACATATATATACATACATACAAATGTATATATATACATATATACATTTGACAAGAAATGTATATATGTGTATATATATATATATATACATGTATATATATTACATATATATACATACACATACACACACACATACATACATACAGGTGTGAGCCACCGTGCCTGGCCCCGGAAATGTATTTTAAATCTGACTCTGTTTTTAAAAGAAAAAAAAAAAAGAAGAAATTAAAAAAAAAAAACAAACACTGATTTAACCCGATTCCTGTTTTTAAAAGGAAAAAAAAGAATAAATTAAATCTGACTTGAGGCTGGGCACAGTGGCTCACGCCTGTAATCCCAGCACTTTGGGAGGCCAAGGAGGGCAGATCACCTGAGGCCAGGAGCTCGAGACCAGCTTGGCCAATATGGTGAAACCCCATCTCTACTAAAAATATAAAAATTAGCCAGGCGTGGTGGCCGGCGCCTGTAATCCCAGCTACCTGGGAGGCTAAAGGAACGAGAATGGCTTCATTCTGTTAGGCTGTGTAGAGAAAAAAGAAAGAAATGAGAATGGCTTGAACCAGGGAGACAGAAGTTGTAGTGAGAGTGAGACCGTGTCACTACACTCCAGACTGGGCGACAGAAAAGACTTTGTCTAAAATAAATAAATACATAAATAAAATTAAAATTAATTTCCACCTGACTGGAGCAGAGCTCGATGTGTGAGGGCTGGTGCTGAACGCTGTCACCCACAGGTGGGGGCATTGGGCCTTACCTCCCCTTCCACGCCATATTCAGATGCTGCGCTCCGTCTTCTCCTCCGCGTTTGGGGTGCTTGGTGCCATCTACTGCCTCTCGGTGTCTGGAGCTGGGCTCCGAAATGGACCCAGATGCTCAATGAAAGGCCAGTGGGGCTACCACTTCGAAGACACCGCGTAAGGCTTAGCCTGTATTCGTGCCCTCCATTCTCTGCCTCTTCCCTCCGGCCCTTACCCCGTGGACTGGGACAACTGGGTGGGACTCGGCTTCGCCAGCGCTCGCTCCACGTGGGCCACCCCGGCCTTTGCAAATCCCCTGGGACTCGTTCCCGGGGCTGGGGAGGGGTGGGGAGTAGCGCACGCGCATGCCGCCTCTCCCACGTGACCTTGCCCCGCCCACAGGGGAGCCTACTTGCTCAACCGCACTCTATGGGATTGGTGCGAGGCGCCCCCTCGCGTGGTCCCCTGGAACGTGACGCTCTTCTCGCTGCTGGTGGCCGCCTCGTGTCTGGAGATGGTACTGTGTGGGATCCAGCTGGTGAACGCGATCATCGGTGTCTTCTGTGGCGATTGCAGAAAAAAAAAGGTGGGATGGCGTGGGGTGGAGTTGTAGAGGGAATCTGCCTGGTCCTGGCTGCGTTCTCACCTTCTCTTTTCCGCAGGACACCCCTCACTGAGGCTCCACTGACCGCCGGGTTACACCTGCTCCCTCCTGGATGCCTGCGTGGCCCGCTCACTCCCTGGCTCGCTAGAATAAACTGCTTTGAGCTCTCTTCCCTGTCTCAGATTGTGGGCTTTGGGGCCCCTGCACTCCACTTGTTACTTTTTTTTTTTGAGACGGAGTCTTGCATGGTCGCCCAGGCTGAAGTTCAGTGGCATGATCTCCGCTCACTGCAAACTCTGCCTCCCAGATTCAAGCGATTCTTCTGCCTCAGCCTCCCTAGTAGCTGGGATTACAGGTGCCTGCCACCACGCCTGGCTAATTTTTGTATCTTTAGTAGAGACAGAGCTTCACCATATAGGCCAGGCTGGTCTCAAACTACAGACCTCGTGATCCACCAGCCTCGGCTTCCCAAAGTGCTGGAATTACAGGCGTGAGCCACCGCGCCTGGTCTTACTTTCTTAACAAATAGATCAGGTGTGGTGGCTCATGCCCATAATCCCAACACTTGGGAGGCTCAGGTGGGTGGATCACTTGAGGTCAGGAGTTCGAGACCAGCCCGACCAACATAGTGAAACCCTGTCTCCACTAAAAATACAAAAATTAGCCGGGCATGGTGGCGCACACCTGTAGTCCCAACCACTCCGGAGGCTGGGGCAGGAGAATTGCATGAACCCGGGAGGCAGAGATTGCAGTGTGCCGAGATCGTGCCACTGCACTCCAGCCTGGGCGACAGAGTGAGACTCTGTCTCAAAATAAATAAATACTGAGCTATTTGGTTGTGCTGGAAATAACGATGGTAAACAAGAGGGACAAGTTCTGTGCTCTCAACTTGGCGTTCCAAGGGTGGAAGATAGGCAATTAATTGTTAAAAGGAGCAAAAAATTATTTCAATAGGTAAAAAATACTTTTTTTTTTTTTTTTTTTAAGACAGGGTCTCACTCTATCACTCAGGCTGGAAGGCAGTGGCATGATATCGGCTCACAGTATCCTCCACCTTCTGGGCTCAAGCGATCATCCCATCTCAGCCTCCCAAGTAGCTGGGACCACAGGCATATGCCACCATCCCTTGCTAATTTTTTTGTATTTTTTGTAGAGACGGGGTTTCACCATGCTGCCCAGGCTGGTCTTGAACTCTTGAGCAAAAACAATTCTCCCACCTCAGCCTTCCTAACTGTTGGGATTACAGGTGTGAGCCACCGTGCCTGGCCAATAAGCATTTTTTAAAAGCATGTTAATGGGATTGATATTGACTAATGGAGAGATTCTCTTTTATGATAGGGAAACTTTGAGAAAATTAAATTTGAGCTAAGATCTGGTGGGCTTGCTAACCATCTGGATATTTGGGGGATTATAGGCAGAGAGAACAGCAAGGACAAAGGTCTTGAACAAAAAATCAGTATTTAGGAAGACTACTGTTTGGGTTTTGTAGGCAAAAATAATGAAAACTATGGAAAAGACACTGTAGTCTCTTAAACTCTAGAAAACGAAACTGTAAAGCCATTGTGGCCTTGTCACCTCCTAATTTGGTAGATTTTTTTTTTTTTTTTTTTGGATACAGGGTATCACTGTCACTCAGGCTGGAGTGCAGTGGCCTCATCTTGGCTCATTGCAGCCTCGACCTCCAGGGCTCAAGCAATCCTCCTGCCTCTGCCTCCTGAATAGCTGGGACTATAGGCACACAACACCACACCCTGCTAATTTTTGTACTTTGTGTGGACAGTGTGTTTAAGTGTGTTTTTCTGGACTATGAGTCCATATCTTTCAGCAATCTACCATGGACCCCTGAGACCAAACCCAAATGTATGCCTCGCCAAATGCTAAGTTAGGAGGGAGAAAGAAGACGCAGTTCCCCATCTCTAAAACAGGTGAAACCAAAGTCAGCTTGGAGAAGCTTTAATAGCAGGAGGTGGGACTAGCCTCCCGGCCCAGAAGAGAGATGCAGCTGCGTGCGCCTTTCAACTGCGGCAGCAGAAAAAGAGCGCGTCGTTCAGTGCAATGTCATCGCCGGAGCCCAAAGGCCCCTCGATCTTGGTCTGCAGGCCGCACACACCCTTGGGGCAAGGGGGACTCCAGTCTCCAAAGTCTCCCCAGCTCAGCCCAGGCCCCTCCAGTTCCTTGCCGTCTGAACAGCGGAAGCGCACGTTGTTCGCTGCTGTGTCATCACCTTTCCTGATAGGTGGTTCCACGCGAAGCGAGAAAGCCACCAGGAAGCTGCTGCCGGGACACCACGATGGCTCATTCCACTCGCCCCACCTGCAAGGGAAATGGAGATGCGCTGGCTTTGCGGGCGCCCCCGTTGACCAACAGGCCGATCACCTCTTGGGACTTTCCAAGCCAAGTGCTGTCGACACACCCTGGTAAGCTGGGTCTAGCTCTCTGACCTCCACCCCCAACCCCGGTCTATACTGGCCTATACTGCCCTATAGCCCTGGAGGAGCTAGCCTGCCTGTCGCGATGCAGTGTGTCATAGAAGGTAAGGGACATACCATCACCCCGGGGATCCTTGGCCCCTGTGCCCCACCTTCCAGACTTGGACTCTGTCGCGTGTGCATTTCCTAGGGCGTTCCTGAGCGCACAGTGCAGCCTAATCCCATTTAGTGCAGTGTCGTCGCCACGACCTTGGGGAGGCTCCACCTGGGTATCGAGGAGAGGAGCAAGGACGAGTCATGGAATTGCCATCCTTGGCTGGGTGGTCTCAAGCATCTCCGCCCTCTCCAGGACCTAGGCCTGAGCCCCAAACTTGAGCGAGAACCCGCAGGAGAGGAGTCCATCAGGACACATCTCAGGCCAGTCCCAGTCACCCCAGGGACCCCCGTTAGTCACTTGGATGACCGGCCTGTAGCTGTTCTGGCCATCTGTCTGTGCACAGGTGCAACGCGTCCACCCCAGCAGCAGCAGCAGCTCCATCCTGCAGCCTCTGAATCCCGCCTCCTAAGCAGATTTATATCAGTTTGGCCCCTGCGAGGGCTCCAATTGCAGAACGGCCTCTCAGATTAAGTGAAACCCAAAACTAACCCACTCTTGGAACCCAGCAGACTTGATTTCCTGCTCCCAGGGGCAGAGGCTCACAGAGCTACGGGAGAAGGGGCAGTGAGAGATGGCATGAACTGAAATAACCATCAACTATTGAAAGTTTACTATAGGCTATGAATTATGGTTCCAATTTCCGTCTTTTGACTAGACATCAGGATGAATGCACTTTCATATACTGTAGTCAGTTAATTTAGAGACGTTAGAAAACCATGGCCAGGTACAGTGGCTCACGCCTATAATCCCAGCACTTTGGGAGGCACAGGCAGGTGGATTACCGGAGGTCGGGAGTTCGAGACCAGCCTGACTAACATGGAGATACCCTGTCTCTACTAAAAAAAGCAAAAGTAGCCAGGATTGGTGGCCCATGCCTATAGTCCCAGCTACTCAGGAAGCTGAGGCAGGAGAATCGTTTGAACCTGGGAGGCAGAGGTTGACGTGAGCTGAGAGCAGGCCACTGCACTCCAGCCTGGGCAACCAGAGTGCAACTCTGTCAATAAAGAAAGAAGGAAGGAGAAGCGAGAGAGTGAGGGAGGGAAGGAGGAAAGGAAAGAAGGAAGGAAGGAGGGAGGGAGGAAGGGTGAGGGAGGGAGGAAAGGAAAGAAGAAACGAAGGAAGGAAGGAAGGAGGGAGGGAGAGAGGGAGGGAGCAAACCTTTTGTGCTAACTTGTAGACCTATGCCTAGCTTTAACATTAAATCTCTTCCTAACAGATTATTTCCTGCTTCTGGAATTAAATAAAAGTTGAATGCAAGTTGACTGGTCTTTGTATTTCACCTCAGTGTTTTCTAAAACATTTCCTTTAAATGCTTTCCCTTTTACCCCAGAGACTAGCAATTCCACTGGAGAACTAGTTAAATCAGCTGGGGGAAAACAAATAGAAGAGTGAGCCACTCCTGCGTCAATGAAAAAGGTGATTAATTCACATTTGGGTCCCACCTCTCAATTTATCAAGCGCTGCTGGTGGGACTCAAAATAGAAAAGATAAGAGTTTCAACCACCCTACTCTTCTTCCTCACAAGTAGGCATGAGTGGAAGAGCTTCCTCTCATTCTCTGATTCAGGACATTCCCTCTTGAAAAGGCCTGGCTTTTCACATCTGTAGCATCTGTCCTGTCCTCCTTCACTCCCAAGCACAGGGCCTCTCTTTGTCTCTCTTCCCTTCTTTCACAGCCACAGCCTTTGCAGCACGTACTTTGACTTTATCCTCTAACATGCTGGCTTTGCCCTCTCTCCTTTTGCATTCCTCAATTTCAGGACCTTCCTCTTTCACCACCTTTAGAAAGCTTTGCAGGCATGGGTCTAAATGTAGCCCCTGGTATCATTTGTCCTGGTGAACTTCGACAAAAGATTTTTGCCTTCAGCTTTTGCCTTTCTTCATCTCTTCCAACATATACTTTCTGGGCTTCTCCTGAGAGTTCTTCTATTGACCAATTTTTCCAGTTCTCTAGCTTTTGCAATTTCCTTGCAATATCTGGCCAACTATTAGTAACAAAATGCAATTTTTACATTCCTTGTCCAGGGGGCCTTTCTGGGCCTAATCAGTGTATTTTCTCATTTGTTCTCTCACTCTGTCTAAAAATTTCACAGATCCTTCATCTTTTTCTTGCTGTATATCAAAAGCTTTAGAAAGATTTTGAGATCAGGGCACTGACTCCTCAATTCCTTTAATTATCATTTCTCTTAAATCTTTCATGTCGTCCCAGTGGGCTGGGATATTATTATCCCACTGTGGGTCCTGAGCTGGACCTTAGAGTCTGCTGCTGGGCCATTTTGGCTGAAAGGGTGTTCATGCTCTCAGGCTGCCATAGCAGCTCTGCAGGTCATATTCTGCTCTTCCTTTGAACAGAGAATACCTAGGATGGACATTAATTCAGTCCAAGTATATAACTGGGGGCCTAAACATTGGCCAATTTGTTCTTATCACTCCATCAGGATCATCTAATAGCAGCTTAAGTTCTTTGGAAGCAGTTAAGGGGGCATTCACAAAGCCAACTGCACCTCTTCCCTGAGGCACCTTCTTTATGGAAAAAGCTTTAAGCTGATTCCCTAGAGGTAGGAGACTTTGAATATCTCTTTTACATTGTTCTATTTCTTGCAGGAGTCCCTTCTTCAAAGAAGGACACTCAGGCCGGCAATGATCAGGCTCCTGAGGTGACAGCTCCCAAGAGTCTGGGTTATATGGGGGAGGAATAATAGGGGTAGGGAGTTACAGTTCTGGATCTGGGAAAACAGTGGCCACCTGTGAAGGAGTAGGTGGGTTAGGATTAAGAAACCAGGAAAGATGGTCAAGGGGGTCCCATTTACTTGCAGGTTGCTCATGAGTAAAAACCTCACCTTTTTCAAATGAGTTAACCTCTGACTTTTTGTTATTCTCTGCTTCTTTTCCAACATCCTTTAAAGGGTAAAGAAGAACAGGCCCTCCTCTCCAGCATAGAGCATAGACTATTTCTTCTTGTGAGATAAGGCTTTTGTTGTTAACATACATTATTAGAAGCTAACAGACCCACTCCTCATCCAGCCCAAAGTTTGGCCAGACAACAGCAGGCTTGAGGATCAGTTCCTTGTGTTGCCGGAAATACGGTTGCGGGGTCCAAGGATGGCCCTGAGAAGGCCTTTCTCCATGCCCAGCTTGGGCTTTCTGGGGAGGAGAAGGCAAAATGGTCCACTGCCTCTAGGACCCGCATAGCTCCCTCTATCATCCTAGGAAACACATTCTGATTTGAAGACCAAGGGCCAAGGTGAGAGACAGGTCCCTTAAAATACTCCCTGGTCAGTCTTTCTTTCATTTTTTTTTTTCGAGACGGAGTCTTGCTCTGTCACCCAGGCTGGAGTGCAATGGTGTGCTCTCAGCTCACTGCAACCTCCACCTCCTGGGTTGAAGTGATTCTCCTGCCTCAGCCTCCCAAGTAGCTGCGATTACAGGCATGCGCCACCATGCCCAGCTGATTTTTGTATTTCTAAGTAGAGATGGGGTTACACCATGTTTGCCAGAATGGTCTCAAACCCCTGACCTTGTGATCCACCCGCCTCAGCCTCCCAAAGTGCTGGGATTACAAGTGTGAGCCACTGCGCCCAGCTCAGTATTTCTTTTCTTAAAGGCTGGAGGACACCAAGAACAGGGGATCTGAAGTTGCCACCTCAAAAGTCATACGGACCTATAGAGGAGGGCTCTGGCTTGGTCTATAGGAAGAAACTTGTGAGAGAAAATGGAGAAGAAGGCTTCTAAGAAGATAGAGGGACCCAGGAGGTTAGGATCTAGCAAAGTGGGTAGAGCTCGCATGGGTAGCTTTGCTTTGGGGATTTCAAGCAGGGCCTTGGTCTCAACTGGATTAGACCAGGAGTCCAGAACTGCTGCTTGCTGTCCCCAGCCTACCCTTGGCTTCAATACCCAGAAGGAGATAAGAGCAGGAACTGCTTCCAGGCAAACCAACGCTCCCAACCTCAAAAGGCTGGGGCTTGTTAGAGACCCATTCCCAGAGAGCCCCACATCCATGTCTTTAGTCTGGCAGCCACGCTAGTTGCTTTTAACTGGCTGACAGGTGCCCAGTATTTTACCTCCAGTATGTTCTATAGAATATAAAAAGAATAGCAAGCGAAAGAGGTCCAAGTTACTCACTGTGCAGGAGACTGAATGTTGCTCCTTGCTGGCTCACCAAGTCTGTTGCCAACAATACAGTTGCTGGGTCCAAGGATGGCCCTGAGAAGGGCCTTTTTTCCTGCCCAGCTTGGGCTTGGGACTCAGCTTCTAGGCTTCCCTTGCTTGAGGAATTGAGCAGAGAGCCTTAACCCCATGGTGAGTGTTACAGCTCTAAACAAGTGTTTGCAAACCAAGAGAGTGAGCAGCAATGCAATTTACTGAGCAAGCAAAAAGCTTCCACAGCATGGAAGGGGACCTGCCGATGTCGGTCAGGGCTGCCTGGGCTTATATCCCCAAGTAATTTCCTCTTTTGCCAGATTTTTTGTCCAATGGAAGGTGTATATTTTCAATCCTCCTTCCGAACGGTGGTTTTTTTTATCCTTTTTACCTGATTGGCTTGGCAGCTCAAGACTCTTGAGTTGTCAGGTGTTTGCCACCTAGTCCTCAGTAGCCAAAAGGCTTGTGACCTTGAGTCACCTCATTTTTCCTTTCTGGTGGTTGTTTCCTCATTTTCTATTGAACTGGCAGGCAGTATCAGGATGTAGATAAACAGTAATTTTCAGTTGCTTACCAAAACTCTGAACACAGCCTCCCGATATGGTTGAAGTACCCGTGTTGGGCTGGGTGCAGTGGTTCACGCCTGTAATCCCAGCACTTTGGGAGGCCGAGGCAGGTGGATCACGAGGTCAAGAGATCGAGATCATCCTGGTCAACATGGTGAAACCCCATCTCTACTAAAAATACGAAAAATTAGCTGGGCATGGTGGCACATGCCTGTAATCCCAGCTACTCAGGAGGCTGAGGCAGGAGAATTGTCTGAACCCAGGAGGCGGAGGTTGCGGTGAGCTGAGATCACGCCATTGTACTCCAGCCTGGGTAGTAAGAGTGAAACTCTGTCTCAAAAAAAAAAGAAGTACCCGTGTTGACGTTTTCCCATGCTAGTGTTTCCAGAAATCTCCCTTTTGAACCAAAAGGTTTTATTCCTTCATTTGGTCCAAATAAAACAGCAATACTTTATCATGTATTGCTTTTTCATTATGTTTAGTCCTTTCATCGTCCTTCCAGTGCTTTAACATATGCCCTAAAGGACGGTCAGAGGGGATTTGATCACCCTCATCTTTTCTTGTCTCCATTTTACTTCCTGTCCCTGTTTTACTAGGAACATTCTCCATACTGAGTACCGGTTAGGCTCAACCTGTTGTTGACCAAGAGATTTCTCGCCTACCCCTTTTCTGGCTTGCTCAAGGCTTAGCCTTGCATGCTTGAGGTGTTTCCTGCCTTTCTCTTCCGGGGAAGAGTTTCCTAAGCACTTCCCCACCCCCACCCCCCCAAGGTCTCTTCCACTCTATTCCTTTCACTTCGTCATCTCTGGCCACTTCTCTTGAGGGAAATTAGGTTCTTTTAGCATTGGCGGGACCGTATAAACCTCCAATGTCAGAATCCCTACAAGAGGGCCACAATTAGCCATATGAGGTAACCATGGAACCACAGAGATCACCTACTCACTCCACCCAGCAGTAGGGCTTATCACCAATCACACAGGAAGCACCACAAGCAGTGGTACCTCTGATCATTTACACACACGTTCAACCTCCAGAATCCTGACCACCAAGGAAATATTTTGTCACTCCCTTGTGACGTTTCCTACCTTGGTCTGGGCACAGAGTTGCCTGGTTGCTCGGTGTTGCAAGCCTTTTTCCACCACGTTGCTGAGAGTCTGGGTTTATTCCTCACACCAGGTGGGTCCCAGCTTTCAACCCCTGAGGCTGCCACAACAAGGCAGAAGGGCATGCCTCCTCGTGAGAGCAGATCTAGACCTCCCTGGAGTGGAATGGTGCCCTGTATGGGCCCCCAAAAATTGTTAGAGGTAAGTGCTTATTCTCTGGTGTCACAAGGAAGAATTAGCATTCAAAGAGTTTTCTCAGCAAGGCAACTTTACCTTCTGCAGAAAGGGCACTATTCACCAGCAGTCTTGCCACAAGAGTGCAATGAACAAAGGAAAGACAGCAATATTTATCCCTTTCTCATTGGGTCCTTACTGCTGTGTCCCGCATCCATTGGCTGGTGCCGAAACTCACAATCTAAGCTAAAACCCAACTGGCTAACAATTTAAAACTTTCCTAAATAGGCAGTGGAGAACAAAGGAAAAGAGGAAGCTGCCTGAGAAAGACTTAAAGAAACAATAACATTTCCAAACAAGGAAGGGACATGAGCTATGAACTGAGACCTGCCTGGGCTTGTCCGGACATGCCTGAGCAATCCAGAGCACATAACTGGGCCAAAGTATAAGAGCTATGAATACAGAATGTATCTATCCTTTTATTACTGGTGATAGATATTTCAGACTTAACAAAAGAATTATTAGCAAAAAGGTAAGGAGGCTTTAGAGTAAATTAATCTTTAAAGAAGCTATTATTCCTAATACTTATTATTTATTCTTAAACTAAGTGAAAGTCCAGACACAGTGACTCACGCCTGTAATCCCAGCAGTGTGGGAGGCCAAGGCAGGTGGATCACCTGAAGTCAGAAGTTTGAGAACAGCCTGACCAACATGGTGAAACCCTGTCTCTACTAAAAATACAAAAAAAAAACTGAGCCAAGCCTGGTGGCCTGTGCCTGTAATCCCAGCTACTCAATAGGCTGAGGCAGGAGAATCACTTGAACCCGGGAAATAGAGGTTACAAAGAGCTGAGATCGTGCCACTGTACTCCAGGCTGGACAACAAGGGCGAAACTCCATCAAAAAAAAAAAGGCACAGTGGCTCATGCCTGTAAACCCAGCACTTTGGGAGGCCAAGGCAGGACAATCAGGAGTTCAGGAGTTCGAGTCCAGCCTGACCAACAGGGTGAAACCACATCTCTACTAAAATTACAAAAATCAGCTGGGCATGGTAGCACACAACTGTAATCCCAGCTACTCAGGATGCTGAGGCGGGAGAATTGCTTGAACCCGGGAGGCAGAGGTTGCAAGTGAGCCAAGATCTCTCCACTGCATTCCAGACTGGGAGACAGAGTAAGACTCTGTCTCAAAACAAAAAACAAACATCAAAAAACAGAGAGGAAAGCTTTGAAGAGGAACTTTTGCTACTTTCTACAGAGGGGCAGTGAGAGAGGGTGAATTGAAAGAACCATCACCTACTGAATATTTACTATAGGCTACGAATTATGCTTAATGCTTTGCAGACGTATTTTATTTAACACTCACAGCAATTTTTAGGAGGAGAGAATTACCCTTCCTATTTTGTAGATGAAAGAACTGGCTCAAAAATGGCAACTTGCCTTCAGTTTACAGCCAAGCAAGCTGGGAAACATTCCAGCAGTGGGAGCAGAGACCAGGGCTAGGGATGGTCACGGGAGTCACACCAGGGGCAGGATGGGTCAAGAGCAACCCAGACTCCTCTAGGATATGAGGGGATATCAGAGTGAGGACAAGGCAAGAATCCACCAACTAGAGAAACTGAGAAATCTCCTGTCAGCTCAGAAGTCTCCTCCTCTGAGAGGTCTTCTTAGAGATCAGAGCCCTACCTAACACCTTAAGAATCCAGGACACCCCTCCCCACCTTAGAAGAACATATACACAAACAGGAATAATTCTTTTTTTTTTTTTTTTTGAGACAGTCTTGCTCTGTTGCCAGGCTGGAGTACAGTGGCGCTATCTCAGCTCACTGCAACCTCCACCTCCTGGGTTCAAGCAATTCTCCTGCCTCAGCCTCCCAAGTAGCTGGGAATACAGGCGAGTACCACCATGCCCAGCTAATTTTTTTTTTTTTTTTTTTTGAGATGGAGTCTTGCTCTGTCGCCCAGGCTGGAGTACAATGTCTCAATCTCGGCTCACTGCAACCTCTGCCTCACAGGTTCAAATGATTCTCCTGCTTCAGACTCCCCAGTAGCTAGAACTACAGGTGCCCTGCCACCACATCCAGCTACTTTTTTGTATTTTTAGTAGAGACAGGTTTTCACCATGTTGGCCAGGCTGGTCTCAATCTCTTGACCTTGTGATCTGCCCACCACCGACTCCCAAAGTGCTGGTATTACGGCGTGAGCAACCGCACCTGACTCAACAGGAATAATTCTAAGAAGTTTGGGAACAGGAGATTAATAACTCCTAAGAAGAGATAATGCTGTTTCTTCCATTGCTTTCTGTATCCTGGTATCCTTTCCCAGAATGCCTTTCCCCCTGTGACCACCAGGTGGACTCCTAATTTGCAAAACAAAAAGCGAAAAACTGGCTAAGTGTGTTTTTCGTTTGTTTGCTTGTGTTGAGAGGAAGTCTCAGTCTGTTGCCCAGGCTGGAGTGCGGTGGCGCCATCTGGGCTCACCGCAACCTACAGATTCCTAGGTTCAAGCATTTTTCCTGCCTCCTGAGTAGCTGGGATTGCAGACGTATGCCACCACACCCTGCTAATTTTTATATTTTTAGTATGGATGGAGTTTCACCATGTTGGCCAGGCTGGTCCCGAACTACTGACCCCAGGTGATCCGCCCACCTCAGCCTCCCAAAGTGCTGGAATTACAGGCATGAGCCACCGCGCCCCACTATTCTGTCTTCATAGAATAGATTTCAAACCCCATAGACTAGTTTGGCCCATTACCCACTTTACACAAATGGAATCATAGAGTATATGTTCCTTTGTGTCTGGCTTTTTTTTTTTTTTTTCCAGTAGAGTCAGGGTGTCGCCTTGTTGGCCAGGCTGCTCTGGAACTCCTGACCTCAGGTCATCCGCCCATCTCTGCCTCCCAAAATGCTGGGATTACGGGCATGAGCCACCCTGCCTAGCCTAAAAAAGCCTAGCTAAATTTGTTAGGGGGCCACAACCCCTGATTTACCTGCCCTCATACACACTCCTTTGTTTATTCAATACCTATTTATTTAGCAATAACGTGTTTTGGCTGAAGCAATATTCCAAGTGCTGTAAGCAACCAAGGAAAACAAGGCCCCTGTCATCAGAGCTCACATTCCAGTGGGGAGACAGAGGATAAATTCTCCCCCAGTGGACCCTGAGTTCTGTGAAGACACTGTTGTAGTCTCCAAACCTAGTACATGCGGAAGTACTTAATAAAGGTTGGCGCAATGAATGATTGAAGGATTGAAGAGCTAGTCTGGAGTTTTGAAAATTAAACCACAGCCAGGTGCAGTGGCTCACACCTGTAATCCCAGCACTTTGGGAGGCCGAGGCAGGCGGATCACCTGAGGTTGAGAGTAAACGAGCAGCCTGACCAACATGGAGAAACCCTGTCTCTACTAAAAATACAAAATTATCTGGGTGTGGGCGCGCATGCCTGTAATCCCAGCTACTCAGGAGGCTGAGGCAGGAGAATTGCTTGAACTTGGGAGGTGGAGGTTGCCATGACCCGATATTGTACCATTGCACTCCAGCCTGGGCAATGAAAGTGAAACTCGGTCTCAATTAATAGAAAGAAAAGAAAAGAAAAAAATGGGAAAGAATAAATCCTGACAAACATATATGATTGAGAGAGGTCAGGTATCCAGATCAAGACAAAGTTCTCTGGGGATAAGAGAGAATTTAGAAGCAGGTGCTCCCTGGATCCCAGAGGCACCTGGTGCTTGAACTTAATAAGATTTATAGGTGGCCAGGTGCAGTGGCTCACGCCTGTAATCCCAGTACTTTGGGAGGCTGAAGCGGGCAGATCACCTGAGGTCAAGAGTTGGAGAGCAGCCTGACCAACATGGAGAAACCTGGCCTCCACCAAAAATACAAAATTATCTCAGCGAGGTGGCCCATGCCTGTAATCCCAGCTACTCCAGAGGCCAAGGCAGGAGAATTGCTTGACCCTGGGAGACAGAGGTTGTAATGAGCCCAGATCACATCATTGCACTCCAGCAAGGGAAACAAGAGCCAAACTTCCTCTCAAAGAAAAAAAAGAAAGAAAAGGAAAAGAAAATGTGAAAGGATAAAACCTGACAAACATATATGATTGAGAGAGGTCATGTATTCAGATCAAGACAAAGTTCCCTCGGGATAAGACAGAGAATTTAGAAGCAGGTCCTCCCTGAATCCCAGAGGCGCCCAGAGCTTGAACTTAGTAAGATTTTTAGGTGGCCAGGTGTGGTGACTCACACCTGTAATCCCAGCACTTTGGGAGGCTGAGGAGGGCAGAACACCTGAGGTCAGGAGTTTGAGACCAGCCTGGCCAACATGGGGAAACCCCATCTCTACTGAAAATACAAAAATTAACTGGGCATAGTGGTGGGCACCTATAGTCCCAGCTACTCAGGAGGATGAGGCAGGAGAATCACTTGAACCCAGGAGGGGGAGGTTGCAGTGAGCCGAGATCGCGCCATTGCACTCCAGCCTGGGTAACAAGAGCGAAACTCCATCTCAAAAAAGAAAAAAAAACAGAAGAAAAGAGAAAAAGCCAGACTTCCATCACTTATGTGATAATTATGTGTTTAAGTGCGATTTTCTGGACTATCAGTCCATAACTTTCAGTGGTCTACCGTGGACCCCTGAGACCAAACCCAAATGTATGCCTTGCCCAATGCTAGGTTAGGAGGGGAAGAGGAAATTCAGTGCCCAATCCCCAAAACAGGTGAGACCAAAGTCAACTCGGATAAGCTTTAATAGCAGGAAGTGGGACTAGCCTCCCGGCCCAGGAGAGAGCGGCGGTGGCCGCGCTCAACTGCGGCAGCAGAAAAATCGCACGTCGTTCAGCGCAGTGTCATCGCTGGGGCCTCTAGGCCCCTCGATCTTGGTCTGCAGGCCGCACACACCCTTGGGGCAAGGCGGACTCCAGTCTCCAAAGTCTCCCCAGCTCAGCCCAGGCCCCTCCAGTTCCTTGCCGTCTGAACAGCGGAAGCGCACGTTGTTAGCTGCTGTGTCGTCACCGTGGGGGAGAGGTGCCTCCACGCGAAACGAGAAAGCCACCAGGTAGCCGCCGCCCGGACACCACAGCGGCTCACTCCACTCGCCCCACCTGCAAGGGAAAGGGAGATGTGCTGGCTCTGCGGGCGCCGCCATTCACCAAACCCTTGGGACTTTCCAAGTCAAGTGCTTTCTACATGACCTGGTGGGCTGGCTCTAGCTCTCTGACCTCCGCCGAGAAGCGGAGGAGAGGTCTTCCATCCACCCCCAGCCCCGTTCTATATTGGACTATACTGCCCCGTAGCTCTGGAGGAGCCAGCCTGCCTGTCCTGACGGAGTATGTCGTAGAGGGTAAGGGACATACCATCACCCCGGGGATCCTTGACCCCTGTGCCTCACCTTTCAGACTTGGACTCTATCGCGTACGCATTTCCTAGGACGTTCCCGCACGCACAGTGCAGCCTGATCCCATTCAATGCAGTGTCGTCGCTAGGAGCACCTTGGGGAGGCTCCACCTGGGTATCGAGGAGAGGAGCAAGGACGAGTCACTGAATTGCCATCCTTGGCTGGGTAGTCCCAAGCATCACCGCCCTTTCCAGGACCTAGGCCTGAGCTCCAACCTTGAGAGAGAACCCGCTGGCAAAGAATCCTTGAGGACACATCTCAGGCCAGGCCCAGTCGCCCCAGGGACCTCCGTTGGTCACTTCGATGACCGCCGTGTAGCCGTTCTGCTCATCTGCCTGTGCACATGTGAAACACGTCACCTGCAGAAGCAGCAGCAGCAACAGCAGCTTGGCTTTGGCACCCAGTTCCATCCTGCAGCCTTTGTGAATCAGGCTTCCTGATTTATATCAGTTTGTCCCTTGCGAGGGTTCTGATTGCGGAACGGCCTCTCAGATTAAGTGAAACCCAAAACTAATCCACTCCCGGAACCCAGCAGATTCGATTTCCTGTTCCCAGAGCTAGTGAAGAAGGGGCAGTGAGAGAGGGCGAATTGAAATAACCATCACCCACTGAACCTTTACTATAGGCTATGAATTATGCTTAGCGCTTTGCAGACGTATTTTATTTAACCCTCATAACAATTTTAGGAGGTGAGAATTACTCTTCTTATTTTGTAGATGAGGGAAATGGCAAGAGACTTGTCTTAGGTTTACAGCCAAGAAAGCCAGGAAATATTCCAGGAGTGGGAGTGGAGACCAGGGCTAGGGATGGAAGTGATCTCACAGGAGTCCCACCAGGGCAGGATGGGTCAAGAGCAACCCAAAGACCTCCAGGATGTGAGGGGACATCAGAGTGAGGACAGGGCAATAATCCACTAACTAGAGAAGCTGAGAAATCTCCTGTCAGCTCAGAAGTCTCCTCTGAGAGGTATTCTTAGAGATCAGGGCCCTATCTAACACCTTAAGAATCCAGAACACCCCTCCCCACCTTAGAACCTTAAAAGAAGATATATACAAGCGGCCAGGAGCGGTGGCTCACGCCTATAATCCAGTACTTTGGGAGGCTGAGACGGGTGGATCATGAGGTCAAGAGATCGAGACCATCCTGGTCAAAACATGATGAAAACCCGTCTCTACTAAAAATACAAAAATTAGCTGGGCGTGGTGGCACATGCCTGTAGTCCCAGCTACTCAGCAGGTTAAGGCAGGAGAATTGCTTGAACCCAGGAGGTGGAGGTTGCAGTGAACCAAGATCGTGCCATTGCACTCCAGCCTGGGTAACAAGAGCAAAACTCTGTCTCAAAAAAAAAAAAAAAAAAGATATATACAAATAGGAATTTTTTTTTTAAGGTGGGGTTTCACCATGATGGCCAGGCTGGTCTTGAACTCCTGACCTCAGGTGATCCACCCACCTTGGCCTCCCAAAGTGGTAGGATTACAGGCATGAGCCACCCCGCCAGGCTGAAATTCTTTCCCTCTCTCTCTTTCCTTCCTTCCTGTTTTTCTTTCTCCTTTCCTTTCTCTTTCTTTCTTTCCTTTTCTTTTCTCTTCTTTTTTTTTTTTTTTTTTTTTGAGAGGGAGTTTCACTCTTGTTACCCAGGCTGGAGTACAGTGGTATGATCTCAGCTCACTGCAACCTCTGCCTCCCAGGTTCAAGTGATTCTTCTGCCTCCGCCTCCCAAGTAGCTGGGACTACAGCTGCGTGCCACCACACCCGGCTAACTTTTTGTATTTTTAGTAGAGACAGGGTTTCACCATGTTGGCCAGGATGGTCTCAGTGTCTTGACCTCATGATCAGCCTGCTTCAGCCTCCCAAAGTGCTGAATTACAGGCATGAGGCACTGGGCCCGGCCTAACAGGAATAATTCTAAAAAGTGTGGGGACAGGAAACTAAGAACCCCTAAGAAGAGATAATGCTCTTTCTTCCATTACTTTTTGTATCCTGGTATCCTTTCCCTGAATGTCTTTCCCCTTGTGAGCACCAGGTGAACTCCTAATTTGCAAAACAAAAAGCAAAAAAGCCTGGCTAAGTATGGTTTTGTTTTTTGTTTGTTTGTTTGTTTAGAGGGAGTTTTTGCTCTTGTTGCCCAGGCTGGAGTGCACTGGTGCCATCTTGGCTCACCAAAACCTCTGCCTCCCGGGTTCAAGTGATTCTCTCCTCAGCCTCCTGAGTAGCTAGGATTACAGGTATGTGCCACCATGACCAGCTAATTTTGTATTTTTTTGTCGAGATGGGGTTTCTGCATGTTAGTCAGGCTGGTCTTGAACTCCTGACCTCAGGTGATCCGCCCACCTCGGCCTCCTAAAGTGCTGGAATTACAGGCGAGAGCCACGGAGACTGACCGGTTTGTTTCTTTTGAGATGAAGTCTGTCACCCAGACTAGAGTTGCAGTGACACCATCTAGGGTCACTGCAACCTCTACCTCCCAGGTTCGAGTGATTCTCCTGCCTCAACCTCCTGAGTAGCTGGGATTACAGGCATGCACCACCACACCCAGCTAATTTTTATATTTTTAGTAGAGACGGGGTTTTGCCTTGTTGGCGAGGCTGCTCTCAAACTCCTGATCCCAGGTGACCTGCCCACCTCAGCCTCCCAAAGTGCTGGAATTACAGGCGTGAGCCACTGTGCCTGGCCTAAAAAAGCCTGGCTGAATGTGTTAGGGGGCCACAACCCCTGATTTACCTGCCCTCATACACACTCCTTTGTTTATTCAATACCTATTTATTTAGCAATAATGTGTTTTGGCTGAAGCAATATTCCAAGTGCTGTAAGCAACCAAGAAAAACAAGGCCCCTGTCATCAGAGCTCACATTCCAGTGGGGAGATAGAGGATAAATTCTCCCCCAGTGGACCTTGAGCTCTGTGAAGGCACTTTTATATTCTCGAAGCCCAGTACATGCGGAAGTACTTAATAAAAGTTGGTGCAATTAATGATTGAAGAGCCAGTCTGGAGTTTTGAAAATTAAACCACAAAAATATAAAAGGATAAAGCTTGACGTATGCATATGAGTAAGAGAGGTCATGTATCCAGAGCAAGACAAAGTCCCCTGGGGATAAGACAGATAATTTTGAAGTGGGTGTTCTCTGGATCCCAGAGGCACCCGGTGCTTGAATTTAAGATTTACAGGTGGCCGGGCGCCTGTAATCCCAGCACTTTGGCAGGCTGAGGCGGGTGGATCACCTGAGGTCAGAAGCTCGAAACCAGCCTGGCCAGCATGGTGAAACCCCATCTCTACTAAAAGTGCAAAAACTAGCAGGTGTGGTGGTGCATGACTGTAATCCCAGCTACTCGGGAGGCTAAGGCAGAATTGCTTGAACCTGGAAGCGGTGGTTGCAGTGAGCTGAGATCACAGCCACTGTACTCCAGCCTGGGCAACAAGAGTGAAACTCCGTTTCAAAAAAAAAAAAAAAGATTTATAGGGCAATTGTGGTCAACTTTTCCATTTAGCGTTTTTTCATACATTATCATTTAATCCTCACATGAGGCCTGCAAACTACCTATTATCATTCTCAATTTACAGTGGAGGGAACTCAAGCCCAGAGTGAATTTGGGGCCTACACCACTGCTCAGTAGGGGAATTGTTCTGACCCTGCCTCACTTCCCAGTACTCAAAGTGCCTGTTACTATAATTGGCCCTACAGGGAAGGGAAATGCACAGATCTGTCACTGCCGTGGAATCCCCCAAATTCCCTTCATCCGGTTCCTGGCACCCAGAGTAGCTGCCCTTTGGGGCGAAGGGCACTGGGGAAAGGGGCCTTAGCAGGTTAATTATTAACCCTTTGCTCCTCAGGGCACCGCGGGCTTCTCTTCCCTCCTGGAGGTGGACGGACACAGACAGGCTAGGGGTTAGTGAGGGGGCGGCGGTCCCAGCGGCAGCCATGGGGGTGGCGGTGCGGCCCCAGGCCCCGCGGCACTGGTTCCGCCTCTCAATTCCTCCCGTCATCTTCGCGCTGCTGCTGCTTTATCTCAGTGCTCGGAGCCTAGGTGAGCTGCCCCTTCCCTCACCTGCTCCGGGAGGAACCGCGGGGTCCAGGCCGTCACGACTTAAGCCCCTGTCTCGAGCCCTCACCACTCCGCTTCTCCTCTGACAGGCGTCCGCTCGGGCTGCGGACTCGGGGCACAGGCCTGCGTTCCAGAGGGAACAGCGCCCTTCCAGGTACGCTCCGCGCAGAGCCGGGCGCGGGCGCTCTAGAAGGGACCGGAACAGAGGGGCGTGTAGCCAGGCTGAGGGTACGGTGAAGGGCTGGTCCGCCCCTTGGTCTCCCCTCTCCCGTCGGAAGCTGAGCGCACAGCAGGAGGGACACTGGCTAAACCTTCGGAACAACGTCTTCGGGGCGGAATCGGCTCCCACCTTTCCCCATCGTGTCTCCCCACCAGGTCCGGCAGGAGTCGGGACCCCCGGAGGCCCCGGAGAGGAAAGAGCCTCCGTGTCTGGGCCCTCAGGGGATGCTGGGCCGCATGATGAGGCCGTTCCGCGCCAGTCTGAACCCCGAAGGGGATGTGGGGCTGTCGCCGTACCTGGCGGGATGGAGGGCACTCGTCGAGTGAGTGGCCTTCTGCCCCCGCCAGCCGGTCCCGGCCTCCTTGGCGGCTCCATCGCCCTCTCTTAACTGGTCTCGCCCGCAGGTTCCTGACTCCCCTTGGCTCTGTCTTCGCCTTCGCCTCTAGGGAGGCCTTCACCAAGGTGACGGCCCTGGAGGCTCGGGTGCACGGCCGGGACGCGGAGCACTACTTGTCGCTGGTGGCCATGGCGGCGTGGGAGCTACGGACGGGACTGTTGGAGCAGCCCGGAGCGGTCCCCCGGGACCCGGCCCGGAGCTCCGGCTCTCGCACACTGCTCCTGCTGCACCGCGCGCTGCGCTGGTCCCAGCTCTGCCTCCACCGGGTGGCGACCGGCGTGCTGGGAGGCCCGGACGCCGGTGCGCAGTGCAGCGACGCCTACAGCGCGGCCCTGGGCCCGCACCACCCCTGGCTGGTCCGTCAAGCCGCCCACCTCGCCTTCCTCGCCTTCCCGGGTCGCCGCCGCCTGCTGGAGCTGGCTTGTCCGGGAACCACCGAGGCGGAGGCTCGCGCCGCGCTGGCCCGGGCCGCGGGCACCCTGGAGGATGTCTACAACCGCACCCAGGGCCTGCTGGCCGAGCGCAGCCTGCTCCAGCTGGCCTAGGGCGGTGGCTGCGGGCACCGGCGGGCACGAACCGGACCGCCCGGGGTGGGGCCACGCAGCCCGGGATCTGCCCCAAATCCCGCCTCTTCCGTGACGTCGCTGCGGTAAGGGCCGTTCCGGCAGGGAAGGGGACTGAGCTCCCTCTATGCGCAGTCTCGGGAATATGGGAAGAGCTGTGAGGAATAAAAAGCATGATTTGGCAGCGTCGGGGTAAGGCGTTTTGTGTGATGACGATTGGCGCTCGAGGGAAATAGAAAACGAACGTCAGAAGATGTGTCATCCCGGTTCCCGGCAGCGGAGAGACCTCACCCTCCCCCGGCCTATTGCAACCACTCTCGGGGCCCTGGTTGCCAACCACACGTTGAGTCTCCAGCCCAGACTTGTCCCTGAGCGTCAGCCCTCTGCAATATACAGCAAGCATCCTGCACACTTCACAGACGCTGCAAATGCAACACGAGACCCACCACCATCCCCCCAAGAACTGCGCCTCCTCCTGTGCTCCCTGTCTTTGTGAATAAATGGCATCCTCGCCCTTCAGCCACCCAAGCACATGTGCGTCATGCCTCACACCAAGCCCCATAATGCATGTTCATTAAGGTGTTCAGCCCCATAATGCATGTTTATTAAACGACTCCATGGCCACTCCCACAACAATGGTGAACATCAAAGACCTTGATGTTTCATACACTGATAACTTCCAAATCATAACTTCAATCCACTTTCTCCTGGACTCTAGAATCCTACATATACAATTGTCTATTCGGTATTTCCACTTGGATGTCACCTAGGCATAGCAAATCCACCATGTCCAACACTAAGTTCCAATATGCCCTCCCCACGAAAATTCTCCCTTCAGAGTCTTTGCTAGCCCAGTGAAAGGTAATTCTATTCTTCCAGGTCCTTAGACCAAAAACCTTGTCATCCTGACCCTTCTGTTTCTCCTTCATCACACCAACATCCAATCTGTGAAAATCTGACCAATGCCCACTTTCTCCACTGCTAGTACCTTTGACTATGAAGAGAGAATATATCCTAGATTACTGCAATAGCCTCCTCATTGTTTCTCTGTCCATCCTTCCCCTCCCTATATTTTATTGTGTTTTATTTTTCATGTCCCCTCTTCCATCCATATATATATATATATATATATATCTCCATATATATGAATATATATATATCCATCCATATATTTGAAATGATTCCCTGTCTCAGCCTCCCGAGTAGCTGGGATAGCAGACACCCGCCACCATACCTGGCTAATTTTTTGTATTTTTAGTAGAGATTGGATTTCGCCATGATGGCCAGGCTAGTCTCGAACTCCTGACCTAGTGATCTGCCCACCTTGGCCTCCCAAAGTGCTAGGATTACAGGTGTGAGCCACTTTGCCTGGCAATGTATTTTATTTTATTTATTTATTTACTTACTTATCTTTAGATGGAGTTTCACTCTTGTCACTCAAGCTGAAATGCAGTGGTGTAATCTTGGCTCACTGCAACCTGCACCTCCCAGGATCAAGTGATTCTCCTGCCTCAGCATCCCAAGTAGCTATTTCCCGGCCCCTCACCAGCCCCTAGCCAGTCCAGGGAGAGAAGCCCTCAGTGCCCTGAGGCGCAAAGGATTAAGAGTTAACCTACTAAGGCCCCCTTCCCCAGTGCCCTTCGCCCCAAAGGGCAGCTGCCCTGAGTGCATGGAACTGGATGAAGGGAATTTGGGGGATTGGACAGCAGGGACAGATCTGTGCATTTCCCTTCCCTGTAGGGCCAGCTGTAGTAACAGAACAGCTCCCCTACTGAGCAGTGGTGTGGACCCCAAATTCACTCTGGGCTTGAGTTCCCTCCACTGTAAAATGAGGATAATAATAGGTACTTTGCAGGCCTCATATGAAGATTAAATGATAATGTATGGGAAAACACTAAATGGAAAAGCTGACCACAATTGCCCTACAAATCATTTTTTTTTTTTTTTTTTTTTTGGGAAATGGGGTTTCACTCTTGTTGCCCAGGCTGGAGTGCAGTGGCACAATCTCACCTCACTGCAACTGCTGCTTCCAGGTTCAAGACTTTTCCCTATGCCTTTCCTCTAAAATGAGAAACAAGACAAAGATGTCTGCTTTTGCCAATCTATGCAACATTGTACTGGAGTAACTAGCCAAAGCAACTAGGCAAGATAATGAAATAAAAGGCAGCCAGATTTGAAAGAAAGAGATAAAACTATCTATTTGCAGATAATATGATGGTTTATATAGAAAAACCCTAAAGGATATACAGACAAACTATTAGAAGTAATAAATGGTTCAATGAAGTTGCAAGAAACAATATCAAAATCAAATTCAGTTATATTTCATTCTTTTTTCTTTTTTTTGGAGATGAAGTTTTGTTCGAGTTGCCCAGGCTGGAGCGCAATGGCATGATCTCAGCTCACTGCAACCTCCGCCTCCTGGATTCAAGTGATTCTTCTGCCTCAGCTTCCTGAGTAGCTGGGATTACAGGCATGTGCCACAGTGCCCAGCTAATTTTGTATTTTTAGTAGAGACGGGGTTTCTCCATGTTGGTCAGACTGGTCTCAAACTCCCAACCTCAGGTAATTTGCCCACCTCAGTATCCCAGAGTGTTGGGATTATAGGCATGAGCCACCACATTCGGCCAAAAATCAGTTATATTTCTATGTACTAGCAATGAACAATCCAAAAATGAAATTAAGAAGACAACATCACTTATAGTAGCATCAAAAAGAATAAAATACTTGGGAACAAATTTAACCAAAGAAGTGCAAGACCTATACATTGAAAACTATAAAACACTGTTAAAAGAAATTACGCAGTGGCTCACTCCTATAATACCAGCACTTTGGGAGGCCGAGGCAGGTGGATCACGAGGTCAAGAGATTGAGACCATCCTGGCCATGGTGAAACCCCGTCTCTACTAAAAATACAAAAATTAGCCGGGCGTGGTGGCACGTGCCTGTGGTCCCAGCTACTTGGGAGGCTGAGGCGGAAGAATCGCTTGAACCCAGGCAGAGGTTGCAGTCAGCCGAGATTGCGCCACTGCACTCCAGCCTGGCGACAGAGTAAGGCTCCGTCTCAAAAAAAAAAAGAAATTAAAGAAGATCTAAATATATGAAAAAAATCCCATGTTATGAAAAGGAAAGACTTGTTAAGATGGCACTACTCCACAAATTGATGTACAGATTCAGTACAATCCCTAACAAAAGTCCAACAGCCTTTTCTGCAGAAATGGACGAGCTAATCCTACAATTTATATAGAGATGCAAAGGATCCAGAATAACCAAAACAATCTTGAAAAGGAGGAAAACGTTGGAGGATTCACACTTCCTGATTCTAGAAATTACCACATTCAGGGCCAGGCACAGTGGTTCATACCTGTAATCCCAGCACTTTGGGAGGCCGAGACGGGTGGATGAGATCAGGAGTTCGAAATCAGCCTGACCAATATAGTGAAACCCCATCTCTTCTAAATATACAAAAATTAGCCGGGCATGGTAGTGTGTTCCTGTAATTCCAGTTACTCAGGAGGCTGAGGCAGGAGAACCGCTTGAACCCGGGACGGAGAGGTTGCAGTGAGCAGAGATTGCACTGTTGCACTCCAGCCTGGGCGACAGAGCGAGACTCCGTCTGAAAAAAAAAAAAAGACATGCAAATGGCTAATTATCTCATGGAAATATGCTCAGCATCACTAATCATTAGAGAAATACCAATGAAAACCACAAGGACCACTTCACACCCACTAGAATGGCTGTAATTACGATAATGCACAATAGCAAGTGTTGGTGAGGTGGTGGAAAATTGGAACTCTCATACATGGCTTGTAGGAATGTAAAATAGTGCAGCTTCTGTGGAGAAGTTTGTCGGTTGCTCAAAATGTTAAACATACAGTTACCATAGAACCCATAAATTCCGGCCGGGCCCGGTGGCTCAAGCCTGTAATCCCAGCACTTTGGGAGGCCGAGGCGGGTGGATCACGAGGTCAAAATATCGAGACCATCCTGGTCAACATGGTGAAACCCTGTCTCTACTAAAAATACAAAAAATTAGCTGGGCACGGTGGCGCTTGCCTGTAATCCCAGCTACTCAGGAGGCTGAGGCAGGAGAATTGCCTGAACCCAGGAGGCGGAGGTTGCGGTGAGCCGAGATTGCACCATTGCACTCCCGCCTGGGTAACAGGAGCGAAACTCCATCTCAAAAAAAAAAAAAAAAGAACCCATAAATTCCACCGCCAGCATATATTCCTAAGTATGTAACTAAAAGAAATGAAAACATAGTGTGGTCACTTTAACCCAGAGACTCTCAGGTTTATTTTGTGGGCCCTTCGAACTGCAACTCCATAAGATTAGTACGGCGCAGGACACTGGGACGGCTTTTTTTTGCAGACATTTTTGTGTGTTGCTGGCCACGCTACCATCAAACGCTCACTGTCGCAAAAGAACCGTCTCCATGCAATACTGAACTTTTCTTTTCCCTTCCGCTGTCAACCTCGGAGTAGCTTAGCTCCCAGAAGGCTTCAAAGCGCGACTAAAGAGCGTGACAGAGCGCTTTACGACAGTTGCTTTGAGGCAATACCGGAGGAGAAAGATGGCGGCCACCTTGCTAGCTGCTAGGGGAGTCGGGCCGGCACCGGCCTGGGGACCGGAGGCTTTCACTCCAGACTGGGAAAGCCGAGAAGTCTCCACAGGGGTAAGGAAAGAGTCAGGGCTCATAAGATGCGCACAAGGCTTGACGCGATGGGAAGATAAAGCCTGAATGAGGTTGAGAGATCTGGCAGGGGCGGAGGGAAGGTGGAATGTGTTGTGCTCCAGGAATGGGGAGAGGCACCCCGAGGATGGTGGAGTAATGTGGTACCTTCGTAGTGGGAGATGGCGGGTGGACTGAAATGTGGAATTCTGGAATCCTGCGAGGCTAGTGAAAACCCTGGGCTTAAGTCCGAGATGAGTGTTTTGGGATTTGAGGGTTGGCATTCTGGTATTCTGCGGGACGCTGAGACCCCTGTAAGACTTGAAAATGGCTCAGCGGCGCACAGATTTTGTATTTTGGGAACTATGTAGAGAAATCATTGAGGGAGTTGTGTATGCTGGAGAATGTGGAAAGACTCATTCCTTTTTCCCTTTTCCCAGACCACTATCATGGCAGTGCAGTTTGACGGGGGCGTGGTTCTGGGGGCGGACTCCAGAACAACCACTGGGTGAGCTCACGACAGATTTGTGAAAGGTCTTCCCGTCTTCCTTTTCCTTTCCTGCCTGCCAGCCCAGCCTAATCATCCACAGACCACTGTGGGAAGAGAGCTTTCTTCTCTCCCTGGAGATAAAGATTTGTCCCAGCTTGTATTACTTTCAGTTCCCCTCACTCTTTAGTGGAATCCTTAGAAAAGTCTGTTCTTCAGCCTGCTTCAGTTTGGATGAGAATAGGCAATACTGGAGGCCAGGCACAGTGGCTCACGCCTGTAATCCCAGCAGTTTGGGAGGCTGAGGAGGATGGATCACCTGAGGTCAGGAGTTCAAGACCAGCCTAGCCAACATGGTGAAACCCCATCTCTACTAAAAAATACAAAAATTAGCCGGGTGTAGCGCACACGCCTGCAGTCCCAGCTACTTCGGAATGCTAAGGCAAGATAATTGCTTGAACCCAGGAGGCAGAGGTTGCAGTGAGCAGAGATTGCATCACTGCACTCCAGCCTGGGCGACAGAGCAAGACTCCATCTCAAATAAAGAAAAAAGAGGCCGGGCGCGGTGGGTCATGAGGTCAAGAGATTGAGACCATGCTGGCCAACATTGTGAAACTTGGTCTGTACTAAAAATACAAAAATTAACTGGGCATGGTGGCATGCATCTGTAGTTCTAACTACTCAGGAGACTGAGGAAAGAGAAAAAGAGAATCACTTGAACCCAGGAGGCAGAGGTTGCAGTGAGCCAAGATCACGCCATTGCACTCCAGCCTGGCGACAGAGCAAGACTCTGTCTCCAAAAAACAAGAAAAGAAAAAAAGGCAATACTGGACATCCTATCCCTGAGCCCTAAGAGAATGGGTGGTGATGGGATGGGGATGGAAGACAGGTGGGCTCCTTTCCTCACCATTCTACCCTCTTGCAGGTCCTACATTGCCAATCGAGTGACTGACAAACTGACTCCTATTCATGACCACATTTTCTGCTGTCGCTCGGGCTCAGCAGCTGATACCCAGGCAGTAGCTGATGCTGTCACTTACCAGCTTGGTTTCCACAGGTGCTTGTGGGTAGGGGAGGAGCAAGTATCTGAAGGGAGTTGGAAGCTGAGGAGCTAAATGACCTGACTCCCAAGTCCTGAAACTTTCTCTATGACTTCCCTGACCCTCTAGCATTGAACTGAATGAGCCTCCACTGGTACACACAGCAGCCAGCCTGTTTAAGGAGATGTGTTACCGATACCGGGAAGACCTGATGGCGGGAATCATCATCGCAGGCTGGGACCCTCAAGAAGGAGGGCAGGTCAGATCCCCACCCCCAACCAGAGCACACATGAGCCAGGCCTTTTATCCTCTCCCAGACATTTTCTTTCCAGTCTCTGCCTCACTTATACTTACTATTAATGCTTCTCAGACCAGTAGCACAATGGACAGGTGAATGTACATGTGTTGGAGGGAGGATATGACTGGTGACTCTTCTCCTTCTGTCTGGCAGGTGTACTCAGTGCCTATGGGGGGTATGATGGTAAGGCAGTCCTTTGCCATTGGAGGCTCCGGGAGCTCCTACATCTATGGCTATGTTGATGCTACATACCGGGAAGGCATGACCAAAGAAGAGTGTCTGCAATTCACTGCCAATGGTAAGAGCTTGAGCTTCTGGGCCTATGAGCTTCAACCCCAACAACCCAAGACAGACCAACATTTCTCATTCCTTGCAGTAATCCTAGCATCTGACTCTGAACCCAGCTTACTCCTTTTATCCACAGCTCTCGCTTTGGCCATGGAACGGGATGGCTCCAGTGGAGGAGTGATCCGCCTGGCAGCCATTGCAGAGTCAGGGGTAGAGCGGCAAGTACTTTTGGGAGACCAGATACCCAAATTCACCATTGCCACTTTACCACCCCCCTGAGTCCTGGGATTCTAGTATGCAATAAGAGATAACCCCATACTGATACAAAATTTAATAAAGTTTGTCAAAGAGAATCTTTGTAGTTTGGGGTTCTTTTTTTGACTTCAAGCCTGAATTTGTCTAGCCCATTCCTATTTGTATAAATCACTGAACTCAGAGCGAGTTGCAGAAGAGATGAAAGGAGTTTATGAATGTTTTATTCCTTAAGCTTTTACATGGGTGGTTTTCTTTTTTTTGAGATGGAGGCTTGCTCTGTCGCCAGGCTGGAGTGCAGTGGTATGATCTTAGCTCATTGCAACCTCCATCTCCCAAGTTCAAGCAGTTCTCCTGCCTCACCCTCCCGAGTAGCTGGGACTACAGGTATGTGCCACCATGCCCAGCTAATTATTGTATTTTTTTTTTTAGTAGAGATGGAGTTTTACCATGTTGGTCAGGATGGTCTTGATCTCTTGACCTCCTGATCTGCCCGCCTTGGCCTCCCAAAGTGCTGGGATTACAGGCGTGAGCCACTGCACCCGGCCACATGGGAGGTTTTCAAACCTCTTCTCCAAATCACCTTTCTCCCAGTTTCCTTTCCACCACCATATCTAGAATTGAGTAGAAGATACAGAGATTTCCCATATGCCCCTCTCCCCCCATGGGTGGCCTCTCTCACTGTCAATTTTCTGCACCAGAGATGAGCATTTGTTGGAACTGGTAAACCTACACTGACACATCACTCCCTGATTTCCACATGGCTACTTATCATTCAGCTCTCAGCTCAAATGTCATCTCATCAGAAAGGCCTTTTCTGACCACCTGAAACTAAAGAAACCACCCCCATCCCTCTCTCTCATGACCCTGTTTCATTTTTTTCACAGCAGCCTGTATCATTGTCTTGCGTTCCGCTTATTTGTTTACCTATGTATGATTGTCTACTTCCCTCTACTAGAAAGTCAGCTCAGTGAGAGGAGAGAATTCTTTTTGTTTTGTTTTGTTTTTCTTTATCACAAAGAGAGAAGTCTTTATTCCTTTTTTTTTGAGACGGAGTCTCGTTTTGTCACCCAGGCTGGAGTGCAGTGGCATGATCTCGGCTCACTGCAACCTCCACTTTCTGGGTTTAAGCGAATCCCCTGCCTCAGCCTCCTGAGTAGCTGGGACTACAGGCGCATGCCACCACACCCAGCTAGTTTGTTGCATTTTTAGTAGAGATAGGGTTTCACCTTATTAGCTAGAATGGTCTCGAACTCCTGACCTCGTGATATGCTCACCTCAGCCTCCCAAAATGCTGGGATTACAGATGTGAGCCACCATTCCCGGCCTATAGAGAGGAGAGAATTCTTTCTTCCCAGTTCATTGATATATCCTCCATGCCTGGCAGGGGTAGACACTCAGTATTTACTGAATGAATATGCTTCCTCCTCCGATCTGCCATCCCACAGACTGCTTTCACCACGCTCAACTCTGAAGCTTGACATCAGCCAATTCTTATTCCTGTTTATGACACCTGGGCGCTGCCTTAGATCAGGTGTGGCATATTCATCATTCCTGCGTCTCCCACCATAAGCAACACTTCCCACCTCAACCCCATAACCCAGCCCTGCAGCCTTGGCCTTGTCTACTCCCCCTGCGTGCACACACACACACACAGCACTTAGCAACTATGAACATATTTAATAAGAAGGTTAGAAAGGACTTGAGGAAGTGGAGATTGGAGTCGCTGAGCAGTCTGGGGAAGGAAGCTTGCTCAGCCTTCCCAGAGGTTCAGCTCCTCGTTGTCCCCTTCAGATGGTGGAGTCATTGGCCGATGCCATGTCATGCAGCTGGTGGCGGAAGGAGAGTCGGGCTTTCCTGCTGAAGTAGGCACCAGGCCCTGGCGAGGGTACCCCTCCCTCAGCCATGATGGGGGCAATAGCTGGACTGGGATCTGGAGGGGTAGCAGGACCCATGCCTATAAGATTGGAGGAGGAAGAAGAAAGTTGTAGGTCAGGGTTCCTCCTCCCTCACCCCTCACCCAGGGTTAAGGAGAGAAGAAGCGAGGGAAGACACCTGGGGCCTGGGGGCAGTGAGGAGCATTGGTGGCAGCAGCAGGGAGAGGGAGAGGGGCTGGTGCAGCAAGCAGGGCTGGCTCACATGAATGTTACCTGTGCATTGCATAGGATCCCCTGACTCAGAAGGGCCACCATGTCACCATCTCAAAATTTTGAAATTCTTTTTTTTTTTTTTAAGATGGAATTTTGCTCTTGTTGCCCAAGCTGGAGTGCAATGGCGCAATCTTGGCTCAATGCAACCTCTGCCCCCCGGGTTCAAGTGATTCTCCTGCCTCAGCCTCCCGAGTAGCTGGGATTACAGATGCACACCACCAAGCCCCCCTAATTTTTTTGTATTTTTAGTAGAAATGGGTTTTCACCATGTTAGCCAGGATGGTCCCAAATTCCTGATCCACCCGCCTTGCCCTCCCAAAGCGCTGGGATTACAGGCCTGAGCCACCATGCCTGGCCGAAATTCTTAAATTTTCAACAAGCACTGGGCCCTACAAAGTATTTAGCCAGTCCTGTGAGATCCACTTCCCACCCAGGGAGACAGATGATCCTTTTCCCTTTGCTTGTTTGAGCATTTCTCTTTCCCAGCAATGCTTCTGTCTGTCTGCCTGACAGCCCCCATTTTCCACCCCATACCTGCTTCTCTTTCAGTCCCTCGCTGTCTCCGGCACCCGAACCATGGGAAACACCATGCCCCCTTCAGACCCATCTCAACAGTGGAGGCGATCGGAGCTGGGAATGGCCAGGAGGCCCCCGGGAAAGGGGTGTGGTTTCCAAGCCCCCCCACCATGGGCAAAACTACCACTTAGCCTCAGACCGCCTGGTGATTATAAGGCGCCAAGGATAGAAGAGGGGAGAGGAGGGAGGAAGAAAGGAATGGGGGCATACTCCCATCAAACACCTATTTTTATGCCCCATTAATTTGGGGGTCCTCTCTGATTCCCATGGAGAAGCAGGAGGTGGTTGGGAGAGGTGGCACGGCAAGGTCGGATGCAAAGGTGCTATGACATGCAGTGAAATTTCACTGCAGCAGTGCCCGACAACTTGGTGCCAGGATGGACACTGCTGGGGATTCGTTTGTATTTTAGAATGAGAGTTGAAGGGCCCAAGATGTAAACTTTTAAAGAATACTCTATTTTTTTTAGAATGAGAAACTTTATTATCCAGGGAAATGTTATGTTCTCATCAAAGGGTCTGATAGTTCCTGTCCTCTGTTATGAAGATGGTTGTAATTGATTGATTATGCTGTCAGGTAAATTCTAGGGACTTTTACATGTTATCTCTTTTCACTTAATCATGTCAAAGATCTTTGGAGGTAAGTCGCTCACTGGTTAGGTAAGTCTATCCTGGTTTTACAGATGAGGAAAGGGAGGCATTGAGAGGTAAGATAATTTGCCCAAGGTCACACAGGCAGTTATTAGCAGAATAGAAACCATGCCCACCTTGAAACCCTCACCTTGAATCCATCTGACCCCAGAATCTACTCTTTTCTTTTTTTTTTTTTTTTTTTTTTTGAGACAGAGTCTCACTTTGTCGCCAGGCACCAGGCTGGAGTGCAGTGGCACAATCTCGGCTCACTGCAACCTCCGCCTCCTGGGTTCAAGCAATTCTCCTGCCTCAGCCTCCCAAGTAGCTGGGACTACAGGCACATGCCACCACGCCCAGCTAATTTTTGTATTTTTAGTAAAGACAGGGTTTCACTACCTTGGCCAGGATGGTCTCCATCTCTTGACCTCCTGATCCACCTGCCTCGGCCTGCCAAAGTGCCAGGATTAGAGGCTTGAGCCACCAAGCCCAGCTTTTCTTTTGAGACAGAGTCTTGCTCTGTTGCCCAGGTTGGAGTGCAGTGGTGCAATCTCATCTCACTGCAACCTCCGCCTCCTGGGCTCAAGTGATTCTCCTGCCTCAGCTTCCTGAGTAGCTGGGATTACAGGCACTTGCCACCATGCCCAGCCATATTTTCTATTTTTCTATTTAATGATGGGGTTTCATCATGTTAACCAGGCTAGTCTCGAACTCCTAACCTCAAGTGATCTGCCCACCTCGGCCTCCCAAAGTGCCAGGATTATAGGCATTGGCCACATACCCAGCCCAGAATCTACTCTTTTAACCACCACACTGAGCTTCTGAAGCATGTTCCCAAGAATCGATGCCCTCAGCCAGTTTGGGGTAGCCAGAGCCGAGGCTGGAAACATCTAGTCCAGAGCACCCTAGCCAAGGACTCTGAGTGCCCTTAAGTAAAGCTGTGCAAATGCTGTTTAATCATTCCCCAAGGGTACCACAATGTGGGAAATGTCAGGTTGCTCTGTTGATTACACAGTACTGCCAGAGTTAGACAGAAATCTGTTTTTATTTCAGTGAACTTTATTGAAGCAAAATGTACATACAATTTAATGCAGACATCTTTTTTTTTGAAACGGAGTTTTGCTCTTGTTACCCAGGCTGGAGTGCAATGGTGCGATCTCGGCTCACCGCAACCTCCACCTCCTGGGTTCAGGCAATTCTCCTGCCTCAGCCTCCTGAGTAGCTGGGATTACAGGCACGCGCCACCATGCCCAGCTAATTTTTTGTATCTTTAGTAGAGACGGGGTTTCACCATGTTGACCAGGATGGTCTCGATCTCTTGACCTCGTGATCCACCCGCCTTGGCCTCCCAAAGTGCTGGGATTACAGGCTTGAGCCACCGCGCCCAGCTTGACATCTTAACATATAGTTCTATGAGTATTATTAAGTGTATGCTCCCATGCAGTCACCACTTCTATCAAAATATAGGACATTCTCATCATCCTGGAATATTCCCTCACATGTCCCTTTACAGGCAATCTTTTCTCTGCACCTGCCACAGGCAACTACTGATCTGATTTCCATCACTATAGATTGTTTTTCCCTGTTTTAGAAGTTTATAACCAAGTGTGGGGTGGCTCATGCCTGTAATCCCAGCACTTTGAGAGGCCAAAGAGGGCAGATCATCTGAGGGAGGTCAGGAGTTTGAGACCAGCCTGGCCAACATGGTGAAACCCCATCTTTACTAAAAATACAAAAAATTAGCCAGGTGTCATGGCAGGCATTTGCAATCTCAGCTACTTGGGAGACTGAGGCAGGAGAATCGCTTGAACCTGAGAGGTGGAGGTTGCAGTGAGCCAAGATCATGCCGTTGCACTCCAGCCTGGGCAACAAGAGCAAGACTCAAAAAAAAAAAAGAAAAAAAAAGTATATAGGTTAGGCACTGTGGCTCACACCTGTAATCCCAGCACTTTAGAAGGCCAAGGCAGGAGGTTCCCTTGAGTCCAAGAGTTCAAGATCAGCCTGCACAACATGGTGAGACCTTGTCCCTACAAAAAAATTTAAAAATTAGCTGGGCACGGTGGTATGTGTCTGCAGTCTCAGCTACTTGGGAGGCTGAAGCGGGATGATTGTTTGAGCCCGAAAAAATCTAGAATGGAGGCCGGACGCAGTGGCTCACGCCTATAATCCCAGCACTTTGGGAGGCCTCGGCGGGTGGATCACGAGGTCAAGAAATTGAGACCATCCTGGCCAACAAGGTGAAACCCCATTTCTACTAAAAATACAAAAAAAAAAAAAAAAAATCAGCTGGGCATGGTGGTGCGCACCTGTAGTCCCAGCTACTCGGGAGGCTGAGGCAGGAGAATTGCTTGAACCCAGAAGGCGGAGGTTGCGGTGAGCCGAGATCGTGCCATTGTACTCCAGTCTGGGTAACAACAGTGAAACTCCGTCTCAAAAAAGAAAAAATCTAGAATGGAACAACCATTTCGAAAAAATCGCTTGGGAGTTTCTTGTAAGTTAAACATACACTTATATGATAGAACAACTCCACTCCCTACTTACCCCAGATAAATGAAAACTATCCACACAGACTTACAGGAATGTTTGTAGGAGCTTCATTTTTATTTGTTTGTTTATTTGAGATGGAGTCTCACTCTGTCACCCAGGCTGGAGTGCAGTGGCACAATCTCTGCTCACTGCAACCTCTGCCTCCTGGGTTCATGCAATTCTCCTGCCTCAGGCTCCAAAGTAGCTGGGACTACAGGCGTGCGCCAC
The DNA here is from genome assembly GCF_049354715.1 of Callithrix jacchus. Classification (NCBI taxonomy): domain Eukaryota; kingdom Metazoa; phylum Chordata; class Mammalia; order Primates; family Cebidae; genus Callithrix; species Callithrix jacchus. The sequence goes on from NC_133506.1 coordinate 106,379,784, forward strand.
CATGCCCGGCTAATTTTTGTATTTTTAAAGTAGAGACGAGGTTTTACTATGTTGGCCAGGCTGCTCTCGAACTCCTGACCTCGTGATCCGCCTGCTTTGGCTCCCAAAGTGCTGGGATTACAGCTGTGAGCCACCTCGGCCTGCAAGCGCTTTATTGACAACGGACAAAACTAGAAACCCATTTGTCTATCAAAAGAAGAGACAAATAAATCGGCTTTTAAAAAAGATTGAAATACCCGAAGAGATTTTGTTTCCCCTTAGACTGCCAATTCCAGCGAAGCAAGCTCCATAACCATCTTATATACTACCTTACTCTCAGTGTCTGGCACGGAGTAAGCACGCAATAAATGTTTGGTGAATGAATGAAAGAATGCCCGCTCTCATTCACTAATGGGTTTATAGCCACCAGCCCTCGGGCCTTTTACGCCCTCATGCCTTCCAGGTACAAACGCTATCCGGGCTAGGCCGAACGTGGCTCGCAGCGGGCTCGGGAGTGGGGCACCCATCGCCAGCTCCTGCAGCGGAGGCGCGTCCCCCGGGACCCAGGCAGCGTCCGCGGCTAGAGGGTCCCGGGACTGGCACCGAGCGGAGGGATGCGCGCAGAGTGGGTCCTGGGAGGCGGCGGCCGGGCACGCTGGGACCGACAACACTGGACGCCCCGACGCCGGGCAGCACTTGCCAGCCGCACCGAGGGGATCGTGCGGGCCCGCAGGGCACAGGGCGGCCCCCGGGCTCCCGGCGGCACGCGGGGCGACGGGGCGGGTCGAGGGCGGCGGGGGCGGGACAGGACAGACGAGAATCCCGCGGAGGTGAGGCCGGGGGCCGTCCCGCCCCCGAGGGCAGGCCCTGAGCCCCGGCCCCGCCCCGGCCCGCTGGGGCGTGGGCTCCAGCTGCTACTCCGCTCTGCTCTCCTGGCTTCGGGAACCCGCGCGGGCGCCCGCTCCGACTGCCAGGGTGAGGGGCCGTGAAGGGGCGCGCAGGGGTGCCGGGCCCAGGAAATCGTGGGGGGAGGGAACGGGCTCGGGCTGCGGGGCCTCCACACTCAGCTTCACACTCAGATTTCGGGGTTGCTCCCCGCCCTCGGCGGGGATCGCGTAACTTCCTCATTCCCGCCTGGACCCCTGCCCCGGCTCCCCTGCCTGGCGTGAGCGCCGCAGCTCCGCGCTCTCTCGAGCACCCGGGGCCGCTTCCCGGCACAGCTGCTGCGCGGCCCCAAGTCGGAGCCTTCCGGGCCTGGCTGGGTGTTCCCCGGGGCTCTGGTTACGGGATGGGGCGGGGGCTCGGGACTGGGACTGGGATTGCGGATGAGGGATTAAGGTAGGGAATGGAGCCCAGAAGGGGGTCGGTGGGGCGTTGCAAACTGGCCAGGCGTCGTCAGAGGGGTGGTCAGGAGTCCGTGGGGGAAGGGGAGGACCTGCAACAGAGGGAGGGCTGCGAGATTTAGGATAGCGGGGCGGGTTCTGCAGGGCAGCTTGCCTCCCTTAGGCTTCCCCATATTCCCAGGATGACGGCGACCCCTGAGAGCCTCTTCCCCACTGGGGGCGACCTAGACTCCAGCCAGCTCCAGATGGAGTCCGATGAGGTGAACACTCTGAGAGAGGGAGAGGACCCAGGTACACAGGGAATATGGATGACCTGCAGGGCGAAGAGGCGGGGCGGGGCCCGCGGGCTGGGGCCTACTGGGGTCTGCACTCCTTGACTTTCTTTCCTCCCAGCCGACCGGATGCACCCGTTTCTGGCCATCTATGATCTTCAGCCTCTGAAAGTGCATCCCTTGGTGTTTGCAACTGGGGTCCCTGTCACAGCCCAGGTGGTGGGCACTGAAAGATATACCAGCGGATCCAAGGTGGCCAGACTGGCCCCAGGGAAGGGGAAAGGGAGGGCGGGCCAGGGTGGATCCAAGGTGTCTCAGCTGGCCCCAGGGAGGGGGAAAGGGAAGGCTGGCCAGAGTGGGGAGGCAGGGACACATGCAGGGAACATCCATTCAGTTTGTCACACCCCTAGGTGGGAACCTGCACTCTGTATTCTGTCCGCTTGACTCACGGCGACTTTACCTGGACAACCAAGAAGAAGTTCCGTCATTTTCAGGAGCTGCATCGGGACCTCCTGAGACACAAAGTCTTGATGAGTCTGCTCCCCCTGGCTCGGTGAGGGGGCCGAACTGCTTCCTGTAGAGGGCAGGTGCCCCCCCCACCCTCCTTCCTGTGTCTGCCCTCCTCCCCTGCCCTCCGGCCACAGCCTTTCCTCCCTGCAGTGGCTCTGGCCACTGGGCCACCTCCCCTGACCCCAGTTACCAGGAAACTTTCCCTGTCCATGGTTCTGTGCCAGCATCTCAGCCAGGCTGGATGCCCAAAATGTCCTTGGCAGCCTCACCCTTTTCTAGTCTCCATTCCCAGGGTAGGGGGCCTTCCTTTTGCCAGCCTCTAGGCCTTTTTGTTTTTGACAAGGTGTCCTGTCACCCAGGCTAGAATTCAGTGGTATGATCTTGGCTCACTGCAACTTCCTGGGCTCAAGCGATCCTTCCACCTCAGCCTCCCGAGTAGCTGGGACCACAGCCACCACACCCAGCTAATTTTTGCATATTTTGTAGAGATGGGGTTCCACTATGTTGCCAGGCTAGTCTCAAATTCCTGAGCTCAAGTGATCTACCCACCTTGGCCTCCTCAAGTGCTGGGATTACAGGCATGAGCCACCACCCCTGGCCACCTCCAGGCCTCTTCTTTTCCTCCAAGCCCCCATCTCCAGTGTTTTCAAGAACCGGAGCACCCAGCCTCCCAGCACATACCTGACCCTCATCTATCCTTACCACAGTTTTGCCGTTGCCTATTCTCCAGCCCGAGAGGCAGCCAACAGAGAGATTCCCTCTCTACCCCGAGCAGGTCCTGAGGGCTCCACCAGACATGCAGCCAGCAAACAGGTGGGACCAGACACCAGGTTCTCTGGGAAGGCACTAGAGGTGCAAATGGCTCTGGTCTCATCTTTCTCTCTCTCTCTCATCCCCACTTCAGAAATACCTGGAGAATTACCTCAACCGCCTCTTGACCATGTCTTTCTATCGCAACTACCATGCCCTGGTAAGGTCCAGGGACCGATTTTAGATGTGGAGCAGGATAATCAGACCTGCAGCGGGAGAGAGCCAGGGGCCCCAAGGTCTGAGGGGCTGACAGCCAGGTGTCTCCTCTGGCCTTTTGTTTTTCTCTACAGACAGAGTTCCTGGAAGTCAGTCAGCTGTCTTTTATCCCAGACCTGGGCTGCAAAGGACTGTGAGTGTCTGGCACCCTTCACCCAGCCATCCGCAGACATCACTGTTAATTTCTCCCTGTCTGAGAATGGGCAAGCCGTGCAAGGTGGGCTGGCAGTCTGGAGTCCTCATCCACCATCTCTTCCTGATTGTCCCACAGGGAGGGGATGATCCGGAAGCGCTCAGGTGGCCACCGAGTTCCTGGCCTCACCTGCTGTGGCCGAGACCAAGTTTGTTATCGCTGGTCCAAGAGGTATGGGCTGTGGCCGAGCAGCTGGGCAGTGGGTAGGGGTGAAAAAGGAAATTGCAAGGGCAGAGAGGAACACAGGGAGCCCTTCTGCTCTAGGTGGCTGGTGGTGAAGGATTCCTTCCTGCTGTACATGTGCCTCGAGACGGGCACCATCTCATTTGTTCAGCTCTTTGACCCTGGCTTTGAGGTGCAGGTGGGGAAACGGAGCACGGAGGCACGGTACGGTGTGCGGATCGATACCTCTCACAGGTAAGGCCTCCCTGGTGTGAGAGACAGCTGGTGAGTGGTGAGCCAGCCCACAGCCCTGCCTGGACTTCAGTAAGAGATACTACAGGAGGCAGGGCGTGGTGGCTCACGCCTATAATCCCAGCACTTTGGGAGGCCGAGGCGGGCAGATCACAAGGTCAGGAGTTCGAGACCAGCCTGGCCAATATGGTGAAACCCTGTCTCTACTAAAATACAAAAAATTAGCTGGGCATGGTGGTGCACACCCATAGTCCCAGCTACTCAGGAGGCTGAGGCAGGGGAATCACTTGAACCCAGGAGGTGGAGGTTGCAGTGAGCCGAGATTGAGCAGCCACTACACTCCAGCCTGGTGACACAGCGAGGCTCTGTCTAAAAAAAAAAGAGACCACAGGAGATAGGAAGGGTTTTCCACCTCCCTGGATCCGGAAATAGTTTTGAATCAGAAAACTGGTCCAGCCAGATGCTTGGGACTGATCCTAGCATCTGGGCCCAGAGAAAGGGGGTTAGTAGAAGCCTGGGAAAGGAACTGCTGACATAAAGAAAATTCCATTTGTTCATTTGTTCATTCTACAAACCTGAGTGCCTGGTACAATACTAGTTGCTGATACAATACTAGGATCCAACTATGAGTAGGGCAGATCTGGCCAGGTGAGGTGGCTCACGCCTGTAACCCCAGTACTTTGGTAGGCAAAGGCGGGTGGATCACTTGAGGTCAGGAGTTCAAGATCAGCCTGGCCAACATGGTAAAACCCCGTCTCTAATTAACAAAAATTAGTCAGGCATGGTGGTGCATACCTGTAATCCCAGCTATTTGGGAGGCTAAGGCAGGAGAATCACTTGAAGCCAGGATGGTAGGTTGCAGTGAGCCGAGATTGTGTCACTTCACTCCAGTCTGGGCGAAAGAGTGAAACTCCATCTCAAAAACAAAATAAATAAATAAGGCAGATCCATACAGGCCCTGTCCCTGTGGAGCTGTGATTAGGGACTAAGGGAGGAAGTGGGAAAGAAAGACCCACTATGGTCTGGGCAAGACGATAGGTATGGAGGAGATTTAGGGTCCATCTCATTGTTCCAGGTCCTTGATTCTCAAGTGCAGCAGCTACCGGCAGGCACGGTGGTGGGCCCAGGAGATCACCGAGCTGGCACAGGGCCCTGGAAGAGACTTCCTATATCTGCACCGGCACGACAGCTACGCCCCACCCCGGCCTGGGACCTTGGCCCAGTGGTGAGACACTGACATCCTTTCTGAACTTGTCTGTGGCCTTCTTGACCCCCTGGGTAGTCTCTGAATCCTTCATCCTCTCTTTTATCTCCTCTGAACCCTTCCTACCTCAGTGACCCACCTGGTGACTTCTTTAATTTTCCTGACTTTTGATGTATTTTTTTTTCTTTTTTTTTTGAGTCTTGCTCTGTCACCAGGCTGGAGTGCCGTGGCACAATCTCAGCTCACTGCAACCTCTACCTCCTGGGTTCAAGCGATTCTCCTTCCTGCCTCAGCCTCCCGAGTAGCTGTGACTACAGGCGCATGCCACCACGCCCAGCTAATTTTTGTATTTTTAGTAGAGACAGGGTTTCACCATGTTGGCCAGGATGGTCTTGATCTCTAGACCTTGTGATCTGCCTGCCTCAGCCTCCCAAAGTGCTGGGATTACAGGCATGAGCCACTGCGCCTGGCCGACCGTTGACATCTTTAACCACATTGATCTCTCTGATTTCACTCTGACCTTTCTGATCCCCAAACTCAATTGTCTCTTCGACCCTTGACCTCTCTAACCTCTTATAACCTTTTAAATCCCCCTCTACTGCAGTGACCCTCTCTGTTCTCTATGATCTTCTCAAATCTCTCTGATTTAGTCCTTCATTTAATAAACATTTCCTAAGCACCTACTGGGGCTGGCAGTAAGACACAGGCCTCTCTGGGTTGGGGAAGTAGGTGATCAAATAATGAAACAATGTATACTTGTCGTACTGGTGAAAGATAGAAGGTAACAAGCACAGACAGTGGGTACCTAACCCAGCAGGGATATCAGGAAGGGTTTCCAGGAGGTGGTGACTCTGAGATAGTTTTGCTTTAAATCAGAGACTGACATAATATTAATTTTGATTTGGTTTTGGTTTTTGTTTGAGACAGTGTCTTTCTCTGTCACCCAGGCTGGAGTGCAGCAGTGTGATCATGGCTCACTGCAGCCTCAACCTCCCAGACTCAAATGATCCTCATGCCTCAGCTTCCTATGTAGCTGAGACTACAGGCACACTACTGGGCTCAAGGGATTCCCCTGCCTTGGCCTCCCCAAAGTGCTGGGATTACAGGGATGAGCCACAATGTGTGGCAAAACCAATCCATAGTGATGGAAATCAGATCAGTAGTTGCCGTCGCAGGGTGTGGGGAAAAGATTGCCTGTTAACAGGGCACACAAGGGAACATTCCAGGAAGATGAAAATGTTCTATATTTCGATAGGACTGTTGATTGCATGGGAACATACACTTGCTGATCCTCATGGAACTATACAAGATAAAGAAAATGCAGAACAATCCAGGCAGAGAAGACAGAAATAGCTCCGGGTGTCTGGGAACCACCAGGACTTACTGTTACTGAGTGAGGAGGGGCAGTCACGGAAGAGGCTTGGAGTCAGCAGTGCCTGATCTCCCAGGGTCTGGTCTGCTAATATCACAGGCAGAGGGCAATCATGGAAGGAGTTTGTTTTTGTTTTTGTGTTTTGTTTTGTTTTTTTGAGATGGAGTTTGGCTTTTGTCAAGCAGGCTGGAGTGCAATGGAGCAATCTCAGCTCACCACAACCTCTGACTCTCAGGTTCAAGCGATTCTCCTGCCTCAGCCTCCTGAGTAGCTGGGATTACAGGCATGCCCCACCACGCCTGGTTAATTTTGTATTTTCAGTAGAGACGTGGTTTCTCCATGTTGGTTAGGCTGGTTTCAAACTCCCGACCTCAGGTGATCCACCAACCTTGGCCTCCCAAAGTGCTGGAATTACAGGCATGAGCCATGGTACATGGCTGGAAATTTTTTTTTTCTTGAGACAGAGTTTCACTCTTGTTACCCAGGCTGGAGTGCAATGGCGTGATCTCGGCTCACCACAACCTCCGCCTCCTGGGTTCAGGCAATTCTCCTGCCTCAGCCTCCTGAGTAGCTGGGATCACAGGCACGCGCCACCATGTCCAGCTAATTTTTTGTATTTTTAGTAGAGACGGAGTTTCACCATGTTGACCAGGATCGTCTCGATCTCTTGACCTTGTGATCCACCCGCCTCCGCCTCCCAGAGTGCTGGGATTACAGGTGTGATCCACCGCGCCCGGCCAATTTTTAATTTTTTTAATTTTTATTTTTTGAGATGGAGTCTCACTCTGTCACCCAGGCTGGAGTACAGTGGCTCCATCTCCACTCACTGCAGTCTCCGCTTCCCGGGTTCAAGCAATTCTCCTGCCTCAGCCTCCTGAGTAGTGGGGATTATAAGCATGCACCACCACACTCAGCTAATTTTTGTATTTTTAGTAGAGATGGGGTTTCACCATATTGGCCAAGCTGGTCATGAACTCCTGGCCTCAAGTGATCCACCCACCTTGGCCTCCCAAAGTGCTGGGATTACAGGCGTGAGCCACCACGCCCAGTCTTCCTGCATATTTGCACATGTGCATGCACATGTTACTTTTGTTTCAACATAAATGAGATCATGCACCCTCTTCTGTGATTCATTTTTTCACTTAATACATGTGTGAGAGATTAAACACTTAGGTTATTTCTTATTTTTCACTCTTACAAACAATGCAATGAACACAATCTTTGCCTAAGCATTGTATAGGATATATTCCTAGAAATGTAATTACCATGTATATTTAATTATATTAAAGAGTATGTGCATGTAATAATTCGATACTGCTGGCTACTGGCGGTGCCTCATGCCTGTAATGCCAGCACTTTGGGAGGTCAAGGCAGGTAGATCATTGGAGTCAGGAGTTCAAGACCAGCCTGGCCAACATGGCAAAAACCCATCTCTACTAAAAACACAAAAATTAGCCAGGCATGGTGGCGGGTACCTGTAATCTCAGTTACTTGGGAGGCTGAGACAGAAGAATTGCTTGAACTCAAGAGGCGGGGTTGCAGTGAGCCAAGATTGCATCATTGCACTCCAGCCTGGGTGACAGAGTGAGACATTGTCTCAAGAAAGCTATATATATATATTACATATATACAGATATATATATATATGCATATGTATATGTATATATATATAAAGCTATATAGAATATATATTTTTGATACTGCCAAATTGTTTCCTAAAAGTTATATTCCCATAGTCTATGAGAATACCCATTACCCCAGCATACTGAATAAAATATGCTTATATTGACTGTTACCAATTATTTTAATTATTACCAATCTAGTGGATTTTTTAAATGTAATTTTATTTTAATTCTTTGTTTACTAGTGAAACTGAACATCATTTGCCATGATTGACCATTTTAATTTATCTGTAAACTGTCAGTTCTTACTCTGCTCATTTTTCAGTTGGCTTATTGACTTTTTCTTGTCGATTCATTGGTGTTCTTTATGTATGATGTATTAATCCTCCTATTCTTTAATTGATTAGGTTATTGTATCTTTTTATTTATTTTTTTTAATGGAGTCTCACTTTGTCGCCCAGGCTGAAGTGCAGTGGCATGATCTTGGCTCACCGCAACCTCCGCCTCCTGGGTTCAAGCAATTCTTCTGTCTCAGACCCCTGAGTAGCTGGAATTACAGGTGCGCACCACCATGCCCAGCTAATTTTTGTAGTTTTTAGTAGAGACAGGGTTTCACCATGTTGGCCAGGCTGGTCTCGAACTCCTGACCTAGTGGTCTGCCTGCCTCAGCTTCCCAAAGTGCTGGGATTACAGGCGTGAGGCACTGCACCTGGCCTATAATTTTTATTTGTATTTAGTGCATATGGGCAAACACTATTTTGATGTGTCTGATACCACCTGTGCTCTCTGATCGTTCCTGATCTTTGACCCTGCTGTCATCTCTGACCCACGGCTGTCCTCCGGTCTTCACTCTCCAGAGCTTTCTGGCTTCTGACTCCTCTGACCTCCTTGGCTTGGCCTCCCCCCAGGTTTGTGAATGGGGCAGGTTACTTTGCTGCTGTGGCAGATGCCATCCTTCGAGCCCAAGAGGAGATTTTCATCACAGACTGGTGGTGAGTGGGAAAAGGCCCCAACAAGAGGGGGCAAGATAGAGCCTGGGGCAGATCAGCATATGGGTCGGAGGAAGGAGCAGAAGGGGGGTGCAGCTGGTGGTCTGGGGCTTTGTTTGCCTCTAATCCTCTGCCCTGAATCCCAGGTTGAGTCCTGAGGTTTACCTGAAGCGTCCAGCCCATTCAGACGACTGGAGACTGGACATTATGCTCAAGAGGAAGGCGGTGAGGAGTGCGGTCAGGCTACAGGGAAAGGGGGTTGTCTGTGGGTAGAGGTTGATTAGCAGGGCTGCAGCATGGGAGAAGGTAGGGAGTCTGAGCCTTTAGGGGAGGAAAATGTGCCCATCCTGGTTCAGTGCCTGTCAGACATCACCTCTGCCCTCTGCACTAAGGAGAACTGGCACCTTCCTCTTCATGCCTCCCTCCACCTGGCAGAGACCTCTCCCAGTACACATAATTTGTGTTATCTGGGAGTGTACATGTCTATCTCTCTCACTGGACTAGTTAATATCATTTGTTCCAGTACAAGGCACAGTACCCGCCATGGAGGGGGCATGTGTGGTGTTGATGGACAGGAAGAAGGATGCATGGATGATGGAGGGTGGGTGGGCAGGTGGATGAATAGAGGACAGGAAGGGTGATGGGCAGAAGGATATGAGTTGGAAAGGTGGAGGGATAGGAGGGTAGGCGGGTAGATGGATGAATGATAGACGGTACATAAGAGGATGAGTAAATGCTTGGAAAGATGGATGGATGGATGGATGGATGGATGGATGGATAATGAAGAGTAGGTGGATAGATATGTGGATAGTTGAGGGGGTGAGCACACAGATGACATTTAGTCTAAGTAGCAAAGCAGGGCGTATGTGGCACAGCCCCCAGGATCTCCAGAGAGGCTGGAGGGACACATAGAAAAGGTCTGGCAGTGTGCAAAGGGGCTGCTCTGGGAGAGGCACTAGGATCTGATTCCCCAACTCACCACCAGGAGGAGGGTGTCCGTGTGTCTGTTTTGCTGTTTAAGGAAGTGGAATTGGCCTTGGGCATCAACAGTGGCTATAGCAAGAGGGCACTGATGCTGCTGCACCCCAACATAAAGGTGACTCTGGGCCTCAGAGACCCTCCCACGCGGCAGCCCTCTTCCCCATACTGTCCCAGCCCCCAGTGCTCTGTTCCCTGCAGGTCTCATCTTTGTATCTTTTCTCTTTCCCTCCCAGTACCTCCTGTTTTCCTCGACCTACACCCACCCTCATGAACTCTCCATACCTGCTCCAGGTGATGCGTCACCCAGACCAAGTGACGTTGTGGGCCCATCATGAGAAGCTCCTGGTGGTGGACCAAGTGGTAGCATTCCTGGGGGGACTGGACCTTGCCTATGGCCGCTGGGATGACCTGCACTACCGACTGACTGACCTTGGAGACTCCTCTGAATCGGCTGCCTCCCAGGTAATTCCCCTACCCAGGCCTTCCCGAGCACCCCCAAACTCAAATAAGTTCAATCCACATCCTTTCCCAACTCCAACCTTACCCCCTCAGTCATTCTAGGCCCTGTCCACCTCAGGGTTCCTCAGACTTTGTGGGACCCCCAAGAACCCACTTTGAAAGTACTGTAACCAGCCCGGTGCCATGGCTCACATCTGTAATCCCAGCACTTTGGGAGGCCAAGGCAGGTGGATTACATGAGGCCTGGAATTCCAAGACCAGCCTGACCAACATGTGAAACCCCTTCTCTACTAAAATTACAAAAAATTAGCCAAGCATGGTGATGGATGCCTGTCATAAGCTACTTGGGAGGCTGAGGCAGGAGAGTACCTTGAACCTGGGAGGTTGAGGTTGCAGTGAGCTGAGATCGTGCCACTGCACTCCAGCTTGGGTGAAAGAGCAAGAATCCATCTCCAAAAAACAAACAACGGCTGGGCGTGGTGGTGAATGCCTATAACCCTAGCACTTTGGGAGGCCAAGGCAGGGGGATCACAAGGTCAAGAGATTGAGACCATCCTGGTCAACGTGATGAAATCCCGTCTCTACTAAAAATACAAAAATTAGTCAGGTGTGGTGGTGTGCACCTGTAGTCCCAGATACTCAGGTGGCTGAGGCAGGAGAATCGCTTGAACCCGGGAGATGGAGGTTGCAGTGAGCCAAGATTGTGCCACTGTACTCCAGCCTGGGGACAGAGCAAGACTCCATCTCAAACAAACAAACAAAAGTGCTGTAACCGGGTCCTTTCCCCATTTTCACTAACCCCGACCCCACTCCTCTAAGAGTGTCAAAGGCGGCTGGAGAGGAGGGTTGGGGAATGAGACCCTCTGTTTGATTCCTCCTCTGGGTCTCTCTCACTCTTGCAGTGTTCCTCTCTTTGGCCCGGGCTCTGTACAGCCCCATAACTTCCCCTTGCCCGTCGCTTGGGTGTGTTCCCCCTACAGCCTCCTACCCCGTGCCCAGACTCATCAGCCACCCCAGACCTCTCTCATAACCAATTCTTCTGGCTGGGCAAGGACTACAGCAATCTTATCACCAAGGACTGGGTGCAGCTGGACCGGCCTTTCGAAGGTGAAGCCCCCACCCGCCAAAGCCCCAGAGAGCTGAGAGCAGGGTCAGAAGCCGGGGCTGGTACTGAGAATGGGATGAGGGGGTCAAAAATGGTACAGCCATCCCTCTGGCAGCCTCCTCCTCCCTGCCCCAAGTTTCCCCAAGAGTCCAGCCCTGATGTCTCCCCTGACTTTCCCTGGACCCCCCAGATTTCATCAACAGGGAGACGACACCTCGGATGCCATGGCGGGACGTTGGGGTAGTCGTCCATGGCCTACCTGCCCGGGACCTCGCCCGGCACTTCATCCAGCGCTGGAATTTCACCAAGGTGCTCATTCCCTCTGGTAGGGTCTGGAGGGAGGAAGGGAGCCAGGGGCAGCTTGCCACCTCCTGCTGACTCTGCCATCCCTCCACTTCAGACCACCAAGGCCAAGTACAAGATTCCCACGTACCCTTACCTGCTTCCCAAGTCTACCTGCACTGCCAACCAGCTCCCCTTCACACTCCCAGGGGGGCAGTGCACCACTGTGCAGGTGAGGCTCCCCACTTCAGCCAGCACCCCTTCTACCTCCTTCAGCCCAACACCCCAACCCACTCTCCCTGGTGTGAGAGCCCCCCACACTCTTCTTTCCTGGGGTTAGGAAGCAGTTGCATTCACCATTCCTTAGGTCTTGCGGTCAGTGGACCGCTGGTCAGCAGGGACTCTGGAGAACTCCATCCTCAATGCCTACCTGCACACCATCAGGGAGAGCCAGCACTTCCTCTACATTGAGGTCTGACTGGGAGGAGGGAGGGGAGAGTATGGAAGGGATAGCCCAGGAGAGAGACTGGGGGAATGAGTGGAGACAGTCATCTAGGGCTGGTGAAGCTGCGCCTAAAACAGAGGCAGATGCCTGGAGACTGGGAGTGGAGACCAGGGCTGGAGGCCAAGGACAGGGCCAGGGGCCAGGCTGATGATGTCTGTCTCTGGTTCTTGCCCCAGAATCAGTTCTTCATTAGCTGCTCAGATGGGCGGACGGTTCTGAACAAGGTGGGCGATGAGATTGTGGACAGAATCCTGAAGGCCCACAAGTAAGGTGGACTGTCAGGAAGGTGGGGACTGTGGGTGTGGTTTGAGCCCAGTTGAAGGGGGTGGGGTTTTAGGGACTAGTCACACCTCTGACTCCACCCCTCCTCAGACAGGGGCAGTGTTTCCGAGTCTACTTGCTTTTGCCCTTACTCCCTGGCTTCCAGGGTGACATCTCCACAGGTGGTGGCAACTCCATCCAAGCCATTCTGCACTTCACTTACAGGTGACCCCCCAGGCAGACTCTACCTCTCAATGGCCCCATCCCACCTCTGTCCCCCTCCTGATTCTGTCCTGATCCCTTTCTGCTGCAGCTTAAAGGAGGCCCCCCTCTCCTGACCTCCCTCTGCCAGCCTCTACTTCTCTCCCTTTTTCTTTTATCTCAGGACCCTGTGTCGTGGGGAGTATTCAATCCTGCATCGCCTCAAAGCAGCCAGTGAGTGCTGGAGGCTGGAGGCACAAGCCTTGGACCTCTGGGAGAGGGAGATTGGGGTGCTGGAGGTCTGGGAGTGGGACGGGAGGCTGTCATTCCTGTGTGCCTCTGAGGTTATACAGACCATAGCTGGCCTTTCACTGCAGGGAGAAGTAGCTAGACCAGACTCTAGCTACTCTCCCTAGAGTGAGAGGAGGTGGGACAGGGCATGTCTGCACATAGAGCAAGCTCTCCCTTCACTTCCCCTCCTCTCATCCCCTCTCTTATATGCAGTGGGAACAGCATGGCGGGACTACATTTCCATCTGCGGGCTTCGTACACATGGAGAGCTGGGCGGGCACCCAGTCTCAGAGCTCATCTACATCCACAGCAAGATGCTCATTGCAGATGACCGGACAGTCATCATAGGTCAGGGCTGGATCTGGGCCCCTGGCAGGGAGAGGGTGTGGGGACAGGCAAAGAGATGAGAGGATGGGGTGACAGAGACTGCAGCTAAGGCTCATGTGGGGGTGAGTGGAGGATCCAAGAAGAATTTTTTTGTGTGTATTCTGGCCGGGCACGCCTGTAATCCTAGCACTTTGGGAGGCTGAGGTCAAGAGATTGAGACAAACCTGACCAACATGGTGAAACCCCATCTCTATTAAAAATACAAAAATTAGCTGGGTGTTGTGGCACACACCTGTAATCCCAGCTACTTGGGAGGCTGAGGTGGGAGAATTGCTTGGACCCAGGAGGCAGAAGTTGCAGTGAGCCGAGATCAAGCCACTGCACTCCAGCCTGGCGACAGGGAAACTATCTCAAAAATAAAAATAATAAAAAAAGAAGATGTGTGCAGGCCAGTGCTTTGGTTGACAGGATAGGGTGCTTGTGAGAGTGCCCTGGGCCCAAGTAGACCGTGTGCCCCACATCCACCCCAGGTTCTGCAAACATCAATGACCGGAGCTTGCTGGGGAAGCGGGACAGTGAGCTGGCCGTGCTGATCGAGGACACAGAGACAGAACCATCCCTCATGAATGGGGCAGAGTATCAGGCGGGCAGGTTTGCCTTGAGTTTGCGGAAGCACTGCTTCAGGTAGAGCTGGGGCAGAGTGCCACAAGGTGGGAGGGAGATGGGGGCGTCTGCCTTTTGAGCAGGACAAGAGGTAGCGCTGCCTAGGTATTCCTGGAGCCAGAGGTAGAGGCAGTGCTGAATTCCCAATAGGCAAGATTAATCAGTTTAGAGTATCCACAAAGCGTGAACACCAAAAAAGTGAGAAAAAAATAGTTTAAAAGTAATTTTTCTCACAGGTTCTGAGGATTGGGAAAAAAAAGGAAAATAAAAGAAAATTTAAAGTAAAAATAATTTTTTAAAGCATCAAGGTAGTCATCAAAGTAGAGACAAATCAGAACTCTGTTGGCTTCTTTTATACTTATTTACTACTTTATATTGCATTTATCTTGTTTTTGTTTGTTCGTTTGTTTTGAGATGGGGTGTTGCTCTGTGCAGCGGGGTGACCACAGCTCACTAGAGCCTTGACTTCCGGGGCTCAAGTGATCCTCCCACCTCAGTCTCCCAAGTAGCTGGGACTACAGACACACACCACCACATCTGGCTAATTTTTGTATTTTTTGTAGTGATGGGGTTTTGCGGTATTGCCCAGGCTGGTCTTGAATTCCTGAGCTCAGGCAATCCACCGCCCTCATCCTCCCAAAGTGCTGGGAATACAGGTGTGAGACACGTGCCCAGCCAATTTTGAATTACCTGAGTAAGGGCCAGGCAAGGCGGCTCACACCTGTAATCACAGCACTTTGCGAGTCTGAGGTGGATGGATCACCTGAAGTCAGGAGTTCAAGACCAGATGACCAACATGGAGAAACCTCATCTCTACTAAACTTACAAAATTAGCCAGGCGAGGTGGCATGTGGCTGTAATCCCAGCTACTCAGGAGGCTGAGGCAGGAGAATCACTTGAACCCAGGAGGCAGAGGTTTCAGTGAGCCGAGATTGTGCCATTGCCCTTTAGCCGGGGCAACAAGAGCAAAACTCCATCTCAAAAACACACACACACAAAAATTACCCGGGCATGATGGTGCACGTCCCTGTAGTCTCAGCTACTCAGGAGGCTGAGGCAGGAGAATTGCTTGAACCTGGGAGGTGGAGGTTGCAGTGAGCTGAGACTGTGCCAATGGACTCCAGCCTGGGCAACAGAGCAAGACTCCATCTCAAAAAAATAATAAAGAAAGAAAGAACCTGAGTAGGGACAATGTAACTTTTCTGATACTCAGGTTCTCTAACGGTCTTAATCTGGTCCTGCTGGGACCCCTTTCTCCTATAGTGTGATTCTTGGAGCAAATGCCCGGCCAGACTTGGATCTCCGAGACCCTGTCTGTGATGACTTCTTCCAGTTGTGGCAAGAGACAGCTGAGAGCAATGCCAGTATCTATGAGCAGGTGGGAACTTGGGAGGGTAGAGGGAGAGTGGCCTGGGGAAATTTACAGATTATCCTGCTCAGGGTAGGATGGAGAGAAGCCCCATCACACAATCATTCTTAGAAGGGGGATGAGGGCCTGGGGCATTTGCTATCAAGAGATTTAGTGGTCCTGGCTGGGCATGGTGGCTCACACCTGTAATCCCAGCACTTTGGGAGGCCGAGGTGGGCGGATTACAACATCAGGAGATCGAGACCATCCTGGCTAACATGCTGAAACCCCATCTCTAGTAAAAATACAAATAAGCCAGACGTGGTGGCAGGTGTCTGGGAGGCTGAGGCAGGAGAATCACTTGAACCTGGGAGGCAGCGATTGCAGTGAGCTGAGTTGATGTCATTGCACACCAGCCTGAGCAACAAGAGTGAAACTGTCTCAAAAAAAAAAAAAGAGTAGCCCAGGGTCAATGAGGGTAGGGAGAGATGGTATGGGGGAAGAGGTCTAGCCTAGTTGGACTCAGATTGTTGGGAGAGTCTCCCCAAGCCTTACTGGCATCCATGCCTCTGCCCACAGATCTTCCGCTGCCTGCCATCCAATGCCACACGTTCCCTGCGGACACTCCGGGAGTACGTGGCCGTGGAGCCTCTGGCCGTGGTCAGTCCACCCTTGGCTCTGTCTGAGCTCACCCAGGTCCAGGGTCACCTGGTCCACTTCCCACTCAAGTTCCTAGAGGATGAATCTTTGCTGCCCCCGCTGGGTAGCAAGGAGGGCATGATCCCCCTGGAAGTGTGGACATAGTTGAGGTCCCCGTCGGGAAGAGGTCACCAGCTTCTGTGCCCCCTAGGTCAGGCTCCCTGCCCTTTAACCCCAAGGACTGAGGGCAGTGCCCTTTGAGATCTGGGGAGGCAGGCATCCCTGTAGGGGACTAGAGATGTAACCGAGGACCCTTTCTTGAGAAATAGCCAAAGAGGGCACTCCCAACCTTGGGCTAGGGAGGCAGGAGAGAGTTCTAGAGAAGCTCACCTTCCCTGCTGCCCAGTGCAAACCACTTATACATGCTGCAGAGGAGAAGCCCAACTCCTGCCAGGGTGAGCAGGGTCAAGCCTCTTATTCCAGGAGAAGTGCGCTCTGCGCAGGCCTTAGTACCCATTCTTCCCTTCCTCCTCCTGCCCTTGAACCCCCTCCATGTCCCAGGCCTCTCCCAGCCCAGTGCTGCCAAGGTGGAGGGAAGGGGAAAGCCACTTCTGTCTGCAGCCCCCACCCGGGGAAGGAAGGAGGCACATTAACTCCCTCCACTAGCCTGCTCACAGACACTAACTTTGTATCTGTTCAATAAGCATTTCAAAAATAAAGGTGTAGAAAAGGTTCATGCGTCCTCCTTGGAGGAACAAACGAAGTGCTTGTTCCAGCCTCCCATTCCTGCCTACATGGGGCACCAGTCCCCTTCACCCCTCCACCTTATCTCCATCTACTCTTTCCTCTCCCCTTCCTCCCTTCCTCCCTTCCTCCCTTCCTTTCTCTCTCTTTCTTGAGACAGAGTCTTGCTCTGTCGCCCAGGCTGGAATGCAGTGGTGCAATTTCAGCTCACTGCAACCTCTACCTCCCAGGTTCAAGCGATTCTCCTGCCTCAGCCTCCCAAGTAGCTGGGATTACAGGCACCTGCTACACCCGACTAATTTTTTGTATTTTTAATAGAGATGGGGTTTCTACAGTTGGTCAGGCTGTAGAACTCCTGACCTCAGGTGATCTGCCTGCCTAGGCCTCCCAAAGTGCTGGGATTACAGGTGTGAGCCATCATGCTCGGCCCCCACCCTATTCCTTTCTTCCTTCTCCTGTCTCCATCTCTGTTCTACTCATCTGTGGCTTCAGGAGCTCAGTCACCTGGCTCCTTAGAGGAGAAGCTGTTGACACCGTGCTGCCTGGGTAGAAGGATGGGCAGGGCCCAACCAGGGCACCTGGAGACCTATGGAGCTGCTGTCATAACTGCAGGTGAAGGAGATTCACCAAGAAGGACCTGGAGAGGCTGCCTCTTGTTCCAGCAACAGCCCTGGTAGAGGCTTAAGGAAGCCCCTTTGGGAGTGGTTGAGGATGTAGGATTGAGGTCAGGAAGAACTGGACCCAAATCCTCAATGTGAAGCTAGGTGACCTTGTCAAGTCATATCACTTCTGTGGGACTCAGTGGTCCCAGCTGGGAAATGGGAATAATACTTACCTGACTAACTTGCTGTCAAGACTCAGTCATTGACTTAAATATCTTTTGAGTTCCTGCTATTTGCCAGCTCTGTTCTAGACTCACAGAAGTGAGTACAACAAAGTACTCACTTCTTATGGCGCTTCCTCACCCTTATGGCACTTCTGTTCTGGAGCCTCACTGTCCAGTACAGTAGCCACTAGCCACGTTTAACTATTTTTTATTATTACTTTCTTTTTTTTTGAGACAGAGTCTTGCTCTGTCACCCCGGCTGGAGTGCAGTGGTGCAATCTCGGCTCAGTGTAACCTCTGCCTCCTGGATTCAAGTGATTCTCCTGCCTCAGCCTCCCGAGTAGCTGGGGCTACAGGCACGTGCCGCCACACCCAGCTAATTTTTGTATTTTCAGTAGAGATGGGGTTTAGCCTAGTTGGCCAGGCTGGTCGCTAACTCTTAACCTCAGGTGATCCACCCTGAGGTGGATAAATTAAATTAAATTAATTTCAATTTAATTCAATTAAATTGAAATAGCACCCATCCTGTTTCAATTTAAGTGAATTAGAATTACAAATTTAGGTCAGGCACAGTGGCTCCTGCCTGTAATCCCAACACTTTGGGAGGCCATGTTGGTTAGATCACCTGAGGTCAGGAGTTAGAGACCGGCCTGGCCAACGTGGTGAACCCCGTTTCTACTAAAAATACAAAAATTATCCGGGCATACTAGCAGGTGCCTGTAATCCCAGCTACTTGGGAGATTGAGGAACGAGAAATGCTTGAACCCAGGAGGTGAAGGTTGCAGTGAGCCGAGTTGGTGCCACTGCACTCCAGCCTGGGTAACAGAGCAAAACTTCGTCTCAAAAAAAAAAAATCAGTCCCTTGCACTAGCTGCATTTCAAGTTCTCAGCAGCCACTTATTACTAGTAACTAACATACTGGACAGTGCAAGTATAGGCCATTTCCACTGCACAGAGTCCTGGCCAGCCCTGTTCCAGAGGGAGAATACATGGCACCATCTATGGAAGTTTATTGCACATACCAAATTCAGAATGGCTACCTTCCAGGAGAGGTATACAGAGAGAATGTCACTGGTAACAATGGTAACTTTTTTTGAGGTATGGGGAAGAGCAGACAGAGTCTTTCTTGTTCTGTCTCCCAGGATGGAGTGCAATGGCACAATCATAGCATACTGCAGCGTTGAACTCCTGGATTCAAGAGATCCTCCTGCCTCAGCCTTCTGAATAGATAGGACTACAAGCATGTGCCACCACACCTGGCTAATGGTTTTATTTTTTGAAGAGGTGGGTCTTGCTATGTTGCCCAGGTTGGTCTTGAACTCCTGGCCTCAAGTGATCATCCCCCCTCAGCCCCAGCCCCCTATACTGCTGAGATTACAGGCATGAGTCACAGCACCTGGCCCCTTTTATTTTATTTCTTTTTTGAGAATCTTGCTCTGTTGCCCAGGCCGGACTGCAGTGGCTCAATCTCAGCTCACTGCAACCACCATCTCTTGGGTTCAAGCAATTCTCCTGTCTCAGCCTCCTGAGTAGCTGGAACTACAGGCACACGCCACCACACCTAGCTAATTTTTGTATTTTTAGTAGAGACAGGGTTTTACCATATTGGTCAGGCTGGTCTTGAACTCCTGACCTCAGGTGATCCACCTGCCTCAGCCTCCCAAAGTGCTGGGATTACAGGCGTGACCCACAGCACCTGGCCCTTTTCTTATACTGAGTGTATATAAAAGCTGGACATGGTGGCTAAAGCCTGTAATCCCAGCTATTCAGGAGGCTGAGGCAGAGAACTAAGAATTCAAGCCCAGCCTGGACAACATAGTAAGACCCCCATCTCTAAAAATTTCTTAATTAGGCCGGGTGCAGTTGCTCACACCTGTAATCCCAGCACTTTGGGAGGCAGAGTGGGCAAAGCACCTGAGGTCAGGAGTTCGAGACCAGCCTGATCAAGACAGAGAAATCTCATCTCTACAAAAATATAAAATTAGCCAGGCATGGTGGCGTATGCCTGTAATCCCAGCTATTTGGGAGACTGAGACAGGAGAATCACTTGAACCTGGGAGGTGGAGGTTGCAGTGAGCTAAGATCGTGCCATTGCACTCCAGCCTGGGCAACAAGAGCAAAACTCTGTCTCAAAAAAAAAAATTCTTTTTCTTCTTTTGTACTGCTTTCTTGCAGAGCAGGGCTAACTCATGGGCAGTGTGCCTAGAGTCAGCCAAAAAAAAATTCTTAATTAAAAAAAGTAAACACACATATATATATATTCACGACTTTTTGTATGTCTGAAACATTTTATTTTTGTTCCTTTTTAATTTTTAGATGCAGGGTCTTGCTTTGTGGCCCAGGCTACAGTGCAGTGGTACAATCACAGCTCACTGCAGCTTTGACTTTCTGGGTTCAAGCAATCCACCTCAGCCTCCAGAGTAGCTGGGACTACAGGGGTGTGCCATGGTGCCCAGCTTATCTATCTATTTATTTTTGAGACAGGCTCTCACTCTGTTGCTGAGGCTGGAGTGCAGTACAGTGGTGTAATTATGGCTCACTGCAGCCTGGACCTCCCTGGCTCAATTGATCCTTCCACCTCAGCCTCCTGAGTAGCTGGGACTGCAGGCAGGCACTGCCATGCCTGGCTAATTTTTCTTTTGCATATTTTATAGAGACAAGGTTTCATCATGTTGTCCAGGCTGATCTCAAACTCCTGAGCTCAAGTGATCTTCCCGCCTCAGCCTCCCAAAGTACTGGGATTAGAGGCATGAGCCACTGTGTCTGGCTCAAAATATTTTTTATTTATTTTTATTTTTTTTAAAAGACAGGGTTTCACCATGTTGGCCAGGCTGGTCTTAAACTCCTGACCTCAAGTGATCCGCCTGCCTCGATCTCCCAAAGTGCTGAGATTACAGGCATGAGCCCCCACGCCTGGCCTTCAAAATATTTTCAATTATAAAAAAATGTAGCGCAAGTCCTAGCTCTTGCCCTTCGTTACCACAGCATCACACCCCAGTCTCAGAACTGACCACAGACGCAGGAGGAAACCAAGGGGAGTGAAGTACGGAGATTAGGAAGCCTTCCTGGAAGAGGCATGTGCTAGGTGGCTGAAGCATGAAAAGGGGATGATGTTGCGCTGCCACATCCTCTCCATTGAGTTAGTTCAGCCCTCTGTCCTCACAAGAAGCTACTTCTGTGCCAGAATTCCCCCTCCTATAGTGGTCTCCTGGTACTAATTGGCATCCTGTTAATTAGCCTCATTGTCAGCAGTAACTGCCTCTTTCCCGAGGGGGACCATTACCTCATTCTCTGTGGAGTGAGATAGAGGAAGCAGTTGGGCCAGGGGTTCGGAGGGCTTCTGCTGCACACACTCTGCCTTCTCCTTTTTAGTCCTGGAGTTTTTTAAATGGAGACCAACCACAGTGAGGTGGGGGTGGGCGGTGGAAGCAGAGGGCTTACAATCAGAAGAGTTGGTTCTAAACCCAGAATGGAAAGAGTAGCCTCTATAACTCAGGCATTAGTAAATGTATTGAGGACCTAGTATATGCTAAGTGTTTTACATATATTATTTTATCCTAACCTCCCTATTACTATCATGTCCATTTTACAGATGACAGAGTTGAGCCTCAGAGAGGTTAGCGATTTGCCTAAAGCACTAACTCCAAAGTCTGTCCTTTTTCCTACTCCTCCATAGTCTTGACCTTGAATGACTATAGTGTCTACCCAGACAACAGATGCCTTTGTTAGTTACCTTTTTTTTTTTTTTTTTGGTGAGATGGAGTCTTGCTCTGTTGCCACTCTGGAGTGCAGTGGCACAATCTCGGTTCACCGCAACCTCACCTGGTTCAAGCGATTCTTCTGCATTCAGCCTCCCAAGTAGCTGGGATTACAGACAGGCACACACCACCACGCCTAGCTAATTTTTTGTATTTTTAGTGGAGACAGGGTTTCACCATGTTGGCCAGGCTGGTCTTGAACTCCCTGGCCACCTACCTCGACTTCCCAAAGTGCTAGGATTACAGGTGTGAGCCGCTGTACACAGCCAATCTGTTTTTTCTTTTTTTTTTTTAATTTGAGATGGAGTCTTGCTTTGTTGCCCGGGCTGGAGTGCAGTGGTGCGGTCTCGGCTTACTGCAACCTCCACCTCCCAGGTTCAAGTGATTCTCTTGCCTCAGCCTCCTGAGTAGCTGGGATTACAGGCACCTGCCAGCACATCTGGCTAATTTTTTGTACTTTTAATAGAGCCAGGGTTTTACCATGTTGGGCAGGCTTGGCCAGGCATGGTGGCTCATGCCTGTAATCCTTACACTTTGGTAGTGTAAGGTAGGTGACCTGAGGTCAGGAGTTCGAGACCAGCCTGGCCAACATGATGAAACCTGGTCTCTACTAAAAATACAAAAAAGTAGCTGGGCATGGTGGCATGCACCAAGATGTGCCACTACACTACAACCTGGGCAACAAGAGCAAAATCTCCGTCTCAAAAAAAAAAAAAAAAAAAATCCCCACCATGTTGGCCAGGCTGGTCTCAAACTCTTGGCCTCAAGAGATCCTATAATCTCAGCACTTTGGGAGGCCAAGGTGGGCAGATCACTTGAGGCCAGGAGTTTGAGACCAGATTGGGTGACGTAGCAAAGCCCTGTCTCTACAAAACATACCTAAATTAGCCAGGGGTAGTGGCATGCACTGCCTGTTGTCCCAGCTACTCGGGAGGCTGAGGCTGGAGGATCGCTTGAGCCCAGGAGATTGAGGTTGCAGTGAACAGAGATCATGCCATTGTACTCCAGCCTGGGCAACAGAGAGAGACTTCATCTCCCCCAAAAGAAGAAGAAGAAGAAGAAAGGATTGACTTGAAGAAGGGGGCTGACTGGATGTGCATCCAAATGCTAAGGAGAAGGGTCCAGAAAGCGTGTTCAGCTATTTTCCAAGGACTTTTAATTTAAACTCTCTTAAGTGATGTTTATATTAAGGCTGGTGGTGGGGTCTTTCAGAGACAGTGTTGGTGCTGGAAGAGATCTTGAGGATCGTACAGCTGCCCCACTCAATTTCACAGGGAAAGAAAAGGCCAAAGAAGCAAAGCAATTTGCTCAAGGTCACACAGCATGTCAGTGGCAGAACATGACTCTTGGTTCTTAGATAGCATTATTCAGCCTCCACTAAAGCTAATGGCAGTAGGTGCTGTGCCAACATGACTAGATCTGAGGTGACCCAAGCAGTATTTGAAGGGATTGAACGCAGATTCCCTCTCTTCCTCTTCACCACCCCTTCCCCCAAGCGCGACTCCAGTGATCAATGAATAATTGTCGAAACAGTTCTTTTGTGCAGAACACTTTGTTAAAAGAGGTGCAGAGATACACGTCTGCAGTAGGATTCCTTATCCTGAGATCTCAGAGCTCCTCAATGCTTCCCCCACCTGCTAGGTGAGGGTGGAAAGGGCATTCTTGAGGCAGCCGGTGCCCCTCCTCTGCCCCCCAACTCCCACGTGGTTTCTCCAGCCAAGTTCTCACGGAATGGCCCCTCCCTCCGCGGCTCCACTGTTGCCATAGCAATTGGGTGGGTGGACAGCCCGTCCTATCTAGAGGCCACCCAGCCCTCGCGTGGGGAGTTACCATAACAACACCCTAGTAATAGAGGGGGTTGGGTACCGCCCCCTTCCCCCGCAAATGGAGAGGTGGGTGGCTTGATTGGCAAATGGGCACACAAAAGAAGGAGGAAAAGGGAAGGAAAGGCGTCAAAGGAGATCTAAGAAGGAAATAAGGGAGAGAAAGGACAAAAAATAGGGAAAGACAAGGAAACGCGAGTGCGCACGCGCGCCAGCTGGTGGGCGCGCTCCGCGGCCGCCTCGGCCGCCGCCCACTTCTTTCACGCCAGGCTTGCGCGGTCGCTCCGTCCCCGCGCGCGCCTTTCGACGGCTCGCCTGCGCCTGCGCGCAGGTGTCGGTGCCTAGGGGGAGGGGGGGCCCCGGCGCGCTCGCGTCGCGCTCCCGCTTCCACCCTCCCCTCGCGCGGCCGCTCCGCGCCTGCGCAGGAGAGACGGGAGGCTCGGGTGGCTGGCTCCGAAGCGATAGCGCTTGTCAGTCGGTGGGTCGGTCTTCGCGCCGGCCCTCCCCCTCCCCGGTCTCCGGGGGAGGCGCGGTGGAGTCCGCCCCCGGGGTCCTCCGATGGGGGAGAAGCGGCGACGGCGGCAGTGGAATAACCGAACCGGAGCGTGAGCGGCCCCGGTGCCCCGTTCCCCGCAGAGGCCATGGGTGACCCAGCCCCCGCCCGCAGCCTGGACGACATCGACCTGTCCGCCCTGCGGGTGAGCGCGCCGCCCCCTAGCCTCGCCCTGGTTCCTGTTCCCGCCGCTGTGGAGGGAGCGGGGTGGCTGCACGCCTCACGTGCTCCCAGGCGCCCCCTCCACCAGCCTGGGTCCCCTTGGCGACCCGTGCCCCTTTCCCCGGCTCCCGCGGCGGCTGGGCCCCCGTCCTCTGCTCCCTTCTCTCTCCACTCGCTGTAGATGCTGGGAGCCAGTTCGGTCCCCACCCTGTGGTGCCCCGCCCCCACACTTCCCTGCCACCCTACCTTTACTCTGGGGTTCGGGACCCTCTGGTTTCCCCTAAACTTAGCCTCTCCCATCACCTGCAGAATCTTTATTTTGGCTCCTCACCTCCTCTCCGTCCTCTTTCCACCCTTGCCCTTACTTCTATCTTCTTCCCCTCCTCTTCCTCGGCTCTTGGAATTTTGACTTTGCAACTGTCTCGACAGCCTTCCTCTCATCCCTCTTTCTCTTTCTCTCCAACCCTTGCATCCTTTCCCTGGTCGGAATTTCAGCCACCCCACCCCTCCTACCGTCACCCTCAATCCGACGTTCAGTTTTCCCTATCCCTTCTCCTGTTTCAAGTGCAGCAGTTCAGAACCAGGCATTTCCGGTCTCAGGGTCCCTGAATATTACATGACCAACTCTGCAGCGTAGCCGGGCCAGGAGCACTCGGGGAGGAGGGGAGGCATTTCTTCTCTTTGGAAACTGTAGCACGGGCTGGGAAGAGGATGTTTACACACACACACACACACACACACACACACACACACACACGACACATGCTACATGTGGTCAGGCGGAAGGTTTGGAAAGGCAGTGGGTATTTATGTTAGCTGAGGGCTGGAAGCAATGGAGACCTCTCAGAGTAGGGGCTAATTAGGAAAGGGGTTGAGAGGAAGAAACTGCAGCAGGAATTTCTTGGAAATACCCGTGTATTGTCCCTTGTGGGGCACTTACACACTCTGGTGTAGGAGCTTTCTGTAGCATTTATGTTTTCTTCAGCAGGGAGCTTTGGCTTAAGGGGCAACTTAGTGATTTCAAGGTGAACACTCCAGACTGTCAGCCAGGTGGTTAGGAATATGCCCTTCCAGCGCTCTCACCAGGCCAAGGTGTGGGGAGAGCAGGATTTCCCATCCCTAGGTTTGCTTCTCTGGAAGCCCCTCCTCGGATTGTCTTCTGGCTTTTGAGCCAGCCAGAGAACAACGCCAGAGTGGGAAAAGGCGGTCAGCCACACAGGTGCCCCGGATATGGCTGGAGGGGAGAGGGGAATTGAAGAGAGCAGAGTCATGTTGTTAATTGGGTTTCTCTAGGTGACACAGTTTTCTCTTGCCATTCAGGTCATAATTTGTTTGGTGCAATATTGGGCTATGAGACCTGACTGGAGATAAGGTGATAAATTGCTGGGGAGAGAGAATGAACGTTTAATTTCTTTGTGTGCACAGGCACGTGTATGTGTGTTGATGGGGAGAGGGTCTGAAGGCTTTAAGAGGGAGATTCTTAAGGTCAGCTTAGCCAGGGTTTAAACTGCGATGTCCAAGTTAGTTGGTATATAAGATGGAAATCTAGATTCTGCGTAAAAGTCCCTTAATATGTTCCATTCTGGGATGAACTTCCACCTTTCCGTCCTACCTTGGTTATTGATTAACTCTGGCTACAGGTTCCTGTGGCTGGGGTGACTGGAATACAATAAAAAAATGGGTGGGTCAGCCCAGGCAAGGTGGCTCACACCTGTAATCCCAGCACTTTGGGAGGCCAAGGTGGGAGTGGGGCATCACCTGAGGTCAGGAGTTTGAGACCAGCCTGGCTAACACTGTGAAACCCCATCCGTCCCTACTAAAAATACAAAGATTAGCTGGACGTGGTGGCACATGCCTTTAATCCCAGCTACTCGGGATGCTGAGGCAGGAGAGTCGCTTGAACCCGGGAGATGGAGGTTGCAATGAGCTGAGATTGCGCTGCTGCACTCCAGTCTGGGTGACACAGCGAGTCCTTGTCTCCAAAGAAAAAAAAAAAGGGTGGGTCCAAACCACAACCTTTGCTTTGAACTTTGTGGGACTCTGCTTGGGTTTCTTTAGCCTCTTATGGTGGTTTGGCTTTGACCCTCAACCCGGGATTTCCAGCAATTCCACAAATACCTTCTGACCTTAGATGTGGTATTTCCCTCTGGACTTCTCAGCTTAAAGCAACGTTAGTTTTCCTTAGTTGCCTGCAGCCTTATTCTACTCTCCCTCCCCTCAGGAGACCTGGTGACCTGCTCCCAGTGCTTCTGTCTGGCCTGCCTTATGCTGCTTGAGAAAGCATCTGCTTCCCCCCTTTCCACCCCAAAATACAAGGGCTTGAGGGAGAGCTGTACTTCCTTTGAAATGGGGCTAGAGAGGGAGGGCCTGCCTTCTTGCTGGTGACCTTTTCTCAGTGCCTGTCCCCGCGCCCCCCACTCCACCTCAGAGAGATGTGGCACTGTCGAGCCGCCAGCTAAGTCATCTCTTGTTCTATTCCTGTCTGTTTTCCAGTGAGAAATGGTGTCTCTCTTTACTACACCATGTTGTGTTGGGGGCTCAGGGAGAGGGATGGGAGAGGAACATACTCAGTATTTATTGGCTGGTCTTACAGAGCCCAAGGTGTGTTTCTCCTCATTTCAAGATAAGGCTTGGTTTTCAGCTGGTGATGAGAGTAATCGCCTGATATTAGGGAAGATTGAATTGTGTTAATCTCTTAGCCATGTGTGGGGAGGCCAGATGGACCTGCTACTTTGTAACCACAGCCACACTTGACCTCTTTGAGGCTCCTTTTCTCTACCAGCCTGGTTGCCCTGTGCAGCAAGGAAAAGCATCGGGTTTGGAGTTGCAGTCCTGAGTTCAAGTTCTGGCTTCCTCGCTTACTATGTAACCCTGGCCTCGCTCCCCTTACTGCAGATTCTGCTGAGAGCCTTACCTTCTCTAAGCTTCATTCTGTCCTGTACTGTGGGCATGGTAATAGTACTGAATGCAGAGTTGTTGAGGATTAAATGCACGTTAACTACTTAGTACAGTTCCCAGCACATAGTGATCATATATGTGATAGTCCTTTTTGTAGTTATTTTTATCAAATGGCAATCAGAGAAGCCTTCCAGGACAACTTTGTCTAAAATAGCACTCCCTCCTCTGCTTTATTTCTATATAAAATTTTATATAGCATTCCCTTAGTCTGCTTTATCTTTCCTCATAGTATTTATCACCAGCTGACATATAGATTTCTGTCAGCCCCACTAAAACGTCAGTTCAGTGGCCAGGTACAGTGGCTCATGCCTGTAATCCCAGCGCTTTGGGAGGCTGAGGTGGGTGGATCATCTGAGGTCCAGAGTTCGAGAACTTGGCCAACATGGTGAAACCCCATCTCTACTAAAAACAAAATACAAAAAAAATAGCCAGGCGTGGTGGCACACACCTGTAATCCCAGTTACTCAGGAGGCTGAGTCAGGAGAATCACTTGAACCTGGGAGGTGGAGGTTGCAGTGAGCCAACATCATGCCAGCACTCCAACTTGGGCAGCAGAGCTAGACTCCATCTCAAAAAAAAAAAAAAAAAAGGCCAGTTCACTGAAAGCTAAGATTTTGACTATTTTGTTCATGTATCCCCAGTGCCTATAATGGTGTTTTGCACGTAATGGGGGCTCAAATGTTTGTTGAATAAATGCCTGTTATAACAGGTTAAAGCTCTGTGCAATGCTCCATAAGCATCAGGCTTCTTAGGCTTCCTCTTGCCCCTCTTTTATTTACACACAATTAAGAATATATTTTTTTCTGAGATGTTTTTAGAATCAGACTTTGTCTGGTGGTAAACAGTTCTGGAAGCCTCCAGCTGAGCAATGCCCTTGAAGTAAAGTTAGGATCATCCAAGAGAAAATGTGGGCCTCTGTGTCTAAGCTTGGTTATATTCCAGGAGAACCTTCTGACTTGGAACTCTTGGCTTCTCACAAAGGATACATATCAGCGGAAGTGGACGGTACAAGGAGGGGGCAGACCCCGGGCTGACCTCTTTCCTTTTGCATTGCTCCTTTTGGTTGACCCACTTCATAAATCAAATAGCTTCTTTTTACTGTCCAGCTCAAAGTTTTAGACTGCAGTGTCCTTGAAACTCCGGAGCTGTGCTTAGTGTTGCTGTACTGAAATAATATCATGAAGCACGTTCAAGAAGGACTTGTTGCTAGGTGGTAGCTGCTGACAGAGATGTTCTTTTTCAAATGATTTTGTGTTGTTGTGTCTGTTCTTTGGAGAAATGTCTTCGACTTCCTCCTCTCTTCATGTGGCTGTGGAGCCAGCACCACTTGGAAAGCTGGCAGTTCTGGGCATGTATTTCTGGGCTGCTGAGCAATGTGGGACTGCCACTGTGTTCTGATGTGCTAGCTATCTAAATGTTGATGACAGATGCCTTAGGCAGGAGAATGGGAAGAGTGACCTCCTGCTGCAGAAGTAAGGACATTCAATAGTGACTTTTTTCCCTAGAAAATTACAAAAGGGGGATGGGTTTGTTTGGAGAGTTCGAGGCATTTAGAGTGAAGTGAAATGCTGCTTTGGCAAATGACAGAAGGAAGATTACCGAGAACTTTGCCGAAACTAGGTGATCAGTTATTCCCTAAACAGAGGGAGAGACACCACCACCCTTAATGCTATGGGATAGGACAGATTGTCATAATCCTGAGTGATATACACAGAGGGAGGTTTGACAGGTAAGATAACAGTAAGATCAGCAAGGAAACCAGCTGGTCCACCCTCTCATGCTTGCCCCAGGAGCTCAGTTAAAACTATAGTATAGGCCGGGCACAGTGGCTCACACCTGTAATCCCAGCACTTTGGGAGGCTGAGGCGGGTGGATCACGAGTTCAAGAGATCGAGACCATCCTGGTCAACATGGTGAAACCCCATCTCTACTAAAAATACAAAAAAATATATATATATATTAGCTGGGCACAGTGGCGCGTGCCTGTAATCCCAGCTGCTCAGGAGGCTGAGGCAGGAGAATTGCCTGAACCCAGGAGGCAGAGGTTGCGGTGAGCCGATATCTTGCCATTGCACTCCAGCCTGGGTAACAAGAGCGAAACTCCATCTCAAAAAAAAAAAAAAAAGGCTGGGCGCGGTGGCTCACGCCTATAATCCCAGCACTTTGGGAGGCGAGATGGGAGGATCACAAGGTCAAGAGATCGAGACCATGCTGGTCAACCTGGTGAAACCCCGTCTCTACTAAAATTACAAAAATTAGCTGGGCATGGTGGCGCATGCCTGTAGACCCAGCTACTAAAAAAAAAAAAACTATAGTGTATAGAATCCTGACTTAAAATCTGGCCTTCATTCCTTTCAGCGTTGAACTGTGTGCCTAAGACAGGGTAACACACAGCTTGCACATGTAAAGCATCTTTGTTTGTCATTTAGGGGACAAGATGGCAGGAAGTGTGCAACTGCTCTTGACAAGCTTGTGTTCTGGCATAGGTCTGTAAATAAGGAATGTAGTAACCTCTCAACTCAGAAGCATAAAACAATTCTGGACTGGAGAGCATCTCCAGATGCATGTGAAAGTCTGCCTGTCTAATCTTTCTGTCTCCAGATGAAGTTGAATCAGAGAAAGTTATCAATAATCTCCTTTCCTGAACTGTCAGTCACCATGCATTGGTAGTCTACTGTATTGAGAATCAGGTCCCAGATACTATGGGAAGGATGTAATAAAGTACTCAGTCCTCTACTAAGCTATTTGACCAGCTCTCTGGGAACTTCCACCCAAGCAATGCCTTTCTAAGCCTAGGCTCTCTTTTTCTTAACTGTTACTGTTTTCCTTAATATCTTACAACCTTCAAGGTTGGGACATTTTATTAAATCTGATTTCCATGAATTGCACTCATTTTCTGTGGTCATTGGGCAGTCATCTTGAAACCTGGTATTCAGCCCCACTCCCTTCAACACCTACTTTTTACTACTATCTGTCTCAGTCTTCTCTTTCCTGGATTGAAGACATAGAACAGAAAGTGATCAGGTTCATAAGTCAACTCTCAAAGCATTTCTTGAATTCACATAAAATATAGTAAGATACAAAAACATGACTTGGTAGAAAACTTTGATCCTGTCCACAGCTCACTGCTCTCTCCAGTTCTTTCGCCATTCTCTTCCCAAGCAGCCAGTCTTTGATTTGAGTCTGGCCTTCCCTTATCTATAGGAAGCTCTTTCAGGGGTAATTGAAAAAGGTTTTTGAGGCTTTTTGTTCTTACTAAGGTGGGATAGTGGAGGGAGGAGAGAAAAGAGGGATGGAATTGTAGTGACCCAAGGGCCCTGGAGATTTTGTCCAGTGGCTAGATAGCCTGAGGTCGTACGTGCTAAATGTGGGTAGGATTTTATGTTCTGTTTGAGGAAAGATCTAGAACTAGGCACAGAGGACACAGTGGTAAACAAGACTGATATGGTTCTCCTACAGTCTAGTAGTAGGGAGAGACATTAATCAAGTATCATATATTAATGTGTGTGTGTGTGTGTGTGTGTGTGTGTGTGTGTGTAATTGCAAGCCATGATAAGGACTGTAGCAGAAAACTTTAACATGTCATGAACACATATAACAGTAGTTGTTTTGAGCATATGTTCTCAGGATCTCCTGAGGACTGTGTCATAGAAAAAAAATTGTTTTTACAAGACAAAATTTTTATAAGACAAAAATATTTGGTTGATTGAGATAGATATAAATCACGTCAGAAAGCCAAACTGGCTTTGCTGCAGAAAGATTAGATAGAGTTGAAGTAGCAGGTAGAGTTTGGTGATGTAGCGAACTGGGAGACCCTGGAATGGGGCCATTCTTAGGTTGAAGCATTGGTCAGTCAAGGGCCAGAAGCCTGAGGATGGGGTGGAAGCTCCAGGCTTACTTCCAAAAGGATTTCTTCTGAATCTTCCTGTTGGAGGGGGAAAAAAGGTTTACTTGTTTGTCTCAAAAGTTAAGAACATGTATATGGAAAGATCTTATGATTCATGTAATCCTCATTTTTACTTACTAGGGGTGGGACTCTGGGTCCTGGGTCTCTGGACTTAGATGTGGCTCCTCAAAGTGAGGTATATGAGAGGAAGGTGTATCCCTAGATGTTATTAGCCTAAGTGGTGCCTAGGGTTTGGAAAGGTAGGTGAGTCTCACAGAAATGAGAACAAGTAGTCCCAGCCCTCAGCTTAGCTCCTGTGGTCTGTGGGAAGTGGGATTCTTTCTAACATTAGATAGATAGTGTATAGAAATAGACAAGACTCTCCATTTACGTTGTATACAAGTAAAGGATGAGTGGGGTGTGGAGGGGGAGTGTTACTGATTTTTCGTGTTTGAAAGGAAACACGGTTGGAGAAGCCACAAGTCTTGGGCTTCCTGGAGGAGCCAGACTCTGGGAGCTGCTTGAATGTCAGGAGGATGGCAGCATAGAAGACAGTGGGGTGGGCCGTGAGGAGAGTTTGGTGGCACAGCCTGTGGGAGGAGCCTGGGCAGCTGGAGAGAGATGAATGGAGGAAATGGGGGTGAGCTGCCCAGGAAAAATGCCGATGGTTGGCGAGAGAGGAGGCAAGAAGACCTTTGACAGAGAAGATAGCTGAGACCCCAGGTTCATCCACAGCAGGAGGATTCCAGGGCCATAGGAGACAGGCGAAGTGGGGAGTGTCTAGTTACAACTGGGAACCTCACCACTTAGAGCCTGTGACTCAGTATGTACATGTAGCACCAAATGCCTTTTGGTTCTGTCTTGGGCACCTCCACCTTGCCTTAGGGATGAGCAGGCCTTCTGAAAGCAGCCCTGATATTCGATGGTCTTCTGACAAAGAATGGGAAATTTCTCACACCCTCTCGTTCCTGGAGCCACCTGGGGATGGGATTTGAAGGGCTCCGGTTGCCAATGCTCCTGAAATCACAGGTTTAGAGGAGTTTTCCATGAACAGCGGTCCTGGCAGGGAGAGACTGGGGATGAGTAGGGCTGAATGAAGAAAATTCTACCTCCTTCAAGAGCCACCTCAACTTCTGTTTTTCCCCACAAAGCCTCCTCTGATTATGCCAGCCTTTATTGCTCACGTCATCTGCTTTTTCACAGACCTTACGATTTAGCATTTGCTTATGTATCACCTTATATTGAATAATGTCTTATGGTCTTATTATGTATAGAGACTGTGATTCATATTTCCTCTTGATCTCTGTAAAAATGCTGAGCAGGAACCAGGCACTGGCTCACCCCTATAATCCCAGCACTTTGGGAGGCCGAGGTAGGTGGATCACGAGCTCAGGAGTTCAAGACCAGCCTGACCAACATGGTAAAGCCTTGTCTCTACTAGAAATACAAAAATTAGGCCGGGCGCAGTGGCTCACGCCTGGAATCCCAGCACTTTGGGAGGCCGAGGCGGGTGGATCACGAGGTCAAGAGATCGAGACCATCCTGGTCAACATGGTGAAACCCTGTCTCTACTAAAAAAAAATACAAAAACTTAGCTGGGCATGGTGGCGCATGCCTGTAATCCCAGCTACTCAGGAGGCTGAGACAGGAGAATTGCCTGAACCCAGGAGGCGGAGGTTGCGGTGAACCAAGATTGCGCCATTGCACTCCAGCCTGGGTAAACAAGAGCGAAACTCCGTCTCAAAAAAAAAAAAAAAGACATACAAAAATTAGCTGGGCGTGGTGGTGCGTGCCTATAATCCCAGCTACTCAGGAGGCTGAGGCAGGAGAAACTCTTGAACCCGAGAGGTGGAGGTTGCAGTGAGCCGAAATTGTGCCTCTGCACTCCAGCCTGAGTGACAGAGCAAGACTCCATCTCACACACAAAAAAAAATGCTGAGCACACAGTAGAGGTTCAGAAATTACTTGGTAAGAGACATGGATCTAGGTATGTGTGTGACTGGTCCTTTCCTACTAGATTCAATCTATAGGCAGTACAGGGTGCCTAGTATATGCTGGGCACCATGGGATGCAAATTGATACAGGTGCTGACTCAGTGACTCTCAACCAGGGCACTGCTGGCCTCCAGGGGGTGTTCAGAAATGTTGAGGAGGGAGGATTAATTATCATGATGTTTTGGGAGCACTAACAGCATTTAGCACGTGGGGATCAGGGATGTTAACCATCCTGCAAAGTCTCGGACAATGCATCAAAGAACTATTTTTCCACCCAGATTGCCACTAGTAGTACCTCTCATGAACTTGTTATGGACACAGGAGCGACCCAGGGAAGGACTGGACATGTTTCTTCCATGAAGTAGGAAGTAGTTCCTAAGTCCCTGTGTACTTCTTTCTGGGTAGAGAGAGGAATGTGGGCTCCTAATTACCCTTATGCATGGCACATATCTAGCAGCTTTTATTTGTCTGCCAGCATACCTCTGGAGGTAAAATGGGTAGGCTCGCAGCCAGACTGTAAGGAAGATTTTCATGTTCTCTTTTCACCACCCACCCACTCCTTCTTTCAAGGCACATTTATAAGAAAGTGGCTGAAGCTTGCAATACTTAGTCTTTAATTCTAAGTGACTCAGGAAAGAGTCTTCAAGAAAACCGGTGTACAGAGTGCATACCCCAAAGCTTAAGCATTGTGAGGCAAAGATGGTCAGGTGCAGCCTCTGAGAGAGGGGCCAGCACATCATCTCTTCTCTGGGGTCTTTTTATCCTACACTTGTCTTTTTGAAGGCAGAGGTGTGGTGAGTGAATGTCATTACTCATATCTCAGGGGTCAGGGGGTGACCAGAGAGAGTAGAAGATGCCTTGCCCTAGTGTATCCTTTGATGGTGGGTGAGTAGCTGGGAAGCAGCACAGCTGAGTGGGATGAGCTGTTCTACGTCTCGCTGTTTCCCAATCCGAGTCAGGAGAGCTGAACTTGATCAGCTCCTGGCCTTGTGTAGCTAAGGTTTGGAGGAGCTGGAGAGAGGCCGCCTAACCTTAACAAGGTCATTCCTCACAGTGGGGACTACCTGAGCCCCATGTGTCGGAGCAGGGTAACGGAAACAGACAGGATGTGGATCAGAATTTGGTTGGCGCCGGGCATGGTGGCTCACGCCTGTAATCCCAGCACTTTGGAAGGCCGAGGCAGGCAGATCACTTGAGGTCAGGAGTTTGAGACTAGCCTGGCCAAGACAGCGAAACCCCGTCTCTACTAAAAATACAAAAAGTTAGCCGGGCGTGGTGGCAGGCGCCTGTAATTCCAGCTACTTGGGAGGCTGAGGCAGGAGAATCACTTGAACCCAGGAGGCAGAGGTTGCAGTGAGTCAGGCCAAGATCACATCACTGCACTCCAACCTGGACGACAGAATGAGACTCTGTCTCAAAAACAAAAAGAAGTTGGTTGATTCTAGTAAGCCTTTCTTTTCTGTCTGTCTTCTGTTTGGAACCATGATAAAGTCATAATATAAATGACTCTGATACAAGTCATTTATATTATGATACAGATTCATTTCAGAAGGAGGTGTTTGGGGTTGGAATAAGAACAGTCGTGAACACTTACTATACAGGAGGTTCTTTCCTTCTGTAATCTCATTGTTCCTCTCAATAACCCTTTGAGGTGGAGGGTATTATCCTCATTTGCAAGAGGAAGAAACCAAAGCTTACAGAAATTAACTTGGAAGTTAAGTAACTTGTCTGAGACTGGACAGCCAGTAAGTAGCAGAGCTCACATTCAGCCTCAAGTCTGACTTCAAAACCTGAGCTGACATGCTGTTGGAGTGAGGCCACTCCCAGCTGGTGGGGCATATGTGGGGGTGGGCACTGAGGGAGGACAGGAGGGCAGTGTGTCCCTGGCACTCTAGATTATGTGCAACTAGTATTGTCTTCTGCCTGTTTTTTGGTTTGTTTTTGTTTTTAGACGAAGTCTCACTCTGTTGCCCAGGCTGGAGTGCAGTGGCGTGATCTCGGCTCACTGCAACCTCTGCCTCCAAGTTTAAGGGATCTTCTTGTCTCAGCCTCCCAAGTAGCTGGGACTACAAGCATACACCACAACAGCCGGCTAATTTTTGTATTTTTAGTAGACATGGGGTTTCACCATACTGGTCAGACTGGTCTCGAACTCCTGACCTCAAATGATCCACCCACCTTGGCCTCTCAAAGTGCTGGGATTACAAGTATGAGCCACCGTGCCCAGCCTGCCTGTTTTAATTGTAAAATGTACTATTTTTGTGACCTGTGGTAAAAAGGCTTTGTGGGCTTACTGAGGACTATAGCATTATCCATAATGTTTCTTGGTAAAGTTTTTGGAGACTTGGAATATGGCCTGTTTCATGGGTTGGAGAATGAGAGATAGTTACTGCCCTCTAAGAGCACATGGCCTCTAGATCTGTGTCTTAAAAAAGGACAGCTTTTATTCATATTCCTGGGTCTTTTTGGGGTGGGGAGAGTAAGTGACTTCAGCCCAAACTGAACTGCTGGTGGGTTGGCACTGGGGAGCACACGTTGGGAATACAGAGCTCCATGGGGCTCGCACTCAGAACTCATAGAGATTTCTAAATCTGCTGGGCAGATTACTGTGATGACAGGAAGAGAAGGACATGCAGAAGAATTCAGAATATTTGGTGTGGAGGAAAGAGAACTGAATAATTCAGAAGAAAGTCTGTTCTTCAGAGAGAGGAGAGGAGGGCTATCTCATTTCCCCCTACCCTTTAAAAATGTGTGTGTGTGTGTGTGTGTGTGTGTGTGTGTGAAAGAGATTTGTTTTCTTTTCAGACAGAGTCTCACTCTGTCTCCAGGCTGGAGTGCAGTGGCGAGATCTTGGCTCACTGCAACCTCCACCTCCCAGGTTCAAGCGATTCTCCTGCCTCAGCCTCCTGAATAGCTGGGACTACAGGCGTTCGCCAACACGCCCAGCCAGTTTTTGTGTTTTTAGTAGAGACAGGGTTACACCATGTTGGCCAGGATGGTCTCGATCTCTTGACCTCATGATCCACCCACCTCAGCCTCCCAAAGTGCTGGGATTATAGCTGTGAGCCACTGTGCCCAGCTGTGTGTGTTTTTAATGTGATTAAGTATATAAGACTTACCATAACTATTTTTAGGTGTGCGGTTCTGTGGCATTAAGTACATTCTCGTTTTGCAACTGTAACCATCATCCAGCTCCAGAACTTCATCTCCCCCAAATGAAACTCTATACCCATTAAACACTAACTCTCTGAACCCTCCACCTTCCAACCCCTGGCAACCACCATTCTGCAGCTCATCGTCTTTTGTGTGTGCAGAGTTGAGCAGAGGGTCTGATGTAGCAGATACTTAGTATTTGTTGAGTTAGGCTAGGTGCAAGTTTCAGAAGTCCATGTATCATCAGCCAACCCAGAACACACCCCCATCCCAGCTCTAATGCAAGATGACAGGCTTCTGAAAGGGATTTTAAATGAAATGGCTGCCTGGAATCACAAGAGGATTGGGCAGTAGCAAGAGAAGTTAAGAGTTTCTGTTCCGTATTCAGTTCCTTTGCCATCCCCCAGCCATGACTTGCGTTCTGTTCTGCTGTGCTCATGTTTGTTGTCATCTTGCTTGTTTTCAGCCTCTGACTTCATCTCATCCTGGGGGTCTGGTGGGTGGATGCTACAGGAAGCTGGAAATAAGGTCATTTAGGGGATGAAGACAATAGAATTTAACAGTATTTCTCCATTAGTATGTGATGGGTACATGTGTTAAAGGGGAGGTCAACCCTCCTGGACCTCCAGGCCTGGACAGTGGAGAGCCAGGTCAGGCTTTGTATTCCTCTGGTATTCATATCAGGACCTGGAATTGAGTTGGATCTTTTTTTTTTAGACGGAGTTTCACTTTTGTTGCCCAGGCTGGAGTGCAATGGGGTGATCTCAGCTCACCATAAACCTCTGTCTCCTGGGTTCAAGTGATTTTCCTGCCTCTGCCTCCTGAGTAGCTGGGATTACAGGCATGTGCCACCACGCCTGGCACATGTATTTTGAGTAGAGATGGAGTTTCTCTGTGTTGATCAGGCTGGTCTCGAACTCCCGATCTCAGGTGATCCACCCACCTCGGCCTCCCAAAGTGCTGGGATTACAAGGATTACAAGTGTGAGCCGGGCGTGATGGCTCAAGCCTGTAATCCCAGCACT
The DNA here is from genome assembly GCF_049354715.1 of Callithrix jacchus. Lineage (NCBI taxonomy): Eukaryota > Metazoa > Chordata > Mammalia > Primates > Cebidae > Callithrix > Callithrix jacchus. The sequence continues at coordinate 106,416,651 of NC_133506.1, forward strand.
TTGGGAGGCCGAGGCTGGTGGATCACGAGGTCAAGAGATCGAGACCATCCTGGCCAACATGGTGAAACCCGTCTCTACTAAAGATACAAAAAATTAGCTGGGCACGGTGGCGCGTGCCTATAATCCCAGCTACTCAGGAGGCGGAGGCAGGAGAATTGCCTGAACCCAGGAGGCGGAAGTTGTGGTGAGCCGAGATCGCGCCATTGCACTCCAGCCTGGGTAACAAGAGCGAAACTCCGTCTCAAAGAAAAAAAAAAACAAGTGTGAGCCACTGGACCCAGCCGGATTTTTTTCTTTTTTTGAGACAAAGTCTCACTCTGTCGCCCTGGCTGGAGTGCAGTGGCATGATCTCAGCTCACTGCAGCCTCCAGCCCCCCAGGTTCAAGTGATTCTCCTGCCTTAGCCTCCCAAGTATAATAGCTGGGACTACAGGCAAATGCCACCATACCATGCCCAGCTAATTTTTGTAGTTTTAGTAGAGACAAGAGTTTCACCATGGTGGCCAGGTTGGTCTCAAACTCCTGACCTCAAGTGATCCACCTGCCTCCCAAAGTGCTGGGATTGCAGGTGTGAGCCACCATACCTGGCTGAGTTGGATATTTTAGAACAGAGATGACCACTGTGGCAGCCTCCCTGGCCTCCTCACTTTCTCTCATCCTTGCTGTTTACAGTTTTTCGTTGACCTTCATGGGGAAAGAGGAAAAAGGGAGGGAGAGACATGCTTGTCTTCCAGTGACCCAGGAAGAGAGGAGGGCGGGAGAGCCCCTGTCTTAGAGGTCAAAATACAGGCCACAGGGGTCTCAGGCTGGTAGGCTGGGGTGGTATCTTAGGGTATACTATTGTAAATTGTGCCCTTATTACCAGGAAAAAGCCTGCAGCGCAAGAGACCTCTGCATTTCCTCACAGTAGTGTCAAATTGCAAGGATTGAGGGAAGACTTGAGGACTCATGAGGTCTTTTTTCTCTGTCTCTGTGTACAACCTTAGAGGAGGTTACATGTATTTAATAATACCTTCCAGGAACTGCCCAATAGGGAGTGGCCCTTCTCACCACAGTTCCTCTTACTGCAGACTAAAGCCTACTTTTGTCTTAGACAAAGCCAGGTCTGAATGGCAGTCAATTGTTTTCCTTGGACTGAGTCTCAGTCTGCCCCACCCTAATGCTCAAAGTTTGAATGAAGGAATGTTCCAATTGATAACTCCTAGAAACAGTGACATCCTTAGGTGTTATCCTGTAGTCTGCCTGGATGTTGTTCTCATCACCATCGCTAATAAAAGTAACAAGTGATTTGAGTGTTTGTCTTTAAAGTAGAGCACCTCTGGGCCATCTTATTATTACTTTTTTTGAGACAGGGTCTTGCTCTGTTGCCCAGGCTGGAATGCAGTGGCATGATCATAACTCAGTGCAGCCTTGAACTTCTGGCCTCAGGTGATCCTCCCACCTCTGCCAAAGGGCTAGGATGACAAGTGTGAGCCACCATGCTCAGCCCCATCTTACATTTCAGAAGGTGCCAGCAGTAGGCCAAGGTCTCAAAGCTAGTTAGAGCCGACTTTCATACTCATGCTTCATCACTCTGCTGCATGACCCAGTCCCCACCGGAAACAAAGATCTCATGTGACATTGGTCAGTGTGGGGTCCAAAGTGTAGTTTTTGCAGATTAGGTGTGTTTCACAAGTTAACAACGAATGTACCTGCTACTACCCAGATCTCCTGTTCTGGCCTCATAACTTCCTCAGGTAGCCCAAATTGCCCATCTCTAAAGAGCTGTCAGTGAGAGGCCTGCTGACACAATGGGTGTTTGACTTTGCCTTTGAGGCAACATGATCCATGGAATGAACATGACATTAGGAGCTGGGCAACCTGGTTCTAGTTTTGGTTCCATTTCTTTTATTTCTTTATTTAGATGGAGTCTCGCTCTGTCGCTCAGGCTGGAGTTCACTGGTACGATCTCGGCTCACCTCAACCTCTGTCTCTCAGCTTCAAGCGATTCTCCTGCCTTAGCCTCCCAAGTAGCTAGGACTACAAGCACGTGCTACCACAACCTGCTAATTTTTTGTATTTTTAGTAGAGATGGGGTTTCACCATGTTAGCCATGATGATCTCCTCCTGACCTCATGATCTGCCCACCCCAGCCTCCCAGAGTGCTGAGATTACAGGTGTGAGCCACCTTGCCCAGAAATTTTAATCTTAATGGCTGAGAATGAGTCACTGAGCCCCAGGTATAGACCTGAAATTCTGTGGGCCTGGCTTCCCTTTCCCAGTCCTAGAGTCTCCTACTATCTCAGGAAAGTTTTCCAGCATCACTGCAAGAACAAGTAACTTCAGAATCTTAAAACTGAACATGAAACTCCTGTTTGTCCTGACCCCTGAGTCAGGAATTCCATCAATCACTGGGCAGTCACTCTGCCCCTGCATGCTGTTTTGTGTAAAAAAGCTCTGGACCCACCCAGAGAAAGTATTTGGCCTGAGGGACAAACATATGCCTCACCTTTGGGGATACACAGCTTTTTTGGGATGTGAGAGACAAGACATTCACACAAAAATGTATAAAGAGCTTTATTGAAAGACACAGATTCAGGGCTGGGTGGCTCGGGATGCTTGGCTCCTTACTCTGCCTTGGGCCTTTGTGTGCTCCCCACCCCTGCTCCTCCCTTGGTTAATTCTTTTTTTTTTTTTTTGAAACAGAATTTTGCTCTTGTTGCCCAGGCTGCAGGTGGTGCAGTCTCAGCCCACCGCAACCTCCACCTCCCAAGATCAAGCAATTCTCCTGCCTCAGCCTCCCGAGTAGCTGGTACTACAGGCATGTGCCAACACACCCAGCTAATTTTCGTGTTTTTATTAGAGACGGGGTTTCTCCATGTTGGTCAGGCTGGTCTTGAACTCCCTACCTCAGGTAATCCATCCACCTTGGCCTCCCAAAGTGCTGGGATTACAGGCATGAGCCACCATGCCTGGCCACTTGTTTAACTCTTGCTTGTCCCTGTGGTATCAGCTTAAATATCACTTCTTTAGCAGGCCTTTCCTGGATCCCCTTCCCATCATGACCTCCCTTTCATCTTTTTTTTCTCTTTTTTTTTTTTTTGGAGACAATGTCTCTAACTCTGCTGTCATCCAGGCTGGAATGCAGTGGTGCAAGCGTGGCTCACTACAGCCTCCTTGAATCCTTCTGATAGCACTCTGCTTTTTCATCAGAGTTGTCACAGGTGTCATGTCATTATGTCTTTAATGTCTGCTTCTTTGACTAGACTATAAGCTCCATGAAGGAAGGGACAATTTCTGTTTTGTTCAGTGCCACATTCTAGTATCTAGTAATGCCTGTACATAGCAGACAGTCAGTATTTGTTGAATGAATGCATGAGCTGGCTCACCAGGCCATAGAGTTGGCATGAAAGGTGTCTGGGAAGGTTTCTTAGGATAAAGAGGAGAGACAGGGCTGGTGAAAAGTTGAGTGAACATGTTTGCTCCATCCTGCTGGTCAGGAAGTTCCCCTTCTGCCTCACCTATGTCTCTTCAGCTGTGATTTATTCTGGGTTGGTCCTTGGTGGGGCCAGAAAATATGTGGTCTCCACCCTTTGGAGAGTAACCCTGTTCTTCCTTTCTAAGAGTGTGATTCAGACAGTCCTTCATCCCCTTCTCGCTGGCCCCACCCTCTACCTGTTCTTCCTCCAGCTGACTCAGCTTCACACCCTCTTCCCCTCCTCCCAGGGTCTCCTTTCCTGTCCCCTTGTCTTTCAGAGCTTTCCTTCCTAAGTTTTCTCTCATGACCTCTCATTGGTCTTCTGGAATTCAAAACCATATGGGCACAGGTCACAAGTTTTCTTGGTTATGAAGCTTCCCTCGTCTCTTCCCTTGGATTTGTAGACACCTGACTCCCACAGAAGTAGGCTGGCAATGAGGTATAATGATTTGTTTGTGCTGCAATTGAAAACCAGCAACAAGAAGCCTTGTTATTATCCAACCCCTGATTACTAGTGTTGTCTTCCTCCGTTAACTTGGTATCTGCCAGCCTGAACGGGCCGGGCATCTCCTTTCTGCCCCCTCCCACTGCCATGCTGTGCCCTTCCTTGCTGTCTCTGGTATCCATTTCCCAGGGACTGTCCTTGCTCTCTGCCCCATCAGTATGCCTCTAAGGCCACAGGTCTGTTTTTCCTCCCTTCTCTCTCACCTGCCTTCCTCTCAGTTCTACTTTTTATCTTATTTCTTCTCCTGAGCTGCCACTCTTCACCCTAAATCCCAGTAACGCCAAATCCCAGTCTTAGTAAATCACTTTTTGCCACAGTTTTGCCTTGCTCTGTGGGAACCAATTTCTTCATAATGACTCTATGCAAATTTGTAGCACTTTATGGATTTTAAAATGTTTTTACATTGTTGAATTCTTGTGAAATGGGCCTGGGTAGATAAGGAAAAGAGCCTCAGAGAGGCTAAGTGATTTGCAGATTTGCCTAAATTATACAGAGGAGTTAGAACCAGTGCCCAGGCCTTCTGATTCTTAGTACAGTAAACACTAAGCATTCCCTATCATTCCATCTCACCACGCTCCTGTCTTGTTGTAGGTCTTAGCTAAGAAAGCCTGCCCCTGAGTTACCCATCTTACCCATCAACTTGATTCTCTCCATTTTGGACAGGAACTGACTCTTGGGAAGGAAACAGTTTCAAACTGCTTTGACATTGTGTCACGTTTGAAAAGCCATGGCCTTGCTTACCTACTGTGAGACTTGGGAAGAAGTGCTGGGGAGGGAAAGGTGAGATACCACTGCAGCTGTCCAGAAGACCTTGCAAGATCCTCCAGCTGGGGACAGGGGATGGCTAGAATGACGTCCAGCCGTCTTCACACCCGAGGCTCGGATGGCCCTCCCAGGCCTGCAGTTCTCTATTTTCCCTTAGAAGGTTCTGGAAGCAGACTGAACCTCAGAAGCAAGCTGTTTATTTTTTAGGTTTTTCAGTTTATTTTTAAATTTCTGACTGTGATGGTGTTTATTTTTTCCTTTTCCCTTTTCCCACTTCCCCGGCTCAGCATCAAAAAGGGACCATCTGTCCCTTGCCTTTCTGTGGCCATTTTAGAACCAGCGCAAGGCTGCTTGAATCTGGTCCCCTCTTTTCCCTCCCTCCCTCCCCCACCACCTGGCTTTCTCTCCTCTGCACTGCCCACTCTTATGCAGTCCCCTCCAGGTGGCAGCTGCCACCTCCTATAGGCCTCCATTTATGAAGACCTCCAGGCTGGGTCCAGCTACCAGCCCAAGGGCCTGTCTGAGGCAGCCAGATCTGTGGGTAACCTAGACATGGAGGCATGGAAAGCAGCCTGTGGGAGGAAGGGAATTAGTTCCAGTCTCCTTGCTCCAGGCAGGGCCCCTCTGCTCTGACTGGTTTCTGCTGGGAATGGTATCTGTGTTCATGTATGTGTCATGTCCTAACTTGTTTCTGCCTCTGCGTGTACCTGCAAGTCAGTGTGTGTGCGCATGTGTGTGTCTCACATGCCCCTCTGGCCTAGAGATCCGTGAGTGATTTATAAACTACCCCTTTTTCCATCACATAAATATTTTTCCTGGTTTCTTGGCCTGCCTTCTGCTTCTAGAACTGACCTGATTTCCTCCCCTTCTGTGCTTCATTCCCATAAACACACTTCAAAACATGGATAGTCATCGATAAACAGAGGGTAGGTATTTCACATTGTGGAATCAGAATAAAAAGATGCTTGAGTTCCACAGTGTGAGAGGCAGGGTTAGCAGAGTGGAATCTGTTTCAGAGAGTAACACAAACTGAGAAAGGGAATTTTTTTGAAGTCTTCATTAAAAAGAATCCAGGTTGGGCACTGTGGCTCCCGCCTATAATCCCAGCACTTTGGGAGGCCAAGGTGGTGGATCACTTGAAGTCAGGAGTTCGAGACTAGCCTGGCCAACATGGTGAAACCCCTCTCTACTAAAACTACAAAAAAAATTAGCTGGGCATGATGGCACATGTCTATAGTTCCAGCTATTATTATACTTAGGAGGCTGAGGCAGGAGAATCCCTTGAACCTACAGGGAGAGGTTGCAGTGAGCTGAGATTGTGCCACCACACTTATGTCTCAAAAAAAAAAAAAAAAAAAAATAGGCCAGGCGTGGTGGCTTATGCCTGTAATCCCAACACTTTGAAAGGCTAAAGTGGGTGGATGACCTGAGGTCAGGAGTTTGAGACCAGCCTGACCAAGACGGTGAAACCCCGTCTCTACTAAAAATAAAAAAAAAATTACCCATATGTGATGGTGGGTGCCTATAATCCCAGCTACTCAAGAGACTAAGGAGAATCACTTGAACCTGGGAGGTAGACGTTGCAGTGAGCTGAGATTGCATCATTGCACACTAGTCTGGGTGACAAAAGCAAGACTCTGTCTCAAAAAAAAAGTTGATGATAGTATGTCACGGACAGTAAGAAACTGATGAGGGTCTGGGTGCGGTGGCTCACACCTGTAATCCCAGAACTTTGGGAGGCCAAGGCAGTCAGATCATGTCAGGAGATCCAGACCATCCTGGCCAACATGGTGAAATACCATCTCGACTAAAAATAGAAAAAAAAGTAGCTGGGCATGGTGATACATGCCTGTAGTCCTAGCTACTTGGGAGGCTGAAGCAGGAGAATTGCTTGAACCCAGGAGACGGAGATTGCAGTAAACCTAGATTGAGCCACTGCCTGCCTTCTCTCTTCCTTTCATTGGCTCAGTGAAGAGGTGCTGGTGATCCCCTCTTCTTCTCTTGCCATAGGAACATTTCATTTGTCTCATGCTTTGACTTTGGGTCTGCCATTCACCCCAAGCACCTTGGGTATAAGTGAGGATGATGCTACCTACCTGCTTCCTAGTTGGCTCTGGGGTAAATGGAGACTTCTTCAGGCCTGGGAGAGGCATCTCCCATTGAGAAAGGCAGGATCTGGCTCTCTGCTTACTCTTTGGGTCCTTGGAGGGCTGTGTCTGGTATCTCTGCTTGGATAGGAAGGAGGAGGCGATCTTATCAGACTTTTCCTGCCACTTCCCTGTCCCCAGCTCACACAACCACTCCCATTTTCTCTCTCTTACATACTCACACTCTCTTCCCCTACCACCCCCCAACATCTGAGAACTTTATGAGCCACAGCTCTGGCACAGGACTTGGCAGCCTAGGCTGGAGAGGGTGGTTCCATCCAAGGAGGCTCAGCAGTGGGAACCTGCATGCTGTGACACTCCCCCTGAAGGTTAGTAGATAGTTGGGCGATAAGGGCTGCTCCACAGGGGTATGGACAGGTCAAATCTTTATAAATATCCAGTGAAGAGGAAATGACAACTCCCAATTTATCCTTATACATAGAGCATTCAGTGGAGACAGGTGGGGTGTCCAAGGGCCTGAGCCCTCACTGTTCAGGGACCTGGATGGGTGATGAATAGGCTCAGACGTCCACAGCATGCGGTGGGAGGGCCAAGGCCTGGCCAACAAACAATGAGCACAGGGACACCGTACACTTACAAGACCAACAACTGAGGGGGGCAGCTGCCTGGCACATGTGTGTCAGGCTGTTTATTCTGGAATGAGGGGTGGGCTTTACATCGTGTTCTGTGACTGGTGGGTTTTGAGAGGGGCTGATTTGTGGAGAGGATGAACACCTTGGCAAAGATGAGGATCAGTACCATGCCCACAAATACGGCTGCTGGCCAATGCCCCACATGCCAGTGTCCCCCATGATGACGATGGCAAAGCCAGCTGCCAGGCCACTCAGGCCTGTGCCCATCTGGAGTAAACTGCTATAGAGGCTGATGTCATTCAGGGAGTGGGCAGTGGGGTCAGCCACCACTAGGCCATAGATGGTAATGATACCATCCAGGACCACTGGGATGATGGACTTCATGATCGGCTCCGGCCACATGATGGACATGGCCGATGCTGGTGCTGTTCTTGGCCATGCCATAGGCAGCACCCAGTCCACTGAAGACTGTGGTGGCCATAGCACCCAAGATGGTGAAAACCAAAGCATACTTGGGGCTGTTGTTGGACCTGTCTGCTAGTGGGGAGGGGACAAGAATGGGCACAGCAGAGGGCGAGCACAAAGACAGTGGACCAATGGCAGCAAAGATGCTTTTTTTTTTTTTTTTTTTTTTCCTCGAGAGGAGTCTCACTCTAGCCCAAGCTGGAGTGCAATGATGTGATCTCAGCTCACTTCAACCTCCACCTCCGAGGCTCAAGCGATTTTCGTGCCTCAGCCTCCTGAGTAGCTGGAACTACAGGCATGCACGACCATACCCAGCTAAATTTTTAAAATTTTGCCCAGGGTGATCTCGAACTCCTGAGTTCAGGCAATCTGCCTGCCTCCCAAAGTACTGAGATTACAGGCATGAGCCACTGTGCCCGGCCAAGATGTTCTTTCTTACACACACATACTCTCATGTTTTTTTTTCTTGTGCATGCACACACACACATCCTTTAGTTACTCATATCTAATTGAAGAATGTCTAAGACACCACCCTTCTGTCAGAATACTTGCCCCTCCTTCCAGATCTCTGCCAGTACTGTATCCTTGTGGGACTTGAATTGTTGGGGAAACCCCAACCGCCCCTTTTCTCTCAGGCCCTTATCCCCTCCCCTCCCTAGCAGTGGCTTCAGAATATCTCCTACAGATGGGTTTAGGGTTAGTAATCTGGTGGTACCGGGGCTAAGGGATAGGTGTTAAAGCTTCACTTGCATAGCAGTCACTATTTTAACACTTAGATTGTTGTTGTTTTGGGGTGTCTTTAAGGGAGCCAATAAATTTATGGGAGGCTAAATATCCCCTCCCCCACTGGGTATTGCCACTGCCTTTGCCCCCCTCTTCCTCTCTGTGTGGGCCTTCTGGATTACAGGAAGAGCTCAGGAAAACAAGCCTATTGTTTTCATCTGGGAGGGTGGGAGGGCCTCCAGGCCAGCTCAGGCTCACTCTCCTCTGAACTGATACCCCATAAACAGAGGCTCCAAGGCCCTGGCAGCCCTGCTTTTCCAAGGCAAGTGAGTTATTTGGCTTGGTACTTTATTCTGCCAGCTCTTGTTGGTTCCCTCTTTATTTTTTAATTAAAAAAAATTTTTTTTAAAGACAAGGTCTTGCTCTGTCACCCAGGCCGGAGTGCAATGGCCTGATCTCGGCTCACTGCAACCTCTGCCTCCCAGGCTCAAGTGATTCTCATGCCTCAGCCTTCTGAGTAGCTGGGATTACAGGCATGTGCTACCATGTCTGGCTACTTTTTGTATTTCTAATAGAGATGGTTTTCACCATGTTGGCCAGAGTTGGTTCCCTCTTTAGACCACAAGTTCCCATTCTCTTTCCCTAGTGTCCTCTGAAGTTCTCTTCTCCCCCTTCCCCCATCTGTTTTTCTCTATCATAGGTTTCTCTGTGTAGTCCTGAAATGGTGAGTAATAGGAGGAAGCCTGCCTTTTTGGAAGTATGGGGAGCTAGGAAAGGAGGGGTCTCTCCCGGACCAGAGAGGTCTTCTCTTCCCCCAGCCTCACAGCTAGCTGACTCTGCCTCATCCTCCGAATACCCTGGATTCCCCCTGACACCAGGCACCCAAGGAAGCCCCACCTCCTGGTCCTGTTTCCTGTCAGGGGTGGGATGGCACCTTGCCTGGGTCTGGGAATGGCACCGGCTGCAGCAGCAGGACCTGCCGGGACATATCTAAATGAATAATCATTGCTGGGGTTGAAGCACAGGAGAGACCAGTCCTTCCTTGTTTCCACAGGGCTGCTTAGTGCTTCTTTCCCAAGGACTTCCATCCCTTCCCCAGGCTTTATGTTCCAGTTCTACCATTCTGGAAGTCCCCTAGAATCTCCTGGAATGTTTAATGGACCTTTTCAGCACTGAAATTCAAGAATTTTAAGACTCATTGGTCAGCAGAAAAGTGGGGATATGGTTTCCCCTGCAGTTTCCTCACAAGATTACCCCTTATATTTTAGCATATGGGACTCCTCAGGATGTTAATTCTCTTCTCTCTGTGTTGGTGTCTGAGCACCGAGAAGGTAGAGCCAGGGGTACCTATAAATGAGGAACATTCTTTGACAGGCACTTAATAAAGATGCTGGCTATGTAATCCCAGCACTTTGGGAAGCTGAGGTAGGCAGATCACCTGAGGTAAGGAGTTCAAGACGAGCCTGGCCAACATGGCGAAACCTCTTCTCTACTAAAATTACAAAAATTAGCTGGGTGTGGTGGTACATACCTCTAATCCCAGCTCCTCAGGAAGCTGAGGTAGGAGCATTGCTTGAACCTGGGAGACAGAGGTTGCAGTGAGCCAAGATTGAGCCATTGCACTTTAGCCTGGGTGACAAGAGCGAAACTCCATCTCAAAAAAAAAAAAAAAAACAAAATGCCAGGTGTCATGGCTCATGCCTGTAATCCCAGCAATTTGGGAGGCCGTGGTGGGTGGATCATAAGGTCAAGAGATTGAGACCATCCTGGCCAACATGGTGAAACTCCATCTATAACTAAAAAGTACAAAAATTAGCTGGGCATGGTAGGGTGCATCTATAGTCCCAGCTACCCTGGAGGCTAAGGCAGGAGAATCACTTGAACCCGGGATGGCGAGATTGCAGTGAGCTGAGATCACACCACTACACTCCAGCCTGGCAACAGAGACTCTGTCTCAAGAAAAAAATAAAAATAATAAATAAATAAATAAATAAAACTTTACCCCTCAAGGGGTTTCAACCACATGCAAAGCCAACACTGCAGGAATTATTTTCCCACTTTGGAGCTGAGTACAAAGGGAAGGGGCATATTGTTAGAGGAGCTGTTGTTAGTGGAATGAGGGCTGGCAGCCAGAGTTCTAATCTGCCAGCTCCAGGCCACTTCCAAGAAATGTGACCCCAAGCCTCCTGTGCTGTCTCCTTTCACTCATTCTGTTGTCTACCTCTTTCATCCTGGATTCCACCATGACTACAGGCCTCTCCTGCATTTCTGGATTTCTACATGCTGTTTGTGAGGGACTCATTGAGGTTTTCTCCTTCTCTCCTTTTCCTTGCCCCACAGCTTTGGCTTGTGCTTCCTAGGCTCTGAGCTTCTGTTAGTGTCACAGCCTCCTGGACAGACTGCTGGAAATGGTTTATGCATAAACTCTTTTGCATTTCTCTTGGGAAATAAACCCTTTGTTTCTAATCTAATCTTAATCTGTCCTGCTACTACATTAAAATGACTTTTTGGTTTTGGGGAAAGGAAAAGAAAATGTCCATTGATGCTGGGCCCCAGACAGCACAGTGAGCAGGCTCACATTTGCTCCTAGTTTTTTCTCCAGGTATTATCTGCGGGAGGAGTCCAGGGAGCCCCTGAAGGGTCAGCAGAACAAAGAAGCAAGAGCTCAAGGCTGGTGTGTGCCTGGTTCTCCCCTGGTCAGTTCTAGGGAGCAGAGTCCATGGTGTAGGTGGAAGGACCAGGGTGCTGTGCCCAGTAACTGTTCAGCAACAGTGCACGCCATGTACTGGGGAGATGCTGAGGCCTTAGGCAGCAGCATCAGGAAGCTTTTGAAGCTGGGGAAACGAATACACTTGAAATAATTAAAGGGGGATTTAAGGCAGAGGAGCAGAGTCTGAGGGGACAGCTCATGCCCTTCCCCTTGCCTACCTCAGGCCACCAGCTTTGTGTCTCTTCTCTCCTTTCAGCCCTTGATCCTTAGCTTCTTCTGAAACACTTTCCTTGAGGAAACCCAGCTCTGCCTTGCGCTGTCTGGCGTTTAATCATTAAATCAATGAGCATTTGGTGACCTTGTATATACTCAGAAACATACCTGGAGCTGTGAGGGGAACAGTAACAAACAACAGACAGCTCCCTGGTGAGGCGAATGCAGTATCAGAGAGGATGAGTACAGTGTCACGGAGGACACGCTGCTTAGGGCCAGCCTCAGTGAGGGACCAGTCCCTTGCATTGTATGCAGTGTGATGAGACATCTACCAAGAGTGTTTGCGCTCACATCACTGTTGGCTCTTCATATCTGAGCAAAGCAGTAAGTATAATTATACATTGTAAACGACGCAGGGCACAATGCCAGGTGACATCTCTCTGACTGTTTCAACCCACCCGAGGGGCTCTATCTGTTATCCCAGAGCCCCACCCTTCAATAATTGAGTCCAACACTTTTATGGTACCTTCCAGAGCCCCTCCATCAACCAAATTTTTTTTTTTTGAGACAGAGTCTTACTCCCTCCCCCAAGCTGGAGTGCAATGGCACGATCTCAGCTCACTGCAACTTCCGCCTCCCGGGTTCAAGCAATTCTCCAGCTTCAGCTTCCCGAGTAGCTAGGACTACAGGCACATGCCACCACACCCGGCTAATTTTTGTATCTTTAGTAGAGACAGTGCTGGTCTCAAACTCCTGATGTCAGATAATCCACCCATCTTGGCCTTCCAAAGTGCTGGGATTACAGACATGAACCACCATGTCAGGCCCAACCTAAGATTTTATACAATTTTAATATATGTAAAACGTGAGGAGATATGACATGCTTAGTAATAGAAGCTCTAGTGAATGAAAGAAAGCAACTGCAGACTGTTATCCCACATGCTCACTATGCAGCAGAAGTTGTTTTCTATATGTTATAGATTCAGAGCTGCACAGATAAAATACTGTTGTTTTCATTCAGGTACCCATCTCAGTGTGAGGCTGTATAACTCATTCTATGTAATACCCAAGTACCACCTAGAAATGGCTCCTGACCTTAATGAACTTCTGTTCTACTCGGGGAGATGAGATTTAGTCCTGTGAAAGGTTTAATAGAGATGTTGTGATCGGACTTGTTTAGTTGTAAGGAATCTGCTCTAGCTAAGTCAAATAAAAGGATAGATCCAGCATAGACTCAGGAACCGGCTACATGCCTTCAAATCCTGGTTCTGCCACTGAAATGGCTGTTTGACTTTTGCAAGTTCTTTACCTTTGATGAGCCTGTTTTCTCCTCTGTAAAGTGAGAATAATAACAATATCTACCTCATGGAGTTATGTGAGGATTAAATTAGTCAGTATGTAGGCCAGGTGCAGTGACTCACGCCTATAATCCCAGCACTTCGGGAGGCCAAGATGAGTGGATCACCTGAGGTCAGGAGTTCGAGACAAGCCTAGCCAACATGGTGAAATCCCTTCTCTACTAAAAATGCAAGAACCTTTAGCTGGATGTGGTGGTGGGTGCCTGTAATTCTAGCTACTCAGGAGGCTGAGTCAGGAGACTCACTTGAAAACCTGGGAGGTAGAGTTTGCAGTGAGCTGAGATCGTACTACTGTACTCCAGCCTGGGCAACAAGAGTGAAACTCCATCTCAAAAAAATAAAAATAAAAAAGGCCTATGAAGAGAATGGACAATGAGAGTGATCTCTGAGATGGCCAATATGGATAATCTCCTAAAGTGGTAAAGATCAGGGCCAGAAGGATGCAGCAGATTACAGCACTCATTGTTCGGAGGAGGGTACTGGGAAGGTGGTTAGACCACTGCTGCTGGAATATGTCTTCTTCAAAATAACCTTTTCTTGGCTCCCCAGGCTCGGTTAGGTGTACTCTCTTGGCACCCTATGCTTTACAACACATAAGACAGATGAGAGTTCTTTCTGCGACCGAAACTCTTCCCTCCTCTTTTTTGGTCCAAGAGACACACTTGGCAGTGGCAGGAGGAGTGTCACTCCATCCTTTTTTATTTTTATCTTTACTTTTTTATCTTTTCCATTTTACATGAGATATGTATTTAAATAATCAGATGCTGGACTAGAAGGGGAAAGTTTCGAGGATTTTTTTTTTTCTCCCCTTTTTCTCAAAAGGACAAATTTGCTTATGTGGAACAGGTACATAGAAAAAATGATGAAATTGTGATCTATGAAAAAAAAAAAAAAAATTTAAATAGGCCAGGCATGGTGGTTCACACCTGTAATCTCAGCACTTTGGGAGACTGAGGCGAGAGGATCACTTGAGCCCAGAAGTTCAAGACCAGCCTGATCAACATAGGGAGACCCATCGCTACCAAAAAAAAAAATAGCCGGTAACCAGACAGAGTGATGTGTGCTCTTGTAGTCGTAGCTACTCTGTAGGCTGGGGCTGGAGGGTTACTTGAGCCCAGGAGTTTGAGGCTACAGTGAGCCATGATTCTGCCATTGCATTCCAGCCTAGGTGACAGAGTGAGACCCTGTCTTAAAAAACAAACAGTACATTGGTTTGTGTCATCTGAGATGCAACAAAAGAAAGAAAAAAAACAGACATACCAAGCTATAGTTACATAATTAATTGTAGAGGTTGTTAACGTCTGCCTCTCTCTTCAGAGTGTAAATATCAGTAAAGTAGGGACTGTTTCAGTTACTCACTATTCTGTTCCCCAGCTTAGCACAGTTTCTGGTACACAATAGGAAGGAATAGTCATTAGGTTGGCAGACTCATGGAGTGTGGACCTGAGCATTTGGAATCATAGAGTTAGAAAGTTTTCTTACCTTACTGAAAGGGAACTTAGAGTAGTTAAGTGACTGGCCCTTAAATGCACAGCCTATTAGTAGCAAAGCCAAGAATAAGAAACCAAATTGTGGGCAACATAGTGAGACCCTGATTGTACAAAAGAAAAAAAAGTAGCTAGGCATGATGGTACATTGGCACATGACCGTAGTCCCAGCTACTTGGGAGCTGAATTAGGATTGCTTGAGCACAGGAGTTTGAGACTGCTGTGAGCCATGATTCTGCCACTGCACTCCAGCCTGGGTGACAGAGCAACACTCTTATCTCAATTAAAAAAACAAAAAACTAGATCAGGAGCAGTGACTCATGCATGTAATCCCTGCACTTTGGGAGGCCAAGGTGGGCAGATCGCCTGAGGTCAGGAGTTCAGGACCAGCCTGGCCAACATGGCAAAACCCCATCTCTACTAAAAATGTAAAAGTTCGCTGGGCGTGGTGGTACATGCCCGTAATCCCAGCTACTCGGGAGACCGAGGCAGGAGAATCATTTGAACCCGGGAGGCAAAGGTTGCAGTGAGCTGAGATCACACCACTGCACTCCAGCCTGTGTGACAAGAGGAGGACTATGTCTCAAAAAACAAAGAAAAGTTAACAAATTTCCTAACTTTTCTTGTCTACTGTGTTTGTCTTGGGATATTTATTTATTATTTTTTTGAGACGGGAGTTTCACTCTGGTTGCCCAGGCTGGAGTGTAATGGCGCGATCTCAGCTCACTGCAACCTCCAACTCCCAGATTCAAGCAATTCTCCTGCCTCAGCCTCCCGAGTAGCTGGAATTACAGGCTCCTGCCACCACGCCGGCTAATTTTTTGTTTTAGTAGAGATGGGACTTCACTGTTTTGGCCAGGCTGGTCTTGAACTCCTGACCTCGTGATCCGCCCACCTCAGACTACCAAAGTCTGGGATTACAGGTGAGCCACCACACCTGACTAATTTGTGTATTTTTTTTTTTGAGATGGAGTTTCGCTCTTGTTACCCAGGCTGGAGTGCAATGGCATGATCTCGGCTCACCGCAACCTCTGCCTCCTGGGTTCAGGCAATTCTCCTGCCTCAGCCTCCCGAATAGCTGGGATTACAGGCATGCGCCACCATGCCTAGCTAATTTTTTGTATTTTTAGTAGAGACAGGGTTTCACCATGTTGACCAGGATGGTCTCGATCTCTTGACCTCGTGATCCACCCGCCTCGGCCTCCCAAAGTGCTGGGATTCCAGGCGTGAGCCACCGCGCCCAGCTAATTTGTGTATTTTTAATAGAGACAGCCTGGGCGCAGTGGCTCACGCCTGTAATCCCAACACTCTGGGAGGCCAAGGCAGGCAGATCACCTGAGGTCAGGAATTCGAGACCAGCCTGGCCAACATGGTGAAACTTTGTCTTCATCAAAAATACAAAAATTAGCCGGGCATGGTGGTAGGCACCTGTAATCCCAGCTACCCAGGATGCTGAGGCAGGGAGAATCTCTTGAACCTGAGGCAGAGGTTGCAGTTAGCCAAGATCGTGCCATTACACTCCAGCCTGGGCAACAGAGCAAGACTCTGTCTCAAAAAGAAAAAAAAAAAAAGAGACTGAGTTTCACCATGTTGGTGAGGCTGGTCTTGAACTCTTGACCTCAGATGATCTGCCTGCCTCTGCCTCCCAAAGTGCCAGTGTTACAGGTGTAAGCCACCATGCCCAGGCGATTTAGTAGGGTAGCTTTCTTAGAATAGAAATTGTCATTAATCAGTAATAACTTATTGTCCAGGCATGGTGGCACACACCTGTAATCCCAGCACTTTGGGAGGCCAAGGCAGGTGGATCACTTTGAGCCCAGGAGTTTGAGACCAACCTTGTCCACATAATGGGACTCCATATTTACAAAAAAAATTAAAAATTTGCAGGACATTGTGGTGCATACCTGTGGTCCTAACTACTTAAGAGGCTGTGGTGGGAGGATCATTTGAGCCCAGGAGGTCAAGGTTGCAATGAGTCATGATCATGCCACTGCATTCCAGCCTGGGCAATGGAGTGAGACTCTGTCTCAAGATAATAGTGACAATAATAAACTGAACGCTATAGTGGATGGGTGCTCTTAGGATTTTTTTTTTTTTTTTTTTTTTTTTGAGCGAGGGCCTTTCTCTGTCACCCAGACTGGAGTGGAGTGACATGACCACATCTCACCAGAGGCTCAACCTCCTGGGCTCAAGTGATCCTCCTGTCTCAGCCTCCTGAGTGGCTTAAGCCTGTAATCTCAGGGTTACAGGTTTGAGCCACCATGCCCTGCCTCTTAGGATTTTTTTAAATGCATTGAAAAAAATAGATACATAGTCAGGTGCAGTGGCTCTTGCTTGTAATCCTAACACTTTGAGAGGCTGAGGCATGAGGATCACTTGAGCCCAGGAGTTTGAGACCAGCCTGGGCAACATAGTGAGACGCCCCCCTCTGTAAAAGATAATAATAATTTAAAATTGTTTTTAATTGGCCAGGCACAGTGGCTCAATGCCTATAATTCCAGCACTTTGGGAGGCCAAGGTGGTCAGATCACCTGAGGTTAGGAGTTTGAGACCAATCTGGCAAACATGGCGAAACTCCGTCTCTACTAAAAATACAAAAATTAGCCGGGTATGGTGGTCACTCGCTACTTGCGAGGCTGGTAATCGTAGCTACTCACAAGGCTGAGGCAGAAGAATTGCTTGAACCTGGGAGGCAGAGGTGGCAGTGAGCCAAGATGGCACCATTACACTCCAGCCTGGGTGACAGAGTGAGACTCTGTCTAAAAAAAAAAAAAAAGTAGTTGATACATAATTATACATATTGATGGGATACATGTGATCTTTTGATACATGCATACTATATATAATGATTAAATCAGCATGATTTGGATATCCATTACCTCAAACACTTACTTCATTTTACTTCGAATTTTACTTATTTTGTTTCAAATGTTCCAAATCTTCTAGCTCTTTTTTTTTTTTAAAGATAAAGTTGCTCTGTTACTCAGGCTGGAGTGCCATGGTGTGATCTCAGCTCACTGGAACCTCCAACTTCCAGGTTCAAGCGATTCTCCTGCCTCAGCCTCTCGATTACCTGGGACTACAGGCATGCACCACCACGCCCAGCTAATTTTTGTATTTGTAGTAGAGACAGGGTTTCACCAAATTGGCCAGGCTGGTCTCAAACTCCTGACCTCAGGTGATCAGCCTGCCTCAGCCTCCCAAAGTGCTAGATTGCAGGCGTGAACCACCATGCCTGGCCCTCCTTTTTTTTTTTTTTTTTTTGAGACAGAGTCTCACTCTGTCACCCAGGCTAGAGTGCAGTGGTGTGGTCTTGGCTTACTGCAACCTCTGCCTCCTGGGTTCAAGTGATTCTCCTGCCTCAGCCTCCCAAGTACAAGGGTGTCTGCCACCATGCCCAGCTAATTTTTGTATTTTTAGTAGAGGTGGGGTTTCACCATGTTGGTCAGGCTGGTCTTGAACTCCTGACCTCGTGATTCACCTGCCTTGGCCTCCCAAAGTGCTGGGATTACAGGCGTGAGCCACCATGCCTGGCCTATTCTAGCTCTTTTTAAAATTACTATGAAGTATTGATAACTTTAGTTACCCTACTGTGCTGTCAAATGCTAGAACCTTCTAGTGTTCCTTCTACCCACCTGTATTTCTGAACTCATTAACCAGCCTCTCTTTATCCCCACTGCCCTTCACAGCTTCTGGCAACCCCCATTCTACTCTCTACCTCCTCGAGACCAGCTTTCTAGCCCCCGCATATGAAAGAGTACATGTAATGTTTGTCCTTCTGTGCCTGGCTTATTTCACTTAACATAATATCCTCTGGGCTCATCCATGTTGCTGCAGATGAACAGATATAATCATTTTTTATGGCTGAATAATATTCCCTTGTGTAGATATACAGTATTTTATGTATGCATTTATTTGATAAACATATTAACTGTATTTGGGTATTATGACTAGTACTATAATAAATATAGGAGTGTAGATGTCTCTTCCATGTACTGGTTTCTTCTTTTTTTTTTTTTTCTCTTTTTTTGAGGCAGGGTCTCATTCTGTTGCCCAGGTTGGAGTGCAGAAGCATGCTCATGGCTTACTGCAGCCTCGAGCTCCTGGGCTCAAGCATTCCTCCAACCTCAGCCTCCCAAGTAACTGGTACCACAGGTGTATACTGCCACACTTGGCTAATTTTTAAATTGTAAATAATTATATATTTATTTATCTTTGAGGCAGGGTTTCACTCCTGTCACCCAGACTGGAGTGCAATGGCAACGATCTCAGCTTACTGTAACTTCTACCTCCCGGGCTCAAGCAATTCTCCTGTCTCAACCTCCCAAGCAGTTGAGACTACAGCTGCATACGTCCACATCCGGCTAATTTTTTGTATTTTTTGTAGAGGCGGTATCTCGCCATGTTGCTCAGGATGGTCTCTCACTCCTGGACTCAAGCAATCCTCCTGCCTCGGCCTCCCAAAGTGCTCAGTTTACAGGAGTGAGCACTGTACCTGATGATTTTTCTCTTTTGTATATATAGCCAGCAGTGGTATCGCCTGATCATATGATAGTTCTATTTTCAGTTTTGAGGAAGCTGCATACTGTTGTCCATAGAGGCCGTACTAATTTACATTCCTACCAACAGTGTATAAGAGTTCCCCTTTTTCTGGCCGGACACGGTGGCTCACGCCTGCAATCCCAGCACTTAGGGAGGCTGAGGCGGGTGGATTAGGTGGTCAGCAGTTCAAGACCAGCCTGGCCAAGATGGTGAAACCCCGTCTCTACTAAAAGTACAAAAATTAGCTGGGCATGGTGGTGGGCACCTGTAATCCCAGCTACTTGGGAGGCTGAGGCAGGAATTACTTGAACCTGGGAGGCAGAGGTTGCAGTGAGCCGAGATCACGCTATTGCACTCCAGCCTGGGTGACAGAAGAGTTCCCCTTTTTCCGAATCTTTGCAATCATCCCCTCCCTTTTTTTTGTCATTTTAAAAGTATTTATTTTTTTTTATTTTAATTTTAATTTATTTTTTTGAGACGGAGTCTTGGTCTGTTGCCCAGGCTGGAGTGCAGTGGTGTGATTTTTTGGGTTTTTTTTTTTTTTAGACTTTTTTATTTTTTGTAGAGGAGTGGTTTTGCTGTGTTGCTCAGGTATGTTTTGAACTCCTGGGCTCAGGTGATCCACCTCAGCCTCCCAAAGTATTGGGATTACAGGTGTGAGCCAGCATGCCCAGCCTTTTTGTCTTTTGATAATAGCACTTTAACTGGGGTGAGATGCTATCTCATTGGGTTTTGATTTGCATTTCTCTTATTATTAGTGATATTGAAGAAGTATTATTTTTAATAATAGGTTTATTGAGATATAATTTACATACCATACAATTTATTCTTTTAAAATATTTTAGGCGAGGTGCAGTGGCTCCTGCCTATAATGCCAGCACTTTGGGAGGCCAAGGTCTTGAACTCAGGAGTTCGAGACCAGCTTGGGCAACATGGTGAAACCCCATTTCTACAAAAAATATAAAAGCCAGGTATGATGGTATGCGCCTATAGTCGCAGCTACTTGGGAGGTTGAGGCAGGAGGATCACTTAGCTCAGGAGGCAAAGGTTGCAGTAAGCTGAGATCACACTACTGTACTCCAGCCTCAGCAACAAAGTGAGACCCTGTCTCATAAAACAAACTAGCAAACAAAAATTTAAAATATCTTAAAGTGGTTTTTGGTATATTCACCTACTTGTGCAACCATCATCACTATCTAATTTCAGAATCTTTTCATTATCCCCAAATGAAATCCAGTACCTGTTAGCAGTCATTACCTATTTTCTCCTTCCTTCCAGCCTCTGGCAACCACTAATCTACTTTTCATCTCTTTGGATTTGCCTATTGTGGACATTACACACAAATGTAAATGTAGCCACATAATATGTGGCCTTTGGTGACTAGCTTCTTTCATTAAGCATGTTTTCAAGGTTCATCCATGTTGCAACATCTAGCAGTAATTCCTTTTGTTGTTTTCACTTTTTTTTAGAGACAGGATCTCACTCTGTCACCCAGGCTGGGGTGCAGTGGTGCTATCATAGGTCACTACTGCCTTCAGCTCCTGGGCTCAAGGGATCCTTCCACCTCAGCCTTCCAAGTAGCTGGGACTACAGGTGCATGCCACCATGCCTGGCTAATTTTTAAAAATTTTTTGTAGAGACGGGGTCTTATTATCTTGCCAAGGGCTGGTCTCAGACCTGCCAGGCAATCTCAAACCATTTGGTCTCAAGTGATCCTCCTGCCTCGGCCTCCCAAAGCACTGGGGTTATAGGCATGAGCCACTATACCTGGTCTTCATTTCTTTTTATTGCCAGTACTCTTCTATTGTATAGATATATTATAACTCATTTATTCTTCGGTTGATGGATATTTGGGTTGTTTCTACTTTTTGGTTACTAATAATCCTGCTGTGATCATCCGTCTACATTTTTTTGTGTGGATATATGTTTTCAATTTTGAGTATCTACCCAGAAGTGGAATTGCTGGGTCATATGATAACTCACTGTTTAACATTTGAGGAACTGCCAAACTGTTTTCCAAAGTGGCTATACCATTTTACAGTTGCCACTAGCAGTGTATGACAGTTTCAGTTTCTCCATGCCCTCATCAACACTTTTGACTATCCATCCTTTTCTAGATGGGGTAGGGAGGTGATCTCACTCTGTTGCCCAGGCTGCAGTACAGTGGTATGATCATAGCTCACTGCAGCCTCGAACTCCTGGGCTTATAGGATCCTCCTGCCTCAGCCTTCCAAGGGAAATACAAATAAAAATCACAATGAGATACCAGTTCACACCTACTAGGATGGCTACAATCAAAAGGATGGTTAGGCCAGTTGTGGTGGCTCCCTCCTGTAATCCCAGCACTTTGGGAGGCCAAGGCAGGCAGACCAGTTGAGATCAGGAGTTTGAGACCAGCCTGGCCAACATGGTGAAACCCTGTCTCTACTAAAAATACAAAAAATTAGCCAAGTGTGGTGGCGGGCACCTGTAATCCCAACTATTTGGGAAGTGGAGGCAAGAGAATTGCTTGATCCCAGGAGGTGGAGGTTACAGTGAGCTGACATCACACCCCTGCACTCCAGCCTGGGCAACAGAGTAAGACTACGTCTAAAAAAAAACATGGGCAGAGTCAGGCGTGATGCCTCACCCGTGTAATCCCAGCAGTTTGAGAGGCCAAGGCAGGTGGATTGCTTTAGCTCAGGAGTTTAAGACCAGCCTGGGCGACGTGGTAAAACCCCATCTCCATAAAAATACAAAAATTGGCTGGGCACAGTGGCTCATACCTATAATCCCAGCATTTTGGGAGGCCAAGGTGGGTGGATCACAAGATCAGGAGTTCAAGACCAGCCTGACCAACATGGTGAAACCCCATCTTTACTAAACATACAAAATTAAGTCAGGTGTGGTGGTACATACCTGTAATCCCAGCTACTCAGGAGGCTGAGGCAGGAGAATCGCTTGAACCCAGGAGGCAGAGGTTGCAGTAAGCCAAGATCATGCCACTGCATTCCAACTTGAGCAACAGAGCAAGACTCTGTCTCCAAAAAGTTTTAAATTTTGAAATTTTGATGAAGTGCAATTTACCCTTTTTCCTTTTTTTTTTTTTCTTATGCTTTGGATGTCATACATAAGAAACCATTATCTGATCCAAGGTCATGAAGATTTACTCCTGTATTTTCTTTTAACATATTTATGTATTAACTCTTACATTTTAAAGCCTACAATTCATTTTGAGTTAGTTTTTGTATATGATATGAAGTAGGGAAACAATTTCATTATTTTGCATGTGAATATGCAGTTGTTCCAGCACCGTTTGTTGAAAAGACTACTGAATGGTCTTGACATCACTTGACCATAAACCTAAGAGTTAATTTTTGAATTCTTTTTTTTTTTTTCCCCAGGCAGAGGCTTTCTCTGTTGCCCAGGCTGGAGTGCAATATCACAATCTCAGCTCACTGCAAACTCTGCCTCCCTAGTTCAAGCGATTCTTTCACCTCAGCCTCCCGAGTAGTTGGGGTTACAGGTGCCCACTACCACACCTGGCTAATTTTTTAAATTTTTAGTAGAGATGAAGTTTCCCTATGTTGGCCAGGCTGGTCTCAAACTCCTGAGCTCATGTGATCCACCGGCCTCAGCCTCCCAAAGTGCTCAGGTTACAAGTGTGAGCCACCTCACCCAGCCCTATTACACTGTCTTGTTACTGTAGCATTGTAAAAGTTTTTTAATTGGGAAGTATGAGTTCTCCAACTTTGTTCTTCATTTCCAAGATTGCTTGTCTCTTCTGGGTCCCTTGCATTTCCATATGATTTTTAGGATAGGCTTGTCAATTTCTGCAAAAAAGTCAGCTGAGATTTTGATAGAAGTGTTCTGAATCTATAGACTTTTTTTTTTTTTTTAAGGACAGTCTTGCTCTATTGCCCAGGCTAAAGTGCAGTAGCACCTTCTCAGCTCTCTGCAGTCTCCACCTCCCAGGTTCAAGTGATTCTCCCACGTCAGCCTCCTGAGTAGCTGGGACTACAGGCACACACCATGCCTGGCTAAGTTTTGTATTTTTTGGTAGAGACAGGGTTTCACCATGATGGCCAGGCTAGTCTGAAACTCCTGATCTCAATTGATCTGTTGGCCTTGGTCTCCCAGAGTGCTGGGATTACAGGCGTGAGCCACTGCATCTGTCTGAATCTGTAGACTTTAACAGTATTAAGTCTTCTGATCTGTGATGGGATAGCTTTTCATTTACATAGGTCTTTAATTTCTTTCAACTGCATTTTGTAGATTTTGGTGTACAAAAGTTGAAATAATGCAAACTTCTTATTGTTTTTTCCGAGACAGACTCTTGCTCTCTCACCCAGGCTGGAGTGCAGTGGTGCAATCTCTGCTCATTGCAACCTCTGCCTTCCGGGTTCACATAATTCTCCTGCCTCAGCCTCCCAGGTAGCTGGGATTACAGGTATGCACTACCATGCCCAGCTAATCTTTTGTATTTTTAGTAGAGACAGGGTTTCACCATGTTGGCCAGGCTGGTCTTGAACTCCTGACCTCGTGATCCACCTGCCTTGGCTCCCAAAGTGCTGGGATTACAGATACGAACCACTGTGCCTGGCCAACTTATTATTTTTGATGCTATTGTAAATGGAATTGTTTTATTCCATTTTGGATTATTCATTGTAGTGTATAGAAATACAGTTGATTTTTTAAAATATTGATCTTGTATTCTCAAACTTACTGAACTCATTGGTTTTAATAGATTTATAGGCCAGGTGCAGTGGCTCATGGCTGTAATCACAGCACTCTGGGAGGCCCAGGCAGGTGGATAACCTGCAGTCAGGAGTTCGAGACCAGCCTGGCCAACATGGTGAAACCCCATCTCTACTAAAAATACAAGAATTAGCTGGGTATGGTGGTGGGCACCTGTCATCCCAGATACTCAGGAGGCTGAGGTGGGAGAATCGCTTGAACCAGGGAGGCGGAGGTTGCAGGGAACCAAGATCACACCATTGCACTCCATTCTGGGTGACAGAGCAAGACTGTTTTAAAAAATAAAACAAGATTTGTAGTGGATTTTCTATATACAAGATAATGTTATCTGCACATAGAAATAGAAGGTCTTCCTTTCCAATCCAGATATCTTTTATATCATTTTCTTGTCTAATTGCCCTGGTTACAACCTGGTTACATCATGTTTTTCTTTTTTTTTTCCTTGTGCTTTGGATGTCACATGTAAGAATAATGTTGAATAGAAGTGTCTTGTCTTGTTCTTAGATTATTTTAAATAATAATATCTATTCTTCAGAAACATACACTCATGGTAGAGATGAAATCAATAAATAAAATCAAGGTTGAAATTCATGGGTGGGATAGCTTGTGGCAAGCTACAGTAGTTAGGGAAGAAACAGTTTTCATACTATGGAATAATAGGCTCAGAACCTGTAATACTAACACTTTGGGAGGCCAAGGCGGGCGGATCACCTGAGGTCAGAAGTTTGACACCAGCCTGCCCAACACAGAAACCCTGTCTTTACTAAAAATACAAAATTAGCCAGGCATGGTGGCCTGTAATCTCAGATACTTGGGAGACAGGCAGGAGAATCACTTTTACCCAGGAAGCGGAGGTTGTGGTGAGCCAAGATCATGCTGTTGCACTCCAGCCTAGCCGATAAGAGCAAAACTCCATCTCAAAAAAAAAATCATATATACACATACGCATTACTGAAAAATCAACTCACCAGGCATGGTGTCTCACGCTTGTAATCCTAGCACTTTGGGAGGCTGAGGTGGGTGGACCACCTGAAGTCAGGAGTTCAAGACCAACCTGGCCATCATGGTGAAACCCCATCTTTATTAAAAAAAAAAAAAAAGATAATAAAATAATAACTCGTCCAGGCACAGTGGCTCATGCCTGTAATCCCAGCACTTTGGGGGGCTGAGGCAAGTGGATCACAAAGTCAAGAGATCAAGACTATCCTGACTAACACAGTGAAACGCCATCTCTACAAAAAGTTAGCTGAGTGGTGGCACGTGCCTGTAGTCCCAGCTACTTGGGAGGCAGGAAAATCGGAGGGTGGTGGAGTTGCAGTGAGCCAAGATCATACCACTGCACTCCAGCCTGGGTGACGGAGAAAAGAAAAAAAAAAAATTGATTCTTCAAACATCCACCCTTCTTGGGTTCTTCCCCTCTATAATCATGAACGATCTTCCCTATTTTGAAAACCCTGTTTGACTCTGCTGCTGGCTCTAGCTGTCATCTGATTTTCCTCCTTCCTTTCAAGGTTAGACTTCTCCAGAAAGGGTGCTGCCCCATAGCCCTGACTTCCTCGGCACACCCCTGTCTACTCAGCCCTCGCTGTCTGCCCTCTGCTCACACAACCCCAGATCTCAATGGTTTCCTAGGTGCTGAGGTCAGTGGGATTTTTTTCAGTGCCCTCAGGCTGCTCCGCACCATTCAAAGCCATCACTCCCCTGTCCTTCCTGCAGCCCCCATGACCATCTCCTCTTTTGGTGTCTGTTCTGCTGCTCTCAGGTGTTACCCACAGCCATCCACACTTTCCCTGGATATCTTGTCTGTTATCTCCAACTCTCACACTCGCAAATGTGTATAAATTTTATTTATAAATCCTTGTTTTTTTCTTTTTTGAGACAGAGTCTTGCTCTGTAACCCAGGCTGGAGTGCAATGGCGTGATCTTGGCTCACTGCAACCTCCGAGCTTCCCAGGTTCAAGCGATTCTGCTGCCTCAGCCTCCCAAGTAGCTGGGATTACAGGCACGCGCCACCATGCCTGGCTAATTTTTTATACTTTTAGTAGAGACAGGGTTTCTCCATATTGGTCAGGCTGGTCTTGAACTCGTGATCCACCCACCTTGGCCTCCCAAAGTGCTGGGATTATAGGTGTGAGCCACCACGCCTGGCACATATTTTTGTTTCTAACTGCTCAATAGAATGTACTCCTGTGCATGTATCCTTTAACATCTAAAATTCAACATTCAAACCCAAACTGCTATCCCACAGCACAGCATGATCTTCTCCATCCTTTTTTACTTTTCTCTCTTTTTTTGTTTTTTGAGAAGGAGTTTCACTCTTTTACCCAGGCTGGAGTGCAGTGGTCTCGGCTCACTGCAACCTTGCCTCCTGAATTCAAGCAATTCTTCTGCCTCAGCCTCCCGAGTAGCTGGGATTACAGGTGCCCACCATGCCCAGTTGGTTTTTGTATTTATGTAGAGATGAGGTTTCACAGTGTTGGCCAGACTGGTCTCAAACTCCTGACCTCAGGCGATCCACCCTCCTCAGCCTCCCAAAGTGCTGAGATTACAGGCATAAGCCATCACGCACAACCACAAAGTGGACTTTTTACACAATCCAACCTCATCTTAGCTTGTGGGAGGGAAACGAGGTCTCAAACAGTGAAATACTTGCATAGAGACACACAAGAAATGCCAGAGTTCTTACTAGAAAGCCCCTCTCCTGTGCTCCTTCCGCCACACCAGGTGGCATCTCAGCAGCTTTTGTGTTTTCAGCTGCTGTTATGATACATAATCACAGATTGCCACATTTTCGTATTCGAGTACATGGCCAGTCTATAAAATTATAAGGTTTTGTATTTCTTATCTATTGGTGAGCTCCCCTTTGTATCTAATTCGGGAGTTGTTACATTGTTTGTGCTCAATAAATATGTAATGGATGAATGAAATGAGATACCATTGCTTTACAGGTTTTCCCTGCTTAGGCATTAGCCCAGTGCAGGGCAAATGGAGGCACTCATTCAGAAGACATGTGGTGGATGGATAATAACAGGGCATCGATAAATATCAGGCTGAGGTGTTGGGACTCTCTTCTCTAAGCAGTGGGGAGCCCTGCTCCCAGTTCTGGGCAGAAGAGTAAAATCAAGAAAGCGCCATTGTAGCAGAGTTAAATCAGTGATAGCATAAGGAAGACGTGGGGAGGCAAGAGTTCCAGGAGGGAGGACATAAGGGATTGGTGTGAGGTGGTGGCTTCAGGAACTGAGAGGAAGAGACAAGCCAGGCACATTTTGAAGGGAGAAAGAACAGGGTGGCTGTGATATAGGAAAGGGAGGAAGAGGAGGAGGATTAGGCAGAGGCTGGATTGTGGTGGGAAAGCCGTGCTGCTATTGAAGCATCTGGGTGGGGAGCGGGTGTGAGACCACAACCAGGGTGCCACATGCAGGACCCCAGCTTGATTCTCTGAATCACTCTTTCAAGTAGGAGTTTTCAGGAAACTGACTTGAAACCCATTAAATGTCAACATCTAAACCCAGTATGTCTGACCTCAAATCTTCTTCATCTCTCAGTGCCTCCCAAACAGGGGAAGGAGACAGATTGGGAGTCACGGTTACAAAATTAAAATGTACTTGTAGTGATTTGGGTTGATGGAGGCAGATCATTATGGCTCTAACAGACCCACAATATTTTCCCTCTTCGATTAGGAGTGTTCAGAAAATCATGACCATAAGTCCTTATTCCTGTCTCCATTTCAGAAAGAACTACAGTTTGATTCAAGAAAGGACTTCCCAGCAGTGAGTTCAGAGGCCCCGTAATGGATCAGTGCTTCTCTTGGGCAGCTCTGTAGGGAACTCTATTGTCTTTGAGCCTCTAATCTAGAACTAAAGATGGATGAGATGACTTTTTTCAGGTTCCTTGCAGCTCTCAGGGTCAGACGTCTCGTTAGCCGCTGCACTGCAGTGACAATGCCTCTTTTTCCTGTGGATCCTACTGTTTTACACCTATTAAATATTTTTTTTAGCTGCACATGGTGGGTCATACCTATAATAATAATGTATTAGGAGGCTGCGGTGGGAGGATTGCTTGAGCCCAGGAGTTCAAGGCTGCAGTGAGCTATGATTATGCCACTGCACTCCCGCCTGGGTAACAGCACGAGATCTAATTCTTAAAAAAAAACAAAAATTAGGCTGAGTGCAGTGGCTCACACCTGTAATCCCAGCACTTTGGGAGGCCAAAGCGGGTGGATCACCTGAGGTCAGGAGTTCAAGACCAGCTTGACCAACATGGTGAAACCCTATCTGTACTAAATATTAGCTGGGTATGGTGGCACATGTCTGTAATCCCAGCTACTTGGGAGGCTGAGGCAGGAGAATCGCTTGAATCCAGGAGGCGGAGGTTGCAGTGAGCCAAGATCGTGCCATTGCACTCCAGTTTGAGCAATAAGAGCAAACCTCTATTTAAAAAATAAACTTATTAAGATTTTTTTTTTTTTTTTTTAGATTAGGTCTTGGTCTTCCCCCAGACTAGAGTGCAGTGGCACGATCTCAGCTCACTGCAACCTCTGCCTCCCGGGTTCAAGCGATTCTCCTGGCTCAGCCTCCTGAGTACCTGGAACTACAACTGCCTGACACCACGCATGGCTAATTTTTTGTATTTTTAGTAGAGATGGGCTTTTGCCTTGTTAGCCAGGATGGTCTGAATCTGCTGACCTCACGATCCGCCTGTCTTGGCCTTCCAAAGTGCTGGGATTACAGGCATGAGCCATCTTTCCCAGCCAATTTTTTTTTTTTTTTTTTTTTTTTTAGTAACTTTAGCTGAAGCCAAATAATTGAATGTAGACCAAGAGTTCTTGGTCTGGTCAGCCCAGTCCCCTTCAGAGCACAGAGAAGGAATCTCCCTTCAACTCTGTCAAGACTTCTTCCCAAGTAGGTTGTGGGTGTTTTCTCAGGCTGCTGTGTGCCAGGCCTCAGCAAGGTACTAGACATTATATGGTGAGCAAGGAGGGCTCCATCCCTTTCTCCGGTGAATTAGACAAGTAAATGTACAATCACAATGCCTTGTGATACATGCTCTGATAGGGCACATACAGGGAGCCAGGGGGACCTCTCCTCTCCAGCTCCTCTTTGGGAAAGTGGAGGAAGACTGTACAATGAGGACATTCTTGAAAAACCTTAGGCTCGTATCTCTTTGGTCTTCAACATGCCGAAGTCATCTTCCATATGCTTGTTACTTCACTGGATGAAGAGCTTTTATTGGCTTGGTTGTGGGATTTTTTTTTCTCCCAGAAACTCTATATTAGTTTTCAAAATCAAAGAGAAAGTTTTAGACCATATGCTTTTAGGATTATCAGCACAGAGGCCCATGTGTTGCCTAGAGAGTTTATTCCTAAGTACCATCCTCACTTTCTGCCTCTGCTTGGTCCCAGCTGCGGTGGGGAGGGGCCTGCCCTGTCAGAAACACCAGAACTGTCAGTTCAGAGGCGGGTGCAGTGGCTCACACCTGTAATCCCAACACTTTGGGAGGCCAAGGCATGAGGACTGCTTGAACTCAGAAGTTTGAGAACAGCCTGGGCAACATAGTGAGACCCTGTCTCTACTAAAAAAAAAAAAAAATAGCCAGGAGTGGTGGTATATGCCTATGGTCCCAGCTATTTAGGAGGCTGAGGCAGGAGGATTGCTTGAGCCCAGGAAACTGAGGTTGCAGTCAGCTATAATTGCACCACTGTATCCAGCCTGGGTGATAGAGTGAGACCCGGTCTCAAAAAAAAGAACCATCAATCTACAGGAGCTGCACGAGTGTGAACAGTACTGGACTATATCTCTCTTCAGTTTACAGCAGCACCTCCCAACTTTTCTCTCTCAGAAAAAAAAAAGTTCTGCTAGGAGGGTGTGGGTGACCTCTCGACACACACTGAGGCCAGGCCTGCTTGCCCTTGGCCCAGTAGGAGGATGAGCCTCTTTAGAGGTTTTGTTCGAGCCTTTCGGGCCTTCTCCTGGCACTACTTGGCTCAGAAAAGTAGGAACTGAAAGTTCTCCCTTCTCAGAGGCCCTTTCTCACCATCACCTGCTCTCTCCCTCCCTCCAGGTCCCTTCTGCCCCTAATTGTCTCAAACCCTGGCCTGGAAGCCCTCAGTCTCCTGGGGACTGGGAAGAGGGAAGGACAGAAGGATGGTGGCCTTCAAATTCCTGCTCCCTGCTAGCTTTCCTCATCCCCACTTTTAAGAAGTAAAATAATGGCCATTAACTTTTCTTGAGCACACACTCTGGTGCCAGAAGCATTTTAAGCATTTTATGGGCATTCCCTCACTTGAAATATGAGTGCCAACCCCAGAGGTAGGTAGGACTTGGGCATCCTCATATTGCAGATGAGGATACAGACAGTTTCTTGGTGAATTTGAAATTGGGAACATGTCTTTGAGAAGCCATCTGGACTCTGACTTCCACGTTCTCTCACTTCTTCCAACTTTTCCCATAGAACATTCACTCTGAACCAATCCAGGAAAAGGGCAGCCAGCCACCTGGATTCCCGCCACACGACCTTCCTGATCCACGCTTGTGTTCACTCTCGTATCTTGACTGGATACCACTTTTCTCCCCTCTAGCTCTATAATCCTTTTCTGAAGTCCTGACAGTATTCTGTCTCCCTCCTGTCCCCTGCTCCTAGGACCCTGCTGGGATCTTTGAGCTTGTGGAGGTGGTCGGCAATGGAACCTACGGACAGGTGTACAAGGTGAGATGCATGGTGTAGAAGTGTGACCTCCACGTCTGCACATCTGCAGGGCACTCTTGGGAGGAGTGGAGGAAGTAGATTCCAGGTCTGGTGGTCTGGGGGGCGCTATGGGAGATGCCAGAGGCTGGGGCCCTGGAAAAGTAAAGGAAAGAGCACCTAGGAGGCCACACTGTTGCTGCCTCTCTCTGCCTGAGTGCAGAACCAGTCCCAGACATGGCAAGAACAGACCATTAGTCAGGCAGGGCAGCCTGCAGCAGGTAGAGCAGGCAGAGGGGCATACGGCCTTGGGATTCAGAGAGACAGCCAAGGCAAGAGGTGTGGGTTTAGCCCCTCCCTGGACCACAAAGAGGCCAGGACTTAGAGGTAGTGGGACCTAATGGGTGGCCTTCTGCAGAGGGGAAGTGGCCTCTGTGCTCCTGCAGCTGGCCTATTGCAGAGCTAGAGCCAGAGCTCAGGCTTTCTGCTTTCAAGCTGCCTCTGTCCCCGACAGAAGTGGCCTGTTCTTAGCCACCGATGGTAACTTTTGGGTTGGCCAGCCCAGCCCTCTTGTGTGGCCTGACCACTGCTCACACTTGGATGGGGGAAGCGGCTGCAGCAGGAAGAATGTTCACTGCCTCTGACTGGAGTCCCCCTGGGACTCATGGCTTGCTTTTTCATCTCCAGACAGAGTGCTTGATATTTTCACAAGTCTCTTCTGCATTTCTAGACCTTATGTCATGAGACCACCTGCCTTTCTCTTATGCTCTTTTTTTTTGCAAGCTTTGGGGAAACAGGCACCCTACCCCCAATCTCTTGCCTCATTGTTGCCATGGGAATAGTGGTGCTGTGTGTTCCTGCTGCTCTGGGCTTGGGGTCTTGAATGGCTGAGGATAAAAATGACCCAAAGGCTGGCAAAGCCAGTTCATCCCCTGCTCTTCCCCAGGAAGCCTTTGGGCTTTCCTCTCCAAGCCTTAGATGTTCCTGCTAGGAATTTCAGAAGGATGGCTGGGGAAGAGGGCAATGGCTGGGACACACTCAAGAAGAGGAAGCTTTGGCTGGATGCAGTGGCTCAGCACTTTGGGAGGCCGAGGCGGGTGGATCACGAGGTCAGGCGTTTGAGACCAGCCTGGCCAACATAGTGAAACCCTGTCTCTAGTACAAATACAAAAATTAGCCGGGTGTGGTGGCACGCAGTTGTACTCCCAGCTACTTGGGAGGCTGAGGCAGTGAGCCACTCCCACCTGAACATGGGAGGCAGAGCCAAGACCACACCAGCCTGGGTGACAGAGTGAGACTTTGGCTCCAAAAAAAAAAAAAAAGAAACTTCTTTTTTTGAGCCAAAGTCTGGACTAGGCTCAAAAAAAGGACTGGAGATGGGAGCATTAGCACATGTCAGCTGGCCCCTCTGTTTCTCTGAGTTCCCTAAAATCTCAGCTCCTCAGCTCTGTCTGTTCTTTCCCTATGGACAAGAATAAAAGGCTTTGTGGGTGAAACTGATTCTGGAAGAGGCCTCCTGTCCAGAGTTGGTGAATCAGGAAACACCCCAGCATTTTGTCTTGCTTAAGAGAAGAGGGTGAGGCCAACCCTTCCCTCCCTAGCCTCCTTCTACTCCATCCATCCTCCATTAGGATGTAGAAGTATCTTTCACTCCTTGCTCTAACTTTCAAACTGTAGAAAATCCAAGCCAGAGAGGCTGGAACAGAATGTAAGTGTTTCTCACTCATCTGTCTTGAGTTTTTTATGGGAGGAGACCCTTTGCCTTTATTGAGCCTATAACGTGGAAGTCCATTCTAGGTAGTTTTTCTGTTAGCCATGATGGCTCAGGAGCTCTCTCCTCTGTCCACTCCTATGACCAACCCATACATATTGTGTGTTGCCACAAGGAGGGGTACTTTGTTTCTTTTTCTTTTTCTTTCTTTTTTTTTTTTTTTTTTGAGACGGAGTTTTGCTCTTGTTACCCAGGCTGGAGTGCAATGGCAAGATCTCGGCTCACCACAACCTCCGCCTCCTGGGTTCAGGCAATTCTCCTGCCTCAGCCTCCTGAGTAGCTGGGATTACAGGCACACGACACCATGCCCAGCTAATTTTTTGTATTTTTAGTAGAGACAGGGTTTCACCATGTTGACCAGGATGGTCTCGATCTCTTGACCTTGTGATCCACCCACCTCAGCCTCCCAAAGTGCTGGGATTACAGGCTTGAGCCACCGCCCCTGGCCTCTTTTTCTTTTTTCTTTTTTTTTTGAGACAATCTTCCTCATTCTCCATGTTGGTCAGGCTGGTCTCAAACTCCTGGTCTCAAGTGATCTGCCTGCCTCAGCCTCCCACAGTGCTGGGATTAGGCACGAGCCACCCTACCCGGCTGAGGAGCACTTTGTAATATGGAAAACAGTCAAAAGATGTGGCTGCGTCTCCCAGAGTCAAGCCCTCTTTGTTGCTCTCTGAGTATAGACTCAGATCCCTCTGTTCTGCAGGGTCGGCATGTCAAGACTGGGCAGCTGGCTGCCATCAAGGTCATGGATGTCACGGAGGTAGGGAGTGGGGCTGGGCAGTGGGAGGGTCAGACCATCAAGAAGGGAGTGTGGGGGAAGGTCTCAAGGCTCAGCTCCTCCCGTTTGCCTAGGACGAAGAGGAAGAGATCAAACAGGAGATCAACATGCTGAAAAAATACTCTCACCACCGCAACATTGCCACCTACTATGGAGCCTTCATCAAGAAGAGCCCCCCAGGAAACGACGACCAGCTCTGGGTGAGAAGTGCCCCCCTGCCTGCACTCCCTGTCTCCAGGCTGTTCACTTGGACTCAGTAGACTCAGTATCAGTGCCCTGCATCTCTCCTTGCCAGCTCCCTTCCTTCCAGTCTACCCAGCCTCCTCATCCCTGGACCCAGAGAGACCTCACGTCTTACGGATAGCCTTGCACTCCAGCCCCCATGAATTGCAGCATCTCATCCTTTGAATGTTTTGGTGGCATTTGCCCAAACCCTTGCCCTAACCAGTATCTCACACTATGTGATAGGCTCTTAATAAGTAAATATAATCCTGGCAAAGGCTAGAGAGACTGTGGGAAGGCTATCAGTTTTCTTGCCTTTGAGCACAGCTCCTGGGAAAGCAACAGAACCAAAATATTTGTGAGAGATGACAGGGCCCAGACCCCTCCCAGCACCCCAGACACTACAGTGTGCCAAGCCCTTCTGGGTGACCATTTAAACCATAGCCTACTATGTTGCTTGGGGCCTTCCCCGAATTCCTCCTGCCTGGCCCAGAACATTGCTGAGAGTCACTCCCCTCCCTAGCCTGGGCACTGGTGCTGACAGATTCCCCCAGCCTCACCTTTTGTGGTACTGAGCCCAGCCCCTGAGGATGGAGCTCAGCAGGGAGTGTGGCAATGGCTGTTGGGAGTTTGGCACTAACGCCAGGTCTCCCCTCTCAGCAGTCATTCAGACAACAAGCACTTATTAAGCACTTCTGTATACTCTGTATAGATGAGCATGAGCCATGATCCTGGCCTCCAAGGCCCTTCGGCTTTTTGGGAACACACACACACTCATGAACCCAAAGAAAGGAAGAAAGGTAACGGGTAGGTCTACTTGTTAGGTGTGGATGGTGGAGACTGTGGCAGACTAGAGGCATTAGTAGCCAGGCGTTCCCTTCTGCGCCTGCTGGGCACAGGTACTCCCCTCCTCTCACTGTGCTCTGCTTTCCAAGGGGTAGGTACATGCAAATTACTTTTGTTGCATTTGCAAATATACATGTCCATCTAAACTTTTCCATGCATTGGATGTAGCTTTTAGTGAAAACTTGGACAAGCATGCTGATTCCCAGGAAGACTGGTTGGCGCCATCTTCCCATATGGCTCTGCCTCTGGGTTTCAGCTGCTGTCCCTGGTAGGTACAGACCCCGAGCTCTCCTCATCTCCTAGCCTTGTTACTCTCTGTGCTGGAGGAGTTTCTCTCAGGGTCTTCCCAAGTTCCCTTTTGCAGCTGTCTAGGTAGACCCAGCACACTCTTTTCATCTCTAGCAGACCTGGACAGTCACTGATTCATAGCCTTTTTTTTGCTTCTAAGTCAGGAACTGGCAAACTTTTTCTGTGAAGGGCCAGATATTAAATATTTTAGGTTTTGTGGGACCTATTTGCTGTCACAGCGGCTCAGTTGTGTTGTGCCATGAAAGCAGTAATAGACAGTAGGTAAACGAATGAGCTTAGCTCTACTCCCAAACGTCTTTACTGAGGTCACTCAAATAGAATATGATTCCCTTTTTTGTTTTTTCTGCAGCAATTAAAAAATGTAAAACCCACGCCGGACATGGTGGCTCAAGCCTGTAATTCTAGCACTTTGGGAGGCCAAGGTGGGTGGATCCCCTGAGGTCAGGAGTTAAGAGTCCAGCCTGGTCAACATGACAAAACCCCATCTCTACCAAAAATACAAAAATTAGCCAGGTGCAATGGCAGGCACCTGTAATCCCAGCTACTAGGGAGGCTGAGGCAGGAGAATTGCTTGAACCCAGGAGGCGGAGGTTGCAGTGAGCTGAGATTGTGCCATTGTACTGCAGCCTGGGCAACAGAGTAAGACCCTGTCTCCAAAAAAAAAAAAAAGTAAAAACCAATCTTGACTTCCTGATCATACAAAAGCAGGCCTTGGGCTGGCCATAGTTTGCTGACCTCTGATCCAAAGCAGTAGTTCTTTTTTTTTTTTTTTTTTTTGAGATGGAGTTTCACTCTTGTTGCCCAGGCTTGAGTGCAATGGCACAATCTTGGTTCAGTGCAACCTCCACCTCCCGAGATTTAAGTGATTCTCCTGCCTCAGCCTCCCAAGTAACTGGGATTACAGGCGCCCACCACCACGCCTGGCTAATTTTTATATTTTTAGTAGAGATGGGTTTCTCCATGTTGGCCAGTCTGGTCTTGAACTCCTGACCTCAGGTGATCTGCCTGCCTCAGCCTTCCAAAGTGCTGCATTTACAGGCATTAGCCACCACACCAGCTTTTTTCCACTCTCTCTTGACATAATGAAGTCTTGTGGCCTTTGTGAGGCTTCTGTGGCCCTTGCTCTCTGGCTCATACCAGTTCTAGCTCCAAAACCTCTGGTCCTCCTCCTGGAATCTAGCAGGGGGTGGCGGGGTGGGGGGGGGCTTGTCTGACTGATACTTTCGGTACCTTCCTGGGATCCTAGCTGGTGATGGAGTTCTGTGGTGCTGGTTCAGTGACTGACCTGGTAAAGAACACGAAAGGAAATGCCCTGAAGGAGGACTGCATCGCCTACATCTGCAGGGAGATTCTCAGGGTGAGCTCAAGGCCTACCTTTCCTTCTCCTTCTCTACTATCCTGGCTGGAGCTTCTCCATGAGCAAAATCCTCCCTGCATTGGGAGGGGACATAACTGCCCACTTTAGGGAGCAGCAGGCCTGATGGGGGTTGGATGTGGAGGTAGGGCCCCAACCTTGGGAAGTGTCAGGCTGTTGGAGGAGACAGTCTGCTCTGTTCCAAGCTCTGCCACTTCTCCACTTGTAAACCTTCAACTTCAGGGAATTCACCTGGAGCCGCCACTCTGAGAAAGCTCTCCAGGACAGCTCAGCCTGCTTGGGCTCCTGGTGGAGAGGGTCTGCTCCTTCAGCCCAGCCCTGTCTAGACTGGTTGCTCCCTGTCCCCTCAACTCACTCCCCACTTGCTCTTTCCCACCCCATCCAACACCATGGCTAATTTTCCCTGCTCTCCTGTCCCAGGGTCTGGCCCATCTCCATGCCCACAAGGTGATACATCGAGACATCAAGGGGCAGAATGTGCTGCTGACAGAGAATGCTGAGGTCAAGCTAGGTGCGCCCGCTCCTGCTGAGGCTGACGGGCCCTTTCACCTCCAGAACAGAGAATGAGGGGCCCCTTTTCCCCTCTGGTGGCTCAGGCCCAGCTCCCTTCCCTTCCTCATCTCTTCCTGGAATGCCCTACCTCCTGCTGAAAATCCCTCAGGAAGCTCTTCACCTGTCACCTATTATGGGCCAGGTGCTCTGCAGGTTGCTCTGGGGAAATGACCCTTTCTGCCTGGTATGCTGTCCCATGATCCTTTTACCTGGGTTTTTCTCTTAAGATGCAGGAAGATGTAATCAGGCTCTTAAGGATGTTGGTGGGCTAGAGGAGGGTGCTGGGATATCTGGGAAGGGCCAGGACCTCAGCTGTGTAAGGCAAGTCATGTGTGTGTATGCAGGGACCTGAGGCAAGGAAGCAGAGGTGACTCCCCATGCTGTTCCTTCCCTCTGTCTTCACAGTGGATTTTGGGGTGAGTGCTCAGCTGGACCGTACTGTGGGAAGACGGAACACTTTCATTGGGACTCCCTATTGGATGGCCCCAGAGGTCATAGCCTGTGATGAGAACCCTGATGCCACCTACGATTACAGGGTATGCAGTGGAAAGTTGGGAGCATGGGGGCTGCCAAGGTCAGGAAGCAATGTGGAGACCATGGGGAAAAAGGAAGGTCTGATCATGTTAGCAGTGAGGGACTGGGGAGCATCTTATGGCAAGGCAAGTGTGGGTGGGGAGATGGGATGGGTGGAAGGGCACTGCTGCAGGAAGGGGTGTGGCCCAGGAAGGGTCCTGCAGAGGCTGGCATGGTGGGTGAAGAGAGGTTGCGGGCAGAGTTGTTGGGAATATTCACTTGTTCCTTCTCTCCCATCTACAGAGTGACATTTGGTCTCTAGGAATCACAGCCATCGAGATGGCAGAGGGAGCCCCCCGTAAGTGCTGAGTCTGCCGGGAGTAGGAGGGGAGGGAAAGGAAGGGCCCAGAGAATGGCTGTAGGGAGGAGGTGGGTCATGGGACCCTGCTGAGGAAGGGTCCTGTAGCTCCCAGTGCAGTGAAAGTGACTGAGGGCTTCTCTTCTGTGTCCAGCTCTGTGTGACATGCACCCCATGCGAGCCCTCTTCCTCATTCCTCGGAACCCACCACCCAGGCTCAAGTCCAAGAAGTGGTAGGTGTGAGTGTGGTCTCTGGGAAGGAAGGTCCCTGGACAAGGCCATCCCTACCTTCATGCCCTCTGTGCTCAGCCTTGGATTTCACCAGAGAAGAGATTTTGGGGGGCAGAGGGCGGTGACTGGTGTTGGAAGACAGGAGGCACATCATGGTGGCTTGCGGATGAGTGATCTGCCTCTTTCTCCTGCACCCATCCCTTCTGAGGGGACCCTCCCAGTGTGAGCCACCACTGTTTCCAGGTCTAAGAAGTTTATTGACTTCATTGACACATGTCTCATCAAGACTTACCTGAGCCGTCCCCCAACGGAGCAGCTACTGAAGTTTCCCTTCATCCGGGACCAGCCCACGGAGCGGCAGGTCCGCATCCAGCTTAAGGACCACATTGACCGATCCCGGAAGAAGCGGGGTGAGAAAGGTCAGTGGGCAGGCTGGAGGTGGCAGTCCTCGGGGACACTACAGCATGGCTCCTCTCTACCAGCCCTTCCTCCTCCTGGCTCCCCTTCCTGCTCCCCTCCTTGGTCCCAGCTCTCCCTATCCAAGGATATCTTTCTCAAACTTTCAACCCCAGAGGGGTTTTTCCTCCTTTCCCACCCAATCTGAGTTAGTCTTTCAAAGGAGGACTGGCCTTTCACATCCTTACAAAAACACCCTGAGCACATGTGTGTGTGAGCACAAGCACAGGCTCTGCTACACCTCTGCTGCCCTGGGACCCAGGCCCAGTCCCCATCCAGGCCCACATCTGAGTCCCCCATTGCTCCAAGGAAGTGGGTGGGGCCCCTCATGCTTGCCCATCCAGACAGACCTTATGGTTATCCCCACCTGAAGTTTCCCTAGCCCACAGCAGGGTCTGCGGAACTGGGTGAGTTAACAGCGGTGATCTCCCCCTGCAGAGGAGACAGAATATGAGTACAGCGGCAGTGAGGAGGAAGATGACAGCCATGGAGAGGAAGGAGAGCCAAGGTGGGCCTGGCAGGCGGAGAGGGAAGGGGGGTGGTTGCTGAGTGGGGACACTACAGTGGTGCTTGGCTTTGGGGACTCAGCCTGGGGCTGGTAAGCCCCAGAGAGGTAGAGACTCATAGAAACCAAATTTCCAAGTGCTAAGAAATGGAACAAATGACTAAGCAAGAGCTGGGAGGAGAGCAATTCAGGAGTGAAGGTGGGGTGCAGCAGTCACAGTAAAAGAGGACAGGGCTGCAGACAGAGCAGAAGGGGACAGTAAGTCTCCTGGCCACCTGGGAGTGGACAGAGGCAGAGGCTTTGATCCAGTTAAAGCACCCACTCAGGCAGGTCCATGGGGTTGAGAGTGGGAACCAGAAGGGTTCTGACCCCAATGCTGCTTTGTGCCACCCCTGCCCAGCTCCATCATGAACGTGCCTGGAGAGTCGACTCTACGTCGGGAATTTCTCCGGCTCCAGCAGGAAAATAAGAGCAACTCAGAGGCTTTAAAACAGCAGCAACAGCTGCAACAGCAGCAACAGCGAGACCCCGAGGCACACATCAAACACCTGCTGCACCAACGGCAGCGGCGCATAGAGGAACAGAAGGAAGAGCGGCGCCGTGTCGAGGAGGTGGGCTTTTTAAGAAAAACCTGGCCCAGGCCTGGCACGGCCTCCTGCTGACCTGCCCCAGGGTCCATTAGGGCCTCAGGGAGAACAGGTTTTAAAATGCCTTAATGCCTTAAATGAATGGCATTTCTGTTGAAAAAATTACATGATTTCAAAGTTCATGATGAGCTGGAATTAACAAAAAATGTGTCTAAATAGTAGGCAATAACCCACAGCATCCACACTGTTCACCTGCTACCCCCAAAGCAGGCCCTCTCATTGTTGAACAAAAGATAATTTGCAAAAAAAACCTGCTACAGAAGAGCCTTCTGCAGTTTTTAAAATATAGGCGGGGCACAGTGGCTCACCACTGTAATTCTAGCACTATGGGAGGCCAAGGCGGGCAGATCATGAGGTCAGGAGATTGAGACCATTCTGGTGAACACAGTGAAACCCCGTCTCTACTAAAAATACAAAAAATTAGCTAGGCATGGTGGCACGCGCCTGTAGTCCCAGCTATTCAGGAGGCTGAGGCGGGAGAATCGCTTGAACTCAGGAGGCAGAGGTTGCAGTGAGCCAAGATCTCGCCGCTGCACTCCAGCCTGGGCAACAGAGTGAGACTCCATCTCAAAAAAAAAAATCTCAAAAACTGTAAAGTAAAATAAAATAAATATAGCATTCAGATAGCAGAGTAACACAGACTCCTATCTAATAAGGCATTAATGGCTGGGCAAGGTGGCTCACGCCTGTAATCCCAGCACTTTGGGAGGTTGAGGTGGGCAGATCACCTGAGGTCAGGAGTTTGAGACCAGCCTGGCCAACATGGTGAAACCCCACCTCTACTAAAAATACAAAAATTAGCCAGGTGTGGTGGCAAGCGCCTGTAATCCCAGCTACTTGGGAGGCTAAGGCAGGAGAATCGCTTGATCTCGGGAGGCGGAGGATGCAGTGAGCTGAGATCGTGCCATTACATTCCAGCCTGGGGGACAAGAGTGAGACTTGGTCTCAAAAAAAAAAAAAAAAAGGCGTTACCTGGAGAAGGCCTGCCAGCAACTTCATTACATAAATAGGCAAACGTTCTCTCAAGTGTGAGGGCCCCTTAGGGCTTGTGCTTTTGTTG
This sequence comes from Callithrix jacchus, assembly GCF_049354715.1. Lineage (NCBI taxonomy): Eukaryota > Metazoa > Chordata > Mammalia > Primates > Cebidae > Callithrix > Callithrix jacchus. The sequence goes on from NC_133506.1 coordinate 106,456,656, forward strand.
TTGGTGGTGGTGGTAGATTTTGTGATCAGAAATGAAAGTAAAGTACCACCTGGGCATCCGCGCTTGTCAAGGAGTGGGCCAGGTCCCTCGTTTCTGTGCTTTTTGTGCACGAGCACCTGGTGCCCTCTTGTGGCCAAAGGCTATCATTACGACCCACTCTGAACTTCTAGGCAAAGGTGGATTTTAGGTTAGGAGTGTTGGGGAGGCTTGTTTTGACTCCCAGTTTCGTTTGTTGTTTGATGGGGATGTGGGTAGAGGAAGGCGTTGTCCAGCTAAGCCCACTCCACAGGTATCATGAGTCTCACAGCTTCTCCCATCACAGCTACCGGCTGTTTCCCGAGCCCAGCCCTGTGGGCCTTTAGGTAGGGATGGGTATATTTGCAGAAACAACCGGTCAGGTCTCTCTCACCACCCACCCTGGTGAGCAAGAAGAGCTCCCCTCTTTGTCCATGGAGGGGCAGTGCTGCCTCGGTGTCCGGTATGGTCCTTAAGCCCACCTCGCTCTCCCCACAGCAACAGCGGCGGGAACGGGAGCAGCGGAAGCTGCAGGAGAAGGAGCAGCGACGGCTAGAGGACATGCAGGCCCTGCGGCGGGAGGAGGAGCGGCGGCAGGCGGAGCGCGAGCAGGTACAGCGCCGCACTCACATCCTTGCCCTCCCGCTCCTGCTGCCTGCCGCCCCTGCTCCCCGTGCCCTTCCCCTTCTCTCCCCCACCCCCAGATTCCTCCTATCTTTTCTAGCTTCACTCTTTCTCTCTGTTTTCTCCCACCCTTCAACCCCAACCCTGGCCCCCTCCCTCCTCCTGTCTCTGTGCCTCATTCCCATCTCTTTACCCCATCCCTGATTCTCCCTGGCCCTTTCCTCATCCCCCCTCATTCCCTGTGCCCTCTTCTTCCCCATCTGTGCCGCATGGCCCCCTTGGGGCTCATCCCATCCCCTTCCCTACCTCTCTCTTACTCTTCCCCTGCACCTCCTCATCCTCCCCCCATTCCTTCCTCTTCCTCCAACTCGCTGCTGCTGCCCTCCTATGCCTCTTCCTCCTTCCCTGCCCTCTGCCCCCCACCCCACGCCCCGCCCCCCAGGAATATATTCGTCACAGGCTAGAGGAGGAGCAGCGACAGCTCGAGATCCTTCAGCAACAGCTGCTCCAGGAACAGGCCCTGCTGCTGGTAACGGGTCCCTCAGCGTCCTCTGGGAAGATGCTTTTCAGAGCTTCTTTGCTGGAATGGGATGGGAACACTTCAAGGGAAGGGATTCACCCAAGACATCAAGGGAAAACATCTCCTCTCTAGGCAGTTGGAGAAAAGAGAGGGCATGCCTGCTCTAACTCCCGGGGCCACACCCTCCTGAGCCCTCTCTCCCTACCCTTGGGCCCAGGAATACAAGAGGAAGCAGCTAGAGGAGCAGCGGCAGTCAGAGCGTCTGCAGAGGCAACTACAGCAGGAGCATGCCTACCTCAAGTCCCTGCAGCAGCAGCAGCAGCAGCAGCAGCTTCAGAAACAGCAGCAGCAGATCCTGCCCGGGGACAGGAAGCCCCTGTACCAATATGGTCGGGCCATGAATCCCGCTGATAAACCAGCCTGGGCCCGAGAGGTACTCACTGCCTCTTTTGCCTCCTGAGACTGCAGTCCCACCGCCTAGGGCCTGGAGAGCCACAAGAAGTGGTTGTTTACCATAGCAGGCGCCGAGCAAGGGAAAAGAGCACACAGCACAGAGCATGGGGCGGAGTGGTTAGGGCAGATGGGACCCTACATTTTCAGAACAGGGAGGCAAGAGCTGGCCTGCTTGATGTCCCTTCACATCACAGGTAGAAGAAAGAACAAGGTTGAACAAGCAGCAGAACTCTCCCCTGGCCAAGAGCAAGCCAAGCAGCACAGGGCCTGAGCCCCCGATCCCCCAGGCCTCCCCGGGACCCCCAGGACCCCTTTCCCAGACTCCTCCTATGCAGAGGCCGGTGGAGCCCCAGGAGGGACCACACAAGGTGAGTCTCCGCGCCTGTCTAACACAGACACAGGGAGCTGTGCTCAGAGCACAGGTACACACACGCATACACACACCGCTCAACTCTGAGCCCGGACTGCAGAGCATAGGATGTGTGGGCAGAGACACTTACCTGCTTCTTGCTGCCTGTGTTTGTCCTGACGTAGCTGTCCTCAGGCTCTAGGCACCCCCTGTCCTTCAATGGAGGAAGGGGTAACTAAAGTCCCTTCCCACCTAGACTCCGATTTGCAGGTGGGGATGTACCATGGAGCAGGCAGCCCACCCTCCCTGGTCTCTCCCTGCAGAGCCTGGTGGCACACCGGGTCCCACTGAAGCCATATGCAGCACCTGTACCCCGATCCCAGTCCCTGCAGGACCAGCCCACCCGAAACCTGGCTGCCTTCCCAGCCTCCCATGACCCCGACCCTGCCATCCCTGCACCCACTGCCACACCCAGTGCCCGAGGAGCTGTCATCCGCCAGAATTCAGACCCTACCTCTGAAGGACCTGGCCCCAGCCCGAACCCCCCAGCCTGGGTCCGCCCAGATAATGAGGCCCCACCCAAGGTAAGGACAGCCCTGTGGGACCAGGGCAAAGCAGAGGACTGGTCATGAAAGGAGGAGGGGAGTGGGCTAGGCCACACAGAGGAGGAGTGCAGGGTGGGGAGGGAGAGGACACAAAGGCACCACCCTGCAGGAGTCAGCCACGCAGCAGAGGAGGCACGTGGCTGTGTGGCATCGATCCCCGTGGGGAGTGTAGGAATGGAGAAACACCTAGGGTGTTTTGGAAGCACAAGGAGCAGATAATTCTGAGTCAGAATTGCAGCTCCACCATCTCCCAGCTTCATCACCTTGGACGTATTTGTTAGCGTCTCTGAGCGTCAGTTTTCTCACCCATAAGAGTGGGGAAGCACACCTTCCAGAGGTGAGGCTTGAATGTCTGTGAAGTGCCCATTGCAGCACTCGGACTTCTCTCCACAGGTGCCTCAGAGGACCTCATCTATCGCCACTGCCCTTAACACCAGTGGGGCTGGAGGCTCCCGGCCAGCCCAGGCAGTCCGTGCCAGGTAATGCCTGGGTAGGGCAGCGCCTGGGTGAGGTCTGAGGGCAGCGTAGGGAGTAGGGGGCACAGGGACTTTACCGGCCTAACCGCCTAGGGGTGGGCAAGCCCCAGCCCCATCACCTCAGCCCCCCCGCCCCCTCGTCGCCCCTGTGCTCCCTTCACAGACCTCGCAGCAACTCCGCCTGGCAAATCTATCTGCAAAGGCGGGCAGAGCGAGGCACCCCCAAGCCTCCAGGGCCCCCTGCTCAGCCCCCTGGCCCGCCCAACGCCTCTAGGTAATGGAGTTGTCCCCCGACTCACTCCCACCTCTCACTTCTTCCACCTGCTACCCTGGTGATGGCTCCCTCTGCAGTGCAGCTCAGCACCCCAGAGAGGGGAGCACCCTGCCTCCCTGACCCTAACTCTGCTCCCCCAACAGTAACCCTGACCTCAGGAGGAGCGACCCTGGCTGGGAACGCTCAGACAGCGTCCTCCCAGCCTCTCACGGGCACCTCCCCCAGGCTGGCTCACTGGAGCGGAACCGTGTGGGAGGTACGTTAGCCAGGGCCAGGCAGCAGGCTCTGGGCCTGGAGTCTTATCAGGATGGACCCTGCCTGTGGTGGCTTTGGACTGGGACACCAACAGGGACAGGGAGGACCTGGGTGGGTATGGAACTTGGGTCTGAGTTCTGGGGCTCAGGGCCGAAGGGTCAGCCCAGGTGTGGGCTTGAGGCCATCCCTTGTCCAGGTATTCATGACCTTTCTTCTTCCACCCTGCTGTGTCCAGCCTCCTCCAAACTGGACAGCTCCCCAGTGCTCTCCCCTGGGAATAAAGCCAAGCCTGATGACCACCGTTCTCGGCCAGGCCGGCCCGCAGTGAGTCACCTGGTGCAGGCATGGCCTGCCTCATCCCACTTTGGGGCTTAGCAGCAGGATGGCATCAGGGGTGGGTTCTCCACTGACCTACTGAGAAGGGCTGTGGGGATGGAGGGCCTGGTGCTTCTCACACTACTAACCTTTTCTAACCTCTCTCCTAACCTTTCTCCTGGCTGCCCTTCTTCCCTTGCGGCCCCTCCCAGAGCTATAAGCGAGCAATTGGTGAGGTTAGTGAGATGGGCCTGCTTGTGGGAGCCCCTCCTGTGGCCCTGCAAGGGTCTCCCAGCACCCTTTGTCTGCCTCCACCCAGGCCCACCTTCTCCCTGCCCCTCACGTGGCTCCTCCCTGCAGGACTTCGTGTTGCTGAAAGAACGGACCCTGGACGAGGCCCCTCGGCCTCCCAAGAAAGCCATGGACTACTCATCATCCAGCGAGGAGGTGGAGAGCAGTGAGGAGGATGAGGAGGAGGGCGAAGGCGAGCCATCAGAGGGGAGCAGAGACACCCCTGGGGGCCGGTACGGCATCAGGGGTGGGGCCCTCCTGCTCCAAGCCACAGGGAGGGCAGGAAGTGGTTTGGGGAGAGGTGGGGCTTTGGGGCACGTCTGAGGGAGAGTGGCTCCCTTCTCTAGAGAGTGGGCTGAGGGTGCAGGTTCCTTCTCTCTCCCACTGTCATGTGGGTTGTGGGGTGGCCTCTTCAGGTGCCTATCTGCCCCTGTGCTAGCCTGCCCTGCGTGCCCTGCAGGGAAGCACCTCACAGTGGAGCAGGCTGTTTTGAATAGAGAAAAAGCCTGGGCTCTGGCTGCCATCTGCTGCCTTTGGCACTTCCATGGTGAGCAGGACCTAAAGGAACCCCACCTTCTTTTCTCACAGCAGCGATGGGGATACAGACAGCATCAGCACCATGGTGGTCCACGATGTTGAGGAGATCACCGGGACCCAGCCCCCGTATGGGGGCGGCACCATGGTGGTCCAGCGTGTGAGTGAGCCTCTGCTCCCCTGCCCTGTACCTGTATGTCATCCTCAGCCCCGTGCCGACCCTGCTTTCTGTTCTGTAGACCCCTGAAGAGGAGCGGAGCCTGCTGCATGCTGACAGCAACGGGTACACAAACCTGCCTGATGTGGTCCAGCCCAGCCACTCCCCCACCGAGAACAGCAAAGGCCAAAGCCCGCCCTCAAAGGATGGGAGCAGTGACGTAAGTGGGCCTGAGGCAGGTCCGTCGGAGAGAAGACCCCTGGTGGTGGGCAGGAGATCCGGGTCTGGGGGAGGATGGGGTGGAGCACTGGGAACTGGCCAGCGGGGGTGCCAGTTGGGGAGCTGGGGCCTGGGAAGAGCAGTGGGTGCAGGGCCGAAGCTGGACTTGCACTTGTTTGTCTGACTACTTCCCCCGCAACCACAGTACCAGTCTCGTGGGCTGGTAAAGGCCCCTGGCAAGAGCTCATTCACGATGTTTGTGGATCTTGGGATCTACCAGCCTGGAGGCAGTGGGGACACCATCCCCGTCACAGGTGAGGATGGGGTCCAGGGGCAACCTGGGGGGAGCAGAGGTGGTCTTGAGACGCAGCCTCATAAAGCATAGGCACAGGACCTCTCCCTTGAGTCCTAGCTCCTGCCCAGGCACAGAGGTAAGGAAAGGCTTTTGTGACGCCTCCACAGGAGAGGAAATGCCTAAAATAGCCAAGGGACCTGGGCAAAGGCACAAAGCTAATGAGGGATAGAACTGGGACCTGAGACAGGGCTTTTGACTCCAAGGCCTGTGCTCTATCCCCCTCCTATGCAACTCCCCATCCTCCCATCTCTCTCCTTTCTGCATATTATGAGGTGCCAAGACCTGATAGAGGGGATAGAGGGAAAAAGAGCTGGGGTGAGAAGCTGCAGCTCCTCCTTCCGCCTCCTCCTTCTGGCAGCCCTAGTGGGTGGAGAGGGCACTCGGCTCGACCAGCTGCAGTACGACGTGAGGAAGGGTTCTGTGGTCAACGTGAATCCCACCAACACCCGGGCCCACAGTGAAACCCCTGAGATCCGGAAGTACAAGAAGCGATTCAACTCCGAGATTCTCTGTGCAGCCCTTTGGGGTAAGCCAGGCCAAGGGTAGCTAAAAGGGGTCTGGCGTGGCTTCCATGCTCCTGGTTAAATGAGGGCCTGGCTGAGCCTCTGACCTACCAAGGGCTCCTATTGCAGGGGTCAACCTGCTGGTGGGCACGGAGAATGGGCTGATGTTGCTGGACCGAAGCGGACAGGGCAAGGTGTATGGACTCATTGGGCGGCGACGCTTCCAGCAAATGGATGTGCTGGAGGGGCTCAACCTGCTCATCACCATCTCAGGTACAGGGCTGGCCAGTGGGGGAGGGAGGAGGGACTCAGCTCCTTGGCGCTGTCACCACCTTCTGCCTGGGAGGAGGGCAGCCTTGGTCCAGGTGCTGGAAGGTGGGGCCACACTTTCTCACCCCTTGTGGTATGCAGACAGGAGGGTGGGGCGGTGGCAGCCGGGCCTCAGCTAAGAATGGGGATGTGTGTATGTCCGTCCTTCCCTCAGGGAAAAGGAACAAACTGCGGGTGTATTACCTGTCCTGGCTCCGGAACAAGATTCTGCACAACGACCCAGAAGTGGAGAAGAAGCAGGGCTGGACCACTGTTGGGGACATGGAGGGCTGCGGCCACTACCGTGTTGGTGAGGATGCCACAACAGTGTGGCCAGTGAACCCTTGTCATGAAGATAGAGAAATGGGCCTGGGTCAAATGGCTGAGAAAACCTGACAGCCAGGGACTTGGGGCCTGGGTGGGGCAGTCTAGTGACAGACACAGGGAGGTGCCCCAGGTCCAAGAAGGGAAGTCTCAGCATCTTTTTCTCCTGCCCCCAGTGAAATATGAGCGGATTAAGTTCTTGGTCATCGCCCTCAAGAGCTCCGTGGAGGTGTATGCCTGGGCCCCGAAACCCTACCACAAATTCATGGCCTTCAAGGTAATCCCAGCCTCAGCCCCCAACCCCATTCCCAGTCCCAGTGCCTCTCCCTCTGCCCCTGAGCCCTCCTTTCCTCCGATTGCCCACAGTCCTTTGCCGACCTCCCTCACCGCCCTCTGCTGGTCGACCTGACAGTGGAGGAGGGGCAGCGGCTCAAGGTCATCTATGGCTCCAGTGCTGGCTTCCATGCCGTGGATGTCGACTCGGGGAACAGCTATGACATCTACATCCCTGTGCATGTGAGCCTGGCGGGGCTGCTAGGGAGTGGGATGGCCTAGTCTGGGCGCCAGCCGTGAGACTCGAGCCCACCTCCTCCTCCCCAGATCCAGAGCCAGATCACGCCCCATGCCATCATCTTCCTCCCCAACACCGACGGCATGGAGATGCTGCTGTGCTATGAGGACGAGGGTGTCTACGTCAACACGTACGGGCGGATCATCAAGGATGTGGTGCTGCAGTGGGGAGAGATGCCCACCTCTGTGGGTGAGTGAGCCCTGCCCCCAAGCTACATGTCCCTGGGGTGGTCCCTGCTCAACCCCTCACTTGTGTTCCCCACAGCCTACATCTGCTCCAACCAGATAATGGGCTGGGGTGAGAAAGCCATTGAGATCCGCTCTGTGGAGACAGGACACCTGGACGGGGTCTTCATGCACAAACGAGCCCAGAGGCTCAAGTTCCTGTGTGAGCGGAATGACAAGGTGAGAGGCCCTTTCCCTCTGAAAGCCCTTGGGCTCCTGGGCAGAGTTCTGGGGGAGAGGATGGTGGTGGTATCTTCCTGCAAGCAGACCTCTCTGGGAGCTTGGAGGAGAGCAATCACTCCCTCCCACAGCCCTGCGCTCTTTGCAGCTCCTGAGGACTTTACAGCTAGCGCCCAGGGGGTGGGTAGTGCATCCTGTCCCATAACATCTGGCCTGTTCCTCCAGGAGAGGGCACTCTTATCCTGCAGCCCCTCTCCCTCACCTCTTCTGCCCCCGCTTCTTCCCCTCTCCCAGTTGACACTTGGTCACTTCTCCTCCTGCCCCCGCCAGGTGTTTTTTGCCTCAGTCCGCTCTGGGGGCAGCAGCCAAGTTTACTTCATGACTCTGAACCGTAACTGCATCATGAACTGGTGACGGGGCCCTAGGCTGGGGCTGCCTGACACTGGACCCAGCTCCCCCTGCAGCCAGGCTTCCTGGGCCGCTCCTCTTTCCTCTCCCTGGGCTTTTGCTTTTACTGGTTTGATTCACTGGAGCCTGCTGGGAACGTGACCTCTGATCCCTGATGCTTTGTGATCAAGTGACCATCCTCTTCCCCAACATGTCCTCTTCCCAGAACTGTGCCTGCCCCCATCTTCTGGGGAGGGACACAGCTACCCCTTACCAGGAATTGAGTGGGCCTGGCCCCTCCCTCCTTTTCTCCATTTAAGAGGAGAGTGCTTGGGGGTTGAACCCCTTACCCCACTGCTGCTGACTGGGCAGGGCCCTGGACCCCTTTATTTGCACGTCAGGGGAGCCGGCTCCCCCCTTGAATGTACCAGACCCTGGGGGGGGTCACTGGGCCCTAGATTTTTGGGGGGTCACCAGCCACTTTAGGGGCAGGGACCATTTCTTCATTTTCTGAAAGCACTTTAATGATTCCACTCCCCCCCACCGACTCCAGGGAATGGAGGGGGGACCCCGCCAGCCAAAACATTCCCCCCTCCTAACCCTCATCTCTTCTAGCCCATGCCCTTCCCTGGTGGGAGGGAGGGAGCAGGGAGCCCTCACTCTCCATGCCCCTTGCTTGCATCTGTATATAGTGTGAGCAGCAAGTAACCCTCCTCCTCCCTCCCCCAACCCCTCCTCAATGTAGTGGCCTTGGATATCCTGTTTGTTAATAAAGACAATTCAACCAGCTCCCACCATTCAGGCCCCATTTTTGCTTTCTCTCACCATCCTGGATACTAGGCAGAGAGCGCCTCCAGGGTGGGGAAGAAAGGGACAGGGTGGGCCGAGATCTGCCATTAGTCTCAAGGGGATAGCATGAGCAGTGCTGGGCCTAGAAAATCTAGAAAAGAAATGACTTCGGGAGGGCCAGGGCAGCCTCAGCGCTAAACATGTGAGCCTGAGGGCCACCAGCACTGTGGGTGTTTGGTTCCCACGAGCTCCAGCAGAGCTAAGCTGGGCCAGGGAAGGAGAGGGTAACCCTGCTCCAGCCTCCCTGTGTGCAAGTCCTACAAAGGGGTCTCCTGTTTGGCTGAGCTGAACAAAGATAGCTCAAAAGCTGGCAGGCTCCAGCGTCTGTGGGGCTGCCCCTCAGAAAGGCTGGGAGGTCAGCAAGGCTGAATGAAGGGCAGTCCTTGCTTTCTGGAAGACTGAAACCGGAGAGCCTGCATGAACAGTTATTCTCTCCTGCCGACCCCTGGACTGGGGCCAGATCTATACATGCCAAGGAATGGGCACACAGCAGCAGTGGGAAGGGATCATAATGCTGTGATTTTGAAATTGATTTTTTCAAAATCCATTTCCTGCTAGAGTTGGGTGGGAAGTTGAAATCAGTGTACACTAAGGCTGAATACACGGCGGGTAGGGGAGATCAGGCACTTGGTTGAAGTAGGCTCCGAGGAAGATGAGGCTGGAGCCCACGCTGAAGAGCACCAGAGCAGCCCAGAAGCAGATGTTGTCAAGGGCATTCCCCATGCGCATCCAGTCGGACACTTCCTGGGGAAGGGTCAGCACAGTAAAGAGGGAGCTGGAGCCAGGGGCACGGGAGATCTGCTGCGTACTACCGGTCTCTGGCTCCCGTCCCACCTCGCCGGTGGCCTCTTGGTCTCTCGTGCTCTCAGCCACGAAGTTCACGGCATCCACACAGCAGCGGACCTCGGGGGCGGCGGCGCCCAGGCTCTGGCAGAAGGCAGCTGGCAGGGAAGACACCAGTGTGGGCCGTTAGGAGCCTCCTCTACGGCAGGCGGCCCGCCGGGCCACTGTGCTTACCTGTCCAGGTCCCGTGCCGGTGCCTCTGTCCCTCAAACACAAGCTCGCTCCGCGGTTTTTTCAGTATCAACTCCTCCGCGCGGAGCAATAAGCGAACCGACGATGCCCGCCTTGGGGGCGAGGCAGCCCGGGGGGGCTCGGAGGGCGGCGGCGGGGACCCCAGCAGGTGCGGCAGCAGCTCCAGTAGAACCTGGGGGGGGTGATTAGGGGACAGGACTAGGGCTAAGCCCGCCACCACCCAGGGCACACCCCACCCCCACGCTTACGTGGCGCAGACGCATGGACATGGCGTGTGTAGTGGGCGTCCTCAGGGACACGTTGAGCACGATGACGCAATTCATGACAATGAGTGTGGCAACAACCATGACGAAAATAAGGAACCTGAGGAGACCGGAATGAGTGATGTCACCGCTCCCCCTCCCAGCTACGGAAGGCGCCGCGCTCCCTCTGACCTCACAAACACGACTTCTTCCACCACGGGGTGGTTACGCCCTCGAGTTGCGCTCCCTCAGCAACTACAGACGCGTCGCCCAGCCCTTCTCCCTACCACCTGTGGTGGCCATGAGGAGGACCCCCAGCTCCCTGGACACCTTCATGTGGGTCTACCACTTCCACAGCTCCACCGAGGTAAGGCTATGCTTGCCAAGGGCGGCACCTCGAGACCCAATGGGTAGTTCTCCCGTGCGCCCCCGTGACCCCTGCCCTGCGACTCCACTACCCTGCTCCTCCTCCAGGTGGCCCTCCAGCCCCGCTTCTGTCTTCCCTGGAACTCTCCGTGGCCGCAGCCCATGAGTATCTGGAACAGAGGTTCAGAGTGCTCAAGTCCCTGGAGCCACGGGAGCCAAAGGTGCAGGAGATGTCACTGACCCGAAGCCCACCCTGGGGCTGGTGTTAAGAGAAGCCGCGGCCAGCCTCGTCAGCTTCGGCACCACCTTGTTAGAGTGGGGTCTGGGGTGCTGAGGATACGCAGCGATCCGGCAGCCGCAGCAAGGACCTCTGCCTTCCCGCTAACCCCTGGGCCCCAAGTACAGATCTCAGCCCTATGGCTGCAGCAGGAGGCGAGGAGACTAGAAGGGGGCAACAGCAGTGCGGGCCTAGCCCTAGACGTCGGGGATCCGAGTGCAGCGCTGGCCCAAGTAGCCCAGGCCGCTGGGCATGGGGCTCAGCAAGCTGGGGCTGCAGTGGGCGCCGGCACACGGCTCCTCGTCCAGGGAACATGGCTATGCCTATGTGGACGGGGTCTGGAGGGGTCTGCCTCATTCCTGCGACAGTGGCAACAGCAGCAGGGCCTCGGAATCCCCAGAGAACTGGTGAGCTCGGGATGCCAGATGAGTTGGGGCCAGAGGCGGCGGGGCTGGGAAGGCACTGAGCCGGACCATCTCCCTACAGAGATACTCAGGAGACCTCCAGGTGATGTCCAGCAGCAGTGCGGAGGACGGCGGACCAGAGAATCCATCCCACTCCCAGCCCCATCCCGCATCCAAATAAAGCTCAGGACGGGGCGAGACAGAGCTTCTCTCAGGGTCTCAGGGTTTTGCCACGCCCCACCCAGCCGGCCCTTGGCCCCACCCTTCAAACTGGCCACACCCCTGCGAGGGCCACCACCCGGACGCGCTCAGCCCTCACCTGCCCAGCAGCGGCACGCTCAAAGAAGTCTCGGGGATTTTCTGGGCAATGAGGAACAAGAAGACGGTCTGGGCTAGCAGGACGTTGATGGAAACCGTGCATTTCTGGCCGCCGGCTGGAGGGATCGCTGGTGAGAGCGGGCCCCGCCTCTGGGAGCTAGCCCGGATTTGGGTGTGGGTTCGGGGCTACTGCTTACCCTGCGCAGGCAGGAAGTAGGCGAGCAGCACCAGGCCTGAGATGAGCACGCAGGGCACGATGATGTTAATGACGTAGAAGAGCGGCTTCCGTCGGATGATAAGCGAGTAGATGACGTCAGTCTCCCCTGGGCCGTCGGTGGCACCAACGTCGTGGCGGCGGATCACCCCCGGGCAGAAGTCGATGGCCCACTCGCCGTTCTCTGTGGGACGGGGGTGCGGTTAGCCGGAGCGGGGCGCCCGCCAAGCCGACAGTGGGCCGAGGAGGCGGCTGCGGCTGTCTGCACCAGGGTCATGGGCCATCAGGATGGGGGCAATTCGGGCGGAAAGGGGCATTGTCGGTGAGGGTATAGAAAGTGAGAAGGCAGGACTGGAATAACAGTGGAGAATGATTTCAGAGGCCGGGCCCGGTGTTTCACGCCTGTAATCCCAGCACTTTGGGAAGCTGAGGTGGGTGGATAACCTGAGGTCAGGAGTTCGAACCCCATCTCTATTAAAAATACAAAAATTAGCTGGGCATGGTGGCATGCAGCTATAATCTCAGCTATTTAGGAGGCTGAGGTTGGGGAGTCGCTTGAACCTGGGAAGCATAGGTTTCAGTGAGCTGAGATCATGCCGCTACATTCCAGCCCGGGCGACAAGAGCGAAACTACGTCTTTAAAAATAAATAAATAGGGCCGGGTGCGGTGGCTCACGCCTATAATCCCAGCACTTTGGGAAGCCGAGGCGGGTGGATCACAAGGTCAAGAAATCGAGACTATCCTGGTCAACAAGGTGAAACCCCGTCTCTACTAAAAATACAAAAATTAGCTGGGCATGGTGGTGCGCGCCTGTAGTCCCAGCTACTCAGGAGGCTGAGGCAGGAGAACTGCTTGAACCCAGGAGACAGAAGTTGCAGTGAGCCGAGATCACGCCACTGCACTCCAGCCTGGGTAACAGTGAAACTCCGTCTCAAAAATAAATAAATAAAAATGATTTCAGGACAGGGGCAAGCTAAACCCGGTTGCGGAAGCCATCCTCCAGTGTTGTTGGTCAGGGCAACCCCACTCTGGAAGTCCCCTCTCTGGACCCTGTCTAGAAGCAGGTTTTTCTGAACAGGCCGGGGATTCACCAGTATAGGCCTCAGTGTCGATGTCGATCTTGTTGATGGTCTCACCATCGTCGTCTACGGCAAAGGTTAACTCCACCTCTTTGGCATTGTACGTCTGGGAGCTATGGAGCCAGGACCGGTCGCCCACCCCACAAGCTCTGACCTGGGCCCTGGCCCCAGGCCCAGCCTTGGAAGCTGGGATCTTGCGGGGTCACGAGGCTTCACCCCTTCACCCAGGACCAGCCCGCATACCCCTATTCCCACCTGGACCTCGGGCCTCACTGGAGCATCCCTCCCACTGCTGACTGGCTCCACCTCCAGCATGAGGCCCCGCCCCAAGGGCGGTGCTTCCCAGCTGGCCCCGCCCCCAGGTCCCTCCCATATCGTCGGAGCCTTGGAGTAACTCTTCCCACCGGAAAATGAGCGAGCAGTTCTGCCAGTCGAAGGGGAAGTAGGTGACCTCCACGGCGCAGACGCTGCGGTAGATGGCCGGAGGCAACCACGTCACGGAGCCGCCCTCGTAGATCAACACATTGGCGTCGTAGGCCACGCCGAACTGGCCGTCAATACTGTGGGCTCGGCGAAACCGAGCTTTTTGCACAGATCCGCATCCCCTCGGAGTATCCCTTTCCCCAGCCAAGTCCAGCCCGCACCTCAGGCCGGCTTCCCTCCAGCCTGGCATCCGGCCCGCTCCTCACTTGTTCTCCAGCACAATCTCTGGCAGCCATACGAGTTCTGAAGGGACTCTCAGGGTTTCTATGCCCCCAAAGTCATCCTTGCTGTAGTTGAGTCGGTAATCCTGCCAATCCTAAGGAGTGGGGTACGGAAGGACGTGTTCCCTGAATCTCCCAGCTGGCGCTGCCTGGAGGAGATCAGAAGAAAAGGGGTCCCCTGGACAAGACCTCACACTCCCCCCCCCTCCCCGGATTTGACTCACGATTCCAATCCAGACACTGGTGGTGAGAGTCTCCTCTTTTTCATTCTGCAGATGGGAGATGGGGATGATTGAAGTGAGATTTCAGGGCCAGATGTGAGCTTTAGGACAGCTCAGCGGCTGGGGCCAGAAGGGGAACCTTAGGCTTGAAGTGAGGGTGGGGATATCTTACCAGCGAGATGAGATTCGTCAGGGTGACCTTGAGGCTGATGGTGACAGTATCCTCAGGCCCCCGTGCTGGCCGGCTTCCTGGGTCATAGTTGTCGAAGAGATGGTGATAAAGACGCAGTTCCTCGTTCTTCCCCACACCGCTGCCTGTGATGGGGTCAAGAAGAAAAGGTCATTGGCAATGAAGAGGCTGGAGCACCTCTCCTCTCTGCCTCCTCTGGGTTCTCACAGGCTTCTGCAGCTGTGCATTCTTGGTATCTGTCTCCTAAACCAATTAATTATACTGTGCCTGGGGACCAAATAGTGTGTCTCAGTCTCCATCTTGGTCTCTGTCTTTGCCTTCCCAGTCCCTTTATGACGGTATCTGTATATGTCCAATTGCCTCCCCCCAGCCACAGTCCATACCGAGGAGCCCCAAGAGGAGCAGGACCCCAAGCAGAGGCCCTGCCATCCTGCTGCCTGGTTCTCAGGGTTATTCTGAGCTCTGGCAGGCTTGGAGGAGGCAGGCCAGGGTGCCTGTGTGAGGGGGAGGAGGGTGTTAGTTCCGGGCTGTATTAGGGGACTGTTACCTAATCCTCTACTCACCCCTGCTACAGCTGGGGACATTTTGGCTGCTTCCAGAGGCAGCTGCCCCATCCTGTAATTCCTGCCCCCGCACCCCCCCCAACCCCCAGGCCACCAACAGCCGGTCCAGGCCCAGCCAAGCACCCTTTGCCTGGTCTTTGGCCAGCTCCCCAGCTGCAGAAGTAAGCCTCTCCTGAGAGGTACCTACAACCACAACCGAGGGACACTGCTTTCAACAGGCATTGGTGTCCTTTAAGTAAGCTGCCCTGTGTAGGTGACCCTGCCTAATGAACACATCTGGGGATGTGACACACCCCTTGCCTCCCATTCTCACCTACGTGGAACACACACTATTGCCACCCACAGCCGGGCCAAGCTCACACTAATGCCTTTCCCGCTGACAGAGTGGCAAAAACCAGTCTCCATAAAAACCTGATAGACAGGTGGTCACAGGGGATTAGCCCTGCGGTAACAGAGATTCCACCTGGCAAAGGAGATCATGTGGTAATACAGGGCCCACCTCCTTCCACAACCTGATCACCAGGTTTGCCCATCCCAGCTCCTCTGGACGTGAGCACCAGCCCCACTTGTTTCTCCTTGTCTCTCCCTCCTGCCACCTTGTGGTCAGAGATGATAGTACAGTCTTCCCCATCCTACTCCCCTAAACACACACACACCTTCCTGATGACACCTTAACTGATCCTTTCAATGTTCCTTTTATGGGGGTGGGGGGAAACAGGATCTCACTGTCACCCAGACTGGAGTGCAGTGGCACCATCATAGCTCACTGCAGCCTCTCGAACTCCTGGGCTAGAGCGATCCTCCTGCCTCAGCTTCCCAAATGGTTAGGATTACAGGCATTAGCCACTGCACCTGGCCTCAGTGTTTTGTTTTGTTTTGTTTTGTTTTGTTTTTGAGAGGGTGTCTCGTACTGTTGCCCAGGCTGGAATGCAATAGCGCAATCTCAGCTCACTGCAACCTCAGCCTCCTAGGTTCAAGTGATTCTTCTGCCTCAGCCTCCCGAGTTGCTGGAATGACAGGCGCCTGCCACCACGCCCAGCCAGTTTTTTGTATTTTTTGGTAGAGACAGGGTTTCACTATGTTGGTCAGGCTGGTCTCCAACTCCCGACCAAATGATCGGCCTGCCTTGGCCTCCAAAGTGCTGGGATTACAAGCATAAGCCACCTCGCCCGGCCTCAGTTTCTTAAAGTCACCTTCTTGAACCATTCTAATCCCCTGGAGGAGTGCTTGTTTTAAATGCAGATTCCTAGGCTGGCTCCATTCCCAGAGAATTCTGATTTCAGGAATAGGGTGCTAGGAATCTGTATTTTTAGAAAATTTTAAGAAAACTAACCAGGTGTTCCTCATGGAACACCTGGCCTAAGCACATTTTCTGCCATACACCTCACTTCCTCACAGCAGTCCAGCAGTGATCACTGTCCTGAATACATGAAAGAGGACTCTTAAGGTCAAGGTCCAGGGTCACACAAGGAGACTAGCAATAACGCATGAGATGTATCAATCAACTCTACTGACCACGTACACCTGTGTTTATTTTATACTTCACAAAACACTTTCACTTTTGGGTCTCCTATTCCCACCTATGAGGTATGTCATAATCAGCTCCATGTTACCAGCAAGGACACACCAAAGACTAGAGTGTCCATGGGACTCCTTGTCCATTTCCCACACATGTGTGAAGCCTCTGTTTCCACTGCTGCCTTATCACCCCAGATTTTCCTTCCAGACTCCCTTTCTGGGTTTCTTTGACCCAGCTCACCTCTTTGCATGTGGCTGGTACATGGACTAGCTTTTTTTTTTTTTTCTTCCCTGAGAATGAGTCTCATTCTGTTGCCCAGGCTGGAGTGCAGAGGCACAATCCCAGCTCACTGCAACCTCCACCTCCCAGGTTCAAGTGATTCTCCTGCCTCAGCCTCTCAAGTAGCTAGGACTACAGGTGCCTGCCACCATGCCCACCTAATTTTTTTAATTTTTAGTAGAGGCAGGATTTTGCCATGTTAACCAGGATGGTCTCAATGTCCTGACCTCGTGATCCGCCCACCTTAACCTCCCAAAGTGCTGGGATTACAGGCTTGAGCCACCGTGCCCGGCCACATGGACTAACTCTCAAATCTGTGCTGCTGCTTATTCCAGAGCCACTGGGTCAGGGCTTGGGACAAGAGTTGTGACAAACACCAATATTCAAACATTAATGGACATTTACAAAGTTTCCCCTTACAGGGCCAGGTGCTGTGGTTATTGAGATGTATAAAACAAGCTTCAAGGAGTTACCATCTAATGACAGAGACCTAGCAACAGACAGTGGCACTAGACTATGAAAAGCTATTTAAAAAAAAAAAAAAAAAAAAAAAGGTGCTACGGAAGCTCTAGGTAGGGTGAATCATATCTGTCAGAAAAGCAAGGTTTCAGGCCAGGTGCGGTGTCTCTTGCCTGTAATCCCAGCACTTTGGGAGGCCGAGGTGGGTGGATCACCTGAGTTCAAGAATTTGAGACCAGCCTGGACAACATGGTGAAACCCCGTCTCTACTAAAATACAAACATTAGCTGGGTGTGGTGGCAAATGCCTGTAATCCCAGCTACTCAGGAGGCTGAGGCAGGAGAACCCCTTGAACCCAGGAGGTAGAGGTTGCAGCAAGCTGAGATCACGCCATTACATTTCAGCCTGAGTGACAGAGCTAGACTCTGTCTCAAAAAAAAAAAAAAGAAAGAAAGAAAAAAAAAGAAAAGCAAGGTTTCAGCTGGGCACAGTGGCTCATTCCTGTAATCCTAACTCTTTGGGAGACCAAGCTTGGAGGATCACTTGAGCCCAGGAGTTCAAGACCAGCCTGGGCAACACAGTGAGATCCCCATCTCTACAAAAATAAACAACAAAAAAAAGTTATCTGGGTGTGGTGGTGCATGCCTGTAGTCCCAGCGACTTGGGAGGCTGAGGTGAGAGGATTGCTTGATCCTAAGAGATCAAGGGTACAGTGAGCTATGATCAAACCACTACACTCCAGCCAGGGTGACAAGTGAGACCCTATCTCAAAATAATGAACTTTCCGGCTAGGTGTGATGGCTCATGCTTGTAACCCCAGCACTTTGGGAGGTCAAGGCAGGTGGATCACCTGAGGTCAGGAGTTTGAGGCCAGCCTGGCCAACATGGTGAAACACCATCTCTACTAAAAACACAAAATTAGCTGGGTATGGTGGCGGGTGCCTGTAATCCCAGCTACTTGGGTGGCTGAAGCAGGAGAATCACTGGAACCCAGGAGATGGAGGTTGCAGTGAGCAGAGGTCACGCCACTGCATATGGGGCTGCGAGGGGGAGGCACATGGCAAAATATTTGAGCTTATGTACATGACATCTGAGGTCAGGGTATGGAAAAATACTGATGCAGTGTTATGTTTTTGTTTTGTTTTGTTTTTTGAGACGGAGTTTTGCTCTTGTTACCCAGGCTGGAGTGCAATGGCACGATCTCGTCTCATCGCAACACCCACCTCCTGGGTTCAGGCAATTCTCCTGCCTCAGCTTCCTGAGTAGCTGCAATTACAGGCACGCACCACCACGCCCAGCTAATTTTTTGTATTTTTAGTAGAGACGGAGTTTCATCATGTTGACCAGGATGGTCTCGATCTCTTGACCTCATAATCCACCCACCTCGGCCTCCCAAAGTGCTGGGATTACAGGCTTGAGCCACCGCACCTGGCAGTGGTATGTTATTTGTACATGGGAATGAAGCTCCTTGACCCTGAAAACAGGACAGGAAGTAGAGTGTGTGGTGTAATAAGAAACACTGAAAACAGCCTCCTGAGAGTGCAGTTTGAGTGTGTACAAGGTCATAGGTGTCTCAGTAACCCACCTCAAATGACCATCTAGTGGATGTTTGTAGTTCATACGAGCCCTTTCAATAAATACTTGGTGGATGGACGCTGGGGCAGACTCTCAGAAGAGCTACCCTCCAGCCCTGCTCAGCTGGAACTGTCCCAGTACTTCATTCTCAGCATTCACTGCAAGCTATAAGCTCTGCAACTGGTGCCCCCAACGTGATCACCTAGAATTTACACATGAAGGTGAAAAGCTCATCAGTTTTTTGGGAATCATGGTAGGAATTCCTCCCATCAGGAGGATGGGACACACACATAAGATATCAGGGGCTAGGTTATCATGGGTCCAGAAATAACCAAAGAGCAGAAAGTACTTTTTAAAACAGTGCAACAGCTCCTTAAGGCTGTCCTGTGCATTGTAGAGCCTGGAGCTCTACACAAGCTTATGCTCTTAATTCAGCAGGAATGCCCTTGGTTTCCTCATCAAGAAACCTTAGATTTCGAGTTATGGGAGCAGGTAGGTCCCTGCCTGAAAAGAGAATATGAGCAAGGTCATTTTACTAATGTTACCATTTTGACCACTTGGGCGCTGGTATACTCTGCGTTGTATCCTCTTTATTCGCCACATTGCAGTGAATCAGACCACCCATCTTCTCCACCTGGAGGAAATTCAGGAGATTTAAAGGAGAAGTAAAAGCAGGAACCAGAATAACAAGGAGACCCCTCTCCCTCCTTCATTCCCTTCTATGGGGAATAAGGAAGGGATTTTTTTCTAGTGAGGAAAAGGACAGACTGGACCCTTTTCTTTCCTATAAAAGAGCTATTGCCTTCTTTTCTTCCACCCTTAAAAGGACCTACATTCATTGGCCCTGTTCAGGCAACAGGGCCTCCCATCCCACTTGAGGAGATTGGAGGCTGCCCAAGGAACAGTTCTTGGATAAGACCCCGCCCCCGTCCCCCCGTCAGCGAACATCTATATGATCGTGTGGCCACGTCTCTTTCACAAACTTCCCTGCTGGAGGGGTGCCTTCTCACCTCCTTTCTTGCCTTGTCTTTTATCTGTTTCCCTGGAGTATAAGGGAAAGTTGCATGCTGCATCCTGGGTTTTCTACCAGAAAGCTCTGGATTTCTTGCTGCTCACAGAGGCTCAAGTTGCTAAGATGCCATGGAGTGCATTTAGTCACTGGCAGTCTGGGCAAGTTGCCCCTTTCAGTGTTTGTGAAGGAGGGGAGGCCAAGAGGTACAGACCAAGTCCCCGGATGGCTGCAGGCAGCTCCAGCCTGGTCCTAAGAATCCTCCTCACCAGGTCACCTGCCTTAGTAACTGTGCCCAGAAAGTGGCCTGCTGCTTGCTGTGCTGCCGCTTTTCCTACTTCTGCTCATCCCTGCCACTCCCCGCATATCTCGGCTGCCAAGCAATTCCTTGTCTTCCCTGGCCCTTAGGGAAAGGGCTAAGAAACAGTCCATGTGCACCCCGACCTTATTAGCCTAGGGTGAGCAGAAGGGTGTGGAGCAGCCTAGAGTACAGAGCTCCAGGGGAAAAGCCTGCTAATGAGGGCGCTCTCCTGTAGCCATATGTTAAATGCTAACTAGGCTGAAGTGGACGAGCCCTGCCAGCTGCTGTCACCTTCAGAAGATAGACGCAGTGGTAAGGAATGCTTGTTTCATTTTTTTATAAAATCTTTAAAAACACTGTGGCTGGGAAATTTCGAAGCAGACCCTGCTGCATGTCTGCTCCTCCCCTGAGCCTCTCTGCTTGGGGGTAGTAAAAATAATAAAAAGCCCAGTATGGTTTCAGTACCTTACCTAACAGGGTTGGCTCCGAGCATAGGTGGCCTGGAGGATGAGGGAAGTGATCTTCTCCCAACCTGTTACCCTCTTGCCGCCAGTCTCCACGCTTGTATACACGCACTTTCCCACCTGGTCATTTTCTGGCCTCTTGCTGCCACGTGCAGTCTCCCTTCCTTCCTCTCAGGGTAAGGGCAGCCACAGGCGGCAGGCTATTAAAATAAAAGGCTGCCTAAGGAGCCTGGCGTAGATGGGAAGAAATTGGCCACAGCCTTGCTTTCCCAAGCTCATTTCTAAAACATTCCAGCTAAAGGCTAATGCAGGAGACTGGCCAGCACCTAAGGACATTTTTAAAAGTTTTTTGGATTTTTTTTCTCTTTTCTTTTACACACTTAAGCTAGCTCAACGCAGCTTTATTATCCTGGTGACTTGCAGTCACATTCTAATGACTTTCTAAGGCCAGAAAATATGGTAAAAATTGCCTAGAATAAGGCCAGGCGCGGTGGCTCAAGCCTGTAATCCCAGCACTTTGGGAGGCCGAGGCAGGTGGATCACGAGGTCAAGAGATCAAGACCATCCTGGTCAACATGGTGAAACCCCGTCTCTACTAAAAATACAAAAAATTAGCTGGGCATGGGGGCGCACGCCTGTAATCCCAGCTGCTCAGGAGGCTGAGGCAGGAGAATTGCCTGAACCCAGGAGTCAGAGGTTGCGGTGAGCCGAGATCACGCCATTGCACTCCAGCCTGGGTAACAAGAGCGAAACTCCGTCTCAAAAAAAAAAAAAAAATTGCCTAGAATATTCATCCCTTTCACACCTTAGTTTAACAGGCTTTATCTTTGCCATTTCTATATTTTATGTGTTATGCACTGTCTCAGAATCCCTCTAAACATATACAAAAGACCACAAATGTAATAACTTGTCTTCTCATAAAGTAGGGTGCTGACGTTGCGTCCAGCTGTCAGAATATGACCCTGCTACTCTTTTCCTACCATTATGCAAGGAACAGTTTCATACTCTTAGCTTGTGATCTTGATTGGCAAGTAGCAATGGCTGACTCTATTGGTAATATCAGCTTCTATTTACCAGCCTCTAAGCTTCTAAACTTTTTACAAACTGCGCCTGTTAAATTTGTGTCTATTGTTGTCTCTGAGCTCTTGTTTCATGCCACTACTGTCTTTACAACTGTTCAAAAAAAAAAACAAGGAAGAACAGCTATAGGGTGGCAAGATGCCATGCAAACTGGCAACACAAAATCCAGGAAGATTTTAAAACTACACAACAGGTGGAGTTAGGTGCCCTAATACTGGCTTTACAAACTTTTCCTCACCAAGACATAAACATAGGGATTTTGCTTATGCAGTGTATGGCATTACTCATTTAGATCTTGCACATGTGAAAGACATTACTAATGCATCTCTACCAGCTTTGTTTCTTACAGCGCAAGAGCTCCTCTGTGCCCGTCATCACCATCTTTATATCACCCACATTTGCTCGCATTCTAGGTTACCTGGTCCCTTGTCAGAAGGAAGAGCTTGAGCTGATGCTCTGGTACAACCGCAAATGTGACTTGCAGACTTTCCTGCATTTTTTTGAGCTCAAGCTGATCATGCTTTTTTTCATCAGAATGCTCAAAGTCTTAACAGTTTCATTTAACACTGGCTCAAGCTCGAATAATTTTTAAAACTTGTCCTGATTGCCAACGGCATTCTGTCCTTTTTCCTTAAGGCTTGATACCAACCCACAAGGTCTGGTGCCTAATGCTATCAGGCAAAGCGATGTTACTCAGTAATCCATCTCAAATGACCATCTAGTGGATGTTTGTAGTTAACACAAGCCCTTTCAATAAATACTTGGTGGACGGATGCTGGGGTGGACTCTCTCGGAAAAGCTACCTCAGCCCCACTCAGCTGGAACTATCGGAGTACTTTGTTCTTGCTATTCACTGCAAGCTATAAGCTCTGCACTGCACTCCAGCCTGGGTGACAGAGCGAGACTCCGTCTCAAAACACAAAAAACACAAATGAAGTTTCTCCTAGAATTCCTGCAGTTTCACACATGGACTACAACTTGCTGGACCAGTGTCAGAGGCCAAGGCAGCTCTAGGGCCTGCCCCTCCATCTCTCTGTCTCTGCTGCTCTGTTTGCTCTGTGCTCCTCTCACTTTCTCAGCACTGCCCATTCCCTCTACTTTGCATTTCCCCTTTCTTTCTTTTCTTTTTTTTTTTTTTTTTTGAGATGGAGTCTTGCTGAGACTACAGGCGCCTGCCACCACACTCAGCTAATTTTGAAATTTTATTTATTTATTTATTTATTTATTTATTTAGAGGCAGAGTCTCACTGTCACCAGGCTAGAAAGCAGAGGCATGATCTTGGCTCACTGCAACCTCTGCCTCCCAGGTTCAAATGATTCTCCTGCCTCAGCCTCCTGAGTAGCTGGTGCTACAGGTGCCCACCAACACACCCAGCTGATTTTTGTATATTTAGCAGAGATGGGGTTTCTCCATGTTGGCCAGGCTGGTCTAGAACTCCTAACCTTGTGATCCACCCACCTCGGCCTCCCAAAGTGCTGGGATTATAGGCATGAGCTACCACACCCAGCCCGGCCCAGCCTGTCCCCTTTCTACTGTGTAGTTTCTGTTTTCTCATCACTTGTGTGTCTTTTCACCATGGTCTTGGCCCCAGACCAACTTACTGACCTCTCTGCAGAGGCAGCCAATGCACTTTTGCTCTGGTTGCTACTGCCTGATGCTAGGAAAGCTTGGGGTGCATACACGGAGAAAAGGTTATGGGGTTGGCCTCAGACTGTCCTGTTTAGGATGGATGGTGGGTGTAGCAGGCCCTATGATACCACATGTCCAGTGCCTTTCACCCTCTCCCAACCCAGCCCACTTCCTAAATGTTTAGCTCCCAAAACAGCCCGTCATGATCCCATTTTCACTGCCAGAACTGAAACATATATAAATATATGAAATATAGATAAATCGGGCCAGGCATGGTGGCTCACACCTGTAATCCCAGCACTTTGGGAGGCCAAGGCAGGTGGATCATGAAGTCAAGAGATCAGGACCATCCTGGCCAACATGGTGAAACCCCGTCTCTACTAAAAATACAAAAATTAGCGGGGCATGGTGGCATGTGCCTATAGTCCCAGCTACTTGGAAGGCTGAGGCAGGAGAATGCTTGAACCCAAGAGGCAGAGGTTGAAGTGAGGAGAGATCCTGCTGCTGTACTCCAGGCTGGTGACAGAGCAAGACTCAGTCTCAAAAAAGAAAGAAAGAAAATATATAGATGAATCAATACAGTTGATATAAATCCACTCTATACTCTCTAGCAGGACTGAAACTTGAAATCTTGCTTCTGAAAGTGATTATGAGGGAAAAAATATAATAATCTGATCAAAAAGAGGGCAGAAGGCCGGGCGAGGTGGCTCACGCCTGTAATCCCAGCACTTTGGGAGGCCAAGGCGGGTGGATCACGAGGTCAAGAGATCGAGACCATCCTGGTCAACATGGTGAAACCCCGCCTCTACTAAAACTACAAAAATTGGCTGGGCATAGTGGTGCATGCCTGTAATCCCAGCTACTCAGGAGGCTGAGGCAGGAGAATTGCCTAAACCCAGGAGGGGGAGGTTGCGGTGAGCCAAGATTGCGCCATTGCACTCCAGCCTGGGTAACAAGAGCGAAACTCCGTCTCAAAAAAAAAAAAGAGGCAGAAGATTTGAATAGACATTTCTCAAAAGAAGACATACAAATGGCAAACAGGTGTAAGAAAATGTGCTCAGCATCATTGGTCACCAGAGAAATGCAAATCAAAAGTACAATGAGATAGATATCATCTCATCCTAGTAAAAATGGCTTATATCCAAAAGACAGGCAATAAATGCTTGTGAGGATGTGGAGAAAAGGGAAGCTCACACACTGTTGGTGGAAATGTAAATTAACACAGCCACTATGGAGAACGGGCTGGAGGTTCCTCAAAAAAAACTAAAAATTGAGCTACCAAGGATCCAGCAATCCTACTGCTGGGTACATGCCCCAACAGAAGGGAAATCAGGCTGGCCATGGTGGCTCATGCCTGTAATTCCAGCACTTTGGGAGGCTGAGGCAGGTGGATCACCTGAAGTCAGGAGTTTGAGACCAGCCTGGCCAACATGACAAAAACCCATCTATACAAAATTAGCCAGGTGTGGTGGCACATGCCTGTAATCCCAGCTACTTGGGAGTCTGAGGCAAGAGAATCGCTTGAACCTGAGAGGTTGAGGTTGCAGTGAGCTGAGAGAGCTCTATTGCATTCCAGCCAGGGCAATGAGAGTGAAACTCCATCTCAAAAAAAAAGAAAAAAGAAAAGAAGGGAAATCAGTATATTGAAGAGGTAACTGCACTCCTCTGTTTGTTGCAGCACTAGAACTAGCTGAGAACTAGCAGCACTACAATCACTAAGATTTGGAAGCAACCTAAGTGTTCATCAACAGATGAATGGACAGGCAGGGTGCAGTGCCTCAGGCCTATAATGCCAGCACTTTGGGAGGCCAAGGCAGGAGGATTGCTTGAGCCTGGGAGTTCAAGACCAGCCTGGGCAATATAGTGAGATCCCATCTCTTAATAAATAAATAAAATTTAAAAAAAAAAAACAGATAAATGGTAAGCCAAGATCACTCCACTGCACCCTAGCCTGGGAAATGAGCAAAAATTCCATCAAAAACAAAACAAAACAGAAAAACAGATGAATGAATAAAGAAAATGTGGTACATATACACAATGGTATACTATTTAGCCCTAAAAAAAGATGAGATCTGGCTGGGCACGGTGGCTCAGCATGTAATCCTGCACTTTGGGACACTGAGGCAGGCGTATCACAAGGTCAGGAGTTTGAGACCATCTTGGCCAACATGGTGAAACCCCATCTCTACTAAAAATACAAAAATTAGCTTGGCATGGTGGTATACCCCTGTAATCCCAGCTATGTGGGAGGCCAAGGCAGAATTGCTTGAACCCAGAAGGCAGAGGTTGCAGTGTGCCCAGATCATGCCACTGCACTCCAGCCTGGTAACAGAGTGAGACTGTGTTTTGAAAACAAAAAAGATGAGATCCTGTCATTTGGAACAACATGAATGGAACTGGAGATCATTATATTAAGTGAAATAAGCCAGGCACAGAAAGACAATCAAAGCATGTTCTCACTTATTTGTGGAAGCTAAAAATCAAAGTTGTTGACTTCATGGACACACAGTGTAGAAAGATGGTTACCAGAAGCTGGGAAGGGTAGTGGGGGGTAGGGTGGTAGGGAGGATAGTTAATGGGTACCAAAAAAAATAGAATAAGACCTACTGTTTGATAGCACAGCAGAGTAACTGCAGTCAACAATAACTTCATTGTACATATTAAAATAGAATATAATTGGATTGTTTGTAACTCAAAGGATAAATGAGGGGATTTTAAAAACAGTGATTATGGCAGGGGCCCTTCAAAAAAACAGTCTCAGCTCAGAGTCCAGTGTCCCCTGTTCTAAATAGTCCCACCCAGGTGTGATTTCCATCCATTCTCCAAATGATGGACTAAATCCTCTATACTCAAGCACGATGACTACATCATGTATAAACAATACATCACACACACAAACACACACACACACAACATAGAAAATGCAACAATGGGCCGGCCATGGCGGCTGAAGCCTATAATCCCAGCACTTTGGGAGGCTGAGGTGGGTGGATCACTTGAGGTCAGGAGTTTGAGACCAGCCTGGCCAACATGGTGAAACCCTGTCTCAAAATAAATAAATAAATAAATAAATAAAAATAAAAAATTAGCCAGGCATGGTGGTGTGCAGCTGTAATCCCAGCTACTTGGGAGGCTGAGGCAGGAGAATCACTTGAACCCAGGAGGTGGAGGCTGCAGTGAGCCAAGATTGTGACACTGCATTCCAGCCTGGGCCACAGAGCAAGACTCTGTCTCAAAATAATAATAATTAAAAAATAAATCAATAATGAAATAGTGGGCGAAACTAAATTTGAACTGACGATCTGCATAGCTGAGGTGTTCATGGGTAGGGGGTTAGAGTGAGTAGAAATCGTCATCCCTGGATGGCTGCGCCCATGTATGGGAAGCATGGGCCATGGGCCCCAGGCATGGTCTGCACTCACCAGAGAGCACCAGGGCTGGAGCTGCAACTTGGGAGTGACCAACAGATCCCATGGGCATCCACCTGCTGCCTTGCTCCTCATGCTGGGGGAGTTTCTGGAAGGGGCTCTTGCCACTTCTCATGTCACAGCAGTGTGCTCCCACCAGTGCTAGGAGCAGGGCTCAGCCACTGTCTTTGTCTGGATTTGGTTTGCTCACACTGAGGACTGCCTGGGGGGCTGAGACTTCCTGCTGAGTTAGTAGAGTCAGGCACAGGCCTGCTAGCCAGGGCTGTATTTTCCCCAGAACCTGAGTGGGCTGCCTGACAATTTCTTCTGCCCACACACACACATACACACACACACACACACACACACACACACACACACACCCCAGGATGTTTGACTTCTGAGTTAGATCCAAAGAACTCAGCTCAACAGGAAGCTGCTCCCTTGCCTACTGGCTTCTGGCTAGCAGCGTGGAACAGCTGCAGCTGTCCCAGCAGCCAGGCTGCCAGGCCTCAGCTACTCTGCCTTCAGTGCCCTCACAGTGCATATATCCCCAGCCTGGCCTGAGGAGGGCTCCCTCTCCATTCCATACAAATACCCACTCTTGATTTGTGAACAGAAGTAGGCTTGGCTGAACCAAAGCAGGGAGGTGTAGTAGACCCGGATTTCTTTTTCTTTTTTCTTTTTTTTTTTTTAAGACGGAGTCAGTCTCACTCTGTCGCCAGGCTGCAGTGCAGTGGTGCAATCTTGGCTCACTGCAACCTCTGCCTCCAGGTTCAAGCGATTCTCCTGCCTCAGCCTCCCAAGTAGCTGGGACTACAGGGACATGCCACCACACCCAGGTAATTTTTGTATTTTTAGTAGAGACAGGGTTTCACCATGTTGGCCAGGTTGGTCTCAAACTCCTGACCTCAAGTGATCCACCTGCCTCAGCCTCCCAAAATGCTGGGATGACAGACTCGAGCCTGTATGAGGGAAATACATGAAGTCATGAGTGTTTTATCTTCCAGCACCCTCCCTTCTTCTGAGAACTGTCCTCCAATCCTGTGAGCCCAGAGGATCTTCCTGGAATGGAGAGAACCCACCCCTGGCCAGAGTGGACTGGTCTCAGGAGGACACCTGACCCAATCCAGGCCAAAGAAAGTCCCTTCCCTGGGAATGTTTTCAAACAGGAACTCAGGAAGGCATTCTGTCTCTGCTGCCACAAGCTATGAAACTTAGATGCATGAGAATGCCAAGTTCATTCCTCGTCTTTTACGTGAAGTGAGAGAGAATGCAGCTGAGACACAGACAAGTAGAGACAAGAATGAGCCTTAGCATTCCAGCCCCATCCCAGGAATACCTGAGGCCCAGCTGAGCTGCTATAGGCTGGCTGCCCACACATCCTTTGATTGAATTAGGTACCTCAACCTCTTTCCAATAAATCCCCCTTTTCTTGGCTTAATATATGAGGATTTTCAGGGAGGGTGGGGTGGCTTATACCTGTAACCCCAGCACTTTGGGAGGCCGAGGCGGGTGGATCATGAGCTCAGGAGTTTGAGACTAGCCTGACCAACATGGTGAAACCCAGTCTCTACTACTAAAAATACAAAAATTACCTGGGTGTGGTGTGGTAGTGCGTCCTGTAGTCCCAACTACTCAGGAGGCTGAGGCAGGAGAATTGCTCGAACCTGGGAGGCAGAGGTTACAGTGAACTGAGATCATACCACTGTACTCCAGCCTAGGCAACAGAGCAAGATTGCATCTCAAACACACACACACACACACACACACACACACACACACACACACACACACAAAGTGCTGAGATTACACTTGCATGCCACCATGCCCAGCTAATTTTTTCGCTTTGTGTAGAGATGGGGGTCTTACTTTGTTGCCCAGGCTGGTCTTGAACTTCTGGACTCAAGCCTGCCACACTTTTTTTTTTTTTTTCAAACGGAGTTTCACTCCTTGCCAAGGCTGGAGTGCAATGTCATGAGCTCAGCGCACCACAACCTCCGCCTCCTGGATTCAGGCGATTCTACCACCTCAGCCTCCCAAGTAGCTAGGATTACAGGCATGTGCCACCACGCCTGGCTAATTTTGTATTTTTAGTAGAGATGGTGTTTCTCCGTGTTGGTCAGGCTGATCTCAAACTCCCAACCTCATGTGATCCACCCGCCTCAGCCTCCTAAAGTGCTGAGATTACAGCTGTGAGCCACATGGCCCAGCCTACAAACTTTAATTTTTGCTAAATGATAGATAAAAACTCCTATCTTTTTAATATTTGTGTGTGTGTGTGTGTGTGTGTGTGTGTGTGTGTGTGTGTGTGAGACAGTGTTTCACTCTTGTGTTCTTGTTGCCCAGGCTGGAGTGCAATGGTGCAAACTTGGCTCACTGCAACATCTGCCTCCTCAGTTCAAATGATTCTCCTGCCTCAGCCTTTTCAGTAGCTGGGATTACAGGCTCGGGCCACCATGTCCAGTTAACTTTTTTTGTATTTTTAGTAGAGATGGGGTTTAATCATGTTGGTCAGGCTGGTCTCGAACTCCTGGCCACAGGTGATCCACCTGCCTCATCCTCCCAAAGTGCAGGGATTACAGGCGTGAGCCACTGTGCCCAGCCTGCTATCTCCTTATTTTGATTTACATGTCTTGATTAGAGTGGTTAGGCTTTTTTTATTTTTATTTTTTTAGAGCAGATGTACTAGTCATCCATATGTATTTTTTTTTTCCTGAAAACTACCTATTTATATCAATGGATAAAATAATATTTGTTCCAATATATGAGATTTGGCTATACAATGGAAAAATACATTACATTAATATAGAAAATAAAGCTAATCAAATCAATGCTGTTGAGACAGCTGGAAAACTCATCATCAGAATAACAACCAAACCCTCATTTCTCTGCTTCCACTAGGTGGATCAAATGTTTGAATCTAAGGCCGGGTACAGTGGCTCATGTCTGTAATCCCAGCACTTTGAGAGGACTAGGTGGGTGGATCACTTGAGGTCGGGAGTTCAAGAACAGCCTGGCCAGCATGGCAAAACCCCATCTCTACTAAAAATCCAAAAGATGAGCTGGGTGTGGTAGTACCTGTCTGTAATTCCAGATATTCTGGAGGCTGAGGCAGGATAATCACTTGAACCAAGGAGGTGGAGGTTGCAGTGAGCTGAGATTGCACCACTGCACTCTAGCCTGGGTGAAAGAGTGAGACTCTGTCTCCAAATATATATATATATATTTGGAAGTCAGGAGTTTGAGACCAGCCTGGCCAAAAAGGTGAAACCTGATATCTACTAAAAATACAAAATTAGCCGGGCATGGTGGTGGACGCCTGTAGTCCCAGCTACTCAGGAGGCTGAGGCAGGAAAACTGCTTAAACCCAGGTGGCGGAGATTGCAGTGAGCTGAGATCTCGGTATTGCACTCCAGCCTGGGCAACAGCATGAAACTCCATCTCAAACTGTAGTCCTAGCTACTTGGGAGGCTGAGTCGGGAGAATCACTTAAACCTGGGAGGCAGAGGTTGCAATGAACTGAGATAACACCATTGCACACCAGCCTGGTGACAGAGCGAGACTTCGTCTAAAAAAAAAAGTAACTATACCTCTTACCCAGGTTGGAGCACAGTGGTGCAATCTTGGCTCATTGCAGCCTCAGCCTCCTGGGCTCAACGATCCTCCTGCCTCAGCCTCCTGAATAGCTGGGATCACAGGCACACAGTTGGCTAATTTTTTAACTTTTTCATCAAGACAGGGGCTCGCTATGCTATGTTGCCCAGGCTGGTCTCAAACTCCTGAGATCAAATGATCCTCCAGCCTTGGCCTCCTGAGTAGCATCAACTACAGCTTCACACCACCATGGCTGGTTTGACTTTTAATGCTCTTACTACCAAAACATGTTTATACTATTAACACTAAAAGTAGGCCAGGCGCGGTGGCTCACACCTGTAATCCCAGTACTTTGGGAGCCTGAGGAAAGTGGATCACTTGAGGTCAGGAGTTCGAGACCAGCCTGGCCAGCATGGTGAAACCCTGTCTCTCCTAAATACAAAAAATTAGCCAGGCATGGTGGTGTATGCCTGTAATCCCAGCTACTTGGGAGGCTGAGGCAGGAGAATCGCTTGAACCCAGGAGGCAGAGGTTTCAGTGAACTAAGATTATACCATTGCACTCCAGCCTGGGCAACAAGAGTGAAACTCTGTCTCAAAAAAAAAAAAAAAAAAAATACTAAAAGTAAATAGAAGTCTATTTTTTAAAAGAAAGTGGGATCTGGGCTAGGTGGCTCACATCTATAATCCCAGCATTTTGGGAGGCCAAGGCTGGAGGATTGCTTGAGCTCATGAGTTCTAGACCAGCCTAGAATGTAGTGAGACCCCCATCTCTACAATTAAAAAACAATTCTTAATTTTAATGTTAAAAGATTTTTTAGGTTGGGCACAGTGGCTCATGCCTGTAATCCCAGCACTTTAGGAGGCAGAGGCAGGCAGATCACTTGAGATCAGGAGTTCCAGACCAGCCTGGCCAACATGGTAAAAACCATCTCTACTAAAAATATACAAAAATTAGCCGGGCGTGGTGGTGCACACCTGTAATCCCAGCTACTTGGAAGGCTGAGGCATGAGAATTGCTTGAACCCAAAAGACGGAGGTTACCATGAGCAGAGATTGAGCCACTGGACTTCAATCTGGGCGACAGAGCAAGACTCCATCTCAAAAAAAAAAAAAAAAAAGACATCAGAGAAAGCTTATAAAAGTGAGACATGAGACATAGAGAAAAGCCCAAGGAGGTTCTTATTTATTGTTTTCAACCCTCTCCCAAACCATGGAGCAGCTTCTGCCTCTTAGAACATGGGCTATGCTTCTGAGTGCCTGCTGTTCCCAAGATTGCCATCCAGAAGGACAGACAGATATTAAAACAAAGTAGCAGAACAGCTTTGGTAAGGTGCCCTAGGAATTTATAATATAGTAACTAATCCAGTCTAGAAAGCTCAAAGTACAATTTCTCTCCTGGAATTGATCCAGAGCTGGAGTCACCAATCAACCAAATCCCTGCTGACAGAACCCATGTTTAAAGTCCAAGATACCCCCGGTGACAGATTAATTAGTGACGCTCTCATGCCAACCTTGGATAGAAACATTCTATTTCAACTGTCCAGGCGCCTTATCGGACTTAGGATCAATTCCACAGAACCCCACTTCTGATTCTAACTTTTGTTTTGTTTTAGGTAGACTCTTGGTTACAAAGAAAAAGGAATAAACTTAAATCACTTATTTATTTATGCATGTATTTATTCATTTGTTTATTAATTTTTGAGACAGGGTTTCACAGTGCTGCCTTTACGGGTCACTGCAGCCTTGACCTCCCAGGCTGAAGCAATTCTCCCACTTCAGCCTCCCAAATAGCTGGGACTACAGGTCCACACTATCACACCCAGCTAATTTTAAAATTTTTTGTAGAGCTGGGGTCTCACTGTGTTGCCCAGGCTGGTCTTAAACTCCTGGACTCAAGCAATCCTCCCACCTCAGCCTCCCAAAGTGCTGGGATTACAGGCATTAGCCATTGCTGCTGGCCTTTAAATCACTATTTTTATTTTTATTTTTGAGATGAGACAGAGTCTTGCTTTGTCATCCAGGCTGGAGTGCAGTTGCACAATCTCAGCTCACTGCAATCTCTGCCTCCTGGGTTCAAGTGATTCTCCTGACTCAGCCTCAGGAGTACGTGGGACTATAGGTGTGTGCCACCATGCCCGGCTAATCTTTGGATTTTTAGTAGAGACAGGGTTTCACCTTGTTGACCAGGATGGTCTCGATCTCTTGACCTCGTGATCCACCCACGTCGGCCTCCCAAAGTGCTGGGATTATAGGCATGAGCCACCGCTCCCGGCCACTTTTTTTTTTTAAAGGAAAATTCGTCCATTTTCCAACCATGATGGCAGTAATTAATTCCCGCAAGAATCATCAGTGGATGCTGCAGGTTATAGGCCAGAGTTTGAGAAGGAACAGGGTATTTACATAGTATCAAAGTATCTCTCCACAAAAGTGCTTTTTAGTTACAAAGTAAAAAACAGAATCTCCACAGTGGGGAAACATAGTGGATTCCTCCTTAACCAAGGGATCAAAGTTAACAGGCCCAGTAAGGGTGAAATTGACATAATGTGTTTCCTGATATGATGCACCAAGAGAGATACAACATCACTTGTGTAACATTCCTGCCAGAAAAACATAATCCAACAGTCTTTTTTTTTTTTTTTTTTTTTTTGAGACGGAGTTTCGCTCTTGTTACCCAGGCTGGAGTGCAATGGCGCAATCTCGGCTCACCGCAACCTCCGCCTCCTGGGTTCAGGCAATTCTCCTGCCTCAGCCTCCTGAGTAGCTGGGATTACAGGCACGCGCCACCATGCCCAGCTAATTTTTTGTATATTTAGTAGAGACGGGGTTTCAGCATGTTGACCAGGATGGTCTCCATCTCTTGACCTCGTGATCCACCCACCTCGGCCTCCCAAAGTGCTGGGATTACAGGTGTGAGCCACCGCGCCCAGCCCGAATCCAACAGTCTTGTGAAAACGTCTGATAAATTGAGGGAAATGCTACATAATTACCGGACTATAATTTTCAAAAATGTCAAACTTATGAAAAAGAAAGACAGGTTAAGGAACTAAAGCAAATTAAAGTGATATGGTCCTGGATTGGATCCTGGACTGGAAAAAATAATAACTATAAAGAACATTTTAGGACAATTGGCCAAATGGGAATATGGACTGTGGACTGGATATCAGTATTGTATCAATATTAAATTTCCTAAAATCAGTAACTGTACTGTAGCATATAAGGAAATGTCTGTTTTAGGAAACACATGCTGAAATATTTAGTGGTGAAGAAACATACCGTCTCCAACTTATTCTCAAATGGTTCCAAAAAAAAAAAAAAACTTAAGAGACAGAATGATCAAGCAAATGGGACAAAATGTTAATACATGGTGAATCTGGGAAAATGGCATGCAGTTCTTTGTACTATTCTTGTATTTTTTTCTGTCTTAAATTATATAAAAATAAAATCTTAACAAAAATGGTAATGTCGGCTGGGCGCGGTGGCTCAAGCCTATAATCCCAGCACTTTGGGAGGCTGATGCGGGTGGATCACGAGGTCAAGAAATCGAGACCATCCTGGTCAACATGGTGAAACCCCATCTCTACTAAAAATATAAAAAATTAGCTGTGCATGGTGGTGGCGCGTGCCTGTAATCCCAGCTACTCAGGAGGCTGAGGCAGGGGAATTGTCTGAACCCAGGAGGCGGAGGTTGCGGTGAGCCGAGATCGTGCCATTGCACTCCAGCCTGGGTAACAAGAGCGAAACTCCGTCTCAAAAAAAAAAAAAAAACAAGCTAATGTTTGGGACTCACCCTCTCCCCCAATTTCTTATTTTACTTTATCAATTCATTTTTATTTGTTTGTTTGTTTGTTTTGAGGCAGGGTCTTGCTCTGTCGCCTAGGCTGGAGTACAGTGGTACAATCTCAGCTCACTGCAACCTCCACCTCCCGGGCTCAAGTGATCCTCCCACTTCAGCCTCCCAGTAGCTGGGATTACAGGTGCCCACCACCACACCCAGCTAATCTTTGTATTTTTAGTAGAGACAGAATTTCACCATGTTGGCTAGTCTGGTCTTGAACTCCTGGCCTCAACTGATCTGCCCACCTTGGCCTGCTTAAGTGCTGGATTCTAGGCATGAGCCACTGCACCTGGCTTCCCACACTCAATTTCTGATTTACCTGTCTGGGGGCCAGGGGTGGGCATGGGCATCTATTGTCCTAAAGAAATTCTTGCAGGTGTGCCCTAGGATACATGTGGAAGACTTTTCGTAACACAATTTTTTTTATAACTTTCTTTTCTTTTCTTTTGAGACAAGGCCTTGTTCTGTCACCCAGATGGGAATGCTGTGGTGTCATCATGGCTCACTGCACCCTCAACCTCAGGGGCTCAAATGATCCTCCCACCTCAGCCTCCCACTGAGTAGGTGGGACCAAAGGCACCTGTCACCATACCTAGCTGATTTATTTTTGTTTTCATTTTTAGCAGAGATGAGGTCTCACTATGTTGCCCAGGCTAGTCTTGAACCTCTGAACTCAGGCAATCCTTCTGCCTCAGCCTCCCAAAGTGCTAGGATTGCAAGTGTGAGCCACCACGCCTAGCTATTATTTATAATGGGGAAAAAGTGGAAACAAAGCAATGATCATAAACAGCAGAAAGGAAAAATGCCTTTTACTCATTGGATACAATACAGCATTGAGAATGAATGAACTATAGCTGTGGGTATATCAATATGAATATATCTTTAAAATGTAATGTTTGGCCAGGTGCAGTGGCTCATGCTTGTAATCCCAGTACTTTGGGAGGCCTCGGTGGGCAGATCATGAGGTCAACAGATCAAGACCATCCTGGCCAATATGGTGAAATCCCATCTCTACTAAAAAAATGCAAAAATTATTTGGGCATGGTGGCACGCACCTGTAGTCCCAGCCACTTGGTAAGGCTGAGGCAGGAGAATCGCTTGAACCTGGGAGGCAGAGGTTGTAGTGAGCCAAGATTGTGCCACTGCATTCTAGCCTGGGCAACAGGAGTGAAACTCCATCTCAAAAAAATAATAAAGAAAGGACCAACTAACTTCCCATTTCTATTCCTGGGCCAATCACTATGACCATGAACACCCTAATCAACTTATGTTAGGGTACTTGTTGGGTCCTTAAACTGTGTCAAAGAAGGGGGACTCTGTTGAGTGGCTTAGGTCTACTCTCACAGCTGAGAGAGAGTCAATGACACCAAAAATTCTAAGGATGTGGTAGGAGTAGTTTATCAAAAGAAAAAAAGAAGTAAACGTTAAATGGATTCTTTATAGACCTCCAACTAATGTCTTCTACACAAATTATTTTGAGATGAGCTACAGGCACATAGGCTAACCTGTAATCCGAGCACTTTGGGAGGCGGAGGCACATGGATCACTTGAGGTCAGGAGTTCAAGACCAGCCTGTGCAACATGGGAAACTTCCTCTCTACAAAAAACAAAAACAAAAATTAGCTTGGCACGGCGGCACAAGCCTATAGTCCCAGATACTAGGGATGCCAAGGTGGAAGGATCATTTGAGCCTGGGAGGTGGAGGTTGCAGTGAGCCACGATCATGCCACTCCACTGCACTCCAGTCTGATAACTGAGTGAGACTCTGTAAAAAAATTTTAAAAGTTTTTTTTTTTTAAAGAAGAAAGAAAGAGAGAGAGAGAAGAAAATAAAAGAGAAAAGAAAATAATTATACTAGAGAACTGGATTAGGGGCCAGGCACAGTGGCTCACACCTGTAATCCCAGCACTTTGGGAAGCCAAGGAAGGCAGATCACCTGAGACCAGTTCAACACCAGCCTAGCCAACATGGTGAAACCCCATCTGTACAAAAATATAAAAATTAGCTGGGCTTGGTGGCAGCGCCTGTAGTCCCAGCTACTCAGGAGGCTGAGGCAGGAGAATCGATTGAACCTGGGAGGCAAAGTTCGCAGTGTGACGAGATTGTGCCACTGCACTCCAGCCTGGATGACAGAGTGAGACTCCACCTCAAAAAATAAAATAATACCAACTTGGTGGGTGCTGGGGGGCAGCCAGTGAGCCAGAAGTACTAATTGATCAGGTCAGAGATTAAAATATGGGAAGTTGAAGCTGTCTTCTTGCTCTTAGTCAGTTCCTGGGTGGCAGCCACAGGATCAGATGAGCCAGTTTATTGATCTGGGTGGTGCCCACTGATCCATCAAGTGCAGGGTCTGTACAATATCTCAAGCACTGATCTTGGGAGCAGTTTAGGGAGGGTCAGAATCTTGTAGCCTCCAGCTGCATGACTCCTGAACCATCATTTCTTTCTCTTTTTGAAGTGGGGGGATCACCTGAGGTCAGAAGTTCCAGATCAGCCTGACCAACATGGTGAAACCCCATCTCTACTAAAAATACAAACAAATTAACCAGGCATGGTGGTGGATGCTTGTAATCTCAGCCACTCTGAAGGCTGAGGCATGAGAATCCCTTGAAACTGGGAGGGGGAGGTTGCAGTGAGCCAAGATCATGCCACTGCACTTTGCCTGAGGGACAAGTGTAAGACTGTGTCTCAAAAAAATAAATAAATAGGCTGACTCTAGGCATGCTGCCTATGAGTTAGCCCTGCTCTGCAAGAAGCAGTAAATAAATAAGCAAACTATAAACTAAGTTCCTCTCAAAGTTAGTTCAGACTACGCCCAGGAAGGAACAAGCACAGCTTAAAGGTTAGAAGCAAGATGGAGTTGGTTAGAGTAGATCTCTTTCACTGTCTCAGTTGTAATTTTGCAAAGGTGGTTTCAGTAACAGGAAGAATATTAAGGGATTTATTTATTTATTTATTCAATTTAGAGACAGGGTCTTGTTCTGTCACCCAGCTTAGACTGCAGTGGTGCAATCATGGCTCACTGCATCCTCGACCTCCCAGGCTCAAGCAATACTCTTACCTCAGCCTTGGAGCACCTGGGAAGTGGAGACAGGAGGACTGCTCGAGCTCAGGAGTTTGAGACCAGCCTAGGTAACAAAGCGAGACCCCATCTCTACAAAATATTTAAGAAATAGCTGGACATGGTGGCACACACCTGTGGTGCCAGCTACTCAGGAGGCTGAGGTGGGAAGGCCACTGTACTCCAGCCTGGGTGATGACGTGAGACTCTGTCTCAAACCAAACCAAACCAAACCAAACCAACAAAAAACACAAAAAGCTATCTCCAAAATGGCACCACAACCAGATAGGTTTATAGATGAATTTCACCAATCTACATAGAACAGAAAATCCCATGATCTATAACCGTTCCAGAGAATATAGTTTTCCAATTTATTTTAGAAGGTTAGCATAACCCTGATCAAAAAAAAACAAAAAAAAACCAGACAGACAAAGATCCCCAAAAGAAATCTATAAACCACTCCTATTTTCTAACTTAGAAGTTTTTTTTTTTTTTTTGAGATTGAGTTTCACTCTTGTTGCCCAGACTGGAGTACAATAGTGTGATCTCGGCTCACTGCAACCTCAGCCTCCCGAATTCAAGCAATTCTCCTGAATAGCCTCCCAAGTAGCTGGGATTACAGGCATGAGCCACCACACCTAGCTAATTTTTGTATTTTTAGTAGAGATGAGGATTCTCCTTGTTGGTCAGGCTGGTCTCGAACTCCCAATCTCAAGTGATCCACCTGCCTTGGCCTCCCAAAGTGCTGGGATTATAGGTGTGAGCCACTGCACCCAGCCAGATACAAAAGTTCTAAATAAAATGTGAGCAGGCAGGCACAGTGGCTTATGCCTGTAATACCAGCACTTTCGGAGACCAAGGTGGGTGGATCACAAGGCCAAGAGATCAAAACAATTCTGGCCAACATGGTGAAACCCATCTCTACTAAAAATACAAAAATTAGCCAGGTGTGGTGGCTCATGCCTGTAGTCCCAGCTACTCAGGAGTGTGATATAGAAGAACCACTTGAATTAGGGAGGCTGAGGCAGGAGAACCGCTTGAACCCAGGAGGTGGAGATTGCAGTGATTTGAGATTGCGCCACTGTACTCCAGCCTGGCACCTGGCGACAGAGCAAGACTCTGTCTCAAAAAAAAAAGAACCACTTGAACCCAGAAGGCAAAGATTGCAGTGAGTCGAGAACACGCCACTGCACTCCAGCCTGGGCAACAAGAGCAAAACTCCATCTCAAAAAAAAAAAAAGTTGGCTGGGCGCAGTGGCTCATGACTGTAATCCCAGCACTTTGGGAGGCCGAGGCGGGTGGATCATGAGGTCAAGAGATCAAGACCATCCTGGTCAACAGGGTGAACCCCGTCTCTACTAAAAATACAAAAAATTACCTGGGCACGGTGGCGCGTGCCTGTAATCCCAGCTACTCAGGAGGCTGAGGCAGGAGAATTGCCTGAATTCAGGAGGTGGAGGTTGCAGTGAGCCGAGATCGCACCATTGCACTCCAGCCTGGGTAACAAGAGCGAAACTCCATTTCAAAAAAAAAAAAGTGAGCAAATCAACTCAGAATTATATTGACCAAGAAGTAGGGTTAATTCCAAGGAATCAAATATGCAAAATTTGAAGATGTATTAATATAATTCAGGGCCTGACATGACAGCTCACACCTGTAATCTCAACACTTTGGGAGGGTGAGGCAGGCAGATGGCTTGAACTCAAAGTTCACGACCAGCCACAGCTAAACCCCGTCTCTACAAAAAAATACAAAAATTAGCCAGGCATGATGGCACGAGCCTATAGTCCTGGCTTCTTGGGAGGCAGAGGTGGGAGGACTGCTTGAGTCTAGGAGGCAGAGCCTGGACAACAGAGCCAGAAGGCTCAAAAAAAAAAAAAAAAAATTTCAGGACATTAACATCTGAAGAAAGCAAAACATAGGTTCACATTAATAGGTGCCAAAGCATGTGAGTCTATGTTTGGAAAATCAGAATCTTTGAAGAAACAGAATATGCTTCAGCTTTCCTAGCTGAAAATGCCAGATGCCTGCTTTCCCAGACTCCCTTGCAGCTGGGCCACAGGCAAATACCCAGTCAGACTCACCCAGACTTTGTTTTGTTTTGTTTTTCTGAGGGGAGTCTCGCTCTGTCACCCAGGCTGAAGTGCAATGGTGTGATCTCGGGTCATTACAACCTCT
The DNA here is from genome assembly GCF_049354715.1 of Callithrix jacchus. Classification (NCBI taxonomy): domain Eukaryota; kingdom Metazoa; phylum Chordata; class Mammalia; order Primates; family Cebidae; genus Callithrix; species Callithrix jacchus. The sequence goes on from NC_133506.1 coordinate 106,495,455, forward strand.
ATCTCCCAGGTTCAAGCGATTCTCCTGCCTCAGCCTCCCAAATAGCTGGGATTATAGGTGTGCACCACCAAGCCCAGCTAATTTTTATTGTTAGTAGAGAGAGAGTTTCACCATGTTGGCTAGGTGGGTCTCAAACTCCTGACCTCGGGTGATCCACCTGCCTCAGCTTCCCAAAGTGCTGGGATTACAGGTGTGAGCCACCGCACCTGGCCCAGACTTTGAATTAGGAGCCAGTATCACAAAGGAATGGGGATGGGGTAGGATTTTGTCTGCAGCAGGTGCTGTTGTGATAACACTGTTGTGACTCAGCAGCTTGAGCTCTACATGCTTCTGTAACCTGGTCTTGCAGCAGGAGCAGAATTTTGCTCACCAGACTGGTTCTGCAGCCTGGCTCTGGGTGCTGTTCCTGGCTGCATAGCTCCATGTCTGGTTGCTCAGGCCTCACTGGGAAGTTTTTGACACAGTCCCAGGAAGTCCTGAGAAAACGCTGCCCCACCAATGCATTTTTAATAAATTCCTTTGCAGCCTAAATTAGGCATACCATTTTGTGTTGCTTACAACTAAACATTCTGATAGAGTAAAATGCTACCGAAAATCAACAGCAGGCCGGGCACAGTGGCTCACACCTGTCATCCCAGCACTTTGGGAGGCCAAGGTGGGTGGATCACTTAAGGCCAAGAGTTCAAGATGAACCTGGCCAACATGACAAAACCCCATCTCTACTAAAACCACAAAAATTATCTGGGCTTGGTGGCACGCACTTATAATCCCAGCTACTTGGGAGGCTGAGGCAGAAGAATCGCTTGAACAGGTTGCAGAGATCTGAGACTGTGCCACTGCACTCCAGCCTGAGTGAGTGTCAAAAAAATAAAAAACAAAAAAATAACAGCCTCAGAGCTCGGGGTCCTTACTCAATTTCATAGCTTCTCTCTAGGCAACCTTCCACCTCACTATCTATCTACTGCATTGTTTTCTCCACATTTTCCAATAACCTCATAGCTAGCAAATTATATAAATGGCATATCTATAGATTAACATGCAAGTGTCTATCCCATGTCCAGTCACCAGCTAGAAGCAGATCAGGGCAGGCTCAGATCTGCATGGTACCCCTTCTGTAGAACAGTTTGGGGGCACATTCTCATCATAGAAGGGGCAGTGGACTGGCTGGGCACGGTGGCTCATGCCCGTAATCCCAACACTTTGGGAGGCTGAGGCAGGTGGATCACCTGAGGTCAGGAGTTCCAGACCAGCCTGGCCAACATAGTGAAACCCTGTCTCTACTAAAAACACAAAAATTAGCTGGGTATGGTGGCATGTGCCTGTAATCCCAGCTACTCAGGAGACCGAGGCAGGAGAATCACTTGAACCCAGGAGGCAGAGGTTGCAGTAAGCCAAGATAATGCCATTGTACTCCAGTCTGGGCAATAAGAGCAAGACTCCGTCTCAAAAAATAAATAATAAATAAATAAATTAATTAATTAATTAAAGGGGCAGTGGACCAACAGACATGGCATGGTGTCTGACTTTCTGTAATAGACATTTAACCTGGTCTCGAGAAATCAGAAAAGGCTTTCCAGAGGAAAAAATCTGAGCTGGAACTTGCCAAATAAGTAAGAATTAGGCAGAAGGGGATAAGGATTGAAGAAAAAGTTCAGGCACAGGAGAGAATGATCAAGAGTAAGGGTAGAGCAGTAAAAGATGGGGCTGGACAGGCAGGCAAAGGTGAGATCTCCCAGGACCCTCCAGGCCATGCTGGGGACTTTAGACTTCCTCCTGAGTTCTATAAGGAGCCACTGGTGATCCTTTCCCTTCCCTTCCCTTCCCTCCCCTCCCCTCCCCTTGCCTTCCTTTCTTTCAAGACAGAATTTCACTGTTTTGCCAAGGCTGGAGTGAGGTGGCACTATCTCACCTCACTGCAACCAACGCCCCTGGGTTCAAGCGATTCTCCTGCCTCAGTCTCCCAGTGGCTGGGATTATAGCTACCTGCCACCATGCCCCGCTCACTTTTTGTATATTTAGTAGAGATGGGGTTTTGCCATGTTGGCCAAGCTGGTCTCAAACTCCTGACCTAAGGTGATCCACCTTGGCCTCCCAGAGGGCTAGGATTACAGGCATGAACCACCGTGCCCAGCCCATTGGTGAATTTCAAGCAGTGGAAGGATATGAGCAGATGTGCAGTTCTGAAAGACCACTCCAGTGGAGAATAAAAAGAAGGGGAATCAGAAAGTTGGAAGACTAGTGAGGATGCTGTTGCAGGGAAGCAGTAGTGAGAAGATGGTGCCCTGGGCGGGGCATGGTGGCTCACACCTGTACTCCCAACACTTTGGGAGGCCCAGGTGGGAGAATCACTTGAGCCCAGGAGTTTGAGCCCAGCCTAGGCAACAAAATGAGACTCTGACTCTAGAAAAAAATTTAAGGTGATGCATGCCTGTAGTCACAACTCCTTTGGGAGGCTGAAGTGGGAGGATCCTTGGATCCAAGAGTTTGTCATTGCAGTGACCCAGGATTGCGCCACTGCACTCCAGCCCAGGAGACAAAACAAGGCCTTGTCTCAAAAAGGAAGAAGAAGAAAAAAGAAGAAGGAGAAGGAAAAGGAGAACAAGAAGGAAGGAGAAGGAAAAGGAGAACAAGAAGGAAGGAGAAGGAAAAGAAGAGGAGGTGGAGGAGAAGGGAGGAAGAAGAGGAGGAGGAGGAGGAGGAGGAGGAGGGGGAGGAGGAGGTGGAGGAGGAGGAGGGGAGGTGGTGCCCTGGACTAGGAATGATGGTAGAATGGTGCAAATCTGAGTAGCTTTGAGAGAGACTGAAGATAAAATTAGCAGGACTTGGTGATGGGGCTGAAAGAGGGGAAATGTTAGAGATGACTATTAGGGATTTTGTTTGTACTGATTGGTTAGGTAAATGAGTGGGTGATGGTGCCATTCGCTAGGTTGAGTGACACAGGAGAAGCCATTTGGGGAGAGATGATGGGTTCAGTTTTGAACATATTGTTTTGGTGTCTGCAGGACATCCAAGTAGGGACATCCAGAAGGCAGCTGGACATTTGTGTTTGGGTCTCAGGTGAAGGCTCTGGACCAGAGACACAGATTTGAGAGTCATTAGGTTGTAGGTGGTGGTTGAAGGCAAGGGAATAGATGAGGATAATCTCAGGTGGTTGCATAGCATAAGAAAACAAGAGAAGGCAGGGCACAGTGGCTCACACCTGTAATCCCAGCACTTTGGGAGGCCAAGGCAGGTGGATCACCTGAGGTCAGGAGTTCAAAACCAGCTTGGCCAACATGGCAAAACCCCGTCTCTACTAAAATACAGAAACACTTGAACCTGGAAGGTGGACGTTGCAGTGAGCCGAGATCGCTCCATTGCACTCCAGCCTGAGCAACGAGAGGAAAACTCTGTCTCAAAAAAAAAAAAAAGAAGAAGGAGGCGGCTGGGCAAGGTGACTCACTGACTCACACCTGTAATCCCAGCACTTTGGGAGGCCAAGGCGAGCGGATCACGATGTAAGGAGTTCAAGACAAGTGTGACCAATGTGGTGAAACCCCATCTTGACTAAAAATACAAAATTAGCTGGGCATGGTGGCAAAAGCCTATAATCCCAGCTACTTGGGAGAATGAGGCAGGACTATCGCTTGAACAAGGGAAGTGGAGGTTTCAGTGAGCCAAGACTGCACCACTGCACTCCAGCCTGGGCGACAGAGAAAGACTACATCTCGAAAAAAAAAAAAAAGAAAAGAAAAGAAGAGAGCCTGCCAGGCTTGTTGGCTCATGCCTGTAATCCCAACACTTTGGGAGGCTGAGGCAGGAGGATCACTTGAGGTCTGGAGTTTGAGACCAGCCTGACCAACATGGTGAAACCCCATCTCTACTAAAAATGAAAAAATTAACCGGATGCAGCGGTGCATGCTTGTAATCCCATCTACTCGGGAGGCTGAGGCAGGAGAATCACTTAAACCCGGGAGGCATAGGTTGCAGTGAGCTGAGATTGTGCCACTGCACTCCAGCCTGGGCGACAGACTGAGTCTCAAAAAAAAAAAAAAGGAAAGAAGCGAGCCTAAGCACAAACTCCAGGGGCAGAGGAATCTATGAAGGTCCAACCAAACAAGTAAGAAGAAAACCAAGAAAATTATAGGGTCATGTGTCACAAAAGCCAAAGGGAGAATCCCAAGGGGCAAGGGGCCATGAGTATGCAGGCTGCGAAATCAAGTAAGATTACAGTGGAGAAGGCCAGGCGCAGTGGTTCACCCCTGTAATCCCAGCACTTTGGGAAGTCGAGGTGGGCGGATCACCTGAGCTCAGGAGTTTGAGACCAGCCTGGCCAACATGTTGAAACTCTGTCTCTACTAAAAGTACAAAAAAAATTAGCCAGGCATGGTGGCAGATCCCAGCTACTCAGGAGGCTGAGGCAGGAGAATCACTTGAACTCAGGAGGCAGAAGTTGCAGTGAACCAAGATCACATCACTGCACTCCAGCCTGTGCAACAAAGCGAGACTCCATCTCAATTAAAAAAAAAAAAAAAAAAAAAGGCCGGGCGCAGTGGATCACGCCTATAATCCCAGCACTTTGGGAGGCTGAGGCAGGTGGATCACGAGGTTGAGAGATCGAGACCAACCTGGTCAACATGGTGAAACCCCGTCTCTACTAAAAATACAAAAGTTAGCTGGGCATGGTGGCACATGCTCGTAGTCCCAGCGACTTGGCAGGCTGAGCAGAAGAATTGCTTGAACCCAGGAGGTTGCGGTGAGCCGAGATTGCGCCACTGCACTCCAGCCTGGGTAAAAAGAGCAAAACTCCATCTCAAAAAAAAAAAAAAAAAATCACAGTGATGTAGAGAAGGGAAGGCATTAAAGACTTTGGTAAGAACCAAGTCAATGGAGTAACAATGGGAAGAAAGCAACATAAACTGGGGTGAGAAGGCAGAGAGGAGTGAGGTAGGAGAGAATTAAAAGTAGGCAACTCTCAGAATGCAACTGTGAAGAGGAAGAGAAGGTGGCATCTGGAGAGGTTTTTGTTTTTCTTTTGAGATGAAGTTTTGCTCCAGCCCAGGCTGGAGTGCAGTGGTGCCATCTCAGCTCACTACAACCTCCAGCTCCCAGCTTCAAGCGATTCTTCTGCCTCAGACTCCTGAGTAGCTGGGATTACAGGCATGTGCCACCACACCCAGCTAATTTTGTATTTTTAGTAGATATGGGGTTTCTCCATGTTGGTCAGGGAGGTCTCAAACTCCTGACCTTGTGATCTGCCCACTCTGGCTTCCCAAAGTGCTGGGATTACAGGTGTGAGCTACTGTGCCTGGCCCTGGAGAGGTTTTTAAAAGATGGTGGAAGGCTGTGTTTGGAGGAGTCCACCCCCATCTCTCCTGTGTAAAAGGAAAACGGAAGAGAGAACCACAAAGAGAGCTTGGGGGAAAGCTGTGGAGTGAGGTGATAAGGGCTTGTGTCTGAGGAATTCCGGGTCACTGGAAGCCCTATCAGGTCTGCATTTCTTCCTCACCCCCATCCTCTTCCCTGACACTGGCTTAGTCTTCTGAGGGGCTAGAAGAGAGAAGGACTGAGTCAAGTGACACCCTAGAAGACGCTCTGTGTGCCTTCGGAGGTCTTTCTGACTGCCTGTAAGCCAGGGTTGGAGCTGGGACAGGAGAGGGGTATGGGGTGGAGCTAGTAGTTTAGGCTCTGCTGGCAAGGGTGGGAGAGGGGAGTGGGGAGGATGGGAGGTGCGGAAGCTGTTTCAGGAAGCAAAGCTGTAGGGGGAAGGGACTTGGGACCTGGGGGAATGCTTCCAGGGGCTGAAGGGGTCCACTCAAGGCCCCCTTGCCCACAGGTCCCCATGCCTCTCCTCCTCTTGCTGCTCCTGCTGCCAAGCCCCTTACACCCCCACCCCACCTGTGAGGTCTCCAAAGTGGCCAGCCACCTAGAAGTGAACTGTGACAAGAGGAATCTGAGAGTGCTGCCTCCAGACCTGCCGAAAGATGCAACCATCCTCCACTTGAGTGAGAACCTCCTGTACAGCTTCTCCATGGCATCCCTGGTGCCTTTCACTCACCTCACTCAGCTGTACCTAGATCAGTGTGAGCTGACCAAGCTCCAGGTTGATGGGATGCTGCCACTGCTGGGGACCCTAGATCTATCCCACAATAAATTGCAACGCCTGCCCTTCCTAGGGCAAGCATTGCCTGCTCTCACTATCCTGGATGTCTCCTTCAACCAGCTGACCTCGCTATCTCCTGGTGCCTTCCATGGTCTTGGCCACCTCCAAGAGCTCTACCTGAAAGGCAATGAGCTGAAGACTCTGCCTGCAGGGCTCCTGATGCCCACACCCAAACTGGAGAAACTCAGTCTGGCTAACAACAACTTGACTGAGTTGCCCCCTGGGCTCCTGAATGGGCTGGAGAATCTTGACACCCTTCTCCTTCAAGAGAACTTGCTGCGCACAATACCAAAGGGCTTTTTTGGGGACCACCTCCTGCCTTTTGCCTTTCTCCATGGAAACCCCTGGTTATGTAACTGTGAGATCCTCTATTTTCGTCGATGGCTTCAGGACAATGCTGAAAATGTCTACGTATGGAAGCAAGGTGTGGACGTCAAGGCCATGACCTCCAATGTGACCAGCGTTCAGTGTGACAATTCAGAAAAGATTTCCATCTACAAATACCCAGGGAAGGAATGCCCCACCCTTGGTGATGGAGATGACAAAGACCTATATGATGACTACACGGAAGAGGACACTGAGAATGATAAGGTGCGTGCCACAAGGACTGTGGTCAAGTTCCCCACCAAAGCCCATACAACCCACAGGGATCTATTCTACTCATGGTCTACTGCTTCTCTAGACAGCCAGATGACCTCCTTGCATCCAACCCAAGAATCCACTAAGAAGCAGACCACATACCCACCCAGATGGACCCTAGATTTCACCACATTCTCCAAAACTCCAAAATCCATTACTGAACCCACCACAAGCTCGACCACACCAGAGCCCACCACAAGCCCAACCACCCCAGAGCCCATCACAAGCCCGACCACCCCAGAGCCCATCACAAGCCCAACCACCCCAGAGCCCATCACAAGCCCGACCACCCCAAAGCCCATCACAAGCCCAACCACCCCAGAGCCCACCTCAAGCCCGACCACCCCAGAGCCCACCACAAGCCCGACCACCCTAGAGTCTGCCACAATCCTGATCACCCCAGAGCCCACCTCAAGCCCGACCACCCCAGAGCCCACCACAAGCCCAACCACCCCAGAGCCCGCCTCAAGCCCGACCACCCCAGAGCCCACCACAAGCCCGACCACCCTAGAGTCTGCCACAATCCTGATCACCCCAGAGCCCACCTCAAGCCCGACCACCCCAAAAACCATCATATTCTTAACTACCACAAAACCCATCTCACTCTTAGAATCTACCAAAAAAACCATCCCTGAGTTTGAGAAGCAACCAAAGGTCCGTGGGGTGGCCCAAGGGCATTTTGACAGCTCCAGAAATGACCCTTTTCTCCACCCTGACTTTTGCTGCCTCATCCCCCTGGGTTTCTATATCTTGGGTCTCCTCTGGCTGTTCTTGGCCTGTGTGGTCCTCATCCTGCTGCTGACCTGGGTTGGGCATGTGAAACTACAGGCCCTGGACTCCAGTGAGGGTGTTGCTCTGGCTAGCGCCACACAAACCACACATCTGGAGCTGCAGAAAGGAAGGCAAGTGATGGTGCCCCGGGCCTGGCTGCTCTTCCTTCAAGGCGGGCTCCCCACTTTCCGTTCCAGCCTCTTCCTGTGGGTACGGCCTAATGGCCGAATGGGGCCTCTAGTGGTAGGAAGAAGGCCCTCAGCTCTGAGTCAGGGTCGTGGTCAGGACCTGCTGGGCACAGTGAACATTAGGTACTCTGGCCACAGCCTGTGAGGGTGGGAAGTTTGGGGACCTTGGGAGAGGCTCCTATGGGCTCTCCTATTGGGATCTGGCTGGGGGTTGGGTGGGTAAGAAACATGGGTCATGGCGAAGTCTTAATTCCTTTTCCTGTATCAGAAGCCCTCTCTTCACACCACAGGCACACAAATTCAGTCCCAGCAAAGCAGGAGGGATAGTGACATGGAGTTGGGTGGGTCACAGAACAGAGCTCCCTATGCTTCATGGGGCATCTACGCACAGAAGAAAATCTGGAAAGCGGTTTATCAGGATGTGGGTACTGATTGTGTCTGGATGTTACAAATATGGATGGTTTTATTTTTTTTCCCTGTTTAGCAGTTTCTAGTTTTCCACCATTATTGTATATTATCTGTATAATAAAAAATAATTTTAGAGTCAGGAGTGATGGCTCACACCTGTAATCCCAGCACTTTGGGAGGCCGAGGCGGGCTGATCACGAGATCAGGAGATGGAGAACATCCTGGTAAACATGGTGAAACCCCATCTCTACTAAGAATATAAAAATTAGCTGTGTGTAGTGGTGTGTGCCTGTAATCCCAGCTATTTGGGAGGCTGAGGCAGGAGAACCGCTTGAACCAGGGTTTCGGAGGTTGTGGTGAGCCAAGATGGTGCCACTCCATTCCAGCCTGGTGACAGAGCAAGACTCCATCTCAAAAAAACAAAATAATAAATATATATATAACAAAATGTATATATATGTAACAAAATGTTATATATAAAACAAAACAGGTGTGGTGGCTCACACACCTGTAATCCCAGCACTTTGGGAATCCAAAGCAGGTGAATCACCTGAGGTCAGGAGTTGGAGATCAGTTTGGCAAATATGGTAAAACCCTGTCTCTACTAAAAATACGAAAATTAGCTGGGCGTGGTGGTGCGCACCTGTGATCCCAGCTACTCAGGAGGCTAGGGGAGGAGAACTGCTTGAACCTGGAAGGTGAAGGATGCAGTGAGCTGAGATCGCGCCACTGGACTCCAGCCTGGGCAACAGAGTGAGATTCCGTCTCAAAACAAACAACAACAACAACAAAAAACAAAAACTTAGTTTCTGGCTGGGTGCAGGGGCTCAGAGACGGGTGGATTGCTTGAGCCCAGGAGTTCAAGACCAGGCTTGGCAACATGGCAAAATCCCATCTCTAAAAAATACGAAACATTAGCCAGGTCTGGTGGCTTGCACCTGAGGTCCCAGGTACCTGGGAGACTGAGGTGGGAGGATCACCTGAGCCTGGGAGATGGAGGCTGCAGTGAGCTGTGATTTTGTCACTGTACTCCAGCCTGGGTGACAGTGAGACTCTGTCTCAAAACAACTTGGTTTCTTTTGGTGGTGTCTGGGACACCTGTCATGAGAATTCACAAGGTTCCAACTGCCCCTACCCTGGTCACAACTACTCATTCAATAGACTTCCAGTTATAGCCTACACTTCCCCTGCTTGGGCTGCCTCCTTCTCTCCTCCAGGGGTGGCCACCCACCAGGCCACCCCAGGCATCAGATCCAGCTCAAAAATTGTCTCTGAAGTTTAGTAGCAACTGCTGAGACCTATCTGCCAGTAGCCTGCAATTCAGGAGCAAAATTGAGTACCTGCTTGCACCTGCAGCCTCAGAAGTACGGTTCTCCTCACCGCCCAGGTCAGCAGGACAGCAAGGGGTGGACCCTGCAACATGCACCATCTTGGTGTGACTGAACAGTCTTGGGTTTCCTACTCTCAGGCAGGGACACAGTCAAATGAAACCCTATTTCTCTTCTCAGAGATCCTGCCATTCCCTAAACTCATTGGTGTGGCTTCCTCTCTTGCCTTGTCTCCAGCCCAATCCAGGGCTTGGAGCCCAGAGAATGGGACCGTGGAGACCCCCATCCCCCTCCAATGGTCCTGGAAGTATCTGAAGTCTGACTGTATCTCTTCCCAGGTAGAGGACCAACTCCTGGGCTTGGCAGTCAGAGAGCACCATGCACTGACCCAACCTGACAGACAGTCCGGCGCCATCTCTCAAGGCAGATACCACACAGCCTGTGCTCCAAATATCACAAACCTAATAGATCACCTGCTCTCCGACAGTGTTTTACTCTAAGCCTTTGCCCTCAGTCCAGCCAGGTGTGCTGTCCTTGCCCCGTCCCCAGCCAGTCTAACCACTCAGTGTACAAGTCACTTCTCCCAGGTGAGGGCAGGTCCTCCTGGTTACTCTGCACCACTATTACTACACTCCGTTTCCCAATCTACTCCTGCACAATCTTGTCTTCTGGATCAGGAACTCCATAAGGACAAGGTCTAGGCTTCAGGTGTCTCACAATAACCACCAAGGCCCAGGACACAGTATACACAGAAGCAGCAACAGGAGAGCCAGGATGCTGAGCTCCACCTCTTCTGCTGGTGAGGCTCTGCCAAAAGGACAGCTCCCACCTGCTGCCTGCCTGTCCTCTGGCCTGGCCAGCACTCCTCAATTTGACCTTCCCAAGCTCTTTTATGCCCCAAGAGGTTTTAAGGCTCCTTGAGGGCTGGGCCTGGGAACCACACATCTCCTTCTAAAGAAACAGATAAGGTTCTCACTCTCCCCACCCAAGGACCTGGATCTGGTCTCTGGCCAGAATCCCCCTTTCCTCAAGCTTCCACTTCCCACCCTCGTAAGCCCTGGCCCTCCACCCTGACTGTCTCCAGCCCGCAATGGTCTCCTCTCTGAGACTTCTCTCAGAGTCTCTTTATTTCCTCTCTCTTTAGGCTTCGGAAGCAGTCTTCAGACCCAGGGACTTTTCCTGGGGATTATATGAGATGATCTGTGCATCTGTGGCATTCTTGGGCAAGTGGCTAGAGGCAACACACCGGGCCTGGGATTTGAGTTTTCCTGGCCCTGTCAGCTGCTGTAACATGACAGATTTACACAGCACTTGCACAAAACCAGCGGGTGCTTTTTCTTTAATTTTTCTTAAAATCTCCAATTCCTTCATTGGAACCGAGTCATTTTTTAAAAAAACTTCCAGTTCCTATTCTCCAGGGGCACTAGCTTCTTTGTCCAGTCTCCTCCCCTCTCCTAGTCACCCCCCAGACTCTCCAGATTTGGGGCTGGTGTCATCAATCCAATTTATTAAGTCCTCAATGAAGGGGAGGAAGGGCCACATCTCCCCCTGTAGCCCCTTTGGCCATTCTGATAGCTTCTGCTCTTCCCTGTCCCCTCAGCTCTGCCTTGATTTCCCCAGAGAAGGGGGATCTTTCTGCTGTCCTGTATGCCCTGAAACTAACATCCAAAGGGAGGCCAGAAGTCCTGAAGAAGTTTTCCAGCTCCCTGCAAGAATAGCCAGGGACAGAGAAGTCACAGGATCAGGAGGAGCAGGGCAAGCTAGAGAAGGGGGTAGAATAGACCAAGTCCTTCACCACAGAAGAAAAAAACCACACTGTGGAGGGGAAATAAATAGAGGGGTCCAGAGCAGCAGAGCCCAGGCCCCCAGGGCGCAGTGGCTTGTAGGTGCAACAGATGAGTGGGTGCATCTTGCCGCTTCAGCCACTGAGGAAGAGACGCTTGTAGGCCTTGTTCATCTGCTCCAAGAAGATGAAGGTGAGGACGGTGTGGGGGCCCAGGCGGGCATAGTACGGTGTGAAGCCCTTCCACAGGCTGAAGAAGCCCTCGTAGCGGACAACCTTGAATAGTACATCCTAGACACATAGACAGGCAGGGTGCTGGGGCTAGGACCTGGACTCTAGGGCCCCATTCCCCTTACCCAGCTGCCTTCACAACTTTCCCAGGGCATCCGACACCCCCTCTCAGGCCCACAGAATAGCTTCCTCACCAGCCCATTCTTGTATTCCGGCTTCCCATCAATCATCCGCATGTTCTGGATCCTGAAGGGGAGGAGACAAGGACATGAGAGACTGAAAGGAAACCCTCCCACCCATCTCCAGGCTCAGGCCTGCACACTCACCGGGTCTTGGCAATATCCACAGGCATGGAGGCAGCAGTGGTGACAAGACCACTGATCATGCTGGCACAGAAGTGGCACAAGATGTTGTCAGAGAAGTAGCCTGGGGGAGGTGAAGCAGGGGTGGCAGTCAGCTCAGAGGTGGCACAGGCCAGGCTGAGAGCTAAGGGCCCAGCTCTGGGTCTCACCTGAGTCCAGTAAAAACTGCTTGGACTGGGAGTAGGAGGCAAGCTGGGCAGCATTGACGACAACGGCCCGAGCCATGGTAGGGATGCAACCCTGGAGGTAGCGAAGCAGGGGAAGAGTCAGAAATCCCTAAAACCTGACCTCACATCCCCCAAGTCTCTAGCCCTTTCACTCACCCGCCACAGTGTGGGGACTCCCTCTTCCTGGGTGATTCGAATCAGGGCGTTAAACACATTTTTGTAGCCACGGCGCTGGTCAGCTGGAAGACTGGTGAGAAGGCAGGAAGAGGTCAAGATCAGGAGAGCCCACAGGAGCAAAGAAAGGAAGGCCAGAACAGGTAAATGCTCTCCTCTAGATCTGGCGTAAAATACTGGTCTTTTCACTCTAGATTCCAGGGAATGGGGCTGGGGTTAGGCTCAGACTTGGAACTCACCGGCCATCAGCAGTCATGCGGATAAGAGCCACTTCGGCTGGTGTTCCCACAAAGGCACCAGTGGCACCTGCAGTCATGCCAATCAGAGCCTTCAGCAGAAAGCCAGGAGGTGTACCATCAGCCCCAGTCAAGCGCTCAAACAGCACGGTATAGATGCCAAGGCGGGTGGTGGTATAGGTGGCCTGGCGCAGCAGGCCAGCTGACAGCCTGAGGAGCAGAGGGGTCAGCACATCAGGCCGAGGTCTGGAGCTGCCAACCCATAGCCTGCTTCCCATCCTGAGGCCCCAATACCCGGTGTAAATGCCCCTCAGGCCTTCTGCCTTCAGGATGCTGGTGAGGGCATGGAAGCTGGTTTTGTACTCTCGAGTCTTGGCCCCTTCACCGCTCAGCTGCATCCGATTCTTCACCAGGTCCAGGGGCTGGACAAAAACTGTGGCTCCCATCCTGGGGAAAGACAGAGGTGAAGAGCCAGGTGTTTCAGATCTACCAATGCCCACTGAAGCCTGACAGCAAAAGGTTACAAAGGTCAGGGCCTCCTGATTCAAGAATCAGGATGCTGATGAGCAGTGTATAAGAGTCTAATGTACACCAAGTGCAAAGGGTCTGAAAAGTCTAGTTGTCCTTAGGGACCATGCAATGAAACTGCTCCAAGCAGCTTTATGACAGTCAAGCAGTGGCCTGGGATTGCATACAGTCCGACACAGGGAGCGGAGGAAGGGGCGTCCAAGATTTAGGACTCAAGGTAGTCCTGCAGGGGCCATTTAATGGCCTGGAACCCCATGTAGCACGGCAGAGCTTAGTAATGCGCTGGAAAACTCAGGGAGCCCTGCGGGGTTTGTGCAACGACCCTGCATGCAGTCCAGAAGGGGCCCTACAATGGGCCCCTGGCAGCCCATCAGGGAACTCGCAATACGCTGGAGATCGGTCTGACCCCGTGCCGGCACAGTTCACTGCAAGAGACCCAGAGACGAACCGGGCCCGGTTCCTTACGCCCATCCCTTCCTCCTCTTTTCCCATCCCTGGGGCCTGAGCTTACCCGGCCAGGCCCCCAAACAGGAACTTGACGGACTTAGGGGAGGTACGGGGCTTCCCGTCCATCCCGCCGGCCGCGGGACTCGCCGTCGCCGCCATCGCCACTCAATGGCCCTTGGCTCCGGGTACTGTGTGCGCGCGACCCAGCTCGCGCCCAAGGTGACACCGCGCGCGCAACAGAGAGAGGGCGCGCGCACGCCCCTCCGTCTCTCAGGTCAGACACCCGCTGGAAGAGGGCGCGGGCGCAGGCGCGCAGCGCAAAGGCGGCCGGGAGTAAGGCGGTGCTGAAGGAGGAGCTTGAGGGATGCGTGAGGGGAGGGGTGTGGCTGAGTTAGGAAGCAGAGGAAAGGCACGGTTTTCACCGAATTGGAATCGCGGGAAAACAGAAGAGAGTTTGTTTGAAGCTCTCGCGAGATCGAGTGAGTACGGCTCGACAGAATAGGAGAGCTCTCGCGATAGACTCAACAAGCAGTCAGCTACGAGGGGACAGGGGAGGTGGTAAGCACTCTCGCGAGATTTGGAGGAGCAGCGGCGACCAGAGGGAGGAGAGGTTTGTAAATTAGTCGGCTCCAGGTTTCCGGGAATCTTTACAGAAAAACGATTAGATCGTCTTCTGGGCCACCGGTGCTTCTTCCATCTCCACAGGCACTCCCTCCATCGCTAACCTTTTTAAACCGGCCTTTTAGGACCGGAAGTCCTTCATCTCAAGCGTCCAATGCTGGAAGCGGCCGGACTTTCTCTACCGGAAGCCCTTTTCCAAAGGCTGGGAACCCGGCCCACCTGGCAGGAAGTCCCACCTTCTTGAGCTCCCCCACCCTTCCCGAAGTTTTTCTGTCAGCTGTGTTAGCCTCTGTCCTGTTTCCCAGTCTTATTCCCTTACCAGAAAAGGATACATTTAGTGCCTCCTGCTCAGCTCCACAAAACGGGTTGGATATCTCATTCTTTGAGTCGGGGTTCTCTCCCCGGCGCCCCCATGTAGCTGGGAAGTGCGACCTGGGGGTGATTGGACCCCCGGGATCTTAAAGAAGGGGCAGGGAGGGCGGAGAACTCCGCTTCTGCTCATTGCTGCCAGGACGCGCGGCCTCCTTGGCCTCTCTCCTCCCGCTGCCATGCACCCTGCAGCCTTCCCGCTTCCTGTGCTTGTGGCCGCAGTGCTGTGGGGAGCGGCTCCCATCCGGGGGCTCATTCGAGCGGTGAGTCCGAGGGACGGATGGGGAAAGGGCGCTTAAGGGACGGTTTGCAGGGTGAGGGGGAACATGGCCTTTTTTGTCCGCAGACCTCGGACCATAATGCCAGCATGGACTTTGCAGACCTCCCAGCTCTATTTGGGGCTACCTTGAGCCAGGAGGGACTCCAGGTGATTTTTTTTTTTTTTTCCTTCATATTTCCCAAATCTTCCATCCTGGGCTGGGGTTGGGGAGGTTTGTCCTGGGTGAAACTGGAGGTAGGAAATTCAGGTTAGGAACTGAGCACGTCTAGTGTGGAATCCAGAATCTAGAGGGGGAAGACAAAGTGTCTACCCCTAGAACTCCGAACTTGTCAGGGAGACTGAAAGTGGACAAAGGCAGGACCAGTAGGTTCTTATCAGGAGAGTCTCAGGAGCTTGTTATTGTTTGTATGATCTTGGGCAAGTTAATTTCTCTTTGAGCCTTAGTTTGGTTTACTGTAAAATGGGGTAATGGAAGTTTTCCTAGGGTTACTGTGAAGATTAAATTAGATAAGCAATTTTTGTAATACTTCATCCCAAAGACTGCCACAAAGCAAGAACTCAGTTGGGCCATAGATAGCAGTCGAGTGGTTTGTGAGGTGGTTAATTAGAAAATTGAAGAGGCCGGGCTTGGTGGCTCATGTCTGTAATCCCAGTTCACGACCAGCCTGGCCAACATGGTGAAACCCTGTCTCTACTCAAAATACAAAAGTTAGCGGGGCGTGGTGGCATGTGCCTGTAGTCTCAGCTACTTGGGAGGCTGGGGCAGGAGACTCACTTGAATCTGGGAGGTGGTGGTTGCATTGAGTGCCACTGCACCCCAGCCTGGGCAATGGAACGAGACTCCATCACACACACACACACACAAAACCGAGCTCAGTGGCTCACACCTGTAATCCCAGGACTTAGGAGGCTGAGGCAGGCAGATCACCTAAGATTAGGAGTTTGAGACCAGCCTGACCAACATGGAGAAACCCTCTATCTACTAAAAATACAAAATCAGCTGGGCGTGGTGGCACATGCCTGTAATCCCAGGTACTCCAGAGGCTGAGGCAGGAGAATTGCTTGAACCAGAGGTGGAGGTTGCGGTGAGCCAAGATCACACCATTACACTCTTGCCTGGGCAACAAGAGCAAAACTCCATCTAAAAAAAGAAAATTGACCCAGGCGCGGTGGCTCATGCCTGTAATCCCAGCACTTTGGGAGGCCGAAGCCGGTGGATCACAAGGTCAAGAGATCAAGACCATCCTGGTCAACATGGTGAAACCCCGTCTCTACTGAAAATACAAAAAATTAGCTGGGCACGGTGGCGTGTGCCTGTAATCCCAGCTACTCAGGAGGCTGAGACAGGAGAACCTAGGAGGCGGAGGTTGCGGTGAGCCAAGATCACGCCATTGCACTCCAGCCTGGGTAACAAGAGCGAAACTCCATCTCAAAAAAAAAAAAAAAGAAAGAAAATTGAAGGGAGGAGTGTGTTCTGTATGAATATGTGCTGGAGAGGGGACTGTGAAACAACTTGAGAGAAAGTGACATGGGTTGTTAGAGAATTGAATTACAATCAAAATATTAGAAGACAAAATAATTGCATTAGCTTGCAGTATGGAGTACAGATTAGCCCATTTGGGACAGCGAGGAGGACGATGGGAGCGGTGAGGGGATGTTGTTATGTCATCGCCTTTTCAGGAGGCTAAGAGAGGATTGTACGGGTGGGATGCTTAGCCCCAGGAATGAGAAGGAAGGGAGGATAGAGGATGTGCAGCATGTGGGACTGGTGTTTGGTGTGTAGGCTCTATAGAACCTAGGGAGGAGAAATCTAACTGTTTTTTGCTTCCATCCCTTAGGGGTTCCTTGTGGAGGCTCACCCAGACAATGCCTGCAGCCCCATTGCCCCACCACCCCCAGCCCCGGTCAATGGGTCAGTCTTTATTGCGCTGCTTCGAAGATACGACTGCAACTTTGACCTCAAGGTTGCTGAATGTGGAGTGGGAGCTGGGGAGCTGAGGGTACAAAAGGCACCAGTAATGGAGACAGCTAAGGCCCATGATGGCTCCTTGTCCTCTGCCTTGTCTCCCTAGGTCCTAAATGCCCAGAAGGCTGGATATGGTGCCGCTGTAGTACACAATGTGAATTCCAATGAACTCCTGAACATGGTGTGGAATAGTGGTAAGGCTGAGGCAATCTAGACAGCTGGGCTTTCAGTAGGACACAGACAGAGATGGTGGGAAGGCTGAAGGTTTCAGGAAAAGAGGGCAATACTTTAGATGGGGCGGGGCCAAAGTGCCAAATGCCAGGGTTCCCAAAGGATTTGAATAGAAGCTCGTGTCCCCAGAGTAATACCTTGATCCCTGCAGAGGAAATCCAGCAGCAGATCTGGATCCCATCTGTATTTATTGGGGAGAGAAGCTCCGAGTACCTGCGTGCCCTCTTTGTCTACGAAAAGGGGTAGGACATGTGCCTCCTTCCCATTCTTCCTTCAACAAGCAAGTTCCATGCCAACCTGGAGCCGAGGCCTCCTCACTGCCTCAACCATTCAGCCTCCTGTCCTTCCTTCCCTGCCTCTTTCTTCCCATTCCCTTCCCTATCCACGGGCTTTGTACAGAGCCACTTACTTCGTCCCTTTTTTTTTCCTCCCTTTGCCTTTCTCGCCCTGCTAAGACTGGTCATCCTTTCCCCAGGGCTCGTGTGCTTCTGGTTCCAGACAATACCTTCCCCTTGGGCTATTATCTCATCCCTTTCACAGGGATTGTGGGACTGCTGGTTTTGGCCATGGGAGCAGTAATGGTGAGTAACTGAGGGAACACAATGGGAAGTACTGAGGCCTATGTGGCCAGACTGGATCTGGAGTTGGGAATGGTTTGTCCTGGATTGTCTAGTTTTGTTCCTAAGCCTTGTCCATCCACTCCCCCTTCCCCCAGATAGTTCGTTGTATCCAGCACCGGAAACGGCTCCAGAGGAATCGACTTACCAAAGAGCAACTGAAACAGATTCCTACACACGACTATCAGAAGGGTGAGGGGTTTAGGGGAGAAAAGAGCTTTTCCCACTGTTTACCTGGTTCTGAAGGACTTTGAGCCCAGAAGATAGGGTGTACAGAGATAGCAGTGGCTGGGCACAGTGGCTCACATAATCCTAAATGCTCACTTTGGGAGGCCGAGATGGGCAGATCACTTGAGCCTGGGAGTTTGAGACCACCCTGGGCAACATGATGAAACAAAAAAATCCCAGCACTTTAGGAGGTTGAGGTGGGTGGATCCCTTGACCCCAGGAGTTCCAGGCCAGCCTGTGCAACATGGCAATACCCATGACTATAAAAAACACAAAAATTGGCTGGGTGTGGTGTACTCTTGTAGTCCCAGCTACTTGAGAGGCTGAGACAGGAGAATCATTTGAACCAGGAAGGCAGAGGTTGCAGGGAGCTGAGATTGCCCTACTGTGCTCCAGCCTGGGTGACAGAGGGAGTCCCTGTCTCAAAATAATAATAAAAAGAAAGATGGCAGTGAGAAGGTTTCAGCTTATGATGCCATCTTTTCTTCTCCTTTTACTCACAATGAAGACGAGAGAGGAGATGGAATAGAGATGGCAAGCAAAGATGATTAAGTGAAATAATTGGGGAAACAACAGAGGGACAGACTTTGCTGATAAGGGATGTAGAGCAGAAAAATGGGAGAAATGGGGAGGATTCTGTTAGAGAAGGAAAAAACAGGTACCAAGGGGCTGGGGCTTTAGGCCCTGGGGCCTCCAGTGCCCATATAAGGCTATGGCAGAAGCCCTGCCCATTTCCGTTCTTTCCACTCCCTCTCCACCCTCATACCTCCCCAGAAACCCACTTCCCTTCTTACCTCTGCTTGTCTTTGTCCCTTCTAGCCCCAAATCCTTCCATGTTCTGCCCTGACCTTATCCTGCCCACCTGTCAGCTTTCCCACTGGCTTTGTAGGCAAGGGAAAATTTTTGCAAGGCTTTAAAAGCCCTAATGAATTAAGGGACCTGGTTCATGATGGCTCAGTGAAGGACTAGATTTCTTTCTTTCTGTCCCAGGAGACCAGTATGATGTGTGTGCCATATGCCTGGACGAATATGAGGATGGGGACAAGCTGCGGATACTCCCTTGTGCTCATGGTGAGGCCTTCACTGTCTGCACATGCCCCTATGCCACTGGCAGCCTCTAGGCATTTCACCTTGTTCCTCTCTGCAGCCTACCACAGCCGCTGCGTGGACCCCTGGCTCACTCAGACCCGGAAGACCTGCCCCATCTGCAAGCAGCCTGTTCATCGGGGTCCTGGGGATGAAGAGCAAGAGGAAGAAACTCAGGGGCAAGAGGAGGGTGATGACGAAGGGGAGCCAAGGGACCACCCTGCCTCAGAAAGGACCCCACTTTTGGGTTCCAGCCCCTCTCTTCCCACTTCCTTTGGTTCCCTAGCCCCAGCTCCCCTTGTTTTTCCTGGGCCTTCAACAGATCCCCCACCCTCTCCTCCCTCCTCTTCTCCTATTATCCTGGTCTAGTAACTGTCCTCCCCACCACACACACTGGTAACCTATTTGCACATTTTCTTCCCTCCAGTTTTCTAAGTTGAGGGATAGGGGACATTTCCATCCCAAGCTTCTCCCTTACCCAGACCTATCCTTTTCAGGAGCCTTGGGGTGGGCTGGGACAAGCAAAGGGACTGGGTCTTCACTTCTTGGGCTAATAAAATTGTTTTTGTGGACTAAGGAAGGGTGAGATCATTCTCACACCGGTGAACTTAACCCTTTGGGGTAATCACCCCTTTAGCCGTAAAGAGCAAGGGAATGCTGGGAGACACTAACCTATCGTCATGGGGACAGCCCCACAGGCATTTGCTATGACTCAGAAGGGGAGCCCCACCCACAAGGATGACTCAACTGGCCCTGCCTTGCCTGCAGGCCTGGACCCATTTTCTGATCCAGATGGCCCTATTCCATTACCCACCAATTTGACGAGCATACTGAGGACTTAGGCTTAGAAATGCCACTGTGGAGGGGCAGGGCCACCTGGCCAGAAGCTTAAATCCCTGCACCTTGTAGTGCTTCAACCTTCCTGCTCCCAAGCCGCTTTTAAAGGAAACAAGTCACAGTGCCTATCCCATTCTGACACCCAAGCTCAAATCACACAGCACCTTATTAGTAGAATCTTTTTTATTCAGAAAAAAAAAAAAAAAAAAAAAACCCAAAAAACAAAAATGTTTTCCAACCACACACAGGAGGGGTATGGGTAGGGGGAGGTGTCTGTCCATCCAGCCCTAGCCCCCAGCCCATGTGGTTTTGGCAGCAATAAGGGGTGTGGGGTAATGGCCCCAAAAATAAAATGGTGTATGTGTGTATGGGGAGGAAAAGGGTGCAAAGCTGTGGGGAGCAGTGAAGGGGAAGGGACAGACGAGGTCAGTACTGGGCACGCCGAAGGTGGGAGGCCATTTCATAACATTTCTTGTTGATCAAACCACCGTGGACACCTTCTTTGCCCATCAGCAGGACTAGCGCTGGAGGAGGAGGAAAGAGAAGGGAGGCTAGGACCCAGGTGTCACAATTCCACCCCCTGCCAGCTGTTCAGCAGCTGTCTAGCCCTGGGGGATGTAACCCAACCTCATCTCTCCCAAACCACCCCCCCCCACACACACACAGGCAGGCTGTCAGTCACCCTGAAACAATAAGGCTTTTCAAAAGGGGAAAATCAAGCTTAAATGCTGGAAAGGAACAGAGTAAAATTTAGGGGTCAAAGGCTGATAGACGGTTCAGGCTAGAAATGGCTATGGATGGGTATGCCACCTCCAGGTTCTAACAAGAGATCAAAAGATGAGCCAAACGATGACTTAGGACCCCAACAATCTACAGATACTCCTAGAAAACAGTTTCTAATCTGAGCTCAAAACAGGAAGGAATTTCAGAGGTAATGGCAGTTCAACAACTCTGAATTACAAGATGAGACACTGAGACAGTACTGGAGGGACTATCCCATGTTCCAGCAGACAGCGAGCAGAACACTGGTCTGACTCCTGTCATGTGGGGGAATCACACAAAAAAGCACCCTAACGATTACCAGAAGGCGGTAAATTAGAGATCTTGGAAGTACAGGAAGGGTAAGACTCAGGAACTCACTCTTGTCAGTCTTGGTGACAGTGACATTGAAGGTGGGGGCTCCACCGGTGCTCTTGGTACGAAGATCCATGCTAAATTCCCCATCCTGCAGCAGTGAGTCCCGGATAACCGAACATTTCTGGCCCCCAAGTGTCAGCCCATTCACATAAAAACTTGACCGGTCTTTGCCAACCAGGACACCAACCTCAGCTGGCTGGAAAAGGAACCAAGCACGCATCAGGTTAGTCAGTGCACCAAGATTCCCACCTTGTTCCCCAAAGACCCATCTGACTTCCACTTCTGAGAGTGAGAATCCCCCCCACCTTACCCCAGGAGAAGTGTAAGTTATGTGTTCAGTACACATCAATGAAATGGGAGAAACTCTTAGGACTGTGGGACATTAGTCCAGAAAAACAACATGATTCTCAAACCTGGAACATGGGACCAGGGAAGAAAGGATGACATACCGAGATTTAGATCTCGGTGCTAATAGGGAAAATAAATTCAGGATATAAAAGGGGCCAAAAGTCAGTGAGAAAAGTGAGGAGCCTTTGGATGCTCAGAACTCTCCTTCAGGAAAAGCAGAAGCGGAGAGGGGAGGGGAGGGGGGCGGGCAAGACAGGAGAAGCAACTTTGCCCTTATTTGGTCAAAGGTTCTGCAGAAGCTGTTAGGGCTCGGACGCCTGGGTCTTCAAGTAACCTAGAGTTTAGCTCCAGGTATCTCTACTCTGAGATGAGGAAGCAGACCCCTGGGGACTTTCCGGGAAAAGTTGGAAAACTTTTAAAGGTGGATGGAGGCTAGACCCAGCAGGCCACCTCTCGAGTCTAGGTACCCCAGGAACCTTTCTCCCCCTCCCCCTTTCACCCCAAGCCCCCACATCCGGTCCCCTCCCGCCCGGAAACCCCCTTCCCCCCTTTCGAACTTCCGCTCCCCCTCCCCACTTCCGGGCAGTGTGGACTGGGGAGATGGTGGTGGGAGCAGCGGTAATCAACCCATATTCTTTCGCTATGCAGTCTCACAACTTCTCACAAAGTTCCCCGGCTCCAGGCCCCGCCGGATGGCGGGAAGGGAGGGCGAGGGGACTTCCGGGATTGGCCTCGCAGGAATGTTGAGTCCAACGTGCTGAGCTGGGGGGGCGTGTGGTGGCCTCGCCCTCTCTAACGGAGCTGGGAGGGGCTGCGAGCCCACAGAGGATGGGCAGGGGACCAACACCACGCGCCTGGGGCTCCCTCCCGCAACAGGGGGAACAATGGTAGAGAGGCGCGAGCTGGCGACCGGAAGAGGAACTGGGGGGCCGAGGGTCCCCGGGGCCTCTCTCGATCCCAATCCCCAGTTAAAATTGAGGCGCGTACCCGCCCCACCCTGCGAGAGGCGGAAGTGGGCCGCCGCACCGGGCGCCGCGCCCCTCCCCGCCCAGTGCCCCGGATGTAACGCCTCGTCGCGGAAAGCAGGGTAGCGGGCGGGATGGGCGCCGCCGCCTGGGGCGTAGGACTTAGGGGCAACCGAGACCCGCTCACGTGCAACCGCCATTCGCGTCGCTTCCAGGGCAAGCACCCAGTCAGGGCCTCTCGCTGCGCGCCCTAGACCGCGGCCGCCCCCATCCAAGTCCCTCCCTTAGGGTCCAAGCCCGACCAGTGCCCCGGACCGCGCAGGCCTCGCAGTACCGTGATGTTGACGAAGGTTTTCCCAGGGACGGCGGCCCAGACGGAGGGCGAGTCCTTGTATCCCACGATGGCCGCGTCCTGACAGGTCCCGTCCGCCATGAGGTTGTCGATGTAGGCGTTCCACCCGGCCATGGCGCTGCTACTGGGGCTGCTCTCGGCGCTGCTGCTGGGGCCGCGGGCTGGGTTCGAGCTGCCTCGGCTGGCGGGCGGGGGGAGGCGAAGAGCTCGGGGAACACGCTGCCGTCCGGACCGCGGCTCTGCTCACAGTACAGCAGCCCTCGCACCGCCACTTCCTGCTCCTCCCCCCCCCCGATTTTTATTTGCAAAGGACGGTGGGGGCGGGGCCTACTCCCCATTCCCTCCCTCCCCCACTTCGCCAACCCAGACCGCCGAACTTTGCAAAGGCAATTTTAAAAATCCCTCCCCCTATTGCAAAATTTGCAGAGTTCGATGGAAAGAGATGTAGAAAGATGGGGGGTGGCAGGAGAGAGGTGAAGGGTAGGGTTCGCTCCAATTTGCATGGAATATAAACCAGACTTTGCTATCGGGGCAGAGTGAGCCAGAAGAAGGAAGAAAAGAGAAAGGAGGAAGAATTAGCAAGCTGCAAATTTAGCAAATTAAAGAGAGTTCGGGGAGCCCAGGGTTAAACTGGATGACTCCTCCTTCCCCCACCTCCGCCGAAGGGAAGGACCGGCGGGCGGCGGCGGCGGCGGCGGCGGCGGCGGCAGCGGCGGCGGCAGCGGCAGCGGCGACGCGTGTGCCTGTGCCTGCGCCTGCGCCTGCGCCGGGGACGGGAGGGAGAGAGCGTGGGGCGGTCGGGGCCGGAGCCGGCTGCGCGGGAGCGCGCCCGGCCCAACCGATGTGGACCCTCCGGGCAAGGAAGGCGGGCTGGGGACGTGTCTCCGGCCTGGCGGAAGGGGCGGGGGCAAAGGCGTGCGTGCTGCCGCCTCACGACCCTTGATTTTACTTCAAGAAATAAGAAAGCAAAGTGGGGTTTGGCCAAATCCCCTAGTCGCTCTCAGAGCTGAAGGCACCCACCGGGGCCACTTCTGTCCCCAGCGTCTGCCTGGGTCGTGCAGGTTGGGTTCACCAGGGCCCATTCTCGGTCCACAGGATTGTCCGTTCTCTGAATCGGCTGTAGTCCAGGGCCTTACCCCACGTCCCAGCCCCGCCCGCCCCGGGTAGGCAATGTCTGGATCACCGGCCGTGCCCCTTGGCCTGGGTCTGCAGAGGTCATTGAGCGCAGACACCCGCGGGGCTTAACAGGCGGGGCTATTTTTCGAGGCGGAAGAATACTCAAGTTGCAAAAATGACAACTTTTTCAAGAAGGGGAAAGTCCCTTCCACTTCGGGCCCGTTGGGTTTCCTCGCAGTCAGTTGTGCGCTTGCTGCCACCTGGGAAGGGCGGGGCGTCCGTGCGGCGGCCGTGGTGAAGCAGCCCTCCCGAACCCGCAGCCCAGGGCCGGGCAGCTTCCGGTGCCGCGGCTAGGGGCGCCCGGTCATAGAACGATGCCGGGGCGGAAAGGGACTTGGTTTTCTCTCTCATCCTCCCGAGCGCGGTGCGCAACCCTGGCGTCCACTCTGGATCCCACCGTCCCCGACGCCCCTCGAGCCCGTGTTCCTAGACAGCCGCGCGGCTGAGTCACTGGCGGGCTCGGGCGGGGCCGCTCCCGGGCACGTGGCGGCGCTCCCCGCCAGCCATCTCCTGACCCCTGGCCCGCCGCACCCCTACCCCGGGGTGGAAAAATCCCGGGAGGAGCGGCCCGAGATGAGGGGCGGGGCGAGAGGAGAGACGGGGCGGGTGGCCGGGCAGGTGGCCTGGGGTGGGGGCTGGGAGGCCGGCGGGGCAGGGAGCTGGGCTGGGGAAAGGGCGGCGGGGGTGAGTCACCCCGTGCGGGCTACCCATGCGCGGGCAGGAAGAACCTCCGAGTTAGGGCAGGCATAACTACAGAGGAACTCGGGGCGGACCCCGCACTAGCTCCAGAGCCGGCAAGGTGAAGAGCTCTACCGACAGCAGAGACCCACCCCCGCAATGTTAGGAGCAGGGTCCCGGAGGAGCCCCAGGCGTGCAGAAGTTCACAAAGGGCCACTCGTCCTCGGTCCATTCATTTTTGTTCACTCTCGATTTAACCCCATTCATTGATGGGCTGGGACCGTGCGCTGAGCGCCCACAGTCGGTAGGGAGAGGGGCTCCTGAACGACAGAGTCCACGCCGGGCGACAAGTGCTTTCCCAGCCTCATCAGTCGGGCGCCAGGCCAGCGCAGAGGGCCCGTCTAAATTCGTCTCCTGGCCCCTAACTCATCCCCGCGCTGGCTGGCCTGGAGAGGATAGGGTGGGGCGGCGCCGAGAATGGCCGTTAGGAGGACCCTAAGAGGTGAAACCCTCTCGCCTTCTGAGTAGGGTGGGGGTTCAATTTTAGACCTCAGAGTTGCCCAGAAGTCCCGTTCCTTCCCCCACTGAGGGCAGAGGCCCGCCCAGCGATCTGAGCATGTGTGAACGTCAATCCTGCAGCCCCCTCTTCCAGGCCCCCTCCCCAGCCCTGCAGGGCTCAGGTTACCCCTGGCCTTTCCTAAAGGTCACTAATGCTTCTTGACGTTTGCAAAAGGGGAATGTAATCCTGGGATGGGGGGACCCCCAATCTGAAGCATCTCCCCTTCTTCTCCCGATTGGTGGAATTAAAAGCAGGGACTGTTATTGGGGGACAGAAAGACAGTGGGAGATAGTAGTTGACCTTTGGTAAGGGGGCAGGAGCCCAGGGCCAGAGACTTCTGCTTTAGGCTGTAGTGGGCGCTTGGCTGCCAGCCCAGTGTGAAGGGGGGAGGATGGAGAGAGAGAGAGAGGCGGGGCTGGCTGGGGACAGGGTGGCTCAGGGATAAATTCGCAGCCTGAGAGGGGGTGAGCTGACACTGTCCCAGCTGCCACCTAGACTCGGAGCTCCATCCAGCTCTCCAGCGAAGACATCCCAGGTTGGGTGAATATTCCAGCCCCGGGCGGGTGGAGGCAGTAAAGGGTGCTCATGGTGTTGGCTTGGAGGAATCAAGGGACATTTCTGCTTTTTCTCCTCCTGGGATTCAGGGTGCTAGAAAAAGCTGCGGGAAGGGGCGACTGGAGCAAGCAGATGGGACAAACTCTGGGAGCACCCAAGAATCTAGGGAAAGGAGGCTGTGAGGAGGGGCAGCAGGGATGAATAAAGAAGGGCAGTTAGAGTTGGAACCTAACTGGGAATTGTGGGCCCAAGAGGATTTGGGAGCAGGAAAACAAGAACCAGAAAGGATTTGAAGGCTACCAGCCATGGAGAACAGACTGTTCAACCAGAAGGGTGGAAGGAGAAGGCAGGAGTGCAGCTGTGGGAGAGGTGGGGGCTTGGGGAGTGGCGGAATCCGAGGAGTTATAGATGAGAGGCCCCTGGATTCTTAGGATGAGAGGGTGGAATGAGAGCTGTTCTCAGTGGGGGAGGGGGCTGTGCCTGCCTCTTTGGTCTGTGACCTTTTTGTAGGGTATTTTTAGTTCCAGCACCTGCCTTCTTGGAGTGGGGAAGACTCTTAAAGGGCAAGGGATTTCTGATTCCTTAAGAGATCAACTGTCTACACTCACTCACACCTCCTGCCCTGCAACCATGGCCATGCAGAAAATCTTTGCTCGGGAAATCCTGGACTCCAGGGGCAACCCCACAGTGGAGGTGGACCTGCACACAGCCAAGGGTAACACCAGACCCATTGAATAAGCTTGCCTCAGAACACCCCAACCCTTTGGTCTTTGACCCTCATTTCTGTGCCGTATCCTCTGCTTTCTCTGGGGTTCCCTTTCTCAGATTTCTTCCCAAGCTTTTTTCTTGCAACCCGGCACCAGAGCTAGAAGCTGGGAGATGCAGGAGTCTCTCTCTGCACTGCCTCTTGTCCCTGAGCTCAGAGAGGATACCTCAGCCCTTTGAGGGGTAGATGGGACTCCCTGTGATCTCCCTTTTTTTGTGAGATGGAGTCTTGCTCTGTCGCCCAGGCTGGAGTCAGTGGTGCTTTCTTGGCTCACTGCAACCTCTGCCTCCCAGGTTCAAGTGATTCTCATGCCTCAGCCTCCTGAGTATGTGGGATTACAGGCCTGTGCTATCATACCCCGCTAATTTTTGTATTTTTAGTGAAACAGGACTTCATCATGTTGGCCAGGCTGGTCTTGAACTCCTGACCTCAAGTGATCCACCTGCCTAGGCCTCTCAAAATGCTGGGATTACAGGTGTGAGCCACTGCGCCCAGCCATCCCTGTGATCTTGCAATTCCTCCTGCTCCAGGCCGATTCCGAGCAGCTGTGCCCAGTGGGGCTTCCACGGGTATCTATGAAGCTCTGGAACTAAGAGATGGAGACAAAGCCCGCTATCTGGGGAAAGGTAAGGAGAAACCAGTGCAGAAGGAGCCTTTAGGACATGGGTGTACAATGGGCAGAGGACTGGAAACTCCAAAGCTCCTGAGGAGCTGGGGTCCACAGAAAGAAGCCCAATTGGTTGAGATCCAAACCTCGTCCTCTGGCCTCTCTAGGAGTCCTGAAGGCTGTGGAACACATCAACAAGACTCTAGGCCCTGCTTTGCTGGAAAAGGCAAGTGGAGAGTCCTGCTCCCTGCAGCCTCCTCCCAGACCCCTGCTTCCTCAGCCCTCAAGCGCCTCTTCTCCCAAATATTTTCACTTATCCTGACTTCTGTGAAATCTGACCTCTGCTCTCCCCTCTCACACCTACCCTTCCAGAAACTAAGTGTTGTGGATCAAGAAAAAGTTGACAAATTTATGATTGAGCTGGATGGGACCGAGAATAAGTGTGAGTGAAGGGCTAGTGGTGGGGACAGCGAGGAAGGGATGAGGTGTGGGAGAGGTGGCGAGAGGCCACAGGGGTGAGGCCTGATGGGTTATTTCTGGGTTCCCCGTTTTGGGTCACACCACAGCTGGATGGATTTGTCTTCATTCCACAGGCATTTCCTATGGCTGCCCTCTGCCAGGCCTGGGCCGGGCTGTAGACACAGACATGCAGCTGACATTCCCTGGGGGTGGGGGCTCCCAGAGCTGCTCAGGCAGTGGGAGAGAGATCTGTTAACCAATTCTTCATTCTCAGTGGTTTGGAACTCTGGCTTCTTCCTGGAGTGGCCACCCCAAACCCTCCAGAAATTCTCACCCTTTCTTCCCACTTGCCTCCTTCCAGCCAAGTTTGGGGCCAATGCCATCCTGGGCGTGTCCTTGGCCGTGTGTAAGGCGGGAGCAGCTGAGAAGGGGGTCCCCCTTTACCGCCACATTGCAGATCTTGCTGGGAACCCTGACCTCATACTCCCAGTGCCAGTGAGTGCAGCTGCCCACCCCCACCCCCTGCCAGATCTCTCCTTGCTAGATCCGCCCCCCCGCCCAGCCAGGGATGCCCCCCTGGAAAATTCACCTTTCAGACAGCTCCTAAGAAGCATTTCCTGAAACAATCTCTTCTGCTGTGGTCCAGCCCCTCCCTCTTTTCCACAATCCAAACCTTCCCTGAAACCTCTCTGCGCTTCCTTCCCTGCCATATAACCCCATTCCTTCGCCTTCCAATCCTAGGCTCCATAACTCCTGCCTCTTTCCAACCCCACCCCCCACCCCCCAAATCATATCGAGAGTTTCTTTGTGCCAAGGATCTTGGCATTTCTTTGTATCTTCTTGAATCCCCCCCCCTTTTTTTTTGAGACAGTCTCACTCTATCCCCCAGGCTGGAGTGCAGTGGTGCAGTCTCAGCTCACCGCAACCTCTGCCTTACGGGTTCAAGCAGTTCTCCTGCCTCAGCCTCCCAGGTAGCTGGGACTACAGGCATACGCCACCATGCCCAGCTAATTTTTGTGTTTTCAGTATAGATGGGGTTTCACCATGTTGGCCAGGATGGTCTTGATCTCTTGACCTTGTGATCCTCCGCCTCAGCCTCCCAAAGTGCTGGGATGACAGGTGTGCGCCACCACACCCAGTCCTTGAGTTCCTTCTAAAACCAGTGCCCTCTTACTGAAGGGAAACTTTTTGAATTTAATCTCACTAATAATGTTACCATTTCTTGTTAGTTACTAGGAAGATTGCCTGAGAGCATGGACTCTAGAGATAGATTGCTGAGTTTGAATCCTGCCTCTGCCTGTTATTAGTTGTATGGTTTTAGGCAAGTTCTTTAAGTGCTCTATGTGTCCCTTTCTCCATCTGTAAAATGGGGGTTAATAATGATACCAATGAATATAGGTGTTTTGAGAATGAAATGAGCTAAAATGTCAAGTACTTATTGCCTGGCATGTAGTAAATGCTATAAAAATGTTAGCTATTATATACCAGGCACATGCTAAGAACTTTACATTCAGTTTCTCTAATTTTCAGCAAAAGATCCTACGGGGAAGTTGGTGCTATCCCCATTTTATAGAAATGAGGAAAGAGAGGCCGGGTGCGGTGGCTCACACCTGTAATCCCAGCACTTTGGAAGACTTGGCAGGTGGATCACGGTCAGGAGTTTTGAGACCATCCTGGCCAACACAGTGAAATCCTGTCTCTACTAAAAATATAAAAATTAGCTGGGCATGGTGGTGCACACCTGTAGTCACAGCTACTCAGGAGGCGGAGGCGGGAGAATCTCTCAAACCCAGGAGGCAGAGCTTGTGGTGAGCGGAGATAGTGCCACTGAACTCCAGCCTGGGCAACAGAGCAAGACTCTGTCTCAAGAAAAAAAAAGAAAAGAAAAGAAAAAGAAAAAAATGAAATGAGGAAAGAGGCTCATGAGCAAAATTACTCATCCTAGACCACTGAGCCAATAAGTAGTGAAGCCAGGTTTCCACCCCAACACCCCTGCCCCTATCCCTTCTTGAGCCCTTATGCCCCAGCTCAGGTCCAGGCACCCTCTCCCCATCTCAGGCTTTCAACGTGATCAACGGGGGCTCCCATGCTGGAAACAAGCTGGCCATGCAGGAGTTCATGATTCTGCCTGTGGGAGCCAGCTCCTTCAAGGAAGCCATGCGCATTGGTGCTGAGGTCTACCACCACCTCAAGGGGGTCATCAAGGCCAAGTATGGGAAGGATGCCACCAATGTGGGTGATGAAGGTGGCTTCGCACCCAACATCCTGGAGAACAATGAGGGTCAGTGTTGAGCACCCCGGGGGGCAGACCCCCCGGATCTCCACACGGGCAGGGGAGGCTGCAGACAAGGGGGCACTGGAGTCTCAGGTCCTGTCTTGCTCCTCTCCCAGCCCTAGAGCTGCTGAAGACAGCCATCCAGGCAGCTGGTTATCCAGACAAGGTGGTGATCGGCATGGATGTGGCAGCGTCTGAGTTCTATCGCAATGGGAAGTACGATCTTGACTTCAAGTCACCTGATGATCCCGCACGGCACATCACTGGGGAGAAACTTGGAGAGCTGTATAAGAGCTTCATCAAGAACTACCCTGGTGAGGCTCTCAGGTGCCCTAGTGTCCCTGCCCGAGTCCCATGCAGCTCTCTACCATACTGATGTCAGTGACCTGCTTTACCATCCACTTGGATCCTTCCCATTTTTAGCCCCACTGACATCCCCATTTAAGCTCTTCTGCCGTGTCACCCCTGCGTGAGGCCCCTTCTGACCTCTAGCCCTGTATCTGCTACCAACCCCCACCAGTGGTCTCCATCGAGGACCCCTTTGACCAGGATGACTGGGCCACTTGGACCTCGTTCCTCTCGGGAGTGAACATCCAGATTGTGGGGGATGACCTGACAGTCACCAACCCCAAGAGGATTGCCCAGGCCGTTGAGAAGAAGGCCTGCAACTGTCTGCTGCTGAAGGTCAACCAGATTGGCTCGGTGACTGAATCGATCCAGGCGTGAGTGCCTCCTGACCCTGAGGCTCACCGTAGCCTCCCTCTGCCCCAGCTCTGTTCAGTTCAGCTACAGTCTCACTCACTAATTCCAAGTTTACCCTTCTTCTGGCACCTGACCTACCCACACCTTGACATCAAGGCTTTGACTAATCCTTGGCCTGACTCCAAGTGCTTTGCCACTGTAGCCCTGACATGATCCTCACCCCCACCCCACACTATTCCTCTCTGATTCTGCTGTTCTTCTCAGCAGCATCTCAAGAGCCCAAAATCAAGATGAGAAGTCTTTTCCTCTCCTGTTTCTCAACGAACTTAGTCACTGCCCTCCCTGCAGAGTGCCTGCTACTCAAAACAGAAGGGAGAGGCCCCACCCAACCCCTGCTCTCCCACTGAGGAGGTTCCAGAAGTCCTCATCAAATGTCCTCCCCATCCAGGTGCAAACTTGCTCAGTCTAACGGCTGGGGAGTGATGGTGAGCCACCGCTCTGGGGAGACTGAGGACACATTCATTGCTGACCTTGTGGTGGGACTCTGCACAGGACAGGTACTTGTAGCTTCTCTCTATTGAGTGTCTGACCAAGTTTTCTTGGGGTCCCTGGCCTCCTCCCACTAAGGTGAATGCTCCCTTGGGGCCGGGTCCAACTCCCTCCTCTCTAACCTCACCCAACCCTCCAAATCCTTCTTCCCTCATCAGATCAAGACTGGCGCCCCCTGTCGCTCGGAGCGTCTGGCCAAATACAACCAACTCATGAGGTACAGTGGGAGCATTGGGCCTGGGCATTGGGGTGCTGAAGGCTGTTGGGTTGGAAGGCAGCAGCCCTGACTTTGCCTGCATTCTAGGATTGAGGAGGCTCTTGGGGACAAGGCTATATTTGCTGGACGAAAGTTCCGCAACCCGAAGGCCAAGTGAGAACCAGGATTCCACTGGACAGCCCCAGGTCTTCCAGACCTGCTTCCTGAAATAAACACTGGTGCCAACCAAGACAGCTGTGTGCTTCTTTGTGGGAGGGAGGAGAGGGATACTGGTTTCTGGGCTGAGCTAGGAAAGACAGGAGGTGGAGAGAGAGGGGCAGGGAGGGAAGGCAAATAGATGTGTAACCTGCTAAGACAAAAAGGAGATGAGGGACTCAGAGAGGAGCCTGGTGGATCTAGAACAACAGAGGCATTTACATTTCTGAAGGAGGTAGCTATATGTTAAATGAAACTGCAGAGCTGCCAGTGGAGCCGGCATGGTGGCGCACACCTGGAGTCCCAGCCACTAGGGAGGTTGAGGTGAGAGCTTGAGCCCAGAAGGTCAAGGCTGCAGTGCGCCATGTTCACACCACTGCACTCCAGCTTGGGCTGCAGAGCAAGACCTTGTCTCAAAGGAACAAAAAAATGAAAACAAACAAAAAACTAAAGAGTTGCAGATGGAATAAGAAACCAGCCCTAGGCTGGGTGCGGTGGCTCACGCCTGTAATCCCAGCACTTTGGAAGGCTGAGGCAGGTGAATCACGAGGTCAGGAGTTGAAAACCAGCCTCACCAACATGGTAAAACCCTGTCTCTACTAAAAATACAAAAATTAGCTGGGCGTGGTGGCGGATGCCTGTAATCCTAGCTACTCAGGAGGCTGAGGCAGAATCATTTGAACCCAGGAAGCAGAGGTTGCAGTGAGCTGAGATTGTGCCACTGCACTCCAGCCTGGGTGACACGGCAAGACTGCGGTTTTTTTTTTTTTTTCCCAAAAAAAAAAAAAGAAACCCCCCAACACACGAAGCCAGCTCCAGGAGAGGGAAGCAGTGTGGGGAGTGAGGGTCCCACTATCACCACGAGGGAGATGCTGGCTGTGGAATTGAAATGGTCTGCAGAGGACGCTGGAGTGAGGCTGCAGTCCTAACGAGGGCTTTGTGAGGATGAGATTGATAATGACAGCAGCTGTAAGCTCCTATGGAGCTTACAGGATCTGAAACTGTTCTAAATAGTTGACTTATATTGCCCTGTGCAATCATTCAGACAGTCTGTCAGATAGCTGCCATAATTATCCTTATTTTATGGGGGAGGAAACTGAGGCATAAAAGGTTAAATGCCTTACCCAGCAGGTGGCAGGACTAGGATCCAAAGCCAAGGTATTTGACTTTAACGATTATAATCTTGTATATTTATTTTGAGCCAGCTTCTTCATATGTCACCAGGGTGGGAGTACAGCGATGTGATCATAGCTCACTGTAGCCTCAAACTCCTGGGCTCAAGCAATCCTCTTGCCTCACCCTGCAAACTAGCTGGGACTACAGGTGCATACCACCACACATGGCTAATCTTTAAATTTTGTATATTTTATTTTCTTTTTTTGTAGAGAAGGTTTGTGGCCTAGGCTGGTCTCAAAACTCCCAGGCTCAAGCGATCCTCCTGCTTTGGCCTCTCAAAGTGCTAGGACTGCAGGTATGAGCCACTGCACTGTCAATTTTATAATTTTGTAAAGACAGAGTCTCGCTATATTGCCCAGGCTGATCTTGACCTCGTGGCCTCAAGTGATCCTTCAGCCTTGGCCTCCTAAAATGCTGGGATTACAGGTGTGAGCCACTGTACCCAGCCCAACTACACTTTTAAAATACTGCTTATAAAACCCTCTAGGCCAGGAGCAGAGGCTCATGCCTATAATCCCAGCACTTTGGGAGGCTGAGGCAGGCAGATCACCTGAGGTCGGGAGTTAAGAGACCAGCCTGGCTAAGATGGTGAAACCCTGCCTCTACTAAAAATCAAAAAAATTAGCTGGATGTGGTGATGCACTCCTGTAATCACAGATACTCAGGAGGCTGAGCCAGGAGAATCACTTGAACCCTGGAGGCAGAGGTTGCAGTGAGCCAAGATCACACCACTGTACTCCAGCCTGGGCAACGGAACAAGACTCTGTCTCAAAACAAACAAACAGAAAAACCTATGATAATGCCAACTGGCCATCTTTAACCTATACAAAGAGCAATTTTATGCTGCTCAACTGAAAATTATTTCCCTTCTTCCCTACCAGTGGCTCCAGGACCCACCTTTCTGTGTTAAAACAAACCAGGACATTGAGTTAAAGAGTATTTATTGAATGTAAAGTAACCCCAGCCCCATGGGGAAGAAAATTCCAAGAATGGGGAATAATACAGATTAAATACCCACTTGTGCATTCACACTCACACACGCACACACACCCCACACACATCCAAGCTCCAACAGTGACAAATAAAACACCTGTTTTCTCTCAGCCTGAGGGACAGCTGGTAGGAGGCGGTTCAGAGGTGGGGCTACAGGATGGGTTCTAATAGCAGCAGCCTTGTCCCTCCCTGTCCCCTGCCCTGCCCCAGGGGTCAAAGGGAGCTGGGCGGGGTGCTTAGGACGTTGGTGGCAACTCTTCCCCACTCTGCCGCAGACGCTTCTTTGCTCTGATCTCATTCATGGCCTCTTCAATGGAGCGGGTGTCCCTCTTGTTGGCCACAGGCACTAGGGGCAGAGAGGAGGGTAATGAGGGCCTAGAAACCCGTGCCTCAGCCTCCACTCCCTCCTCTCACATCCTAGGCTCCCCTCCCAGCCACCCCAGCTGCACTCTGGCCTCACCACAGCCGTAGGTCTTATTAGCCTGTAGCATGTGGGCTGCATCTTTGGCTGCTCCCTTGCCAATGAGGTGGCTATACTTGTCCTTGTAGTCACTGGCAGGGCTCACCACCACAGGTCCCTGCTGGGCTGCCTCCTCCTCCTGCCTCTGGGCCAGCTCCTGCGGGTGGGAGGGGAGGGCACTGGTGCTCAGAGGCCCAACCCAAAACCCCACCCCTCTCAGGAATGAAGTAACTCACCTTCAGCTTCCGCTTCTCCTCGGCCTTGTGGGGGTCCCATTCCTCCCCACGACGGTAGGAGTCTAGCTCTTCATCTGAGGGTGCAAACTCCTGGAGAAGAGCAGAATGATGGGGTCAAAGTCCATACAAAGGTTTCATCTCATTCCTTGGTCAGGGAGGGGGATAAGGCTATTAAGGGGAGAGGACAGAGTGAGGAACTCAGGCTTTTTACCTTTTTGAAGATCATGACATAGCGACAGTCATCATCTTCCCCAAAGGAGAAGGATGTCAGGCCAGCCACTTCCACCACATCATGTCTGGGATGGGACAACAGAGGGGAAAGAGTATCTTGAGCCAGGAGCGGGCCTAGTGCCCTCCTCTAGAGGAGCCTGCTGCTGGCCCTTTCAGGCCCCCCAGCCACTCATTTCCATCCCCACCCCAGCCCAGAGATACTCACAGTATGCTCCTCTCTATCTTGTTCATTGGCTGAAACTTTTTCTTGACCTGCCCACTGTCTTGAATGAAATCTGATACCTCCTTCTCCATCTTGGGACAGGGGAAAGGAAGAAGATATGAGACAATGGCTCCACCCAAGTACCCCTATCCCCAGCTGAGCCAACAATGCTTCTATACCTCCCCATCATCCTCCCCAGCCTCCATGCCACTGGCTTCCAGGCGTCACCTCCCTCAAGACATTTTCAGCGAAACTGAGCCCTCAACCTTCCCATTTTAACTTATTGAAAGTCCTTCCTGACTCTGCCATTTATCACTCCAGTTGATCTCACCCTTTTACGAAACTCCACTTTCTGTTGTTTGTCTTGCTCTTGTAGTTTCTTCAGGCGGGCAGCCTGTTCTGGGGGTGAGAAATGGCAGCATGAGGCCAGGGCTGGAAGCACGGGGGGAAGGTTTTTAAGGCTTCAAGTGAAGTGTGGTGTCCATTGGGAGGTATCAGGCTGGGAAGACAGGGTTAGCGTTTATACATCAAGCATTTATTGACGTTTATTCTATATAGTTGTCCCCCTTATCCACAGGGGTTCATTCCAAGACCCTCAGTGGATGCCTGGAATTGTGGACATTACTGACCCCTATATATACTATGTCTTTTCCTATACATATATGCCTATGATAAAGTTTAATTTATAAATTAGGCACAATAATCAATTAAGAATAACAGACCAGGTACAGTGGCTCATGCCTGTAATCCCAGCACTTTGGGAGGCTGAGGTGGGTGGATCACAAGGTCAGGAGTTCAAGACCAGCCTGGCCAATATGGTGAAACCCCATCTCTACTAAAAATACAAAACAATTACCCAGGCATGGTGGTGGGCACCTGTAATCCCAGCTACTCAGGAAGTTGAGGCAGAGAATAGCTTGAACCTGGGAAGCAGAGGTTGCAGTGAGCTGAGATCACGCCACTGCACTCCAGCTTGGGCAACAGAGGGAGACTTCATCAAAAAAAAAAAAAAAAGGAAAGAGAAAGATTAAAAATAACAATAATAAAGTAGAACAATTATAACAATGGACTGAATAAAAGTTTGTAACTATGCTCTCTCTCTCTCTCTCAAAATACCTTATTGTATATAATAGTTCCAGACTGCAGGTAACTGAAATGTTGGAAAGCAAAACCTTGGATAAGGGAGAAGTGGGGCTATTTTATCTGACACTGAGCAAGACCCTGAAGTACAGAGATGATTAAGACATGAGGTGGCCCTTCAAGAGCTCCCAGTTTGGTGGGAGTGACAAAGATCAGAATAATGCTTAACCCTCTTTTCCAACTCCACTGACGAAACTGATTCACAAATATAAATACATACATACATATTTTATTTATTTATTTATAGATAAATCTGGCTCTGTCACCCAGGCTGGAGTGCAGTGGCATGATCTCAGCTTACTGCAACCTCCGTCTCCTGGGTTCAAGAGATTCTCCTGCCTCAGCCTCCCTAGTAGCTGGGATTATAGACAAGCACCACCACACCCGGATAACTTTTGTATTTTAACAGAGATAGGGTTTCACCATGTTGGCCAGGCTGGTCTCAAATGCCTGAGTTCTAGTGATCCATCCGCCTCAGCTTCCCAAAGTGCTGGGATTACAGGTGTGAGTCACTGCACTCAGCCTATTTATTTATTTTGGGGACAGGATCTCACTTTATTGTCTAGGCTGGAGTGCAGTGGCACGATCATGGCTCACTGCAGTTGTGATCCACCTGGCTCAAGGGATCCTCCTACCTCAGCTTCTCAAGCAGCTGGGACCACAGGCATGTGCCACCATGCTCAGCTACTTTAAAAAAAATAATTTAAAAAATATATTTGTGAGATGAGGTCCCACTACGTTGCCCAGGCTGGTCTTGGAACTCAGCCTCAAGTAAACCTCCTACCTTGGCCTCTCAAACTGACAGGCTTGAGGAGCCTCTGCACTCAGCCTTGGATAATTTTTTTTTTTTTTTTTTTTTTTTTGTGAGGCGGAGTTTCGCTCGTTTCCCAGGCTGGAGTGCAATGGCGCAATCTCGGCTCACCGCAACCTCCGCCTCCTGGGTTCAGGCAATTCTCCTGCCTCAGCCTCCTGAGTAGCTGGGATTACAGGCACGCGCCACCATGCCCAGCTAATTTTTTGTATCTTTAGTAGAGACGGGGTTTCACCATGTTGACCTGGATGGTCTCCATCTCTTGACCTCGTGATCCACCTGCCTCGGCCTCCCAAAGTGCTGGGATTACAGGCTTGGGCCACCGCGCCCGGCCAATTTTTTTTTTAAGTTTTCTGTTAAGACGGGGTCTCAAGGCCAGGTGTGGTGGCTCACACCTGTAATCCCAGCACTTTGGGAGGCCAAGTAGGGCAGACATGAGGTCAGGAAATCAAGACCAGCCTAGCCAACATGGTGAAACCCCATCTCTACTAAAAATGCAAAAAAAGTTAGCCGGTCGTAGTGGAGCATGCCTGTAGTCCCAGCTACTCGTGAGGCTGAGGCAGGAGAATAGCTTGAACCCAGGAGGTGGAGGTTGCAGTGAACCAAGATTGTGCACTGCACTCCAGCGGGGCGACAGAGCGAGACTCCGTCTCAAGAAAAAAAAGATGGGGTCTCAGTTTGTTGCCCAGCCTGGTCTCCAACTGGCCTCAAGCAATCCTCCCACCTTGGCCTTCCAAACTGCTGGGGTTATAGGTGTGAGCCACCATGCCCAGCCTAGAGTTAGTTCTTTGTACATTGCTGGCATTAAATAAATGTAAATATTTGGGCTGAGCATGTGCAATCCCAGCACTTTGGAAGGCTGAGGTGGGAGAACTGCTTGAGATCAGGAGTTTGAGACCAGTGTGGGCAATATAGTGAGACGCTGT
Organism: Callithrix jacchus; assembly: GCF_049354715.1. Taxonomy (NCBI): domain Eukaryota; kingdom Metazoa; phylum Chordata; class Mammalia; order Primates; family Cebidae; genus Callithrix; species Callithrix jacchus. Next base: position 106,532,809 of record NC_133506.1, read on the forward strand.
CTCTACAAAAAATAATGAATTAGGCATAGTGATGCATGCCTGTAGTCCCAGCTACTCAGGAGATTGAGGTAGGAAGATCACTTGAGCCTGAGAGGTTTAGGTGACAGAGCAAGAACCTGTCTTTAAAAAAAGAAAGAAAGAAAAAAGAACTATAATGCATCCAGGAAAGTGAGGAGAACAGACTAAGACCCTGGCCTCAAAGAATCTATTATCTCATTGCCTACATAGGAAAAGGGCAAAAAAAAAAATTTTTTTTTTAAGACAAAGTCTCGCTCTGTCACCAGGCACCAGGCTGGAGTGCAGTGGTACAATCTTGGCCCACTGCAACCTCTGCCTCCTGGGTTTAAGCAATTCTCCTGCCTCAACCTCCCAAGTAGCTGGGACTACAGGCATGCACCACCACGCCTAGCTAATTTTCGTATTTTTTAGTAGAGATGGGGTTTCACCATGTTGGCCAGGATGGTATTGATCTGTTGACCTCGTGATCCATCCGCCTCGGCCTCCCAAAGTGCTGGGATTATAGGCGTGAACCACCATACCTGGCCAAAAAAAAAAATTTTTTTTTTTTTTTTAGATGGAACCACTCTGTCGCTTAGGCTGGAGTGCAGTGGCATGATCACGGCTCACTGCAACCTCTGCCTCCTGGGTTCAAGCGATTTTCCTGCCTCAGCCTCCTGAGTAGCTGGGATTACAGGCGCCTACCACCATGCCCAGCTAATTTTTGTATTTTCAGTAGAGACAGGGTTTCAGTATATTGGCCAGGCTGGTCTCAAACTCCTGACCTTGTGATCCTCCGCCCTTAGCCTCCCAAAGTGCTGGGATTACAGGTGTGAGCCACCATGCCCGGCCAGAAAGGGGAAATTATTTAACTTCCTATATTTTGTGAAATCTCCCACTTCCCACTTCTACAGACAGGATGAAGCAGAAATGGATAATCCGATGCCCTTCTCCTTTGGGAGTGTAGGTGTCCAAGGTTAGCTGTGAAGTGTCTTTTTTTTCCCTGACCTCCTGGGCTCTAGAGATCTGCCTGCCTCTTGCCTGAAGATGCCTGAGACTCCAACTTTAAACTTTTTAAAAAAAATTAGGCCGGGTACAGTGGCTCATGCCTGTAATCCCAGCACTTTGGGAGGCCGAGGCGGGCAGATCACAAAGTCAGGAGTTCAAGACCAGCCTGGGCAATATGGTGAAACTCCATCTCTACTAAAAATGCAAAAATTAGCTGGGTGTGGTGGCATGCGCCTGTAGTCCCAGCTATTCAGGAGGCTGAGGCAGGAGAATCGCTTGAACCCAGGAGGTGGAAGCTGCAGTGTGCTGCAATCACGCCACTGCATTCCACCCTGGCAACAGAGCAAGACTACATCTCAAAAAAAAAAATTAGCCAGGGCTGGGTGCAGAGGCTCAACCCTCTCAAGCAATTTAAGAGGCCGAGGTGGGAGGATAACTTGAGGCCAGGTGTTCAAGACCAGCCTCTCAAAGTACTGGGATTACAGCTATGAGTCCCCTCACCAGGCTAGGGGTCTTATTTAACTTTCTTCCTCTTCCTTAGATCTTGCCTCTGCACCAGATTTCCTCTGCCTCAAGAGGAGGAGGATGAATTTCTAACCCAGGCTCCCTACTCTTGCCTGTCTTCCCCACAATGTGATTTTACTGCCTCTCGAGATTTGGGTGCGTGCTTCTTCCTATTCCTGCTCTTCAGCCTGAGATGTTTGTCTCTTTTGCCATTTCAAATCCTTTACATCCTTAAGGCCTACTTCTTCCACAGATCCGAATCCCCTCCAGCTGCACTGAACCTCTCCCCATCATTTATTGATTGATTGACTGATTGACAGAGTCTCGCTCTGTGCCCAGGCAGGAGTGCAGTGGCACGATCTCGGCTCACTGCAACCTCTGCCTCCCAGTTTCCAGCAATTCTCCTGCCTCAGCCTCCCAAGTACCTGGGATTACAGGTGTGAACCACCGCGCCTAATTTTTTTTTTTTTTTTTGTATTTTTTGTAGAGATGCGGTTTCACCATGTTGGTTAGGCTGGTCTTGAACTCCTGATCTCAAGTGATCTACCCACCTCAGCCCCCCAAAGTGCTGGGATCATAGGCATGAGCCACCACACCCAGCCCTCTCCCCATTTTAAAATAACTCCATGCCTTTACACATGTTGTTCCTCTGCTTGGTATGCTTTTCTTCCTCTTGCAAACGTTGAGATCACCATGAGTCAGAGTTACTTCTTCCAGAGTTACTTCTTCCCCTCGGCTCCAAGCTCCTTTGCTTTGGCTCGGACACCCAGCATAGCATAGAGAACTAACATATCATAACTTTTTGTTTGTCTCCTCTAGCATAGTATGAGTTCCTGGAAGGCAGGAACCCTGTTCATCTACTATTCAGTTATCCTCTGGAGCCCCAGGGCCTGATAGCCTAGGAGCTCTCATCCCTCTGTCCTCACTGACCATCAGCCATCTCGTTTTTTGTTGTCGGAAACAAAGTCTCAACTCCATCGCCCACACTGGAGTACAATGGTGCAATCACCTCTCACTGTAGGCTAAAGCGATTCTCCCCACCTCAGCCTGCCGAGAATTGGGACCACAGGAGCACGCCATCACACCTGGCCAAATTTTTTTTTTTTTTTTTGAGATGGTGTCTCACTCTGTGGCCAGGCTGGAGTGCAGTGGGGTGATCTCAGCTTACGGCAACCTCCACCTCCTGGGTTCAAGCGATTCTCCTGCCTCAGCTTCCCGAGTAGCCGGGATTACAGGCATGCATAACCACGCCCAGCTAATTTTTGTATTTTTAATAGAGACGGGGTTGGCCAGAATGGTCTTGATCTCTTGACCTTGTGATGCGCCTGCCTCGGCCTCCCAAAGTGCTGGAATTACAGGCGTGAGCCACCACGCCTGGCCAATTTTTGTATTTTTTTGTACAGACAGGGTTTCTCCATGTTGCCCAGGCTGGTCTTGAACTCCTGGGTTCAAGCAATCCATCCACCTCGGCCTCTCAAAGTGCTGGGATTACAGATGTGAGCTACCAGTTTATACTCGGGTTTTACTTGGTTTCGATTCTTCTCTACATATAGAGAAGTGGCATAAGATTATGGCTAAGAACACAGGCTTCAGGCCAGGCGCGGTGGCTCACCCCTGTAATCCCAACACTTTAGGAGGCCAAGGTGGGCAGATCACCTGAGGTCAGGAATTCAAGACCAGCCGGGCCAACCTGGCAAAATCCCATCTCTACTAAAAATACAAAACTTAGCAGGGCCTGGTGGCACACGCCTGTAATCCCCAGCTACTTGGGAGGCTGAGGCACAAGAATTGCTTGAACCCAGGAGGTGGAGGTTGCAGTAAGCTGGGCAACAAGGGCTAAACTGTGTTTCAAGAAACAAACAAATAAAAACAGGCTTCAAACCCAGTCACACCTGGGTTTGAAACTCTGCCACCAACCAAACTAACCATGTGACCTCAGGCGAGTAACTACCTTAAAGCTTCCTAGTCTGTCAACGACGCTGGTGATCCCCCACTTAGACAGTCATCGGAGCATTAAAGAATTCCAGTTCCCCATTCCCATCACGCTTCCTCCTTCCTCAGAGATTTCAAATAGACTTCTCTTCTGCCTGAAACGCTTTGCTTCTCTCTCTCATTTACGGAATCATCTGTTCTGATCTCGGCTCACTCCTGACTGGGGGAGAACCTCAGGTGGCCGCTCTCACAACTATTTTTCTATCAGAGCACTATCAAGTTGGTTATTAAACTTCCGTGAGATCACTGTATCAATGAGCGTCCCAGCCCGGGATTTTGGCCTGAAGGGTATTGCTGGCCCCTAACAGTGGTTCAGGAAATAAGGGGACGAAGTGTAGGCATTCAACAGCCTTTAAACATCTGAAGGCGTCCTGCCTGCCCTGGCCCCCCTGGGGCATGGTGAAGAGCCGGGATAGGGCTCGTTCGCGCTCAAGCCTTGCAGGATTGGAAGCTGGAGTCCAGCGTTCCGCCAGGGTCATCTCACGCCACAGCACAAGCAACCCCGGGGAGGTTCCCACCGCCCCACCGGGCCGCGCCCTCCGCCGGCCGCCAAACTCCAACCCACACGCAAGGAAGCTACTCAGAGAACGCAGGCGGAGACAGTGGCCAATCGGACCCGGCGGGCTTTCTCATCCCTCCTCCAATCAACACCATGATCCGCCCGGACAGCTCGGGAATTTAAGGCTGCAGATGAGAAAAAGGTTGTCGGAAGAAGGCAGAAGGGACGGGGTTAAATGAAGCAGGAGGGGCAAGAAGACACGGAAGACCCAGCAACCAATGGGAGTGCTGAGGCTGGGGTGGGTCCGAAGGAAGGTCGAACAGGCCTCAGGAGGCAGAGCTTTAAGTTGAGATAGCCAATAGAGATGAAGGCATAATGGTGGGCGTGCCCCAAATCCAATCGAAATAGAGCTAGAGATGGGCGGGGAAGGAGTGCGGCAAGTTGGCGGCATCTTACCAATCAGAGCAGCCAGCCAGCCGACAGGCGGGCCGACCGGCTAATGGGAAACAAGGACTACGGAAGGCCAGGGTCGGGAGAAGAGGCAGGAGGCTAGCGCTATCTTTCAGGTAGCCAATCACTGTCCGCTAAGAACAGCGGGCGTGTCAGCAGCCCTTTTTAGGGACTCTGAGGGTCTCGGAAGAGGCCTGTGAGGGGGTCTTTCAAGGTTGAGGAGGCGGCATTGTCTAGAGGGAAAAGTGCGGTCGCGAGAACCGGGCGAAGGAAGGCAGTTGTGAATTTGGGATCCTCACCTCGGGCCTTGCGCCGAGTCTCCTGGTCACCGAGGCTGGGTGGCTTTTCCATGGAGCTCAGGATGGAGCCCAGTAGGTCCGCCATCTTGGGAGTGACTGAGAGGGGGGCGGTGCGTCTTAAAGGGAAGGGCGGAATACCTTTAAGGCCGGAAACACGTCGGAGGCGGAAAACTGCGTCCGCCCTGCCTGGGCGCAGATCCGAGACCCGGGGCGCGTGGCTGCTTCCAGCCGACCGAGTCCCCCGCCCCGCCCCGCCCCGCCCCCGCAGACAGAGGCCGGAGGCTTGCTGGTGCAGCGATGTTTAATGGCAATTCGTATAAACCAAGCCCATGCACAAGTAGAAAGTGCCCGTGGAGCCGGCAGGTAGCCCCCGCCGCGCCAGAGAACCACAGCTCGGCCGTGCAGCCCTCCCTGCGGCGCCTTAAATAGATTCTTCACTATACTCTGTATCTTACAGTATGTACAAGCCCCCTCCCCTCGGGGGACGGGGCGGACTCCGCAACGCGTTCCTGCGTACACCCCCTCCCTTTCGGCCCTGAGGTCGGTGGCCAGAGTCGGGTGATGGGGTAAGACAGGGCTAGAGAGGGAGGAAACAGACGCAAACATGCGGAGTCGGGTGGTGGGCACGGTCAGCCCTGAAATACGAGGGGCGTGCGCAGCGAAGGCTGAGGTGGGGACCTAGGCGGATACATTCAGAGACGCGTCGAACAAATAAATAAGGCAAGTCAGTAGGGGGCCGAGTCGGGTGCAGGCAGGAGGAGCTGGGGACCAGGGGCAGGCAGGGCTCCGGAGGTCACAGCGGAAGATGCAGGTATGTGGGGCACGGGTCTTCTGGAGCCAGGACCAAAAGAGACGGGGCACAACCAAGAGGGAAGAGGATATGGGTTTGGGAGCAAGGCGTGGGGAGGAGGGAGGAGGCCTACGAAGGGCTCCAGCAAAGGTGAACGGGAAAGCTGCCGACAGGGGATCCCCCTGCCCCAGAAAGCCCTCTCCCTGCTAAGACTGCACGAGGCACCCCCAGGGTGGTGAGAAAGGCGGTGGCCAGGTCAGGTGGCCAGTCCCGGCTGGGGAAGCCCTTCTAGCTCCTGGTTCTGCTTCAGTTCCCTCATCCTGCAGAGAGAATGATAAGAGTCAGGGGAGACTGGTGGATCCCGACTGGTGGCAGCGCAAAAGCCTAGGGGAAGTAGGGATGAGTACCTGTGTCGGCAGCGCCGCAGGAATCTCATGATCTTCCGAGCTGCCTGGTCCTGCTTCTTGGTGAGAAAGGAGCCTCTGGTGAAAGAAACAAAAGATGGACCTCACAGAACCCCCATGCCTTCAGCCTCCCCAGGAACCCTAGGCAGGGAATGGCTTGGACACAGTGGGTAAGCACAGAGAGCTGGGGGTGGACCCTACTTGTTGCGGGCTGGCAGGGTGGCCGAGGGCCGGTGGGGAGGCCCAGGCCTGCGGCGGTAGGAGCGGTAGTGCTGCTGGATGAGCACAGCCGCTCGGCGGCTCTGCTGAAATCGCTTCTGTTCATAGTAGCTTCGGAACTTGCTCTGGATCAGGATGGCCGCCTGGGTCATCTTCTTATAGAGTGCAAACTGCAGGGGTGGGGAGGAGGGACAGGGGCTGAAATAGAGGGACAAAGACCCAAAGCCCTGAGGGTCACCCAAGTTAGGCTGATGCAAGGCTCTTTCTCTAACCCACACACTCAAGGAAAGACTGAATCATCACAGACAACTCACACGGCCTCATGCCTAATACCTTAAGTGCAATCCAGGTCAGCTTGTGGAGAGAGAAGGGGAGTTAGGGCTCTGGCAACATTGTGGAATGGTTAGGCGTGGGTGTGGATGTGGGTATGGGTTGGTGGATACACTTTTGAGGGAGAAAGTTCTCACCTGCTTGTACTTCCGGTAACAGCGCTGGATTACAGCTGCTGCTACCTCCTGCTGCTCCTTCAGCCGCCGGCCCTGAGGGGAAAGAAGTCTCAGCACCTCATGACCCACATAATGGGATATTTGATTTGTCCCTCCAACTTTTCTGGAGTTCCTCTGGCCCTTTACCCTATCCAAGGCCTGTCTGCATGACTACTCATCCTCCAAAAGCCCGGGGAGCCCACGGTATCCCCTGATTCAAGACTGTAGCTCATCCTGAGACCTGTGCCCCTCTGACCTTGTACTTCCGGAAGGCAGTCTGGATGACTCGGGCTGCCTCATACAGTTCCCGCTGCTCATGATCTGATAGTGTCAGCAAGGCAAAATCACTTTCCATCTTGCCACTGGTAGATGCAGAGAGAAACTCTGCCCAGGAGGGTGCTGGAGGGACAGCCAGGCGACCTCGCTCAAAGGGCAGTTCGCTGGGGGATAGAGAAAGAGGGTGTCATGAAGCATCTAAAGTCCCTCTTCTGCCTCCTATGGATGGCTATGAAGGAATCTGGAGGGCGGCTTAAGAGTTCAGCCAGTTCAGTTCCCTTCTCCAAGGCCCTGGGGCCTCTACCAGAAAGGAGCTTTGGCTGTGGGAAAACCAGCTTTTTCCCTTCCTCCCACTTCCTTTGAAGAATCTGGAGGCTTTGTCCTGAGCTGGTCACCTTGGAGGGGTTGAGCTGGGGAAATGGTCCACATTCTCCAGGTAGCTGGCCAGCCAGGACATGGTCTCACTGAGCCCCACAGCTCCTGTCCGCTCCCGCATTGAGGCTCCAGCCTCAGGTAGACCCACGAAGTCCTCTCGTTTAATCCGCTCTGGTGTGGCTTCGATGATCTGCTTGGCCAGTGAGATCATGTCCACCTGGATGGAGGGACAAGCTGAATGAACCCTTAGGGGCCCCACCTGCCCAATGTTCCTGCCCTGCCAAAGCTATAACCTCAGTCCATTCCTTTCTCATTCCTTCTCTCACTGGCAGGCACTGGTAACCCTGTCTTACTGGGTCACTGTTCCAGACTCATTCATTTATACTGATTGGGCTGCCACTTGGGTCCCTTTGTGCTGAGATGCTGTGGAGAATATAGGATAAAAAGATGATACTCCAAATGGGGATTCAGAAGCTGAACAAATGGAGGACTTGACACCCTTTTAGGCCAACCATCCACTGTCCTACCTGGGCCTGCCTTATGCCAGCTGGCCAGCACATCATCCTCATATGCTTGGCTGTGCCCACCCCCTACTCCCCTTCAGCTTACCAGGAACCAGTCCAACACTTGCCAACTATTACCCTGATGAATGGCTTCCATCTGGCCTTTGCTCCAGCACTTACTGCTGGACACACTCAATACAGCCTACCTGTGGAGTTCTCAAAGTTTTTTGTACCTAAAATGCCACCCACTTACTCCATTAGTCTCTCTAAAGGAGATATGTCCCAAAAGTGTCTAGCAGAGAAGAACAAGCCTGTACTTGAAGATTCACTTTCATTCCACAAGACTTTCTCAGCTTTATCATGTGCAAGCTTCCTTCCTGCATCAGATCACTGCCAGATACCCTTATCTTGCCAACCTTACCTCTCCACACAACTCCCAGCTGCCTGCATCATCCTGGTTCTCCTAGAACCTTGTCCCTACATGGATCAACAGGTAACTCCTACAATCCAGCCTCTAACTGAAGATATTCCCCAGAATTTTTGTTACAGAGACAGGGTCTCTGTTGCCCAGGCTGGGGTGCAGTGGCATAGTCAGCCCACTGCAACCTCATACTCCTTGGGGTCAAGGGGTCCTCCTACCTCAGCCTCTCAAGTAGCTACAATTACATAATTTTTTAAAAATTCCATTTTGTGGAGATGGGGTTCTTGTTATGTTGCCCAGACTTGGTCTCAAACCCCTGGCCTCAAGTGATCCTCTCACCTTGTTCCCTGAAAGTGTTGGGATTACAGGTGTGAGCCATCGTACCCAGACAGAATTTTAAATACTTTTTATATTTTTTGTCTTTTTAAAAATTTTTTGAGACAGAGTCTTGCTCTGTCACCCAAGCTGGAGTTGCAGTGATGCAGTCTTGGCTCATTGCAGCCTATGCCTCCCAGGTTCAAGTGATTCTTGTGTCTCAGCCTCTCAAGTGGCTGGGATTACAGGCATGTGCCATCATGCCCAGTTAATTTTTATATTTCTTGTAGAGATGAGGTTTCGCCATGTTACACAGGCTGGTCTCAAACTCCTGGCCTGAAGTGATCCACCCGCCTCGGCCTCTCAAAAGTGCTGTGATTACAGGCATGAGCTACCAAGCCTGGCAAAAAAAAAAAATTTCCCTGTATCTGAATTATGGGACCAGCCAGAATTTTTAACCTCTGCTGCCTCATGACTTCCAAGTCACATGGTCTGAAAGGAGCTAAGCCTGTCCCAAAGTGAAGTAAATGGCCCCTTCCTAAATTGAAGCCAGACTTTTTGATTCTGCCTCATGGAAGCTGGCCTCACCCCATCTCTACACCCTACTGCACTTCTAGCCCCCATAACTCCATCAATATAAGCAGTACCGGGATCACATCCACAGCCTGTGGGCTGTCAGCATCCTCTGGAGTAGCTCCATCATCTGAGGCTGGTGGGAGGGTAGTAGGGGAGGAGAGAGGCCCCTTGGAATTGGTAGCCTCATAGTCCATGAGAAGTAGGGGGGCCTCTGGGGCACCAGAGGAAAGCTGGCCTGGGGCCACATCCTCCATAGTAATCTCAGAGGCTGGCAGAGATGCAGGGGGGGGACTGCCATCTGGGGCACTAGAATAGGCAGATGTGACGGAGAAAGTGCCATCCGACAGCTCTGAGGGTGAGGAGACGCTGCTCAGACCTGTGTGGTGAGGGAAGAGAGTGAGGGCAGTAGGAGCCACAGCCATCCCTCACTTGAGTCTTTTGCCTCCCCCATCCTGTTCTCAGTCTCCCTGTTTTTGCTTCTGTTATCTCCCATCTCTGTCTCTGGTTTGTCTCCTCTCTTACTTGTTTCCCACCCTTTGTGTTTGCCCTGACCTCTCCTTCTATCCACATCCCTCTCTCCAAAAGATTAGGGCCACTCTCACCAGTGTCTGGGCTGGAGGAGGGTGGTGATAGGGCAAGCGGGGGCTCCATTGAAGCTTCCTGTCTCTGTAGTTCTTCAAGGCAGCGGGCAAGACGCACATGACCCCGGGAATGAGCCACAGACAATGGCAGACGGCCCAGAGAATCAGGAATGCTCAGTGCCTGTCGGTTCCAACGGAAAAGGAGCACAGCAGCTTCCAGGTGTCCCAGGGCACAAGCCCACATCTGAGAAAGGAGGCAGGAGACGGAGGTGGAGGTGAGGCCTGGGGCTCCTCCTCCAGGTAGTCAGGTCTTCAGACCCTAGCCCCCCACTCCCTGCATTCCTCAGGATCTTCCCTTTCAAGGGCTGTTCCCATTGCCCACTGCCCCATGTGCACTCAGGAATCATCCTCACCAGAGGGGTGCAAGAGAAATGATCCACGTTGAGTGGGTCAACCTCTTGCTCTAAGTCCAGGCTTCCAGTCTCCACACTCCTGGATGGTTTGGGAGAGAGATGACAGAGCCCAATCAGGGAAAAAGTGGGCAAAGTAGGAATATCAGAAGTAAAGGGACTAGGAGGCAAGCTGTACAGGGCTGGTGGGAAGAGGCAGTCAAGGACATTAAGGAGGTCAAGAAGTCAAAGTGTCATAAATCAGGATATGAAAGTTCCCCAAGATATCAGTCCTCTCTCAGCCCGCTCCCTTCCCACAATGACCCCAGCTCCCTCTTGACAGGGCCCCAGGTCCTCCAGTTCCTCCTCAGTCCCCTGACACTTCTGTTGCAGAGGCTGCCCAGCCCCCACCCAGCTGCCATTGCTCACCGCCACTGGCTCAGGGTCTCGATGAGGCGGGCATAGCCCTGGGCAGCAGCCAGGTGCAGAAGGCTCATGCCCCGGAAGGGGCTTCCATGGGCCAGATGTTCAGGACCCTTCCAGGTGGTGCGTGGGATCATGCTTTCTACCAAGACCACTACCCGTGCCTCGAACCCAGGCCCCTGGCCTTCATCCTGTGATATACACACTCTTAGGCAGAGACCTGAGCATCTGCTCCCCTGCTTTAGAATGGTCACCTCACACCTGTCCTCCCAGCTTCTAATTTTGCCCCCTCCCCACACGTCCCATTCTAGGATCCCGCCACCAGGACCTTTGATGGCCCATCAAGTTCCTGTGTGGCCTCAGTGTCTCCTACTCCCACAGCCACTTCCTCCAGCCCATCTAGCAGCCAGACCTCATACCATCTTGTGCATTTGCCTTCCCATCAACTCAGAGTACTGCCATATTCACACGTGGCTTCTCCCCCCTCAGAAGCCTCTGAGCCTTTCTTCAGCCCTCTTCTTTCAGAAACTTGGGACCCACAGAGGTCTGAGCCCCAATGCTCCTGACCCCTCCTCCCGCCCTCTTTTTCACCTCCACCCTTCTTCAGACCAGAAATAGTCTGAAGCCTGTCATGCCAAGAGGGTGCCCAGAATAGCCACTCTTGCCACAAGGTAGGGATGGGACAGGGTAACGTCAGGGAGAGGGAGGAGAGTCACACACGCTAGACATTTTCTTTAGCTGCGTCCTCCCCCCGCTCCCCACCACAGACCACTTTGCTCCTCACAGAAGTACCTGAATTGGAGGAGCATCAGGACCCTGGCAAGGTGCCTGCCCAGCTGCTGCAATCTCTGCCATCCGCTTCTCCATCTGCTCTAGTCGCTCTAGTATGGACATCCGGAACTGGTTGTCTGAGGGGGAATGGGTTTGGGAGGCTAAGTGGGCAGAGTCTAGGTGATGCCCTGAACACCAAGGCTGGACCTGTCCCAAGATCTGGGGATGAGGACACAGAATCATATTCTTTCATCTTTCCCAAAACAACAGCTCCTTTATCCACTCACCTAAATAAAGCGCACCAGAACTCAGTCCTTAAACTAGGGCTCTTAATATTACCTACTGACCTAGAATCCAGATCGGAACCAAAACTGTTTCCTTCAAGGTACAGAGATAGTAGGAATTCCCAAATAGCCATCCAGCCCCCAGCTGCCCCAAATCCCTCATGTACACACTCTTCCCCTAAGCCTTTTCCTGGGTGCAATGTTCCATCAGTTTTTGCAGCAGACACTACCTTTGTCCCCCATGCTGGAGCTGAAGGATTCCAGAGTCCTCCTCTCTAATAATGGCTGCCCCAAAGAGCTCAGGGACTGTGATTTGAAAAGCACCTCCCCCTCCTCCCAGCCCCCCGCAGCTGTCCACAAAGACTGTGGTGGGGGAGGGAAGGTGACAGAGATGGATAGCCATGTCCATTTTTCCTCCTCCTCCTCCTCCTCCCTCAATCCACAAATACACACACACACACACACACACACACACACACACACAAGCTATATCTGTCCCCTCCTGAGATCAAACAAGGACAAGAAGGGGAGGCAGGAGGGGATCAGAGCCATAGGAAAACTGACACAGAGAAACAAGGTGAAGGTTGGAGATGTTCTGAGATGCCAGGATAGAAGGGGATGAAGGCCCAGAGGCGACAGTAAGGGAGGACAGGACAGAGAATGATTAACAGAAACCCAAGTAAGAGAACAAAAAAGACGAAGGAGACAGAGGACAAAGGAGAGATAGGGGAAAGTGCCAAACAAGCAGTCATAAAGGACGATAAAAGAGAGGCAAGTTAAGACACTGGTTCAAGAAGAAATGAAGAGGAAGAGACTCACAGGAGAGATGGTAAAATGCACATTAGACTGGCACAGAAAAATAAGGTAATGAACAGTCACAGAGCAGGACAGAGACAGAACAGGACTGAGAGACCTAGCCAGATCTCTAGGTAGGCTCACTCAAGTCAGAGACAAGTAACCCAACACACACACACACAGGCTTTGTGATGGGGGCCAGCTCCAAGAGTGAGGCAAAACTAGGGACCAGAGCTTCGGAAAGAAAGAAATAAGGAGAGAGGGAGACTAAGGTAAACAACACGGACAGCAGTAGAACTGAGAGAAACCAAGAGGCAACAACAAAGACACAAGAGGAAGAGACAGAGAAAAGCAAACCTTGAGAAAGCAGCAGGTGCAGACAAACAATTCTCAAGGCTACAAGAGAGATAATAACAGGAACAAAAACAATCCCAGATTTAAAAAAACACACACACACATATACATGTATGTTTATGCATCTGTGTTTGTATTAGTACACCATGATCTTAGCAATGGATATCACTGAAAAGTAGCAGTATAGGAAATTTTTATTTTCTATTTTGTGCTTTTGTGTACTTTCCATATTTCCTTTAATGAACATGTCTTTATAATCAGAAGAGGAAAAACAATAGAAATTTAAATAGATAAGTATAGCCAGGTGTGATGGCTCATGCCTGTAATTCCAGCACTTTGGGAGGCTGATGGGGGCAGATCGCTTGAGGTCAGGAGTTCGAGACCAGCCTGGCCAACATGGTGAAACCTCATCTCTACCAAATCACAAAAATTAGCCAGACATGGTGGTGGGCACCTGTAATTCTAGCTACTTGGGAGGCTGATGCAGGAGGATTGCTTACATCTGGAAGGCGGAAGTTGCAGTGAGCCAAGATTGAGCCACTGCATGCCAGCCTGGGGACAGAGCGAGACTCCATCTCCAAAAGATATAATAAAATAAAATAAATATATAAGCATATATATACTTGTGCATAGTACCTATATATTGCTCTAGACCCTGTTCCTGTCCTGCCTCTTGGCCTTCCTTGTCTAGATTACACACTTTGAGATTGAGAGGGCAGGTCAAGAACTGGTATAGCCGGGTGTGGTGGCTCATGCCTATAATCCCAGCACTTTGGGAGGCTGAGGCAGGCGGATCACCTGAGGTCAGGAGTTTGAGACCAGCCTGGTCAACATGGTGAAACTCCGTCTCTTAAAAAAAAAAATTTAAAAAGAAAACTGGTGTAAAGGCCGGGCACCGTGGCTCATGCCTATAATCCCAGCACTTTGGGAGGCCGAGGTGGGCAGATCACAAGGTCAGGAGTTCAAGACCAGTCTGACCAACGTGGTGAAACTTTGTCTCTACTAAAAATATATAAATTAGCTGGACATGATGGCGTAAGCCTGTAATCCCAGCTACTCAGGAGCCTAAGGCAGGAGAATTGCTTGAACCGGGAGGTGGAGCTGAGATCGCACCATTGCACCCCACCCTGTGTGACAGAGCAAGACTTTGTCTCAAGAAAAAAAGAACTGGTATAAAAATGACCCCAAGATTTATGGGGAAGATGAAATTAGGGAAGTTTGCTGCTGCAGTTAAAAATCAGTAATGAAATGATTGAAAAAAAAAAAAGAATGATAAAGTGGGAGCTCAGTGGTGGCCACCTGAAACCTGAGGGGTCTTGGAGCATGTCATGCTCAAAGGCTGTGGGCCCGATACTTGGGGTCAGAGGGCTAGGTACTTACCGTCCAGTGACAGCCAGTCAAGTTGAGTACTAGGCAGAGACAGGAATCGGCGGGCTCGATACTCAAAAAGCACAGAAGCAGAAAGAGGCCCCTCCTGCCCTGCCACCTGCAAAGACACCAGCCCTACCTCATGGGCTGGAGAGGGCAGCATCAGCAAGAAGGGCTCTCTTTCCCTGGCTCCTTCTCTGGCTATCTGTGTCAGAGCCATAGACAATCATTCCATATCTATTTCCCCTACTGCCCTGCTGTGGGCCAAGAGGCCCCTGGCTTCAGTGGCCTTGGCACTAACTGGGAAGGGAGTCTATTCATTTGAGAACTTACTACATATTATAGGCCAGAGATCCCTTGGATTCTAGACCCTGTTGAAGATATTTGTTATTCAGCAAGAAAGTTTGGAAACTGAGGGTCAAGAGACTCCTATAGATATGAACAATCTGATGGTGGATAAACCTCGTGATCCCCAGATTAGAGTCCAGAAGTTATGACCCTGTTACTAAGATGGAGGAAAGGATAGCTAGCTGCTCATAAACAGTGTCCAGTGGCCATAAGGATGGAACCAGCAGGCCCTGATCCTAAGACCAGGTGCTGAGACGTTTTCTCCCAATCCCCAGCTTATCTGGTCTCATCCCCTTTCCTTACACACATGTTGAATGGGGCTGTAGAGACTGGGAAGAACACACTAATAGACAGCAAAGCTGCCAATCTGTCACTCTGGTGGTCCTTGAGGTCCCATAGTAAAGCTGATTTTTGAGTGCAGGGTTAAGGGCAAGGCTGGTGGCAAAAGAGCAGAGATGAACCTTGGCAATGACCTATTAGACCTATTAGACCAGTGCTGTCCAATAGGACATTTCTGCAATGACAGAAATGTTCTATATCGGCACTATCCAATAGGGTAACACCAGCCACCTGTTGATACTGAGGACTTGAAATGTGGTCAGTGAGACTGGGGAAGTGAATTTTAAGTATTTTTTAACTTTAATTAAATAGGCACATGTGGCTAATAGCTACCATACTGGACAATACAGGTCTAAAAGCCAATGTCCTCCTGTCCCAGGACTGGTTAGAGGAAAGCCACAGTTCATTTTTCTCATTCTCCCTGGATTGGAGTTGGAGACTAGCTCTAACTAAGCCAGAAAGCCTGGACGGACATTAGAAATCCCTTTGGTCAGTGCCTAACCCTACAGGAGGGGAGGCCAAGGACCTCAGGAAGGATCAGACTCATCTGAGGTCACTGGTCAGCTAAGGAGTAGATTTCTTGAACCAGAACCTAGATCTTCTGACACCTAAGTCCAGGCTCTTCTGCCTGCTGGGGCTTGGCGCTCAAACTCAGGACTGGATGAAGTCCTTGTGCTCTCAAAACAACCCATTTGTTCCCTTTTTGGAAGCCTGGAGGTCCTGATCTGTCCTAACTGCCCACATGTTAATCCCTCCCTCTATTGTTCCCAATCCCCATACCTGGACAGTAGCAGCGTAAGACACCAGGCTGGACAAGTGAGGCTGGCACTGCGATGTGATCAAAGACACAGGAGTAATGCTCGGAGGCCTCGGTCCAGGGACCTGTGATGAGCACCTTGACCCCACCCTGCAGACAGAAGTCAGAGAGCATGTGACTGGAGTTGGGTGTTCATCCACCCACTCATTCATTCATTTATTCAGACCCTTAGAGGGTATCTACCATATGGCAGGTCCTGTGCTAGAGTCTGGGGGTACAGGGATAGACAGGACCCAATGGGGTGAGGTCAGTTAGTCTGTCCCTCCCCAGCATTCCTGCCAAGTGGTTACCTAGTCTCTACCTGAATCTGCCAGCAACTGGGGATTCAGGGCCTCCCCCAAAGCTATCACAGAGCTGTCACCAGAAGGAAGTTCTGTTCTTGGGCTAATTCACCCCCACTGTAGTTCCTCCTTTTCATCTCAGAGGAAGCATAAAACAGAACTTCTCTACTGCTGAAAACAGTCTTTCAGCTACTCAAAGTCTGCAGTCACATCCCCAGAGTTTTTCTTCTTCTCTAGGCTGCACAGTCCCCAGTTCCCTACCCCTGAAAACAGTTAGCAAAGGAATGAGGTCCTAGGAAACTCCAGAAACCATGCTAACACGTGGAAGGGAGAGGAAAAGAAAAAGGGTTAAGTTGCTGAGGACTCTGGAAACAGGAAAGTAGCTTCACTCCACGTAAAAAAAGAGATTGGCAGCCAGGTGCAATGGCTCATGCCTGTAATGCTAGCACCATGTGAAAAGCCGAGGTGGGCAGATCACGAGGTCAGGAGTTTGAGACATGGTGAAACCCTGTCTCTACTAAAAATACAAAAATTAGCTGGACATGATGGTGGGTGCCTGTAATCCCAGCTACTGGGGAGGTTAAAGCAGGAGAATCATTTGAACCCAGGAGGTGGAGGCTGCAATGAGATGAGATTGCACCAGTGCAATGGGTGACGGGGAGACTCCGTCTCAAAAAAAAAAGAGATTGGGTAGAGAACTAAGAAGCCATGAAAACAGGGAAACTAGGTCATGGACCACAGAAAACAAATGGGAAGGGCTGGGTGCGGTGGCTTATGCCTATAATCCCAGCACTTTGGGAGGCCGAGGCAAGCGGATCACGAGGTCAAGAGATCGAGACCATCCTGGCCAACATGCTGAAACCCCATCTTTACTAAAAAATACAAAAATTAGCTGGGCATGGTGGTGCGCACCTGTAGTCCCAGCTACTCAGGAGGCTGAGGCAGGAGAATTGCTTGAACCCAGGTGGTGGAGATTGCAGTGAGCTGAGACTGCACCACTGCACTCCAGCCGGGCACCTGGCGACAAAGCAAGATTCTGTCTCAAAAAAAAAGAAAGAAAAGAAAAGAAAAAGAAAACAAATGGGAAGGAGAAAGGAGGATAAGCATTAGGCTCACCTCTGGGTAGGACCACTCTGGGGAGAAGTCTGTGATGGCGCTAAGAGTAGGAGAGAACTGGGGGGTTGGGGCAGGGATGCTCGGAACTTCGTCACTGATGAGTTCTCCCATAAGGTCTGGGAATGAAGAAAGACTGAAGGGTTCCAGTTCGCTGGCCCCAACAGGTCCTCCAAACAAGGCGTCTCCTCTTCCTACCCGGCTCGATGGCTCCAAGGGGGCAGGTGAGGGTGGGGGTGAGGGAGGAGGTGAAGGTATGGGTGGGGCAGCCCCCTGACCCTTGAGCTCCTCCCCACTGTCATCATCTTGGATGAAGAAGCAGTTTCTTTTCCCACCTGCTCCCAACTGTGGAGGGGGACCCCGAGCAGCTGCCTGGGGCTCCAGGGCAGCAGCAGGCTCTAGGGCAGAACAGGGGGTATGAGCAGCCTCTGCCTCAGGGAAGTCTGGGCTTACTCCTTGCCCCCCTCCATATGTCTGGCCCCTCTGGGGGCTGTTGAGAAAACGATCAGGGTCAAAGGCAGGACTGGGAGGAGCCGGTGGGGCAGAAGGCTCAGCGCCTAGAACCACTGCCAAACTCATGGAAGGCCTAGGATCAGCCCGGGGAGCCAAGTGCCTGGTGGGTGTCAAGCCCCCAGCCCGCTGCTCCAGTCCTGTCAGGAGGAGGATAGCAGTGCCTCCTCTTGAAGAACCCCCTCGAGAAGTGGGAGGGCTAGGTCTGATTTCTAGGGGCTCCGAGAAACCTGATGAGGAGGAAGAAGAGGAAGAAGATGGGGAGGTGTGTGCCTTGGGGAGCTCTGCGGGAAGTGGGGCTATTAGTGGAGGAGGCTCTGAGGGGTGAGTGCGGGGCACAGAGGTAAGGGTTAAAGCTCGGGGCTCCACTTTGGGAGAAATGATGCGGTGTTTCGTGCTGCTGCATTTGTGGGTAAGGCTCCCAGAACCTGGAGTGGAGAGGAGTAGCAAGGAGAGGAGATAAGACACATTCTTCTGTAGCCTTCCACATCCTATCTGGAAGCCCTCAAAAATATTTCCTGGGACTGCCCTATAGACCAAAGGTGTAATACTGATTGTAGCCACAGGGAGGCATCAGAAATGTCTGGTCTCTCCCTCAATCCTTTATTACCCCTCCCCCTCCCCATTTCCACTCAAAACTAGCAGGACCAGAGGAACACTGTAGAGAGCAGAGGGCTTGGGAGAGTAGCTAAAAGCAAAAGGTAAAGGAATAGGAAAAGGACAAAAGAACAGAACCAAGGGGGTGCCAACTAGGAGTAAGGCTGGGTGTAATTGGTGCTGAAGGGACAGGAATTGCTAAAGGTAGAAAACAGGAAGGACAGAGGCTGCCCGGACAGCTAAGTAGAAGGCTGGAGCCAGTGTGCACCCAGATGAGAAGGTCTCTGTTCATCTGGCCCCTCTTTCTGGGACATGCAAAAGACTTGCAAATCAGCATGCAAATCCCATCAAGACAGATATCCCCCTGGCTTGAGTAAGAGCAGAGTGGCTAGGTGGGAAGACAGCCACAGGGACAGGGAGTAACTTACCAAGCCCCCCACTGCAGAGACAGGCATGGGTTCGGGGTGCAGGCTTGGTTGGGTGGGTGTCCAAAATCTGCTGCACCAGCTGTTCTACAGAGAACTCTTCTGCTCCATTCCCACAGCTCCACTTGATGCCATGAACTAGAGAAGTTAGGGGGAAGTGCTGTGGGACATCCACGAAATAGGCTCCAGAGTACCTTGATGGCTCCTCCAAGCACCTGACATGCTTCAAGACTTCTGGCCAGGTGAACAGAAACCAGCAGCCTCAAAACTGCCCAGACATGTAGCTTTCGTCCTTTCTCCATATTCTAATACCTAAGAACACAGCGGGAATCCTAGCACCCTCCCAGCTTGAAGGGAAATGATCACCCCACAGGCTTTGGGTAAAGAACCATGGCCCCTCTGGGAGCCCCTGTTTCCCCTCTCCTCTTGGAGCTCTCTCCCACCCTGCTGCCTTACACATGGGCTTCAGCTGTCCCAACAACTCCTCCCGGGACCACTTCAGCCACTCTCGACGGTCGCTGCTGATGGAACAAAAGATGGGGCTGCAGCCCTTTCCACAGTCCTCCAGGGCTGGGACGTTCAGGTAGTGCACAAGGACGATGTCAGGGTTCTGAGAGCATAATGGGACACAGAGCCATGGGGTCCTGAGGTCCAGGGGCTCAGCTTCCTAATCCTCACTTTCTCCCTGGGCACCCTCCTCACCTCACCCCCAATTTCTGGCCGTCTCCATCCCCAAGCCCTTTTCTCTTCTTCCCAGGCCCCTTTCCTCATTCAGAACCTAGTCATCCTTTCACTTCATTCTTTCAGACCCATGTCCCTCAAAGAGCCAGGAAGAGTCTGGCTCCCTGGGCTCTTCCATCCTTACCTGGAGCAGCCAGTAGCAGCGCCGATGGAATGTGGGGACGATGGAAGAGTGAACGTAGCAGCCATAGAGACACTGCCAGGAGACAGGCTGGGGTGGGGGGAGGGCTAGTCTGCTCCCCAACTCTTCCTCTGTTCAGTCCCTTTGCAGGAATCCCAGTCTTTCCACCAGTTCCTCTTCAACCCTTCCCCCACCCTCACCCCCACCTATTTCCCTACCCCTTTTGAATCTCAGCAGCCCTGTCATAGATGAGGGATGGAGAGAAAGGAACGGTGACGCTGGGACCTTACAATAAGGACCAGATTTGCGATATGGGACCATCTAGAAACCAGAGGGCAGAGCAAGAATGCATCTGAGATGAGGGGCAATGATTTGAGGAAGAGAAACCTGTGCTGAGATCATCACTGCTTGGATCCCTGAGGGAAACACAAGAGCAGTGAGGGGCCTGGGCATCAGTTCTGGAAGGGAGGCATGGCCTAAGAGAGTTGAGTCATGGAGGGAACTGGGAAGTGAAGAGTGGCCAATGCAATCAGTCAGCCGATCCAGAGTGAGAGAGAAGGGAAGACTGACTGGGAGGGATCTGAGGTGGACAATGTCACCAAGCCCTGGTAGGGCTGGCGCCCAGCTAAGGGTGGAGGAGGGTAGGCTTGGGCAGATGAGCTGAATGTCTGAGTCTCTTACCTCCATGCCCTGGACCTTCAGCTTCATGTGGTCCTCTCGCGTGGTCTTCCCATCCTTCCGCTTCTTCCAGAGGTAACCATCCTTCCGATATTTCACCTTCTTCCGATTGTAGAGGATGATGGAGCCATTCTGAGGCCTGGGAAGGGAAGAGTTGTTCTGGAATTCTGTGAACAGAACCCAAGGCCCCTGCCACTCCCCAAAGTTCTCAAACTTTCTCACCTTGTTTTTGGGGCACAAGATAGCCACTCATCATGCTTCTCAAAGGTGATCAAGTAGGATGCAATCTCCTGTAGGAGAGGAGGCACTCAGGTGGGTGTCTCCTTCATAGAGAGTCTCAGCCTGGCCTCTTGGTCATCCCATCAGTGTCTCACTCTCTGCTGAGTTGTGGCAGCTAGTGGAGGATGTGGCAGCTAGCAGTGGACCCAGCAAGACCCACTGCCCTCCTAAGAACCCCTCTTCTGTCCTAAGACAAAAGTCTAACATTTTCTCCTTCTGTTGTTTTCTCCTTCTGTTGTTTCTGCTTCTGTTGCTCGGGACTTTATCTTGGGGGCAGGTCCACATTCTTCATCATCCATTCATCATACTGTAAATTATTTTATTCTCCAACAATTTCATTTTTGTGCCCTTTCTTTTTTTTTTTTGAGGCAGAGTCTCACTCTGTTGCCCGGGGTAGAGTACAATGGCTTGGTCTTGGCTTACTGCAACCCTTATCCCCTAAGTTCAAGCTGGGATTACAGGCACCTGCCACCAATTTTTGTATTTTTAGTAGAAATGGGTTTCAGCATGTTAGCCCAGCCAGGCTGGTCTCAAACTCCTGACCTCAGGTGATCCACCCACCTCAGCCTCCCAAAGTGCTGAAATTACAAGAGTGAGCCACCGTGCCTGGCCTCTGTACCCTTTCCTGACTCAAAAAACTTCAGTGGTTTGACACTGCCAGGAATTTCTGATTCTTTTTTGAGATGGAGTTTCGCTCTTGTTACCCAGGCTGGAGTGCAATGGCGCAATCTCAGCTCACCGAAATGTCTGCTTCCTGGGTTCAGGCAATTCTCCTGCCTCAGCCTCCTGAGTAGCTGGGATTACAGGCACGCGCCATCATGCCCAGCTAATTTTTTGTATTTTTAGTAGAGACGGGGTATCACCATATTGACCAGGATGGTCTTGATCTCTTGACCTCGTGATCCACCCGCCTCGGCCTCCCAAAGTACTGGGATTACAGGCTTGAGCCACCGCGCCTGGCCGAATTTCCGATTCTTTAGCTTGACTCCAAGGTTCTCCCCAACAAGGAATCAAACCACTGTTCTCACTATTTACCCATATTGCTCCTACAATTCCTGCCAGATGGGACCACTGATTCCTTCCTGAACATGCAATGAACAGTCACCTCCTGCATGTTAGTGCCCTACAAGGCAAGTACCATGTGCATACCTCTCCGTGTCCAGAAATTCTAGCCATTTCTATAAACCAAACCCCTTTTCAGATGCTCCATGAAACCCTGCTGACCACACTGGCCCTTCTTATTTTATTTTGTTTGTGGCAGAGTCTCACTTTGTCACCCAGGCTGGAGTGCAATGGTTCGATCTTGGCTCATTGCAACCTCCACCTCCTGAGTTCAAATGATTCTCCTGCCTCAGCCTCCCGAGTAGCTGGGACTACAGGCGCATGCCACCAAACCCGGCTAATCTTTTTTTTTTCAGTAGAGATAGGGTTTCACTGTGTTAGCCAGGATGGTCTTGATCTCCTGACCTTGTGATTCGCCCACCACGGCCTCCCAAAGGGCTGGGATTACAGGCGTGAGTCAATGTCCCTGGCCACACTGGCCCTTCTAAAGGCTCTATAGCACTTACAACAATCACACATACACACACACACCCTTTTACTGACAGTCCTCTTCTGACATCAGATTGATAATTATTGACAAACAACTGCATATGAGGCACTAAGTATGCAGAATACAGAAGGTGTGTAATAGAAGGACTGTGTCCTCCAGAAGGAGCTGGTATCAGTAGTGGTTAAAAACAAAGGTTCCGGCAGGGTGTGGTGGCTCACGCCTGCAATCCCAGCACTTTGAGAGGCCAAGGCAGGTGGATCATAAGGTCGGGAGTTCCAGACCAGTCTGGCCAACACAGTGAAACTCCTTTTCTACTAAAAATACAAAAATTAGTCCAGTGTGGTGGTGCACACCTGTAGTCCCAGCTACTCAGGAGGCTGAGGAAGGAGAATCACTTGAACCTGGGAGGCGGAGATTACAGTGAGTAGAGACCGTGCCACTGCACTCCAGCCTGGGCAACAGAGTGAGACCATGTCTCAAAAAAAAAAAAAAGGCTGGGCACAGTAGCTCACACCTGTAATCCCAACACTTTGGGAAGCCGAGGTGTGTGGATCACCTGAGGTCAGGAGTTCAAGACTACCCTGGCCAAAAAGGTGAAACCTCATCTCTTAAAAAAAAATAGATCAGGCATGGTGGCTCCTGCTTGTAATACCAGCACTTTGGGAGGCCAACATGGATCACCTGCGGTCAGGAGTTGGAGACCAGCCTGACCAACATGGTGAAACCTCATCTCTACTAAAAAATATAAAAATTAGCCAGGCGTGGTGGCACACGCCTGTAATCCCAGATACTTGGGAGGCTGAGATAGGAGAATCACTTGAATCTGGGAGATGGAGGTTGCAGTGACCCAAGATCGTGCCATTGCACTCCAGCCTGGGAAAAAGAGTGAGACTCCATCTCAAAAAAAAAAAAAAAAAAAAAAAAAAGGCTCCAGAGTAAGTTACATAAACCATGGGGTAAATCAGTTTCCTCTCAATAACATGGGAGCAATAACAGGGCCTGCTCTATAGCATCCTTAGAGGATTAAATGAGACAAGGCAGGCCAAGTGTTTAGCACAGTGCTCAGTATGTAAGGAATACTTTCTTGGCAGTAGCTTTTGTTTTTACCCAGGTGGCTATGCCATGGAGAAGAGGGCTCCTATCCATGACCTTTTTTTTTTTTTTTTTTTTGAGATGGAGTCTTACTCTGTCACCCAGGCTGGAATGCAGTGGTGCGATCTGAGCTCACTGCAGCCTCCACCTCCCAGGCTCAAACAATTCTTCTGCCTCAGCCTCCTGAGTAGCTGGGATTACAGGCATGCATCACCATGCCTGGCTGATTTTTTGTATTTTTAGTAGAGATGGGGTTTCACCATGTTGGCCAGGCTGGTCTTGAACTCCTGACCTCAGGTGATCCACCCGCCTCGGACTTCCAAAGTGTTGGGGTTACAGGCATGAGCCACTGCGCCCAGCCAAGATCCATGTCTTTATACCTCTCCTATGATCCCCAAAGAGTGGACCTCTGCGTAGGAGTGTTGACAGATAGAGAGAGACCCCCCACTCACCCTCCTCCAGCCCACTAGGTCTTGCTGGGCCCCAACCCCAGCCTCCCTAGAAAACCTCATTTGTATTCCACCGTAGCCTCTCTGGAGGCAGCAGCGGGCAGCGAGGAAGACACTCCAGCAGCTTCTTGGGGAGAAAGATCTTCAGGTGGTGGCTGTTTTCTAAAGGGAATTAGAAGGGAGGGCTTAGTGTGCCACCCTGGGGCATCCCTGTGACAACCTTGGGGGAAAGGGCTGAAGGTGACACAGAGCACTGGGGAAAACGAAACCTTGCTAAGGAGAACAGGGAATCCAAGAATTAGAGGGCTACTAAAGCATGGGGAGGACGAAAGGCTGTGACCCAATTGGAAATCTGGTTTGTGAACTTACCAGCAACCTCAGTGGTGTCCTTGGTATTCATGGTGAGGGCTCCAAGGGGCAAGGTCACCCCCGGCCTGAGGGGCCGGGGGGAGGGGGAGTCTGTGCTGGGAAGGGAGAGAACAAGGTCATGGTAGAAGCCCCCACATTAATCCTGGATGAGATGTATGAGGTGGGGAATGAATATAGAACTGGGTCATGGTATCTGGGAAGGATGAGGAAAGAGAGGAAGGGACTAACTATGATGTGACAGTATAAGGGAGAACCAGACACAGTGCTCGGAGCCAACATGAGTGAGGATACAGGACAGAAAGAGTGACCAGGTAGAAATGGGTTGGGGTGGGGGAGGGGAGAAGACTGGCAGGGCTGGGGCCTCAGAGGCCCTAAAGCTTGAGCTTTTGCACAGACTGGGGCTACGGTTGGGTTAGGTCTTAGGGATTGAGACTCAGGCCATCCAGTCCTTGGAGGATGGTTTGGCAAGACAGCCTGGATCCTGGAGGCAGGGCAGGAGATTCTACCTCCGGTAGAGAGCTAGGCCTTTAGAAGACACACCCTGAGTTCCTTTTCTGTTTGATTTTTCCAAGAGTAAGGGCTGATCTGATAACTGAGCCTAACCTATTTTCTCCTCCAGGTTAATTAAAACCTCGTAGAATCTGGGCCAGACACCCAGCTTCCCACCCTCAGGACAATCAGCCCTCCGGCTGACAGCCCTCTCTACCTCCCTCTCCCCAAACGCCTCTGCCTCCCCTGGCCTCCAGGCCTAGCCTACCCCATCTACAGCACTGGTTCCAGCCTGAGCCCTCCGCCCTCCTGGGGGAACAGATGGGAGCTGGAGGAGTCTCTCAGCACCGGCTCCGCCAGGTGTCCAGGATGGAGAGGGGAGGCGGCCCGTCGGGCTCAACTGTGTGCAGTGAAGCTGGGGTTGGGGTAAGGACTCCGCCCCAGGGCGCAGGTGCGCAGTCCGAGCTAGGCAGCCTGCCAGGGTGCGGAGCGGGAGCGGGTCCTTGGGCTGCAGGCCTTGGGGCAGCGCCGGATCGGACGCTTGGCACTCTGGGCGGCCCCCCGGCGGGGTGGTGGTCCCAGGAGAACCTCCGAGGTGGGAGGGTCCCGCCCGCACAGAGGGATGTTCTGCGAAGAGTCCGCGGGCACGGAGTGGGCGAGGGACAGTGCGGGTGCCGGGTGCGGGGGTCCCCGGGACAGCCCGGCACGCGCGGGTTCGCCGTGGGGCCCTGCGGGGAGCGGCGCCCCCTGGCGCGGGGGAGGAGGACGGAAGCGGGAGGTAAGGGCGAACCGAGAGTAGGGACGGTGGTCCCAGGCGCGGCGCTCCGCGTTGGGACCTGAGGGAGCTGCGCCCCCTGGCGCGGGGGCGGAGAGACGGGCAAGAGGCCCTGGCTCTTACCTCCAGGGGTCCCGCGGGTGACGGCGGCAGCGGCCATTCTACCCCACACCGACCCCCCCCAGCGGCGGCTGACAGCGGCGTCCGACGTCACTGCGCACGGGGCGGGGCCTCCCAATTAAGGGGATGGGGTCAGGAAGGGAACCTGGGGTCAGCACACGTGGGGTTCTGGGTGGGGCGCTGGGCAGAGGGACTCGGCTTCTAGGGCTCTGAGCCAGGCCGAGGGACAGACTGCTGGGAAGTCCCCAAAAGGGCAGCAACGCTGAGGGCTAGGATTCCAGGGTCCTGGAGGCGGAAGCTCGGCAGTCTGATGCCCCATCCTAGAGAATGAAACGGGCGGCGGTCCAGTGCTGGAACCCTACGGGCTGGGCGAGGAACGCTGGACGGGGATCAGGACCCTTCTCGCCTCGGACAAGACTCCTTGAATTTGGGGACCCAGCCCGACTTCACTGTAGTTGGGTCCTCGAAAAAGTGAAAGGAACCCTCCTCAATTGGCCTCTCCATCACTGCTTCCCAGGAAGAAAGATGACTCGGGCTTCACTTGCTTGCTTTTTAATAACAGAGCAGAGAGAACACAAGGCCAGGAGCGGGGCCTAGAGGAAAACAGGACTTGGGGGTGCTCTTGTGAGAGCGGTGGGTTGAGATGGGAGCCCGGGGTGGGGGGCAGGCTGTTAATGCCTAGTTCAGAGAATGGGAAAGGCAGTTGGAGAGGCTAAGGAAGGGGAAACACCTTCATGTCAGCAATGGGGTTGATTCTAGTGTCAAACTAGTCTTGGGTCCCTGAGGCACCACTATCATCTTGGCATCAGATCTCCTTACTCTTCAGACTCCAACTCCATCCCCCCAGGGATTGTGCAGGAGGTTCCTCCTGGCTGTGACAGTGCTGAAGGAGGCCAGAGAGCGTGGCTGCCTGAAGGCACAAGCCTCCTCCTGACCCAGGGGACTCCAGGGAGACCAAAGCAGCTGTAAAGATGAGAGAAATTGAAAAAGAGAATGGAAAAGTAGGTCTTTCTCCAGATTTCCTAGTCCCCAAGCTTAGGTACCTCCAAGTCTCTGGCTCTCACCTATGTTGTTTTTGTTCCTCTCAAATCCAGCTATCTAACCTGGCTCTCCACTTCTGCTGCCTCTCCATGCAAGATCAGAGGCCCTCATAATTCCCTCTCACTCCATCCAGTTCCACTCCAATCATACCTGGGCTTTGCCAGGAGTGGGAAAACGGTTCTCTTCCTGTGGATAGGTTGCCCTCTCCTCTTGTAGATCAGGGTATTCATTGGTGCTGGGGAATCCACAGCCCTCTTTTCCAAGCACCACTGGCTCAGATGCAGCCCCAGAGCTACCCCACTGGGCCTTCTTCAGTCTGTGGAGACTTTAGGCTGAGGAGAGAGGAGCCTGGAGGCCAGGCTTCCTGTCTCTCCATTCTTCGCTTTTCTGTTCTGAAATAATTCTTGCTGAAACTCAAGCGTTTGTCATTTGACCTCTAACTCTTCCCCTCCCAAATTTTCTGCTCCCCTCAGAACTGAAGCATTTTTGTCTAGGAACCCAGAGGTGACCCCAACCTCCCCACTGTCATCCAGTTCTATGGTTTGCTTTCCTGTCTTCAGTGATCCAGTTTCTAATCCTTCCAGCTCATGTGGCTCATCCTCCATATCGAAGTTCCCTCTCTTTCCATATTACAGAAATCTGTTTCAATCACACCAAAGCCCACTGCTCCCTCCCAAGCAATGTCCAGTCCCCTCAAAGCTCTCAACCCCTTCCTTAGCTCAAACTGTTCTGCCCCCAAACCCTGCGTGACTACCAGAACACAGATGTCTCCCTTCCTTACTCATTGATGATGCTCTGACGCCTTCTTAGGTCCTCCAGGTGGCAAGTGACAGCCCTCACCCGGGCGGGGACCCCCCCAAATCCCTGCTGCATTCCTTCCAAACACAGCCTCCTCTTCTTTCTTCTGCAAAGCATCTCAGGGGGTGGGAGCTGCTCAGGAGGGTACAGACCAAGCTGGGAGCAACGAGTGGTTCTCTGTGCCAGAGAATGGGGAAAAAGAGCTAGAGAAAAGAACTGGCTCTCTCAGGGGAGCTTGAGTTGAACTAGGTAGGGAGTCTGGGGATCTTGGGAAGATTCCTGTGATCTGGAAAACATGATGACTGATTCATAGAAAGGAAGGCCTGGTCAGTGCACTGGTTGGGGAATAACAGAAGGACACAGTAATAAGGAGAGTTTGGGACAGGATAGCAGTGGGTGCAGTTTTAACAGAGAAGTGTTGAGGGGCACACGGTCTGTCTTACCAGCTTGGGTGGAATGTGCTGTTCCTCCATCCAGCTGGGGCTGTGAAGAACAAAAAGGGAGCTATAAGTGCAGAGGGGATACGTCCAACCAAATTGCTTCTTTAATGATCTTTCCCAACCTCCTTTCTGTCATTAGGAGCTATAATGTCCATCAGCCAGTGGGAATTAACCCCAGACTAGGACTTATTGCTATATGAATTTGTGGTAGTTTAAAATTGTACAGCCTCAACTTCCCACATCCAATATACTCCATTTTCTTCTCTACTCACCTGGGCCTTTGACTGAGGTTCTTCCAGAAGACGTCTCCATAACGCTGGGGCATTGGTCTGAGGCTCTGGGAAGGCAACCTGGGGGGTGGAGATCGGCTGACCACCCTGGAACACCTGAGGTGAGGACAAGATAGGCTTGGGTCTGGCTCTTCCCTTACAGCAATCTACTTACCCCAGGGATTCAGGGGCCATCTTTCCATGGAACTATAATGCTGCCTGGGTTCCCTCAGGCCATGTCTTCTCCTAACCCCTTTAGCTGAGGAAGGTGGGTAAGTCCTCTGCTTTGAAAGGAAATTGAAGCTGGGTTGAGGGCAGAGATTGGCTATGGTTTGAGCCTCAAATCTCACTGAGTCTAAGCTCTATACCAGGGGTATCCAATCATTTGGCTTCCTGGGCCACACTGGAATAAGAATTGTCTTGGGCTCCACATAAAATACACTAACACTGGCTGGGTGCAGTGGCTCATGTCTGTAATCCCAGCACTTTGAAAGGCTGAGGTGGGCAGGTCAATTGAGGTCTGGAGTTCGAGACCAGCCTGGCCAACAGGGTGAAACCCTGTCTCTACTAAAAATACAAAAACATAGCTGGGCATGGTGTTGGGTGCC
Source organism: Callithrix jacchus (assembly GCF_049354715.1). Classification (NCBI taxonomy): domain Eukaryota; kingdom Metazoa; phylum Chordata; class Mammalia; order Primates; family Cebidae; genus Callithrix; species Callithrix jacchus. The sequence goes on from NC_133506.1 coordinate 106,561,138, forward strand.
TGTAATCCCAGCTACTCCGGAGGCTGAGGCAGGAGAATCCCTTGAACCCAAGGGGCAGAGGTTGCACTGAGCTGAGATCGCACCATTGCACTCCAGCTTGGGCAGAAAGAGCAAAATGCTGTCTAAAAACAAACAAACCAAAAAAAACATAACAACACTAATAATGGCTGATAAACTAAAAAAATAAAATCACAAAAAATCTCTCTCTCTTTCTTTTTTTAGTGGAGTTTCGCTCTTTTTGCCCAGACTGGAGTACAATGGTGAAATCTCTGTTTACTGCAACCTCTGCCTCCCAGGTTTAAGCGATTTTTCTGCCTCAGCCTCCCAAATAGCTGGGATTACAGGTGTGCACTAGCACACTTGGCCAATTTTGTATTTTTAGTAGAGATGGGGTTTCACCATGTTGGCCAAGCTGGTCTCAAACTCCCAACCTCAGGTGATCCATCCACCTCGGCCTCCCAAAGTGCTGGGATTCAGCTGTGAGCCACCATGACTGGCCTAATCTCATGATGTTTTAAGAACGTTTACGAATTTGTGTTGGACTGCATTCAAAGATGTCCTAGGGTGCAGGTTGGACAAGCTTGCTTTATACCTCATAGTTAGAGAAGGCAATATTTAGCAAGCAGAATTGTTAAAGAGGAAGGCCTTGGCTACTCAGGTGATTTGACAGATAGGGTTCATTTAGTTCAATGCAAGGATCCAGGAGAGAGAATTTCTGTTTACCTCTAGTTTGTCTCCCCTATCTCAGAGGACTAATATCCTTGTAGATAAGGAAAAATGTACAAAGCTGTTTGAGAACAGTGCTCATCAATTCCAAAGCCCAGACTGAATGATTGCCCTCCTGCTCTCTAAGAAATGGAATATCTTAGGGCTTAGGGCTGGGGCCCTTTATCTTCTCTGTTTTCATTTCTTCTTAGGTGATCTTACCCAGTCCCATGCTGCCAATAAGCTAATGACTCCCAAATCTATATATCTAGCCCTGGTTCCTCTCTGGGCTCCACCCAACATCTCCCCAACCTTCCTCCTCTCAATGAAAGGCACCCAAATGCCCAGTTGCTGAGACCAAATAATGTGGTATGTCTCACTTTCCCTCATCTCCCACATCTAATCCATCAGCAGTTCCGTCAGGTCTACGTCTAAAATACTGTGTACCTGAATTTGACCACTTCTTACCATTCCCACTGATACCACTATATTTCAGGTCATCTTCCTCTTCCTGGATGGTTGCAATGGTCTCTTTCCCCTCTCTCAGTTCCATTCCCATCCCCCAACAATTTATTCTGCATAGAACTCTGAGAGTAATCTTTTAAAACATGATCATGTGAAATCATATAAAGTTTGAGGTGTACTTCAAAATAATTTGAGAAGTAGGGGACTACATGGGTATAGAGATGAAAAGATTATCCATATAATGGTAATTATTGAAGCTGACTAAAAAAGGTACATGGGGTTCATGATACTATTTTCTCTGTTTGAAATTTTCCATAATAAAAAAGTTGAAGGAAAAAAGGTTGGTCATGTCACTGTCTGCCTTAAAACTTTTCCACTGATTTTTACTGCCTTTAGGATAAAATCCAAACTGTTTTTTTCTTCTTCTTTTTTGAGACAGTCTCACTCTGTCACCCAGGCTGAAGTGCAATGGCTGGATTAGAGCTCAATGCAGCCTCAAATTCCTGTGTTTAAGCAATCCTCCTGCCTCAGCCTCCTGAGTGCTGGGACTACAGGCATGTGCCACCATGCCTGGCTAATTCTTTTAAATGTTTATCAGAGACGGGGTCTTGTTATGTTGCCCAGGTTGGTCTCCAATTCCTGAGCTCAAGCAATCCTCCCACCTTGGTCTCCCAAAGTGCTGGAATTACAGATGTGAGCCACCAAACCCAGCCTATACTTGTTTTATTTATTTCTTCTCCCCTCCCTTCCCCCACTTCCTTTTTTTTTTTTTTTTTTTTTACTCCATCAGCTCTAGGACCTTTTCTTTATTCCTTTCTCTTTCTCGCCTTCTTTCCCTCCTTTCTTTCTTTTTAGAGGCAGGGTCTTGCTTTGTTGCCCAAGCTGGAATATAGTGCTGTGATCATAGCTTACTGAAGACTGAAACTCTTGGGCTCAAGTAATCCTCCCACCTTGGCCTCCCAAAGTCCTGGGGTTACAAACATGAGCCACCACACTTAGCCTAGTGTTTTTGTTTTTGTTTGAGATGGAGTTTTGCTCTTGTCACCCAGGCTGGAGTGCAATGGTGCAGTCTTGGCTCACTGTACCCTCCGCCTCCCAGGTTCAAGTGATTCTCCTGCCTCAGCCTCCCAAGTAGTGGGGATGACAGGCGCCCACCACCACACCTGTTTAATTTTTGTATTTTTAGTAGAAATGAGGTTTCACCATGTTGTTCAGGCTGGTCTTGAATCCCTGATCTAAGGTAATCTGCCTGCTTCAGCCTCCCAAAGTGCTGGGATTACAGGGGTGAGCCACCACACCCAGACTAGGTTTTTTTTTTTGTTGTTGTTGTTTCTTTGTTTTTTGAGACGAAGTTTCACTCTTGTTGCCCAGGCTGAAGTGCAATGGCATGATCTCGGCTCATAGCAACCTCTGCCTCCCAGGTTTAAGTGATTCTCCTGTCTCAGTCTCCTGAGTAGCTGAGATTACAGGTATGTGCCACCAGGTCCGGCTAATTTTGTAGTTTCAGTAGAGAAACTACTGGTTTCTCCACGTTGGTCAGGCTGGTCTTGAACTGCCACCTCAGGTGATCTGTCCACCTTGGCCTTCCAAAGTGCTAGGACCACACCTGGCCCGGTCTGTTTTTTTTTTTTTTTTTTTTTTTTTTGAGGTTGAGTCTCGTTCTGTCACCCAGGCTGGAGTACAGTGGCACAATCTTGTCTCTCTGCAACCTCTGCCTCCTGGGTTCAAGCAATTCTCCTGTGTCAGCCCCCGAGTAGCTGCAATTATAGGCGAGTGCCACCATGCCTGGCTAATTTTTTTTTTTCTAGGAGAGATGGGGTTTTGCCATGTTGGCCAGGCTGGTCTTGAGCATCTGACCTCAGGTGATCCGCCCACCTTGGCCTCCCAAAGTGCTGGGGTTACAGGAGTGAGCCGCGACACCCGGCCCCCTGTTTTATGTTTTAGGTAGTATTCATCACTAGCTGAAATTATATTTGTTTACACATTCTTTGTTCCCCTTTCTAGAATGTAAGCTCTACAAGAGCAGGGCCCCTATCCTGCTAATAGCTGAATCCCCAGTGCCTAATACAATCCCTAGAACATTGTAGTGTTCAAATTATTTGCTTTGTTTTGTTTGACATGGAGTCTCCCTCTATTAACCAGGCTGGAGTGCAGTGGCACGATCTTAGCTCACTGTAATCACCTCCTGGGTTCAAGCAATTCTCCTGCCTCAGCCTCTCAAGTAACTGGGACTACAGGCGTGTGCCACCATGCCCAGCTAACTTTTCTGTATTTTTAGTAGAGACAGGGTTTCACCATGTTAGCCAGGATGGTCTCAATCTCCTGACATCATGATATGCCCGCCTCTACCTACCAAAGTGCTGGGATTACAGGTGTGAGCCACCTCACCTGGCCTTCAAACTATTTGTTTAATAAATTAATGAATCATAAATCTCCAGAGACCAGGGATTGCAATTCCTGTTCTTTATTTCCTAATCCTTTTAGAGAAGGACCAGGCTTGCAATCTTCCCTCCATCCCATCCCCATGCTGCCCACCCAGTGGGAGGACTCACTTGGCAAAGGGGATGAGGTTGTCTCCATCTTCCTGCACCTGCATCACTGGACTGGGCTGGGTAGCTAGTCTCCTCTTTGGTGCTGGGAGGATAATGGAAAATAAGTCATTCATTCATATAATGGCTATAGGGATGAAACCAGTAGCAGGTCTAGAGATTGAAAAAAGAATGTGTGGATGCTGAAAAAAGAGAGAGCTTAAACGGCATTTGTACCAGCCAGGCGTGGTGGTGGCTCATGCCTGTAATCCTAGCACTTTGGGAGGCTGAGCAGGTGGATCACAAAGTCAGGAGATCAAGACCATCCTGGCCAACATGGTGAAACCCCATCTCTACTAAAAATACAAAAATTAGCTGGGCATAGTGGCACATGCCTGTAATCTCAGCTACTCTCGAGGCTTAGGCAGGAGAGTCACTTGAAGCAGGGAGTCAGAAGTTGCAGTGCGCCGAGATGGCACCACTACACTCCAGCCTGGCAGCAGAGCAGGACTCCATCTCAAAAAAAAAGGTATTTGTAGTGCTAGACTATTAACTGAACATTCACGTTGAAGATAGCACTGGAAAAGTGGATGTGGTAAAAGATAAAGAAGAAAGGAAATCTTCTGAAGTTAAATGTGCAGAATAAGTGAAATTTACAGATGGCAGTTAAGCAACAACTGGCAATATGGGACAATGAAAATGAAAAATGATGACAGTGGAGACTGGATGGGGTGGAGACATTTGGGGGTGGCAAGAGAAGTGGCAGAATTGAGGGTTATCAATGAATCAATTATGAGTGGTTAGTCGAAGTTTAAGTGTGCACCTGGATGCAGTGGCTCACACCTGTAATACCAGAAATTTGAGGGGCCGAATCGTGAGGGTTGCCTGAGCTCAGGAGTTGGAGCCTAGCCTGGGCAACACAGAGAGACGTCGTTTCTGTTAAAAAAAAAAAAAAAGTTAAGCATGGACATAATGGGCAACTGATGACAGGGTGGGAGGGGACAATTGGGAATGCCTATGGATAGGAAGGTGAGCAGGGAGGTCAGTTGCATAGCTAGAATTAGGGACAGCCAAAGATGACCTGAAGGCCAGTTGGGGTGGGGAGAAAAGGCAGTTAAGGCTGGGCACAGTGGCTCACACCTGTAATTCCAGCAATTTGGGAGGTGGAAGTGGGTGGATTGCTTGAGTCCAGGAGTTTGAGACCAGCCTGGGCTACATGGTGAAACCCTCTCTCTACAAAAATATTTTAAAAATTAGCCAGGTGTGGTCGTGTGCACTTGTACTTGGAAGGCTGAGGTGGGAGGATCATCTGAGCCTGGGAGGTCAAGGCTGCAGTAAGCTGAGATGGAACCACTCTGCCCTCCAGCCTGAGTGAGACCCTGTCTCTAAGGAAAAAAAAAAGTGGACTGTAATCCCAGCACTCTGGGAGGCCAAGGCGGACCACTTGAGGTCAGGAATTCGAAACCAGCCTGGCCAACATGGTGAAACCGTCTCTACTAAAAATACAAAAATTAGCCAGGCATGGTGGTGAGCGCCTGTAATCCCACTACTCGGGAAGCTGAGGCAGGAGAATCGCTTGAACCCAGGTGGTGGATGCTGCAGTGAGCTGAGATTCCACCATTCCACTCCAGCCTGGGCGACAGAGCGAGGCTCTGTCTGAGAAAAAAAATAGTAGATCAGTTAGGAGAGTACCTGTAGGCTAGGACAGAAGCAGCTGGTTGGAACTGCAGAGGTGACTCGGATTTATCCTAGGGAACAAAGGATGGGCTGAGAAAGCAGGTGGGGTGAAAAGCAGAGAGAGAAGTATGCGGAACTAAAGCGGCAGACGGGGCTAGCTGGATTTAGGTTGAAAGGGGCTAAAGTGGGGTCTGAAAGGGATGTCCTGACTTCGGAGGGCAGTCAGCAGGACCTGGGGGGCAGCGGGAGCTGCGGGGCATTTGGGCCTCGGATAGTTGGGCCCGAGCGGGTGACCTAGATCGAAGGGCAGGACAGAGCTAAGGAATCCAGGAAGGATCCTCCACAGTTGACCTCAGGGTGGCCCCGGCCTGGGGAGGTGGATGAGGACCCGAGGTTCAGGCTGGGGCTGAGGGGCTGCCTGGAGCCCGGAGCCCCGAGCCCCGCTTGAGGGAAGTGCCGGGCCGAAGGGCGCGGCCTGGGCTTGAAGGAGCGACTGGGACCCTCTGCAGGTGGACCGGACGTGGCCGGACCTTCGGGGCAGTAGAGCCCGAGGGCGAGAGTGGGGACCTGCTTCCCCCTCGAAGAGGGGCCCTGAGGTGGTGGGCCCAGGCTGAGGGGCAGGCTGGGGCCTGAGGGGAGTCCGGGGCCTGAGAGAGCGGCTCCGGCCTGAGGCGGCACAGGGGCCTGAAGGGATTGTTTGGGCCTGAGGCGGCGGCCGTGGCGACGGAACTTAAGGGCCAGGCGGGGACAGAGCGCCCGAGGAGCCGCGTCACGGCTGGCCGCACTTGGCCTCAGCACCTGAAGCAGCTGCGCGGCGAATTCTAGAACTTGGCAGGGCGGGGAGGAGAGAGACTGCGATTAGAGCAGCGGGAGGAGCTGGCAGACGGCGCGCGCCTGAGGGTGGGACTTCAGCGGAGCCACCTTCTGGGCGGGCCTCGGCAGGAGGCTCCGCCCCCTGGCCTTGCCTCCGACGGCGGCGACGTGCGCGGGTCCCGGGACTGCGTCTCCCCCCGTCGGTCAGCCCCTGACTTTTCCCTGTTCCTTAGGCATCCGCAACCCTCCTGTATCGCGGTGTCTGTCCGTCGTTCCGCGTCCGGAGCTCAGTTCCCGCGTCCGCGCTCACTGGGCCCCACAGGCCGGGAGCGTTGCCCCTTTAACAAGAGAAGCCCGGGTCGCTCCCGGCCCCTTCCTGGGATTGCGCGCGCCCGCTCCTCCGCGCGTGCCCGCGCGTCCCCCGCCCCTTGCTCCCGCCCCAGCTCGCGCTGCCCGGGCGGGCGCCGGCCGCTGGCGCCGCTACTGCTGCCGCCCCCGGGGCGCGAGTCCGCCGCCCGCCGCCCGGGGACCCGGCGAGGGGCGGGGGCAGCTCCGAACCGGCCCCGGATCCTCCCCGCTGCCGCCTCACGCTTCCCGGAAAGCTTGCCCCTCTCACTCCGCGGAGCTGCTCCGGGAGCCCCGTCGCGCCGAGGTGAGGGCTGGGGAAGGGGGAGGGAAGGGACGCCCGCGGAGGAATGTGCCGGGTTGGGGGGCGGGGTGCCGGGGTCCGGGTTGCGTTTCCCGGCGGCGCGACCTAGGCTCCAGAGCCGGAATCATGTGCTGTTTGTTCCGCGGAGGCGCAGTGAGGTGCCAGGCCCGGGCGGCTGCCGGCTGGCTGGACAGGAGGACGGGTCCGCATGGCCGCCTGGAGAAACCGGGCGGGGACCTGTGTGAGAACCGCTGGGTGGGTAAGGTGCGGGTGGCCCTAGACCCCCTTTCGGCCCTGTCGGCCCCACCCCAGCCGCCCAGTATCCTTCTTGTAGCCCTCTGCTCCTTCACAGCTGCACCGGCCAACCCTGTCCCTACCTCTATTCCCTTACCCCGCCGGCTCCCAGCCGTGCCACCGATTCTCTGTCCCATTAGCCACAGCAGCGGCGTCACCATTGCTTGTCTCCACCAGTGTACTTCCCTCCCCTGGTCAGGGTTTCGGGGGTCAGGGCTGTTCTTCCTGAGCCAGCTTCTGTGATTCCAGCTACTCCCTTCCTGTCTGGGGACAGACCAGTCCTCTCACCGTTCCATACTCTACCCAGGAAGGCTGGTGAGGGGAGGTCCAGTGTGACAAGAGTTTAGGGCCCACTGGGGCCACAGGAGGGGGCTCAGCATCCCTTATCCTTCTTCATGGTCCTCCTCCCTGCGCTCCGTGGGCGTGGGCTGCTCAACCTCTCCTCCCAGGGTGTGGGCACCCGATCACCCACATTCCTGGGCTCCAGCCTGGCACCTTCCCCAGGACAGTGGACGCCATAGCACTAGCCCCAGGCTGGGACCAGCCGGCTTTCTTTTCTTTTTCTCCCTTTCAGGGAGGCCCTAGGGACCCTCTACCCTCAAAGACAGGTATTTCTGGGTGCCTCAAGGGTGGTGCCCTGAGGGTTGGTCTGATGGATACAGGATGACCCCACCCTCCCCTGCCCATTGTCCTGGATCCTGAGGAGGAAGTGCTGGGGGCTGGGCAAGGGGCTTAGAGCCCACGAAGTAGGCCCTGTGGATCCCAGTCCTGGGTTGTATTTCCAGTCCTTGGACTTTGTCCATCAGCAGTATGGGCCTGGTGTGTGGAGATTGTGGGCCCTAGGTGGGAACTGGATTCTCTCTTGCTGACAGACACTGGGGGGGGAATTTTAGGACAGTTTTTTTTTTTTTTTTTTTTTGAGACGGAGTCTCCCTCTGTTGCCAGACTGGAGTGCAGTGGCATGATCTTGGCTCATTGCAATCTCTGTCTTCTTGGTTTCAAGCGATTCTCCTGTCTCAGCCTCCCAAGTAGCTGGGACTACAGGCGTGTGCCACCATGCCCAGCTGAGTTGTGTATTTTTAGTAGAGATGGGGTTTCACCACGTTGGCCGGAATGGTCTCGATCTCTTGACCTTGTGATCTGCCCACCTTGGCCTCCCAATGTGCTTGGATTACAGGCCTGGGCCACTGTGCCCGACCCAAAGGACAAGTTTTGCATTTGCATTTTCCTCTCCTCTCATCTCTCTTCTAGGCTCCCAGTTTGTGCTTTGGCCTGAGAGTTCCCTACTCTGCCTCTTTAACACCTTGTGTTTGCTGTCCTCTTGTCTCTTCTTCCTTTCCTCTCCCCTTCTTTCCTTCATAGCATGACTGCAGATTTGCCTTTTGTCTTATTTCTCTTATTTGCTTGCTGTCTGTGACTCTCTGCCCCTGTTCTCTTTCTTACTGCCACCCTTATGTCTCTGCCCATGTGCCCCTCTCTCTGGATTGCCCTTTCTCCAGCCTCTTTCTCTCCCTCCTCTATCTGAATGTTGATTACACTTTTGAGTGACAAGGAATAAAAATATCACCGTCCCTGCCCTTGGATTCACATTGCATTCAGCCACTCCAGAGGGGCAGCTGTCCGTACCTTTCCTACCATTGCCCCCCTACTCGTGGCCCTCCAACCTGGGAACCCCAGACAGGTCCCTGGAGCTGGTGCTTCCTAACAACTCTTCCCTCACAACCAGGGTATCTCCCAGAGCCCCAGCTGGTGTGGCCAGGCCCCAGGAATAGGATGGGGCTCCCCCTACGAGGGCCGGTGGCAGCCAGAACTGATACAGCCCCTTTGGTCTGGGGCCAGGACGCCAGGTAACTCTGGGGAGACGGCCCAGGTCCCGGCAAGCTGGAATATAGCTGGGGAGAAAGGCAGAAATACCTTTGGGAGTCTCTCAAGACAGTGACATTTGGGAGGAAAGCCAGGAGGGTGAGAACTGGGTCCTTGAGAGGCTGGCTCTGGGGAGATGTGAAGAGGCTGGTTCTGGGAAGAAGCTGGGAGACAATGTCTGGGTCCCCCCAGTGGCTCTGTCCGTACCATACCTTTTTTTGTCCTCCAGCTGAGGAGGGCAGGAGTGTCTGGAGCCATGGCTGGTGCCTCAGTGAAAGTGGCCGTGAGGGTTCGGCCCTTTAACGCCCGTGAGACCAGCCAGGATGCCAAGTGTGTGGTCAGCATGCAGGGTAACACCACCTGTGAGTGAGTCCCTGGGGCCTGGCTGGGCACAGGCAGGGAAGGCCGAGCCCACCACACAGGCCAGTCCTGCTGGGCCAAACTAGGGGGAGGGCTGTGCTGGGCACAGAGCAGGTGCTAGTCGTAAGGGCAGGGGCTGGGGCAGGCTGCCCTTTCCTGTGTTCCCAGTCCCTGGGAGGGGGAATGTTGGCCTGGAGCCCTCCATTGCCCAATCCAGGGAGGCAGCTCAGTGGGGGCGGGTCCTAGGAAGACAAAATTAGCTTTGGTGGCTGGAGGGGGTGGGGAATATCAAAGGGGAGAGATGAGTCAGGATAGTGGTGGGGAGTGGGATGCTTGGATTCCAGGGGCTGGTGGGGATATGGGCAGGGGCTGGGAGTACTTGACCTTGACTTTGCTTTCTTTACCCTCTCCTACCCCTCAGCCATCATCAATCCTAAACAGAGCAAGGATACCCCCAAAAGCTTCACCTTTGACTACTCCTACTGGTCACACACTTCGGTGAGGTTGTTGGGCTGGCTGAAGAGCAAGGCAGTGAGAGACAGTGGATTTAGGTCCTGGGGAGGGGACATGTTAAGAAATAGGACCTCCAGGGAATTAGTCAGGCTGGATTTCAGGATGATCCTGGGCAGGGGTAGTAGGATCCTTGGGCTATTATTGAGGCCCTGAAGGGGAAGGGAGAATCCCTTGGGGCAATTAGGACTAGCAGGGGCTGGATAGGATCCTCTGGACGATTAGGACAATAATGGGGATGGGAGGGCACACAGGACTTTTGGGGAATCATCAGTGATGGAAGCAAGACCCTTGGGACAGAGACACGAAGAATAAAGTCATCCAGGCTTCCTTCTGTTTTTCTCTGCTGCTGCTTTCTGCTAGGCGGAGGACCCCCAGTTTGCATCTCAGCAACAAGTGTATCGGGACATTGGAGAAGAGATGCTGCTCCATGCTTTTGAAGGCTACAACGTGTGCATCTTTGCCTACGGGCAGACTGGGGCTGGGAAATCCTATACCATGATGGGCCGACAGGAGCCAGGGCAGCAGGGCATCGTGCCCCAGGTACTCTGAGGACCTGGTGGGGCAGCCAGAACAGGAACATCTTTAGCTGCCCCCTGAGGGAGGAAGGACCAGGGTCTGAGGATTATGAAACAGAGACCTGGCTCTGAGGCCATTGGTGAAAGCAATGTAATGGGAGATAGAGGCTGATTGCAAGCTGGACAACCCTTTGGGATGGAGGGGTCTTTGCCCCATGAGAGACATCAAGCCTCAGTGAGAAGAATAAGGCTTTGGCAACAGTTTTACCACTTACCACTGTTTTACTTAGTTTCATGATAATTTGTGAGTGTGGTTATCATACAGGCTTGTGTACCACCGGCAGGGTGTTAACTGTATAAACGCCGGTGGGGATAACAGAGTTAACTACAGTTGTCCTGGGCTGTGCAGCATAGTGACCTGGCACATAGGCTTGGGAGTCAGGATGCCTGGGGTTTGCGCTCTGGCTGGCTGAGTGCTAGCCTGTGATCTTGGGCAAGTGGGAACCTTTCTGAGGTTGTTTTCCCATCTGTAAAATCGGAATAACCCCTCCCTCAGGGCTGTGGCAAGGGTTCAGTGGGTTCACTTGGGACTGGGCTTGGCCTGTGGCTGGACACTTCAGGTATGCCTTGAACAGGAGTGTCTCTGTTTCTCTGTGTCTCTCTCTAGCTCTGTGAGGACCTCTTCTCTCGCGTTAGTGAGAACCAGAGTGCTCAGCTATCCTACTCTGTGGAGGTAAGCCCAGGTCTCGGTGGCAGTGCTGAGAGGGGATCCAGACTGCTGAGGACAGTTGCTAGAATCAGATAGCCTGTGATCTAATCCTGTCTGATGGTTACTAACTGTGACTTTGGGCAGTGATTGTGTCCTTCAGCTTCGTGTGTTCATCTGTGAGATGCTAATGATCGGACCTACCTCCTGGCTTGTTGCGCAGGCCACTGAGCCAGCATCTTCAAAATGTTTCGCACCATGTATTAGCTGCAGTCACCGGATCATGTCCAGTGGATTCAGATCAAGTTTCATTGTCAGTGTTGTTGCTAGTTTTGTTACTTCTAATTTGCTTCTCCCACTCAGGTGAGCTATATGGAGATCTATTGTGAGCGGGTACGAGACCTCTTGAACCCCAAGAGTCGGGGTTCTCTGCGGGTCCGGGAGCACCCCATCCTGGGCCCCTACGTGCAGGACCTGTCCAAATTGGCTGTGACCTCCTATGCGGACATTGCTGACCTCATGGACTGTGGAAATAAAGCACGGTGAGGCAGGCTGACAGAACAGAGGGTAAGGGAGCCAAAGCTGGGAAGGTGAGAGGCAGAATCCAGTGACAGCTCCCTTTGCCCCCAAGGACTGTGGCTGCCACCAACATGAATGAGACCAGCAGCCGTTCCCATGCTGTCTTCACCATTGTCTTCACACAGCGCTGCCATGACCAGCTTAGTGGGCTGGACTCGGAGAAGGTGGGACCCCCACAACCTCCCCTGGCAACAGGAACAGTGACATAGTAGAAGAGTCTTGGGCTCTCTCTGCCAATGCTGGGTTGAGTGCCTCCTTAAGACTTCCATGACCGCCCCCTACCCAGATTAATCTGCCCCCCTCTGCTACTGTTTACTTGTTTGGTTTGTCCTTCTTTTTTTTTTTTTTTTTTTTGAGATGGTGTCTCGCTCTGTCACCCAGGCTGGAGTGCAGCGGTGTGATCTTGGCTTACTGCAACCTCCACCTCCCAAGTTCAAGCGATTATCCTGCCTCAGCCTCCCAAGTAGCTGGGATTACAGGCACATGCCACCACGCCCAGCTAATTTTTTTGTATTTTTAGTAGAGATGGGGTTTCACTCTGTTAGCCAGGATGGCCTTGATCTCCTGACCTCATAATCTTCCTGCCTTGGCCTCCCAAAGTGCTGGGATTACAGGCGTGAGCCACCGCATCCAGCCATTTTTGTTTTTGTTTTTTTTAGACAGAGTCTTGCTCTTTTCCAGGCTGGAATTAAGTGGTGCAATCTTGGCTTACTGCATCCTCCACCTTCTGGGTTCAAGTGATTCTCCAGCCTCAGCCTCCTGAGTAGCTGGGATTACAGGCATGTGCCACTAGGCCCAGCTAGTTTTTTGGTATTTTTAGTAGAGATGGGGTTTCGCCATGTTGGCCAGACTGGTCTCGAACTCCTGACCTCAGGTGATCTACCTGCCTCAGCCTCCCAAGTGCTGGGATTACAGATGTGAGCCACTTAGCCCAGCTGTTCTTTTTACTAGACCCAGGACAGGGCTTGGATCCCCCTGTGTGTCCCTTGTCCCTGCCTACAGTGGACTTGTAGCTATTTGTAATTGAGTGAGTAGTCACCGTCTCACTGTTGTTATGTATTCTATTTCCCCTGGCCTCCTCCCTTGCTCCCTCCTGGCTTTTTCCAGCTGCCCACATTCCCGCTGGGTGATCCCCTGATTTGCCTGTCCCGTCCCTCAACCCCACCTCATCTCCTGCCTGTTTCCTTTGACCTCAGGTCAGTAAGATCAGTTTGGTGGACCTTGCTGGGAGTGAGCGGGCTGACTCCTCAGGGGCCCGGGGCATGCGCCTGAAGGTGAAGGGGCTTCGGAGGGCTGGTTGGTTGGAGGGCATGTTGTGGGCTGTGTGGAGGTCTCCATTCGGAGGAACCTGAGATTCTCACTGGGGAGATAGAAAGGGGAAGTGGATCAGATTGGGAGAGGAGGGCCTCATCCCTACATTCCTCATCCTTTTCTAGGAGGGTGCCAACATCAATAAGTCCCTGACTACTCTGGGAAAGGTGATCTCGGCTCTTGCGGATATGGTGAGACCTGGGTGTTGGGAAGAGAAGGGGCTTGGGAAAAGGGGGGGGTGACTCACCCTAACTTCCTTCCCTCTTTTATCCCTCAGCAATCAAAGAAGCGGAAGTCGGATTTTATTCCCTACAGGGACTCTGTGCTCACCTGGCTGCTCAAGGAAAATTTGGGTGAGGGCCTCTTCCTCTCTCAGCTGACCCTGACACATCCCACAAACCCCTTTGATACATCTGACAGATCCCCTTGCCGTGCCAAGAATCCCAAATCCTGTTGTCTCATTTCTCCCTCTGAAGTGAACATCAGAGGGAACATCCTTTGAAGATTTCCTGATGCTGAGATAAAGGCCCCACCCTCCCTGCCAAGCCTCACTGACTTGGCTACTCATGAACCCTCCCTGATTCCTGATCCCGGATCCCAGATCCCATACTCCATACCCACTGCTGCACTGCTGACTGCATCCCCTTCCCGTGGTTCTGTGACTATCCTGCAGATACCTGGTATCTCCCTGACCTCACTGTCTCCTATAACCAGATGTCACGGTCAATTCCACACTCTTAGCTTCCCTTACCTCAGACCGTGACCCTATCAGACCCTGCCTGAGCAGTGAAGCTGCAGCCCCATGACCCAGTCTGACTTTTTTTAGCCCCTACCTCAGCTAAAGCTTTTCCCTGCATTCCATTCATAGGTGGGAACTCACGCACAGCAATGATTGCAGCCCTGAGCCCTGCTGACATCAATTACGAGGAGACTCTCAGCACTCTCAGGTGGGGCTTCTGGCTCTAGCAGGGATGGGGCAGAACAGGAAAAGTGCCAGGACTTCAGAGGCGAATTGCTTAGGACCCTGCTAGTGAGACAGGGTAGATGTCTGAATCCTGCCACAATATCTTGAGACCTGGGAGAGGGAGAAGGAGAAACAGGCAGCAGACCAAGGGTCCCCTGCAGCCAGGCCTCACCGATCCTTCTCCCTCACCCAGGTATGCTGACCGCACCAAGCAAATCCGCTGCAATGCCATCATCAATGAGGACCCCAATGCCCGGCTAATTAGAGAGCTACAGGAGGAGGTGGCCCGGCTGCGGGAGCTGCTGATGGCTCAGGGACTGTCAGCCTCTGCTCTGGAAGGTAGGGGTTCCAGGGACGGGCAGCTCAAGACGCCCCTTGGCCCATCCCTTCCTTCTCACATGCCTTTGCCAACTTCTGGAACCAGGGAGGGACCATGAGCTATGACTCAGTGACTTGGAAACAGATGTGGAGAGAGGATGTATGTCTTCAGATGTGACAGAGCTGGGAGGGACTAATTCTCTCGGGGAGAGTCAGGATCCAGAGGGACCTGTCAGGCTCCTGGAACTAATAAAATGATAGGTACAGGAAATAGGTACTTATGGGTCAAACAGTAAATTGTTAAGAGGCTAGGCTACTGGCTAACTCTGTTGGCAGACGTTCTTGTAAAATGTCAGAGTCAAAGTGGATGATGGTGTGACAGTTCGCAGTGAAGTGGTTTCTAACATGTTGTACTCCGCCTCACTTATAGGAAACAGTGTCCAAATGAGAGGATGTATAATCCATGCTGACTGGGTTAGGAATGGACCCTGCGTTCAGTCTTGAGATCATCCCATTGAGGATAGTTAGGGTGCTGAGGGGCACAGTGTGGGAAATGTAAGTGGGAAGAGAAGGATAACGTATATAGGATATTTGCCTTCCAACATTTGAGGAGTTGTCTTGAAGAAGAGAAAGCAGTAAGGTCTTTTATCCCAGAGGGCAGAACTAGAAACACTAGTGCACATGATGTGGGGCCTGTTTCAGCTCAGCACAGCTAAGAATTCTTACCTTTCTTTTTATTTTATTGAGACAGAGTCTCACTCTTGTCTCCCTGGTTGGAGTGCAATGATGCAGTCTCATTTCACTGCAACTTCCATCTCATGGGTTCAAATTATTCTGCCTCGACCTCCTGAATAGCTGGGATTACAGGCGCTTGCCACCTCACCTGGCTAATTTTTGTAGTTTTATAGAGACTGGGGTTTCTAGAGACCATGTTGGCTAGGCTGGTCTTGAATTACTAACCTCAGGTGATCTGCCCTCCTTGGCCTCCCAGAGTGCTGGGATTACAGGTGTGAGCTACTGTGTCCAGCCCAGCTAAGTATTTTCTTCCTTTCTTTTTTTTTTGAGACGGAGTCTCACTATGTTGCCCAGGCTGGAGTGCAGTGGCACGATCTCAGCTCACTGCAACCTCCGCCTCCCAGGTTCAAGTGATCCTCCTGCTTCACCCTCCTTAGTAGCTGGGATTACAGGCATGCACAATCATGCCCGGCTAATTTTTGTATTTTTAATAGAGCCTGGGATTTGCCATGTTGGCCAGGCTGGTCTTGAACTCCTACCTCAGGTGTTCCATCCATTTCGGCCTCTCAAAATGCTGGGATTACAGATGTGAACCCTTCTGCGCCCAGCTCCAGCTAAGAATTTTCTGATGGTGCAAGTCATCTAACAGTGGAAAGGACTGGCTGCCTCATTCAGTAATGAGCTCTGCACCCCTGGGGTTCAAGCAGAGAGACTGGGTGCCCATTTGTCATGGCTGTGGTAGGAGGGCTCCCTGCCTGGTAGGAGGCTAACCAGCTGTCTTCTGTAGTCCTTACAGACGCGTCCTCTGTGAAGCTCTTGGTCTCCTTGATATCTCTTATCTGCTTTTTCTTTCCTTAACCTCATACTTTTTCCTTTGTCTCCCACCCAGGCCTGAAGACAGAAGGGAGTGTCGGAGGTGCCCTGCCAGCTGTATCGTCTCCCCCCGCTCCAGTGTCACTGTCATCGCCCACCACACATAACGGGGAGCTGGAGCCGTCATTCTCCCCCAATACGGAGCCCCAGATTGGGCCTGAAGAAGCCATGGAGAGGCTGCAGGTGGGAAGCTGGAGCTGGCAAGGGCTAGGGGTCTGGGCGTTGCTGGGAGTTTACTTCTCCAAAGTCAAGCTTGAGAAAGAAGGAATTGTAGGAGTAGAGTGGCCCCAGGGTAGATGCTTCTCCCAGACTATCCTGAAACCTACCCACCCTTTTTCCCCAGGAGACAGAGAAGATTATAGCTGAGCTGAATGAGACATGGGAGGAGAAGCTACGCAAGACAGAAGCCCTGAGGATGGAGAGGTGTGAGGGCCGACAGCTGGGGCCCTGGGAGGAGTTGGGGGCAGCAGTGGAGGTTGGACCCCACAGGGAAGGAGGTCACGGGCAGTGAAAGTAAGACCGACATTTGCCTGTCCTTTGCACACAGAGAAGCGTTGCTGGCTGAGATGGGGGTGGCCGTCCGGGAGGATGGGGGAACTGTGGGCGTCTTCTCTCCAAAGAAGGTGAGTGAGGAATCAAGTGAGGAGGCCTAAAGTGCTCTCTGAATGCTTAGAGAAGAGGTAGCAGGTGCAGGGTAGTGAGTGCTATCTCCGATCTCTCCCTTTGAGGTTCGTGGCTTGTCCCTCCATCATTTCTGTCCCCTCCCCTGCCACCTCCTATCTGTATTGTCTAGTCATCCCTGCCTTCTCCCTCTAGCCACTCCATAGCCTCAGGAGAGAGGGAGAGGACCTGGGAAATTGGAGGTTGGTTGTAATAGACTGAGGCATTGTACATGCCTTTGTCTCATTTGAATTTTATACTCTTTACATGTGCTCAAAAAAATAACTAAAGAAATCTGTTTTTCAGAAGGATAACTTGGGAAGACAAGACTAAAGGGAATAGAGAAAGCATAAGCACTATGCTGTAAGGTAGTGGGTACCAGTACAGCGAGGGGTTGGTTAATAGATGGAGGCACCAGTATGGCCTGGAGCTATGCTGCAGCTGGTTTCCTGGAAAAGGTAGTTTGGAAAGTGGAACCTGAAAGATGGACAGGACTTGCAGGGTATGGAGTAATAGGGACAACATGAGGTTGAACAGCCTGGGGTACATGTTGGTCTTAAGTGGGACACGTCAGTGCCTGACAGGTACTTGCTGCCAGATTTTAGGTGCCTTATAAATCTTTGCTGAAAGGAAGGAAGGAGCAGGGCAGGAGAGGTCAGGCTCAAATGAAGGCAGGAATAATACTCAAAATATGAATAACCAGCCAGCACAGGGACTGACCAATCAGAAAGGACACTGGCTGTAGACAGCCAGCGCCGCTGTACCAGTGCATACCAATGAAGGAATGGGCAGAGGCCAGTTTGAGCAGAGCAGGAACTTCCAGTTCCACCAGGGAACCAGCTCAGCCTGTCTGGACCATGGTGTGAAGCAGCAGAGGATCAGGCCCTAAGTCAGATACACTGTGCTCTGGGCGAGACAGGGTCACTGGGGGCTACCTGGAAGAGGTGATGGGTTACCAGAATGAGGCTCCTCTCTCTTTTGTAAAGTCAGGTTCATCTAGGGGACTAAGCAAGCAGGGATCACTGAATCCCTCTTCTGTAAAGAGAAGGATTTTGCCTTGTCTGGCCCAAGCCACAGCAAGGGAATGAGAGAGCTGTGGGCAGCAGGCCAGGCTGCTTGTCTGGGGTCTTGCCTAGGGCTGGGGACCCTGGGCTTTGGAGCCAGACTCTTCTGGGACCCAGCCACATCTAGGTGGAGAGAGGGGCTACAGATCCTCTCTCAGCATGGCTTCCAGCCACCTTTGTGTACCTGTACCTGGGACGCTTCCACCATGGTTGCAAGGATGGAGAAAAAGCAGAAAGGAGTGTGGAGACTGATGGGGTGGATGTTTCTTCCTTGGAGAGCTTTCAGATATGCCACCTGCCAAAGCCTGGAGACCAAAGGTGGGGGATCTTGTTTTATTATTAATTGTTCTTATAAAGGTAATACACACCAGAGAGAACATTCTAGAGTTCTAAAAGGTGTGTACAGTGAAAAATAAGTCTCTCAGTTTACAGCATTTTGTTAAAGAAAAAAAAAGTAAGTCTCCATCCTTCCCACCCTTTAAGTTCCCCTCTCAGAGGCAGCTTCCATTATGAGTTCTTTTTTTTTTTTTGAGACGGAGTTTTCGCTCTTGTTACCCAGGCTGGAGTGCAATGGCGCGATCTCGGCTCACCGAAACCTCCGCCTCCCGGATTCAGGCAATTCTCCTGCCTCAGCCTCCTGAGTAGCTGGGATTACAGGCACGCGCCACCATGCCCACCTAATTTATTTTTTTGTATTTTTAGTAGAGACGGGGTTTCACCATGTTGACCAGGATGGTCTCGATCTCTTGACCTCGTGATCCACCCGCCTCGGCCTCCCAAAGTGCTGGGATTACAGGCGTGAGCACTGCGCCCGGCCTATGGGTTCTTAATGTGTTCTCCTAGAGATAGCGTCTAGAAGGTGTTACAATACGTGTTACAGGCATGTGTTACATAGAGCTATACACATTTGCACACATTTACAGCCTCTCTCTCTAATAGTTGTAGTTGCATACCTTATTTTATTTTATTTTTTTGAGAGAGAGTCACATTATGTTGCCCAGGCTAGAGTGCAATGGCACAGTCTCAGCTCAGTGCAAACTCTGCCTCCCAGGTTCAAGTGATTCTCATGCCTCAGCCTCCTGAGTAGCTGGGATTACAGGCACCTGCCACCACACAGGGCTAATTTTTGTATTTTAGTAGAGACAGTGTTTCGCCATGTTGGCCAAGCTGGTCTCAAACTCCTGGCCTCAAATGATGTGCCTGCCTTGGCCTCCCAAAGTGCTAGGATTACAGCTGTGAGCTACAGCGCTTGGCCTGTGTACCTTATTTTAAAGGTTTCTTTATTTTTTTCACAGTGTCAGGGTATTCTGTTGTGTTGATGTAGGATAATTTAAACAGCTTCCCACTGACAGACGTTCAGATTCTTTCCCATTCCTTGAGGATACAAACAAGGCTACCATGCATAGTCTTATAAATGAGTGTTATCTGTAGAGAGATTCCTAGAAGTGGAGATTTTGGGTCAAACGGTAGCCATTTAAAATTTTAATCTATATTGCCAAAGTGCCCTCTGAAGATTATAGCGATACCAGTGTATACTCCCAACGGTAGCATGCAAGAAAGGTTATTTCCCCTCACCCTTTTCCACATTCTGGCTTAATGAGACTTTTATCTTTGCCGGTGTGATTGGTGAGGAAGTGTCTTAGGGTAGTTCACTTTTACATTTTTCTCAGGGTGGTGAGGGTGAACATATTCTCATGTTTAAAAGCCATGTGGTCTGAAGCCAGAGAACTGTTAGATACATGGGGAAATGGGTTTGGTGGGGGTAGCTCCAACAGGGAATGGCTGGGCCCCAGAGGAGAAAACTACAGTTTGCCTTGGAGGGAACCCCCTCTCGCTGGGCCCCCACCACTGGGGCTAAGCACTGCTTAAATGTGGCTCTGAACTTCCTTCTCAGGGTTGAGGGGAGGGACAGGACCAGACCCTGGGTCTCCCACCCCCAGCCTAGGCCTGAGCAGCTCCTTGCTAATCTGCTTGATGCCTTGGGCTTCTAGAGAAGGTTTCGCTTTGAACAAAGAGTTCTAGGGCTGAACAAAAAGTTGAAAAGCACTGCCCTAAATCGTCTTCCCTCTCCCCAGGGATAGATTGCTTTCTGCTTTTGGAGCCCATCAATGTTTGCCAGTCCCAAAGCGGGCCTGACACTATAGTGTAGGGAGGGGCATGGGTGTCCCTCAAGAAAAGTGTTGCAGGAGTGGTCCTTGGAGCACTTGGGTGAGGGGTGGATGCACAGATATACAGATACCCGTGGGGGACACAGCCTTGGGCTCTGACTGTTCAGGTGGCTCCCAGAGAAATAAGGGTTCAGCTATGTGCTGTTTCCCTTCCGTACCCTGTGCTTTTCTGCCTCTGCGCTTCTGTGCAGGCTCCTTTCACCTGGATTGCTCTTCCTGGTGCATGTACACACCCTCCTCATTCTTAAAGGCCAGCTTCCATGTTGCCCTTCCCATTAAGTCCTGATCCCTTTGGAATCCCAGAGTTCTTCACTTTATTTGTCTTTGCCTTTGAGTCCCTCCCAGAACACAGGGGCACTCAACCCCCTGGGAACAAATGAATGAACAAATGAACTTAAGCAAGGGAATGAGAAAATCAGAAACTCCTCTGTGAAGCATCCATTTCCTGCCACACCAAGCCTCACATCCCCTAGCTGACTTTGATTTCCTGACTGATTGGACAGCAGCGCCTGGGCTTGACTCATCTCTAGGCCCCGCCTAGCGCTTCACCAGGGCAAGGTAGAAAGGCCATAGTAAATCCTTCTGGAGCAGAGGCAGGAGGTCTTGTGTTCTGATGGAAGTCTTAGGAAAAATTCCTGGAGGAAGTCACATTTAAGACAGACTGGGAGGAATGGGAAGTGAATGATTTTGGCTGGTCGGGGTGGGGCAGGAGGGGGGCTGTTGTGGGAGCCGTTAGGGATGCAGGAGGCCTGCTTTGGAGTGAGTTACTCAGAGTGCTCAGGGTTACTCTGAGTGGAAGTACAGAGCCTGGGAGAGAGGCCTGGGAGAGGGGCTTAGACAGGTGGACTGGAGCCTGGACACGGAGGAGACCCCAGGGATACCAGGGTAAAAAGCAGGCTCAAGTCCAATGGGCCTGGGGTTCCAGCTGGAGAGGTCTCAGCAAGGATATGGCCATAGCAAGGTGTGGGCAGGAAGCTGGGAGACCCGAGGGGTGGCAGGAAGGCAGGTGGGCCTGGGGCAGGGTGGTGCCCAGGGGTAGATGGGTGTCGAGGGGCAGGCAGCTGGCATGAATGGGGGTACAGAGGCAGCAAGGCCTGTGCACCTCCCAGAGTACTGCTCATGGAGGGCAGGGCTGTTGTAACAGAAACAAGTCAGGAGAAGGGAGTGGGCTGGGTTTTCAGCACAAATCAACATAGCAGGTATTCATGATGGACTTGGTTGGGGACTTCAGGCAGGGACAGCCCCAGGCAGCTGCTGCAGGGACCCAGGCTTGAAGGGAAGGGGTAGTCACTGGGAAAGAGTCAGTGTTGGTTCCATTTGCTTTTAAGTCGAAGTGATACTTTTTATTCTTTAATTGTGAAAGTAATTCATGTGTGTAAGAAATTCAAGGTTGATGAAAGGTGGAGAGTACCAGTGTGCTCACTCAGTCTCCCCGCTTACTCTCCAGAAGCTGCACAGTACATTTTGAGGACAGAAAAGATGGGACCAGGGACAGAGGAATATAGGGAAGAAGAGAATGCAGGGGTGTCTGGGGCTTTTGGTCAGGGAGCCTGGCAGGTCAAAGTGCTTCTGAAGAGAGAGGCCTTGGGAAGGGTTGCTAACCTGGACGTAGCTGGATGGGTGGGGCAATTTTTGTAGGCCCCTAGTGTGAAGAGAGGGTGGACCAGGCTGCCCCAAAGGCAGTTGGTGTGAGAAGTGGGAACCAAAGAACCTAAGATGATCCTCAGGGTGGAGGGATGATGATGGGAGGAGTACAGAGGGCATGAGAGCTCTCCAGAGTGAGGGGGCGCAGCTGGCAGTGCCAGACCTGGAGGGGTGTCTCCTCCCACCCCTTCGTTCCTTCCTTTCCGTGGCACCCCTGGATGGCTCCCCTGATCATCCTTCTCTCCCTCCTTAGACTCCCCACTTGGTGAACCTGAATGAAGACCCTCTGATGTCTGAGTGTCTGCTCTACCACATCAAAGATGGCATCACCAGGTAGCGTGTAGCCAGCAGGGGTGGCCTCTGCTTTTGGGGTGCGACTGCAGAGATTGGCCACATTCCCTGGGGGTCCCTGGAGACACCTCAGATCTCTCTAAACAGCCACGTCTTCAGCCCTGCATGCTCTTCCAGCTTCAAGAGAAGTTGCTGAGCCTTCCTCCTCAGTGGCTGTCTCGCCTTCATCTGCCAGTTTGGTTAGGGTGAGAGATCTTTGTTTACTGGGGCAGGAGAGTTAGGAAATGTAGACCCCCACATTCTTAGCCCTTGATGCCAATGCCTTGGCATCCCTTGATGGGGCCTTCCCTGGCCTGGTCTGTGCTGTTGAGGGCTGGGCAGCTAAGGGCAAGTGGCTCCTTGTGCTGGTATTAACAAGTCCTGGGGGCTTGATGCCTCCCTTAAAGGGGTGAGGGTGCCCTTTCCCTCCCACTATGGGCATTTGTGGCTATCTTTGATAATCATCTTGGATAGGGAGTGAACTCTCAGGATCATCAGCCTTAAGGAGGGTGGAGGCCTGTGGCTGAGGGTGCCCATTTCTCCCAGGTTTGCTTTTCCCCTTTGCTGTGTAACATGGTGACTAAGAGCATGGCTTCAGAGTCAGGCACACCTGGACTTAGATCTGAGCTTCACCACTGCCTACCTGAATGACCCTGGGCAAGCCACTTCACTTCCCGGAGCCTCTGCCGGCTTATTGAATTGGATAAACTGGTGTTCAGGAGGGGCTTGGTTAAAGTCTGACACATGCTCAGGAATGTTGGCCATTGCTTCCCCAGGGTCGGCCAGGTAGATATGGACATCAAGCTGACTGGACAGTTCATTCGGGAGCAACACTGTCTGTTCCGGAGCATCCCTCAGCCAGATGGAGAAGGTAATGGCTGAGGGGGTAAGAGAAGCCAGACAGGGAGACAGAGAGGCCCCATGTTCTACCCCAAACACGGAACACAGAGGCCTGGGTTGGGCACTAGGGAGTGCGGTCATATAAAGAGGAGTGGTAGTCTTGTCCTCAGAGGGGCTTCAGGCTCATGAGTATGAATTGAGGAATATCACAGGCCTGGCCCTCTGCACCCACCCTGAGAGGGCAGACTACTGTGTGGTCAGGGACTGGTGAGGGTCCCAAGACAGAAATGGGACACTGGTGAGCCAGAGGATGGGATTTTGCTGAAGAGATCCTGCCCTTCTTGATCTTGTTAGATAAAACTAGCACTCTGTTCCTTTTTAAATGAAAACCTATTCAAATGTATTTGAATATCTGAACTTTCCCTGTAGAAAACCTGCTTCTATCCAGTTATGACTGCAGAGGTTTCTTTTTTTGTTTTTTCTTTTTATTTTATTTATTTATTTATTTTGTTTATTTGTTTGTTTTTCGAGACGAAGTCTTGCTCTGTTACCCAGGCTGGAGTGCAGTGATATGCTCTCGGCTCACCACAACCTCTGCCTCCCTAGTTCAAATGATTCTGCTGCCTCAGCCTCCCAAATAGCTGGGACTACAGGTGCATGCCACCCTGCCCAGCTAATTTTTGTATTTTTAGTAGAGACTGGGTTTTACCATGTTGGCCATCTCCTGACCTTGTGATCCGCCTACCTTGGCCTCCCAAAATGCTGGAATTACAGGTATGAGCCATTGTGTCCAGCTTTTTTTTTTTTTTTTTTCTGAAACAGAATCTCACTTTTGTTGCCCAGGCTGGAGTGCAGTGGCATGATCTCTCCTCACTGTAGCCTCCGCCTCCTGGATTGAAGTGATTCTCCTGCCTCAGCCTCCTGAGTAGCTGGGATTATAAGAGTGTGCCACCATACCTGGCTAATTTTGTATTTTTAGTAGAGTCAGTGTTTCACCATGTTGGCCAGGCTGATCTCAAACTCCCGGCTTCAGGTGATCCGCCCACCTCTGCCTCCCAAAGTGCTAGGACTGCAGGTGTGAGCCACCTCGTGGGGCCGACTGCCAAGGTTTCTGAGAGTTACGGGGCTATGTGCCCCTTTGGTTTGAAACTTTCAGGCTTTAGCCCTTACATGGCCGTAGCAGCAAAAGCTTTTAAGAATCACAAACTCTAAGGGTAAAGTTAGAAGCCTGACATATTAATAAAACAATACTCATGAGGTTCAAGGTGTATTATTATTTATTACTTTTTTGAGATAGGGTCTCACTATGTCACTCAGGCTGGAGTGCAGTGGCATAATCACGGCTCACTGCAGTCTTAATCTCCCAGGCTCAAGTGATCCTCCCACCTCAAGTGATCGTCCCACCTCAGCCTTTCAAGTACCTGGGACCACCGGCGAGCGCCACCATGCCTAATTTTTGTATTTTTTGTAGTGATAGGGTTTCGCCATGGTGTCTGGACTGGTCTCACTCCTGAGCTCAAGTGATCCTCCTGCCTCGGCCTCCCAAAGTGCTGAGATCAGGCGTGAGCCACCATACCCAGCCCATTTCTTAATTAATAGTAGTAGTATTGTGGGGCTTTTTTTTTTTTTTTTTTTTTTTTTTTTTGAGACAGAGTTTCACTCTGTCCCCCAGGCTAGAGTGTGGTGGCACAATTTCGGCTCACTGCAACCTCCACCTCCTGGGTTCAAGCAATTCTCCTGTCTCAGCCTCCCAGATAGCTGGGATTACAGGTGTGTGCTACCACGGCCAGCTAATTTTTGTATTTTTAGTCGGGACAGGGTTTCACCATGTTGGTCAGGCTTGTCTTGAACTCCTGACCTCGTGATCTGCTCACCATGGCCCCCCAAAGTGCTGGGATTACAGATGTGAGCCACCACGCCCAGCCATTTTTTTTATTTTTAAATTTTTATTTAAAAAAAAAGAGCAACAGTATCTCACTGTGTGTTCCAGGCTGGTCTCGCAACCCCTGGCCTCAAGTGATCCTCTTGCCTCAGATTTCTAACGTGTTGGGATTACAAGTGTGGGCCACTGCACCTGCCGAGGTGTATTTTTGAGGTCACCAGTTTGTTTTAGTTCTGACACTTTAAAAAAAATAGAATGATTTGGGTTCACATAAGCTCAATGAAGTCACACTCTGTGAAAATGAGTTGGGCAGGGAGGCAGGACGTGGTACACATATGCTGTCTGTCAACTTGGACCTGGTGTATGCATTGAGAGACCTAGAAGTGCTTAGTTTAACACCTTCCAGGGGACAAGGGACCTGGGGCGGGTATGGTCAACACATTTTTTTTTTTTTGAGATGGAGTTTTGCTTTTGTTGCCCAGGCTGGAGTGCAATGGCGTGATCTCAGCTCACTGCAACCTCCGCCTCCCAGGTTCAAGCAATTCTCCTGCCTCAGCCTCCCTGGTAGTTGGGATTACAGGCACACACCACCACATCTGGCTAATTTTTGTATTTTTAGCAGAGATGGGATTTCACCACATTGGCCAGACTAGTCTCAACAGAGTGAGACTCTGTCTCCAAAAAAAGGAAAAAAAAAGACAAACCTTTTGGGTTTCCATTTGGTTCAGGGACAGCAGATTTAGGTAGTTGTTCTGGTCTGGTTCAGGTCCTCAGTGGCAGCAAATGTTTCCGGCATTTTGGGTTGAAAGCTCTTGAATCAGTTCAGCCCCATGAGTTATTGCCAAGTTCCTGTGGCAAGTTCCCGTGCGGCTACCTTAAGCCATTTGCTGGGAGAGATATGAAAACCATACAAGTCGCCAAAAATACACCTCAGCAGAGTGAGCCCAACAGCAAGAAGCTCAGATTGTGGGGAGATGACACGTGTGCAAGACTGTGACATAAATCACAGTAAAGGCAGCCAATGTTTCTGTGTTGCAAAGGATGGGGATTGTGATGGTTTAGTCCCTGTGGGTCTCGGTTCTTAACAGCAGATTTAAGACCCAGCCAGAGGTTGGGCTGTACACCTTTATTCCCAGCACTTTGGGAGGCTGAGGCGGGCAGATCACCAGGTCAGGAGTTCGAGACCAGCCTGGCTAACATGGTGAAACCCCATGTTAAAAAAAAC
Organism: Callithrix jacchus; assembly: GCF_049354715.1. Taxonomy (NCBI): domain Eukaryota; kingdom Metazoa; phylum Chordata; class Mammalia; order Primates; family Cebidae; genus Callithrix; species Callithrix jacchus. Next base: position 106,586,819 of record NC_133506.1, read on the forward strand.
CCCTACTTAAAGGTACAAAAATTAGCTGGGCATGGTGGCACACATCTGTAATCCCAGCTACTCAGGAGGAGGCTGAGGCAGGAGAATCTCTTTCTTTTTTTTTTTTTTTTTTTGAGACAGTCTCACTCTTCACCAGGCTGGAGTGCAGTGGCACAATCTCGGCTTACTGCAACCTCTGCCTCCCGGGTTCAAGCAATTCTCCTGTCTCCAACCTGGGCAACAAGAGCGAGACTCCATCTCAAAGTAAATAGATAAATAAATTGCATCCGTCGCAATGAAATGCTTTTGATTATCTTGTTTATTGTCTGTCTTAACAGCGAGAAGTAAGCTCTATAAGAGCAGGGATGTTTTGTTTTATATCACCACTGTATTTCTAAGGCCTAATAAAATAGTGTCTGGAAGGTAGTAGGACTGTGATATATTTGGCTTTGAATCAATAGATGAATTTTGGGTCATGGTGGGAAATGAAGTAAAGGTGGGGGTAGACGGCACCCCCTCTACACACTCCACATCCCTTCTTGCTATCCACTTCTGCTGCTGCTCTTCCCTGACTCCCGTGATGCCCTTGGCTGTCTCTGCCCATTCTCTTCTGAGTCTCCCATTGCATTGGCTTGTTTCCCTTCCTCTGACCCTAAGCTGAGTCCTCTGCTCTCCTTGTTCTCCCAGCAGCATCATTTGTTCCTGTCCTTGTCTGATGTTATAGTTCATCTCAGTCTCTCTGTTTCTCTATTACTTTTAGTATAAATATTATAATAATAAACTCATGTTTGCATATTATTTTATGGTTTACTTATTTGGGTCTTCTAACTACTCTTTAAAGGAAGATTTCATTATCCCATCTTTTTTATTTATTTATTTATTTTTGAGACAGAGTCTTACTCTGTTGCCCCCATTGGAGTGCAGTGGCGTGGTCTTGGCTTACTGCAACCTCTGCTGCTGGGGTTCAAGCGATTCTCCTGCCTCAGCCTCCTGAGTAGCTGGAATTAAAGGCATGCACCACCACACTCAGCTAATATTTGTAGTTTTTAGTAGAGACAGATTTCAACATCTTGGCCAGGCTGGTCTTGAACCCCTAACCTTGTGATCCACCCACCTTGGCCTCCCAAAGTGCTGGGATTATAGGCGTGAGCCACCGCACCGGCCTATCCCATTTTATAGACTGACACAGAAGTTAAATTGACTTGTTCAGCATCCCTGGCTAAGGAGATGCAGAGCCTGGGCCTTTGAGATACCAGGGTTCCTCTGTGGCAATGGCCACTGCTCCTCTAGGGCAGGGAGCTGCCTTGTGCATCTTTGTGTCCCCAGAAACTAGCAGGCTCAGTGATTTGTACGGAGGAGCAGCTTGATGGATGTTTGGGTTGGGTTGACTTTCTCTTGTCATATGTCAGCTGTGGTCTGAGAAGATGAGTCAGATGACAGTTTGCAAGATGCATGAGGCAGAGAGCTGGGCTAGAAGCCTGCTGGAGGAATCCAGGCCCCACCAGGGATAATGTCAGTGGGAAAGGTAGGAATGGATATCTGGAAGGCAGAAATAACAGGGCCTCTCATCAGTTAAACGTGAAGAATGAATCCTTTTGAGAATTACTGGTTTTCTAAGCTGCTGCTGGGGAGGGTAGTGGTGGGTGAGTCAGGAGCCACTGCAGAGGCTTCTGGGAATTGTAGTTGGGGCTCTAACCCTCCTTCTGCTCTTCCTTTCCCGTGCTGCCTGCCACCAGAGGGGCCGTGGTACCCCCCACAGGTACTGGGGGTGGGACTGGTGGTGCATGTGTGGTTTTTCGGGGTAAGGCAAGGTGGGAATCTGTGACTGACCCACCTTCCTCCAAGATCTAATCTTTCCCTTTGTTCTGCCCTTCTGTTCAGTGGTGGTCACTCTGGAGCCTTGTGAAGGAGCTGAGACATATGTGAATGGGAAGCTTGTGACAGAACCGCTGGTGCTGAAGTCAGGTAGATAACGTGTTGCAGAGTGAGGGTTCTGGGGCGTGGCTGTGTGTAGGAAGTCTCAAGGGAGGGCCTTCTGGGTGCATCCTAGAGGAGGACCCTGAAATAAATCAGAAATAGCATGAGGATGTAAAGAAGGAACTGGGAAGTGAAGGTAAAGGAGTCAGGTCTTGGTTTCTCTTACTGCCCCAGGGAACAGGAAGCGGATGCCCAGCTCTCGCAATTCCCTTTCGCTGGCAGGAATGGGGTTGGTCCCTGGATGTCAGCCAGGGGAGCATAGGCTCTGGCTGCCCTCAGACTTGGGGTGATGGAAGAGAGGGTATCACAGCCCCTGGGCCAGATTTTCTATGCCTTGTGTGTAGGGATGGGTTTGTTGTTGGGAAGCGAGTTTACTTTTCCCTCCTCCCATCTCCAGGGAATAGAATTGTGATGGGCAAGAACCACGTTTTCCGCTTCAATCACCCGGAGCAGGCGAGGCTGGAACGGGAACGAGGGGTCCCTCCGCCCCCAGGACCGCCCTCTGAGCCAGTCGACTGGAACTTTGCCCAGAAGGAACTGCTGGAGCAGCAAGGCATCGACATCAAGCTAGAGATGGAGAAGAGGTACGAGGGTTACCCACATCCCCCATGACCCTCTAGGGTGTCCTTCCTGGGCCTCTGCACCCCAGTGTCCTCCTCTTATTAGATACCCCACCGAAGTTGCTCTTCCTTCCCTCCTGGCTCAATCCCAGGCTTCAGGATCTGGAGAATCAGTACCGGAAAGAAAAGGAAGAAGCCGATCTTCTGCTGGAGCAGCAGCGACTGGTGAGGGGAAGCAGGGGCTGGGGGCTGGGCTGACAGGCAGATGAGTAGCAAGCCTGAGTCCGAGTGCAGTGCTCACCGCCTGAGCCAGAGTGGGAAGTGGGCATGGGGATAAGGGGAAGGGTCAGAGAGGAAAAAGCCAGGAGAGAGATGTGACTGCTGGAGGAATCCATTGTGAGGAAGGAAGGAAGATTCCTCCAGTTGACCAGGACTTCCCATACTCTAGTTGATTATGCCAAGTTTTTGATTTTCACCATATCCAAGTATCACCTGTGTTGCTATTAAGATTGTTCTTTCTTTTTTTTGAGACAGAGTCTCGCTTTGTTGCCAGGTGCCAGGCTGGAGTGCAGTGGTGTGATCTTGACTCACTGCAACCTCCACTTCCTGAGTTCAAGCAATTCTCCTGCCTCAGCCTCCCAAGTAGCTGGGACCACAGGTGTGCGCCACCATGCCCAGATAATTTTTGTATTTTTTTAGTAGAGACAGGGTTTCACCATGGTCTCGATCTCTTGACCTCGCCATCTGCCCGCCTCAGCCTCCCAAAGTGCTGGGATTACAGGCTTGAGCCACCATGCCCAGCCTCTTTTTTTTTTTTTTTTTGAGACGGAGTCTCCCTCTGTTGTCCAAGCTGGAAAGCGATGGCATGATCTGTAGCCTCTGTCTCCTGGGTTTAAGCAATTCTTATGCCTCCCCGGTAGCTGGGATTATAGGCGCCTGCCACCACGCCCAGCTAGTTTTTGTATTTTTAGTAGAGACGGGGTTTCACCATGTTGGCCAGGTTGGTCTGGAACTCCTGACCTCAGGTGATCTGCCCCCTTAGCCTCCCAAAGTGCTGGGATTTCAGGCATGAGCCACTGTACCCGGCCAAGATAGTTCTTCAGTCCATTTATGCCAGAGGTTGCGATTTTTAAAATTTTTGTATGAGTTAAAAATCAGACTTTGGTGACCTTGAGCAGTAGGACATAAATAACTCCCACATGCTTAGCGTTCCAATAATGGAACGTGGTGGCAGGCTCCTTAGCGTTCCAATAATGGAACACTAAGCATAAATGGGTAAAATGGACTTTCTGTTTTGTTTTTAAGACAGTATCTTGCTCTGTCACCCTGGCTGGAGTGCAGTGGCCTGATCATAGCTCAATGCAGCCTCAAACTCCTTGGGTTCAAGCAATTCTCCCACCTCAACCTCCTGAGTTGCTGGGATCACAAGTGTGCCTGGCTAAATTTTTTATTTTTTATAGAGACGGGGGCCTCACTACATTGCCCAGGCTGGTCATCAGCTCCTGGGCTCAAGCGATCCTTGTCCTTCCAAAGTCCTGGGATTTCAGGCACAAGCCACCAAACCCTAAATGGTCTTTTAAGTCTTGCACAAAGTTCCACATTGATTAGCTACAGCCAATACTTATGGTAACTTTCTCAGTGCCAGCCATGGTTCTAAATACTCCAAATGCATCTAGGAGGGAGATACCATCATTATCTCTGTTGTCTAGAGGAGCAGAGGTTAAGTAGTCTGCCTGAGGGTGCACTGTTGGGGTGGAGCAGGACTTGAACCCAGGCTCCCTGATGAGTGTTTCCAGTGTCCTTAGGACACACTGGGGCTTTGGATGTCCTTAGCCCTCTCTTCGTCTTTCTCTCTGTGGCTCCAGTATGCAGACTCGGACAGCGGGGATGACTCTGACAAGCGCTCCTGTGAAGAGAGCTGGCGGCTCATCTCCTCCTTGCGGGAGCAGCTGCCACCCACTACGGTCCAGACCATTGTCAAACGCTGTGGTCTGCCCAGCAGTGGCAAGCGTAGGGCCCCTCGCAGGGTTTATCAGATCCCCCAGCGACGGAGGCTTCAGGGCAAAGACCCTCGCTGGGCCACCATGGCTGACCTGAAGATGCAGGCAGTGAAGGAGATCTGCTACGAAGTGGCCTTGGCTGACTTCCGCCACGGGCGGGCTGAGATTGAGGCCCTGGCCGCCCTCAAGATGCGGGAGCTGTGTCGCACCTATGGCAAGCCGGAGGGCCCCGGAGACGCCTGGAGGGCTGTGGCCCGGGATGTCTGGGACACCGTGGGCGAGGAGGAAGGAGGTGGAGCTGGCAGTGGTGGTGGTAGCGAGGAGGGAGCTCGAGGGGCAGAGGTGGAGGACCTCCGGGCCCACATCGACAAGCTGACGGGGATTCTGCAGGAGGTGAAGCTGCAGAACAGCACCAAGGATCGGGAGCTGCAGGCCCTGCGGGACCGCATGCTCCGCATGGAGAGGGTCATCCCCCTGGCCCAGGTAGGCCTGGCGGTGTCTTCTCTCTCCCCTTCTCTCCTCCCTCAGCTCTTTCTCTCCTCCCTCAGCTCTTTCTTTTAGGAGTCTGAACCTCCCATCTCAGAGCCTAACCTCCTTTCCCCTGAGTCTGGAAAAAATTGCATTGAAGTATAGCATAGTTTTTCTCAGTATTGTTTATGAACCACATGCCTCACCACCACCAGGCTACTAATTAAAAATGCAGATTCCTGGGTTCTACCCCAAACCTACTGAATCCACATCTTTGAGGACCATTCTGCATTTATAATAAGCTCCAGGTGTTTCTGAAGTACAGTGAAGTCTAAGACCCACTGATATGAAGTGTACAGTTTTAAGTTAGTGCTTGAAGAATGTCACCCATATGTCTTCTTATCATCACCCCCCTCCCCTCTCACTTCTTGTTGGTCATTTACTCCGTGGAGATGCTGTGCCGCCGAGTGCTTTCTGTGTGTGGTCCTGTTTAATCTTCATAACAGCCCTGTGGGTGGTAGTCTTATCACCTATTCCTGTTTTGCATGTATTTGCTCAACAAATAAATATTTGATTTCCTACTGTGTGCCAGACATTTGTGCAGGCCACTGGGGTTACTTAATCAGCCAACAAAATTTTTGCTGTTCTAGCTTTCTAATGGGGACCAACAGTCAGTCATGGCAACTGAAGGCCACCTGTCTGAATTCAGCTCCTCCATACCACTCCAGCCTCACTGGCTTCCTTGCTGTTCCTTGAACTTGCTGGCCTCAGGACCTTTGCACCTGCTGTTCCCTCTGCCTAGAATGCTTTTCCCTCAAATAACCGTAGAGATTGCCCCTCACTTCAGGTCTTTACTGAAATGATGTCTTCTAATGAATCTTTTGTAGCCACCTCTGAGCTGGTTTTCTCTCTTCCTTTCCTGCTCTGTTCTTCTCCATCTGAAATACTAATTTCTTAGAACAACCCTAAACACCGGGTACTATTATTGATGCCATCTTACAGATGCAGAAACTGAGGCACTGAGAGGTTACAAGCCAAAGACCCGGTCACATAGCTGGGAAGTGGCCAGCCCAGGACTGAGCTCAGCCCTTCTCAAGCCCATGCTCCTATTCCACTACTTTTCTAGCTTCCTTATCTCCAGGCTTTTCTTTAGACCCTTGACATCCAGCCATTCCAGGTCTCTCTTGAATCCACACATCCTCAGGATTCAGCTCTCCTTACGTCCCTTCTTTTCTCTCACTCCTCCCTCCCAGGATCATGAGGATGAGAAGGAAGAAGAAAGTGGTGAGGTCCCCTGGGCCCCACCTGAAGGATCAGAGGCAGCAGAGGAGGCAGCCCCCAGTGACCGCATGCCGTCAGCCCAGCCCCCCTCACCACCACTTTCAAGCTGGGAGCGGGTATCACGGCTCATGGAGGAGGACCCTGCCTTCCGTCGTGGTCGTCTTCGCTGGCTCAAGCAGGAGCAGCTGCGGCTGCAGGGACTGCAGGGCTCTGGGGGCCGGGGTGGGGGGCTGCGCAGACCTCCAGCCCGCTTTGTGCCCCCTCACGACTGCAAGCTGCGCTTCCCCTTCAAGAGCAACCCCCAGCACCGGGAGTTCTGGCCAGGGATGGGGAGTGGGGAGGCTCCAGCTCCACCCCAACCCCCTGAGGAGGTCACTCCCCCTCCAGCCACCCCTGCTCGCAGGCCTCCAAGTCCCCGAAGGTCCCACCATCACCGCAGGAACTCCCTGGACGGCGGGGGCCGATCCCGAGGAGCAGGTTCTGCACAGCCTGAACCCCAGCACTTCCAGCCCAAAAAGCACAACTCTTATCCCCAGCCACCCCAACCCTACCCAGCCCAGCGGCCCCCAGGGCCCCGCTACCCCCCATACACTACTCCCCCACGAATGAGACGGCAGCGCTCTGCCCCTGACCTCAAGGAGAGTGGGGTGGCTGTGTGAGTCCCACATCCTGGGCAGAGGGCCTGGTGGGGCCCCTTGCCAGGAGAAGGGAAGACGCCTGAGTGGCTGCTTCCCCAGAAGTGCTGGGGCAGGGAGGCCCAGAAGATGAGAAAGAAGGTCCGAGTAGGTGATGGAAGACGAGTGGATACTGAGCCGGAGGCTGAGGAAAGGAAGGGGCACGGAGTTGCCAGGAGCAAACCAAAGTGAAGGGAGAGATAGGAAGCTGCCTCGGGGCCACCCCTTGCCAGGGGGTGGGTCCCACAAACGCTGCTATGGGTGGGGTGGGGGGCTGGGGTGCTGCGTAGCCAGTGTTTGACTTTCTTATCAAGTAGGGGAAAGGGGGAGAAGACTGAGAGTGAGGCGAATTCTCCCCAGCCCCTGTCTGTCTGTGGTGGTTTCTGTTTCTAGGGAGGCATGGTAGGATCATAAGTCATTCCCCTTCCCTTCTAGGCCTCCTGCTATATTTGGGGGACCTCACTGGTTTGGCTGGAGTCCCATGAGAATGTGGGCCCTTTAATAAAGGATAGCAAACAGGGAGCCTGTGGCCTGTTTGTTTTGGGTTTTCATGGAGGTGTAGGTTATATAAGGTAATGGCACAGGTATTATGCATACTTACCAGTGAAGGTTTACATGTGTGTGCAATACCACCCAGATCGGGATGTGAGAATGTTTCCATCTTGTCTTCCTGAAATTCGCCCTCCTGTCTCCTTCTCCAGGGTGCACAGCCCAGTCTTTCTTTTTCCCCTACATTTTTTTTGGACAAAATCTTGCTCTCTGGTTGGAGTACAGTGGTGCAGTCATGACTCACTGCGACCTCTGCCTCCTGGGTTCAAGCAATTCTGTCTCAGCCTCCCGAGCAGCTGGGATTGCAGGCATGCACCACCACACCCGGCTCATTTTTGTATTTTTAGTAGAGATGGGGTTTCTCCATGTTGGCCAGGCTGTTCTTGAACTCCTAACAAGTGATCCGCCTGCCTTGGCCTCCTAAAGTGCTGGGATTACAGGTGTGAACCACCATGCCTGGCCTCCCCTGCTTTCATATTTGCTTACCCAGTGTCTCAGTCTGTGCCACTGACACCATCTGTTATGAACAAAGTACCGAAGGGGAATGGGAGGGGAGGTAGAGGGACTGCCAGCCTGTCAGTGCCTAAGTGGCTGTTGCTGACAGATACAGAAGGATTTGTGGGATACAGAGGAGTTCTGCTTTGTTAAGTCACCTGACTTGTTTGAAAGGTCTCCCAAGTAGCCAGTTGCTCCTGATAGTGAATGGGTTGGGCAAGCTTACTGCACCTACCTGATTGTTTTCATCCTGGTTGTGTTATCTGCCTTGTGGCAGGTTACAATTTGTATTAAGACTATTGCCTGCTTGTTTTAATGTTCTGTCTTGAGGCAAGGAGCCCTTGACTATGACATATTGCCAGGATTTTGCAGGTTAGATTGTATTCCTACTCTGTCTTTGGCTTGCCAAAGTCTCGAGGCCCCGCATTTTCATCCTGTTCTCAGGAAAACAATTGCACCCACTTGAAGCTCTGAACTACTGCTTCAGAGCTTCCTGAGGTTAGTCTCCAATTGGAAGCAGCCAAAACCGTAGATATTCAACTACAGCCAAACCATGGCTCTGAGTGAAGGAACAATTAGGTTTACTCTTGGTTTCCACTCTGATGCTGCTACCTGTATTTTGACACCTCTGACTGCCAGGTTTTTATAGACCTGTTGACAGTGACCCAAGATCTGGAATGTAATGGATGGTTTGGCAGCAGTGTTTGCTCAAGCAGTTTATAATCTGGCTGAGGAGACTAAATGAGCAAGAAAATGATAGAATATAAAGGTCTTTGCAGGTCAGAGGGAGCTGAGAGTTACAGAGAAAGCTGTGGGATTCCAGATGGGAAAATAGCTTGCTAGTTTGACAGATTATTTTTTCCCTAAAGACCCTGCCTTATATAAATGTATGTTATCCATGATTTTAAAAGTCCACTTATGGCTGGGCACAGTGGCTCATACCTGTAATCCCAGCACTTTGGGAGGCTGAGGCAGGAGGATCAGTTGAGCCCAGGAGGTTGAGATCAGGTTGGGTAACAGTGAAACTGCATATCTACAAAAAATACAAAGCTAGTCGGGTGTGGTGGTGTGTACCTGTAGTTCTAGCTACAAGGGAGGTGGGAGAATCACCTGAGCCTGTGGAGATTGAGGCTGCAGTGAGCTGGGAAAGTACCAGCACTCCAGCCTGGGAAAGAGTGGGACCCTCTCAAAAAAAAAAATTCCATAAATCCAGCCTTCCACATCAATCTTTAATAATGTGATGGGCCAGGCACAGTAATTCATGCCTGTAATCCCAGCACTTTGGGAGACTAGGTTTAGAGCATCACTTGAGGCCAGGAATTTGAAACCAGCCTGGGCAACATAGTGAGACCCTCATCTCTACAAAAAATAAAAATCAACAGTCCCGGTGGCTCATGCCTGTAATCCCAGCACTTTGAGGCTGAGGTGGGTGGATCATCTGAGGTCAAGAGTTCAAGACCAGCCTGGCCAAAATGGTGAAACCTGTCTCTACTAAAAATACAAAAAAAAATTAGCCAGGCATGGTGGTGCATGCCTGTAATCCCAGCTACTTGGGAGGCTGAGGCAGGAGAATCTCTTGAACCCAGGAGGTGGAGATTGCAATGAGCCAAGATTGTGCCATTGCACTCCAGCCTGAGTGACGAGCAAAACTCCGCCTAAAAAAAAAATAGACTGGGCGTGGTGGCTCACACCTGTAATCCCAGCACTTTCGGAGGCAGAGGTGGGTGAATCACGGGAAGGATCCACCATGGGTGGGTGGATCTTGAGGTTGGTCAAGAGATCGAGACCATCCTAGCCAACTTGGTGAAACCCTGTCTCTACTAAAAATACAAAAATTAGCCGGGCATGGCGGCATGCGCCTCTGGTCCCAGATAACTTGGGAGGCTGAGGCAGAAGAATTGCTTGAACCCAGGAGGTGGAGGTCACAGTGAGCTGAGACTGCACCATTACACTCCATCCTGGTGACAAAGCAAGACTCCATCTCAAACAATAATAACAATAATAATGATAATAATGCAGGCAAACTTGTTTAGATTTTATTCAGAGTGAGCCTATTTGTCTTTTATCTGTGCTATACGTGTCAGCATTCCATAGGCATTTCATTTACCCCTTAAAGTACCCCTGTAAATAGGTCTTTTGTCTGTGTTTTTCAGATGGGAAGACTGAGGGGTTTTATTTATTTATTTCTTGAGATGAAGTCTTGCTCTGTCACCCGTGCTGGAGTGCAGTGGTGTGGTCTCAGTTCACTGCAACCTCTGCCTGCTGGGGTCAAGAGATTCTCCTGCTTCAGCCTCCCAAGTAGCTGGGATTGTAGGAGCATGCCACCACACCCAACTAATTCTTTTTTTTTTTTTTGAGACGGAGTTTCGCTCTTGTTACCCAGGCTGGAGTGCAATGGCGTGATCTCGACTCACTGCAGCCTCCGCCTCCTGGGTTCAGGCAATTCTGCTGCCTCAGCCTCCTGAGTACCTGGGATTACAGGCACGTGCCACCATGCCCAGCTAATTTTTTGTATTATTAGTAAAGACGGGGTTTTACCATGTTGACTAGGATAGTCTCGATCTCTTGACCTCGTGATCCACCCGCCTCGGCCTCCCAAAGTGCTGGGATTACAGGCTTGAGCCACCGCGCCCAGCCTTAATTCTTATATTTTTAGTAGAGATGGGCTTGAACTCCTGACCTTGTGATCTGCCCACCTCAGCCTCCCAAAGTGTTGGGATTACAGGCGTTAGCCATTTCCCCCGGCCTATTTATTTATTTTTTAGAGTAAGATCTTGCTATGTTGCCCAGGCTGAACTCAAACTCCTGCTTCCAGGCTCAAGCAGTCCTGCTTTAGTCTCCCAAGAAGCTGGTACTGCAAGCATGTGCCACTGTGCCTGGCTCCTGAAGACTGAGGTTTGATTAATGAGTTGCCCAAATTTATACAGTTCTTAAGTGCCAAAGTTAGGATTCAAACCCAAGTCAACCTAACTAAGGCCCAAACCCCATCTTACCCCCTAGGCCATCAGACATTAGCTGGGCGAGGTGGCTTATCCCTGTAATCCCAGCACTTAGGAGGCAGAGGCAGGAGGACTGCTTGAGCTGAGGAGTTTGAGACCAGCCTGGGCAACATAGCAAGACCCTATCTCTACAAAAAATATAAAAATTAGCTGGGTGTAGTGGCTTACACCTGTAGCTACTTGGGAGGCTGAGGTGGGAGGATCGCTTGAGCCTGGAAGGTCAAGGCTACAGTGAACTGTGATTGCACCACTGCACTCCAGCCTGGATGACAGAGACCCTGTCTCAAAAAATATATAAAAAATAAAAAGAACATCAGACAGGCTGGGCACAGTGGCTCATGCCTGTAATCCCAGCACTTTGGGAGGTTGAGTTGGGTGGATCACCTGAGGTCAGGAGTTTGAGACCAGCCTGACCAACATGGAGAAACCCCATCTCTACTAAAAATACAAAATTAGCCGGGCATGGTGGTACATGCCTGTAATCCCAGCTACTTGGGAGGCTGAGGCAGGAGAATTGCTTGAATCAGGGAGGTAGAGGTTGCAATGAGCCGAGATCATGCCATTGCACTCCAGCCTGGGCGATAGAGCGAGACTCTGTCTAAAAAAAAAAGGTCAGACATCATCATTGCCTCTCCTTTCCTAGAAACCACGGGGCCTCCTCAAATTAGATCTTTCCAGGCATTTTATGAACTTGCATCTAGTTTCTGATCTCTCCCAAATTGCCCAAGATGCCGTGTGAGTGAGAACTGCTATCTTATGGGCCTCCTCCAGAATAATGAGAAGTCACCCAAACAATCTGTTTTCTAGCTCACTCAATCTTGACATATGTACAATGTCATCCTTGGTTTTCTTGGATTTCTTCATTGTCTTTCTTTGGAGGCTTCTTTCCTTTTGTTGGTTACTATTTTATTTTATTTTATTTATTTATTTTATTATAATTCAGTCTCTGTAGAGACTGTCAAAAATTGCCAATGCTGATTATATTTCAAGTCGTCATGGCAGGGTATTGGGAACAGTTTTCAATTCTCAATAATCGCGCCTCAGGTAAACCTCATTGGCTACAATACTGCTACTGTGTAAAGCTATTTTCAATTAGCAATAATAGCGCCTCAGATAAACCTCATTGAGTACAATACTGCCACTGCATAAAGCTATTTTTTTTTTTGAGACAGAGTCTACTCTGTCACCCAGGCTGGAGTGTAGTGGCGCCATCTCAGCTCACTGCAACCTCCACCTCCTGGGTTCAAGAGATTCTCCTGCCTCAGCTTCCCAAGTAGCTGGGATTACAGGTGTGTGCCAGCACACCCGGCTAATTTTTGTATTTTTAGTTAGAGACGGCCAGGCTGGTCTCAAACTCCTGACCTTGTGATTCATCTGCCTCAGCTTCCCAAAGTGTTGGGATTACAGGCATGAGCCACGGTGCCCGGCCTTCTATTTTATTTTTAATTTCCCACACCACAATGACATACGTTGGTTATTGTTTTAGACTTTTTTTGTTGTTGTCACCTGGAACTTTTGTATCTTGAATAAATTTCGGGATTAAATACATTTTTTTCTCCACCAGTCTTATTTATACCTTTCTATATTCAGAGCTTCAAATTTGATTTGGTTTAAAATTGTTCTCTCCTCCACCTTTTTTTTTTCAAGGCGAGTTTTGCTCTTGTCGCCCAGGCTGGAGTGCAGTAACGCAATCTCAGCTCACTGCAACTTCTGCCTCCTGGGTTCAAGAGATTCTCCTGCCTCAGCTTCCTGTGTAGCTGGGATTACAGGTGCCTGCCACCACACCCGGTTAATAGTTGCATTTTTAGTAGAAATGGGGTTTTGTCATGTTATCCAGGCTGGTCTTGAACCCCTAACCTCAAGTGATCTGCCCACCTCAGCCTCCCAAGTGCTGGGATTACAGGCATGAACCACGCGCCTGGACTTTTTTTATTTTTAAACTTTTATTTATTTCTTTATTTTTGAGAAAGAATCTCACTCTGTTGCTCAGGCTGGAGTGCAGTGGTGCGATCACAGCTCATTGCAGCCTCAACCTCCCAGGCTCAAGTGATCCTCCCACCTCACCTTCCTGAGTAGCTGGGACTGCAGGTGCATGTCACTGTGCCTAGCTAATTTTTTGTAATTTTCGTAGAGACAGGTTTTTTCCATGTTGCCCAGGCTGATCTGGAACTTTGGAGCTCAAGCGATCCATGCACGCCTGCCTCCCAATGTGCTAGGATTACAGGCATGAGCCACCACGCCCAGGCTTCTTTTCCATTTTATTTTATTATTTATTATTTTTTTTTCTATTTTTGAGATGGAATCTTGCTCTGTCATCAGGCTGGAGTGCAGTGGCTCAATCTCGGCTCACTTCAACCTCCGCCTCCTAGGTTCAAGCCATTCTCCAGCTTCAGCCTCTGAATAGCTGGGATTACAGGCCATCATGCCTGGCTAATTTTTTGTATTTTTATTAGAGATGGGGTTTCACCATGTTGGCCAGGATGGTCTTGATCTCTTGACCTCTTGATCCACCTGCCTTGGCTTCCAAAGTGTTGGGATTACAGACGTGAGCCACCGTGCCTAGTCTGTTTTTCCCTTTAGAGTTAATGTCCACAGCTACTGGATGTCATTTTGGTTCAGGTGGTTCCACTCATCATGCTCAAAGGTTGCCACTCCTGACGAATCACAAACAACACTTGCACCATCATCCGATTCCTTCAAAAAGAGTCTTTGGGCCCCTGGATGTCCCTGGGACTTGCTTCCTCTGCTACTCAACACTGCTCAAGGCAGGCTGGCTTTAAATATCTTTCTTAATCTAATCTGGGTCAAGGCTCTCCCTGCACCTCTGGTATTCTGTGTTGCCTCGTTAACATCTCTAGCTACTTAGTTAAGGTTGGCTTAGTGTCTATCTCTTGAGGCCAGCAGCCTTTGCCTTATTATACAGGAGTGTTCTCACTCCTGCTACCCAGTTAGTTCTGCTTCTACTGAAAGGCAGAAAGAGACTGTGGCATCATCTGGATAGTATGTTTCATCTAAAGGCCTGGTCAACAGATGTGAGTTTTAGAAACTGCTTCTTTCATCCCTCAACAATTTCACAGTTGTAGGAGCCAACATTAACCTGCCATGTCCCAAACGGCCTGGAATGGTGGCTCACGCCTGTAATCCCAGCACTTTGGAAGACTGAGGCAGGTGGATCACCTGAGGTCAGGAGTTCGAGACCAGCCTGCCCAATATGGTGAAACTCCATCTCTACTAAAAATACAAAAAATTAGCCGAGCGTGGTGGTGTGCGCCTGTAATCCCAGCTACTCGGGAGGCTGAGTCAGGAGAATCACTTGAACCCGTGAGGCGGAGATTGCAGTGAGCCGTGATCATGCCACTGCACTCCAGCCTGGGTGACAGAGTGAGACTCAGTGTCAAAACAACAACAAAACAAAACAAAACAAAATAAAAACCTTCCTTGTCCCGGACAGCCTCACCAATGAGGATTTCCACCTCAATTTCTCCGATTTCATCCCCCACTTGCCCTCCCCACCTTAATCGCTGGAGAAAGAATATTTTGAGATACCTGGGAAAGTCTTGCCCTGTGGTACAACCCACTAAAGGTTCTTTATAAATGACTAGGGAAGCTGTTCTGTTTTTTTGTTTTGTTTTTGTTCTTGTTTTTGTTTTTTTGAGATAGAGTCTCGCTCTGTCACCCAGGCTGGAGTGCAATGGCGCGATCTTGGCTCACTGCAACCTCTGCCTTCTGGGTTCAAGTAATTCTTCTGCCTCAGCCTCCCAACTAGCTGTGATTACAGGCGCATGTCATCACACCCAGCTAATTTTTGTATTTTTAGTAAAGACAGGGTTTCACCATGTTAGTCAGACTGGTCTCAAACTCCTGACCTCATGATCCACCTACCCGCCTCAGCCTTCCAAAGTGCTGGGATTACAGGTGTGAGCCACAGCACCTGGCTGTTTTTTGTTTTTTTTTTTTTTTCTGAGATGGAGTCTTGCTCTGTCACCCAGTCTGGAGTCCAATGGCGAAATCTTGGCTCACTGCAACCTCCACCTCCCAAATTCAAGCGATTCTCCTGCCTCAGCCTCCTGAGTAACTGGGATTACAGGCCCGCCCCGCCACCCCGGGTTAGTTTTTGTGTTTTTAGTAGAGATGGAGTTTCACTATGTTGGTCAAGCTGGTCTTGAACTCCTGACCTTGTGATCTGCCCGCCTTGTCCTCCCAAAGTGTAGGGATTACAGGTGTGAGCCACAGTGTCCAGCCTGTTTTGTTTCTTAAAGGCAGAAAGACAGGGTCTTACTCTGTCACTGAGTATAGTGTTGTGTCTATAGCTCACTGAGGCCTCGAACTCCTAGGCTCAAGGGATCCTCCTACCTCAGCCTCCCCAGTAGTTGAGACTACAGGTGTGTACCACCATGCCTGGTTCTGGCTATGTTTTGTTTTTGTAGAGGCAGGAATCTTGCTATGTATCCAGGCTGGTCTCAACCTTCTGGGCTCAAGTGATCTTTCTACCTCAGCCTCCCAAAGTGCTAGGATTATAGGCATGAGCTACAGCACCCTGCCTGCTCTGGGCTTCTTGCAGAGCCTCTTCAGCTGCAGAGAAGCTTCTCTCCTTTCTCCAAGTCTAGAGCCTCATCCCCAACAGGTGAGGGCTACAGTGAGCCCTTTGGAGCACACAGACCTGGGCTTCAGTCTTCTCACTAATTAGCTTTATTACTCTGGGTAAGTCACCTTCTCTGAGCCTCAATTTTCTTCTCTGCAAAATAGGACTAATAATGAAGCTGTTGGGAAGATTTACTGAACTGTAAAGGGTCTAGCACATTTTAGGAGCTCAAGGTTGACGCCTTCCCTTTTTCTTTTTTTTTGTGGGGGGGGAGGAAGGCAGGAAGGAAGGGAATAAGGACGGTAGGGAGGAAGGAAGGAAGGGAGGAAGCGGGAGGGAGGGAGGGAGGGAAGGGAAGAAAGGAAATCAAGCAATGAAAGAGACATTGCCGACCTGGATCTAGAGGTTTACAAGTTGATTTCTATTTTTTTGAGAGAAGGAAAGAAAAAAAAAATGAGTAAAGGAGAGGAAGAAAGAGGAAGAGAAAGAGGGAGAGTAAATGGAAATATTGCTTTATTTTGAAAAAAATTGGGTATTAATAATGGCCAATCAATGTTTCATTTAAACTAATGGGTAGGTGTGATGTGGTATTGACAAGAATGTATATTTTGTGTATTTGAAGTGGAGAGCTCTATAAATATTTATTAAGTTTACTTGTTCTGGATCTGAGTTCGAGTCCTTGATATCCTTATTAATTTTCTGTCTCACTGAATCTAAGTCTTCTATCTGGGTGTTAGGATCGTTAGCTCTTGTTGTTGCATTGATCCTTTTACCACTATATCTTTGTTGCTTTAAAATCTATTTTATCCGATACAAGAATTGCAACTCCTGCTTTTTATTTATTTATTATTTATTTTTGCTCTCCATTTGGTTGGTAAATCTTTCTCCATCCCTTTGTTTTGAGTCTTTGTGTATCCTTGCATGTGAAACAGGTCTGGATGTAACATGCCATTGGGTTTTGGCTGTGTCTTTTGATTGGGAATTCAGTCAATTTAAATTTAGGGTTACTGCCATTTGATGTTGACTGGCTGTTTTATCCATTTGTTGGTGTAAATTCTTCTTTATGTTGGTGCTCTTTACTTTTTGGTGTATTTTTAGAAAGGCTAATACTGGTTGTTTCTTTCTGTGTGTAATGCTTCTTTCAGAAGCTCTTGTAAAGCAGGCCTGGTGGTAATAAAATCTCTGAGTTCTTGCTTGTTCGTAAAAGATTTTATTTTTCCTTCAGTTGTGAAGCTTAGTTTGGCTGGATATGAAATTCTGGGCTGAAGGTTCTGTTCTTTGAGGATGTTGAATATTGGCCCCCACTCTCTTCTGGCCTGTAGAGTTTCTGCCGAGAGATCTGCTGTAAGTCTGATAGGCTTGCCTTTGTGGGTAATCTGACCTTTCTCTCTGGCTGCCCTTAGTATCCTCTCCTTCGTTTCAACCCTGGTGAATCTAACGATTATGTGCCTTGGGGTTGCTCTTCTTGAGGAATATCTTTGTGGTATTCTCTGTATTACCTGGGGTTGAATGTTGACCTGCTTTGCTAGTTTAGGAAAATTTTCCTGAATAATATCCTGAAGGGTATTTTCCAACTTGGATTCATTCTCTCCGTCGCATTCAGGTACACCTATCAAACGTAAATTTGGTCTTTTCACATAGTCCCACATTTCTTGGAGACTTTGCTCATTCCTTTTTATCCTTTTTTCTCTAATCTTTTCTTCACGTTTTATTTCATTAAGTTGGACTTTGACCTCTGATATCCCTTCTTCTGCTTGAACAATTCGAGTGTTTAAACCTGTGCATACTTCTCGGAGTTCCTGTATTGTATTCTTCAGTTCCATTAATTCACTCATACTCCTCTCTAAGTTGTCTATTCTCAATAGGATTTCATCAAACCTTTTTTCAAAGTTCCTAGTTTCTTTACGTTGGGCTACAACATGTTCTTTTAACTCACCGAAGTTTATTATCCATTCCTTGAAGAGTGATTCTGTCATCAGGAGGCGCTCGTTCTCCATCAAGCCTCATTCCATTGTTGATGTGGAACTGTGATCATCTTTAGAGGGAGAGGCGTTCTGACTTTGAGTATTCTCAGCTTTTTTACGCTGGTTTCTTCCCGTCATTGTAAATTTATCCTCCTGTCGTCTTTGAAATTACCAACTTTCAGATTAGGTCTCTTGAGTGGACGTCCAGGTTGTTAGTTCCCAGGGCCAGAGCAGGGGCGTTAAAATTGATGGTGCTTTTCTGCCCAGGATTCTCCCGTCGGGCTTCCTTCTTGTTTCCGTAGTAGGCGACTCTGCCTTCCCGGGGTTCCAAACCTCGGTCAGAAGGGGAACCGGTCCCGTTTACTCTGTGCCGAGCGCTGCCACTCGAGGTGCCGGCGGAACCGCTGCGCCGACCACTAGAGTCGCGCTGGCGACTCGTGTGTTTCCACCACTGGGGGATCTTCTGCTCCGTGAGCGACCAGACTTTGTCTGAAAGTGTGGCGTCCTCTAGTTCTCCGCGCCTTCCCTGAGAGCTGCAATCCCGGAATGTTAGCGATCGGCCATCTTGGATCGTTCGCCCCCTTTTTCTTTACTCTGAACTGGGGATGAGGTCTTGAGAAAGAAGAGAGGCGCTTGCAAAAGGAGGTCAGGTCTCAGGCTGGGCGCAGTGGCTCACGCTCTAATCCCAGCACTTTGGGAGGCCGAGGTGGGCAGATCACGAGGTCAGGAGTTTGAGGCTAGGCTGGCCAACATGGTGAAACCCCCGTCTGTACTAAAAATACAAAAATCAACCGGGTGTGTTGTCTGGTGCCTGTAATTGCAGCTACTCGGGAGGCTGAGGCAGGAGAATCGCTTGAACCCAGGAGGTGGAGGTCGCAGTAAGCCTAATCGCGCCACTGCACTCCATCCTGGGCGACAGAGAGAGACTCCATCTCAAAAACAAAAACAAAGAAAATACGAGGTCAGGTCTGAAAAGATGTCACCCCCAACCTGTCAAAACTTCTCCTCAAGCCCTGTTGTTCCACTCTTGTCCGCCAGGGGGAGCAAAGGTTCCCTCAAAGGATGTCTTTGCTTTTGCTTGAGCGTTGACCTACGCCCGCGGCCCTGAGCGTCCGTGAGATTCCCGGAGGCGGAGCGGGAGGGCGCAGGCGCAGAATGGCTGGCTGGGCGTGACGCGGCGCCAGACTTGGGCTTCTGTATTCTGCCTGGCTGGAGCTGGGGCTGGAAGAAGGTCCGGAGGTGGGCGGGAGTCCCCCCAGGGATTTCTTCTTATCGCAGTACTAGCTGTCATCTTCGTTTTCTACAAGCGAGGACCTGACTCCTTTCAGAGTCAGCATTTCTTTCCCTTCGTGGATGCTCTTGAGTTCCAAAGAAAAGAAAGTCTTCATTGAGCAACTTCTTCTTTAGGGACTTGGCAAGGGGGTAGATCGACCTTAGGGGAAATGATGCCCCCTTACTAGAGGAAGTTTTGGATCAGGGTTTGCTTTATTTGAAATTTAACAAATACAGAAGAATAGAAGGCAGAAAATGGAAGTAATCCATGTTTCCATCACCCCAAAGTATCCATTGCTGTCTTCTGAAAATGGGTCCTAATAGGTTTGTTCAACAAATATTTATTATACACTACCTATACTAAGCGCTTAGCACTGTTATGAAGGAACTACAGAGGGAAAAGAATGATGATTAGTAGGCCAGGCGCGGTGGCTCATGCCTATAATCCTAGCACTTTGGGAGGCCGAGGTGGGTGGATCACCTGAGGTCAGGAGTTCAAGACCAGCCTGGCCATCATGGTGAAACCCCACCTTATAAAAAGAAAAAAAGAATCATGATTAGCAAAGAAGATTTTTAGAAATCTGTGCATGTGAGGCATGGTGGCTCACGCCTGTAATCCCAGCACTTTGGGATGCTGAGATGGGAGGATCACGTGAGGCCAGGAGTTGGTCAACATAGTGTGACCCCATGTCTACTAAAAAAGAAAAAGTCAGGGCGCAGTGGTTCACGCTTGTAATCTCAGCACTTTGGGAGGCCGAGGCAGGTGGATTGCCTGAAGTCAAGAGTTCAAGAGCAGCCTGGCCACTATGGTGAAACCTCCTCTCTACTAAAACTTCAAAAATTAGCTGGGAGTTGTGTGGTGCACCTGTAATCCCATCTCCTCAGGAGGCTGAGGCAAGAGAACCTCTTGAACCTGGAAGGCAGAGGTCGCAGTGAGCCATATCACGCCACTGCACTCTAGCCTGAGCAACAGAGCAAGACTCTGTTGTCTTGAAGGGACAATCCCATAATAGCAAATAGCAAATGACAGAGACTCATTTGACTAAGAAAGATTTTTTTTTTTTTTGAGATGGAGTCTTGCTCTGTCATCAGGCTGGCGTAGTGACACGATCTCGGCTCACTGCAACCTCCACCTTCCAGGTTCAAGTGATTCTCCCACCTTAGCCTCCCAAGTAGCTGGGACTAGGTGCATACCACCACGCCCAGCTAATTTTTGTATTTTTAGTAGAGATTGGGTTTCACCACATTAGCCAGGATGGTCTTGATCTCCTGACCGACCTCATGATTCGCCTGCCTCAGCCTCCCAAAATGCTGGGATTATAGTTGTGAGCCATGGCACCCAGCTGACTAAGAAGGGTTTTTGACCAGAAAACCCACAGAAGAGATAAGCTGTAGACATGATGAGAAAGGCACTACAATCTGCATTTCAATCTAATTGTACATTAGATAATATATATGAAAAATTATTTAACCTAGTCCCTGATTTCATTAATATATTTTTATAAGGTTTTCATTAGTTGTTTTTTAATAAAAACACTTTATTGCACAAATTCCACAAAGATCTCCGGCCCTGGGGCCAAGCCCACAGCCCCAACCTGGCTCCGAGCCTGTTCTTTGGTCCCCACCCTGGCCTGAAGTGCCAAGGTCTTCTGCAGAGTGTGCAGGTTTCCATGAGCGTTCCTGTGTTGGGGGAAGCCTTCCTGGGCCACAGGTAATTGGGAACTGTGGCAGCCTCAAGATGCAGACAGGATGGGTGGAATGGGGTCCTCACCTGCCCAGGCTCAGGGGCCACAGGGGTCTACACAGTCCTTTCTGCTTTGAAACACATGGTAGATGCTGGTGGGAGGGAACATGGCACCAGCACCAAGCAGGGAGCCCATCTGGATGGCCACACCAGCTGCCAGCAATGCTGGCCGGCCCCCACCATGTAGCAGGGAACTTGCAGCCACCTTCACATATGAGAACACACACAGACACAGAATCCATGACAGCACCTGCAAGGGAGGACATGGCAGCAGGCTAAGCATGAGATACACTTGTTCCAGGGAACACCCTCCTCCTCCTTCATGTCCCCACTTGCTCACCACAAGGATCACCCCTGCAGTGGTGCCCACCTCTGGGCAGGGGCTCAGGATTGCCAGCGCCATCAGGTAGGCCCCAAAGAGCATGCCCAGCAGAGAAAGACCACCCAGCCCTGCCAGGGACCTGTCGGGGATGAGCAGAGACTCAGGGCTGGCTGTTCCAGGACCTGGACCCCAACCTTGTGTTCCACCCACCAAGGAGCTTGGGGCCCCTTTGCACCTGCACAGCAGGCCCATGGCCAGGAAGCAGGCAAGGGGGTTGGCAGCACTGCCCAAAACCACAGCCAGGTGGTAGGCCAGGCGCCCATAGGCCAAGCAGGAAAAGCTCTGCATAGCAGGCAGCACACCATTGGTCAGGGCACTGGTGATGGCCAGCAGCCCCAGCAGGAAGGCACCATGGGCTGAGAGCAGCTGATGGGCCTCAGGGTCTGGGTCAGGGATGGTGCTTGCTGCCTGGCTTGGTGGCTCCTGCAATGACAAATCCTCTTCCTCCTTCTCTTCCTCCTCTGCTCCTAGGGATCCCAGTTGATGTCCAGGCCCTGAGCACCCTGTGGATACAGATGGTAGTGATGGCAACAGCAACAGGAGACCCTGGAAGGCAGCAGCAGAAGTGACCAGAAGGGTAGTCAGTGCCCAGAAGAAGGTGCTGGCAGGAAAATGCTCAGGGAAGTTGAGGGGAGGCCCAGAGGTGCTGTTGGTGGGGGCTGTCAGGCACTCAAGGTGGCCCACACCCTGCACAAGGGCCAGCACACAGGGGAGCAGGGCACTGAGACCCTGACCCAGGAAGAAAGACCGTAAGAAAGGAGGTGGCAGGTGGTTCAGGAAGGGCAGGAAAGTGACAGTGGTACAGCAGGCCAGTGCCAACACCAAGGCCAGCATCAGGAAGGCCAGCCACAAAGTGGAGCTGCCCTGCCACTGGGACCACGTGGTGCCACAGAGGTGCCAGCAGGGCTGTGCCCACTACACTCAGTGCCTGTACCACCTGGATAGGGACCTGTTCGCCCTTGCCCAGGGCCAGTCGTCTCCATAGAGTCACCACCAGCAGACCCAGGTTCCCCAGTGCCACACACGCAGAGAGGTATGAGGGGAGGCTCCAACCTGCAGGGAAGGAACAATGCCATGTCAGGAGCATGGTGGTTAAGGGACAAAGAGCTGCCACAGGCCACCTTCCTGGGCACACCTGCCTCATGCTTCCCTGCAACTCCTTCCTACTTACCCTCCGGAAGGTCTTTTACCAACACGGGCAGCTCCACCCAGATCCCATTGACAGCAGCCCAGGAAGCCATGCCAAAAAAGGCCACTAGCAGGTCGGTCAGCACCAGACGGCCCAGCGTGGGTGCTGCCATTCAGCCCAAAGCTGGACTCTCCAGGACAGGGAAAAGGTCACAGGCAGGTCTTTCCCCACCTAGGTCCAAAGATGCTTTGGCTCTTCTGGAAACTGAATACCTCTTCTAGCTGGAAGGAAACAGACAGGCTGGCAGGTAATAGGCTGGTGGGACAGAACCAGAGTCAGAAGACAAGACGTTCAGACTGCTAAGACCAGGACAACTGGAGGGAGAGGTAGGCGGGGGTGGGTGGGGAGGAGGAGGGGCCAGGACCTACCACAGGCACCGGCTGCGCATGTGGGGACTGTGACCCAGCAGCGCTGGCAGGGAGAAAGGCAGGAAGCTGGCCGAGGCGCAGCTGCCCCAGAGGAGCAAAAGGGAGCTGATCTTCCTACCCACGGAGGACCCCGGGTTCGAGTTGTCAAAACAGCTATGCACTGGTCGGGCACGATTGCTCACGCCTGTAATCCCAGCACTTTGGGAGGCTGAGGCGGGCAGATGGCCTGAGGTCAGGAGTTTGAGACCAGCCTGGCTAACATGGCAAAACCCTGTCACTACTAAAAATGCCAGAATTAGCTGGACTTGGTGGCTGGTGCTTGCAATCCCAGCTACTTTGGAGGCTGAGGCACGAGAATCACTTGAGCCCAGGAGAGGGAGGTTGCAGTGAGCTGAGATCCGGCCACTGCACTCCAGCCAGGGCAACAGAGTGAGACTCCGTCTGAAAAACAAAACAAACAAACAAAAAAGACAGCTTGGCACCAACACCACCCTCACCCTGAACCTCGGGACAAGGGCAACTCTCAGGTGTCACGCGCTACCCAAGCGCTTCTGTGACACCTAGGACTTGACGAAGCTAGTCGGGTTGGAGAGGGGAGTGGCCAGGACGAGCTCTACCGCGAGGGACGTCTCCGTGCTGCCCTCCCGCTGGCGTCTGGAGGGCGTCCCAGGAGCCGCCAGGGGCTTAGGGGTCCCCACGCCTCCCATTCCAGCAGCCCCTGGACCCAGCGGCGGCTGGCGGGCCGCCTGAGAGGGAGCACCCTCCGCTGGGGAGGCGACTCAGCCCAGAACCCTTGTTTTTTTTTTTGAGACAGAGTCTCGCTCGGTCGCCAGGCGCCAGGCTGGAGTGCAGTGGCGCGATCTCAGCTCACTGCAACCTCCGCCTCCCGGGTTCAAGCAATTCTCCTGCCTCAGCCTCCTGAGTAGCTGGGACTACAGGCGCACCACCACGCCCAGCTAATTTTTGTATTTTTAGTAGAGACGGGGTTTCACCACGTTGGCCAGAATGGTCTCGATCTCTTGACCTCGTGATCCGCCCGCCTCGGCCTCCCAAGGTGCTGGGATTACAGGCGTGAGCCACCGCGTCCGCCCAGAGTTTTCTTTTTTAAAAATAATTTATTATCATTATTATTTAAGACGGAGTTTTGCTCTTGTCCCGGCTGGAGTGCAATGGTGCCTCCCGGGTTCAAGTGATTCTCCTGCCTCAGCCTCCTGAGCAGCTGGGATTACAGGCATGCACCACCATGCCTGGCTAATTCTGTATTTTTAGTAGAAAGGGGGTTTTTTCATGTTGGTCAGGCTGGTCTCAAACTCCCAACCTCAGGTGATCCGCCCTCCTTGGCCTCCCAGAGTGCTGGGATTACAGACATGAGCCACCATGCCTGATTAGTAATTATTTTTGAGACAAGGTCTTGCTCTGTCACCCAGGCTGGAGTGCAGTGGCAGCTATCATGGCTCACTGCAGCCTTTACCTCCCAGGCTCAAGCGATCCTCCCACCTCAGCCTCCCCCTAGAGTAGCTGGGACCCCAGGCGAGCATCACCATGTCCAGCTAATTTTGTTGTTGTTGTTGTTGTTGGTAGAGACTAGGTCTCATCATGTTGCTCAGGCTGGCTTCAAACTCCTGGGCTCAAGCAATCTTCCTACCTCAGCTTCCCAAGTAGTTGGGACTACAGACACACCATGCCCACGCTCAGCTATTTTTTTTTTTTTTTTTTTTGAGACGGAGTTTTGCTCTTGTTACCCAGGCTGGAGTGCAATGGTGCAATCTTGGCTCACTGCAACTTCCGCCTCCTGGGTTTAGGCAATTCTCCTGCCTCAGCCTCCTGAGTAGCTGGGATTACAGGCACGCGCCACCATGACCAGCTAATTTTTTTGTATTTTTAGTAGAGACAGGGTTTCACCATGTTGACCAGGATGGTCTCGATCTCTTGACCTTGTGATCCACCCGCCTCGGCCTCCCAAAGTGCTGGGATTACAGGCTTGAGCCACCGCGCCCGGCCCCCACGCTCAGCTATTTTTACATTTTTAAATGGTTGAAAAACAAATTAACTGGACGTGGTGTGTGTGCACACCTGGCTAATTTTTGCATTTTTTTGTAGAGACACGGTTTCCCCACATTGCCCAGGTTGTTTTTGAATTCCTGGGCTCAAGTAATCTGCCCGCCTCACCCTCCCAAAGTGCTGAGATTACAGGCATGAGCCACCGCACCCAGCCCATCATTTGATTTCTAAATCACAACATGATGCACGTTACTTGTACACAACATCGTAAATGCTTTTAGGATTTTCATATCATGAGGAAAATGAGGCCCAGAAAAGCTAGATGACTTACTTAGAATACAGAAGGATGGGATTGGGACCAGACCCACTAATACTGGATTTCTAGACTGGTACTCTTCTGTTTCATCAAACTAAATGTGGTTCGGCCGTTAATAATACTTTGTACTTGTTCACTCATTGACCATCTCAGGGATTGCCGTGACTTACTACCCATTTTTGTGTGGCCTGTTAGCTAAGACAGGTTTTTACATTTTATTTGTTTATTATTGTTATTATTTTTGAGAAAGTGGGCTGGGTGTGGTGGCTCACGCCTGTAATCCCTGCATTTTAGGAGGCTGAGGTGGGTGGATCACAAGGTCAGGAGTTCATAGATCAGGCTAGCCAAGATGGTGAAACCCTGTCTCTAACTAAAAATATAAAAAATAATTAGCCGGGCATGGTGTCGGACACCTGTAGTCAGCTACTTGGGAGGCTGAGGAGGAGAATTGCTTGAACCTAGGAGGTGGAGGTTGCAGTGAGTCGAGATCATGCCAATACACTCCAGCCTGGGTGATAGAGTGAGACTCCATCTCAAAAAAAAAGAGAAAGTTTCTTGCTCTGTCACCCAGGCTGTAGTGCAGTGGCACAGTCACAGCTCACTGCAGCCTCAAATTCTTGGGCTCAAGGGATCCTCCCACCTCAGCCTCCTGAGTAGCTGAGACTCCATCCCCCGCCCTCCAGCAAAAAGAAATTCAGTGCCCATAAATAAAATTCTATCGGAACACAGCCAAGCCCATTCATTTACATATTGTCATATACCGGCTTTCCTGCTACAAGGGCAAAGTTGAATGGTTTACACATTCAACTTTGTGTGGTCCGCAAAGCCTAAAATGTTTACTATCTGGCCATTTACAGAAAAAGTTTGCTGGTCTGTCTCCCTGACTAGGATTTAAGTTTCCTGAGAGAAGGCGCTTTGTCTATTCTCAGTGATCATTATATCACCAAGAGGTGCTCAAATTGTTGTTGAATAAATAAACCAATAATACCCTAAAATCTGTGTTTCAAAAAACACAAGCCTGGCACACTGGTGCATACCTGTAAATCCAGCTACTCAGAAGGCTGAGGTGAGAGGATCACTTGAGCCCAGAAGTTTGAGGCTGCAGTGAGCCATGATTATGCCACTGCACTCCAGCCTGGGCAACAGAAGGAGACCCTGTCTCTTAAAAAAACAAATAGTAAAATAAATTTTGAAAGTTCCGTAGATGACTCTGATGTACAACTAAGCTTGGCCTCACTGCTGAGGGAAAGGGTAGACCAAACAGAAATGAGGTCACATTGGCTGGGTGTGGTGGCTCACGCCTGTAATCCCAGCACTTTGGGAGGCCCAGCGGGCAGATTACGAGGTCAGGAGTACGAGACCAGCCTGGCCAATATGGTGAAACCTCATCTCTACTGAAAATATAAAAAATTAGCAGGCATGGTGGTGGGTGCCTATAGTCCCAGATACTCAGGAGGCTGAGGCAGAAGAATCACGTGAACCCAGGAGGCAGAGGTTGCAGGGGACCAAGATCATGCCACTGCACTCCAGCCTGGGCAACAGTGTGAGACTTCATCTCAAAAATAGAAAAGGAAAGAAAAGGGGTCACATTTAGTTTCCTACAGTAATACCAAGCAATGATGTTTCTAATACTCCAAGAGGATGAGAAATGAAAAGACACTATTTATCCAACACTTTTCTTGTACTTATTATATGCCAGATACTGGCATAAATATTTTGAGAAAATATTAAAAACAATCCTCCCAACAGTCCAATGGAGTGGCTACTGTTATAAATTCTCCACTTATAAGTAAGAAAACCAGAAACCGAGGTACATAAAGATTCAGTAGGCTGGGCTCGGTGGCTCATGCTTGTCATCCCAGCGCTTTGGGAGGCCAAGGCAGATGGATCACCTGAGGTCAGGAGTTCAAGACCAGCCTGGCCAACATGGTGAAACCCTGTCTCTACTAAAAATACAAAAATTAGCTGGGCATGGTGGCATGCATTGGTAGTCTCAGCTACTCTGGAGGCTGAGGCAGGAGAATCGCTAGAACTCAGGAGGTAGAGGTGCAGTGAACCGAGATCACGCCACACTATTCCATCCTGAGCGACAGAGAAAGACTCCGTGTCCAGAAACAAACAAAAAAGATTCAGTTACTTGCCTGACATTCCACAGGTTGGGAGCAGAGCCATGATCTGAGTGTTGGTGACAGTCTAACTGCAAGGACTGTCCCCTTAACGTAGCTGATCCCCTCACCCCTTGGCCAAAGAGCCTGCTGCCACCATCCAGGCTGGAGTGCAGTGGTGTGATCTTGGCTCACTGCATCCTCTGACTCCCGGGTTCAAGTGATTCTCCTGCCTCAGCCTCCCGAGTAGCTGGTGAGCTACCTCGTCCAGCTGGTAATTAACAATTTATAGACATAGTTCCTCATATGTTAGGGACCTTGCAGAAGAGGGAAAGAAAAATTGTAAAGTGCAGATGCTTCTCTTGGAATGACTTTGGGACAAAGGAGATCATTATGTCTTTAGGAACAGAGCTCCAACTAAAGAAGGGCAGAATGCTAGAGAGGCTGAAACAGAAGAGGAGAGACCTCCCACGGAGGGAGTCAAGGAGCAGGCTGTGAGCCGTCATTGTTGGATGTGTGCCTGGGGTGATTGTGATTTGTTGGATTATAATAGTGCCTTGTATGGAGCCAGACAAGGTGGCTCATGCCTGTAATCCCAGCACTTTGGGAGGCCGAGGCGGGCAGATCACGAGGTCAGGAGTTCGAGACCAGCCTGGCCAATATGGTCAAACACCATCTCAAAAAATACAAAAATTAGCTGGGCGTGGTGCCACTCGCCTGTAATTCCAGCTACTCACTGCTTTAGCAGTGAGCTGAGATTGTGCCACTGCACTACAGCTTAGGCGACAGCGCGACACTCTGCCTCAAAAAAAAAGTGCCGGTGTGTGGGCCCCACTGAGGGATGGATACTGGAAGTAGAAAGTGGAAGAAGGGGCCGGTCGCGGTGGCTCACGCCTATAATCCCAGCACTTTCAGAGGCCATCGTGGGTGGATCATGAGGTCAAGAGATCAAGAACAGCCTGGCCAACATGGTTAAACCACGTCTGTACTAAAAATACAAAAATTAGCTGGGCATGGTAGCACATGCCTGTAGTTCCAGCTGCTTGGGAGACTGAGGCAGGAGAATCGCTTGAACCCGAGAGGCGGAGTTTGCAGTGAGCTGAAATCAAGCCACTGCTCTCCAGCCTGGGCTACAGAGTGAGACTGTCTCAAAAACAAAAAAAAAAGTGGAAGATTAGTTAATGAAGGAGAACATCACTGGGCACTGCTGTGTCCCTAGATCAAATTTGTTCTTTTTCTTCTTTTTTTTTTTTTTTGAGACAGGGTCTTCCTCTGTCACTCAGACTGGAATGCAGTGGTGCTATCATGTCTCACTGCAGCCTTAAACTCCCAGCCTCAAGTGATCCACCCACCTCAGCTTTCTGAGTAGCTGAGACCACAGGTGTGCACTCCCATACCTGGCTAATTTTTGAATTCTCTGTAGAGACTAGGTCTTGCTAGTTTGCACAGGCTGGTCTCAAACTCCAGGCCTCAAGCAATCCTCTCAGCTTGGCCTCCCAAAGTGTTGAGATTATAGGCGTGAACCACTGTGCCTGGCCCAAATTTGTTCTTGTGTGGGGTGAGAGGGCTAATGCAAATGATAAGATCTATCATTGTGGTTTCAATGGTACATGCTTTAAACCTTAGCTTCACTCAGAATTTTTAGAAAAGAGCAAGAAATAGCCATGGGATGGAGGTGGGGGGCACAGGGAATAACCAAGGGGACCCAAGGTCTAACTTGCCAAGGTATAGAGTCCTTCTCACCTGGAAGATCCCCATGCTCCCTGGCAGATGGGCTCCCTGGTGTGCTCCACTATGGCTACACAGCCCTAAGGCTATTACTTGTTGTCTCAGTTCACCATAACCTTATAGCACCGAACAGCACTTTTTTTTCCCTTTTTTTTGAGTGCAATGGTATGATCTCGGCTCACTGCAACCTCTGCCTCCTGGGCTCAATTGATTCTCCTTTCTCAGCCTCTGGAGTAGCTGGGATTTTTTTTTTTTTTTGAGACAGAGTCTTACTCTGTCTCCCAGGCTGGAGTACGGTGGTGCTAACTTGGCTCATTGCAACCTCTGCCTCCCAGGTTTAAGTGATTCTCCTGCCTCAGCCTCTGGAGTAGCTGGGACTACAGGCGAATGCCACCACACTCGGCTAATTTTTGTATTTTTAGTAGAGACAGGGTTTTGCCATGTTGGCCAGACTGGTCTTGAACTCTTGACCTCAGGTGATCCACCTGCCTCGGCCTGCCAAATTGCTGGGATTACAGGCGTGAGCCACTGTGCCTGGCCCTTCCTTCTCCATATCTTGACAACCTCTGAACGAATAGCTCTTCTTAGATAGGGGCTGAGTTTGAAGGGAGAGGCATAGGCTGTCCCCATTCAGCAGGCAACAAGATGATGAGCCCTCCTACTCACTCATAACAGCCAGTGCAAATGGGTGGGAGGGGCAGGGGTAAGGATTTTCCAAGTCTCCAATCTCCAATTTTTTTTGGTTGTTGTTATTTTTGAGACAGGGTCTCCTTTTGTCACCCAGGCTGGAGTGCAATGGCAAGATCATAGCTTGCTGTGGCGTTGAACTCCTGGGTTCAAGCGATCCTCCAGCTTTGGCCTCTGGCTACCACAGGCGAGTGCCATCATGCCTGGCTAACTTTTTACTTTTATTTTTATTTATTCATTTTTTTGAGATGGCGTCTCGCTGTGTTGCCCAGGCTGGAGTGCAGTGGTGCAATCTCTGCTCACTGCAACCTCCGCCTCCCGGGTTCAAGCGATTCTCCCATCTCAGCCTCCTGAGTAGCTGGGACTACAGGTATATACCACCATGTCCAGCTAATTTTTGTGTTTTTAGTAGAAATGGGGTTTTACTATGTTGGCCAGGCTGGTGTTGAACTCCTGACCTCAAGTGATCCACCCGCCTTGGCCTCCCAAAGTGCTGGGATTACATGCATGAGCCACCACGATCAGCCTGTTTATAAAAATAAGGTCTCACTATGTTCTCCAGACTGGTCTCAAACTTCTGGTCTCAAGCAGTCCTCTTGCCTTGGCCTCTCAAAGTGCTGGTATTACAGTCGTGAGTCACCATGCCCAGCCATCCAGCTTCCAATTTTTCACTCCCTCTATTTCCTTACCCAGAAAGTACCTGGAATCCTAGACAATGGTTAGGATTCCTATTTTGAAGACCTCACAGTAGCATTTAGCATTCTCATGTTGGAGATGGATGGGAGATTGGGCACAGAATCCCCACAGCCTTTGGGGCACTGGGCTGGCCTTACAGTCAGCACCTGAAGGCCTTTCATTCATGAAAGTTGTGCATGGGATAAACTCTTCTTACTGACTTCCTATCAAACCTCCTGTCTTACTTTCTGCGTCTGTATAGAGGAAGGTCTTTGCAGAGGAATGTGCTGTCTTGCTGCATTTGCCTTCTGCTCTGGCAACAGCTCTCCACCCTCTCCTCTATCTCAGGAACACCTGGCCTCAGGGCTCAGAGGAGGCGGTAAACCCAATCAGTCTGAATTCTTATCTTAATCCTTCTGGCTTCAATATGGTTTCTCAGGATCTTGAACTCTTCCCCACCCTGTGGGTGGTTATAAAAGGCCATAGGTTTTTTTCTTTTTTGGGGACCGAGTCTCACTTTGTTGCCCAGTCTAGAGTGCAGTGGCGCGATCTCAGGTCACTGTAAGCTCCACCTCCTAGGTTCAAGCAATTCATTTGCCTTAGCCTCCGGAGTAGCTGGGACTGCAGGCACATGCCGCCAGGCCCAACTAATTTTTTGTATTAAAAGAGACGGGATTTCACCGTGTTGCCTTGGTTTGTCTTGGACTCCTGAGCTCAGGCAATCTGCCCGCCTCGGCCTCCCAAAGTGCTGAGATTACAGGTGTGAGCCACTGCACCCAGTGAAAGGTTATAGTTCTTACCCCTCCAGCATGACTGTCTCTGGGCCTGGCCTGGTTTTGATAGCTCACCTGGTGGGGAGAGAAAACCCAACCAACTGGTATAACTTAAGCCTTTAGGGTGAATTTAAGATTGCCTTGTCTCCTGCCCAAACAGATACTTCTGCAGAGCAAATATTTTGTGAAATAAGCCCATAGATGAGGTTTGATGCTCTTCCATTAAAGACTTGGTCATCTTTGGATCTCAGATCTCAGAGAGGCCTTGAGCGGCAACACTGACTTTTGAGGGCTGGAAAGAACTTTACAGAATAATTTAATCCATCATCTCATTACATTTCTTTCCTGTTTTTTTTTTTTTTTTTTTTTTTTTTTGAGATGGAATCTTGCTCTGTCACCCAGGCTGGAGTGCAGTGGTGGCATGATCTCAGCTCACTGCAGTCTCCACCTCCCGGGTTCAAGTGACTCTTCTGCCTCACCCTTCTGAGTAGCTGGGATTACAGGCATCTGCCACCTCACCCGGCTAATTTTTGTATTTTTAGTAGAGATAGGCTTTCACCATGTTGGCCAGGCTGGTCTCGAACTCCTGACCTCAGGTGTTCTGCCCACCTCGACCTCCCAAAGTGCTGGGATTCTAGGCATGAGCCACCATGCCTGGCCAATCATTGTCTTCATTTTTGAAAGTATTTATGGAAGGCCCACTGTATAGAATGCATTTTGTTATGTATTTGGATGATACAAAGGCATATTATATATATAAGTAAAATCCTGCAAGGCCTGGCCCTTTCCTTCCTCCCCTACCTCCTTTCTAGCACTCTTGGTTTCCCACCAAATTGCTTATGGTTCTTTTCAGACCCCACACTGTGTCCTGCCTTTGTGCCTTTCCTCTTCCTGGAAGATCCTCCACACCTCACAGCCCTCTTCTACTGGCTGGCTCCTACTCACCAGTGAGTCTCAGCTTAGCTGCTGTAGTTCCAGGAAGCCTTGACTCTCTCAGACTGGGTTAAGTAACTTCTTCCTTCTTTCCATCTTTCCTTCTTTTCTTTTCCTTTCCATTCCTTCTTTTTTTTTTTTTTGAGATGGAGTTTTGTTCTTGTTGCCCAGGCTGGAGTGCAATGACGCGATCTCAGCTTACCACAACCTCCACCTCCGGGTTCAAGTAATTCTCCTGCCTCAGCCTCCCATGGGATTATAGGCATGCACCATCACGCCCAACTAATTTTGTATTTTTAGTAGAGAAGGGGTTTTTCCATGTTGGTCAGGCTGGTCTCGAACTCCTGATCTGAGGTGATCCACCTACCTTGGCCTCGAAAAGTTCTGGGATTACAGACATGAGCCACTACACCCGGCCCCTTTCCTTTCTTTCTACAGGGTCTTGCTCTCTTGGCCAGGCTGTAGTTCAGTGGCGCAATCACAGCTCATTGCAGCCTTGATCCCCAAGGCTCAAGCAATCCTCCCACCTCAGCATCCTCAGTAGCTGTGACTACAGGTACATGAAGCTACACTTGGCAAATTTTTTAAATTTTTATTTTTTGGTGGAGACAGGGTCTCACTATGTGTCCCAGTCTGGTCTTGAACTCCTGAGCTCAAGCAGTCCTCCTCCCTAGCCTCCCAAAGTGCAGGGATTACAGGCGTGAGCCACTGTGCCTAGTTCCCTTTAATTTTTAAGCTTACCCTATCACCACACTTACCATATGATCATGAAATTAGAGATTTTGTGCTTGTCATCTCATCTCTTGACCTCTAACTCCTTACCATTAGTGATTGAACCTTATTCACCCTTCTAGTCAGATCCAGATTTTCCTCTATTAGAGACTACAGCCTGGTCAGAGAGAGAAAGCAGCATGATCTTGTAACATGATTCCATCAGTGTGGGTGTGATAGATGCCAGAAGAGCAGTACAAATGAGGAAACTGAGGCTGTGATGACTTGCCTAAAGTCATTCTCAGCTTCTTGGCAGTTGGCCAGGCTGGAAATCTACCTCCAGCTGGAGGCAGTAGCCTCGGAAGGAGTTTGAAACCAACTCAGCCTTTCACCTCAGAGCCCGCAGCCTAAACAAGGGAATGTTCTGGATGACGAGGCAGTAAGAGTAGTGAAAGGAGCATAAGACTGGGCACAAGGAGGCCTGAGTCTTGGTTCATGCTTTGTTCCAGCTGTCCTCTTGCCTTCAATTCACTTCAGTCCATGACCAGAACCCACTGGCCAAATGGGCTTCCCCAAGATGTCACACCTTTTTCTGAGCATAAGGTGACTTTTGTCCTTCCCAAAGTGTTGGGAGCATTTGAGAGCAGGCTTTAAACCTGGCATAAACAGGCCTTAAAGAAACTGGCCATAAACAGAATATCTATAGCACTGTGACATCCTCGTGATGGCAGTGACGCACATTGCTAGAAGTTGTTGGTTTACTGGAGCCAGGGAAAGATCTAACCCGCCCTTGGGCGGAAGACCTATCGAGGGGTTTCTGAACCATAAACAATAGCATGAGTGACACATGCCTTAACTACATGTTCCAGCTGTAATAGATAAGCGAGCCAGAGCCTGTTTCTTGCCACTAAAGAATGCTTTGTTCCCTGCAAAGAATGCTTTTAGTTAAATGATGATTATCACTTGCTTGCTGTCAATAAATGTGTGGGTCAGACTCTGTGCGAGGCTCTCAGCTGGGAATGCTGAGGCCCCCTGTCTATCTCATACCTTTTTGCGCTCTATCTCTGTGTCTGTTTCTAAATTCTCTCAGCATTACCTGGGTTGGGGTCTCTGCAACCGAGCTGGTCTCGACATCCAAGTATCTCCTGGCCAGTAAACTGCCCTTCCTTAAGATCCAGCTCGGCTTCTATCTCTTGAGTGAAGCCTCTTCATTTTCCTCACCAGGTGTGGGCTGAGGTTTTTTCTTCCCTCCTCTGAACTCCCATAGAAAAAATTTATTGGCCAGGTGTGGTGGCTCACATCATAATCCCAGCACTTTGGGAGGGCGAAGCAGGTGGATCACCTGAGGTCAGAAGTTTGACCAGTCTGGCCAACATGGTAAACCCTGTTGCTACTAAAAAAAAAAAAAAAAATAGAAAAATAGACTGGGCCCCTTGGTTCACGCCTGTAATCCCAGCACTTTGAGAGGCTGAGGTGGGCGGATCACCAGGTCAGGAATTTGAGACCAGCCTGACCAACATGGTGAAACCTCATCTCTACTAAAAATACAAAAATTAGCTGGGTGTGGTGGCGTGCACCTGCAATCTCAGCTACTTAGGAGGCTGAGGCAGGATAATCGCTTGAACCTGAGAGGTGGAGGTTGCAGTGAACCAAGATCATGCCCCTGCACTCCAGCCTGGGTGACAGAGTGAGACTCCGTCTCAAAAAAAAAAAATTGATGTTCTCCTCTTAGGAAGCTGAATCTTGTCCTGCTTTACTATTTACTTATGTGCTTATCTTGTTTTCCCCTAGTAATTTACCCCCATTGTGTTTCCCCCTCTTAAGAGCAAAAGCCATATTGATTTGTGTAGGTTCCTTATTACCTAACTTATGCTCAAATATTTGTTGACTAAAAGAATAGTTCCCTCTTATCAGTAAACTGCAGTGGCCAAAGGCGTGGACTCTGAGCCAGTCACTAGTTGTGTTACTTTGGAAAGTCACTTAAGCTTTCTGTGCTGAATGTCCCCAACAGTAATGGGAACAATGGTGCCAACTTCATGAGGCTGTGCTGAGGCATCCACGGGCACCTGGTCCATCCCTGGCACATAGTAAGCACTGCCAGTGTTAGCTCCTAGGCCATTCCTCCTTCCAAATGTGTCAGAGATGCGAAGCTGTCCTTGCTACTGAAATACTGTCGGGGAATGAGACATTTCCCGTTCCTGAGAGGCTTCTTCCCTGACCTCCAAATCTGCTCTGACTAATCCACTGATAAGTGGTGAAATTTTCCGAGGGAGCTTTTCTTGTCCTAGATATTTTTGTGGATTACTTGGTTTGGGTCTGCAGTTTAAAGTAGAGTGTAGATTTACTTTTGAGACAGAATCTTGTTCTGTCACCCAGGTTGGAGTGTAGTGGCACATTCATGGCTCACTATAGCCTTGACCTCCTGGGATCAAGTGATACTCCCACCTCAGTCTCCCAAGTAGCTGGGACCACAGGCATGCACCACCACTCACATCTAATTTTTTTTTTTTTGAGATGGAGTCTCTCTCTGTCGCCCAGGCTCAAGTGCAGTGGCATGATCTTGGCTCACTGCAGCCTCTGCCTCCCAGGTTCAAGCAATTCTCTGCCTCAGCCTCCTGAGTAGCTGGGATTACAGGTGCCCATCATCATTCCTGGGCTAATTTTTGTATTTTTAGTAGAGACAAAGTTTCACCATCTTGGCCAGGCTGGACTTGAAGTCCTGACCTCATAATCCAACCACTTCGGTCTCCCAAACTGCTGGGATTACAGGTGTGAGCCACTGTGCCTGGTCTGGGCTAATTTTAAAATTATTCATAGAGATGAGGTCTCTCTATGCTGCCCAGGCTCATTTCGAACTCCTGGGCTCAAGCAATCCTTCTGTCTTGGCCTCCCAAAGTGCTAAGATTATAGCCATGAGCCATGGTGCCCAGCCTAGGTTTACTTATTTTGTGTGTGTGTGTGTGTGTGTGTGTGTGTTTTACAAGAAGGAATGCCTTTAGATAGCTTCCTGATTTTCAAAGAACCCACAGAGGTTTCGATATTGGTACGAGTTAGTTAGAGCTGGAATAGTAATGCCACTGGAGTTAATGATGATTAGGTCCAGAAGTCAAGTCAGCATCTTAGGATCAACATGGTTAACAACTTCGTGGAACAAAGACAGTATTCCACAACAAATGCTCAAAACAAACATAGATTCTTTTTTTTTTTTTTTTCTGAAACAGAGTTTTGCTCTTGTTGCCCAGGCTGGAGTGCAACAGCTCAGTCTTGGCTCACTGCAACCTCTACCTCCAGGTTCAAGCGATTCTCCTGCCTCAGCCTCCCGAGTAGTTGGGATTACAGGCATGTGCCACCACGCCTGGCTAATTTTTGTATTTTTAGTAGAGACGGGGCTTCTCTGTGTTGGTCAGGTTGGTCTCGAACTCTCAACCTCAGTTGATTGGCCTGCCTTGGTCTTCCAAAGTGCTGAGATTACAGGTGTGAGCCACCAGGCCCGGCCCTCAAACAGATGTAGATTCTTGTAGCAAACATGCAGACTCAAGGTTTCAAGGTTACAAAGTAACAATTCTCACAATTATGAAAATGACCTTTCTAATATGAAGGAAAAGCTCTTTGCCCCTTATAGAAAACCAAAAGAAACTGAAACACAGTTTTAGCAGGCCAAGATACAGAATAAGTAAAGATTTAACACAAAGGCTAATAACTCACCCAGGGCCTTGCATTCTCTAACCATTTCAGTCTGCATCCAAAGTATTTGGCTTAAAGGTTTCTAAGTCCATAGGGTGAAGTGGATTTTCTCTCTCTCCCCCGACCCCACCCCATGCTCTCCACTTGCTCTGTCGCAAGGCTGGAGTGCAGTGGAGCCATCTCGGCTCACTGCAACCTCTGCCTCCCAGGTTCAAGCAATTCTCCTGCCTCAGCCTTCTGAGTAGTTGAGACTATAGGCACACGCCACCATGCCCAGCTAATTTTTGTATTTTTAGTAGAGACGGGGCTTCACCATGTTGGTCAGAATGGTCTCAATCTCTTAAACTTGTGATCCGCCCATCTCAATTTTTGAAGTGCTGGGATTATAAGCATGAGCCACCGCGCCCGGCCATGACATGGATTTTCTTAGGATGAAGGAGACTGAGGTGCTGAAGTGGGAGGAGGTGAGATAACACTTGAAGTGGAGTGAAAGCGGGCTACAACTCAGTGGAGTGAAAACGAACATATTCCCCTGGACCATGGTTTTCCACCGGGCATGGTGGCTCATGAACACTGGAAGGCTGCGGAGGGAGGATCGCTTTGAGCCTAGGAGTTCGAGGCTAGCCTAGGCAACATGGTGAAATCCCACCTCTATGAAAAAAATACAAAAATTAGCGGGGTGTGGTAGTGCATGCCTGTAGTCCCAGCTACTCAGGAGGCTGAAGCAGGAGAATCACTTGAGCCCAGGAGGCAGAGGTTGCCGTTAGCCCAGATGGCACCATTGCCCTCCACTCTGAGCAACACCTTGTCAAAAAAAAAAAAAAAGAAAAAAGAAAAAGAAATAAACATGTTTGTTTCCAGTTGTCTATTAGCCACACTGAAGCCCTGAAGCTGAAAGCAGCTAATTCTTTGCCTGTTTTTCCTCTCCTACACCACTAATAATTTCTGTTATAGAAACTTTGACTATTTTAAGGCTCCTGATTGTAGCTGTGCTTCTTTTCACAGAGCCTACATCTGGCACCAGACAGAGGCCTGCAGGAAAAGTGAGCCTTCTCAACAAGCCCTGCATTCTTTCAAAGAGGGAACAAACAACAGACACCCATTTTGGGTGTCTTCCCAGGCACGGGCGCTGAAATTACCCTCCGTTCTGGTGTGGGGCAAGGGTGGGATTGGAGGAGGCTGCCGGGGCAAGCATGGTCCTCCTCATGCTGTTGCTTGTCACCTTTTAAGGGCATTTATTTTGTTTCTGTTCTGATAAACAAATGAAATTTTCTGTGGAGGACTGGAGAGATCTTAAAATATGTTTGACTGATTTTTACTAGGCTCCTCTAGTGGATTCAAATTTCATTTGAGGCTACTGAGTCTAGCAGGGGTCAGCAATCCTTTTGTCCCTTAGGGAACTCTAAACCTATGATTTTCAGCACAGAACTTCACCAGTTTAACAAAAGAAATAAAAAAAGACAACAAACCTTCTAGGAAGAAGAAAAAGTTGAGAGGAAGAGAGAAATAAGAGTAGAAGTGGGAAAGAAACACAGGAAGACCAGAAATGGCTGAAGGGCAAAGCAGCAGGTGCATATGGTAAGGAGGGCCGCAGCCCCCAAAGGCAGGTCAGGGATAGTTCAGAGTGCTGAATCCACAGGCTGCCTACACTGAGAACTTCTTTGTTGTAAATAATCATCACTGCTTTATCCTTTGTTCAGTCCTGCCATTCCCCGCATTGATGTATCTTGTGATGGCCCAATATTCCTTCCTCCAGCACAAGTTTCCGAGTCTGTTGAGGACACAGGCTGTCCTGCCCTGTTGGTTTCCACTTTGGAAGCCATAGTGTTCTCAGGAACCACTTTTTTTTTTTTTTTTTCTTGAGACAGGGTCTTGCTCTGTTGCCCAGGCTGTAGTGCAATGGCACAGTCTTGGCTCACTGCAACCTCTGCCTCCTGGGCTCAAGTGATCCTCTCACCTCAGCCTCCTTAGTAGCTGGGAGCACAGGCAAGCACCGCCACGCCCCACTAATGCTTGTATTTTTGTTTGTGTGGAAACAGGGTTTCACCATGTTGCCCCGGCTGGTCTGAAATTCCTGGACTCGGGATCCACCTGCCTCAGCCTGGGGATTACAGGCATGAGCTACCCTGGCTGTTAATCCATTTTATGGATGTATCTTAGTTAAAACACTTCCCTCTGGATACATTAAAAGTGTTTCAGACTGTTTGGTATTATGAACAATGTTGCACCAAATAACTTTGTACACATGTAAATTTACAGACAATTAAGTGTATCTGTAGAATGCATTTGCAAAAGTGGAATTGCTCAAAGGGTGCATGACTATTTGGAAAGATTTTCTTTCCCTGTAATTTGCACCAATTTGCACTCCTTAACAATGAATGAGTGCTCTTACCTCCCACCCCGCCCCCAACAAAGTTGTATCATTAAAAAAAAAAATCTTTACCAGTGAGCTAGGTGAAAACGTGACACGTGACAAACAAAATTAACACCATATGTATCAGTTTGTTCAGGCTGCATAATGAAATACCACAGACTGGGTGGCTTAAACCACAGACATTTATTTTCTCACAGTTGTGGAGGCTAGAAGTCCAATATCGAGGTTCCAGCCAATTTGGTTTCTGGGAAAGGCTCTCAGCTTGGCTTGCAGATGGCTGCCTTCTCCTATGTCCTCACATGGCCTTTCCTTCGTGCAAGTGTGCAGGTTTGGGGGAGGTGGGGGGATGGTGGGGTTAGGGGAGTGCTGGGGAAAGGGAGAGAGAAAGGGAGAGGATAAGAGAGCTCTCTGGTGTAGCTGTCTCTTTTTCCCCTCCCTCCCTCCCTCCCTCCCTTCTTTCCTTCCCTCCTTTCTTCCTTCTTCTTTTGAAGACAGGGTCTCACCCTCTCATCCAGGCTGGAGTGCATTAGCCCAGTGATCATGGCTCACTGTAGCCTCAACCTTCTGGGCTCAAGGGATCCTCCCACCTCAGCTTCCTGAGTAGCTGGGACCACAATCAAGCAGCACCACCATGCCCAGCTGTTTTTTTTAACTTTTTGTAGAGATGGCATCTTACTATGTTGCCCAGACTGATCTCAAGTTCCATAGCTCAAGCCATCCTCCCGTCTTGACCTCTCAAAGTGCTGGGATTACAGGGGTCTGAGCCACTGCTTCTGGCCAGGGCCTCAAATTTCTGACTTCTTTTTTTTCGACAGAAGGAGTCTCACTCTGTCATCAGGCTGGAGTGCAGTGGCGTGATCTCAGCTCACTGTAACCTTCCGCCTCCCAGGTTCAAGCAATTCTCCTGCCTCAGCTCCCTGAGTAGCTGGGACTACAGTGCCTGCCACCATGCCCAGCATTTTTAGTAGAGATGTGGTTTCATCATGTTGACCAGGATGGTCTCTAACTCCTGACCTTGTGATCTGCCCACCTCAGCCTCCCAAAGTGTTATTACAGGTGTGAGCCACCACTCCCGGCCATGATTTTATTTAACCTTAATTACTTTCAATTAATTGTTCCAAATACAGCCACGCTGGGAGTTGGGTCTTCAACGTATGACTTTTTCGGGGACACATATGTTCAGTCCATAACAGTATAATCAGAGAATTCATATCGTAGAAGAATTATATAAACATAGTAGATGTGAGAGCCCTTTCAAAGGGAAGTTCAAGCTCATTAGATATTGTTGAATTCATAGTAGAAAGAAACCTTATAAATGTAATAAATGTGGAAATTTTTTTTGAGACAGAGTTTCGCTCTGTTGCCTAAGCTGGAGTAAAGTGGCATGAGCATGGCTCACTGCAGCCTAAACCTCTCAGGTGCAAGCAATCCTCCCACCTCAGACTCCCGAGTAGCTGGGACTACAGGTCCATGCCACCATGCCCAGCTAATTGTTTTAGTTTTTGTAGAGAGAGAGTTTTCCTATGCGGTCTAGGCTGGTCTGGAAATTCTGGACTCAAGTAATCCTCCTGCCTCCCAGAGTACTGGGATTACCAGCAAGAACCACCACCCCTGGCTGGAAAATATTTTAAATGGTGATCTCAACTTGTTCAACATCAGATAATTCATTTGGGTGGAAAACCCTGTAAGCACATGAATGTGGAACAGCCTTCAGCTGTAGCTTAGGTCTTATTGAACATCACCATATTCACATTGAGAAAAAAACCCTGTGAAAGTAAGGAGTGTAGGCTGAGCACAGTGGCTCATGCCTGTAATCCCAGCACTTCGGGAAGCTGAGGTGAGTGGATCACCTGAAGTGAGGGGTTTGAGACCAGCCTGGCCAACATAGTGAAACTACTCCCAGCTACTTGGGAGGCTGAAGCAGGAGAATTGCTTGAACCTGGGAGGTAAAGGTTGCAGTGAGCTGAGATCGCGCCATCGCACTCCAGCCTGGGTAACAAGAGCAAAACTTCATCTCAAAAAAAAAAAAAAAAAAAAAAAGTAAGGAGTGTGGGGAAATATTTAGCTATAATTTAGCCTTACTGGAGACTTCATGTTAGAAGAGAAATCCTTTGAATGTAATGACTGCAGGAAAGCTTTTCCTCAGAGTCCTCATCTTATTCTACATCACTGAATTTACTAAGGAGACAAATCCCATAATTTATTGAATGTGGTAAACCTTTAATCAGAGCTCAAATCTTAGTCCACATCAAAGAATTACCTCTGGGGAGAAAACCTGTGAGTATCATAAATATTGGGAGTCCTGCAATTATAGTTCACGCCTTACTATACCCCAGAGAATTCATACTGGAGAGAAACTGTTTGGATGTAATAGATGTGTAAATGCTGTCTGGCCTAGGTCAATCTTTATGACAATATCAAATAATTCATTTCAGGGAATAATCCTATGACTTCAGTGAAAAAGAAGACCTTCAGGCAGTCTAAAAAAAAAAAAACCAAAAACACAGAGTATGCATGTTTACACATGTCCCTTGATATAAAAATAATTAGAAAAAATCTAGAGGAGGTGGATTAGTTCACATATTGAATTTCATGTGTTCACTGAAATTTAGACACCTGATTTAAGATACTCCATCCATACAAAATGGCAGCTACAGCCGAGCATGGTGGCTCACGCCTGTAATCCCAACACTTTGGGAGGCTGAGGCAGGTGGATCACAAGGTCAGAAGTTTGACACCAACCTGACCAACATGGTGAAACCCTGGCTCTACTAAAAATAATAATAAAAAAAATTAGCTGGGCGTGGTGGCACATGCACCTGTAATCCCAGCTACTCAGGAGGTTGAGGCAGGAGAATTGCTTGAACCCAGGAGGCTGAGGTTGCAGTGAACCCAGATTGAGCCACTACACTCCAGCCTGGGCGACAGAGTAAGACTCCGTCTCAAAAAGCAAACAAACAAACAAAACAAAGGTGGCAGCTGCATCAGGAGTCCTGGGACTCAACCTCTGTCTTCATGACACTTTCCCAGCTACAGTTGAAATTCTTGTTTGTAGGTACCTAGCGCCACCTGATGCCCAGCAAGAAAACTGTCTCTTTATTCCCAAGCAGGGAAGAGGACACCTAAACCTGTAAACGTTACCTCTTTTTCTTTTCTTTTCTTTCCTTTTTTTTTTTTTTTTTTGAGACAGAGTCTCATTCTGTCACCCAGGCTGGACTGCAGTGATGTGATCTCTGCTCCCTGCAATCTCCGCCTTCTGGGTTCAAGCCATTCTCCAGCCTCAGCCTCCTGAGTAGATGGTAGTTTTTAGTAGAGATGGGGTTTCACCATGTTGACCAAGCTGGTCTCAAAACTCCTGACCTCAGGTGATCCTCGTGCCTCAGTCTCCCAAAGTGCTGGGATTACAGGCATGAGCCATCATGCCTGGCCAACCCTGGAGAATTCTTTTTTTTTTTTTTTTTTTTTAGGAGGAGTTTCACTCTTGTTGCCCAGGCTGGAGTGCAATGGCACGATCTCAGCTCACTGCAACCTTTACCTCCCAGGTTCAAGCAATTCTTCTGCCTCAGCCTCCTGAGTAGCTGGGACTACAGGTATGCACCACCACGCCCAGATAATTTTGCATTTTTAGTAGATACAGGGTTTCACCATCTTGGCCAGGATGGTCTTGATCTGCTGACCTTGTGATCTGCCCGCCTTGGCCTCCCAAAGTGCTGGGATTACAGGCGTGTGCCACCATGCCTGGCCTGGAGAACTCTTTTAAAAGTAGTTAAGAGAACTCCAATGCTAGCTGGGCACAGTGGCTAATGCTTGTAATCCCAGCACTTTGGGAGGTCAAGGTGGGCAGACTACTTGAGCCCAGGAGCTCCAGACCAGCTTGGGCAGCATAGTGGCACCCCCATATCTACAAAAAAATTTTTTTTTTTTAAAATTAGCTGAGCATGATGGTGCATGGCTGTGGTCTCAGCTAAGCAGGTGGGAGGGTCACTTGAACCCAGGAGGCAGAGAGCTGTGATCACACCACTGTGATTCCAGTCTGGGCAACATTGTGAAGCTGTGTCTCAAAAAAAAAGGAAACAACCCAGGATTGGAGCTCTCGTTGAATCCGCAAACAGGGACATGGATGAATCTGGAGAACGTCATCCTCAGCAAACTGACACAAGAACAGAAAATGAAACACCACATGTTCTCACTCATAGGTGGGTGATGAAAAATGAGAACACATGGACACAGAAAGGGGAGTACTAAACACTGGGGTCTATTGGGGGGAAAAGGGGAGGGCCAGTGGGAGGGGGAGGTGGGGAGGGATAGCCTGGGGAGAAATGCCAAATGTGGGTGAAGGGGAGAAGGAAAGAAAAGCACACTGCCATGTGTGTTCCTACGCAACTGTCTTACATGCTCTGCTCATGTACCCCAAAACCTAAAATCCAATAAAAAATTAAAAAAAAAAAAAGGAAAGAAAAGGTACCAATGCTTGCCCTCCTCCTCCAAATTTTAATTGATCTGGGGTGAGGCATGGTGTTACAGACTTAACTGCATTCCCCCAAAATTTATATGTTGAAGCCTTAATCCTAAATGTGACTGTATTTGGAGATAAGGCTTATAAGGAGGTAATTGAGGTTAAAAAAGGTTGTAAGGGTGGGAATCCCTATCCAATATGATGGGTGTCCTTATAAGAAAAGGAAGAGACACCAGGAGTATGCACACACAGAGGAAAGGCCACATGAGAACACAGAGAAGAAAGAGGCCATCTGCAAGTCAAGAAGAGAAGCCTCAGGAGAAACCAAACCTGGACATTTTCATCTTGGACTCTTAGCTTCCAAACTGTGAGAAAATAAATTTTCTGTTAAGTCACCAGTCTGTGGTACTTTGCTATGGGAGCCCTAGCAGACTAACACAGGGACATCAATTTATTTATTTATTTATTTTTTAGATTGAGTTTCACTCTGCTGCCCAGGCTGGAGTGCAGTGGCACCATCTGGGCTTACTGCAACCTTTGCCTCTTGGGTTCAAGCGATTCTCCTGCCTCAGCCTCCCAAGTAGCTGGGACTACTGGTGTATGCCACCATGCCCGGCTGAATTTTTTGAATTTTTAGTAGAAACAGGGTTTCACCATGTTGGCCAGGTTGGTCTCGAACTCCTTTCTGCAGGTGATCCGCCCACCTCAGCCTCTCAAAGTGCTGGGATTACAGGCACGAGACACTGTACCTGGCTGGGACATCAATTTCTTTACACTCTCCAGGTAATTCTAAGGTGCACCTACAATGATAATCAGGGCATATCTAAGCACCACTTAAACATGGTGGTGAGCCAAAGATATAAACCTAAAGGAGAACAGCCTTGGGCTGGGCGCAGTGGCTCACACCTGTAATCCCAGCGGTTTGGGAGGCTGAGAGTGAATCACAAGGTCAGGAGTTCGAGACTAGCCTGACCAACATGGTGAAACCCTGTCTCTACTAAAACTACAAAAAATTAGCTGGGAATAGTGGCAGGCACCTGTA
Organism: Callithrix jacchus; assembly: GCF_049354715.1. Classification (NCBI taxonomy): domain Eukaryota; kingdom Metazoa; phylum Chordata; class Mammalia; order Primates; family Cebidae; genus Callithrix; species Callithrix jacchus. The sequence goes on from NC_133506.1 coordinate 106,630,787, forward strand.
TTCCCAGCTACTTGGGAATCTGAGGCAGGAGAATCTCTTGAACCTGGGAGGCAGAGGTTGCAGTGAGCCGAGATTGGGTCACTGCACTCCAGCCTGGGTGACAGAGTGAGACTCTGTCACAAAAAACAAACAAAAACACAGCCTTGTATTCTAGGCAGAAAATGGGCTAAAAACATTGAGAACTCTTCAAATACTGCAGAAGGCTGGGTGTGATGGCTCATGCCCTTAATCCCAGCACTTTGGGAGTCCGAGGCAGGTGGATCACCTGAGGTCAGGAGTTCGAGACTAGCAAACTCTACTACATGGCAAAATGCCATCTCCACTAAGAATACAAAAATTAGCTGGGTGTGGCGGTGAGTGTCTGTAATTCCAGCCACTTGGGAGGCTGAGGCATGAGAATTGCTTGAACTCTGGAGGTGGAGGTTGCAGTGAGTCGAGATTGTGCCACTGCACTCTAACCTGGGTGATAGAGAAAGACCCTGTCTCAAAAACAAAAACAAACCAAAACACACAATATATCAATATTGGTTTAGTAGCTGCAACTAATGTACCATAGTGGTGTAGGATGTTAACAAATGTACATAGAGAAACTTGGGTGTAGGGTGTATGGGATTCTCTGTATTACAATTGCAATTTTTCTGCAAATCTAAAAATATTCTAAAATTGGCTGGACGTGGTGGCTCATGCCTATAATCCCAGCACTTTGGGAGCCTGAGACAGGCAGATCATGAGGTCAGGAGTTCAAAACCAGCCTGCTCAACATGGCGAAATCCCGTCTCTACTAAAAATTCACCAAATCTCGTGGCAGGTAGCTGTAATCCCAGCTACTCAGGAGGCTGAGGCAGGAGAATTGCTGGAACCTGGAAGGCGGAGGTTGCAGTTAGCCTATATTGCGCCACTGCACTCCGGCCTGGGCAAAAGATTGAGACTCCAACTAAAGAAAAAAGAAAAAAAGAAAAAAATTCTGAAATTAGAAGTTTATTTAAAATAAATAATTACAAAGATGGCAAAGGTGTACTGTTACAATTTTTAATGTTTTATATGCTATAACATTGCCCTTGTGTTTAGGAATGGTACGAATGTTAACACTGAAAACGTGCACATAAAAATCTCTCCTTTTTTTTTAAATGGAGACAGGGTCTTACTATGTTGCCCAAGCCGGCCTCAAACTCTTGGGCTCAAGCAGTCCTTCTGCCTTGGCCTCCCAAAGTGCTGGGATTACAGGCATGAGCCACTGCTCCTGGCCAGTAAAAATCTTTCTTTAAAATGAAAGTTGGAAAGATCACCTAAGCCTGGGAGGTAGAGGTTACAGTGAGCCATGATCACACCACTGCACTCCAGCCTGGGTGATAGACACCCTGTCTCAAAATAAAGAAATAAATAGGCCAGGCGTAGTGGCTCATGCCTGTAATCCAAGCACTTTGGAGGCCAAGGTGGGCAGATCACCTGAGGTTGGGAGTTCAAGACCAGCCTGACCACCATGGTGAAACCCCGTCTTAAAAAATAATAATAAAATAAAATAAAAATAAAAAATAAATAAACAAAATAAAATAGAAGTAAGATTTCTGCAGGATTGTCTGAGAGAAAAAAAGAGAGACAGAGGAAGAGAAATGGGAGTAAGATATAATCAACTCCTACAAACATGTTTCAATGACTACCATGATACTTGGTAGTACAAACAATTAAGGAGTGAGCACCTTGTGAAATCTCAGAGATAATGAGCACAGCCATAAGGCAAGATGAGTACATTGCAGGTTTATGGCCCATGTGATGTCATCACCTCACCTGATCTTTATTACTGTTGGGGAAATTGTCTTTTTTTTTGCGGGGAATTATCTTAAACTATGTGATGACTTCAGAAATGCATTTCTCGTTTCTAGCATAAAACTGACAGCTCTGTACTTGGTGGTCTTTGTATCAAGCATGTCATAGGAAGATGTGGTAGACCCTATTCCCATTTTCTTTCTTCACTTTTTTTTTTTTTTTGAGACAGAGTCTCACTCTGTCACCGAGGCTGGAGTGTAGTGGTGCAATCTTGGCTCACTGCAACCTCCACCCACCAGGTTCAAGTGATTGTCCTGTCTCAGCCTCACGAATTGCTGAATAGCTGGGAATACAGGTGCCCACCATCATGACTGGCTAATTTTTGTATTTTTAGTAGAGACGGGATTTCATCATATTGGTCAGGTGAAACTCTTGACCTTAGATGATCCACCCACCTTGGCCTCCCAAAGTGCTGGGATTATAGGTGTGAGCCACTGTGCTCAGCCCCCATTTTCAATAAGGGAACCAAGAGGTTAAGCAACTTAATGAAGGTCTCAGAAATAGTATAGGGCAGAGGCACAATCAGAATCCAGATCTTGTGATGCTTACTCCAATACTGTTTCCACCCTCTTGATGGCAGGCCCTGTTGCAGGCAGTAGAACTGGTCCTTAACCCTTAAAGGGTATGCTGGCCTCCCTTTCCCCCTTCTTAGCAGAACTCCACATTTACTCAGAGTTACTATGCCTTGTCTGTTTTCTGGAGCACATGAACTCCAGAAAAGCTGGTTTGGTCCAGCTCTAGGTGGTTCCTCAATAGTCTAACCAGGGTTACTCAGCTCTGCAGCACATTGGAATGACCTCGTTTTGCCTCTAGAAATTCCAAAATATTTGGTCTAGAAAGCAGCCTTGGAATTCCCACACCTTCCCTGCCCTGGCCCAAGACTGTGTTATGTTGATGTTTAACGTTGCTACCAAAGAACAGAAAAGGATTTGCCCATTCAATCTGCCTCAGATAAGGTCACGGAGCTTTGACTGGATATAATTTTTGCTGACCTTATCCGGAGAAGTCAGGATGCTTTCTCCTTTGAAGCAGAATGCTTGGCTTTGAGCAAAGCCCTTTGAGTCTTCTCCTCAACAAGGTAGAAGTTCTAGATCTTAGAATATAAAAAATAATTCATGTGTTAGATGATTTTAGGGCAGATGGCCAGTCATACAAGCTGAAGGCTGAAACAAAGTAATAGGTGAATGTTGGGTGCAATTGTTTTGAGTAGGGACTAAAGGGGCAGAATTGTTCTTTGTTCTATGAGAAGGCTGAAATGTCCACTGCATTGCATAATTTAACACTTAATCCTTGTCAAGAGAAAGGAATTCCCATGATTTTGAAAAGTCTTAATACAATTATTTATATCCATCTCCACACTGCCCATCACCTCTGGGTTCAGCCACTGTCTCCTATGAGTCTTACAACCCACATTCCATATTAAGCAGTGATTATTTGGATGATGGGAGATGTCACCTACTTACCCTGTTTGGACATGTTTGTCCATCTCTGCTAGTAATGCTATTTTTCCCCTTGTGGGCTCTGGTGACTTTCAACAGTTGCCCATTAGTGCTGGAAATGGGCCCAGATTCTTCCAACATTTTGGCACCAAAGACACTGCCAAGAACAATCTAACCCTCCTTGGGTCCAGCACTAATAGGTCAAATTACATACTCAATCACAAGTGGAGAAGAGTCTAGTTTTGAGCATCTGTTGAATATAACTACAAAACTGCTGTGGTCCTATGGAAAAATAAGGAAAGACCAAATAGAGTTTAAAAGGTACGTGTAGTGAGACAAGAAAGATGAAAAGGAGCAGAAACCCAAATGGATTTGAAATATCTGTAGGCTTATCATGGTGACTCACGCCTGTAATCCTGGCATTTTGGGAGGCAGAGGCAGGAGGATTGCTTGAGCCCAGGGGTTTGAGGTCAGCTTGGGCAACACAGGGAGACCCCACCTCTACAAAAAATACAAAACATTAGCCGAGCATAGTGGTACACACCTGTAGCTCCAGCTACTCAGTAGGCGGTGGCAGGAGGATCACTTGAGCCTGGGAGTTGAAGACTGCAGTGAACCCATACCATGGCACTGTACTGTAGCCTGGGCAACAGTGTGAGACTCTGTCTCAAAAATAAAAATAAAAGAAATATCTGCAAACATCAGCTCCTTACACTGGTTGCACACTTACTTCACCTCAATTCCATTTGAGAATCTTCCCCGTATTTTAAGTTTTCTAATATCCCCAGTCCAAGATCCACCAATCTCATTAGTCAGTTATCTGGTTTCTACATTTTGGTTCCCTGACCTTCCAATGTTATATAGAAATTGTGGACTCTAGTGCCAGCTAGTGTTTCTCATTCAGTCCTATAAAAAAGTTGAATTCAAATAACTATTGAGGCCTGGCATGGTGGCTCACGCCTGTGAGCTCATCCCAGCACTTTGGAAGGCTGAGGTGAGTGGATCACATGAGATCAGGAGTTAGAGACCAGCCTGGCCAACATGGTGAAATCTTGTCTGTACTAAAAGTACAAATATTAGCTGGGTGTGGTAGTGCATGCCTGTAATCCCAGCTACTTGGGTGGCTGACAGAGGAGAATTGCTTGAAACCAGGAGATGGAGGTTGCAGTGAGCTGAGTTCACGCCACTGCACTCCAGACTGGGCACAGAGGGAGACTGTCTCAAAAATAGAAAGAAAAAAAAAGCTGGGTGTGGTGGCTCACACCTGTAAGTCCAGCACTTTGGGAGGCTGAAGTGGGTGGATCACCTGAGGTCAGGAGTTCGAGACCAGCCTAACCAACATGGTGAAACTCTGTCTCCACTAAAAATACAAAAATTAGCTGGATGTGGTAGCGGGCGCCTGTAATCCCAGCTACTTTGGAGGTTGAGGAAGGAAAATCACTTGAACTCAGGAGGCAGAGGTTGCAGTGAGCCGAGATTATGCCACTGCACTCTAGTCTGGGCAGCAGAGGGAGGCTCCATCTCAAAACAAAACAAACAAACAAACAAAAAACCTATTCATCTAATGTGATGTGAGGGTCTCTGAAGTCAGCTGGCTGCCTTTGCTCTCTTGACCACTTTACCCTGTGCATAAAATTCCTGCCACTAGTTTTCACTTTACCCTGTGCATAAAATTCCTGCCACAGTTTTAGACTTATGCAGTAAGGTACTGTTTCTTGAAGATCACTGTTAACATCGGAAGACTTTCCATATAAGCTTTTGCTTTTTTTTTTTGAGACAGAGTCTCACTCTGTTGCCTAGGCTGGAGTGTAGTGGCATGATTACTGCTCACTGCAACCTCTGCCTCCTGGGTTCAAGCAATTCTTCTGCCTCAGCATCCTGAGTAGCTGGGACTACAGGTGCGTGCCATCACACCCGGATAATTTTTATATTATTAGCAGAGACAGGGTTTCATCATATTGGCCAGGCTGGTCTCGAACCCCTGACCTTGTGATCTGCCTGCCTCCGCCTCCCAAAGTGCTGGGATTACAGGCGTGAGCCACTGCACGCAGGCTTTTTTTTAAAGATGGAATTTCACGCTTGTCTCCCAGGCTGGAGTGCAATGGCGTGATCTTGGCTCACTGCAACTTCCACCTCCCAGGTTCAAGCAATTCTCCTGCCTCAGCCTCCTAGGTAGCTGAGATTACATGCCTGTGGCACCACGCCCAGCTAATTTTTGTATTTTTAGTAGAGACAGGGTTTCACTATGTTGGCCAGCCTGGTGTTGAACTCTTGACCTCAAGTGATCCACCCACATTGGCCTCCCAAAGTGCTGAGTGGAGTGAGCCACTGCCTCTGGCCCCATATAAGTATTTGTCAGTCAACATGTACAAACCATCTCTGGTTAGCTATGTGCTACAGGTGCAATGACTCCTGGCAGAGAACTGAATAGGGAGATGGAAAATACTCTTACAATGGCCAGGCATGGTGGCTCATGCCTGTAATCCCAGCACTTTGAGAGGTTGAGGTGGGCAGATCACTTGAGGTCAGGAGTTCGAGACCAGCCTGACCAACATGGAGAAACTCCGTCTCTACTAAACATACAAAAATTAGCTGGAAGTAGTGGTACGCACCTGTAGTCCCACCTACTCTGGAGGCTGAGGCAGAATTGCTTGAACCCAGGAGTAGAAATTGCAGTGAGCTGAGATGGCGCCACTGCACTCCAGCTTGGGCAACAGGGCAAGATTATCTCAAAAAAAAAAAAAAAAAAAGAAAAAAAAAAGAACATATTCTTACAAGACAACACAAGCTACAACAAGTCAACTTAACTCAAATACTAAGAGTCAAGAAGGGCAGTAGAGAAGTGGTGAGAGTGAGAGGAGAGGACTCGGGCTTTGTGCATGTTCTTGTTTTGAATGAGGTCTTGAAGTAACCCAAACACCATCATTGTACAGGGTTTTATTTTGGTAGAAAGGGGATGCTTTATGCACATGTTAGGCAAATGTGGATTTGCTGAATGTTAAATTTGAAATTTCCTGTTTTGACCATTAGCTGACTATGAGAAAGATTTAATCATAAAGAAGGGATCTTGAGCTAGGCATGGTGGCTTACACCTGTAATTCACTGAGGTGGGTGGATTACCTGAGGTTGGGAGTTAGAGACCAGCCTGACCAACATAGAGAAAACCCTTCTCTACTAAAAATACAAAATTAGCTGGGCGTGATGGTGCTGCCTATAATCCCAGCTACATGGGAGGCTGAGGCAGGAGAATCGCTTGAATCCGGGAGGTGGAGGTTGCAGTGAGCTGAGATTGCTCCATTGCACTCCAGCCTGGGCAAGACTTTATCTCAAAAAACAAAACAAAAAAAAAAAAAAAAACAAAAACAAAAAGAGAGAGAGAGAGAGATGGAGTTTTGCTCTTGTTGCCCAGTCTGGAGCATAATCTTGGCTCACTGCAACCTTTGCTTCTTGGGTTCAAGCAATTCTCTGTCTCAGCTGCCCGAGTAGCTGAGATTACATGCATGCACCACCATGCCCAGCTAATTTTGTATTTTTAGTAGAGATGGGGTTTCTCCATGTTGGTCAGGCTGGTCTCAAACTTTTGATCTCAGGTGATCCACCCACCTAGGCTTCCCAAAGTGCTGGGATTACAGGTGTGAGCCGCCGCGCCTGGCCTTGATCTAAGCAAACTTTGACACGTCATTAAACTCTTTCTGGTCTCCCTCACCTATAAATAAGTTTTCTACAGTTGCCATAGACATTCTAACCTTCTAGAGACTCTCACCATGGCTAATATATATGAGAGGATTTTGTAAACTATGTTGGCTATGTATAGAGTTTGGATTTTTTTGTGATTGTTGTTTTAAACCAAAGCCTAAATTTTGCTCACCTGTGTAAGATCTATACATCATTATTTCTTATATGGCATTGAAATAGTGAAGTCAAAAAGGATGGTTTAATGACTTACTACTGCAAAGGGTAGTGAGTTTGAATGATCCCAAGATTTTTCCAGAGAGAGAATCTGCAAGTGTTGGCAGCAGAATTAAGCCCCAGAAACAAAGAGACCCTTTATTTGAGAGAGGTCCTAAGGTAGCAACACAATTATAGTTTGTAGTTGCAGTGGGAATGAGGGCAGCATCATTGGCAGGTGTGTGGCCTAAGGGAAAACAACAGTATGAAGAGGAACCTGAGCGTGCAGGATGGCTAACAGACTGTTTAGCCCAAGGACAAAGGTGCATCATTGAGAAGGAATCTTGTTGGTGGACTGAGTATTAGTTCACTGAAGATTATTTTATATTTTATTTTTTGAGATGGAGTCTTACTTTGTCGCCCAGGCTGGAGTGCAGTGGTGTGATCTTGGCTTGCTGCAACCTTCCCTTCCCGAGTTCAAGCAATTCTCCTGACAGCCTCCTGAGTAGATGGGATTACAGGAGCCCGCCACCATGCCCAGCTAATTTTTGTACTTTTGGTAGAGACAGGGTTTCACCGAGTTAGCCAGGCTGGTCTTGAGCTCCTGATGTCAGGTGATCTGCCTGCCTCAGCTTCCCAAAGTGCTGGGATAACAGGCGTGAGCCACCGTGCCTGGCCATAATTTTTTAGATATTATTCTAGAAGAACAGCCAACACAAGTGAAAAGAGACAAATGGGATTACATAAAATTAAAAACCATAACCAAGGAAACAACATAGTGAAGAGACAATCTATGTAATAGGGGAAAATATCTGTAAACTATGTATTTTATAAAGGATTAATATGGAGAATACATAAGGAAAATGCAAGCAACTCAAATGGCAAAATAATAATAACAACCTGATTTTAAAATGGAAAAAGAACTTGGATAGACATTTCTGAAAAGAAGACATACAAATACTCAACAGGTATATAAAAAACACTCAAGATCACTGATCAGAGGCAGGAGTTGAAGACCAGCCTGGACCACAAAGTGAGACCCTGTCAAGCCCGTAATCCCAGCACTTTGGGAGGCCGAGGCAGGTGGATCAAGAGGTCAAGAGATGGAGACCATCCTGGTCAACATGGTGAAACCCCGTCTCTACTAGAAATACAAAAAATTAGCTGGGCATGGTGGTGCGTGTCTGTAATCCCGGCTACTCAGGAGGCTGAGGCAGGAGAATTGCCTGAACCCAGGAGGCAGAGGTTGTGGTGAGCCGAGATCACACCATTGCACTCCAGCCTGGGTAACAAGAGCGAAACTCCGTCTCAAAAATAAATACATAAATAAAATATTAGTGGAGCATGGTGGTACATGCCTCTAGTCCCAGCTACTTGGGAGATTGAGGTGGGAAGATCAGTTGAGCCTGGGAGGTCAAGACTGCAATTAGCTATGATGGTGCCCTAGCACTCCAGCCTGGGTAACAGAGACAGATCCTGTCTCAAAAAAAAAAATAAATAAAAAAATAACTCATCATAATGGAAATGCAAATTAAAGTTAAAATGAGATATAACCTCACCCTAGTTAAAATGGCTATTATCAAAAGACAAAAGATAAGTGTTGGTGAGGATGTGGAGGTTGCGCCACTGCACTCCAGCCTGGGCGACAAGAGGGAAACATCTCAAAAAAACAAAGAACAACAACAAAAAACAAGCTGGCTGTGCAAAATTACAGGGTTAGTAACAACGTTCTGAGGTGACCGGGTGCAGTGGTTCACGCTTGTAATCCTATCATTTTGGGAGGCCGAGGCGGGCAGATCACCTGAGATCAGGAGTTTGAGACCAGCCTGACCAACATGGTGAAACCTCGTCTCTACTAAAAATACAAAATCAGCCGGGCGTGGTGGCGGATGCCTGTAATCCCAGCTATTTGGGAGGCTGAGGCAGGAGAATCGCTTGAATCAGGGAGGCGGAGGTTGCAGTGAGCTGAAATCACGCCACTGCACTCCAGCCTGGACAACAAGAGTGAAACTCAGTCTCCAAAAAAAAAAAAAAAAAAAAAAAGAAAGAAAAAAAAGGTTCTTAGGTGAGAATGGGCCAAGCTGCAAAGCTTGCTCAGGAAACCCAGGAAGGCTAGCTGCAGAATGCTGTTTTCGTGGCGGGAGCGGCTTAACCTAGGCCTCCTAATTTAGGTAATTCCCAATCTTGAGATTTCAGCCCAAATGTCACTCCTGCAAGGCCTCCCGGAACTCAAAGCAGGTCTCCCTTCGCTCCCGCCGAGGAACGGCCAGTTCCCAGCATCTATAGCCCTGTGTTTTTCAGACTCACCGAGTCTGGGCAAGGGAAGGACGGGATAAGAGCAATGCGGGTTGGGAAAGTTAAAGGGTCAGGAGTTCAAGACCAGTCTGACCAACATGGTGAAAAAAAAAAAGTAAAAATAAAAATAAAGTTAAAGGGATCCCGCAAACAGTCCCCGCCGGAATGGAAAAAGGATTCCGGAGTTCTTCAGCCCTGAGCGATGCTTGGGGAGGGACATCAGGGCGCAGAGCAGCCGATCGCGGAGCGGAAGTTTATCCCTGGAGCCCTTCTAGGAAACCCGGAGGACTCAGCTCGTCAATGATCCCGGGGCTGAAGCCGGCATCGACGGGTGCACGTTGCTGTTCCAGGGAGTCGGCTCGGCAGGCGGCGGCGATATTGAGCTTGGGCTAGGGCAAGAACCGGCGAAAAGCAAAGCCGGAAAAGGCAATGGGGCGTTGGTGCGCTGACCACCTGTTCCTCCAGGGGAGTGCGACGCGCGCTGATTGGCTGGAGTGCCGCCCGGGTACCGGAAGTGGCTCATGCCTGTCGCCAGTGACACCGGGACAACAGCTGTGGGCTCTGTGCGAGTGGCCCAGCAGCACCGAGCCTGAGAGGAGTGAGCGAGCGCGGGGCGGTAGCGGCCTGCGGTGAGACCTCATTCCGTCACGGCTGTGGGGGGAGGCGGCGGCTGGGCTCCCAACTCCCTAGAGAGCCGAGCGGAAACCCTACGTTTAGGCCCTATCTGACCGGGGTTCGCTGTGTGACCTTGAACTTTGTGCCTTCCCGTTCCCCCCGCCCTCAGACCTTCATTTCCACCTGCACACAGAGAGGGTAGAGGGTGCCTGGACACCGCCAGGGACCGTCCCAGCTCTTTGGTGCCTGTCAACCGTGGAGACGGAAGCAGCAGGGCCACTCCCTTCTGTCCCGACGTGGGGACCCGTGGGAGCTGTGGTTTTCTCAGACATTCCACCCCCAAGTAAACCGCTAGGACAAACTGGCAGGCAGTGCCCAAAACTTAAGGCCTCAGTGGCAGATTGTGCCCTGTGCTGCCAGACCAGGATATTGGCTTATGAGGAGTGTTTGTGAAAAGGAGACAGGTTTGAGCTGCAAAGATAGAGCCTTGTTGATTATGGGTACCAGGGGGAGAACAGAGGAAAGGAAGATAACAGTGCCATAAATTAAATTATCACCCAGACTGGGAGAAGGAACTTATTTTTACAGTTATTGACATCAGCTATGTGTCAGACATTATCCTAGGCTCTTTAGATACAATGATTAATGAAATATCCAGGTAGCCATCAAGAGTATTGGAGAGGCTGGATGAGGTGACTCATGCCTGTAATCCCAGCACTTTGGGAGGCCTAGGTGGGAGGATTACTTGAGCCCAGGAGTTCAAGACCAGCATGGGCAACATAGTGAGACACCTTCTGTACAAAAAATAAAGAAATTAGTTGGGTAGTTGGGTGTGGTGGCGCATGCTTGTAGTCCCAGCTACTTGGGAGGCTGTGGTAGGAGGATTTTCTTGAGCCTGGGAGGTTGAACCTGCAGTGAGCCTGGGCATTAGAGCCAAGACCCTGCCTCAGAAAAAAGGGAGGTGTTGCAGATTCATTATATATATGAGACAGTTACACAAATTCACTTAACATTTACCAGGTATCTGAAATATACTAGGCACTGGGAATACCAAGATAAATGGAACAGCATTCTTGCTTATGGTCTAGAGAAGAAAATAGGTATGAAAATTAATAATGCGGCCAGGTGCAGTGGCTCATGCCTCTCATCCCAGCACTTTGGGAGGCCTAGGTGGGCGGATCACAAGGATAAGAAATCAAGACCATCCTGAACAACATAGTGAAACCACATCTCCACTAAAAATACAAAAGTTAGCTGGGCATGGTGGTGTACGCCTGTAGTTCCAGCTACTCGGGAGGCTGAGGCAGGAGAATTGCTTGAACCCAGGAGGCAGAGGTTGCAGTGAGCCGAGATTGCATGCGCCACTGTACTCCAGCATCGGTGACAGAGTGAGACTCTGTCTCAAAAAAAAAAAAAAAAATGTAATAATGCAGTGAGGTAGCTGCTACAAGGTGAAGGAGTAGCTGCCTGCCTTGGGGGTCTGGGAAGAAAATGGAGGGGTTGGCCAGGCGCAGTGGCTCATGCCTGTAATCCCAGCACTTTGGTAGACCAAGCAGGTGGATCACCTGAGGTCAGGAGTTGGAGACCAGCCTGGCCAAAATAGTGAAACCCCGTCTCTACTAAAAATACAAAAATTAGCTGGGCATGGTAGCACATACCTGTAATCCCAGCTACTTAGGAGGCTGAGGCAGGAGAATTGCTTGAACCTGGGAGGCAGAGGTTGCAGTGAGCCAAGGTCGCACCACTGCACTCCAGACTGGGTAACAAGAGTGAGACTCCCTCTCAAAAAAAAAAAAAAATGGAGTGGTCTGCCCATGCTTGTGAAGTGCACAAAGTAGGCAGTAGATTAGGAAGTGGGAATAACTTGTTCTCAAAGGCAAAGAAGCTTTAAAGAATAGAAAATGTTTGATTTGCAGGATACTGAGCATGACTGCAGCTTCCAACAGTTATTGGAGGGTGTAGGACAGTAGATGAGGAAGGGAAATGGGTTTCCTTGGAGGGATGTTATGAGTCATGGGAAGAAGTTTTTATTCTGTAGGCTTTGGGGTACAATAAACAGGAAGTGTCTTGATAACTATAGTACAATGAACGAGAGAAAAGGGCCAATGAAATGTTGGCTCAGAGGACCAAGAGAGAACCTCTTTCCTGCAGATGTTAATGAAGACTTTGAGAAGGAGGTTATCCTTGTACTAGATAGGGAATATTTGGTAGGATCTGGTCTTTCAGAGGTTAAGGAAAATCATTTGCATCAGTTAAAATGCTTTTGTCTGTAAGTAACAGAATCTAACTCAAGCTGGCTTTAAAAGATGCAAGTATACAGGGTCTCATAATTGGAATTCAACAGGTATAGGCCAGGCATGGTGGCTCACACCTGTAATCCTAGCACTTTGGGAGGCTGAAGTGGGTGGATCACCTGAGGTCAGGAGTGCAGGACCAGCCTGGCCAACATGGTGAAACCCCTTCTCTACTAAAAATATAAAATTAGCTGGGCATGGTGGCAGATGCTTGTAATCCCAGCTACTGGGGAGGCAGAGGTGGGAAAATCGCCTGAGCTTGGGAGGTGGAGGTTGCAGTGAGCCGAGATTGCACCACTGCATTCCAGCCTGGGTGACAGAGTGAGACTCTGTCTCAAAAGAAAAAGAAAAAAAGAGGTGTAGTGGTTTTAGGACTGATTTAATCCAGTGGCCCAGGCAGCATTTCCCTTGTTTTTCTTAGCTGTAGCTGCCCTCATCCACAAGCTGGTAGGGAGATAGCAGCAGCAGGTACAGGCAACAATATATAGAATTATTTTCCTATGGTTCTCTCAGAATGGCAGGAAACTATTCCCAGAAGCTCCCAGCAAACTTCCTCAAAATACTGACCCAGATGAAGGTGGTTGTCCATTTCTGAACCAGGAATTCCTGCATCCTTACTGTTTCAGAACCAGTCCCTTGCAAGAAGTAGGGCATTTATTTAACTGGGTTAACTCAGTTGGAGTTTACTGCTGGAGCTCTTGGATGAGGTTAGATTTCTGGCAAAGAAAACAAAGCCACTGCAAATAGTTTTGCTTACATACCCCGTAAAATAATTTTGGAAGGTTTGTATCTCTTTATACATTTGCACATTGACATCTAAAACATTTTCATTTTTCATCATAAATTTTAATGAGTTTTAAAGGATATTACTTTTGAGGTATTAAAATTTTTGACATTTCAAAATAGAACCTCATCCCAGTTTCGCATAAACTTTCCCTTGGTTATGTTCCCTTGGTTACCTTCCCTTGGAGCACAAAGAATGTGCTCATCACATCCTTCACTCTCTCTGAAGTCTCCGTCTGTTAGCATCTCACTCCTCCCTGTCCACCTTCATTTGCATCCCTATGTCACTCAGTCATCTTAACTCCGTTCTGACTAAACTCCCTAGGCCTCACCTCCTCAGTCTTCCACCACACACCTCCCTGGATTCTCAGGCTGCCAGCACTGTCACTGAAAGAAGTCAGGAGACCATAGTGATTGGCCCCTTCTTCACTCTGATGCTCTCCAGCATGCTTGTTTCATCAGGAGGTGGTGAGGGTTCATGTCTGTAAATTGCTTTGCACATAGTAAGAGCTTATCATTATTCTCCCCATCAAAATGTCAGTGCTTCCCTGCTCATCTTCCCTCCTTCCATATTTATCCCAACCTTGTACATTCTACACTGAAATTCAAATGTTTTTTCTGTTTCTTTTCTTACTCACCCTCACCCTATACTTCCTGGCCTCTTGCTTGCCCACTTTCTGCCCAGAATGCTATAGTGCAGTAGTCTTCAAATGGAAATATAGGGAGGGGGTGCAGAGACACTTTCTGTAACATCTATGGGCACATAGATTGTTGAATGGAAATCAACTTCTAGATCTTTGACTTTATTTTATATCCTTGCCTATGACTGATTTGCTTAAGAATGGCCCTATTGGCTGGGCATGGTGGCTCATACCTGTAATCCCAGCACTCTGGGAGGCTGAGGCAGGCAGATCACAAGGTCAGGAGTTTGATACCAGCCTGGCCATCATAGTGAAACCCCATCTCTACTAAAAATACAAAAATTAGCTGGGCATGGTGGCGTGCACCTCTAGTCCCAGCTACTTGGGAAGCTGAGACAGGAGAACGACTTGAACCTGGGAGATGAAGGTTGTAGTGAGCCAAGATCACGCCACTGCACTCCAGCCTGGGCAATAAGAGCAAAACATCGTCTAAAAAAAAAAGACCGCATGTGGTGGCTCATGCCTGTAATTCCAGTACTTTGAGAGGCTGAGGTGGGTGGATCACAAGGTCAGGAGTTCAAGACCAGCATGGCCAAGATGGTAAAACCCCGTCCCTACTAATAATACAAAAAATTAGCCAGGTGTGGTTGTAGGCACCTGTAATCCCATCTACTCGGGAGGCTGAGGCAAAGAATTGCTTGAACTCAGGAGGTGGAGGTTGCAGTGAGCCAAGATCGTGCCATTGCACTCCAGCCTGGGTGACAGAGTGAGACTCTGTCTCAAAAAAAAAAAAAAGAAAAGAAAAATGGGCCTGTAACCTGTAGGTTTCTCTTTTCTCACTTTTTTTTTTTTTTTTTTTTTTTTTTTAATAATTATTCTTTTCTTCCTTTAGGCCCGACTGGGCACAGTGGCCTATGCCTGTAATCCCAGCACTTTGGGAGGCTGAGGTGAGTGGATCATTTGAGATCAGGAGTTTAAGACCAGCCTGGCCAACATGGTGAAATCCTGCCTCTACTAAAAATACAAAAATTAGCCAGCCTGTGGGAGGCTAAGGCAGGAAAATTTCTTGAAACCAGGAGGTGGAGGTTGCAGTGAGCGGAGATTGCACCACTACACTCCAGCCTGGGTGACAGAGTAAAACTCTGTCTCAAAAAAAAAAAAAAAAAAAAAAAAAAGAAATAAAATCAAGACACCACTCATCCATCTCCTTAATGTTATTATGGTACATCACTCTGGGGTGGAAAATCCTCTAGAATGCCACAGTCAATGTGTTGAAGAAGTGAGTTTTGTGGACCTTTTATAATACAATTTCCAGTCTTTGCTTTCAACAAAATTTTACTTTATTTTTTGAGACAGGGTCTCTTCTTATTCTGTTACCCAGGCTGGAGTGCAATGGCGTGATCACAGCTCACTGCAGCCTTGATTTCCCAGCCTCAGGTGATCCTCCCAACTCAGCCACCCAGGTAGCTTGGGACTATAGACATGTACCACCATACCTGGCTAATTTTTTGTAATTTTTGTAGAGACAGGTTCGCCATGTTGGCCAGGCTGGTCTCAAACTCCTGGGCTTAAGTGATGTGCCCACTTTAGCCTCTCAGAGTGCTGGGATTATAGGTGTGCCTAGCCCTGACAAAATTTTTAAACGATATAATCAGGTTGTCAGTCAGCTGACAGATTATGTAGTAGTTTTTACTATAAATCACAGTGTGATGTTTTGGCAGGTAAGTTAAAAAAAATTGCGATATTGTTATCGCAACAAAGTGCCATAAATGTAGATTTATGCTGTTTGGGCAAATTCAGGTCTGCCAAGTTGCGGATCCTATTCTGAGCTATAGAGACCCAATAGAGGTCTGCCTGTCATCCCCAAACCGAGGACCAATGGTCAACCTCTGCTCTTTTAGTAGCACCTCTATCTTATCTCTTTTCAGAAACATTTAATTTCAGATTTAGAAAAGTGAGGAAGTGAGAAACAGAAAGATAGAAAGTGCTTGGGAATTTGAATTTAGGCTATGAGAAGTGGAGTATTTCCATATGAGTCTGAGGCCTAATATATGGCTGTGCCTTTGGAAAAAGCAACGAAATGGAGATTGGCTTTGGTTTGTATTTGAGAAGATACCCATAAAGCAGTAATTAAGAAATGACATTGATATCGTACTGGCGGAGTGTAAAGTAAAAGAATGGTCAGAACAGGTAAGATTTAGTTGGAGGGCCGGGCAAGGTGGCTCATACCTGTAATCCCAGCACTTTGGGAGGCTGAGGCAGATGGATCACCTGAGGTTGGGAGTTTGAGACCAGCCTGACCAACATGGAGAAACCCCATCTCTACTAAAAAAAAAAATTAGCCAGGCCTGGTGGCACATGCCTGTAACCCCAGCTACTTGGGAGGCTGAGTCAGGAGAATCGCTTGAACCTGGGAGGCAGAGGTTGTGTTGAGCCAAGATCGTCCCATTGCACTCCAGCCTGGGCAACAGAGTGCAACTCTGTCTCGGAAAAAAAAAAAAAAAAAAAAAGATTTAACTGGGGAAGACTTTCTCTGTGTTTTTTTGAGATGGAATCTTGCTCTGTCGCCGAGGCTGGAGTGCAGTGGGGCAATCTTGGCTCACTGCAACCTCTGCCTCCTGGGCTCAAGCGATTCTCCTGCCTCAGCCTTTCGAGTAGCTGGGATTACAGGCACGTACCACCCTGCCCAGCTAATTTATTTTTGTATTTTTAGTAGAGATGGGGTTTCACCATGTTGGCCAGGCTGGTATTGATCTCCCAACTTCAGGTGGTCTGCCTGTCTTGGCCTCCCAAAGTGCTAGGATTACAGGCATCAGCCATGGCACCCTGCCAGGGGAGACTTTCTGAATTTGAGTTTTAAAATAGGTTCCGGTTACTTGACTGGGGATAGAGACATACCTAACTTCTGTTGTATCTTGTTTTACTGTGAAAAAGTGATTTCTACTATAATTGAATATCTGAGATTGAGTTAAAAAAAAAGAAAAAAGTAATTTCCAGCCAGACGTGGCGGCTCATGCTTGTAATCCCAGCACTTTGAGAGGCTGAGGCAGGCAGATCACCTGAGGTCGGGAATTTGAGACCATCCTGACCAACATAGAGAAACCCCACATCTACTAAAAATACAAAATTAGCTGGGCGTAGTGGTGCATGCTATTTGGGAGGCTGTAATCCCAGCTACTCTGGAGGCTGAGGCAGGAGAATAGCTTGAACCCAGGAGGTGGAGGTTGCAGTGAGCCAAGATTGGGCCTTTGCACTCCAGCCTGGGCAACAAGAGTGAAACTTCATCTCAAAAAAAAAAAAAAAAGTGATTTCCATTTGTTGTGGTACACATGTCAGTTCTATGAATGCTGATTTTGTAAAGAACTAGATGATGGAAAAGAAGCAACTATAGGAGGCATGAAGATGAAAAGGAAAGGTCAGAGAAGGAGTTGAAAGCAACTGGAGACTGAAATGCCAGCTTCTAGAACTTGCTCTTGGGTAGGGATTAGAGAGAAATTTATTTAAGACAGTACATCCCAGCTCAGGTGGCACCATGGAGGAAGGCGATAGCTAAATTCTCTACAATAGCTTCTTACAGTTGTATAGATATACGTACTTATAATTTTCAAAGATTTCAACAGAAAGGAGAAGTACAGTTTTTAGATGCCTTCTCTTCATGGGAAAAATAGAGAAGATGCTTGGGGAAAGTTGAAGAAAGTTCCATCTCATTTTCAGGTGTAGCACAAAGAGCTTTGGAGACTTCAGGATTCCAGTAGATCAGGTTCCTTTCAGGTGTCTGGGGAGGGGACATTGCCAGGGCTGCTCTGATGAATGACTAGAGATGCCCGGGTCTGATGGTATTAGTAACCTAGTTACCAACATCCTGTGGATAATGGGAGGCTGGGCAGAGAAAAGGGCAGTCCAGAGTCACCCACCAAATCTCCACCTTTCCCCTTCCCTTACCAAACAACTCCAGCCTCCACTGCTGCTCAGGGTCTTTGTTTGTTCAGTAATCTCATCTTTTCTTCGCTCTTAACCCATCTCTCTGCTGAAACTACTCTATTCCTTCTAATGTAAACGTGTTCGTATCTCTTCCATCAGAGAAAAGCCTTGATCTATAGCACTGTCCATCTTGGTCTTCTCTTTTCATCCACTTTTTTTTTTTTCTGAAGCAGCAAATGCATTACTCAGTCCACTACCACCTGGCTTCTGCTTCTGTCATTCCACTGAATCTGTGCTTACAGTTCATTTGTGACTGTCTATTGTCCCAGTAGACATTTTCCAATTCTTATCCTACTGAATCTCTCAACTGCATTTGACTTTTTTTTTCTTTCGAGACAGTCTCACTCTGTTGCCCAGGCTGGAGTACAGTGGCTCAGTCATAGCTTACTGCATCCTCTACCTTCCAGGCTCAAGTGATCTTCCCACCTCAGCTTCCCAAGTAGCTGGGACTGTAGGCACATGCCACTATGCCTAGCTAATTTTTAAATTTTTAGTTTGTAGAGATGGGGTCTTGCTATGTTTCCCAGGCTGGTTTCAAACTCCTGGGCTCAAGTAATCCTCTCACCTACTCCTCCCAAAGTACTGGCATTAAAGGCATGAACCACCATGCCTAGCCTTTGTTTGATATTTTTTAATTTTCTCTGCCATTGCCTAAGTGACTTCTGTGATACAGTGTTCCAGTTTTTCAGCTCCACTACCATTCTTTATCTTCTTGGCTAATTCTCTTTCTTTACTTACCCCTTTATTAACAGGGTCTGAACAGGAAACAGCTCATTCAAATTACAACAATTTGAGGAGAGTTTATTTGCAAAGAGGTTAATTAGGAATGACCTAGGTGAAGAACCAGGGGCTGGCAATAATAGAGTAGTCACTAGCCCTGAGCCTGAAGAGACAGGAGGGAGCAGAGGTTACTGGAACCCAGGCAGTGAGACTATTGAGTAGGATAAACTTGAGAGGAGTAGGGACCTCAGGTGAGGGACAACACCAGCCCAAGGCGACCTCACAGGCAGGAACTGGAAGAATAAATACCCTGACCCCTTTCTCCACCCCGCCCTTTCCTCCCTGCTTCCAGACCCCTGCTGGGGCTCCTCATTGATGGAACACAGCTGGAAGTCAGAGGGCCTGTTGATGTGTTCCATACAGGTTAGGCTTCTGGGGCAAAGAGGACAGGGAGAAAGGTGTAAAGAAGATCTAGAGGGGAAAATCAAGATAACTAGAGTACTTGTGACTGTTAGCTTTGACTCCTAGGTTTCGGCTTGCAGTCTCTAATAGCTCTCACCTATACTCATGCTGAGTACTCTCAAGTCTGTATCTCTAGTCCTGACTAAGCTTTAGACCAACATATTTTGACTGGTTCTTTGACACCTCTCTATGGATATCTTGAAACTCATTTTGTCCAAACCAAAGCTCATTCATCATCTTTACTGCTCTACTAACTCCTCCTCCAGTATTCTCAGTATCGTAGCACCACCATCCATCTAATTACTATCTCTCAAATTGAGTGAGATCTGGGCACCATCTTTGACTCCTCCCTCCTTACACCTATATCCAGTCACACAGGAAGTCTTGCAGAATTTGACCTCTTCAGTATCTTTACAGTCTGTCTCTTCTTCCCCACTGCTACTAGTGCTCTAGTTAGATCACATCGCCTTTGCCTTGATGACTGTATCAGCCTCCTGGCTGATCTTGCTGTGTTCAGGCCTGCTGTTTTCTGCTTCAGCCAGTGTGCATCTGTGTGTAATATTAATCTGCACAGGGACTTTGTCACTCCTTGGTCTAAAAACCATCCCATAGTCTGCATTGTCTAAAGGATGAAGTTACATACAGGCCCATGTCCCCTCAGAATTGCCTTCCACAGTGAACACTTTTACTGATGGGAGGATTGTATTCCTCACTTTTACTGTAATGCACAAATGCACTGCCCTCAGCAAAAGGCCACTTTAATATTAGTTCCAGGTTGTTTACCATCTGAACAAAGGTCAGGCTTATTCTCCTGGCATTTGGACCCGTTGTCTGTGGTGGATATAGCTAAATACCTAGGGCAATTATATTAGGAATAGGTTTGGTCTCGTAAAATAACAACAACAACAAAAACCCCAATGGCTTAAGCATGGCAAAAGCTTATTTCTCTTTTAGATAAATGAAGCCCAGTGGCTGGCATTCCAGGAAAGGTATGGCAGTGCCATGGAGTCATCAGGGACCCAGATTCCTTCCAGCTCTGATCCTCAGTCCTAGGGTATGCCATTATACTCATGGTTCAAGATGGTGTCTAGCTATCACATCATGCTCTGGGAACAGCATGGAAGACAGGATGGAAGAAATGTATCCCCTCATCCTTTAGGAGATTTCCTAGTAGTCTCCATGTACTTTCATTTGCATTTCAGTGTTTCATTGGCTAGAATATTATCATGTGGCCAATCCCAACTGCAAAATTTAAAAAGCTGGGAATGTATTTTTTTTTAACTAGGCTAATTGCCACACTACATAAATTTATTATTCTGTTAAAAGGCAATGGAGAAAAATAGATCTTGGGGTAGACAACTAAAATTTTTGCTACAACTAAAAATTTTCATAAAGGTTTTAAAAACGTACTCTTTTTTTTCTCTCTCTCTCCTAAGAAACAAGGTCTCTTGCCCTATTGCCCAGGCTGGAGTGCAGTGACACAATCCTGGCTCACTGCAGCCTTGACCTCCTGGGCACAAGTGACCCTCCTACCTCAGTCTCCCCAGTAGCTGAGACTACAGCCTGGGTAACATAGGTGGTACTTCTGTGCTAGTTATAGCTAAGACACATTACCCTTTTGAATGGGTAAGCCCTATAAATCTCATCTCCTACTCTATAGAGCTGATAACTACCAGAGAACAGAACTAAGAATAGTTCTCTTGTTACTCATTTTGCAGTTACTTCCCCTGTACACCCAAAAGTTATTTCTATTAACTTGCCCTTTTTTTTTTTTTTTTTTTTTTTGAGATTTACTGGGTGAGTCTTACTCTGTCACCCAGGCTGGAGTGCAGTGGCAGAATCTTGACTCACTGCAACTTCCCCCTTCCTGGTTCAAGCGATTGTCCTGTCTCAGCCCCCTGCAAGAAGCTGGGACTATAAGTATATGCCACCAGGCACAGCTAATTTTTGTATTTTTAGTGGACAGGGTTTCACCATGTTGCCCAGATTGGTCTCAAACTCCTGAGCTCAACTCAGCCTCCCAAAGTGCTAGGATTACAGGCTTGAACCACCATGTCTGGCCTTGCCTTGTCATTTTTGTCCCTTCTTTCAACATTTATCATATACCTATCTATTAATATGGGGCCACCATTTTCCCTAGATGTTTTCTTTATTACCTTCAGGTTCCAACCCAACTCACCATTAATAGTATGGATCTTTTTCTTTTCTCTCTCTCTTTTTTTTTCAGGTATGTCTTAGTAGTGTGAAAATGGGAATAGTGTGGATCTTTTTATCAGCATCTCTTTACCATCCATTTCTTACTTTTCTCTTTAAATCTTTTCTCACTCCTTTTAGTCAGCACCCACTGTTTAGCATGTCCACCATAATCCTAAATCTTTATTTTCTCTTTGGCAGCATTCTGTCATTTTCCAGACACCAAGACTGTTTTTGTTTTGTTTTGTTTTTTGTTTGTTTTTGTTTTGAGACAGGGTCTTGCTCTGTCACCCAGGCTGGAGTGCAGTGGTGCATTTCAGCTCACTGCAGCCTTGACCTCCCCAGGCTCAAGCAATCCTCCTACCTCAGCCATTCCCCTCCCCTGACAAAGACTGTTCTCCTCTAGTGTTATCTTTATTTAAATATGGCCGGGCGCGGTGGCTTAAGCCTGTAATCCCAGCACTTTGGGAGGCCGAGGCGGGTGGATCACGAGGTCAAGAGATCGAGTCCATCCTGGTCAACATGGTGAAACCCTGTCTCTACTAAAAATATGAAAAAATTATCTGGGCATGGTGGCATGTGCCTGTAATCCTAGCTACTCAGGAGGCTGAGGCAGGAGAATTGCCTGAACCCAGGAGGCGGAGGTTGCGGTGAGCCGAGATTGCACCATTGCACTCCAGCCTGGGTAACAAGAGTGAAACTCTGTCTCAAAAAAAAAAAAAGATACGGTCCCTTCACATACTTACTCTCATTTCAGATTGTGATATGGGGACTGAGAACAAGGAGGTGATTCCCAAGGAAGAAATTTCTGAAGAATCTGAGCCACCTGGGTCAATGTTAGAAAAATTTCCAAGAGTGGTTTACCAAGGTCATGAGTTTGGAGCAGGATGTGAAGAAGACATGTCGGAGAGACATTCGAGAGAGTCCATGGAAGAGATTATGGAGCAGATGTCTCCTCAGGAGAGAGACTTTACATCAGGGTTGATGATCTTTAAAAAATCACCCTCAAGTGAGAAAGACCGGGAGAATAATGAGGGCAAGAGAGGCTGCAGTCCCAGCCCAAATCTGGTTACACATCAGGGAGATACTACAACAGAGGGAGTGAGTGCATTTGCTACCTCTGGCCAAAACTTCATAGAGATTTTAGAACCTAACAAAACACAGAGAAGTTCTGTTGGAGAAAAGCCTCATACATGTAAAGAATGTGGGAAAGCCTTTAACCAGAACTCACATCTCATCCAGCATATGAGAGTTCATAGTGGAGAAAAACCTTTTGAATGCAAAGAATGTGGAAAGACATTTGGAACTAATTCAAGCCTTCGACGGCACCTGAGAATTCATGCTGGAGAGAAACCCTTTGCTTGCAATGAATGTGGAAAGGCATTCATTCAGAGTTCGCATCTTATCCACCATCATAGAATTCATACTGGAGAGAGGCCCTATAAATGTGAAGAATGTGGTAAAGCCTTCAGTCAAAATTCAGCCCTTATTCTACACCAGAGAATCCATACTGGAGAGAAACCATATGAATGTAATGAATGTGGGAAGACCTTCAGGGTTAGTTCACAGCTTATTCAGCATCAGAGAATTCATACCGAAGAAAGATACCATGAATGCAATGAGTGTGGCAAAGCCTTCAAGCATAGCTCAGGCCTTATTAGACACCAGAAAATTCATACTGGAGAAAAACCATATCTGTGTAATGAATGTGGGAAAGGCTTTGGACAGAGTTCTGAGCTTATCCGGCATCAGAGAATTCATACAGGGGACAAACCCTATGAATGTAATGAATGTGGGAAAACTTTTGGCCAGAATTCAGAGATTGTTAGACATATTAGAATTCATACTGGTGAGAAGCCCTATGTATGTAAGGAATGTGGGAAGGCCTTCAGGGGAAACTCAGAACTTCTTAGACATGAGAGAATTCACACTGGAGAGAAGCCCTATGAATGCTTTGAGTGTGGAAAGGCTTTCAGGCGGACCTCTCACCTTATTGTCCACCAGAGAATTCATACTGGAGAGAAACCACATCAATGTAATGAATGTGCAAGAACTTTTTGGGATAATTCTGAGCTGCTTCTCCACCAGAAAATTCATGTTGGAGAGAAACCGTATGAATGTAGCGAGTGTGAGAAAACATTTAGCCAGCATTCCCAACTTATCATACATCAGAGAATTCACACTGGAGAGAAGCCTTATGAGTGCCAAGAATGTCAGAAAACTTTTAGTCGGAGCTCTCACCTCCTCCGACATCAAAGTGTTCACTGTATGGAGTAATCTGCAAAATAGGAAAGCTTTTAGTGGGAAAGCTAAAGTCCAACTTATTCATTTGTTCATAATATGCACCCCACATATTCAAATCAAATGAATGGACAGAACCTCCCCTGTCCTTTCACTGATTATTTAAACAGTTGGTTGAAGAAGATGAGGCACCTTTTTTTTTTTTTTTAAGACTTGGGGTCTTGCTCTGTCGCCCAGGCTGGAATGCAGTGATGCAGTCATAACTCACTGCTTCCTTGAACTCCTGGGCTCAAGCAGTCCTCCTGTGTCAGCCTTCCAAGTGGCTAGGACTGCAGGCACTACTGAGAAACTTTTATGAATTAGTCATTCAGAAGTTTCAATGTATTGAGTTAAATTATAAAAGCTATTTCAGGCCTTAATTTCCCCTCTGTCCTTCCCTTCCCTTCCTTTCTCCTTCCCCAGTGAATCACATAACATGAAGGGTCAGTACCAGCCATCCTAAATTACTTTTCAGCAAAATTGTGAGAACAGGATTCTACCACCTCCTAAGAATGACAGAGTTGACTCATTGAATGTTACCCCCTGAAATATTAGAAAGTCATAAATTAGAAGACACACCTCATTCTACTGTCTACTGTTTAGCATTGGAATAATTTAGTAAGCTTTTATTAGCTTCAAAATCTTTCAGCCATGCTGTCAAGTTAGAAGATGGCAGCATTAATGAAGAGAAGCAGGAAGTGGTCATTTCACATCTGTTAGGCTTCCTTATTCATCCGAAGAGGCTGCCATGATGGAGGAACTGACAGGCAATTTACAACAGTATTGTAAGTGAAGGCCTTAGCATCCAGAGGGGCTGATTAGGCAACACTAGGGGGTAAACAATTGAAGTCAGACTATTCAGCATGGGCAGAAGCAGCTCTTCAGGAGCTGTCCAAAGTTCAGGGGTGCTCAGACTGCTCGCAAGAATTCTGCTGCATTCATTGTCGGCCCCAGCTCCTACTACTGCTGACAGATACTGTGACAGGAAGTAGCAAAGAGGACTGTGGCTTCACCTCTACCAGGCACCTGGCTACAGTGATGAGCCAGTTCACCTGATAACAAACCAGGGTCTGGCCTTGCCAAAGCACTTAAGTTCTCATGACCTGGACCCCACTGGAGGCACTGCCTTGGTCAGAATGTGGTAGCCTTTTCTTGGTTTTGCCCCTTGGCCTTGAAATTCTTTTTTCTTAAATAACTTTTAAAAAATAGAGCTAAGATCTTGCTGTGTTGCCCAAGCTGGTCTTGAACTCCTGGGCTCCAGCGATCTTTTTGCTTCAGCTTCTCAAAATACTGGGATTGCCGGTGTGAGCTACCGTGCCCGGCCTTAAAATTCCTCCTTCACCATTTTTGCTTGTTTTTCGTGTTCTCCTATATCTTATTTCTTTTTTAAGGAAAACACAGCTTCCATTTTTCATGTGTCTGTGTTTCTATGGCAGTGGTGTTAGTGGGTATTGCACTAATGCCTGGGATCTGGTCTTAGTGCTGGACCTTGAATAAGGCACTTCACCTGCTGGTCTCCAATTTTCTCATCTGTAAAATGGAGGAGTTGAACTAAATGATCTCTGAAGTTTCAACCAGCCCAGTAATTCCTTAAATCTTTAAAAATTTAACTTTATATCTCTTTATTGTTCTTTGATCTTGTCTTTGTTACACTAATATTAGTCACTAATATTTATTGAGTGTTTACTACATGACAGGTAGAGTGCCAGTTTACATTTTAATTTTCACATCATTTCTATGATGTGAGTCCTCATTTTTTAAAAGCTTTATAAAAGTATAATTTATATACCATAAAATTCAGCTGTTTTAAGTGTTCAGTTGAATGATTTTTAATTTACATAGTTACACAACCATCAATGATGTGGGTATTCTTACCCCAATTTAAAAGGAGGGGCAGAAGGGGCAATGTTAAGTGATTTACCCATGATTACACAGCTATTAAGTGCTAGAGCCAAGACTCCAAACCTGGTTGATGCTCTTAACCACTGTGCTGTGCTGCAGATAGGCAGATTCATCACTGCCTTATGTGAAATCCTGTGCACATTTTCTATTACTAATTTCTACATAGATTTGAATATAGTGAATTTAAATAATGTCCTTGGTAGCGGAACTGACCACAGCCAAAAAAAAAAAAAAAAAAATCCACCAAATGGTTTATTCTGTACTCCAACAGGTGTCTCGCAGGCTTATATCCTTGGTATCCTTGGTTTGAGAAAAGAGTTGTACAAATAGATGACTGCACAGCTTCCACATCCTTCCAGATACCTCTGCCTCTAACAGTCACACTCCAATAGGGAAAGTTCTTTGATTTACTTCTTCCCTTAGGATGATTACAAGTGTGTGCTCTCATTCCTTTTTTCATTGCTGGAGCACAAACTGAATTGCGCCCAGGCTATATCTTTCTCACATGAAACCTGGATCTCACCTGTCCCATGCCTGATTCCTGTGTTTGCATTTTTTTTTTTTTTTTTTTGTCTCTCCCTGTCCCCTGGGCTGGAGTGCAATGCCACAATCTTGGCTCACTGCAACCTCCACCTCCCAGGTTCTAGCAATTCTTCTGCCTCAGCCTCCTGAGTAGGTGGGATTACAGGCACATGCCACCACGCCTGGCTAATTTTTGTATTTTTAGGAGAGATGGGGTTTCACCATGTTGGTCAGGCAGGTCTCAAACTCCTGACCTCAGGTGATCCTCCGCCTCAGCCTTCCAAAGTGCTGTGATTACAGGCATGGGCCACCGCACCAGGCTGTTTGCATATTTTATTTCCATATTTACCTCTTGTCAGCCCTGATAGAGAATGTGGCGCCCCTTCAAGCTTCTCCTAAAAAGTCTATTCACACAAACATCCCCGAGCAATATGTACTTCACTGAAGATACTGTGTAAGAAGCGGAGAAGAGTTCACACTGCATTCTATTAGACGCTTGGTTCTCAGAAGTACCTTATTGGCCAAACCACCAATGTTTTTTCTGTTTGTCCTCCCCTCTCAAGGCTCAGCCACCTCACCTCCTGTTTTGCCTACCAGATATCCAATCCATCCCCTCACCTCCCCTGGGCCTAGCTCAATTACCTTCTTAAACCCATCACTGCTCAGCAAAATGTCTAGTTAACCATTCATTTAAACATTAGGAGGCAATTTAGTGACCTGTTGCACCTGAGCAGGTTCTTCAGGGGGATGTCTCATGACTCATTTCCAGAAAAATCTACCATACATAGATATACCCCTGCCCCAGAGATTTCTGGTGAATGAAATTACCTGCATCTTGTTATGTACACTATATGCAAATCCTGTAACCTCAATTCCCTGTCTTCTTAACACATCTTACCCAGAGATCTCAGGAAGATTCCTCTTTTCCTTCTGTTTGCCTCCCTCCCTCTTCAACTTACTTGGGAGTCAGCATCTGACCATAATCGTGACTGGTGATGATTTGTGCAAACACAATACTATCAAGGAAAATACATGAATTGTCTTAATTTTAGACCTTTTTTTAAAAAAAAAAAAAACCGCACAGGCCTCACAATCTTAAAAGTTCTACCTAAATACCCAGAAATATCCTTCAGAATTTTTGAAGCTATGCCCGTGTACATTTTTTTCTTCCCGAATTTTAATGGTATACTAACACCTTAGGTAAATAAAATATTTCTTTACAATGTTATTGATATAATGCCTTTGTAATGTTTGTTATTCCAAGTTGCATTATGTTTCATTATGGTTTTTTAATAGGACTTAACCAGTTTTGTCCCCACCTTGTAAGTTTCATCTTACCTAAGTACCCCAATATGCTTGTTACCTTCTGGTTTTGCCTACAATGTACATTATGTGTCCTTGATCATCTGCTTTGCTTGGTGAGATCCTTCATCTTAAATAACAGGACAAGTGTTACCTACTGTGTGTGCGTTGGTATACACATTTTACTTCATTATTAGCAACTTAATGTAAGATATTTTCAGACCATTTGTATGGCCTTTAAAAAAATCACCTTATTACTGAAATGTCAGGGTGGCAGTGGGTGCTGCTGATTGTTTACCATTCAATTTTTACAAGTGTTCTGATTCCTGGCGGATGTCAGGTTCTTAATGCTGTTACATCAATAATCTCCTTTGAGAACCAGGAAAGCTCTGCCAGGCAGTTTCAGAGAATTCATGGATCTTCTGAAACCCGTCCTCTGACCCCCTGTTCCCGAAATTAAACCTTTATCTTAAAAAAAAAAAAAAAAAAGGCTGGGCGCGGTAGCTCGTGCCTGTAATCCCAGCACTTTGGGAGGCCAAGGTGGGCAGATTATGAGGTCAGGAGTTCAAGACCATCCTGGCCAACATGGTGAAACCCCATCTCAAAATAAAAATTAAAAATTAAAAAAAAAAGGGGTCCAAAGTGGCTCCCGCCGGAGGTCATGGCGCTCTCGAAGGCGAGGTCATCAGTTCAAGGCTAACCTGAGCAACCTCATAAGCTTAAACTGATTGGCAAAAAAAGAAGAAAAAAAAAAAATTAAAAAAAAAAAAAAAAAGACAAGTCACTTCCACAGTAACTTCCTCTTCGCGGCACCCCTCAGCTTTTGGAATGAATCTATGTCAAAAAGACTTGCCCGGGTGAACCCCTGGAAATGGAGGTCGGCAGGACCCCAGTAAAAGCCCAGTGAGAAGGGGCGGGGACGATTCTGGCGATCACATGAGAAAGGGAGCAGCCTCAGCAGGGCAGGTGGACACAGTCGTCGGCCACTCGCTGGCCACCTGGGACGTGAAGCACCTGCACTGGGCGCGGCGCCTCAATTAGTCCAACGGAGTCAGCGCTGCGGAACAGGAGAGAGCTTGGTGTCTGAAACGCAGGGCGGCCATGCAGCCTGGCGCCCACCTCTCCCTCTCCCCGAAGCGCTGAGCCAGCACGAATGCACAGAAGGGAAGGATGAAGGTGGCTTGAGGGCAGAGGCCGACCGGACGGTGGAAGCCCATTTCAGGAGCCCCGGGACCCGAGTTCGAGCCCCTTCCCAAGCCCCCGGGCGTCTTTCCCACGCCGTGGTCTCCCAGCCCTGGGAATTGACGGTCACTCCACTCTCCACAGTACTGCGGACGAGAACACCAGTTGTTTTTAATAGTTGATAATACGCTTTACAGCAGGTGTCTTCTGCTAGACCCAATTCTGTTAGTACTCATGGTCTCCAAAAAGTCCCCCAAATGCGCTCGTCGGCCAGCCTGTCTGGTATCCGAGAGGTAGAAGCCTCAGCGGTGCAGGCGGAAGCGTGTCTGTCGCGGGGCTGGGAGGACCGCTCGTTAGCGCAGGACCTCGGCGGCCGGAGGCGGGACTCGAGGGCTGAGGGGCGGAGACCAGGGGGTCGGAAGCTGAGGGCTGAGGGACCGCCGGGCGGGCTCACGGCCGCGTGCGCGGTCTGTGGGGCGTCCGCTAAGACTCCCACGTGCGTGTGCTAGTGGGGTGGGGTGGCAGTTGGGGGCAAATCAGTGGGCCTGTGCTTTTGTCTCTCCGCCTTCTGGTATTTGCAGTTTGTGAGAGCATTTCACATCCCACGGATATTTACAGAGTCCCTCCCGTGGCCCAGGCTTTTCTGGGCACCAAGACAGGCCTAGTATAACTATTTAATATCTAATTATTACAATTAAACATTCGCAGTAGGAAAGTATAGACTCAAAACACGAAAGGCGGGGTTGGCTTTGGTAAGAAGTCATTGAAGTCACTAAGACTGTTGGAGGGGCTAAGAAGATAGGTATGAAAGTTAGGAGTGTCAGAGACAGTGGAGTTGATTATTTGAGGCCTTTTGCTAAGAGGGACGGTGGTTATGCGCTGAGAGTGGGCAGAGGTCTGGGAGGCTTTCGGGGCAGTTTAACCAGAGAATCAAGAAAGGAGCAAATCTAGGCTAGGCACGTGGCTCACGCCTGTAATCCTAGCACTTTGGGAGGCTGAGGTGGGCGGATCATATGTGGTCAGGAGTTTGAGACCAGCCTGGTCAACATAGCGAAACCCTGTCTCTACTAAAATTACAAAATTAGCTGGGCATGGTGGTGTGTGCCTGTAATCCCAGCTACTCGGGAGGCTGAGGCAGGAGAATCGCTTGAACCCGGGAGGTGGAGGTTGCAGTAAGCCGAGATCATGCCACTGCCCTCCAGCCTGGGCGACAGAGAGGGACTCTCTCAAAAAAAGCAGCCGGGCACGGTGGCTCACACCTGTAATCCCAGCACTTTGGGAGGCTGAGGCAGGTGGATCAGGAGGTCAACAGATCGAGACCATCCTGGACAACATGGTAAAACCCCGTCTCTACTAAAAAATACAAAAAGTAGCTGGGTGTGGTGGCGCGTGCCTGTAGTCCCAGCTACTTTGGAGGCTGAGGAAGGAGCATTGCTTGAATCTGGGAGGCGGAGGTTGCAGTGGGCCGAGCTTGCCACTGCACTCCAGCCTGGTGCCTGACAACAGAGAAAAACTGTCTAAAAAAAAAAAAAAAAGAAAGAAAAGAAAGAAAGAAAGAAAAGAAAAAGTAAAACAAAAGCAGCAAATGCTTCTATGCCTTTGGTCATTTGGGTATGTTGAGCATTCTCCAAGCTGTACATAAACAGCTTGGAGATAGATGGGGGTGCGGAGGCACATTAGTTGGAGTAGGCACTATAAATCTAGGTTCCAGTCCACTGACTCTGAAGTCGGGGGAACCCCAGGAGTGCCCTGAATGTGGGAAGGACCTGGGAGAGCTTGATGCCTTCAGGTGGGGATGGGAGATTCCTTGGCATTCAAGTTCACGCTGGTGAGAAACACTACTATGTAGAGTATGGGAAAGCCTTGAGATGGAATTTTCACCTTGGAGTTCATCGGGAAATTCACACTGGAGAGGACCTTTGATGCCAGTGTGGAAAAGACCAGCCCAGTTCTTATCAACTTCAGCATCTGAGCATGCACAGTGGCCAGGGATATGGGGACTTAACTCACTGTAGGACACTTTCATTCTAACATGAAATTTTAATCTTGCCTCTTCTTCATTTCTGGCAGTAATTTTGCTTTGCTCCTTGAGGACAGGGCTAACTCTTGTAGAAGAGTGTTCACCCCAGGGTTGTCAATCATTAATAAATGAATGAATTAATAAATAAGTGGCAGTAAATTATCTTATTTTTCTATGATGTGGGCAAGTACACTGTTCAACAGGTGAACCAAAACCTTTCTTTCGTTGGAATTGATCATAGCATTTACCCAAAAACAAGATAGCCCCAGGTTGCTTTAAACACATCCCTGCTGGGCTTGGTGGCTCACACCTGTAATCCCAGCATTTTGGGAGGCCGAAGTAGGTGGATCACCTGGGGTCGGGAGGTCGAGATCAGCCTGACCAACATGGAGAAATCCTATCTCTACTAAAAACACAAAGTTAGCCAGGCGTGGTGGCGCATGCCTGTAATCCCAGCTACTCGGGAGGCTGAGGCAGGAGAATCGCTTGAACCCGGGAGGCAGAGGTTGCAGTGAGCCGAGATGGTACCACTGCACTCCAGCCTGGGCAGCAAGAGCAAAACTCCATCTCAAAAAAAAAATCCCTTTTACTTGCAACCTTCAGTCCTGAAAAACAAAGGAAGAGGAAGTCATATCTTTTGCCTGTATCATCCTCAAAAATATTTCTTCCATACTCCATGCCAGCCTCCTGCCCATCCTCCCCATGCTTTGGAAATCACAGCTCTCATCATACCACTTATTTCTCAGGACTGTTCTCCCCACACCCAACCTGTCCCTGGAGCCCAAGGCATCCCGGTCCCAGAACCTCCCATCCCAGCACTGGCACCGGCACCATGCACCAGCGACCCTGATCTACTTGTACTCACATATACCCAGCACTTTGATGCCTCCTTGCCTTTACAGACTCCATCCCTCCTCCCAGGGCCACTGTCTATTTAACACCCATCCCCACCCTTGTTTACCTCCAGCTTCAAGGACCATTGCAATGGATTTGTCCTCTGAGGCCTTCCCTGACTCTCCTCCAATCCTCCTGGGAGTAGCAGTTTCCTGCCACCATACCCAGCTAATTTTTTGTATTTTTAGTATAGACAGGGTTTTACCATGTTGGCCAGACTAGTCTTGAACTCCTGCCCTCAGGTGATCTACCCACCTTGGCCTCCCAAAGTGCTGGGATTACAGGCATGAGCCACCGTGCCAGTCTGATTATATTTAATTTTAAATTTAATTAATTAAATTTTACATTGGTTCCTGGGCAGCAGAGATAGTCTCATTACTGGGACCAAGCACTCATCTGTCTGGGAAGTGTTGCTGACTAGGACAGTGCATTTGGTTTTCTCTGCTCCACAATTCAAGTTGGAAATGCAAAAGTCCCACTTTTCTTCCTTGCAGCTCTGAGTAAAGGATGCCATGTGTGCAGACTCTGAAATCATATTTAGATTCAGATCTTGGCCGTGCTACTTACCAATTATGTGGCCTTGGACAAATTATTTCATCTATTTTAGTTTTCTTCATCTGTAACTTTGCAATATAAAGCCTCCTTCTGAAGTTTAGTAGTATAGTTGAAGCACTGCTTCAGTAATGTTCAGGTGCCTGGAAGAGAAAACTGACTCCTTTAACCCTAAGCCCAAAGCTTCCCCGTTTCCACGTGCTCCCTGGCCTACAGCTCTCCTCCCTCACCCCCAGGGCTTATGGCCACACTGTCTGTAAGACAGCCACTCTGTCTGTCACCTGTGGCCTTGGGGTCCTCATGGGTATGTGCAGAGGTAGGTGCCTAAGAAAGGCCTGTAGGATGGGGTTCCCCAACAGAGCCTAAGGCTCTTGGGAGGAAAATGTGGACCCACCTGCACTGTTTGGCTTGAAGCATAAATTGAGCTAGAGTCTAGAGGGAGGGTAGGCTGTTTTCTTCCTGGCAGTCAGATCGATCCCCAAAAGTCCTGATCTTACCCCCTTCATACTTTTCAAGTCTGTCTCCTTTTCTACATCCACATGGCCACTCCCTCAGTTTAGGTAGTAGTATTACTTGGAGGTTACAAGTCTCCTAGTGAGTCTGTTTTCAATTTTCCACACTGTAGATGATCTTTCTCAAGTGCCTGAGTAACTGATGGTGTCACTCCCTAGTAATGGCTTCCCACTGCTCTTAAATCCAAAATCCCTTATGTGGCTTAAAAGGGCTAAATAGCTGCTAAATTTCATTTCTCCAGCCTCATCTAATGCATTTGTCCCTTGCACTCTATACAAGTACACTAAAAAATATTAATTTTTTTGAGATAGAATTTTGCTATGTTGCCCAGGCTAGACCACCTCAGCCTCCTACGTAGCTAGGACTGTAGGCACCTGCTACTGTGCCTGGCTTGTGTTGGTAAATATTTAACAACTAGCTAACAGCTAGTTCAAAACCAAAATAAAAAGTCTCTCATTTACTGTGTATGCTGATTTCCATAGTGTGAATACTCCCATCATGGTTAATTTCAATGCAGATTTGAGAAGTGATGTGCAAAATTGGCTCTTGCCAGCCTTTATAGACCAGCTCTAGCACAACACTGGAATAGCCACACCCTAATCAATAAGGTCTGAATTTCGATATTGTTCAGGGGGATGGGGGCTCTTCTAAGTTTACTTCTTGAGAATTCTCTCTCAGCCCTAGAGGTAGTAGTAGTAGCTGTTCCCTTTTCTGCTATTTCTGTATCTTTTAACACAGGGTCTCACTCCGTCACACAGGCTGGGGTGCAGTGGTATGATCATGACTTATTGCAGCCTCAACCTCCTGGGCTCAGGTGATTCTCCCACCTCAGCCTCCCAAGTAGCTGGGACTACAGGCACACACCACCACACCTGGCTAATTTTTTGTCTTTTTGAAAAGATGGAGTTTCATCATGTTGCTTGCTCAGGGTGGTCTTGAACTCCTGGGCTCAAGTGATCTGCCCACCTCAGCCTCTCAAAGGCTGGGATTACAGGAGTGAGCCATCATGCTTGTCCTATTCCTATATTCTTTTTGTTGAGATGGAGTCTTGCTCTGTCACCCAGGCTGGAGTGCAGTGGCATGATCTTGGCTCACTGCAATCTCTGCCTCCCAGGTTCAAGCTATTCTTCTACTTCAGCCACCCAAGTAGCTGGGATTAAAGGCACACATCGCCATGCCGGCTATTTTTTTTTAAACATATTTTTAGTAGAGATGGGATTACACCATGTTGGCCAGACTAGTCTCAAACTCCTGACCTCAAGTGATTCTCCTGCCTCGGTCTCTCAAAGTGTTGGGATTACAGGCATGAGCCACCACACCCAGCCCTTAAATTCTTTAGAGATTTATTTATTCCCTTTAGCAGCTAATCCCTTTTTGCTAATACTTCTTTAAAGTTTCTTCAAATTTTCTGTCCCCTGACCGACACTTGCAGATGTGACCCTGTCTGAGCAGGCAGACTAGTATGGGTCTGAGCACTGCGGCTCATGCCTGTAATCCCCATACTTTGGAAAGCCAAAGTAGGAGGATTCCTTGAGGCTAGGAGTTTGACACAGCTTGGGCAACATAGTGAGACTCCATCTCTACCAAAAAATAAACAAACAAAAAAACCTGGACCAAAGACCCATTCACAATAAATACCAATATAACTAACACTTCCCAAGCAGCTGCTCAGTGCCAGGTTAAAAATTCTAATGAAGTAGGACAGGGACAGTGGCTCACACCTTTAATCTCAGCATTCTGAGAGACTGAGGTGGGGAGATTACCAGGTCAGGAGTTCCAGACCAGCCTGGCCAATATGGTGAAACCTCCATCTCTACTAAAAATACAAAAATTAGCTGGGCATGGTGGCGCACACCTGTAGCCCCAGATACTTGGAAGGCTGAGGCAGAAGAATCGCTTGAACCCGGGAGGCGGAGGTTGCAGTGAGCTGAGATTGTGCCACTGCGTTCCAGCCAGGGCAACAGATCAAGACTCCATCTGAAAAAAAAAAAAAAAAAACAAATTCTAATGAAGTAGATGTTATTGGTGGGCAAACTGGGCAGTTCAGAATCTCGCCCAAGATCATGCTAGAAAGGAGAAGCAAAACAACTTGGCTATTACTTGCAGCCAGTGGCATTGTAATTGATATCGGTATCTTAATCAAAGGACATGAAGGGATGATCTACAGGTGGAACTAAGTAAACAGTTTTTCCTAAATTAAGAAAGACACAGGAAAAATCTTAAGAAGCTTATAACTTTTATGGGATCCAGTCCTAAAGTAGATTAGAGCGACACAAAATTCTGTCTGGAGCATTCTCCCCTTCAATTCAATGCAAAGGCTCTTTTCTGGCATGAACTCTCCGATGTCTAATGAGCTCTGAGCACCATCCATAAGCTTTCCCACATTCTTTACAAATAAAAGGTTTCTCTCCACTGTGAATTCTCCGATGCTGACTTAGATATGAGCTTTGACTAAAGGCCTTCCCACACTCATTACACTCATAGGGCTTCTCTCCTGAATGAATCCTTTGATGCTGAACAAGATGAGCACCCCACCTGAAGGCCTTCCCACATTCAGGACATTCGAAGGGTTTCTCTCCTGTATGAATCCTCTGATGCTGACCGAGGTTTGAGCTCTGTTTGAAAGTTTTCCCACAGTCACTACACTTATAGGGTTTCTCTCCAGAATGAACTCTCTGGTGGACAACAAGATGTGAGTTATAAATGAAGGTTTTACCACATTCACTACATTCATGGTCTTTCTTCCCTGTGGGAATTTCCTTATCGGTGACAACCATCTGTCTGAAACTTTTCCCCTGGGCAGGGGACCACCTCAGTCTCTCTGCTTTGGGATTTCTCTGCTGCAGTTCTAAGGTACCCTCAGAGGTAGCTTCAAATGTAGAGGTGTCAGTAGCAAGTCTTTCTGAGAACACCTGTGATTCCACTTCGGTAACAGGTGGTTGTGGCAATGATTCTTTGTCCTTGGGCTCTGGGCCATCTTCTGTAACAACTGACAGAAAATGTAAATATACCTGTTCTGAATGTATGAAGAAACAACACTTAGATTAAAATTTACAGTTCTGGAATAAAAACAAATGCTTAAAAACTACTATATATGAGACAAAGATGGGAAGAATATTTACTTAGCTATTACCAACAGTTATCTCTTGGTGATGGGACTACACAGAGGAGTGGGTTTCTTCTTTTTAATTTCTCCCATTTATTTGCCTTTTTCCCCTAATTTTTCCATAGTGAAACACTAGAGAAGTTTTATTGAAAAAATAAAAGCAGCCTGGCATGGTGGCTCCTGCCTGTAATCCAAGCACTTTGGAGGCCAAGCTGGGCGGATCACCTGAGGTCAGGAGATCAAGACCAGCCTGACCAACATGGTGAAACCCTGTCTTAAAAAAAAAAAAAAAAAAGAAAAAGAAAAAAGAAAAGCAATTATGATGCACAGTCCTTTTAGGATTTCCCATATTTTCAAGAAATTAGGGAGTGGTCAACTGATGTGTGAAGGAAGAAGAATCATTAGGGTTAGGAAAAAGGATGTTTCTAAAGGCAGAAAAACTGCCCTTCCTGGATCTGTAACCTTCACCTCTTCCCTTCCATTTCCCAGCTGCATAAATCTATAGCCTCTTTAGAGGAAGCTCAAATAGCTGCCTCCTTTATCAAAAGGAAGACTTCCAGCTCCCTGCCTCCTGTTTGATGCTCTCTGCCTTTCTCTTCCTTAAAAAAAAAAAAAAAAAATGAAGAGTGCATTGCCTTTTTTGTTTTTAAATGTCCATGGCACATTTTATGTTTTATCTGTTGTAGTGTTCTCTATTGCCTAAAGAGAACAGAAACTAATTGTTTTAAGATAACTCAAGATCATTTGATTTTTTTCTTTTTCTTTTTTTCCAATAATGGCTATAAGCAATTTTTTTTTTTTTTTTTTTTTTTTTAAGACAGAGTCTTGTTCTGTTGCCCAGGTTGGAGTGCAGTGGGATGATCTCTGTTCACCACAACCTCTGCTTTCCTGGTTCAAGTAATTCTCGTGCCTCCTCCTCCCCAGTAGCTGGGATTACAGGCATGTACCACCACACCAGGCTAGTTTTTGTATTTTTAGTAGAGACGGGGTTTCACCATGTTTGCCAGGCTGGTCTTGAACTCCTGACCCCAAGTGATTCACTGACCTCAGCCTCCCAAAGTGCTGGGATTACAGGTGTGACCCACTGTGCCCAGCCAAGAACATTTGAGTAAAAAAAAAAAAATCATTTTTTCAGGTTAAATGCTATGGTTTAAAACAATCTGAAATATGCTTGCTATAAAAAAACAACAGAATAGCTAGCTTCATTTTGAAAGTAAAGTAATAAAATTGATAAATGAATAGAGGCTTACTAAACAGAAGTAAAGGAGACAAGAAAAAGTCTGGAAAAAAGGCAAGGAAGAAAGAAGAGCTAAGAAGTAGAAACATACTTTTGGGACAGAGTCTAATTAATCTCCATTTCTATTTTTTCCCACTGTGTAACTAATAAGAATTTGATTTTTCAAATGCTTTGGTTTGGTGATAATCATAGGGAGGTTATGGTATAAAACCAAATATCAAGTAGACTCTTCTTATTTAGCAACAGATTCACAAAATGGTCAAGATGCTGCAGAGGCCAGCAAGGACAGTTCACACTCCTGAGGCTGTAAGTCTAGTGTTTGCCACTGGGAGAGAGGAGAGGTTGTTTGTGGGTATATATGCAGGCCAAGAAGGAAGTTTTTGTAGTGAATCTGAGGGGTAGAAGGTAAGGGCACATATAAGAGTTTCAAATATGGCTGTTTACCTGAGGAAGAGGTGTTAGATAAAGGTGATGACAGGCTGCATCTCACATAGGAGTGCTTTATGGCTTAAAAAGTATGTTTTGCAAGGCCTCAGGAAGTGAAAAAAAAAAAGATCTCAAGGCTGGCCTTTAGCTCAGGGCAGAGTTATTATAGACTAAGAGTTAAGTGCAGTGGAGATGATAAGGCATATGTGAATGAATTATTTTCCTGGTCCTGATTTAGGGCTCTCTAAAGTTAAGAGATGCTGGCCAGGCTTTATATCCAGATATGACACCAGTTCAACTTAATCCTCAGAGATATTTTATGAGGTAGGTTATTCTTACTCCTAATTTTATGAGTGATGAAATGGGCAAAGTCTCTCACCTAAGAGATAAGAAGAGTAAGGCTGTGATGATGATACCAAACATTTGAACACCTACTACTATTTACCCTTTATAGGTACTAGCTACTGTGCCCTTTCTCTTCTCCCTCCCCACAGAAACCTGCTCCTCACCAGTCTTTGGGAAAGGCTGGGTCTCCTTAGGCTGGAGCTGGATGCTCACTGCTTCCTGGGCCGCTCCCCGAGATTCCTTCTTCTCCCATGGCTC
The DNA here is from genome assembly GCF_049354715.1 of Callithrix jacchus. Classification (NCBI taxonomy): domain Eukaryota; kingdom Metazoa; phylum Chordata; class Mammalia; order Primates; family Cebidae; genus Callithrix; species Callithrix jacchus. The sequence continues at coordinate 106,668,461 of NC_133506.1, forward strand.
TTCCTGTGCAAGTCCATGTGCAGGGCCTGGGACCTGGAGGTGATCAGGCACCGCTCAGTTGATATGGGACCAAAGCTTCCAAGGAGACTTTAGAGAGCCTCCTCGGAGTCAGCACAGGGGAAGGAAGAGGAGCTAGAGTCAGTCTCTTTCTCATTCAGGGCTTGAGGGCAGAACAGACAGACACAGAAACACATACTAACTGCTCTACTTGGCCCAAGAGAGGTTTGAACTTGGCAACTCCCCCTACTGCTGCCCCTCTCTTCAGCCTGAAGGTCATTGATCTGGCTCCCATAACAGACCAAATCCCCCTTCCCACCTGCAGCTCTGGTTCAAGTCCTTTCTCTAAATCCTCCAGCACAGTCACAGCCTCCTCTCCACTCTTAGGGTGATGTCCGCGCACCCAGGATTGGAGCTCCTCAGGCAGGATGGTCAAGAATTGTTCGAGCACCAGTAACTCCAGGATCTGCTCCTTGGTGTGTTTCTCTGGCCTCAGCCACTCAGAGCAGAGTACCTGTAGTTGGCTCAAGGCCTCCCGGGGACCAGGAGTCTCCTGGTAGCGGAGTTGCCTGAAGCGTTGGCGGAAGATCTCTTGACTGGCAGAGTAGTTCCCAGGTAGCCTGGTCTCATACTCACAAGACTGTTCCTCTTCCTTTGGTTCCATCATCATAATCTTCTCTTGTCCTTGTATACCCTGAAGGGCCAGAGTTTCAGCTGCTGTTAGTGATATAGCCATTCTAGTCCGGACTAGCTCTGCAGAAGGCTCATACCAGCTGGAATCTTGCAAGATCCCCCTGTAACATAAGAATAAATCATTCCTCTTCTTTTTTTTCTTTTCTTTTTTTTTTTTTTTTTTTTTTTGAGACAGAGTCTTGCTCTGTCACCCAGGCTGGAATGCACAATCCACAATGGCACAATCTCAGCTCACTGCAACCTCCACCCCCAGGGTTCTAGTGATTCTCCTACCTCAGCCTCCCAAGTAGCTGGGATTACAGGCACTAGCCACCACACCTGGCTTATTTTTTAGCATTTTTAGTAGAGATGGGGTTTCGCCATGTTGACCAGGCTGGTCTTCAATTCCTGACCTCAGGTGATCAACCTGCCTTAGTCTCCCAGAGTGCTGGGATTACAGGCGTGAGCCACCGTGCTCAGGCTCCTCTTCTTTTTTTCATTCATTAAACATACACTCAGCACCACAAAAAGGCAAACCCTGTACCATACTCTTTACTCCTGGTTTCTCTTCCACTCCTCCCCAGAATTCTGCTGCACTAAGTCAATTTTTTTTGAGAAACTTGCAGTATGGTAGAGATGGAGATATAAAGTGGTTTTCTCCAATACAACTAAATGAATGCCATTAACAGGAAAAAAACGTCAAGAAAAAAAAAAGTTCTGGGGCCAATGGGAAGAGATGACTACTGGGGAGAAACTAGTTTGAAGCAAAACTCAAGTTTCCAGATGCAGAGCCCAGAGCCAAGCAGCTTTCAGTGCAAGGTGGGATGTGTTGGGGAGGCAGCCTTCTCTGAGATGGCTTCTCCCACTTTAAAAAATTTCTGAAGTGGCCAGTCACAGTGGCTCATGCCTGTATTCCCAGCACTTTGGAAGGCTGACAAGGGGGGATCACCTGAGGTTGGGAGTTCGAGACCAGCCTCACCAACATGGAGAAACCCGGTCTCTACTTAAAATACAAAATTAGCCAGGTGTGGTGGTGCATGCCTATAATCCCAGCAACTCTGGAGGCTGAGGCAGGAGAATCACTTGAACCCAGGAGGTGGAGGTTTCGGTGAGCCGAGAAACCAGCCTGGGCAACAAGAGTGAAACTCCACCTTAAAAAAAAAAAAAAATTCTGAAGTAGTAGCAGCAGCAAAAGAAGAATATAAGTCCCCTCTAAGGAGTTGGATCTCATTCAAATGCTGAAGATTTGTACCAGGGCCCAATTAAGGGGCAGCTATGAAAAAGTCTTGGATACAGTGACCTGCGTCAAGGAAATCTGCCAGGTGTAAACCAAGAAAGCATCTGAGATAGGTCTCAACCAATTTAGTGGTTATTTTGCTAAGGTTGAGGATGTACCCAGGAAAAAGACACACAGACCATAGTAGGATCTGTGGCCTGCCCTTTTTCCAAAGAGGGTTTTGAGGGCTTCAATATTTAAAGGAGAGAAAGCTGGCAGGAGGGGAAGAAGGAGAGAAGAGGAGGGAGGGTAGGTAATGAGATAAGTGGCCACATTCTTGTGAGGATTTGATTAGAGTTCACTGAATCCACATGTTGCACGTGCAAAGAGGAAGTCAATTATGAATTTGTCTCGTGCATAAAACAAAGTAGACATAGAGGAAGAAGTCAAATATGCTTTGTCTCTGGGTGGGTGGAGGGAGATTTCTAGTCTTGTCTGGTGAAGATGGGCTCTTCTTTCCATTGCCAGGTCATCTAGGGGGTTATGTGGCTTTCTATCTTGCAGTTATCGGTTTAGGAACAAAAGGAAAAGCAGTTTTTTGTTTTTGTTTTTTCGTGACTCAGTTTCCAAGCTTAACTTTTCCCTTGGCATAGTAAGTTTGGGGTCCCGAGATTTTATTTTCCTTTCACACGGGGAGGAGGTGGAAGGCACCAGAGGCCACGAAAGGAGCACAAAGGGGGACTGCTGGCAGAAGACAAAGGAGGCGCAAAGAAAAACGCAGAGCCGGAGTCTCCCGGGTGATGCCTGGAGACGCTGGCCCCAGCAGCAGAACTTCTCTATCCCAGCCTCCGGCAGTTGCCCTCCCAGGAGCCTGGGAAGGGGGCTGTCGTCCATGTCAGGTACAACTCACTCTCCCACCCTTCACTCCTTTAGCCAGGGATCTCGAGAAAAGAGAAGAGGGACATCAAGACCCCCCTCCACGGCACGTGACGCAACGCGGGCAGCGCAGCGTGGGCACTGTGGGCGACCCAAACCCCTCTCTACACACACCCGCGGAGCTACCTGCCAGGCCTGCTCACTGCAGAGCCGCTGCGGGACGGGCAAAAGCCAGAACGCGAGGTGGACCTCTGGCAAGCCGCCGCCAACACTCACCTCACAGGACCAGGAGGTTCCATCGGGGCGCTGCCACGAACCGCGCCACTTCCAGCCCTCACCCCAGCTGTGGGTTTGCGCCTGCGCAGGTCTCAGCCTCGGCCTCCATCTCCCAGAAGCCTCCGCGCCGCCGACTCTCGCTAGCGGACTCGGACCCGGGCGCGTGGGCGCTGCAGAGGGGTTGGGAGGCCGGGAACCGGTTCCTGGACGTGAGCGGAGCAGGAAAGAGCGCGCCGCCTGCACGTCTGGACTTGGCGCGGCTGGGTGCCCTGGAGGCCCCTGGGAATTGCAGTCCTTGCGCAGGTGGAGAGCGAGCCCTTGTAAGCGGGTGACTCCACCAAGTTTGGCGAGTCTCTTGTGGAATTGTACCTTTAACGGGCAGTGCTGGCGGACAGAAGTCAGAGAAATTCTGGCCTTGTACATGGCCTGTGGTAACGCTTCTGTATGTTCTGTTTTTCAGTTACCTCTTCCCAGACCTGATGAGCGGGGTCACAACTGTGGAAGACGGTCCCCTCCACGAAAAAATATTCCCTAACCATTGGCCTATACAATTCCTCGGGCGTAGTGGGAGGGGAGGAGAAAAAAAGAATTCCAAGGTTTCATTTTATTGGGATGGGGGAAATAGGGATTGATTTTTTTTATTTATTATTATTATTATTTTTTTGAGAGATGGTGGCCAACCTGGTGAAACCCTGTCTCTACTAAATATACAAAAAAGTGAGCTGGGCATGGTGGGGGGCGCCTGTAGTTCCCAGCTACTCGGGAGGCTAAGGCAGAAGAATCGTTTGAATCTGGGAGGCAGAGGTTGAAGTGAGCTGAGATCGTGCCACTGCACTCCAGCCTGGGCGACAGAGCGAGACTCCGTGTCAAAAAAAAAAAAGTTTAATTAAAAATAAAAATAAATGAATCCATCTCACTATCAAATTTGCAGGGTATTTATTGATCCAGTCTCTCAATACTTTTATTTTTATTTTTATTTATTTTTATTTTTTTTGAGACGGAGTTTCGCTCTTGTTACCCAGGCTGGAGTGCAATGGCGCGATCTCGGCTCACAGCAACCTCCGCCCCCTGGGTTCAGGCAATTCTCCTGCCTCAGCCTCCTGAGTAGCTGGGATTACAGGCACGTGCCACCGTGCCCAGCTAATTTTTTGTAATTTTTAGTAGAGACGTGGTTTCACCATGTTGACCAGGATGGTCTCGATCTGTTGACCTCGTGATCCACCCGCCTCGGCCTCCCAAAGTGCTGGGATTACAGGCTTGAGCCACCGCGCCCGGCCTCTCAATACTTTTATAAAACAGCTTAATTCTAGTCTCTCCAAGAAAAATTGTTATTCAACTATGTTGTATCATAGTAACAGTTCTCAGATTATTAAATTTGTTTCTCCAAGATACAGTATCCTTGAAAATGCGTATAGATCCTTCCCCTTTTTCTTCCAAATCCTTGCAATTTACTTATACTGGGCCAAGTCCCTTCTGACTTCAAGTAGGATCAGGAAGTGCAGAATCTGGTAATCCTAAGGTCATGGTTGGGGGATATATTATCTTTTTTCCTTCAAAGTGCCATTGATTATCAGGTAATTCACTATTTACCTATCTCTCGCCACAATGAAAGTTCTTTTTTTGTTTTTTTTGAGATGGAATTTCACTCTTGTTGCCCAGACTGGAGTGCAGTGGCGGGATCTCAGCTCACTGCAACCTTCACCTTCAGGGTTCAAGTGATTCTCCTGCCTCAGCTTCCCAAGTAGCTGGGATCATAGGTGCCTGCCACTCCGCCCAGACAATTTTTGCATTTTTAGTAGAGACAGGGTTTCACCATGTTGGTCAGGCTAGTCTCAAACTCCTGACCTCATGATCCACCCACCTCAGTCTCCCAAAGTATTGGGATTACAGGTGTGAGCCACTGTGGCTGGCAAAAGTACTTTTTCTTATTAATATTGTGTCACTGGTTGCGGTGGCTCACACCTGTAATCCCAACACTTTGTAAGGCCAAGGCAGGAGGATTGCTTGAGCTTAGGAGTTTGAGACCAGCCTGGGCAAAATAGCGAAACCCTGTCTCTACAAAAAAGACAAAAATTAGCTGCATGTGGGGGTGCATGCCTGTAGTTCAAGCTACTTGGGAGACTGAGGCAGGGAGATTGCTTGAACCAGGGAGATCAAGGCTGCAGTAAGCTGTGATCATGCCACTGTACTCCAGTCTGGGTGAAAGAGCAAGACACTGTCTCAAAACCAAACAAAAACAAAATTAATATTTTGTGTCTCTAAAGCAAAAATATTCTGGATTCTGGAAGTAGTCTAAGATCTAAGCCTCCAGCTATAATGAATGATAGCTCTTTTATCACATAATTTAGATTGGTACTCAAGTCAGCACTGTTATCAGTTACGTGCAGGCATCGATCACTGTGTTCCCTAGACTTCTGACCCTGGAGTTAAAGGGAAGAGGAGGAGAGTGAAGATGTAGATTGAAGAGCATGAAAAGGGGGGAATTTTTATGCTACAGGAATAAACAAATTAAAAAAAAAAAAGAAAAGGGGGGAAGGCAGAGTTGGTCCCAGAGAACTGAGAAAAATTAACTAGATCTAGGCTCTTGCTATAGCCAGCTGCCAACCCTTAATTCCTGCATCACAGCCAAGCCTAAGCACACCAGGCTAGTAGATCCCAGATTGCAGCTGAGCCTTACTGTATGAACCATGCCTTTGCACAGAGCATTTCAGTCCTATATGCAAAAAGGAGGGAGACAAAGAGGATTTTTAGGGCAGAAACTAATCTGTTTGATATTTCAATCGTGGGTACATGTCATTATACATTTGTTCAAATCCATAGAATGTGTAACACCAAGCATGAACCCTAATGTAAACTATGGACTTTGGGTGATTATGATGTCCCAGTGTAGGTTTGTCCACTGTAATAAATGAACTACTGTTGTGGGGGATGTTATAATGGGGGAGGCTATGCATGTGTGGGGCCAGGAGATATATGAGAAATCTCTGTGTACCTTCCTTTCAATTTTGCTGTGAACCTAAAACTGCTCTTAAAAAAAAAAAAAATGAAGTCTTTAAAATAAAATAAGGCTGGGCAAGGTAGCTCACACCTGTAATCACAGTACTTTGGGAGGCAGAGGACGGTGGACTGCTTGAGGCCAGGAGTTCCAGACCAGCCTAGGCAATACAGTGAAACCCCGTCTCTACTATGAATGCTAAAATTAGCCAGGTGTGATACATGCCTGTAATCTCACCTACTTGGGAGGTTGAGGTGGGAGGATAACTTGACCCCAGGAGTTTGAGGCTTCAGTGAACTAAGATTAGGCCACTGCACTCCAGCCTGGGCAATCAGAGTGAGACCCTGTCTCAAATAAATAAATAAATAAAAATAAAAATAATAACTAGAATAAAGGGAATGCTATGGACTGAACTGCATCCCTCCCAAATTTACAGACTGAAGCCCTAACCCCTAATGTGATGATAACTGGAGATGGATCCTTTGGGAGAGAATTAATTAGATGAAGTCATGATGGCAGGGCCCTCCCAAGATGTGATTAGTGCTTGATTAAAAAGAGACACCGGAGGGCTTTGGGTTGGGTCTGTCTCTCACTGCCATGTGAGGACCCTGCGAGAAGACAGCCAGGGAGGTCTCACCAGAACCTGACCATGCTAGCACCCTAATCACAGCTTTGCAGCCCTCAAAATTGTGAGAAAATAAATTTCTGTTGTCTGGCATACAGTCTATGGTATTTTGTTATAGCAGCCCAAGCTAAGACAGAGGAAACCTAGGGGTTGATGTGGGAGCGGGGACTTCAGGTAGAAGGATCCCGTGTCAAAAGGCAAAGCCAAAAATTCTGGAAGGAGCCAGGAAGGCATCAGGATGTCTCATTTTCTTTGCTAGAGGCATCTTTTGGGGGTTGGGGTGGTGGGTGGGTAGAAGGAAGGAGACGTGGCCAGTGAACCTCTGACTTTTAACTGAAGTTATTTCAAAACAGGGAACCAGAGGGTCGGATGTGGTAGCTCACGCCTGTAATCCCAGCTCTTTGGGAGGTAGAGGTGGGCCGATCACCTGAGGTCAGGAGTTCAAGACTATTCTGGCCAACATGGTGAAACCCCATCTCTACTAAAAATACAAAATTAGCTGGACGTAGTGGCGCCCCCAGCTACTTGGGAGGCTGAGGCAGGAGAATCGCTTGAACTCTGGGGGGTGAAAGTTGCACTGAACTGAGATCGTGCCACTGCACTCCAGCCTGGACAAGAGAGAGACTCCGTCTCAAAAAAAAAAAAAAAAAAAAAAAGCAAAACCCCAAAACAACAGAATAGAGACAGTTTTTGTTTTTTGTTTTTGTTTTTGAGATGGAGTTTCGTTCTTGTTTCATAAGCTGGAGTACAGTGGTGTGATCTCGGCTCCGCCTTCTGGGTTGAAGCAATTCTCCTGCCTCGGCCTTCCGAGTAGCTGGGATTACAGGTCCCACCACCACGCCCGGCTAATTTTGTATTTTTAGTAGAGACGGGGTTTCTCCATGTTGGTCGCGGCTGGTCTGGAACTCCCAATCTCAGGTGATCCGCCTGCCTTGGCCTCAAAGTGCTGAGATTACAGGCATGAACCACTGCTTCTGGCCCAAGAACAGGGACAGTTCTGTATCCCAGAGGGATTTATTTGTGTTGCCTGCTCAAGACTCAACAAGCCACCACCCTATAATACTCATCCAGCCCCGGAGAAATTTCGTTTTTTAGACTGTCAGAAGGTCCCATGAATAACCGTGCAGTCACTGAATGAGCTTCTTACTCACAAGCCCAGGTCTCTCTTGCACTCGGGCCTCGCAGATGGCCTCGTGCGTGGACTGGCGGTCCAGCCTACTGGGAACACTGCCCGGGCGCACCCCGCGCCACTTTTGGCCACTGAGGCCCGGGTCCTCTAGGCGCCGGGCTAGGGAGTCTCCTGGCTATCAAGGCTGTGGCAGCGTCGGGGGACCGGGGCGGGTTGCGTGCGCCGGGGGGCCTAGAAGCTGCAGGGCTGGACGCCGCTAGTGGGCGCCAGGCACGGAGACCCCTGAGGCGGAAGGGACAGGTAACGGCTCGGCGGGACTAGCTGGCCCCCGGCGCCCAGCGTCCCATGCGTGGCCGCTGCGGGAGCTTGTCTGCAGGCGGCCATCAGTCTTCGCCTCACTCGGCGCTACCTCGGTGGCCGCGCCCATGCTGCCCCCGCCACAACTAGTCACGAGGAGCCGCGGGCCGCGCTCTAGATGCTCACTGCGAGGACTTCCCGCGTGCATGCTCTCTGTCCGCCGCCACCCACGGCCCAGCTCCGGGCGGCCCTACCCACCCCTCCCGGCTTCCTGGGGTTGGGGCGCACCATCAAGTCGAACCGAATCCTCCTTTTTTCCTAGACAAGCCAGGGCTGGAGGAAGGGGCCGCACTTCCGGCCCACGGGAGCCGACGTCGTGTGTGGCGTCTGAGGGTCGGGCGTCTACCTGGAGTCACTGAGCCGACCAAAAGGAAAAGGTTAGTCCCTGTCCAGGAAGAGCACAGCCTAGTGGGGCGGGCGACAGGTTACAGTTGCTACCTTACAATGGCCGCGACCCGTGGAGGTACTAGACCTTCACCAGGGGTCTGTCAGGAAACGCGAGGCCTGCACAGGAAGGAATTGGGAGACCCAAGACTGTACCGACAAAACTGCTTTGGAGTCGGGCAGACCTGGATTTGAATTTGTTTCTTCACTTACTAGTTGTGGGACTTTGGGCAAATTTGCCTTTTTTTCTTTTTCTTTTGAGACGGAGTCTTGCTCTGTCGCCAGGCTGGAGTGCAGTGGCGCTATCTCGGCTCACTGCAACCTCCACCTCCCGGGTTCAAGCGATTCTCCTACCTCAGCCTCCTGAGTAGCTGGGATTACAGGCGTCCATGAACACGCCAGGCTAATTTTTGTAATAGAGACGGAGTTTCACCATGTTGGCCAGGATGGCCTTGATCTCCTGACCTTGTGATTCACCTGCCTCGTCCTCCCAAAGTGTTGGGAATACAGGCGTGAGCCACACTGTGCCCGGCTTGCAAATTTGCCTTTCTAGGCCATAGTTTCTTATTTATAAAACAGGGTTAACGTACACTCACTGAGGTAAATAAAAGAGAAAATTTATGTTAAGTGCTTATCTTGGCACCCAACATGTACCAAGTTCTAAAAAATAATGGAGCTAGGTAAAGAGGGAACAATCTTGACAGAAGGAACAGCTCATGGAAAGGCCACAGTTCAAGAGGGCGGTGCCTACATTCTTGGGAAACTGCAGAGAGTTCATGGGTAAATAATGGGTTAGGAAGTAAACTCATTTGCAGAAATCTCGAGTCTGATCTAGTTGGGGAAGGCTTTCTGCAATTTTGCATTTTTAGTAGAGACAGCGTTTCTCCATGTTGGTCAGGCTCGTCTTGAACTCCTGAACTCAGGTGATTTGCTTGCCTTGGCCTCACAAAGTGGGGAAACCCCACTATAGTATCATATGCCTCTCCTTTCTGGTACTTACTATGGTTGTAACTTTATTAATGATTCTAATCTTCTACCATTATAAGCTCCATCAGGGCAGAGACTGTTGTCCATTTATGCTCACCCTGCTTTGTAGCACCCGATACTTAACACATACTAAAAGCTCAATAAGGCCTGGCATGGTGGCTCACGCCTGTAATCCTAGCATGTTGGGAGGCTGAGGCTGGCATATCACGAGGTCAGGAGTTCAAGACCAGCCTGACCAATATGGTGAAACCCCGTCTCTACTAAAAATACAAAAATTTAGCTGGGTGTTGGCATGTGCCTATAATCCCAGCTTCAGGAAGTTGAGGCAGGAGAATGGCTTGAACCCAGAAGGCAGAGGTTGCAGTGAGCGGAGATCGCACCACTGCACTCCAGCCTGGGTGACAGAGCTAGATTCTATCTCAAAAAGAAAAAAAAAAGCTCAATAAATATTTATGGCACAAGTGGATACCCCTCTTCCCCAAGGAGATTATCAGACTCTGACTTTTCCTCAGTTTTGGTTTTCCTGGAGTTTGGTTCTTTAGCTGTTTAAAATCTTACGAAGGCAAACTTTGATCATTTAGGCTCTTTTTTCAGAGTTCCAAAGTAGACTGCTCCCTAACAGGTTTTATTCTGCAGAATTCAGGTTTACACAATGGACACTATTACATTAACTTCTGCTACCTATAAAAACTTTGGGCTTTTATTTCATAAATTATCCAATTATCTAAAGATTAACTATTGTTCTCCTTCAGTCCCCACTGGCCTGTAAATTCCTTGAACAATGACTATCCTTCTTTGGCCCGGATCTACTTATGGCCCCTGGCACATACTAAACAGTCACTAAGTAATTCTTAAATAACTTTTATTTCAACATTCAGTTGAAAACATTCCATACTGTAACAAAAGTTTCAATCTCCTTTCAGAAGCTCAGTACCCTTAGTTTGATTCAAGCTGTATCAGAGATGAATAGGTTAGTCTGCAATCTGGAGTTTGTAAGTAATAGTTAATATTTGAAAAAGATCATATATTTGCCCCCAAAAGGGATAAAAAGACTAATGTTAAAAAAAGTAATAAAAATGTTAAATGTTAAATTTGCTTTTGGCTGTAATTTTAGTACCTAGGTCTGCCTACATGGTGCCAGTCAGAAGCATAATTTGTGTTGTAGATGCCTTTATATAATAAAAAAAATTTAATAAATGCAGTTTCAGAAACATAATTTTTTAATCTTTTAAAACACAGGACATGGGGAGAATAAAAAGAGGGCCTTGGTGGTTAAAAAGTTGGAAACCACTGCAATAAATTACCTTCAAATCCCTTTAAGTATTCTGCTTATCCTTATAAACATTAGCTCTCACTGTACAGCACTGTAAAGACAAGTAAAAGACTTTGACTTTTTTTTTTTTTTTTGAGATGAAGTTTTGCTCTTGTTGCCTCAGGCTGGAGTGCAGTGGTACAATCTCAGCTCACCACAACCTTTGCCTCCCAGGTTCAAGCAATTCTCCTGCCTCAGCCTCCCGAGTAGCTGGGACTACAGGTGCACCCCACCATGCCCGGCCACTTTTTGTATTTTTAGTAGAGACAGGGTTTCACTATGTTGGCCAGGCTGGTCTCGAACTCCTGACTTTGTGATCTGCCCACTTTGGCCTCCCAAAGTGCTGGGATTACAGGTGTGAGCCACCATGCCTGGCCTACACTCCTTACTTTCACAGCGTTTTTTTTCTTTTGTTTTGTTTTTTCTTTTCTTTCTTTTTTTTTTTCCCTCTGAATAAACCAATGCTTTGACAAAAACACAGGGTTTTTTTTTCCCCCCCAGATTTAAACTTGTCACTGGACTAGGAAGACAAGATTGAAATGGCTCTTTCCATGAAAAATTTAGTTTTGTGGTTGTTGCCAAAGTGATTTATAATGATTTTAACAATGATAGACATCCCCTAAAACATTCTCAAGTAATTATACCCTTGGGGTGGTGCAGTGGCTCATGCCTGTAATCTCAACACTTTGGGAGGCTGAGGAGGGAGGACTGCTTGAGCCCAGCAGTTTGACACCAGCCTGGGCAACAGAGTGAGACTTGCCTCTTTGCATTTATACAAATAAATAAATAATTTAAAAAGTTACATCCTTGGGACCATATTCTAGTGTCAACTCTGAGACAGAAAAAAAAAAGGCAATTATGTCCAACAGCTTTTAGCTTTTCCACTTGATTCTACTTACATGTTTTTCATCCAGTAGGACTTTTCTCTACTTTCCCACCTTCATATGAATTTTCTAATGATAAAACTCATTTGTAGTGCAATAAGATGTAGTCTCCATCAGGCTTTTCCTAGTTTTACCACATTCATAAGGTTGCTGCTACCTATTAGAATAGGTCCTGTTTGTAGACTCTTACTGTCCTCAAATTCCTTTCAATGTGAAGTTTCTGGTGTTTAAGAAAAGCTGTCCACCCACTGAAGGCCTTACCACAGTTGCTACATTCAAAGGGTTTCTCTCTGGTATGAATTCTTTGATGACTAACAAGGTGTGAATTCTGACTAAAGGCCTTCCCACATTCAGGGCATTCATAGGGTTTCTCTCCAGTATGAACACAATGGTGTCAAATAAGATCTGAGCCGCCCCTAAAAGATTTTCCACATTTGTTGCATACATAAGGATTTTCTCCACTGTGAATTCTATGATGTCTTACAAGGTCTCAGCTCTGATTGAAAGTTTTCCCATATTCTTTACATTCATATGGTTTCTCTCCTGTATGAGTTACCTGATGTCTGATAAGTTCTGAGCTGCCCTGGAAATTCTTACCACACTGATTACACCAATAAGCTTTCTCTTCCTGGCGAATTCTCTGCTCTTCCCTAAGCTCCTCATCCTTGCTGAAGGTTTTCTCACATTCTTCAAGTTTCTCTCCAGCATGAAGTTTCTGATGTTTGAGGAAAGCTGTGCGCCACATGAAGAGTTTCTCACATTCCTTACATTCATAGGGCTTCTCACCACTATGAATTCTCTGATGTTGAATAAGGAGGGAATGCTGCCTGAAGGCTTTGCCACATCCAGTGCACTGAAAGGGCTTCTCTCCAGTATGGATTTTTCTGGTGTGTAACAAGGTGTGACCTCTGGCTAAACACTTTCCCACATTCACTACATTCATGAGGTTTCTCTCCAGTATGAACACGATGGTGTTTAATAAGATCTGAGCTGCTCCTAAAAGATTTCTCACATTTGTTGCATACATAAGGTTTTTCTCCACTGTGGATTCTATGATGTCTTACAAGGTCTCAGCTCTGATTGAAAGTTTTCCCACGTTCTTTACATTCATATTGTTTCTCTCCTGTATGAGTTACCTGATGTCTGATGAGGGTTGAGCTGTCCTGGAAGGTCCTACCACACTTACACCAATAAGCTTTTTCTTCCTGGTGAATTCTCTGCTCTTCCCTAAGCTCCTCATCCTTGCTGAAAGTTTTCTCACAATCTTCAAGTTTCTCTCTAGCATGCAGTCTCTGATGTTTGAGGAAACCTGTATGCCACATGAAGAGTTTTTCACATTCCTTACATTCATAGGGCTTCTCACCACTATGAATTCTCCGATGCTGAATAAGGAGGGAATGCCGCCTGAAGGCATTCCCACATTCATTGCATTGATAGGGCTTCTCTCCAGTATGGATTTTCTGGTGTGTAACAAGATGTGACCTCTGGCTAAAGGCTTTCCCACATTCACTACATTCATAGGGTTTCTCTCCAGTATGAATACGATGGTGTCTAATAAGATCTGAGCTGCCCCTAAAAGATTTCCCACATTTGCTACATACACAAGGTTTTTCTCCACTGTGAATTCTATGATGTCTCATAAGGTCTGAGCTCTGATTGAAAGTTTTCCCACATTCTTTACATTCATATGGTTTCTCTCCTGTATGAGTTACCTGATGTCTATTGAGGTCTGAGCTGCCCTTGAAATGCCTACCACACTGATTACACCAATAAGCTTTCTCTTCCTGGTGAATTTTCGGCTCTTCCCTAAGCTCCTCATCCTTGCTGAAGGTTTTTTCACATTCTTTAAATTTCTCTCCAGCATATAGTCTCTGATGTTTGAGAAAGGCTGTGCACCCACTGAAGGTCTTCCCACATTTGTGACATTCATAGGGTTTCTCTCCACTGTGAAGTCTCTGGTGTTTAGTAAGACAAGAAGGCTGCCTAAAAGCTTTTTCACATTCATTACACTTGAAGGATTTCTCTCCAGTGTGAATTCTCTGATGTGTGACAAGGTGTGAACTTTGCTGGAACATCTGTCCACAATCATAATATTCACAGGGTTTCTCTCCAGTGTGAATTCTGTGATGTATAGTAAGATCTGAACTTTGACTGAAGGCCTTCCCACATTTATTGCATAAATATGGCTTCCCCTCACTGTGGATTCTCTGGTTTAGGATGAGGTTTGAGCTTCCCTTAAAAGCCTTCCCACACTCTTTACACTCATAGGGATTCTCACCACTGTGAATTTGCTTATGTCTGACCAGATTAGAGCTCTGATTGAGGTCTTTTCCACATTCATGACATATGTAAGTTTTCTTTCCTTTATGAATTCTCTGATATATAATAGGATTTGAACTTTGATTAGAGTCTTTCCCACATTCATTACACACATATGGTTTATTTCCAGTATGAATTATCTGATGTATGATCAGGTTTGAGCTCCTGCTTAAGGTTTTTCCACATTGCTTACATTCATAGGTCTTATTTATACTACAGATTTTCTGATGTTCAGTTAATCCTGACTTCTGTTTGAAGTTTTGGCCACAGACATCATATCTATGGGAGCTTTGTCCTGCAGAAAGTATTTCTTCGAGGGAGAGATCCAAGATGGCCGATCGCTAACATCCCGGGATTGCAGCTCTCAGGGAAGGCGCGGAGAACTAGAGGACGCCACACTTTCAGACAAATTCTGGTCGCTCACGGAGCAGGAGATCCCCCAGTGGAGGAAACACGGGTGGCCAGCGCGACCCTCGTGGCCAGTGCAGCAGTTCCGCCGGCACCTTGGCACAGCAGCTCTCGGAGCAAAGTAAACAGGTTCGGAGGACTGGCACCGGCCCCCAGCATGACACCAGAGCCCGGCGCAGCCGCTGTGATGGCACCTCGGCGGGAGAGCGCTCGGCGCAGAGTAAACAGGACCGGTTTCCCTTCTGACTGAGGTTTGGAGCCCCGGGAAGGCAGAGTCACCTACTACGGACACAAGAAGGAAGCCAGACAGGAGAATCCTGGGCAGAAAAGCACCATCAGTTTTAACGCTGCTGCTCTGGCCCTGGGAACTAACAACCTGGACGCCCACTCAAGAGACCTAATCTGAAAGTTGGTAATTTCAAAGAGACAGGAGGATAAATTTACAATGATGGGAAGAAACCAGCGTAAAAAAGCTGAGAATACTCAAAATCAGAACGCCTCTCCCTCTAAAGATGATCACAGTTCCACATCAACAATGGAACAAGGCTTGATGGAGAATGAGCGCATCCCAATGACAGAATCACTCTTCAAGGAATGGATAATAAGAAACTTCGGTGAGTTAAAAGACCATGTTGTAGCCCAACGTAAAGAAACTAGGAACTTTGAAAAAAGGTTTGATGAAATCCTATTGAGAATAGACAACTTAGAGCAGAGTATGAGTGAATTAATGGAACTAAAGAATACAATACAGGAACTCCGAGAAGTATGCACAGGTTTAAACACTCGAATTGTTCAAGCAGAAGAAGGGATATCAGAGGTCAAAGTCCAACTTAATGAAATAAAACGTGAAGAAAAGATTAGAGAAAAAAGGATAAAAAGGAATGAGCAAAGTCTCCAAGAAATGTGGGACTATGTGAAAAGACCAAATTTACGTTTGATAGGTGTACCTGAATGCGACGGAGAGAATGAATCCAAGCTGGAAAATACCCTTCAGGATATTATTCAGGAAAATTTTCCTAAACTAGCAAAGCAGGTCAACATTCAACCCCAGGAAATACAGAGAACACCACAAAGATATTCCTCAAGAAGAGCAACCCCAAGGCACATAATCGTTAGATTCACCAGGGTTGAAACGAAGGAGATAATACTAAGGGCAGCCAGAGAGAAAGGTCATGTTACCCACAAAGGCAAGCTTATCAGACTTACAGCAGATCTCTCAGCAGAAACTCTACAAGCCAGAAGAGAGTGGGGGCCAATATTCAACATTCTCAAAGAACAGAACCTTCAGCCCAGAATTTCATATCCAGCCAAACTAAGCTTCACAACTGAAGGAAAAAGAAAATCTTTTACGAACAAGCAAGAACTCAGAGATTTTATTACCACCAGGCCTGCTTTACAAGAGCTTCTGAAAGAAGCATTACACACAGAAAGAAACAACCAGTATTAGCCTTTCTAAAAATACCCCAAAAAGTAAAGAGCACCAACATAAAGAAGAATTTACACCAACGAATGGATAAAACAGCCAGTTAACATCAAATGGCAGTAACCCTAAATTTAAATTGACTAAATCCCCCAATCAAAAGACACAGCCAAAACCCAATGGCATGTTACATCCAGACCTGTTTCACATGCAAGGATACACAAAGACTCAAAACAAAGGGATGGAGAAAGATTTACCAACCAAATGGAGAGCAAAAATAAATAATAATAAATAAAAAGCAGGAGTTGCAATTCTCGTATCGGAGAAAATAGATTTTAAAGCAACAAAGATATAGTGGTAAAAGGATCAATGCAACAACAAGAGCTAATGATCCTAACACCCAGATATGAGACTTAGATTCAATGAGACAGAAAGTTAATAAGGATATCAAGGACTCGAACTCAGATCCAGAACAAGTAAACTTAATAAATATTCATAGAGCTCTCCACTTCAAATACACAAAATATACATTCTTGTCAATACCACATCACACCTACCCATAAGTTTAAATGAAACATTGATTGGCCATTATTAATACTCAATTTTTTTCAAAATAAAGCAATATTTCCATTTACTCTCCCTCTTTCTCTTCCTCTTTCTTCCTCTCCTTTACTTATTTTTTTTTTCTTTCCTTCTCTCAAAAAAAAAAAAAAGAAATCAACTTGTAAACCTCTAGATCCAGGTCGGCAATGTCTCTCTCATTGCTTGATTTCCTTCCTTCCCTTCCCTCCCTCCCTCCCTCCCTCCCCGCTTCCTCCCTTCCTTCCTTCCTTCCTTCATCCCTTTCTTCCTCCCTACCGTCCTTCTTCCCTCCCTCCCCGCTTCCTCCCTCCCTTCCTTCCTTCATCCCTTCCTTCCTCCCTACCGTCCTTCTTCCCTCCCTTCCTGCCTTCCTCCCCCCCCAAAAAAAAAAAAAAAAAAAGAAAGTATTTTTTCTCCTTCATTACATCCATGGCCGATCTCTCCTACAATGGCTTTCT
This sequence comes from Callithrix jacchus, assembly GCF_049354715.1. Taxonomy (NCBI): domain Eukaryota; kingdom Metazoa; phylum Chordata; class Mammalia; order Primates; family Cebidae; genus Callithrix; species Callithrix jacchus. The sequence goes on from NC_133506.1 coordinate 106,685,358, forward strand.
CAGGGATAATATGCATTTCCCTAATATCTCTCTCTTGGGAAGGGGGATGTCTCACTGCATCCTTTAAAGGGTTTACCCAGTGCTTTAATAATCTGTCCTCAGAATTACTGGTTTCAACTAACTCACTTTTCTGGATCATCTGTCTTTGGAATTTTTCAGATGCAGTCCTCACTGACTTCTTTTCTTCAGAAATTTCCATCTTTGATTTCCATTCCTTCATCTTATTCATGGTTTCAGAATCTGAAATGATAAGTATATCATTCTATAATTCCTAAAATACAAATATCACCTCTTCACTATACTGGGCTGTCTAAGAGGGAGGAACAAAGAACTTAGAAGACCTTTCCCTGCCAGAGCTGAGATGTGGACTTCACTAGAGACACTGCGGCTATCATAGGAACCTGTGCTACCACATACCCTGTTGGTGAAGAAACCTGCTGGAGCTGGGCTGTGGGAGTGGCCTAATTCACTGGGGAAGGAGGACATTCTGGAGTTAGTCCACAGGAAGTGGCCTGTTGGATGGAGAAGGAACTTGCTGGATGGTGTGGCTGGGCCTGAACTGGTTCACAGGAAGCAGCCCACTAAGGTAAGTGCCACCAGGCCTCCCACAAGTTGATCTGCTAGCAGCCACATCAGCAAATAAATAAATAAATACATACACAAATAAATAAATAGAACAGCACACCGGTACCAAGAAGCAAAGTTAGTTTCTCTTCCTGTGGGCATGCATTGTCCCTCCAGTATCCTCTGTTGACAAAGTCTAAATCTTTTTTTTTTTTTTTTAAGACAGGGTTTCACCATGTTGGTCAGGCTGGTCTTGAACTCCTGACATCAGGTGATCTGCCCGCCTTGGCCTCCAAAGTGCTTGGATTACAGGCATGAGCAACCACGCCCGGCCCAAAGTCTAAATCCTGTACCAACTGGCACAGGAGAAATGTTTATAGGATCCAGCTTCGTAGCATAAGTAAACAAAGATGGGTGAATTTAGAGTTGAGAGTCAATAAATTAATAACCAGCTCACTGCCCATTCCTCCCAATATACCATGATAGTTAAGCAGATCTGTACTATGCCTCAGAATAAAAACATTTGGCTCTCATTTCAACAGAAGTCAATTATCCTTTTTCCAGACCTCACATTTTTCTTTTTGATATTCTGTGGAATTGCTTCCTTTTGTATGGCAATTTTATTTCTTCTCCTGAAATTACAAGATAGATGAGCTTATTGCTTTTGGTTGTCTATGTTATCAAATCCCTGACCTTGCCCAGTATATTAGTCCATTCATGCTGCTGGTAAAGACATACCTGAGACTGGGAAGAAAAAGAGGTCTTTACTTTTTTTCTTTTATATTTTTTCTGTTGCTGAAACAGAATAAGAAAAAGAGGTTTAATTGGACTTACAGTTCCACATGGCAGAGGAGGCCTCAGAATTATGGCAGGAGGTGAAAGGCACATCTTACATAGCAGTGGCAAGAGAAAATGAGGAAGACGCAAAAGTGGAAACCCCTGATAAAACCATCAGATCTCATGAGACTTATCCACTACCATGAAAATGGTATGGGAAAAACCACCCCCATGTTTCAAATTATCTTCCACCATGTCCCTCTCACAACATGTGGGAATTTAGGAGTACAATTCAAGATGAGATTTGGGTGGGGACACAGAGCCAAACCATTTCATTCTGCCCCTGGCCCCTCCAAATATCATATCCTCACATTTCAAAAACCAGTCATGCCTTCCCAACAGTCCCCCTAAGTCTTAACTCATTTTAGCATTAACCCAAAAGTCCACAGTTCAAAGTCTCATCAGAGACAAGGCAAGTCCCTTCTGCCTATGAGCCTGTAAAATCAAAAGCCAGCTAGTTACTTCCTAGATACAATGGGGGTACTGGTACTGGGTAAATATTGCCATTCCAAATGAGAGAAATTGGCCAAAACAAAGGGGTTATTCAAGGGCCTATTCAAGTCCAAAATCCAGTGGGTTAGTCAAATTTTAAACCTCTAAAATTATCTCCTTTGACGCCAAGTCTAACATCCAAGTCATGCTGATGCAACAGGTGGGTTCCCATGGTCTTGGGTAACTCCACCCCTTTGGCTCTGCAGGGCCTGGTCTTGGGTAACCACCTCCTGGCTGCTTTCATTGGCTGGTGTTGAGTGTCTGTGGCTTTTCCAGGTGCATGGTGCAAAGTGTAGGTGTATCTACCATTCTGGGGTCTGGAGGATGGTGGCCCTCTACTCACAGCTCCACTAGGCAGTGCCCCAGTAGGGACTCTGTATGGGGGCTCTGACCCCACATTTCCCTTCTGCACTGCCCTAGTAGAGGTTCACCATGAGAGCCCTGCCCCTGCAGCAAACTTCTGCCTGGGTATCCAGGCATTGCTATACATCTTCTGAAATACAGGTGGAGGTTCCCAAACCCCAGTTCTTGACGTCTGTGTACCCACAGACTCAACACCATGTGGAAGCTGCCAAGGCTTGGGGCTTGCAACCTCTGAATCCATGGCTCAAGCTCTACATTGGCCCCTTTCAGCCATGGCCAGAGTGGCTGGGATGCAGGGCACCAAGTCCCTAGGCTGCACACAGCATGCGGACCCTGGGCCTAACCTGCAAAACCATTTTCTCCTAGGCCTCCACGCCTGTGATGGAAGGGGCTGCTGTGAAGACCTCTGACATGCTCTGGAGACATTTTCCCCATTGTCTTGGGGATTAACATTCAGCTCCTTGTTACTTATGCAAATTTCTGCAGCCTGATTGAATTACTCCTTGGAAAATGGGTTTTTCTTTTCTATGGTATTGTCAGGCTGCGAATTTTCTGAACTTTAATGCTCTGCTCCCCTTATAAAACTGAATGCCTTTAACAGCACCCAAGTCACCTCTTGAATGCTTTGCTGCTTAGAAATTTCTTCCATCAGATACCCTAAATCATCTCTCTCAAGTTCAAAGTTCCACAAATCTCTAGGGCAGGGGCAAAATGCCACCAGTCCCTTTGCTAAAACATAACAAGAGTCACCTTTGCTTCAGTTCCTGACACGTTCCTCATTTCCATCTGAGACCACCTCAGCCTAGACCTTATTGTCCATATCACTATCAGATTTTTGGTCAAAGCCATTCAACAAGTCTCTAGGAAGTTCCAAACTTTCCCACATTTTCCTGTCTTCTTCTGAGCCCTCCAAACTGTTCGGCCTCTGTCTGTTGGTACCCAGCTCCAAAATTTCTTACACATTCTCAGGTGTCTTTTGAGCAGCACCCCACTCCTGGAACCAATTTACTGTATTAGTCTATTTTCACACTGTTGATAAAGATACCTGAGATTGGGAAGAAAAAGAGGTTTAATTGGACTTACAGTTCCACATGGGTGGGGAGGCCTCAGAATTACGGCGGGAGGCCTCAGAATTACGGCAGGAGGCGAAAAGCAATTCTTTTGAGACTGAGTTTTGCTCTTGTTACACAGGCTGGAGTGCAGTGGCGCGACCTCGGCTCACTGCAACCTCCGCCTCCTGGGTTCAGGCAATTCTCCTGCCTCAGCCTCCAGAGCAGCTGGGATTACAGGCACGCGCCACTATGCCCAGCTAATGTTTTGTATTTTTAGTAGAGACGGGGTTTCACCATGTTAACCAGGTTGATCTCGATCTCTTGACCTCGTGATCCACCTGCCTCGGCCTCCCAAAGTGCTGGGATTACAGGCTTGAGCCACCGTGCCCAGCCTGAAATTCTTATATGATGGTGGCAAGAGAAAATTGAGATGCAAAAGTGGAAACCCCTAATAAAACTACCAGATACCGTGAGGCTTATTCACTACCATAAGAATAGTATGGGGGCGGGAAAGAATAGTATGGAGGAAACCATCCCCATGATTCAAGTTATCTCCCAGCGGGTCCCTCCCACAACATTTGGGAATTACGGAAGTACAATTCAAGATGAGAGCTGGGTGGGGACACAGCCAAACCATGTCACCCTGTCACAAAAACACATTACTGAGCTCCTTGGGAGAGTCATTTCATGTTGGTCCTGCTGTAGAGACTCTAGTCATTAATCTTCTTGCAATGAATAGCAGCAACATGGCACACTGATTAAGAGCACGGACTGCAGGGCAAACTGCCTGAGTCTGAATCCTCGCTCCACCACTTAATTATGGTGAGACCTCAGGCAAATCACTGGAGCTCTCAGTGCCCTAGTGTCCACATCTATAAAACTGAGATAATAATAGTATTTACCTCCTAGAGTTGTTGCAAATCAAATATATATAAATATATGTAAAACATTTAGAACAGTGCTTTGCATACAGAAAGCACTATGTGTCAGCTGCTGTTATTATTACTATTATTAATAACCCTTTAAATACTAAGTAATGTGTCCCTAGCACAACCCTCCATAGTAAGGCTGGATTCATTAATTAATTTTTTTTTTTTTGAGATGGAGTCTCACTCTGCCATCCAGGCTGGAGTGCACTGGCGCTATCTCCACTCTCTGCAACCTCTGCCTCCCGGGTTCAAGTGATTCTCCTGCCTCAGCCTCCCGAGTAGCTGGGACTACAGCTATGCACCACCACGCCCAGCTAATTTTTGTATTTTTAGTAGAGACAGAGTTTCACCATGTTGGCCAGTATGCTCTTGATCTCTTGACCTCGTGATCTGCCTGCCTTGGCCTCCCAAAGTGTTGGGATTACACGTGTGAGCCTGGCCTTTTTTTTTTTTTTTTTTTTTTTTTAGAGATATGGTCTCATCATGTTGCCCAGGCTGGTCTCACACTCCTGGGCTCAGTCAATCCAATCCTCCTACCCTGGACTCCCAAAGTGCTGGGATTGCAGGTATGAGGCACAGCACCTGGCCTTGGATTTAATTTAAATACCATACCTTCTCCTGCAATTGAAAAACAGTGGGCTTATTTCTTTCGGGTGTCCATATTATCCAATCCCTGACCTTTATTATTGGAAAGAATTGGCTTTGGCATAATTTTCCCTTAAAGTGTTTATTTCTTTTGGTTTGACATATATTGTTCAAAATTCAGAAACAGATTACTATTTCAAAGACAGTAGAATAAAGGCTGTTGAATTTGTTTTTTCTTTTTTACAAAATCTTGTGATCTGAAGGGCTTTATTGTGTCATACTGAACTCTTGAAAATCAAAAGCTGAGGAAAAGTATGCATCTAGATTAGATGAGGTATTTGTGGCAGCAAATTTGTATGAAGGCTTTGAAGTGCCTGGGCTCAATTTCCTCTGCTTCTTCCCATAGTCCTTTTTAATAAAGAGCCTGCTTCATTCATTATTAAGTAGTAATTGTTAAGATAAATTTGTGGGATGTATGCTTAAAATAAAATTTTTTTTTGCCGGGTGCAATGGTGTGTGCCTGTAGTCCCAGCTAATCGGGAGGCTGAGGTGGGAGGAATGCTTGAGCCCAGGAATTCTGGGCTGTAGTGCTTGATATGCCAGTCGGGTGTCTGCACTAAGTTTGGCATCAGTATGGTGATCTCCTGGGAGCGGGGGACCACCAGGTTGCCTAAGGAGGGGTGAACTGGCTCAGGTCAGAAACGGAGCAGATCAAAACTCCTGTGCTGATCAGTAGTGGGATCGTGCCTGTGAATAGCCACTGCACTCCAGCCTGGGCAACATAACGAGACCCCATCTCTTAAAAAAAAAAAATTTTTTTTCAAGGAAGAATAAAGGAAAGAAAGGAACATAAGTAACAGATTAGAAACATACATCCATGGGAATACAAAGAAATTAATAGGAAACATTCAGCAGAGAGTTCTCCATGATCTCAAAGAAATTATAGACAAAATAACTTATTTAAATAAAAACCTAAAGAAGAGATATAAGGGTTTAAAACAGATTACACATTTAAAATTTTCACATTTTTAACTTTTTAAAAATAATATTGAGCCATGTAGCCAAAAAATAAGAAATGAAAAAGGAAAAAATAGCAATGGGGACTCAGTTTACTGCCTAGGCTGGTCTTGAACTCCTGGCTTAAAGTGATCCTCCTACCTTGGCCTTCCAAAGTGCTGGGATTATAGGTGTGAGCCACTGTGCCAGAACTTTTATTTTTGGGACAGGGTCTCACACTACACCCAGGCTGGAGTGCAGTGGTGTAATCACGACTCACTGCAGCCTTTACCTCCTGGGCTGTGGTGATCCACCTCAGGCTCCCAAGTAGCTGGGATTATAGGCATGCTCCACCACACATGGCTAATTTTTTGTAGAGGTTGGGCTTGCTATGTTGCCCAGGGTGTTCTGGAACTCCTGGGCTCAAGGAATCTTCCTGCCTCAGCCTCCCAAAGTGCTAGGATTACAGGTGTGAGCCACTGTACCCAGCTTGTTTTTTAAGATGAGTTTTGCTCTTGTTGCCCAGGCTGGAATGCAATGGCACAATCTCAGTTCACCACAACCTCCACCTAGGTTCAAGTGATTCTCCTGCCTCAGCCTCCTAAGTAGCTGGGATTGCAGGCCCACACCACCATGCCCAGATAATTTTGTATTTTTAGTAGAGATGGGGTTTCTCCATGTTGACCAGACTGGTCTCAAACTCCTGACCTCAAGTCATCCACCTGCCTCGGCCTCCCAATGTGCTGGGATTATAGGTGCGAGCCACCATGCCCAGCCTGTTTTGTTTTTAATACATGCTCTCATTCTGTCACTCAGGATGGAGTGCAGTAGTGCAATCATAGCTCACTGCAACCTCAAACTCCTGGGTTCAAGCAATCCTCACACTTCAGCTTGAAACCATAGGCACACACCACCATACCTAGCTAGTTTTAAACAATTTTTTTTTTGTGGAGAAAAGGTCTCACTATGTTGCCCAGGCTGGTCTCAAACTCCTGGCCTCATGTGATCCTTCGGTCTCCCAAAGTGCTGAGATTAGTGACATGAGCCACTGTGTCTGGCCAAAAACAAATTAGATTAGAAAACAACAAAAAGTAGTAAGAAGTGATTTGGTAAAGCTGAGGAAAGAAATGGAAGGGCAAATGAAAAGCATTATGTAGATGAAATCACGTAAGGAACCACATAAATAATCACTACAAGGTCACAATGAGACCCAGAGAAATAATAAAAAATGAAATGAATGCAAATGTGATTACAGAGAAAACCAATGACTAAAGAAAGATAATGAAATACATATAATTAGTGTTCCTAAAAAAGCAAACATAAAAAAATTCAATATGTAGCAGAAGAAAGTGTTGCTGAAATAAAGACTTAAAATCTATTGGAAGGGTACACTGTGGCTCATAAAAAGTAGACAGAACAGTCAAAACTGAGACATGTCCTGGTGAAGTAACTAAATTTCAGGAATAAATGAGTAAATGGGCACCTAGGCAGAAAAGGAAGTCATGTGCAAGGCAGAATTTCAGGTTGACTTTGCCCTTCCCCACAGCTACACTCCACACCAGAATTAATAATGCCTATATAAATCCAAGGAGAAACAAAGTGTGAGCCAGTAATTTTTTTACCCAGCAAAGTGTTCTCTCACATTAAAAGCAACAGGCAAACATTTCCAGTTATGTAAAAACTCAGGGAGTATGACACTTATAAGCTCTTTTTGAAAATAACTATTGCAATGAGATATAGCCAATAAAGAAGTGAATTAAAATAAATACTCAGGAATTAGGAGGGCATTGTAAAAAAAATGAATGGTCTAATGAAAAAAAAAAGAACAGTTTTCCTTTTGTCCTTACACCACAATCAATCAACACAGAAGACTTCTGTAACCAAATGTTTATTTTAATTATTTTTATTTTTACAGATGGGGTCTTACTGTCACCCAGGCTGGAGTGTAGTGGTGCCATCATAGCTCACTGCAGCCTGAATTCCTGGCCTCACATCATCCTCCTGCCTCAGCATCCTGAATCGCTGGGATTACAGGCAAGATCTGAAACTACCTTTGCAAAATTATAATTGAGGAAATTATGACAGTGAAAGAGATCAGACCTAACCAACCCCATCTTCCTTCTAACCTCTAAACTGTCTTTGTTCATTCTTGGTATGGTAGGTCAAACTAGCCCTGGGAAGGAATTTAGTTTTATAGATTAAACTCTGAAACAAAATTGATAATAGCTCTTTCCTAAAAAAACCCCTTTTTGCCTGGGGACCAGTTTGCCTTTGTAAGACTAGCGAATTAGCTACCAGATGAGAAGTTATGATTTAGGAACCATATAGCCTCTGGCTGGAAGAGTTTGAACCTCCCCAGATTGCTCCTGGGAATAACATCACCATTACAAAACCTAAGATTAGTGCTTGAGATATTTTGCAGACCCTGCATTCCCATGCAGCAAATGACACCACCCAGACAGATAATCTGGCCCAACCAGTTCTGTAATCCCACCCAGGAATGTAAATCAGCAAGTAGAACTCACTTCAGCCCCCTATGATTTCATCTTTAACCCGACCAATCAGCACTCCCCACTTTCCGAGCCCATATGAGCCATGTTATCCTTAAAAATTCCGAGCCCTGAATGCTTGGGGAGAAATAATAAAACTCCAGTCTCCCACATAGCCAACTCTGTGTGAATCACTCTTTCTCCTTTGCAATTCCCCTGTCTTGATAAATTCCCGTGTCCTGATAAATTGGCTCTGTCTAGGCAGTGGGCAAGGTGAACCCTGGGTGGTTACAGAGCCACCATACTCTCTGACCAAATGTTCTGGGGTTTTCCTACACACACCAAGCAAGCAATCAATTCTGCAGCAACACCAGCTAGGTGTTCTCTAACTGAGTTCAATTTGGACACTATCTACCTGGAGATGGGGTCAGATCCCACAGGTTGAGGACTCAATTCACCAGACTGCACCACACTTCTGATGCCAATCACAAGTCCCAGGTTGTTTTACCTGTGCTTCTGACCAACCAGGTATAAATTCAGGGATCCCAAGCTCTCTTCTTGGGTTAAATTATTTACTAGAGTGGTAAACTCTGCCACTGAACTCAGGGAAGCATGTTCTTACATTTACCAGTTTATTATAAAGGATATTACGAAAGATACAGATGAAGAGATGCATAAGGCAAGGTGAGTAGGAGAAGGAGGAGCAGAGAGCTTCCATGCCCTCTGTGGGCACACCATTGTCCAGGAAGCTCCATGTGTCAAGCTATCTGGAAGGGCTCCAAACTACATCCTTTGGGGTTTTAACTGAGGCTTCATTAAGTAGGCAAAATTGATTAAACCATCGGCCAATGGTGATCAATGTAACCTTCAGTCCTTCTCTCCTCCCCAAAGCTTGGGGGTGGGGCTATTGCAACTCGAATCCGGAAGCTATCTTGTTCCCTTCCCACAGCAGTCAACTCATTAGCATATAAAAAGATATTACTTTGGAGACTTTAAATATTTCAAGATTTTAAAGATTTTAAGGACACCAGGAAATGGTGACATAGACCAACTATTTATTTCACAGTATTACAGATGGTAAGCACTGAATCAATTTAAATGTAGAAGAAGTAAGATTAACTAGGAATTATGGTTGTAGAAGAGAAAATAAATGCTTTAAACCATGACAATGTAAAAATAATTATATTACAAAAATTGGGCTGTGAGGAATAGTAAGTGTAAGGTTCGAATGAGGCAACTGAGGCCAGTTATTGAAATAAATTTAATCGGCTCCTGGGCGAGGTTCTATGGTCCGGGAAAAGGGGACCAGAGAAGTACACTGACTTCCTGGGGCAGGGGCAGGGGTTATGGCTATGAGGAACGAGCAACAGCTGGGTGTTCTGATTGGCTCCAGGGGAGCGGGATTGGGACGGGGCGGGCGGCCATTGGTTGGCGGGTTTTCCGGTGCGAGAGACGGCTAGGGTTGCATCAGCTGGCGTCTTTTAGAGAAGCCATGTGGCAGAGCCTGGTGCCGGGTGCAGAGTCATGTGCTGAGTGCAGAGGTGGGTGTGTCCCGCCTCCCGGCAAGGCAACCGGCCTTATAGTAAGTATAATCGTAGTGGGACTAAGTATAAATTGTGCTAATTTACCTGTCTTTCACGATGGAATCAATGGATACCATCTAAAGTAGAAATGTTAAACAAGGGACATTTAATAAATATTTTACATAATTTAAAAAAATGACTCCAAATTCTTAATGTCTTTTGTAATCTTTTTTCCCTTAATTTTAGAGGAGGGATCTTTTAAAATTTCAGAGGAACACTTTTTCCATAACATATTTTTACCACAAAAATTCGACATGCTTACTGTCAGGCCGGTAGCCTCGCCCAGAAGGCTCCGTGATAACCGCTCCCCTGCCTTTCCGCCGCTGTATGCTCTGCCCAGGAACACTCCAAGCCAACCACGCCCTGGCTGATGCAATCTTTGCACCAGAAAGCCCGCCCAGCCACCCCGTTACCCAACAACGGCCCGTTCTGTTCTAATCCGGTTCCCTCAGGGCCAAATAGAGGGCCTTGCTGTTGCTCGTTCCCCATGCCATAAAAAACCCCACACACCGGAAAGACAGCGCGACTTCTCTGGCCCCTTGTGTCGGAACACAGAACCTTGCCCAGGAGCCGATTACATTTCTTTATTTCAGTAACTGGCCTCAGTTTTCCAACAGAGTAAAGCACAGAAAATAATCACCCATATTCCACCACCCTAAGATAATTACTGCTCATGTTTTGTTGTATTGGTATATATTCTTCCAGTCTTATTTCTTGGCAATTTTTTTTTCTAATACAGTATGTTTTTCTAATACACTTCTCAATTTTTTCCTCTAATTCCATAGATGAAAAGGATTTATTTCTTTAAGGAAATCCTCCCCTCAAAAGAAGTCAAGAGCAGAAAGGGACAGCATCTGAAACATAGGCCTTATCAGAGGAGAGTCCTCCTTTATAATGTAACTCAGCCGAACTCAGTTTCTGGGAAAAGGGCTGCAGTGTTTCATCTCATTCACTGATATTTTTTTTTTGAGATAAAGTCTTGTTCTGTTGCCCAGGCTGGAGTGCAGTGGAATGATTTTGGCTCATTGCAGCCTCCGCCTCCTGGGTTCAGGTGACTCTCCTGCTTTAGCGTCCTGAGTTGGCTGGGACTACAAGTGCATGCCACCATGCCCAGCTAATATTTATAATTTTGTAGAGACAAGGTTTTGCCATGTAGGCCAGGCTGGAACTCCTGACCTCAGATGATCCACCCACCTCAGCCTCCCAAAGTGCTGGGATTACAGGTGTGAGCCACCACACCGGGCCCTGATTTTTTTTTTTTTTTGAGACAGAGTCTCGCTCTGTTGTCCAGGCTGGAGTAGAGTGGTGCAATCTTGGCTCACTGCATCCTCCACCTCCTGGATTCAAGCAATTCTCCCTGCCTCAGTCTCTTGAGTAGCTGGGATTACAGTTTTTGTTTGTTTGTTTTGTATTTTTAGTAGAGACAGGGTTTCGCCATGTTGGTCAGCCTGGTCTTGAACTCCTGACATTGTGATCCGCCTGCCTTGGCCTCCCAAAGTGCTGGGATTACAGGTGTGAGCCACTGCGCCTGATTCATTCATTGATTTTTTTTTCATCTAACAGTCATTAACTGAGCACCTACCTTGTTCCAGACATTGTACTAGATGTTGGGTATACAAAGATGAAAGTAAGATGGAGGGGAGATGTATGTGTAAGTGGATAGTAACATACTGTGACTAGTGCTATCAATGAGGTTAGCACTGTCTGCTACGGGAGAACCTAGAATTAACAGAATACCGTAACTGCCTGTGAGGGAAAGAGGGGTCAGTTTTCTGACTTAGGCAATGGTGGGACATGGTGCTGTTAATGAAGACAAGGTCAGAGGTAGAAGAGTAGGGGTTTTTTTGTTTGTTTTTTGAGATGGAGCCTCGCTCTGTTGCCCAGGCTGGAGTTCAGTGGCATAGTCTCAGCTCACTGCAACTTCTGCCTTCCAGGTTCAAGCGATTCTCCTGCCTTGGCCTCGTGAGTAGCTGGGATTACAGGTGCCGACCACTTGTATTTTTGGTAGAGACAGAGTTTTACCATGTTGGCCAGGCGGTCTCGAACGCCTGACCTCAAGTGATCTGCCTGTCTCATCCTCCCAAAGTGCTAGGATTATAGGCATGAGGCACCGCACCCAGCCACAAGAGTACATTTGCAGGTCTGAAGATGAGTTTAGTTAGTTTTGGTCAACTCTTAGTTTCTAATCGGACTAGAAAGGCAGAGATAGTGCAAGCTCAGGGAGGGTCAAGGAGGTATCAATTTCCAGTTATACAGATTGGGCTAAATATCTTTCAACAAAGAGCAAAAACATCTTGTCTCCAATAGTCAAAGCAATTGGGAATCTCTAAGTCAACTGAGTTCTTGAAAAACTTCTCTAGTTTTTTGTTTTTCTTTTTTTTTTTAATGTTCAGACATCTTTGAGGTATAGAAGAAATAGTTTTTTGTTTTTTCAACCAAAATTCAGAGAACTCAGAGTACATGGATTCTAAGTTAGGGTTCAGTGCCTTTACCCAGCGAGGCCAGCTCTGCCTCCTTATCTAGTGTCTCTTCTTTGTAGAGATCCCAGAGTACAGGCCTGGAGCCCAGCATCCTTTTGTGATTCATTCACAGCCATATCCTGCAGCATCTTGAATTTCTGAAATAGAAATTGCTGCTCAATAACCACCAAATAGAAAGTTAATAACAGATGCTGATACCTTCTTTTCTCTCTTTAAATCTCTATGACTTCTCATATAAACTTGGTCTCAGTAGATGGTCTTGCCTCTAACTTTAAAATGTGAGAACATGTGGTGAAAATCACCTTACACTATCCTATCTTTTCAATGATTCTTTTTGTTTACTGTAGTTCCGCTCTTCCATTTTCTAGTATTTACTTCTTCTTTAACTGAATCCCTGCTATGAGTCAGCAATTATACTAGGTGGTTAAAATACCATAATGAGGATGACAGTCTCTGTCCTTGAAGAGTCTGTGGTGGCAATTACAGACAATGCCAATTAAATGGGTTAAATGCTCAGTAAGGGTAAGCACAGGGTGCTGTGGAACCTCACAGGAATGGGGTGAGCATGGCAATTTCCTAAAGGAGGTAGCTTCTAAGCTGAGGCCTAAAAGGTAATTGGTAATAACTGGACTAAAAGAAAAAGGACTTTTCAGACTGAGGTTACAGCATATACAAAGGCCAGGAGGTGAGAGAGCCTATGATGAACTTATGAATGTTCCATGTAACTGAAGCCCAGAGTTCAAGACTGTAAAAGAGAAAGTTGGTGCTGTAATGGTTTAATTATGGACTTCCTTGTCAACCAGGCCAAGGGATTAAGACTTTTTCATGAATGCAGAGGGCCACTGAAAGGGTTAAAGTATAATCTGACCTAATTAGATTCATCTTTTTAAAAGATTGTTCTGGGAACACATCTCCTTAGGACCTCCCGAGGCTGTGTCACAGAAAAAACTAAAATAAAAGAGTGTTCTGGTGCTCAATTATTAAAAAAAAACTGTTGAATAAATGAAGAGTAGGTTAGTGCTCTTCCCTCTTTCCTTTGACTAAATATCCCTGAAAATCTTTTCTTTTCGTGCCTTTTTTTTTTTTGAGACAGAATCTTGCTCTGTGGCCCAGGCTGGAGTGCAATTGTACCATCTCGACTCACTGCAAATTCTGCCTCCCAGGTTCAAGTGATTCTCCTGCCTCAGCCTACTGAGTATCTGGGATTACAGGCGCCTACCACCACACCTGGCTAATTGTTGTATTTTTAGTAGAGATGGGGTTTCACCATGTTGGCTAGGCTGTCAAACTTCTGACCTCAGGTGATCTGTCTGCCTCAGCCTCCCAAAGGATTGGGATTATGGGCGTGAGCCGCCATGTCTGGCCCTCTTATTATCTATTTCTATCCATATGACCAGTTTTCATTTAACAAATAGATATCATGAATTTACTGGTGTAGACTGAATGTTTGTTATCCCCTGAAAATTTATATGTTGAAGCCTAATCTGAGATGTGATGTTATTAGGAGGTAGAGCCTTTGGCAGGTGGGAGAGCCCTCATGAATGGGATTAATGCCCTCATAAAAGAGGTCTAGAGAGCTCCCTGCCCTGTCGGCCATGTGAAGACACAATAAAAAGATGGCCTTCTATGAACCAAGCCCTCAACCAAACATAAAATCTGCTAGTACCTTGATCCTCAGATTCTCATCCTGCAGAACTGTGAGGAACAAATTTCTGTTGTTTATAGACCACTCAGTCTATGGTACACTTATAGCAGCCTGAACAGATTAAGATACCTACAATGTCCAGACACTGTTCTGGGCCCTTGGATACACTGGTGAACAATATAATCCCTGCCCTCACTGGGCTTGTAATCTAGATTTTTAAAGACAGACATACAATAGATTAGTGCTACCTAAAATGTGATCTAGCTAGGCATGGTGGCTCACACCTGTAATTTCAGTACTGGGAGGCCGAGGTAGGAGCATCACTTGAGCCCAGGTGTTTGAGACCACCTTGGGCAACATAGTGAGACCTCGTCTCTTAAAAACAAAAAATTAGCCAGATGTAGTGGCATGTATTGGCTGGGGAGTCTGAGATGGGAGGATCACTTGAGCCTGGGAGGTCAAGGCTGCAGTGAGCCATGATCTCACCTCTGCTCTGTAGCCTGGGTGACAGAGCAAGACTCTATCTAAAAAAAAAATAATAATAATAAAATTAAATGAAGTAAAATAAAACGTGTTCAACACACCAGCAACATCAGCATCACCCAGGATCTTGGTAAAAATATGATTTTCAAGCACTATCCCAGACCTTCTGAGTCGGAGTACCTCAGGGTAGGGTCCAGCAATTTGTGTTTAACAAACTCCAGGTGATTTTTATGGATGCTAAAATTTGAGACGCTCTGCTCTAGTCAACATACCTTTTTTGAGGGACACAGTTCAACCCATAATAGCCATGTGTTATGTACTGTTCACCTAAGAACAAATCTATGCTTTGGTATCCTCCATTCCCTTCCCATATGCTATGCTGCTTCTATTCTGTACCTTTGGTCATGACTCTTTATTTGTAATGCCCTTACTAGTCTTCACCTATGTCTGGATTCAAAAACTCAAACAGTTGCAAGAGACCAGGCAGTTAAGCATAATGAGTGAAGTAAACTAGATGATAAATGATAACTTATACTTTGCCTCAGTGTCAGGGAGACAATGGAGATTAGTGGGGACTGGGGACTCCGAGTGTGAAGGAAGGAGCTGCTACTCACCTTCTGCTAATTACATCATACAAGTATGTGGGCCCTGGCTGCCCAGATCTTCTGATTTTTTTAAGATATTGGAAGTCTAGATTTTGTCTGAGTGTGTGTGAGAAATTTCCTAATTTAAAAATGTTGGCCATGGCCGAGAGCAGTGGCTCTCGCCTGTAATCTCAGCACTTTGGGAGGCCAAGGCGGGTGGATCACAAGGTCAGGATATCCAAACCAGCCTGGCCAACATGGTGGAAAATTAGCCAGGCGTGGTGGTGTAATCCCAGCTACTTGGCAGGC
The DNA here is from genome assembly GCF_049354715.1 of Callithrix jacchus. Classification (NCBI taxonomy): domain Eukaryota; kingdom Metazoa; phylum Chordata; class Mammalia; order Primates; family Cebidae; genus Callithrix; species Callithrix jacchus. The sequence goes on from NC_133506.1 coordinate 106,700,749, forward strand.
TGAAGCAGGAGAATCGCTTGAACCTGGGAGACAAAGGTTGCAGTGAGCCAAGATCGCGCCACTGCACTCCAGCCTGAGCAGCAGAGTGAGACTGTCTCAAAAAAAGAAAAAAAAAAACCTGTCCACTAATTGAAATAAAAACAAACAGCATAAGCCCCCCCCCCAAAAAAAGTGTACACTCAAAGCTAGCCCAGGGGCCACCATTTTTTAGCTTAAGAAATACCACTATTTCATGCCCAGTTCTTAGTATCTTTTAACTATGTCAGTCCTTTTTAATTCACATTCATGGGCATGCATTAGGTGATGCTAAACAAAGAGCCTATGCCTACAGGAAGACTCACACACGAAACAAGGTAGTAAGAGCCTATGAATTAGATGCTAAAAGTGCTTCGGTGGCAATCCGGGAAGGTTTCTCAAACGAAATGACTTCTGAAGCTGCTCCTAAAAGGAATGTAGAACCTTACAAAGAGACCAGCCCACCTAAATCCCTCCCTTAGACTGAGTAGTAGAACATATCTGAGCCATATATACAGTTCATTCCTGTGGCTTAGTCTAGTCTCCACAGCGGGGCTCTGTCACTCCTGGGATGCAGAAACCAGGATTGGGTTACATATACAAATGTACCTGGCACAGCGTTGGGCGAGGAATAGGATCAATTTATGTCTCACGGTGAATTCTGGGCCTGGGGGCGATTCCGTTTGTGGTACCGACAGGAGGGAACTGGAACAGGCAAGATTAAGGGGACGCGCCAGGGGGCGGGGCAAGCCGAGACCGAGAAACCGGCCCAGGGCAAGGAAGGTCCAGTCATTCGCACCGGCGCCTACGTCCTCCTGAGGTCCCCCAGGCTTTTCCCCATCCAGAGGAAGCAGGAGTCTAGGGTCTGAATACAGGGCTCTGCTCCATTCCTCGCCTCCTGGAAGACGCAGGCGCCGGGGCCCCCAGCTCTGTGAACACAGCGGGGTCTCACCTCCAGGCCACCCTCAGCCTTCCGCTCGGTCGTGGCGGGGGCGGGGGGGGGCCCTCCACGGATGCTATCACGTGGTTCCGGGTCCTAGTGCCACCATCTTAGACAGCGCGCCGGGGCCTGGCGAGCACTTCCGGCGCGCTGCTCCCGGGAACTGCAGTCTACCTGCCAGCGCCCTGCGCAGCCCATCCCCTGGCTGCTCCAACCAATCCACGCGAGCTCCCCTGGCCGCCTCCCACCGGCTCCGGTGTCTCCTCTGCGCAGACTCCCTCAGGACGCCGTTATGTAATTTATTCAGTCTACAAATATGTATGGGCTCTGTGCCAGGCACTGGTGTTACAATGAATGTTGAGCAAAACCCAAGGCATTCTCAGAGAACTTGAAGTCATGTGGCGGATACATTGAAACAATTGCATTAATAAATTTAAAATGATAACTTGTGAATGTCACACTGGAGAGTGCATGGCACCCTGATTGCGTATGAAGAAAGATTTGACCCACACAGGAAGATCTGTAAAGGCTTTTCGGAATTCAGTTATCCTTGGAGAGAAAGGTGGATGAAGGACAATGAAGTAATAGAAACCCAACTCTAACTTTGGCATCACTTGGCTCAAATAGCAGGAAAGGCTTCAGAAAAGGCTAGAGTTCAGGGATTGAAACACCATCAACAGGATTCCTTTTGTTCTCTCCATCTTTCAGTTGTGCTTTTCTCTGTGTTGACTTCATAGAGTTTTCCATCTGGAGAAAGGTTTCAGTCCTCAAGATTAAAGGAGACTATAGCAATTACAGAATAAAAAGTGACTCTGATTGGTTCTGCTGAGATCACATGCTCAACCCTAGACCAAACACTGTATCCAATGGATGAGGTACTTTGATTGGTAAGGTTGAATTACATATTGGGTTAGAAGAGAGCCAGGTTAGTAAAGTCATCAGGTGAGAGAGGTGTCGTTTCTGGAAAGAAGATATTTTATTAGTTTTTGTTCTTACCAGAAAAATGAGACAGCTCTTTGGAGAGGTATAGGGATAGGAAAACCAATGTGTTTACACTTTAATTTAAAAATCCTGATAAAAAGCCACTTCGGGAGGCTGAGGCAGGCAGATCACGAGGTCAGGCGTTTGAGACCTGCCTGGCCAATATGGTGAAACCCCGTCTCTACTAAAAATACACAAACTAATTGGGCCTGGTGGCACGCGTCTGTAAACCCAGCTACTTTGGAGGCTGAGGCAGGAGAATCGCTTGAATCCAGGAAGCAGAGATTGCAGTGAGCCGAGATCGTGCCACTGCACGCAGAGTGAGACTCCGTCTCAACAACACACAAAAATTAGCCAGGGATGATGGTGGGTGCCTGTAGTCACAGCTACTCGGGAGGCTAAGGTGGGAGGGTCGCTTGAACCCAGGAGGCAGAGGTTGCAGTGAGCAGAGATCGTGCCACTGTTCTCCAACTTGGGTGACAGAATGAGACTCCATCTCAAAACAAAAACAAACTCAAAAAACAGTAAAGGGCATTTTGCCCATAATGTGTGAATGTGTGAACAACTTCTCCTCCTCCCTCCCCCTCCCCTCTCGTCCCCTCCCCTCCCCCTCCCCCTCCCCTCTCGTCCCCTCCCCTCCCCCCCTCCCCTCTCCTCCCCTCCCCTCCCCCTCCCCTCTCCTCCCCTCCCCTCCCCCTCCCCTTCCCCCCTCCCCCTCCTCCTCAGCATGGTCTCACTCTGTCACCCAGGTTGTAGTGCAGTGGCATGATCTTGGCTCACTGAAACCTCCCAGGCTCAGGTGATTCTCCCACCTCAGCCCCCGGAGTAGCTGGGACCACAGGCGTGCACCACCATGCCTGGCTAATTTTTCTCTTAAAATTAGAGATGGGATTTCACCATGTTGCCCAGGCTGGTCTCAAACTGCTGAGCTCAAGTGATCCACTGTCCTTGACCTCCCTGAGTGCTGGGATTTCAGGTGTGAGCCAATGGCACCTAATCCCATGTATGAACTTTTTATTTATTTATTTTTATTTTTAGGTTTTTTTTTTTTTTTGTAAACTTTTCCTTCCTTCCTTCCTTCCTTCTTTCCTTCCCTCTCTCTCTCTTTCTTTCTTCCTTTCTTCTTTCTTTCTTTTACACTAAGTCTTGTTCTTTCACCCAGGCTGTAGGAAAGTAGTGTGATCTTGGCTCTTTGCAACCTCCACCTCCCGGGTTCAAGCAATTCTCCTGCCTCAGCCTCCCAAATATCTGGGATTACAGGCACATGCCACCACAGGAGGCCAGTGTTTGTATTGTTATGGAGATGGGGTTTCGCCATGTTGGCCAGGCTGGTCTCGAACTGCTGATCTTAAGTAATCAACCTGCTTTAGACTCCTAAATTGCTGGAATTACAGGCGTGAGCCACCACATCCGACCCCATGTGTGCTTATTTTTTTCTTAATTGAGATGAAGTCTTGCTCTGTTGCCCAGGCTGGAGTGCAGTGGCATGATCTCAGCTCACTGCAGCAACCTCTGCCTCCCAGGTTCACACAATTCTCCTGCCTCAGTCTCCCGAATAGCTGGGATTCCAGGCACCCACCACCATACCCGGCTAATTTTTGTATTTTTAGTAGAGATGGGATTTGGGTATGTTGACCAGGCTGGTCTCAAACTCCTGACCTTAAGTGATCTGCTCACCTTGGCCTCCCAAAATGCTGGGATGACAGGCCTGAGTCACTGTGCCAGGCCCCCATGTGTGAACTTCTTAGTACGCCACTAGGTGGCAGTGATTTGCAGCCCCTGGTTGTATTAAACAGACATCTTAAATACACCTTTAGTTTTAGACAATAGAAAAATGTGCTTCCTATTAAGCAAAAGTCCTATGGCCTTCATGCATTCCTGTAACTAAGAGTCTAAATCTGTGAAAAGATGCCCATGAGACACAGTTAAATTGAAATAGCAGGTTGCAGAACAATATTTGTATCTCCTTACTTTCTTTTTTTCTGCCTCTCTCCCTTCCTTCTCTCCTTCCACAGAAGTTGACTGAGCACCTAGTGTGTGCTAATATGTGCTAAGTTACTGGAAATACAATGGTGAGCAAAGCAACACCAATGCAGTGCCCATGGATTTTTTTTTTTTTTTTTTTTAAGATGGGGTTTCACCATGATGGCCAGGCTGGTCTTGAACTCCTGACCTCAGGTGATCCACCCACCTCGGCCTCTCAAAGTGCTAGCTAGGATTACAGTCATGAGCCATCGTGCCCGGCCGTGCCCATGGATCTTATGGTCCCTTACTGATGATAGGTTGGTTCCACCTTCTCATTATAACAATGCTACAAAGAACATTTCATACGTGCACTTGAGTTCTCTAGGGCAGTGGTTCTCAAAGAGTTTTCTGGGCCATGAGACCAAAACTATTTTCATAATAATATTAAGATGGTATTTACCCTTTTTCATGCTTACTCTTCTCATAACTGTTCAGTGGACCTTTCCATGAGGCTCCATGACATGTGATATTGCAACAGATTGACAGCAGAATCAGATATGAGAATCCAGGTGTTTTCTGTTAAGCCAGACATGAAAGAGATTTGGAAAAAATGTAACATACACAGTGACACTTTTCTCACTAATATTTTTTGTTTGGGAAAATATAGTTAGTTAGTTAATTAATTAATTTTTTTGAGATAGGGTCTCACTCTGTTGCCAAGGCTGGAGTTCAGTGGCATGATCATAGCTCACTGCAGCCTCAAACTCTTGGGCTCAAGTTATCCTCCTGCCTCAGCCTACCAAGTAGCTGGGACTACAGGTGCTCACCACTATGCCTGGCTAATTTTTTTATATTTAGTTTTCGTAGAGATAGAGTCTTGCTATGTTACAGGCTGGCCTCTCACTCCTGGGCTCAAGCAATCCACCCACCTTAACCTCCCAAGTATGTGTGTCTACAAGCTCTTGCCACTGAGCCTGGCTCCCTCCATCTTTTTTTTTTTCTTTTTTGAGATTGAGTTTTGCTCTTGTTGCCTGGGCTGGAGTACAGTGGCATGATCTCGGCTCACTTAAACCTTTGGGTTCAGGCGATTCTCCTGCTTCAGCTTCACGAGTAGCTGGGATTACAGGCATGTGCCACCACGCCTAGCTAATTTTGTATTTTTGGTAGAGATAGGGTTTCTCCACGTTTGTCAGGCTGGTCTTGAACTGCTGACCTTGTGATTCACCTGCCTCAGCAGCTCCCAAAGTGCTAGGATTACAGGCGTGAGACACCATGCCTGGCTCACAGTTTCAGTTTTACTAGAGGTTGCCAAATTGCTAGCTGGGATTACACCACCACACCTGGCTAATTTTTTGTATTTCAGTAGAGACGGGGTTTCACCATGTTGTCCAGGCTAATCTCAAATTCTTGACCTCAGCCTCAGCCTCAGCCTCCCAAAATGCTGGGATTATAGGCATGAGCCACCACGTGTGGCCTTTTTTTTTTTTAAGAAAGAATCTCACTTCATCACCCAGGCTGGAGTGCAGTGATGCAATCTTGGCTCATTGCAACTTCTGCCTGTCAGGTTCAAGTGATTCTCCTGTCTCAGCCTCCCGAGTAGCTGGGATTACAGGCATGAACCACCACACCTGGCTAATTTTTATATATTTAGTAGAGACAGGGTTTCATCATGTTGGCCAGGCTGGTCTCCAACTTCTGACCTCAAGCCATCTGGCTTCTCAAAGTGCTGGGATTACAGGCATGAACCACCTTGTCTGGCCAAAAGCTAACCTAAACCAAAACAACAACAACAAAAACAAAACTCCACCCAACCAGCCAAACAAAAACACTGGATAAGGAGGGCAGATCACTTGAGTCTAGGAATCTGAGACCAGCCTGGGCAACATGATGAAAACCCGCCTCTACAAAAAATAATTTTAAAAAATTAGTTGGAAGCCTTTACTGACTTAGAAAAAAAAATTAGCCAGACATGGCGGTACATGCCTGTAGTCCCAGTTACTTAGGAAGTTGAGGTGGGAGGATGGCTTCAGCCTGGGAGGCAGCGGTTGCAGTTAGCTGAGATTGTGCCACTGCACTCCAACCTGGGTGACAGAGCAAGACCTGTCTCAAAAAAACAAAAGCCAAAAAAACAAAAAAAAAAAGCAGAAAAAGAAAGAATGAAAGGAAAGACATCTATGTATTCTTTGTGTTTTTGTTGTTATTGTTTTTACAAAATCTCAAATTGTAAAGAATTGTGAAATTATTTTTATTTTTATTTTTTTGAGACAGAGTATGGCACTGTTGCCCAGGCTGGAGTGCAGTGGTACGATCTCTGCTCACTGCAATCTCTGCCTCCCAGGTTCAAGCGATTCTCCAGCCTCAGCCTCCAGAGTAGCTGGGATTACAGGTACCCAGCACCACACCCGGCTAATTTTTTGTTTTTTAATTAGAGACGGGGTTTCACTATGTTGGCCAGGCTTGTCTTGAACTCTTGAGCTCATGATCCTCTCACCTCAGCCTCCCGAAGTACTGGGATTACAGGCATGAGCCACCACACCCAGCCAAGAATTGTGAAATTATTAAAGCAGGCTAGTAAAAGAAAAATAAAGTAGGCTACTGATACAACAGTGAGTTGGTCATTATCTTTTCTAAACAATACTATGAAAACCAAGGTGATTTTATCTTAAATGTTCTCAGAGGAAGTTTTTCTTGGTCACCAAGAATAGCTTTGTAGAATCAACATTACATATATCGGAAAATTTATTTTTGCTTGGTGGCTCATGGGGGGGGTAAAAGTGTATAATTTATGCAAATAAATCTTTTTTAACATCAGGGGAATTTCATTATTCTTAAATACGACCTTCTGCGATTTTTGTTAAAACCATTTTTCACTAACGCCTAATTTGTAAAAAAAAAAAAATATGGAGGCATCTAATGTTAAAAAACTCAAAGACTGTTTGTAGCTCACTTATAAATGAGAGTTTATTTTAACCAATTTAGGGCTATTCTTTTTTTTTTTAATAAAAAAGATGGGGTTTCACCATGTTGGTCAGGCTGGTCTTGAACTCCCAACCTCAGGTGATCCACCCGCCTTGGCCTCCAAAGTGCTTGGATTACAGGCGTGAGCCACCATGCCCAGCCTAGGGCTGTTTTTTGATTGTTCATAGAATATTTAAATTGTTCAAGTGTAGCTGATCTAAAACTTTAGTGGCATTAATTTTATTTATTATTATTATTTTTTTTAAGACGGGGTTTCACCATGTTGGTCAGGCTGGTCTTGAACCCCCGACCTCAGGTCATCCACCTGCCTTGGCCTCCAAAGTGCCTGGATTACAGGCGTGAGCCACTACACCTGGCCTATTATTATTATTTTTTAAAGATGGGGTTTCACCATGATGGCCAGGCTGGTCTTGAACACCTGACCTCAGGTGATCCACCTTGGCCTCCCAAAGTGCTAGGATTACAGGCGTGAGCCACCGCGCCCAGCCCAAGGCATTAAATTTTGGCAATGAAATATGTTGAGCAGGCCAGGTGCGGCAAGGCCAGGCTCACACCTGTAATCTTAGCACTTTGAGAAGCCGAGATGGGTAGATCACCTGAGGTCAGGAGTTGGAGACCAGCCTGGCCAATATGGCGAAACTCCATCTGTACTAAAAATACAAAAATTAGCCGGGTATATTGGTGGGTGCCTATAATCCCAGCTACTAGGGAGACTGAGGCAGAAGAATCACTTAAACCGGGCGGAGGGATCGTGGGTTGCAGTGAGCGAAGATTACACCACTTCACTCCAGCCTGAGCAAAAAAGTGAAACTCCATCTCAAAAAAGAAAAATGTTGATCAATATGAGAGGTTGAGTTTTACAGTTAAGGGGCAAATGCGGTGATATTAATTGACTGTTTCTGACAGTAGTTTGGCACATAGTTAAGTGCACACTCTCCTCTAGTAAAGTGTAATTCGACCACAGTCAACAGTTACCTGTGTATTTATGCTGGAGGGTGCAACCAACTGTTAATTTAAGTGAGGTTCCATTCTGCCACTTAGCCATGGCAGAGCACACAAATGTGCACTCAGGGAAAGCAGATGGTATAGGTTACACACAGAAGCACACTCCAATTCAGGAGACATGTCAACACAGAAATAATACTATGATGCAACATACATCACAAAAACAGATGGAAATTGTTTCATTTTTGTTTGTTTGAGATGTAGTCGTGCTCTGTCACCAGGCTGGAGTACACTGGTGCAATCTCAGCTCATGGCAACTTCTGCCTCTCAGGTTCAAGCGATCCTTCTGCTTCAGCCTCCTGAGTAGTTAGGATTACAGGTGCATGTCACCACTCCCGGCTGATTTTTGTATTTTTAGTAGAGACAGGATTTTGCCATGTTGGCCAGGATGGTCTCAATTTCTTGACCTCATGATCTTCCTGCCTTGGCCTCCCAAAGTTCTGGGATTATAGGCATGAGCCACCAAGCCTGACTGGAAAATTTTTTTTAATCTGTCTTTAGGGAATTATCTAGCTATTAGTGGGGTTACTTGAGGGAACTATATCCTTGGCAGAAAAGATGGTTCACTGTATTCATTTGTCATAATAACCAGACTCCTGCCAGTTAGTGGGTTCTAAAGTTGTTGATACAGACATGAATAGGTTTGAATGTAGAGTTCTGTATGGAGGGTCCTTTCAACAGAAAGATAAACCAAAATTGTTGGTCTTAGCCTTTTGGATTACCGACTTTATCTGAATCTCTTTAAAGAGATTCAGATAAAGATTCAAAATTGGCAGATTCAAAATTGGCTGAGCGTGGTGGCTCACACCTATAATCCCAGCACTTTGGGAGGTCAAGGCAGGTGGATGGCTTGAGGTCAGAAGTTCAAGACCAGCCTGGCCAACATGGTGAAATCCCGTCTCTACTAAAATACAAAAATTAGGCTGGGCATGGTGGCTCACGCCTGTAATCCAAGCACTGTAGAGGCCAAGGCAGGTGGATCACCTGAGGTCAGGAGTTCAAGACCAGCCTGACCAACATGGTGAAACCCCGTCTTTAAAAAATATATATATACAAAAATTAGCTGGGCATGGTGGTGGTGGGTGCCTGTAATCCCAGCTACTTGGGAGCCTGAGGTAGGAGAATAGCTGGAACCTGGGAGGTGGAGGTTGCAGCCACTACACTCCAGCCTGGGAGACAGGGTGAGACTCCGTCTCAAAAAAAAAAAAGAAACAGTCAAAACTTAGAAATCATCCAACTCAACTGTTTATTTGATAGAGTTATATGGGAGCTAGAGAGGATCACTTATTCATTCATGCATTCATTTGACAACTGTTTACCATTCATATATTCATTTGACGTGAAGACACTGTCCTAATTGTGAAGAAGTAAGACGAACATATAATTTATCATCCAAATCAGGACACTTTTGAGAGTGAAAAAGAGTGCTATTAATGATACTGAGACATCAAACAAAAGCCAAAAGTGTCTGGAGGCAAACTGAATGCAGAGTTACCCTATGACTAAGACATAATCCTATCCCTGAAGAACCCCAGTGTCTAATGGGAAAGAGAAAGGTGTAATCACAAGATAGTGATAATTTTGCATTATGGGCTGGGTGCAGTGGCTCATGCCTGTAATCCCAGAACTTTTAGGGGCTGAGGTGGGAGGATCAATTGAGCCCAGGAGTTCGGGACCAGCCTGGGCAACATAGTGAGACCCCCATCTCTTAAAAAACCCACAAAAATTAGCCAGGCATGGTGCCATGTGCCTGTAGTCCCCAGCTAGTGGGGAGGCTGAAGTGAGGATTGCTTAAGCCCAGGAGATTGAGGCTGCAGTGAGCTGTGATCACACCACTACACTCCAGACTGGGTGAGAGAGCAAAAAAAACCCCCACAAAAATCAGCCAGGCAAGTTGACATGTGCCTGTAGTCCCCAGCTACTAGGGAGGCTGAAGTGAGGATTGCTTAAGCCCAGGAGGTTGAGGCTGTGTGAGCTGTGATTGCACCACTACACTCTAGACTGGGTGAGAGAGCAAGACCCTGTCTCAAAAAAAAAAAAACAAAAGATAAAAAACAAAAAAACAAAAGGAATAAAGGAGGGAGGGGAGGGGAGGGGAAGGGAGAGAAGGGGAGGGGAGGGCAGGGCAGGGCAGGGTGGGGAGGGGATAGGAGGGGATGATGCTTCACTTGGGTTCTTTTTTTTTTTTTTGAGGCAGAATTTTGCTCTTTTTGCCCAGGCTGGAGTGCAACAGTGCAATCTTGGCTTATTGTAATCTTCGCCTCCTGGGTTCAAGCAATTCTCCTGCCTCAGCCTCCCAAGTAGCTGGGATTGCAGGTGCCCACCACCATGCCCAGCTAATTTTTTCTATTTTTAGTAGAGATAGGGTTTCACCCATGTTGGCCAAGCTGGTCCCAAACTCCTGACCTCAGGTGATCCACCCGCCTTGACCTCCCAAAGTGCTGGGATTACAGGTGTGAGCCACACACTTGTCTGCTTCAGTTGGGTTCTAAGGAGTGAGTTGGAGTTTACTGGGTGGAGATGGAGGGGGAGGGCATTCCAAGCAGAAAGAGGAGAATGTATAAATCCATAGTTTTCAAGGAACTGCCAGTCATTTCTCGAGGTCAGGGCATAGTGGAAGAAGAGGTGCTTAAACGGGGCTAGTGGGGCCAGATTAGCAGGGCCTTGATGGTGAGCTAAGGAGTTTGGACTTAATCCTTGTACATAAAAGGGACTGAAGGATTTCAAACATGATCATACCTTCATCAGATGTGTGTTTTAGAAAGTTTACTCTGACACCAAACGGGAGATGCATTGGAGGAGAAGAGACTAGTAAAGAGGCTTTTTTTTTTTTGAAACAGGGTCTCAATCTGTTACCCAGGCCGGGTACTGCAATGCAATCATGGCTCACTGCAGCCTAAAACCCCTGGGCTTGCTATGTTGCCCAGGCTGGCCTTGAACGCTTGGTCTCTTACCTTGGCTTCCCAAGTACTGAGATGAGAGGTGTGAACTACCATGCCCAGTCCAGTAAAGAGGCTTTTCCTGGAGCTCCAGCTCCAAGAGGCTTTTAACATAGTAAGACTCCCATCTCTACAAAAAATAAAAAATTAGCCAGGTATGGTGGTACACACCTACCATCCCAACTACGTAGGGGGCTAAGGTGGGAGGATCGCCTGAACTCAAGAGTTTGAGTCCAGGGGTTTTAGGCTGCAGTGAGCCATGATTGCACCACAGCACCCCAGCCTGGGTAACAGAGTGAGACCCTGTCTCAAAAATAAAAAGTCTCTTTTTGTTGTCCAGGCTGGAGTGCAGTAGGTCACTACTGCTTGATCACAGGTCACTGCAGCCTTGGCCTCCTGGGCTCAAGTGATCCTTACACCTCAGCCTCCTGAGTAGCTGGGACTATGGGCATGTGCCACCATGCTTGGCTTATTTTAAAATTTATTATTTATTATGTATTGTGTGTGTCCATAGGAATCAATATTTTAAAAATTTTCTCTAAAAAATTTGAAGAGCGCATGTGTGGGCTGGCTCCTTCCTTTTATCTTGTGATCTTGAGAGCAAGATGGGTCACCAGCAGCTGTACTGGAGCCACCCGCAAAAGTTTGGCCAGGGTTCTCGCTCTTGTCGCATCTGTTCACACCAGCATGGTCTGATCCAGAAATATGGCCTCAATATGTGCCGCCAGTGTTTCTGTCAGTATGCTAAAGATACAAACCAGTTTCATTATGTTGGATTAAATGATCTTCCTTTAAAGGATTATCTAAGGCATCTACCATGAAAACCATGATAATTCTTTATACATAAAATAAACATTAAAAATTTTTTTCTGTAGAGACAGGGTCTCCCTATGTTGCTCAGACTGGTCTTGAATTCCTGGGCTCGAGCGACCCTCCCCCTTCGGCCTCCCAAAGTGCTGGGATTACAGATATGAACCACTGTACCTGGTCACCTTTGATATTCTACCTGAAAAAATAACAATAATGAATAGTGTATTTGTAATGCTGAACTGACTCAGAGAGATGGCAGGTTGCCTATCTAGCCATTCTTTCCTCCATTTCTCTTGATGGCAAAGCCCACCTCCAGCCAGAAAAATGGGACATACCCAGCTTTCACTTCCCACCCTCTCCTATAGCTGGGCTCTACAGTCTGAATATTTGTTCCTTCAGAATTCATATGTTGAAATTAATCTGCAAGATGGTGGTATTCAGAGGTGGAGCCATTGGGAAGTGTTTAGGTCACAAGGGTCCTGCCCTCATCAATGGGATTAATGCCCTTATAAAAGAAGTCCCAGAGGCTGCCCTCTCTTTTGCCATGTGAGGACACAGCAAGAAGGCACCATCTTTGAAGCAGAGTGAGTCCTTGCCAGTCACCAAATCTGCTGGCTCGGTGATCTTGGACTCCCAGGTTCCAGAACTGTCAGCAATACATTTCTTTCCTTTTTTTTTTTTTTGAGTCAGAGTTTTACTCTTCTTGCCCAGGCTGGAGTGCCATGGCATGATCTCAGCTCACTGCAACCTCTGCTTCCCTGGTTCAAACGATTGTCCTGCCTCAGCCTCCCGTGTAGCTGGGACTACGGGCATGAGCCACCACACCTGGCTAATTTTTGCATTTTTAGTAGAGATGAAGTTTCACCATTTTGTCCAGGCTGGTCTCAGACTCCTCACCTCATGATCTGCCCTCCTTGGCCTCCCAAAGTACTGGGATTACAGTTATAAGCCACCGTGCCTGGCCTATGCATTTTTGTTCTTTATAAATTACCCAGTTTAAGGCACTTTTTTTCTTTTTTTGTCTTTTTTTTTTTTTTTTTTTTGAGATAGAGTTTTGCTCTGTTGCCTAGGCTGGAGTAGTGCAGTGATGCAATCCTGGGTCACTGCAAACTCTGCCCCCTGGGTTCAAGCAATTCTTGTGCCTCAGCCTCCCGAGTAGCTGGGATTGCAGATACGCGCCACCTGCCTAGCTAATTTTTGTATTTTCAATAGAGAGAGGGTCTCATCATGTTAGGCAGGCTGGTCTCAAACTCCTGACCTTAAGTGAGACACCCACCTCAGCTTCCCAAAGTGCTAAGATTGCAGGTGTGAGCCACTGCACCTGGCCTAAGGTATTTTTGTTTTAGCTGTCCTGATAAAGGCAGAAATCGGTGCTGAGAACTGGGTGCTGTAATAACAAACATCTAAAAATTTGGGGGTGGCTTTGGAACTAAGTAATGGGTAGAGGCTGAGTTTTGAAGTGCATGCTAGAAAAAGCCTGTATTGGCTGGGCGCAGTGGCTCATGCCTGTAATCCAAGCACTTTGGGAGGCTGAGGTGGGCAGATCACTTGAGATCAGGAGCTTGAGACCAGCCTGGCCAAAAGGGTGAGAGCTGATCTCTACTAAAAATACAAAAATTAGCCAGGTATGGTGATGCACCCTTATAATCCCGGCTACTTGGGAGGCTGAGGCATGAGAATCGCTTGAACCTGGGAGGTGGAGGTTGCAGTGAGCCAAGATCGAGCCACTACACTCCAGCCTGGGTGACAAAATGAGACTCTGTCTCTCACACACAAAAAGGCCTGCATTGTTGTAAACAGATTATGAAGGGTGATTCTGGTAAGGGCTCAGAAGAGGAGAGCTACAGAGAAAGCCTCAATTTTCTTAGAGATCACCTAAGAGGTTGTAACAGAATGTCTGTAAAAGTATGGATGTTAAAGGCCATTCTGATGAGGTCTCAGATAAAAATGAAGAACATGTTATTGGGAACTGGAGGAAAAATTATCCTATAAAGTGGCAAAGAATGTGGCTGAATTGTGTGTCCTAGTATTTTATGGAAGGTAGAAATTCTGAGTGATAAAATAGGATATTTGGTGGAAAAAATATCTGAGTAAAGTGTTGAGAGTGTGGCAAAGCTTCTATTGAATGCCTAGTAAAATGCTAGCAGAGAGAAACCAATTAAAGATGTTATTTATTTATTTTTTGAGACGGAATTTCACTCTTTTAGCCCAGGCTGGAGTGCAGTGGTGCAATATCAGCTCACTGCAACCTCTTCCTCCTGGGTTCAAGTGATTCTCCTGCCTCAGTCTCCCCAGTAGCTGGGATTACAGGTGTGCATCATGATGCCCAGCTAATTTTGTATTTTTAGTAGAGGTAGGGTTTAACCATTGTTGGCCAGGCTGGTCTCGAACTCCTGACCTCAGGTGGTCCACCTGTCTTGGCCTCCCAAAGGGCTGGGATTAGAGGCATGAACCACCACACCTGGCCAAAGATGTTATTTATAATACAAAAAAAAAAAAGCAGAATTTAAAAATTTAGAAATTTACCAACCTGCTCGTGTTGTAAAGAATGAAAAAGCTGTTTAAGAGAAAACACCAAGAATGTGACCGAGGAAACTTTTGATAAGGAGATTAGTATGAGTAGATGGAAGCCAGATGCTCAGCATCACAGTGGAAGAATGATTCTGAAAGCATTCTGAAGATCTTCAGAGGCTACCCTGCCCATCATAGGCCCAGAAAGCTAGGACCTTGAAGGCAAAGCGATTTCAAGGCTCTGCTCCCTGCATGTTGGCACAGGGTTCCTGAGATATCCTAGCTATGGCTCAAGTGGGCCCAAGTGTGGCTCAGGCTATCCCTCTGGAAGGCATAGACAGTAAAGCATGGTGGTGTTAAAGCAGTTCCATCTCCACAGGTGCACAAAGTACACGGGCTGTGAGGGCATTGCTACCTCTACTTAGATTTCAAAGGATTCCTGAGGGAAGCTTGAGGCCCAGACAGAGTACAGCCAAAGGGGCAGGGCCACTGTAGAGAGCCCCCACCAGGACAATGCCCAGCACAGCCATGGGGACAGGTCTGCCTCCAAGACCCCAGAGTGGTAGGGCCACCAGTGTGCAGCTCCAGCCTGGAAAAGCTGCAGGCCAGAGACTCCAACTCATGAAAGCTGCAGAGTAGTCTGTGCCCAGCAAAGCCGTGGAGGTAGGGCTGCCCCGAGCCTTGGGGGCCCAACCCCCATGCCAATATCTGGGGGCTAGGACATCAAGTCAAGAATTATTCTCAAACCTTAAGACTTAATGTTGTTTGCCCTGTTAAGGTTCAGACTTGCTTGGGACCCATTACCCCTTTCTTCTTTCCTATTTTTCCCTTTTAGAATGGAAATGTCTATCCCATGTCAGTCCCACCATTGTGTTTTGGAAGCACACAAGTAGTTTGATTTCATAGGCTCATAATTGGAGAGCAGTTTGCCTCAGGATGAATCATATCTTGATTTTTGCCCATAGTTGGAATGAGTCAACATTTAGTTGAGATGTTGACTTAGACTTCAAAGCTGATGTTGGAATGAGTTAAGACTTTTAGGGCTATTGGGATAGAATAAATGTATTTTGCATATGAGAAGGACATAGATTTTGTGGGGTCAGTGGCAGAATGCTATGGTCTATGTTTGTGTCCCCCAGAATTCACATGTCACCCCAAGATGATGTTATTAAGAGGCAGGCCCTTTGGGGTGATTAATCCTGAGGGCCCTGCCCTCATGAATGGGATTAATGCCCTTATAAAAGAGGCCCCACGCCAGTGCAGTGGCTCATACCTATAATCCCAGCATTTAGGGAGGCTGAGACAAAAGGATCATTTGAATCCAGTAGTTTGAAACCAGCCTGGTTATGGAGTGAGACTCCATCTTTACAAAAAAATAAATAAATAAATAAAAAATAAAAAGACGGAAAAAGAATAGCTGGGCATGGTGGCATGTGCCTGTAGTTCCAGCTACTCAGGAGGCTCAGGTGAGAGGATTGATCACCTGAGCCCAGGAGTTTGAGGCTACAGTGAGCTATGATTGTGCCACTGCACTCCAGCCTGGGTGACAAAGTAAGACTCTGTCTCAAAAAATAAAATAAAAGAGTCCCAAGAGAGCTGCCTTCCCCTTCTATCAAGTGAGGACATAGTGAAAAGATGTGAGGCAGAGAGTGAGCCCTCACCAAACACCAAATCTGCTGGCGCCTTCATCTTGGACTCCCCAGCCTCCAGAACTGTGAGCAGCATTTCTGTTTTTAAAAAATTATCCAGTCTAAGGAATTTTGTTATAGTAGACCAAATGGACTAAGATCACGGGTATGTGGACCACTCCAGGCCAATGAGACATTAGGGAAAGTTGCTGGGTGCTGTTGGGACAGGAGACCCTGGGGTTTACTGGGGTCTCCTAAGACCCTGGGTATGTGGACCATTCCAGGTCAGCAGCCCACTTCTCTGGCATCTCATTGGCTGCAGCACATCACACCGGGCCTTGTGACTCTTCCTAGATGCCCAGGGATGGTGTTCTTGAGGGAAGGGGCTTGAGGCTGTTTTCATAGATCTTGAGGAAGTGATGATGAAAATGATGAGCAGGGGATTTTAAGCCCCCTCCACTCTCATCTTGAATATGCCATTGTTACATGCCCTCTTTCTTTCCTGTTCCCCATAATTTTTCCTGTAGCACCCCCAACACATCTATTGCTAAATGATGCTTCTAGGTGTAAATCAGAAGGTAACTTTTGTCCTTTGTCCATTGTTACGGTACAACCTGTACTTGCTTAGAAACCAGCATCTTGTGGGCATGGGGAAGAAACCTAGGTGAAAACTCGAATCTTTATGGTCAATTTGGCCTACATCATTTATTTATTTATTTATTTATTTATTTAAGATGGAGTTTTGTTCCTGTTGCCCAGGCTGGAGTGCAATGGCACAATCTCAGCTCACCATAACCTCTGCCTCCTGGGTTCAAGCAGTTCTCCTGTCTCAGCATCCTGAGTAGCTGGGATTACAGGCATGCACCACCATGCCCAGCTAATTTTGTATTTTTAATAGATATGGGGTTTCTCCATGTTGGTCAGGCTGATCTTGAACTCCTGACCTCAGGTGATCCACCTGCTTCAGACTCCCAAAGTGCTGGGATTACAGATGGGAGCCCGGCCTTGGCCTACATCATAAAAAGGCAGTGGGGTTTGCAGGGTGTATAGGTAGGGAGGGTTCACAAGAACAAAAAGTACTCCCTGCCCTTGCAAACTTGCAAGATATGGTGTGGGGACTTTGGCACAAGAGCACTCAGCTATAACTCACCCACAGCCTCACAGTGCAGGAGGTGGGTAGAGTGGAAGGGGTAAAGACTGGCATGCTTGGTGAAGGCCTTGCTGGGGATGGCAGCCTGGGAGGGTCTGTACCACTGAATGCTGACATTTAAGATCACTCAGAACCATGCAAACCAAGGGAATGAAGAGGGAAAGAGTACCAAGAAATGAGTAGTTTCTCATAGGGGGAGCTATGAACTCATAGCTCACTGTAGAGTTTGAGACCAGCCTGGCCAACGTGGTAAAACCTCATCTCTACAAAAATACAAAAATTAGCTGGCCATGATGGTGGGTGCCTGTAATCCCAGCAACTCGAGCCCATGGTCGTCCCCATGGAAACTTCCCTCAACAGCACAAAGCTGACCCCTCTGAGTCCTCAGAGCTGAGCATCTGTGTCCTCTGGCTGTAGTCATCTGATCTCAGGGGTGTCTTCATCTAAGGTTTGGGAAGTGCTTTATCTTATAGAGCTTCATAAAATCACCACTGGCTTTCAAGGCCCAGAGACCTCCTGAAGTTCAACCATTCTTGATTGTTTTAAAATAAATCATGTGAACCCTCTTCAGCTTTGCCAAAAAGAAGAAATGGTTGTTTCAAAATGATGCTTTTCAGTATTTGCAGGGATTTCAACATCGTCATAGTCATCTTCAGGTTCAATGTAGCTCGAGATGGAAACAGTCTTCTTATTTTTAACTTTATTTACCAATGAGTATGTAGCTAGTGGCTGACCTGGGGTTTCCTGTGGAGCTAGAATACAGAAAAAGATCCTTAGATGCAAAGCTATCATGTGTTTTTATATTTTTGACCAAGTGACTCAGTGTGATTTTTACGTTTCAGCGATCTTCCCACTTCTGGTGGACCAGATCCCCATTTTATAGAGGAAATGTAAATGTGGACATGACACAGTTCAGGATCACCCAAGTGAGTAAATGGAAAATATTTTTCAGACACCTTGACGCCCATGTCTCTCTGCCTAAGACTGCACTGCCTGGAAACCATGAAGCAAAAGCTTAGAAAAGAAACAGGCCAGATGCAGGGGCTCACACCTGTAATCCCAGTACTCTGGGAGGCCAAGATGGGAGTATCACT
Source organism: Callithrix jacchus (assembly GCF_049354715.1). Classification (NCBI taxonomy): domain Eukaryota; kingdom Metazoa; phylum Chordata; class Mammalia; order Primates; family Cebidae; genus Callithrix; species Callithrix jacchus. The sequence goes on from NC_133506.1 coordinate 106,718,766, forward strand.
TGAGCCCAGGAGTTCCAGACCAGCTTGGGCAACATAGGGAGACCCACATCTCTACAGAAAATTTTAAAAATTAGCTGGGTGTGGTAATGCATGCCTATAGTTCCAGCTACTTTGGAGGTTGAGGCAAGAGGATCTCCTGAGCCCAGAAGGTTGAGGCTACAATGAGCCGTGATCACGCCACTGCACTTCAGCCTGGGCAACATAGTAAGACCCTGTCTCAAAAAAAAAAAAAAAAAAAAAGAATGGATGAAAAGAAACAGACCAGAGCCCAGTAGTCATATGAGTGCTGTTATGTTACAGATCCTGATTTTCACAAGGAAATGAAACTAATCATATTGCCTTTTGGCACACTACTCCCAGTAAATTACTCTATTTTCTAGGACTCTCTGTGATTGCTTATGTACAAATCTTTCTGCCAAGAAGAGAAGTTATGGTGTTGTTTTCAAAAAGTGAAATTAGTACAGAACAAATCCATAGAAGGCTGGGCACGGTGGCTCATGCCTGTAATCCCAGCACTTTGGGAGGCCAAAGAGGGCGGATCACCTGAGATCAGGAGTTCGAGACCAGCCTGGCCAATGTGGTAAAACCTCGTCTCTACAAAAATACAAAAATTAGCTTGGCATGATGGTGGGTGCCTGTAATCCCAGCCAGTTGGGAGGCTGAGACAGGAGAATTGCTTGAACCCAGGAGGCAAAAGTTGGGGTGACCCAATATCGCACCATTGCACTCTAGCCTGGGTGACAGAGCGAGACTCTGTCTCAAAAAAGAAGGAAGGTGCACTGGAACCAAATCATTTTCTGAGTGCCAAAAAAAAAAAAAAAAAAAAGAAATAAAAAAAGAAAAGGAAGGCAGGCAGGGAGGGAGGGAGGGAAAGAAAAGAGAGAAAGAGAGAGTAAGGAAAGAGAAAGAAAGAAAGAAAGAAAGAAAGAAAGAAAGAAAGAAAGAAAGAAAGAAAGAAAGAAAGAAAGAAAGAAAGAAAGAGGAAAGAAAAGTACAGGTCCATAGGTAATAGAAAGATGATGAAACAGCTCAGCTCCGTCTTTGATGAGGATTGGAACTGCTTCTCCCACAGTCTCATCTTTTCCTTAAAAAACCTGAAATGCGGCCAGGCACGTTGACTCACACCTGTAATCCCAGCATTTTGGGAGGCCGAGGTGGGTAGATCACAAGGTCAAGAGATCGAGACCATTCTAGCCAATTTGGTGAAACCCCATCTCTACTAAAAATACAAATATTAGCTGGGTGAGGTGGCGCGCACCTGTAGTTGCAGCTATTTGGGAGGCTGAAGCAGGAGAATCACTTGAACCCAGAAGGCGAAGGTTGCAGTGAGCCCACTGTGCTCCAGCCTGGTGACAGAGGGAGACTCCATCTCAAAAAAAAAAAAAAAAAAAAAAAAAAAAGATAAAAAACAAAAACAAACCTGAAATGCCACTGCTTGCAGAACTCTACAGTTTGACAGATCTGAGTTTATGTTCAGATTCTAGCAGTCATTAGCTGTCTCCCCTCCCCTCCCCTCCCCTTCCCTTTCCTGCCCTCCCCTCCCCTCCCCTCCTCTTCTTCTCCTCCCCCTTTCCATAGGTAAGTCACTTCTCTGTGCCTCAGTGTCCTCATCTATCAAAGGGGAATGAAAATGTACCTGCCTCATAGAGTTGTGAGGATTGAATGAGCTGAACCTGTAAAGTGCTTAGTGTGGGACCTGAAACACTGTGCATGTTCAGTAAATGTCATCTAATATTTATCTATCCAATCAAAATATTTTTCTTTTTTTTTTTTGAGACAGATTTTCGATCTTGTTGCCCAGACTGGAGTGCAATGGCGCGATTTCTTCTCACCACAATTTCCACCTCCTAGGTTCAAGCAATTCTTCTGCCTCAGCCTCCTGAATAGCTGGGATTACAGGCCTGCACCACCACACCCAGCTAATTTTTGTATTTTTAGTAGATATGGGGCTTCTCCATGTTGGTCAGGCTGGTCTTGAACTCCCACCCTCGGGCAATCCACCCTCCTTGGCCTCCCAAAGTGTTGGGATTAAAGGCGTGAGCCACTGCACCCTGCTTAAAATATTTTTCTTAAGTATCGACTAAGTCCCACGCCCCATTCTAGGTAGTGGGTAAATATTAATAGTGGTGGACAAGAAAGGTTCCTGTTTTTCTGAAGTTTATACTTCAGTGGAGGAAATAGTACACAAATGAACAATAAGTAAATAAGACAATTTTGGATAACTGTCAGTTTCATAAAGGAAATTAGCAGGACTACTTTAGGTTGAGTGGTCAGAAAGGGCCTCTTTGAGGTGGTGACTTTTGAGCTGACATCTGAAGGATGAGGAAAAGCCAGCTATGCAAAGAGCTTAAGGAAGAACATTCCAGTCAAAGGAACCAGGCAGAGTTTTTCTGATAGGAAGTGAGAGGCCCAGTGACACCCCATGTTTCTTTCTGTTTATGTTCCAAGCTAGGATTTGAACATTAATTTACGCATTTATATCAGGATATTGGGTGCATTGGTACTTATTCTGCCTCCTTTTCGCTTTTTCATTCCTTTTTTTGTTTTGAGACAGGGTCTCACTCTATTGTCCAAGATGAGACCTCCCAGGCTCAAGCGATCCCCCAAACTCAGCTGTCCAAGGACCTGGGACTATAGGTGTGCACCACCATGCCCAGCTAATTTTTGTAGAGACAGGGTTTTGCCATGTTGCCCAGACTGTTCTCAGACTTTTGAGCTCAAGTGATCTGCCCATCCTGGCCTCCCAAAGTGTTGGGATTACAAGCAGGTGCCACCGTGCCTGGCCTCTGGCTGTTTCTTTTAAACAGGATGCTGGCTGGGTGTGGTGGCTCAAGCCTATAATACCAGCACTTTTGGAGGTTGAGGTGGGTGGATCACTTGAGGTCAGGAGTTCATGACCAGCCTGGCCAATATGGTGAAACCCCATCTCTACTCAATATACAAAAAATTACTGGGTGTAGTGGTGTGTGCCTATAATCCCAGTTACTCAGGAGGCTGAGGCAAGAAAATAGCTTGAACCCAGGAGGTGGAGATTTCAGTGAGGTGAAATCTCACCACTGTACTCCAGCCTGGGTGAGAGAGCAAGACTCTGCTTCAAAAATAAAAAAATCAGGGCCGGGAGCGGTGGCTCATGCCTGTAATCCCAGCACTTTGGGAGGCTGAGGTGGGTGGATCACCTGAGGTCAGGAGTTCAAGACCAGCGTGGCCAACATGGTGAAACCCTATCTCAAAAATAAATAAATAAATGAAAGTAAAGTAAAATAATCAGAATGCTGCATCTATACATCCTAGTGTTATAGACTGAATGTTTGTGTTCCCCCAAAATTCACATGTTCAAGGCTTAACCCCCAGTGTGGCTATATTTGGCCATAGGGATGAGGCCTTGATACAACAGGATTAGTGTCTTTGTAAGATGAAACACCAGAAATCGGGCTCTCTGACACTATTCTCCAGCTTGAATGCACCAAGGAAAGCCCATCTGTGGGGACATAGCAAGAAGGCAGCTGTCTGCAAACCAGGAGGAGAGCCCTCACCAGAAACCTCACAGAAATTGGCCAGCAACCTAATCTCAGACTTATAGCCTCAGAAAAATGAGAAAGTAGATTTCTGTTACATAAGCACCCCAGTCATGGTATTTTTATTACAGCAGCTTGAGCTTTCTAAGACATCTTGATAAACTTGTTATCCTAACTGTAAATGAAACTGCTACCAGTAAAATATACTTACAAGAGTCTTCTAGAGAAGGCCAATTCCTCGGTGGCAGAGGCGGTAACTGACCTGGAGAATCATTAAGAACATTCCTAGACAGAGAGAAAGGGAATCAGTGTTTGGTTTGGGCCATGCCTGCTCTCAGCAGATTTAAGATAAAATGTCAAGGAAAATGAATGGATTGAACATTCAAATCTTGGACTGAACAAATTGGAAGCATTTACTTTCCTTTCTAGGTCCTGGATCCCATTGTAATTGGCACCCTAATGAAACCATTTTCTCTAGCCCAGGAAATGGCTGAAACCAAGGAGAGGGAAATAAAAGTGCTATGACTCAGAGCATGGAGCACATGGTTCACCTGAGCTGGATTAGGAGCGGTAGGCACTAGATGTATTTCTATTCACAAAACAGATAAGCCAGGCATGGTGGCGCACGCCTGTAATCCCAGCATTTTGGGAGGCCAAGGTGGGCGGATCACCTGAGGTCAGGAGTTTGAGACCAGCCTGGCCAACATGGTGAAATCCCATCTCTACTAAAAAATATAAAAATTAGCTGGGCATGATGATGCACACCTGTAATCCCAGCTACTTGGGAGGCTGAGGCAGGAGACTCACTTGAACCAGGGAGGCAGAGGTTACAGTGAGCCAAGATCATGCCACTGCACTCCAGCCTGGGTGACATAACAAGACTCTGTCTCAAAACAAACCAACAAAAAACAAAAAACGGGTGAACTCCTAAAGCTGAATGTACATACACCTTGAGACAGCATTTCCACTGCTGGGTCTACAGCCTATCGAAAGCATTTCCCAGCAGTGGAAATGCTGTTCACCAAAACATGCATTAGAATGTTCAGAGCAACACTATTCATAACAGCTCCAAATTGGACACTACCTGTGTTAGTCTGGGTTCTCCAGAGAAACAGAGACACATAAAATTTGGCATCACACTACCAAAATGCCTATCAGTAGTAGAATGCATAGATTAATTATGGTATAGAGACTGGGCAAGGTGGTTCACATCTGTTGTAATCCCAGCACTTTGGGAGGCAAAAGAGGGAAGATGGCCAGGAGTTTGAGGGCAATATAGGGAGATCCTGGGCAACACAGGGAGACCCTATCTCTATAAAAAAATCAAAATAATTAGCTAGGTGTGGTGGCATACACCTGTAGTCCCAGCTACTCAGGAGACTGAAGCAGGAGGATCACTTGAGCCCAGGAGTTTGAGGTTACAGTGAGCTATGATTGCACCACTGCACTTCAGCCTGGTTGACACAGTGAGACCCTGTCTCAAAATAAATACATAAGTAAGTGTAGTGTAATCCCACAGTGGAATATTCTGTGAACAAGAATTGAACAAGAATGAACAATCTACAACTACATAAAATGAATCTCATAAAAATGATGTTGAGCAAAAAAGCCAAGCACCAAAGAATACATACTATATGATTTCATTAATAGAATGCATAAAAACCAAAAAGTTAATTTATGCTATCACAGACAGTGATTACCTTTGGGATGTAACAGCTGAAATGCTGTATAAAATAAGCCTCTGAAGTGCCAGTAATATCCTGTTTTCTTGATCTGGGTGCCAGTTACCTGGGTCTATTCTGTTTGTGGAAATTCATCAGGTTGTACACTTACTATGTCCATTTTTCTGTATTTATATTTTACTTTGGTAAGAAGTTTTAACTAAAGGATAAACTCTAAGAAAGTGTCCTTACTTGGGCCTCCATCTCCCTAGGTACACTAATTTGATTCCTATATGCTATAAAGTCCCCCTGGGAATGAATAAACATTTTTAGGTTATTGGGGTGAGTGCAGGTGGAGACACCATCCCTCTGTAGCTCTTCCTAAGAGAAGAAAGCAATTCATCTGACTGCTAAATTTGGGGAAAGTCTGGCTCCTCTCACTTTCTCCTCTAGTGCTGGCCTGACTGTAGAAATCACAGATCGTGCTCCCATCTTTGCCATTCAGAGAAAGGGGTCTGCTCAGTGGGGGAGACCTGAGGTTTTCTGGAGCTGCCTGTGAACTGGGCAGGAAAGTCACCCAGTTCCAAATTAGGAAACTCACTAGTTCACAGAAAAGAACCACGTTCTGCAATCCCAGTTTTATTCTTTTTTTGTTTGCTTGTGTTTTGTTTTTTTGAGACAGGGTCTTCCTTTGACACCCAGGCTGGAGAGCAGTGGCACCATCACAGCTCATGGCTGCCTCAACCTCATGGGTTCAAGTGATCCTCCCACCTTAACCTCCCAAGTGGCTGAGACTACAAGCAGATGCCACCATACCTGGATAATTTTGGTATTTTTTTCAATGGGGCTTCTCTATGTTGTCCAGGCTGGTCTCAAACTCCTGGCCTCAAGCCATCCTCCCAGTTTGGTCTCCCAAAGTGCTGGGATTATAGGCATGAACCACTGCCCTTAGCCAATCCCAGTTTGTTTGTTTTTTTTTTTTTGCTTTTTTTTTTGAGATGGAGTTTCACTTGTCGCCCAGGCTGGAGTGCAGTGGCATGATCTTGGCTCACTGCAACCTCCGCCTCCTGGGTTCAAGCAATTCTCCTGCCTCAGCCTCCCAAATAGCTGGGATTACAGGCACACACCACCATACCTGGCTAATTTCTGTATTTTTAGTAGAGACGGGGTTTCTACTAAACCTCTGTTGGCCAGGCTGGTCTCAAACTCCTGACCTCAGGTGATTCGCCTGCCTCAGCCTCCCAAAGTCCGGGATTACAGGTGTGAGCCACTGCACCCTGCCCAATTTTTATTTGTAATAAAGGCAATATTTTAGCCACCTGGCTGCCTGACACATTTATCTTATTTCTGAAGGGGATCAGAACTGATGGAGGCAGGGGGGATCTTATTTGCTGGACCCCCGAAGCTACAACAAAAACCATTTCAGAAAAGTATAGATTTTGCCAGGCATGGTGGCTCATGCCTGTTGTAATCCAAGCACTTTGGAGGCCAAGGCGGGCAGATCACCTGAGGTTGGGAGTTCAAGACCAGCCTGACCAACATGGTGAGACCCCCTCTTTATTTTATTTATTTATTCATTTATTTTTTTGAGATGGAGTTTTGCTCTTGTTACCCAGGCTGGAGTGCAATGGCGCGATCTCGGCTCACAGCAACCTCCGCCTCCTGGGTTCAGGCAATTCTCCTGCCTCAGCCTCCTGAGTAGCTGGGATTACAGGCACGCACCACCATGCCCAACTGATTTTTTGTATTTTTAGTAGAGGCGGGGTTTCACCATGTTGACCAGGATGGTCTCGATCTCTCGTGATCCACCTGCCTCGGCCTCCCAAAGTGCTGGGATTACGGGCTTGAGCCACCGCGCCCAGCCTTCCCCTCTTTATTAAAGAAAAAAAATAAAAAGAAAAAAAGAAAAGCATAGATTAAAAAATGTTTTGTAGACAGGGTCTCACTATATTGTCCAGGCTGGTTTTGAACGCCTGGCCTCAAGTGATCCTCCCACCTTGGCCTTTCAAAGTGCTGAGATTACAGGCATGAACCACTGCACCTCACTCCAAGCATAGGTTTTGTTTTAGATAGTGTGTATATTCCAAAGAAAGGATTGGCTCTTGACTGACTCGTGGGAAATAATCTCTAAACCCTTGGACTATCCTGCCTAATAAGAGTGTCTGCAGGAGAATCACTAGAACTGGGGAGGTGGAGGTTGCAGGGAGCCGAGATTGCTTCATTGCACTCAAGTGTGGGTAACAACAAGACTCCATCTTGGAAAAAACGAGAGAGAGAGAGATAGAGAGAGAGAGAGAGAGAGAGAGAGAGAGAGAGAGAGAGAGAGAGAGGAGGGAGGACCTACCCTACATTCACAATGTTCTTCCTGAGTCTCTGCCCATATGTGGAGAGATTTGGCAGGTGTGAGGTTTCACCAACTCTACAGGAAATGTGATGTCATTCTGTTTCAGTAGCGGAGGTGCAAGAGTGGAAGTGAGCAGGCAGATCTCAAAAGTAAAAAGCCGAAGGATTTCCCCACCACTTACTCATACATCTTTTCTTCATCTGCTTGGTTGTGTTTCAAGGGCTTGGCAATTTCCCATTTCTTGCCTAAGAGGGGGAAAAGCATATTCATTTAAGAAGAATTAGCAAAAGTTGTGATTTTTGAATTTAGCTTGGAGAAGTCACACTTAGGGACACAGAGTTAATAAATGATAGAGCTGGACTTTGAATCCAGGCCGTCTGACCACAGAGCCTGTGCACTAACCCAGTGTGGGTGGTGGTTTATTTCCTCTATGCCTGGCACTTAGGCAGCACCCAGAAATGTTGGTTGAATGAATAATTAAAAGTGTGGTTGGGAGGAAATCAGATAAAGAATCAGAAAAGCAGTTTGTAAACTGTGATGTGCTGGACATATAAGTTGTTATTAATTATAGTCTACTTGTTAATGGGAGTGGTTGAGGACAAAAGGAAAGTAAGTAAAGTTTTTGTTCAGGGTCATTCTTTTGTTCCTATTTGAGAATGGAAACTTTTTCCCCCCTAGATGGAGTCTCGCTCTTGTTGCCCAGGCTGGAATACAGTGGCACAATCTCAGCTCACTGCATCTTCTATCTCCCAGGTTCAAGCAATTCTCCTGCCTCAGCCTCCCCAGTAGCTGGGACTACAGGTGTCTGGCACCACGCCCAGCTAATTTTTGTATTTTTAGTAGAGATGAGGTTTCATCATGTTGGCCAGACTGATCTCAAACTCCTAACCTCAAGTGATTCACCCACCTTAGCCTCCGAAAGTGCTGAGATTACAGGTGTGAACCACTGCACTCAGCAAGCATGAAAACTTTTTTAAAAGGCTGAGCACAGTGGCTCATGCCTGTAATCCCAGCACTTTGGGAGGCCAAGGCAGGTGGATCATTTGAGGTTGGGAGTTTGAGACCAGCCTGGCCAACGTGGTGAAACCCCGTCTCTACTAAAAATACAAAAATTAGCCGGGTGTCGTGGTGCATGCCTGTAATTCCACCTGCTTGGGAGGCTGAGGCAGGAGAATCAGCTGAACCTGGGAGGTGGAGATTGCAGTGAGCTGAGATCACTCCACTGCACTGCAGCCTGGATGACAGAGTAAGACTCTGTCTGAAAAAAAAAAAAAAAAAAAAGACAAAAAGATAGAGGACTGTAAGGGTCCCAGGATACAGTTTTTTTGTATTAAAAATTTAATTACAATAGAGGAGAAAGAACACTGAACTGGAAGCCCGGCAGACCTGAATTCTGGTCCCAACTCTGCCACCAGTTCCTGTGGCATCTCAGTTAAGCTCCCATCTTCTTTTGAACCTTAATTTTTTTATCTCTAAAGAGAGATTGAGAAGAATGACAAAAAGATTTCACTTCTTGTGTATCCCTGACCTTTTAGCACTTGGCTGAGCAGGAATTTTGAGGCTGTGTTTAGATTCAGTGAGTGGATAGTGGCTTGATCATTGAGGGATGCCTGTGCAGGGAAGGTGGCTGTACCTCTCAGTATGCTTACCATCCCCAGGTGTACTCCCTGCTTAGGTCATTATTTAAAGGGACGAGATGTCAAGATAACACACCATTGAATCAAGGCTTTCGTGTTTCTGGAGATGAACAGGAAAGTTGAAACCCCACTTACAGATAATCTAAAGTTAGTGTTAATTCTCAGGCCACTTATTTATGTCTGAGGGTACCAAGAGGTTTCTGGTCTAGGTGGGGATAATACCAGAAAATTCAGAGTATGGTCTCAGAGAAGGCAATCATGGTGGCCAAACGTGTTGGCTGTGGGTTGAGTCCACATTTTATTCCTCAAGACAGTTATTTATTTATTTGGAGTTGGAGTCTTGCTCTTGTCGCCCAGGCTGGAGTGCAGTGGCACGATCCCACTCCAACTTCTGCCTCTTGGGTTCAAGTGGTTCTCCTGCCTCAGCCTCCTGAGTAGCTGGGATTACAGGTGCCTGTCACCACATCCAGCTAATTTTTGTATTTTTAGTAGAGACAGGGTCTCACTATTTTGGTCAGGCTGGTCTCGAACTCCTGACCTCGGGTGATCCCCTTCCTGGGCCTCCTAAAGTATTGTCACCATGCCCAGTCAAGACAGTTCTTAATATTCCATATACTTGTGTTCTTGCAAGATGCTGTTATCAGTAGCCACATAGGAAAGAGAAAGCACTTGAGTGTACTGTGCCTTGAAACAGATTCTGCTTTCACTCAGATGATTAGGGCTGGAGGGCTCTTGGAGATTAGTTGATGTCCCTCCCTTCACTATGCAGATGAGGAAACTGAGGCCACCAAACCACAATGTAGGTGGCAGGGCTAGGACTCAAACTCAGAAAGCAAGATGCTTAATCCCAAATTCAGCCCATTCAGGCCCAGAATTAATTTTCTTGCCCTAAAGGAGCTCTACTGTACTGATAACCACCTGGCTCCCCAATCCAGTTGTCCAGGTAAGATGGCCATTACCTTGTCTAAGCTGCCACCTACAGACACAGTACAGGATGAGGCCCAGGCCCACAGAAACAATGATGATGGCCACAGCTAAGATGATCCAGAAATTGTTCCTCCACCAACTCATTGCAGTGGAATCCTGAGAAAAATGAAGAGAGAAGAGGAGGCATAAATTAAAGATGTCCTGGTGTGGGATGGAGTGGGGCAGTTATCTACTGTGTGTTTTTTGTTTTGTTTTGTTTTGTTTTGTTTTTTGAGTCAGAGTCTCACTCCGTCACTCAGGCTGGAGTGCAATGACGCAATCTCAGCTCACTGCAACCTCTACTTCCTGGGTTCAAGTTATTCTCCTACTTCAGCCTCCAGAGTAGCCAGGACTACAGGCACCCACCACCACTCCCGGCTAATTTTTTGTATTTTTAGTAGAGACAGAGTTTCACCATGTTGTCCAGACTGGTCTGAAACTCCTGAGCTCAGATGATCCACCTGCCTCAGCCTCCCAAAGTGCTGGGCTTACAGAAGTGAGCCACTGTACCAGGCCAATCTTACAGTGTTGTGTAGAGATGCAGACATCTGCTTAGGAATCAGGCACTGGTTCACAGTCATACCCTACTAATTAGCAGCTGGGGGAACTCAGGCAAGTCATCTGTGAGCCTCATCTGTAATATGAGAATGATACCTCATACTTCACCGAGGTTTGTGAGGACTGGAGATCAAGCATTTACCTTCTGGGCACTCTAGAAATGGTAGACATCACTGCTCTTTCAAACATGTGGCAGAAGGGGGAAGGTGCCATTTAAAGCAATAATTGACTGCAGTTGTTTTTAATCACAAGGACAAGACATAGCAGGGGAGAGATTTTTGAGAGCTTTTGTTTGAGGTGAGGGTTACAAAAATACCTGGAGAGGTCTTTTTGAGTGAGATATGGTCAGAAGGGTGAAGCTGAAGATATAGAGCAAACTGAGTTGGTCTGCATAAGAGAAGTAACAGGAATTTGGGGGCTGGAGGCTGACAGACCAGAGAGGGGGAAAGTCTTGGAAAAGGTTAGCAGCAGAGGGAGAGGTCAAGAAGAGAGCGGCAAGTTAGAGCCTGGTTAGGAAGTTCCTGTAGTGGCAAATGACCAAGGTGTTTCTAGGACAGTTATGTCTCATGTTCAGCCTTAAATTGCTACCTAGGTTATGCTATGATGTCGCCTTTTGTTACCATCAAACCTCCAATAAAACTGTATAACATGGCTGGGTGCGATGGCTCATGCCTGTAATCCCAGGACTTTGGGAGGCAGAGGCAGGCAGATCACTTCAGGTGAGGAGTTTAAGACCAGCCCGTCCAACATGGCAAAACCCTGTCTCTATTAAAAATACAAAAATTAGCCAGGTGTGGTGGCTTGCACCTGTAGTCTCAGCTACTTGGGAAGCTGAGATGGGAGAATTGCTTAAAGCCAGGAGGCGGAGGTTGCACTGAGCTGAGATCATGCCACTAAATTCCAGCCTGGATGACAGAGCAAGACTACATCTCAAAACTAAAACAAAGGCCAGGCATAGTGGCTCAAACCTGTAATCCTAGCACTTTAGGAGGCTGAGGTGGGCAGATCACTTGAGGTCAGGACTTTTGAAACCAGCTTGGTCATCATGGTGAAACCCCATCTCTACTAAAAATACAAAAAATTAGCTGGGCAGGGTGCTGTGTGCCTGTAATCCTAGCTACTCGGGAGGCTCAAGAATCACTAGAATTCAGGAGGCAGAGGTTGCAGTGAGCTGAGATCATGCCACCACACTCCAGCCTGGGTGAGAGAACAAAACTCTGTCTCAAAAAACAAAAACAAAAATAAAAAAACTGTGTGACACACAAGCTTGTGTGAGTAGAGCCTAGGAGGAATGACATGTGTGCATAATTTTCCAAGCCACAGGTGACCTGTGGACAATGAGCCAGAACAGCAGCTGATAAGCTCCCAGTGACAGTGGGGTGCAGGCTGCAGGATGGACTAATAGGAGTAGCCTCCAGGAATTCACGGAGATCCTGGGGAGGGGTTGGGTTCCCTTCATCCATGGAATGGGCACTTGGCCATTTCATTTGCATATTATAGTAAAAATGATCCTTGAGAGATCATTGGGAGATATTCAGGAATGCTGGTTACAGGAGAATCAATTTCCTGTGTTATGGTTTAGTTAGTGGAAACACCATGCATGTTTACACAGTACTATTTCAGATTCATGCTTCTGAGTACTATTAATGATGTAACAAGGTGCCAAGGCAGGTGGCAGAATTAGGCTGCTATAAAGCCACTCTTACTACAAAGACTAATTTGGCTGAAAATTTTAAAATGTGTTTAAAATAATACAAATGTGTTTGTATTATTGGTATAGTATCTTTGTTAAGTTGTTATATTATGGTTTGGATTTTCAGTTGCAAACTGAAGTCCCAGCTACTCTGGAGGCTAAGGTGGGAGGCTGGCTTGAGCCCAGGAGGTGAAGGTTATATTGAGCTGAATTTGCACAACTGCATTCCAGACAGAGCAAGACTCTGTCTCAAAAAAAAAAAAAGGTGCTTGCATGAAAGGATGCTGAGATCCAGTGCAAAGATGCAGCCATGTCTCTCAGGAACCACAAGAGACCTCTCAAGTGTCAAGGGTTGAGTCCTTCATCAATGGGCCAGTTGGAAGCCCCTACCCCACCATACAAACTAGACCAGTAGTAATGGCTCACTGATGGATACTTCCAATGGAAAATTCTTTGTCCCCCTCAGTCCAATGCTGAGAAACTTAATGCAAGGAAGTGGGTGTTGAGAGCTGAGCAGCCTCCACCCCTCTTTCTGCTCACCTCAGTGGGGCAAAGGGGAGAGCTTTGAGTCAAATATAAGACTCAAATTTCAAAATAAGCATGACTAAAATTTAAAAACTGAAATGAAGCCAGGCGTGGTGGTGCACACCTGTAACCCCAGCCCTTTGAGAGGCTGAGTCGAGCAGATCACTTGAGCCCAGGAGTTCAAGACCAGCCTGGGCAACATGGTGAAACCCGTCTCTACAAAAATTACAAAAGTTAGCCGGGCGTGGTGCTGCACACCTGTGTTCCCAGCTACTTGGGAGGCCAAGGAGGGAGGATCAATTGAGCCCAGGAGTTTGAGGCTTCAGTGAGCCCTGATTGCACCACTGCACTCCAGCCTTCAGTGATAGAGTGAGACCCTATATCAAACAAACAAACTGAAATAAATCCACTTAGTAATCTTTTTTTATTTTTGAGACAGTCTTGCTCTGTCACCCAGGCTGGAGTGCAGTGGTGTGATCTTGGCTCACTGCAACCTTCACCTCCTGGGTTCAAGCAATTCTCCTACGTTAGCCTCCTGAGTAGCTGGGATCACAGCTGCCCGTCACCACACCCAGATAATTTTTTTTTGTATTTTTAGTAGAGACAAGGTTTCACCATATTGGGTAGGCTGGTCTTGAACTCCTAACTTCAAGTGATCCACCCACCTTGGTCTCTGAAAGTGCTGGGATTACAGGTGTGAGCCACTGTGCCAGCCCAGAATGAATTTTCAAAAGGGAACAAGGATTAGAGAGGGGAGTGACACGGAATAGAACTAGAGAGAAGGGGCTTGGAGGCAGGCAGTTGAGAGCTCACATCTAAGTTTCCATTTCCTCTGAAGTGGGAGGCAAAGTCAACAGCCTGGGGACTGAGGTGAGAGTAGTCCAACAGCACATACCAACTCCTCCACCTTCCAGCTTAGCCCCCATTCCCCATTCCCATGGCACTTCACAATTTCATTTGGTGAAGCCTTCCTCATGAGGCTGTCCTTCCTCCTTGGCTGCCAGCTCCTAAGTAGAACTCCTCAGCTACTTGAAGGGATGTTGCTATCCCTGCAATAAGTATATGTGAAATGTGTTGGGTGCGGTTGTTCATGCCAGTAATCCCAGAACTTTGAGATGGGAGGATGTCTTGAGCCCAGGAGTTCAAGACCAGCCTGGGCAACAAAGTGTGACCCTCATTTCTACAAAAAACTTTTAAAAAATTTGGGCCGGACATGGTGGCTCACGCCTGTAATCCCAGCACTCTGGGAGGCCGAGGTGAGAGGATCATAAGGACAGGAGTTAGAGACCAGCCTGGCCAACATGGTGAGCAGATCACTTGAGCCCAGGAGTTCAAGACCAGCCTGGGTAAGACGGTGAAACCTGTCTCTACAAAAATTGCAAAAGTTAGCTGGGTGAAACCCATCTCTACTAAAATACAAAAATTAGCCAGACATGGTGGTGTACACCTGTAATCCCAGCTACTCAGGAGGCTGAGGCAGGAGAATTGCTTGATCCTGGAAGGCAGAGTTTGCAATGAGCTGAGATTGCACCACTGCACTCCAGCCTGGGCGACAGAGCTAGACTCCTTCTCAAAAAAAAAAAAAAAAAATAGATTGGGCATGGTGGCATGTACCTGTGGTCCCAATTACATGGGAGGTTGAGGTGGAATGATTGTTAGAGCGCAGGATGTCAAGGCTGTAGTGAGCTGCGCATGACACTGCACTGCAGCCTGGGTTACAGAGCAAAATCCTGTCTCAAAAAAAAAAAATTGAAATACATTGAGCACAGTGGCTCACACCTGTAATCTCAACACTTTTGGAGGCTGAGGCAGGAGGATCACCTGAGACCAGGAGTTAGAGACCAGCCTGGGCAACCTAGCAAGAACTTGTCTCTACAAAAAAAATTAAAAATTTGCCAGGTGAGGTGGGTGCATGCCCCCAGCTACTCAAGAAGTTTAGGTGAGAGGATTGCTGGAGCCCAGGAGTTCAAGGCTACATTGGGCCATGACTGTGCCACTGCACTCCAGCCTGAGTGACAGAACAAGACCCTGTCTCAAAAAAAAAAAAGTGAAATGTATTTTTCTTCCAACTGAGCCTGTTATAGTGACAGTTGTCTCCTGGTATATTTGTTCTCTTGGTTTATTTGTTCCTTGTCTGTCTCCCACACTGATGGGTAAGCACCATAAGAGCAGGGGCTTTGCCTCTAATTACCTCTGTGTTTCTAATGCCTAGAACATCACCTGGGATAGGACATTCCATATGTATCTGTGAATGTATGAATGAATGGATGATGCCCCAGTCTCTTTCCCCTGTTATAGATGGACTTCCCCTCTGCTGATGCAGGCAGAAGACACTTTGGGTCCAGTATCTGAAATTCCTGTGCTGTGCAGTCTAATTCCAAAGCCTCATCTGGACACACGACCCTGGGCAGGCTTTCTGTCCTCTATTGGCCATTGGCTACTGGCATCAAGAGTCTGGCTGGGAAGCAATGGCCGTACAATGTTGGGGAGGTGCAGTTCCAGCTTCCCCTTTGTTTCTCCCCATTCCTCTAGTTGTCCACGATGACATTTTTAAGGAACATGAGTGAGCCTGTTGCAATTCTGGGTAGTTTCAGCAGAAAGGATTGAGTAAGACATTACACAGGAAAGAAAGCAGATGGGTGAGAGAGCCGCTGAAGGTAGTCACCACATCAGTTTCATTTTCACTTCTCCAAAGGGCCTTTATAGGGAATCAGGGACATAAATCACATTCCTTCCCCAGGAATTTCTGAGACTGTGGGTTTATTTAGCTTTTTTTTTTTTTAGATGGAGTCTCGCTCTGTCACCTAGGCTGGAGTGCAGTGGCACGATCTCAGCTCACTGCAACCTCCATCTCCCAGGTTAAAGCAATTCTCCTGTCTCAGCCTCCCTAGTAGCTGAGACTACAGTCCCAAGCCTCCACACCTGGCTAATTTTGTATTTTTAGTAGAGATGGGGTTTCACCATATTGATCAGGCTGGTCTCAAACTCCTGACCTCAGGTGATCCACCCACCTAGGCCTTCCAAACTGCTGGGGTACAGGCATGAGCTGCTGCTTCCTGCCTATTTAGCAGTTTTAAAAAAAGATCTTCAGCAAGAAATATAGTTTACATTATGAAAGGTATACACGTTTTCACATAAATGAAACACTGAAGGGCCCCTAGGCTGGCTATCAAGGGAACAAGTTTCTTTTCTTTTCTCTTTATGTAGAGGCAAAAAAATGTTGTAGAGACAAAAAAATGTTGCCTAGGCTGTTCTCAAACTTCTGGCCCCAAGTGATCCTCCGCCCCAGCTTCCCAAAGTGCTGGGATTACAGGCGTGAGCCACTGCACCTGGCCAGGGGTAATAGGTTTCCTGTTTGTTCCCACTTGGCTGGGCACTAGCTGTTGCACTTGGAACAAGACCCTTAATATCTCATCTACCTCCTTGAAGTCTTCTGAAAAGCTTCCAAGAGATGATGCATACAAAACAGCTCTGTGTGCAAAATATCACCAAGTATGAGGCATTATTAAGGGCAAACCAACAAAGTTCTATTTACAGTTGCCAGTGTCCTCTAAGAAGGGCAGCCGCTGACAAGGAGAATCCCCTATTCTCCCTGCAGAGCATCTTCAGATCTGCAAAGCTGGCTAGGCTAGGAATAAGTTTGCTGGTAGGAACTGGGGAATGTTGAATTCCTCTGGGTTATAGAAGGGGAGAATTTGGAGTTCCAGGAGAGAAGGTGATGAGAAAAAGGGATGGAAGGATGAGAAGAAGGGATGGAAAGATGAGAAGAAGGGATGGAAGTATGAGAAGAAGGGGAGCCAGCAGGGTGTTGCAAAGGTAGGAGTGAACCCGAGGGCTAGATTAGCCTTGCAGAACTTAACCTACCTTACCTGATTTTAGTCACTTGCTTCTAGTTGATCTCAAAACCTATATAGCTGCTGGGGGCAACGGCTCATGCCTGTAATCCTAGCACTGTGGGAAGTCGAGGCTGGAGGATTACTTGAGCCCAGGAGTTGAAGACCAGCATAGGAAACATGGCAAGACCCTGTCTCTACTAAAAATGGGGTAGGGGGGAAAGCCAGGCACAGTGACTCAATACCTGTAATCCCAGCACTGTGGTAGGCCAAGGCAGGTGGACCACCTGAAGTTAGCAGTTCAAGACCAGCCTGACCAACATGGAGAAACCCTGTCTCTACTAAAAATACAAAATTAGCCAGGCATGGTGGTGCGTGCCTGTAATCTCAGCTACTTGGGAGGCTGAGGCAGGAGAATCACTTGAACCTGGGAGGCAGAGGTTTCAGTGAGCCAAGATCGTGCTGCTACACTCCAGCCTGGGCAACAAGAGCAAAACTCCAACTCAAAAAAAAAAAAAAAAAAGAAAAAGAAAAAAAAATAGCCACATGTGGCAGCGTGTGCCTGTAGTCCCAGATACTCAGGAGGCGGAGGTGGGAGGATGGCTTGACTCTAGGAGACTGAGGCTGCAGTGAGCTGTGATCACCACCAATGCACTCTAGCCTGGGTTATAGAGTAAGACCTTGTCTTAAACAAAACCAAACCAAACCTGTAGAGCTAAAAGTCATGTAGCTAAGCAATGTTTAACTGGATTTCCACTGGCTTCTTTACAGATAACATCTCTGATGTATAGGTCATCATAGTAATGGTTAAGTTGTTTTTCAGGGGCCAGGCATGGTGGCTCACACCTGTAATCCCAGCATTTTGGGAGGCCAAGACAGATGGATCACCTGAGGTCAGGAGTTCGAGACCAGCCTGGCCAACATGGTGAAACCCCGTCTCTACTAAAAATACAAAAATTAGCTGGGTATAGTGGTGGGCACCTGTAATCCCAGCTACTCAGGAGGCTGAGGCAGGAGAATTGTTTGAACCTGGGAGGCAGAGGTTACAGTGAGCCGAGATCATGCCATTGCACTCCAGCCTGGGTGACGAGAGTGGAACTCCATCTCAAAAAAAAAGAGATGTTTTTCAGGAACTTGGGGTCAGCTATTATCCAGTTCAATCCTTCAACTTGCTCTGTATGGGTGTCCAGTAGGTAATCTTTGATGTCAGAACACCACGAACTCCATCCTCGATCCTGCTAGTGCCACCATTTTGTGAACCTGCATCCTATGAAGAAACCACGAGGCTTGACTAGGCTTGCACTGATCGCTGATTTCCTACTTTTTCTTGCCTCCAATCACCTTCCCCACACCTTAGGCCACCTACTGCTTTGTTCTATCAATGCCTCTAAACCCCATCTTTGAGGAAGTGGATTTGAGACCTGTTTTCTTGCCTCCTCACTTGGCTGCCTCATGAATAAACCCATTAGCTGCTGCAAAACTGGTCATCTCAGTGATTGGCTTACTGTGTGATGAGCAGAATGGGCTTCATTTGGTATCAAGAGAAGAAACTGATGGAAAGTGCTCAGAGATGGGGTGGCAAAGACATTTTATGTTCTGTGTGCAGCTGTTTGCACTGATGTGTTGTAACCCCCTCTGGCTGCCCCCTCCTTAGTCTTTAGTAAAGCCTGCTGCATCTGCCAGTGCTTTTGTGAGCACATGTATTCTGGCAGTCTGGGGAACTAAGAAAGGCGTGTAGTTTCACCCCTGGGTCAGTGCAGTATAAACAGTTTTACCCACAGAGGCTGCAGTCTGACGCTGACTGTGGAAAAAGAGGTGGCCTCCTAGGGAGTCCACAGAAGTCCTGGGGCCCTTTGGACTTCAGCAGGCCTGGAATGAGGGTTTGAGCTGATCTCAGCCTAGATCTCAAGGGTCTGAGAGGCTGTAGAGAATATTTAGGTTGGTTGGCATGAGCAGTTCTTGCCCCAGTTCACCTCTAGTTTCCAGATTTCCTGATCGTTGCTATTCATGCTTCATGCTCAGTGAGCTCTTGTTCCCACTCGTCCTTCTTCTTCTTCTTCTTCTTCTTCTTCTTCTTCTTTTTTTTTTTTTGAGATGGAGTCTTACTCTGTCACCCAGGCTAGAGTGCAGTGGTGCGATTCGGCTCACTGCAACCTCTACCTCACGGTTCAAGCGATTCTCCTGCCTCAGCCTCCTGAGTAGCTGGGATTACAGGCACGTACCACCATTCCCAGCTAATTTTTCTGTATTTTTAGTAGAGATGGGGTTTCACCATGTTGGCCAGGCTGGTCTGGAACTCCTGACCTCAAGCGATTCACCCACCTTGACCTCCCAAAGTGCTGGGATTACAGGTATTGAGCCACTGTGCCCGGCCCCACTCATCCTTCTCGCTGATGACAGCATCAGAAATGGCCATGTGGATAGTCACTGGCAACTTAAAACCCAAGTGTACACAAGGAAGTACAGGGCAGGGTAATTAAAAGGAGTCTAGCCCCTCTTCTCCCCCTCTCTATCTTTTCATTTCTGGGAAAGATGGGAAGCCTTGCCTCACTCCTCTTTCTCCTATGGCCCCATCCCCACCCACTTCAGCCAGTCAGCCTCCAAATTTCATCCAAGTCCTTGTCATGTCTGTATCTGGACCATTCCATTTTTGCTGGTCCCCAGCTGCCATCTGGCTCCCCACTGGCTGCCAAATACCAGTGTGAGCCTGTCCCTTCCCTTCCCTGCTTTAAGCCTCTCAGTAGTGACTTATTGAAGCAGAGTGAAGCCTGCGCTCTGCATTGCTTCATGGCCAAGACCTCAAGGACAAGTGGATACATAGGGCAGTGGGAGTGGATATGGCAAAGCCAAACCCACATCTCTTCTCGAAATAATTTTCCAGAGGGCAAAAGTAGATGGCTCCACCAAGAACTCACGCCAACCAACACACTTTGATCTTGAGGCCTCTGGAAGGGAAGGTGCCTAGTGAACTGCTGAAAGCCAGAGATGCAATGACAAAGGTACCAAGACTAGTGATGTTCCATGTCTTTCATCTAAGAGACCTAAGATGTAGTCTAAATTCACACCACTGTAATCCCAGCACTTTGGGAGGCTGAGGCAGATGGATCACCTGTGGTCAGGCAGGAGTTTGAGACCAGCCTGGCAACATGGCGAAACTTTACCTCTACTAAAAACACAGAAATTAGCCAGGTGTGGTGGCACATGCCTGTAGTCCCAGCTATTCTAGAGGCTGAGACAGGAGAATCACTTGAACCTGGGAGGCAGAGGCTGCAGTGAGCTGAGATTCAGCCTTGCACTCCAGCCTAGGTGACAAAGCGAGACTCCATCTCAAATCAATTAATTAATTAATTAAAATAAATTTACACAGTTAGTGCTTCGATCCCACCCCTATCTACAGCATAGCACCATGAGAGCCTTCTCACATCAAGTCCAAAAACACACTCTCAGCATCTAGAGAATGAGAATAACTCATTACAGTTTACACTGCTCACTCCCAGTCATTATCTCATTTCAACCCGAGAGGTAGACTTCTTCATCGCCCCAACATATACGTGAGGAAAAGGCCCAGAGAGGTGAAGTGATGCCTCCGGTCACTCAGCCAGTTACCGGCAGAGTAGATTCTTTAACGCAAGTTTTTCTCCAACCCCACCCAGCGGTTGTACCGGGGCTCCAGGCTGCAATCCCCCGGCCCTGTGCCCATGAAGTGGCTCCCATGGACACGTGCCCTGATGCCAGCACTGGCAGATGTCTGCCGTGAAGAAAGCAGGAAGCTTTCCCTTGGAAAGCCAAGACGCTAACCTGAACTGTGAAGGTTTCCAGATGTGAGCAGCTGCAGAGACAGCAGTGGCCGGAGTGCTGTGGCTCAGGCACAGCTGGTGAGAGGCATTCCTCATTCACAGGACCTCATCCACCGCTAGAGACAGTTTGAGCCCTATCCTGACCACTTCCTCTTTCTTGTCAGCCCACAAGGGAGAGACCTGTGCATCATCTTTAGGCAACCATTCCTTTTCCAGGGAAGCTGACGAGGCTGTCCAAAAGCCAGAATCTTCTCACTGCCCTGTGTCACTCCCACAGGGCCCACCAGAGGACCCTCATGGTGTGGGAGAGGGTCCTGGTAGGGGCCAGGGGCCAGGGTGGAGACTTGGCAGTGGGGGTGGGTGAGGTGTCCCCACAGACGTGTTTGCCCTGAGCATTACTGGATGTAGCAGCCTCAGTGTCAAGAAGAGCGACAGGATGCCGACTCCCATGCAGAGACAAACCCAGGTAAGAAACCAGCTCATGTGTGACAAACTCACCATCTCACAATGAGGGCGACTCTTGAAAACTTCTGTGCACCCTGGAACTGCTGACACAGCTACTGCTTAGAGGAGGCAAGGGACAGGCTTCCTTTTTCTAAGGGTATGTGAGTGGCGGCATTGAGAAATGTGTCCAGTGGAGCATTTTGACTGAGTTGGGTACCCTTATGCAAGATTGTGAGACAGAACTCTCAGTGAGGCTCATGGCCTCTGATCATGGGGGCTGGGGTGGGGAAACCAAGTAGCCATTTTGTTGAACTGGCAGGTTCTGACTCAAATGAGCAGTCACAGTAGTAAAAATAGGCAAATGGATGTGCATTGTGTTTGCCCAGAGCAAATGAGTTATCACTTTCAGTAATGATGATAACCTGATATGTCTGGTAAGTAAGTGTTTAACAAACATCTGGCTGTGGCCCGCATGGTGGCTGACCCCTGTAATCCCAGCAGTTTGGGAGGCTGAGGAGAGCCGATCATCTGAGGTCAGTAGTTCGAGACCAGGCTGGTCAACATGGTGAAACCCTGTCTGTACTAAAAATACAAAAATTAGCCAGGTGTGGTGGTGCACACCTGTAGTCCCAGCTACTTGGGAGGCTGATGCAGAATTGCTTGAACCCAGGAGGTGGAGGTTGCAGTGAGCCGAGATTGCGCCATTGCACTCCAGCCTGAGCGACAGAACAAGACTCCATCTCAAACAAAACAAAACAAAAAAATCTGGCTCAGAAGATTCCTGATTTAGTCTTTGCTTATTTATTTATTTTTGCAGCCCAGATTTTATGTTACCTGTGAGGTTTCTTTTCTCTTTCTTTCTTTTTTTTTTTTTTTAGGGAAAAAGAGAAAAAGAAGGGGGAAAAAAAAAGAAAAAGAGGGAAAAAGGAATATTATTTCATTCCTAAAATGGGTTTCAAGAATGGCCGATCAATATTTTGAGTGTTTAAAGTGGTTAATGCATATTTTATGTGTTTAAAATGGAGGCCTCTATTGTGTTTATTTGTTCTGGCTCTGAATTCAAGTCCTGGATATCGTTATCAATTTGTTGTCTCGTTGAATCTAAATCTCATTATGTGTCTTATGTATCTGGGTGTTAAGATCTCTTATTGTTGCATTAATCCTTTTACCCTTGCATCCTTGTAGCTTTGAAATCTATTTTATTAAGTGTGAGAATTGCAACTCCTGCTTTTTATTTATTTATTTTCGCTCTCCATTTGGTTGGTGAGTTTTTTTCCATCCCCTTGTTTTGAGTCTTTGTATATCTTTAGATATATCATTAGATTTTGTGGATAATGTATATTTTGTGTGTTTAAAATGGAGAGCTCTATTGAGTTTATTTGTTCTAGATTTAAGTTCCAGCCCCGGATATCGTTATCAATTTTCTGTCTCGTTGAATCTAAATCTCATTATGGGTCTTATGTATCTGGGTGTTAAGATCTCTTATTATTACATTAATCCTTTTACCCTTGTATCCTTGTAGCTTTGAAAT
This sequence comes from Callithrix jacchus, assembly GCF_049354715.1. Lineage (NCBI taxonomy): Eukaryota > Metazoa > Chordata > Mammalia > Primates > Cebidae > Callithrix > Callithrix jacchus. The sequence continues at coordinate 106,741,270 of NC_133506.1, forward strand.
CTATTTTGTCAAATGTGAAAATTGCAACTCCTGCTTTTTATTTATTTATTTTTGCTCTCCATTTGGTTGGTACGTTTTTTTTTTTCTAACCCTTTATTTTGAGTCTATGTATATCTTTGGATATACCGTTAGATTTTGTCTGTATTTTTTGATTGGGAGATTTGGTCGATTTAAATTTAGGGTTGCTGCCATTTGATATTAACTGGCTATTTTGTCCTTTCGTTGATAAAAATTATTCTCTATGTTAATGCTCTTTACTTTTTGGTGTATTTTTAGAAAGGGTCATACTGGTTGTTCCTTTCTGTGTATAATGCTTCTTTTAGAAGTTCTTGTAAAGCAGGCCTGGTAGTAATAAAATCTCTGAGTACTTGCTTGTTCCTAAAAGATTTTATTTTTCCTTCAAATGTAAAGCTTAAATTGGCAGGATATGAAATTCTGGGCTGAAAGTTCTGTTGATTAAGTATATTGAATATTGGCCCCCACTCTCTTCTAGCTTGTAGGGTTTCCGTTGAGAGATCTGCTGTAAGCCTAATAGGCTTCCCTTTATGGGTAACTTGATCTTTCTCTCTGGCTGCCCTTAATATTTTCTCCTTCGTTTCGATCTTGGTGAATCTAACGATTATGTGCCTTGGGGTTGGTCTTCTTGAGGAATATCTTTGTGGTGTTCTCTGTATTGCCTGGGGTTGAATAGTGTCCTGCTTTGCTAAATTAGGAAGATTTTCCTGGATAATGTCCTGGAGAGTATTTTCCAGCTTGAATTCATTCTCTCCGTCACATTCAGGTACACCAATCAAGCGTATATTAGGTCTTTTCACATAGTCCCATATTGCTTGGAGACTTTGCTCATTCCTTTTTATCCTTTTTTCTCTATTCTTGTCTTGTCATTTTGTTTCATTAAGTTGATCTTCGACCTCTGATACCCTTTCTTCTGCTTGATCCATTTGGCTGTTTAAGCTTGTACATATTTCACTAAGTTCTCGTGTTGTATTTTTCAACTCCATAAGTTCATTTGTATTCCTCTCTGTATTGTCTATTCTTTTCAACGTTTCATCTAACCTTTTTTCCAAGTTCTTAGTTTCTTTACATTGGGTTAGAACAAGTTCCTTTAACTCCCAGAAGTTTCTTATCATCCACCTGTTAAAGCCTACTTCAGATAATGGAACACAGTCCTTTTCCATCAGGGCTTGTTCCGTTACTGATGAGTCCTTTTCCATCAGGGCTTGTTCCATTGCTGATGGGTTCTGATTTTGAGTATACTCGGCCTTCTTAGGCTGTTTATTTCCCTTCATTGTAGATGAACCGCCTTTCTAATTAGGTTTCTGAGTCGACGTCCAACTTATTGATTCCCAGTGCTGGGATCCGAGCAACCCACTGTGGCAGCCTAAATAGCAGCGATAAGACTGATGGTGCTCTTCTGCCTGGGAATCTCTGGTCTGGCTTCCCTCTTGAGTTCGCAACAAGCGGCTCTGACTTCCCGGAGCTCCAAACTCGGGTCAGTAGGGGAAGCAGTCCCGTTGGCGCTGCATGAAGAGCTGCTGCACCGAGATGCCGGCAAAACCGCTGCAGTGGCCACAAGAGTCGCGCTGGCGACCCGTGGGGCTCCTCCACTGGGAATCGGCTGATCGGTGAGTGATGAAAATTCATCTAAAAGTGTGGCGTCGTCTCGTTCTCTGGGCTTTCACTGGGAGCTACAATCCTGAGCTGTTAGTGGTCGGCCATCTTGGATCGATCTCTCTATTTATTTATTTTTTTATTGAGATGTAGTCTCCTTCTCATGGCTTCCATGGGCCTGTCTGGGCCAGTTCCAGCATGCCACTGAATTGATAGATCCCATTGTTGAGCATCTGCTGGGACTAAGCCTGAAACTAGTGTTTTTCATCCCTTATCTCACATCTTACCTCTCCTTCACTGACTCAGAAGATTATCATCTCCATTTTACAGGTGAGAACATGCTCAGGGAGGCTGCATCACTGAATCAACTTTGCACAGCCAAGAAGAGGACTTTAAACTGAGGTTGTGAGGTAGGGGGAGGTTGAGACAAGGTCTCTCTCTGTCACCTAGGCTGGAGTGCAATGGCATGATCACAGCTCACTGCAGCCTCCAACTCCTGGGCTTAGGTAATCCTCCAGCCTCAGCCTCCCAAGTAGCTGGACAACCTGTATATACTACCATGCCTGGCTTTTTTTTTTTTTGAGTTGGAGTCTCACCCTGTCACCCGGGGTAGAGTTCAGTGGTGAAATCTGAGCTCACTGCAAACTCCGCTTCCTTGCTTCAAGCAATTATTCCTCAGCCTCCTGAGCAGCTGAGACTACAGGCACTCACCACCACACCCAGCTTAATATTTTTGTATTTTTAGTAGAGATGGGGTTTCACCATGTTGGCCAGGCTGGTCTCAAACTCCTGACCTCAAGTGATCTCCCTGCCTCGGCCTCCCAAAGTGCTGAGATTATAGGTATGAGCCACCATGCCTGGCCCCTGCCTAATTTTTATTTATTTATTTATTTTTGTAGAGATGAAGTCTCCCTGTGTTACCCAGGCTGGTCTCAAACTCTGGGGCTCAAGTGATCCTCCCACGTCAGCCTCCCGGAGTACTGGGATTATAGGCATGAGCCACCATGCCTGGCCTGTGCTCCTGTGAGATCCTCACCTCCAAAATTGAGGATCAAATTTCAACATGAGATTTGGAGGAGACAAACATCCAAAGTATATCATATCAGCCTGGGCACAGAGGCTCATGCCTGTTGTCTCAGCACTTTGGGAGGCCAAGGAGGGTGGATCACTTGAGCTCAGGAGTTCAAGACCAGCCTGGGAAACATGGCAAAACCATGTCTTTACCAAAAAAAAAAAAATTAGCTGGGCATGATGGTGCACGCCTGTAGTCCCAGCTACTTGGGAGGCTGAGATGAGAAGATCGCTTGAGCCTGGGAGGCAGAGTTTGCAGTGAGCCAAGATCATGCCACTGCACTCTAGCCTGGGCAACAGAGCCAGACTCTGTCTCACACACACACACACACACACACACTCACTCACACACACACTTGCATGAAACTAGAGAATTTTAAGCTGATAACAACTTGAATTCAATTGCATACAAAAACTATACTTTTACTCCCCACCTGCCATTTTAAGTTTTTGATGACACAATTCACTTCTTTTTATATTGTGCATCCATTAACAAATTATTTTAGCTATGGTTATTTCTAATACACTTGTCTTTTAACCTTCGTACCAAAGTTAAAGGTGATTTGCACTCCACCATTAAACTACTAGAGTATTCTGACTATATACCTTTACTGGTGAATTTTATACTTTCATGTTTTCATGTTACTAATGACCATACTTTCATTTCAGCTTGAAGAACTCCATTTAGCATTTCTTGTAAGGCAGAGATTATAGTGATGAACTCCCTCAGCTTTTGTTTGTCTGGGAAATTCTTTATCTCTTCTTCATGTTTGAAGGACATGTTTTTTGGAGTCAAGTATTCTTGGTTGGCAGTTTATTTCTCTGAGCACTTTGACTATCTCATCCCACTATCTCCTGGCCTGCAAGGTTTCTGCTGAGAAATCTGCTGATAGTCCAATAGGGGTTCCTGTGTAATTTGATTAATTTCTTTGCTTTTGCTTTCAAAATTCTCCCTCTGATGATTTCTTCCTCCTTCTCATCTGCTGCTGCTTCCTCGTCCTCTTCCTCCAGTACTTCTCCTTCTTATTCTTCTTCCTCTTCTTTTCTTTTCTTTTTGAGACAGGGTCTCCTTCACCCAGGCTGGAGTGTAGTGGTACAATCAGAGCTCACTGCAGCCTTGACCTTCTGGGCTCAAGTGTTCCTCCTACCTCAGCCTCCCAAGTAGTTGGGACTATAGGTAGATGCCACCATGCCTGGCTAATTTTAAATTTTTTGTACAGGCAGGGTCCCACTGTGTTGCACAGGCTGGTCTCAAACTCCTGGGCTCAATGATTCTCCCACCTTGGCCTCCTAAAGTGCTGGAATTACAGGCATGAGCCATCATTCTCAGCCCCTCTGACTTTGATTTTTGACAACTGGATTATAATATGTCTCAGTGAAGTCATCTTACATTAAATCTGTTTGGGGACCTTTAAGCCTCATAAACCTAGATGTCCATATCACTCCCAAAATTTGGAATGTTTTTAGTCTTTCTTTCTCTCTCTCTCTTTCTTTCTTTCCTTTTTTTTTTGAGGAGGAGTTTCACTCTTGTTGCCCAGGCTGGAGTGCAATGGTGTGATCTTGGCTCACTACAACCTCTGCCTCCCAGGTTCAAGCGATTTTCCTGCCTCAGCCTCCTGAGTAGCTGGAATTACAGGTGTGTACCACCACACCCTGCTAATTTTGTATTTTTAGTAGAGATGGGGTTTATCCATGTTGATCAGGCTGGTCTCGAACTCCTGACCTCAGGTGATCCACCTGCCTTGGCCTCCCAAAATGATGGGATTACAGACTTGAGCCACTGCACCTGGCCACTCCGTCATTATTTCTTTAAATAAACTTTCTTCTCCTTTTGACTTTCTTCTCCTTCTATAGCTTACCTAATCTGTATATTATTTCTATTGATTGTGTACCATAAATCCCTTGTTTTTTAAATTTTTATTTGTTTTTTTTCTTCTGACTGGATAACTTCTAATAATCTATATTCTAGTTTGCAAATTCTTTTTTTTTCTGCCTGATCAGGTCTGCTGTTTAGCTCTATACTGCATTTTTCACTTCATTTATTGTATCTTCAGCTCAGAATTTTAGAAAAATTTTATCTCTTTGTTGAACATCTCCTTTTTTAAGGAGATGTATTGGTTTCCTAATTTTTGTTGAGTTGTCTGTGTTCTGCTGTAGCTTGCTGTGTTCCCTTAAAACAATTATTTTGAATTTCTTGTCAGGAAATTTTTAGATCTCTACTTCTTTGGGGTTGGTTACTGTAAAATCATTGTATTCCTTTCAGGGTATCATGCCTCCTTGGTTTGCATATTGCTTGAAGTCTTACATTACTGTCTTTGTATTTATTTGAAACAGTCACTTCTTCCTGTCTTTAGTAACTGGCTTTGGGAGGAAAACACCTTCACTAGTTAGCCAGGCTAGGGATTTTGAGGCTATCTTGGACTTTTACTATGGATGCACCTACTCCACTCCTCTCGTTCTCTCTTGGGTATTCCTAAGATGATATGCCTTCTATTGATACTGCAAAGCCAGGCCAAGCATGGAGAGTCTCCCATTTGTTTTCCATGGGGCAGTGTCCTGAAATGCTGATTTGTGTGCCTTCTCCCAATCACGCAGTGTCAAACCTGTTAAATGCATGTATTTGCAAACCATCTGTAAAGCCCCACACTTGCTGTCCAGGGTACACCTGTAGGGGTCCAGCCATGGGGTACTGAGAGGGGTGAAGCACATAGAGTATTTGGGGTGTCCATGGGCCAGTTTGGGAGTCTGCAGGTAAGGCATCCCAAGCAGTTTATGGACAGGCCCCTGATGGAGTCTGTGAAGCAGCTAGTAAGATATGTGGCCCTTTGTTGAGTTTTACACTCGGATTCCTGTGAGTCTCCTGCCTCTCTTCCTTCCTCCCACATTCTCCCAGCTACTTGTTCATGTGGATCCCTTCAGTATTCTGGGTGGAATGAGAAAGAGGTAGGACTCTTGGGAAGCATCCTTCACAGCTGGGGAAATCAAGTGTTCACTCATACTCTTCCATTTCCCTGTGGGAGTTACTGTGGGCTGAGGGGGTCTGTCTTGTCACAGAGCTAGCTATACTGCCTATGGGGAGGGGTGATGCAGGTAAAGAGAAACTGTTCTTTTTATTCTCTTCAATCTTCCTATGTTTAGATTTTTTGCTCCAATGGTGTTCTAGAACTTCTTCCCTGGACTCCCATGGTTGTGAAAACCAGCGCACTGTGGAGGAGATAAAATAGTAGGAAACTCCTCTTCCACCGTCTGGCTCTCTCTGCCTTCTTCATATTTACTGTTATTATCTGATCTCCCAGCTGGAAAACTCCTGGAGGACTGAACACCTTCTCAAGTACCATCAGAGTGGACAAAACATAAACTGCTTTTCCTCTGATCTCATACCACCATCAACACAGAAGACTTCTATGAAATGTGTGGAAATGTATCCCTACCAACAAACAAGCAATCACTTCTGCATTCAACACCTTACAGGTGTTCTCCAATTCAGTTTCAGCACTACCAACGTGGAGATAGCATCAGATCACACAGATTGAGGGCTCAGTACCACAAGACTTCCTGTCACTTCTGACATCAATCATAAGCACCAGGATATTTTATCCATGCTTCTGACCTACTGGCTACAAACTGGGGTTCCCATGACTTCCTCCTTTGGGTTGATTAATTTTCTAGAGTGGCTCACTGAACTCAGGGAAACATTTATGCTTACCAGTTTATTATAAAGGATATTACAAAGGCTACAGATGAAGGGTTGCACAGGGAAAGGTATGGAAGAAGAGGCACAGAGCTTCCATGTCCTCCAAGGATGCACAGCCTTGCAGGAACCTCCACATGGTGGGCTACCCAGAAACTCTCTAAACTCTGTCCTTTGTGGTTTGTATGGAGGCTTCATTATGTAGGCTTGATTGACAAGACCATCGACCATTGGTGATCAGGTTTAATTTTCAGCCTCTTTCACCTCCTGGGAGGTGGAGCTAAATGTGCCAATTTCTCTAATCCTTTCTGGGTCTCTTCAGTGATCAGTGCCCATCCTGAAGCCTAATATGAGCTGCCAGCCATAAGTCAACTCATTAGCTTACAAAAATATATCACTCTGAAGATTCTAAGGATTTTTTTTTTTGAGACAGGATCTTACTCTGTCATCCAGACTGGAGTTCAGTGGCATGATCTTGGCTCACCGCAGCCTCCACCTCCAGTTCAATCTGTTCTCCTGCCTCACCCTCCCAAGTAGCTGGGATTACAGGCAGGTGCCACCACTTCTGGCTGATTTTTTGTATTTTTAGTAGAGGTGGGATTTCACCATGTTGGCCAGGCTGGTCTCAGATTCCTAGATTCAGGTGATCCACGCACCTTGGCCTTCCAAAGTGCTGGGATTATAGGCGTGAGCCACCGTGCCTGGCCGGATTCTAAGGATTTTAAGAGTTGTATGACAGGAAATGGGGACAAAGACCAACTATGTATTTCTGGTGCCTAGATTGGACCAGAGCAGTTGGACCAGAGCACGTCCAGGGGAATGAAGCGCAACCTCTAGTGGTCATCCGTGGTGCTTTCTCCTTCTCAGGATTCTGGTCCCCACTGACCTCCCAAGAGGGATGGCTGGACACACAAGATGTTCACCTCTTAAAGCGGCAGAGACCATCAGGCTAGAGGACACTCAGAAAGGATTCTAGTCCACTCTTCATTCCATGACTCAATTTTTGTCAACATCCAGGTGGCACTCAGCTTTTGCTGTTTTGTTTCTTCTCACTCAGTCATCCAAGTCATGTGTAAAATGAGGATGTTATCCTTTGTGCCACTCACAAGTGTCAATTAATCCCCATCATGAGAAAAAAAACTGAAGAAAGGGAAACTATAAAATAGCACATTAATAGGTTTTATTACAGGTTTTTTGTTGTTGTTCTTTGTTTTTTTGCCCGGACACAGTGGCTCACACCTATAATCCCAACACTTTAGGAGGCTGAGGCAGGTACCATCACCTGAAGTCGAGAGTTTGAGACCAGCCTCACCAACATGGAGAAACCCCATCTCTGCTAAAAATGCAAAATTAGCTAGGCGTGATGGCACATGCCTGTAATCCCACTTTGGGAGGCTGAGGCAGGAAAATCACTTGAACCTGGGAGGTGGAGGTTGCAGTGAGCTGAAACTGCGCCATTGCACTCCAGCCTGAGCAACAGAGTGTGACTCCACCTCAAAAAATAAATGAATAAAATAAAATAAAGTTTATTTAATTTTTTTTTTGAGATGGAATTTCGCTCTTGTTACCCAAGCTGGAATGCAATGGTATGATCTTGCACAGCCATCACTCATCATTAACTATCACAGAAAACATATGAAAAGTTATTACACATCACCAGTATAAAAATATAAGATAAAGAGTTTATTGTGGTGAGATTTTAAGCTGACATAGTCCTTCTAGGGGGTAGTTTGGCATTGTGTAATTGTATCTGTTTGCTAAGGATGCTATAACAAACTATCACAATCTGGGTGGCTTAAAACAAACAAAATTATTGTATTGGCTGGGTGCAGTGGCTGACGCCTATAATCCCAGCACTTTGGGAGGCCAAGCCGGGTGGATTACTTGAGGTCAGAAGTTCGAGACCAGCCTGACTAATATGGTGAAACCCCGTCACTACTGAAAATACAAAAATTACCCAGGTATGGTGGCTGGTGCCTGCAATCCCAGCTACTCAGGAGTCTGAGGCAGGAGAATTGCTTGAACCAGGAGGTAGAGGCTGCAGTGAACCAAGATGGTGCCACTGCACTCCAGCCTGGATGACAGAGTGAGACTCTGTCTCAAAAAAAAAAAAAAAAAAAAAAAGAGCAAATTTTTGTCTCACAGTCCTGGAAGCTTGAAATCTGATTGAAATCTGAAACTGAGGTGTCAGCAGAACTATGTTCTCTCTGAGACTCTGGATAAAATTCTTCCTTGCCTCTTCCCAGCTTCTGGTGATGGCCGGCAACCCTTGGCTTACAGCTGCATTCACCCAATATCTGCCTCTGTCATTGTGTGACTGTCTTCACATTGTCTTCCCTCCCTGCATGTCTGTGTCTGTGTTCACACTTCTCCTTTATAAAAGGACCCCGGTCATATTGGATTATTGGACTCATCCTAAATTGATCACCTGCAAAGACTCTGTTTCCAAATAAGGTCACATTTACAATTGCTAGGTATTACAACTTCAACTTCTTTTGGGGGAAGAAACAATTTAACCCATAAGAGTATCCAAATGTAGAACGAATGTACTTTTGACTCATCACCCCAAGTTTTAGAAATGTACCCTAAGGAGATACCTAGACAAATAGCAAAGAGGTTTAGGGTAGTCTTGTTTATAATAGTGAAAAATTAGAAGTAACTTAGTAGTGCATTGTATACTAGCTAAATATGTTATTTGATACAATACAATGGAACCAAAAATTGGAGATGTAATCCTATATTGATTGCCATAGAAAGATAATCACAACATATTATTGAGTGAATGGAGCAGATCATAAAACACCGTGCATAATGGTTTATAAATGTATATTCTTAAATCTATGTCAGGAAAGTTGCAGCTAGGTGCAGTGGCTCACACCTGTAATCCCAGCACTTTGAGGGTGAGGCAGGCGGATCACAAGGTCAGGAGATCAAAACCATGCTGACTAACATGGTGAAACCCTGTTTCTACTAAAAATACAAAAAATTAGCTGGGCATGGTGGTGTGCACCTGTAGTCCCAGCTACTCAGGAGGCTGAGACAGGAGAACATGGCGGAGGTTGCATTGAACCAAGATCGCACCACTGGACTCCAGCTTGGGTGACATCTCCAGACTTCGTCTCAAAAAACAAAACAAAACAAAACAAAAAACAGTGAGTTGGTGGGATGTTCAGATATTTAAATTTTCTTCTTTTTAATGTTTCAGGATATCCAGGTATGTTTGTAAATCACAAAAACAAGAACTCATCTTTAAAGAGCTCTGAGAGCAGCATGTGAGGCCAAAGCATTCAGGTGGAACCGGAAGTCATCACTAAGCAACCCTGGCTGCTTTTTTTGTCCTCTGTAATAGCCAAGTAGGTGCTGCAGCTCCTCTGCCTTTCCTGATCTCAGCCTCCATGTCATTGATGTGGGGCCTTTCCAGCTCAGATGGAAAAAGGCAAGTGTGTAAGTATTTGGGGGTGTGACAGGGGGCAGCCATCTCTTGTGTATGAAGGGAGTCCCTGGCCACTTCTCCCCATTTCTGGAGGTAAAAATTCCCATGAAAGGTACTAAGAGCATTGGGCCCCTAATCCCCAGAACTCATGAATATGTTATTTTATATGGTGAAAGGGACTTTGCAGATATGACTAAGGATTTTGAAGTGGGGAAGTCATGCTGGATTATCCATGTGGACCTCATGGAATCACAGGGTCCTTCTGAGAGGGATGCAGAAGAGTCAGGGTCAGTGGCAGGGGATGTGCTGGCAGAGGCAAGAGACTGGGGAGATCTGAAGAAGGGGTCTCCAGCCAAGAAATGCAGGTAGTGTTGAGGAGCTGATAAAGGCTGGGCATTGTATTTTCTCCCGGGACAGGGATGCAGAGACAGTAATGATTTCAGCTCTCACCCTTGAACCTTCTCTCCTCTTCATTCCCAAACATAAGTCCACTAGCCCCACTACCGTTCAAATGACTGGGAGCCACATCAACCATAACTCTTGTGATTTACCAGTTGTAATAATTATTTTCTGTGGCCTGGCTATTTATTTATTTATTCATCTATTTTTGAGACAGTCTTACCCTGTCACTCAGGCTGGAGTGCAGTGATGTAATCATGGCCCAGTGCAGCCTCAAACTCCTGGGCTCAAGCGATCCTCAGCCTCCTGAGTAGCTGAGACCACAGGCATGCACCACCACGTCAGGCGTGTGTATGTGTGTGTGTGTGTTTTCTGTAGAGATAGGGTTTTGCCATGTCTCCTAGGCTGGTCTCAATCGATCCTCCTGCCTAGGCCTCCCAAAGTGCTGGGATTACAGGTGTGAACTACCTCACCTGGCCTATAAATGTATTTCTTAAGGAGAATAAACAGGGACAAATCTAAGTCATTTTTTTCAGCTCTATTTTTTTAATTGCATTTTAGGTTTTGGGGTACACGTGAAGAACATGCAAGATAGTTGCATAGGTACACACATGGCAGTGTGATTTGCTGCCTTCCTCCCCTTCACCTATATCTGGCATTTCTCCCCATGCTATCTCTCCCCAACTCCCCACCCCCGCTGTCCCTCCCCTATTCCCCCTAACAGACCCCAGTGTGTAGTTCTCCCCTCCCTGTGTCCATGTGTCCTCATTGTTCAACACCCGCCTATGAGTGAGAACATGTGGTATTTCATTTTCTGTTCTTGTGTCAGTTTGCTGAGAATGATGATCTCCAGGTTCATCCATGTCCCTACAAAGGACACGAACTCATCATTTTTGATTGCTGCATAATATTCCATGTGTATATGTGCCACATTTTCCCAATCCAGTCTATCATCGATGGGCATTTGGGTTGCTTCCAGGTCTTTGCTATTGTAAACAGTGCTGCAATGACATTCGTGTGCATGTGTCCTTATAGTAGAACGATTTATAATCCTTTGGATATATACCCAGTAATGGGATTGCTAGGTCACATGGAATTTCTATTTCTAGGTCCTTGAGGAATCGCCACACTGTCTTCCACAATGGTTGAACTAATTTACACTCCCACCAGCAGTGTAAAAGTGTTCCTATTTCACCACATCCTCTCCAGCATCCGTTGTCTCCAGATTTTTTAATGATCGCCATTCTAATTGGCATGAGATGGTCTCTCAATGTAGTTTTGATTTGCATTTCTCTAATGACCAGTGATGATGAGCATTTTTTCATATGTTTGTTGGCCTCATGTATGTCTTCTTTTGTAAAGTGTCTGTTCATATCGTTTGCCCACTTTTGAATGGGCTTGTTTGTTTTTTTTCTTGTAAATTTGTTTTAGTTCTTTGTAGATTCTGGATATCAGCCCTTTGTCAGATGGGTAAACTGCAAAAATTTTTTCCCATTCTGTTGGTTGCTGATTCACTCTAATGACTGGTTTTTTTTTTTTTTTTTTTTTTTTTTTTTTTGCCGTGCAGAAGCTGTGGAGTTTGATTAGGTCCCATTTGTCTATTTTGGCTTTTGGTGTTTTGGTCATGAAGTCCTTGCCTACCCCTATGTCCTGAATGGTTTTGCCTAGATTGTCTTCTAGGGTTTTTATGGTGTTAGATCTTATGTTTAAGTCTTTAATCCATCTGGAGTTAATTTTAGTGTAAGGTGTCAGGAAGGGGTCCAGTTTCTGCTTTCTGCACATAGCTAGCCAGTTTTCCCAACACCATTTATTAAATGGGGAATCCTTTCCCCATTGCTTGTTTTTGTCAGGTTTATCCAAGATTGTATGGTTGTAGATATGTTGTGTTGCCTCCAATGCCTCTGTTCTGTTCCATTGGTCTATATCTCTGTTTTGGTACCAGTACCATGCTGTTTTGATTATTGTAGCCTTGTAGTATAGTTTGAAGTCTAGTAGTGTGATGCCTCCCACTGTGTTCTTTTTACTTAGAATTGACTTGGCTATGCGGGCTCTCTTTTGGTTCCATATGAAGTTTAAGTTGGCTTTTTCCAGTTCTGTGAAGAAGGTCATTGGTAGCTTGATGGGGATAGCATTGAATCTGTAAATTACTTTGGGCAGTATGGCCATGTTCACGATATTGATTCTTCCTAACCATGAACATGGAATGTTTTTCCATCTGTTTGTGTCCTCTCTTATTTCGTTGAGCAGTGGTTCGTAGTTCTCCTTGAAGAGGTCCTATACATTCCTTGTTAGTTGTATTCCTAGGTATTTTATTCTCTTTGTAGCAATTGTGAATGGCAGTTCGTTCTTGATTTGGCTCTCTTTAAGTCTGTTATTGGTGTATAGGAATGCTTGTGATTTTTTGCACATTGATCTTGTATCCTGAGACTTTGCTAAAGTTGCTGATCAGTTTCAGGAGATTTTGGGCTGAGATGCTGGGGTCTTCTAGATATACTATTATGTCATCTGCAAATAGAGACAGTTTGTCTTCCTTCTTTCCTATTTGAATACCCTTTATTTCTTTTTCTTGCCTGATTGCTCTGGCTAGAAGTTCCAGTACTATATTGAATAGGAGTGGTGAGAGAGGGCATCCTTGTCTAGTGCCAAATTTCAAAGGGAATGCTTCCAGTTTTTGCCCATTCAGTATGATGTTGGTTGTTGGTTTGTCGCAAGTAGCTTTTATTATTTTGAGGTACGTTCTGTCAATACCGAGTTTATTGAGGGTTTTTAGCATAAAGGGCTGTTGAATTTTGTCAAAGGTCTTCTCTGCATCCATTGAGATAATCATGTGGTTTTTGTTTTGGTTCTGTTGATGTGGTGAATTACGTTTATAGACTTGTGTATGTTGAACCAGCCTTGCATCCCCGGAATGAATCCTACTTGATCATGGTGGATAAGCTTTTTGATGTGCTGTTGCAATCGGCTTGCCAGTATTTTATTGAAGATTTTTGCGTCTATGTTCATCATGGATACTGGCCTGAAGTTTTCTTTTCTTGTTGAGTCTCTGCCGGGTTTTGGTATCAGGATGATGTTGGTCTCATAAAATGATTTGGGAAGGATTCCCTCTTTTTGGATTATTTGGAATAGTTTCAGAAGGAGTGGTACCAGCTCCTCTTTGAGTGTCTGGTAGAATTCGGCTGTGAACCCATCTGGACCCAGGCTTTTTTTGTGTGGTAGGCTCTTAATTGCTGCCTCGACTTCAGACCTTGTTATTGGTCTATTCATAGTTTTGGCTTCCTCCTGGTTTAGGCTTGGGAGGATGCAAGTGTCCAGGAATTTATCCATTTCTTCCAGGTTTACTAGTTTATGTGCATAGAGTTGTTTGTAATATTCTCCGATGATGGTTTGAATTTCTGTGGAATCTGTGGTGATTTCCCCTTTATCGTTTTTTATTGCATCTATTTGGTTATTCTCTGTTTTTTTTTGTTTTTTTTTTTTTAAATTAATCTGGCTAGTGGTCTGTCTATTTTGTTGATCTTTTCGAAAAGCCAGCTCCTGGATTTATTGATTTTTTTTTAAATTTTTTATTGCATTTTAGGTTTTGGGGTACATGTGCAGAACATGCAAGACAGTTGCATAGGTACACACATGGCAGTGTGTTTTGCTTCCTTTCTCCCCTTCACCCACATTTGGCATTTCTCCCCAGGCTATCCCTCCTCAGCTCCCCCCCCCCACCGCTGGCCCTCCCCTTTCCCCCCCAATAGACCCCAGTGTTTAGTACTCCCCTCTGTGTGTCCATTTTAGTACTCCCCTCCGTGTGTCCATGTGTTCTTATTTTTCGTCACCTGCCTATGAGTGAGAATATGTGGTATTTCGTTTTCTGTTCTTGTGTCAGTTTGCTGAGAATGATGTTCTCCAGATTCATCCACGTCCCTACAAACGACACTAACTCATCATTTCTGATTGCTGCATAATATTCCATGGTGTATATGTGCCACATTTTCCCAATCCAGTCTATCATCAGTGGGCATTTGGGTTGATTCCAGGTCTTTGCTATTGTAAACAGTGCTGCAATGAACATTCGTGTGCATGTGTTTATTGATTTTTTTGAAGGGTTTTTTTGTGTCTCTATCTCCTTCAGTTCTGCTTTGATCTTAGTTATTTCTTGTCTTCTGCTAGGTTTTGAGTTTTTTTTTTTTTTATCTTGCTCCTCTAGCTCTTTCAATTTTGACGATAGGGTGTCAATTTTGGATCTCTCCACTCTTCTTATGTGGGCACTTATTGCTATATATTTTCCTCTGGAGACTGCTTTAAATGTGTCCCAGAGATTTTGGTATGTTGTGTCTTCGTTTTCATTGGTTTTGAAGAACTTCTTTATTTCTGCCTTCATTTCATTGTTTATCCAGTTAACCTTCAAGAGCCAGTTGTTCAGTTTCCATGAAGCTGTGCGGTTCCGAGTGTTTCTGAATTCTGAGTTCTAACTTGATTGCACTGTGGTCTGAGAGACTGTTTGTTATAATTTCTGTTCTTTTGCATTTGCTGAGGAATGATTTACTTCCAATTATGTGGTCAATTATAGAGTAGGTGTGATGTGGTACTGAGAAGAATGTATATTCTGTGGTTTTGGGGTGGAGAGTTCTGTAAATGTCTATCAGGTTTGCTTGTTCCAGGTCTGAGTTCAGGTCCTGGATATCCTTGTTAATTTTCTGTCTGGTTGATCTGTGTAATATTGACAGTGGAGTGTTAAAGTCTCCCACTATTATTGTGTAGGAGTCTAAGTCTCTTTGTAAGTCATTAAGAACTTGCCTCATGTATCTGGGTGCTCCTGTATTGGGTCCGTATATATTTAGGATTGTTAGCTCTTCTTGTTGTATTGATCCTTTTACCATTATGTAATATCCTTCTTTGTCTCTTTTGATCTTTGTTGCTTTAAAGTCTATTTTATCAGGGCCGGGCGCAGTGGCTCATGCCTGTAATCCCAGCACTTTGGGAGGCCAAGGTGGGTAGATCATGAGGTCAAGAGATCAAGACCATCCTGGTCAACATGGTGAAACCCCGTCTCTACTAAAAATACAAAAAATTAACTCGGCATGGTGACACGTGCCTGTAATCCCAGCTACTCAGGAGGTTGAGGCAGGAGAATTGCCTGAACCCAGGAGGCGGAGGTTGTGGTGAGCTGAGATTGAGCCATTGCACTCCAGCCTGGGTAACAAGAGCGAAACTCTGTCTCAAAAAAAAAAAAAAAGAAAGAAAACAAAAGTCTATTTTATCAGAGATGAGAATTGCAACTCCTGCTTTTTTTTGCTCTCCATTTGCTTGGTAAATTTCCCCCATCCCTTTATTTTGAGCCTTTGTGTATCCTTACATGTGAGATAGGTTTCCTGGATACAGCACACCGATGGGTTTTGGCTTTTTATCCAATTTGCCAGTCTGTGTCTTTTGATTGGTGCATTTAGCCCATTTACATTTAGGGTTAATATTGTTATGTGTGAATTTGATCCTGCCATTTTGATGCTAGCTGGCTGTTTTGCCCATTCGTTGATGCAGATTCTTCATTTTGTTGATGCTCTTTACCATTTGGTATGTTTTTGGAGTGGCTGGTACTGGTTGTTCCTTTCTATGCGTAGTGCCTCTTTCAGGAGCTCTTGTAAAGCAGGCCTGGTGGTGTCAAAATCTGAGTACTTGCTTGTTTGCAAAGGATTTTATTTTTCCTTCACTTATGAAGCTCAGTTTGGCTGGATATGAAATTCTGGGTTGAAAGTTCTTTTTTTTAAGGATGTTGAATATTGGCCCTCACTCTCTTCTGGCTTGTAGGGTTTCTGCCGAGAGATCTGCTGTGAGTCTGATGGGCTTCCCTTTGTGGGTAATCCGATCTTTCTCTCTGGCTGCCCTTAGCATTTTCTCCTTCATTTCAACCCTGGTGAATCTGACAATTATGTGCCTTGGGGTTGCTCTTCTTGAGGAATATCTTTGTGGTGTTCTCTGTATTTCCTGGAATTGAATATTGGCCTGCCTTGCTAGGTTGGGGAAGTTTTCCTGGATAATATCTTGAAGAGTATTTTCCAGCTTGGATTCATTCTCTTCATCACATTCAGGTACACCTATCAAACATAGATTAGGTCTCTTCACATAGTTCCACATTTCTTGGAGACTTTGTTTATTCCTTTTTGTGCTTTTTTCTCTAATCCTGCCTTCTTGTTTTATTTCATTGAGTTGATCTTCGACCTCTGATATCCTTTCTTCTGCTTGGTCAGTTTGGCTGTTGAAACTTGTGCATGCTTCGTGAAGTTCTCATGTTATGTTTTTCAGCTCCATCAATTCACTAATATTCCTCTCTAAGTTGTCCATTTTTGTTATCATTTCTCAAATCTTTTTTCAAGGTTCTTAGTTTCTTTGCATTGAGTTAGAACATGTTCTCTTAGCTCACAGAAGTTTCTCATTACCCACCTTCTGAATTTTGATTCTGTCATTTCATCACATTCATTGTCCATCCAGCTTTGTTCCCTTGCTGGTGAGGAGTTGTGATCCCTGGTGTTCTGGTTTCGGGTGTTTTCCTCCTTTTTGCACTGGTTTCTTCCCATCTTTGTGGATTTATCCACCTGTCGTCTGTGTAGTTGCTGATTTTCAGATTGGGTCTCTGAGTGGATGTCCAGGTTGTTGATGATGAAGTTATTTTTGTTTCTTAGTTTTCCTTCTAACAATCTGGCCCCTCTGCTGTAGGACTGCTGAGGTCCACTCCAGGCCCTGCTTGCCTGGGGATCACCTGCAGCAGCTGCAGAACAGTAAGGGTTGCTACCAGTTTTTCTTCTGCTATCTTTGTCCCAGAATGATGCCTGCCAAATGTCAGTCAGATCAGTCTTTTGTGAGGTGACTGTTTGGATATATGGGGTTCAGGGAGCTGCTTGAGGAGACAGTCTGTTCTTTTTAGGAGCTCAAGTGTTGAGCTGTGAGCTCCATTGTTCTTTCAGAGCTGCTAGGCAGGTACGTTTAAGTCTGCTGCAGCAGAACTCATAAACTGCCTTTTTTTCCCCAGGTGCTCTGTCCTGGGGAGTTAGGGCTTTATTTATGAGTGTCCGTTGTGCTGCTGCCTTTTTTTTTTTTCAGGGCTGCCCTGCCCAGCAAGGAGGCAGCCTAGTCACTGTCTGCCTGCAGAGGCTTTGCTGAGCTCCGCCCTGCTGCCGTTGAGCTTCCCTGTAGTCCTGTTTATATGGGTGTGGTTAGAACTGCCTCAGCAATGGTGGCCTACCTCTGTAACGGCGGGCTCTCTCTGTTGTGGCGGGTTGCCTCGGCAACAGCAGGTTGCCTTGGCAGCAAGCTGCCTCAGCAATGGTGGACTACCTTCATAGGAGTAGAGTGCCTTGATAATGGCAGACGCCCCTCCCCCACCGAGCTGCACCGTCCTGGGTTCAGCTGTGCTTGCCGTGAAACTCTCAACCCTGAGCGTTTTCAATTGCTGTTTTTTTTTTGCTTGTTTTTGTGGGGGTGGGACCCGCCAAGCCTGATCACCTGGCTCCATGCCTCACAGCCTTTTTTTTTTTTTTTAAGTTGAACGGTTGATCTCTTCTAGGTGTTCCAGTTGCCTGCTGAAAGGGCACCAGGATCTGTGTGATTTCCCATGTGGCGACCCACTGCACTGGCTGAAACAACGGTGCTGCCCAGGAATCTCCTGGCCAGCTTAAAAGGGCAACCAGACCAGTGTATTTTGTATGGAGAGCCGCTGCACCGTGGCGCCAGCAATATAGCTGTGCCGCTAAAACAGCCGCGCTGGCCAAAACAGCCGCGCTGGCAACCTGTAGGGCTCCTCCCCCTTGGAATCACCTGGTCTGTGGGCAATAAAGATCCATCTCGAAATGCGGCATCCACTCACCCTCTGCACTTTCACTGGGAGATGCAATCCTGAGCTGCTCCTAAAAGGGCCATCTTCTTTTTAAGCTTTAGAGGTTAGTACCTCCTCATTCTTCCACTTGGGTAGGAAACTGGATTTTCTGGGAGTGCTGGTAGCTGCTGGCAGTGGATAGGGAGTTCTCCGTGAGCAGATGGAGCTTGATCCAAGTGCTCACAAGCACAGCACCCGGCCTGGGCCCTCCTTGGCACTGTGCAGAACAAGTAACTAGGAGTATAGGCATGCACCACCATGCCTGGCTAATATTTAAATTTTTTGTAGAGATGAGGTTTCATTGTGTTTCCCAAGCTGGTCTCAAATGCCTGGCTTCAAGAGATTTTACTGCCTCCACGGAATGTAGGGGAAAGGAAACTGCTTAACTTTTGAGGATGCAAAGTTATGCAGCTTCTACTTTGTCCTCTTAAGACTCCCACTCAGTGGGCAAGGGGAAGCCAGCCACTGCATAAGAGGCCCAGCTACTCCGAGACCCTGCCATGCTGGAGAGGCCACGTAGAGCCCTGGGTTGGCAGCCCCAGCTGAGCTACAAGGCCACAGCCAATGTAAGCAGCCAGCCATGTGAGTGAGCCAGCTTGGACGTCCAGCCCTGTTGGGCCTTCAGATGACATCTGAGCAGCTGCTAGGGAAATGCTGAGTGAGAATTGCCTGGCTCAGTCCTTTGCAAATTCCTGGCCCACAACATCATGAGTAAACCAAGTGGCTATTTTAAGTCAACAAGATTTGGAGTAACTTGTTACACATCCGTACTGGTTAGAACAACTTTTTCACTACCCTCCTGCTCCACTTCCACAGCTCCAGGGGCAAAGCCTAATGCCCATCTTGCTGCAAACAGTGTAACTGGTCGGCCTCTCTATCACAGCTGAGTGCACACCTGTTTTCTCTTCCCAAGCCCTCACTCCTTCAATGAATAACAATCCTTTCTTTTGAGAAAATGTCCCCCATAGCCCACCTTCTTTATCAATCACTTTTTTTTTTTGTTTTGGTCAGAGCTGCCATATTCCTGTTTTCACTTCCCACTCCCACATGGGAATGCAGGCGGCCTCTAGGAGGTAAAGAAGGCAAGAAAATAACTTCTTCCCTAGAACCTGCAGAAAGAACCTGTATTTCACATTTCAGACTGCTAAACCTTAGCACCTCCAGATCTGTAAGAGAATATCAAACGTGTGATATTTTGCTGCAGCAGAAACAGGAAGTGGATACACCCTTAACACCTGCAGGAACCTCCCAGTACTTTTTTTTTTTTTTTGAGACAGACTCTCACTTTCTCACCCAGGCTGGAGTGCAGTGGTGTGATCTCGGCTCACTGTAGCTCCCCCTTCCTGGGTTCAAGCGATTCTCCAGCCTCAGCCTTCTGAGTAGCTGGGACCACAGGCATGTGCCACAAGGCATGGCTAATTTTTGTAGTTTTTAGCAGAGACAGAATTTCACCATGTTGGCAGGCTGGTCTTGAACTCCCGACCTCAGATGATCCACCTGCCTCGGCCTCCCAAAGTGCTGGTATTACAGATGTGAGCCACCGCGTCTGGCCTCAGTACTTTCTTGTTTATGTCTAAGCCAATTCAAGGAAGGCTGCCATCATTTGCTACCAAAACAATCCTTATACAACAATAGCAAATATCCTTCCATCTCCTCCATTCTGGTCCTTGAAGCCTTATCCAAGGTGAGGTCACAGTCATTGTTTGTTGTTTGATTGAGAACTAAGAGGGTAGAGTAGGAGGAAAGAAGTTTATTTTTTAAAATCATGCATACTAAAAAAGGTTCAGGCCCTGAGAACCTGTGAAATCTTGCCTAACTTTGGCTTTCCCCACAGAAACCCACCAGAAAAGTATTCAAAGTTGTATACAGCACCCTTGAAAAAACTAACTCGATCTTAGAAAAACACTCCCTTTTATATTTCATACAGCACTTTGCCAACTAGGATAAGATGTTTTGCTTAACAAACAAACAAAAAACTGCATCCAACCAGATGAAGATACCAACAAGCACACTCTTCCACCATCAGTTCTCATCAGAGGACTCTGTAACTATAAAAGATCAGGCCTCGGCCAGGTGCAGTGTCTCACACCTGTAATCACAGCACTTTGGCGGAGGCAGGCGGATCATGAGGTCAAGAGTTTGAGTCCAGACTGACCAACAGGGTGAAACCTCGTCTCTACTAAAAATACAAAAAAAGTTAGCTGGGCGTGGTGATGGGCACCTGTAATCACAGCTACTTAGGAAGCTGAGGCAGGAGAATCACTTGAACCCAGGAGGCAGTGATTGCAGTGAGCCGAGATCACACCATTGCACTTCAGCCTGGGTGACAAAGCAAGACCCCTCTGTCTCAAAAACAAACAAACAAACAAACACCAAGGAGGGTAGAGAGAGGAGATGTTTTGTTACCTATGTCTCCGAGTTGTTTTTTAGAAACATGGACACCCACCAAATGGATCTGCTGGCCCAGAGACTTTAGATAAGGGCAGCTGAGAACTGAACTCTGACTTCTGGTCTTTGTTCTAAATTTCTTCCTGAGGGGCCTGGAGGAAGTCATGCCCAGGAGCCAGAGCTGACATTCTTTTCTGCTGACCCCAAATTTTTAGACAAAGCTTTGCTTCCTGAATCAATTGCAAATGAGAAAATCTTTGAACACACCTATGACCTGTGGCCCCCTCCCTTTGAGATGCCCTGCGTTTTTAGGTAAAATCAATATATAGCCTGCATGTATTGATTTACAACTTTGCCTATAACTTCTGCCTTTAAAAATCCTTGCCTGGCTGGCTGTGGTGGCTCACTCCTATAATCCCAGAACTTTGGGAGGCTGAGGCAGGTGGATCACCTGAGGTCAGGAGTCTAAGATCAGCCTGGCCAATGTGGTGAAACTCCATCTCTACTAAAAATATAGAAATTAGTGTGGTGATACATGCCTATAACCTCAGCTACTTGGGAGGTTGAGGCAGAAGAATTGCTTGAACCCAGGAGGTGGAGGTTGCAGTGAGCCAAGATCACACCACTGCACTCCAGCCTGGGTGACAGAGCAAGACCCTGACTCAAAAATAAATAAACAAACAAAATTAAAAATAAAAACCCTTGTCTGTAAGCCATCGGAGAGTTCAGGTTTTAAGCATGAGCTGCCAGATTCTCTTTGCTTGGCTCCCTATAATAAATGCCCCACTTTCTCTGGCTGCAATCCTCATGTCAGTGGTTAGCTTTGTTGCTTCAGGCAGACTGACCGAAGTTCATTTTAGTAATAGGATGAGCAAATATAAGCAAACGGGGTTGGGGAAGAAAGTCAAAGCAACTTCTACACGACAGGGCAGAATATCCACATCTATAAACAAGAATTATTTTTGCATTGCAATCAGTTATCCATACTTTACAGAGAATTGGGATCAGATAACCTAGAAAGACATCCTCTAGAACATGGGTCCGGTCTGTGGCCTGTTAGGAACTGGGTTGCACAGAGAAGCCTCATCCGTATTTACAGCCACTCCCCATCGTTCTCATGACTGCCTGAGCTCCACCTCCTGTCAGATCAGCAGTGGCATTAGATTCTCATAGCAGTGCAAACCCCATTGTGAACTGTACATGTAAGGGATCTAGGTTGCACACTCCTTATGAGAATCTAATGCCTGATGATCTGTCACTGTCCCCCACCACCCCCAGATGCAACTGTCTAGTTGATGGAAGACAAGTTCGGAGCTCCCACTGATTCTATGTTATGGTGAGTTGTATAATTATTTCATTATAATGACAATGTAATAATAATAGAAATAAACAGCACATTAAATGTAATGTGCCTGAATCATCCTGAAACCATACCCTACTGCCCTGCCCCCTGGTCCATGAAAAAATTGTCTTCCATGAAATCAGTCCTGGTGACACAAAACCAGTCCCCAGTGCTGCTCTAGAGTTTATATAATGCACAGCCTTTTGATGAAACCCAAACTTCTCTCTATATGAGAGATGGCTGAGGCTGAGAAATTCAAAAGAAGAGTCAGTAGAATTCTTTTTTTTTTTTTGAGATGGAGTCTCGCTCTGTCACCAGGCTGGAGTGCAGTGACGTGATCTTGGCTCACTGCAACCTCCACCTCCCGGGTTCAAACGATTCTCCTGTCTCAGCCTCCCAAATGGCCAGGACTACAGGTGTGTGCCACCATGCCCAGCTAAGTTTTTTGTATTTTTAGTAGAGACAGGGTTTCACCCTGTTGGCCAGGATGGTCTTGATCTCCTGACCTCGTGATCCACCCGCCTCAGTCTCCCATAGTGCTGGGATTATAGGCGCGAGCCATGTGCGCCTGGCTTTTTTTTTTTTTTGAGATGATTTCACTCTGTTGCCCAGGCTGGAGTGCAGTGGCATGATCACGGCTCACTGCAGCTTCGAACTCCTGGCCTCAAACGAGCCTCCCACCATAGCCTCCCAGTAGCTGGGACTACAGCCATGAGGCACTATGCCTGGCCAGGTCAGCAGAACTTCTGAGAGAGAAAGGGCATCAGGAGCAGTTTGTAGACCAAGAACAAGAGCCCTCAGATTTCTGAGAGATACTGGAGCTTCCACTGTTAAATTGTTACCTATAATCTGGGTTTCCTGCTGAATTTTGCAATGAACTTCTTTGATATGAGAGATCTCAGGGCTTGTTTCAGGGACAGCCAGGAAGGGAGAAGTCAGAAAGCAAGGCTGGATCCCAGAGATTGTGGGCAGGGCGCCTCTCAGTTTTTGAGATGAAGGCAAAGCTACAAGGGAGGGCCCCCTGGAGCGGGAGCAGCCTTTGATATTCTCCAGGCCAGGGAGAATATCAGTTGTGCTTCCCACAACTGAAGCCAGAAAAGACAAGGTTACCTCAAAGGAGTCCCAGGGATTCCCTAAAAAAGGACTCTGGGGAGTCTGTGAGGGAATTCCTGCTGGGTAGGGACCTCTTAGAGCCCTTATGAACATAGGTGTGGGAAGCTCTGCCCACAGTCTCTGCCTTGTCACTCCCAAAGTTGAGTGGGGAGAATAACTCACTTCGGAACCCCCTGAACTGAAGAGAGTCTCAAAAAGTTACAGCCTGGCTGGTGTTGCCAAACCCTGCCTCTACCCTCATCCAGACTCCTCCTGGGGTGCTCCATAAAAATTATAAATTGTCAAAAGTTTGGAAACATTCTCACTTCTACCACCAGATGGTGACCATCATCCCTTCATGGGCTATTTTTTTTTTTTTTTTTTTTTACACGGAGTCTCGTTCTGTCACCCAGGCTGAAGTGCAGTGGCTCCATCTTGACTCACTGCAACCTCTACCTCCCGGGTTCAAGCAATTCTCCTGCCTCAGTCTTCCCAGTAGCTGGGATTACAGGTGCCCACCACCACGCCCAGATACATTTTTGTGTTTTTATTAGAGATTGGGTTACACCGTGTTGGCCAGGATGATCTTAATCTCTTGCCTCGGCCTCCCAAAATGCTGGGATTATAGCCGTGAGCCATTGTGCTCTGCCTGGCTAATTGTTAAACCAGACAAAACAAGAAGTCCTTACACCCATATCTCACACCCATTAGGATGGCTACTTCTCTCTCTCTCTCTCTCTTTCTCTCTCTCTCTCTCACACACACACACACACACACACACACAGAGAGAGAGAGAGAGCGAGAGAGAGAGAGAAAGAATCTGCCTGTGCACTCTTGGTGTGCACGTAAGATGGCACAACTGCTATGGAAAACAGTATGGAAGTTCCTCAAAAAAATAGGGTTCCATATGATCCAGCAGCAATTCCACTTCTGGGTCTATATTCCAAAGAACTGGAAGCAGGATCTCAAAGAGATACTTGTACATCCATGTTCATAGCAGTGTTATTCACAATAGCCAAAATATGGAAGCAACCCAAGAATCCATCAATGAATGAATGGATACAAAAAATGTGGTTATAGAAATACAATGGAGGCTGGGCGCAGTGGCTCATGCCTGTATAATTCCAGCACTTTGGGAAGCCGAGGCAGGTGGATCACTTGAGGTCAGGAGTTCGAGATCACCCTGGCCAACATGGTGAAACCTTGTATCTACCAAAAATACAAAAATTTTCTGAGCATGGTGGTGTGCATCTGTAGTCCAGCTACTCGGGAGGCTGAGGCAGGAGAATTGCTTGAGCCCAGGAAACAGGGTTTCGGTGAGCTGAGATCATGCCACTGCACTGCAGTC
Source organism: Callithrix jacchus (assembly GCF_049354715.1). Classification (NCBI taxonomy): domain Eukaryota; kingdom Metazoa; phylum Chordata; class Mammalia; order Primates; family Cebidae; genus Callithrix; species Callithrix jacchus. The sequence goes on from NC_133506.1 coordinate 106,765,500, forward strand.
TGGGCAACAGAGTGAGACTCCATCTCTAAATAAATAGATAAATAAATAAATAAATACAATGGAATGTTATTCAGCCTTATAAGAAAGTAAATTCTGACACATTCTATAACAGAAATGAATCTTGAAGATGTTATGCTAAAGCGAAGTAAGCCAGACATAAAAAATAAACATTGTGGCTGAGTGTGGTGGCTCATGTCTGTAATCCCAGCACTTTGGGAAATTAAGGTGGGCAGAGCACTGAAGGTCAGGAGTTCGAGACCAGCCTGGCCAACATGGTAAAACCCCCATCTCTACTAAAAATACAAAAATGAGCCAGGTGTGATGGTAATGCCTGTAATCCCAGCTACTCGGGAGGCTGAGGCAGGAGAATCACTTGAACCCAGGAGATGGAGGTTGCTTTGAGTCAAGATCATGCCATGGCACTCCAGCCTGAGTGACAGAGTGAAACTCCATCTCAAAAAAAAAAAAAAAAAAATTTCCAAAAGCAGCAAACTAATTCCAGTGACAGAAAGCAGATCTGTGGTTGTTGTAGGAGGTTGGAGGTGAGGGTCTGGGGGGGAACTGGGAAGACGGGATTACAAAGATTATATCACTGCATTCTAGCCTGGCCGACAGAGCAAGACTCTGTCTCAAAAACAAAAAACATTATATAATTCCACTTATATTAAGGTACCTAAAACAGGCAAATTCATACAAACAGAAAGTAGAATGGTGGTTGCCAGGCACTGGAGCAAGGGGGAAAAATTCACTGGTAAAATTGGAATCATACTTAACACATCAAAACTAATTCCAAACAGATTTTAGTTAAGATTTAAATGTGAAAAATAAAACAAATATTCTTAAATATTCATGTCATGAATAGTAAATATAATTTGTCTTTGTTACGATTTTCTTTTTTCTTTCTTTTTTTTTTTTGAAATGGAGTTTCACTCTTGTTACCCAAGCTGGAGTGTAATGGCGCAATCTCGGCTCCCTGCAACCTCTGCCTCCTGGGTTCAAGTGATTCTGCCTCAGCCCCCCAAGTCACTTGGGACTACAGGCACATGCCACCAAGCTCAGCTAATTTTTGTATTTTTAGTAGAGATGAGGTTTCATCATGTTGGCCAGGATGGTCTGGATTTCTTGACCTTGTGGTCTGCCTGCCTCGGCCTCCCAAAGTGCTGGGATTACAAGCATGCACCACTGTGCCCAGCTGGCCTTTTCTTTTTTTTTTTTTTGAGATGGAGTCTTGCTGTGTTGCCCAGGGTGGAGTACAGTGGCACAATCTTATAGATAATAGACCCACACGACAAGCTCAGTTTACCCAAAGCACAAGAATCATGAAGAACACCATATCAAAGTGCATCTTAATCAGGCTACTTACCACCAGCAATAAAGAGAAAATATAATAGCAGCAAGAAACAAATATAAAAATGACAACAAGCTTCTCGTTGGGAGTTAATGGGATACAGAAGACACTAAAGCAACATTTAAAAAGTACTAAAAGGGCTGGACAAGGTGGCTCATGCCTGTAATTCCAGCATTTTGGGAGGCCAAGTTAGGGGGATCATTTGAGGTCAGTTTGAGACCAGCCTGACTAACATGGTGAAACCTGTCTCTACTAAAAATTACAAAAATTAGCCAGGTGTGGTGGCAGGTGCCTGTAATCCCAGCAATTTGGGAAGCTGAGGCAGGAGAATTGCTTGAACCCCGGAGGCAGAGGTTGTAGTGGGCTGAGATTGCACTACTGCACTCCAGCCCAGGCAGAGTTCCCAGACAGAGCAAGACTGTGTCTCAAAAAAAAAAAAAAAAAAAACCTAAAGAAAATCAAAATGAAAGCTATATTATATTCATGGATCAGAAGACTCAGTAAGATTTCAGTTCTCCTCAAATTGATCTACAAAATCAGCACAGTTCCAATCAAAACCTTGGTGGGTTTCATTTGGTAGAATGAGCTGATTCTAAAATTTATATAGAAATGCAAAGGAGCTAGCATAGCCAAAATAACTTTGAAGAAGAATAAGTGGGAGGACTTACTACTTGATTCAAGAATTCTTATAAAGCTACAGTAATAAAAACAATGTATTATTGTTGAAGGTAATAAATGAATAGATCCATGAAACAGAACAGAAAGTCCAGCAATAAACCTGCACATATATGGTCAGTTGATTTTCAACAAAGGCGCAAAGGCAATTCACTGGAAAAAGGATAGTTTTCAATTATCTAAATAGGTCATTGAAACAGAATTGTCAATGTAAAACTAAATTGCAGGCTGGGCACAGTGAAATAGTTCTAAATATATATATATATATATAGTCAATTGATTTTCAACAAAGGTGTAAAGTCAATTCAGTGGAGAAAGAATAGTCTTTTTAAAAAATAATGCTGAAATCATAGGACATCCATATGCAAGACTCCCCCCAAAAAATAAACAAAAATCATAGAACTAAATGCTAAATGTAAAACTTAAAACTATAAAACTTCTAGAAGAAAACACAGGAGAAAATCTTCATGCCCTTAAGTTTAGCAAGGATTCCTTAGATACTATTTCAAAAGCACTATTTATAAAGGGAAAAACACTATTTCAAAAGCACAATTTATAAAGGGAAAAAAATCAATAAATTGAGCTTCATCAAAAGTAGAAACTTCTCTTCAAAAGACACTGTTAAGAGAATAAAAAGACAAGGCACAGACTAGAAGAAAATTTTTGAAAATCACATATCTGATAAGGATTTGTGTACAGAATTTATAAAAGACTCAAAATTCAATAAGGAAAATAATCTACATAAAAATGGGGAAAATAAGCCAGGCACGGTGGCTCACATGTGTAATCCCAGCACTTTGGGATGCTGAGGCGGGTGGATCATGATGTCATCAGTTCAAGAATAGCCTGGGCAGGATGGTGAAACCCCATGTCTACTAAAAATACAAAAATCAGCTGGGCGTGATGGTGGGTGCCTATAATCCCAGCTACTTGGGTGGCTGAAGCAGAGAACTGCTTGAACCCGGGAGGTGGAAGTTGCAATGAGCTAAGATTGTGCCACTGCACTCCAGCCTGGGCAACAGAGCGAGACTCCATCTCAAGAAAAAAAAAAAAGAAAGAAAAAGGAAAATGGGGAAAGTATTTGAACAGACACTTCACCAAAGGCACACACATGGCAAACAAGCACACATAAACATACTGAACATTGTTAGTCATAGATTGGTAGTCATGAGTTGCAGTACATTCGTACAATGAAATACCACTCAGCAATAAGAAGAAATGAACCACTGATACACAGAACAGCATGAACAAATCTCAGGATAATAATGCTGACTGGAAGAAGCCAGAAAAAACAGAGCACATATTGTATGATTCCATTTCTATAGAAAACTCCAAAAGCAGGCTGGGTGGAGTGGCTAACGCCTATAATCCCAGCACTTTTCTAGATTGAGGCAGGCAGCTCACCTGAGTTTGGGAGTTCGAGACCAGCCTAGCCAACAAGGTGAAACCCTGACTCTACTGAAAATATAAAAATCATCCAGGCGTGGTGGCAGGCACTTGCAATCCCAGGTACTCAGGAGGCTGAGGCAGGAGAATTGCTTGAACCCAGGAGGCGGAGATTGCAGTGAGTGAAGATCATGCCCTGGCACTCCAGCCTCAGTGACAGAGTGAAACTCCGTCTCAAAAAATAAAAAACTTTGAAAGCTGCAAACTAATCCCAGTGACAGAAAGCAGATCAGTGGTTGTTGTAGGAGGTTGGGGGTGAGGGTCTGGGGGGAACTGGGAAGACAGGATTACAAAGGCACAGGAAGAAACTTTTGGGGTGAAGGGTATGTTCTTTGTTGTGATTGTGGTGATGATTCTATGGGTATATACAGATATCAAGACTTCAAATTGTACACATTAAATGTGTGCAATGTATTTCATGTCAATCATAACTCAATAAAGCTGTCAAAAAAAATATAAAGAAATAAAGATGAATTTGGAATTGGGAAGGGTGAGTGTCAGAACACAAAGGACTCAGAAGCCAGACCAAGGGGTGTAGAACATCCCCCAGTGATGGGCCAGCACCCGAGCGTTTCAGACAGGAGTGAGTTGTGGGAAGCCAACACTGTCAGCAGGATCTGGAATGGACTGGAGGCCAAAGCAAGGAGTGTGGGCAATGGACCCACTAGAGTGGTGGAGGTGGATTCTAGAGATAAAAGAAGGGGGTCATTCAGAAATGAAGGAGAGGTTAGAAACAGAAGAGGGAGAAGCAGCTGGATCCATGACAATTTAGGGCCCATCCCCCAGCTCCCAAAGCAGTCATTTGATGAACCAAATTGAGGGCAAAGAAGGTTCTTGGAAGCTTGAAAAAAAAATTCCTGCTATTTCTGCTGCTTTCTGGTTTCTCCCCTGAGAATGGGGTCCTGTGACCACAGCTCTTTCTGCTGACCGCAGCTGGGTGTTCCTGCTTATGGAAAAGAACCACTCAGTCAGTCCCGCTCACTCAGCAAAGGGGCCTGTGATCATGGTCCTGCACCGGACTGGCCTTCAGGACTGCAAGAGGCCCCAAGGGGCCAGGTCTTCCTGCTGATCTCAGGGGCACCACCTTTACCCTGCCCAAGCCAAGAACTATTTTCTCTCTCAAGTCAAGTTCCTCCTTTGGTCTGCCTTCTATCTCTCTAGTTATGATACAAGCCATGAATATTCTTCCTGCCCTGTGACTTATTTAAGAGCCTAGGCCAGTCGCAGTAATCTCAGCACTTTGGGAGGCCGAGGTGAGCGGATCACCTGAGGTCAGGAGTTTGAGACCAGCCTGGCTAACATGGTGAACCGCATTTCTACTGAAAATATGCAAAATTAGTCAGGCGTGGTAGTAATCTCAGCTACTCAGGAGGCTGAGGCAGGAGAATCACTTGAACCTGGGAGGCAGAGGTTGTAGTGAGCCGAGCTTGTGCCATTGCACTCCAGCTTGGGCAACAACAGTGAAACTCTGTCTCAAAAAAATAAAAAATACTTTTTAAATTAGCTTATTTAAAATGATCTAGTTTACTGAAATTCACACAGTTCTATTTGTAAGCTACTATTCATTACTTAAGCATTGGTTTAAATTAGAAATAAGCCCCCTATTCATCAGTAGGGTGATAGATAATAGAAAGTATAATACATTATACACTAAAATACTACACAAATGAGTTAGATACATAAGTACTGAATGAAAATGTCAATTAATGTATATGTTTAATTAAAATGCAATTTACAGGCTGGGCATGGTGGCTCATGCCCGTAATCTCAATGGCTTTAGGGAGGCCAAGGCAGGCAGATTGCTTGAGGCCAAGGAGGCAGATCACTTGAGCCCAGGAGTTCCAGACCAACATGGCAAAACCGCATTTCTACTAAAAATACAAAAATTAGCCAGGTGGCGCATGCCTATAAAATCAGCTACTCGGGAAGCTGAGGCATGAGAATCACTTGAACCCAGGAGGCAGAGGTTGCAGTGAGCAGAAATCACATCACTGCACTCCAGCCTGGGTGACAGAGGAAGACTATCTCAAAAAAGAGCAATTTACTGCTAAATTTAATATAAAGTACGTTCCCATTTTTCTGGAAGATATGACTTTAATCTTATATTTTTAGCCATTCATTTTTATGATATTTGAATCTTTTGCCAAAATAAAACATTTTTTGATATAAAAAGTGATTTTAAAAGCTTGTTTTTTTTCAAAGCTCAATTAACAACTTTTTCTTACTAATTTATTATTGAATTTAATTGAAGGTCTGTCCTCATTGGCTAAGTGATTTACATTATGTAAACACAGAAAAATTTCTTATAGCTGGGTGTGGTGGCTCCCGCCTATAATCCCAGCACTTTGGTAGGCTGAGGTGGATGAATCGTCTGTGGTTGGGAGTTCGAGACCAGCTTGACCAGCATGGCGAAACCCCCAACTCTACTAAAAATACAAAAATTAGGCAGGTGTGGTAGCAGGCACATGTAATCCAAGCTACCCGGGAAGCTGAGGCAGGAGAATCATGGAACCCAGGAGGTGGAGGTTGCAGTGAGCTGAGATGGCGCCATTACATACTCCAGACTGGGCAACAGAGCAAAACTCCATCTCAAAAAAAAGAAAAAGTCATTACTGCCTTGTAGGAATTTAGATCAGAAGAAAAACCAAATTCACAGAATGCAGCAGCAGCAGAATATTCTGAAAAAGGTTTGGACTTGCTGCCACAAAATTTTGGTTATAGACTTGGCAGTCACTAATAAGCTGCGTCCAGTCTTTGACTTCTGGAGGCTGGCATTCTTCATGTGCAAAATGGAGATTAGAAAAAAAAAAAAAAACAACACTAATGTATGAGGTTTGAAGAACAAAGGTGGGATTGCTGAGGGTGAAGCGAAGAATAATGAGCCGAGGTAAGCAAAATGAGAGGTTAGACTAAGTGTACACATCAGATTCCACCTGCTTTACCCTCTCCCATAGTCCAAAACTATAGCTATGCTAGAGAATGGATTTACACTGGTCACTGAAGGAAAAGCTCAATTGCATGACTGAAAGGATAACCACAATAATCTCACCTCTACAATTCAATAATGATCTTAAGTTACTATCATATGCAATGAGACAAGGAAAAGAAACAAGAGGTACACTTACAAGAAATATAGACTCAAAATTATAAGACTCAAAACTTTAAACCTGCTTTAAAACAACAACAGCAATGATTGTTCGCAATAATATTTGATGAGAAGCCTGGACAGGAAACATATTTTTGCCAAAATTGTTTGAGAATGTTTGAAAATTAGCTGGACAGGCCGGGCGCAGTGGCTCACACCTGTAATCCTAGCACTTTGGGAGGCCGAGGTGGGTGGATCACCTGAGGTCAGGAGTTCAAGTCTAGCCTGGCCATCATGGTGAAACCACATCTTTTTTTTTTTTTTTTTTGAGACGGAGTTTCGCTCTTGTTACCCAGGCTGGAGTGCAATGGCGCAATCTCGGCTCACCGCAACCTCCGCCTCCTGGGTTCAGGCAATTCTCCTGCCTCAGCCTCCTGAGTAGCTGGGATTACAGGCACGCGCCACCATGCCCAGCTAATTTTTTTGTACCTTTAGTAGAGACGGGGTTTCACCATGTTGACCAGGATGGTCTCGATATCTTGACCTTGTGATCCATCCGCCTCGGCTTCCCAAAGGGCTGGGATTACAGGCTTGAGCCACCGTGCCCGGCCTGAAACCCCATCTTAAAAAAAAAAATTAGCTGGACATTTTGGTATGCACCAGTTACTCAGTAGGCTACTATAATCCCAGCTACTTGGGAAGCTGAGGCAGGAGAATCACTTGAACCCAGAGATGGACGTTGCATTGAGCTGAGATTGTGCCATTACATACTCCAGCCTGGGCAACAGAGCGAGATGCAAAGAGAGAAAAAGAAAGAAAGGAAGAGAGAGAGAGAGAAAGAAAGAAGGAAGGAAGGAAAGAAAGAGAGAAGGAAAGAGAGAGAAGAAAGAAAGAAAGAAAAGAAAGAAAAACAACAGAAAGAAAAGAAAGAAAGAAGAGAATACCGCCTTGTAGGAATAATACAAGCTGGAAGGGATAGTTGTTCATTGAACCTGGCAAACTGCAGTGAACCATAATTGTGCCACTGTACTCCAGCCTGAGCAACAGAACAAAACTGTGTCTCAAAAGAAAGAAGAAGAAATGTTAGCACTCTTAGGGATTAGCCAGGTGTCACCAAAGATCTAATTTATGATTAAACTATATTTGCTTGCTTCCTTGTCACTGTGATGACAGTTCCTCTCAGCGTGTTTACTGGTATTCAGGGAGAAGGGAGTAAAGAGGCTCCAAGAGATATTAATCTGTTGGAGTACAAAAGGTTTTTTGTTTTTGTTTAATCTCACAGGAATGCAAGCTTTAACCACAAGTTTGGGAATCATAAAACTTGTAAAATTTATTTCTTATGACAAATTGTATTTGCTCATTTAGGCCCCAAAATATGCTTGTAAAAAATTGAACTTGCCCACTTAATTTGTAAATGAATCCAGTGGATTTATGATAATTCATGTATCATTTTATAATGATGTATTTACATTACGTAGACATTGATTGGCTCAATGAATTGCTGGTATAGCTGGAGAACCAGGTTTGAGGTTATGTAGTAAAAACCACAACCAAAATTATGGCATAGAAATGTCTGGTGAGGATACCTCTGCTGCATTCCAGGGGGTAGGAGCTGGAATGATGCTGCTGCTGGCACTGGGAACTGGAAGCCACTGCTGGCATTGTTGCCGCTACTGCCACCATCTCTACCACTGCCAGTGGAGGTGTTCCACTGCTCCTATTTATTCCTTAGCTTCAAGTACAAAATTTAAGATAGTGCATCTGGGCTGGACACGGTGGCTCACGCCTGTAATACAAGCACTTTGGGAGGACAAGATGGGCAGATAACAAGGTCATGAGATCAAGACCATCCTGGCCAACATAGTAAAACCCCTGTCTGTACTAAAAATACCAAAATTAGCTGGGCATGATGGTGCATGCCTGTAATCCCAGCTACTTGGGAGGCTGAGGGAGGACAATCACTTGAACCAGGGAGTTGGAGGTTGCAGTGAGCTGAGATGGCACCACTGCACTCCAGCAGACCTGGCAACAGAGGAAGGCTTCGTCTCAAAAAAAAACAAAAAACCTAGTGCATCTGATTAGATGCACCTAGGTCATCTGCTTAGTCCTAGCTGCAAAGAGGGTTGGGAAAGTAGGTATCTTGCAGTTTCAGCATTGATGTTGGGAGGAGGGTTATGCCATTCACCAGGGCTGTTAGGATGGGCAAAAGGGTTCCAATACCTAAGAAAAGGGGTTCTGAGTCTGAGCAGCCAGTAAGAATGATTCAAGTCCAATATATCTGGTTAAGCCCAACTATCCTGTTACTCTGTACCTGGGCCCCAACAAGTAAATGCTGTAAGCAAAATCACTTCACCATGCAGATTAAATCACTTTTAATTTATGGCCTCAAGTCTCAAATGAACTTGCAACACAGCCAGACTATTCTATTTCTATCCACTTTCTAATACATTCATTTTTCTATACACTATTTCATATTATTCTTCCCACAAATCTCTAACATCTCCTCCTCATTTCAATGGTGTCTTTGTTAGTGATCCCTAGAGAAAACAGATGCAATCAGAGGATGTCTATTGATCTTCTCTTGCTACAAATGCAACCTTTCCACTAGTGCTCTGAATCCCATCCCCTCTCATCAACTCAGAGTTTGCTCCTGTAATCTTCCCTCTTTATTTTATTTTTATATATCAGAGACAGAGTCTTGCTCTGTTGCCCAGGCTGGAGTGCAGTGCCACAATCTGGGCTCACTGCAACTTCCACCTCCCAGGTTCAAGCGATTCTCCTGTCTCAGCCATCCGAGTAGCTGGGACTACAGGTGCATGCCACTACGCCCAGCTAATTTTTTTATTTTTTAGGAGAGACAGGATTTCACCATATTGGTCAGGCTTGTATCAAACTCCTGACCTTAGGTGATCCACTGACCTTGGCCTCCCAAAGTGCTGGGATTACAGGCATAAACCACCACTCCCAGCCTTTTTTTTTTTTTTTTTGAGACGGAGTCTTGCTCTGTCACCCAGGCTAGAGTGCAATGGTGTAATCTCAGCTCACCACATCCTCTGCCTCCCCAATTGAAGTGACTCTCCTGCCTCAGCCTCTTGAGTAGCTGGGATTACAGGCACATGCCACCATGCTTGGCTAATTTTTCTATTTTTAGTAGAGATGGGGTTTCGCTATGTTGGCCAGACTGGTCTCGAACTCCTGACCTCGTGATCTGCCCACCTTAGCCTCCCAAAGTGCTGGGATTACAGGCATGAGCCACCATGCCTGGTCAATCTTCCCTCTCTCATACTCCAGTGGATCATTCCCATTGGTATAGAAACATATCTTGGCCGTAGCTCACGCCTGTAATCTCAGAACTTTGGGAGGCCAAGTCAGGAGGATCACTTGAGCCCAGGAGATCGAGACCAGCCTGGCCAATGTGGTGAAACCCTATTTCTACAAAAACTACAAACATTAGCCAGGTGTGGTTGTGTGTGTCTGTAGTGTCAGCTACTTGGGAGGTTGCAGTGGGAGGATTGTTTGCGTCCAGAAGTTTGAGGCTGTAGTGCAGTGGCACGCTCACTGCATTACAATGAGCCATGAGCGTTCTACTGCACTACAGCCTGGACAACAGAGTGAGATCCTGTCTCAAAAAACAAAAAAATCAAAGAACAACAAAAAGATGTTTTAATATTACTCATCTCCAAAGACATAAACAAAACAAGACAAAACCCTGCTTCAAGCCCATGTCCTCTCTCAACTCTTGACTCTGTTCTCTTTCCAAAGAAACCTCATCATTACAGTGGTCTATTCTTGTGCTCATTCTTCTCATCTGCAACTTTTTCTCAAGCCACTTTATTTGGGCTCTTGTTCTCACTATTTAATCAAGGTCATTAATGACCTACGCCTTGCCAAAACCAAAGTTTGGTTGTTTGATTTTTCTGTTGGCATCTTATTGAACTTAGCAGCATTTGAAGCAGTTGAAAACTTTGTTCTTCATGAAATACATTATTTTTGTCTTTGTCAATCTACTTGGCTGACTCTATCCTTAGCAACCTTCCCTCCTCTATCTACATTCACTCCCCAAGTGATTTCCAGCCCCTTTGCTTAATTAATTTTTCCATGAATTTTATCATATTTCTCCTTTATCATATTTCTCTTCTTATTTAAAAAAAATCTCAAGCTAGGCCAAGCTCAGTGTCTACCCCTGTAATCCCAGCATTTTGGGAGGCAGAGGAGGGTGGATCACCTGAGGTCAGGAGTTTGAGACCAGCCTGACCAACACGGAGAAACCCCCATCTCTACTAAAAATACAAAATTAGCTGGGCGTGCTGACGCTATGTACTCAGGAGGCTGAAGGAGGAGAATTGCTTGAACCCAGGAGGTGGAGGTTGCAGTGAGTTGAGATCGCGCCATTGCACTCCAGACTAAGCAACAAAAGCAAAATCTGTCTCAAAAACAAGAAAAGAGAAAAATCTCAAGTTCACCAAAAGGTAAGAAGAATAATAACTATGAACACTCACATATTCTTCAATAAAATTCATAAATTGGTAATTTGCCAACATTTGTGCACATCCTCTTTCTTCCTTTTTTCCTCACCTCTTTCCCTTTTCCCATAGAGTTTATTTTTTGCTGAGACATTTGAAATCAAGTTAGTTGGTATTTTGTTTGTTTTTTGTTTTTGAGACAACTTCTTACTCTGTCACCCAGGCTGGAGTGCAGTGGCGTGATCTTGGCTCACTGCAAGCTCTACCTCCTAGGTTCAAGCGATTCTCCTGCCTCAGCCTACCAAGTAGCTGGGATTACAGGTGCCCACCACCATGCCTGGCTTATTTTTATTTACTTATTTTTATTTTTAGTAGAGACAAGATTTCACCATGTTGGCCAGGCGGTCTGGAACTCCTGACCTCAGGTGATCTGCCCACCTTGTAATCCCAAAGTGCTGGGATTACAAGCATGAGCCACCACTTTTGGCCTGAAAGCAAGTTTTAATCATCATGATATTTCTCCCTTAAATACCTTAGCACGTACATTCCAAGACTGGAGTAAGGGTTTTCCTAAATAACTATAATACTATTAATACATCTAAGAAAATTAACAATAAATTAGCATAATCTAATATACAGTTCATCATCAAATTTCCCTACATCTCTAAACTAAACTATTATGTTTATAAAAATTTTTCTTTTATCCATATCCAGAGTAACCATTCCAGTAACAAAAAAAAGGAAAAAAATAAAATAAAATGAATAAAAATTTTTCTTTTAAATTCAAGATCCAATCAAGATTTACCTTTTACATTTGGTCATTATGTTTCTACTCTCTTTTATTGTAGAACAGATACCCCCACATACTGATTTTTTTTTCCTTCACAAAATTGACTTTTTTTTTTTTTAAATAAAGACAGGGTTTCACCATGTTGGTCAGGCTGGTCTTGAACTCCTGACCTCAGGTGATCCACCCGCCTTGGCCTCCAAAGTGCTTGGATTACAGGCGTGAGCCACTGCACCTGGCCAAAATTGACTTTTTTAAAGAACCCATTCTTGTAGAATGCATTATAGATCAGTGATTCTCAACTGAGGTGATTTTGCCTCCTAGAAGACATTTAGCAATGTCTGAAGGTTTTTTTTTTTTTTGAGACAGTCTCACTCTGTCTCCCAGGCTGGAGTGCAGTGGTGCAATATTGTCTCACCACATTCAAGCAATTCTCCTGCCTCAGCCTCCTGAGTAGCTGGGACTACAAGCACGTGCCATCACATCCGGCTAGATTTTGTATTTTTAGTAAATATGGGGTTTTGCCATGTTGGCCAGGCTGGTCTCAAACTGATCTCAGGTGATCTTCCCGCCTTGGTCTCTCAAAGTGCTGGGATTACAGGCATGAGCCACTGCACCTGGCCTTATTTTGTTTTTGAGATAGAATCTCGTTCTGTCCACTTTTACACTGTTGGTGGGAGTGTAAATTAGCTCAACCATTGTGGAAGACAGTGTGGCGATTCCTCAAGGCCTTAGAAATAGAAATTCCATTTGACCCAGCAATCCCATTACTGGGTATATATCCAAAAGACTATAAATCGTTCTACTACAAGGACACATGTACACGAATGTTCATTGCAGCACTGTTTACAATAGCAAAGACCTGGAATCAACCCAAATGCCCATTGATAATAGACTGGATTGGAAAAATGTGGCACATATACACCATGGAATATTATGCAGCAATCAGAAATGATGAGTTTGTGTCGTTTGTAGGGATATGGATGAATCTGGAGAACGTCATCCTCAGCAAACTGACACAAGAACAGAAAATGAAACACCGCATATTCTCACTCATAGGCGGGTGATGAAAAATGAGAACACATGGACACAGAAAGGGGAGTACTAAACACTGGGGTCTATTGGGAGGAAAAGGGGAGGGCCAGTGGGAGGGGGAGGTGGGGAGGGATAGCCTGGGGAGAAATGCCAAATGTGGGTGAAGGGGAGAAGGAAAGAAAAGCACACTGCCATGTGTGTTCCTACGCAACTGTCTTGCATGCTCTGCTCATGTACCCCAAAACCTAAAATCCAATAAAAAATTTAAAAAAAAAAAAAAAAAAAGAATCTCGTTCTGTCACCCAGACTAGAGTGCAGTGGTGCAATCTTGGCTCACTGCAACCTCGACCTCCCAGGCTCGAGAGATCCTCCCACTTCAGCTTCCCCAGTAGCTGGTACTACAGATGCTCGCCACCATGCCCACAAAAAAAAAATTTTTTGTGTTTTTGGTAGAGACAAGTTTTCGGCATGTTGTCCAGGCTGGTCTGGAATTCCTGGCTCAGGTGATCTTCCCACTTCAGCCTCCCAAAGTGCTGGGATTATAGGCCTGTGCCAACATGTTCAGCCTGAAGACACTTTTAGTTGTCACAACTGGAAGGGTGCTACTGGCATCCAGTGGGCAGGAGCCAGGGATACTGCTAAACATCCTACAAAGCACAGGACAGTTCCTACCACAAAGAATGACTCAGTCCAAAATGTCAGTAGTGCTGAGGTTGGGAAACCCTAGTCCAGATTTATTTGATTGTTTGTTCACGATTAGATTCAGGTTCAATGTTTTTGGTTGAGAAAGCTACTCAAATGATGTTATGGTTTTTCGTTTTTTGTTTGTTTTTTTTTTCTTTTGAGACAGAGTCTCACTCTGGGTTCAAACGATTTTACTGCTTCAGCTCCCAAGTAGCTGGGACTATAGGCATGTGCCACTGTGCCTGGCTTCTTTTCTTTTTGGTATTTTTAGCAGAGACAGGGTTTCACTGTGTTAGCCAGGATTGTCTCAATCTCCTGACCTCATGATCCATCTGCCTTGGCCTCCCAAAGTGCTGGGATTACAGGTGTGAGCCACCGCACCCGGCCAATATTACGGTTTTTTAGTGAATCTCATTAGGAGGCCCTGCCTGTCAGTGCTTCCTCTTGGTAGTCTTCATTTCTGATGACTTAGTTAAGCTAAGACTGCTGTTGTAGATTTGTAGACACCAGGTCATTAAAAATCAAAAACAACAACAAAAAAAGACAGCCGGGTGCAGTGGCTCACACCTGTAATCCCAGCACTTTGAAAGGCCCAGGTGGGCAGATTACTTGAGGTAGTTCGAGACCAGCCTGGCCAACATGGTGAAACTCCATCTCTTCTAAAAATACAAAAAGTAGCCAGTTGTGGTGGTGCATGCATGTAATTCCACCTACTCAGGAGGCTGAGGCAGGAGAATTGCTTGAACCCGGGCAGTGGAGGTTGCAGTGAGCTGAGATCGTGCCACTGCACCCCAGCCTGGCAACAGCCCAGGCTGGGGTGCAGTGGCTCACGCCTGTAATCTCAGCACTTTGGGAAGCCAAGGCAGGCAGATCACATGAGGCCAGAAGTTCGAGACCAGCCTGACCAACATAGTGAAACCCCGTCTCTGCTAAAAACACAAAATTAGCTGGGTGTGGTGTCAGGTGCCTGTAATCCCAGCTACTTGGGAGGCTGAGGCTTGAATCTGGGAGGCAGAGGTTGCAGTCAGCCCAGATTGTGCCATTACACTCCAGCCTGGGCAACAAGAGTGAAACTCCGTCTCAAAAAAGAAAAAAAAAATCCCAGCTACTCTAGAGGTTGAGGTAGGAGAATCACCTGAACACTCAAAAAAAAAAAAAAAAAAAAAAGGCAACAGCTTAGCAGCCACTGGAGGGCATAGTGAGAGGTGAGAGAGACTGGTGCCTTCTTGGGTCTTTCTTGGGCATGTGCACAGCCCTACCCAGGCATGTATCCTTCCAGAGTCCCAAGAATAAATCAGAGATTATCAAACAACTAATGCAGACAATTGTCACTATTTGATCTATCTGGCAGCTCCCTGAAAATCTCTACTCCCAGGGCTTGTCTTTATTTGAACAGACTCAGAGTTCACTCCATGCAAACAGTCCTATCCTATGGCATTTCTTGAAAAAAAAAAAAAAAAAAAAATCAGCTGCAATTGCTTAACATTGCAGCTACCCTAGGTGGTAATGCCAGCTAGGGCTAAAAAGAAGATGATCAAAGAGTTTAAAAGGAAAAACTGGGGAATGAGATGTCCATAGAGGGCTTTGATAATCTCTGACTTTTTCTCTTTTTTTTTTTGAGATCGAGTGTTGCTCTGTTGCCAGGCTGGCGTGGTGCAATCTCAGCTCACTGCAACCTCTGCCTCCCAGGTTCAAGCAATTTTCCTGCCTCAGCCTCCTGAGTAGCTAAGACTACAGGCAAGCGCCACCATGCCCAGCTAATTTTTGTTATTTTTTAGTAGAGACGGGGTTTCACCATGTTGGCCAGGCCGGTCTGGATCTCTTGGCCTCATGATCCACCTGCCTTGGCCTCCCAAAGTTCTGGGATTACAGGCATGAACCACCATGCCTGGCCAATCTCTGACTTATTCTCAGGACTCTAGAAGGGTACATGTACATGCAGGGCTGCGTATATGCCCAAGAAAGACCTGAGAAGGCCTCAGATCTTATCTCTGGTTGACCTTGAGGCTATGCACAAACAGGAAGTGAGGGATAAGGGAGAGTTATAAACTGTCTCCTGGAGCATCGCAGGTGTGATTCGACATACACACTGAGCCGCTTGGCAAAAGCTGTGAAGCTTATTGATTCAAGGCAATTAAGCAAATTTGAGCGGGTGAGGTGGCTCACGAATGTAATCCCAGCACTTTGGTAGGCCGAGGCAGGGAGATCACCTGAGGTCGGGAGTTCGAGACCAGCCTGACCAACATGGAGAAACCCCATCTCTACTAAAAACACAAAAATTTAGCCAAGCGTGGTGGTGCATGCCTGTAATCCCAGCTACTTGGGAGGCTGAGGCAGGAGAATCACTTGAACCTGGGAAATGGAGGTTGTGGTAAGCCGAGATCGCGACATTTCTCTCCAGCCTAGGCCACAAGAATGAAACTTTGTCTCAAAAAAAAAAAAAAAAAGAAAATCTGTCCAGTTATTACCTCACTATTAATGTAGCTGAGTAGAAACTTCAGTAGCTACATAGACAGAAAATACAGACTTCAGAATTAGCTCAGGAGAGGCCAGGTGCAGTGGCTTACACCTGTAATCCCAGCATGTTGGGAGGCCGAGGTAGGAGAATCCCTTGATTAGAGGAGTTTGAGGCCAGCCTGAGCAACATAGCAAGACCTCATCTCTACTAAAACAAACAAACAAAATAATTAGTTCAGGAGGGGTATTAAGAAACAAACAGGCTGGGCACAATTGCTCATGCCTGTAATCCCAGCACTTTGGGAGGCTGAGGTGGGTGGATTACCTGAAGTCAGGAGTTCAAGACCAGCCTGACCAACATGGAGAAACCCCGTCTCTACTCAAGGTACAAAATTAGCTGGGTGTGATGGCACATGCCTATAATCCCAGCTACTCCAGAAGCTGAGGCAGGCGAATTGCTTGAACCCAGGAGGCAGAGGTTGCAGTGAGCCGAGATAGTGCCACTGCACTCCAGCCTGGGCAATAAGAGCAAAACTCTGTCTCAAAAAAAAGAAAAGAAAAGAAATAAATAGCAACAGCAGCTGAATAAGCTGAAAAAATGACAAGTCCTGGGGATAGGCAGATCTGATTTCCAGAGTTGCTTTATGATTTAGCATGTTCCATTTTCAAGAAAAAAATATGAGATACACAAAGAAACATGAACATATGGGTGAGATGCGGTGGTTCACGCCTGTAATCCCAGCACTTTGGGAGGCCAACGCAGGTGGAACACGAAGTCAGGAGTTCAAGATAGTGACCAACATAGTGAAACCCTGTCTCTACTAAAAAAATACAAAAATTACCCAGGCGGATGGCAGGTGCCTGTAATTCCAGCTACTCTGGAGGCTGAGCCAGAGAATTGCTTGAACCTGGGAGGTGGAGGTTGCAGCTAGCCAAGATCATGCCACTGCACTCCAGCCTGGGCAACAGAGCAAGAGTCTGTCTCAAAAAGAAGAAAAAAAGATTTTCAGGTAATCTGACAACCTGAAAAACTGTTTTTAGTGATATATATGTATGAAATCCTATATTTAGTGTTACACGGTGTATGTGCTGCTATATTTAGTGATTTATGTGTGTGATAGTGTCTAATGGTGCTTGTGTATTCTCTTGTGTGAAATACTGTTTTTAGTCATGTATATAGTACGTGTACTGCTGGGTTTAGTGATGTGGGCATAAAATACGGTATGTATAGGCATGTAATATGTGTGCAATTGCAATATATTTAGTGATAAATGTATGAGACACTGTGTTTACATGTGTGTGGTGTGTGTCCTAATGTATATGGTGACATATGTGCTAAGTGGTTCATGGTATCTATGCTGCCACTATGTATTTAGTGAAATATGTGTAAGATATTATGCTTAATGGCACATCATGTGTTTTTTATTAAGTAATATATGTATGAGATACTGTGTTTAGTGGTGCATGGTGGGTGTGCTATTTTATAAAAAAATAAAAGCTTTCCCTGTAAGATCAAGAACAATACAAAGATGACTACTCTCACAGCTTCTCAACAATATCAGACTGGAAGTTCTAACTTCCAGTTCTTGACAATTAGGCAAGAAAATAAAATAAAAGGCATTCAGGGGAAGAAAGAGGTAAAACTATTTTTATTCTCAGATGATGTGATATGGTATACAGAAAATCCTAAGAAATCTATTAAAAAACTGTTATAACTAATAAATCAGTTTAGCAAGGGTGCAGGATACAAGATTAACATACAAAAATCCATTGTATTTTCTAGCCTGGGCAGCCTGGTAAAAATCCCATCTCTACAAAAAATACAAAAATTAGCCTGGTGTAGTGGCGCATACCTGTAGTCCCAGCTACTTAGGTGGCTGAGGTAGGAGGGTTGCTTGAGCCCAAGAGATCAAGGCTGCAGTAAGCTGAGGTCACACTGCTGCACTCCAGCCTGGGCAACAGAGAAAGACTCTGTCTTTTAAAAAATTGTTTTTTGGCCAAATGTGGTGGCTCACACCTGTAATCCCAACACTTTGGGAGGCTGAGGTGGTGGATCACCTGAGGTCAGGAGTTCAAGATCAGCCTGACCAACATGATGAAACTCTGACTCTACTAAAAAATACAAAAATTAGCCGCCTGTAATCCCAGCTACTTGGGAGGCTGAGGCAAGAGAATTGCTTGAACCCAGGAGGTAGAGGTTGCAGTGAGCTGAGATTGTGTCACTGCACTCCAGCCTGGGCGACAGAGCGAGACTTTCCATCTCAAAAACAAAAAAGAAAAGAAAAGATATACAAATGGATAATAAGTACATGAAGAACTATTCTACCAGGCACAGTGGCTAATGCCTGTAATTCCAGCACTTTGGGAGGCCGAGGTGGGCGGATCATGAGCTCAGGAGCTCCAGGCCACCCTAGCCAACATAGTGAAACCCCATATCTACTAAAAATACAAAAAATTAGCTGACTGTGGTGGGCACCTGTAATCCCAGCTACTTGGGAGGCTGAGGCAGGAGAATTGCTTGAACCCAGGAGGCAGAGGTTGCAGTAAGCCGAGATCCTGCCATTGTACTCCAGCCTGGGTGACAGTGCAAGACTCTGTCTCAAATAAATAAATAAATAAAGTGTAATAAATAAATAAATAAATAAAATGTAGACAGTAGTCCAGGCACGGTGGCTCACATCTGAAATCTCAGCACTTTGGGAGGCTGAGGCAGGTGGATAACCTGAGGTCAGGATTTTGAGGCCAGCCTGGCCAAAATGGCACAATTGCATCTCTACTGAAAATACAAAAGTTAGCTGGACCTGGTGACAAGTGCCTGTAATTCCAGCCACTCAAGAGGCTGAGGTGGGAGAATTGATTGAACTCAGGAGGCAGAGGTTGCATTGAGCTGAGGTTGTGCCATTACATACCAGCCTGGGTGACAAGAGCGAAACTCTGTCTCAAAAAAAAAAAAAAAGTAGACAATAAATAACAAGTGTTGGCAAAGAGGTAGAGAATTTGGAACCCTCAAACATTGCTGATACAATCATCAAATGGTGCAGCTACTTTAAAAAACCGTTTAGCAGTTTTTCAAAATGCTAAACATAGAGTCACCATATGACCCAGCAATTCTACTCCTGGTTATATAGCCGAGCAAAATGAAAACATATGTCTACATAAAAACTGCACACACATGTTCACAGCAATGTTATCTGAAAATAATAACTCAAATGTTCCTCAACTGATGAATGAATAATCAAATGTGGGACAGCCACACGATAAAACATTATTTGGTCACAAAGGGAAATAAAATATTGATAGGTGCTATGAGACAGGTGCCTTGAAGACAAACTTGGTGAAAGAAGCCAGACGTAAAAGCCAACATATTGTGTGATACCATTCATATAAAATGTCCACAATAGGAAAATCCATCTGCATGGAAAACAATTAGTAGCTAGTTGCCAGCGTCTGTCGGAAAAGGAGACTGGGGAGTGACTTTAATGGGTATAGGGTTTCTTTTTATAGTATTGAAACTTCTAAAATTGTGGCGATGATTGCTTATGTTTGTGAATATACTACTTCAGTGGATGATTTCAAAGGGTAGATTTTGAAATTTGAGTTATATCTCGATAAAGCTATCATTTAAAAAGTTGTTGGGCCAGGCGTGGTGGCTCAAGCCTGTAATCCCAGGACTTTGGGAGGCCAACGCGGGTGGATCACGAGGTCAAGAGATCGAGACCATCTTGGTCAACATGGTGAAACCCCGTCTCTACTAAAAATATGAAAAAATTAGCTGGGCACGGTGGAGCGTGCCTGTAATCCCAGCTACTCAGGAGGCTGAGGCAGGAGAATTGCCTGAACCCAGGAGGCGGAGGTTGCATTGAGCCGAGATCGCGCCATTGCACTCCAGCCTGGGTAACAAGAGCGAAACTCCGTCTCAAAAAAAAAAAAAACACCAAAAAACCACAAACACACACACACACAAAATAAGCCAGGTGTGGTGGCACACTCCTGTAGTCCCAGCTATTTGGGAAGCTGAGCCACGAGAATTGCTTGAACCCGGAGGTAGAGGTTGCAGTGAGCTGAGATTGGGCACTGCACTCTAGCCTGGGTGATGGAGCAAGACTCTGTCTCAAAACAACAAAAAATAAAACAAAAAAAAGTTTCTCAGCTTTGGCGGGGCATGATGGCTCAATGCCTGTAATCCCAGCACTTTGGGAGGCCGAGGTGGGCAGATCACCTGAAGTCAGGATTTTGAGATCAGCCTTGGCCAACGTGGCCAAACCGCATCTCTACTAAGACAGAAAAATTAGCTGGGTGGCATGCACCTGTAATCCCAGCTACTTGGGAGGCTGAGGTAGAAGAATAGCTTGAATCTGGGAAGGGGAGGTTGCAGGGAGCTGAGCTCGAGCCACTGCACTCCAGCCTGGGCCACAGGGCAAGACTCCATCTCAAAAAAATAAAAAATTAGCTGGGCGTGGTGGCTCACACCTGTAATCCCAGCACTTTGGGAGGCTGAAGCAGGTGGATCACCTGAGGTCAAGAGTTCAAGACCAACTGACCAACAAAAAAGAAAAGAAAAGAAAAAAAAATAAACCAAATAAACCATTCTGCCTCTATGAATAGACAACAGGTCTCCCCCAACCTGTATCTTTATCATATTGTTCTTAAAAGGATTACATCAGTCAACACAAGATTAAAGCACTTTGCCTGCTACATGGCACATGATCTACACTAGTAAATGTCAGCCATTTTTATTTCCAGGCAATTATGCCACTGTGTGGTTGATGTTACAAAAGAATTCTGTGAGAAGGGTGCATCTACCAGCTCTGAAGATATTGTATCTAGCAAACTACATATATCAAGTAATAATGGGCCAGGTATGGTCGCTCACACCTATAATCCCAGCACTTTGGGAGGCTGAAGTGGGCAAGTCACTCGAGGTCAGGAGTTCAAGACCAGCTGGGCCAACATGGTAGAACCCTCTCTCTACCAAGAAAACAAAAAAACGACAAAAAATTAGCCAGATGTTGGGGTGTGCCTGTAGTTCCAGCTAACTTGGGAGGCTAAGGAAGGGGAATCACTTTAACCTGGGAGACAGAGGCTGCAATGAGCTGAGATCACACCACTGCGATCCAGCCTGGACAACACAGCTAGACTCCATCTCAAAAAACAAAACAAAACAAAAAGTAAAAATGGATCCCTCTTTGTATTATTAATCAACAATTAATTTCAATTAGAACTGGAATAAGAACAGGCTGGGCAAGGTGGTCTGTGCCTATAATCCCAGCACTTTGGGGAGGCTGAGGCGGGCAGATCACCTGATGTCAGGAGTTCAAGACCAGCCCAGCCAACATGGCGAAACACCGTCTCCACTAAAAAATGCAAAAACAAGTAGTCTGGTGTGGTGGCACGCACCTGTATTTCCAGCGACTCAGGAGGCTGAAGTAGAATTGCTTGAACCCGGGCAGTGGAGGTTGCAGTGAGCCACGATTAGGCCACTGCACTCCAGCCTGGATGACAGAGGGAGACTCCATCTCAATAAAAATAAAATAAAATAACTGGAATAAGAACTTTTAATAAGGGCAGGGCACGGTGGCTCACGCCTTTAATCCCAGCACTTTGGGAGACCACGGCGGGCAGATCACCTGAGGTCAGAGGTTCAAGACCAGCCTGGCAAACATGGTGAAAACCCAGTCTCTGCAAAAATACAAAAATTAGCCAGGCATAATGTCAGCTGCCTGTAATTCCAGCTATTTGAGTCTGAGGCAGGAGAATCAGTTGAACCCAGGAGGAGGAGGTTGCAGTGAGTCAAGATCGAGCTACTATACCCCAGCCTGGCTACAGAGTAAGACTGCCTCAAAAAAAAAAAAAAAAAAATCACACCTTTTATACTTAATAAAGACTTTGAGCATACATTTTTTTTTCTTTTCTTTCTTTTTTTTTGAGATGGAGTTTCATTCTTGTTTCCCGGGTCGGAGTCCAGTGGTGCAATCTTGGCTCACCACAACCTCCACCTCCCAGGTTCAGCGATTCTCCTGTCTAGCTGGGATTACAGGCATGCCACCACGGCCAGCTAATTCTATATTTTTAGTAGAGACAGGTTTTCTCCATGTTGGTCAGGCTGGTCTCAAACTCCTGACTTCAGGTGATCTGTCCACCTCGGCCTCCCAAAGTGCTGGGATTACAGGCATAAGTCACTGCACCCGGCCAGAAGCCTCTTCTATAGAGGACATCAGCATCTGCTATCTTTATGGCTTATGCCTTGTGTTAGTCATCACAACACAGAGGATGCACTGGCTGCCCTATCCTGGTCAAAGATCTCCCTGCTAAGCATGGATTTGCACACCCAGGAAAATCATTTATCGGGGGCTGGGCAGGGTGTTGGGGGGACCCTGCTTGCTCTCCCAAATTCACACCAGCCATTTGGGGGATATTAACTGCTCAGAAATCTAGAGTCTGTAGATAGGCTCTCCCCTCATGTTGGCAGGACCTGGGGCAAAAGTACAAACATATACCTAAATTATTAAAATTACAAACCGGGTTGGGTGTGGTGGCTTACACCTGTATTCCCAGAACTTTGGAGGCAGAGGTGGGCAGATCTCTTGAGGTCAGGAGGTCAGTAGCCTGGCCAACATGGTAAAACCCCGTCTCTACTAAAATTACAAAAGTTAGCTGGGTGTGGTGGCGCATGCCTGTAATCCCAGCTACTCAGGAGGCTGAGGCAGGAGAATTACTTGAACCTGGGAGGCAGAGGTTGCAGTGAGCTGAGATGGTACCACTGCCCTCCAGCCTGGGCAATAGAGTGAGACTCTGTCTCCTAAATAAATAAATAATAAAATAAAATTACAAACCAACTAACTGCTAACCTTAATATAGTCTATTCTTCTATTGACAAATACACATTTTTAAGACCCGGAAGACCAGGTTTAAATTTAGAATTCCTGGACTCCTGGAATTATGCACATGAATGAGGTGGCGAAGGCAGCACAGGCCCTGGCCCAACTATTGTCTCATGGCCTACTTGGCTTCCTTTCTTACCTCTGTCCTGAACTATGTGGGATCTGTGGACATAGGAGCTCAAATGCCCAAGTGTCATGTCACCCCTTCAAGCAAAGCTGCCCTGTAGCCCCCTTTTTTTAGATGAGAAATAATCATTTTAAGTATATCTTATTTAAAACAAACAAATGATTTAATTAAAGCAGAAACTGATTCTAAGTAGTGGATTTTCTGATTATCATTTTATTATTCTTATTATTATTTGAGACAGAGTTTCACTCTATGGCCCAGGTTGGAGTGCAATGGCAAGATCTCTGCTCACTGTAACCTCCACCTCCTGGGTTCAAGCAATTCTCCTGCCTCAGACTCCCAAGTAACTTGGATTACAGGCATGTGCCACCACACCTGGCTAATTTTGTATTTTTGTTTTCACTGATGACATCTGAGAATTATAAGCTAATTTTGTATTTTTTTGTAGTAGAGATGGGGTTTCTCCATGTTGGTCAGGCTAGTCTTGAACTCCTGATCTCATGTGATCTGCCCACCTCATTTTCCCAAAGTGCTGGGATTATAGGTGTGAGCCACCGCACCTGGCTTATTATTATTTTTTATTTTAAGTTCTGGGATACATGTGCTGAATGTGTAGGTTTGTTACATAGGTATACATTTGCCATGGTGGTTTGCTGCACCTATCAACATGTCATCTAGGTTTTATGCCTCATGTTAGTCATTACAACATAGAGGATGCATTAGGTATTTGTCCCAATGATCTCCCTCCCCTTGCCCCCCAACAGGCCCCAGTGTGCGATGTTTCCCTCCCTGTGTCCATCTGTTGTCATTGTTCAGTTCCCACTTATGAGTGAGAATACAGAGTGTTTGTTTTTCTGTTCCTGTGTTAGTTTGCTGAGAATGATGGTTTCCAGCTTCATCCACGTCCCTGCAAAGTACATGCTCATTCTTTTTTATGGCTGCACTTTAGCCCCTTTTAGGGATGCCTAGATTCTGCCCTAGAGAGAATGCATCTGGGTGGGAAAGGGGCCACAGCTTCAGCCATCTGGGAGGGGAATTCTGGGCCCATGGGTATTCAGAATTTCATCCTGAAGTGCCAAACCCTGTGGACTCCCTCACTCTGGCGTGGGATTGCATTAGGGTTTTCCTAAAAATATGAAAATGTACATAATTCCTCATGCTCCTATCTGATTTAAAAATAGATTTTTAGGCCAGGCGCAGTGGCACACATCTGTAATCCCAACACTTTGGGAGGCCAAGGTGGATGGATCACCTGAGGTCAAGAGTTCCAGACCAGCCTGGCCAACATGGCAAAACCCGGTCTCTACTAAAAATACAAAAATTAACCAGGCATGATGGCATGATGGTGGGTTCCTGTAATCCCAGCTACTCAGGAGGCTGAGGCGGGAGAATCTCTTGAACCCAGGAGGTGGAGGTTGCAGTGAGCCAAGACTGTGCCACTGCACTCCAGCCTGGGTGGCAGAGTGAGACGCCGTCTCAAAAAACAAAAACAAAAACTTTTAAAACTACCTGGCATGGGGTGCTTCAGGTGCCAAAACCAGATGGGGAAGGGTGATCAGAGGCAATTTCCTAATGTATGAGACCCAGGGCATGTTCTCCTGCCCCGTAGAAGGGCCAAACTTGTATCAGTTCTCTCCTGCCATGAGAGCAGGGTCTGTACCTGGCCGTATCCCCAGCATCTATCGCCACTGAAAAGTCAAACATATTTGCTTAATGGATGGCATACTGGCCTATGCATCAGAAGACCTGGGGGGTCCAGGCCCAGTACTGTTGGAAACAGTTCGTCATACTTTATTACCTCATTTAAACTTCTCTTAGCCATTATATTGATAAAAGTTCCAAGAGGTGAAGTGACTCTCCCAAGGTCACACGGATAGAAGAGGTAGAGGCTGGAACTGCACCGCGCCATCTGTCCTCCTTTCTTCTTAGTTTTTTTCCTCTGTGCCGGGATGGAGAACCGGGACCAGCCCCTTCGAGAGGCCGGGCCTTTCCTCTTGCCCCTGTACTCCAGCTTCTCTCCGTACTCAGCCTCCCTGGGCCGCTGGATCAGGCGCCCACCTCTGCCCGGACGCTCCCCTCCCGCGGCTCTCCGTCTGCCTCCCGAGGCCCCGCCCCTCCCCTCGGCCAGCGTCACGTGCCGCCCCATCCCCCCGCGCCTGCGCACTGCTTATTTCCCGCTGTCAGGATGAGGAGGCGGAGGTCGGCGGTCGGGTCCGTCTCTGCCCGCGGCTGTGGCGGCGCCGGCAGCTCCAGCCTTAGTGGTTCCTTCCTGGGCGGCGGCGGCGGCGGCTCGGTCGACGCCTCCTCCGCCAGCTGAGCCCGCGGAAGCCCGGGACGCCGCTTCCCCCCGCATCCCCGCTCTTCGAGGCCGGCCGCCTGGTCATGGCGCAGCCGGGCCCGGCTTCCCAGCCTGACGGTGAGGCGCCCACCATGGCAGAGCGGCGGGCGCGGCCTGCCCGGCGTGGGCGTCGCGGGAGGACGTCGGGGCGGGCGGCGGGAAGGGCGCGCGCAGGCCCGGGGGGTGACCCCGCCGGGCGGAGGTGGGAGCGCGCGGGTGCGGCGCGCGAGGGCGACAGTCGCTGGGAAGGGGGCGGGAGGCGCCGGTGCTGCGCTTGCGGGAGGACGGAGGGAAGGGCGTGGGGAGGCTGCTGGGTAGCGTGGGGGAGTGTGGGGAGGGAGCGGTTCTGGGTAGCCGGGGGATCGGCACGTGGGTTCTGCCCGTGGGAGAGGATGGAAATCGGGAACATGTGCTGTATTCGTTAAAGGAAAAAAAATCTTTGCTTAGGTAGTGTGCCCTCCCCGCTACCCCAGTCCTTGCTCTAGAGCTCTTTGCATCCACTTACTGTATTGGGTACAGTAACTGGATTTAGTAGCATTCCCTGAGTGACAATTGTGGCTTAATTGTAAGTGTTGGGGCCTGGGAGTCTAAAGGACCTGGTTTCTTAACCAGCAAGCTCAGGGCTCATTTTTTAGCCTCGTTAATCCCCTCAGTATTCTCACCCACTAATTAACCAAGAGGTTAATTCATGCCTTTATATTTTATCTATAAAAATAGCAACACGAATGGATATAAAACGATAGTATTATTATGGAGGTGTTAGGAATAATGAGAATGGTATTTGATAATGCTGAGGCCTACTTGCACTACTTGAAGATTGTGGAACAACAACAACAACAAAAAATGAAGTTGAAGAAATCTTTCATTTATGGCGTTTGTATTCTTGGAAGGAAAAAAGGGCCCCATCCTAAATAATGAAAGTTGGTTGTCAGAGCCCTTCATGACCTTCTGGGAAATTGGACTAAGCTGTGCTTCACAGATTGACAGATTGACTACATCGTTCCAGGTTTTACCACCTAGAATTGATGTTTGAAAATAATGTGCTTGGTCTTTATTTAACAAGATCCTACTGTCTCTAGTTGTGAAAGTTCATTCTGGTGTATTTCTGTAATCAGCGTGTGTACTTAGCATCTTTAAGTGTGAGTGGAGTAGAATGTTGGGAAAAGGTGCTTGGTAAGGAATAGGTACTTTAAAACTTGCCTTTGCTTGGGTTGTCTCAAAATAACCTTTCATGAAACCCTTACTCTTTATTCTTGCCTTTGGGGAACTTGAAACCATGTTATCAGATTTTAAGGTTCTGGCCGCTCTCTGGGAAGTGTGCTCCAAAGCCTGTTAGCCTGTAGTTTTGGGTGTTGTTAGTTGCCTAAGGGGAGATGTCCAGTAAGCACTTGCACCTTTATAAGAACCTGCCTACTCTTTCTGTTCTAGTAGAAGGGAAGGGAAACATTTTTGGTGGGCTGTCAGAGGAAACTGGGATATTTTCAGGCTACATTTTAATGATCACCTTTTGCATTTGGTATCAGGCAAGAAAACTTTGTTCCTCCGCATCCACTTTGTTACTGCACACAGGCAGGATACAGAGAGAGCTTGTGGTTCTGATCAGGAGTGGTAGGTATGCATAGCTGGCTGCTGTGTTCTCTTGAGTTGCATGGAAACAAACGTCTGGGCAGCTCAGGTGACATGGCAGTCTGGAATCAAAATTCCCTGCCTCTTTCAAGATATGAAATGGTCTTCCTTGTAAATAGGCAGAAGTGACTAAGCACTTGAAAGAGGCTAATTAGCTTTAGGAAATCTTGTATTCTTCCTATTTTAGTTCCGGTTTATTTCCTATATTTCAAATCTTGTGACTCTAGGATGAGATTTAGTTCTCATATATTGCAATTTTTATTTTAAATTTATTATTATTATTTTTTACAGTAAGAGAGAGATACTTTGGTACATTTGAGTGCCTGTGTCAGTGTCTTAGAAGTTCACCTGGGGTTTAATTTTTTTTTTTTTTTTTTTGAGACAGTATCTCACTCTGTTGCCCAGGCTAGAGTGCAGTGGCATCATCTTGGCTCACTTTGACCTCCTGGGGTCAAAGCAGTCCTCCCACCTCAGCCTTCTGTGTAGCTGTGACTACAGTTGCCCAGCTGATTTTTATATTTTTGTCAATATGGTGTTTTGCCATGTTGCCCAGGCTGGTCTCAAACTCCTGAACTCAAGGGGTCTACCTGCTTAGGCCTCCCACAGTGCTAGGATTATAGGTGTGAGCCCCTGAGCCTGGCTTTTGGGGATTTAATTTTTATCTTTAGCTGAACTCATGTAGAAGCTTTGGGCATACTTGAATTTCCTAGTCCTGCCGATTAAAAAAAAAAATCGCCAGAATTCTTTTGTGTCAAACTGATGGTGAAAGATAACTAACTGCTTAGTCTTGACTTTATCTCGTTTTATGCTATTGCAGAAGTGATTGTCTTTTATGACTTAAAAAAAAATGTAACTTGTCTGTTTTTCATGGCCATATGGTAGATTAAGAAAATAGATATGTAAAAACAAAAAACAAAAACAAAAAGATAAAAAAGAAGAAAATAGACTTGTGTGTAAATTGAAGGAATGAAATGTAATCATTTTATTCATTCATTTTAATTACTTATTTTGTAAATTAAAAGTTTTGGATTACAGTGCTTGGATTACAGGCATGAGCCACTACGCCCGGCCAAATGTGAACACTTTCAAATTTTAATGTTTATTTTAGGTCGGGCATGGTGGCTCACACCTGTAATCCCAGAACATTGGGTGGCCCAGGTGGGCAGATTACCTGAGGTTAGGAGTTCGAGACCAGCCTGGCCAACATGGCGAAACCCCATCTCTACTAAAAATACAAAACTTAGCTGGGTGTAGTGGCAGGTGCCTGTAATCCCAGCTCCTCAGGCTGAGGCAGGAGAATCGCTTGAACCGGGGAGACGGAGGTTGCAGTGAGCCAGGAATGTCATTGCACTCCAGTCTGGGCGACAAGAGCAAGACTCCATCTTAACAATACAAAAAAATTTAAGGTCAACTATATCTTTGAATATCTTTGAAGCATTTCCTCTGATTTTTTTTTTTCTTTTTTATTAAGATGGGGTTTCACCATGATGGCCAGGCTGGTCTTGAACTCCTGGACTAAGGTGATCCACCCACCTTGGCCTCCCAAAGTGCTAGGATTACAGGCATGAGCCACCGTGCCTGGCCTTTTCTTTTCTTTTTCTTTTTCTTTTGTAGAGAAGGTCTCACCTTGTTGCCCAGTCTGGTCTTGAAGTCCTGGGCTCAAGCGATTCTCCCATCTTGGCCTCCCAGTGTTGGGATTACAGGCATGAACAACTGCACCCAGCCTACTTCATTATTTTTTATTCTTGCCCTGTTGACCAGCCTGGATTCCTGAGTCTTTCGTGTTACAGACATGCTACCTTTTACCCCTGAAAGATATGCTTTGCATACATACTTCTGCAACTTCCCTCTCTCACTTAATAAATATTGGTTATCATATTATATATTTATACATGATCTTATGGCCATGTAATAATGTTCTGTAAACACTACAGGCATTATCTTAGGAAATCTTCATAGCAATGAGGTGAATACTATTGAAATAGTATTGCTTCTAATTTATTGATGAGGAAACTGAAGCACAGAGAAGTTAAAGAAACATGCCTGGTGTTACACAGCTCCTAAGTAGGGGAGCAGGATTCAAATCCAGGCCATCTGGCTTAGGTACTAGATCATGGACTACTTTCCAGGTCAGTGTTGTAGATTTCCTCATTCTTGTTACAGACGATCTCTCTCTCTCTCTTTTTTGTTTTTTTTTAAATCCCCTTTTTGTCTTTCACCCCCAAGACAACCTCATCATATGCATGTATCATGCATGATTTATTGCCTATTTCTCTATTGTGGGGCAAGTAGATTGTTTCCAATTTTTAATTATGTTACAAGCAGTGTTATAATCGATGTCCTTGTGCATATTTTTTAGGTACTCTTTTACTTCTGTAAGACTAGTGAATTAAAGAGCATGAGTTCTCAGTGGTTTAAATTTTAATACCTGTTGCTAGCTTACTCTTGAAGGGATCAGTTTACATAGTTGCCAACAACATATGGCAGGTGGATTTTCCCTGTAATCTTACAAGCTCTGGATGATGTCATTTGTTTTAAATTTGTGTCTTTTGATAGATCAAAAAAAGAGGTATTGTTTGGCCAGGTGTGGTGGCTCACACCTGTAATCCCAGCACTTTGGGGAGGCTGAGGTGGGTGGATCACAAGGTCAGGAGTTTGAGACCAGCCTGGCCAACATGGTGAAACCCTGTCTCTACTAAAAATACAAAAATTAACTGGGTGTGGTGGTATTTGCCTGTAGTCCCAGCTACCTGGGAGGCTGAGGCAGAAGAATCACTTGAACTCAGGAGGTGGAAGTTGCAGTGAGCCGAGATTGTGCTACTGCACTCCAGCCTGAGTGACAGAGTGAGACTCCATCTCAAAAAAAAAAAAGTGGTATTGTTCAATTGATAAGTGTTTGTGTGCCTATTCTATGCCAAATCCTATGCTAGGATCTAGGAAATGCAGTGATGAATAAAAACAGACCTAGTCCTTATGCCTAGGTAGTGAATCATTCAACCATTAATTAGACAATCCTACAGACAAATACAAAGTTATTTATTCAACTAATATGAATGTATACTATTTGTAAGACACAATTCTAGGTATTTGGAATATATCAGTAGGCAATGTGGATAATAAATAATCCTGCCCTAGTATGGGAGAAACAGATACTAAACAACAAAGTAAGCAAATGATATGGATTGTTAGATGATAAGTGCAGGGGAAAAGAGAGTAGGATAAAGGGGCTGGGCACAGTGGCTCAAGCCTGTAATCCCAGCACTTTGGGAGGCCGAGGCGGGTGGATCACGAGGTCAAGAGATCGAGACCATCCTGGTCAACATGGTGAAAGCCCATCTCTGCTAAAGATACAAAAAATTAGCTGGGCATGGTGGCGTGTGCCTGTAATCCCAGCTACTCAGGAGGCTGAGGCAGGAGAATTGCCTGAACCCCAGGAGGCGGAGGTTGTGGTGAGCCGAGATCGTGCCATTGCACTCCAGGCTGGATAACAAGAGCGAAACTCCATCTCAAAAAAAAAAAAAAAAAAAAGAGTAGGATAAAGGGAACAGGGCGAGACTGGTTTTAAATAGGCTGGTCAGGCAGCTTTATTGAGAAGATGACATCTGTGCAAAGACTTGAAGTAGAGAAGTTAGCCTTGCGGATATCTGGTGGAAGGGTGTTCTAGACAGGGATCTGTTTTTGCATATGCCTTCAGGGAGGAAGCATGTCTGGCATGTTTGAGAAATGGCATGGAGGTCAGTGTGGCTGGAATGATTTTTCGGGGCCTAGGGGAAGAGTGTAGTAGGATATGAGGTCAGAGACATAATGAGGTGGAGGCAGATCTTGGTGGGCCCTAGAGGCATTGCAAGGATTGGCTTTCACTATGGGGAACCATTGAAAAGCTTTAACAGAGGAGCGATGTGATCTGACTTAGGTTTTAAAAAAATCACTCTGGGCTGGGCTTGGTGGCTCACACCTGTAATCCCAGCACTTTGGGAGGAGGAGGCAGGCAGATCACCTGAGGTTGCGAGTTCCAGATCAGCCTGGCCAAATGGTGAAACCCAGTCTCTGCTAAAAATAGAAAAATCAGTCGGCTTGGTGGCGCATGGCTGTAATCCCAGCTACTTGGGAGGCTAAGGCAGGAGAATTGCTTGAACCCAGGAGGTGGAGGTTGCAGTGAGCTGAGATCATGCCACGATGCTCTAGCCTGGGCAACAGAGAGATTGTCTCAAAAAAAAAAAACAAAAACAGAAACAAAAAACCACTCTGGCTGGTCATGGTGTGTCTCACACCTGTAATCTCAGCACTTTGGGAGGCTTAGGCGAGTGGATTGCTTGAGCCCAGGAGTTTGAGACTAGCCTGGACAATATGGCAAAACCCCTTCTCTACAAAAAATACAATTAGGCGGGTGTGATGGTGTGTGCCTCTAGTCCCAGCTACTCAGGTGGCTGAGGTGGGAGGATCACCTAAACCTGGGAGGTCAACACTGCAGTGAGCCATGATCTTGCTATTACACTCCTGCGTAGGTGACAGAGTAAGTCCCTGTTTCACTCTGGCTGCTGGATTGGCAGTGGAGTAATAGGGAGGAGTGAATCTAGGAAAAAAGATGAAGTTTGGACCAGGATGTATCCATGGAGGTTATATTTTGAAAGTATGGCTAACAGGATTTGCCGATGGTTTGAATATGGGATGCAAAGTAAAATGAGTAGTTAAGAATTACTCACAGGTTTTTGATCTGAGCAACTAGATGGACACATGCTATGAATGGCTGTAATTGACTTATATGACCTATTTACAGAGGTCAGGAAGGGTTTTGAGGAAGTAGTCTTGGAGCTGGGATCTGATGGATGGGCAAGAGTCCCATTTTTGGAGGAAGCAGAATGAGTAAGATAACTGAAGAAAGGTCACTGTGCCTGGGTAGAGGAGTAGGTATGGGCTGGCCTGAGGGGTCTTTTTCCTTAGAGCTGTAGGGGAAGTCTTTGAAGGGTTTTAAGCAAGTTGATGTGTGGCTCGATGTATCTCTCTCTCTCTCTCTTTTCTTTCTTTCATTTTTTTTTTTTTTTGATGGAGTCTTGCTTTGTTGTCCAGGCTGGAGTACAGTGGTAAGGTCCTGGCTCACTGCACCCATCGCCTCGGGTTCAAGTGATTCTCCTGCCTGAGGCTTCTGAGTAGCTGGGATTGGTACATGCCACCACGCCTGGCTAATTTTTGTTGTTTGTTTGTTTTTTAAGATGGGGTTTCACCATGTTGGTCAGGCTGGTCTTGAACTCCCGACCTCAGGTGATCCGCCCACCTTGGCCTCCAAAGTGCTTGGATTACATGTATGAGCCACCACGCTCGGCCTAATTTTTGTATTTTTAGTAGAGATGAGGTTTCACCATGTTGGTCAGGCTGGTCTCAAACTCCTGACCTCGTGATCCACCCACCTCAGCTTCCCAAAGTGCTGGGATTACAGGCATGAGCCCCGTGTCCAGCTTATATTCTTCCTTTCCTTTCTCATTTTCCTTTCCTTCTTTGTGTGTTCTCTCTCTCTCTCTCTCTCTCTCTCTCTCTCTCTCTCTCTCTCTCTCTCTCTCTCTCTGTTAGAGTCTCACTTCTGTCATGCAGGCTGGAGTGCAGTGGCGTGATCTTGGCTCATTGCAACCTCCACCTCCAAGGTTCAGGTGATTCTCCTTTCTGAGCCTTCTGGGTAGCTAGGAATACAGGTATGAGCCACTGTGCCTGGCTCGCTCGCTCTTTCTTCCTTTCCCTTTCCCTTTTTTCCTTTTTCCTTTTCCCTTTTTCCCTTTCCCTTTCCTTTTCTTTCCCTTTTTGTCTTTTTCTTTCTCTTTCTATTCTTTTCTTCCTTTCCCCCCCTCCCTCCCTCTCTTCCTTCCTTCCTTTTTTTCCTTTCTTCCTTCCCTTTCTTGATGGAGTTTCACTCTGTTGCCCAAGCAAGAGTACGATCTCGGCTCACCGCAACCCCCATCTCCTGGGTTCCAGCCATTCTCCTGCCTCAACCTCCCAAATAGCTGGGATGACAGGCATGGGCCATCATGATTGTCTAATTTTGTATTTTTAGTAGAGACGAGGATTTGCCATGTTGATCAGGCTGGTCTCGAACTCCTGACCTCAGGTAATCCACCTGTCTTGTCCTCCCAAAGTGTTGAGATTACAGGCGTGAGCCACCATGCCCGGCCTATTTCATTTCTCTTATTTTTTTGAGACAGAGTCTTGCTCTCTTGCCCAGGCTGGAGTGCGGTGGCATTATCTCTGCTCACTGTAACCTCTGCCTCCCAGGTTCAAGTGATTCTTGTGCCTTAGCCCCTAGAGTAGCTGGGATAACAGGTGCCTGGATAATTTTTTGTATTTTTATTTTTATTTTATTTATTTTTTTTTTTTTGAGGCGGAGTTTTGCTCTTGTTACTCAGGCTGGAGTGCAATGGCATGATCTCGGCTCACCGCAACCTCCACCTCCTGGGTTCAGGCAGTTCTCCTGCCTCAACCTCCTGAGTAGCTGGGACTACAGGTATGCGCCACCATGCCCAGCTAATTTTTTGTATTTTTAGTAGAGACAGGGTTTCACCATGTTGACCAGGATGGTCTCGATCTCTTGACCTTGTGATCCACCCGCCTCGGCCTCCCAAAGTGCTGGGATTATACAGGCATGAGCCACTGCGCCCAGCAATTTTTGTATTTTTAGTGGAGACTGGGTTTCACCATGTTTGCCAGGCCGCTCTCGATCTCCTGGCCTCAAGTGATCTACCCTCCTTGGCCTCCCATGGTGCTGGGATTACTGGAGTGAGCCACTGTGCCTCGTCGACATTTGGCTTTTTAATTTTTATTTCCTGGTTAGGAATTATATTAATTATGGCTTTTTTTTTGTTTATTGGCTTTGTTTCTTTTTTTTCTTTCATTGTTTCTTCTTTTCTGGCTTGCTTGCTTTCCTCCCTCTCCCTCTTCCCCCTCCCTTTCTCCCTTCCCCTCTTTCTCCCTTCCCCCTTCCCCCTCCCCCCTTTTTTCTTCCCCCTTTTTCCTTCCCCCTTTCCCCCCTCCCCCTTCTCCCTCCCCCTTCTCCCTTCCCTCTTCTCCCTCCCCTCCCTCCTTTCTTCCTCCCTTCCCTCCTTTCTCTCTTCCCTCCCTCCTTTCTCCCTCCCTTCCCCCCTTCTCCCTCCCTTCCCTCCTTTCTCTCTCCCCTCCCTCCTTTCTCCCTCCCTTCCCCCTTCTCCCTCCCTTCCCCCCTTTCTCCCTCCCTTCCCTCCCTTCTCCCTCCTTCCCTCCCTTTCTCCCTCCTCTCTTCCTTTCTCCCTCTTTTCCTCCCTTCTCTTCTCATCCTTTTCATCCTTCTTTTGTACTTTGAGTTGCTGTTTCACAACTTTGATTTGTGAATGTTTATATCCGTTTCCCATTTTTCCATAGGGTTGTCTTTTTCTCAGTAATTTGGAGGAGCTCTTTGTAAATTATATTAGCCCTTTGGTATGTATTGCACATTTTGGTCTCACAGTTTGTAATTTACCTGTTTTAAATTTTTTTTATTATGCAGAAAGCTTTAATTTTTCTTCTTTAAAGATGGGGTTTGGCTAGGTGTGGTGGCTCATGCCTGTAATCTAAGCACTTTGGAGGCCAAGGTGGGCGGATCACCTGAGGTTGGGGGTTCAAGACCAGTCTGACCAACATGGTGAAACCCCGTCTTTAAAAAAAAAAAAAAAAAAAAAAAGCGGGGAGGGTTTCACCATATTGGCTAGGTTGGTCTTGAACTCCTGACCTCAAGTGATTTGCCCACCTTAGCCTCCCAGAGTGCTGGGATTACAGGCCTGAGCCACCATGTCCAGCCAGAAAGCTTTAATTTTTATGTAGACCTGACCTTTTTTAAATTTGTAGTTTCTGGGTTTTTTATTTTGCTGAGGAAGACCTCCCCAACTCTCATGTTTGTTTAAAGAAAAAAAACCTTTAATTTTTATTTCCTGGTTAGGAATTATATTAATTATGGCTTCTTTTTGTTTATTGGCTTTGTTTCTTTTTTTTCTTTCATTGTTTCTTCTTTTCTGGCTTGCTTGCTTTCCTCCCTCTCCCTCTTCCCCCTCCCTTTAATTGCCTGTAATTCCAGCAATTTGGAGTGTGAGGCGGGTGGATCACAAGGTCAGATTTTGAGACCAGCGTGGCCAAGATGGTGAATTACAAATTGCCTGTAATTCCAGCAATTTGGAGTGTGAGGCGGGTGGATCACAAGGTCAGATTTTGAGACCAGCGTGGCCAAGATGGTGAAAACCTGTCTCTACTAAAAATACCAAAAATTAACAGGCATGGTGGTGTGTGCCTGTAATTCCAGCTACTCGGGAGGCTGGGGCAAAAGAATTGCTTGAACCTGGGAGGCAGAGGTTGCAGTGAGCCTTGATCTCGCTATTGCACTCCAGTCTGGGCAATAGAGTGAGACTCTGTCTCAAAAAAAAAAAACCCACAAAAAACCCCTGAAGTTGTTTTTTATGTTTTGTAGTTTAATACATCTGTAATTTATTTATGTTTAAATTAGGGAAGTTTAATGTAAAGAATTTTTTTTTTAATTGCATTTTAGGTTTTGGGGTACAATAATTTTTTTTTGAGACGGAGTCTTACACTGTTGACTGGGCTGGAATGCAATGCGTGATCTTAACCCACTGCAACCTCCGCCTCCTGGGTTCATGCAGTCCTCCTGCCTCAGCCTCCTGAGTAGCTGGGATTAAAGGAGTCCCGCCACCGTGCCTGGCTTATTTTTTGTATTTTTAGTAGAGATGGGGTTTCACTATGTTGGCCAGACAGGTCTCGAACTCCTAACCTCATGATCCACCTTCTTGGCCTCCCAAAGTGCTGGGATTACAGGCATGAGCTACCGATCCCGGCCTAATATAAAGAATTATTAACTAAACTGGAGATTACCCACTAAGACAAAAGAAAGCCCTAAAGAATACAGGATTAGTAGACATAAGGAACAGTCATTGCTTCCAGGGCTGAGGCAGAGCACCCTTTATTTTTTTTCTAAGTAGATAGGTAGTTGTCTTAACGTTTATTCAATAACTTATGTGTTTGGTTTGTAAATTATAACTTGGTAAATCTCGCAACCTTTGCGCTAGCAGAGATAGTTAATCTGAAAAAATAAAAGCCCTGCACTTACCCATAGCTTTTGTCATTCTGATATCCCAACCTTGAATTAGTTAATGGACTTTAGTTTTCTTGTCTTACCTGGCTTTCTGTGGAGATAATTGCTCTCCACAGATTGCTTTTGAATCTTAACTCTTAATTTCTAAAATATCTCCATTTGTCATACACTAGGTTTTTATCCACTGAAGTTTGATGTATTCTTCCTGTATAGTCATTAATTTGAATATTGTCTTTATAGAAGTATTTAGTAAATGTTGTTTAATTTTGTGTGGTACAATTGTGCCAGGTAATGTGAGGGGGAGAAATATAGAAATGAATGATACATAGTTCCTTTAAGAATTTTATGATCTAGTAGAGGAGTGGGCCTTAGGAATGTAGACTGAGAAGTGCCCAGTGGGAAAGCAGGTAGAGTTGGTGCTGTTGGATCACAGAAGAAGCCATTACTCTAAGTAAAATTACAGAAAGAGCTATGAAGGAAGTTATATTGGATCAGTTTTCTTATCAGATAACTGACTCCATTTCATTCCTTCTGGGGAGAAGGAACTTACCACCTCATAGTTTTGACTAGTTCTGATGTTTTATTTATGTCCTTCCTATATATTCTCTTTATTTCTCTTATCATATGTCTTGAATCTACCTAACTTTCTTAAATTATTATTTAATTTTTTTTTAGACTAATCAAGTGCAGTAGTGAGAAGGGAAGAAAGAGTAGAACAGGGAGTTCGATCTATAACTGACTGTAAACAATCAATTGAGATAACTCACTACCTTTGGGCTAGCCAAATTATTTTTAAAGTAGAGGTAAGCTCTGTCTACACTGCCTAGGCTGGTCTCGAACTCCTGGGCCCAAATAATCCTCCTGCCTCAGCGGTGTGAGCCACCATGCCCAGCTTACTTAACATTCTTTTGATTTTCTTTCAGATTCGGGTTATTAATGACCTTCAGTAGTACCTGATATTTTCTAGATGTATGTAACCTGTACAAAGTGGATAAAAAGTCATATAACTGAAAGGAATCCTAGAGAATAGTTATTTCCCTCAGTTTACAGATCAGGAAACTAAAGACTAAAGGTAAAAGTGACCTGCACTGTAGCAGAGCCAATACTAGAATTTAGGATTAGATTTGGGGCTGTTACCTCTCTTCTGGTGACTGCGTTTTATGTGGAATGAGCTTTCTCTAGAAGCCTCATTATGATGTTGCCTGGTAAGAATCATAGAATTGATGTAGCTTGATTATTGTCAGAATGTGTAAGATTTCCTTGGTAATCAGACCTTTTTCTTTAGTATGTTAATGCTTTTTTTTTTTTTTTAGAGGAAGTTTTGCTTTTGTCGTTCAGGCTGGAATGCCATGGTGCGATCTCGGCTCACGGCCATCTCTGCCTCCCAGGTTCAAGTGATTGGCCTGCCTTAGCTTCCTGAGTAACTGGGATTACAGGCATGTGCCACCAAGCCCGGCTAATTTTGTACTTTTTTTTTTTTTTTTCCTGAGATGGAGTCTCACTCTGCTGCCCAGGCTAGAGTCCAGTGGCTCGATCTCAGCTCACTGTAGCCTCCACCCCCCCCAGGTTGAAGTGATTCTCCTGCCTCAGCCTCCTGAGTAGCTGGAGGTATTAGAGACAGTGAAACCCCGTCTCTACTAAAAATACAAAAAATTAGCTGCATGCCATCTCACCTGGCTAATTTTTTGTATTTTTAGTAGAGATGGGGTTTCACTGTGTTAGCCAGGATGGAATTGATCTCCTGACCTTGTGATCTGCCTGCCTTGGCTTCCCAAAGTGCTAAGATTACAGGTGTGAGCCACCACACCCGGCCAATTTTGTATTTTTTAGTAGAGACAGGGTTTCTCCATGTTTTTCAGGCTGGTCTCTAACTCCTGACCTCAGGTGATCTGCCTGCCTTTGCCTCCCAAAGTGTTGGGATTACAGGTGTGAGCCACAGCATCTGGCTAGTATGTTAATTCTTTAAACAAGTATTTATTGTTTATGCTTATTGATGATGGGCTTTGTGTTTGGGCTATTGTAGCAAAATAAAAATGTTCCTTTCCCATAACCCAGAAAGGGATTTTGGCAAAAACAGCCCCAGCGACTATGATAGAGCCTGTGGCATGGCAAAAAGAGAGAAATCTTTCTTATCTTAATGGGTTTTAAAAGTCTAGTGGTAAATACAGACATATACCATGAGTAGAGGGTAATTTGTCTGACTGATAATGGTATCCTCAGGATAGTACTTGTCAGAGAATAAAAATATGGGTAATAGATTGAAAGATGGACAACAATATGCAGTTGTTAAAATATTATAGTTCTTCCTCATTCACTATATTTTGGTAACACATGGCAGAGACATCATATTCCGAAAGTTAATGTAGGACCCTTCCTCCACTTCTCCTCCACTGCACCTCCAGTTATATTGGAGAAAGTAGCATTTTGGTTAAAGCCTTGAGAGTTGCGTAGAAATTTTGACCAACGGAAATGGAAATGGTGCTTTGGAGAGAGCAGTTAGAGGAGGGGGATAATCTTTGCAGGGTAGGGGTGCAGAATGTGTAGTATGAGGTGTGTGAATAATCTGGTGTCCTGGGAGTGTGAGACCTACTCAGAGACAGGTTTGAAAATGGGGAGCCCAAAAAAAGAAAAAAAGAATAGAAAAAGGGGAGTCTGAAAGGTGGAAAGCTTTGCTGCCAGCCAAGGAGTTCGGATTTTTCTAGATGATGTGGCTGGAACCATATGTTTTGATAGAGTAATACTGTGATCCATACTGTGCTGTAGGAAGCTTGCTCTGAAGATTAATCAGAAGATAGACCATAAGGCAGATGACTGGTTAAGGAGATGGATTGGGCTATTGCTCTGGTCTAAGAGGGAGATGATGGAGTTATAATGTATGTCAATAGGAACAGAGAGAAGGAAATAATAGGTGTGGGAATTAACTGTGGTAAAGTAACACCTTGATGAACATTTGATTTGAAATTTGGGCAGGAGAGAAATTGAAGAGGATTCTGAGATGTAAATACTGTCTACCCATCTCGGCAACCAGTGGAAGGGCACATGTAATAGTAAAAAGCGACAAATTTTGGTTTTTTAGATATGTTGATCTGGAATACTGGTGAGGCAGCCATGCAGAAATAGCTGGTAGATAGCTGGAAATCTAGGCCTGTTTGCTCAGGGAAGACTTCAGGGATGTAGATGTCAAATTCCTAGGAGTCATGAAGGATGAAGGATGAATATTGCTCAGGGAGAAAAGTATAGGCTATTTAGAAGGCCACAGAAAAATAACAGATTGGGAGCGGGAAGGGAAACCAGCGAACCTTATAAAAAAGGAGAGCTGGGCCGGGCGCGATGGCTCACACCTGTAATCCCAGCACTTTGGGAGGCCGAGGCGGGTGGATCACAAGGTCAAGAGATCGAGACCATCCTGGTCAACATGGTGAAACCCCGTCTCTACTAAAAATACAAAAAATTAGCTGGGCATGGTGGCGTGTGCCTGTAATCCCAGCTACTCAGGAGGCTGAGGCAGGAGAATTGCCTCAACCCACGAGGTGGAGGTTGCGGTGAGCCGAGATTGCGCCATTGCACTCCAGCCTGGGTAACAAGAGGGAAACCCCATCTCAAAAAAAAAAAAAAAAAAAAAAAAAAGGAGAGCTAGGATGATTAGTGTTAGAAGTCAGTATTGGAGAAAGTTTGAAGAGGGGGATGGTCAACGGTACAAAGTGCTTCAGAAAAGTCAGATGAAGGCAGAAGTGGTCACTGAAATCAGCAGTTAAGTGGTCATCAGGACCTCTAAGAGAAGAGTTTCAGTTAGGAAGGTGTAAATACATAAAGGTAGCATGTATAGACTAAATTTTGAAAGTATGGTGATATATGTTAGTGGGACAGTTACTTGAGGGAGTAGTAGGACTGTGGCAAGGAGTGTGTGTTTTAAGAATAGAGATTTAAATAATTGTAGATGATGAAGGACTGCCAGTGGAAAGGGAGAAACTGCCTAAAGATGTAAGATCAAGGAGATAATAGATGGAGCTGGGTCTCAGGGTAATTGAATGCAGTTGAAATAGGACAAGAGCATCTAAGTTTAAAGAAGGAAGACAGGAACTTCATTCTCCAAAATGGAAAGGAAAAAGGGATAAAGGGAAGGAAAAGGTAGAAAAAACTCTGAGATAGAAGAGAGAAACTGACTAAATATATGGGGCCTCCATTCTTTTATCCATTTATTCAAATATATATGATTTGAACATAACATGTACTATGAACAAGGCAGACACGGTGCCTGTATTCATGGAGGGTACAGTTTTAAGACCTTTATTTCAGTCAAGTAGATTAGGTTGTTTATACCCTCCTGGGTTTTCTTACCCAAATAATACAGAAAATAATTTGGCTCTTTTCTCAGTTGTCTCAAAGGTGATATAACAAGTACTATTCTAGATGCAGAGGAGAGCATTTTGGGAGGCTGAGGTGGGTGAATCACCTGAGGTCAGGAGTTCAAGATAAGCCTGGCCAACGTATGAAACCCCGTCTCTACAAAAATACGATAATTAGCTGGGCATTGTGGTGTGCTGAGAGGTGGAGGTTGCAGTGAACTGAGATCAAGCCACTGCACTCCAGCGTGGGTGACAGAGGGAGACCCCT
Organism: Callithrix jacchus; assembly: GCF_049354715.1. Taxonomy (NCBI): domain Eukaryota; kingdom Metazoa; phylum Chordata; class Mammalia; order Primates; family Cebidae; genus Callithrix; species Callithrix jacchus. The sequence continues at coordinate 106,806,157 of NC_133506.1, forward strand.
TCTCAAAAAAAAAAAAAAAATGCAGAAGAGGGAAGTTACTAAATTATATGCATTGAATGCCTTGGGCATTGGGCCTTACTTAATTCTTTGATGGACCCTGGGTTGAGAAAGGCTGGTAATAAATACAGGATAAGATTGGGTCCTTATGGTGGGAAATTTGATGGATTGAGGGGAGCAAACCATGATGTGGACTGTCATTGCTTTGTTAAGGCTATCAAAATTTAAAACAATGTTTTTTAGCCATTCAATCCCCAGTTGATATCTACCTTCTCAACTCCTGCTACATTTATTGTATAAATAAACTGCTGACCCCATCTAGATGTGATCTTCCTACTGTTCTTAGTTAAGAACAGAAGTTTTCTAGCTGGGCATGGTTATGCACACCTGTACTATCAGCTGCTTGAGCGGCTGAGACAGGAGGATTGCTTGAGCCGAGGAATTTAAGGCTGTAGTGTACGGTGGTCATGAATAGCCACTGGTCTGTAGCCTGGACAACATATCGAGACCTCTGGTTCTTAAGAAAAGCAGAATGTTTCTGAAAATAATTCTGTTCTTCATTTTGTGAACGTAGTAGGGCTCTGTAGAGAGTAATGGAAGGATATTAACAACTTAGGTCTGACACTGCAAAAAATTGTTTTGGATTTATGCCTAACAGATGGAAATCTAATGTCTTTTGAACACTGCCACTTTTGGTAGTATCTGTAAGCATTAGAAAATTCTTAATTTTGGGGGTCCAAATTATTTCCCTTTTGGACTTTGGTTCTGATCTCTTGAGCAAATCAGAATTAGGCTATTTTCTCTTGTACAGGAAAGGTTATCAAATATTTAAAGAGCTTTCTTCCATGTTGGCAGCTCCTGATAGGAGGGTCCTATGCCTTCATTATTTTTGTGTGGCATCCTCTGGTAGGCTAGCCAAATGTTCTAATGCCAAGTAGTTTGATAATGCTCTTTTTAAAAGTGAACCTAGAATTGGTGAAAATATTTCAGACACAGTATCTGTGTGACTTGTGCAAAGAACAGGAAAACGTTCTCTTTTGATCAGTACTCTTAACTCTCTCTTTAATATAGGCTAACATTTCCTCAATTTATGTTTTAATATTAGCAATTCCCAAATGACATGATATTGAACATCTTTTCGTATTTTTGCCATATATATATATATATCTTCTCTGGTGAGGTGTCTGTTCGGGTTTTTGCCCATTTTTTAATTGGGTTGTTCATTTTCTTATTGTTGAGGGTTTTCTTTGGTAGGGTGGTGTGGCTTGGTAAGTAAGCACTAATCGTTGAGTTTTTTTATGTGTGAATTTTGGATAACAGTTCTTTATCAGCTATTTTATTTGCAACTTTTTTCCTAGTCTATGGCTTGTCTTATTCCCATGATAGTTCTTTTGCATAGCAGATGTTTTGAATTTTAATGAAGTCCAACTTACCAATAATAGTTGACTCTTGAACAACATGGGTTTGAACTGTGTGGGTCCTCTTATATGCAAATTTTTTCAATAAATATATTGGAAAATATTTTGGAAATTTTCAACAACTTACAGCATAGCCTAGAAATATAAAAAAATTAAGAAAAAGTTATGTCATGAATGCATAAAACATACGTAGATACCAGTCTTTTATAATTTGCTACCATAAAACGTACACAAATATGTTATCAAAAGTTAAAATTTATCAAAACTTACACAAATACACTGTGCATGAGGCAGATGATTGGTTCATGGTGCCGTTTGTAGTGGAGAGAAATGTAAACAAAATGCAGTATTAAATCATAACTGCATAAAATTAACTGTAGTAGATACTGTAGTAGTGTAGTAATTTTGTAGCCACCTCCTGTTGCTATGTACTGGAATCTTGCATGTACCTACTTAAAATGCTCATCAGTCAGGCAGGGTGGCTCACAGCTGAAATCCCAGTGCTTTGGGAGACTGAGGCAGGTGGATCGCTTGTGCTCAGGAGTTTCAGACCAGCATGGGCAATATGGTGAAACCCCATCTCCACAAAAAATAAAAAAATTAGCCAGGCATGGTCCTGTGCACGCCTATAGTCCCAGATACTCAGGAGGCTGAGGCTGGAAGATCCCCTGAATCCTCCAGGAGGTGGAGGTTGCAGTGAGCCGAGATTGTGCCACTGCATTTCAGCCTGGATGGCAGAGCAAGACCTTGTTTCAAAAAGAAAGAAAAAAACCTAATTACCTCTTCAGTAAATTGCGTGTCACAGTAAAAAGCAATCTCTTGTGGTTCTCAACTATTTTTTATCATGTCGTATTATAAACCTTGAGACCCATACAGAATGCCACTAATGATACTAGAAGTGCTCCCAAAAAGCAGAGAAAAGTCATGATACTACAAGAAAAAGTTGAATTGCTTCATAGGTACCATAGATTGAGGTCTGCAGCTGTGGTTGCCCACCATTTCAAGATAAATAAATCCAGCATAAGGACCGTTGTCAAAAAAAAGAAAAAGGAAATTTGTGAAGCTGTTGATGCAGCTAAGCCAGCAGGTATGCCTTGTACTTTTTGCGAAATACCTTTTAATGTCATATTGAAATTGCAACTCTTAGTTGGTGCAGGATTGCTGTAAGACATACTTATAGGCTCTAATAAGAATTGAGAAAAAGTGAAGTCATTATATGACAACTTAAAGTACAGGAAGGTGAAGGGTCTAAAGCTGGAGAATTTAATGCCAGCAAAGGACAGTTCGATGACTTTAGAAAGAGGTCTGGCACATTAGCTGGGCGTGGTGGCGGGTGCCTGTAGTCCCAACTACTAAGGAGGCCGAGGCAGGAGAATCCCTTGAACTGGGATGGCAAAGGTTGCAGTGAGCCGAGATTGTGCCACTGCACTCCAGCCTGGTGACAGAGGGAGCCTCTATCTGACAAAAAAAAAAAAAAAGGTTTGGCATAAAATATGTCAAGATAACAGTAGAAGCAGCTTCTGCTGACCAAGAAGCAGCAAACAGATTCCCAGATGCCATTAAGAAAATCACAGAGGGTTGGGCACTGTGGCTCCCACCTGTAATCCCAGCACTTTGGGAGGCTAAGGCAGGTGGATCACAAGGTCAAGAGATGAAGACCATCTTGGCCAACATGGTGAAACCCTGTCTCCACCAGAAATAAAAAAATTAGCTGGGTGTGGTGGTGGGCACCTGTAATCCTAGCTACTGGGGAGGCTGAAGGAGAATCGCTTGAACCCGGGAGGTGGAGGTTGCAGTGAGCTGAGATCGCACTCAAGCCTGGCAACGGAGCAAGACTTCATCTCAAAAAAAAAACATATATATACTCGTGATAAAACAATTTGTAAATGTATAATATAAAAGAAAAGTTGATATGAACTAGTTAAGATCATCCCTTAGAAACATGTAATGTCCTGTGAATATTTTTTTCAGTTTTTAAAAAATGTGTTTTATGGTGATTTAAAAATGGAATCAGGGGAGGTGCTATGGCTCATGCCTGTAATGCTAGCACTTTGGGAGGCCGAGGCAGGCAGATCACCTGAGGTCGGGATTTCGAGACCAGCCTGACTAACATGGAGAAAACCTGTCTCTACTAAAGATACAAAATTAGCCGGGCGTGGTGGCACATGCCTGTAATCCCAGCTACTCGGGAGGCTGAGGCAGGAGAATCGCTTGAACCGGGAGGTGGAGGTTGTGGTTAGGTGAGATTATGCCATTATACTCCAGCCTGGGCAGCAAGAGTGAAACGTGAAACTCTGTTTCAAAAACAAACAAACAAAAAAGGTAGAATTATGGCTGGACACAGTGGCCCATGCCTATAATTCTGCACTTTGGGAGGCTGAGGCAGGAGGATTACTTGAGGCCAAGAGTTTGAGACCAGCCTGGACAACAGAGTGAGACCCCTGTCTCTACAAAAAATAAAAATAAATTATACAGGTGTTGTGGTACTCATCTGTAGTCCTAGCCTCTTGTGAGGTTGAGGAGGGGGAGGATCATTTGAGCCCAAGAGGTTGAGGCTGCAGTGAGCTATAATTACATCACTGCATTTCCAGCCTGGGCAGCAGAGCAAGACTTCATCTCTTAAAGAAGGCCTGGCATGGTGGCTCATGCCTGTAATCTCAGCACTTTGGGAGGCCTGGGCAATGGATCACCTGGGTCAGGAGTTCGAGACTAGCCTGGCCAACGTGGTGAAACCCCATCTGTACTAACAATACAGATATTAGCTGGGCATGGTGGTGGCTGCCTGTAATCACAGCTACTTGGGAGGCTGAGGCAGGAGAATCGTTTGAACCTGGGAGGCAGAGGTTGCAGTGAGCTGAGATTGTGCCATTGCACTCTAGCCTGGGCAACAAGCAAAATTCCATCTCATTTAAATAAAAAAAAAAAGGTGGAGTGGGGAATCATGCTACAAATGCTGTTCTCAAACTATATTACTTTTGAAGTTAGTTATTGTTTTCATGTTTGCAAAATACAGATTTATTATAATTTTTAGTTGTATTTCTCTCATTGATGAATATTCGTGCCATTCCAATAATGCTACAGTGGATGTTTTTGTACGTATCTTTGCACATTCCTGTGTTTTCACAGGATTAATTCCTTGAACTGAAATTACTGAGTCCAGAGAATGTGAATATTTAAAAATTTAATTTGAAGTGCTAAATTCTCTTTTGAAAAGGTTTGGCAATTTCCAGGCTGATTAAGGTATATAAGACCAGTATATACGGCTGGTCACAGTGGCTCACGCATGTAATCTCAGCACTTTGGGAGGGGCGAGGTGGGTAGATCTCTTAAGGCTAGAAGTTCAAGACCAGTCTGGCCAATATGGCAAAACCTCCCTCTCTTCTAAAAATACAAAATTAGTCAGACATGTTGGTGTGTGCCTATAGTCACAGCTACTGGGGTTGCTGTGGCATGAGAATTGCTTGAATCTGGGAAGCAGAGGTTGCAATGAGTTGACATCACACCATTGCACTCTAGCCTGGTTGACAGAGTGAGAATCTGTCTGGAAAAAAAAAAAGGCTCATAGTCCCTTAATTTAACAAGTTCTTTGCATATACAGAAGTTGACCTTTGCCTTTTTTTACCCAATTTATTTTTTAACTTTGAGATGTTTTGGCACATGGAAGTATTTTAATTTTTTTGTGTGATTTGGTTATCAGTTTTTTTCCTTTATGATTTCTAGGTTTATGTTCTACCTCTTGTGTTATCATCTAGTATTTACTTTCAATGTTGGATCCTTATTTATTTATTTGTTTGTTTATTTTTTAAAGACGTGGTTTCACCATGTTGGTCAGGCTGGTCTTGAACTCCCAGCCTCAGGTGATCCGCCCGTCTTGGCCTCCAAAGTGCTTGGATTACAGGCGTGAGTCACCACGCCCAGCCTGGATCACTTTTTATTTTGGAGTTTATTTTGCTGTCAGGACTGAGATAAGCATTCACCTTTTACTACTTATTATTAGTATTTTTTTTTTGTTAATCAATGAGAGCTTCTTATGTTGCTCAGGTTGGCCTTGAACTCATAGCCTTGCCTCCTCAAGCGCCAGGACAACTGGCCAGAGCCACCGTGGCTCCCTACTTGTTCTCTTTTTAAAAAACTATTATTATTTTTTGAGATGGAGTCTTGCTCTGTCACCCAGGCTGGAGTGCAGTGGTGTGATCTTGGCTCACTGCAGCCTCCACCTCCTGGGTTCAGGAGGCCTCAGCCTCCTGAGTAGCTGGATCTACAGGCAGGTGCCACCATGCCCAGCTAATTTTTGTATTTTTAGTAGAGATAGGTAGTTTTGCTATGTTGGCCAGGCTGGTTTCAAAATCCTCCCCTCAGGTGATCCACCCACCTTGGCCTTCCAGAGTGCTGGGATTACAGGTGTGAGCCACTGTGCCTGGCCTTACAACTTATTTTCAGATGTCTAGCCAGTTGTTCTTGTACCATGTAGTGTCTAATCCATTTTTCTTCATTGATTTTGAAATACCACTATTTATCATATGCTAAACTTTCAGGAATGTTTGAGTTCATTTCTAAACTATATTCTGTTCAATTGATTTACCTATTCTGCTGTCATACCACATGGTTAGAATTACTGTTCCATTCTAGTCTTCAGTGTTTTAATATTTTATTTTAGATGGAGTTTTGCTCTTGTCACGCAGGCTGGAATTGCAGCTCACTGCAACCTCTACCTCCCAGGTTGAAGCAATTCTTCTGCCTCAACCTCCTGAGTAGCTGGGATTACAGGCACCCGCCATACCACGCCTGGCTAATTTTTTGTATTTTTTGTATTTTTTTTTTTTTTTTTTTTTTTTTAGTAGAGATGGGGTTTCATCATGTTTGGCAGGCTGGTCTCAAACTCCTGACCTTAGGTGATCCACCAACCTCTGCCTCCCAAAGTGCTGGATTATAGGTGTGAGCCATTGTGCCCGGCCTGTTTTAATATTTTAAAGAGCCAGGCACCCTTCATTATTTACTATAATGTTCTTGATTCTTAAGCATTCAGATAAAATTTGGAATGAGCACATTAAGTCCACCCACTGTGTTTCCCTCTCTTGTTTTACGAAAAGGACTTAAAACATATCTGTTGCATTTATAAGCTCAAGAGAGCATACATTGTTAAACATCTTTACAATTAAGGTAAATTAATGCATTAATTTAAGTGCATCAATTATATTTATTATTATTGTTTTTTGAGATAGTCTTTCTCTGTTACCCAGGCTGAAGTGCAGTGGCGCGATCTTAGCTGCCTGCAACCTTGGCCTCCTGGGTTCATCTGATCCTCCCAATTCAGCCTCTGGGGTAGCTGGGATTACAGGTGCTGATGACCAAGCCTGGCTAATTTTTGTATTTTTAGTGGAGAGCGGGTTTTGTCATGTTGTCGAGGCTGGTCTTGAACTCCTGGCCTCAAGTGATCTGTCAACATTGGCCTCCCAAAGTGCTGGGATTATAGGTGTGAGCCACTATCCTCGGCTGCATTAATTATATTTTTTAATTCTTCTAATTTTTTAAAGGTAGTATTGACACTATTTCACAATTTAGGCTATACAAGTTTAATAACTTGCCTAGAATCCAGGTTGCCATGACTATGTTCATTCTACCTATCCCTCAGGTCAGTTTTAGTTATTAACTTAGGTCATTTTTTAAAAGACAAAATTAAAGCTCCAATTTTCTTATAAAGTACAAAGAAAGTAAAGATAACTAGACTTACACATAATTCTGTCCTTTAATTTTTTCTATACTTTAATTTTTATATCTACAAATAAAAATACTTAAAAACAATTGATCATATTGCACATGTGGTTTTGCATTCTGCCATTTTCATTTAATTATGATGTGAATGCTTCTCTGTGTTGTAAATTTTTTTTGAGACGGAGTTTCACTCTGGTTGCCCAGGCTGGAGTGCAATGGCATGATCTCGGCTCATCGCAACCTCCCATCTCCTGGATTCAAGCATTTCTCTTGCCTCTGTCTCCCAAGTAGCTGGGATTACAATCGTGAGCCACTGCACCTGTTTGTTTTTTTTTAGTAGTGGTTTTGGCCTGTCACGATGGCTGTGCCTGTAATCTCAGCTCTTTGGTAGTCCGAGGCGGGTGGATCACTTGAGGTCAGGAGTTTGAGACCAGCCTGGACAACATGGCAAAACCCCATTTCAACTAAAAATACAAAAATTAGCCAGGCATGGTGTGTGCCTATAATCACAACTTTTTTTATTTCTCTGCTTTTCTATTATACAAGTTGTTTACAGAAACTTCAAATTAAAAAATTACACTGTCATTTGCAGTCCTTAAAATAAATTAAAAGTTCTCAATATTTTTTTTTGCTAAACATTTTTTTAAAGTATGAGTCCTTGTTTAAAAATAAAAGATTTTCTATAAATAATACATGTATTTTGGTTTTAGTGCTCTCGCCCTAAGGTTTGAAGTTTACTTTTTCCAGTACCTTTTTCCTCCATGATGACCTTTTTTTCTCTTTTTCCCTCTCCCACTCGTGCACATGTGGGGGTTTCTGGGAGAATTGGCCTTGCTGTACTGTGATTGGCGAAGACGTGAAACTTTTAACTTAAATTATTTCTTTTGTTTCGTTTGTGTATTTGAAGTTTTAGTTATCTTCAGACTCCTTGCTGCACTGTGATTGGTGAAGACGTGAAACTTAAAAAAAAATACTTAAATTGCTTCTTTTGTTTCGTTTTGTGTATTTGAAGTTTTAGTTATCTTCAGACTCCTCTTCGGCTTCCCTTCCAGCAGCCACATGAAGAATGCCGTGACTGCACCTGGGAGTTGGGGTTTGCAGTGAGCTGAGATTGAGCCACTGCACTCTTAAAATGAAAGAACATTACAAGTCTAATTTATTATAGAAATGTATAATTTTCCTATTACTGCAATTTTGATCATTTATAAATTGTTCCTATTAATTATATAGGAAACAACATTCTTGTACATTAATCTTGGATCTCATCTTTATTTCTTAAGAGTGTTCTGGATCTGAAGTGTGACAATTTGATCTATATTGTCAAATATAGATGTCTGTATTCTTGTCAACATGAAATGTAGAAATAAAATGTTGTTATTTTATTTCTGTTATCCTTGTCTGTTATCTTTGTCAACATGAAATGTAGAAATAAAATGTTGCCAACAGGTAAGGCATACAAATGGTATCTTACTGATTTTAGTTGCGGTTTGTTTTTTCTTTTACACACATCCTCACGGAAAACGTAGTTGCAGTTTTAGTATGATTGGCTTTTGTTCATTTTTTTCCTTTTTTGTTTTTTATTGTTTTTAAGGCGGAGTTTTACTCTTGTTGCCCAGACTGGAGTGCAGTACCGTGATCTTGGCTCACTGAACCTCTGCCTCCTGGGTTCCAGCAGTTCTGCCTCAGCCTCCTGAGTAACTTGGATTACAAACCACCATGCCTGGCTACCTTTGTATTTTTAGTAGAGACAGTTTCACCATGATGGTCAGGCTGCTCTTGAACTCCTGACCTCATGTGATCCACCCACCTTGGCCTCCCAAAGTGCTGGGATTACAGGTGAGAGCCACTGTGCCTGGCCTTTATTTATTTACTTTTGAAACAGGGTCTTGCTCTGTAGCTCAGGCTGGAATGCAGTGGCATGTTGTGATCTTGGCTGATTGTAATCTCTGCTTCCTGGGTTCAAGTGATCCTCCTACCTCAGCCTTTGGAGTTGCTGGGACTACAGGCATGTACCATCATGCCTCACTAGTTTTTGTATTTTTAGATACAAGGTTTTCCATGTTGCCCAGGCTGATCTTGAACTCCTGGGCTCAAGCTATCTGCCTGCCTTGGCCTCTGAAAGTGCTGGGATTACAGGCGTGAGCCACCATGCCTTGTCCATTTTCTTATCAATTTATAAATACTGGCCAGGCACGGTGGCTCATGCCTATAATCCCAGCACTTTGGGAGGCTGAGGCAGGTGGATCCCTTGAGGTCTGAAGTTTGAGACCAGCCTGACCAATGTGAAGAAACCCTGTCTCTACTAAACGTAAAATTAGCCAGATGTGGTGGTGCCTGCCTGTAATTTCAGCTACTTGGGAGGCTGAGGCATGAGAATCGCTTGAACTCTGGAGGCAGAGGTTGCAGTGAGCCGAGATCTCACCTTTGCACTCCAGCCTGGGCAACAAGAGCAAAATTCCATCTCAAATAAATAATGTATAATTATCTTCATAGATATTGGCCTTTGTTTTTTATTTGTCACAGATATTTTCCAAGTTTGTCCTTTGTCTTATTTTGGCTTTTGGGGGTCATTTTTTTTTTCTGAGACAGGGTCTCACCCTGTCACCCACGCTGGAGTGCAGTGTTGTGTGATCATGGCTCACTGTAAGCTTGACCTCTTACCTCAGCCTTCTCAGGCCCCTGTAGTAACATGCCACCATGCCTGGGTAAGTTTTGTATTTTTTGTAGAGATGGAATCTCCCTCTGTTGCCCCGACTGGTCTCAAACTCCTGGGCTCAAGGGATCCACTTTCCTCAGTTTCCTGAAGTTCTGGGATTACAGGCGTGAGCCACTGCACCTGGCCACTGGGATAATTTTTGATATAAAGAAATCTAAAATTTTACTTGGACAAACTTAGTTGGTAATAATTTGACATTTTAAAAGATGTTCTCCGTCTCAAAATCAATTAGATAGCCACTCATAATTTATGTTGTTCTATGTTTAAATTTCTTTTTAAACAGTGGCTAGTTTTTTTCTACATCATTTCAATTATTAAGTTGTTTCTATGTGAGCTCTTAGTCAAGTTAGATCTTCCACATCTTGCATTTGTCACTAATTTTCTTTCTGTATTTTAAAATTACAGATAAACTTTATATTGCCCATTGCAGACAATTAAGAAAATGCAAAAAATTGTAAAGTGAGCAGTCAGCAAAGACAGTTTATTAACACTTTGGTATACAGTCAGCCCTCTGTATCTGTGGGTTCCACATTGACAGATTCAATCATCTGGGGATTGAAAATTAAAAAAAAATAAAACAATAAAAATACAAATTAAAAATGCAATATAACAACTATTTACATAGCACTTACATTGTATTAGGTATTATAAGTTATTTAGAGGTGATTTAAAATACATGAGAGAATGTGCATAAGTTATATGTGAATACTATACCATTTTATATAAGGCACTTGAATATCATCAGCTTTTGGTATCCAAGAGGTCCTGGAACCAATTTCCCTCAGATATTGAGGGAAAACTGTTTTGTCTTTGTAGTTTTCATATGTGTAAAATCTGTGAAAAAACAACTTAAAAATTTGGTAGAAAATTACAATACTTTATTTTTTTTGAGACAGAATCTTGCTCTGTTGCCCAGGCTGGAATGCAGTGGTGTGATCTTGGCTCAACCTCCACCTCCTGGTTTCAAGCGATTCTCCTGACTCAGCCTCCTGAGTAGCTGGGACTACAGGCGTATACCACTGTGCCCAGCCAGTTTTTGTATTTTTAGTAGAGATGGGGTTTCACCATTTTGGCCAGATGGTCTTGATCTCTTGACCTGGTGATCTGCCTACCTTAGCCTCCCAAAGTGCTGAGATTACAGGTGTGAGCCACTGTACCTGGCCACAATACTTTAATAGCATTTTTTTTTCCCACTTGAGAGATGTTCAAGATGTATTATTAAATAATAGTTTTAAGGCTGAGGGTGTGGTGGCTCACACCTGTAATCCCAGCACTTTGGGAGGCCAAGGTGGGCCGATCACCTGAGGTCGGGAGTTCAAGACCAGCCTGGCCAACATGGTGAAACCTCATTTCTACTTTAAAAAAAAAAAAAGCCAGGTATGGCGGCATGCACCTGTAATCCTAACTACTTGGGAGGCTTGGGAAGGAGAATCGCTTGATCTCAGAAGGTAGAGGATGCAGTGAGCTGAGATCACACTACTACAATCCAGCCTGGGTGACAGAGCAGGACTCTATCTCAAAATAAGAAAAGTTTTTTAAAAATGGTATGTAATAGTAGTATTCTAATATATGGATTCCATAATATGTTTAGTTAGTCCTCTATTGGTAAATATTTTTATTTATTTTTCTATTGCAAATGATACTGTGTCAAATATCCTGATACATGTCTCTAAATATTTATTCAAATATTTCCCTCTGCTAAATCCCTGTTGTGTCAAAGGTTACATACATTTAAAATTTGACACTTTTGATACATTTAAGTTTTTATATGTTCCTTTGCATCAGTTAGGAATAGCTCTACTATCAGACCAGTTGGAAAGCCAACCCCTAATAGATTCAAAAGTGAAGGGTTCAGTTTTTCTCTGTGAAACGTTCACAAGTAGAGCATTCTAAATTTGGTTCAACTGCTTAAGGATGTCAAAGATCCTGAGTTTCTTCTGTTTTCTGCTTTCTTCATCTGTGGGCCTGTTTGCCACATCATTATTTTTTGTAGATTTAGTTCTGATTTCCTTTTGGGAATATTTATTCATTTAAATCTTCTGTTTTCTTTTTTTTGGTGGGGATGAGTTTTGTTCTTGTTGCCCAGGCTGGAGTGGAATGGCAAGATCTTGTCTCACCACAACCTCTGTCTCCTTGGTTCAAGCGATTCTCCTGCCTCGGCCTCCTGAGTAGCTGGGATTAAGGCATGTACCACTACACCCAGCTAATTTTGTATTTTTTAGCAGAGACGGGGTTTCTCTGTGTTGGTCAAGCTGGTCTCGAACTCTCGGCCTCCCAAAATGCTGGGATTACAGGCGTGAGGCACTTTGCCCAGCTCTCCTTCTGTTTTTTTTTTTCCAGTTATATTTATAGGGTTCTCTAGGCACATGGATCATCCTTATATTGGTTAGTGTTTGTTTCTCATAGCTGTTTCCTCTCTAATTGGCTTACGTTTCTTTATAATTCACTGAGATTATCTCAAGTCTTTTTGATCTGTTTAACAAAATGGATTGCATTAATGGATTTCTGAATGTTAGTTTTTGCACACTTCTGATAAACTGAACTTGGTTTTGATGGATTGGTTTTTTTTGAGACGGAGTTTTGCTCTTGTTATCCAGGCTGGAGTGCAAAGGTGCGATCTCGGCTCATCGCAACTTCCGCCTCCTGGGTTCAGGCAATTCTCCTGCCTCAGCCTCCTGAGTAGCTGGGATTACAGGCACACGCCACCATGCCCAGCTAATTTTTTGTATTTTTAGTAGAAACAGGGTTTCACCATGTTGACCAGGATGGTCTCGATCTCTTGACCTCGTGATCCACCCGCCTCGGCCTCCCAAAGTGCTGTGAGCCACCGCGCCCGGCGGATTATTATTCTAGTATGTAGCTAGATCTGATTTGCTAAGATTCGAGAATGTTTGCAGTTAAATTCATTCATAAATGTGATTGGCTTATAGTTTTTCATTTTAGTACCTCATTGGGTTTTGGTACCTTGATGTTACTAGCTTGGTAAAATGGGGAACATTTCATCTTTTACTATACTGAGGACAGTTTACATAGTATAGAAAATACTCTCTGATCATTTGATAGAATTTATGTTCTCTTTCAAGATTCCCTCTTGAGGCCGGGCATGGTGGCTCACGCCTGTAATCCCAGCACTTTGGATGGCCAGGGTGGGTGGATCACCTGAGATCAGGAGTTCAAGACCAGCCTGACCAACATGGAGAAACCACCGTCTCTACTAAAAATACCAAAAAAAAAAAAAAAAAAAAAAAAGCCATTGCACTACAGCCTGGGCAACAAGGGGGAAAAAGACTCATCTTGAAACTTGTATAGCTATTGCAAAATTTATTTTGTCAATTTTCTTTTTTTTTTTTTTTTTTTGTGGGAGTAAGGTCTCATGCTGTAGCTCCAGCTAAAGTGCACTGTTGCAATCATGGCTCACTATAGGCTTGACCCCCCTGGGGTAATTGATCCTCAACCTCCTGAGTGGCTGGGACTATAGGTGTGTACCACCACACCTGGCTAATTTTTTTTTTTTTTTTTTTGGTAGAGACGAGGTTTCACCATGTTGCTCAGACTAGTCTCGAACTCTGGGCTCAAATGATCTGCCTGCCTCAGCTTCCTTGAGTGCTGGGATTACAGGCATGAGCCACTGTGCCTGGCTTTTTGTTTTCTATTTTTAGATATTGACTTTACCAATGTTTTGGAATTTTCACTGATACTGCAGTCAGTATTCTTGAAATTATGTTTTTGTACATGTCTATGATTATTTCCTTAGGATAAATTCCTGGTGGTGAAATTGTAAATCACCCCTAGTTGAGAACCACTGGTTTAGGACAAAATGCTTTAGGATACTGCCTTTACCAATCTGATAATAAAATTATACACAAGACTTTAAAAAAAAAAAACCCCAAAAACTTAGTAGCATATTGCCTTTATTGTAAAGGAAAATAATTTGTAATAAGTAATGTAGATTGCTTTCAGATTTCAACATGTAAATGAGCAGTGCGACTACATAAAAGAAGAACATTCGTAGGAAGTTTTACACCTGTTTACAATTTCTGCTCATGTGACTCATGAGTCTCCTGTGTTAAACACCTGTAATTATGGGGAAATCTACCTAGGCCTTGGAGCCAGGCAGGTCAGTGTTTGAATCCAGCTCTGCTACTTACTAGCTGTGTATCAGTAGATTAGCTTAATCCCAGAATGTTTCTTCATCTATAACTGGGGTAATGTCTATTTTATGGTTTGGTTTGAAAATTTAATAAGCCAGCATGCAAAATAACTTGGCTGATACTCCATGAAGAGCTATATGTGAATTATTTAATCCTTATTACAATGCTAGAAGATGGTCCTATTCTTAGTCCCCATTTTTACAGGTCGAGAGAAGGAACCAATTTGGTGGGAGGGCTGGGATTAAAACCCTAGTTTAATTCCAGAGCTTGTGCTCTCAGCTGTTATGGTCTATGGCTTCTCATAGAATAGTTGATAAATTGGCAATAGATACTTGATTGTTAGCTCCTGTTACTACATATTGCATTTTCTGTAGCTTTAATAAAGACTTCTCCCCCAAGTATTAACCACAGCATTCTTTCCTTAAGTCTTCTCTTACCTCTTGGTTCTTGTGTTCCCTTCCTGAGACATACAATTAATCTCCTTCAGCCATATGTAGGCAGATAGCTGTTTTTCAAAAATTCTGTTCCCTCTCTGTGTGACCTTGATGTGTCGGAAAAGCTCATAAATAATGCAGCCAACTTTCCTTGTAAATAAAATATAACCCCGTGTTTTTATTATTTATTTATGAAGACCTTTTCATCTGGTAAGTAACCCCCACTGTAGAGTTTATAGCTAGTGTAGCCATTTTATAACAAAAGTACAGGGAGATAAGGAATTACATCTATATTTAAAAATTTTCTGCATTACAGTCAAGGGCAGGGTGTATATAGGGAATTTGATTTGTTTTACAGTATAATTAAATATGGTTCTAAGAGGTATCTTATGTTGCTTTAGGCTTTTTTCCTGTAAATGATAAAAATCTTAAGAACATTCTGCATCAGTTACTATTTATATTAGAGGAATTGGTAATAACCAGAGATAATGATATTCATTATTAATAGTTCTCCATTGTGAATTATGTGTGTATGTGTGTAATGCCTCGTTATGTCTTCATACGGAACTTCTTTAACACTTAAAAAGATTGGTATGTAGAGCCACCAACTTCCATGTGTCATGATTATTAATATATGGCTAGTCTCACCTATAACCCCCAACTGTCCTCCAGGATTTTAAAATAGCAATCTGATTTCATTTGGAAACATTAACAATGTATTTGTAAACCTACCACAATACTATTATAACACCTAAAACTAGTTAGCAACAGTTAACAATATCGCCAAATAGCCATTCTATATTCACATAATCCCCAGTTGTCACGTACACGTGTGTGTGTGTGTGTGTGTGTGTGTGTGTGTGTGTGTGGTGGGGGAGGGGTTGTGGGAGGAGGATGTTTTAACCTACCACACTGATATCCAAACTATCCCATTTTTGGGCCAGTGTATGGCCTCTTTAAATTGACTCCTAAATCTTTTTATATAAAACCCTAACAGACAAAGATGTTCCAGGCTTATCTTGCATACTTCCTGCCCTGGACTTGCAGTTGGTCCTTTTTCCTAAGGGTCCCTAGTTCCATTTACTGGGAAATGGCAATTGGAGAACACAGTCTGGGTGCTAGGCATATAGCATATATTTTTCTTATCAATTTTTCTTAAATAAATCACTATTGTCATCGTTATTATCCTTAAACAGAGAACACTAGGCATCATTGAATCTTTTTTTGTTGACTTAGTATTATGGAAGTTAGTTTTGGTACTGAGCAGTAAGCTGATGAGTCCCTGGAGCCACTGAAGTTTCTTTTGAGTTAGTTTTGTTTGCCTTTATATTAAGTGGTTCTGAATTCCAGTTCATTTTTAGTCATGGTTTTATTTTTGCCATTCCTCCCTCCTGTCCTTTGGGTTTGTTTCTCATTTACAGAGCAGCTATTCAACCTGCTATCTGCATTCATTTCTAAACTGCTTTCTCTCTGACTGGATTCCAGGCAAAACTGAGGGTTATTAGGAGATACGTTCGGGTCTTACAGAGTATAATATGCAGTTAGATGGGAAGGCAAATCAACTCAGCTAAGGATTCAAGTTCATGAGTTTTTCATTTCTTTTAAGCTTGAAGGCTTGTTTTGGGGTGGGGACAGTGTGGTGGTGATGGTGTATGGAGGGATATTTGTTCTTTGCTGGGTGGTCAACATTGCTAGACCTCTGTGGACTGCTTTAATAAAGGTATTCTCAATTTTAGGAGCTGGGAAATTAAAAAAAAAAAGTATTTATTTCCATTTAAAAACCGTTTAAAGTGTAATCAGCTTTTTTTTTTTTTTTAAAGCTTCATTTTAGAATCGTACAGAAAAGTTGGGAAGACAGTACAGTTTTCATATACTGCACTTCCACTATTAATAGCATCATATAGAGGTACATTTATCAAAATTAATGAACTCATATTGACACAGTATTCCTAACTTAAAGTTTGTCATTTATCAGATTTCCTTAGTTTTTACCTTAGGTCCTTTTTCTGTTCTGGATCCTGTCCAGCTGTTATATTACATTTGTTGCCAGTCCTCCTTAGGCCCCTCTAGACTATGACAGTTTCCGTCATTTTGGTTTGATGGTCTTGCCAGTTTTAAGAAGTACTGGTCAGGTATTTTGTAGATTGTCCCTCAATTGGGATCTGTGTGATATTTTTCTCATTAGACTGACATAGCATCTTGGGAGGAAGAGCACAAGGGTAAAGGGTCGTTTTCTTTGTGTCACATCAGTGGTACATACATGGCTTATCAGTGATGTGTAGCCTTGACCACCCCTACTGAGGTAGTACTGGTCAAGTTTCTCTCTCTCTCGGGGTGCAAGCGGGGATACCTTTCTATATTGTACTCTTTAGAAGGAAGTCAGTATGTGCTCCTCCATCCCCATATAAGTTATGAAATCAACCAGCTTGATTGTAAGCAGATATTTCAAGTGTTTTCTGTCTTGTAACTCATGTTAATTCCCTGTAGATTTGTTGCTGTTGTTTTTAAATCATTGCTTAGCACCCTATGAGCAGTCTTTAAGAGTATGGTGGTGGGAGTGACAGTGTATTATGTTTTACTCAAGCTTCTTGGTTGCAAACAAAAGTTTGTTCTGTCTGGTCTAAACAGAAAAGGTATTTTTGAGAAGATAGGAGGTTGCTTACAGAATCATTGGGAAGGCCAGGAGAGAGATTCTAGATCATTCGCAAACTTTAGCCTGGGTCTAAAAAAGGCTTTTTTTTTTTTTTTTGTGACCAAGTTTTGTTCTTGTTGTCAAGGCTGGAGTGCAATGGCACAATGTCAGCTCACCACAACCGCTGACTCCCAGGTTCAAGCGATTCTCCTACCTCTGCCTCTTGAGTAGATGGGATTACAGGCGTCTACCACCACGCCTGCCTAATTTTGTATTTTTAGTAGAGAGGGGATTTCTCCATGTTGGTCAGGCTGGTCTCAAACTTCTGACCTCAGGTGATCCTTCTGCCTTGTCCTCCCATAGTGCTGGGATTACAGGCATGAGTCATCGTGCCCAGCCCGAAAAGAGCTTGTTAAAGCATATTGCTTGGGCCCTATCTCCAGAGTTTCTGATTCAAGGAAGTCTGTGATGGGGCCTGAGAACTTGCATTTCTCACAAGTTTCCAGATGATAGTGATGTTGTGGTCCCAGAGCTACACTTGCAGAATCACACTTCTATACTAAACTTTAAGGAATACCCAAAAGCTGCTATAGAACTGACCTTACAGGAAATTTGCATCTGGTGTCGTTGGCCTATAGAAATTCACTTTAATACTATTGTCACTGCTGCTTGGACTGATACCATTTCTTATTCAGGAGCTAGACCTGTACCCCTGGGACACGACTAAAAGTCTTACAGCAATGAAAATGGAACCTTGTTTCTTTACACTGCTCTATTGTGAATTGAGGTTACTTTTGGATGTGTTTGATTGGAGAAGTCTAGGTCACATGTCTGGATTCTGGTTTTAAGGGAGATTGGGGTTTTGTGTGACTTATATTTTGGGAAGCGGAAACTCATAAAATGGAAATTTCTTTAAATGTAAGACTATTCAAAAGATGATAGCCATGTATGTGGCGATTGTCAGCTATACCAGCGCTACTGAAAGTAACCTGTTCACAAATAGTTTTTAATGGTCTTCGAGGAGAGAAGGAACTTAGACCAGAATATAAATCCATGTACTGCTTTCTTCACTGAAAAATATCAGTAGAACTAAGCAATGTGCTTAGTGTCTTCGTTTGTTTTACATTGTGGCACAAACTACTTGTCTTAATTTTAGAACAGTAAACAAACAGTTTGCATACCAAACTTAGATTAGCACTGCGCTGCTGGAAAGAATAAGGGAGAAGGGAATCTAGGGTGGTATTGAGGTGGCTGACATTGGTGTTTAGATTGTTTGCAAAGTATGGCAATACTTGAAGCAGGATGATGAATTGGGAAAAATAGAGAAGGGAAAGTGAATTAGAGGTAAAAAAATGAAAACTCTAAATATCCAGGCTATTTATTTATTTATCTATCCAATAATCCCTTGGAGATGTGATAAGAGCCAAAGAATATAATTTAAAATTTTTTAGTAGCCACATTTACAAAGTTAAAAACAAAACAAAAAAACCCTGGTCAG
The DNA here is from genome assembly GCF_049354715.1 of Callithrix jacchus. Lineage (NCBI taxonomy): Eukaryota > Metazoa > Chordata > Mammalia > Primates > Cebidae > Callithrix > Callithrix jacchus. Next base: position 106,824,715 of record NC_133506.1, read on the forward strand.
GTGTGGTAGCTCATGCCTGTAATCCCAGCACTTTGGGAGGCTGAGGTGGGAGGATCACTTGAGGCCAGGAGTTAGAGATCAGCCTGAGCAGCCAAGCAAGACTTTGTGGCTACAAAAAAAAAAAAAAAAAAAGTAAAAAACCTAAACAACCCCAAACAGAAAAACAGGAGTATACAGTGGCATTTCATTGTGGATTTGTAGAGACTGGGTTTTGTTATGTTGCCCAGGCTGGTCTCGAATTCCTGGGCTCCAGTGATCCATGATCTATCCCCCTCAGCCTCTCAAAGTGCTGGGATTACAGGTGTGAGACACTGAGCCCAGCCTCTTTTCAAATTTTAATGTATTCTGGGTACTAGTCTTTTATCAGGTATATGTTTGCACATACTTTCTCCTAGTCTGACTTACCTTTTAGTTTTCTTTTTTAAACCTCTATATACTTAATAATTTTCTTAACAGGTTTTTTGGAAAAGGGAAAGTTCTTAATTTTGATGAAGTCTAATTTACCAGTTTTTTTCTTTTATGTTTTATGCTGTATGTGTTCTATCTAGGCAATCTTTGCCTATCCCACGTTAACAATTAAAAATATTTTTTTCTTCCTTGAAGTTTTATACTTTCAGTTCTTCCGTTTTAGTCTGTGGATTCATTTTTTCCTCTGTACATGGTAATATGGATTCATTTAGACTTAATTTTGGTTATGTGGTGTGAGGCTCTTTTATGTTTGTTCTTTTTTCTTCCTTTTTTTTTTTGTATTTTGATAGCCATTTCTAGCTACAGTTACTGAAAAGACTGCATTCTCCCCATTGAATTACTTTTGCTCATTTATTTAAAAAAATTGATTAAACATATTGGTGTGAACCTATTCCTGGATTCCAGTCTTTTCCATGCGTATGTGTGCGTGTGTGTGTCCTCTCAGTACTGTTGGCTTTATAGTAAGTTTCAAACTTGGATAATGTAAGTCTTCCAACTTTGTTATTTTTCAGAATGTTTTAGCTATTTGTAATTTGCATTGTAGTATAAATTTTAGAATCAACTTCTACAAAATCAGTTTCTACAAAAGGTGCATGCTGGAATTTTGATGAGGGTTGTATTGAATCTATAAATCAATCTGGAGAGAATTGACATTGTGTGTGTGTGTGTGTGTGTGTGTGTGTATGTGGTGGAGTCTCATTCTATCACCCACAGTGCAGTAGAGTTGCACAGTCTTGGCTCATAGCAACCTCCGTCTCCCAGATTCAAGATGGTGAAACCCTGTCTCTAGTAAAAATACAAAAAAAGTTAGCTGGGTGTGGTGGCAGGTGCCTGTAATCCTAGGTACTCAGGAGGCTGAGGCAGAAGAATTGCTTGAACCCGGGAGACAGAGGTTGCAGGAAGCCAATATGGCACCACTGCACTCCAGCCTGGCTGACGGAGTGAGACTCCGTCTCAAAAAAAAAAAAAAATTGATTTAATAGTAATAATATAAGAACTTTACAAATTTTTAGTACTAAAATTCAAGCACAAAGGTTTAACGTCATTGTGAGTGAATTTTAAGAGTCCCAATCCAGATTCCAAATTGGCATGATATATTATAGCTCTATTTTGAATACCAGTAGAGTTATAGGCAGAAAACTATTATTAATTTTTTGAGACAGAGTTTGGCTCTTGTTGTCCAGGCTGAAGTTCAATGGCGCGGTCTCACTGCAACCTCTGCCTCCAAGGTTCAAGCAATTCTCCTGTCAGCCTCCAGAGTAGCTGGGATTACAGGCATATCCCACCATGCCTAGCTAATTTTGTATTTTTAGTAGAGATGGGGTTTTTCCATGTTGGTCAGACTGGTCTTGAACTCCTGACCTCAGCTGATCCGCCCCCTTGGCCTCCCAAAGTGCTGGGATTGCAGGCATGAGCCACCATGCCCGGCCTGGCAGAAAACTAAATCTTTTGACTGAGTACTTACCTAAGCCTGGTATTTTTTGGAATATATGTCTGTCTGGTAAGTGAGGAACTAAAATATTTGAATATCCTAATAGAGACTATATCTACTGTTCAGTCCAGTGATGTTCATGCTTTTTCATCTGGCTTGACATTATCTGGTGTTTGAAATACTTGAGAAGTAGGATAAAACCAGATTGTACAAATTAAATAGACAACAGACCATTTTTATTCATACATAGTTATATCAGCTGTTGAACACCAGCTTTTAGACAGTTATAATGATTGGACTCTATAAATCAGAAATTAAGATGATTTTAAAACTATCTGGTAAAATTCATGTAATAGTGGTTGAACTGTAGTGTAAATTGACTAGTATTGGAAAAAAAAAATCCAGGCTGGGCATGGTGGCTCCCGCCTGTAGTCCCAACACTTTGGGAGGCCTAGGCGGGTGGATCACGAGGTCAAGAGATCGAGACCATCCTGGCCAGCATGGTGAAACCCCATCTGTACTAAAAATACAAAAAATTAGCCGGGCATGGTGATACATGCCTGTAAACCCAGCTACTTGGGTGGCTGAGGCAGGAGAATCGCTTGAACCCAGGAGGCAGAGGTTGCGGTGAGCCAAGATTGCGCCATTGCACTCCAGCCTGGGCAACAAGAGCAAAAAAACTCCGTCTCGGGAAAAAAAAAAAAAAATCCATAGCTTATTTCAACTGTGTAATTGAGAAGTTGCTTGATTCTGAGGTAATCATTAGTTGGCAACCATTGGAGACTTTTCCATGGTTCACATTGTTATTATTTATTGCATTTGGGAGTACATAGTGGAATATAGTTATATAGCATTATAATAATACAGGAATAGACCCTGGAATGTAGTTTATACTGCATTATCAATTTATTGAACATTCACTCACATCCAGTGATCCCCAAATACTTGACACTTGTTTATAGCCCCTCTTTCTTGCTGTCCCTCTGTCTTTTATTTTATTTCTTATATTTTCTTTTTAAAAGCTTTTTTTTTTTTTATTATAGAGACGGGGTTTCACCATGGCCAAGATGGTCTCGATCTCTTGACCTCATGATCCACCTGCCTTGGCCTCCCAAAGTGCTGGGATTACAGGCGTGAGCCACCGTGCCTGGCCTCCTCTGTCTATTAATAAAAGAGCAAGAAAGAGGGACAGCAAGAAAGAGGGGCTATAAACTCTCTTGTCCAGGCTAGAATATAGTGGCACTATTACAGCTCACTGGAACCTCAAGTTCCTGGGCTCAAGTGATACACCCACCTCAGTTTCCCTTGTAGCTGGGACTACAGGTGTGCACCTGGAATGCCTGGGTAATTTTTCAATTTTTTTTGTAGTGATGAGGTCTCACTCTGTTTCCAAGGCTGGTTTCAGTTTTGTTTTGTTCTTTTTAAGATGGTGATCATGTAACCACTCCCTCGGAAAGGTTGTAGCTCACCCTGAGGCTCGTTTCAAATCCCTGAACTCAAGATCCTCCTGTCTGAGCCTTCCAAAGCCACTGAGATCCCTCTCCTCTACCTTTTTTTTGGGGGCAACTGACTTTTATTATGCTCCCATTTCCCTTCTGAATTTTCTGTGTACTACTAGAAATTCCTGTACTTTTGTTTACAGTTACTTTTGTTCTGTATTTTTCTTAAGGTTTTGTTTACCTGCTTAATTTGTAGCTTTGTGTGAATATAATTTCTAAAACATTCAAAAAATTATAGAATAAGTGGCTTATGAACATTTTAGAAAATTAAGTGATACAGTTATCACTAGAAAGGTATATCTAGAACAAATTTGACCAAATAAACATCTTCGCTTTTTCCAGCAGAAGGATAAACCCGGAACTATGAAATCCTGAAACTGTTAGTAAGTAGCTGTCATTTGAGTACCTGTTTTCTGGAGCTACTTTTATATGATGCTGTATCTGATTCTTACAGCATGTAATACTCTGCAAAATGGGTACCATCTTCATTTTAATAATGATATTTGGGAAAGATTAAACTCTTTGCTCCAGTTCATATAATGAAACCTTGGGTTTGGGGTGAAACAAGTTTCTCTGACCTCAAAATTTTTGATAGCTTACCTTTGGATTTTAGTAAGGCATTTGCCTACACTGTTCATGAAATAATGGATAAGGTGAAGAAATGTGCTTTGATACTAAGAATGGTTGGAGTGAATTTATAACTAATAAAACAGTCTTTCTAATAAGTCAGTATCAACCTCCACCAAGATTTCAGGTGGTGTACCAAAGATCTGTTAGTCCTAACCAATAACTTTGTGTAAAATAAAAAATAAATCAACTACCGGTGCTTTGGTGAAAACTGCATTAGCTTTAGGTTGTAAGAGGAGCCTTGGTTTAATAGCAGTTCAAGTGGAAAGGGTTTAAGGACAGTGTTGGATTACATTAATCTATGGGATAACAATGACAATGTGGGGTTGTGGCCAAAGAAAGAGTAGATTTACTGTAGGTTGTTAAGGGCATGGTTCCCTGAAAAAAGGAGACAATGTTTATTTTAGACTCTATGCTGGTATTATGTTTAGATCAGACTGTCATATTGTATGTGGAATTTTGGCTAAGTTTAGTTTGCAACTTGGGTGAGCAACTTGGATAACGAAGCATTTAGAAATCGCGATTAGGAGAATTTTCATCTGGAGAAGAAAACAGGGTGGGTGTGCAATGTCAGATACTAGGAAATCTATTTTCTAATTCTGGAGAGCAGAACCAAAATCTCTAAGGAGGCAGATTTAGGGGAATGTTACTAAAAACAGCTTTTTTTTTTTTTTTTTTTTTTTTTTTTGAGATGAAGTCTCACTCTGTTGCCCAGGCTGGAGGGCAGTTGCGCTCTCTTGGCTCACTGTAGCCTCCTCCTCCCCAGTTAAAGTGATTCTCAAGCCTCAGCCTCCGCCTCCCAAGTAGCTGGGACTACAGGTGCCTGCCACCATGCCCAGCTAATTTTTGTTTTGCTTTGTTTTGTTTTTAAGTAGAGATGGGGTTTCACCATATTTGTCAGGCCGGTCTTGAACTCCTTACCTCAGGCAATCTGCCCGCCTCTGTCTCCCAAAGTGCTGGGATTACAGGTGTGAGCCACCATGCCTGGCAGGTTTACCTTAGTTTATAAAGTTACTTTATAAACTTTTAAATTTTTTAGACTTCTTTTTCAGAGTGCAATGGTCCCAACATGGCTTACTGCAGCCTCGACCTCCCAGGTGCAAGTGACAGGTGCATGCAACCACGCCTGGCTAATTTTTGTATTTTTAGTAGAGATGGTCTCAATCTGTTACCCAGACTGGTCTCAAATTCCTGGCCTCAAGCAGTCCTCCCACCTTGGACTCCCAAAGTGCTTGGATTATAGGTGTGAGCCACTGGGCCTGGCTGGGAAAATCTTATGTTCAGTTTAAAAAATGATTAGTTGGGACGGGGGCGGGGGAGGGGAAGATTAGTTTGTAAACTGTGAGTTTCTTAAAAGCAAAATGTAAAAAAATGATTTTTTTATGTTAAAATATTTTAAGACCATTAAATTATGTATACATTTTATTGAGCAAAGAGAATGAGACAGAGCAATAAAATAACAATTATTAAAAAAGATAAAGCATCTCATTACCTTTTGATTTAAATGTCATCAACATATTTTATTCTGAATGCCATTTGAGATATTCATTCCAGTCTTTTTTTCTATATAATTTTTGGATATCTTAAACTGTGCTATATGTAAGTTTGTGAATTCTTTTTATTTAATATAAATTTTTCTGGCTTGGAATTTGTTTTACTGAATGGATGTACCTACCATACTTAATAGTTTTATTTTATTTTACTTTAATTTATTCTTTTAGAGACATGGTCTCATTCTGTCACCCAGACGGGAATGCAGTGGTGCAGTCTTAGCTCACTGCACCCTCCACCTCCCGGGTTCAAGCAATTTTCTTGCCTTAGCCTCCTGAGTAGCTGAGATTACAGGTGCGTACCACCATGCCTGGCTGATTTTTGTAGTTTTGGTAGAGACAGTGTTTTGCCACTTTGGCCAGGTTGGTCTTGAACTCCTGTTCTCAAGACATCTGCCTGCTGGCTGGGTGCAGTGGCTTATGCCTGTAATCCCTGAACTTTGGGAGGCCGAGGCAGGCGGATCCACGGGGTCAGGAGTTTGAGACCAGCCTGACCAATGTGGAAACTCCGTCTGTACTAAAAATACAAAAATTAGCTAGGCGTGGTGGCGTGCACCTGTAATCCCATGTACTCATGAGGCTGAGTTGGGAGAGTCACTTGAACCCGGGAGGTAGATGTTATAGTCTCGCCACTGCACTCCAGGCTGGTCGACAGAACAGGACTCCATCTTAAAAAAAAAAAAAAATCACCTGCCTTGGCCACCCAAAGTGCTAGGATTACAGGCATGAGCCACTGCGCCTGGCCAGTAGTTCTGTTTCAAAATCCATTGATACACAAGTTAAGACATTTGAGTTTCAGGAACTTTTCAGAGTCTTTGATCCCACTGGAGTTGTTGTTGTTATTATTATTTTTTTGTAAATTGCTTGAAATAGGTGTTTTCTTGGATTTTGAATATCATTAAACAAAAAGGTTTTGGTTGTAGTAAATTTCACACTGCTTATATCTTTATCAAATTTAGTATAATGAGGCCAGATGTGGTGGCTCACGCCTGTAATCCCAGCACTTTGGGAGGCCCAGGTGAGTGGCTCACTTGAGGTTAGGAATTTGAGAGCTGTCTGTCAATATGGTGAGACCTCTTCTCTACTAAAAATACAAAAATTAGCTGGGAGTGGTGGCGGGCACCTATAATCTCAGCTTCTTGGGAGGCTAAGGCAGGAGAATCTCTTGAATCCAGGAGGCAGAGGTTGCAGTGAGTCAAGATTGTGCCATTGCACTCCAGCCTGGGTGACAAAGTGAGACTCTGTCTAAAAAAAAAGATACATGGTAATGGGAAGGGTATGAGGTAGAAGTCTTAGCATGGAACTGAGTCAGACTCATGAGGTTAGCAGTGACTTCTGGTCTTTTCTGGCTACAAAGTCATTTGATCACTGCTTTTTATCTTTATTCATTAAATAAATAGCACCAATTTAATAATGACAGCTAACATCAAGTTTGTTCTATATGTCACACTAAGTACTTCTTATATGAAGTATTAGCTAATGATTGTGACCCATTAGTCACCATGTCATAAAAAATAATACAGCATTTTGTGTGGTGAGAGCTATTTTCTGCTTGATTTGTGATTGGTTGCTCATGTATTAGGATATGCTTATTTGTAAACTTTCTCATATTCAGGATGAACTGATTTTTCGAGATGTCATAGTAAAGTCATTCTTGTCAAAAGCAGTGTTTTTGGTCTTTCTATATTGTAGAAGTGTAGTATGTTAGCAGCACTTGAAGTGGATGATCACTTCTTAAAAAAATAAGACAATTACTTGGTATACTCTCAAAGGAATCATGATTTCTAGAACTGAACACTCCTGAAGCCTGGAGAGAGCTAGACTTTGCGGGTATAGAGTGGATTTAAACTGTGGGTCCCAGCCATGAGAGGGTTGGGAGTAATGGAAACATACTTAATCTTGGCTGCATCTTTAACGACTGTATTTTTGTTTTGTTGATTAATTAGCCTTCCTAAATATAAATATATGAATGTTGAGAGGTATGAGTGTGTTGGTTATGTGTACATTTTGGTAGAAGGTAGGGATAGGAGGGGATACATCTTACTAGGAAAAAATAAAGACAAAGGGATTTTGGTTTTTCTCTTTTCTTGATGCCCCAGAGCCCTTTGTTACCTGTGTACTAATCAGTAGCTACCATTAATAGTAAAGTGTTAAGTGGAAAAGTTGTTTAACTTATTAAACATTGTGGATTTAACAATAAAAATACCAGCAGAATTAGCACAGAGAACAAATATCTTTCATGATTTCAAATGGTAAGATGAGAGAACTGCGCATTATTTCCTTCCAGTGGATTCCTCATCTGTCTTTTTCTCAAAGTTATCAAACCTTCAGTCGACCAGAAGTCATTGCTTTGACTTAGAGACCCTACATGTTCCTTTTTCAAGATAATTACCTTTAATGACATGGAACTCACAGCAGCAGTCATCCTCTTCCTTCGAGGGATTGCACTTACACTATTAAGTCTATAGTGAGGCCAGTTTAAAGGTCTCATGGGAATGAATAAAGAGGCTTTTCAACTTGCCATGGGCTATATCCTGTTATAAATTGGAAATATCTTAAGTCTAAATGGGTTTAATACGCCTAACTTAGGGATCCTCATAGCTTAGCCTAGCCTATCTTAAATATGCTCAGAACTCTTAGATTAGCCTACAGATCTAACCAAGATCATCTAGCAGAAAGCCTATTGTTGACAAAGGCTGGCGAACTTATATTCTCAGCCTTCTTAGTTTCAGGAGGTTTAATATTGTTGAAGGCTGGCATTACAGCAGTTAGTTTGTTCATGTTGCTATGAAGATACATGTCAGGCCAGGCGTGGTGGCTCATGCCTGTAATCCCATCACTTAGAGAGGCTGGGGCAGGTGGATAACGAGGTCAAGAGGTGGAGACCATCCTGGCCAACATGGTGAAACGCTGTCTACTAAAAGTACAAAAATTAGCTGGGCGTGGTGGCACATGCCTGTAGTCCCTTCTACTTGGGAGGCTGAGGCAGGAGAATCACTTGAATCTGGGAGATGGAGGTTACAGTGAGCCGAGATCGGGCCACTGCACTCCAGCCTGGTGACAGAGCAAGACTCCATCTCAAAAAAAAAAAAAAAAAAACGATACATGGTAATGGGAAGGGTATAAGCTGGAAGTCTAAGCATGGAACTGAGAATCAGGAGCTTGGAAATGGCTTCTGATTTTTTCTGGCTAATACAAGGTCATTTGATTACTACTATTTATTCATTAAATATACTGCCAATTTAATAATGACAGCTAATATCAAGTTACAATAAAATATTGTATATCTCTTGTAATTTATTGAATTCTGTAGTGAAAGTTGAAGGTGAAAAAGAAAATGGTTGTATGAGTGCCATAATAAAGTGGAAAAATTGTAAGTGAAACCATCTGTATGCTTAAGTCTGAACTATCTGTATTGGTTTTAGTTCACTGTCAAAGGAATACATATCTGCATAGAAGAGAACTTAGAAAATCATCTGGAAGGCCAGGTGTGGTGGCTCACGCCTGTAATCCCAGCACTTTGGGAGGCTGAGGCAGGCCGATCTTTTGAGGTCAGCAGTTCAAGTCCAGCCTGACCAACATGTGAAACCCAGTCTCTACTAAAAATGTAGAAATTAGCCAGGCTTGGTGGTGCATGGCTGTAGTCCCAGCTACTCGGGAGGCTGAGGCAGGAAAATTGCATGAACCTGGGAGGTGGAAGTTGCAGTGAACTGAGATGGCACCACTGCACTTCATCCTGGGCGACAGAGTGAGACTCTGTTAAAAAAAAAAAAAAAAAAAAAAATTCATGTGGAAGAAATTAATGAGACATAATTCTATTACTCATAAATCATTGGTACATTTTTTCAGTCTTTTTTTCTATGCATTTGAAAATTAGCTCTTAGTTAAATTGAGTGGTTAGGAAAGGGATAGCCTTCAAAGATAATCTCAGATCTTGGTTAAAATTATAGGCAAATCATCATTATTTGGAGTGGCTTGTAGTCGGGAACTTGGATCTCTGCTGGCCTAGGTAGTTAGTGGTTGATTAGTACTGATTGATATCCCCTAAAGTGGTCACGGTCATAGTTTTAAGGCGAGATCCTGTTGGCAAAAGACATCAGGTGTTTGGACAGCTGGACCTCCTGTCTTAAGCTTCAATCAAAAGAACCCCTGGGTTTGGTCAGGGAAGGCAATTATTTAACCAGCTGTGTCCAAATTTTAGCACCCTTAAAGTAAAAAACAGTCTGCTAATCCCTGCATACCATGATCAATATTAAAAACATGGAAGAAAACCAGATTATCTCCCAGTAAATGAGAGTTTATACAGAATGTACAGTTCTGTATCCTGTCTCTCTGAATGGGTTTATTATAATCTCAGTGTAATGGTAATGGATCATTTTGAAGTTGGAAGAATAGTTCAGTCTGGTATGACTACACTAGTTAGGGAACCTATTAGATTTTGCTTGTGACACTTGAGAGAAACAGGAAATATCAAGATTGTCAGTGGATACATTTATGGGATAAATAGTTCAAATAATCCAACATTTAACTGTTCTAAAATTGAATTGCTATTCATTTTCACAAAGGAACTTCAGAAGCTCCTTTTTTGTGGGGAAATTGGTCTTATGTGATTCTCTTTATATTTGCGGTTTCACTTTACATGACTCATTTATAGTTGTGTATTAAGTCTAATAGGCGTGTCTTAACATTAGAATTTCCTAGCATATGGTGGATTTTTGGAAGAAGCTTGACTACTTGTTTTGTATATAGCAATGTGCAGGTGGAATACTAATTTAGTGTTTTAACTTAATTTATAAATAATAAAAGTTATTACTTGTTAACTAGTATTTTTTTCCCCCAGTTTCTCTTCAGCAACGGGTAGCAGAATTGGAAAAAATTAATGCAGAATTTTTACGTGCACAACAGCAGCTTGAGCAAGAATTTAATCAAAAGAGAGCAAAATTTAAGGAGTTATATTTGGCTAAAGAGGGTAAGTTCATAAGTCTCGCACCAACTTCAACGCAACTAAAGTGTTTCATTTCTTGGTAGTAGTGTTAATTTTATCATGGAATAAACCTTGATTTTATTTGTACTTGCATAAAAAAAGAATACTGTTTAAAGGCTAGAGTTAAGAATGGGATTGAAAAACAAATTGAAAAATGCCTTTTTCAGATTTTTCCTTGTTTTTTGATCTTACTGTTGATACTTAGGTTGCATAGCCCTGAGATAAGAGACTATCAGTACTCTTAATACTTGAGGTACAGTCATGGGCAAACTAGGATTGTTGGCATTCTAATAACAGCTTTCACTGTGTTGTGTTTAATTTTATGAAATGTCAGTTTTATCCAACAAATGTTCAGTTATTCACCAATAAATACTTGTTTAATACCTACTGTGAGGCAGACATTGTACTTATGTGTTAGGTATAGAGAAGGAGCAAAATTCATGTTGTTCTTTATTATTTATTTATTTTATTTTTTTTGGAAGGGAGGAAGGGGAGGAAAGCAGGAAGGGAGGGAGGGAGGGAGGGAGAGAAGGGAAGGAAGGAAATCAGGCAATGAGAGAGACATCGCCGACCTGGATCTAGAGGTCTACAAGTTGATTTCTTTCTTTTTTTGAGAGAAGGAAAGAAAAAAAAGGAGTGAAGGAGAGGAAGAAAGAGGAAGAAAAAGAGAGAACAGAAATGTTGCTTTATTCTAAAAAAAAAAAATGGGTATTAATAGTGGCCAATCAGTATTTCATTTAAACCTATGAGTAGGTGTGATGTGGTATTGACAAGAATGTATATTTTGTGTATTTAAAGTGGAGAGCTCTATAAATATTTATTAAGTTTACTTGTTGCGGATATCCAGTTCGAGTCCTGGATATCCTTATTAATTTTCTGTCTCATTGAGTCTAAGTCTTTATGTATCTGGGTGTTAGGATCGTTAGCTCTTGTTGTTGCATTGATCCTTTTACCACTATATCTTTGTTGCTTTAAAATCTATTTTATCAGATATGAGAATTGCAACTCCTGCTTTTTATTTATTTATTTTTGCTCTCCATTTGGTTGGTAAATCTTTCTCCATCCCTTTGTTTTGAGTCTTTGTGTATCCTTGCATGTGAAATGGGTCTGGATGTAGCATACCACTGGGTTTTGGCTGTATCTTTTGATTGGGGGATTTAGTAGATTTAAATTTAGGATTACCGTCATTTGATGTTAACTGGCTGTTTTATTCATTCGTTGATGTATAAATTCTTCTTTATATTGATGCTCTTTACTTTTTGGCATATTTTTAGTAAGGCTAATACTGGTGGTTGCTTTCTATGTGTAATGCTTCTTTCAGAAGCTCTTGTAAAGAAAGCAGGCCTGGTGGTAATAAAATCTCTGAGTACTTGCTTGTTCATAGAAGATTTTATTTTTCCTTCAGTTGTGAAGCTTAGTTTGGTTGGATATGAAATTCTGGGCTGAAAGTTCTGTTCTTTAAGGATGTTGAATATTGGCCCCCACTCTCTTCTGGCTTGTAGAGTTTCTGCTGAGAGATCTGCTGTAAGTCTGATAGGCTTCCCTTTGTGGGTAACCTGACCTTTCTCTCTGGCTGCCCTTAGTATTTTCTCCTTCATTTCAACCCTGGTGAATCTAATGATTATGTGCCTTGGGGTTGCTCTTCTTGAGGAATATCTTTGTGGTGTTCTCTGTATTACCTGGGGTTGAATATTGTCCTGCTTTGCTAGTTTAGGAAAATTTTCCTGAATAATATCCTGAAGAATATTTTCCAGCTTGGATTCATTCTCTCCGTCGCATTCAGGTACACCTATCAAACGTAAATTTGGTCTTTTCACATAGTCCCACATTTCTTGGAGACTTTGCTCATTCCTTTTTATCCTTTTTTCTCTAATCTTGTCTTCTCGTTTTATTTCATTAAGTTGGACTTTGACCTCTGATATCCTTTTTTCTGCTTGAACAATTCGAGTGTTTAAACCTGTGCATACTTCTCAGAGTTCCTGTATTGTATTCTTCAGTTAATTCACTTATATTCCTCTCTAAGTTGTCTGTTCTCATTAGGATTTTGTCAAACCTTTTTTCAAAGTTCTTAGTTTCTTTACATTGGGCTACAACATGTTCTTTTAACTCACAGAAGTTTCTTATTATCCATCTTCTGAAGCCTGATTCTGTTAATGGGATGCTCTCCTTCTCCATCAAGCCTTGTTCCCTTGTTGATGAGGAACTGTGATCCTCTTTAGAGGGAGAGGCATTCTGATTTTGAGTATTCTCAGCCTTTTTACGCTGGTTTCTTCCCATCATTGTAAATTTATCCACCTGTCGTCTTTGTAATTACCAACTTTCAAATTAGGTCTCTGAGTGGACATCCAAGTTGTTAATTCCCAGGGCCGAACTATGAGCACCCACTGCGCCAGCCAAAACGGCAGCATTAAGACTGGTGGTGCTTTTCTGCCTGGGAATCTCCAGTCTGGCTTCTTTCTTGAGTCCGTAATAGGCGACTCCGCCTTCCCAGAGCTCCAAACCTCGGTCAGAAGGGAATTCAGTCCCGTTTACTCTGCACCAAGAGCTGCCATGCCGAGGTGGCAGGAAAACCGCTGCGCTGGCCACAAGAGTTGCGGTGGCGACCCGTGCGGCTCCTCCAAACCTCAGTCAGAAGGGGAACCAGTCGCATTTACTCTGCACCAAGAGCTGCCGCCGGCAAAACTGCTGTGCCGGCCACTAGAGTCGCTCTGGCGACCTGTGCAGTTCCTCCACTGGGAATCTTCTGCTCCGTGAGCGACCAAAATTTGTCTGAAAGTGTGGCGTCCTCTCGTTCTCTGCGGTTTCACTGGGAGCTGCAATCCCGAGCTGTTAGTGATCAGCCATCTTGGATCGTCCCATGTTGTTCTTTAACTTAGTTGAACTTAATGAGGAAAACAGATGTTGAGTAATTGTGTGATGAGTTGTTAAAACGGAAACTGTCGGCTCAGAGCATTGGCTCACACATGCAATCCCAGCACTTTGAAAGGCCCAGGTGGGGCCAGGCGCAGTGGCTTACACCTGTAATCCCAGCACGTTGGAGGTTGAGGTGGGCTGATCACAAGGTCAGGAGTTCAAGACCAACCTGGCCAACATGCTGAAATCCCGCCTTTACTAAAAGTACTGGTAGATAATACATTTTGCACAGTATCAAAAATTAGCTGGGTGTGGTGGCTTACACCTGTAGTCCCAGCTTATTCTGGAGGCTGAGGCAGAACCTGGGAGGCGGAGGTTACAGTGAGCCAAGATCATGCCACTGCCTTCTAGCCTGGTGACAGAGTGAGACTCTATCTCAAAAAAAAGAAAAGAAAATATAGAAATTATTGGAAATGCAGCTCTTTTGAGATATATTGGTCTCATTAAATCACTAATCTCTGGATGAATATTACTGCTAGAAAAAGATAGCTTTTCAGCATCAATTCTATTGCAATAATTTTTTTTAAAGATATAAATGCCAGGAACTCTTGGTCTCATAAGTAGGTAGATAGAAATAGGGTGTTATTAAAGCAGTTATTCACTTCTCTTAGCTCTTTCTGAATTATGTTAAATTACATCATTCTTTAGCATCGAAAAGTTTTTATTCTATCAGCTAACAACTGAGCTAGGTCTTCCTTCAGTTTTGTTGAAAGAAGTATTAGCGGTCAGGTGCAGTGGCTCATGCTTGTAATCCCAGCATTTTGGGAGGCCAGGGTGGGCGGATCATGAGGTCAGAAGATCAAGACCATCCTAGCCAACATGGTGAAACCCCGACTCTACTAAAAATACAATAAAATTAGCTGGGCATGGTGTTGCACGCCTGTAGTCTCAGTTACTCAGTAGGCTGAGGCAGGAGAATTGCTTGAACCCAGGAGGCAGAGGTTGCAGTGAGCTGAGATTGCGCCACTGCACTCCAGCCTGGGCGACAGAGAGAGACTGTCTCAATAAGTTCTCTCTGGTTATTCAGTATGTTCACAGGAATTTATCCTCTCCCTTTAAAAATTTGTTTATGCTTTTGAATTAACCACGTACCACCGTCCACTTTGCAATGGTATATTGTCAAGATGACCTGTAATACATTTGATGTATATATAAAAGGTTGTGGTAGTGTTTTATCTGATGATTAGTTGAAACCCAGTATGATGCTGGCTAATGATACCAGTTTTCTCCTATACCTCTTATACCAAAACCTCTGTAGCTTGTTTATCCTATCTACAGTTAATTGAAGTCAATTGTTTCTAAACCTTGTTTGTTTTGCTGTTTTTCTTTCTCCCCGAATACAGCTGTTAGGGTTCCTTTGTTTTCTTAATTTTCTTTGAAATTATAAAATTGACTTTCCCCCAAAATTTTGAAGAAATGAAAATGACCAAGAACCTCCCATTTCTGAAATGCATTATCAACTGCAGTTTTAGATCTGTGAATTAAAAAGCTTGTAACATGAGTTGGTTCAAAAAAACATGCTCGGTTAAGATTGTATGGATGACATCTAGACCCAATAAATAATTTTTTTGTATACGATTGTATCTTTACTGTCCAAAGTGTTCAATTAACTTAGCTGGCCATAGTGAACAATTGGGGTAAATTTTTACAAGAGTTCAAAATAAATACTGTGATCCCTTTTGAGAGTGTTTGGTGGCATTCCTAAAGAAAATGCATAGTATAATAAAAGGTCAATGCTGATTACTTAGTTTTTGTCTTGGCGTTAGCCTATATCATAATAACAATTAAATGTGAAGATTTCCCGAGACAGAGGCTTACATTGTATCTACTGTGAAGTCTAAATCTAGTCTTTAATGATTGCCACAGGTGTTTACAATATAAACCAGGATTTTGATATGCACAGCAGTCTTTGTTTTGTCTTTTAGGAAAACCAGGTCAAGGTAACCCTGAAAGTCCAAACATTGTTTTTTCCCCAATAGGTTCAGCTTTTGCTTTAGTGTTGTAATAGTTGTGTTTGTGCTTGTTTCGAGAATAGCTGAAATATAAGTGCAAATAGTAATGAGAAATGCTAATAAAAGAGATTATTACCTTTTTTACTTCTTTTATTGCCTGTTCTTTTCTTAGTACACATTCTTTTTTTTTTTTTGGGAAGGAGTCTCACTCTGTCACCCAGGCTGGAATGCAGTGGCACCATCTTGGCTCACTGCAACTCTGCTTCCCAGGTTTAAGCGATTCTCCTGCCTCAGCCTCTTGAGTAGCTGGGACTACAGGCATGTGCCACCATACCCGGTTAATTTTTATAGTTGAGATGGGGTTTCACCATGTTGGCCAGGCTGGTGTTAGTACCCATTCTTTTCCAAGACGACTTAAACTGGGAATGTTACAAATATTTCTGAAAGTTTTGTTGCATTTCTGTTGAACTTGAAATATTTTCTGATTAAGCTTTCCTAAACCTCAGAACTTGGCACTATAGCAGTGTTTGTTTTGTGCTTTGGAAATAACGTAGTTTTGGGCAATGAGTAAGAGACTGAAATATGAAATACCAAACAAAAAGCCATATAGTTCTCAATTGGAGGAAAAATAGTAGAAATAGAGCTCAAAGCTAATCACCAGAAGACCTTGAAATTTTCTAGTGGTGTTCAAAAGGTCTTTATACGTAGTTATAATTTATATAAAGCTGTTATGCTAACTGGTCAGACTTCAATAGTGAAAAGTTAGATTTAAGAAGCTATCTGTAGTTCCAGTGCCATAAACCTGCCCTTAGATATGGAAATGAAAAGAGAGTAAATAAAATTAACAATTAAAACTCATTAGTAATATTGTAAACAAAAGATTAGAAATTAAAATAGTGTTTGTTAATTATTTGTTTAACCAGCAGAGAAGACACAGAGGTTTTAGTAAAGTAGAAAATAGTACTGAGGAGTTCTCCCTCCTAGTGAGGCAAAGAGGGAAATATGAAAGAACATAACAAAGACATAGAGGATGAATTGAGAGCCTTCAACATACATCTGAAAAGAGTTGTAGGGGAAGAGAATTGAAGGAATAGTCAAGAATATTTGAAGAGATAACTTAGATTTTTACTAGTAAAAAATGTGAGTTCTTAACATAAATACTGAATACCAAACAGGTTAAATAGTCAGTTCATTCTTTGACACATCTTTTATATGGTAGAACATCAAGAATGAAAAGAAAATGTGGGCCAGGCATGTTTGGGAAGCTGAGGTGGGTACATCACCTGAGGTTGGGAGTTTGAGACCAGCCTGACCAAACATGGAGAAACCCCATCTCTACAAAAAACACAGCATTAGCCAGGTGTGGTGGCAATGCCTATAATCTAAAGTACTGGGGAGGTTGAGGCAGGAGCATTGCTTGAATCCAGGAGGTGGAGGTTGTGGCTAGTTGAGATCGCACCATTGCACTCCAGCCTGTGCAAGAAGAGTGAAGTTCTGTCTTGGGAGGGGTGGGGGGGGGAGAAAAATGTGAAAATCTACCAGAGAAAAACAATTACAATGGCAAGAAATACTTCATAAACACCATAGATTCCAGAAGGCAATGAAATAAGATCTCCAAAATGTAGAGAAAAAATAATTGTCAACATAAAACTTTATATGTTGCTAAATTATTTAATAGTAAGGGCAAAATAGATACTTTAGACATATAAAAACTGAGAGCAATTAGTCATCTACATAACCACTAAAAGAACTGCTAGTAGGCCAGGCTTGGTGGCTCATGCCTGTAATCCCAGCACTTTGGGAAGCCTAGGTGGGCGGATCACCTGAGGTCGGGAGTTCAAGACCAGCCTGACCAACATAGAGAAACCCATCTCTACTGAAAATACAAAATTAGTCTGACGTGGTGGCTTGAGCCTATAATCCCAGCTACTCAGGAGGCTGAAGTAGGAGAATGGCTTGAACCTAGGAGGTGGCAGCCTGGGCAACAAGAGTGAAACTCCATCTCAAAAAAACAAAAAAACAAAAACTAGTATAGATAGACATTTGCAAAAAGAAAACATAGAGAAAATGTAGTATGGGATATAAGAAACAGTATAGGCTGGGTGCAGTGGCTAATGCTTATAATCCCAGCACTTTGGGAGCCCCAGGTGGGTGGATTGCCCAAGGTCAGGAGTTTGTGACCAGCCTGGCCAATGTGGGGAAACCCTGTCTCTACTAAAAATACAAAAATTAGCTGGGTGTGGTGACGGGCACCTGTAAGCCCAGCTACTTGGGAGGCTGAGGTAGGAGAATTGCTTGAACCCAAGAGACGAAGTTTGCAGTGAGCTGAGATAGTGCCACTGCACTCCAGCCAAAAAGAAAAGTATAAGAAACAATACAAAATACAAATTGATAAATATATTTTATTTTTACTTTTTGAGATGGAATCTTGCTTTGTTGCCCTGGCTGGAGTGCAATGATCTTGGCTGACTGCAACCTCTGCTTCGCAGGTTTAATCAATTCTCCTCCCTTAGCCTTTTCAGGAGCTGGAATTATGGGCATCTGCCATCACAGCTGGCTAAGTTTTGGAGGTGACTCCTCCTCGCTTATTCTTTGAGGCTAGTATTATTCTGACATCAAAACCAAGGAAGACATCACAAGAAACTTAGCCTATTATTTATTAGGAATACAGATGCAAAAAGTCTTGCACAAGAATCAGCAAATCAAATTAAGCTACAGGTAAAAAGAACCACACAGCATGAAAAGTGGGATTTATCCCAGGGATGCAAGGCTGGTGCAACACCTGGAAATCAGTAGGATAAAAAACAGACACACAATCATCTCAGTAGACACAGAAAAAGTATTTGACAAAATCTATCACTGTTTCATGATAAAAACACTAAAATAGGAATAGAAGCGAACTTCAACTTGTCAACCTGAAAATGGACTTTTACAATAAACTCACAGCTAACATCATACTTAATGTTTAAAGACCAAATGCTTTTCCTGTATAATCCGAAACAGGACAGTTATGTATATTCTGACCAATTTTATTCAACATTGGAAATGAGGATCTATCTAGGCCATTTAAACAAAGAAAAAGGAATCCAGATTGAAAAATAAGAAGTAAAACTATCTAATGTTCTCTGATGGCATCCTCTTTCACATACAAGAGGATTCACTAAAAAACTATTTAGCAGTAATAAGTTCAGTAAAATTCAGGATACATGATCAATATAAAAATATCAGCTGTATATCTGAAAATGGCATTTACAACAGCATCAAAATGAATAATGTCTTTAGGAAACATTTAACAAAACAGACTCAAAACTTGTACTCTGAAATCTTCACTATTAAAAGAAATTAAAGGAGATCTAGGCTGGGCGTGGTGGCTCATGCCTGTAATCTCAGCACTTCAGGAGGCTGAGGCGAGTGGATCACTTGAGGCCACTTGAGGTTCAAGATCAGCCTGGCCAACATGATGAAACCAAGTCTCTACTAAAAATACAAAAATTAGCTGGGTGTGGTGGCATGTACCTGTAGTCCCTGCTACTTGGGAGACTGAGGCGGGAGAATTGCTTGAACCTGAAAGGTGGAGGTTGCAGTGAGCTGAGATTGCACCAGTGCACTCCAGCCTGGCAACACAGCGAGACTCAGTCTCAAAAAAAAAAAAAAGTTTATATGGAGTTTCAAAAGACCCAGAGTGGCCAACTCAGTATTGAAAGAAAAGGAAAAAGTCTGAGGATTGACACCTGACCTTTAAGACTTAATGTAAAGCTTCAATAATCAAGATAGTGTGGTGTCTTGTAGTGATTTATTTGTTACTAATAGACAAATGACAAATAGATCAATGGAATGGAAAGGATAGCCCAGAAATAGACCCACATAAATACAGTCAACCAATCTTTAACTAAGATAATAAAGTGGAATAAAGATAGTCTTTTCAATAAATTATGTGGGAACAATGAAACATCCACATGTAAAACAATCTAGACAGAGACCTTATACCCTTTACAATCAACTCAAAATGAATCAGAGTTACCTATATGTAAACAGCAGAAGTGTAACTCTAGAAGATAACATAGAAGAAAATCTGGATAACCTCGGGTATGGCAAGGAATTTTAGGTGCAAAACCCAAGGCATAATCCATGAAAGAAACAGTTCATAAACTGGACTTGATTAAAATGAAATTTTTTTCCTCTGAAAAACTTAAGAAAATGAGATGATACGGATGTGAAGGCGATGTGGCTGCGACATCTGTCACCCCATTGATCACCAGGGTTGATTTGGCTGATCTGGCTGGCTAGGCGGGTATCCCCTTCCTCCCTCACTACTCCATATGCGTCCCTCCCGAAGACGCGTGCTTGGTCAAAGAGGACGACCATCCCCAATAGAGGAGAACTGGTCTTCGGTCAAGGGTATATGAGTAGCTGTGCTTCCCTGCTAGAACCTCCAAACAAGCTCTCAAGAAAATGAGATGATAAGCCACAGGATGGGAGAAAATATTTGGGGACAAAAAAAACCCAAAACATGTGGTAAAGGACTGTTAACCAAAATATACAAAGAAATCTTAAAATTCAACAGTGAAGAATTCTAGGGGAGTTCCAGTTCTAAAATGGTGAAGAAACAGGCTGACTTCACTTCTCCCAACAATAAACCAACAATGCTACAATGCTGACATCATCACCAGAGATATCCCAGAACTCAAATATGAAGATGAGACTATTTTTGGGGCCACAGATAAGTGAAAAAACTGAGCAGACTTTAACAGAATTGGACTTTAACAACTGTGATGCCCCTTACCCCATTCTACCCCCCACCAAGCACGTGGAAAAATGTCCCCCCACTCAGTGTTCCTACACCAGAAAAAGATCAAGTGAGGACATCCAACTTCCCTGCCATCTTGGTTTCTCTGGAAGGTGTGTCCCTGCCTTAACCCATGGGAAGCAGTGTGTGTTACTGAAGGGAGATATATCTGTGGGGAGGCAGGACTACCATCCCCAGCCCTGGAAACTCATCCAAATGAGATGCCAAGTCAGAGTTCAAAAGTGCTACACAATAGGAGATTAATCCTTCAGGTCTCCTGGCATGAACTCCCAGCCAGCCTTCCTACACTGCTGGGACCTCCCCTTTGGGACTTCCCGATTTGGGATGAGGTGTGCTTTGACCATTTGAGCCAAAGTGAAGCTGGGGGTAAGGTGCCACTTTGAGCTGAAAAGGAGGTGGTAACCTAGAGGTAAAGAACCTCTAAGCAAATACATCCAATAAAAACCAAGCCAATCAGAAGAGACTAGAATAACTGATTCATCCTTGAATGAAAAGACAGACATACATCCATAAGAAACATCAGCAAATGGAGACCCACGATCTTCCAAGTGGACAAAGCAAGGAATGACTGCAAAGAAAATAGCAAAATGTGAGCTCTGATCAGGAATTCAAAATAGTAGCCATACACGATTCCTCATGGCCATAATTCCAGCTCCTCAGGAATCTGAGGCAGGAGGATTTTTTTGAGGCTAAGAGTTTAAGACCAGCCTCGGTAACAAAGCAATACTCCATTTCTAAAAAAGTTAGTTGGGTGTGGTGGTGTGCACCTGTAGCCTACTGTCCCCCTCCCCAAGAAAAGAATTAAAAATAATAATTGTAAGGAACACAGTGATCTCCAAGCTAACACAGAAAAACAATTCAGAAATTTACATTTTTTTGAGATAGAGTCTCTATTGCTGAAGCTGGAGTGCAGTGGCTCAGTCTTGGCTTGCTGCAACCTCTGCCTCCCAGGTTCAAGTGATTCTCCTGCTTCAGCCTCACCAGTAGCTGGGATTATAGGCACGCGCCACCACGCCTGGCTAATTTTTCTATTTTTAGTAGAGATGGGGTTTCACCATGTTGGCCAGGCTGTTCTCAAACTCTTGACCTCAGTCTGCCCACCTTGGCCTCCCAAGGTGTTGAGGTTACAGGCCTGAGCCACTGTGCCCAGACTACCAGAAAAATTTAACGAGGACATTGAAATAATTAAAAAATTAAACAGAAGTCTTGGAACTGGTAAATATATTTTCTCAACTGAAAAATTCATTAAAGGCTCTCAATAGCTTCTTTGCTCAAGCAGAAGAAAGAAGCAGTGACCTTGAAGACAGGCTATTTGAAAATAGAGAAGAAAGAAAAACAATGAATATGACCTACGGAAAGTAGAAAATTATTTCAAAAGACCAAATCTAAGAATTACTGGTCTTCAAGCAGGAGTTGAGCAAGAGCAAGAGTAGAAAGCTTATTCAAAGAAATAGCAGAAAACTCTCCAAAACTTGAGAAGGATATAAATATCCATGTGCAGGAAGGCCACAGAACACCAAAGAGATTTGACCCAAATAAAACTACCCCCAAGGCATATAATAACCAAATCTAAATGGTCAAGGACAAAGAGAGGATCCTAAAAGTAGCAAGAGAAAAGGAGCAAATAACTCTTACTGGAGCTTCAGTTAGTGTGTCAACAGACTTCTCAGTATAAACCATAAAGGTAAGGAAGGAGTGAAATGACATCTTCAATGTGCTGAAAGAAAAAAAAAAGTGACATCTAAGACTAGTATATCCAACAAAGTTATCCTTCAAATATGAAGGAGAGATACATTCTTTCCCAGATAAAAGTTGAGAGAATTCACTGCTACCAGACCCATCCCACAAGAAATGCTAAAGGGAGTTCTTCAATTTGAAATTTAAAAAACACTAACACACCAAAAAAAAAAAAAAAAGTATAAAACTCCCTGGTAAAATTAAGTACATGAACAGACTTATACTCTAATGCTACAGTTGATAACTCTAGTATAAAGCCCAAGAGTGAAATCTATGAAGAACAATAATAGCTGTAGCAGCCTGTTCAGAGATAGGTAATTTAGAAATATTTAAGATGAGACAACTAGAATTCAGAATGGGAAAGTGGAGCTAAGGTATAGAAGTTTTTTTTCCCATTATTTGTTTGTTTCTATAAGGTAAGTTGTCTTCTCTTTAACGTAACTTGTTATCTACAAGATTTTTTTGTATAAGCCTTGTGATAAAACAAAAATCTGTAATAGAGTCACTAAAAATAAAAAGCAATGAATTAAGACATACTACCAGAAAAAATTATCCCCAAAGGAAGACAGTGATAAAGGAAGAGAGTAAACAAAAACAACCAGAAAACAAGCAATAAAACGGCAGTAGTAAGTCCTTACTTGTAGATAGTAATACTGAATGGACTCAGTTCTCCAATTTAAAGCCCGAGTGGTTGAATGGTTTAAGAAACAAGCCCCAACTATATGCTGCCTACAAGAAACCACTTTGACTGGGTGCAGTGGCTCATGCCTTTAATTCCAACATTTTGGGAGGTTGAGGTGGGAGGATCACTTTAGGAATTTGAGACCAGCCTGGGCAGCAAAGTGAGACCCTGGCTCTACAAAAAATAAAACTGGCCAAGTGTATTGTTCGCATCTGTAATTCTAGCTCTTTGGGAGGGCAAGGTGGGAGGAATGCTTGAGCCCAGCCTGGGCAACATAGTGAGACCCCAACTGTACTAAAAAATACAAAAAGCCAGATGTGGTGGCATGTGCCTGTAGTCCCAGCTACTTGGGAGCCTGAGGTGAGAGGATCACTTAAGCCCAGGAAGTCAAGGCTGGTGAGACTGACTCACCAGCCTGGGTGTGTCTCAAAGCAAAAATTAGCTGCTCATGCTGGCATGTGCCTGTGGTTCCAGCTCCACAGGAGGCTGAGGCAGGAGGATTGCTTGAGCCTGAGAGGTTGAGACTGCAGTGAGTCATATTAGTACCACTGTACTCCAGCCTGGGTAGCAGAGTATGACCTTGTCTCAAAAAAATAACCCAAAAAAGAAACCCACTTTACCTGTAAAGATAAATATAAAATGAAAGTGAAGAGCCATAAAAAGATTTTATGCAACTGGAAACAAACAAAATTGGAGTAACTATACCTATGTCAGATTAAAATAGACTACAAATCTAAGACTTAAGAGCTAGGTGCAGTGACTCATACCTCTAATCTCATTGCTTTGGGAGGCCTAGGTGGGAAGATTACCTGAAGCCAGGTGTTTGTGAGTAGCATGAGCAATCCTGTCTCTCAAACAAAATTTAAAATTTAGAATTTAAAAATCAGCCAGGAGGCCCTGTGTAGTGGCTCACACCTATAAACCCAACACTTTGGGAGGCCGAGGTGGGTGGATCACCTGAGGTCAAGAGTTAAAGTCCAGCCTGGCCAACATGGTGAAACCCCTTCTCTACTAGAAATAAAAAAATTAGGAATGGTGGCAGATGCCTGTAATCCCAGATACTTGGGAGGCTGAGGCAGGAGAATCGCTTGAACCCAGGAGGCAGAGGTCGCACCATTGCACTCCAGCCTGGGCAACAAAAGTGAAACTCTGTCTAAAGGAAAAAGCCAGGCATGGTTATACATGCTTGTAATCTCAGGTACTTGGGAGGTTGAGGTGGGAGAATTCCTTGAGCCCAGAAGTTTGAGGTTGCAGTAAGCTATAATTGTGCCATTCTGCACGCCAAGTCTGGGTGACAGTGAGACTGTCTCAAAAAAAAAAAAAAAAACCTGACTGTAAAAAGAGGCCAAAAAAAAGGTCATATAGTAATAAAGAGGTCAGTTCAGCAAGAGAACAATTATAAGTATGCACCTAACACTGGTACTTTCAAGTACATATAAAATAACCAGTCTAAAGGGTGAGAGAGACTGCAGTGCAATAGGAAGAAGACTTTATCACTCCCCTCTTAGTAATGGACAGATTATCCAGGCAGCAAATCAAAGAGACATCAGAATTAAACTACACACTAGATACTGAAATCCTTGAAAAAATATTTGCAAACTGAATTCAACAACATATTAAGAAGATCAGTCACCATGATCAAGTGGATTCCTCCTGAGGATGTAAGGATGCTTCAATAATAAATGAATGGGATATATCATATTAACATAACCAAGAACAAAAGCCATATGGTTGGTCAGGTGTGGTGGCTCACACCTATAATCCCAGTACTTTGGGAGGCTGATGCTCGTGGATGACTTGAGGCCAGGAGTTCACAATCAGCCTAGCCAACACCGTGAAACCCCGTCTTTACAAAAAATGCAAAAAATTAGCTGGGAATGGTGGTGCACACCTGTAATCCCAGCTACTTGGGAGGCTGAGGCATGAGAATTGCTTGAACCTGGAAGGTAGAGGTTGCAGTGAGCTGAGATCATGCCACTGCACTCCAGCCTGGGCGGCAGAGTGAGACTCTGTCTCAAACAACAACTGTTTGGTTATTTAAATAGATGCTGCAGACGCATTGGGTAAAAACTGACATCTTGGTCTAGTGTGGTGGTTCATGCCTGTAATCCCAGCACTTTGGGAGGCCAAAGTGGGTAGATTACCTGAGGTTGGGAGTTTGAGACCAGCCTGATCAACATGGAAGAAACCCTATCTCTACTAAAAATAAAAAATAAGCTGGGCATGGTGGTACATGCCTATAATCCCAGCTACTCTGGAGGCTGAGGCAGTTGGATTGCTTGAACCCGGGTGGCAGAGGTTGCAATGAGCTGAGATCATGCCATTGCACTCCAGCCTGGGCAACAAGAGCAAAACTCTCTTTCTCTCTCTCTTTTTCTTTCTTGCTCTCTCTCCTTTCTTTTCTATTTGTTTCTTTTTCTGTTTTTTGTTCTATTTTTATTTTTAAACTCCAAAGAAACCAACATCTCTTTATGATATAAATCCTCCTCAAATTGTTTGTAGAAGGAACATAACTCAAAAAAGGCCATCCATGACAAACCCACAACTAACATCATATTGGATGGAGAGGGAAGAGTTGAAAGCCTTTCCTTTGAGATCTGGAACAAGATAAGGACGCCCACGTTAGCCAGTTTTATTTAATGTAATACTGGAAATTGTGGCCAGAGCAATTAGGCAAGAGAAATAAAGGGCATCCAAATCAGAGAGCATGAAGTTAAATTTAAGATGACACAATCTTATACTTAGAAAAACTTAAAGACACTGCAAAAAAAAAAAAAAAAAAGGTTAAAACTGGTAAATGCAGTAAAGTCACAGGGCAGAAAATCAATACACAAAAATTATTACCATTAGTATACACCAGTGAACAAACTGAAAAAGAAAAGCAATCTCATTTATAATGGCTACAACACACACACACACACGAGCCTGTCTGTGCATCAATTTAACCAAAGAAGTGAAAGATCTTTATAGAAAGCCATGTAGAAAGATCTGTAGAACACTGATGAAAGAAATTGAAGAGGACACACACACACAAATGGAAAGATATTCCATGGTCTGGATTTAGGAGAATTAATATTGTTGAAATGATAGTACCATCCAAAGCAATTTACAGATTCAATATGATCCCTTATCAAAATACTAATGGTATTCTTCACAGAAACAGAAAAAGAAATCTTACAATTTATATGGAACCATGAAAGACCCTGAAGAGCCATAGCAATATTAGCAAAAATAACAAAGTTGGAGGCATCACACTATGTGACAATCAAAATTTACTACAAAGCTATAGGACCCAGTCAGCATGGCACTGGCCTAAAACCTTCCACATAGACTAATGGAACAGAATAGAGCACCCAGAAGTAAATCCATGCATTTGCAGTCAACTCATCTGCAACAAAGGCACCAAGAACATTCAGTGAGGAAAGGACAGTCTCTTCAATAAATGGTGGTAGGAAGATTGGGTAACCATTTTCAGAAGAATGAAATTAGGCCACATCTCTGTCCATACCCAACAATCAAAATAGATTAAGGACTTAAATCTAAGACCTGAAACTGAAACCACTAGAGGGAAACTTTCGGGAAATACATTGGTCTGGGCAAAGATCTGTGTGTGTGTAAGACCTCAAAAGCATTGGCAAAAATAGACAAATGGGATTACATCAAGCTAAGAAGCCTCTGTACAATAAAGGAAATGATCAACAAAGTGAAGAGCCACAGAATGGGAGAAAATATTTGCAAACTGCCTGTCTCATAAGGGATTAATAATTACAATATATGAAGAAGTCAGTAGCAAAAAAGCAAATCTTATTTAAACACAAGCAAAAGATTTGAATAGGCATTTTTCAAAAGACAAATGGCCAAGAGGGCTGTGAAAAGATGCTGAAGATCACTAATCATCAGAGAAATGTGAAGCAAAACTACAATGGGATATCATGTCACTGCATTCAAAATGGCTTTTATCAAACGGGTTCATTCACTGCTGGTGGGAATGTAAATTAGTATAACCACTGTGGAGAATAGTATGGAGGTTCCTCAAAAAACTAAAAGCTGAGTTGCTATGTGATCCGGCAATTCCACTGTTGGGTATATAGCCAAAAGAAAGGAAATTGCCAGGTGCGGTGGCTCAGTCTTATAATCCTAGCACTTTGGGAAGCCGAGGCAGGTGGATTGCCTGAGCTCAGAAGTTGAGTCAAGCCTTGGCAACATGGCAAAACCCTGTCTCTACTAAAAACAAGTTAGCCAGGCATGGTGGTACGTGCCTGTAATCTTAGCTACTTGGGAGTCTGAGGCAGGAGAATCACTTGACCTTGGGAGGCGGAAGTTGAAGTTGAGCTGAGATCATGCCGCTGCACTCCAGCCTGGACAGAGTGAGACTGTCTCAAAAGAAAGTAAAAGGAAATGAATATATCAAAAAGACATCTGCACTTCTGTGTTTATTGCAGCATTATTGACGATACCAAACTATAGAGTTATCTATGTTCCCATTAATGGATGAATGGATAAAGAAAATGTATACATACTCAACAGAATATGATTCAGCCTTAAGAAAGAATGAAATCCTATCATTTGCAGCAACATGGATGGAACTAGAAGTCATTATGTTAAATGGAACAAGCCAAGTACAGAAAGACAAGTATCACATGTTCTCACTTGTAGAAGCTGAAAAAGTGGATCTTGGCTAGGCGTGATGGCTCATGCCTGTAATCCCAGCACTGTGGGACGCTGTGGTGGGCGGATCACAAAGTCAGGAGATTGAAACCATCCTGGTCAACATGGTGAAACCCCTTCTCTAAAAATACCAAAAAAAAAAAAAGTTAGTTGGGCATGGTGGCGTAAGCCTGTAATCCTAGCTACTTCCTGAGGCAGGAGAATCGCTTGAACCCAGGAGGCAGAGGTTGCAGTAAGCCAAGACCATGCTACTGCACTTCAGCCTGGCAACAGAGCAAGACTCTGTCTAAAAAAAAAAAAAATCTCATGAATGAGAAGATGAGGAAGAGTTGGGGTGGGGGAGATGAAGAGAAGTTGATTAATGGGTATGAATTATGAATATATGCTTTGGCAGAAGAAATAAGATCTAGTGTTAAATAGACTAATAGGATGACTCTTGTTTTCAGGAGTCCATTGTAGATTTCAAAATAGAAGAATTCGAATGGTTCTAGTGTAAGTAAAAGACAACCCCTGGTGTCCATGGTGATGAAAGAAAAAATATTTAGGGTGATACTCCAACTACACCGGTTTGATCTTTACAACTTACATTAATATATTATCACCTGTACTTTGCACTATGTACATCTATTATACATGAATAAAAATAAAATGCAACAGTAAGAAAATGAGCAAAAGACCTAAACACCACCCTAAAGAATATATACAGATGGCAATTAAGTATATGAAAAGATTATTAGACTATTAGAATGTCCCAAATCCAAAATACTGCCAATACCAAAACATGCTGGTGGGGATGTGGAGCAACAACAACATTCATTGCCGGTGGGAATGCAAAATGACGTAGCCACTTTGGGATATAGTTTGGTGCTTTCTTACAAAACTAAGCATACTCTTATCTTTTGAATCAGCAGCCATGTTCCTTGGTATGTAATTAAATGACTTGAGAAGCTTTGTCCCAAAACTTGCAGAAATATATTTATAACAGTTTTATTCATAATTTTCACAACTTGGAACCGTGCGAGATGTCCTTCAGTACATTAATGGAATACAATGGAGTGTGATTCCATACTAAAAAGAAATGAGCTATTAAGTCATGAACAGACATGGAGGAATGTTAATGCATACTAATAAGTGAAAGAAGGCAATTTGAAAAGGCCATACAGTTTGATTCCAAGCATACGACATTCTGGAAGAGGCAAAACTATGGCGACAAAAAAAAAAGTCAGTGGTTGCCAGGGGTAGGAGGAAGAGGGGATAAGAGAGAATTTTTAGAGCAGTGAAACTATTTTATATGATATTACAGTGGTGGAAACATGTCATTATACATTTGTTAAAACCCACAGAATGCACCACATTAAGTGGAAGCCCTAATGTAAACTAAGTGGGTGGTGATAATGTACCAGTGTAGATTCATTAGTTATATCAAATGTGCCACTCTGGTGAGGGTACCTCTAGTAGAGGAGTGTGGCTGTAGAGGGGTGTGGTGTATATGAGAAACCTCTGTATTTTCTGCTCAGTTTTGCTGAAAGCCTAAAACTGCTAAATAATAAGTTTAAAAAATAAGAAAATACAGTTATGGCTGGGTGCAGTGGCTTATGCCTGTAATCCCAGCACTTTGGGAAGCTGAGGCAGGCAGATCACAAGGGTCACGAGTTTGAGATCTGCCTGGCCAATATGGTGAAAACAGAAAAAATGAGATGGGTGTGGTGGCATGTGCCTGTAGTCCCAGCTACTTGGGAGGCTGAGGCAGAAGAATTGCTTGAATCCGGGAGGCGGAGGTTGCAGTGAGTGGAGATTGCACCACTGCACTTCAGGCTGGGTGATGGAGCAAGACTCCATCTCAAAAAAAAAAAAAAAAAAAAGTTATAGTGATGATGATACACTCTCAGAAGTGCTTATTTGGTGATTTTATCCTTGTGTGAACATCATGGACTGTATTGACAAAAACCTAGTTGGTATAGCCTGTTGTTACTAAACTGAAAAGCTGTACAGCACATTACTGAATACTGTAAGCAGTTATAATAGTGGTATTTTTGTATTAAACATAACTAAACAGGCTGGGTGCAGTGGCTCATGGCTGTAATCCCAGCGCTTTGGGAGGCTGAGGTGGTCGGATCACCTGAGGTCAGGAGCTCAAGACCAGCCTGGGCAACATGGCGAAACCCTGTCTTTACCAAAAAAAATTAGTCCGATGTGGTGGTATCCACCTGTAATCCCAGCTACTCGGGAGGTTGAGGCAGGAGAATTGCTTGAACTTGGGAGTTGGAGGTTGCAATGAGCCAAGATTGTGCCACTGCACTCCAGCCTGGTGACAGAGCGAGACTCTGTCTCAAAAAACAACGAACATAGCTACTCATAGACAAGATGTGTGGCACTATGACGTTACCATGGCTAGATATCACTAGGCAATAGGAATGTTTCAGCCCCTGTACTCTCATGTGACCATTGTCAGATAGGTTTTTTTGTTGACTAAAACGTCATTATTTTGCATATGACTATATGTCTAAGATTTGTCTCAAAAATATATTCGGAGTACATACAGATGGATTAGGGATGATTTGTATGGTTACTGTTGCTGGCTGGTGCATACATGAAATTTATAATAATTTTTGATATCTGATAGGGCACATTTCCCCACTTAAGATGATCATGGCCTTTTTGTTAAACTTTTTCTTTTTAAACTATATAGTACTTTAGGTACAATTTTTACAAAGTAACACTATTTTAAGTAATATAACTGGACATAAAAATATACACTTTAGAGAAATTCACATCAGTAATTGTATAAAGCTCTCCTCTAGGGTCCTGAAAATTTAGGACAAACATTAGCTCTGTAAATAAAGTGTTACTGTGACAGTCCTGAAAGGCCACTATATATATTTATCTACATATAGCTATCACATTTAGTTTTTCAAGGCTATCAGCTTTACTATATAATTTTCAGATTATGTATTCAAGTGTTGAGGTGCTTATGATTATGCAAACATTAAAAGAATAGTGGTATAAGAAGTAGCTGGGGAACAAATTTGAGGCAGCATTTAGATTTACAGGCTCTGAACACCCCAATTTAAATTCTAAATGGCTGATACTTTCTCACTTCCAAAACAGTAGTGAATAATGTTTAAAAGTACTGCAAACAAGCTTGAAACATGATTCAGATTTAGTACAGTTATCTTGAGTTTTTTTTTTTTTTAATGCAAACAATTCATTTACTATTTCTTTGTTTTACTGCATCTGCATTAAGGCTTTGAATTATTTGACCCAAGATTTTACAATATTAAAATCTGACTCAAAATTTTACCATGTTAAAACAAATAGGTCCACAACCATACTACCTACTCTGTCTCACTGAGTTCGCATAGAGTTAAAGCTCAACACCTTAAGGAAATGGTAGCAGAGACATTTGCTATTATCTAAGAAGTTACATATATAGCTTTTAATTAAAGGATGTATAATAAAACAAACAGCTTAGTGGCAAGAAATTGGTGCTAATAAACCAAAGGTTTCTTTTCAAAAGAAATTGTAAAATCTTTGGAAAACTGTCTGGTTATTTAAGTTCCCACTTCCTTTAGTTCCCATGGAGTTCATGCAGATACATCTCTTTTTTTTTTCTTTTTTTTTGAGACGGAGTTTCACTTTTGTTACCCAGGCTGGAGTGCAATGGTGCGATCTCAGCTTACTGCACCCTCCGCCTCCTGGGTTCAGGCAGTTCTCCTGCCTCAGCCTCTTGAGTAGCTGGGATTACAGGCACACGCCACCGTGCCCAGCTAATTTTTTGTATTTTTAGTAGAGACAGGGGTTTCACCATGTTGACCAGGATGGTCTCGATCTCTTGACCTCGTGATCCACCCGCTTCGGCCTCCCAAAGTGCTGGGATTACAGGCGTGAGCCACTGTGCCTGGCCACATTTCTTCAGACAATCTTAAAGTATACTGGTGGATGGAAGTGGAATGTACATCCAGAACTAGAGGTGAAAACTTAAGACCTGGGTGCTGGTAGAAAAATCTTCCTGATTTCGGACGTCACACATTTGTGTCCTGGAGTAAGGTTCTTTGGCCTCTTCTGGCGCTTGTGTACTATGAGGATGGCTGTGACTGCAACAGTGCTTTCTCCAACTGCTGGACCTTAAGCTTAAATTGGTATGTTCTGGAATAAACAAGGCAACAAGCAGAGCCAGCAGTACTGAACAGGCTCCAAACAGGAAGGGAGGGCCAGGGATGATGGAATTCTTCTGTTCAAAATGGTGCTGAGGGCTTGTGTTTGTTCCCAAGTCTGTTCCTGTTATTGGCAGTTCTTTAAGTTCCACATGGAATATGTAGAAAATGAATCCATAGAGGGCAGGTCCCAGACCATTGCATAATCCTCGAATTCCTGTTATCATTCCTTGAACGACACCCTGTTGATCAGCATCAGCAGTTTGTAAAACAAGTGCACTGACAGCTGGAAAGGTGATGCTAGACATGGCTGCTACTGCCCCACCAGCCCACATCATCCAAGGTTCTGAACCAAAGCCATGCCATGCCAATTGTAATATTTGAAATCCTAGACCCAGTAAAATGGTGTTCTTATTTCCAATTGACCTCATAAGTAAACTGAAAACTATGGTCTGTGCAATAATGGAAAGAATGCCAAGGACTGTTATAAATGCTGCAACACTTTCTGGAGAAAATTTCACTATCTGTCTGAGGTATAAAAGAAAGCTGGAATATTGGCCTGCCTCCTGGTAGGTAAGAGAGAAACACCGTAATGCAGATCAGCAGCACTTTGGAATTTCGGCCCACTTTTTTTAAGGAGGCAAAAGGGTCAGCTTGTTCCCAGGAAATGGGGACTCCCCAGGATGCTGGCCGCCTTTTCTCAGGCACCGGCTCTGCCACAGCAACAAGGATAAAACAGATATCCATCAAAGCTATTGCTGTAGCTAAGACTACCACCAAGCTGTCCCCATACACTTGTCCAAGGTAAGCTCCAATTGCAGGACGGTGACTAAACTTGCAGCAAATGTTGCTGAAACCAGTCCATAAGCCATACTTCTTTCATGCTCCTGGGTTATATCTGCTACGTATGCAAATACCACAGAGAAAGTCACTGCAAAAACCCCAGAAACAAAGATAACAGCAAAGTACCACCATGGGCTGATCTTCATGAAAGGAATTGGGGCACATGTGAAAAATACTGTTAGCAGCAAGAAGGATTTTCGGCCCCAAACATCAGAAAGAGCACCAATAAGCGGGGCACTGAGGAATGACAACAAACCCTTCACTCCTTGAATTAAGCCATTCATCAGAAATGTATGTTTAGGGAAGGTTTCATGTAATACCACCAAAGTGGGTGCTGTTAACAGTCCCCAAGCAAAAAAACTCCAAAAAGATGACGATAACTGCATGATAAACACTAGGAGAACCTATTCCTTGAGGCGTGCCTCCGCCCTTAACGATCATCTTCTTGGCCAGCATGATACCACGGTTCGCGGCCCGTTTCTTTTTCTTCCTCTGGGTCATGTTACCATCCTCGATTCCTGGTGCTGCGGCAGCCACTCCCGGCTGAGCCGCTCCGGGCGCCTGCTGCCATCTTGAGGGCCCCGCCAGCCGCGGCGCGCGTCACAATCGTGCGATCACGTTAAACTCTTATGTAAACATTTAAAAATAGACTAAGCAAAACAGTATAAAGCTGTGTTAGCTTAGACAGTGTATAAAGTATTGGCATGAAAATAGAACATTTTTATAGAACAGAGTTTCCAAAATCAGACCCTCACAAATGTGCAAATTTGAAATATGACAAAGATGGCATTATCAAAATGGGAAAAGACTGGGGCAGTGGGCGTGGAACAGAGTGCCTATATAGATAAAGCAGGTTTCTGTTTCACACCTGAATACCTGTCAGCACAATATGTGATGTGAGACTGTGATATTCTAATTAATAAGTGACATAGTTAACAACAATGTTGAGGGCTAAGAAGTAACTGCAAAAGAACATTAAGGTTTTAAAACCTGCAATATAAGTAAAGGTGTAACATATATACACTGTAATGCTAAACCCAAATTCTTGACAGTTGTTACCTCAGAGGAATGTAGTGTATTTGTGATGTTTTGTTTCCTGAAGTTAAAAAGAAATGGAGGGAGATAGAGCAAAATATTGAAAATTGATGGATCTAGGTGATGGGAAATAGATGTCCATGATAGAATTTTTTCTCTCTGCCCCCCAGAATTTTTTATATTGTTTCTATGCTTGAAATAGTTTATAATGCTTTATAGCGTTAGTATATAGGCTAGGCATAGTGGCTCATGCCTATAATCCCAGCACTTTGGGAGGCTGAGGCATGAGGCAGGCAGATCACTTGAGCCTAGGAGTTGGAGACCAGCCTGGGCAACATGACAAAATCCCTCTCTATAGAAAATACAAAAATTAGCTGGGTGTATTGGCGCATGCCTGTAGTCCCAGCTGCTTTGGAGGCTGAGGTGAGAGGATCACTTTAGCCTGGGAGGCAGAGATGGCAGTGAGCTGAGGTCATGCTGCTGCACTCCAGTCTGGGCAACAGAGTGAGACACTGTCTTAAAAAAACAAACACTGGTATAACCAAATGAAGTACTTGAATCTTGTTTTGTTCTTAATTTAAATAGTCAGAAAGATTTTTTTTTTTTTGGTCACTTGCAGAAGTTTTACCAGAGGTTAGGTATTAGATATCAGGAAGTTGTTAATTTTGTATTATGTGATGGTGGCAGTTGTTTATATAAGAAAATATATTTTTAGGGCTGCATGTGTACAGTAGATTAGATAATGTAATATTTCTGGGGCTTACTTTAAAATACTACAGGAAAGAATAAGGATAGTTTAAATAAGCATGACAGGCTAGGTGTGGCAGCTCATGCCTGTAATCCTAGCACTTTGGGAGACTGAGGCAGGTGGATCACCTGAGGTCAGGAGTTTAAGACAAGCCTGGCCAACAAGGTGAAACCCCATCTCTACTAAAAATACAAAAATTATCTGGGTGTGGTGGCATGCACCTGTAATCCCAGCTATTCAGAAGGCTGAGGCAGGAGAATTGCTTGAACACAGGAGGTGGAGGTTGCAATGAGCCAAGATCTCGCCACTGCACTCCAGCTTGGGCAACAGAGCGAGACTCTGTCTCAATAAATAAGTAAATAAATAAGCATGGCAAAATCTTGATACCTGTTGAAACTTGGTAAAGCTATGTAAAGGATTGTAGTATACCCTCAACTTCTGAGTATGTTTGAAAATTTTTATCATTCCGTATACAGCAGTAAAAGCAATAAATGAATGTTAGAACTCCTACTATTGGCAAACATAATGTTCTACAAAAAAAATTAAGATTTTCTAACTTTATTTTAAACTTGTTTGTCTCCTTTTTTTTTGTATTTATATATAAATATAACATTCATATATAGTATATATTCCTATATATATAAATAAAGTTAATGTTGACTAAGTCTTTCTCCAGGCTATTTCACTTTTACTTGCCAAAAATTGATATTTGGGTTTGGTATTTACAGTTTTTTTGTTCATAATTACAGCATGGTAGTGAATAGCTCCAGCAATCCCCAACAAATCAGAAGTACTCAGGTAATTAGCATGAGGATGTGTTAAATATATAAACTTGCACCTTGATAAAATTGTACCCAGGTTGGGTATGGTGGCTCATGCCTGTAATACCAGCACTTTGGGAGGCTGAGGTGAGCAAAGTTCAGGAGTTTGCTCACAAGTTCAGGAGTTTGAGACCAGCCTTAGCTTACATGGTGAAACCCTGTCTCTAATAAAAAACATAGAAAAATTGACTGGGCATGGTGGTGTGCCCCTGTAATCCCAGCTCCTCAGGAGGCTGAGGCAGGAGAATCGCTTGAACCCAAAAGGCAGAGGTTGCAGTGAGCTAGGATAGCGCCACTGCACTCTAGCCTGGGCAACAGAGCAAGACTCCATCTCAAAAATAAAAATAAAAAAATTGTAGTACCCAAAAATGAATAAAATATCCCAGAAAATAATGCTTTTTCTTTTTTTTCCACATTTTATGAAGCAGTTTAACATTCAGAATATAGAGTTGACATACATACACTTTTCCTTTGTGGTTTGATGTGTGTATATCTTTCTGGGTCAGTCCTAGTTGCATGCCTACCATGACTTTCTAGGTATCTGTCTTTAAGAGACTTTAGACAATTACTTTTTGTAATTAATGTTCTTAAAACTGGCTTTGGCTAGAGATTGAAAATATTTTAATGGTGATGGGAAACTGATGTTGAGAGAGTAAAGATTTCAAACAACTTAGCAAGACTAGGTATTTTCCTCTATGACTTAGACTACCAAATCATTAACTCCTGTGATTGATTACAATGTTTCATAACTTTTAAAAGTTCTTTTACTACTGGATTTTTATAAATAGTTAGAAATTTGTGCAGGAACATATTGCCAGTATCCTCATGAGGAAACTGAGGCTTGAGAGTCTTGTGATAGAGCTGGTGAGTGGTGAAGTTAGATCTTAAGTTGGTTTATTTTCATGGTCAGTTTGGCTTAGTTATTGTGTTTTGGAAAGGAAATTGATGATTTTATAGAGCTCAACAATTTTTCTTCATAAATATGTTACAACTTCAGATGCTAAAACGTACTTTGGGAGGCTGAGGTGGGAGGATCATTTCAGCCCAGGAGGCCAAGACCAGCCTGGGTAGCATAGTGAAACTTGTCTCTACAAGAAATTTTAGTGGCTGGGTGCAGTTTGGGAGGCAGAGGTGGGCGAATCACCTGAGGTCGGGAGTTTGAGACCTGCCTGACCAACATGAAGAAACTCTCTCTCTATTAAAAACACAGTCAGGCATGGTGGCACATGCCTGTAATCCTAGCTTCTTGGGAGGCTGAGGCAGGTGAATTACTTGAACCTGGATGGTGGAGGTTGTGGTAAGCCCAGATCGTGCCATTGTACTCCATCCTGGGCAATAAGTGTGAACTCTGTCTTAAAAAAAAAAAAAAAAAGGAAAAAAAAAAGAAAAAAAGAAATTTCAAAAATTAGTCAGGTGTGATTGTGTGTGCCTGCGGTCCTAGTTACTCAGGAGGCTGAGTGGGAGATCGGTTGAGGAATTTGAGGTTATAATGATCTATGATTGCATCACTACTCCAGCCTGGGTGACAGTTGAGACCCTATCTCTTAGAAAAAAGAAACACACACACACACACACACACACAAAGAAAAAAGAAGCACAGCAACAGACTGGGAGAACTTTTGTAAGAGAAAACAGATTTAATATCCAGACTATTTAAAATGCTGTTGCAGATCAGAAGGAAAATTATTTGTTAGAGGCAAATGTAAAGAATATCACCAAAGAGGAAATGAGTCACTAATATGTGAAAAGATGCTCAAACTCCTTACTAACAGGGAAAATGTAGATTAAGATGACCATTTTCTACCCATGATATTTACAAGAATTTTTAAAAGATGGGAAATAGTGACTGTGGTTAAGGGTATGGGAAAACAGGTACACATCTCTATGTACCGTTAATAGGTTCATCTTTTTTTTTGAAGTCAGTTTGGCCAAACCTACGTTCTACCTAGGCTTCAATCTTGTAGTAGACACATTACATCAACTTAGTTTTTAAGATATGGTAAGAGGGAGGTGAGAAATTAATGCTAACTTTAAAGAACATAGGTCTAGTAACTGCCATGTGCTCTGGTTTGCTTTTCTCTTTTATTAAATATTTCTTGAATATTTGTGGAAGGTACTGTATTAATTAGCATTTCCAGTAAATTATCATTACAACAACCTTGTAAGGTAGCTGTTTTTAACTTCATTTTGCAGATGTGGAAACTTAGACCAGAGAGATTAAATAACATGACACAGTTCATTTAGTCAGCAGATAGAAATGCATAAATTGAGCTCTAAAACCATGACCTTACCCACTGAATCATTAGATAGATAGTAATATCTTGTGATACCCAGCATACCTTAAATCTCACCTCTATTAAAAGGGGTTGTTTTGTTTATATTTTAAAATTTAATACCTTATTTCTTTATTAGAATGCCAGTCTGATCAAAGTGAACCCCTCATTAATTGAATGCGTTTTACTTTTCTCTCCAGAGGATCTGAAGAGGCAAAATGCAGTATTACAGGCTGCACAAGATGATTTGGGACACCTTCGAACCCAGCTGTGGGAAGCTCAAGCAGAGATGGAGAATATTAAGGCGATTGCCACAGTCTCTGAGAACACCAAGCAAGAAGCTATAGATGAAGTGAAAAGACAGTGGAGAGAAGAAGTTGCTTCACTTCAGGCTGTTATGAAAGGTAAAGACAAAAAAGATAAAGTTTATGATTTTCTAAGGTAACCTGATTCAGAGAATCTTAAAATATATCCAGAGTTTCATTTGTGGTTGTATGTACTGTCATCATCAAGATTTACTTTCAGATGAAAGGGAAGTCACTGATACTATAAATGGATATATCAATCATATCTAACTAATTTAATAATGGAGAGTTGTAATAGAAATGTTATAGAGGTAATGCATTGAGGACTAGAGTTCATTGTGAGGCTTAAAAGTCTATTTCTTTTAAGAGATAGGCTAGTAATGTCAATGAATAAAACTGTATGGGCACAGGGAATGTGCTGGATGAGAGAGCTGCCATGCAAAGGGTAAAGTAACTGTTTACATTGATGAGCTTCAGCTAGTTATTGCCCTTCCAATGTAGTCTGGCCATGTGGTTTAGATTTTTTTTGGAGATGGAGTCTTGCTCTGTTGCCCAGGCTGGACTGCAGTGGCACGATCTTGGCTCACTGCAACCTCTGCCTCCCAAGTCCAAGTGATTCTCCTGCTTCAGCCTCCTGAATAGCTGGGATTACAACCATGCACAAAATTAGCCTAGCTAATTTTGTGATTTTAGTAGAGACGGGGTTTTGCCATGTTGGTCAGGCTGGAGTTGAACTCCTGACCTCAGGTGATCCACCCGTCTTACCCTCCCAAAGTGCTGGGATTACAGGTGTGAGTCACTGTGCCTGGCCTGATTTAGGTTTTTTTTGAAAAACTTTGTGTGTGAAATCTTTACTGCACTCTCAGGGGTAGAACGGTTGATGGGCTAGGGTGGGCTTTATGAGCTGCCAGCTTATGACCTTTGCTCTAAAAGAAGAGATGTAGTTTAGTCTCTGACTCCTTTTGGCACTAGTGCTTAATTACTTTCCAGATTTCTGAGAAGATGATGCTGAAATGAAGTAAGTTGTCACTGAATCTTTGGGTTACTGGAATTAGTTAATATTCTAAATGTGAAATATTGATGACTTTTTCCACCATTTTGCAATTGTGTGTCATTTTGTGCCTTAATGCTTCTTATAAAAAGGCAGATGAGGCTAGCCCTATTTCTGAGTGTGTAACTATGGCTTAGAGATTACTCTAGGCTTCCTGTAACAAACCTGATTACAGTGGCTTACCAAAATAAGAGTTCATTTTTCTCCCAGAACATGAAATCCAGAGGTAGATAATCTAGGCCTGGTTGCATTGGTTCCATGATGTCACCAGTGCCTGAAACTCCTTCATCCCTTCTGTTCTTTCATCCCTAGCGTATGGCTTTCAGTTTCATCTTTGCCTCAGCTGAAAAATAGTTGCTTCTCCTTCAGTCTGCATCAGAAAAGCAGAAATTTTCTAGAACTTTCTACCATATCCCTTTCACTTTGTTGACCAAGTGTGTGGTCACTCATAACTACAAGGGAAACTGGACAATGTAGTTTCAAAATTGTACGGTTTGACTTCCTAAAAAAAATTGGAGTCTTACTAGTAAGGAAGAAGGAGTAGAAATTAATGGGTAATCAGCAGGATCTGTCACATAATGTTTTAAGATTTTTTTTTTTTTTTTTTAATACCTAGGCTTGAGTGCAGTCGCACGACCTCAGCTCAATGCAACCTCTACCTCCTGGGTTCACACCACAGACATGTGCCACCACACCCAGCTAATTTTTCTTTTCTTTTTTTTGTTTTGAGACAAAGTCTTACTCTGTTGCTCAGGCTGGTGTGCAGTGGCACGATCTAGGCTTACTGCAACCTCTACTTCCCGTGTTCAAGCTGTCCTTCTGCCTCAGCCTCCTCAGTAGCTGGGATTACAGGTGCCTGTCACCATGCCTGCTAATCTTTGTAATTTTAGTAGAGATGGGATTTCACCATGTTGACCAAAATGGTCTCAAACTCCTGACCTTAAGCGATCTGCCTGCCTCTGCCTCCCAAAGTGCTGGAATTAATTTTTCTATCTTTGGTA
Source organism: Callithrix jacchus (assembly GCF_049354715.1). Lineage (NCBI taxonomy): Eukaryota > Metazoa > Chordata > Mammalia > Primates > Cebidae > Callithrix > Callithrix jacchus. Next base: position 106,864,265 of record NC_133506.1, read on the forward strand.
GAGATGGGGTTTTGCTATGTTAACCAGGCTGGTCTCGAAATCTTGGCCTCAAGTGATCTACCCAACTCGGCCTCCCATAGTGCTGGAATTAGAGGTGTATGTGAGCCACTGTGCCTGGCCTTGTTAATAAGATTATATTAAAGATAAAGCCATTTTTTTAATTTTTAATTTTTTTTTTTTTTTTAATAAGACCGGGTTTCACCATGTTGGTCAGGCTGGTCTTGAACTGCTGACCTCAGGTGATCTGCCTCCCTTGGCCTCCAAAGTGCTTGGATTACAGGCGTGAGCCACCATTCCCGGCCGATAAAGCCATTTTTTTAAAGAAGTCATAGAATTTGCCTCAGCTTACAATCTTGGGTTCTAGTAACTTATTCCAGAAACATATCCCTTTTCTCACACTTTGAGGTAGTAGGATTGGGGCAACATGTATGTTTGCCTTGGGAGCCATAGTATAGTGTCTAAGAACATAGATTTTGGAGTTGGCCTTAAGCTTGAATTCTAGTTTTGCTTCATTCTGTGTATGAAACATTGACCACACTATTTAATCTTTCCTAAGGTTTCCTCATTCATAAAATAATATGTGACACAGGTTTATTGTGAGATTAGAAGTGATGATTTAAAGCCCTTATTTCTGTATATAGTAAGAACTAGAACTACTTTTGGTTTTTTTTTTAGTGAATTAAACATTTTCCAGAAATTAGGCATAAGCTTTTTATGTAACTTTAAAAATTTTAGTGTGTCAGGATTTTTTTTTCATAATGCTTAGATGTGAAATATGTGGTGATGTTTTGTAGAAACAGTTCGTGACTATGAGCACCAGTTCCACCTTAGGCTGGAGCAGGAGCGAACACAGTGGGCACAGTATAGAGAATCTGCAGAGAGGGAAATAGCTGATTTAAGAAGAAGGCTGTCTGAAGGTCAAGAGGAGGAAAATTTAGAAAATGAAATGAAAAAGGTATGAAGGAATGTGTTCATCTGTAGAAATATTTGAATTCAAATGCAAATTGCTTTACTGATATTGTTGTGTAATAGAAAGTAATAGAAGTACTTTGATATTTTCTGTGAGAGTAATTATTTGGACACCGACCTAAACACAGTACTAAATGATGTGATACCCTTCGCCAGTTATATCTATGGCTAACTCACATTCTTCAAATTTTTGATCAAATGTCACTACTTTATGGGGTTTATCCTGACCACCTACCACCATTTAACATCACAACCTGCCAACTTCCCTCTGCCACTGCTCTCATCTCCTTTATCCTTCTCTAGTGTTTTCTTTCCATCACACATATTTCCTTATAATACTACACAGAGTTCACCTATTGTTTACTGTCTTTCTTTTCTTGCTAAAATATAAGCTCTGTGAAGGCAGGAATTTCTCTCTTTGTCTCTCTCTCTCTCTCTCTCTTTTTTTTTTTTGTTGATTCAGGGTACATGTGCTTGTTTTTTATTTGTATATCCTAAATGCCTAGCATAGTGTCCAGGAGATAGGTGCTCAAACTCCTAAATATTAGTTGAATGGGTGTCATTGTTTGATGATTGTGTCTAAAGCAAAGTTTTAGAATAGATGTTAGTTTTCCTTCTTTCTCAGTGTCCTTTGCTTTCTGTGTACCACATATTATGTACTACATATGCATGAACATAATACCATATAATACTTGAACATAGGGCAACTAAATGTAAAGTGAGACATTTTATCATTGAGAAAATATTAAAAGCTTTTTAGGCAGTTTAATTAAATGAACTTTTACATTATCATTTTATATGCATATACATATTTAAAATCACGTTATATAAAGTGATTAGTAATTGATTTTTCAGTTGAATTTGTCATGCCTTTTTGGTTCCTCATCCATAGTTCATTCTTCAAATGTACGTGTATTTTCATTTTTTAGAACTGTTTTTGATTACTTGAAAAATTGCAAAGATAGTACATAGTTCCCATGAATTCCATATACCTAGTTTCCCCTGTTGTTAATGTTTTACATCATTATGGTACATTTGTCACAGTTAATAAGCCTGTATCAGTTTATTTTTATTAACTCAAGTCCATTTTTGTATTCAGATTGCATTCATTTTTACCTCATGTCCTTTTTTTCTGTTCTAGGATCCCATCCAGGATACCACATTGCATTTAGTCATGTCTCTTCAGGTTCCTCTCAGCTGTGACAGTTTCTCAGATTTTTCTTGTTTTTAATGACCTTTCTGTCATTTTTTAAAGTGCTCTTTAAAGATTTTCATTTATGACAACATTCCATACTTGGAATTGTGAAGTCATACTTATATTAATAAATAGCTTGATTTGTGATCAATTCTTTGCTTTCTCCCTCCTTTTTTTTCCTGTTGTTTCTTATCAGATGACCTTTGTAAGCAGCCTAAACTAGCCTTGACTATTTTAACCTAATTTGTCTTTTCCAAATAGTATTCAAAATAACATAAATGATGACTTTGTAAGGACCTGAAAACAAAGTGAATCTGAACCCCTGTTTTTTGAGGGAGATGTTTTTTGGGGAAAATCCCCCTCACGTTTGGGCATTTATGATATTTTTCCTTATCATGAACAACTTAGGATAAATTTGCGCTCATTTAAATTTAGTGAATTAGGTTAACTTTCAGTTTCTCTAGAAGGAAAAAAGCCAACTTTTTGTCTGCCTTTGTTTCTCTTTCTCTCTCTCTCTCTCTCTCTCTCTGTGTGTGTGTGTGTGTGTGTGTGTGTGTGTGTAAGAAGTTTCCAGTTTACTAGTTTACGTAAGTTTGTTCCTTTTAATCCATGTTTCTGAGAATGGACTTTGGAAAACAATGATAGTTTAAGGGTCATTATTTGAGTTTGTTTTGTATAGATGGTAAAAGTAAAATAATATTTAAAGTACTCTGCTTAATTGGATTGAAGCCTTTTTATAGCAACATAATTTTCTAACATTTTAAAAAACACATTATTCTATTTTGTGTGTTTAAAATCAGCCCTTTAAATATTAATAAGAAATTATTGTCTCATGAACTTAGTAACCCAGGAATTTAAAAAATAACCAGGAGTTTAAAAAATTATTCATTTAAAAAAATTATTTATTAAGTGTATTTTCTTTTATATATGGGGTATTTTCTTAATTGATTAAGAAGTCAAATTTGTTATAGTGAATTCATTTTCCCGTTTATTCCCAAATTCTAAATGGAATATTTGGGAAAACTTTGATTATGACTTGACGTTCAAAGTAATGCGCTATTTGAAAGTTAGACATGAATTCAGTTTTGTGAATGTTAATATAGTGCCTGGTCGAGTTACTTGTTGTACTAATTTTTAGCAAATGGAAGGGTCAGAGTTTCCTAGAAAAGCAGTAAATGAATAAGTCGTAGCATTTAATTCTTTTTAACCATAGGCCCAAGAGGATGCTGAGAAACTTCGGTCTGTTGTGATGCCTATGGAAAAGGAGATTGCAACTTTGAAGGATAAACTGACAGAGGCGGAAGACAAAATTAAAGAGCTGGAGGCCTCAAAGGTTGTGAAACATTGTAATCCATTTGCTTGAAACCTAAGAGTCTGCCCCAATGCCATGAACAAAATTAGAATCAGTAATAGGGGAAAAAAACTATAATTTAGACTATGCATCTTAAGAATCTTTCTTTAAAATGCAAAAAACTGCTTTGAGATAGTTTTGCTCTTATGGACGTTTAAAATAATCACAATAAGGGTGTCTTATCACAGGTGGCTACTTTGTCACAAAGTTAGTGTTCGTTTTCTTAAGAAAATGAGACCCTGTCTCATTCATTTTCCTGTTAAGGAAAATAAACTACTCAAAGTTGACCTTCTTTTCTGATGCCAGCTCCAGCATTGATCTTATAGAGATAATGTGGCTATAGTATTGGTGAATTTGTTGGCCATAAAGACACAGCAAAGGGATTAAAATAGATACAGGCCAGGTGTGGTGGCTCATGCCTGTAATCCCAATACTTTAGGAAGCCGAGGCAGAATTGCTTGCACCCAGGAATTTAAGACCAGCCTGGGGAACATAGTGTGTTCCTGTCTCTACAGAAATGTTTTTTAAAATTAGCCAGACATGGTGGTGCATGTCTGTTGTCCTACCTACTTGAGAGACTGAGATGGGAGGATTGCTTGAGCCCAGGAGTTTGAGACTGCAGTGAACTAGTAGCACTCCAGATTGGGTAACAGAGTGAGACCCTGTCTCAAAAAAAAAAAAAAAAGGAACAAAAGAAGCAATGAAAAAAATAAAAGCAGTATAAAAATAAATGGGAATTTGTTGATAATCTTGGTAAATGTAAACTGATGCCTATGTTTAAAAGATATTATCACATTGGATTGTAAAAATCTAACTTTATGTTACTTATAAGAGCTATGCCTGAAATTAAACCACAAGGTAAGATTGAAAATATTAGCTGGGCATGGTGGTGTATGCTTGTGGTCTCAGCTACTTGAGAGGCTGAGATGGGAGAATTACTTAAACCCAAAAGGCTGAGGTTGCAGTGAGCCGTGATCATGCTGCTGCACTCCAGCCTAGGTGATACAGTGAGACTCTGTCTTAAGGAAAAAAAAAAAAAAAAAGAAGAAGACTGGGCACAGTGGCACATATGTATAATCCCAGCACTTTGGGATGCCTAGGCGGATGGATCATCTGAGGTCAGGAGTTTGAGACCAACCTGGCCAACATGGCGAAGCCCCGTCTCTACTAAAAATACAGAAATTAGCCCGGTGTGGTAGCACGTGTCTGTAGTCCCAGCTACTCGAGAGGCTGAGACAGGAGAATCACTTGAACCCGGAGGTGGAGGTTGCAGTGAGCTGAGATTGCGTCACTGTACTCCAGCTTGAGTGACAGAGCGAGACTCCATCTAACATAATGATAAAAGAAAAAAGATTGAAAATAAAGGGATAAAAATATACAATGTCAATTCTAACCAAAAGAGAGCTGATATAGCAAGTGTAGTATCACAAAGATAGGATAAGGGGAAAAAATCACTAATAAAGAACGATCCTATCTAATGAACAGTTCATCAATAAGATATAATATTCATGAACTTGAATGCACCTTACATAATCATGAAATGCGTGAACCAGAAATGACAATTATAAGGAGAAACTGGCTTTCACAAATCTAGTAGCAGATTGAAATTGACCTTTAGGGAATGCAATCAGAAAAAATTTAAAATTAGACCTGTAGGCATTTTGAACTATCAGGTTAATAATTTAAATGTAGTAGACACACAGAACTCTGTACTCAAGAAGGAGATGGTATCTTATACAGTACTAGAACATAATAGTTAAGAAGCTCAGCATTTAGTAGCCTCTGTTACATTGGGCAAATTACTTAATCATACTATGCTTTGATTTTCTCAACTGTAAAATGGGGATAATAAGCCCAACTACCTTATGCAGCTATTATGAGGAACATATAAATTAATACCTATAAACATTTAGGATGGTACATGTGACAAGCTATAGTTATTTTTAGATACATTATCTTATAATCGAGGTTATACAGACCCAGTTCTGTAACTACGGGTTATTCAGTTATTTACATTACAATGATAGTTAAAATGCCTGGACATGAAAAAAATACTCATGAAAAAAGTAATTACAAAATATGTAGAATGATGTGAATGTCTAAGGCCAGATCTTTAAAAAAACAAGTACAAATTAAAAATAAATGGAAAGTAATAATAATAGCAGAAGCTTGTGAAATAGAAAAGCAAAAGAATAATAGAGACTATCAACATAATGAATTA